>NC_072428.2:133347500-135847500 GCF_028878055.3 Symphalangus syndactylus | reverse complement strand
TGTCCAAGGTGGTATCAGAACTTGCAATGGAAAGGACTTCAGTGAAGACAGCGATCAGTGACTGCAAGAATGTGGCCAGAATGTCATGTGATTATTACAATGGAGACTTTTCACCTGTATGGCAGAACTCTTGGAGGAGAAAGGTTTTGCACATACACGTGGAAAAGGAGAAGTCTAGGTTTATAGGAGAATATTAATGCTGACCTCTTGTTCCAATGGCGTAAAATATACAGGAGCAAATAGTTCCACTTCAGGAGGGTGGCATCCTTAGGTAAGAACCCGACTTCAGTGAAGAACAGTGGTTAAAGGGAGCAACCTTTGTAAAGGCTACAGTTGTAGAATTGTTCTTTTAGTTCTAACACAACACGGATTTTAACAACTGCAATAGAGAATTTTGTGAAATAATTTTGGGAAGAAAGTGTAAAAATTAGTGAAGACAAATAGTTGTGTAAATATATACTACCCTGGATGGTCATATTAGTTTGTTTTCATGCTGCTGACAAAGACATACTCGAGAGTGGGCAATTTACAAAAGAAAGAAGTTTATTCGATGCAGAGGATGTAGAGTCCCAGGTGGCTGGGGAGGCCACACAATCACGGCAGAAGGTGAAAGGCACGCAGGAGCAAGTCACATCTTACATGGATGGTAGCAAGGAAAAAGAGAGTTTGTGCTGGTGAACTCCTCTTTTTAAAACCATCGGATCTCTTGAGACTCTTTCACTATCACGAGAACAGCGCAGGGAAGACCCACCCCATAATTCAATCACCTCACACTGGGTTCCCCCCATGACAAGTGGGAATTGTGAGGGTTATAATTCAAAATGAGATTTGGTTGAGGACACAGCCAAACCATATCAATGGTCTTGCATTTTAGTAGTGGCAAAAGAAGTGAGGAGATCTATATTTGATCTAAAATTCTGCAATAAATTTTTACTTGGTTGTTCAACACATAGATCTCAAGGAGTTATGAATCTACACTGTTTAGTGTCTGATTCACTCAATTTTGTTTTTAATTACAGAATTATAGTGATCCAGTAATTTAAAGGTGTAGACATACATTTGCCAATATGTATGCTTACATCTTTAAACTAATAGATCACAATAATTCTGTAGTTCATGTTCATGATTAATTTTATCCAATTAAATCTTGTGTATTCAATTGAATGCTGGTTAATATTTTTCATTAAATTTCTAATAAAAATTCATAAGTTCTTGTAATTTTTCAAGTGCATTTCAAAAATGGTAAACATTGCCCTTCACTTACCTGTAATGATTTCCATGTTTCACTTTTGTTTTTATTAGAAGAATAAAAGATCTTATCCAAAATCAAGTATCATACCCATTAAGCCCAGATGTATCTTCTAACATTTCCCTAAATTCTCAATGTTAATCACATGATAGGGAAAAATGACCAAAATACTAAATTTCTACAATCATGTCACCTATAACGTTGCCAATCCTGTTGTATCTCAATAAACATATATTCGAGAAATTACAGAACACACAGGTTTTATCAAATCTGTTTTCTCTGAGCCTAATCTTTGTTCTAACTTTTTGTCCTACATGGGTATGAATAAAACTTTTTAACACAACTGGAGTGACCCCAAACCCATCTTCCTGTATCAGTCCATGAGAAGGGAATATGAAAATAGATTTAAAGAAATCTAGCACGTCAAGAAAAAATAGATCTTTTTCTAACACTTTATTACGGTATTTTTAAACATACAGCAATATTAAAAGAATTTACGGCCATTACCTAGATTTCAAAATTAACATTTTTGTATATATGCTTCATCAAATAGACTTTATTCTATCCAGTTACTAACACATCTTATTTTTGGTGCACTTCAAAGTTGCAGACATCACTAAACTTTCCCTTAAGTCTCTCAGCATGTGCATAATTAACTAAAGCTCCTTGGCTCAAGAGCTTTCTTAGCCCATATTAAAGCTACTTGTGAGACAAAGACATGGTGTGTGTGTGTGTGTGTGTGTGTGTGTATCGCAAAAATGCTTTATAGATACCTAATGCTGTGCTTGATACCCTACCTGTCAGGCCTCTGAGCCCAAGTTAAGCCATCATATCCCCTGTGGCCTGCATGTACACATCCAGATGGCTGGTTCCTGCTTTAACTGATGACATTCCACCACAAAAGAAGTGAAAATGGCCTGTTCCTGCCTCAACTGATGACACTGTCTTGTGAAATTCCTTCTCCTGGCTCATCCTGGCTCAAAAGCTCCCCTACTGAGCATCTTGTGACCCTCACTCTGCCCACCAGAGAACAACCCCCCTTTGGCGGTAATTTTCCTTTAGGTACCCAAATCCTATAAAACGGCCCCACCCCTATCTCCCTTTGCCAACTCTATTTTCGGACTCAGCCCACCTGCACCCAGGTGAAATAAATAGCCATGTTGCTCACAAAAAGCCTGTTTGGTGGTCTCTTCACAGGGACGCGCATGAAATTTGGTGCCGTGACTCGGATCAGGGGACCTCCCTTGGGAGATCAATCCCCTGTCCTCCTGCTCTTTGCTCCATGAGAAAGATCCACCTAAGACCTCAGGTCCTCAGACCAACCAGCCCAAGAAACATCTCACCAATTTCAAATCCAGTAAGTGGCCCCTTTTTACTCTCTTCTCCAACCTCCCTCACTATCCCTCAACCTCTTTCTCCTTTCAATCTTGGTGCCACACTTCAATCTCTCCCTTCTTTTAATTTCAATTCCTTTCATTTTCTGGTAGAGACAAAGGAGACACATTTTATCCCTGGACCCAAAACTCAGGCACCGGTCACAGACTGGGAAGGCAGACTTCCCTTGGTGTTTAATCATTGCAGGGATGCCTCTCTGCTTATTGACCTGGGTTTCAGAGGTGTCAGACCATGCAGGGATGCCTGCCTTGGTCCTTCACCCTTAGTGGCAAGTCCCGCTTTTCTGGGGAAGGGGCAAGTACCCTAATCCCTTCTCTCTGTGTCTCTACCCCTTCTCTGCCTTTCTGGGGGGCAAGAAATCCCCAACCCCTTATCCTTCACCCTGAGCAGCAAGTCCCGCTTTTCTAGAGGGGCAAGTACCGCAACCTCATATCTCTGCACCCCAATCCCTTATTTCCACGCCCCAACCTCATATCTCTGTGCCCCAATCCCTTATTTCTGTGCCCCGACCTCTTATCTCTGTGCCCTGATCCCTTATTTCTGTGCCCCGACCTCTTATCTCTGTGCCCCAACCCCTTATATCTGTGCCCCAACCCCTTTCCCACTTTTCTGGAAGGTAAGAACCCCCGAACCCCTTCCCTCCGTGTCTCTACTCTCCCTTTTCTCTAGGCTTGCTTCTTTCACTATGGGCAACCTTCCACCCTCCATTTCCCCTTCTTCTCCCTTGGCCTGTGTTCTTAAGAACTTAAAACCTCTTCAGCTCTCACATGACCTAAAATCTAAGTGTCTTATTTTCTTCTGCAATGCCGCTTGACCCCAGTACAAACTCGACAGTAGTTCCAAATAGCCAGAAAACGGCACTTTCAATTTTTCCATCCTGCAAGATCTAAATAATTCTTGTCGTAAAATGGGCAAACGGTCTGAGGAGCCTGACGTCCAGGTATTCTTTTACACATCGGTCCCTTCCTAGTCTCTGTGCCCAGTGCAACTCATCCCAAATCCTTCTTCTTTCCCTCCCGCCTGTCCCCTCGGTCCCAACCCCAAGGGTCGCTGAGTCTTTCTAATCCTCCTTTTCTACAGATCCATCTGACCTCTCCCCTCCTCTCCAGGCTGCTCCTGGCCAGGCTGAGCTAGGTCCCAAATCTTCCTCAGCCTCCGCTCCTCCACCCTATAGTCTTTTTATCACCTCCCCTCCTCACACCTGGTCCGGCTTACAGTTTTGTTCCGCGTCTAGCCCTCCCCCACCTGCCCAGCAATTTACTCTTAAAAAGGTGGCTGGAGCTAAAGGCATAGTCAAGATTAATGCTCCTTTTTCTTTATCCCAGATCAGATAGCATTTAGGCTCTTTTTTATCAAATATAAAAATCTAGCCCAGTTCATGACTCATTTGGCAGCAACCCTGAGACACTTTACAGCCCTAGACCCTAAAAGGTCAAAAGGCCATCATATTCTCCATTTTATTACCCAATCTGCTCCCGACATTAAATGAAACTCCAAAAATTAAATTCCGGCCCTCAAACCCCACAACAGGACTTAATTAACCTTGCCTTCAAGGTGTACAATAATAGAAAAAACTTGCAATTCCTTGCCTCCACAGTGAGACAAACCCCAGCCACATCTCCAGCACACAAGAACTTCCAAACGCCTGAACCACAGCGGCCAGGCATTCCTCCAGAACATTTTATTACCCAATCTGCTCCCGACATTAAATGAAACTCCAAAAATTAAATTCCAGCCCTCAAACCCCACAACAGGACTTAATTAACTTCACCTTCAAGGTGTACAATAATAGAAAAAAGTTGCAATTCCTTGCCTCCACTGTGAGACAAACCCCAGCCACATCTCCAGCACACATGAACTTCCAAACGCCTGAACCACAGCAGCCAGGCGTTCCTCCAGAACCTCCTCCCCCAGGAGCTTGCTACAAGTGCCAGAAATCTGGCCACCAGGCCAAGGAATGCCCACAGCCCGGGATTCCTCCTAAGCTGCGTCCCATCTGTGTGGGACCCCACTGAAAATCGGACTGTTCAACTCACCTGGTAGCCACTTCCAGAGCCCCTGGAACTCTGGCCCAAGGCTTTCTGACTTCTTCCCAGATCTTCTCGGCTTAGCGGCTGAAGACTGATGCTGCCCGATCACCTCGGAAGCCCCCTAGACCATCACGGACGCCGAGCTTCGGGTAACTCACAGTGGAGGGTAAGTCCGTCCCCTTCTTAATCAATACGGAGACTATCCACTCCGCATTACCTTCTTTTCAAGGGCCTGTTTCCCTTGCCTCCATAACTGCTGTGGGTATTGACGGCCAGGCTTCTAAGCCTCTTAAAACTCCCCAACTCTGGTGCCAACTTAGACAATACTCTTTTAAGCACTCCTTTTTAGTTATCCCCACCTGCCCCATTCCCTTATTAGGCCGAGACACTTTAACTAAATTATCTGCTTCCCTGACTATCCCTGGACTACAGCCACATCTCATTGCAGCCCTTCTCCCCAATCCAAAGCTTCCTTCGCGTCTTCCTCTCATATACCCCCGACTTAACCCCACAAGTATGGGACATTTCTACTCCTTCCCTGGCAACAGATCACATGCCGGTTACCATCCCATTAAAACCTAATCACCCTTACCCTGCTCAACGCCAATATCCCATCCCACAGCAAGCTTTAAAAGGATTAAAGCCTGTTATCACTCGCCTGCTATAGCGTGGGCTTCTAAAACCTATAACTCTTTACAATTCTCCCATTTTACCTGTCCAAAAACCCGACAAGTCTTACAGATTAGTTCAGGATCTGTGCCTTATCAACCAAATTGTTTTGCCTATCCATCCTGTGGTGCCCAACCCGTACACTCTTTTGTCCTCAATACCTTCCTCCACAACTCACTATTCCGTTCTCAGTCTTAAAGATGCTTTTTTCACTATTCCCCTGCAACCCTCGTCCCAGCCTCTCTTTGCTTTCACTTAGACTGACCCTGACACCCATTAGACTCAGCAAATTATCTAGGCTATACTGCCGCAAGCCTTCACAGACAGCTCCCATTACTTCAGTCAAGCCCAAATTTCATTCTCATCTGTTACCTATCTCGGCATAATTCTCATAAAAACACACGTGCTCTCCCTGCTGATCGTGTCCAATTAATCTCCCAAACCTCAATCCCTTACAAAACAACAACTCCTTTCCTTCCTAGGCATGGTTAGTGCGGTCAGAATTCTTACACAAGAGCCAGGACCGCACCCTGTAGCCTTTCTGTCCAAACAACTTGACCTTACTGTTTTAGCCTAACCCTCATGTCTGCGTGCAGCAGCTGCCGCTGCTTTAATACTTTTAGAGGCCCTAAAAATCACAAACTATGCTCAACTCACTCTCTACAGCTCTCATAATTTCCAAAATCTATGTTCTTACTCACACCTGACGCATATACTTTCTGCTCCCCGGCTCCTTCAGCTGTACTCACTCTTTGTTAAGTCTCCACAATTACTATTGTTCCTGCCCGGGACTTCAATCCGGCCTCCCACATTATTCCTGATACCACACCTGATCCTCATGACTGCATCTCTCTGATCCACCTGACATTCACCCCATTTCCCCACATTTCCTTCTTCCCTGTTTCTCACCCTGATCACACTTAGTTTATTGATGGCAGTTCCACCAAGCCTAATCGCCACACACCAGCAAAGGCAGGCTATGCTACAGTACAAGCCACTAGCCTGCCTCTTAGAACCTCTCATTTCCTTTCCACCGTGGAAATCTATCCTCAAAGAAATAACTTCTCAGTGTTCCATCTGCTATTCTACTACTCCTCATGGATTATTCAGGACACCCCCCTTCCCTACACATCAAGCTCAAGGATTTGCCCCCACCCAGGACTGGCAAATTAGCTTTACTCAACATGCCCCGAGTCAGATAACTAAAATACCTCTTAGTCTAGGTAGACACTTTCACTGGATAGGTACAGGCCTTTCCTACAGGGTCTAAGAAGGCCATCGCAGTCATTTCTTCCCTTCTGTCAGACATAATTCTTCAGTTTAGCCTTGTCATTCTCTTCTGTCAGACATAATTCCTCAGTTTAGCCTTCCCACCTCTACGCAGTCTGATAACAGACCAGCCTTTATTAGTCAAATCAGCCAAGCATTTTTTCAGGCTCTTAGTATTCAGTAACAGACTAAAGGTCTTTTAAAAACACACCTCACCAAGCTCAGCCACCAACTTAAAAAGGACTGGACAATACTTTTATGACTTTCCCTTCTCAGAAGTCAGACCTGTCCTCAGAATGCTACAAGGTACAGCCCATTTGAGCTCCTGTATAGATACTCCTTTTTATTAGGCCCCACTCTCATTCCAGACACCAGACTAACTTAGACTGTGCCCCCAAAAAACTTGTCATCCCTACTATCTTCTGTCTAGTCATACTCCTATTCACCGTTCTCAACTACTCATATATGCCCTGCTCTTGTTTACACTGCCGGTTTACACTGTTTCTCCAAGCCATCACAGCTGATATCTCCTGGTGCTATCCCAAACTGCCACTCTTAACTCTTGAAGTAAATAAATAATCTTTGCTGACAGGACTATGCTGAATTTCCTTAGGCACTCTAATTAGATGTCCTAGGTCCTCCCAATTCTTAGGCTTTTAATACCTGTTTCTCTCCTTCTCTTATTCTGTTTAGTTTTTCAATTCATACAAAACTGTATCCAGGCCATCATCAATAATTCTAAATGACAAATGTTTCTTCTAACAGTCCCAAAATATCACCCCTTACCACACAATCTTCCTTCAGCTTAATCTCTCTCATTCTAAGTTCCCACGCCACCCCTAATCCCGCTGCATTGAGAAAGCAGCCCTGAGAAACATCGCCCATTATCTCTCCCTACCATCCCCCAAAATTTTTGCTGTCCCGACACTTTATCACTATTTCATTTTATTTTTCTTATTAATATAGGAAGACAGGAATGTCAGGCCTCTGAGCCGAGGCTAAGCCATCATATCCCCTGTGACCTGCACGTACACATCCAGATGGCCGGTTCCTGCCTTAACTGATGACATTCCACCACAAAAGAAGTGAAAATGGCCTGTTCCTGCCTTAACTGATGACATTGTCTTGTGAAATTCCTTCTCCTGGCTCATTCTGGCTCAAAAGCTCCCCTACTGAGCACCTGGTGACCCCCAACTCTGCCCGCCAGAGAACAACCCCCCTTTGTAATTTTCCTTTACCTACCCAAATCCTATAAAACGGCCCCACCCCTATCTCCCTTCCCTGACTTTTTTGGGGCTCAGCCCACGTGCACCCAGGTGAAATAAACAGCCGTGTTTCTCACACAAAGCCTGTTTGGTGGTCTCTTCACACGGACGCGCATGAAACTACCTATGAGGTTATATGTATTACATGTGTTAAACAACTTCGGTTCCCAATCCTAACAATTAATCTAAACAGAGCATTTAGTTACTAAGTTTTTTGAAGCCTTTTTTAAAACACTTAAACTTATTTTTGATGCCGTACATATGGGTTCATATTTTATAATTAAAGACTATCTGCTTTAAGCAGTATGTTCTCACGCGTTTTTGTTTCTGGTGATGTATTTTATTTCAGATTATTTTATTCCCCCTAAATTACATAGCACCTGAAGAGAGCAGACTTCCTACTTGCGTATTAAGACAAAGGCTAAATGCACTGACCCTTATTAGACATGACCTAATATTGTGTGACTACAGTCTCTCATCCTGTGACAGAAAATGATTTTTTGCAGTCAAGGTTGTATTTAATTTCAAAATCCATTAATGATCTCATTAATCAATGTGTTGCTATTTTGAATAATTTATGTAATATTGCAATGGCACAAGGAGAATAAAATGGCAAGTCCTGTATTTGTCAGGTACACTCACTGAAGTTGTTCTGAGGCCAAATTTTGTGAGTTGAGTCATATTCAAATTATTGGATGTCTAGTTATAAAATAATTGACCAATTAGAATAAGCTGCAGCTTATAAAACTCACGCAGAGTCAGTCCTCTAACGTTTTACCTCCTGGATGATAAACAGGTCTGGGTTACATGGGGGATGCAGCAGGGCTGCAAGGATGGCAGGAGACCCCCCAGGTTCGGAGCAGGCTACAACCTGACAAATACAAAAGCATCCAACATTTAAGCAACTGCTCCAGCTCTCATGGTGTGTATGGCCTGAATGTTAGGCCCATTGTTTAGATGAAAATCTAAATAGGATGCTTTGTACTGGAAATGTCCTTTCATTCGAGTTCAGGGGCATTGCCAAAGAGAAAGTTGTCTTCTATTTTTAATTATATGCTGGACTTTTGTGTTTTTACAATGTCATTGCACATTCTGCTCTTAGGGACACTGCTCTTTCCTCTAGGGCAGGAAACGTGAAATAAGTTGGCCAAATTGCTGAATGTTGAAATAAAGATAGATCAGTGAGGAAAGACAAAGTAATTAGAGGATGAAAGGAAAATAGATGAAGGAAGGTCAGTTAATCATGGCATTGTTGTTATAATCTTAGTATTTTCTATTGCAATCAATTAAAAATAAGGAGCAGTTCATTAAAGGAAACAGAAGGCATAGGGATTATCTCAGCAAAACACAAGTCTACTAAAGTAGTGTTCTCTAGAAAGGAGAATTTTCAACTCTTTATGTACCATAATGTTTACTAACGAGAAGTTTTCTTTCATGATAGCTCCAGCTAATGGCACCAGATAAACTCTGATTGCTTTCACTGCCGTTTGGAAGGTAAATCCTTTGTGTGTGTGTGTGTGTGTGTGTGCACGTATATATATACGCACACACATATACACACATATATATACACATATATATACACACATATATATACACACACATATAATCATCCTAATTGTACACACACATATATGCACAAATAATTATTCTAGTGTTATTTGAATAATTAACTATTTCATATTTCAAACTTTATTTTGTGGAATTCAGATGGGTTCTGAAATACTGAAAACTAAAAAAAAGTAAAAAATCCCAATCACATCAGCAAAAAAACAACATACTAATAAACAAATAAAAATTGTCACCTAAGAATTTCAAAGTGAAAGATTGTTTTAAGAAAATCAAACAAATTATACATATTCTAGTATATATATGTGTGCATATATATATATGCATATATGCACACGTATATATATATATATATATGCATGTATACATGTGCAGTAGAGATCAAAGGAAATACAAATGATTATGCTTTTACCAAAGATAAAGATACACAGACAAAGAGAGAGACTCCTGGGGAGCTAATGTTGGTGGGAGCAGATCCTAGCGGTAATGACGTGCAGAAGGAGGTGCCTCTACTGAATCTATGACGTCTTTCTTCGTCAGACCTGACTACAGTTCTCTCTCTCCTAAGCCTATGTACACACTATCTGCACTTTTCCTTTCAAAATGACTTACTTGGAGCCATTTGATGTACTAGATTGTTAAGATACAAAGAAAATAATCTTTAGGAATAAATTTCAGAAGTCAAGTTTTAAAATGGTAGAGACAGACCTGTATGAAGGTAAGCTTAGGATATACAATTATTATATATCTCCATTTCCAAAAATCTTCTGAGAGTCAACCACACAGGATTTAAACTACAAATATTAGAGTAGTCTCTATTTTAGAGATGCGGGGAGGAAGTAGTTTCTGTTTGAGAGATGGAACTTGCAGATGAGCACAGGTTTGGGAAAAAAATGTGCTATGAATTATGAGATGAGTTTCACAGTGAGCCCTGCTGCCTGAATGCTGATAGATTAAGAAATAGGACAAATGGCAAATAGCCTGGAGAAAAACTAGGTGAAAGAGATCTCAGTGATGGGAAATATACCTTTACTCTTCAGAACTTCTCTCTCCTGCATCCATATCAGAACTGTGTATAAAACTTCAGATCCTCTTAACTGTGTCCTAGGCAGCCACTCAGCCCGTCAGCTGGAACTGGCACAGGGGTTGAACCATATTTGCAAACTCTAGTCTGGGTAAATATGTAGAGGTTAAGAGCAGCACATGGTGGCAAGAGTGTTTGACTACATTAATGTGAATCTTATTTCAAATATTTATTATTTAAATAATTGTATATTATAATAATGCAATTAATGTAATGAGAAATTGCCTAGGCCAAGGAAAATCTAAATTTCATTGACTCTATAAGAATATAACTATCTAAAATATATGTAATGTGATATAGTCACTTGTGGAGACAGCATCAGGAAGATTGCATAATCATTTTTTATTTACATCATAATTTATTCTGATTAATAAAGTATCATATTTACATTACCTCAGCAAAACATAAGTCTACTAAAGTGATGTTATCCAGAAAGGAGAATGTTCAGCTCTTCATGTGCCATAAGGTTTACACACAAGCAACTTTCTTTCATAATCTGTTTAGCTAATAGCACCAATTAAACTCTGTTTAATTGATGAATTGACTGAACCCTGTAGCCTGTCTGCCAGAAGCAAATATTAATTTTCACTAGAAGGTGTTAACAGCATTAAAAGCCTCAACATAGCTCTATATATTTTAATGTATAATGTATGGTACAAATGTGCAAATACATACAAGAAGATAATATATAGCAAAAACAAAAAAAACCCAGAAAATATAAAAAGTAACACAGGAAATGAACATAACTAAGTTACAAAACATAGATTTAAAAATAAACAGAAATCAATATAAGTAAAAGACAAAATAGAGAAATTTATCAGAAAACTAGAAACTGTAAAGACAATTTTAGAGCAATTAATATGCAGTAACAAGTTAAGAAATCACAGTAAGAGTTTAATGGCAGAAAAGACACAATCCAAGAAATTATTATCAAACTACAAGATAGATTCGGAGAAGACCTCGCTGAGAATGTGACATGCATCAGAAACTTAAAGGAAAAGAGAACAGACCATAAAATATAAGGGTTACTTCACTTAGAATAACAGTCTCCGATTCCATCCAGGTTGAATGGGAAACCAAACATTGCTATGTTCTCACTCATAAGCGGGAGCTAAGCTATGAGGAAACAAAGGCATAAGAGTGATACAATGGACTTTGGGAACTTGGGGGGAAAGGGTGGAAGGGGGATGAGGAATAAAAGACTACACATTGGGCACAGTCTACACTGCTCAGGTGACGGGTGAATCACAATCTTAGAAATCACCATTAAAGGCCGGGTGCGGTGGCTCACGCCTGTAATTCCAGCACTGTGGGAGGACAAGGCAGGTGAATCATTTGAGCTCAGGAGTTCGAGACCAGACTCACCAACATGGTAAAACCCCGTCTTTACTAAAATACAAAAATTAGCCGGGCATGGTGGCAGGCACCTGTAATCTCAGCTACTTGGGAGGCTGAGGCAAGAGAGTCGCTTGAACCCAGGTGGTGGAGGTTGCAGTGAGCCCAAGATCACGCCACCGCACTCCAGCCTGGGCAACACAGTGAGACTCCCTCTTGGAAAAAAATAAAAATAGAAAAGCACCACTAAAAAACTTATTCATGTAACCAAACACTGCCTGGTCCCCAGAAACCTACTGACATAATAAAAAAAGGAAGATACACAGAGAGTGGGTTCCAGGGAAAATGGTTCTGTAAGCCCTTAGAAAGATTTGGCTTTAACCTTGTGGAAAGTCAGAAGCAATTGTAAAGTTTTGAACAAAGGAGTGACAAGGTGACTTTCATTTAGATAAGCTGTGTTGAGAACAGACTGACAAAGTAGAGACTAGGGGAAGAATGAATGGCAACAGTTGGAAAGTGATGTCCATGTGAGACATGATGGTTCTTTAACTGGGCAGGCGGCTCTAGAAGCGGGGATAAATGGGAGGATCCGAGATACATTTTGAAGGTAGAGATGGCAGGATTTGCTGGTGTATTGGAGTCAAGGAAGCCTTCCAAAGTTTTTGGTCTGAGCCACTGAAGAATGAAGATGCTATCCACCGATTAAGGTTGGTGTTCAGAAGAGCAGTTTGGGAGGGCAATTTTAATGTTTTCTAGTGTTATTCCAAATAACCATAAAATTCGCTTGAAAGAATTTCCTGTGCAAAATTTAAGTGTGTTGTGGGAATGACCATTTGGATTACTTATAAAAAGTGATTTATTATTTTCATTTCCACAAAGTATTTTAAGCCAAATTTAACATTAACTAATCTCTTGGGCTTCAGTTTTCTCATTTGTAGAAAGTAAATGCTTCCACGAGAATGAAATGAAAGAAAAAAATATATTTAAGGCATCTGGCACATGGTAGGCACACTCTCTCCCCTTCCCTTTATAGCTCTGTGACATTTAAGAACATACTTTTTGTGGCATATTGTTCAATTCATACTGAGAAATGTCCAAGAGAGTCGTAATGAAAATGGTGAAGACATGTTACAAAAGAGCTAAACTTTAAAAATATAGAATAAAAAAGATAAAGTGATATATAGATATTGTTGAATTCTGCAAGATGTTCCAAACCTGGGTAGTATTATTATGAATCATAGGAGATATATGCTCCCATAATTTGGACTGCAATGTATACAAAAATGACTGAAAAGCAGAGTTTCAAATAAGATTTTGACAAATACGCTGTCAGTGTAGTATAATTATATTATAAATTATTGGTTATGGAATGTTTAATAGGCACTAAGCTTTGTGCTGAGCACTTTTACAGCCTTTTTTCGTTTATTCGTTCTAACATACCTACTGAATATAATTTCTTCCATTTTTATAAAGAAGGAATAACTGAGAGAGGCTCCATAGTGTATAATGTAGCCAATAAGTGCTACAGCAGGGATGTAAAACTATCCTAAGCCCATGCAATAGGCTATTAAAATATAGTGCACTAGAAGCAGAAGGAAAAGTCCTGTATAAAAGTTTAGAATATAGAATTTAAAGACTGAGAATGATAAAATAGTGGCAGTGCAAAAGACTTTAAAACTTTGATGCATTTGAAAATGTTTTCAAGAATGAGCATGTTTTAATTTTAATAACCAGAAAAAAAGTATAAAAATAAAATCTGATAACCAAATAATACAATTAACTATCTAGCCTTCTAACTTATGAACTGAAGCCTTGAAAAATCATAAGACAATTGTCTGGGCATGTTCCAAACATAAGCACCCAATTCTTTTAATCCTTCACTCTGTTTCTCAGCAGTTCAAATATCCTTTGATCAAGATCTTCCCTGCTTCGATTTGTGTTGGCCCTGAAGTAACCTCTTTGACTGTGGCTTCTTTCAGAGTATTTAGAAGCCCTTTTCTTCTTAAGATGCTTTTCACCTTCCCTGCTCAGTTCATTTCTTTCTGGGCTGTTATTCTCTTATATGACTTTCACGGCATATTGAACCTGGACTTTATCCCATCTCCCTGCTCTTCTTTCATTTCGGTGCAAACAGTTCTCTCCGTCATTGCTTTATTTCCTATCCTTCTCCTTACACACGACAGCATTTTTTCCCAGGCCTAAACATTTTTTGAATTCTAGAAACAGCCTGCACAACCTGCTAAATAAAATAAGCTTTAAATAAAGCATTTTCTGCACCCTGGCCTTTAAAGCAGTTAGCCTGACTAATCTTGTGAACAAAACAAACCTTTCTACAGGGTAATCTCTGAGGCTGAGCGATTTCAAACTGAAATACAAAAATGTTAGGTTATTTTATTGTATCAACGATTTCTCTGACTACACATTCAGGAATATAGGCACATTTCTTATCTATAAAATATGCAAATATATCATAGAATTTCAGTGTTGGAAGAAGCCCTGAATATTATCCTGTTGAGGTTTAATCACCCAACTAATGTTGGATCACTTCAGCACTTCCCTCACTGAGCTAAGTTCTGCCAGTGCTTGGAAAATTCTAGTAAACACCAAGCAGGAGATATTGTTGCCGTTCAGCCTGTTGGCCGTTCATCTCCCATTGTCATAGTAAAACTCGTCTCCCTGGCCAGGCTGGTCTCGAACTCCTGAATTCAGGTGATCTACCCACCTTGGTCTCCCAAAGTGATGGGATTACAGGCGCCAGCCACCGCGCCCAGCCCTCCCTGGATTTTTACCTGGTAAATCTAAACCCTCTTCTGAGTAAGCCCTTTAAATATTATTAAGAACAGAGAACACATGGACACAAGAAGGGGAACATCACACTCCGGGGACTGTTGTGGGGTGGGGGGAGGGGGGAGGCATAGCATTAGGAGATATACCTAATGCTAAATGACGAGTTAATGGGTGCAGCACACCAACATGGCACATGTATACATATGTAACAAACCTGCACATTGTGCACATGTACCCTAAAACTTAAAGTATAATAAAAATAAAATAAAAAAAAGAACAGATATTACATTTTTCATTAGGCTTCTCTTTTCAGTAGCTACCCCTGTTCATTCTATCTTTGAGGTCACCTTTAAAATCAGTGGAAGAAAAATTTTATTTAAAACTAACAAATGCCTTATACCTCATTGTAACTTTGAGTCTATTATAAGGGCAAATACAAATTAGAAGTAAGGGGCTTAATCCTCTCTGTTGAAAATAAGAGGTTTCCTTTACCCCCTTTTCCTTATTTACGTTAGAAAACTTGTAAGTCCTTTTCTCAGTCTCTTTGAAATGTATGTAAATAAGCAGCTCAGGAAGGTTTTCTCAAGGATTTGAATGACAACTCTTTGAAATATAATCATCAAGGAAGATAGAGGCTCTATCTCCCAGTTACCTGGGATGATAGGAGCCTAACTTTCGCTGGCAAACATACCTCTGCTCATAAAGATAGGGAAATTTAGTTTTCATTTAAACGCAATTAGCAAACACAGGTGACTACCCAATTACAAAGTGCATTTAGGATGAATTACGTGTGACAGACAGTGCTGTAGTGTTCTCTTACTTGAGGACTAGTTAGTTTATCTTGAGAACTTGTGTGTTACGAGTTGTGTTTGCTTGGCTATATAAACAGCTAAGATTTCTTCCTGTCTTGACCATCTCTTTAGTGGTTTGTCAGTGATATGCATCACATTGCTGTTTAACGTTCATTCAATAATAAAACCCTTGTTTTTCTTCCAGTGTTGTAGAGAGGTTTTCTGCAGGGGCAGCAGATTTCATTTTTAGATATATTTCCCCAACAGTGCCACATGAAATCTCATATAACTATTTAATTGAGTGGATATAGAATTTTATTTACAAATATGATCACTTAATCAGAGCCCATTACTTGTGATAGGTGGCAAAGGGAAGGAAAGTGTTTGCAGATTACGTTTCAAATTTACTTTCAAAATCAACCCGATGACATATACTGAAAGCTTTTCAAAATTAGCTGATATTATTGCAGAATCATTAGTTAGGATTTCTGCCAACTCACTGAGGACATAAAAATGTCCTGAAAGTTACAGATAAAAATGTAGATGTATATTTATTTCCAAATAGTTTTAAATCGAGTTTATAAATTATATACTGATAACTCTAATGTTAAATTCCCTGATATTCTAGAACAAAAACAGTAGACAATCATTTAATTTGCAAAGAATTTGTAGAGTACATGTTTTGTAGAGAACTTTATTAGACTGACAGAATGCAAATCCGCAAGGCAAGGGAATAGCTTATATGAAGTGGAATTATATATCTACCCTTACATTCTTTTCAGCAGAGTTGAGAACAAGCTACAACTGATCTTAATTGTTTAGTGGACATCCATTCCACAAGCAGAATTTTTAAACTTATTTTATATTTCGTTAGGTTTTGGGGGAACACGTGGTGTTTGCTTACATGAATAAGCTCTTCAGTGGTGATTTCTGAGATTTCAGTGCATCCATCACCTAACCAGTGTAGGCTGTACCCAATGTGTAGTCTTTATCTCTCACTCCACTCCCACTCTTTCCCTTGTGTCCCCAAAGTCCATTGTATCATTCTTATGCCTTTGTATCCTCATAGCTTAGAGGTCACAAAATATCATTTAGTATCTCAATTAATGACTTGCAAGTCCGAATGGGTATCTATGCTTATTAACTTTGCACCTAGAAAAAGAATAAAATGGTAGAAGTCATTTATTCATTTATTCATTCAGTATGTTTTAATTGGTCATGTGCTTTATGCCAGATGCTGTAATAAATGACAGAAATTAGGCGAGGAAAGACATTCCAGCTGTTAAGAATATAAAATTGTCAGGGAAAATATAATCAAATAAATGCTTAATAATAATTATAGAAGAAGAAGAAGGAGGAGGAGGAAGAGGAGGAGAAGGAAGATGAAGAGGAGGGGGAGGAGAAAGAGGAGGAAGAGGAGCAGGGAGAGGAGGAGGAGGAGCAGGGGGAGCATGGGGGAGGAGGAGGGAGGAGAAGGAAGAGGGGGAGGAGGGGAAGAAGGAGGAGGGGGAGGAGGAGGAGGAGTGGGAGGAGAGGAGGAGGAGGAGGAAGAGTGGGTGTGTTCTGGGAGGATGCAAGGGGGAAGGAATACTCTGGGAAATGAGAAAAGCTTCCCTTAAAAAGTAACTTGTGAAGTGACAGTGAAGGAGAGTAGAGATGGGCTGGGTGAGAAGAGCAGATAATATGGTAAATCAAGCAGAGACAAGAGCACCAAGGCTCTGAAGCAAAATGGGGTTAGTATGTTTGAAGACTTTCAAGAAGGTTAGTACAACTGGAAGCTTAATGAGTGAGGTGCATCTCTTTGTTGGAAAGGTTGGATGGATTTCCTTGTTCAGTATTTAAATTGAAGGCTATCATTCTATTGGAAATTTGTATTTTTGCTAAAGTCAATTTTCATGCTTTCTCTAATTCCAGAATTGTATATATTTCATCTGGTTTCAAATTATTTGAGATCGTTTATATTTTAGTAGTTAATAGCTATTGGAACTGATTTTGTTTTTTCATGCTGTATTTTATTTCATCTTTTCCTCTAATTTTTTGTTACTTGATTTTGCCAGATGTTTGTCTATTTTAAAAATCTTTTAAAGTGATTGGTTTGTAATGTTAATAATCTCTGTTTTATTCTCTATTTTATAAGTCCTTGCTTTGATTTTATAATTTCCTCTTTCTTTTTTCTGTGTTTACTTTCTTGTTCATTTTCCATGTTCTCAAGTAAAAATGAGCTTACCTCATTTATTTTGAATAATCTTTACTCTTGATGATCGCATAAAAATTCAATTTAGACATCTCACAAATTGTGCTATACTTCACTGTTTTTCTGTTTTAGGTATTTCAAAGCTTTCCTTATAATTTCCTTTTTTTTAAAATCTAAAGTTATTTAGTTTCCAGATTTATGGAAAAGCAAAGAAGTCATTCTTCTTTTTTAAATGTTTTCTGCAATTGTTATTTCCTGTATAGAACTCATGGTCTGTATAAGGATGATATTTTGGATTCACTGAGGCTCCTTTTGTGGATTAGTGTACATTTGTATTAATGTGAAATGCATGCTGATAAATAACAAGTATTTTATCTTGCTGAGTAAAGATTTTTTATGAACACATTTGCTTATAATTTAATTGTTACATTAGTTGTTACATTACGTTTCTGGCTTTTTTTTTTTTTCGTCATGAAGAAATGTCCAAACAGTTTTTTGGTAAATTCTTAGGAAATAATATATGGATATTGGATACTTCCAAGTATTATTAGGGATGTGGTGAATAAAGGGCTCTTACATATTGCTGATGGGGGTCTAGTACAGTGTGGCCACCTGGGTGAGCAACCTGGCAACTTAAGCGTGTCTGTATTCTCTGCCTCAGCAGACACACTCTACTGTATGTTCTGCACTGGATGCAGGACATGAGGCATTGTAAAGCATTCAGGAAATTCTTGTTAGATGAATGAGTGAACCAATGAGAAATAAATGAGTGAAATATGATATTTATATGCAATATAGTATTCTGTAGAACTTAGAAGCCACGGACCAGACATACACAGCAGTGTGGATGGATATTGAAAATATGAGGCTGAGTAACAACAGTGAGAAAAAGAAACAATTCTATAATACCTTATTAATTAATTAAACTAAGATACACAATAACAGCATACTATGTAGGTCAGTTTTCAAGAACACTAAAAAATTCAATGATACATTTCAAAAACATATCGGGTTCCTGGTAAACAAATAGAATTGAAGTAAAGAAATGAGACATAGAAAATACACACAAATTACACAGAAAAAGGTCTTGAATGGACTGATATTTTGTGTGAGGAACTCAGCCCTCTGCACTTGAGTCCAAATCCAATACAATCTGATCGAACAGACCTAGGGGAAGATGGGATAAAGTGAAGGTGGGAAAGTAGTCACTGCCTGTTTATTCAGAATCTAAAAAGGGTAAGAAATTTCTATTTTATTCCAGATGTGAGGCAGCCATTAATCTTCACTAAAATATCAGATGGTGTGGATACTAGATGAGAAGATAAAATGAGAAGAAAGCAGTAGAGGAAGCAGAGACCAGATTGCAACAGCCCTGGCTGAGATGGTGGCAGCTTGGAACAGATATTGTTTGTGGAGATTTGAGAAGAAGTCAGACTTTGACTTCTGTTTAGCTTTAAATCTGATAAGGATCCTATTAATTATGTTTGAATTGCATACATGAAGAATATTAGATGACGATTTCTGAAGTTTTTCTGACTAATGAAAAATCAGAGGTGAACAGATTTTAAAATAAACAATTGCAGCAATATAAAAAGTCTCTACAGTCAATATATTCTATAAAGTAAGCAAAAACTACTGTGTTTTATATGCTTTTGTGTTCTTCGGATGTTTTTTAGTGTGGATTCTATTCCCAGAAAATTAAACAAAGGGAATAATTGGAATAATACCAGAATAGTTTTTAATTAATCTTCAATATTACCGGAAGTTTTCCATTCCATTTAAGGGATGTAGCAAAAGAAATAACAAGTTTAAATTTAAATTCGACTATTTTATAAATATAAATCTTCTCTAATATTCTCCATTCCCTCGTCTTATTAAACAGAATGATGATTGACCTAAAAAATCCTTGAAAGTACTGACATATAGGTTTTTTCCTTCTAGGGTTATCGCAGTGACATATAACTTCTTTAAATTTTAATCAACTGTGAATCTAGGTTTTTGGTATAGGGAAATATATGGCTCCTGGTGACTTTTATTGAGATGAGTGGAGGCTATAGTTTTGGACATTTTTTATTGTAATATGAACTAGAGGAAGTTCAGAGATGAAATCCTGAAGAAAACCAGATTTCTTATACTTAGAAGAGTATGCTCTTCCAAAGAAGACAGTGACTAGAAAATTATGAGAAAAAAGTAAGTAGTGCTACCTTACTGAGGTATGAGTGTGTTCCAAGAAGAGGGGAATATTCACCATGGTTAAAATAAATGAGCACTCAAGTGAAATGAAGACAAGGTTCCCCTGGCATTAGTTTACTGGTAATCATTGATGAGGCAAGATTGGGGAAGAATATGGCGGACACTAAATGGGATGACAGGATTTGAATATGTGCAAATGAATTTCGTTTTTCTTCAGAATTTTTCTGTAAAAAGAAGAGATTTGAGACTGATGATGTGAGGAAAACGAATCAGTGGGGAGGAAAGCTTGAAGTAGGGCGAGAAAGGATGGGCTTTGGTAGGTGAAGAGATATTTCTTCTCCTGTAATAGGCGGGATGGAGGAGAAGGTGAGCGCAAGTAGGTTTGCAGACAGTGTAGCAGGTCACTGAGGGGACTGATGATGGCTTTTTATGACCTCTGGGCTGCAAACCCTAGTTAGTATAAAGGGCCACAGGTTTTCGGGAGCTTCAGGAGCTATAAACCCTTATCAGACTTGTGGTTTGCAGAGCATCTAGGTTTTTGCATTTGTACAGGGTAATATTACTTTATAGTTTCTGAACAAGGTTAGGGCTAAGTGGTTCTTTTCTTAGCCAGTCTAGCTTTCCTTTTTAAGGGAACTGAGCTATCTGTGGTCTTCGTGGTTTACCTGTTGTGTGCTCTCTTTCTCTTCTCACTGCCCACTTATCAAATAAGGTTGTAGCCTGGTAATTGAAATATGAGTGTCCACGTGCAGCACATTTATCTCAGGGAAAAACTGAATAACACACAGCACTTCCTGACCTACTCTGTGTCTGATAGAGACTCCTAGGGTTGCATATAAACACAGTAACTACTCCAGTTCCTCTGGAGTCCGAAGTATTCTAGTAATCTGAGGATGACTACGAGATGTTTTACATACCACTAGATCCTTCGGTTGAATAACAATACTGTGACTCAAAATCTTTTAACCTAGAGTCCCTGTGACATATGAATAGGGCTCAGAGTTTCATGGAGCCCTGGAATTTCATAAAAATTGCATGTAAATGCATTGATTATAGATAAAGCTCCCATAGGCTCAGTTATTTTCTCAAAAGGTGATGACCCCCAAATCACAAAGGAACACACACCCTTTTTTTCTGATTACTCTTCCTAATGAACATAAAAGTGGAAATTAACACAAAATGATTCTTGACATTTATGTTCTTCTCACATATAAATATATCACTTATAGGAAATTAATGATCTAGAATCATCATAGATCTATTTTAAATTTTCATCAAAAGTTATTTATTTTGTGATTGCATAACACATTGTTCATACTGCTAAATATATTTGATTGCATTCAATTTCAACAGCCATTCAACAAAATTGTGAACAGTACCTCCTCTTCTAGAAATCAGGTATTGGAAATATAACAATAAATAAGGCAAAAATCGCTGCCTTTGAAAATTATCTTTGTCTTTCTAGAATATTAAAAAAGACTATATTTGAATATCATATATTCATTCAAACATCGGCAGGGTGTCTGGGAGATCAGTAATTACTGAATTGAATTGAATTATTGAAACCGTAGCCATAATTTTCCCTTTAAGTCCCAAAACATGGGCAATATTAGCCAGTGAAAATAGTCTAAAATGTGACATTCCAAATAGTGTTTTATGCTGAAAAAATGCCAAAAGATTAGCTTCAAAATGTTGAATGCATATTAAATCAAATTAAGAAACACAAAATTATTATCTACTCTGAACATTTTAAAAATAAACCATTTAGGTTTGTATAAAATATTCACTACTTTTGTATTTATCAAACTGTTTCAGGGGAATCATCACAAATGCTCACATTAATGTTGGAATTTAACAATATTGAAAAAATTTTTCCTGAAACATTTGTTGTACTGAATGCCACAGTAATAGTATTAGAGCAATTCGGAGCACAGCTGTGAAACCAAGAGTTATAATTTAGCTCTATGTCACACACATAATCTCACATATTCATACCTTATCCTATTAGGACAAATAAAAAGTTCACAATTACACTATGTAGTAGGGTATAGGAATTCAAATAGGAAAAAATTCAGAAAGACATCTTTCTAGAATATGATAGAAAAACTGCAACTTTATGTTATTTTCCTTTTTTTCTTTCTTATTTGTTGAACGTAGTCATGTAGGTGAGACTGTCTTACTTTAGAATTTAATTTTTTGAGACATCCTTAATTTCTTCTTAAGTAGGAGAAACAAGAAGGCCAAAGAGATTACTAGGAAAATAAAGCAAAGAAAAGCTACTTAGGCCAATGTGTTCAGTTGGATAGTTTTCAGAAAGACAATAACCTCCCACCATTACCATGGAAAATGTATACTTCCAAGTTCTGTTCCT
Organism: Symphalangus syndactylus; assembly: GCF_028878055.3. Classification (NCBI taxonomy): domain Eukaryota; kingdom Metazoa; phylum Chordata; class Mammalia; order Primates; family Hylobatidae; genus Symphalangus; species Symphalangus syndactylus. The sequence continues at coordinate 135,825,299 of NC_072428.2, read as the reverse complement.
GTCGGATTTGGATGTATGGCTTGCTCTTGCCAATGGAATATTAGAAGACTTGACTCAGCAAATTAGAAATGTGCCTAAACTTTTGGGATCTGGCATCGCTGTTATTGTTATGAGAACTTACTTTGGACTAACTCACTGGTTAAAGGAAGAAGATGAGAAACACATGTAGTGGAGGCAGACTACCCAGCCAAACCCAGGTCTGAGTTAAAGAAATGCTTACTTTTGTATGCTGCCAACATTTTTGTGGTTGTTTGTTACGCCTCCTTATTGTGGCATAACTAATACAGTAAACTAGGAAGGATTTTTGAGGATAATATGAATAATATCCAAAAAGTGAACCTTAGGGAGTGCCTAAAAGACCAATTGTTAGTATTTTTGTGTTTTTCTAAGCAAGCAAGGAAAGTTCCCTGGGACCCAATAGTTGTTGAGCCTAGTTAAGCAAGTAGGAGGTGAGAGATCAAACTGCCAAACTTTAATGGAAATAATAACCACCTAGGGGAGCTGAATAGCATGCTTCCAAGGTCTCTGGTTTCCAGACTCTGGTTTAGTAAATCTGAGAGGGAGCCTTAAAGTCTGACTTTAACCATAATTCCAAGTGAAATAGACTCAGGTAGTCCTGAGATCACCCAGGAACATGAATGTCAAGATTTAATTCCCAAATCCTTTAAATGAAGATGTGACTTTACTTGCAACGTTCTTAAGAGCTTGGTACAAACAAGATACTCTGTGTTTCAGGAACTTGTGATCCTGGTTCTAGTCATATTTATCATGATAGACAGGTAACTACTATGTGAAATTCTGAGTTATCTGCCACGGGGGATAAAAGTGAATCATAAGATATCATTCATGCCCCTAAAGGAGTAAATACTCAGTGAGTAGGATGAGTGTGAGTGGGTGAAAAATGTAACCAATGGAAAGGACAGTAATAGTAATCCAGATAGAATAAGCATCCATGTGCATCGAAAAAATTAATAATTCTTATTCTCTTAACAAAATGTTTCTAATGTCTTAATAATCTTAACGATAACAATCATAGCAATAGAAAATGCATATAATGCATACTGTTGATATATGTGATATCTTTTAATACTAAAAACAAACAAAACCCCCATGGGGTAGGTCCCACTTTTACTTGGACTTTCTATGCAGAAACTCTGGATAAAGAAGTTGTGTCACTCCCCCACATTCATGTAACTTAAGTGAAGTCTAGTTAGGATTCAAACCCAGTGTGCCTCTGACATTGATGGTCCCAACCACAACAGTCTGGCACCCCTTATCTATAAGAACAAGTGTCAGGACCAGGCAGCTTTCCCTGTTAACCGGGAGCATGGTGCTATGAGTGAGTAGACAGTCCTTATTTGAAGAGTGAAAGAACCCCTAAAACTCTCACAAATAGACTTTACAATTTGTAAGAGTTGCATTTGTCTTAAAGATGTTACTATAAATTCAGTGGTAAAGGTACCTACAAAAATAATGTAAGCATTTTAAAAAATATTTTAAATATAATAGGCTTGTGTTTATTTGCAAGTCTAAGCACTTAGAATCATTCAAAAATAAATTTTAAGATGGTTTGAAAAACAGCCACTATTTATATTTTAAACCTCTCTATTAAAACAACTAATAGGTGATTTGCTTTTTTATTCCCCCTGTAGTGAAGGTGTGATCTGTTGGCAAAACAGAGCATGGCTGGTTGAGGCATCACAGCAGACCCATCTGGCTAAATCCTAATGGACAGATCAAAAATGATTCTGTCTGAGGCTATTTTATGTGATGAAAATCTCATAAACTTAATGAAACAAAGACAATTTACTACTGAACGGGAAAGTCACCAGATATAGGTTCTGAAAGAAAAATTCTGAAAAGGAAAGTGGTAGAAGGAGCAATCAGGTGACTCTGATGGATATTTCCAAAATAACTGCTGTATCTGACTTTTTGGTGTCTGCAGTTTCAGTTGCTACAAATCCTGTTGGTAAGCAATTTTGCCACTTGGTCTTTAAAAGATGAACAGAGATATTCAAGTCTGTAAGTAAAATTTGGTTGCATTTGATTATTGTCTGCTGCCTTGTAATATATTTTGAAGAAGAAATGTGTTGCCTATTTTGAAATTGGTTGGCTAATTTCTCATGTCACTAAATATTTAGGGCTTGTGCAGGTTTTATTCTTCCTTCATTAGAAGGCATACTTGGAGAAGTGTTTAACATATGCTGAATGGCAGCAAATACTTAATGTACTTCTAAAAATATTATACATTCTTAATGCATTATTAAAATAGAAAATTGGTTTAAGGCATAAACTACCTAAAATACATTTATGCTGAACTATATTTTGAACTATATTTGAACTATCTCTGATGTACTTTACATGCTAAGTTTGTTTTTCCAATCTTTGTGTTATTTACAATAAAGAACCTCCATTCAGTGGTATGCTGATAAATGTTTAAAAAACGGCTCTGTGAGGGCCCTATCTGTAGCACTTACCAATTTCTGTGGTGTAAATACTCCCACCATAGTTAATTTTAAACCACCAGTGCTGCCAACTGGCTTGAAACATTCCTGAATATTTAACAATTGGCTCTCTATAGCAGATTCCACTTGGTTTCAGCATCCCACTGTGAAACTCCAGAAATGTCCTTTTTAAACTTTAACAGGCTGCTTCTTGGATTTAAATATAAAGAATCATCTATGGTAGTAACATTTTATTTTTCAAATGCCCATGTTCTCTTGTAACCATTAGCACAGTCAATGGAAAGTCCAATATTGAAATGGATCTATCAATGCAGTGTTTATGAGAAACATTTAGTGCTGGAATTAGAAGTGTAAACCACCATGCCTGGCCTAAAATTTTCTTTTACTAAAAGCTGCATTCATCAAACAGTAAGTACAAAACGGATCAAAGGTAACCCATGAAATGGAATAACATACTGTTGAGTAAGACGTCATTTACTTATTTTCTAGGAATGTCTAGTTTATCACTAATGAATGTGCATTGCTTATATAGGTTGTTACCATAGTAACTAGTACAAATAATTATTCAGTGAACTTCTTGGGAAACTTTTGCTGCTAATCGTTTTGATGACACGTGATTATTTCCATGTAATAGATTCCATAAGTGAAATACTACGCCAGAAGAAATTGTACCACTACTCTCAAAAAATGTATCTAGAATCCGATCACTTCGTTCCATTCCCAGTCCTAACAGCTTGGGCCAAAGCACCGTCAGTTTTCCTAAGGATTTTTGCAACAGTCTCTGAAATGTGCTGTTTCCACTTTTGTTGCTGAATCCTCCAATTTGCTCATTTTGCAGTGATCTTTTAAAATTGGAAGTTTGAGCATGATACTTCTTATCTTTTCAGAGTTTTGACCCTCAAGTGGCTTCTCATATGTATATTAAAACCGAAGTTATTACAATGTTTTAATGGCTTATAATGTAACCTCCTTCTGTTTAAATTTATCCCTTAGAACTGGAAAAAAAAAATAAAACATTTCACTCATCATATTTTAGGAACTTACCTTCTTACTCTTGCTCTGCTTCTCCAGGCACATGGCTGCCTCAGGCCTTTTTCTCTTGTTTTTTCCTCAGCCCGAAATGCTTTTTACTCAGATTTATGTGTGACTCAGATCTTCACCTACCACATTCTAGCTCAAAATCACCTTCTTAGTGATTGAAAGTTGCATTTCTTTCATTCTCACACTCCCTAACCTCCTTTATTATTTTATTTTTCTCCTTGCACTTTGTATAATTTGATATATTGTATATTTTATTTTTTACCTTATTATTATTTGTCTCCCATGTCTAGAATGTAAATAAAACAAAGGATGTTTTCTCATTAATGCATTTCCAGTTAATAAGTGCTGGACAAATATTGCAGAATAAATGCACAAATTGATTCCTCACAAAATTTTCCCAGTAAAAAAATACAAAAATTAGATGGGCGTGGTGGCATGTACCTGTAATCCAGCTACTGGGGAGGCTGAGGCAGGAGAACCCCTTGAACCCCGGAGAAGGAGACTGTAGTGAGACGAGATCATGCCACTGCACTCCAGCCTGGTGACAAAGCAAGACTCCACCTCAAAAATAACAACAACAAAAAATATTTTTCATTATATCATCGAATAACTTATTTCTGAAGTACCACATTGAAAGTTATATTGTTCTCTCTAATTTTTGGTTAGAATATTTAAACTAAGCAGCCTAAAAAATAGTTGGTTACAAATATAGCAAGGAAAATATAGAATATTTACATGTCTTCTCATTACCCTCATCCCATTGTTTACCTCAAACTACTGTGTGGAGACAGACATCATCGAAATGGTGGAAGACTCAAAGAAGGTTGTTGTATACTGATAAAAGTTTCAACTCATCAGAAAGATATAATACTTATATGACCACAAAATAAATGAACCCCAAAATATATGAAGGAAATGTTGACAAAACTTCAGAGGAAAACAGTCCTATAATAATGATTGGCAACTTTAAGAACAACTTTCAAAAATGGATAGAACAACTTGACAGAAGATTAATAAGGAAATAGAGGGCTTGAAACACTATAAGCTAATGAAGTCTAACAGACACATATAGAACACTGCACATAAAAACGGCAGAATATACATTTTTCTCATGTGCACATGTAACATTCTCACAAATAGACCATATGTTAGGTTACAAAACAGGTCACAGTAAATTCTACAATGACTGAAATAATAAAAAGTATTTTCCCCAACCACAACAGAATGAAGCTAGAAACAAATAGCAGAAAAAAAAGTTAAGTTTTCCCAATCTGTCAAGTCTGTTCAATAGAGAAACAGTAGGATTTTCAACCAACAGTGTTGCAACTACTGGTTTCCCCATGCAAAAGAATAAAGTTGGTTTTCTACTTTGCACCATTTGGAAACATTAACTCAAGTGGCATCAACAACATATATGTGAGAACTAAAACTATAAAAATATTAAAAGAAAATGTCGAAGTACATCTTCATGATTTAAATTTGGCAATGGATTCTTATATATGACACCCAAACCACACGTGGCAAAAGAAGAACAAAGATATTGGACTTTATCAAAATTAGAAACTTTTATATCAAAGGATGTTATCAAAAAAGTGACAAGACAACCTACAAAATGGGTTGGCTCTAATATCCAAGATAGAGAACAGTTACAAATAAATAACAACCTGATTAAAAAATGGGTAAAGTACCCAAGCAAATATTTCTCTAAAAATGATAAACAAATGGCCAAAGAGCATGAGAAAAAATGTTCAGCAATATCAGTCATTAGGAAAATAAAAATCAAAACCACAATGAGAAACTACTTCATACTCTCTAGAATACCTGTAGTTTAAAGTAATGCAAATATTAATTTGATGAGGATGTGAAAAATTTGTTACCCTAGTATACTGCTAGTGGAAATGTAAAGTGGTGCAGTCATTGTGGAAAACAGTTCTTCAAAAAACTAAACATATAATTACCATATAACCCAGTAATTCCACCTCTAAGTACAAATATCTGTACAAAAATGGTGATTATAGCACTATTCACAATAGCGAAAAGGCAGAAACAAGCCAATATCCACCACAGGATGAATTAATAAATAAATGTGATGTATACATACAATGGAATACAACTCTTCAATAAAAAGGAAACAATGTACTATGATACATGCTATAACATAGATGAAAATTTAAAATGTTATGCTAAGTGAAAGCAGCCAGGCTAGGCATGGTGCCTCACACCTGTAATTCTAACACTCTTGGAGGCTGAGGTGGAAGGATTGCTTGAGGCCAGGAATTGAAGATCAGCCTGGGCAACATAGGGAGACCTCGTTTATACAAAATATTTAAAAAATATACATTAGACAGGAGGGGTGGTGTGTGCTTGTTGCCCCAGCTACTTAGAAAGCTGAGGCAGGAGGATGACTTGAGCATGGGAAGTTAAGGGTGCAGTGAGCCAAGATTGTGCCACTGCACTTCTGCCTGGGTGACAGAGCCAGACTCTATCTTAAAAATAAAAGAAGAAAGAAAGAAGAAGGAAGAAGGAAGACAGAAGATGGAGAAGGAGAAGGAGAAGGAGAGAGAAAGGAGAAAGGAGAAAGAAGGAAGAAGGAAGAAGGAAGAAGGAAGAAGGAGGAAGAGGAGGAGGAGGAGGAGGAGGCGGCAGCAACACATATTGTATTAATTCATTTCAATTTCTATGAAATTCCCAGAGTAGGTAAATCCATAGAGTCTGAAAGTACATTGGTTTTGCCTGAGACAGGGAGGAAACGGTGAATGACGAGTTACTGTGTAATGAGTATGAGGTTTTCTTTGTAGTGAATAAAAGGTTTGGAAATCAGATAAAGGTGGCGGTTGAATAAAACTGAGGATGCATTAATACTAAATGACAGTGACTTGTACACTTTAAAATGGTTAATGTTATGTGAATTTCACTTCAGTGTAAAAAATATTGTTTGTTAGGCAATTATTTCTTTGGGATGTTAATCAGCATCTTTCTTAGGTATACCTGAAGTAGTCAAATAATGTTTAATACATAATTACATATATATCTTTATATGTCTACAATAGATGCTTTAAGAAAAGAAGCATATCAAATAATATATTTGTGGTAATTAAAAAATAACAATACATTTTCTTCAAATTCATGTCTTTAATATTCAGATGAATATATACATGAAATTAAAACAGTAAAACTACATATGTGTATGTGTACACACACACACACATATACACATATATATGTATATACATATACATATATACACATATATATGTATATACATATACATATATACACATATATATGTATATACATATACATATATACACATATATATGTATATACATATACATATATACACATATATATGTATATACATATACATATATACACATATATATGTATATACATATACATATATACACATATATATGTATATACATATACATATATACACATATATATGTATATACATATACATATATACACATATATATGTATATACATATACATATATACACATATATATGTATATGATCTGTTTCAAACTATTATTTTGTTCTGCCTTTCTCCATAAAGCCAAATAAGGGGGATTTTTGGAAAACTTCTATAAAGCAATCTTAACTAATGTGGTTTAAATTTGTGACAAAGACTATCTGGAAACAGAAATTGTTATTACTATTAGTTTTAACGTTACCTATTATGATCCAAAACAACAGCAAGAACAAAACAGAAATCTATCTAGAATTATCTTAATTGAATGGACACTGATCTTTGCCCTTTCTTCCGCTTTAGCTCATCAGAAGTAACCATTGTTAATAGTGACTAGATTTTGGTGTTTCTGGTATTACCTTTATAAATTTAAATAATATACTTATGTGTCAATTTTTTGATTTAACTACTGGAGTTGAATTTAATTCACTCCTCATTTTAAATAATAGGAATTAAATGCAATTTTACCATCAATTCACTTCAAGTTTTTAATGGAAATTATTTTATTCTATTACTAGATTTTACGAATTATAATTTTTTTTTGATTTCTCAACTTCAGGTATTGTGTTTTTAGCTCCCAAGTTGTAAGGATGAAGAAATCACTTCTTTCTGACCTCATCTTTTCTAAAATATTGGCAATTTTACTGTTTTTTGACTTGCAACATTTACACTTTATTCTTTAACCGTGATTAGATTTACCTTGCTATGTCTGGACAGGTCTAACAATATAAATTCAGTCAAAGGGTATTATGGTTATACAAGTATTTACTTACGGCAAAACCAATCATTCAATTAGACCCATATATATGAGACATTGTTACTGTCTTTTACTAAAAGGATTGGCTAAAATGTTCTCTCACACAGCACTGAATGTTTACAATATTTATAATATTTTACATATTTAAACTGTCAAATTTCAACATTTTATTTTTAGTCTAGGAACTTATTTCACTTAATTATTTGAATTGTTTTGATAAGCAATACATATTTGAAATATGATAGCTCTATTTAAAACAAAAGGCGCCCTGAATATTTTTCTTAATCAATATGAATATCAACTTATGTATTCAAAAATGTGTCAGTATATTTGTTTCCTTTGTTTAAGCACCATTCTCTGTTTAGTCAAAAGAACTCTCTATAACTAATTGATATTAAAATTTTTATTTATTGTTTACATATAAAAATCACTTAAAAATGAATACTTGAGGATAATATGATATATTAAGAAGTAATCAGGGTTACTCGCAAGATGGCCAAATAGGAACAGCTCCGGTCTACAGCTCCTAGTGTGAGTGACACAGAAGACGGGTGATTTCTGCATTTCCATCTGAGGTACCAGGTTCATCTCACTAGGGAGTGCCAGATCGTGGGCACAGGACAGTGGGTGCAGCGCACCATGCGTGAGCCGAAGCAGGGCGAGGCATTGCCTCACCCAGGAAGCACAAGGGGTCAGGGAGTTCCCTTTCCTAGTCAAAGAAAGGGGTGACAGAAGGCACCTGGAAAATCAGGTCACTCCCACCCTAATACTGCGCTTTTCCGACGGGCTTAAAAAACGGCACACCAGGGGATTATATCTTGCACCTGGCACGGAGGGTCCTACGCCCACGGAGTCTCGCTGATTGCTAGCACAGCACTCTGAGATCAAACTGCAAGGTGGCAGCGAGGCTGGGGGAGGGGCGCCCGCCATTACCCAGGCTTGCTTAGGTAAACAAAGCAGCCAGGAAGCTCGAACAGCATGGAGCCCACCACAGCTCAAAGAGGCCTGCCTGCCTCTGTAGGCTCCACCTCTGGGGGCAGGGCACAGACAAACAAAAAGACAGCAGTAACCTCTGCAGACTTAAATGTCCCTGTCTGGCAGTTTTGAAGAGAGTAGTGATTCTCCTGGCACACAGCTGGAGATCTGAGAATGGGCAGACTGCCTCCTCAAGTGGGTCCCTGAACCCTGACCCCCAAGCAGCCTAACTGGGAGGCACCCCCAAGTAGGCGCAGACTGACACTTCATACGGCCAGGTACTCCTCTGAGACAAAACTTCCAGAGGAACAATCAGGCAGCAGCATTCGTGGTTCACAAAAATCTGCTGTTCTGCAGCCTCCACTGCTGAGACCCAGGCAAACAGGGTCTGGAGTGGACCTCTAGCAGACTCAGGCAAACAGGGTCTGGAGTGGACCTCTAGCAAACTCCAACAGACCTGCAGCTGAGGGTCCTGTCTGTTAGATGGAAAACTAACAAACAGAAACGATATCCACACCAAAAACTCATCTGTACATCACCATCATCAAAGACCAAAAATACATAAAACCACAAAGATGGGGAAAAAACAGAGCAGAAAAACTGAAAATTCTAAAAAGCAGAAAGCCTCTCCTCCTGCAAAGGAATGCAGTTCCTCACCAGCAACGGAACAAACCTGGATGGAGAATGACTTTGACGAGTTGAGAGAAGAAGGCTTCGGATGAACAAACTACTCCGAGCTACAGGAGGAAATTCAAACCAAAGGCAAAGAAGTTAAAAACTTAGAAAAAAATACAGATGAATGTATAACTAGAATAACTAATAGAGAGACGTACTTAAAGGAGCTGATAGAGCTGAAAGCCAAGGCTCGAGAACTACGTGAAGAATGCAGAAGCCTCAGGAACCGATGCGATCAACTGGAAGAAAGGGTATCAGTGATGGAAGATAAAATGAATGAAATGAAGCGAGAAAGGAATTTTACAGAAAAAAGAATAAAAAGGAACGAATGAAGCCTCCAAGAAATATGGGACTATGTGAAAAGACCAAATCTACGTCTGATTGGTGTACCTGAAAGTGACAGGGAGAATGGAACCAAGTTGGAAAACACTCTGCAGGATATTATCCAGGAGAACTTCCCCAATCTAGCAAGGCAGGCCAACATTCAAATTGAGGAAATACAGAGAACGCCACAAAGATACTCCTCGAGAAGAGCAACTCCAAGACACATAATTGTCAGATTCACCAAAGTTGAAATGAAGGAAAAAACGTTAAGAGCAGCCAGAGAGAAAAGTTGGGTTACTCACAAAGGGAAGCCCATCAGACTAACAGCTGATCTCTCAGCAGAAACTCTACAAGCCAGAAGAGAGTGGGGGCCAATATTCAACATTCTTTTTTTTTTTTTTTTTTTTGAGACGGAGTCTCGCTCTGTCGCCCAGGCTGGAGTGCAGTGGTGCGATCTTGGCTCACTGCAAGCTCTGCCTCCCGGATTCACGCCATTCTCCTGCCTCAGCCTCCGGAGTAGCTGGGACTACAGGGGCCTGCCACCGAGCCCAGCTAATTTTTTGTATTTTTAGTAGAGACGGGGTTTCACCGTGGTCTCAATTGCCTGACCTCGTGATCCACCCGCCTCGGCCTCCCAAAGTGCTGGGATTACAGGTGTGAGCCACCGCGCCCAGCCTAACATTCTTAAAGAAAAGAATTTTCAGTGCAGAATTTCATATCCAGCCAAACTAAGCTTCATAAGTGAAGGAGAAATAAAATCCTTTACAGACAAACAAATGCTGAGAGATTTTGTCACCACCAGGCCTGCCCTAAAAGAGCTCCTGAAGGAAGCACTAAACATGGAAAGGAACAACCGGTACCAGCCACTGCAAAATCATGCCAAATTGTAAAGACCATCGAGGCTAGGAAGAAACTGCATCAACTAATGAGCAAAATAACCAGCTAACATCATAAAGACAGGATCAAATTCACACATAACAATATTAACTTTAAATGCAAATGGACTAAATGCTCCAATTAAAAGACACAGACTGGCAAATTGGATAAAGAGTCAAGACCCATCAGTGTGCTGTATTCAGGAAACCCGTCTCACGTGCAGAGACACACATAGGCTCAGAATAAAAGGATGGAGGAAGATTTACCAAGCAAATGGAAAACAAAAAAAGGAAGTGGTTGCTATCCTAGTCTCTGATAAAACAGTCTTTAAACCAACAAAGATCAAAAGAGACAAATAAGGCCATTACATAATGGTAAAGGGATCAATTCAACAAGAAGAGCTAACTATCCTAAATATATATGCACCCAATACAGGAGCACCTGGATTCATAAAGCATGTCCTGAGTGACCTACAAAGAGACTTAGACTCCCACACAATAATAATGGGAGACTTTAACATCCACTGTCAACATTCGACAGATCAAGAGACAGAAAGTTAACAAGGACACCCAGGAATTGAACTCAGCTCTGCACCAAGCAGACCTAATAGACATCTGCAGAACTCTTGACCACAAATCAACAGAATATACATTTTTTTCAGCACCACACCACACCTATTCCAAAATTGACCACATAGTTGGAAATAAAGCTCTCCTCAGCAAATGTAAAAGAACAGAAATTATAACAAACTGTCTCTCAGACCACAGTGCAATCAAACTAGAACTCAGGATTAAGAAACTCACTCAAAACCGCTCAACTACATGGAAACTGAACAACCTGCTCCTGAATGACTACTGGGTACATAACGAAATGAAGGCAGAAATAAAGATGTTCTTTGAAACCAATGAGAACAAAGACACAACATACCAGAATCTCTGGGACACATTCAAAGCAGTGTGTAGAGGGAAATTCATAGCACTAAATGCCCACAAGAGAAAGCAGGAAAGATCCAAAATTGACACCCTAACATCACAATTAAAAGAACTGGAAAAGCAAGAGCAAACACATTCAAAAGCTAGCAGAACGCAAAAAAATAACTAAAATCAGAGCAGAACTGAAAGAAATAGAGACACAAAAAACCCTTCAAAAAATTAATGAATCCAGGAGCTGGTTTTTTGAAAATATCAACAAAACGGATAGACTGCTAGCAAGACTAATAAAGAAGAAAAGAGAAGAATCAAATAGATGCAATAAAACATGATAAAGGGGATATCACCACCGATCCCACAGAAATACAAACTACCATCAGAGAATACTACAAACACCTCTATGCAAATAAACTAGAAAATCTAGAAGAAATGGATAAATTCCTGGAGACATACACCCTCCCAAGACTAAACCAGGAAGAAGTTGAATCTCTGAATAGACCAATAACAGGCTCTGAAATTGTGGCAATAATCAATAGCTTACCAACCAAAAAGAGTCCAGGACCAACCAGATGGATTCATAGCCAAATTCTACCAGAGCTACAAGGAGGAGCTGATACCATTCCTTCTGAAACTATTCCAATCAATAGAAAAGGAAGGAATCCTCCCTAACTCATTTTATGAGGCCAGCATCATCCTGATACCAAAGTTGGGCAGAGACACAACCAAAAAAGAGAATTTTAGACCAATACCCTTGATGAACACTGATGCAAAAATCCTCAATAAAATACTGGCAAACCGAATCCAGCAGCACATCAAAAACCTTATCCACCATGATCAAGTGGGCTTCATCCCTGGGATGCAAGGCTGGTTCAACATATGCACATCAATCAATGTAATCCAGCATATAAATAGAACCAAACACAAAAAACACATGATTATCTCAATAGATGCAGAAAAGGCCTTTGACAAAATTCAACAACCTTCATGCTAAAAACTCTCAATAAATTAGGTGTTGATGGGATGTATCTCAAAATAATAAGAGCTGTCTATAACAAACCCACAGCCAATATCATACTGAATGGGCAAAAACTGGAAGCATTCCCTTTGAAAACGGGCACAAGACAGGGATGCCCTCTCTCACCACTCCTTTTCAACATAGTGTTGGAAGTTCTGGCCAGGGCAATTAGGCAGGAGAAGGAAATAGAGTATTCAATTAGGAAAAGAGGAAGTCAAATTGTCCCTGTTTGCAGATGACATGATTGTATATCTAGAACATCCCATTGTCTCAGCCCAAAATCTCCTTAAGCTGATAAGCAACTTCAGCAAAGTCTCAGGAAAGAAAATCAACGTGCAAAATTCACAAGCATTCTTATACACCAATAACAGACAAATGGAGAGCCAAATCGTGAGTGAACTCCCCTTCACAATTGCTTCAAAGAGAATAAAATACCTAGGAATCCAACTTACAAGGGATGTGAAGGACCTCTTCAAGGAGAACTACAAACCCCTGCTCAATGAAATAAAAGAGGATACAAACAAATGGAAGAACATTCCATGCTCATGGGTTGGAAGAATCAATATCATGAAAATGGCCATACTGCCCAAGGTAATTTATAGATTCAATGCCATCCCCATCAACCTACCAATGACTTTCTTCACAGAATTGGAAAAAACTACTTTAAAGTTCATATGGAACCAAAAAAGAGCCTGCATCACCAAGTCAATCCTAACCCAAAAGGACAAAGCTGGAGGCATCACGCTACCTGACTTTAAACTATACTACAAGGCTACAGTAACCAAAACAGCATGGTAGAGGTACCAAAACAGAGATATAGATCAATGGAACAGAACAGAGCCCTCAGAAATAATGCCACATATCTACAACTATCTGATCTTTGACAAACCTGACAGAAACAAGAAATGGGGAAAGGATTCCCTATTAAATAAATGATGCTGGGAAAACTGGCTAGCCATATGTAGAAAGCTGAAACTGGATCCCTTCCTTACACTTTATACAAAAATTAATTCAAAATAGATTAAAGACTTAAATGTTAGACCTAAAACCATAAGAACCCCAGAAGAAAACCTAGGCATTACCATTCAGGACATAGGCATGGGCAAGGACTTCATGTCTAAAACACCAAAAGCAATGGCAACAAAAGCCAAAATTGACAAATGGGATCTAATTAAACTAAAGAGCTTCTGCACAGCAAAAGAAACTACCATCAGAGTGAACAGGCAACCTACAAAATGGGAGAAAATTTTTGCAACCTACTCATCTGACAAAGGGCTAATATCCAGAATCTACAATGAATTCAAACAAATTTATAAGAAAAAACAAAGAACCCCATCAAAAAGTGGGCAAAGGACATGAACAGACACTTCTCAAAAGAAGACATTTATGCAGCCAAAAAACACATGAAAAAATGCTCATCATCATTGGCCATCAGAGAAATGCACATCAAAACCACAATGAGATACCATCTCACACCAGTTAGAATGGCCATCATTAAAAGTCAGGAAACAACAGGTGCTGGAGAGGATGTGGAGATATAAGAACACTTTTACACTGTTGGTGGGACTGTAAACTAGTTCAACCATTGTGGAAGTCAGTGTGGCGATTCCTCAGGGATCTAGAACTAGAAATACCATTTGACCCAGCCATCCCATTACTGGGTATATACCCAAAGGACTATAAATCATGCTGCTATAAAGAAACATGCACACGTATGTTTATTGCGGCACTATTCACAATAGCAAAGACTTGGAACCAATCCAAATGTCCAACAACGATAGACTGGATTGAGATAATGTGGCACATATACACCATGGAATACTATGCAGCCATAAAAAATGATGAGTTCATGTCCTTTGTAGGGACATGGATGAAACTGGAAATCATCATTCTCAGTAAACTATCGCAAGGACCAAAAACCAAATACCACACGCTGTCACTCATAGGTGGGAATTGAACAATGAGAACACATGGACACAGGAAGGGGAACATCACACTCCGGGGACTGTTGTGGGGTGGTGGGAGGGGGGAGGGACAGCATTAGGAGATACACCTAATGCCAAATGATGAGTTAATGGGTGCAGCACACCAATATGGCACATGTATACATATGTAACAAACCTGCACATTGTGCACATGTACCCTAAAACTTAAAGTACAATAATAAAAAAAAAAGAAAATTGTGGGTTCTATAAAATCATTAGCCAATTTGTATTAAATGGTCAGGGAACACTCGTGCAATGCACACACCTCTCTTCAATCGGAAAATGCCTTCAGGTTTCAGGGATCATGGATTTATGGCTATTCATTCTAGTAAGCTGCGCACATCAGATCAATGGCATTATAAACAATTTACAAGCAGGAAATTGATGGACAGGATATTAATAATTTATCCCGCAGCCTTATTTAGCTCTACTCACTGTAGTCTAGTAACACAGGATCCCAAAGTAAACAAAGTCATAAAAGAGCTGCATGGCACTGCATTAGATTATTAATTTCACAGAGTTCTGGTGTGGTAGCAATTTATGATCCCTGTTGCATTACAATTAATTGAAAGATATACATTGCTTAGGAATAACCACATCCTGAAAGATTACATTCAGGAGATTCATTCTTTCACTAGAGGTTTATTACATTTATATATGCATTACTGAGTTAGGAACTATGGTGTATATAAAGATATATAATAGATAGATGTCTCTGGACCTTGAAATAAAATAGAGTCTTATGACATATTACATACATGCACTACAAACTTACCTACATGTACAGGAACTAAAATTACAGGAAGTAATTAAATCAATAAATACTCTATGAGTACCTATTATGTTAAAAATAATTTTTCTGAAGCAATGAACATATTTTAAGTACACATTATCCTTATATTGACTAAACCATTAGTTTCAATAAAAATATCTCAGGATAAAATTCCAAAGGGATTATTTAACAAATAAGAATGCTAGAGGGTGACAGATCGATGTATACAGTTGAGAAAACTCTTATTCAATAATAAATATTTGAACAGGGAGCCCTTTAACAGAGTTAAAAAGAGGTACGGTGAAAACTCCAGATTGAGAAAATAATATATGCAAAGGCATAGAGGCACTGTAATCATTGTTAATAATATTAGCCAGGGTGTATATAGTGCTTTTCATTTTACAGATTGAAGGCAATTCTTTTTTTTTTTTTTTTTTTTTTTTTTTGAGACGGAGTCTTGCTGTGTCACCCAGGCTGGAGTGCAGTGGCGTGATCTCGGCTCACTGCAAGCTCCGCCTCCCGGGTTCAGGCCATTCTCCTGCCTCAGCCTCCCGAGGAGCTGGGACTACAGGCGCCCGCCAACACGCCCGGCTAATTTTTTGTATTTTTAGTAGAGACAGGGTTTCACCGTGTTAGCCAGGATGGTCTCGATCTCCTGACCTCGTGATCCGCCCGCCTCGGCCTCCCAAAGTGCTGGGATTACAGGCTTGAGCCACCGCGCCCGGCTGAAGGCAATTCTTGATTTAAAAATAGGAAGAATTTCTACACATTGACCAAATATTCTTTCCTCTATGTGCAGAAAACAGAAATGTTAGTAGCCTTTTTGACTCCTATAGATACTCTGATCCTAAATTCTCACTGATTTCTGGAAATTCCAGTGTTGAAAATCAATTTCTTGTTCAGGAGTGCTCTATAAAATTGAAACTCTCAGGAACGTTTAGTGCCTTTAACTAATAATGGATTACTGGACAACCTACTGAGAGAAAACTGGGTTTATTAAAAGAGGGAACGATGATGAGCACAATATAGGACACATAGCTTTCTGCTTATGTCTTGTCTTTTCTCATGTGTTACGTTAAAGTGACTCCGCCAAGCGCAGTTCAAAATATAAGAACCATAGTAATTTAAAGGAGAATAATACTGTGTTACGAATCACATTGAGGATGGGGTGAGGAAATCAGTAGGATTGGAATCTCAATTAGTTGATCTCTGATTTAAGTGATTTCAGGGTCAAGGGTATGAACATTCTGCCAAAATGTTTTGTTTCCCCATTTATATATTTTAAGCTCCATCAATAGACATTTCCCATTTCACCCATTTGATTTAAGCCTTTGTTTTGGGTGAAAATGAAATTTCTTCTTAGGGGGGTTGTAGTTAAAATTTTATGACTTTTTGCACCCTTGTGTTTCATGGGTGTTTATGAGCATTTTCTGAGAGACCATTTTTACACTGGAGAATAATGGAACATATGTATATAAGTGTGGAGAAGATGGACGTTGCCCTAGTGGCGATGAACCAGAAAAAGAGAAAACAAGAAAGCCCAAAATATTCTTACATTAAAATCTTGCTGAAAGCTTCACTTGAGCTATTTACCTTCTTTGTATGATGTATGTCACATTTATTCGTAAACATGATATACCGTGCGTCACTTTGACTATTCCATCCAGTTAGGTTCGATAACTAAGAATCATGTAACTCATGTGAAGAAGCTATCTATTTAGATCCTAGACTATATGTGAGCATAACATGCTGACAATTAGAGGACAAAGGGGAAAATTGCAAATAACCTGAATGAAAGAAAATATAGTGTCTAAACACAGCATTTTATATTCTCTTTCCTACCAAATGAAACAAAAAATACATATGTACTGGTTCTGCAATGGGGATTATTGAGCATCCATTATACTATGTGCACTGTTCTAGGCAGTTGGCATATATCAATTAATAAATATCAGTGAGTAAAAGGGATGAAGTTCCTGATCTTTGTGTGGCATAATTTCTAACAAAGATAATACAATGAAACATAACCAAATAAGAGAACATTGTCTAGAATATTAAATGTGATAAATACTATGGAAAAGAGAAAAAGTGGAGCAGAATAGAAGGGTTTGGAGTATGGGTTGAAGGGGCGATATGTAGGTTACATGGAAAGTGTGACTACTAATGAATTAATCTGTTAACATTTTTCTGTCTAATTTTTATACATTTATAGATGTTTAAATTTAGTTAGAAACTGAGATTTTTTAGAAAAATGTAGGAAGTAGGCTAAGAAAGCTATGTCCGTCTAGTTTAATTAACAGTAATCAGTACTCATTAGCCAATTATTTACCTAGAAACACCCTCCTCTGCTGTAATATATAATTAGAGGCAGTGTATACTGTATGGGGTTTTAGCAGAATGGCACTCTTGGGCAGATCTGAAAGTAAACTCTTAAATTTGAAGAGGAAGAAAATGGGATTATAAGGATGAGTTTAGAGTTGCCTGTTCAGCTTACTGACAGCCAATCACAGAGTCTAGGGAAGAGTATATCTGTATCGAGTTTAAAGTGAGGGGTTATTTTGAGTCTGAAGTTGTCTAAAATGAGGGAAACAGAATGAAATTGAGATCTCCGTTAAGTCCTCTTATTGTAGAGAGCTACAAAGGACTCAGTCTTGACTTATAATGCAGACACTAAAGGTTATATTATGTTCTGAACAGAAAAGCTGTTTTAGTCCTAAGGTGATTGGCAGGATTTGGAGAGCTGATTAAATTGCAGGCCAAAGCAAATTCTATGTTTCAAAATATCATTTATCCTTTAAAAAAGACAGGCTGAGAGATTGTAATGCGGCAAAAGAATGAGGACAGCCGTAATTTACTCAGCAGTAAAATGATAAAGAATAAAAAGACCATATTTAATCACCAACTTGGATTTTCACCACTGAAAATGACTATCAAGGATATAACTCTTCTTAATCCATTTCCTATTATCAGAAGGACTGCAAGGAGAATCTGATGAAAATGAATTATAGATCCTGCAGAAATCTGTGTATGGAAAGTAATAAAGACCAATAAATGTTTTATAAATGAAAAAGGAATGAATGAGAATAGCTTTACTTAAATTTCAGACATTATACTTTGGTTTGATTTTTAATATAATTATATAAATGGTAAAAAAATGAGAATAAAGTTTCTAAAATTTGAGGACTAAGAGAAAAAAATTTAAAAAACTTTTAAAAAGAATATGAGAAAGATAATTTAAATATACCATTTTGTGTCAATTTGATGCAAAATGACCTGTAAAAAAATTCCTAAGATTTTGAGTGGTACTATGTCCTCACTCAGAAACTCATCATGATCAAAAGTTTAAATTATATTATGACTTTCACGACTGAGGTTTAAAATAATGACAGATCTGAGATTGTAAACAACTCTGACTTTTAAAATTCTGTCCTTTTTTTTTTTTTTTAGTTTTTTAAAAATATTTTTATTATACTTTAAGTTATAGGGTACATGTACACAACGTGCAGGTTTGTTACATATGTATACATATGCCATGTTGGTGTGCTGCACCCATTAACTCATCATTTACATTAGGTATATATATATATATATATATATATATCTCCTAATGCTATCCGTCCCCCCTCCCCCACCCCACAACAGGCCCCCGGTGTGTGATGTTCCCCTTCCTGTGTCCAAGTGTTCTCATTGTTCAATTCCCACCTGTGAGCGAGAACATGCGGTGCTTGGTCTTTTGTCCTTGCGATGGTTTGCTCAGAATGATGGTTTCCAGCTTCATCCATGTCCCTACAAAGGACGTGAACTCATCATTTTTTATGGCTGCATAGTATTCCATGGTGTATATGTGCCACATTTTCTTTTTTTTTTTATTATACTTTAGGTTTTAGGGTACATGTGCACAATGTGCAGGTTTGTTACATATGTATCCATGTGCCACGTTGATTTCCTGCACCCATTAACTCGTCATTTAGCATTAGGTATATCTCCTAATGCTGTCCCTCCCCTCTCCCCCAACCCCACAACAGTCCCCGAAGTGTGATGTTCCCCTTCCTGTGTCCATGAGTTCTCATTGTTCAATTCCCACCTATGAGTGAGAACATGCGGTGTTTGGTTTTTTGTCCTTGCGATAGTTTACTGAGAATGATGTTTTCCAGTTTCATCCATGTCCCTACAAAGGATATGAACTCATCCTTTTTTATGGCTGCATAGTATTCCATGGTGTATATGTGCCACATTTTCTTAATCCAGTCTATCATTGTTGGACATTTGGGTTGGTTCCAACTATTTGCTATTGTGAATAGTGCCACAATAAACATATGTGTGCATGTGTCTTTATAGCAGCATGATTTATAGTCCTTTGGGTATATACCCAGTAATGGGATGGCATCGCCAAGTCAATCCTAAGCCAAAAGAACAAAGCTGGAGGCATCACCCTACCTGACTTCAAACTAAAATTCTGTCCTTTTTATACTATACTGTCCCCAGTGAAGGCAAAAGAAATGTAAATCAGGGTGGAAAAGACTTTAAAAGTCAATTCAGGCCAGGCACGGTGGCTCATGCCTGTAATCCCAGCACTTTGGGAGGCCCAGGCTGGTGGATCCTTTGAGACCAGCCTGGGCAGCATGGCAAAATCCTGTCTTTACTAAAACTACTAAAATTAGCTGGGCTTGGTGGTGTACGCCTGTAGTCCCAGCTGCTTAAGAGGGTGAGGTGGGATGATCCCTTGAACCCTGGAGACAGAGGTTGCAGTGAGCCGGTATCATGCCTCTGCTCTCCAGTCTGGGTGACAGAGTAAGAGTGTCTCAAAAAAAAAAAAAAAAAAAGGAAAACAAAGTCAATTCATTAATCATTTATTTTATTGCATGAATATATTTTTATTGAAGAAAGTATGTCAAAAATATGAAATCAGGAATCACAAGGAAGAAAATCATTCACAATTGTATCACTTTACAAAAATGAGTATTTTATTCTTGATCATTCAATATATATGTATAGTAATACATATGCAAATAATGTATTAATAAAATAAGTGAAAATGATAAGTAGAATGACTATTACATGATTATACATAAAAGATAGCATACATGTACATATACATGTTATACATGAAAGGTACTATACATCTACCTGTACATGAATATGTGTATTTTATATGTATGTATAATAGACATTCTGCTTATCATTTTCACCTAAATTAATATCTTAAGCATTTCCAATTTGTTGGCTAAGCTTCAAACTATCATTGCTAATGGCTGCAAAATATTATATGAAATTGGTGAATCATCGTTTGTATAGTTACTCTCCTTTGGGGAAATTTCAGATTCCCCAAAATTGTTTATTCAGATCAGGATGCACATTTGTCTATAAATGGATTTTCCTGCTCAATTTTTGTTTCTGATAATGATTCATTATGGGGTTTGAATATAATGCTTTCTATTGCGTATGTTTCAGGGAGGTGACTTTTCCCTCAAAATGTTAGAAAGGGAATGTAGGAGATGATCGTAGTGCTCTACCAGATTCTTTCAGATTACCATCAAAAAAAAAAATCCTGTGTATCTTACAGACTGGGATTTAGTCCCCAGCAGCCTGCATCTTGGTTCTTTCTCAATATCTACACCTTAACCCGTACCGTATACTGTTGTGGATTTGTGCTGAGCCCTGGAATGCCAGGCAGTGGCCCTTAAGGAACAGATTTGGCATGTCCCTATTCTAGATTGTTCTTTTTTTTCTTTTTTAATTTTATTATTATTATACTTTAAGTTTTAGGGTACATGTGCACAACGTGCAGGTTTGTTACATATGTATACATGTGCCATGTTGGTGTGCTGCACCCATTAACTCATCATTTAGCATTAGGTATATCTCCCAATGCTATCCCTCCCCCCTCCCCACACCCCACAACAGTCCCTAGTGCATGATGTTCCCCTTCCTATGTTCTTATAATCTATCCACCAAGGTGAAGTGAGTTACAGGAGTTTGAAAACAAGATTTTGACAAGGAATTGATGCAACAAAAGGGTGATAATACCCTGCAAAAAAAATCCCGATATGTTTGTTGTTGTTGATACTGTTTTTTGTTTGTTTTTACAGAGAAAGACATTTAAACTTTTCTCCTTACTTATACCTTTGACATGCCCTTAATCAACCATGTAGAAACACTACAAAATCTCACTGGGTGCTTGACTGGAAAAACACATACATCCTAACCAAAGAAAAGAGAGACTTAATTAGGGTTAATTGACCTTTTTATATACATTTTGGAGGATAAGTGAAACACACCAAAGGCTTATTTATTGACACCATATGGCACTTCCTCACAGTGATGCCCAAATTATGTAGAACAAGGCTAATCAAACTAAATAGCTCGTCAAAAGGTCTTGCATTCAAAGATACTGCTATTTTTACTTTGGAAGCTTTCAGATACCTCGCTGGACCCCAAAATTCTTTATACATTCTTTTACTCAAATCTTTCCAAGAATCTAGTAAAGCAACCTGCAAAAATTATTCTTCATCTTCAAAATGTAAATGTCATTTTAATGCTTATCATTTATTTATTAATTTATTAAATATATGTTTTCAATAACAGATGCATGACTACTGCCAAATTTTGTGCTAACGATTGGTAAGGTAAATGCCATCACCCCTGCTTTCAAATAATTGGCACATCTTGCATTATAGACCTAATTTACAAGCAGTAAAATGTGCCTATGAAGGATATATGCAGCAAACAAATGTTTGGAAAAGATGGTGGGTAGCTGACAGAACTGCTAAAAGCCTAGGAGCTTGAAAGAACCAGGCTCTGA
Source organism: Symphalangus syndactylus (assembly GCF_028878055.3). Classification (NCBI taxonomy): domain Eukaryota; kingdom Metazoa; phylum Chordata; class Mammalia; order Primates; family Hylobatidae; genus Symphalangus; species Symphalangus syndactylus. The sequence continues at coordinate 135,803,209 of NC_072428.2, read as the reverse complement.
GAATGGAAAGAAAGGCTGTCAGGTCCAATCTATGGTCAAAAAATTACAGCACAGGTACTAGCGCAGTGAGAATATCTCTGCTGGTATACTTTTGCAACTGCTCCATTAGTGACTGTCTCTTTAGATGCAACAATCAAACAATTATAATGGCAACAATGAAACCTCTCAGTGCCTACTTTCTGCATACTTTGGTCCTTGACTCCAGAAGCAATATTCCGGGCAAGGAGCCAGGCCACATGTACATTGAGCCACCAGAAGTAGCTTTGCCAGTGGGAGCCAAAGTCAAGTTTATAAAACAGATAATTTCCCATATATTAGTAGACAGTTAACCCAGCATGGAGGGTCAAACAAACAATATCTACTATGTACATTCAACATATTGAAACCAAATTCTAGCTGATGCAGAAAAATATATCAAAATGCTCTCTGATTAGTAAAAATTACAATCACAAAAAATGCCTCAGTGTAGATTTAAGAATATAAATAATGTATATAAATAAATATTAACATATTTATTATTATTATACTTTAAGTTATGGGATACACATGCAGAACGTGCAGGTTTGTTACATAGGTATACACGTGCCATGGTGGTTTGCTGCATCCATCAACCTGTCATCTACGTTAGGTATTTCTCCTAATGCTATTCCTCCCCTAGCCACCCACCCCGTGACAGGCACTGGTGTGTGATGTTCCCCTCCCTGTGTCCATGTGTTCTCATTGTTCAACTCTCACTTATGAGTAAGAACATGAGATGTTTGGTTTTCTGTTGCTGTGTTAGTTTGCTGAGAATGATGGTTTCCAGCTTCATCCATGTCCCTGCAAAGAACATGAACTCATCTTTGTTTATGGCTGCATAGTATTCCATGGTATATAAGTGGCACATTTTCTTTATTCAGTCTATCATTGATGGGCATTTGTGTTGGTTCCAAGTCTTTGCTATTGTGAACAGTGCTGCAATAAACGTACATGTGCATGTATCTTTATAGTAGAATGATTTATAATCCTTTGGGTATATACCCAGTAATGGGATTGCTGGGTCAAGTGGTATTTCTGGTACTAGATCCTGAAGAAATCGCCACACTGTCTTCCACAATGATCGAACTAATTTACACTCCCACCAACAGTGTAAAAGCATTCCTATTTCTCCACATCCTCTCCAGCATCTGTTGTTTCCTGACTTTTTAATGATTGCCATTCTAACTGGCATGAAATGGTATCTCATTGTGGTTTTGATTTGCATTTCTTCAATGACCAGTGATGATGAGCCTTTTCTTCATGTTTTTTAGCCACATAAATGTCTTCTTTTGAGAAGTGTCTGTTCATGTCCTTTGCCCACTTTTTGATGGGATTTTTTTTCTTGTAAATTTGTTTAAGTTCCTTGCAGATTCTGGATATTAGCCCTTTGACAGATGGATAGATTGCAAAAATTTTCTCCCATTCTGTAGGTTTTCTGTTCACTCTGATGATAGTTTCTTTTGCTGTGCAGAAGTTCTTTAGTTTAACTAGATCCCATTAGTCAATGTTGGCTTTTGTTGCCATTGCTTTTGGAGTTTTAGTCATGAAATCTTTGCCCATGCCTATGTCCTGAATGGTATTGCCTAGGTTTTCTTCTAGGGTTTTTATGGTTTTAGATGCAAGGCTAGTTCAACATATGCAAATTAATAAATGTAATCCATCACATGAACAGAACCAATGACAAAAACCACATGATTATCTCAATAGATGCAGAAAAGACCTTCTATAAAATTCAACACTCCCCAGGCTAAAAACTCTCAATAAACTAGGTATTGATGGAATGTATCTCAAAATAATAAGAGCTATTTATGACAAACCCGCAGCCAATATCATACTGAATGGGCAAAAGCTGGAAGCATTCCCTTTGAAAACCAGCACAAGACAAGGTTGCCCTGTGTCATCACTCCTATTCAACATAGTGTTGGAAGTTCTGGCCAGGGTAATCAGGCAAGACAAAGAAATAAAAGGTATTCAGATAGGAAGAGAGGAAGTCAAATTGTCTCTGTTTGCAGATGACATGATTGTATAGTTAGAAAACCCCATGTTCTCAGCCCCAAATCTCCCTAAGCGGATAAACAACTTCAGCAAGGTCTCCGGATACAAAATCAATGTGCAAAAATCACAAGCATTCCTATACACCAATAATAAACAGAGAGGCAAATTATGAGTGTTTTTATATGTTATTATATTGTTATTTTTATGTTATAGAAAGACATATGAATAATGTCTCATATGTCTTACTTTAACTGTACAAAGTCAGATTATTTTATGGATTTTCTCTATAAAATTAAATAGTACATATTGTTCACATTCTAGTAATTCTTTTATAGATGAGCCTCATCCTGTAGCCCAGGCTGGAGTGCAATGGCATGATCTCAGCTCAGGCTGGAATGTAATGGCGTGATCTCAGCTGACTGAAACCTCTGCTTCCTGTGTTCAAGTGATTCTCCTGCCTCAGCCTCCCAAGTAGCTGGGATTACAGGTGTGTGCCACCACACCCGGCTAATTTTTTGTATCTTTAGTAGAGACAGGGTTTCACCATGTTAGCCTGGCTGGTCTTGAATTCCTGACCTTGTGATCCACCTGCATTGGCCTCCCAAAGTGCTGGAATTACAGGTGTGAGCCATTGCATCCAGCCCCATTCTAGTAATTTTTTTCTCTCTCTTTTTTTTTTCTTTTGAAACAGGGTCTTTCTCTGTCACTGAGGCTGAAGTTAAATGGCATGATCATACCTCACTGCAGGCTTGAATTCTGGAGAAGCTGGGACAACAGAAGCACGCCATTACACCCACACAATTTAAAAAAAATTTTTTTTAGGAGATGTGGTGGAGGAGAGGTCTCACTATGCTGCCCAGGCTGGTCTTAAACTCCTGGTTGGCCTCAAGCAATCCTCCCATCTGAGCCTCCCAAAGTGCTGGGATTACAGGCATGAACAACCACACCTGGCCATTTTTTTTTCTTAATAGCAGCAATTATCTATAGAATATTGAAACTACTTAATATTATACAATGTTATATTATCAATATTATTATATAACATATTTGATATTTATAATATAAAATACATATGTATTATTGTATATTTAGTGTATGCCATATTATATTTTCTCTAAAATATTTTATATCTCAAACTTATGTAAAATAACCTGATCATAATTTTTCCACTCCTGAATTCCATAAGTAGAAAATTTAACACTTGAAAATGGCATTCAAACCTTTCATAATATGTTCTCAACCTATCTTTCTGGTATCACATTCTGTCACTCTCACCCATAAATGTATGTTCTAAGTTAACCTCTTTTCTTGCTATTTTCTAAGCATGGCATACATCTTTATAATTCTGTATATTTGCTTGTAGTTCTTCCTTGACCTAGAAGGTTTTTTCCCCAACTTGACCTTCTAAAAGAATATAACTGATAAGTAAAGACCCAGCAGGAATGCCTCTTTCCCTCTGAGCCTGTCACCTACTTTTCTGAAAAAGAAAATAGATAGCGTCTGTTTTTTACAGTAGCAATATATTTAACAATAGTTTCACAGATGAGTTTCCCTGCAAGAGTGTGAGGTTTTTAGAATCTGGAATTGTATCTTACACTCCTGTGTGTGTGTGAATGTGTGTGTGTGTGTCTAGAATGATGCAAATATCCATTAAATATTTGTTAAATATTATTAAAGAGTGGTACATGCTTAGACTATATTGCTGTTTCTTTGTATCTCAGTAACATTCTAAGGTGGTATATTTTTTCTAATTACTGTATGAAATAGATAATTTTCACAACCATGACATGTCATTGTAGTTAAGACACCATATATGCAGACATGTTAAATGTCATTAATTCAAAGTGAAAAAATTTACAAAACCAACTTAAATACAATATTACTCATTATTTACTCTATGCTTGTTCATACATATATTACACATATTCATGAAGGGTTAGAATCATACAGGATGTTAAGGGAATTTATGTTATAGTAAAAGAATAAATTTCAGAAGGATTATCTTTTTAAAATATGCCTGGGATTTTTGGGGACCAAAGGTGAATTTTGTTCTTTCTTCTTCCCCAACCCTGATCCCCATGCTAGTAATCCTCTGGGTTGAGTTGTTTTTATTTTTTCCTGTTATATTTCAATGTGCTGGCACACATCATTAAGCTGTCAGACCACTGGTTAATATATTCCAGGAGGTAATGGCATTTGTTGGTTTCTAGTATACAGCCAAAGATAGTTGTATGCACTTTCAGTTGTAATAATAATAACTGCCATTTATTAACCAGAAAGTGAGAGCCAGACCCTTTGATAAGTATATTACATGGACTCACTGTTTAAATCCTTCAACAATCCTTGAAATAAAGTACAAGAAAGAAAACCAATCTCATTAGATGGGAAAAACAGAATAGAATGTGGAATTGCTAAGGCAGCTAGAATTTTAGGGCATCGTATGAGAGCAGATTCCAAGATTCACATAAAGTTAAAAAATGGTATTCCTGCGGTATTATTTTAACCCATGAGGACATTGATGCTTGGAGTAGTTATATTACAGATATAACAAGGGCTCAAACCAAGTTTCTTCTGGGTTTGTCTCCAAAGCCTTGCTCTTATCATGATACTAACCCATGGAAAACCTGTTTTTTAAAAAGAAGCCATTGCAAGCTTATTGAATTTCTGATCTCTGCCTAAGTCTTCTATATTGACTACAATAGGGGGTGTGCTCATGAAGGTTGTGCTTCTGCACACATAAATTAAATATTGGATACTTTACACATGTGCCTAGACTGACTCTTCTTATAGACAGCTTCTGTTGTCATACACATCAGTTAATCACCCATTTGTTAGTACTACAGAAGGCCAAACGACAATCTCTAAGGCTGTTATTCTAGGTAGGAAGTAAGGACAAGAAGGTAGCAAACAGAATATATATATAGGTGTATATATACATACATATATATATATGTATATATTTAGGTGTATATATACATACATATATGTGTATATATGTATATATATAGGTGTATATATACATACATATATATGTATATATATAGGTGTATATATACATACATATATGTGTATATATAGGTGTATATATACATACATATATGTGTATATATAGGTGTATATATACATACATATATATGTATACATATGTATATATAGGTGTGTATATATATACACACACACACGCACATACATATATACACATACATACACACATATATATGAGTGTATATATAAAAATAATATATGCACATTGTATATATGCATTATATCTGAATGCATATATAAATTATATACATCCCTAAATTTTTGGAACAGAATAATTGGTGGATAAAGGCAACTGAAAGCTGACTTTTGATCCTGACATGATGGAGTAGTGGGTTGTAGACTTACCTCCTATAGTGAACAATTATAAATTGGAAAAATATATTAAGAAACTTTTATTACACTGCTGGTAGTACAGGACTGAAAGTCTTAAGAGAAATAATATATGTTCCACATTTACTGCAGCTTTTTTCCTGGGAGCTTTTTCTAAACTATGATGCAGAGAAATAAAGTACAAGAAAGAAAACCAATCTCATTAGATGGGAAAAACAGAATAGAATGTGGAATTGCTAAGGCAGCTAGAATTTTAGGGCATCGTACGAGAGCAGATTTCAAGATTCACATAAAGTTATGGTCGTATAGTGTTGGGCTAAACGGTGTGATTGTTGGCAAAAGGACACAAAAGTAATTCAAAGGAATAGACTGGGTAATCCAGAAATGGATTTTTAGCTTTTCCCATTTATTGTCATATAGTTACTCACACTAGCCACTAATGCTCATTTAAATTTCTATGGTATCATTAGTAATATCTCCTTTTTCATTCCTGATTTTATTTATTTTGATTGTCTTTCTTTTTTTCTTAATTGCTCTGGCTAAAGATTTGTCAATTTTGTTTAACTTTTCAAAAAACCAACTTTTTGTTTCAGTGACCTTTTGCATTGTTGTCTTCATTTTAATTTCATTTATTTCCACTCTGATCTTCATTATTTCTTTTCTTCTGCTAATTTGGGTTTGGTTTGCTCTTACTTTTCTAGTTCTTTAAGACACATTTTTAGGTTGTTTATTTCATGTTTTTCCTATGTTTGATGTAAACACTCATAGATGTAAACGTACCTGTTAGTACTGCTTTTGTTGTATTCCATATGATTTGGTATGTTGTGTTTCCATCATCATTTGTTTAAAAAATTTTTTCCATTACCTTCTTAATTTTCTCATTGACCCACTGGTCATTCAGAAGAGTATTGTTTAATTTTCATGTATTTGTAGTGTTTCTAAAATTCTTCTTTTTCTTGACTTCTTGTTTTATTCCATTGTGGTCAGAGAAGGTGCTTAATACTACTTCACTATTTTGTGACTGTTTTAAGATTTGTTTTATGACTTAACATAGGTTCTATCCTTGAGAATGATTCATGTGATGAAGAAAATAATGTGTTTTCTGCAGCTCTTGGATGAAATGTTCTGTAAATATCTATCTGATTCATTTGGTCCGTAGTGCAGAATAAGGCCAATGTTTCACAGCTGATTTTTGGTCTAGAATATCTGTTCCATGCTGAAAGTGGTGTTAAAGTGTCCAGCTATAATTAAATCAGGGCCTAATTTTGTCTTCGGCTCTAATAATATTTACTCTATATATCTGGTTGTTCCAGCATTGGGTGCATATATATTTAAAAGTTTAATATCATCTTGCTGAATTGATCCTTTTATCATAATATAGTGATTTTCATTTTCTCTTCTTTTTTATTATTATATTTTAAGTTCTAGGGTACATGTGCACAATGTGCAGGTTTGTTACGTAAGTATACATGTGCTGTGCTGGTTTGCTGAACCCATTAACTTTCATTTACATTAGGTATTTCTCCTACGCTATCCCTTCACCATCCCCCAACCCCATGACAGGCCCCAGTGTGTGATGTTCCCTGCCCTGTGTCCAAGTGTTCGCATTGTTCAATTTCCACCTATGAGTGAGAACATGCTGTGTTTGGTTTTCTGTCCTTGAGATAGCTTGCTCAGAATGATGGTTTCCAGCTTCATCCATGTCCCTACAAAGGACATGAACTCATCTTTTTAAAGGCTGCATAGTATTCCATGGTGTGTATGTGCCACATTTTCTTAATCCAGTCTATCATTGATGGACATTTGGGTTGGTTCTAAGTCTTTGCTATTGTGTATAGTGCTGCAACAAACATACATGTGCATGTGTCTTTACAGTAGCATGATTTATAATCCTTTGGGTATATACCCAGTAATGGGATCACTGGATCAAATGGTATTTTTAGTTCTAGATCCTTGAGGAATCACCACACTGTCTTCCACAATGGTTGAACTAGTTTACACTCCCACCAACAGTGTAGAAGCATTCCTATTTCTCCACATCCTCTCCAGCACCTGTTGTTTCCTGACTTTTTAATGATTGCCATTCTAACTGGTGTGAGATGGTATCGCATTGTGGTTTTGATTTGCATTTCTCTGATGGCCAGTGATGATGAGCATTTTTTCATGTGTTTTTTGGCTGCATGAATGTCTTCTTTTGAGAAGTGTCTGTTCATATCCTTTGCCCAATTTTTGATGGGGTTGCTTGATTTTTTCTTGTAAATTTGTTTAAGTTCTTCGTAGATTCTAGATATTAGCCCTTTGTCAGATGGGTAGATCGCAAACATTTTCTCCCATTCTGTAGGTTGCCTGTTCACTCTGATGGTGGTTTCTTTTGCTGTGCAGAAGCTCTTTAGTTTATTTAGATCCCATTTGTCAATTTTGGCTTTTGTTGCCATTGCTTTTGCTGTTTTAGACATGAAGTCCCGGCCCATGCCTATGTCCTGAATGGCATTGCCTAGGTTTTCTTCTAGGGTTTTTATGGTGTTAGGTCTAACATTTAAGTCTTCAATCAATCTTGAATTAATTTCTGTATAAGGTGCAAGGAAGGGATCCAGTTTCAGCTTTCTACATATGGCTAGCCAGTTTTCCCAGCTCCATTTATTAAATAGGGAATCCTTTCCCCATTTCTTGTTTTTGTCAGATTTGTCAGACATCAGATGGTTGTAGATGTGTGGTGTTATTTCTGAGGCCTCTGTTCTGTTCCATTGGTTTATATATATTTTTTGGTACCAGAACCATGCTGTTTTGGTTACTGTAGCCTTGTAGTATAGTTTGAAGTCAGGTAGTGTGATGTCTCCAGCTTTGTTCTTTTTGCTTACAATTGTCTTGGCAATGCGGGCTCTTTATTGGTTCCATATGAACTTTAAAGTAGTTTTTTCCAATTCCGTGAAGAAAGTCATTGGTAGCTTGATGGGATGGCATTGAATCTATAAATTACCTTGGGCAGTATGGCCATTTTCATGATATTGATTCTTCCTATCCATGAGCATGGAATGTTCTTCCATTTGTTTGTATCCTCTTTATTTCATTGAGCAGTGGTTTGTAGTTCTCCTTGAAGAGGTCCTCACATCCTTTGTAAGTTGGATTCCTAGGTATTTTATTCTCTTTGTAGCAATTGTGAATGGGAGTTCACTCATGATTTGGCTCTCTGTTTGTCTGTTTTTGGTGTATAAGAATACTTGTGACCTTTGCACATTGATTTTGTATCCTGTGACTTTGCTGAAGTTGCTTATCAGCTTAAGGAGATTTTGGGCTGAGATGACGGGGTTTTCTAAATATACAATCATGTCATCTGCAAACAGGGACAATTTGACTTCCTCTTTTCCTAATTGAATGCCATTTATTTCTTTCTCCTGCCTGATTGCCCTGGCCAGAACTTCCAACACTATGTTGAATAGGAGTGGTGAGAGAGGGCATCCCTGTCTTGTTCCAGTTTTCAAAGGGAATGCTTTCAGTTTTTGCCCATTCAGTATGATACTGGCTGTGGGTTTGTCATAAATATCTCTTATTATTTTGAGATACGTTCCATCAATACCTAGTTTATTGAAAGTTTTTAGCATGAAGGGCTGTTGAATTTTGTCAAAGGCCTTTTCTGCATCTATTGAGATAATCATGTGGTTTTTGTCTTTGGTTCTGTTTATGTGATGGATTACGTTTATTGATTTGTGTATGTTGAACCATCCTTGCATCCCAAAGCTGAGGCCAACTTGATCATGGTGAATAAGCTTATTGATGTGCTGCTGGAATCGGTTTGCCGGTATTTTATTGAGGATTCTCACATCAATGTTCATCAGGGATATTGGTCTGAAATTTTCTTTTTTTTTGTTGTGTCTCTGCCAGGCTTTGGTATCAGGATGATGCTGGCCTCATAAAATGAGTTAGGGAGGATTCCCTCTTTTTCTATTGATTAGAATAGTTTCAGAAGGAATGGTACCAGCTCCTCTTTGTACCTCTGGTAGAATTCAGCTGTGAATCCGTTTCGTCCTGGACTTCTTTGGTTGGTGGGCTATTAATTATTGCCTCAATTTCAGAGCTGATTATTGGTCTGTTCTGAGATTCAACTTCTTCCTGGTTTAGTCTTGGGAGGGTGTATGTGTCCAGGAATTTATCCATTTCTTCTAGATTTTCTAGTTTATTTGCATAGAGGTGTTTATAGTATTCTCTGATGGTAGTTTGTATTACTGTGGGATTGGTGGTGATATCCCCTTTATCATTTTTTATTGTGTCTATTTGATTCTTCTCTCCTTTCTTAGTCTTTATAGCAGTCTATCAATTTTGTTGATCTTTTCAAAAAACCAGCTTCTGGATTCATTGATTTTTTTGAAGGGTTTTTTGTATCTCTATCTCCTTCATTCTGCTCTGATCTTAGTTATTTCTTGCCTTCTGCTAGCTTTTGAATGTGTTTGCTCTTGCTTCTCTAGTTCTTTTGTGATTTTAGGGTGTCAATTTTAGATCTTTTCCGCTTTCTCTTGTGGGCATTTAGTGCTACAAATTTCCCTCTACATACTGCTTTAAATGTGTCCCAGATTTTCTGGTATGTTGTGTCTTTGTTCTCATTGGTTTCGAAGAACATCTTTATTTCCGCCTTCATTTCATTATATACCCAGTAGTCATTCAGGAGCAGGTTGTTCAGTTTCCATGTAGTTGAGTGGTTTTGAGTGAGTTTCTTAATCCTGAGTTCTAATTTGATTGCACTGTGGTCTGAGAGACAGTTTGTTGTGATTTCTTTTCTTTTACATTTGCTGAAGAGTGCTTCACTTCCAACTATGTGGTCAATTTTGGAATAAGTGTGATGTGGTGCAGGGAAGAGTGTTAATTCTGTTGATTTGGAGTGGAGAGTTCTATAGATGTCTATTAGGTCAGCTTGGTGCAGAGATCATTTCAAGTCCTTGCTATCTTTGTTAACCTTCTGTCTCGTTGATCTGTCTATTGTTGACAGTGGGGTGTTAAAATCTCCAATTATTATTGTATGGGAGTCTAAGTCTCTTTTTAGGTCTCTCAGGACTTGCTTTATGAATCTGGGTGCTCCTGTGTTGGGTGTATATATATTTAGGATAGTTAGCTCTTCTTGTTAAATTGATCCCTTTACCATTATGTAATGGCCTTCTTTGTCTCTTTCGATCTTTGTTGGTTTAAAGTCTGTTTTATCAGAGACTAGGATTGCAACCCCCGCTTTTTTTTTTTTTTTTTTTTTTTTTGCCTTACATTTGCTTGGTAGATCTTCCTCCATCCCTTTATTTTGAGCTTATGTGTGTCTCTGCTCATGAGATAGGTCTCCTGAATACAGCACACTGATGGGTCTTGACTCTTTATTCAATTTGCCTGTCTGTGTCTTTTGATTGGGGCATTTAGTCCACTTACATTTAAGGCTAATATTGTTATGTGTGAATTTGATCCTGTCATTATGACGTTAGCTGGTTATTTTGCTCATTAGTTGATGCAGTTTCTTCCTAGCATTGATGGTCTTTACGATTTGGCATGTTTTTGTAGTGGCTGGTACCAGTTGTTCCTTTCCATGTTTAGTGCTTCCTTCAGGAGCTCTTGTAAGGCAGGCCTGGTGGTGACAAAATCTCTCAGCATTTGCTTGTCTGTAGAAGATTTTATTTCTCCTTCACTTATGAAGCTTAGTTTGGCTGGATAGGAAATTCTGGGTTGAAAATTCTTTTCTTTAAGAATGTTGAATATTGACCCCACTGGCTTCTGGCTTGTACGGTTTCTGCCTAGAGATCCACTGTTAGTCTGATTGCTTCACTTTGTGGGTAACCCGACTTTTCTCTCTGGCTGCCCTTAGCATTTTTTTCTTCATTTCAACCTTGGTGAATCTGACAGTAATGTGTCTTGGAGTTGCTCTTCTCGAGGAGCATTTTTGTGGTGTTCTCTGTATTTCCTGAATTTGAATGTTGGCCTGTCTTGCTAGTTTGGGGAAGTTCTCCTGGATAATATCCTGAAGAGTGTTTTCCAGCTTGGTTCCATTCTCCCTGTCACTTTCTGGTACACCAATCAAATGTAGATTTGATCTTTTCACATAGCCTCATATTTCTTGGAGGCTTTGTTCATTTCTTTTTACTCTTTTTTCTCTAAACTTCTCTTCTGGCTTCATTTCATTAATTTGATCTTCAGTCACTGATATCCTTTCTTCCACTTGATAGAATCGGCTACGAAAGCTTGTGCATGTGTCATGTAGTTCTCGTGCCATGGTTTTCAGCTCCATAAGGTCATTTAAGGTCTTCTCTACACTGTTTATTCTAGTTAGCCATTCGTTTAATCTTTTTTCAGGGTCTTTAGCTTCCTTGTGATGGGTTCGAACATCCCCCTTTAGCTCAGAGAACTTTGTTATTACCAACTTTCTTAAGCCTACTTCTGTCAATTCATCAAAGTCATTCTCCATCCTGCTTTGTTCCATTGCTGGCGAAGAACTGTGATCCTTTGGAGGAGAAGGGACACTTGGTTTTTGGAATTTTCAGCTTTTCTGATCTGGTTTCTCCCCATCTTTGTGGTTTTATCTAACTTTGGTCTATGATGATGGTGACCTACAGATGGGGTTTTGGTGTGGATGTCCTTTTTGTTGATGTTGATGCTATTCCTTTCTGTTTGTTAGTTTTCCTTCTAACAGTCAGGTCCCTTAGCTGCAGGTCTGTTGGAGTTTGCTGGAGGTCCACTCCAGACCCTGTTTGCCTGGGTCTGCAGAACAGCAAATATTGCTGCCTGATCCTTCCTCTAGAAGCTTCATCTCAGAGAGGCATCTGGCTGTATGAGGTGTCAGTTGGCTCCTACTGGAAGGTGTCTCCAAGTTAGGCTACACGGGGGTCAGGGACCCACTTGACGGGGGCAGTCTCTCTGTTCTCAGAGCTCAAACACAGTGCTGGGAGAACCACTGCTCTCTTCAGACCTGTCAGACAGGGACATTTAAGTCTGCAGAAGTTTCTGCTGCCTTTTGTTCAGCTATGCCCTGCCCCCAGAGGTTGACTCTACAGAGGCAGGCAGGCCTCTTTCATTTGTGGTGGGCTCCACCCAGTTCAAGCTTCCCAGCTGCTTTGTTTACCTACTCAAGCCTCAGCAATGGCAGACGTCCCTCCCCAAGCCAGGCTTGCCGCCTTGCAGTTCTATCTCGGAGTAGCAGTGAGCAAGACTCCGTGGGCACGGGACCCACTGAGCCAGGCATGGGATATAATCTCCTGGTGTGTCACTGATAAGACCTTTGGAAAAGTGTAGTGTTTAGGTGGCAGTGTCCTGATTTTCCCGGTACAGTCTGTCATGGCTTCCTTTGGCTAAGAAAGGGAAATCCCCCGACCCCTTGCACTTCCTGGGTTAGGTGATGCCCCGCCCTGCTTCAGCTTACCCTCCGTGGGCTGCTCCCACTTTCTGACCAGTCCCAGTGAGATGAACCAGTTACCTCAGTTGAAAATGAAGAAATCACCAGTCTTCTGCTTCAATCTTGCTGGGAGCTGCCGACCAGAGCTGTTCCTATTTGGCCATCTTGGAACGGAAATTCATTGTCTCTTCTTATAGTTTTTGTCTTGAAATCTCTTTTGTCTGATAGAAGTACTCCTGCTTTTATCTGCTTTCCATTGGCATAGAATATCTTTTTCCATCTCTTTATTTTCAGTCTGTGTGTGTCTTTATAGATGAAGTGTGTTTCTTGTAGGCAACAGATCTTTGAGTCTTGTTTTTTTATTAGTCATTTATGTCTTTTGATTGTAGAGTTGCATCCATTACATTCAACACTCCTGCCACTTTGTTATTTGTTTTCTGGTCTTTTCCTTTCTTCTTTTTTTTCTGTCTTCCTTTAGTGAAGGTGATTTTCTCTGCTAATACAACTTAGTTTTATTTTTTTATTATTTTGTGTATCTTTTGTAAAATTTTTGGTCTGAAGTTACCATGAGGCTTACAAATACGATCCTGTAACCTATTATTTTTATGCTGATAGTCATTAACACTGTTTACATAAACAGACAAGCAAAGGAAAACTAATAAAAATTCTATGCCTTCACTTTATGCCCCTGCTTTTCAAATGTTTTTGCTTCTGTTTACATCTTCTTGTACTATGTCTTCAAATGTTGTTTTTTTCTTTATTATTTCATCATTTTCTCTTTCTACTTATGATAAAAGTAATTTTACACATAACAGTTACAGTGATATAATATTCTATGTTTCTTTGTGTACTTACTATTACTAGTGAGCTTTGTACCTTCAGATAATTACTTATTATTCATTACTGTCTTTTTTTTTTCTGATTGAAGTACTCTCTTTAGCATTTGTTGTAACACACATCTATCTGGTGTTGGTGAACTCTTTCGGCATTTGTTTGTCTGGGAAAAGTCTTTATTTCTCCCTCATGTTTGAAGGTTATTTTCACTGGATATAGCATTCTAGGGTAGAAGTTTTTTTCCTTCAACATGTTAAATATGTCATGCCATTCTCTCCCGGCATTTAAGGTTTCCACTGAAGAGTCTTCTGCCAGGCACATTGTAACTCCATTTTATGTTACTTGTTTCTTTTCTCTTGCTGTTTTCAGAGTCCTTTCTTTATCCTGCATCTTTGCAAGTTTTTATTAAATACCTTGTGCTAATCTTTGGATTAAACCTGCTTAGTGTTCTATATCTTTATTGTACTTTTTGAATAAACTTTCTACCCATATATTTTTCTCTACCTCCTCTTTAATGTCAGTAACTATTAATTTAACTCTTGAGGCTATTTTCTATATCCTGTACGTGTGCTTAATCATTTTTTTTCTTCTTTTGTCTTTTGTTTCCCCTGACTGTGTATTTTCAAATAGATTGTCTTCAAGCTCACTAGTGGTTTCTTCTGCTTAATCAATTCTGATATTAAAAAATTCTGATGCATTCTTCAGTATGCCAATTGCATTTTTCAGTCCAGAATTCTGTTTGATTCTTTTTATTTCAATCCCTTTGTTAAATTTATCTGAAAGAATTCTGAATTCCTTTTCTGTGTTATCTTGAATTTATTTGAGTTTCATCAAAACAGCTATATTGAATTATTTTTCTGAGGGGTCATATATCTCTGTTTCTCCAGGATCAGCCTCTGGTTCCTTATTTAGTTCATTTGGTGAGGTCATGTTTTCCTGAATCGTCTTGATACTTGTAGATGTTCGTCTCTGTCTGGTCATTGAAGAGTTAGGCATTTATTGTAGTCTTTACATTCTGGGCTGTTGTACTTGCCCTTCTTTAGAAAGTTGTCTGGATATTTAAAAAAAAAAAAAACTTGGGTGTTGTGATCTAAACTATATCTGCTTCAGGGGGCACCCCAAGTCCAGTAATGCTGTGCTTCTTGCAGACTTTTAGAGGTACTGCCTTGATGGTCTTGGACAAGATCCAGAAGAACTCTCTGGATTACCAGGCAGAAACCTGTGTTCTCTTCTCTTACTTGCTCCCAAATAAACAGAGTGTCTCTCCTTGTTTTGAACTCCTTGAATCATTGGATGGAGTAACACAAGCACCCCTGTGGCCACCACAACTAAGACTCCCCTGGCTCAGATCTGAAGCCAGCACAACACTGGGTCTCACCTAAGGCCTGCTGTGATGACTCCCTGGCTACTGCCTATGTTTGCTCAAGGCCACTAGGCTCTACAATTAGCAGGTGGCAAGCCAGACAGGCCTGTGTCTTTCACTTCAGGGCAGTGAGTTCCCCCAGGCCTTATGTAGGTCCAGAGATGCTGCCTGAGAGCCAGGGACTAGAGTCAAAAACCTTAAAAGTTACCTAATATTCTGTTGTACTGCTAAACTGGCACTCAAACCACAAGATGGAGACCTTCCCACTCTTCCCTACCTTTTCCAAGGCAGAAGAGCCTTGCCCCATGGACACTAACACCACAGGCCCAAGAAAAGTACTGTCAGACTACCCTCAATGTACCCTCAATGTACCAAGAGCTCTTCAGTCAGCTTGTTGTGACTGATGGCTGGCCTAGTATTCATCCTTCAGAGTAGTGGGCTCCCTTTCCCCAGAGAACTTCCAGCAATACCATCCAAGAGCCAAATACTGCAATCAGGGTCCTCAAGAGCTCACTTGGTGCTATACTCCTGCATGGAGGAGCTGGTACCTAAAGTGCAAGATAACTCCTCTTTACTTTTCCCTCCACTTTTCTCAAGTGGAAAGAGTTTCTCCCCACATCCATCATAGCTGGTAATGCGCTGAGTCTCACCTTAAGCCCGGAAGTCTTAGAGTCTCACCCAACGCCCTCAACACAGTCCCTGTGTATTGCTGCTGGATATTCAGGGCCCAAAGTCTCTCCAGTTAGCAAATAATAAATGCTGCCAGGACTGGGTCCTTCTCTTTAAGGCAGTGAGTTCCTTTCTGGCAGAGGACATGTCTAGAAATGTCACGTGGGACATGGGGCCTGGAATCAGATCTTCATGACATTTACTGGTGCCCTATCCTTCTGACTGAGCTGTTATTCAAGATGTGAGACAAAGTACTCTTCACTCTTTCCTTTCCTCAAGTGGAAGGAAGGGGCCCCCCTCAGAGCCACGAGCTATGCAGCCTGGGGTTAAAGGAATGATGATGCCAGCACTCCCCTAGCTGCCCCAGCTGGTGTCTCAGAAGGTCAAGTGACCCCAAATCCACTGTCTTTGGGCCAAGTTCAACACTAAGACTTCTCAAAAAGTTGTAGTCCTTAGGTCCTAGATGGTTTTTCAAGTTTATTTAAAGACTCAGAGCACTTTAGCCCATGGTGGCACCACTTATGGGAACTCGAATTTTGACCACTGGTATTGGTGATTCCTCTCTGGCTAGGGCTGGTTTGAATGCTCCCTCCATGGATGGGAATCAGCTAGATTTTGTCCGGTTTTCCTTTCTGCTGTAACAGGACAGCACTGAATTCAAGGCCTCACATTTACTGCACTCTCCTTCCTCCAGTGCCCAGAAATGCTCTCTGCATCATGCTGCTGCCGCTGGGGAATAAGGGAGGGGTGGCATCAGCCATTCAAGACAGTTTGTTTTACCTCTTCAATGCCTCTTTCAGCAATGTTAAGTTAAAACCAACAACTTTGAGTGCTCACCTGATTTTTGGTTATTATGTTGGTGATTTTGTGGTGTAGATAGTGGTTAAATTGGTGTCCTTGTTGGGGGAGCAATTGGTGGTGCCTTCTATACTACTATCTTGCTCTGTCTCCAATCAAGACACTGAATTACATTAAAATGAAAACTTCTCTTCTGTGAAAGACAGTATGAAGAGAATGCAAAAATAAGCCATAGACTGGAAGAAAATATTTGCAAAATATATATTTGATAAAGAACTGTTATTCAAAATACACAGATAACTCTTAACATTAAACAACATGTAAATTAACTTCCAATTTATAAATTTGTCTTTGTATTAGCTGTTCTCCCTACACGTAAACCTCCTCCCTGGGCTGCATTCTTCTCAGAATAATAATTTGATCAAAGGTCTTCTTGGAGGCCCTTTTATCATGACAATGTCATCTCAAGTAGAGGCTGCTGCCCTCTCTGTGCATTCCTTTCTAACAGATAGAAAGGCTAGGTTAAGGCTTTCCTCTTTGGGCCAAAGCTCCCAAATGAAGAGGTGTTTTAAGCAGATTTGTGTGCCCCCAAAGTAGGGGCACCTACACTCACACTCACAGCTCTGAGCAAGACCTATTCTCAGGCTGATCTGCCCCAGTCCTCAGGCACCAGGTGCCCCAGAGAAGACACAGGGTATGGACAGGTAAGCTAAAGGGCAGGGGTGAGGTGTCTGGCTTTCACAAGTTTCCCACTGTGTCAGGGTCACACGGAGGAATCTTGCTGTTTCTGCATGCTCTATGGTGAGGAGAAATAATTAGCTGGGAACCAATTAAGGATCTTGTCAGAGGGAGGGGAACTTCGAATAAACTAGATATTTAAACTGAAATGAGACCATTGAAATCATAAGAGCCTGAGATATATTAGTTTTAAGAGATTAAAAAGTGGCCTTTTGTCTGCAAAAAAAAAGACAATACAAAAATAAATAAAAAGAAAAATTGGCAAACAAACGGAACCGACACTATAGAAGAAGACAAGCAGATGGCAAATAAACATACGAAAAGATGTTCAGTACCATATGTTATTAAGAAACTGCAAATTAAAACAACACCTAGATACCACTACACACATATTACATCGGCCAAGTTTCAAAACACTTTCAACATCAAACGCTAAATAGGATTTGGAGCAACAAGAATTCTCATTCCTTGCTGATGGCAATGCAAAATAATGCAGTTACTTGGCAGACATTTTGACAGTTTCTTACAAAGTTAAACATACTCTTACCATATGATTGAGCAGTTGTTTTTCTTGTATTTACCCAAATAAATTGAAAACATATATTGACACAAAAATTCTGCACACAAATATGTATAGTTTCTTTATTCGTAATTGCCCAAACTTGGAAACAACCAAGATGTCCCTCAATACACGAATGGATAAACAACCTGTGGTACCTCCAGACAGTGGAATATTATTTAGTGCTAAAAAGAACTGCACTATCAAGCCATAAGAAGATGAGGCTTGATAGTCCCAGCTACTTGGGAGGCTGACATGAGAATCGCTGGAACCCAGGAGGCAGGGGTTGCAGTGAACCGAGATCACACCTCTGCACTCCATGCACTGCAGCCTGGGTGACAGAGCAAGAATCTGTCTCAAAAAACAAAAAAACACAAAAACAGAGGCTAAGGACCTGTAGTTCTGGGCGCCCTACCTCACCTGTGGACAAGGGTCAGTTATGGGCTGCTTTGAACAAGAAATGAAACTTGCTTTTATAAGGAATAAAGGAAAACTGGGCATGGTGGCTCATGCCTGTAAATCTAGCACTTTGGGAGGCCAAGGTGGGTAGATCACCTGAGGTCAGGAGTTCGAGACCAACCTGACCAACAGGAAGAAACTCCATCTCTACTAAAAAACAAAACAAAACAAAACAAAATTAGCTGGGTGTGGTAGTGCATGCCTGTAATCCCAACTACTTAGGAGGCTGAGGCTGGAGAATCCGTTGAACCCTGCAGGCAGAGGTTGCGGGTGAGCTGAGATTGAGCCATTGCACTTCAGCCTGGGCAACAAGAGCAAAACTCCATCTCAAAAAAAAAAAAAAAAAAAAAAAAAAGAATAAAAGAAAACAGCAGTGAACCACATCCACTTCTGTTAAACTTAATGTGATGTGACTCTTTTGCACCTCTTATCTGCTACTGTGATAGTAAGCCAAAGTGAAGGCAGTTTGTCTTTCTCTCCAGTCTTAAATCGGAAAGAGCCTGGGACTGGTCTGTCATAACTGAATAATATTTAGTTTTAGGACTCCCAAATCACTGCTTTAGTGACTTCCTCAGTTTTGATCATTAAAAGCCTTTTTATTTATTTATTTATTTTTTTATTTTTTGAGACAGAGTCACTCTCTGTCGCCCAGGCTGGAGTGCAGTGGTGCGTTCTGGGCTCACTGCAAGCTCCGCCTCCCGGGTTCACGCCATTTTCCTGCCTCAGCCTCCCGAGTAGCTGGGACTACAGGCGCCGCCACCACGCCCGGCTAATTTTTTTTTGTATTTTTATTAGAGACGGGGTTTCACCGTGTTAGCCAGGATGGTCTCGATCTCCTGACCTCGTGATCCGCTCGCCTCGGCCTCCCAAAGTGCTGGGATTACAGGCGTGAGCCACTGCGCTCGGCCTAAAAGCCTCTTTTTGCTTCTTAGATTATCCAAAACGTCTATTTTGGTTTTCTGGTTAGGTTTGCCCTGACTGAATAGCAACCCAGATCTGCACACTTTTGATTCCTTTCGTTTGCATTAAAATGGGTCTGCCTCATGTCTCAAATCCCTTATGGTCCCTCTGTGTGCTGTCAATTACACTGAATAAGCTAATTTGTGTTAAGTTTTTAATGGTCCATTTTACTTCCCTTCTGAGAAATCATATTTATCTACACTACCAACCTCAAGTAATATGGTAAACCTCAAAGAATTGCAATACCATTGGAAGCTAAGACTCATGAAAGCATTCTATAAAATGAATCCCATTTATTGACCCTTCTAAGTCTATCAAAATAGTAGAGAGAAGAGACATTTACAAGGAGAGTTTCAGGAGAAAATAGTTGATATGATTGCAGCTGGTAGGTCACTAACGATAATAATTGCTCAGAGAATTCGCATTGCAATCTAGTTTTTGTCTATTCCAGAATCTCAACATCAGTCTCAACACACACATTGGAATCTTGCCATTTCAACACCTACAGCATGATTCTTCAAGTCTTTGTGTATTTTCACATAGACCATTCCATCTGCATGGTATGTCCCTTCTCTTTCTTATCGTGAAGTGAAATTGCGTTCATTCCTTAAAACCCAGTTAAAATATTACCTCCTGTTTAAAATGTCCCCTGATGTTTCCAGGAAAACAGTTTTTCTGGCTTGTTTTTATTATCATTTGGTTTACATTGTATATAAAGTAGTTATTATATTGTATTATAGTAACCTTATTTTTTTGACCAGACCAGAAATATTTGCTAGAATCAAGCATATCATATTCAGCTTAGTATTCTTTTTTAGGGCTTAACAATGTACCTAAACCATAATATAGAGAAGCAAATGGATAAATAAAAAAAGGAATGAATATATTGCCTTTCAGAAGAGTAAGCTTGGGGGGCAGCAGCTTTCAATAGGTACAATAATCAACATTTCTTAAGAAAAAGGTTCTATTTCTGCTATAGGGATCTTATAAATATCAGCATTAAACAAGTGCGTAAATTATGAAATTGAGTTAAAAAAATTATAGTGAGCCCAATTTTTACAACAAAGTCTTATGATTTGATGATGGCTTTGTGTCTCAAACAAAATCAAAGTTGCACTGACTACAATTTTTAACAAAAGAGAATGGCAATTTTACAGTATACAAAACATTATTGTTAACTATAGTCACCCTGCTGCGAAATAGGACACCAGAAGAGAGGATTTTGAATGTTCTCACTACAAAGCAATGATGAAAATATGAGGTGATGAATATGCTAATTACCCTGATTTGATCATTATACAAAGTATACCTGTAGCCAAACATCATATTGTACTCCCTAAATATGCCCCGTTATTATGGGTCAATTAAAATGAAAACATTATAATGGCAATTTCACTACACATACTTTTATCATAGTAAAGAAATGGGAATAAGAGAAGTATGTAGGCCTAGTTGCAATTAATCTATGTCTTACTCAATTATATGCACTAATAAATTTGGAGCGTTTTTTGCTTCAAAGAAACTTGAACACAAAAATTTGATAAACACTGATATTTGTAAATTACCAGCTTGTGTGGTAACTTCATGATATATTTCTTATGCCAATAATATTAATCTATCTTTTTAATGAGTTTTTCATTCACTTTTGATCAAGCAATGCAATCATTCTTTCTTCATTCTGTGAAAATCTGCTGCTTAATTATTCCAATTTGTATGATTATTTTAGTTACTTTATGAGAAGCAAAGTATTTTATTGGGACTAGGGAGCAATCATTGTCCACATGTAGGTATAAAACAAGATTGTACTATAACCCGGCAGTAATTTTAAAGGGAAGAAATTATCAGTTATAAAATTTAATTTTTAAAAATATTTTATTTGAAATTTTAGCCTTAATATTATCAGTGAAAGCATGTATGTCTTAGTGGGCATAATCAAGATTAAAAAACAAAACCAGACCAAAAAATAATTATTATTATTGTGCTATCTTATTGTACAATCTTACATCAAATTAAAAAATATGTAGAGATAAATACGTTCTCAGAGATTAAAGACTGTTAATTCCGAGATGAATTGTAGTTCATAAGGATAAAATCAGCCTGAAGGCATACAGTACTCTAAAATACTCTTTCAACATTAACATAAGAAGCTTGAATAGAATCACTATGACAAAATAGCTGTAATTTGTTTTCTATTTTGAAAGTGATCCTTTAAATTATTTTTCTGTTAGCCTAATTTAGCATAGCAAATAAGGATCTAGATTCATAATAATTTTGAAGTTGCCTTTTAAAAGTACATTAAATACTTCAGTGTATATTTAATTGAATATTTCAGGCCCCTTTTATCCTTAAAAAATACAAATCAATATATATAGAAAACATACTCAGTATACAAATCAGTAGTCAGCTATTTAATTTTCTCTGAATATAATTTCTCAACCAAAGGAGCCACATATCTCCCTAATTATTCAGTTTATCTGCAGAATATGATAGCTTTTAAAATTATGGTCACTCACAGGAATGATATTTTTGATGATCACACAGATTCTAGGAATTTCTCTTCTTCTGCCCTTTCTTTCCCATGAGTAAACATGGCTGTGGTTATTAAAATATCGGAAAAAATGCTCTAATACTATCCTTGTTGATCCTAGGAATTGAGCAATGCTTGCCTTGCAATAAAATCAGCTGTTAGTGAGTTACAACACAAGAGTTATCTTTCTAGATTCTCTGTCAGTGACAAGACAAATAAAATAATAGTGTCTTTGCCATTTCAATTTGCCAGAGGAGATATTTCCTATTTATTTTTCTATTTTCTGGAAACAATACATGTTGAATTAAAAATGTATGTACGTTCTGGACTCATGCGAGCTATTATTACTTTTCTAAGATCTGAAAATGTAGATATATTGGATATGAAATGCTGAAGCAGCTACCACCTCCTAAACACCTGCAGCTAAGGATCAGATTATTTGCTTAATGGTGTTGTTAAAGAAGTATTACTGTACCTATTTCTTTGTCCAGTAGTAAAGGATAGAAATTTAAAAACTCCTTTCACCATGATACTATTGAGAAACAACTCTGTCAACACAAACTGGTAGAATATTTTAATTATAGAAAGTTGACCATTCCCTCTCAGATTAAGCATGACAGACATAATCATAGCATGATGACGTTTGAGGACAGTTTTCTGAGTTAAAATACGGAAGTCAGGGAAAATAGAATATACATATTTTCCCTTGTCTTCCAACTAAATGTCTTTGAACATTTATATACAAAATGAACATTATTAAACCCTGAAGGGTGGAGAGAAGGGAGCCTATCTGGGGACTTCAGGAGCCTAAAATCTACATGTTAGTCAGTTCCCTGGGTTATAATTTCCCTCACATGTTCCATATTTGAAGCTGAAGAAGCTAGCAACCCAGAGAAACCAACATGGGCAAGCAAAAATCAAGAAACAAATAAACAACACCTCAAAAGCCCACTTCCTCTAGGCAAAGGCCCAGGAAAGGGATCCTGGCAATACAGAAAAATTTTAGACAACAACCACTCGACACTAAAACAGCACAAAAAAATCTACAGCCCGACCACATTCGTGGTCATAAGGGAGAAGTAAGGAGCCCAGACTTCCATTTTTACCAAGCTGTAATGAAACACACCAACTTCATTGCCCCTTGGGATGGTGTCATAGATAGTTGTGTAGGGAGTTAGGATATTTTGTCTGACTGGCAGTCATAACTTTTTCTCCTCTAAATATTTTTTTAGTGCAATAGAACATATACCAAGATAGATCATATCCTGGAACATGAACCAAACATCAAAAAATTTAAAATATTTTTTGAAGAAACCCCCGAAAATATTCTCCATAGTGCTCGTACTAATTTACATTCCCACCAACAGTGTACAAGGGTTCCCTTCAATTAATACAGAATATATGCACTTAACACAATGGGATCAAACTAGAAATCAATAAGAAAGATAACAGTAAAGTCTCCAAACATAAACTAAACAATAGACTTCTAAATAATTTATGTGTCAAAGAACAAATCTCAAGGGAAGACCAAAAATACACTGCCCTGAAGGAATATAAAAATAAAACTTCTCAATACTTTGAAAATATAGTTAAGGAAGTGCCAAGAGGAAAATTTATAGCACTAAATGCTTACATAAAAAAGGAAAAGTTTTAATTCAACAATCAGAACACCTACCTCAAAAATCTAGAGAAGGAATAGCAAAGCAAACCTAAAACAAGCAAAGGGAAATAAAGATAAAATGAGACATCAATGAAATGAAGAAATTATCAGTACAGAAAAAAAATAAGGAGACTAATACAGAAAAAAAGACAAGATAAAAAATTATCAATATCAGGAAGAAGATATCACTACAGACCTCAGGCCCAGATGGTCAGACTGGGTAATTCTATTAAAACTTTTTTTTTTTTTTTTTTTTTTTTGAGATGGAGTCTTGCTCTGTCGCCCAGGCCGGACTGCAGTGGTGCTATCTTGGCTCACTGCAAGCTCCGCCTCCCAGGTTCACGCCATTCTCCTGCCTCAGCCTCCTGAGTAGCTGGGACTACAGGCGCCCGCTACCGTGCCCAGCTAATTTTTTTTGTACTTTTAGTACAGACGGGGTTTCACCGTGTTAGCCAGGATGGTCTCGATCTCCTGACCTCGTGATCCACCCGCCTCGGCCTCCCAAAGTGCTGGGATTACAGGCGTGAGCCACCGTGCCCGGCCTATTAAAACTTTTAAAAAGAATTAGCACCAAACCTGAAGGATCTCTTCCAGAAAGTAGAAGAGTGGACAAAACCAAATTATTGTAAGAAGCTAGTATTACCCTGATATGAAAACCGGATGAAAGAATATTGACAAGGAACACTACAGAACAATATTTTTCATAAATATAGGTGTAAACATTTATAACAAAATTCTAACAAATACAATTCATCAACATATAAAAAAAATTTAAGCACTATGACCAATAGAGGTTCATTTCAGGTAAGTAAAGGTGAGTCGATACTGGAAAATCATTCAATCTTGTGATTCTTTTAATTTATTCTGAAAAAGCATTTTATGAAATTCCATACTCATCATGAAAAAAGCTCATAAGCATGATAAAAAGATTGAAATCTTTACGCCTGAGATTTAATAGCACAAAGCAAGAGTATCCATTCCCACCTCTGTTGTTCAATATAGTGCTGAAAATTCTACCCAGTGAAAATATGCAAGACTAGGAATTAAAAGATACGCAGTTTGGAAAGGAAGAAAAAATATTCTCGCTATTTTTAGGTGACATGATTATTTATGTAGAAAACCCAAAGAAAATGAAGAAAAAGAAATCCTAAGTTTAATAAGTGAATTCACCAATGTAGCAAATGCAAGACAAACCTATAAAATGAATTGTATTTCTATATAACACCATTTAACGCAAAATTAGAAATACAATGTATTTTATAGTTGCTTAAAAAGATGAAATGCTCTGGTATAAACCTATCAAAACATGTTAAGACTTGTATGTTAAAAACTGCAAAATGCTGATGAAATAACTCAAAGAAGGCCTAAATAAAAGACATACTGTATTCACGGATATGAAGACACAGCATCGTAAATATGTGAGTTCTCCCCAAATTGACATGCAGCTTTAACACAATTCCTATCAAAATTCCAACAAGATTTATCTGTAGATATTGACAAGATATCTGAAACTGACTTATTTAGAAATGCAAAAGAATATCATAATTTTCAAAACTTTGAAAAAGTAAAGTTGGAGGAATAGGTCTACCCAATTTTAGGAGTTGTTTTATATTGCCTGTGATAAACATTGTATAGTACTGAAGGAAGGCTAGACACATAGATTAAGGGAACAGAATAGCAAAACCCAAAGTAGACCCACACACATATAATAGATTTCTGGAAATACGGGGCAAAAGCAATTCGATGAAAAAAAAAAGTAGGTTTTTCTTCAACAAATGGTGCTGGAGCAATTGGATACCCAATGAGGGAAGAAAAATCTCAGTGTAAGTCTTATACCTTATATAAGAGTTAACTCAAAATGGATCACAATTTAAATGTAAAATTACAAAAATTTTAGGAAAAATATCCCAGAAGGAACTTAACAGAACCTAAGGTAAGGCAAGAGTTTTTAGATATAACACCGAAAGCATGGTTTATAAATTGAAAGTTGAATAAATTATGTTTTATCAGATTAAAAACTTTTGCTCTTGGAAGTACTCTCCTGTTAAAATAATGAAAAGAAAAGCTACAGACTGAGATAACATATTTGCAAACCACATATCTGAGAAAGGACAGAATATATAAAGAATTCTCAAAACTCAACAGGAAAAAAAAAGCCACTTAGAAAATAAGCACAATACATGAAATAATATTGTGTCAAAGAGGACATACACATAGCAAATAAACACATGAAAAGCTGTTCCACAATTTTAGTCAAATACCAATTAAAACCACAATGAGTTATCACTATATACTTATCAGAATGTCAAAAATGAAAATTAATGAAAACAAATACCAATAAAACTGCAGAAAAACTGGATCACTCATTTAATATTGACAGGAATTTGAAATGGTATATCCACTCTGGAAGCAGTTTGGCATTGTCTTAAAATTAAACAGGCCACTACCATGTGACCCAGCAAATGCATTAGTGGGCATTTATCCCAGAAAAATGCTAAGTTTTCTCACACAGAAACTTGTACATGAGTGTTCATGGCATCTTAATTCATAATAGCTAAGAACTGGAAACAATTCAGATGCCCTTAATAAATGGTTAAGTAAACAGGGCTATATCTATTCCATGGAATAATATTTAATAAAATAGGAATAAAGTTTTGATATGCACAACAACTTGAATGACTCTTCAGAACACTGTGCTAAGCATAAAAAGTCAATCTCCAAAGGTTACATACTGCAAGATTATATTCTGTATATTATAAAATAACAATATTTTTTAAAAAGAACAGATTTTCAGACCATGGTTGTCAGAGATTAAGGAGGTGAGGAAAGTGGATGTAACGATAAAGGGGCAACATAAGGAATCTCTGTGGTGTTGGAATTGTTCTGTATGTTGATATCATGACTGTATCAATGTCAATATCTCAATTGTGATACTGTACTATGGTTTTGCAAGATGTCAGCACTGGCAAAAGCTAGGTAAGGAGTAGATGTGGTCTCTGCATTATTTCCTGCAACTGAATGTGAACCTATTGTATAATTACCTTAAAACAAACAATTTAATTCAAAAACATATAAGGCAATAAAGAGTATGCAAGGGTTTTATCTGGAGTAAGCAAATGTGGCACATTGCAATGTAAAGTAAAACATACAGTATTATGACATAGTAGATATAATGATAGATAATGACTGCATTGGGGTTTTAATTTATTGTTATTTATTTATTTATTTTTAAGATAAGGTCTTCTCACTTTTGCCCAGACTGGAATGCAGTGGCGCCATAACGGCTTACAGCAGACTCGATCTTTTGGGCTCAAGACATTCTCTTGCCTCAGCCTTCTGAGTAGCTGGCACTATGGGCATGGGCCACCACATCTGGCTAATTTTTATTTTTTTACACTTTATTTTTTAGAGATGGGGTGTTGCTATGTTGCCTGCACTGGTCTCGAACTCCTTGGCTCAGGTGATTCTCCTGCGTTGGCCTCTCAAAGAGTTGGGCTTACAGGCACGTGAGCCACCATGCCGAAACAGGGTTTTAATTTAAAATGAAGACTGGCTAGGAAAGCTATACATGCTATTCCAATTGACTACTAAAATTTCTCTAAAGAAATCTGGAAAAATGATATAAACATTAAAACTGAAAATTAAGACTTACTAGAATCGGAAAAAATTTCCACACATGACAAGGTGAATGGAAATGGATTCAGAAACTGAATCAGTATTTTTGCTATGCTGACATAGAGAAAATTACAGAAATAGAATTTTGGAGTAGGTATGCCTTATTTTTTATGATGGCATGATTTACAAACAAACGAAGTCTACAATATGTAGTATTATACCAATCACAGAAAGGGTTTTCTAACAGAGACAACAGCAAATTGATCAATTTGAACCCCTATACAAATGATTAGGACAAATTTAAATTTTATCTTCCTTAATAACTATAGAGAATGTAAATGGTGCCAAAATTTTCCAGAAGAATGAATTAAAAATTTTTGTGAAATTTAAAAGAGCAAGTAATTGGGTTTCAGAGGATTCATTAATTGTATTTAATAGGTATTTTTTTTACCTCTGTCTTAACTTTCTTTGAGCAATTCATTTATATTTTTATATCAGAGATATGATCTTTTATAATTATAAATTGATCTAGACAAACTTAAACATTTTGAAACAGCTTATATCTTATATTAGTTGTGGAAGGAGATAATTCAGGGAAAGTAGAATTAATATATAAATATTATTCAGAAAGATTAAGCAAGAGCAAATTCTCTAAAGAAAGTTTTAAAGAAAATTTATGTAGTGCTCCAAAATGTGGCAGTGGCTAATGTTTTTACAAACAGTTTTAGTTTGTAGAAAGTTCTCAGATAAGTAATGTTTTATCATTCTCCAGTTTATCATACTTGTTATGAGCTACAGTCAAAATGAGTATTGGAAACAAGAAAGGAATAAATGAGAATTGTTGCTTGTGGGTATGACAATTTAAGGCAAGGAATTTAAATGATATATCAGAACCGCTTCATTTAGGGAAACATTTTATACTTTCTATATTCTAAAATTAATTTTTCCTCTTTCTTCCTCCTTAAAACAATTTTCCGCAATGTTTCAGTTTTGCAAATGGGTTCCATCTAATTAATCTATGAAGTGATGATAATATGATTAATCTACGAAGTGTTGGGGGAAATATAGCGTTAAGCGTGCAAAGCAAAACATGGCATTTCAAGCCTGAAGGATTTTGAGATTGCCTCATTTATCTGTATATGATGTCTAAAAGCCTCAACTAAGTAAATACAGAAGTTTAGTAAATGTATGTCACAGTGTTTTATTGTCTTACTCATGAGAATAACAAACATGAGAGCCTTATTTCAAGACAATTTGTATACAATTCTTATAAGCTTGAATATAGAAACTAACTAGATATATAGTTTCTATATATATTAGCATATTGACTTCTGGATGCCTTTTTTACTTTCCAAATTAACACTACCTATAAGAATCATTAATCTAATCATCACTTTATGTTTCAGTTAATTATAAATGCTGTTGAACTACACTTGGCCAGGCATTGATCCGTATATATCTTACTAGAAATATCCTTAAAATGCAGGGTATGACCATTCATCATTAAATTCACTTACAAAGCACCTTTTGCATTTCTTTTCATGCCACAGTGCTCAGTTCGAAGCTGATCCTTGGACTAGATTTTTGGCTGATTTGAGCGCAATCTGATAAAGTCAAAGGTTTGGTCTTATTAACACTGTTTTGTAGTCACAGGTTTCACTTCTCTCTCTAGCTTACAAAAAGATGTGGATATAGAAGCTTCTGGGGAAAAATTTAGAAGGAGTTTAAGGCAATTATAACCTCTAGAAATGAATATTTACTAATTTTATTCAATAAATTCATTCACTTCTTAAAAAATAAAAATCTAGTTCTAACAATTCATGTACCCTCAGCAGTATAGTGCCTCTATTAAGAACACTGCCCTTTGAGTTAGACTGCCTTGGTTTAAATCTTGACTTTGCCATGTATTAAATATATGCCTTTGGAAAATTTATGTAACCTCTTCTTTACATATCAATTTTCTTGTATAAAGAATACGTATAATCTAGTGCCTACTGCATAGAATTATATAAGGATAAAATGAGTTAGTACATATAAAGCCCTTATAACTGACTACTACATAGCATTAGATAAATAACTATTAATTATTATTATTAATTTTAGTATCAAGGAATAGGATAATGCCTTAATCTTATTGTTTAAATATCAGAATTTTTTCTTGCCTTATTTTTCTAACTTTTATTTTAAGTTCAGAGATATAAGTGCAGGTTTGTTACAAAAGTAAACTTGTATCATGGGGCTTTGTTGTGCAGATCATTTCCTCACCCAGGTATTAAGTCTAGTACCCATTATTTATTTTTCCTGATCCTCTCCCTGTTCCTATCTTCCACCCTTGGAAAGGCCTCAGTGTGTGTTCTTCACTTCTATGGGTCCATGTGTTCTCATCATTTAGCTCCCACTTATAAGTGAGAATATGAGGTATTGATTTTCTGTTCTTGCATTAGTTTGCTTAGAATAATGGCTTCCAGTTGCATCCATGTTCATGCAAAGGACATGATCTCATTTTTTAATGGCTGTATAGTATTTCATGGTGTGTATGCACCATATTTTATGTATCTATAATATTATTGATGGCCATTTAGGTTGATTCCATGTCTTTGCTATTGTGAATAGTGCTGCAATGAACATACACATGCATGTGTCTTTATAACAGAATGATTTATATTCCTTTGGGTATATAACCTAGTAGTGACAATGCTGGGTCAAATGGCATTTGTGTTTAGGTCTTTGCAGATTCACCACGCTGTCTTTCACAATGGCTGAACTAATTCTTTGGTCAGATTTTCCCACTGTATTGTTCAAAGTTTTTATACTTACTGAAGTGTTGGTATATTTATTCTGTCAGTCACAGAGTAGTATGTGAATATTTTACACTGTAATTGTGAATTTTTCTCACTATCTGTGTAGCTGGCAGTTTTCTTCTATATATTTTGAGGCTTTGAAGACAGATCTTAAATTATTGTCTCTTTTTGAACAATTTATTGTCATAAAATATATTTCTTCCTTTCTAGACATATTATTTGCCTCAAAAATTATTATTGTTTTATATTTATATGGCTCTACTCACTTTTGGTTATTGCTTGGATGGATATCTTTCACCAGTCTTTCACTTTCAACTTCTCTTTTGTTCTAGTTATGTCTCTTGTTAACAGCATATAATGGAGTTTTGCTTTTTAATTCAACCTTTATCTTTTTTTTTTGTACTTTAAGTTCTAGGGTACAGGTGCACAACGTGCAGGTTTGTGACATATGTATATATGTGCCATGTTGGTGTGCTGCACCCATTAACTCGTCATTTACATTAGGTATATCTCCTAATGCTATCCCTCCCCCCTCCCCCCACCCCACAACAGGCCCCGGTGTGTGATGTTCCCCACCCTGTGTCCAAGTGTTCTCATTGTTCAGTTCCCACCTATGAGTGAGAACATGTGGTGTCTGGTTTTCTGTCTAGACTGGATTAAGAAAATGTGGCACATATAAACCATGGAATACTATGCAGCCATAAAAAAGGATGAGTTCATGTCCTTTGTAGGGACATGGATGAAGCTGGAAACCATCATTCTCAGCAAACTATTGCAAGGACAATCTTTGTCTTTTACCTGGATTGTTGGGGTTTTTAATTGACACATAATAATATAGATATTTATAAATTACCTAGTGATGTAGTGACATATACATACAGTGTGTAGTGATCAAGTGAGGGTAATTGTGATATCCATCATCTCAAACATCTATCATTTATTTGTGTTGAGAGCACTTCAAATCTTCTCTTCTAGTTATTTTGAAACATACAGTAAGTTACAGATAACTGTAGTAACCTTACTGTGCTATTGAATGCTAGAATGTATTCTATCTATATGTTTCTACTCATAATCAACTTCTCTTCATCCCTCCTTTACTCACATTCTCCTCAGCCTTGGCAACAACTATTCTACACTTTACTTTCATATAATTAACTTCTAAGGTTTCATATGTGATGTAGAACATGTGATATTTGTATTTCTGTTCCTGGCTTAATTTACTGAATATAATGTCTTTTGGGTCATCCATATTGCTGCAAACAAAAGTATTTCATTACTTTCTATGACTGAATAGTATTCCATTGTGTATAT
Organism: Symphalangus syndactylus; assembly: GCF_028878055.3. Lineage (NCBI taxonomy): Eukaryota > Metazoa > Chordata > Mammalia > Primates > Hylobatidae > Symphalangus > Symphalangus syndactylus. The sequence continues at coordinate 135,772,176 of NC_072428.2, read as the reverse complement.
ATACCACAATTTTTTTCATCCATTCATTCATTGATGGATGGACACTTAGGTTGATTCCGTATCTTGGCTATTGTGAATAGTGCAGCAATAAACATGGGAGTGCAGAGATCTCAATATAGTGATTTCTTTCTTTCTTTTTTTGGATATATACTCACTGGTAGTATTGTTGGGTCATATGGTAGTTCTATTTTAGTTTTTCGAGAAACCTCCATATTATTTTCAATAATGCCTGTACTAATTTATATTTCTACCAACAATTATAAAAATTCTCCTTTCTCCATGTCCTTGCCAAATCTGCTATTGTTTTCTTTTAAAAAATTTTAATTTATACCTAATATTTATACATATTTTTGAGGAATGTAATATTATGTTATATGAATGGAATATGTAATGATCAAGTTAGAGTATTTAGGGTATCCATATGTTTGTTATTTCTGTATTAGGAATATTTCAGGTGCATGAGGAATGTGTGTTTTGGCTTTAACTGGTGGTTGCAAGCAGTGTAGCCTGTCTTTGGGGTGCTTGCAAATGCAAGGCAGTCCTGCTAGTGAGGGTGGTAGGATAACTATAATGACATATGCTTTGATGGTGGCAGAAACAGTGTTGACTTGCTGTGGATTGGGGATGTCAATGAGGCTCCAGGATCTTTAGATGCAGGAGTTATTGGACTCCAGGTTAAGATGCAGTCTGATGGTGGCTGAGTTCTCAATGCGGCACCATGCTGTAGCTTCTGAGAAGTCAGGGTGTATGAGATCCAGTGTGAGCTCCCACTCTGAAGCAATGATGTCATATGGTATTGAGGGATCTTCCTATGTTAGTCTCAGGGCCCATGTGGGTTGAGAGGCTGTCCCGTAGCAGGAATCTGGGGTGGAAATGTGGACTGCTACTGGTCACTCACTTACTGTTTGCTCACACTGGGAAGACTCAGTGGGCTCCCAGTCAATCTTAGCCTAGCAGGCTCCCTTGTTTATCTCTCTTTTCTTGACATTAGAGTTACCTGTTATTTCTCTGTTGAATTCCAATGTTTGCTCCTAGGTGATCTATTTAAAGTGTGATTATAATGTCCTTGTTTTGATTCTTTCTAATGGAGGAAGTGAGTACAAAATATTTCTAGTCATCAGTTTTAAAATCCCTTAAGTTTATTGTATTTTGGATAACAGCCATTTTAACAGGGATGAAATAATAATGCATTCTGGTTTTGATTCACAAATATCTGATGATTCATGATAATGAACATTTTTTTACATACCTGTTGACCACTGATATCTTCTTTTGAGAAATACTCCTTCACATCATTTGCCTATGTTAATTGTATTATTATTATTATTATTATTATTAGTAGTAGTAGTAGTAGTATTGTCATTATTATTGCTGTTGACTTTTTTGTGTTCATCATATATTCTTGTGCCAATCTTATGTTGGGATTTGCAAATATTTTTCTTCCATTCTGTAGTTTATCTCTTCACTGTGCTTTTCCTTTGCTATGTAAAAGCTTTTAGCCTGATATAAGCCCATTTGTCTGCTTTTACTTTTTTGTTTATGCTTTTAGTCTTCCCATAACCAAAACATATTTGCCCAGACCAATGTCCTGAAGAATTTCCTCAAAATTTTCTTCTAGTAGTATGATAGTTTCAGATACCATATTTATGTCTTTAATCTATTTTAAGTTTTTTTGTATGTGATGAGCAATAATAGTTTCATTCTTTGGCATGTGAATTTTCCATCTTTGCAACACCAATTATCGAAGGGACAGTCTTTTCCCCAATGCATGATGTTGGTGCCTTTGTAAAAAATGAATTGACTGTAAATATGTGTATATATTTCTGTATTCTCTATTTTGTTCCAATGTTCAATGTGTTGTTTTTATACCAATATCATGCTATTTTGATTACTATAGCTTAGTAGTATATTTTGAAGTCAGGTAGTGTGATGCCACCAGCTTGGTTCTTTTCCTCAGGATAGCTTAGGCTATTTGGGGTTATTTTTTGGTTTCATATGAATTTGAGGACTGCTTTTTTATTCATGTTAGAAATGTAATTTTTATATTGATGGGGATTACTTTGAGACTGTAAATTGTTTTGTTTACTAAGGACATTTTAAAATATTAATTCTTCCAATCTATGAATGGAATAATTTTCCATTTTTGTGTATTCTTTAATTTCTTCTTTTAGACTTTTATTATCCTTAGCAAACTAACACAGGAACAGAAAAATAAATACCACACGTTCTCACTTATTATTGGAAGCTAAATGATGAGAACACATGGACACATAGAGGGGAACAGCAGGGTGGAGGGTAGGAGGAAGGAGAGGATGAGGAAAAATAACTAATGGGTACCAGGCTTTAATACCTGGGTGATGAAATAATCTGTATTTTTTAATTCCTTTCATCAGTGTTTTACAGTTTTTATTGTAGAGATCTTTTACTTCTTTGGTTAAATTTATTCCTAGGTGTTTTATATATTTTTTGTCTCTAGTGTAAATGGAATTGCTTTTGAAATTTCCTCTCCACACTGTTTTGTGTTGGTGTACGTAAATGATACTTCTTTTGTATGTTAATATGTGTATTCAGCAGCTTTACTGAATTTATTTATTTATTTATGAGACAGAGTCTCACTCTGTTGTCTAGGCTGGAGTGCAGTGGCGTGATCTCTGCTCACTGCACCTCCGCCTCTCAAGTTCAAATAATTATCCTGCCTCAGCCTCCAGAGTAGCTGGGATTACGGGCGGGCATCATCACACTTGGCTAATTTTTGTATTTTTAGTAGAGACAGGGTTTCCCCACCTTAGTCAGGCTGGTCTCAAACTCCTGACATCAGGTGATCTGCCCACGTTGGCCTGCCAAAGTGCTGGGATTACAGGCGTGAGCCACTGTGCCCAGCCTGCATTTATTTTTCAGTTCTAATATTTTTTAGCTGGAGTCACTAGGTTTTTCTAAATACGAGATCATGTTTTCTACAAGCAAAGACAATTTGACTTACTCCATTCCTATTTGGATGCCCCTTATTTTTCCTCTTGCCTAATAACTTTGACTAAGACTTTAGTACACCGTTTAAAAAAAAGTGGTAAAAATGGGCATCCTAGTTTTGTTTCTGAACTTAGATAAAAGGCTTTCATTTTACTTTCTCCAGTTCAGTATGACGTTAACTGTGAGTTTGTTATATATGGCCTTTATTGTTTAGATGTATTTTCCTTCTATACCCAATTTGTTGTGAGTCTTTATCATGAAAGATGCTAAATATTATCAAAGGCTTTTTCTGAGTTTATTGAGAAAATCCGATGGGTTTTGTCCTTTATTATATTGATGCTATGTATCATAATTATTGATTTGTGCATGTTAAAACATCCTTGCATCCCTGGGAAGACTTATAATTTATTATGATGTACTATCCTTTTGATGCCTTGTTATATTTGATTTGCTAGCATTTTGTTGAGAATTTTTGTGTCTGTATTTATCAGGGATATAGGACTATATGTACCTTTCTTTATTGGTTGCATCTTTGCCTGGTCTAGGTATCAAAGTAACGTTGCTTTCATGGAATGACCTAAAAAGAAATTCTCTCCTTTTTAATGTTTTGGAATAGTTTTTTTTTTTTTTTAATGTGTGTTAGGTTTTTGTAAGTTTGGTAGAATGTAGCATTAAAGCCATCCAGCCTTGAGCTTTTCTTTACTGGGACACTTTCATTACCGATCCAATTTCTTTACTTGTTATTGGTCTATTCAAGTTTTCTATTTCTTCTTCAAGTTTTCTATTTCTTCTTGGTTCAGTCTTGGTAGGTTATATGTGTTCAGGAATTATTTCTTCTAGGTTTTCCAGTCTGCTAGGGGCATAGTTGTTTACAACAGTCAATAGTGATCCTTTATACTTCTGTGGTACTAGTTGCGATGTCTTTTTTTTGTTTTTGATTTTATTTGGTACTTATGTCTGTTTTGATCTAGCTAATGATTTTTAAATTTGTTTATCTTTCCAAAAAAACCAACTTTTCATTTCATTGATATTTTGTACTGTTTTAGTAGGTTCTATTTCACTTAGTTCTGGTTTGGTTTTATTCTTTCTTTCCATTAATTTTTAGTTTTGTTTGCTGTTGCTTTTTCAGTTTTTTGAGGGGCATCATTAGATTATTTGAAATCCTTCCACTGGTTAATGTAGGCATTTATCATTCTAAATTTTATCTTAGTACTGCTCTTGCTGTATCCCATAGCTTTAGTATGCAGTGTTTTCATTCTTGTTAGTTTCACAAAATGTTATGATTCCTCCCAGTCGTCATTCAGGAGCATTTTATTTGATTTCCATGTATTTGTTTAGTTTGCAGTGTTCCTCTTGTTATTGATTTCTACTTTTATTCTATTTTGGTGTGAAAAGTTACTTGAAATAATTTTGATTGTTTTAAACTTATTGTGACTCGTTTTGTGGCCTGACATATGGTCTATCCTGGAGAATATCACTTGTGCTGATGAGAAGAATATGTATTCTGCAGTCATTGGATAGAAGATTCTGTAATTGTTAGTTCCATTTGGTCTATGTTTTAGTTTAATCCCAGTGTTTCTTTGTTGATATTTTGTCTAGATGGTATTTACAATGCTGGAAGTTGGGTGTTGAAATCCCCAAATATTTTTGTTTTGAGGTTCATCTATCTCTTTAATGCTAATATTTGCCTTACATAAATGAATGCTCCAGTGTTAGATGCATATATAATACATTTACAATGGATATATTCTTCTGATAAACTGATACCTTTATGATTATATAATGACGTTTTTTGTCTCTCTCTTTTTTTTTTTACTTAAAGTCAATTTTGTCAGACATAAACATTGCTACTCCTGCATGCTTTTAGCTCTTATTTGTATGGCATATACTTTTCCAACTTTGACTCAGTCTATGCGTGTTTTTACAGATAAACTGAGTTTCTTCTAGCAGGATATAGCTGGGTCTTTTTTTTTTTTTTTTAATCCATTCAACCAGTCTATCTTTTAATTGAAGAATTTAAACAATTCACATTCAAGGTTGTTATTGGTCGGGAAGACTTACTCCTGACATCTGACATTGTGTTGATCATTTTCCGATTGTTTTGTATATTCTTTGTTCCTTTCTTCCTCTATTATTGCTTATCTTTATGAATTGGTGGCTTTCCTTAGTGATAATTTTTGTTTCCTTTCCCTTTCTCATTTGTGTATCTGCTCTTCCAGTGAGTTTTGTATGTTAATATGATTATATAATCATCGGTAAACCAATCCTCTGGCCCCTAGGTAGCACATGTAAGCACCATTAGTGTTCTACCTCAAATGAGCCACTCTTTCTATCTTAGGTGCACTGTGTGAGCACCAGTGGGCCAGGTAAGGCAGTCCTTGGGTCCCTGGGTGGCACAATCAGGTGCCAGTAGTGGAGTCATCAGGCCTTGGGTAATATGTTTCTTGGATCCCTGAACAAGAGGCACATGTGCTTGTGCTGGCAACGTCAGGTCAGTCCTCAGGTGCCTGATGGGGCTTGCAGGAATTGGTGGTGTTTCTGGTGGGGTAAGTAAACTGATTCCAGGCTCCAGGGTTGAGTACACAGATATTGGCAGTATCAGTTGTCTGGCTGGGCTTGCTGGTCTCTAGGCCCCCATGAAAGACTTCTTTTTACTCAAGGGATCAGCTTTTGTTGTTTAACACTCTTTTAGCTTGTTTCAAAGTTACTATATATGCTTTATTTTTCTCAGACTTTCTTATAGTGTCTTTCAAAAATGACTAAGTGAAGATAAGGAGGAATGGGGCAGCTTGAAATAAGCATGATCATTAAAGAAGTTCAGGAAAGGTAAGGAAAAGAAGAGGAGGAAAATGTAGTCATTGGATTGCTTAAAATATGCCAGTTACCATTAAAGTGTACTTTAAATGGCTTCACACATGAATTTCCCACAAGAACCATGACAAGTCATTGTATTAACTTCATTGTATATATGAATAAATCATAGGTAATTTACTTGAACTTGCTACCGATATATACAAATATAAAGCAACACCTTTGGGAAGGTGTTGATGTTGAAGTGTATATAAAAACTCATCAAGATTAAGTAGTAAATTTATTTTCTCAAACAAGGACTCTCTGCATATTTTAAATATTAAATTTTTCATTGCTGCTGTATTCTGTACATCTGAATCAATAATTCATATTCATATGTCTACTCTCTTGCCTGCCATTCTGATATATATTTTGCATATATTTACTTTTCTCATCTTGTGTAATAAATTATTTCCAAACTTAGCAGTCTAAAACGACTAACATTTGTTATCTTGCAGTTTCTGGAGGCCAGGATTCTGGGCATGGCTTAATTAGGTTCCTCTGGCTCGAGGTCTCTCACAAGATAGTAATCAAGACATTGGCTGGGCTGTAGTCATCCAAAGGCTCAACTGGGAAAGGATCCACTTATGTGGCTCTTTATAGCTCTCATGTCTCTTGAGTTTTGACATTAATTCTTTGTCCTGTAGACAGCTTGTTTCCCCCTAGTGTGAGAGTTCTGAGGGAGAGAGAAAAAGAGAGTGAAGGAGAGAGAGACAGAGAGAGAGAAAGAAAGAGAACGAACCAAGATGAAATTTTCAACCATTTTATATCTTACAATTGATATCCTGCCATTTCTGCCATATTCTATTCATTAAAATTGAGTCAAAGTAAACTCTTGCACTCAAGGAGAGAAGATTATACCAGGGCATGCATATAAATAGACGAAGATTATAGGATACTATTTTGAAGGCTTATCACATCCTTAATACTTTTATTAAACTAGTTGATATTATAAACCGTGCTGGTTAGAAGGAAATTCGGAAAAAAAGTGTTCTATTTTTGGCAGTTAATCAAGTGTTTAATATGCTTCAATCAGAATTATTTGAGTTAATCATATACAGTATTCACACCTCTAAATTTTAATATGTATTCCCAATATATTCAGAAGATTTAAAAAAAAATAAATTGTGAAAGCTTAATGATTTCCCATGGCATCAATTTACTGTTTTTATTCCCTTTAAGATTTTATAGTTTACTTTTTCTGTTTTTCTCAATGATTTTCTTTTGTCTAGACCTAAGGTATTTTCTTTTCTTCAGGATATTCATGCTAATGCATATTTTAATGTATGAAAAATTCTTATCTTTTGCAGGACCTCATGGAATTTGTAAACTTGATGATTGTCATTATCTTTTAGGAGCATGTATTTAGGAAGAGAAATGAAGGAGTTATAAAACAGCAATGATATCATCATTTTAATATTAATAAGAACACAATATCAAATGGGGTATAGAGCCTTTCTTGAAAACTCCATTGTACTAAGTGGAATATGTCTTAATTTTCTGATCCTCACAATGTGAAATATATTTCTTTCAAAGTGAATTATAATGAGTTCACTATCATGCTTCCCTTTTTTCTTAATTATTTTAATCAACAATAAACTGAAATATTACTTACAGCCTATTTTAATACTACTGTGAGGCAAATACATATCATGATTTTACATGGCGCTTAAGAAGGAAACATCACTCTGATGCAGGATGTTTAACTGGGATTAGGAAACATGACCCTTTTCTAAGGAGTCTGGCCGTTCTTTCTTTTTGAAAACAAATTAGAGATGATATATAATTTATACTATAAGTTAAAGCAATTTTAATTTGTCCTATGGTTAGGAAAAACAGAGCTCTGCATTATAGCTAATTTATAAAAAGTAATGCTGTCTAACATGTTATATGAGTGTCACGAATCAAAAGTATTTTAATTGTCATTTTTGTATATCCTATGATGTAGTTCATCAAAGGAAAATTAGAAGTTTTGCTTTGCAATCATGAAAGAATAATTACATCTAGTGCCAGAACGGATCTTAAGCATCATATAATCTAACCAACTGTATTAGTTAAGGGCCAAGCTGGTGACACAAAACACACAGTAATTGAATAGGGGAAGTTTAAAAGCAAGTAATTAACTATTATAGAAATACGAGTAATGAGATGTTGGATAGTAAGAAATAAATGGAACTCTATAAAGTTCAGAAATCACAGATATTAACACTACCTAAGACTGAAAAAGAGTGCTCAAAAAAGAGGTTGCCATTCACAAGGCGGATGTATTAGTCCATTGTCATGCTTCTATAAGGAGATACCAAAGACTGGATAATTTATAAAGGAAAGACGTTTAATGGACTCACAGTTCCACACATGTGTGGAGGCCTCACAATCATGGCAGGAGGTGAAGGAGGAGCAAAGGCATGCTTTACATGGCATCAGGCAAGAGGCTGTAGGGGAACTGCCCTTTATGAAACCATCAGATCTCATGAGACTTATTCACTATTATGAAAACAGCATGGGAAAAACCTGCCCCCATGATTCGGTTCCCTCCCACTGAGTCCCTTTTATGACATGTGGGGATTATGGGAGCTATAATTCAAGATGAGATTTAGGTGGAGACATAGCCAAATTGTACCATTCCACCCCGGCCCCTCCCAAATCTCATGTTCTCACATTTCAAAACCAATCAGGTCTATCCAACAGTCCCTCAAAGTCTTAACTCAATCCAACATTAACTCAAAAAACCAAGTCCAAAGTCTCGTCTGAGACAGGGCAAGTCCCTTCTGCCTAGGAGCCTGTAATATCAAAACAAGTTATCTATTTCCTAGATACAATGGGAGCACAGGCATTGGGAAAATACACCTGTTCCAAATGGGAGAAATTGGCCAAAACAAAGGGGCTACAGGCCTTGTGCAAGTCAAGTCTGAAATCCAGGAGGGCAGTCATTAAACCTTAAAGTTCCAAAATGATCTCTTTTGACTCCACATCTCAAATCCAGGTCTTGCTGATGCAAGAGGTGGGCTCCCATGGCCTTGGACAACTCTACCCATGTGGTTTTGCAGGGTACAGCCCCACTGCTGGCTGCTTTCACAGCTGACATTGAGTGTCTGTGGCTTTCCCAGGCACAGAGTGCAAGATTTTGGTGGATCTACCATTCTGGGGTCTGGAGGACGGTGGTCCTCTTCTTACAGGTCCACTAGTCAGTGCCCCAGTGGGGACTCTGTGTGGGAATATCAATCCCACATTTTCCTTCCACACTGCCCTAGAAGAGGTTCTCCATGAGGATACCACCTCTCAGCAAACTTATGCCTGGACATCCAGGTGTTTCCACACAACCTCTGAAATCTAGCCAGAGGTTCCCAAATCTCAATTCTTGACTTCTGTGTACCTGCAGGCTCAACATCATGTGGATGCTGCCAAGGCTTGGGGATTGCATCCTCTGAAACCAAGGCCAGAGCTGTACCTTGGCCCCTTTCAGCCAAAGCTGGAGCAGCTGGGATGCAGGACACCAAGTCCCTAGACTTAACACAAAAGAGGGACCCTGGGCCCAGCTCATGAAGCTACTTTTGTCTCAGAGGCCTCCAGTCCTGTGATGGGAGTGGCTGCTGTGAAGACCTCTGACATACGCTGGAGACATTTTCCCCATTGTCTTGGGGATTAACATTTGGCTACTTATTACTTATGCAAATTTCTACAGCTTGAATTTCTCCTCAGAAAATGGGGTTTTCTTTCCTATCACGCTGTCTGGCTGCAAATTTTCTGAACTTCTATACTCTGCTTCCCTTTTGAAACTGAATGCATTTAACAGTACCCAAGTAACCTCTTGAATGCTTTGCTGCTTAGAAATTTCTTCTGCCAGATACCCTAAATCATCTCCCTCAAGTTCAAAATTCCATATATCTCTAGGGCAGGGGCAAAATGCAGCCAGTCTCCTTGCTAAAACATAGAGTCATCTTTGTTCCAGTTCCCAACGAGTTTCTCATCTCCATCTGAGACCACTTCAGCCTGGATTTCATTGTCCATATCATTATCAGCATTTTGGCCAAAGCCATTCAGCAAGTCTCTTGGAAGTTCCAAACTTTCCCACATTTTCCTATCTTCTTCTGAGCCCTCCAAACTGTTCCAACTTGTGCCTGTTACGTAGTTCCAAAATCACTTCTACACTTTCAGGTATCTTTACAGCAGTGCCCCAGTTGTACCAATTTACTGTATTAGTTCATTTTCACATTGCTGATAAAGACATACTTGAGACTGGGTAATTTATAAAATAAAAAGAGGTTTAAAGGACTCACAGTTCTACATGGCTGGGGAGGCCTCACAATCATGGCAAAAGATGAATGAAGAGCAAAGGGACTTCTTATATGATGGTGGGCAAGAGAAGACTTTTGATTTTTATAAATCCATCAAGATCTCTTGAGACTTATTCACTACCACAAGAACAGCACAGGAAAGATCCACCTCCATGATCCAATTACCTCCCACTAGGTCCTTCCCACAACATGTGGGAATTGTGGGAGCTAAAATTCAAGATGAGATTTGGGTGGGGACACAGCCAAACAATATTAGTTCCCAAATCTCAATTCTTGTCTTCTATGCACCTGCAGGCCCAACACCACATGGAAGCTGCCAAGATTTGGGGCTTGCACCCTCTGAAGCAGTGCCCTGAGCTGTATCTTTGTCCCTTTCAGTCATGCTGGAGTGGCTGGGATGCAGGTCACCAAGTCCCCAGGCTGCACTCAGGAGGGTTGCCCTGGACCTAGTCCAGGATACTATTTTTCCCTCCTAGGCTTCTGGGCCTGCGATAGGGGCTACCACACATGTTTCTGACATACCCTAGAGATATTTTCCCCATTGTCTTGATGATTAGCACTTGGCTCCTTGTTTCTTATGTAAATTTCTGTAGCCAGCTTGAATTTCTCCCCAGAAAGTGTGTTTTTTTCCTTACTACTGCATCATCAGGTTGCAATTTTTCCAAACTTTTACGCTCTGTCACATCTTGAATGCTTTTCTGCTTAGAAATTTCTTCCACCAGATACAGTAAGTCATCTCTCTCAAGTTCAAAGTTCCACAAATCTCTAGGGTAGGAGCAAAATACCACCAGCCTCTTTGCATAGCAAGAGTGACCTTTACTTCTGTTCCCAAAAAGTTTCTCATCTGCATCCGAGACCACCTCAGCCTGGACTTTATTGTTCATATCACTATCAGCATTTTGATCAAAGCCATTCAACAAGTCTTTAGGAAATTCCAAATTTTCCCACATTTCCCTGTCTTCTTCTGAGCCCTCCAAACTGTTCCAACCTCTGCGTGTCACACAGTTCCAAATTCACTTTCACCTTTTTGGGTATCTTTACAGCAGCACCCCACTTTACCAGTACCAATTTACTGCATTAGTTTGTTCTCACACTGCTATAAAGACATATCTGAGACTGGGTAATTTATAAAGGAAAGAGGTTTAATGGACTCATGGTTCCACATGGCTGGGGAAGCCTCAAAATCATGGTGGAAGGTGAAGGAGAAGCAAAGGCACGTCTCACATGGTGGCAGGCAAGAGATTGTGTGCAGGGGATCTGCCCTTTATAAAACCATCAGATCTCATGAGGCTTACTCACTACCATGAGAATAACATGGGAAAAACCTGACCCCATGATTCAGCTACCTCCCACCAGGTGTCTCTCATGACAGGTGAGGATTATGGGAGATAAAATTCAAGATGAGATTTGAGTGGGGACACAGACAAACCATATCTGCTGAGATCCATACTTTTCTGGAGAGGGATTATCTGTGCTTCAATGGATGGCAGAGAAATAAGTGAGGAGCTAAGCCCTGAAGAAACACATGATATAGGAATCTGGTGAGAACAGCATACTTGAAGCAGCAAACTGAAAAACTCCTTCCACCTTCAGTGTCCTTTTAGTCGTGTCTATTGAAAGTACTTAATATTGTACCAGCTGACAAAGGAATAGTCTCTAAAAGGCCCAGTTCCACTTTTCCAGAGCAAGCAGTGAAATACAGATTTTAAAATATTTATTATAATTATTTTAGTAATTTCATACATTAACATATATTTCATATAATTAACTAACGTATTAACATTTACAATAATTAATATATTAATATCTAGGACAGTCCATCTCTTTGGCTAGTCACCATCCATATGAACCCTTCTACACATTTGAATATATACAATAATAAAACACTTAATAAAGTGTTTATATTTATCTAATAGGATACAGCTATTTTTACAAGTGAAAAAGTCATCACACTTACTCCCAAGTGAGAAGAGTCATAGCCCAACAGTCACTGTAGTCATTGCTGGCAATACTAAGTACCACTCAAAGTACATCATAGCCCCACTGAATACTTTAAAATGCTTCTTTAAAATCTTTGATGATGGCAATAATCTTCACAGCACCCTCTAGGATGTGTTATTGGTTCTGTTACATTTTCTTTCTAGGTAATGAAAGTTCCAGAGATTATCACATAGCCTTTTCTACTATAATTGCCCTCACGTCAAGGGTCAGAAAGGAAATGTGGGAATTCTGTAGTACCCAAGTATGTTTATTCCATTTGTATATTCAGGAAGTGGGATAACAATTAGGGTGGATTTATGAACTAACTAGGACCCCTGAGTCAGACTTGAGCTAAGACTCCAACTAGGACTTGATCACCACAGAACTCCACTGTGGCAACAGTGACATTTTGGGCCCTCAGAAATTACTGTCATTTCAAAGCCAGGTCTATTAATCTCAAGAAGTATGGGTATTTCATGTTTCCCTAAGTATAGTCTGTCTAGCCATGGTTGCAGGCATTTTGGGAATGTTTAGAGAACATTTGTGATATGTATTTGCAGCAACAGTGCAAGGTCCTTCTTCAAGAAACACTTTCCTCTTTATTAATCAAGAAGCTCTGGGTCTCTGGATTGACTTAAGTCTGGAAACTAGACTGAGAATGTGACTATTCAGGGTAGCAAATCAAGTCAGGATTTTTTTTTGGCTTCCATAGCTGGAGTTTTTAATGTTATACAGATCAAGCGATATGCTAGTGGTTTTCCCATCTATTACATTCCTAAGATTTCTGAGGGTCAAGGCATTCTGTATATTAGTATATCCCTGCATCCCTTTATGTTGCCACTTTGTTTTTGGCAGTTGAGCTCTGTCACTTGTCTTGTGCTACTCCAGGATCTCATCACTCACATTAACTCACTGAGCTTATTTTAATGCTGGCATCCCCTACAATTATAACTGGCCTAAAAGGAATAAGAACCTAAGGATGTAGATGTCCCCCTCATTAATACGTTTCTCAACACCTTATTGAAGGAGGTAGCTTTTGAATTTTTTTATTGACTGCATCTGGTAGAAACATGTCATATGTCATTACTTAGTATGTCACACATGATAAATTCAACTTTTGGATTCATTTCTCTACATCGTGCCAGGGAAAATCTGACACCTCATCCTCATTAAATATCGGCAAACTTTGTGCCCAAGTTTAAGTCAATCAAACAAGTAAGCAGTAAGAGCTACTTCAGTCTGAACAAGCTAGCATATTAAATTCAGAATCTTTATTAAGTGTATCAGGTTAATGAATTCAATGTTATAGTCCACACTCCTTGGTCTAACACCCTTAGAATCCTCTCTCACATATGTTCTTCAAATTTCTACTGATACGTTATCAAAGTTTTTGGATAATTCTTTTGATGTATAAGGTACTTCTTAGATGTCATGTGTTCTTGCCCCTTAGTTAGGGGTCAAGTGACCACAAGGACTAGTTATGCATATTAAGAAGAATGATCATCTATTTTCAAGGCATCAAAGTCAGATGAATTTAGCAAAGTGTTTTTTTTTTTTTATTTTTTTTAACATGGAAGATGGCTAGCCTCCTCAGATACTTAGTAGTGTAAGGAAAGCTACTTCCACTACTAAGGCAGGCTCAGAGTGACTTGGAGGTTCAAGATGGTCATCTAAATTCAACCAGATATCCTTATTCCAAATTTCAGGATCATATCTTTTCCTAGTTAATACTCTTTCACGTGAGATACTTGATGAGATTGTGAGTTCAATTACACAATTAAATGTGCTTTATTTAAAACAATATCAACCCTATAGCTACAAGAAATAAGATATTCATTTGAATTACAGTTGAAATATCTGAACTCATTTTCTTTTTGTTTTTGTTCAAGTGCACTAAAAAATATTTCTCTCATACCAAAGTCCTTCTGGTCATTGCTACTACTACACTGGTCTAGTGTAGCAGGCTCTTGAGCCTCCAAGGGACTTGCTTCAACTGAGACTTCATCAACCACAGGAGATAGCTTGCTTAATCATGGTGCCATTGCATGCCATGGATTACCAAGGGGTATCCCTTTCCTTATTGCCACTTATTGCTCAGCACTGCATTCAAGCCTAAAACCGCAAAGACTCTCATCTTTCAGAATCTATCTCCTTTCACTGCAGATCCAACCAGGAAACAGAAACCACAAAGCTATTTGACTAGGAAAAGTTGAATATATTAAAGAGATGAGAAAACTATGGCCCCATGGGCCAAATCTGGCCCATAACCTGTTTTTGTATGGCCTGTGAGTTAGGAATGACCTTTAAGTTTTAATATTTTAAAGCTTGTTAAAATACCAAAACCAAAAAATAGCATATTGAAGCAACTACATTGTCTGGGGTATATACCCTGACGTTTGTTGTCACAGGCCAGGAGAATTTAGGACACAGACACACACAAGGAGTTTAGCAGCGGACGTTTAATAGGCAGAAGAGAAAGAGAAACAGTTTTCTCTATAGAAACAGAGATCTCTGAGCAGAAAGGACCAGCGTGTGGCAGATGTGCTGAATTTTATAGTCAGATTTGAGGAGGCAGTGTCTGATTTACACAGGGCTCACAGATTGGTTTGATCAGGTATGATGGTTACATAACACATGGGGAAGGTGGGTCGCCCCACCCTAATCTTATTATGAAAATGGGCTTTCCAGTTGATTCGGGCCATCTTGTCTGCTTCTTACTGTACATGTGGCTGGCAGAGAAGGGAAGATGGAGCCACTATCTTGAGCATGTCTAGTCCTTAGTTCCTGCTGGCATTCACCTGGCAAGCTCCCAGCTTGCTTGTTTATGTCTGCTGCTCGACTTTACAGGATGTTGCTTGTTAGAAAATGATTTAGGGCTGCATTTTATTAAAAATAAAAGCCTTACCGAGGACTTCCATACCCTATTTGCCCAAGTGATTTCTTCTTAACTCCTGTATCAATGTGTGACAGGGACCATATTTGTCCTGAAAGCATGGAATATTTATTATTTTACACTTTATAGACAACGTCTTTCTCTATGATATGAAGAATTAATTACAGCAGGATATTGGAGTAACAGGAGACTGGCTAGTAGGAACTAAAAGGAACCCTAAGGAGTTCAGAAAACAGAGCCATTATCACTTGGGTTAGGAGAGAGCATCTGGGATAAGTAGAATTCTTAGGCAAGCCCCAAGATCTCTGCCCCCAGATGTTTTACCATGCAAATCTCGTTCCTTTGAGTGTGGGTAGAACCTGTGACTACCAACCAGTAGAATGTTGAAAAATGATGGGACATCACAGCTCGAATTGTTTTTTCATTATATGAAACTCTGTCTTAGGAAACTGGAGAAAGAAACTCTCCCTGGCTAGCTTTGAAGAAGTACATGAAATATACTTCTTCACATGGCAAGAAGTGGACAAGGCCACGTGGCAAGAAATTTCTGGCAGGTTCTAAGGGCTAAGCAGCCTCTGACTAGAAAGAAAACAGGGAGCTCAGTCCTACAGCTTCAAGGTATTAAACTCTGCCAATACCCACATGATCTACAAAGAGAATCTTGAGCTACAGAAGAAAATGAAACTTGGCCAAGACATTAATTATAGTCATGTGAGTCCCTGAACAGAGAACCCAGTTTAGCCGTGCCAAGACTTCTGACCCATAGAAGTTGTGAGCTAAACCTATGTTGTTTAAAACGTGTAAACTTGTGGTGACTTCGAACCAGCCATGAGAAAAACTACTACATGATGTTAGAAAGACACAGTTTTCACTCATGGAAGAAACCAAAACCTCAATGAGAAGAGTGTGGTCATGATGTAGCAGATGATGAAGAAATCACTGATATAGTATACTCATGGAAATTGAAGAAAATCTTCCCTTTGAGGTGCTGCAGCCATCTGGCTGCAGAGAAGTCTCATGCCCAGAACTTGCTGCAGATTATCCTGAAGAAATGCAGTGAGGCCATTTAAAGGGAAGTACCTCACTGGTGGCACTACATATTGACATTGCCAGAGTGTGTACTGGGAGAAGCTGATGGGCCCTGGGTCCCCTTGACTGTTGCATGCCACAGGAACTGGACACTGGAAAAGCTATTCATTGCAGGAAGCAGACACGGGAGAAACTACACACTGCAGGAGCCTGGTGAGAAAAATGTACAAGAACCAGGAAGAGACAACATACATTTCCTCTTCAATGTCCATCCAGCTTATTTTACTTAACATCACACCATTTTTCTTTTCATCATGCAAAGAAAAAGTATTTGAAAGATCCATCTTTATTTTTGCAGAGCAAGCAATGAAGGGTAAACATGGAGCTGAAGGAAAGTGCATTGGTAAGTGGCACACCAACTTATTTCACAGAAAAGAAAATTAATGGCATAGTGTTTAATGTATTTGTGAAGATTAATTGTAGGACCAAGACAAAAAGAAAAAGCTTCACCTAAACCCTATACCAATGCTATTTCCAATAAACCACACCACCATACAGAAAACAATTAATTAAATTTAATTTTTACTGCTACTGGTTGATTTGCTTGTTTTTCTTATAAAAAATTAGCAACATTGGCTGGGCGCGGTGGCTCACGCTTGTAATCCCAGCACTTTGGGAGGCCGAGGCGGGCGGATCACGAGGTCAGGAGATCGAGACCACAGTGAAACCCTGTCTCTACTAAAAATACAAAAAATTAGCCGGGCGTGGTGGCGGGCGCCTGTAGTCTCAGCTACTCGGGAGGCTGAGGCAGGAGAATGGCATGAACCTGGGAGGCAGAGCTTGCAGTGAGCCGAGATTGTGCCACTGCACTCCAGCCTGGGCGACAGAGCAAGACTCTGTCTCAAAAAAAAAAAAAAAAAAAAAAAAAAAAATTAGCAAAATTAATATCATCAGTGAATAATGATTTTAAGATACTACAATAGACATGTCTGCTATAAAAATAAACTTGGATAGGTCGTGATTTAGTATTTCTAATCAATAATTTTAAAATGAGATATATTTACAAAAACATGCCTAAATCTTAATTGTATAGTTTGAGAAATTTTGAAAAAAAATATACAACTTTTGCAACTACCCACTTACTACTTAGAATAGTTCCATTATAGGAGAATGGACCTATTATCTATTTTCTATTTATCCCTGAAGACAATTACCTCTGATTTGTGTTTTTGCCTATTCTTGTCCTTTAAGTTAGTGGAGTCATGTTTTTATTCTGCTTGGCTCCTATTGCTCAATAAAATGCTTTTAAGAATGATGCATGTAAGAATCACCTGTTTATTATTGTTAATTATTATTCAGTAGTATAAATATACCATCAGTTGCTTAACCAGTTTCCTCTTGATAAGCAGTTGAATTGTTTTCAGTTATTGTTACAAACAAAGCTGCTATGATAATTCTTTTATAGTTCTTTATTGTGGACGTACATTTCTGTTTTAATTGGGAAAATACCTATGAGTTGCTGGCTCATTAGATAGGGATATGTTTAACTTAAAAATTGCCATAACATTCAATTCTAGTTTGTACAAAGTTGTTTCTAATCGAGGTTGTGGAGCGACTTTTCCTGTGCTTATAAGTCATTCATGTATTTTCTTTTGTAAGCTGATTGAGTCTTTAACCTTAATTGATTTAATTTCACTGTTTTCTAATTATAATGTTCTAAAATATGTCAGATACGGGTTCTTTATCAGATACCTGTATATTGATTATTTTTTTACCCTACTTCTTTTCCTTTATTTTCTTGATATTATTGATTAAACCAAAGTTTTTAACTTTGATAAAATATAATTTTTTCTTTTATTGTTATGCAGTTTGTGTCTTAAGATAATGTTTGCCTATTACAAGGTCATAAACATATTACCTTATATTCATTAATTTCTAGATGAATATAGTATAAATATACATAAATATTTGCATATAAGAATTTACATAGTAGAAATATGACACAATTTATTAATTACTGTTTCTGTAAGTTTTCAGATTTAAAGAAAATTTTGAGACAGCATCAATATAAATAACACTGCTGGTAATATATTTTTTTCTGATAGAAACTATTGTGTAGGGTAGATTTCTATACGTAATATTATTAGAAAATTATTAATTATGCTAATCTAAACAAATGTTCTAATAGTGAATTGTCTTATTTTTTATTTCTTCCGTGATATTGCTTGTTTAGTAAAAAAATAATTTTTGGCTATTTATTTTGTATTTAGTTAGCTTGCCAAAATTTAACATTAATTCTAGTAACTCTACATTTTATTTAAATTTTTGTCATGTTATACATCACATTTTTCTAATATTTATATAACTTACATTATTTTATTGTCTTCTTGTTGTAAGTCATCCCCCAAAATCATATTGAAATGGAAATAATGATAATGGGGATTTCTGAATTGACCATAATTTTAATGAAAATAGCTTTTATATTTCACCACTTAAGATGGTGCTTGCTTTTCCTTCCCGGTAAGTATTCTTTTTGCAGATATCATTGTTTATTTTATAGCTTTCTCAAATGCTGCCCCACCCACACATACTTTCCATATCCTACGAAAGAGGTTAAATGATTAGCTATTCATTTTCCTACGCTCCTTGCATCTAAGAGTGGCTTTGTGTAAATGTCCTTAGAGTTGTAGTCAATATTTTTCAAACGCAAGGCTGTGAGTTGAACATGAAATAAATGTAAGAAGGCAATAGAATATTTTCTGAGAAGCATAGAATGGAATAGAATACTGCATAGTGCAGTACAGGTACTGTGTGCAACTATAATTTTTGTAACATTTGTTTTGGTGTGTGTGTGTGTGTATGTGTGTATATATATGGAGATATATATGGATATATGGATATATAATGTTTCCTAGGAAAAATGTATTTCTCTGTATGATTCCTGTTCAAAAATTGTAAATGTCACAGGTTTAATTTATAAGCACTTGAATTTGGTATCACTTGCATTTAAATGCATCTGAACTGATTCCAAAATTGATACATGTAAATAGTGTACCTTAGATAACATATCTTAAGATTTGGAAGGAGTTATTTATGGAAGATAAAGTAGCCATTACTGTATTCCAGCTGGGAAATGTGTGGCTCTTGATATGTAATGAAGAAATATTCTATCAAACTCCTTCTTATTGTATCTTGGGCTGCATGAAAGAGATAAGCCAGATACACTCAAACAAGGTAACTGAGGATCACTTTATGAATGAACTAATTTACAAACATGTTAAGGAAAACTAACTATGCAATGTGAAGCACCCCCAGAATAGCAATGATAGTTGATGAGGGTGGGGCATCACCAACACCGAATCTGAAGAAGTAAAGGGCAAAAGCAAGACGTGCAGCTGTAGGAGAGAATGAGTCTACAGAAGTTGTAGCCTCTGGTAGAGAAACACTATCCTGACCTTAGATTTCTTGCTGGTTCCTCCATTTAGCTAGATACAAAAAGAAACCAGAGGGCAAATGAGCTTGTTTTGTATCCATAAAAACTGGACTTTATCTAAAGGCAATAAACATTATTAGAGTTAAAGAGGATATCTATATGCTGATAAAAGTTCAATGAATACAAATATGCAAAAACTAAAAACTTACATACAACTGATATCAGTCTCAAAAATGCATAAAGAATTCACATAACTGCAGGGGAAAAGGAAAAACATTCCCTGTTTGAGTGGGAGATTTTTATTATGCTTCTGCTGGTAATTTATAATTTAGCAGAAAAAAATTACTAAGGATAAAAGGACTTTAATAATGTAATTAATTTATTTGATCTATGGATAAATGTATATTATATTCAACAATAGCAGAATACATTTCAAGCATAAAGAACACTTACAAAAATTGACCATATATTGGGGTACAAAGCAAAGCTCAAAATATTTCAAAGATTTGTTATCATGCAGAAAATATTATCTCTTTATATAATAAATTAAATTAGTAATCAGTTAAAAAATGAAGATCGACATAATATTGGTGGAGCCAAGATGGCCGAATAGGAACAGCTCCTGTCTCCAGCTCCCAGCCCCAGTGACAAAGAAGACGGGTGATTTCTGCATTTCTGCTTGAGGTACCGGTTTCATCTCACTAGGGAGTGCCTAACAGTGGGTTCAGGACAGTCGGTGAAGCGCACTGTGCGCGAGCCGAAGCAGGGCGAGGCATTGCCTCACTCGGGAAGCGCAAGGGGTCAGGGAGTTCCCTTTCCTAGTCAAAGAAAGGGGAAACAGACGGCACCTGGAATATCGGGTCAGTCCCGTCCTAATACTGCGCTTTTCCAACGGGCCTGGAAAACGGCACACTAGGAGATTGTGTCCCGCACCTGGCTCGGAGGGTCCTATGCCCACAGAGTCTTGCTGATTGCTAGCACAGCAGTCTGAGATCACGCTGCAAGGCGGCAACGAGGCTGGGGGAGGGGCGCCCGCCATTGCCCAGGCTTGCTTAGGTAAACAAAGCAGCCAGGAAGCTCGAACTGGGTGGAGCCCACCACAGCTCAAGGAGGCCTGCCTGCCTCTGTAGGCTCCACCTCTGGGGGCAGGGCACAGACAACCAAAAACTCAGCGAGAACCTCCACAGCCTTAAATGTCCCTGTCTGACTGACAGCTTTGAAGACAGTAGTGGTTCTCCCAGCACGCAGCTGGAGATCTGAGAACGGACAGACTGCCTCCTAAAGTGGGTCCCTCACCCCTGAGCAGCCTAACTGGGAGGCATCCCCCCAGTAGGGACAGACTGACACCTCATTCAACCGGGTACTCCTCTGAGACAAAACTTTCAGAGGAACTATCAGACAGCTGAATTTGTGGTCTCACGAAAATCCGCTGTTCTGCAGCCACTGGTGCTGACACCCAGCCAAACAGGGTCTGGAGTGGACCTCTAGTAAACTCCAACAGACCTACAGCTGAGGGTCTTGTCTGGTAGAAGGAAAATTAACAAACAGAAAGGACATCGACACCAAAAACCCATCTGTACATCACCATCATCGAAGACAAAAAGTAGACAAAACCACAAAGATGGGGAAAAAACAGACCAAAAAAACTGGAAACTCTAAAAAACAGAGCACCTCTCCTCCTCCAAAGGAACGCAGTTCCTCACCAGCAACGGAACAAAGCTGGATGGAGGATGACTTTGATGAGTTGAGAGAAGAAGGCTTCAGACGATCAAACTACTCTGAGCTACGAGAGGAAATTCAAAACAATAGCAAAGAAGTTAAAAACTTTGAAAAAAAATTAGAAGAATGGATAACTAGAATAACCAATGGAGAGAAGGGCTTAAAGGAGATGATGGAGCTGAAAGCCAAGTTTCGAGAACTACGGAAGAATGCAGAAGCCTCAGTAGCAGATGCGATCAACTGGAAGAAAGGGTATTGCTGATAGAAGATGAAATGAATGAAATGAAGAGAGAAGGGAAGTTTAGAGAAAACAGAATAAAAAGAAATGAACAAAGCCTCCAAGAAATTTGGGACTATGTGAAAAGACCAAACCTACGTCTGATGGGTGTACCTGAAAATGATGGGGAGAATGGAACCAAGTTGGAAAACACTCTGCAAGATATTATCCAGGAGAACTTCCCCAATCTAGCAAGGCAGGCCAGCATTCAGATTCAGGAAATACAGAGAACGCCACAAAGATACTCCTCGAGAAGGGCAACTCCAAGACACATAATTGTCAGATTCACCAAAGTTGAAATGAAGGAAAAAATGTTAAGGGCAGCCAGAGAGAAAGGTCGGGTTACCCACAAAGGGAAGCCCATCAGACTAACAGCTGATCTCTCAGCAGAAACTCTACAAGCCAGAAGAGAGTGGGGGCCGATATTCAACATTCTTAAAGAAAAGAATTTTCAACCCAGAATTTCCTATCCCGCCAAACTAAGCTTCATAAGTGAAGGAGAAATAAAATACTTTACAGACAAGCAAACGCTGAGTGATTTTGTCACCACCAGGCCTGCCCTAAAAGAGCTCCTGAAGGAAGCACTAAACATGGAAAGGAACAACCGGTACCAGCCACTGCAAAAACTTGCCAAATTGTAAAGACCATCGAGGCTAGGAAGAAACTATAGCAACTAACGAGCAAAATAACCAACTAACATCATAATGACAGGATCAGATTCACACATAACAATATTCACGTTAAATGTAAATGGGCTAAATGCTCCAATCAAAAGACACAGTCTGGCAAACTGGATAAGGAGTCAGGACCCATCAGTGTGCTGTATTCAGGAAACCCATCTCACGTGCAGAGACACACATAGACTCAAAATAAAGGGATGGAGGAAGATCTATCAAGCAACTGGAAAACAAAAAAAGGCAGGGGTTGCAATCCTAGTCTCTGATAAAATAGACTTTAAACCAACAAAGATCAAAAGAGACAAGGCCATTACATAATGGTAAAGGGATCAATTCAACAAGAAGAGCTAACTATCCTAAATATATATGCACCCAACACAGGAGCACCCAGATTCATAAAGCAAGTCCTCAGTGACCTACAAAGGGACTTAAACTCCCACACAATAATAATGGGAGATTTTAACACCCCACTGTCAGCATTAGACAGATCAATGAGACAGAAAGTTAACAAGGATATCCAGGAATTGAACTCAGCTCTACATAAAGTGGACCTAATAGACATCTACAGAACTCTCCACCCCAAATCAACAGAATATACATTTTTTTCAGCACCACACCACACCTATTCCAAAATTGACCACATAGTTGGAAGTAAAGCTCTTCTCAGCAAATGTAAAAGAACAGAGATTATAACAAACTGTCTCTCAGACCACAGTGCAATCAAACTAGAACTCAGGATTAAGAAACTCACTCAAAACCGCTCAACTACATGGAAACTGAACAACCTGCTCCTGAATGACTATTGGGTACATAATGAAATGAAGGCAGAAATAAAGATGTTCTTTGAAACCAACGAGAACAAAGACACAACATACCAGAATCTCTGGGACATGTTCAAAGCAGTGTGTAGAGGAAAATTTATAGCACTAAATGCCCACAAGAGAAAGCAGGAAAGATCCAAAATTGACACCCTAACATCACAATTAAAAGAACTAGAAAAGCAAGAGCAAACACATTCAAAAGCTAGCAGAAGGCTAGAAATAACTAAAATCAGAGCAGAACTGAAGGAAATAGAGACACAAAAAACCCTTCAAAAAATTAATGAATCCAGGAGCTGGTTTTTTGAAAAGATCAACAAAATTGATGGACCGCTAGCAAGACTAATAAAGAAGAAAAGAGAGAAGAATCAAATAGATGCAATAAAAAACGAAAAAGGGGATATCACCACCGATCCCACAGAAATACAATCTACCATCAGAGAATACTACAAACACCTCTATGCAAATAAACTAGAAAATATAGAAGAAATGGATAAATTCCTCGACAAATACACCCTCCCAAGACTAAACCAGGAAGAAGTTGAATCTCTGAATAGACCAATAACAGGTTCTGAAATTGTGGCAATAATCAATAGCTTACCAACCAAAAAGAGTCCAGGACCTGATGGATTCACAGCTGAATTCTACCAGAGGTACAAGGAGGAACTGGTACCATTCCTTCTGAAACTATTCCAATCGATAGAAAAAGAGGGAATCCTCCCTAACACATTTTACGAAGCGAGCATCGTCCTGATACCAAAACCTGGCAGAGACATAACCAAAAAAGAGAATTTCAGACCAATATCCTTGATGAACATTGATGCAAAAATCCTCAATAAAATACTGGCAAACCGAATCCAGCAGCACATCGAAAAGCTTATCCACCATGATCAAGTGGGCTTCATCCCTGGGATGCAAGGCTGGTTCAACATACGCAAATCAATAAATGTAATCCAGCATATAAACAGAACCAAAGACAAAAACCACATGATTATCTCAATAGATGCAGAAAAGGCCTTTGACAAAATTCAACAACCCTTCATGCTAAAAACTCTCAATAAATTAGGTATTGATGGGACGTATCTCAAAATAATAAGAGCTATCTACAACAAACCCACAGCCAATATCATATTGAATGGGCAAAAACTGGAAGCATTCCCTCTGAAAACTGGCACAAGACAGGGATGCCCTCTCTCACCGCTACTATTCAACATAGTGCTGGAAGTTCTGGCCAGAGCAATCAGGCAGGAGAAGGAAATAAAGGGTATTCAATTAGGAAAAGAGGAAGTCAAATTGTCCCTGTTTGCAGATGACATGATTGTATATCTAGAAAACCCCATTGTCTCAGCCCAAAATCTCCTTAAGCTGATTAGCAACTTCAGCAAAGTCTCAGGATACAAAATTAATGTACAAAAATCACAAGCATTCTTGTACACCAATAACAGACAAACAGAGAGCCAAATCATGAGTGAACTCCCATTCACAATTGCTTCAAAGAGAATAAAATACCTAGGAATCCAACTTACAAGGGATGTGAAGGACCTCTTCAAGGAGAACTACAAACCACTGCTCAATGAAATAAAAGAGGATACAAACAAATGGAAGAACATTCCATGCTCATGGGTTGGAAGAATCAATATCGTGAAAATGGCCATACTGCCCAAGGTAATTTATAGATTCAATGCCATCCCCATCAAGCTACCAATGACTTTCTTCACAGAATTGGAAAAAACTACTTTAAAGTTCATATGGAACCAAAAAAGAGCCCGCATCGCCAAGTCAATCCTAAGCCAAAAGAACAAAGCTGGAGGCATCACGCTACCTGACTTTAAACTATACTACAAGGCTACAGTAACCAAAACAGCATGGTACTGGTACCACAACAGAGACATAGATCAATGGAACAGAACAGAGCCCTCAGAAATGATGCCGCATAGCTACAACTATCTGATCTTTGACAAACCTGACAAAAACAAGAAATGGGGAAAGGATTCCCTATTTAATAAATGGTGCTGGGAAAACTGGCTAGCCATATGTAGAAAGCTGCAACTGGATCCCTTCCTTACACCTTATACAAAAATTAATTCAAGATGGATTAAAGACTTATATGTTAGACCTAAAACCATTAAAATCCTACAAGAAAACCTAGGCAATACCATTCAGGACATAGGCGTGGGCAAGGACTTCATGTCTAAAACACCAAAAGCAATGGCAACAAAAGCCAAAATCGACAAATGGGATCTCATTAAACTAAAGAGCTTCTGCACAGCAAAAGAAACTATCATCAGAGTGAACAGGCAACCTACACAATGGGAGAAAATTTTTGCAACCTACTCATCTGACAAAGGGCTAATATCCAGAATCTACAATGAACTCAAACAAATTTACAAGAAAAAAACAAACAACCCCATCAAAAAGTGGGCAGAGGACATGAACAGACACTTCTCAAAAGAAGACATTTATGCAGCCAAAAAACACATGAAGAAATGCTCCTCATCACTGGCCATCAGAGAAATGCAAATCAAAACCACAGTGAGATACCATCTCACACCAGTGAGAATGGCCATCATTAAAAAAATCAGGAAACAACAGGTGCTGGAGAGGATGTGGAGAAATAGGAACACTTTTACACTGTTGGTGGGACTGTAAACTAGTTCAACCATTGTGGAAGTCAGTGTGGCGATTCCTCAGGGATCTCGAACTAGAAATACCATTTGACCCAGCCATCCCATTACTGGGTATATACCCAAAGGACTATAAATCATGCTGCTATAAAGACACATGCACACGTATGTTTATTGCGGCACTATTCACAATAGCAAAGAGTTGGAACCAACCCAAATGTCCAATAACGATAGACTGGATTAAGAAAATGTGGCACATATACACCATGGAATACTATGCAGCCATAAAAAATGATGAGTTCGTGTCCTTTGTAGGGACATGGATGAAACTGGAAAACATCATTCTCAGTAAACTATCGCAAGGACAAAAAACCAAACACCGCATGTTCTCACTCATAGGTGGGAATTGAACAATGAGAACTCATGGACACAGGAAGGGGAACACCACGCTCCGGGGACTGTTGTGGGGTGGGGGGAGGGGGGAGGGACAGCATTAGGAGATACACCTAATGCTAAATGACGAATTAATGGGTGCAGGAAATCAACATGGCACATGGATACATATGTAACAAACCTGCACATTGTGCACATGTACCCTAAAACCCTAAAGTATAATAAAAAAAAAATAAATAAATAAAAAAAAAAAAAAAAAAAAAAAATTACATAATATTTCACATGCCTGGAAAACTTCCAATTTACATTTATTTTCTGTATGTTTTGATCATTGTTATCAATAACACTGGCATACAGAACACTGTATTAGACTCTGTTGATACTATGCTACTCTAGGTAAGTTATTTAATTAAATAAAAACCTTCAGTAGTATAGCATGTTTTGCCCTCTCAAAAGTCTTTAACAGCTATGGAGGGAGAGGGGGCAAAATCAGAGTAATTAACATGTGTTCAATGCCTACTATGTGTCAGGCATTTATTCTGCATTTCACATAAATTAATCTTCACAACTAAATGCAAAGTAGGCTTTATGATCCTCATTTCCAGATTCAAAAACCAAGCTTTAGAGAAACAAACTAACCAAATATACTTGGAAGTCAGGGAGTTAGCAATTATACCTGGTTTTGATTTTTTTTAATGTTTTTCTTTTCCATTATACCATGCTAAATCACACTTCCAGTTTAACTCTGTAAATGTAGTACTTCAATAATGCACATAAACATTAATAATGCCTATTGAACATCCATTACATAACCTCTTTTAATTTAAAAAAAAAAAAAAAAGGTTAATTCTTGCCAGGCACAGTGGCTCACGCCTGTAATCTCAGCACTTTGGGAGGCTGAGGCGGGAGGATCACCTGAGTTCGGAAGTTTGAGACCAGCCTGACCAACGTGGAGAAACCCTGTCTCTACTAAAAATACAAAATTACCCGGGCATGGTGGCACATGCCTGTAATCTCAGCTAGGGAGGCTGAGGCAGGAGAATCACTTGCACCTGGGAAGTGGAGGTTGCAGTGAGCTGAGATCGCGCCATTGCACTCCAGCCTGGGCAACAAGAGCGAAACTCTGTCTCAAAAAAAAAAAAAAATTGTTAATTCCTTTCAATAAAACGACTCTTTGATACTTAAAGGCAAAAAAAAAAAAAAAAAAAAAAAAAAAAAAAAAAAAAAAAAAAAAATGAAGATCGAGGCGGGTGTATCATGAGGTCAGGAGATAGAGACCATCCCGGCTTACACAGTGAAACCCTGTCTGTACTAAAAATACAAAAAATTAGCCGGGCGTGGTGGCGGGCGCCTGTAGTCCCAGCTACTCAGGAGGCTGAAGCAGGAGAATGGCGTGAACTCAGGAGGCAGAGCTTGCAGTGAGCCGAGATCGCGTCACTGCACTCCAGCCTGGGTGACAGAGTGAGACTCCATCTCAAAATAAAATAAAATAAATAAATAAAGTAAATAAATACATAAATAAATACATAAAACTAGAGGGTCAAAATTCCCAGGGATGAGATTGCAATATTAAGTCGGGTTGTGGTACAAGATTCCTTAAGAAAGTAATAATTTAGAAAAGTCTTGAATACAATAAGGAAGTTAATCATAAGAAAGTTAATCAAGGATATATCTTGCTGAAGTCTATCCTAGGAAAATTAGAAAGATGCTGCTCTAGCATTAATATGGTTTGTGTGATGAACAACATAGAGATTCAAACAGCGATTGACATGCATATTTTATTTCAATGTGTACAAACATTCAAATAATAAACAGAACTGTCTTAAAGGTTTTTAAGTGGTATTTTCAAGCAATAGTTTCCAAAGATGGTAATAACGAGCAACAAAATGCCACAGTGCAATAATAGAAAAGGAAAATTTTGGAAAGGGTTAATTGTGCTCTTTCAATATTGTCCAGTCCTCTCTTTCTGTTTATCTCACTTGGACAAAGTCCGTGATAGTACTATTTGGTTTCATCGTCGTACTATTGGTGTAAAAATGTGGGCAAGGTTAAAAGTTAGTTGAAAGAGGCTGGCTTAACGACTCACAAATGTAAATGCAATTGATGATAAACTAATAGTGATTCATATAAGATAATGAGAAAAGGAATGGATCACCAAGGTTTTAAATGGGAAAGACAAACAGTGGTTGACAGCAAGGGAAAGATATATCTTTAAACATGGATGCCTATAGATCTTATATATACCACATGGATGTATTTTCTGAGTAATCTTTTTTAAATGAAGAGAGATGCAAGAAAAAATGTTACTTTTTATGAATCTGTGCATATGAGGTTGTGATTTGTTTTACATATGTATGAATACTATATACAAATCAAGCCTGATATCTGTTTTTGGGCAGCTGCAACGTGGTTTTAATATACATTTTACATTGTAATGAAATTGCTTTCTACATTTCACAAAAGTTGTAATACAGTTGCCCTTTACATTTTTAAAAACATACCGCCACCACAGAGGACACAGGTGACTTCTGATTTCTTCTCCTAGTGTTACTAGCTTAGAATACATGTAATCTGCCTCCCATGTTAACATAGTGTCAATATTATCAAGAGCTTCACCATGGGAAAGCATGGATCAACATCTTTCCAGCTCTTGATGTCAGTTTTCTCATTATTCATTATCTAAGCCAATGTGTTTGTTTTGGTAGTATAACACTGTGAGATATTCATTTCTGTTACTAAAGGTAGGCTAATTGCTGTTACAAAAATAAATTTCTAAATCTCAGTGGCTTAATACAATAAAATAATATTTCTCCCTTACACTGTTTTCTTATAGAGCATGCCTGGTTGGGTGTCCAATAGTTCAGGTTTGCATGGGATTATTCTGGTTTTAGTACTGAAAGTCTTGTATACCAGGAAACCCCTTAGTACCTGACATGTTAGGACAGTAGGGAATGCCATGAATAGGGAAACTTCTGTAAAGATATTTCAGGGGTTTTGACTCATTCTATCTAGTGGCACTGCTGCAGAATAAACCACTGGATCTTCCACATTTTGATAGAAAATTAATGAAGAGAGGAACAAAAGACCTTTTGAAAGTAGAAGTCAGGGCTGGGCATGGTGGCTCACGCTTGTAAATCCAGTACTTTGGGAGGCCGATGTGGGTTGATCCCTTGAGGTCAGGAGTTCAAGATCAGCCTGTCCAACATGATGAAACCCTGTCTCTACTAAAAATACAAAAAAAAAAAAAAATAGCCAGATGTGGTGGTGTGCACCTGTAATTCCAGTTACTCGGAAGGCTGAGGCAGGAAAATTGCTTGAACCCAGGAGGTGGAGGTTGCAGTGAGCCAAGATCATGCCACTGCACTCCAGATGGGGCAAAAGAGCAAAACTGTCTCAAAAATGAAAACAAAACAAGAGAGAAAGAAAGTAGAAATCAGAACTAGAAGCCATAAACGTCATATATATCTACATACATAGGTGCGCGTGCATGCCTACACACACACACACACACACACACACATGCACACGTGTGTATATATCTCTTTGGCCAGATTTAGTTACATAGGTGCACCTAGATTCCAGAAGTGCTGGGAAATATAAACTTCCTATATTTTCAGAAAAATAAACTAAAAGTTTCGAGTACCTGGCATTGTCTCTGCCACACACACAAAATTTAGATTCAAAATGTCAAGTTGTTTGTACATAATTGAGCCAAATGTCAACTTAGAAGTGACCTCAGCAACAGTGAGAGTTTTCAGCCCTCACATGCCCACCAAATACAGATTTAACAACCATCCAAAGACGAAAATACCTTCAATAGAATTCTGAATCCAAGTGAGAAGTTAAAACATATGGGTAGAAAACAGAAGTGAATAAAAATGAGTTGAAAAGGGCAGGAAAACATGGTTTTATTTTATTTGTGTTACCCCTTCCTCAAGCAAGCACAGTGCAGCACCCCCAAAAATCTCCCAGCCTATGTTATCTCTGTGAGGGGAAAGAAGAGTGAAGGGAGTATCTGACTTTATTACGGACACAGGCACCAGGATTTCCCCAGCTGGACCTGGGCAGCAAGGCTACTTGTGGTCTGCAGCATTGAGCCAGCTCACCCATAGTCCCTGGTCCCTGGCACCGTAGCACTGAACCTACGTGTCCACAGAAACTACAACTGAACTTCTCACATGTGGACTTTGGTGTTAGGCCTGCCTGCCTGTGGACCCAGACGCCAGGTCCACCTGCCCATAGACCCTGCCAGCAGTCCTGGTCATGAAACTCATGAGCTGTCTTACCCAAAATCTTTGGCTAGGATGACTGGTAAAGGGGTATCCCTTCCATGCCAGTCTGTATAGACTGGAAGAAGTTTCTACTTCATCAAATGCACAAATACTAACACAAGGCCACAAGGATCATGAAAAATTAGGGGAAAAATGACACCACAAAAGGATCCAAATGAGGCACAGGTAACCATTTCTAAAGAATTGAGAAAGAATTGAGATCTATGAGCTGCCTGAAAAAGGTTTCAAAACAATTGCCTTAAAGGAGTTCAGTGAGCTATGAGAACACAGGTACACAAATAGAGTAAATCAGGAAAACAACACATGAACAAAAGGAGAAGTTAAGCAAAATAAAGGAAATGATATAAAATAACCAAGCAGAAATTCTGGAGCTAAATAATACAATGAAGTGAACAATTCAATAGAGCGCTTCAAAAGCAGATTCAAACACAGAAGAATCTGTAAGCTTGATGATATGTCATTTGAAATTATCCAGTCGGAGGCATGGAACTTCTGAGACATCATCAAATGAATTCATTATTAAATTCCCAGGAGAAGAGAAAGATAAAAAAGCAGAAAGCTTATTTAGCAAAATAATGGCTGTAAACTTCTCAAATCTGTAGAGGAATACAAACATACATACATATAAAGCCCAAAGAATCCTAAAAAGATCAAACATAAAGAAATCTGTACTGAGACACATTATAATTAAATTGTCAAAAGTTAAAGTTGGAGAGAATTTTGAAGGAAGAAAGAGAAAAAAGACTTGTCACATACAAGGGAACATCATAAGAATATACACAGATTTTACAACAGCTACATGCAGGCCAAGAAAGAGTGAGGTGATACATTCAATTGTTAAAAAAATTAAAAAATAATTAAAAAAAAAACCTGCCAAACAAGAATACTATACTTGGAAAAAAAATGTCCTTTAAAATTGAAAGAGAGATAAAGACTTTTCCAGAATAAAAGAAAGAAAGAAAAAAGAAACAGGTAATTTGTCATCAGTAGAACTTCCTTACAAGAAGTGCTAAAGGGATTTATTCAAGCTAAAATGAAAGGTTGCTAAACAACAACATGAAAGCATAGAAAAGTATAAATCTCACTGGTAAAGAAAAATATATAGACAATACAGAATAATATAATATTGTAAATTGTGGTACATGAATCATTTTTAATTCTAGTATAACAAAAAACAAGAGAATAAGAATAAGCTAATAATAACTGTAATCACAAAAATGTTTAAGTTTTCTTTATAGGCAACCATATATCTTCAAAAGTTACAGATTGTTTCTTTATTTCCAATGTTGTGCTTGTTTTGTTCCCTTCTTTTACTTTCATTGCTATTGTGCTTAAGATCCACAGCACAATAATGATTAGAAAACTAATACATGATGTATTTTTTATTCTCTATTATTTTCTATACATATATATCCTACTTCCCTTGCAGCCATTGATCTATTTTTGTTTCCTCCCTTCTCAAAAATTTTTCTACAATTTCTGTTTTAATTCCTGCTTTCTGAATATCACTTATGACCATTTTAATCATTTTCACACCAAGTACCCTGGTTAAACTGAGCTCTTTAAGATTGCCAGTAATTTCCACTGAATATAATGCCATCCTTCATTTTTATTTGCTTAGCTAACCATTAGGTTTTAACAGGAATTCAATTACTCTTGCTTAATTCACTTTCTTCACTTGTCTTTATTACTTCTCTCTCTCTTTTCAACTGTTTTCTCCTCTATAGGTTTTAATCTCAGTATTTGCCTCAAGAGACAAGTTTAGACCCCTTTCTTTTACTATCTATTCCTTTGTTGATGTTATCTCAGTCCAACAAGTTTAAATATCCATCTTCTTGCACTCTATACCCAAATTAATATATTGAGCTCAGGAGTCTCTTCTTAACTCTATACCTATTTTTCCAACTGTCTATTAAGCATCTCAATTTGTATAAGCATGCATCTCAAACCAAATGTATTCAAAAGTGAATTCCTGACATTCCCTGTGTACAAGATCTACTCTAACTACAGAGTTTCACCTCACATTTGATGGCAACTCTTTTTTCTTCTTTCTCTCTTCCTCCCTCTCTTCCTTCCTTCCTCCCTCCCTCCATCCCTCCCTCCCTTCCTTCCTTTCTTATTTCCTTCCTCCCTCCCTTCTTTCTTTTTCTTTCTTTCTTTCTTTCTTTCTTTCTTTCTTTCTTTCTTTCTTTCTTTCTTTCTTTTTCTTTCTTTTTTTCTTTCTTTCTCTCTTTTCTTCTCTTTCTTTCTTTCTTTCTTTCTTTCTTTCTTTCTTTCTTTCTTTCTTTCTTTCCTTCCTTCCTTCCTTCCTTCCTTCCTTCTCTCTCTCTTTCTTTCTTTCCTTCTCTTCCCTTTTTCTCTTTTCTCTTTCTATTTCTTAACAAGCTCTCACTCTGTTTCCCCAGCTGGAGTGCTGTGGTGCAGTCAGTTCACTGCAACCTTAAACTCCTGGGCTCAAGTCATCCTTCTGCCTCAGCCTCCTGAGACTGTAGCTGAGACTACAGGTGCATGCCACTATGCCTGGATTATTATTATTATTATTATTTTATTATTATTTAGTAGAGACAAGATCTTGCTATGTTGCCCAAATGGTCTCAAACTCCTAGTCTCAAGAAATTCTCCCGCCTCAGGCTGCCAAAGTGCTGGGATAACAGGTGTGTGCCACTGGGCCCTACCCTGATGGAAATTCTTTTTCGTTTTTCTTTTTCTTTTTTTTTTTTTTTGAGATGGAGTATCACTCTGTCACCCAGGCTGGAGTGCAGTGGCATGATCTTGGCTCACTGCAGCCCCTGCCTCCTGGGTTCAAGTGATTTTCCTGCCTCAGCCTCCTGCCTAGCTAGGATTACAGACACTGCCACCACACCTGGCTAATTTTGTATTTTTAGTAGAGACAGGGTTTCACCATGCTGGCCAGGCTGGTCTCAAACTCCTGATTTAAAGTGATCTGCCCACCTCGGCCTCCAAAATTGCTGGAATTACAGGTGTGAGCCACCTCACCTGGCCAGAAATTCTTTATATCTGGGTTTTCAAGCCAACAACAATTAAGACATCCTTTGTTTCACACCACTCCATAATCATGTTGACTGTATTTTCAATATATATCCAAATGTAAACTTTTATTATTTCTAGTATGTCAACATGATCAGATCATTATAAGGATCACTTATCTGGACTATGCAATAACATCCTAATGGAGCAGGATATTTCCCTGACCCCTTCATGGGTTTTGTGACACGGGTGCCTTGTTTCTTCAGCCCACCACTCTCAACTCCTTGCTGGAGGGAGTGCATAAACGAATAAGGCAGGAACTGGAGTGCAAGAGTGCTGGAGTTGACCAGTTGAGTCAGCACCAGTGGAATCGAACTCCACTCACTCAGACCCACTGTGTCCCACCCCTTGTGGGAGGGAGTACACAGTTGAGTGAATGCAGGAGCTGGAACCAGTGCTTTTGGCTCTGCCAGGAGCATACTCCATGTGGGCCCTGTGGCAGCATTTAGGTGGGGGTGCCTGTGGCCCCCGATCCCCTAGAGGGCATGTTACAGTGCTCTTTTAGCTCTGTCATCCATGGACAGCTTAAATATTAACAGGTCAGTGGGCCCTCTGCCTTTTTGCATGAAGCAGCTGCCCTCCACCAGCAAGGGCAAAGGATCAGCATGACAGCCTTTTATATCCACACTCGTGGCTCCTGAATGGTAGTGCAGCATCCAGGAAAAATAAGGTCTCACTAACGAATTGAAGGATGGTAAATGCAGGGGATTATTATTAATTTTTTATTTTATTTTATTATTTTATTTTATTTTATTTTATTTTATTTTGCTGATGAAAGTGGCTTTCAGTGGGAAGGGGAGCTGAAAAGGGAGTGAGATGGGTAGGTAATCTTCCCCTGAAGTCTGGCTGTCTCTGGCTAGATTCTTCTCCAAAGTTATTCTGTCAAGCTGTCCCTCTTAAGTCAAGCTGCTTCTCTCCAACATCCAGCCATAGTCCCATCTACCCACTGAGACTGGGGTTTCAATAGGCACAGGATGGGGCAGGGCGGGGCCACAGGTGGTTTAGGAAAAGGCAACATTTGAGCAAAAAGACAAGGACATAAACTCTCGCTTTGGGCTGCAGTTTCAGGCTTTTCAGCTGAGGGTAGGGTTTCACTGAGGACTCGCCATTTTCTGCCTAGAATTTCTCTGCCTTCTGTCCCTATCACTAATACATCGCAAAAGTGTTACTTTTAAAATCAGTGGTCTTTTCATAGTGAAGAAGCTGAAGTAGAGAAATCCTTCAAGGTATAAGTCAAATTATCTTACTTTCTTCTTCAAAACTCTGCAGTTACTCTCCTATTTCACTTAAAGTGAAAGCCAAAGTCTTTAAAAATGGCCCACATGACCCTTCAGGATAAAGTTTCCTGTTTACTTTACAGCCACATCTTGCTTATTTCATTCCATGCTGGCCTCTACTTTGGAACACTTGTGTTTTGTTGGTCTATGCTTTTAACTGAGACTCTCAACTATTGGCCATTCTCCCTTTCTTCCTTTAGTAATAGGCCATTCTCCCTGTTATCTGGGCCCAGGGCCCTCTTGCATAATTCCTAGATTTTTCAGGCTCCCTCAGGGAAAAGTGAGGCCACATGCTCAGCAAATTCCAGCTAATAGGATGTGAATAGGAGTGATTTGTACAACTACTGGGTTGTGTCCTTAGAGTTGAGTTATTTTCAACACTTTCTTTTTTCTCTTTTTCCAATGGCTGCAATGCAGAATGGCTAGCTAAAGTCCGAGTAACCCTCTTGCACTATAAATTGGAAGCTCAATGTGGGTTTGGCAGAACAATTTAATAGAAAGGTATGGTTTTTATTCATTGTAGTGGCACCACCAGCCTTGGATTATTTACATAGGCTGTTTAGGTAGGGCAGACGTAACTCTCTGACTTATTAAATTCACTGGTAATTTTAGTCTTCCAATTATGCAGTTGAACTAATAACCTAAAAAATATTATTTTGGCCTCTATCTTATAATAGTACTCAGATAATCCAAGGAATATTGAAGCTAAATAGAATTGGAAGGTTGCCTAAATCAGAAATCAAATATTCCAAATAGGCTATGCCATTTTCCAAACCAGAAATTTTATGTTTGCTTTTTATCAGCAGAGTTTATATGTTTTATAAACAATCATTTAGATCTGATAGTGAGTTGGAATAATGTTAGGGATTCATAGATCACTGATTTATTGTATTATGAATTAAGTAACTGGAGTCTGTGTATGGTGAAATATGCAATAACTCCTTAGCTGTTTCAGATGATTAATACCAGAACTGGCTCAACATTTCACTCATTGCCTATGTATAGTTGTCTACAAGAATGATAAAGCATTAATAGATTCTTATTCTAACCGGGGGCAAAATGTGTTTCTTTTCAGCATTTTGATGACTATCCTAACATTTTAAAATGACTGCCCCAAGCAAAATGAAAGAGTTGGAATAGAGATGAAACAAAAAGTAAATGATGAGGCAGGGTGCAGAGAGATTTTTTTAGATAAAAATTATTCAATATAACTCTTGTCCTGTAGATAATGACCTATTGAGAGACTATTTCAAATTATTATTTCATAGAATTATAGGTCTTAAAGCTAAAAGCCATGTTGAATAGAAATCAGTTGCAAACCCCAGCTCCCAGGCAGGTGATGCATTAATACCCTCAGTCCACACACTGGCTAATGACATTTTCCAAGATTATAAACTAGAAATGTCAGAACGAGATCCAGAGTTCCAGACTCCTGATATACAAATGCTTGTATCTTCTTGATAATGTGATGCAAAGTTTGATTCTGTGATTCATTCATTTTTATTCATTCATCTACTTAACAGATAAATAGCCAGATAAATGTTAATGCCATACAATCAGTGAAACAGCGGAGGTGTGTCAAAATGCTAAGGAAACCTAGAAAGAAACCAGTTTCATTTCAAAAGCTTAGCAGTTAAATTTTAGCATGGAGGGATGTCTTGAGCTGATGGTTAAGAATAGTTATATATTTTAGATGGGAAGAATAGGCTAGAGAAAGACACTCCAGCCAGGAGGAATGTTTTGTGTCTCCCTATCCCTATAGGGGGCCATGAAAGATCGTAGTGTGAATGAAAACAGTGAGCAGCCTAATATAGCTTGGATGCTAGGTGGGTTGGTGGAAGTGTTCAATGTGTGCACACGAAAAGTGATGAGTTGCTTATAAGTCAGCTAAGAAATCTGCATTCTTATTATCCTGTAGGAAACAAAAGAGAAAAACAAGAACCTTATAAGTAAGAAAAGCATAATTATTTCTAATAAAGATTGCACCTGTTGTCTTCAGAGTTAGCTGAAATGAATAAATCTGGGGAGTATGAAGAGCATACCAAGTTTAGAAATAATAAAACCTTTTTTTTTTTTTTTTTTTTTTTAATTAGGGCAGTGACAATAGAAGAAAAAAGCAAGACTTCACTTTGGGAGGCTGAGGCGGGCAGATCACGAGGTCAGGAGATCGAGACCATCCTGGCTAACACGGTGAAACCCCATCTCTACCAAAAATAAAAAAATTAGCTGGGCGTGGTGGCAGATGCCTGTAGTCCCAGCTACTCGGGAGGCTGAGGCAGGAGAATGGCATGAACCTGGGAGGCGGAGCTTGCAGTGAGCCGAGATCGTGCCACTACACTCCAGCCTTGGCGACAGAGTGAGACTCCATTTCAAAAAAAAAAAAAAGGGGACGACTTGATGAGGATTTCTAGAGTAAAATATATTTTTAAACATGGGGGCTAGAAATTGGAACAGCACTTTATAATATTAATAAATGTTGAGGATACGAGACATAGAGAGGTTTGGTTAAGAGGTTGTGAGAACATATCTGTTCAGGCTAAATATGTAATTCTGAAAGTATTTTATTGCTTTGAACCTCAATTTTTCAAGGTAAAGTAGCCACACATATTCATCTCAAAGAATTATTAAACTTATGGAAAAAGTAAATCAGAAAATGCATATAAAGTAATCAAGAACACTTTAAGTGGAAGCCAGTTAAGTGGAAGGTATTGAATAAATGGCAGTTATTACTAGTATTATTATTTCTTGTTTATATTGTTTTAATAGAGTGAACTTAGAAACAAGTATCCTTCATGAAAATGAAAATAAATATCAGAATCATGGAGCAGAAATATGTACGTGTCCACCTGACAGTCATTATTATAAAATAATAGTTGAAAAGACAAAACTAGACCAATAGTTTATAGAATTCTACTAGAATTTTGCTCCTTGTTTTGTTGAAAGTAAATTGAGTTTTATAAAATTTGAACTTGCTGAGTGAAACAAATAAACGCTAGAACCTATTACCTATCAGCATCAGGCGTCTACAGAAACATTAGAACCTCTGAATATGTGCCTATGCCTGAATGATTACATTTTAGCCTTCAAAGCATTCTCTCAGTAGCAAAGCAGGCTAGCTTTAAGCCAAAATTTGAAATATGCAAAGTTTTTCTTCAGATGCTGCCTTTTCAAATCCTTTGCAGTGAATGGGGGAGACAGATTATAGAATATGACCTGAAAAATCCCTAAGGGTTTTTAAGCATCAGATATAGCATATTCTATTATCTCCATCATTTATTTTCATAGAAGTGAAATCAAGTAAAATGAATATTTGATATTGACTGTAAAGAAAAAAAGGAAATCACAAAAGGGAAATGTGACATTAGGGAAATATAGGGCATTTGACAAGAGACTTGACTTTGGTAGGGATGGTTGAAAGTGGTTATTGGTACATAAAACACAAGTTATTTGTAGCAGTCACTGACAGAACCATATCCTTTATTGATGACAGGCTTTATAAGTCATTGCTGGAACCTGAGATTCTGGCGAACTCAAAACCTGTGTTCCCAAAATATGCGAGACACAATATATATTATTATTTGCTTTCCATGACTGGGCATACGGATAAATGAATCTCTCCTTCCAACCCTAAAAGGAAAAATGATCATCACCGTCATCGCCACCATTATTATAATCATAGCCGTAATCACTTACACATAGTCATGAGACAACTTACGTTGACCCAAGTCCTCTCCTAGTTGCTTTCTAATTATTAACTCATTTACTTTATCAGCAACCCCTTGACGTAGGCACCATTGATCTCCCCATTTTACTAATAAGGAACCTAAGGTACAGAGAAGTCACAGAACCTTCCTAAAGTCATACAGGGAATTCTTTCATTAGGCTAGCTATCATTTCCATGGGCCCAAAGAGTCTGATGGCTATTTCAATTATCCAGGGCAGATAATCTTTGTATCTGTTGGAAAGACAGTACTGCAGAGTGGTTAAATAAGGTTGCCAAATCAAATCTCTTATTAACTTCAGGGGAAAATGGGTCTCACTCTCACTAACTCTATGACTTTGAAACACGTATGTAACCCGCTTGAATTTGAATGTCTCCATCTATAAAATGAAGACAAAGGTGAAAATGGAGGTGCGTTAGGTCATAGTCTGTGATCCTTGTAGAATGTCTCTATGTATACCTAAGTGAAAATTCTCTAAGTTCTCAAGTACAAATGGAGATAGTGGGAGATGGCCTCAGTGTCCTCATATCAAGATTTTCTGGACCCAGTGACCATGTAATGAGGCCTCCTTGATGCCATAACTCTCTGAATAGCCAAACAGTTTTCATGGATGGGCTTTATAAGTTGTTGCGGAGTGCTGATATAGCTGAAGTGTAACAGCAGTGAGCCTACAGTTCTATGATTCTCCAAACTCACAGGTATCTCACTCTGTTGTATAACCTGCCAAGATCACCAAGATTCAGATGCCATTCTTTGAGTCATAAGGTAGGCAATGGGGAAACTTTTCCACTCACTGTTTTTATTACCTGGTTTATAACTTTAACTTGTTTACTTGAAGACCTCCAAGAATCCAAAGGTAAAGTGACTCTGAGTGAAGGTTATAGTCATTTTCACCCACACTTGAATTTGAAACACCTGTGTGCTCTAACCTAGCTCAGTATACCAAGCACGTAACGATGACTCTATGTACTAGTGTATATCTAATAAATGTCTACAATATTTCAGGAGATAAGTGGCTTTAAAGGACTTTTCTCATTATAGATTCTCAGCAATTGCCTAATTATCATAAAATTAGTGTGCCTTTCCTTAGTAGGTGAGTTACCACAAGTAATAAGCAATGTTTTTTACTTTGTTTTAACAAATCAAGCCTGTGCTTCTCTTGGTTTGAAACTTCACTCTAAAATTATTAGGGCCCCTAACTCCTGTAACTCCCACAGTACCCTAATTGTCTACTATAAATGACTGCTGTCATACCATGAAATCCAATTGGGTATATCATTTTCCCTCCTGCAAAATATATTTATTTATTTATTTGCTTATTTTTATTTTATTTGCTTGCTGGGCTTGTGCTAATTGAGACAGATGGTGTTATGATTTTTTATATTTTATCTATAAAATGAGAAACTCAATTGACTGCCACATTTAAAAACTTACAGTTACTTCATCATTTTGCATTTTTCCATAAACTCCCTGAAATTAGTATGTATTTAAATAGAAAGAATTGAGAAACAGAGTTAAATTATTTGCAAGACTATAGAGTAAATTAGAGAAACAATTCACCATCAAGGTGAGGTAAGCTAAATCACCTCTACTACATTTAGATTCATTTTTCCATGATATCATTAGATTGTGATTCTAAAAATCAACTAACATTATTCTATTAATGGATTTATTGCATTTGCCAATATTTTTGCTAATATTTTGGAATATTTAAATCTATGTGGTGGACTGCACTAATCCTATTTGCCCACTTCCCTGGGTTATTATTTCTGGTCCTCAATTCAATCATAATACTCTAAACTAGGTTAAAGCCTGATATTATTTATTATTTGTTTTAATAAAATTAACACTCAATGTATGCTTCTAACCTATCAACAATCTGGTGTGTAATGTTATTCATTCTATCTTCTTTAATATCTGCAGATAGTTTCTGTATCTTAACAGTAATATAAAAACAAAGGGTGTGTTTTTTTCCCTTGTAGAATGACTCATTGTATGGGGAGAAATGGTGTCCTACTAACTAAACATTTTTACATAGTCAGTTACAAAATATCTTACGTGTAGAGTTGTAAGGTCATTAATGAATTCATTCTTTTATGATTATTTAATTGAGGCATATTTTGTATCAGATACTCCACTAAGCATTGACTTCAAGGTTAATGTCACACTGTTTAATGATTGTATTTTTCACCCTCGTATGTCACTAGGTTTAGTCATTCTAGTAAAACTTTATAAATTCCTTCTATAGTTAACAATTTTCTCTTTGCTCTGAATCATCTCTTCAGGTGTTCTATAAACAGGACAGTGGCATTGCTCAAATGGAAGATTCTGACAACAGAACTTCTGCCAGCAGGAAACCAGCGGGTCCCCCAGGGAAGTCATCGCTGAGAAATCTCGGAAGTTTTCCTCTGTCTGAACTTGTGACAATTCATCTTGCTTTCCTTGATTGTCCTTACAAGGCATGAAAGAGATAATTGCTTTATCCTCTCTCTGTAGCATACACCCTATGTATCAGGGGCGATGAATAACTATTTCATAAAGAAGTCTCTCTGATGAACCCCCAAGAGTACATATGGGTCAGTAAGAAAACTAAGCGTAGCAGATTACCTCTGTCTTTGAAACAATTTGTTTCTTGCCTTATAGTTACTTTTGAAATAGAATTTATACATCTGTGAAAAATATTCACAATATGTGTCATATGATATGTATACATAGATCATTTCTCATGGTTGATATTGTCTATAATTGGTTCTGATTCTGACAAATTCTATATAAGGCATGATCAATACCTTATATAAAAACCAGTGCAATAAACTTAGAAAGAAATCAAATAAGGTGAAAGAAAAATACCATAATGTATGCCATTTAATGTAAATATAAATTAAGAAAATGGCTACTTAATATTTCTAAATGTAAACATAAAAGTTACAAGACACAAAAGATACTCTTTAGCAAAACATTTTATAATATTACTTATATTTGCTCTACTATTGTAGACTCACTTTTAAGATTTTCCATTATCTGGTCCTAAACTTTCTGTTGAGGTTTTTGATGTGGCTGAAAGAATACTGTAGTAAATCTTATAATTCAGTTTCCATTTTTTTCACTGATACTAAAATCTGTGTCACTTTGGTTAAGTTCTTGACACTTCTTCACTTCAAATATCTTATATATAATGTGACTGATCTATGTGACCTCTGAGGTTACTTTTCACTTTAATATGATGACTTTTGTATTTATTTTTACTTCTCAATACACTCTCAAAAGTATGTAACGCATTCTGGCCTCAATCCCTTGCATAAGCCTATTAGTCTGCTACTATATTGTAGGCCCTATGAGAATAGAGACAGTAAACATTTTGTTTATCAATAACTCCCAACAATATGTTCTAATACATATTTATTATGTAAAATGCCTTATATCTGGCTATTCATTTCCACCTTTCTGCTTTTCTCTTCATTCATTCACTCATTCTTCATATATTAATTCATTCACCTGCTTATTTTTAGATTCTATCTGCATTCAAGGTCAACTGAGCTTCAGCTTTTCCATTAAGCTCTACTGATCATTCCTGCCATAACTGATCTTTGTCTGTTTAAACTCCTACCACATACACAGTGGTGATCACATTATTATGGACCTAAGAATAGAATCTTTGTGGACTTATTAATATTGCTATACTGCTCTTCAATGTTTCTGATTTTCCCAATGACTCTGGATTTATTAAAGGCAGACATATTATGAGTCTTCTGAAAGTTATCCATGACTTGTAATACAATCTAGACAAAGAATTTCAAAACTGTAATTTAGCAGATTCTCTCTCACTAGCTAATACATATTTAAACATATATATACACACAATTCTTGACGGTCCATCAGTATCCAGGAATTTATTCTGGTAAAAATTGGAACAGTAAAGGGGACTAAGTGATATAAGTGATATACACTACAGGAAATGGCCACTGCACTTTTCCTCTAATTTACTGGAATAATGGTAAATCCATAATTATCTGAAGTACGAGTATAACACTGCATTTCTTAATTTTGCCCATGATATAAAAAGACTCTTTCCTTCTCTTGTCTTTGCCACCATTTTTTTTTTTTTCTGTGAGAAAAGCCAAGTGGTCTGAAGTTATGCTGGTGCACAAGGTATTTTAAAATAGCCTTCATTTACGAGCAATCATTTATGAAGGACTAACATTTAAGGAATCTTGCTGTGTCC
This sequence comes from Symphalangus syndactylus, assembly GCF_028878055.3. Taxonomy (NCBI): domain Eukaryota; kingdom Metazoa; phylum Chordata; class Mammalia; order Primates; family Hylobatidae; genus Symphalangus; species Symphalangus syndactylus. Next base: position 135,729,660 of record NC_072428.2, on the reverse strand, counting down.
TTTTTTGAGATTACAGCTTCCATACAAGTGACAAATATATTTAGATAGAACATGAAGTGTTCTCTGTTTTCGATTTGTATAGTTAGCATCCATACCTTTTAGGATAAAATGCTCAAATGAGATATGTTGAAGAATATTAATAACTTCTAACAAATAACTAAAATAGATATTGTCCCAGAAGGGTAACAGCAGACTGTATTTCCAGGGAATACATTTCAGCAAGTAATTTATATTTCCTTTCTAAGGAAACATGGTAAATAAGTTTGCTTGTACTTTTCTTTTATTCCCTCAAAAATTTCAGAGAATCAGAGATTGAAATGACAGAATTCTAGTAGTTTATCTTATGTCTACTCCTTCTAGGTGAATATTTTGTGTGGGAAAGCTCTAAAAAATAAAAGGTAATGCTTCATTTGTTCTCCATTTTATATATTTCTTGTGGCCAAATCCCTATTGATCTAGTAGATCTGTGATTAAAAGAGCATTGTATAGATGTTTCCTGATTAAGAAGATGATAAATACAGAATTATATACATATAGACATGTATTATATTAGATGTTATGTATTATATATGTCATAGATAAAATATAAAAGGGCAAAAGTATAGCTCTATATTATTCTTTTTTTTTGAGATGGAGTTTCACTCTTGTCACCCAGGCTGGAGTGCAGTGGTGTGACCTCAGCTCACTGCAACCTCCATCTCCTGGTTTCAAGCAATCTCCAGCTTCAGCCTCCAGAGTAGCTGGGATTACAAGTGCCTGTCACCACGCCTGGCTAATTTTTTGTATTTTTAGTAGAGACAGGGTTTCACCATGTTGGCCAGGATGGTCTCAAACCTCTGACCTCAGGTGATCCACACGCCTCAGCCTCCCAAAGTGCTGAGATTACAGGCGTGAGCCACCGCACCCGACCAGCTCTATATTATTCTAATTAGAAAAATAATCTAAGAAGAGTGCCTTGTATTTGGTGATTTTTTTCTCTCTCTTTTTTTAAAAGATCAACATTCTAGATCAACATAAACAGAAATGAGTATTTCCTCTGTTACGAGAAAGTGTCTTGTATAAAGGTCTGCTATGTGGCATTTGTTAAAAATTTAGACCACTGTCCAAGCAATAAATACTGAGGATTGTCTTTAGTATAACACAGGAGTTTTCTGGATATTGAGGAGCAGCATGAGAGCAAATGAAAGTTTAGATCTAGTGACTTAGAAACCGTGTAGCAACTCATTTTACAGATGATAATACTAAAACCCAGGGATGTGCAGTGACAAAATTAGTTTTATACAAAGACCTAGTGGTCCAGAATCCAGATTTCTTCATTCTTAGGAATGTAGTTTATTTTTGTTTGTATATTTAAACTCATAAATTGAAATAGAGTATTTCAAGGTACAGGCATTTTTGTTCCTTTGTAAATACAATAACCTCCTTTACCAAAACAATTACTTTCCATTGAAAAGTAATTTAAATGCTAAATTCAGTGTAGCTCCTTAAACGTCAACCAAAGAGCTCTTGATATAGCTTTTTTTTTTTTAAGTTTACTTTTGTCAAGAAGAGTCTAAGATTTTATGCTACTTGGAAGCTAACCAGCTAGTCTGCCAGTTACAGGGATGCTAGAATACATGAAACATCTGGGTTTGAGATGGAGATATTTCTTACTCATGGTACAGCAAGAAGTGTGAGCACCCTTTTTGCATCTGCACTTGCCCCTAAGGTCCTGCAAGTTCACTGTGGAGGAGCAGAGACACTGCATTGCAGTGAGTGTGCATCACAGGGAACCCAGAGCTCAGAGAATCCGAAGTTTCCTAAATGTCCTGCAAACAAATCTGCCTTTATGCCCAGAAGACATTCTCCTTATTGTATTGGACAGTAAGCAAAACTTCATTTTGTTTCTGAAAAACATCTATTTTACAAAGCTATTCACTATAAAAACATTCTTGAGAAGAGAGTTCTGGGGGAATAAAAAGGGCAATCAGTGGTTTACTCACAAGACATGCAATAATGCAAGGGACCCAGGAGAACTGTGAGCCAAAAACTTTCTTTTACTAATTTGTTGATTATTCACTCATCAATAGACTCATTCATTTATTCTTTCATCCTTCTATTCTGTTGTTATACTATTTAGTCAGTAATTATTCCATGTCTATGCCAGGATCTATCTTACTACTCAGTAACTTTTTATTTCAATCAAAGAAAACTGATCTTTCTACTTAAAGTCAATGCATCAATCAATCTACACTTTTATAACATGACGTTAGTCTTTTCTGATGCTGTTTCTTCAACTTAAAAAAAAAAAACCTTCTAACACTTAATTTTACTGATTGAAATCTTCTGCTTTCCTCAAGAAACAAATAAAATAGTATATTCTTTATTCATTCTCTCTGATTCCTACAATTGAAACTACAAAAAATCTCCTTCTGTTGAGCTCATGGAACAATTGCAGTTTTCATTTTTATAACCCTTTTGGAATTCGTGCTTTCTTTGACATTTTTTAGAATAATTTATGTTTAGTTCTAACTCCCTATCTGTGAGTATTAGTCCCAGGAGAAGAGAGCCTGCTCAATCCTCGCGATTTTTTTATACCCACAGTGCCTGTGTAGTCTCCTGCTAATAGTTTAAATCCACATGTTAATTGAACTTGATATCCCGGAAATTTGGTCTGTGGTGCAGCTAAGCTTCTATCTGGTATAAAAATTACAGTAATTAACAAGTAGTTACATCATTTATCCCATTGTTTCAATCCATTTGTACTTCAATAAAATAATAATTATATATTTATATATGTAATATATATGTATCTGTGTGATATATAATTAAATACATACATATTTACATATATAATTAAATATATATTACAAGTAGTTACATCATTTATCCTATTTTTTAATCCATTTGTACTCAATAAGATAATAAATATATATTTATATATGTTATATACATAGTAATATATAATTAAAAAATACATATATTACAAAGGGGATTCTGTGTGTGTATATACACACACACACACACACACACACAGACAGACAGACAGAGACAGAGAGCAAGAGAGAGCACAAGAGAGCTATTCTGGATGTTTTCCATCCCTATTTTTTGGCTTACATTCTTGTGACTGATAAAGTATAATTCAGTGATCCAGGATCTACGTTCCACCTACTACCTGTGGATTGTTCACAGTTTGGAAACAGTCATATGGCCTCAAAAAAAGTTAAAGATAGGGCTCAGCAACAGGATGGCTATAGTAAAAGAGCTAAAAATATGAAGCATTGGCAAGGATGTAGAACAACTGGAATTCAGATTGATATAATCGCTTGAAAACAAAACTTGTTTCTCAACATCTTTCAAAGCTAAACATGCATGTATTCTGTGACCCAGGAATTGCTTTTTTGCCTATCTATATAACCCCACAAAATGAATGTGTATGCCCATCAAAAGCATGCACAAGATGTTCACAGCAGCCTTATTCATAACAGCAAGAAAATGGAAATAATGAAAATGTTTACCAACAGAATAACTGATGAATAAATTATGGAATATTCACATAAGAGAATACTACATATAAATTAAAATGAATGTATCCCTACTATACAAAAAAATGGATGAATCTTATAACATAAAATGTTGAAGAAGGACATCAGATATAAAGAGTGCATATAGTATCATTCCATTAAAAAATATTCAAAACCAAGCAAAATAAATCTATCTTAATAAAGGTGAGAATAAAATTTGTCTTTATGGCATATCAACTATATGGGGGAAAAGGGAGACTGCTAGGATGTTATAAATGTTCTAAATTTTGATATAGGTAGTAGTTATATATGTGTATATCTGGATGTGTGTATTTGTATTCATACACATAGTATGTGCATATAGTATATGTATATTACATGTATACATATATATAAAATATTTACATAGACACAAATTCATCAAACTACACAGTTAAAATTATTGAAATTTTCATACATAAATTAATGCTTAAATTTTAGAAGAAGAGGAAGACGAAGAACAAGAGGAGGAGAATAAAGAGGAGGAATAAATGAAATTATGTCAGTGGCAAAATGAACAAGGCCTTAAGTCTAGAACCTAGAAACTTGGAAATTCTATGGACATAGATCATATTTTTGGTATGGTGGCTAAGGTAAGAAGTTGGGTATAGAGTGGGAAGGCACTGGAGAGAGCTATGATTTACATTTATAAAGAGAAGATAACTATGCAAGGAAGAATAGACTAGATCCAAAGTCTTAGGCTGAGGAAAAATATATGGGATATAAAATGAGACTTTATTATTGTGCAATACAGGACAATAAATGTGCATGTTTAAAAAAATAATTAAAACCAAGTTATCTTACTACCAATTGAATTTAAACAAAAACCTGAGCTTTTAGCAAGAATGGAAGTCACCAGGTAAAGGACTAATATCCTCAAAAACTAGAAAGATAATGAAAGTCAACCTAGAATTTTATTCATATTAAAATTATTGATCAAGAATTAGATTAAAACAGACATGTTCAGAAAAACAAAAATAGAGTTTACCATTAATTATTAATTAGATAAAAATTACAAAGAATAGACTACGTAAGAAAAGTGATCTTAGATGAAGAATTGGAAATACAAGAAGAAACGGTGAGCAGTAAGATATTGGAGGAGGCAGAGAAAGATAATGGCATGGAAAGCTGCACTGATTGTCCTGTCTGCAAGGACACCAATTTAACAACTATCTACACAGAAAAAAAAAAAAAAAACACCTTTATAAAAACCAACAATCAAGTAAGCACTCATAGTACCCGGTTTTAACTTCATTATCACTGAAAATGGCACTGAAAAGATAGAAAAAAACACTTCTGAATCACTGACGCCCATCCCCCTCCCCAAGCACACATGCGCATGGTGGGATGCCTGATGTGGACAGCTTCTCTGGGTGCTGCGGGAGGGAGAGCCAATGGTGAAGCATTTAGCTAAGTGTTGCCCTGTTAGAGCGGAAACGAAAGTTAGGCGAAACTGAGCTGATGCTCTAGCCGTGGAGGGAGCATTTAAACCAGCCCTAGCCAGCCCTAGTCAGAGGGAAATTATTGATCCTAGTGGTCTAAAATTGAACTCACCACTGAAGGCTATAGCTTCCGTGTCTCCAAGTAAACTTGAAAGGCAGTCTAGGCCATAAGGACTGCAGTTCTTACTCAAGTCTTAGTGCTGAACTAGCTCCAGAGACAGTGGACTCTGTGGACTGAGACACCAAGTAGAGGCCAAGGCAGTGCTGGCATCACCCCTCCCCTAAACTCAGGCTGCACAGCATGTTGCTCAAACGGAGAGACCCATTCCTTCCACTTGACAGGAGAGGGAAGAGTGCAGAGGACTTGGTCTTGCATCTAGGATACCAGCTCAACTACAGTAGGATAGGGCACTGGTCAGAGTTGCGAGGCCCCTGTCCCAGGCCCAAGCTCCTGGATGACATTTCTAGACACATCCTTGGCCAGAGGGGAACCTACTGCTTTGAAGGAAAGGACATAGTCTTGGAAGCATTTGTCACCTGCTAACCGAAGAGCCCTTCGACCCTCAATAACCAGCAGCAATACCCAGGTACCACATTGTGGGCCTTGGGTGAGCCTCTAAGACTCTCTGGGTTCAGGTATCAGCACAGTCACAGGGGATTAGAGCACTAAGCAGGCCATTGGGGTCCCCAATTAAATAACTTGACTCTTGGATGGCATTTCTGGACCTGCCCTGGGCCAGAGAGAAGCCCACTGCCCTGAAAGGTGAGTCCCAGGCCAGGCAGTATTCACAACAAGCTGACTTAAAAGACCTTGGGCCCTAAGGGAATATCAGCAGTAGTTTTTTTTTTTTTTTTTTTTTTAATTATACTTTTAAGTTTTAGGGTACATGTGCACAATGTGCAGGTTTGTTACATATGTATACATGTGCCATGTTGGTGTGCTGCACCCATTAACTCATCATTTAACATTAGGTATATCTCCTAATGCTATCCCTCCCCCCTCCCCCAACCCCACAACAGGCCTGGGTGTGTGATGTTCCCCTTCCTGTGTCCATGTGTTCTCATTGTTCAATTCCCACCTATGAGTGAGAACATGCGGTGCCCGGCCCTTTGTCCCTGCGATAGTTTGCTGAGAATGATGGTTTCCAGCTTCATCCATGCCCCTACAAAGGACATGAACTCATCATTTTTTATGGCTGCATAGTATTCCCTGGTGTATACCCAAAGGATTACAAAACTTGCTGCTATAAAGACACATGCACATGTATGTTTATTGCAGCACTATTCACAATATCAGCAGTAGTTTTGCAGTATTCTTCGTGGCCTACGGTGGCAGTGGTTATGGGCTGAGGCTCTTCTGCCTTTAAAAGGGGAGAAAAGAATGGGAAGGACTGCATCTTGTGGTTTGAGTGCCAGCTCAGCCACAATACAATAGAACACAAGGTAGACTAAGGTTTTTGACTATAGTTCCTGACTTCCAGACAGCTTTTCTAGACCCACCCTGGGCCTGGGGGATCTTGCCATCCTGAAGAGAAAGACACAGGTCTGGCTGGCTTTGCCACCTGCTCATAGTAAAGCCCTAGAGCCTTGAGCAAACATAGACAGTAGCCAGGTAGCCAGGGAGTTATTACAGCAGGCTCTGGGTGAGACCCAATGCCGTGCTGGCTTTGGGTCTGACTCAGGGCAGCCAGAGTGGTGGTGGACACAGGGGTGTTTATGTCACTCTGCTCCCAGTTTTAGGTGGCTGAAACAGCAAAAGAAAGCCTCTGTATATATGGGAGAAAGTAAGGGAATAGAAAAAAAATCTCTGTATGGTAATCCAGATAATTCCCCCAGATCTTGTCCAAGACCATGAAGGTGGTACCTGTATGAATCTGTAAGAACCACTGCATTACTAGGCTTGGGTGCCCCCAAAAGCGAATACAGGTTAAATCACAACATCCAGGTTCTGGAAAGCTATCCCAAGAATGGTGGCTACAAATAAGCCCAGACAGTGAAGACTACAATAATTACCTAACTCTTCAATGTCTAAACATCAAAGATGTACTAACATCAACACCATCCAGGAAAACACGACCTCATCAAATGAACTAAATAAAACATCAGGGACCAATCCTGGAGAAACAGAGATTATAAGACCTTTTGACAGAGAATTTAATATAGCTGTGTTAGAAAAGCACAAAAAATTCAAGAAAACACAAAGAAGAAATTCAGAATTTTGTCAGACAAATTTAACAAAGAGGTTGAAATAATTTAAAAGAATCAAGCAGAAATTCTGCAGCTGAGAAATGAAATTGGTGTCCTGGAGAATACATCAGAGTCCTTTAATAGCAGAACTGACCAAGCAGAAGAAAGAATTAGTCAGCTTAGAGACAGGCTATTTGAAAATACAGTCAGAGCAGACGAAAGACAAAGGAATACAAAATAATGAAGCATGCCTACAGGATCTAGAAAATAGCCTCAGAATTGCAAATCTAAGAGTTATTGGCCTTAAACAGGAAGTTGAGAAGGAAATATGGGTAGACAGTTTATTCAAAACTTCCCAAACCTAGGAAAAGATATTAATATTCAAGTACAACAAGGGAATAGAACACAGATTTCACCCAAAGAAAACTACTTTGAGGCATTTAATATTCATACTCTCAAAGGTTAAGGATAAAGAGAGCACCCTACAAGCAGTAAGAGAAAAGAAACAACATAAAATGGAACATCAATATGCCTGGAAGCAGACTTTTCACTGGGAAACTTACAATCCAGCATAGAGTGGCATGACATATATAAAATGCTGAAAGGCTGAAAGAAAAAAACTGTTACCCTAGAATAGTACATCTGGCAAAAATATCCACCAAACATAAAGGTGAAATAAAGACTTTGCAAGACAAACAAAAGCTGAGGTAGTTCATCAATACCAGACCTTTCCTAAAGAAATGCTAAAGGGAGTGTTTCAATCAGAAAGAAAAGAACATTAATGAGCAATGAATAATCACCTAAAGGTACATAGTAAGTACAGGGAAAAACACGAATATAATATCACTGTAACTGTGGTATGTAAACTACCCTTATAAGTAGAAAGATTAAACTATGAACCGATCAAAAACAATAACTACAACAACTTTTTAAGACATAGTACAATAAGATACAAGTAGAAACAATAAAAAGTTAAAAAGTAGGGGGACAAAGTTAAGATGTAGAGTTTTTATTATGCTTCCCTTTCCTTACTTTTTTACTGCTTATGCAAATAGTGTTAAGTTGTTGTCAGGTTAAAATAACGGGTTATAAGACAGTATTTGCAAGCCTCATTATAACCTCAAACCAAAAAACATACAATGGATGCACAAAAATAAAAAGCAAGAAACTTAATCATATCACTAGAAAAAAATTAACTTCATAGAAAAGTACAGGAAGGAAAGAAGAAAGAGAAAACCATAAAACAAATAACAAAACAGCAGAAGTAAATACTTACTTATCAATAATAACATCGAATGTAAATCAACTAAACTCTCCAATCAAAAGACTTAGACTAGATAAATGGATAAAAAAACAAGACCCATTGATCTGGTGCTTACAACAGACACATTTAATCTGTAAAGACATACACACTGAAATTTTTTAAAAATGACAAAAGATATTCCATGTGAATGGAAACCAAAAAAAAGCAAGAGTAGCTATACTTATATTAGACGAAATAGAGTTCAAGACAAAAACTATAAGAAGAGAAAAATGTTACTATATAAAGGTAAAGGGGTCAATTCAGTGAGAGGATATAACAATTTTAAATATATCTGCACTGAACACTGAAGTACCCAGATATATAAAGTAAATATCATTAGAGCTTAAGAGAGAGACAGGCCCCAATGCAAAACAACTGGAGACTTCTACAACCCATTTATAGCATTGGACAGATTTTCCAGATAGAAGATCAACAAAAAAAAATCAGACTTAATCTGCACTATAGACCAAATGAATCTAATAAGTACTTACAGAACATTTCATCAAATGGATGCAGAATAAACATTCTTCTCCTTAGCACATGGATTATTCTCAAGGATAGACTATAATTTAGATCACAAAACAAGTCTTAAAACATTCAAAAAAATTGAAATATCTAGCATCTTCTCTGATCACAATGGAATAAAAACAAATTTAACAAGAGGAATTTTGGAAATTATACAAAAGCATGGAAATTCAACAATATGCTTCTGAATGACCAGTCAGTCACTGAAGAAACTGATAAGGGAATTGAAAAATTATTTGAAACATATCATACTGGAAATACAAGATACCAAATCCTATGGAATACAACAAAAGCAGCACTAAGAGGGAAGTTTATTGCTAAAAGTGCCTACATCAAATAAGAGGAAAAACTTCTAATGAACAATCTAATAATGAATCTTAAAGAACTATAAGAGCAAATGCAAACTGTACCCACAATTAGTATAAAAAATAAAATAAAATCAGAACAGAAAAATGAAATAAAAAGATACAAATGATTGATGAAATAAAAAGTTGTCTTTTTGAAAAGTTAAACAAAATTGACCATCCATTAGCAAGACTGAAAAAAAAAAAGGAGAGAAGATCCAAATGAATAAAATTAGAAATAATAAAGAAGACATTACAGCTGATACTACAGATATTCAAAGGCTCATTAGGGGCTAACAAGAGCCAGTATATACCAATAAATTGGATAATCTAGAAGAAATGGAAAAAGTCCTAGCCACATACAACCTACCAAGATTGAACCAGGAAGAAATCCAAAACGTGAACAAACCAATAACAAGAAATGAGATAGAAGCCGTAATAAAATATCTCCCAGTAAAGAAAATCCTAAGACCTGATGGCTTCACTGCTGAGTTATACCAAACACAAAAGAAGAACTAATATCAATCCTACTCGAACTATTAAAACGAAAGTAGAGGAGCAGGGTATACTTCCAAACTCATTCTACAAGGCCAGTATTACCCTGACACCTAAACCAAAGACATGTCCAAAAAAAAAAAAAATTAATTCATTAATTGAATAAATAAATAAAACTACAGGCCAAAAACTCTGTTGAATGTAGATGCAAAACTCCTCACAAAATACTAGCAAATAGAATTCAACAATACATTAGAGAGATCATTCGTTACGGACAAGTGGGATTTATCCCTGGGATGCAAGGATGGCCTAACATATGTGAATCAATTAATGTGGTACATCATATACAAATCAATTAATGTGATACATCATATCAACAGAATGAAAGATAAAAAGCATAAGATTATTTCAATTGATGCTAAAAAAGCATTTGATGAAATTCAACATTCCATCATGATAAAAACCCTAAAAAACCTGGGGATAGAAGAAACACACCTCAACACAATAAAAACCATATATGATGAACCTACAGCTTGTATAATATTTAATGGGGAAAAGATGAAAGACTTTCTTCTGAGATCTGGAACATGAAAAGGATGCCCACTGTCACCAGTGTTATTCAACACATTACTGGAAGTTTTAGCAAGCACACAAGATAAAGCACACAAGAGAAAATATAAAGGATATCCAAACTGGAAAGGAAGAAGTCAAATTACCCCGTATGCAGATGATATAATTTTATATTTGGAAAAGCCTAAAGACTCCACTAATAAACAATTAGAACTGATAAACAAATTCAGTAAATTTTCAGGATACAAGACCAGCATACAAAAATCAGTAGCACTTCCATATGCCAACAGTGAACAATCTGAAAAGGAAATAAAAGGTAAACCCATTTACAATAGCCACTGATAAAATTAAACACCTAGGAATTAATTCCAAGTAAGTGAGAGATCCGTATAATGAAAACTATAAAACACTGATGAAAGAAACTGTAGAGGACACACACATATACACATGTACACACACAAGGAAGGATATTCCATGCTAATGGGTTGGAGGAATCAATATTGTTAAAATGTTCATACTACCCAAAACAATCAACAGATTCAATGTAATCACTGTATAAATATCAACGACATTCTTCAGAGAAACAGAAGAAAATCCCTACAATTTACATGAAACCACAAAAGACCCAGAATAGCCAAACCTATCCCAAGCAAAAAGAACAAAACTGGATTAATCAGATTACCTGACTTCAAATTACACTATAGAGCTATAGTAACCAAAAAAGCATGGTAGTGGCATAAAAAGAGACACATAGGACAATTGAACAAAATAGAGAACCCAAAAACAAATCCACATCTACAGTGAACTTTTAACAAAGGTGGCGAGAACACACACTGGAGAAAACATAGTCTCTTCAATAAGCGGTGCTAGGGAAACTGCATATCCATATGAAGAAGAATGAAGCTAGACCCCTGTCTGTCACCATATACAAAAATCAAATCAAAACATATTCTGAAGTAATGGATAAATCTAAGACCTCAAATTATGAAAGCACTACAAGGAAACATTGAGGAAATATCCAGGACATTGGTGTGGTCAAAAATTTCTTGAACAGCACTGCACAAGCCCAGGCAACCAAAGCAAAACTGGAAAAATGGGATCACATCAAGTTAAAAAGCTTCTGCACAGCAAAGGATACAATCAACAAAGTGAAGAGACAATCCACAGAATGGGAGAAAATATTTGCAAACTACCCATTTGACAACAGGTAATAACCAGAAATATATAAGGAGCTCAAACAAACCTCTAGGATAAAAATCTAATAATCTGATCAAAAAATGGGCAAATGTCTGCCTAGCCATTTCTCAAAAGAAGACACACAAATGGCAAACAGGCACATGAAATGGTGCTCATCATCATTTACCATCAGAGAAGTGCAAATCAAAACTACAATGAGATATCATCTTATCTTAGTAAAAATGACTTATATCCAAAAGACAGAAAATAACAAATGCTAGTGATAATGTGGAGAAAAAAGAACCTTTCTACATGGTTGGTAGGAATGTAAATTAGTCCAAGCACTGTGGAGAAAAGTTTGGAGGGTCCTCAAAAAACTAAAAACAAAGCTACCATATGATCCAGTAGTCCCATTGCTGGGTATATACCCCAAATAAAGGAAACACATATATTAAAGATATCTGCATGTCTATGTTTGTTGCAGCACTGTTTACAATAGCTAAGATTTGGAAGCAAAGTACGTGTCCATCAACAGATAAATGGATAAAGAAAATGTGGTACATATGCACAATGGAGTACTACTGAGTCATAAAAAAGAGAGATTCAGTCATTTTCAAGGATAGAACTGGATTATTATGTTAAGTGAAATAAGCCAGGCATAGAAAACAACACACATGCTTCCCTTATTTGTGGGATCTAAACATCAAAACAATTGAACTAATGAACATAGAGAGCAGAAGGATGGTTACCAGAGGCTAGGAAGGATAGTGGAGCTGGGTGTGGAGGTGAGGATGGTTAATGGGTACAAAAAAATAGTTATAAAGAATGAATAAGACCTACTATTTAATAGCACATATGGGTGTGTATAGTCAATAATAACTTAATTGTACATTTTTAAGTAACTTAGAGTGGTAATTGGGTTGTTTGTACCTCAAAGGATAAATGCTTGAGGGCTGCATATCCCATTCGCCATGATGTGCTTATTTCACTTTGCATGCTTGTATCAAAACATCTCATATACCTCATGAATATATATACCTACTAGGTACCCACAAAATTTTTAAAAATCATATGGTAAGCAACAAAATGGGAAATGTGGAAACTCTAAACACATTACTATATAAAATAATAATGAAGTTCAAATTATGTTGAGTGAAAACAGACTAGATAAAAGATATACCTAAGTTATAGCACAGGAATACCCCTGCTATTTTTGAGCAGCTCTGAATTACAGAATTTTAATCTAAGCCTTATATGTAATTAAAAATTTTCTGGCAATAATATAATGAAAGGAAAAATAAACTGATAAAATTAATTTAAATAAACACTTTAACCCAATATTTATAAAAGATTACCATATTGATATGCTATCAATGTAAAAATCATTGAGATATTTTACATTTTTATATTGTCATTGAAATCTATTGTAATTTATACTTACAGCGTATTGCAATACAGAATAGCCACAAATTAAGAGCTCAATAGAATATGTTTCTAGTGGCTACCTCATAGGATAGGACAGCTCTACAGAAGAGTTTCTCAAACCTTAATATGCCTGCAAATTCCACTGGGTTCTTGACAAATTAAATATTCTGATTTGGAGGTCAGATGAGGCCTGGTATTCCGAATTTTAAACAAACTCAAAGTGATGCTGATGTTTCTAATATTTTAGTCACCATTGAGTAGCAAGTGATGTTGATGTTTCTAATATTTTAGCCACTATTGAGTAGCAAGTCTGTTGAAGACACATTAGGATGCAGTGGAAGAATTTTCAAATTAGCATGTTCATATTAGCAAGAAAATAAATGAAATAATCCAACGTCCATCATCAGTAGAATAGATGGCATCATATGGTGCAATTCGAGTTAACAATGAAAATAAGGTTTTTTTGGCAAGCATGGATGCAACTCGGAATATAATTTTCTGCAATAACAAGTTAAAAGTAAATAATACACTGTATAGAAATATTTTTGTTCACAATAAAATTAAACATAAATTCAAAGAAGGTATTATCTATTACCTGTGTTCACAGAGACATTATTCATAATAGCCAAAATGTAGAAGCAACCCAAGCTTTCAATGATAGATGAATGGGTGAACAAAATAGGGTATATTCATAAAATAGAATATGATTCAGCTTTAAAAAGGAAGAAAATTTTGATCTGTAGTATAACATGGATATAAACCTTGAAAATCCTATACTAAGTGAAATAAACCAGTCTTAAAAACAAAAATACTGTGTAATTCTATTTATATGAGGTGTTAGAGTAATGAAATTTATAAAAAACAAAAAATTAAATGGTAGTTACCAGGGGCTGAGGAGAGGGGAAATTGCATAAAGAATTTGCTTTGCATGACAAGAAGAGTTTTGGAGTTTGGTTGCACAACAATGTGAATGTCCATAACATTACTGAATTGTACACTTAAAAACAGTTCAAATGGTAAATTTAATGCTTTTTTCAATTTGCCACAATTAAAACAAACAAAAAAACTAAAAAAAACTTTAAAAATCAAGGAAATTATTAGCATTAAATTAAGAACAGTAATGACCTTGAGTAGGGAGTTGGGGAAGGTCTTCCACAGGTAAAGGCATCTATGAATCTTTACTATTAATCATAAGCAATATTCTCTTTACTTTCATCATGTTTCATGGTCTCTTGTTGTACCAGGGATAAACTTCCTCTATTTGTCAAGCAGTAGCTACTTGATCTTGCCTGTGGTTAGTGTTGGCTGCAGGTGAGCCTGAGCTCAGGGGTGCAGGCTACCTTGAAGGGTTCATGGCTTATTGGCTAGAAATACATATCCCAAGGATTTAGTAGCACTACTGCTGATGCTGCTGTTCCTGCAGCTGCTGCTACTACTACTACTAAACCACGATGAAAGAACTAATACTGCTCAATGTAATGTAGGGGGTACTTTGTGAGGCAAAAGCTTCAAGCTCATTCTCTTATCTCTCCGGTGCACATAGCCTATCCTCTTGCGGTTATTAGGATCCTTAGAATCCTGACAGGCCGGAGAATTACGGAGAATGCTGAAAGTTACTGCAATGTGGAGAGGCTTAACTTTTGTAAGTTTTTGTGAAACCATACTTCCTTTGGGAAGTAAGAGTTTGAGGTTTTACATTTTCTACTCTCAGAAGTCAGAATATCAGGTCAATAGAGTCATCTAAGTTTCTGTAAGACAGGCCATTCGTGTTCACTATATTTCCCAAGAAACTCCATAGAGCTCATGACTTAAGAAGTCTTGATGCTAATAAGAACCATCTCCTCAGTGTTGTTTTCAAACTTAGATCAGATAATGCCTGTGAAGATAGCTAGCACAGAAGCTATCTTGCAGTAGGTACCCATCTGAAATGAATTTATAAAATCCAATTACTAAAACCTCATATATTATCTATGGGAAACAAAACTGAGTTATTGGCATGAAATCCTTTGTTTATAACCCTCACAAAATCCCATAACATGGCCAGGCATTTCTTGCATCTACAGAAGGAAGAAGCTGCAGGTAGAGGATATGTGGTCCAGGCAGCTCATTATAAAAATTAAACAAAAAATCAAAGCTTCTAATTCTGCGAACCTTAGCAAGCTTGTAGTTTTATTAAGTGATGGAAAACACACAAGTGGAATGAAAAGCCCTGATAAGCTAAAATAATTCATTTAAGCAAGAATCATTCAAGGCACCTTTTTATGATTAAAAAAAAAGATGAAAACAACATCCCTTAGATTTCTCAGAATCTTTATATTCTATAAGCATTAGATGTGGTTTGCAACTGAAGATAATTTAACTATGAAATTTTATTGATGAGTCACCCTCCTCTGCTGGGAACTGTATAAGAAACAGTTTAATGTAGCTGTTATAAGATCAGTGTCTGGAGAAAGACTCCCCAGGTGGTTTGACCCCTGCTCTGTATTCTATCAGCATGTGACATGGGGCAAGCCACTTCACCTCTCTGATCTTCAGTCCCTCATCTGTAAGATTATAATGGTGATAAGACTACATTCTGAAGAGGGCAGTTGTGAGACCAAAAAAACTGCCCGAGTAAAGCCCATGGAATGTGTTCTATAAATTTCCCTATTCCTATTTTCCAGTGGGTAGAAGCATTCTGCCAACACTGTAAAAAGCACTTCAAATTAGAGCTGAAATCTTGCAGTTTCCATAACGTCTATAGTTCATCAAATCACTTTGGTTGAGGTTATTAATCTATTTTGATTGATTGACAGTTGCACACTAGTCATTTGATTTATAATTTGAACCAAGTTATTGAATTTATAATTTGGACAGGGCTCTAAATGCATTTTTGATTTATGTGTGTCCCCCATGCAGTTACAACAAATCATTGGTGGTTGAGCAACATTTACTCTAAGACACATACATTTAAATTTTAAATTAAATTGGATTTTAAAGGGCAAAGAAATTTAGATTTCTTCATGTAAAAATCAATGCTGCAAATAACTGCAAAAGAAGCAATATGATCAAGCAAGAAAAGCTATACCACTTAACATCCAGAAAAACCCAAATTCTGTTTATCATTTTGCCTCTGCCTAAGCTGCATTACAGACTTTCAGAGTTATGTGAAAACACAGTGAACTTCTAGTTCAACATTTTTACTTTAAATATAAGAGTACTAGAGTGCTCAAGGTCATAGAATAGTTAGTGGCTAAGCTGGAAATTTCATCAAACTTCCCTGATTCCCATTTAGTCATCTTTCCACGGTATCACACAATTCTTTATGACTCAGTTGCTTTTTCTGAAAAAATATAGGGAGAATAATATAAGCTCTGCCTATATATGCAGATTTTTTAAAAAAGAACATGAGCAAAACACTTGAAAGAACATTAAAATATAAAAGTACTGTACAAGTTCCTACGTAGACCTAAACTTTGGTTCCTTAGGCAAGGGAAGGTGTGGAGTCAGACACACCTGTTCATCAAGGAACTCCTATTAGAGAAACACCACTACTCACCTACTTTCAGTTTTCATTCCTATAAAACCCTATGGCATTTTCTAATTCTCAGATGACAAAACTGAAGTTTCTGAAGGGAATTGTCAACCAAGGACTTCAAACACTCAAGGCCTCTGCTTGTGTCACTTTGCTGCACTGCTGCTGGGTCTCTTAAACAGGATTGATCAGGATTATTAATGAGAGGTTGTAAATTTAATATTTTCTGGCAAAGCGAAAACACCTGCCTCTTTAAGATTTGACCCTAATTGTAAAACGGTTTTCTTCTTGCTGCAGTATTAGGTGTCATATTAATCTTTCTTTCTGACCTCATTCTAGCAAATAGTCTTAGAGAAAGAAATAAATAAAGTTCCTGTAAATTGATTTATATGAACTCTAGAGATATAGTACTAGCCAAAGATACCAGGCCATGTCTGGGCCCTGTCAGTAGATCAAAGGTGTCTGTGTCTTATTATTTGTCTTCATATTAAGTTCAGAATGATTACTGAAATGTCCACTCTCCTAATGTCATGCCTTCAATCAAATATAAACTTTGTCATCTACTGATCTGGTGCCAAACATAATGCAACGACTTATTTCAATGGCCATGATACAATAAATCCTAGATATTCAAACTTGACGTGGTACAATCATGAAAAGGAGAATATGCCTTTAGTTATCTAAGTACTTAAATGAACTCAGCAAAAATGCTGTCTCTCAGAGTATCACAGGTTCTTTCCCTACAAGCTACATGATGAAAGCATAATGACTTGGTTTCCCTCTTAAACTCCCCTAAGATTGTTAACAAATTGAAACTTCATCCAGCACAGCAAATATTCAAAGTAGATGTATGATTGGGTCCATATTCCCCCAAACTATTTCAATCATTTCCTTCTCAATGGAAATCAGTGCACTTTAGAGTAAGAGGTCCTTATCATCTTCCATTCAGTTGAAGACATGCTTATTGAATGCCTACTGCTGTGGACAAAATGTGTCCTCCCAAAATTTATACTTTGGAACTCTAATCCTTAAGGTAATGGCATTGAAGGAGGAGGGTTGGGAGGTAATTGTGTCATGAAAGTCAAGCCCTCACGAATGAGATTAGTGCCCTTATAAGAAGAGAAACAAAAGGGATGACCTCTCTCTCTCCGTCAAGTGAGAATACAGCAAGAAGATGGCCCTTTGCAAACCAGGAAAATGGTTTTTACGAGGAACCAAATCCTGGACTTCAAAGCCCCCAGAACTGTAAAAGAATAGATTAAGTCATCTGGTCAATTGTATTTTGTTACAGCAGCCGAAGCATATTAAGACGCCCACAGTTTGACCAGCACTCAAAAAAAGGCGTGGCATAGTCTTTGATCTTAAAAACAATAACAACAACAGAATTTTAATGAAGCAGACAAAAAGAATATAATATTGTTTAAAAATAAAGTACAAGGCCGGGTGTGGTGGCTCACGCCTGTAATCCCAGCACTTTGGGAGGCCAAGGCAGGTGGATCACAAGGTCAAGAGATTGAGATCATCCTGGCCAACATGGTGAAACCTCGCCTCTACTAAAAATACAAAAACTAGCTGGACGTGGTGGCACACACCTGTGGTCCCAGCTACTCGGGAGGCCGAGGCAGGAGAATCACTTGAACCTGGGAGACGGAGGTTGCAGTGAGCCGAGATCGCGCCACTGCACTCTAGCCTGGCTACAGAGTGAGACTCCGTTTCAAAAAAAAAAAAAAAAAGTATGAATTATAATCATGTGTTTAAGTAATTGTTACAGATAAGTTCAGTAGGAGGGTAATTGCAAAAAGTATTAAAAAGTATAGGAAAGCATCCAAGAGATAAGATTTGTACCAGAGATTGACAGGATAATCAGATAAGAGAAGATATTGCAGACACAGAAGAAACCTGGGAAAAGTGATGAAAATATACAATATACACGGTTAATTCTCAAGGCATTTGGAGTGTGACATTATTTTGAGACTTATTGAGAATGAAACTGAAGAGGAACATGCAATCAGTAAAGAAGGAGCCTGAAAATGAAGGTGAGAAATTTGGACTTTATCACAAGAGAAATAGAAAGCAATGGAGGATTTAAAAGCAGACAATAAGGGAATGGTATGAAAAGTTTCAGATACATATACATACATACGCCAGATGAGAATGGCTTTTGAGAAACTAGAAGCAGGAGTGTGTGTACAAAAGTCTGTGTTGACTGAGCAAAAGAGAAAAAGGAAGAAAGTGATGGAAAAGTAAAGGAAGAAAAACACAAAACAGGTAACTTTGGAGAAGCCTGATAAAATGATTTCTCGGTAGGGTCACCAAGTGTGGCAAATATAAATACAGAAGATTCAATTAAATTTGAATTAAAAATAACCAATATATTTTAAGAATTACTCATATCTGCCTAATTTACAAAATTTCACTCATTTTTTATGTAAAATTTAGATGTATGTGCACATCCAGTATTTTATCTGGAAACCCTGTCTGAGACATTTCCATGTGCCACTGATAATCTTACGTTATGGACACACTCAAATAATTACTGGTTTGGTAACACAGAGAAGTATGAATTCATAACATTTATCGAATGCCAGAAGTACAGATCATGTGTAAGTAAAATTATGTATACAGATAATAATATTATATATTGAGACAGACTGGCATTACAGCAGTTGAAACATTAATCTAGGTAGAACTAAGGGAATTTTAAAAATCCTCTTGACAAGCAGACGTTCTGAGAGAAAGAATGAAAATTGTAGATCTTTAAGGAGAATATGCAATTATCTAAAACTTGTTGTTTCAAACTTATAATAAAACAGATTCCACTATTTTGAAATGAAGATAAAAACTAGAATGAACAGTGCACATGGAGAAATTGCTCTGCTCTAATAATGCCAACATGACTAAACTTTAGGGCAGGCCAAGCAAAAAAGTAAAAATAACTTGTTATATACTTTTCCATATTTTTAAAGAGGGAATGATGATTACATGGAGTTATTAGGAAAATAAGTGTGTGAAACTTCATTAGAGTCTAAATAGTGCTCATAGAAGCAAAACAAAACAAAAATCCCATACCCAAACAATATTTTATCAAAGAATTATGTGGAAAGAAAATGACTTATATACATATAATATTATATAGATTCTATCTAACTTATAGAAAATTGAGGGGCAAAATTAAAATACAACATCTGGAATATACGGAGCGGAATAAAGATGCTTTGGTGTGTAATGAAGCTGGCGAACTTTTTGCAAGGGTTTGGACATCAATGATTAAAAGACTGGCCTGTACTTGTTTAAGGTCAACATCTGTATTTTGTTTTTCGCCTCCGGTATAACCGAATTCTACTCACTCAGAGCATATCTCCTATCATCATACAGACTTTCTAGATTGTTCTAACCACCACTGATTTCTTCCTTCTTCAAAAATCTGTATAGCTTATTTTACTCATTTTTTTCTCATAATGATATACAGTCTTTTTTTCTTTTGTTATATCTCCTTTTTTCCAGCTTTAGGAACAAAAGGATTATGATTTTGTTTTCTGTGTGTAGTTCTAAACAAATAATAATCAATACATGCTCAATAAATTCAGGTGAAAGATATAATAGAACGCCTCATAAAACCTTGAATACTGCACTTTCTACTGAGGGATTAAACACAAGGTTTATCGGTCTACTGGCTTGCAACGTAGAGGCTTGATCCGACAGCATGTCTATACAGGCTCCCTCTAGTACAAAGAGAAGTGTGAGTTCATGAGATCATGCTCCACCTGGTGAAGAGCAATGGGTATTAGACTGCTTGAGATAGCCCTCCTTCCTGTGTGTTTGTTAAGGCAGTTTTTGAAATCCAGGATGACCACCATGTATGACTATCAAATAAAGGACAATTTATCATTTTAAGAGTAGTCAGTTATTTAATATCCATCTCTATTATAGAAGGAAACCACAGATCAGTGATAGCAATCAGAGCCTTTCATGAAATAAAATATTTGAGCTGAAAGAGCCCAGTCATTTCTTTTCATCACTAATCTTCAGAACCATCTGGAACAGATAAAAATTACAGATTTCCGGGATCTGCTCATCACAATGTATTTTTTCATCCATTATTTCTACCTAGATTCATGTTGCAACTTTCTCAATCTCATTTTTATCTCAATATGTAGTATTTATTATTTGTATATAGTTTTTTTTTTTTTTTTTTGAGAGAGAGAGGGAGAGAGTCTCTGTTGCCCAGGCTGGAGTGCAGTGGTGCGGTCTCAGCTCACTGAAACCTCCGCCTCCCGGGTTCAAGTGATTCTCCTGCCTCAGCGTCCCCTGCAGCTGGGACTACAGGCACGTGCCACCACGCCCGGCTAATTTTTTGTATTTTTAGTAGAGATGGGATTTCACCATGTTAGCCAGGATGGTCTCGTTCATCTGACCTTGTGATCCGCCCACCTCAGCCTCCCAAAGTGCTGAGATTACAGGCCTGAGCCCCTGCGCCCAGCCTGTATATAGTATTTTTAACTTAAACACACTTCATATTTTTGACTTCAAATATTATGAACTCACATTTTTTTTTTTTGGTGGCACCAAACCAGTTGTGATATGGACAGGAGACAGAAATACTGGGTAGAAGAGGGTGGTTCTCCAGCAAAAGCCCCACCCCCAAGCCTGGAAACCCACAGCCTTAAATGGGAACAGGAATTCCTGTCATCTTGCCCAAATGTTGACTTTTGGCCTACCACGCCCCCCTATCCTGTACCCATATAAACCCCAAACCCCAGGCTCTATGAGCAGATAGGCAGATGAACAGAAAAGCAGAAGAGCAGCAGAGAAGGAGAGAGGAGAAGGAACATCTGAACATCGAGAGGAGTTTGGCTGGGGAAGGTTGAAGAGAAGATCAGCTGCTGGATGGCCAAACTCCAGGGGAAGATCATCTTCCCACTCCATCCCCTTTCTAGCTCACCATCCATCCCACTGAAAGCCACCTCCACCACTCAATAAAACGCCTGTATTCACCATCCTTTAAGTCTGTGCATGACCTGATTTTTCCTGGATGCCAGACAAGAGCTGGGGATAAAGAAAGCTGTCACGCTGGCCTTCTGCCCTTGCAAAAAGGCAGAGGGTCCACTGAGCAGTTTAGCACTTAAACCATCCACAGATGGCAAATCTAAAAGAGAGCACTGTAACACATGCCTACTTGGGCTTTGGGAGTCACAGGCAACCCTAGATGCTACCATGGGGCCAGAGCCCAGAAGCACTGAACCCGGCTACTGCACCTGCCTGTCTGCATGCTCCCACTCCTATAAGCAGAGTGGGGCCAAACCACATTCCTGTTGCACATCCTGGGAGGGGGGCCATGGAACTTTCCTATTTCAAATGCACCTTGACTGTTGCTATTTTGTAAGGCAATCATTGGAACAAGGAAATTTCCCAGGTAGGGTTGCCAGAGTCATGAATTCTGGGGAGTAATCTAGGAATCTTAACTTAAAAGATAAAACCTCAAGATGATTCTGTTCAACTGTCTTTGGGAATCACAAATGTAGTCTATTGTTATGTTTTAAGATTTAAAGAAATTGAGGTCTCAGAAAGTCAAAAGAGGTTTCTGAGTGTCACAAAGCATTTTATTGTTAAAGCTGAGAGTACGAGCTCAGCTCTTCAATTTCCGTATAGTGGCACTTTTGTGTCTACATTTCTTCTGGAGTCATTTCCTCTGACAAATAAACCCTGTCCATTTTACTAACCAAGTTCGCCTTCACATAAGCATGCCTGGAAGTTAATTTGAGAAAACCATGGCAATCTGCCCCCTGGAAGCAATATTTTTGAAAACAGAGAAATTCAAAGGCTTGCTGAAAATCAGGCATCAAAGAGAGTCATTTAAAGGTGAGATGAATATTAAATTCTTTCAACCACTTTATATGAAAGGAATGGGCAATATCTTCTTGTCATGGTATGAGATCAAAATCCTGTAGTCTCAACTAAAAAGTTCACTTTTTAAAGCTAAAAGTGCTTATAATGCACTGGAATATATTTTATTAAGTAACTCCTTGATTAATTCCAGAATGTAATAGCACCCTACTATTAAAATTCCACAACAGGGTTCATTATTCTCACCTAACAGAAAAGGAAATTCAAGCCCAGAGATGGGTAGCACAATTAGTGACCGGACATCTGAGAGCAAAGTTTATCTTTGAGTCTTGATGTTTCCCATATCTTACATATTACCAAACATAAATCCTTTCTTCTTTGAAAAGTAAGTGATGAAACTCATATATGTTTATTCTCCAAAGATGAAAGAATATACATGCAAATAAATAAAAAATCCACTTTACATGGAAAGTATTTAACTAGAAAATGCAATACAATTCTTTATCTGTGCTAGGGCTGAGATAGAAAGCATTTAACTAGAAAGTCCGATAAGGTTTTTCATCTGGGCTAGGGTTGATACTCAAAATACCCCATTAAAACAGATGGATGAGACAAGCTTGACTTTCTCGGTGTCTTCTATATAATATCAAACAAGGCAAAACCAACCACACAAAACAAAACAAAAATCCAGAAACAAACAAAAGGAAAAAAATAGCCTTCTTAATTTTCATGTAGGAATACGGAAACAAATGTTTGACTGTATTTTCTTATTCCCTTAGGTCCAGAAATCCCAAGGAAGAGAACTTGATTTCAGTCAAAATAGGACTGTAGACATAGTTACACAAATATCCAAAGAACCTGAGATCGGGAATAACTCATAGGAATGTGTTTCATAGAAAGGCAGTTGACTCTTTGACTCAAAAATTATCACAAAGAAGGAAGGAGCTCCACGTAGTGGGGGAACTTGGAGCTAGGGCATAGTTTCTGTAGAAAACAATGCTCCTCAGTATTTTATTAATTGTGCCTGAATGTTCCTTCAACCTATCACTACACACCTACTACACACCATCTACACACCTACTCCTGGAAAGGAGAGAGTTGTATGGTACAAAATGAAAACAGTTTTTTCTAAAGT
Source organism: Symphalangus syndactylus (assembly GCF_028878055.3). Taxonomy (NCBI): domain Eukaryota; kingdom Metazoa; phylum Chordata; class Mammalia; order Primates; family Hylobatidae; genus Symphalangus; species Symphalangus syndactylus. Next base: position 135,706,158 of record NC_072428.2, on the reverse strand, counting down.
ATATTCTTCTAAAAGAGGTGACCAGAGAAAGGAATTTCTATTGAAATGGGAGAGAAAGAAGCACAGAAGACCACGAGGTAAATAGATGATGATGTGCTGACTGCAGAAACCAAATCAGGAACATGCTCCACTTCCATGCAAATGGAAGGCCATGAACAGTGAAGTGCCTCACCCAGGAGCAGGGGACACCAGTGAGGAAGAAAACAGAGAAGCTGCAGAGTTAGAGTCACGTGCAATCTTATATGATGCAGAACCTCACCATGCCTCCACCTTTGTAAAGAAATAAGAAGTGATGGCCACCTGGCAGATGGAGGTTACTGATGCAACAGGTCCAGTGTAGGGTTACTGGATGAAAGACAGAACATCCAGTTGAATTTGAATTGTTAATAAACAACATTTTTTGGTATAAGTATGTTCCAGGTATTATTTGGAACAATATTACACAGAAAAAAATTGCTGTTTATCTGAAATTCAGTTTTTAAATGGGTGTCCTGCACTTTTCTTTTCTAATCTGGTAACTGTATCTCAGGGACATACCAAGAGTCCTGCTGGGCTGAGGGCACATTATTAAATCAGCTCTTCCAAGATAGTGATTATAGGAATCTTTTGAAAACCAAGCAAATATGTACGAGTTAATCATGAAAACTCCGTTTCATCAATTCAGACAGTACTGGGCACAAATGGGGCTGCACTGTGAGCCACTTTCTGTGGCTTATGATGTTACATGCTACTGACATACTTCCAGCTTTATAAAGAACAACTCTCCTTCACTTAGTAGCTTCCCAGACACACCACACTCAATTTGACTGGTACTTTGAGCATTCTCTCACCTGATGTCCTGATGCTTTTCTTTACCTGCTCTTGATATTACTAACACCCAAGGCCTGTGATGTCTCTTCCAGGTTCTTCATCACTGCTATTGCTGCTGGTGCTTCTGCACTGGCAGCTCTCACAAAACTTTCATGATATCAGTCCTGATAATGAATCCCCTAGAGTCTGCACCAAAACACCACAACAATGCTGTGCCTTGCAGATGTATAGGAAAAATTGTCCCTTCCAATTCAGATTCACACATTGACATATGGCCATCAAAGCATTCCTGTGTGTGCCCTCCTGACTAACAGAGCAACTTTTTATTAAAGACTTTGTTCTACTTTAATCCCTCAATCATGTCTCCAAAGTTGTCAGGCACAAGCTGTGGTGCAATCATTTAGGTAGACTTTTACTCATCCAGACATACTCCTTTATAACTTTCCCATACATAAACAGTCCTTTCAGCTTTTTTTCATATTCATTCCCAGCTCTGTGTAAGGCTTCATGAATATAATCTCACCAAAATTGTCCCACTAATTTTGGGAACAGCTCATTTTAAAGCTGGGAACACTTTTATAAACAAAAATAAATTTCAGGCCATTTCTAACAACTTGCTATACTTTTGAATATTCAACAACAAAAGTTTAATATTCTTTAACATGCTGAATTTATATGAGCTCCAGCTGAAGCCATAGTCTTTCAAGGGTCACAGCTGCCTAATAGTAGTTTCTGAAATTGGAAGGTGTCCTGGTCACCTCAGACTTTATGTACAGGCACTGTTCATTCCAGGTCACTCATTCACTCACCAAATGTTTAATGAGGACCTTTTATATGAAAAGCACTACTAGAAAAGCAAAGATATATGTAACAGAATAATGGGCTTGAAACTCAAATAAAGCTCTTATTCCCTCTTCACTTCATTTGTTCCTATCTTAGCCTGTTGCTCAGCCATTATGCTTCCATAGTCTCAGAAAAGAGATATAACAGCATAATTGCAGAGAAATTAGGGAAACTCTTCCTGTCTTTAAAGTCCTCAAATCTGTTTACCTTAGGAAAATTAGAGTAGACACAATTTTTTGAGGATGGTGAGAGGGTTAGGTAGCATTCTCTACCTTCCCAGCTCTCATCCCCTAAAGATTTTCTATGTTAGAGTGATTTTCTATATTAAGGTGAACACACACACACACACACACACAAAGGAAATAATATAAAATATAGTATGGATGTTAGAGGGTCCCACTAGAGATGAACTGGCTAAAAAAACAAATTATTAATGAACCTTGTCCTAGAATCCTTCCCTTTGATGTGACTAGGCCAAAAAATTTAAAATAAGTAAACTCTTATAACTTCTTCAGTCATTGGCCTTGCATTTCATATCTGAATCCCTTTTCTCATAACATGATTTTATTTCCTTATAAAACATCTTGTGACAACAGACTGATAGTAGCCTATTTAGGGAAGAATGGTAAACATGGTGAAAATTTAGAAAATCTTAACACTTAACGAGAAGCTATAGGACAATATCCTGAATTAACATAGATGCAAAACTCCTCAGCAAAATACTAGCAAACCATATCTGGCAGCACATCAAAAAGTTAATTCACCACAGTCAAGTAGGCTGTATTCCTGGGATGCAAGGCTAGTTCAACATGTGCAAATCAATAATTACGATTCACAACATAAACAGAATTAAAAACATAAACCATATGATCATTTCAATAGATGCAGAAAGAGTTTTTGATAAAATGTAGTATCCTTTCTTGATAAAAACCCTCAACAAACTAGGCATCAAAGGACATACCTCAAAACAATAATAGCCATCTCTGACGAAGCCACAACCAACCTCATACTAAATGGGCAAAAGCTGGAAGCATATTCCTTAAGAACAGGAACAAGACAAGGATGCCCACTATCACCACTCATTATTCAACATAATAATGGAAGTCTTAGCCAGTGCAGTCAGGCGAAATAAAGAAACAAGATGAATTTAAATAGGAAAAGAAGAAGTCAAATTATTTATCTTTGCTGATGATGTCATTATATACCTAGCAAACCATAATGTCTCCACCAAAAGGCTCCAAGAACTGAAAAATGATGTCGGTTATGTTTTAGGATACAAAATCAATGTATAAAAAGCAGTAGGATTTCTATACACCAATAATATTCAAGCTCACAGCCAAATCAAGAATACAAACCCATTAACAATAGCCAAAAAAAAAAAAAAAAAACACACCTAGGAATCCATCTAATGAAGAAGACAAAAGATCTCTACAAGGAGAACTACAAAATACTGCTGAAAGAACTCATAGGTGACACATACAAATGGAAAAACATTCCATGCTTATGGATTGGAAGCATCGATGTCATTGAAATCACCATTCTGCCCCCGAAGTAATCTGCATATTCAATTTTATTCTAATTAAACTACCAATGCCATTTTTCCCAGATTTAAAAAAAATTGTTCTAAAATTCATATGAAACCAAAAAAGAGCCCAAAAAGCCAAAGCAACCATAAACAAAAAGAACAAATCCAGAGGCATCACGCTATCTGATTTCAAACTATACTATAAGGTTACTACAAAAAAATAGTAATAATATAAAAATAGACATATAGACCAATGGGAGAGAATAGAGAACCTAGAAATAAAGCCACAGGCCTAAAACCATGTAATCTTCAACAAAGTAGACAAAAATAAGCAATGAGGAAAGACTCCCTATTCAATAAATGGTGCTGGGATAACTGTCTAACCATATTCAGAAGAACCAAACTGGAACCCTAACTTTCACCATATATAAAAATTTTCTCAATATTGATTAAAGATTTAAATGTAAGACCTCAAACTATAAAACTACTACAAGAAAACCAAGAAAACAATATTCCAGACATCAGCCTTTGCAGATAATTTATGGCTAAGTCTTCAAAAGTAATCACAATAAAACCAAAAATTGACAAATGGGACTTAAGGATTAAACTAAAGAGCTTCTACGAAACTAAAGAGACAACTAACAGAATAAACAGAAAACCTATAGCATGGGAGAAAAAAATTGCAAACCATACATCCAACAAAAGTCTAATATCCAGAATCTGTAAGTAACAAGCAATTTAACAAGCATAAAACAACCTCATTAAAAATTTGGCAAAGAACATGAACAGACACTTCTCAAAAGAAGACATACATGCAGCCAACAATTATATGAAAAAATTCTCAACATTACTAATCATTAGAGAAATGCAAATCAAAACCATAATGAGATACCATCTCATGCCAGTCAGAATGGCTATTACTAAAATGTCAAAAAAATAACATGATGATGAGGCTGTGGAGAAAAGGGAGCACTTATACATGGTTGCTGGGAATGTAAATTAGTTCAGCCTCTGTGAAAAGCATTTTGGAGAATTCTCAAAGAACTTAAAAGGGTACCACCATTCAACCCAGCAATCCCTTTACTGGGTATGTATCCAAAGGAAAATAAATTATTCCACCAAAGAAAGACATGCCCTAGTATGCTCATTGCAGCACTATTCACAAACACAAAGACATGGAATCAAGTTAGGTGCCCATTAATGGTGGATTGGGTAAAGAAAATTTGGTATATGTATACCATGAAATACTATGCAGCCATAAAAAAGAACAAAATCATGTTCTTTGTAGCAACATGGATGCAGCTGGAGACCATTATCCCAGGAAAATTAACATAGGAACAGAAAAACAAATACCACGTGTTCTCACTCATAAGTGGGAGCCAAACATTGGCATGTAGACAAGAACAATAAATACTGGAGACTACTGGGAGAAGTAGGGTAGTGGGCTGGAAAACTAACTACTAGATTCTATGCTCACTACCTGGCCAAACCTCAGCATCACCCAATATACCCAAGTAACAAACCTGAATCTAAAATAAAAGTTGAAATTTATAAAAAGGATTTTAAAAAGTTTATTGTTCTCCCTTTTTGTTCTCTTGGTTTCAGGAGAATAAAAGGGGAGCACAAGAAACGTATTGAGCTGAACAATCTTAAATCCCCAATTTTATTATTTTTATTGTAAAATACCAAGCTTCACTGTGATCATCAAATATGTGAGGAACTAGAATTTAAATTATGGATATGACAAATGGCTAATCAAGTATGGATGGTAACTATGACTTAAGCATATGCATATTTTCTATTATTTAATCTCTCATTATTATATTCCTAAATAAGAGTGAACAAGTTAATTTCTATTATTTGTCATCCCCCAAACTCTTCTCCTTGTCTAGAAAAGCTGTCTAGAAGTCCAGTGATTTCTATACTTCCAAGAAAATTTTCTTTATAATTTTAGTATCATTAGAAAGCACCAAAAGTAGGCTGGGTGCAGTGGCTCACACCTGTAATCCCAGCACTTTGGGAGGCCAAGGCGGGTGGATCACCTGAGGTCAGGAGTTCAAGACCAGCCTGGCCAACATGGTAAAACCCCATCTTTACTAAAAATACAAAAATTAGCTGGGTGTGGTGGTGCGTGCCTGTAATCCTAGATACTCAGGAGACTGAGGCAGGAGAATCACTTGAACCCAGGAGAGGTTGCAGTGAGCTGAGATTACACCACTGCACTCCAGCCTGGGTGACAGAGTGAGACTCCATCTCAAAAAAAAAAAAAAAAAAAAGAAAAAAAAAGGAAACCACCAAAAGTTTCTCTAGCAGATATTATTTATCTGAAACTATTCAAGTAATAAATGAATGAAATATCACTTTTAGAAGAGGTTTTCAAATACATCTTCCCAATGAATGCTAAAATAACACAATTGTTAATCCTCATCTGAACCTAGGATCCATCTTCTAAACCCTCTCCTTATAAAATGAGGGAAGGAACACTGAATACATGGCCCTGGAGATAAAGGCAGCTTTGGCAAGAAAGGATTGTAGAGAAAAATAAGAGAAGGAATAAAGGGCACAATTACCACAGACAACTACAATGATCTCACCTTAGGAATGTCACTCCTGGCATTTGGGTGGCTGATGTGTCTGACATACCTAAGTGAAGATTTAATCCCATTACTTGCCTCTTTAAAATCCTTCAAACTTTCTTAGATAATGTCAAATGGATAAGAGATAAATTAAAATTTTTTAAGTAATTTTTTCACTTTAATTTATAAAAGTTTCTTGGGATTTTCTCTGTTTTTTAATTTAAACACCTACATGTTTATATTTTAATCTTTGTTTCCCACTAAGTGGTTACATGTATTCTGCATTTGTGCCATGTCTAGGCAGTTCTCAAATTTTCCATACACTCAAGATCAGTTGAAAGTAAAGTTATCTCACACAGGATAAGGAATTGCTAGTGAATGAGGTAGAGTTAAAGGAAGAAGGCAATTATTTCCTTACCACTTATCTTCAAGAGCCAATGCTCGCAGATTGTAGCTACCAATAGAGTCTCTGGACCATCTGCAATAAAATCTATTCCACTAGACAGCAATGCAGTAGCTCTAGAAATAATTTTTTAAATTACTTCTGATCTGTAAAAGATCAAATAGTAAGTAAAATCAATGACTAGATGTTTAATGAATGATGCGATTAAAACATTCTGTAAGAATCCATGCAGACATCCTAATAGGAATTTAACAAGTAAGAGAAGCTTACTGAGGAGGAAGTTCATGGAGGACAAAGGATTAAAGGTTGTGTCCTGCCAGAAGACTGGAATCGCTTAAAAACATATTATTAAAAATATTGTTAATGATAACTACTTCACATATCAGCATTAAAATTATGCTTCCTCAGTTCAATAAAATATGTGGTAGACAAAATTCGCAGATATGAATTCAATAATGAACATAAAAATGCATTTCAAGATGCATGAAGTTATAAAATAGACACAGAAGGAAGTCAGTATAATTTCATTCGGACATATTCAGCTTAGAATCTTGAAGTAAAAGTTATGTGGAAAAAAGAGGAAATAATTTTGTCTTTTGTTTACTTTTAGTTGTTTTCTTTTTAATAGATTATGCTTAAAGATTCTGATTGTGTTTTACAGAAGATGTTATACAATTATATACAAACCACTGATGACAACCACTGTGTGTTCCTTATCTGAATATATGTCCATAAATAACAATGGAAATAATCTAGAAATATTTAAGAAGTCTACAGAAATAGGAGAAAAATATGTCATTAGGTAATTTTCATGCTCTCTGACAGAAGTTTCATTTTACATGAAAGGAAAATGGAAGAATAAGATTTATTATATAGTACAATTTCCAAGCACATTCGTGAATGTAGAAGCTATTTATAATAATTATTTTGTAAATACAAAAAAATGATTTCAACTCATTTTCTAGGAGAATATCTTTTCCATTAGGTACCAGGCTAGCTCTCCAATGGTCAATAATCAGAAAATTAAACAAACTAATGTGTGTGTGTATATTTGTGTTTGAGTTGCACATAGTAACTTCCTTCCACAGAGTACAGTATAGACAGGGAGGAAAAAGAGGAATTTTACACTGGAGGAACCTGACAAACACTACCTTAGCCTGGCAATCAAGGTCAACATCAATAGCCATTAATCATGTATATAGCATTTACTTTGCTATAATATGAAAACAATTGACCTTACTTCTGTGGTCTTCCTACCAAAAAAAAAAAAAAACATAAATCCAATATAAGCATGACAAAATATCAGACAAATAATAATTGAGGGACATTCTACAAAGTATTCGAATAGTATCACTCAGAACTGTCAAGGTCATCAAAAACAGGGAGATCTGAGAAACTGTCACAACCAAGAGCAGATATAATCACTAAATGCAATGCAAGAACTTTGGTGAGATCCTAGAAGGAAAACAACAACAAACAACATTAGGTAAAAACTAAGGATATCTTAATCAAATATGGAATTTAGTTAATACCTGTGTATTAATATTTGTTCATTAATTGTGACAAATCTGTCAAACTAATGTAAGATGTTCACAATATGGGGAACTGGGTGCAGGGCATATGAGACTCTTTGGTATTATGTTTGTAAATTTTCTATAAATGTAAAAGTGTTCTAAGAATTAAGTGAACAAATGAATTTTATATTTTATACTCTGTATGAGATAGAATATTATTCAGTCTTAAAAAGGAAGTAGAAATTGTCATTTGCAACAACATGAATAAACATGGAGGACATCATGCTAAGTGACATAAGCCAGACACAGGAAAAAAAAAATCATGATCTCACTTACATGTGGAATCTGGGAAAAAAAAAAAGTGAAATACAAAAACACAGAGAGTAGAATGGGGTTTATCAGAGGTGGGGAATGAGAGGAAATGGAAAGATTAGGTCAAAGGGCACTAACTTTAAGTTATGTAGTCCAGAGATCTAATGTACAGCAAGAATACTACAGTTAATAATATTGTACTGTATAGTAAAAATATGCCAAGGATGTAAATTTTAGGTGCTCTTACAACAACAAAAAGGTAATGACGGAAAGTAACAAATACATTGAATTGCTTACTTGCAGTAATAATTTGTGTATAATCTAGGTTGATCTCATCTCAAAATCCTTAACTTACATCTGCAAAGATTGTTTTCCAAATACAATCACATTCACAGGTTTTTGGATTTAGGGTGTGGGCAAATCTTTTCTGGCAGCCACCATTCAGCCCTATACAGAACCCCACACATGAATATCCTGAATTGTAATTTCCAGGAAATTACATACACAAAAATTTGTGTATGTAGATACACAAATTATCGACACATATATGACATATATGTCAAATCACATAAAATTTATACAATAAAGTGTTTACAATAGAAATTTTAAAAATAAGAATAAAATTTTAAAACTGAAGTAGATGGACTTTACTCAGTTGGAGGAATGTCAATGTTTTTGATGACAGATCAATGTAAGTTATCAAATCTGAAGAGCAGAGGGGAAAATGATTTAAGAAAAACATATTGCACAATATAATTTGAAGAGTTTGCAAAAAGAAAACAAAATGAGATTGGCACACATTTTTAAAGAAAATATTAGACAAAAATTTATTTGCTAAACATTTGAGTGTTATAGGATAGCGAATATCACTGTGTAAGTCTTTTCTATCAGAGATTTGTGAATTTATACAGTAGGGTAGGGAATATTGTGGTACAGATAATGCTAGGTATCTTAACATTGAATTAACGATGGGGCCTCGAGTGTCAGAGTATAAATGAATCTTCCTGTGTAATTTAAAGCTGTTATTAGTTACATGCCAATAGGAGGAAAATGACTAAAAAACATTTTTAAAGTATATGTGGGGAAAGAGTGTTAGTTGATTGGACTCATAATAAAATAGTGAAGGATTATCAAGGGATGTGAAGAGTGTCTATTTCACAATTTTATGTCAAAGCCACTTTGTTGAAAACTACAAATCAATGCTTTTGTGCTGCATTGTGATGGTCTCCAGAAAAGTGATCCAAGCTTGATTTTTTTTTCTTGATAATATACAGACATTTCATAAAAATGATTTAATTTTTTTGTTATCTTTTTTTATTATACCCATCTATTTACCATATATATTTGTCAAACACACTTAAGAACTCAGTGGTTCCAGATAAGACCAGCTGGACGTTTATATTTCCCAGGATTCAAAGAATGCTTATAACATCCTTAAGTGCTTACTGAGTCAGAAATACCATATTACAGATATGAACTGCTCATTACTTTTACAGATTTAGGAGGAAGGGCAAGCAATATTCAGAAACTTTCTCAATGGCATATCATTCTCCTCTGTCCAACTGTACAACCTAGGGTTGAAGAATTGAGTTTAGTATGTTTTTCTGCTGCTATAAAACCAGAAGTTGGAGAAGGCTCTGTACAAATCTAGGCATTTTAAAAAATTGTTAATTTTCCATAAGGCCTCCACCATTTACTTTTCCAACCAGTGGAGTAACTTTAAGTGTAACTTCTGGCAATCACTCTGAAATCCAATCCATTAACATTATCAAAGAAAGAAAATAGTCTCTCTTGTTCATAATCTTATTTAATACTGTTTCATACAGAAAGGATTCAATCATTCTGGGAACCAGTATGCAATTCAATCTTTTTTTTTCCATTTACAATGGACAAATTCAATTTCCCACATCTCTGTTTTAAAGGAAATTTAATTGTCAATGAAGATGACAAGCTAGTAGTTTGACACTTTAATGTGGTCTCAAGTGTACTAAAGATGATGAATCAATATTAATTTCCATTGAACTGAACAAAATGTGAATATTTCATCAGGGATCAAATTTATTTTCAATTTCAGTGGCAACATATGAAGATATGGTTCCAATTTTAGGCATCTCATATTTAGCAAAGTTAACAAAATTAATAAAATTATACATTTCCTATCACTAGGCTAGGAATTCTATATGATGTATTTTATTAGAAAATCTTACTATTATGAATTAAGCTGGTACATAGTAAAATATATGCTTTTTTTTACCCTATGTAATTGCCTAAATTTAATTGAAGACTTCAATATCTTTGCTTCAAAGTAAAGAGGTAATGTTTAGAACTAAAGTCATTGTAATAATCTTGCTCTTATTTTAATAAAATCTAAGATTCATTAATAAAATAATATTTTGCTCTATCATTATAACATGCAAATAAATGTTTTAGCTTTATCTTTGGCATTAGAATGAAATATGGATTGTAGAAGTTCTTTTTATTTGCAGGGGATACTTGGGAGGCCAGTGGGTACCTGAAACTGCAGATAGTACCAAACCCAATTGCTGTCATTTGAAATATGTTTCTGTTCATGTCTCTCACCCACAAATTCAATGCCTTTTCCATCTTACCTAATCATTTACCATGCACCGTGGTTGTAACATTTTAAGTTTCAGGTGTGACAGCAAAACTAGCACATTTTTTTCCTTCTTCACAATTTCACAGATAGAAAATTTATTATTTCTTTGGGTCTCAGCAACCTCAGCATATGATTTATTTTCCTTCCCTCATTAAGGTGGGAACTTCCGCCTTTCACTTATAGGAAGCATTTTATGGCTTTTCTTTGGCATATCCAAATTGCTAGCATCACTACTTTTGCATTTTGTGGCCATTATTAAGTAAAACACGGGCTGCTTGAACACAAGCACTGTGATATTGTGACAATCTTTCTGATATCCAAGAGAGCTACTAAGTGATCAATAGGCAGGTAGTGTATATTGCAGGGATACACCAGACAAAAGGATAATTCAAGTCCCAAATATGACAGAGAGGGATGGTGTCAGATTTTATTATGCTACTCATCCTGCAATTTTAAAGTTATTAATTATTTATTTCTGGAAGTTTCCACTGAATATTTTTGGATGTAGGTTGACTGCAGGTAACTGAAACTGCAAAAAGTGAAAACTGCAAATCAGGGAGGATTACTGTATAGTATCCATTCTGTTCCCGACCAGCTAAATTACCTTGGTCAAGTTACATAATATCTCCGAACCCCTGTGTTCTTCATGTGGAAAATTGAAGGGTTGTCTTAAACAATTTATTCAATATTAAATGAAAAATATACATGTGTATCTACGTGTTTGTATGTGTGTGTGATTATATGCATAAATCACAATGCTAAATTGTGATATAAATATTTTGTTGTAGTACTTTAAATTTTTAAAATAATTTCTATTTTGAATTATCTTTTTGACAATTTATGAATGTAACATTTACATCATTTCTGAATGCCCTAACCCTAATTGTGACAGCTTTAGAATGATGGTATTTAAAGGATAAAGTTTCCCTTTATTATATTCAAATAAAATCTTAATTTAAGTTAGAACTTTATAGTTCACAGTGCATCTTTATACTGTCAGGCTAAATAACAGAGCAAGCTATCTAAAATTAAAAATATATATATTTGGGAATAGAACATTGCAATAGGAATAGGCATGCAATAATAAAGTATATGCATATTAAGGGAGGTAAAGAAACACAAAGTTTTAAAGGAAAAATGAGGAGTTTTACCTAATTATTTTGAAATGATTATCCTTGTCTGAAAAGATTAATACAAGAATGATACTAATCTGAGGTTGGACAGGCAGTTGCTAAGATATCTTCAGAATATTTTTATGTGTAAGATTGTGATGGCTTTTGTGCAAGGTTGTGGTTTTTGCTATCTTTTGTGATTTTTTTCTCAGCCATACTAGCATGAAAACTCTCTTCATGGTCCTCTCTGGCTCTATTTGTTAGGGTTTTGGGATTTCTTTGTTTGATTATCATTAGTTTAGCTTAGATTTGTTTTGTTTTAACATTGTTTTAATTCCATTTTGATTCTGACAACCTTAAGAATCATAATTCTTAAGGCCTCCAATAGCTCATAAATATTAACACTCTTGGGTGAAATATATTCATCTTACACATTTAAAAGAACTGGAAGTTTAGAGGATACACCAATTTGTTTATAGTTACAGAAGATTAAGTGAAGGATTTGAGAATAGATACCAGGTTCAAAAACGATGTTATCTTCTTTTGTAAAAAGAAGTAGGCAAGTATGTTGTGGTAGAGATCACTAATTATGAACCTCTATCAATTATCTCCTTTCTGTCAGTAGTAGATCCTTGGGCATATCGACACCCAGTGAGAGACGGTACTTCTCAGCCCCTCTTTGAGTATAAGACACTCCTACAACTAAGACCCGGGCAATGAAATGTGATCAGAATTGATATTAGCAACTTCTAAGTCAAGCTGCTAATAGAAATGTGGGTGTACTAGGCCTTTCTTTTTCACTTTTCTGCCAGGTGATAATTGGTCACTATACAATGTATTGTCAGGGCTTTTTCCTGGAAATTACAATTCAGGATATTCATGTGTGGGGTTCTGTAGAGGGTTGAATGGTGGCTGCCAGAAAAGATTTGCCCACACCCTAAATCCAAAAACCTGTGAATGTGATTGTATTTGGAAAACAATCTTTGCAGATGTAAGTTAAGGATTTTGAGATGAGACCAACCTAGATTATCTGAGTGGGTCTTAAGTCTAATGACAAAGATCCTTATAATAAACACAAAGAGGAGAGACACACAGAGAGGTGAAAAGTTCATGTGAAGTTGGGGACAGAGTTTCGCAGGCATGCTCTGGGGACTGAAAAAAATGGAGGCAAAGCTTGGGGTTATGCAGCCACAAGCTAAGGAATGCCTGGAGCCACCAGAAGCTGGAAGAACAACAACAAAAAAAGTCTTCAGAAAGAGAGTGTACCCGCAGAAACCTTGATTGTCGACTTCTGACATTCAGAACTATAAGAGAACACATTTATATTGTTTTAAGCCACCAAGTTTGTGGTAATTTTTTATTGCGGCCCTGAGAAAGTAATACCTGTCCTGTCATCAATTTAAAAATATACTCACAGGTGCATAGACATAGTTTAAAACATCCGTGGTATAAGCAGGAGTAAATTTAGATGGTATAAACGGGAGTAAATACTCTTAAAATATCTTATACTCTATAATGAGAGATTGAAGTATGCAGTATTGTTGTGGCCTTATGTGATGCAAAGTCTTAGCTTTGAGATTCTAAAAGAATTAAAGTGTAGTGTATCGTACTCTCAACTCAGCACAGCTTTTGATAAACATGAAACAGAAGATGACTCAATAGTGAGATTTTGGTGCCAAGTATATATAGCTATTATTATTAATGATATTATTTTGAGACAGGGTCACACTCTGTTGCCCAGGCTGGAGTGCAGTGGTAGGATCACAGCTCACTGCAGCCTTGACCTCCTGGGCTTAAGCTATCCTTCCTCCTGAATAGCTGAGATGACAGGTGCATGCCACCATGCCCAGCTAATTTTTATTTTTTGTAGAGACAATGTCTCACTATGTTGCCCAGGCTGGGCTCAAACCATGCTTTCATCTTGGTCTTCCAAAGCGCTGAGATTACAGGCATGAGCCACTGTGCCTAGGCACAAGGACATTATCAAAAACCAGATATGCAGATAAACAGTTGACTTTTAGTTTAAAAATATGAAGCAACAGATTTGTATCATTGCCCACGTAGCCTTTCAATTCTGCATAAAGTGGATGGTAGATAGTGCTAAAACTTTCTCCAGGAAGCAGTTCTGAACCTACTCTGTGCCAAAATCTTTTGCCTTGTATTTTGGTTATTTTTAATCTTAGGTTATGCCCTTTCTAGAGACACAAGGAGGAAAACAATGCCTTTGACTGCTCCCTGGGTCTAGATTTAAAGTTCTCCCATGTTTACAGCTGTAAAACACTGAAAAAAATTACTTAACCATTTTGAGCCTCACCTAACTAGTTTGTAAAATAAAAATAAATATACACTAAGTACTCTATAATTAGGCAGTTGTGAGCTTTCAGTACGGAGGTCATGTGGGCAAAGCATTAGAAATGAGAAAGAGTTGTCACTTTTTGAAAGCAAAGTATATGAATTTTGATATCTGTGTCTCAGCTTTGTCTAATATTAATATATTATAAGTCTCTTATGTAATTTTAAATTGTCTAGTAGACACGTGGAAAGGTTTTTAAAAAGTGAAATACATATATTTTCTGTAACCCAATATATACAAAAAATTACTTTGACATGTGACCTATATACATATTATTTATGAGTTATTTTACATTTTTCGTACTGAAGTCTTTGCAATCAGCTGTGTATATTACATTAACAACACATCTCAATCTGGCCTTTCATATTTCAAGTGTTCAGTAGTTGCATGAGACTAATGGCTACTGTATTGGACAGTACAGGTATGTATAGTTGAACACAAAGCAGTCATTTAAGAAATGTTCTAGGCCCCAAGGACAAACTCCCCTTCTTGCAGCAACTGCCATGGTCTGCTGCCACAGCCCTGGTTGAAGTGCAAACAAAGTGCATGCCTCCCCAGCTACCTGCACACAGCGGCTGCCACTGAAAGCAACCCCTGCCTTCCCGGTAGCAGAGCTACTCTCGGGCTGCTGCTGACCCTGCATAAGCATTCCACTGTGAGCCTGGTGATCACCTCTCCTTTGGCCACTACAGCCAACTCCTAAATACACCACCATGGAGCCTAAGGACAGGTTGGCCCAGCCCAGCTCCATCCTCCTAGTGCCCAATCATGCTGTCTAGGAGGCTAGGGACTGCCTAGCTTAGTCCACCAACATTGGCACCAGTGCACTCCTCCTGGGAATTTGGTGTTAGGCTTACCCAACCTGCCTCTACCATCACAGTGGACACCCACCTGCATGGCCTGGGGACTGTCCCACCCAGCCTGTTACGGCCACACCCAACACCAGTACAGACTTGTGAAACCAAGAGGCTAGTCATGCTGGTGCTATTGCCATTGCACACACCATACCCTCTGCCCAAAAGCCCAATGACCCTTATAGCAAACCATCCCACTGTTGCCACTTCTGACACCTTAGCAAGCCACCTGGGAGCACAATAATTGGCCCACCCGGACACAGTAAAACGAGTGTTAGTGTATAACCTGAAACCAAAGGATAGGCATGCTTTGCCTGCCGCTATCACCACTGAGTCCCCAAAGCCAGCCCACTGGGCATCCCCATCCCTAGCAAACTTCACTACAGGTTCTATTAACAACTTACCCTAAGCAACTGAGAAAATCATAGACACCATTGACACTGTTTAAGATGAAGAAATCACATGAAGTCTGCACGACTGCACACATGCAGAATCAAAGCCAAAGTGGCGCACCCAACCAATATCATAAATACACCTTCAGGAAAAAGTTGTTCCTTATGAAAAAAAATTCAAAAAATTGAAAGAAGTGACTATTATGCCAGAAGCACTGATACCAAAATAAGGACATGAAAAACACAAAACAGCAAAGAAATATGACATCTCCAAAAGGACACAGTAATTATTCAGCAACAGATTTCAATAAAAAACACATTTATAAAGTTCTGGATTACTAATTTACAATATTGATATTGAAAAAGCCCAGTGAGGTATAAGAGAATACAGAAAAAAAATAATACAAAGATATCAAGAAAACAATTCAGGGCATAAATAAGAAAGGTACCAAAGATATCTATATCCTAAACAAGAAACAAATAGAAATTCTGTAACTAAAGCCCTCAGTTAATAAAATGCATTCAAGAACTTCAAAAATAGACTAGATTAAGCAGAAGAAAAAATTTCAAGACTTGAAAACAAGTCTTTTGAAATAATCAAATCAGACAGAAAAAAAAGATTAAATAATAAAAAAGAATAAAGAAGTCCTACATGACATATGGGACACCATAAAGTGACCAAATACTTGAATTTTTAATGTTCCAGAAGGCGAAAGGAAAATTAAAGGATTAAAAAGCTGACAAAATAATTGCTGAAAAATCTCCCAAATCTAGTAAGAGATTTAGACATCCAGATACAGGAACCTAAGAGATAATCAAAATGGATACAGTGCAGATAGGTCTTCTACATGGGACATTATTGTCAAACTGCTGGAGTCAAAGACAAAAAGAATTATAAAAAGAGCAACAAAAAATAAAGTATCTAGTCAAATATAAATGAATTATCTGCAAATTAACAGTGAATTTCTCAGTAGAAACCTTGCAGGCCAGATGGGATGATATACTCCAAATATTAAAAACAAAAATAACTGCTAGCCAAGAATACTATATCCAGCGAAGTTATTCATCAAAAATGAAAGGGAAATAAAGTATTTGCCAGAGAAGTGAAAATTGAAGGAATACATCACCACAAAACTGGGCCTACAAGAAATGCTGTAGTACTATACCCGGCAGACAAAGGACCATATTTACCATCATAACAATGCAAGAAAACATAAAACCCACTAGTAGAGGTAACACACAAATAAAGAAGAACTCAAATGTTACCACAAATCCACAATACCACAAAGACTCAAGTGTTACTGCAAATCCACAAAACCACAATGATAAACAAGAAGAGAGAAAGCAACAAAGGACATACAAAATAACCAGAAATCAATGAACACAATGATTTAAATGAGTGAATTTTAAATCATGACCCAACTACATGCATACAAGAAACTCATCTCCTTTATTAAAATAGATATAATAGATACAGACTAAAAAGAAAGAGATGGAAAATATATTTCATGCAAATGGGAAAACAAAGTGAGAAGTGATACTTACACAAGATAAAACAGGCTTTAAGTCAACAACTGTAAAAAGTGGTAAAAAGGTCATTATAAAATGAAAAAGGAATCAATTCAGCAAGATAATACAACAATTATAAGCATATATGCATCCAACATTGAGGCATCCAGATATATAAAGCAAATATTAGACCTAAAGGGAGAGATAGACTTCAGTACTATAATAGTTGGGTACTTCAACATCCCACTTACAGTATTAGACAAATTATCTAGACAGAAAAGTAGCAAAGAAACACTGTTTTTGAACTGTACATTAGACCAAATGAACCAAACAGAGATTTACAGAACATTCTGTCCAACAGCTACAGAATATACATTCTTCTCATCAGCACATAAAACATTCTCCAGGATAGACCATTATGTTGAGTCACAAAAAAAGTCTCATCAAATAAGAAAAATTGAAACCATATCTCATGAAAATTATCTCATCAGACTATAAAACTAGAAATCAATAATAAAAAGAACTGTGGAAACTATAAAAATGCATGGAAATTAAACTACATGCTTCTGAACAACTACTGGGTCAATGAAGACAATAAGATAAAAATTAAAACAATTCCTTGAAACAAATAAAAATAGAAAAACAGCACATTACAACATGTGGGATACAACAAAAGCAGTGCTAAGAGGAAAGTTTATAACAATAAATGCCTACATCAAAACATTAGAAAGATCTTAAGTAAACAGTCTAACATATACCTCAAGGAACAAGAAAAGCAAGAAAAAAATGAAAAATTCGCAGAAGAAAAGAAATAATAAAAATTGGGCCAGCACTAAAGGAAACAGAGACTAAAGAAAAAAATACAAAGGATCAATGAAATGAAAAGTCAATTCCACAGAGAGATAAACAAAATGAATATGTTGCTAGCTTGGCTAACAAAGCAAGGAGGAGAGAAGACCCAAATAAACAAAATTATTAATGAAAAAGAAAATATTACAAGTGATAACACAGACTTACAAAAGATAAACAGAGACTCCTATTAACAACTAGATGTTTACAAGCTTAACAGAAACTAGAGGATATGGATAAATTCCTGGACATGTGTAACCTATCAAAGTTGAATCAGGAAGAAATATAAAGTCAGAATAGATCAAAAATGAGTAATGAGATTGAAGCAGTAACAAACCATTTCCAAAAAAAAAAAAAAAAAAAATCCAGAACAGAAAGGCTTCAATGCCAAACTGTATCAAACTTTCAAAAATGAACAAACACCAATTCTTCTCAAACTATTCAAGAAACTTGAAGAGGAGGGAATTTTCCCTAATTCATTCTATGTGGCCAGCATTTCTCTGATGCCAAAACCACACAAGGATACAACAACAATAATAACAACATAATACAGACCAATATCTTTGATGGATATTGATGCAAATAACTTCAACAAAATACTGGCAAATCAAATCCAACTTCACATCAAAAAGATAATACACCATATCAACTGGGATTTATCCCAGGGATGTAAGGATGATTCCACATAGGCAAATCAATAAACGTGACACATCACATCAACAGAATGAAGGACAAAACCTTATTATCATCTCAATAGTTGCAATAAAGTACTTGATACAATTCCATAGTGCTGTATGATGAAATGTCTCTATGAACTAGGTATTAAAGAAACATACCTCAACATAATAAAGGACATATGTGACAAACCTTCATCACCCTTTCCCCCCAAAAATGGACTAAGACAAGGATGCCAGCTGCCACCACTTTTATTCAACACTGTATTTAGAAGTCCCAGCCAGAGCAAGGAGGTAAAAGAAAAAAAGAAATAGCATCCAAACTGGTATAAAGGAAAGCAAAATATCCCTCTTTGCAGGAGACATGATTTTAAATCTAGAAAAATGAAAAGACTTCATCAAAAATGTTTAGTTCCAATAAATACATTCAGATACAGAATATCCATTAAACATATGGAATATAAAATGAACGTGCAAAAAGCAGTAGCTTTTTTAAACACCAATAATGAAAGAGCTGATAAAAAGTCAAAAAACTAATACCATTTATAAGAACTACAAAAAAGATATCTAGAAATAGATTAGACAAAAGAGATAAAAGACATCTCTACAGGGAAAACTACAAAACAATGATGAGAGAAATTGAAGGGGACATAAGCAAATGGAAAGACATCCCATGCACACGGATCAGAAGAATTAATGTTAGAATGATGATAGTGGTTAAAGCAATTAAAAGATTCACTGCAAACCCTATCAAAATAACAATACCATTTTTCATTGATATAGAAAAAATGGCCCAAAATGTATATGGAACTAACAAGGATCTTAGAGAGCTAAAACAACCCTGAGCAAGAAAAGGCAAAGTTGGTTGCATCAAAATATTTTCTAAGGCCATGGTAATAAAAATAGCATGGTTTGGGTATAGAAACAGACACATAGACCAATGGATCACAATAGAGAACACAGAAATAAATTCATGTATTTACAGCCAACTGATTTTGACAAAGGCACTAGCAACATACATTGGGAAAGGATAGTCTCCTCAATAAATGGTGCTAAAAATTTGATATCCACTTGCAGAAGAATGAAACTGGAACCCTAGCTCTCATCATATTATAAAATCACAAGATAGGCTGGGCGCAGTGCCTCATGCCTGTAATCCCAGCACTTTGGGAGGCCGAGGTGGGCAGATCATGAGGTCAGGAGTTCAAGACCAGCCTGACCAACATGGTGAAACCCTGTCTCTACTAAAAATACAAAAAAATTAGCCGGGCATGGTGATGCCTGCCTGTAGTCCCAGCTAGTCAGGAGGCTGAAGCAAAAGAATCTCTTGAACCTGGGAGGTGGAGGTTGCAGTAAGCTGAGATTGCACCACTGCACTCCAGCCTGGACAATAAATCAAGACTCTGTCAAAAAAAAACCAACAAAAAACCTCAAGATATATAAAATACTTAACTTCAGACTTAAAAATATAAAACAACTAGAAGAAAACACGAAAGAAACACTTCATGACATTGGGGTAGGCAAGGATTTTATAGTTAAGACCTCAAAAGCACATGCTACAAAAACAAAAAGTGACAAATGGGACTATGTTAAACTAAAACAAATTCTGCACAGCAAAGGAAACCATAAACAGAGGGAGTAGACAACCTGTTGAATGAAATAAATATTTGCAAACTATTCAGCCAACAAGGGTCTAATATCCAGAATATACAAAGAACTTAACTCAACAGTAAACAAACAAAGTGGGCAAAAGACATGAATAGACATTTCTTAAAAGAAAACATAAAAATGGCCAACAGACATATGAAAAAATACGTAACATCATTACTCATTAAATAAATGCAAATTAAAATGGCAGTAACATTTATAATCTTACCTTAGAATGTCTATTATTAAAAAGACCAAAAAAAAAAAAACCAGAAAAATCAAACTCTTAATTTACTCTTGGTGGAAATGTAAATTAGTACAGCCACTAGGAAAAACGTTATCGAGATTTCTCAAAAACAAAATATAGAAGTACCCTATGATCCAGTAATCCCATTACTGAATATTTATTTAAAGGAAAAGAAATAAGTATGTCAGAGGAGTAGCTGCATTCCTGTTTGTTTGATTGAAACAGAGTCTCGCTCTGTCACCCAGGCTGGAGTGCAGTGGCGCCATCTCAGCTCACCACAACCTCTGCCTCTCATGTTCAAGCGATTCTCCTGCTTCAGCCTCCCTGCTAGCTGGGACAACAGGCATGCGCCACCACACCTAGGCCTTCCAAATTGCTGGGATTACAGGTGTGAGCCACTGCGCCCAGTGAGACTAGAGGTTTTTAGGGATATTTTGGTAGGCAATGGGTTAGAGAATGTTCTTTTTCTCTTCCACCAGATAAGCAAGTCCCAGACTGGGGCTGCTTCTTTGACCTGGGTCCTAGAATGACAGAGACATAAAGCACAGCTGCTATAGTCAATCCTGAGCTCCCATATATTGGGAATAAGAGAAAATCTGCAGTTGCAAGTCACTAACAGGCTGGCCTTGTTTTTGAAGTGAGGCCACAGTGAAGAAGAGAGGATGACAAACCTCAGCGACTATTCAAGTACCTGAACTGCCGAAGAAATGATTATGCTTTTGATAATATATTTTCAGAAAATAAAATACACGTGAAGGCTGGAGAATGGGCTGGAGAAAGAAGAATGTCCATGCGGGTCGGGGAGTTTTTTCAGTAAGAATGAACCTTTGAACTTTTTAAAGGATATGAAGTAGTTCACCAAAGAGGTAAGTGAGGACGACATCCCAGCAGGGAGATGATGATAGAAAAGGAAGAAAAGAGCAAAATAGGATGAGGTCTGGAAAGCATACAGAAGAGTTCCACTTCAGTAATGTGTAGTATTGAGTATTTCTAAACCTTAGTGATCTAAAGTAAATCAAAAGGGGTTTAGATTTTAGTAAGAAACACTGAGAATTCAAGAGTTTTAAGTAGATGCCGAGACCAGCTTGGTCGGGGAGACCCTAACCCAGCGGCGCTAGAGGAATTAAAGACACACACACAGAAATACAGAAGTGTGAAGTGGGAAATCAGGGGTCTCACAGCCTTCAGAGCTGAGAGCCCTGAACAGAGATTTACCCACGTATTTATTAACAGCAAACCAGTCATTAGCACTGTTTCTATACATATTAAATTAACTAAAAGTATCCCTCATGGGAAAGGAAGGGATGGGCCGACTTAAAGGAATAGGTTGGGCTAGTTAACTGCAGCAGGAGCATGTCCTTAAGGCACAGATCACTCATGCTATTGTTTGTGGCTTAAGAATGCCTTTAAGTGGTTTTCCGCCCTGGGCGGGCCAGGTGTTCCTTGCCCTCATTCCCATAAACCCACAACCTTCCAGTGTGGGTCTTAGGGCCATTATGAACATGTTACAGTGCTGCAGAGATTTTGTTTATGGCCAGTTTTAGGGGCCAGTTTATGGCCAGATTTTGGGGGGCCTACTCCCAACAGTAGAAGCAATAAAGTTAGATTTTTAATTTAAAATGGATGATGTTGTAGGCGATGCTACCGTTCAAAATATTTGTTTAGTGGCTGAGAATAAATAGTGAGAATCTGTTGTTTGCCAATTGCTCATCAGTGCTCTGTTTCACAAAAGGGTTTTAGGGTGATGTCAAAAATTGTGAAGGGCCTGGAATTTTACCCTCTTAAAGTTCATAAGCCATTGTGTTATTCCATGAGTACAGGCAGAGGACATGCGATTATTGTGTCAGAAAGAAGAGACATTACTACGCACAGCAACAACCTTGTCCACAGCTTCAATTTGTTGTTTATTTCCCATTCTCATGTTCCCACTTGCGGAAGAGTAATTCTCAAAGCCTAGATGGATGCCTACAGACACAGTGAGTTGAGGTACAGAAGGGAACACCGAGCTGGGGGATTTACAGTTAACAGAAGCAAGCTTGCTCTTTGTCCAAGAAAGTTTACTTCATCCTTCAAGGATTCTCACTGCCAATGTGATCCTGGTAAATGGCCCAAGTAAGGAGCTCTCAGAGCCTTGCATTCTTGACATACCAAACAAGAGCACAAAAGAATGCTTAGGTCGCATAGAGGATTTTATCTCCTAACAGGTAATTGCATCATTAGATACAGGAAAAAATGTGTTTCAATTTTATTTTGTATTAAAAATCTAAGGATAAATTATATTTAAATATTTTCACCCTTTAAAAGGGACCTATGGAAGAACTTATGAGTATGTTTCAAATGAGTATACTTATGGTTCCAATGATCACCATTACTGAGCAGATCAGTTATCACTCAGTGGAATTTCATTAGCTACTGTGGTGGCTTCGGTTTCTATAAAGTTTAATTATTTTTTCCAGTCTATTATTACACACATATGTTAAAAAGTTAAAGGTATAAGCTAATGAATTAACTTTAGGATGCTCATCACAACTACAAGTTGCACTTTGCTGATCAAAGATTTTAGATAGTATATTAGAATGTCTCTGGTAATAAAAATAAAAGTTTAAAAAGAAAAAATTAGTGTGAATCATATTTGGTACTTTTTTATTAATTTGTAATGAATACAATTTATAGTTTATAAATGTATTACTTTTATTGATACATTTCAAATATTATCTTGAACACTTTGCTCAGCCTGCTGAATAGAAATAAAATGTAAGCGGAAGATAAATGAATTTATTTTTAACAAAAAATTCAAGATTCAGAATTTAGGTAAAAGAGGCCATTTTTTGGCCTAGATATGGTGGCCTAGCTACATTACATATGCATATTTTGAAAATCAGACTCCAAAATAATATACATTAAAATGTCATTTTAAAACTTTATAATTGTCACTAAAGTATTTTTATTATACAAAAAGTTAAAGTAAATTAAAGAGTGTGCTACTTGTTAAATAGAACGAAATATAATTATGTACTAGAACTGTGTCTGGAACATTTACATTTACATTTGTCAAATAAATGCAAAATTATAGATTGTCTGAATTTAAGAAGAGATATTTATTGAGTTACACACACTGTAAGTGATGCTAGGCCTACACTGGTGAGCAAAATAGATATCTCTTTTGTCCTCATGAAGCATCTACTATCATGGAGTACACAGAAATTATTACACAATAACAGAAATGATTTCCTAGTTAAACACTATTATAAGTGATATGAACAAAAATAACAGGATTCTGTGAAGGGGCATAACAGGATCTATTGAAACTGTGACATACAAGACAATATCTACAGGAAGGTAAGGTTTACTGTGTGTCCTAGGACTAAGCAGACCTTAACCAGGAACCAGGGAGTGAAAGATTAAGCCCTGGTGATGGGATAGCATCAATGAGGCCACTTGATGTGAGAGAAACTCCAGCATTTTTACAGATACTGAAAGACATCCAATGTGGCTATGATGATGAGTGAAACTGGCATAAGATGAGCTGGAGTTGGGTAGGTGGAAGAAGTCAGGTGTAGTGGATTGAATGGTGGGTTCCAAAGATATCAGATCTTAATCCCTGGAGCCTGTGAATGTGATTAAGTTGAGAGTCATGAGATGAGATGTTAACCCTGGATTAACTCTAAAGAAGATTAATCCTAAATGTCATCACAAGTGTGTTTGTAAGAGAGAGGTAGAGGAACATCAGAAACATATAAAATAAGGCAATGTGAAGATGGAACAAGAGACATTTAATGATGATGAAATTGACAACCAGAGAGATGCAGCCTCAAACCAAGGAGTCTTGGTAGTTCCCAGAAACCAGAGGAGGCAAGGAAGAAATCATGCTCTAGACTCTCTGGAGAGAAAAATGGCTCTGCCAACACCTGGATTTTGAACTTCTGGCCTCCAGAGCTGTTAGAGAATACATTTCTTTTGTTTTAAGCCACCTAGTTTGTGGTAATTTTTTAGATCATTCATATTTAAGGCTCTAAGTGCAATAGGAAGGAATGGGTAAGTTCTTCTGCAGGGTTTGGTATTGTCTATTTAAGGGGCAAAAATAAGTCACTATAACTTCCTTGTGGATAATGGACTATAAAAGTCACTAGGGGAAGCTAGGAGACCAGTTAGGGGAGGCCACTTCAGTAGTTCCACTGAAAGATGAGTAAATGATAAGCCTGGAATTCAAACCAATAAACTCAAAGCAGCAAAGCAGTTGAGTAAATATTAATAAGTAATAGGTCATTTTGCTTAATATGTTCTCCTGAGGCTTTATTTAAGGGAGACTTAAATCTCCAATGATTTCTATGTATTTACCTTCTCGGCAACTATAAGGAAAGTAATAGATAAGTTTCCCAAAATACAGCATCCACATTTAACATTTGTTTTGCCTATACACTTGAAACTTTTAGATTACAGACTCAACTTTAATATATATTTACTTTCTTCATTTTTCTTAATCACATACACAAGTATTAATTAGATGTGTTGATCAGGAGGAGATAAACTACGACTATGTGAGTTTCACATAATTCTCAAAATAAAGCAAACTTAACTAATGGATACACTTCATTGCAACTCATCCTCTTATCACATCTCCCAAAGCTGCCTATGGAGATCACAGAAAGTTTAGTTTCTGTGGAAAGAAGTCTACTAATTCAATAAGGATATATGACACAGTTGTGAATAGGTGTTTTCTCCAGATTATATATGTACAGTTTAAACTTTAAAGTATATATATGTAAAGTATAGATTAACATGTGATATGACCAGTATTAGGGACAAGTGGTGTAGCATATAAAAGAGTGATTCATGTACCTGTAATACTATGAGATGATTATCAAATTCTAACTGTTTGCCAGGCACTCTTCTAGGCTCTTAACATGAATTAACCAATTTGATCCTCTCAATAATCTTATGAGGTAGGTATTTTTGTTATCACTTTCTCTTAAAGGTAGAGTCACTGAGGGACAAATTACTTGACTAGGAGTAGACAACAAGACAGTGGGAGAACTGAGATTTGAACTTCAGCAGACTCACTCCAGACCTACAAAACATTGTATTACAATATGATTTTGATTATTTTAAAGTTATTTATATTGGCACACTCAAATAATAAAAGGCATGATTTCCATAAGATGTTAGAATCTTTGAAACAACTGTCAGTCCCTTAAAGAAAACAACTAAGTTGTCTGCCAATATCTGCCACTTTATCACTGCTCACATTTTTGACTGTACTGTGTTCTTTTGAATAAATGACTGATTGAATGAGTAAATATGTAAACTAAACAATTTTAAGGCTGATTGATAAACTCAAGGCCAACCAAATTGTTGCCCAATTATAAGATTAATTATTAGAAGAAAAGAAAATGTTGAAAAAACAGCAGTCATGTTTTAGGGGAATTATTACAGTTCCTCACACCAATTATTTCAGGGTGTTTTAGGCATTTTAAAATTCATATTTCCTTGTTTGTATGGAAACAGTAGTATCTGACCTATCTCATAGGGTTGAGTATCCAGGCACTATTATATGTCAAATATGACTTAGATTCTAAAATACAGTCCTCTAAGTGAGGGTGCAGGGTGGGGAGAGACGATTTGGGGATGATACTGTTCCATCTCAGATCACCAGGCATTAGAGTCTCATAAGGAGCAGGCAACCTAGACTTCTGACATGTGCAGTTCACAACAGGGTTCCTGTTCCTATGAGAATCTAATGCTGCTGCTGATCTGCCAGGAGGCGGAGCTCAGGAGGTAACGCTCACCTCCTGCTGTGAGGCCCTTTTCCTGACAGGCAATGGACCAGTACGGATCTCCAGCCTGCGGTTTAGGACCCTGCTCTAAGTTTAAATAATTCAATACTGAATACTTCAAAAATTATTTTCTGAACTTTCATGATAGATTCTATACAATTTTCAATAAGCAAAAGAGATGGGTAGATAGAGATAGGTAGATAGATAATAGATGTATAAATACAATATGATAGGTAAACGAGAAACAACAAGAGATCACTTGAATATCCCTAAAATTAATCTAATTATTAGAAGCCTGTATATTGTTAGTCAACATCTCCCCCTTTTCATTACCCAAACTTAAAGTGCAAAAATTCCCTATTTTCTCACTATATAATAAATCTTATTCAAACAAAATAACTCTAACATAATCTTCTTTGTTATTTATTATTTAAAAGCCTTTCTTGCCCAGACCTCTATTTACATGATGTCTTTCCTGGGTCTTTACTGATAGCTCACAGTCCGTTATCCTGTAAGCATTATTTAGAATGCAATGCAAACCTGTCCACTCGTTCTCACTGACCCTCATTTTGTCCTGTAGATGATCACCCTTGTTAGCCCTGCATTTCGGTACTGAGAAGAACATGGATCAACTAAAGCATTTCCTATACTCTCTTTTCCAATACATACGACAAAAGATGAGACATCGCTATTTATGTCTCTCTCTCTCTTTCCAAATCATGGCTTATTTATTCTGGTCTGTTTATTTTAATTTACAGGCTAGTTCTAAAAACAGGGAAAATGTTTTCTTTTTTCTCAATTATGTGATAAATTATCATGCATTGCAGTCTTCTGTGTGGAAACCTATGAAGACTCTGAAAAAGTAAAATACATTTTTATAACATTTTCTTTATTCATGCACTTACTTCATCCTTTCATATAACTTCAACTTAAAAAGCTGGTTTTCCCACACACACACAAAAATGAGCTTTAAACATGTAAAGTTGAAAAAGCTAGCTAGTTTATGCATTTGGTTTTGTGTGAAGCAATACAAAAAATATCATTATGCATTTTTTATTTAAAAGTTGCTAAGTTGAAAGTTCCGATATTTCTTATTAAGTGAATTAGTGGCGAAAAAGTTTCTTCACAGCTATTTTGTATGATAAAGTGGTTGATGTTTAAAAACATGAAAATGAATACTTTTAACCTCAACTGTAAATTGAGAAATTTTGTTAACTATTAAATGATTATTTTTCTTCTTTCGCAGAGAGAAAAAATGCACCAGGATTTATTGCAGCCATTAAGCAACGCATTTAAGTTACATTAAGGAATCCAGTTTTTCTTTATCTAGTCTAAGATATTTTATACCATAAAACTTCCCTCATGATATTTTAAACTAAACACTCATTTCTTCATGGAATCAGCAACATGATTTTCAAAAATTATTGTGCTTAAACAAGAGCATGAAAATTAACAAACAGAAAAACCTGAATGAACTTGAGGCAACAAAAATAGCAAAAAGAATGATCAACCAGATAGTAATTTTAAAATACAGTTTTTTAAATCAATTTCCACAACTGTCAACATGTGCGATTCAGTGTTGATAAATTAAGCCTAATATCTTAGATTTAAAGATACAAAATACGTTTTATGCTGAGTATTTCTTTAAAAGGTCATGCAAAACCCCTATTTGGTCAATCAAATCATAATGTTGCCTTGGTCTACATTATACTTCGAGTGATATATACTCTCCCAGAAAGTCTTTTGGATACAGGATAAAGTAAAAAAAAAAAATACGGAGAAAGTCAGTCTTTAAAAATGTATATATTTAAAATAAAAATAACTTTTTCACAAGGCATTACTAAGAATGTTCAAATTAAAGAGCTCTCTTGAAGGGTTAGACAAGAACATCCTTGCTCTGGGCTGACCAAGACAGTGCTGACTTGCTTCATGCTGGCTATGGCCAACAGGTGGCACCAACCCCCTCCTATAAAGACCAGCACACCAGACCCCCATGAGTGGTCCTCTAGGTGCGTCACACAACTCCAAAGAGAAATCTTGGCAAGGAATAGCTCATATTTTTGTGACCACCTATTGACCATCTGTTGACTATTTTCTACGACAACAACCAAAACGTTTTTTTTTTAAGCCTTAAATGTTTAACTTATTTTAAAATGCAACAAAAGGAAACAAACAACCCTCTAGGACAGTGAGCCCAGGAGAAGGGAGAAGATGTGTATTGTGCTCTAGGCTTAGCTTATTCAACCATTTAGAACAATATTAAAGATTTCAGGCCGGGCATGGTGGCTCACGCTTGTGATCCCGGCCCTTTGGGAGGCCAAGGTGGGCAGATCATTTGAGGTCAGGAGTTCAAGACCAGCCTGGCCAAAATGGTGAAACCCCCATCTCTACTAAAATTATGAAAATAAGCCTGGCGTGGTGGCACGTACCTGTAGTCCCAGCTACTCGGGAGGCTGAGGCAGGAGAGTTGCTTGAACCCAGGAGACGGAGGTTGAAGTGAGCTGAGATCTCACCATTGCACTCTAGCCTGGCAACAGAGCAAGACTCTGTCTGAAAAAAAAAAAAAAAAAAAAAAAAGGTTTCAGAAACCGTAAGAAATATTATTCAAAATATTCTTAATGATATGTTGATAATATGAAATAAATTACAAAGTTTGAGATGCATCTCCCTAGAGATTACATATAACGGCCTCATATAGATCTGCTTTTGTTACCATTTTCATCTCCACATATCTTATCAGCATGGGGGTGCTCTAGGGTAAGGAAGGGGAGGTAGATCAGGATGCAAGAGCAGAAAACAAGCGAGGCTTACCTGTACATGAAGATAAGAACAAGGGCAATAGTTGCTGTTTCTTTGAACAATGGACTTTAGAAAGATGATTTTTCTAATTTTTGCGACCATGACACATTTATTTCTTCATTTTTCCCAGTATTTGCACCACTCTTTCTCCACAAACCATACATTTAAAAATTATTAAAAAGTAGGCACAGCCAGGCACGGTGGCTCACGCCTGTAATCCCAGCACTTCGGGAGGTTGAGGCGGGTGGATCACAGGTCACAAGTTTGAGACCATCCTGGCCAACATGGTGAAATCCAGTCTCTACTAAAAATATAAAAATTAGCTGGGCGTGGTGGCACGCGCCTGTAATCTCAGCTACTCAGGAGGCTGAGGCAGGAGAATTGCTTGAACCAGGGAGGCAGAGGTTGCAGGAGAATTGCTTGAACCAGGAAGGCAGTGAGCCGAGATCCTGCCACTGCACTCCAGCCTGGGCAATAGAGCGAGACTCTGTATCAAAAAAAAAAAAAAAAAGTAGGCACAAAACTTCTAACAAAGTAACAGTACATTCCTCTCTTCCTTCTGAATACACATGCTCTTCTGCAGTGGTAAACACTGCAGTCTAGGTTCCTTCTTCCGTTCTGTCACTTTGCATACACACACACATACACACACACACACACACACACAGAGAGAGTAATAATGTGAATTAGCACATATATGTTGAAATACTTTCAATAGTACTTTATATATACTATCTAGTGCTCCCAAAGTGCTAGGATTACAGGCATGAGCCACCGCTTCTGACCTAATTTCAATTTTTTATGATAACGTTCAATGTTTCAAATTCTTATTTGTAACATATTCTTCTTCCTTAATAAGCAGAAAACTATTATCTGCTCAAATCTTTTGCCTATTTTTAAATGAGTTGCTGAGTTATCTTGGGTCTGGTTTCTTTATCAGTTTTGATGATCACTGCCTATTAATTAAACAGTTTAGATAATTTAATATAACTATTGTCATGGTTGGTTATTAATTTGCCATTTGCTGTTTTCTATTTGTCCTATTTGTTCCTGCTCTACTTTTTTACTTTTTAATGCATTATTTTAGATTTAGTGTATTTTATGGTTCTGTTTTTTCTTTATTGTTTGACTTATTCGCTATAATTCTTTGTTTGATTGTGTTTTTGATTGTTTGCTTTCAATATTTTTTCTTACATTACAAATTTTTATTATAATCTATTTTCAAATGATATGATACCACTTTGTGCATAGTATAAGAATCTTACAGAAGTATATTTTCATTTTTTTCTACTATCCATTTTGTCATTATTGTCATTTATATTATAAAACTTGCAATTGAATATTACTTTTTTTATTTAAAGAGTCACTTATCATTAGGAAATTTTTACATAATAAGAAAAACTTATACATTTATCCACATAATTACCCCTTTAAACTCTTTAATCCATTGTGTATAACCAGATTTCAATTTGGTGTCATTTTACTTCTCCTTCAAAATTTTCCTTTAAATTTTTCTTCCTTTATTTTACACATATTGCTTCACTAACTTTTGACTTGTCTTATTAGTCAAGGTAGACCTCTGAGAAGTCTACCTTATTCATATCTATGTATGTACTGTTTGGTTTTTCTCTGCTTATTTATGTATTTATTTACCCCTGGTTTTAAGCAACTTGACTATAATGTGTCTTCAAATAATTTTTGTCATCACTGTATTTAGGGTTCACTTAGCTTTTTGGATCTGTGGATTTAGCTTTCATCAAATTTGGAAAGATTTTTTACTATTATTTTTTCTAATAGTATCATTTCTAACTTTTGTCCTGCCCCTTCTCACTTTCTGAGATTCCAATTATATTTATAGTAAACTGCTCAAAATTTGTTTTGCAGCTCAGTGATGCACTATTTATTTTAAAGCCCTTTTTCTTTTCTGAATTTGGATAATTTCTATGTCTATTGTCAAGTCTCTTAATCTTTTATTCTGCAATTTCTAATCTTCTGTTAATTTCACCAGTTCTATTACATATCAGATACTGTAGTTTTTATCTCTCAAATTCAAACTGCATCTTTTTATATTTCCATGCTTTATTTAACAGACTCTCATTTCCTCTAGCTTCTTGTGCATATGGAATACAGTCATAATAACTGTTGCAGTGTTATTGTTACTAATTCTGCAGTCTGTGTTTTGGGGCTAGTTTTGATTGGGTGATTTTTCCACTTTACCGTGGGTCATATTTCCATGCTTTTTTGCGTACCTGGTCGTGTTTGAATAGACACAAACAGGTGATACTTACCTTGTCATGTCTGTACCTTTGCATTTCTATAAATACTGCTGAGCTTTGTTATTGGAACAGTCAAATTACCTAAAACAGCGTGATTTCCTGTCTTACTGTAAGGTTTTGTTAAGCAGTACCAGAACAGCACGTATTCTGGGTCTACGTTTCCCCAGTGGTTGAGCAAATCACCTCTGAGAACTCTACCAAATAACCTGTGAATCAGGAGGTTTTCCACTCTGCCTGTGGAGCTAGGAACTATTCTTAGCTCCCTGTGAGTTCTGAAACGTGTTAGGTAGTTTCCTCATAAATAGGCACCAATCAGGACTCAGCTGAAGACTCAAGGGGACCGCTGCACATCTGCAGACTGCTTTTTCTGTGCAGCTTCCTCCTCTGGGCATACCGGCTGTGAACTCTACCCTCTCGTCCTATGGACTCTCAACCCCCTCTCCTCAACTCATTGGGAGTGCTGTGCTTGCCTGGGTTTCTTCTCACTGCCAGACAGGCAGGAAATTCTTCTTCTTCTTTTTTTTTTTTTTTCCTTGAGATGGAGTTTCACTCTTGTCACCCAGGCTAGAGTGCAACGGCACTATTTTGGCACACTGCAACCTCTGACTCAGGTTCAAGGGATTCCCCTGTCCCAGCCCCCCCAGTAGCTGGGATTACAGGCACCCAGGCAGGAAATTCTTTACAGACAGGATACCGTGTCAATAGTAAAGCTCACCTTGTTTGTTTCCATCTATAGGAAGAACTGCCCTTAATTGTGTATCTTCAAGGCTTTGAAAAATGTTGTTTGGGCCGGGCGCGGTGGCTCACACCTGTAATCCCAGCACTTTGGCAGGCCGAGGCAGGCAGATCACGAGGTCAGGAGATCGAGACTATCCTTGCTAACATGGTGTAACCCCGTCTCTACTAAAAATACAGAAAATTAGCCGGGCGTGGTGGCAGGCACCTGTAGTCCCAGCTACTCGGGAGGCTGAGGCAGGAGAATGGCGTGAACCCGGGAGGCAAAGCTTGCAGTGAGCCGAGACCATGCCACTGCATTGCAGCCTGGGCGACAGAGTGAGACTCCATCTCAAAAAAAAAAAAAAAAAAAAAAAAGAAAAATGTTGTTTGATATATTAGTCATGATTTTGGGTTGTTTGAGCCTGGAGTGTATATTCAAATGCTATTATTCTAGAAGGTTTTTTTTTCAAGCTTAAAATATAACAAATTTTAAGAATCACCACTATTGGAATAGACTACTCCTACTGTCAAATAGGCACGTACGACATGGTGAGGAATGCTAACCAGTATATTTAATGCAACTCCTGTGTAGTTTCTGTGCAATTTTCTTGTATGCCAGTTATTAAAGAAAATAGCAATCAATATTTTAGTGTAACATATATATAAATACATACCTTAGTAAATGGAACAGGTTTGGACTAGGCATTTTAAAATTATGTAAATTGAAAGATTAAAAAATGTTTCTATCAAAACATTTTTTGGAGGAGACTAAAATAAATGAGAAAGTTAATCATGAATTAAAAAAATAGATAAGCCATTAAAAAAAGAAAAAACTCTTAATTTGAAAGATTTTTCTAAATATGCCTATTCCCACTCCTGAAATCTCAATTTGTTTTTAGTTCATCTCATTAATAAATAAGTTCTTAACCAAAAGCAAACTCCCAATTCCCCTATACATCGTGTATTTTTTATTTATTTTACCGTTTTATTTGTCTTTTTATATCCTAAATTTATATTCCATAAAGTTTACAGAAAAGGATGCAATTGCTATTAAGCATGGGGCTATATTGCTTGTTACCAAATCATATATACATATAAAAACAAATAATTTGGAATAATGCTTGACATTTCAATATTTTTATTTATTTGGTAATTTAATTACAGTATTCTATAGTTAGTGCTCTGTTTTTCTTCAGTAAACAATCCATTTATCTTTATTAACTACCTTATATGGAATATGTTTTCATGGAGAGGAGCAAGAAAATAAAGCCCCTCAATTTAATAAGGTTTAGTTATTAAGTGTTTAAACCTTCTAAAATCAAAATACCTAATGTCTCTTGTTTGGTTTAAATGTATTGAAAATATTAAATCAGGAAATGAAAACTCCAAAAAGACCTACTCTTTGATTTGGGATACATTTATTAGCTTAAATAATTAAAACTAGTTTTAAGTTTTTGCATAGAATGGCACATTCCTAACTGCCCATAAAGAAATATTTCCCAGTCTTCCCATTATGCATTATGACAAAACAAAACTAGAGAAGCAAAAACAAATAAACTCAGACACTGAGATTCTCAGATAATATAATGCCAGGAGTTCAAAAAGGTAACAATTTAAAAAAAATTAGATGGTGAATGAGGAGGCAGAGCAACATGGCCAAAGAGAAGATTCCAGTAATTGCCCGTGCCATAGGAACACCAAATTTAAAAACTATCCACACAAAAACACCTCTATAAGAAGCAAAAAGCAGGTGAGTGATCATTATATATGTTTAAAATTATATCAAGGAAAGAGGAACTGAAGAGGGTAGGAAAGACAGTCTTGAATTACTGACACTACCCTTTCTCCATCCCCTCTATGCGCTTGGGGGAGGGAGAGTGCAGTGATTGCAGGACTTTGCATTGAAACTCAGTGCTGCCCTTTCACAGGGGAAAGCAACATGTGACAGGATTCATTTTGTGCCCATGGAGGGAGCATTTAAACCAGCTTAATCCAGAGGCAAATCGTCCATCCCAGTGGTCAGAACCTGAGTTCCAGCCAGCGTCTCCACTGTGGGCAAAAGTGCTCTCAGGTCCTGCATAAACTTGAAAACTTGAAATGCAGTCTAGGCCATAAGGACTGCAATTCCTGTGCAAGTCCTCATGCTATGATATGCACAGAGCCAGTGGATTGACAGCACATGACCCAGTGAAACACCAGCCAGGGTGACCAAGGGAATGCTTATGCTCCACCTTTCCCCAACTGCAGGCAGCACAGCTCGCAGCTCCAGGAGAGACTTCGCCCTTCTGCTTGAGGGAAGGAGACAGAGGGTAAAGAGGTCTTTGTCTTGCAGGTTGGATACCAGCTCAGCTATAGTAAGATAGGGTGCCAGGCACATTACTGAGGCCCCTATCTCAGGCCCTAGTTCCTGTTCAACATCTCCAAATGTACCCTGGGCCAGAAGGGAGCCCATTGTTTTTTAGGGAAAGATCCAGTCCTGACAGAATCATCACCTGCCTTGAATAATCAGCCATGGTAGCCTGGCAGTACTCACTGTGTCCCTTGGGTGAGATTCAGAGCCATGCTGGCTTCAGGTATGACCCAGAACATTCACAGCTTGGTGGCCATGGGGAGAGACCCCCTCTGGCTGAGGAAAGGAGAGAGAAGAGAAAACTTGGTTTTGCAGCTTGGGTACGAGCTCAGCCACAGTGGGGTAGAGCACCAAGTAGGCTCCTGGGGTCCCTGATTGCAGGCCTTGGCTCCTGGACATTTATGGACCTGCCCTGAGCCAGAGGGGAGTTCACTGCCCTGAAGAAAGAGTCTCATAACTGGCAGCATTTACCACAAGCTAACTAAGGAGACCTTGGGCCTTGAGCAAACACTGGACATAGCCAGGCAGTACTCTCTGTGGACCTGGTAACCACAGGGAGAGACTCCTCTGCTTGAGGAAGGGGAAAGGAACAGTGGGAAGCACTTTGTCTTGCCACTTGGGTGCCAACTCAGCTGCAGTAGAAGAAAGCACCAAATAGATCTCTAAGATTTCTGACTCCAGGCCCTGGCTCCCAGGCAGCATCACCAGATGCACCAGGGGCGGGGTGGGGACTAGCTGCCTTGAAGGGAAGGACACAAGCCTGACTAGATTCACCATCTGATGACTATAGAGCCTTAGGGCCCTGAGTGAATATAGGCAAGCCAGGCAGTATTCATTGCAGGCCTTGGGTGAGAACCATTGTTCTGCTTGCTTTGGGTCTGACCCAACACAGTCTCAGTGGTGCTGGCCACAGGGTTGCTTGTGTC
This sequence comes from Symphalangus syndactylus, assembly GCF_028878055.3. Lineage (NCBI taxonomy): Eukaryota > Metazoa > Chordata > Mammalia > Primates > Hylobatidae > Symphalangus > Symphalangus syndactylus. The sequence continues at coordinate 135,671,079 of NC_072428.2, read as the reverse complement.
ACCCCTCCTGAAGACCCAAGCAGCTCAGCACAGAAAGAGAGAGAATCCATTTGTTTGAAGGAATGTAAGGGGAAAGTACAAGAGTCTCTGCCTGGCAATCTACAGAATTTTTACAGACCTTCCTCAAGAGCACTAAGGTGGTAGCTCTATGAGTCTGCAAGAGCCACATCATTACTGGGCTTGGGGTGGCCACTAAAGTAGATATGGGTGCAGTGACAAAAGGTGTAGATCAAAAGACCCATGTGCCCTGGAATACTTGGAAAGCCTTCCCAAGAAAAACAAGTACAAACAAGCCCAGGCTGTGAAGACTAAAATAAATGCCTAAATTCAATTTCCAGACACTTATTAACATCCACCAGCATCACGACCATCGGAGAAAACAAGACCTCACCATACTAACTAAATAGAGTAGCAGTCACAAATTCTGGAGAGACAGAGATATATAATCATTCAGATAGAGAAATCAAAATAGCTATTTTAAGGAAGCTCAACAAAATCCAAGACAACACAGAAAAGGAATTCAGAATCATATCAGATAAATTCAACAAAGAAATTAAAATAATTAAAAAGAATCAAGTGGAAATTCTAGAGCTAAACAACTTGACACTGAAGAAAATGTCAGAATCTCTCAACAGCACACTTGATCAAGCAGAATAAGTAATTAGTAAGCTGAAAGACAGGCCAGTTGAAAATACCCAGTCAGAGGAGACAAAAGAAAAAATAAAACAATGAAGAACAATTACAGTATCTAGAAAATAGCCTCAAATGGACGAACCTAAGAGTTATTAGCCTTAAAGAGGGGGTAGAGAGATAGATCAGGGTAGAAAGTTTATTAAAAGGGATAATAACAGAGAACATCCTAAATCTAGGAAAGATATCAATATTCAAGTACAAACAGGTTATGGAACACCAAGTAGTTGTTATTTTTAACACAAATAAGAATACCTCAAGACATTCAATAATCAAACTCCCAAAAGTCAGGGATAAAGAAAGTATCCTAAAAGCAGCAAGAGAAAAGAAACAAATAACATACAAAGGCCCTCCAATACATCTGATAGTAGACTTCTCAGTGGAAATCTTACAGACCAGGAGAGATTGGCATAATGGACTTAAAGTGCTGAAGGGAAAAACTTTTATCCTAGAGTAATGTATCTAGAGAAAATATCCTTCAAACTTGTAGGAGAAATAAAGACTTTTCCAGACAAACAAAAGCTGAGGGATTTTATCAACACCAGATTTGTCCTTCAAAAAATCCTAAAGGGAGTTCTTTGATCTGAAACACAGGAGATTAGTGAGTAATAAGAAATCATCTGAAGGTACAAATCTCACTGGTAACAGTAAATACAAAGAAAAACACAGAATATTACAAATTCATTATTGTGGTATGTGAACTACTTATATCTTGAATAGAAAGACTAAAAGACTAGAATATATCTTGAATAGAAAGACTAAAACCTGCCAAAAATAATAACTACAACAACTTTTTGAGACAGACAGTATAATAAAATATACATAGTGACCCGAAAATGTTAAAGAGTTAAAAAGTGGGGGGATGAAGTTAAAGTGTAGAGTTGTTATTAGTTTTTTTTTTTTTAGCTTGTATGTAGTTTGCTTGTTTATGTAATCAGCATTAAGTTGAAAAAAGTTAAAAAACACAGTAACATCAAATTGAAAAACTTACAACAGATACACAAAAGCAAACAAAACATACTACCTGAGAAAATCACCTTCACTAAAAGGAAGACAGGAAAGAAGGAAGAGAAGACAACAAAACATCTAGAAAGCAAATAACAAAATGGCAGTCATAAGTCTTTATTTATCAGTAATAACATTAAATGTAAAAGGAATAAACTCACCAATCAAAAGACATAGAGTGGGTGAATAAATAAAATAAAAAGATCCCATGATCTGCTGCCTATGCAAAACATATTTCACCTATAAAGACATTCATAGACTAAAAATAGTGTATGGAAAAATGTATTCTGTGTAAATAGAAACCCAAAAAGAGCAGGAGTAGCTGTATTTATATTAGACAAAATAGATTTCAGGACAAACACTATAAAATGAGGCAAAGCAGATCATTATAGAATGATAAAGGGGTCAATTCAGGAAGAGGATACAACAATTCTAATATATATGCATCTGACACTGAGCATCTAGATATACAAAGCAAACATTTTGAGAACTAAATAGAGGGACTCTAATACAATAATAGCTGGAGACTTCAACATCTCTGTTCAGCATAGGACAGACCTCTCAGACAGAAAATCAATAAGGAAATGCCGGACTTAAACTGCACTATAGAACAAATGGACCTAATAGATATTTACAGAACATTTCATCCAACAGCTGTAAAATACACAGTCTTCTCCTTAGCACATAAATTCTTCTCAAGTATAGTCCAATGTTACATCCCAAAACAAGTCTTAAAATATTCAAAAAATTGAAATAAAATCAAGCAGCTTCTCTGACCACAATGGAATATAACTAGAAATCAGTAACAATAGGAATTTGGAAAAGTATACAAATATGTGGAAATTAAACAATATGCTCCTGAATGACCAGTGGGTCAATGAAGAAATTGAGAAGAAAAATTAAAATGTCTTGCAGCAAATGGAAATGGATACACAATATACAAAAACCTATGGATATAGTGAAAGCAGTACTAAGGGAGGAAAATTATAGAAATAAGTGTCTACACCACAAAAACAAACAAACAAAAACTTCAAATAAACAACCTAATGATGCATCTTGAAGACCTAGAAAACAAAGAGCAAACCAAACCCCAAATTAGTAGAAGAAAAGAAATAATACATATTGGAGCAAAAATAAATGAAATTGAAATAAAAATAATTAAAAATCAACGAAATAAAAATTGTTTTTTAAAGAGAAACAAAATAAATAAACCTTTAGTCTGATTCAATGAGAAAGAAAGGGTGAAGACCCAAATAAATCAGTGATGAAAAAGCTGACATTACAACTGATACTGCAGAAATTCAAAGGATCTTTAGAGGCTGCTATGAGAACCTATATGCCTAATGAACTGGAAAGCCTGGAAGAAATGAATAAATTCCTAGACATATATGATCTATTAAGATTTTTTTTTTCTTTCCAACTTTTAGGTTCAGGGGAGAAATATGCATGTTTGTTACATGGGTAAATTGCATTTTGCGGATGCTTTATGTACGGGTTATTTCATCACCCAGGTGATAAGCATGGTACTTGATACTTTTTCAATCCTTACCCTCTTCCCACCTTACACCCTCAAGTAGGCCCTGGTGTCTATTATTCCCTTCCTTGCATCCATGTGCACTGAATGTTTCCCTATTTATATGTGAGAACATGTGGTATTTGGTTTTCTGTTTCTGTGTTAGTCTGCTTAGGATAATGGCCTTCATTGAAAGTGCATCCATGTTGCTGCAGAAGACATGATTTTATTCTTTTTTATGGCTGTGTAGTATTCCATGGTGTATATGTACCACATTTTCTTTATTCAGTCCACAATTGATGGCCATCTAGGTTGATTCCATGTCTTTGCTATTGTGATAGTGCTGGAATGAACATCCAAAGTCATACATATTTTAGTGGAATAATTTATTTTCCTTTGGAGACATACCTAGTAATGGCACTGCTGGGTCAAATAGTAGCTCTGTTTTAAGTTATTCATGACATCTCCAAACTGCTTTTCACAATAGCTGAACTAATTTATATTCCACCAATAGTGTATAAGCATTTCTTTTTATCTGCAACCTCATAGCATGTGTTATATATTTACTTTTTAGTAATAGCCATTCTGAATGGTGTGAGATGGTATCTCATTGTGGTTTTAATTTGCATTTCTCCAATAATTTGTGATCTAGAGCATTTTTTCATATACTTGGCTGTGTGTATGTCTTCTTTTAAGAAGTGTCTATTCATGTCCTTTGCTTATTTTTAATGGGGTTACTTGTTTTTGCATATTAGTTTAAGTTTCTTATAGATTCTAGATATTAGACTTTTGTCAGATCCATAGTTAACAAATATTATCTCCCATTCTATAGGTTGTCTGTTTACTCTGTTGATAGTTTCTTTTACTGTGCAGAAGCTCTTTAATTGGGTTCCACTTGTCAATATTTGCTTTTGTTGCAATTGCTTTTGGCATCTTTGTCATAAAATCTTTACCAGGGCCTATGTCTAGAATGGTATTTCTTAGATCTTCTTGTACAGTTTTTATAGTTTTAGGTTTTACATTTTAAGTCTTTAATCCATCTTGTGTTTATTTTTGTGTATGGCAAAAAAAGGGGTTCACACTCAATCTTCTGCATATGGCTGGCCAGTTATCCCAGCACCATTTATTGAATAGAAGTTTCTTTCCTTTTTGCTTGTTTTTGTCAACTTTGTTGAAGATCAGATGGTTGTATATCTGTGGTTTTATTTCTGAGTTCTCTAACCTGTTTCATTGGTCTATGCTTCTGTTCTTTTTTACCAGCATCACACTGTTTTGGTTACTGTAGTCTTGCAGTGTAGTTTGAAATGGGAAACCTACCAAGATTGAATCTTAAAGAAAATAAAAACCTGAACATACCAATAACAAGTTGTGAGATCAAAACCAAAATAAAAAGACTCCCAGCAAAGAAAACCCAGAATCCTATGGCTTCACTGCTGAATTTAACCAAAGAATGAATACTAATCCTACTTAAACTATTCCAAAAAAATAGAGCAGGATGGAATGCTTCCAAATTCATTCTCTGAGGACATTGTCACCCTCATACCAAATCCAGGCAAAGACCCATCAAACCAAGAAAACTACAGACCTATATCCCTGATAAAGATCGATGGAAAAAATTTCAACAAAATACTAGCAAACTGAATTCAACAACATATTAAGAAGATCATTCATTACAACTTGGTGAGATTTATCCCTGGGATGCTAGGATGGTTCGGCGTATACAAAGCAATCAGTGTGACACATCATATCAACAGAATAAAGGACAAATACCATATGATCATTTCAATTGATTCTGAAAAAGCATCTGATAAAATTCAACATCTCATCACAACAAAAACCCTCAAAAAATGAGTACAAAAAAATAACTAAACACAATAAAAGCCACATGTAACAGACCCACAGCTCGTATCATAACAAATGAGAAGATGCTGAAAGAATTTTCTCTTAGATCTGGAAAAAGACAAGGATTTCCACTTCTACCACTACTATTCAACATATTACTGGAAGTCCTAACTAGAGCAATCAGAGAAGAGAAAGAAATAAAGGGCACCCAAATTAGAAAGGAAGAAGTCAAATTATCCTTGTTTGCAGATTACATAATCTTATGTTTGGAAAAAGATAGGCTCCACCAAAAAATATTAGAACTCATAACAAATTCAGTAAAGTTTCAGCATACAAATTCAACACACAAAAATCCGTAACATTTTATAGGCCAATAAAGAATAATCTGAAAAAATTAAGAAAGTAATCTCATTTACAATAGTTGCTAATGAAATAAAATACCTAGGAATAAACTTAAGAAATGAAAGATGTCTACAATGAAAACAATAAAACATTCATTCAAAAATTGATGAAGACACAATAAAATCAAAAGGTATTCCATGTTCATGCATTGGAAGAATAAATATTGTTAAAATGTCTATCCCACCCAAAACAAGCTAAAGATTTAATGCAATTCTTATCAAAATACCAATGACATTCTTTACAGAAATAGAAAAAATATTGTAAAAATTTATATGAAACCACAAAAGATCCAGAATAACCAAAGCTTTCCTAAACAAAAAGAATAAAACTGCAGGAATCACATTATCTGACTGTAAATTATACTGCAGAGCTATAGTAAACAAAATGGCATGTTACTGGCATAGACATTTACACATAGACACTCTATGCTGTTCAATGGAACACAGAGAACCCAGAGATGGTTCTCTATGCTGTTCAATGGAATACTCTATGATGTTCAATGGAATATAGAGAACCCAGAGAAATCCATATATCTAAAGTGAACTCATTTTCAATAAAGATGCCAAGAATATACACTGAGGAAAGAACAGTCTTCAATAAATGCTGCTGGAAAATCGGGATATCCATACACAGAAGAATGAAACTAGGCCACTATCTCTGAATATATACAAAGATCCAATCACAGTGGATGAAAACTAATGGGTTGAAACAAATGGATTAAAATGGACTTATACTGAAGATCTCGCACTACAGAACCACTAAAACATTGGAGAAACTTGATAGGACGTTGAACTGGGCGAAGATTTCTTGATTAATACCCCACAGGCACAGGCAACCAAAGAAAAATAGACAAATAGGATCATATCAAGTTAAAAAACTTCTTCACGACAAAGTAAACAATCAACAAAATGAAAAGGCACCTCACAGAATGGAAGAAAATATTTGCAAACTACCACCTGACAAGGTATTATTAATCAGAATATAGAAGGAGTCAAATAACTCTATAGAAAAAAATCTAATAATCCAATTTAAAAATGGACAAAAGATCTGAATAGACATTTCTCAAAAGAAGACATGCAAATGGCAAACAGGCAAATGAAAATATGCTCAACATCATTGATAATCAGAGAAATAAAAATCACAACTACAATGTGATATATTTCACCCCAGTTAAAATGGCTAACATACAAAAGACAGGCAATAATGAATGTTGGAGAGAATGTGGAGAAAAATGGAATCCTTGTACACTCTTGGTGGGAATGTAAATTAGTGCAACCACTATGGAGAACAGTTTGGAGGTTCCTCAAAAAATTAAATGTAGAACTACCATACCATCTAGCAACCTCACTGCTAGATACTGAAAAGAAAGGAAATCAATATATCAAAGAGATACCTGCACTCCCATGTTTATTGCATTACTATTCATCATAGCTAGGATTTGGCAACAACCTAAGTTTTCATCAACAGATTAATAGATAAAGACAATGTGGTCCATATACACAGTGGGGTAATATTCAGCCATAAAAAAAGAATTAGATTCTGTCATTTGCAACAACATGAATGGAACAGGAGGTCATTGCATGAAGTGAAATAAGCCAGGTACAGAAAGACAAACTTTGTATGTTCTCACTTATTTGTGGGAGCTAAAAAATTAAAACAATGGAACTCATGGACACAGATGGTATCATGATGGTTACCAGAGGCTGGAAGGGGTAGTGAGTTGGGGAATGGGGTTGGTTAATGGGCACAAAAATACAGTTAGACAGAATGAATAAGATCTACTATTGGATAGCACAACAAGGTGACTAAAGGGAGCAATAATTTATTGTACGTTTTAAAATAACTAAAAGTATAATTGGATTGTTTGTAACACAAAGAAAGGATAAATGCTTGGAGAGAAGAATACTCCATTTACTCTGATGTGATTCATACACATTGTACGCTTGTATCAAAATATCTCATGTACCTCATATATATACACCTACTATGTGCTTACAACCATTAAAATACTTAAAAATGAGACAGAGTAAAATTGAGTAAATTCTCATGGTTTCAATATGTAGTAAATTTTGCCTGTATTTTTTGAAAATAGGCTACATGGAAATACAGAAGTTTGTAAATCCCTATAATTGGTCTTTTGATGCTCTGATGCTGAGATTTACAGCCTACACCAGGGATTCTCCATGGAGAGAGAATGCCCTGGGTTGTGCCAGAATTAATTGAGAGGTTTTGTTTTTCTAACTTTACTCACCTGCCCACAAGGCAGTTCAACTGAGAGAGTTACTTTAGGAGCCTAATTATGTACCTGACTCTTCCACCAAGTTTATAGCACTAGTCAAGCTGCTTATTTTCTGTTACTTGGGATCTTCAACTGTAAATAGGAATCCAAACTAAATCACTGGATTGTTTGGAGGCTGAAATAAGATAATCCACATAAACTGCCTAGAGCAGTGCTCAACATATTGTAAATCCTCAATAAATGTTAAACAGATATTAGTTACCATATTAACAATTAACTATTATCTACACAGAGCTCTACTTACTAATGGAAGTGTTTCATAACATTTAGAAGCACTGAGACAGAAAGGGTTGAAAATTTAAAGTATAAATAAGACAACTGGGCATGCACTTTCCACAACCCATCAGAGGATGAGTAGGCAAATTTGCAAAGCATGAATTTTTCTCATCCTTACATGATCCTGCCCTATGGCACCCCCATGTATGTATCTTCATGAAGTGATTGTCAATACCATGAAATAACTAAATGAAGTGGCTAGAAGTCTTTTAGGCAATTCTCTCTAAAGTAAAGTGATATAAATGGCAGAACATTCAGAACGAATTTTGACTAGAGTAACAGGAAGCCAGGAATTAGCAGTGGGAGGAAGAAAACCCACAAGTGCATGGAGTTACTCTAAATAAAAGTCTGTATTTGGACTGTTAATTTTATACATCAAACTGCTGGTTAACATTTTGTTTCAGAGGCAGATTTGACCACCACATAAGTAGGCATAAAATGAGAACATAGACATCTCTTTTTAAGTTTGAACAAATCTTACTTTAAACATAAGAAAAGAGAAAGTAGCTAATGTGTGGCCTTAGACAAATACTAAACAACATTGTGGCATTAACTCAGAAGGCCCACAAAAACATCTTGAAATAATCTACTACCAACCAAAAGGTTATCTGAAGAGAAGTTTTAATATTTTTTAAAAGTAGAAAGCTTCTGTAGAAACAGCAGTAGAACAAAACAGGTATAGATAAAGTGGCAAAAAGGTGCATGAACAGGAGACATATTTTTAAAAATCATAGAAAAAATATTTATTTGTAACCTGACCAAAGTACTCACTGCAGTTTAAAGAAAATTCATTAAAATTAAAATTTTCAGGGTAAACTGAGCACATTAGTAAAATCCATGTAGAATAATGAGATAAGCTAAAAGTCTTAATCAGAAATCAAATTTCTCTGTTGTATACTACAATCCAAAGGAAAAAGGAACACCATCTGTAGAGCTGTGGTATAAAAAAAAGAATTGTAATTTTAATATGCACCTAATTTGTACTTCGCTTGTTAAGGTAACATCCAAATTTGAAATATGCAAGAATGCGAGTAATATGGCGTTACAGTGCTTTTTATTAAAAGCAAACAAACAAAACTATTGAACTCCAACCAAGTGATAAAAAGTCAAATTTCATTTGAAGCTATGTGTAACAAAGTCCAATTTCTGAAAGTTGATTTATTGCTCTGAAAGTACATTTATAATAGTGTTCTAAATTTTTTATATAATATTTATTTTTCATACAAACATAAAATGCATCTAGAAGTATAAAAACAATCTGATACCATTGGTTGCCCCAGAGGTGGTGTGGCAGTGATGTTGTAGTTGTGACTTCCTGACAAGGATGAATTATATTTCCCAGAATTCCTTTTTCTGGTTAGGATGGGACACCACAGACATTTTAGTGTGAAATTTTGAGGCTGCAAGTAGAGCAGCAGTCACTTTTTAATGCTTGGAAGGTTGGGGCAGGGTCATCAGTGACTCTTGTCATTTTTCCCCATTGTCCCCAATCTGGTGGCTCACCTTGTGGGTATGAGGCAGCAGCCAGGACTGTCACTGCTACACCTTTCCCTGGATCTCCAGTCAGCTTCTCTGATGCTTGGGCCAGGTGCGTGTTTAGCTCCTTGATGAAGGAAGGGTTCCAGGTTCTTCTGCAGATCCTTCACGTCATCAAAGTTAGAGGCTTTGAAAACTGAGAGGCGTTTCAGTTTCCCCTTGTGAGTTTCAGCTGGTGCAGGTGGCTTCCACATTGCCCTTGCTGATGGCCACTTTACATTTCTTTTCCTTTCTGCCTCACAGACTTAAAGCTTCAGTGTCAGTCACAAAGTCAACAGCATTACAAAGACTGTTTGACCTTATCCTAAAATTGTGTTGGTCAGACCCCCGCAATAAATATATATTTAACTATATCCCAGTGGTTTTGCTTCTTTGATTGAAAAAAGCCTAATACAGAAGGAACTATGTGAAAGAAGATACAGTTAAGATGTACCTTTTAAAAATTATAACCTTGAGTACCTTTTGATTTTGAAATGCATATGTTAAATAGACAACTTTTATTGAGTGTTTACCATGTGTTTGGCATTGTTCTAAGTTCTCTATATTTCTTTATTCTACTGACATTAAGATATAGTTATTTCGATTCTTTTTTTAAATGAGGAAACTATATTTCAGAGAGGCTAAGTAACTTGTTAAAGTTTAGACAGCAAGAAACTACCAGGTTAAACTTTGAACTCAGGTAATTTAGATCATGAAACTATGCCCTTAACTCCTTTGCATCTTTCTTAATCACCTCACCTGTTCTTAATCACCTCACCTGTTCTTAATCATCTCTTTTATAATAGTAACAGGTTATTTTTACTTGTGAGTCATTATATACTTTGAAATTCAAAGTTATCAAAAATATTTCCTTATGTGTACAAAATAACTAAAAAAAAATTAATCATTTTTGATGTTTGTTTCTTTTTCAACAATATCTGAATTTTAAGATCAGATCTGTTCAGATCTTTTGCCTATTTTAAACTTGTAAATTGTACTTTTTGTTTCCTTACTGCTGAGTTTTAATCATTATTTGTATATTTTGGATACAAGGCTTTTATCAGACATGTGACTTTCAAATATTTCCTCATTCTTTGGCTTTTGTTTTGATTATCTTAACAGTGTCTTTCACAAAGCAAATTTTACTTTTAACATAGTTCAACTTACGACTTTTTTCTTTCAAGAAAAATGTCTGGTCTTTTATTTTAAAATATGTAGCTAAACCCAGTATCACCTTTCTTCTATATTTTCTTCCAGGAATTTTCTCATTTTGAATTTTACATTTGGGTCTATAATGTAATTAAAATGTTATACCTGTGTTTAGGTTCAATGATTGCATAGAAGTGTCTAATTTTTCTAGCACAATTTCTTGAAAAGACTTTGTCCATTGAATTGCCTTTGATTCTTTGCCAAAAATCAGTCAACTGTTTTGTAAGGGTTTATTTTTGAGCTTTATATTCTATTCCATTGATCTATGTGTCTATTCTTTGACCAATACCATGCTCTCTTGATTACTGTATCTTTATTGCAAGTCTTACAATTGGGCACTATGAGACTCCAAATGAGTTCTTTTTCTTCAAAATGTTCTTGGCTATTGTAGGTCTTCCCCCTTTCAATACATATTTTAGAATTAGTTTTTGATATATACAAAATATCTTCTTATGATTTTGACTGTAACTGTGTTGAACAGAGAGAATGATTTGGAAACTATTGACATATTAACAGTATTGAGTCTTCCAATCCATGACACAGAATATCTTTATATTTATTTAGATCTTTGACTTCTGTCATCAGAGTTTGTGCATGTAGATATATCCTTCATATAGATCCTATGTATATATAGTGTTAGACTCATCCTGAAGTATTTCATATTTCTGATACATTTATATTTTGTATTATTTTCTTTCATTTCAATTACTTCATTGCTGGTATATAAAAAAGCAACTGACTTTGTATATTTATCTTGATTCTTATGACATTGCTTTACTTGAATATTAGTTTCACTTCTTTTGATGGTCTTTGGAGTTTCTGCACAGGAAATCTTGTCATCTCTGGATAATTAAAGTTCAGTTTATTTTTCAATATCTGTGTTTTCATTTCTTTTCTTGTATTTTCTCATTAACTAGACTTTCAGTATGGATTTTGAATAGAAGTAAACAAGGCATTTTTGCCCTCTTCCTGAACATGAGGAAAATGTCTAGATTCTTAATACTATATATGCAATTAACTGTACGTTTTTTGCAGATATTCTTTATCAGGTTGAGGAAATTCTCCTCCTTTGTTGAAAGTTTTATCTTGCATGAATGGCTTTTGTCAAAGGATTCTTTTACATGAATTGATCTGATAATATTGTTATGATATTTCTTATTAGCCTGTTGATGTGGTGGATTATTTTAATTTACTTTTGGATAATGAACCAGTCCTATATATCTGAAACAAATTTCACTTGGTGTTAAAATTATTTTTATGAATTATTCCATTACATTTGCTAATATTTTGGTAAAGTATTTTGTATCTGTGTTGATGAGAGATATTGGTGTTTAGTTTTTCTTTCTTGTAATGTCTTTGATCTGGTTTTGTTATTCAGATAGTGCTGATCTAATATAATAAAATGAGTTAAAAAGTGCTCTCTCTGCTTCCATTTTTTTGTTGAGATTGTGGAGGGTTAGTATCATTTCTTCCTCAAATGGTGTAATTCAAAGGTGACGTAATCTGGGCCTATTGCTTTCTATTTTGAAAGGCCACTAATTGTGTATTCAATTGTGTTCTCAGAGTATGCTTTGTATGATTTCTGCTCTCTTAAATTTGGTAAAGTTTGTATTCTGGCATTATTGGGTAGAGTATTCTTTAAATGTCAATTAGATCAAGTTGATTGATAGTGCTTTTCAGATCAATCATATCTTTAGTGGTTTTCTGCCTGCTTGGTCTATCAATTATTAAAAAGAAGTGCTAAAATACAGAATTATAAGAGTGCATTTGCCTATTTGTCTCCTTTCAGTTCTGTCTGTACTGATCCTTGTATTTTTATGTTCCATTGTTAGGTACATAAAGGTTTTAGATTTTTGTATTTTCCTGGATAATAGACCTTTTTCTCATTATTTTATGGATCTCCTTATTTCTGATAAGACTTATTCTAAGTCCTTCTTTTCTGAAAATGGTATAGATTTTACCTTTAATTAGCATCCTGATGATTTTTCTCCATCCTTTTACTTTTAACCTATTTTAATCTTTACATTTAAAGTAGACTGTGCTATTTTCATAGTGTTGTGGATTAAATATTTTGTTTAAGTGAACTAATTTAACTGAAGTAAATATAAACACAAGAAATTTCTCTATGAAATGATAAAAGAGAATCGAGCCTACATTTGGTGGTTTTGTTGATTACTGTGGAAATTAATTTCTTCTGACAACCAATCTAGAAAAAATAATATTCTTCAATTGAAGACTTTTTGCTTATTTTAGCAATCTAATTTTCTTCCTTTAACTCAATTCAAAATTATATTTCCCCATGCCAATGTTAATCCCTTATTCTTACTTTATTATTATCCATATTGCACATTGAACACTAATACTCAATTCTGTTTTCTTTTGTGATTCTGAATTATGTTCTTTTTATTAATTTAAAACTTAATATCTTTTCTTTAATTTTTATGAGTTCCTGAGCTCATTAATTTGTTGCTTAAGAATGCTGCTCTAAAGACTATTCAAGCATTTTTATTACTATGAAAAATAATTCAAATTATTAAAACTATGAATTTGAATATAGAAGCATCTAATCTATGTATATGATCAAATTTATTGAGCTTATTAATTAAACTTCTACACATTCAACATGCAGACTTACCATTACAATTAAGCTTTTATAAGATCATTTTATTTTCACACAAGTATAGGAGAAAAATGCAATTTTTATTTTAATTTTTTTCTTATTGTTAATTTTCTTCCTGAGTAATCCTGCTTTCCCATGTTAGTTTATAATTACCTTTCATGTTCCATCTTTTAGTTCTGAGAAAATATTTCTGATGCAGTGTCTAAGTGTCTTCATTGTCTACTAGAAACTGAGTTATTGACACTAAGTTAAGGTGTCTTTTCAAATGGGTTTGTCATAATTTGAACTTGAGCTATGTCTTATACAAACCATCAGGGGAGGAAAGTTATTTGTGTTCTTGTCCCTACATGTATTTTTCTCTTAGTTAATTTTTTTTTTTTTTTGACAGGGTCTCACGGCTGCCCAGACTGAAATGCAGTGGCATGATCTTGGCTCACTGCAACCTCCACCTCTGGGGTTCAAGTGATACTTCCACCTCAGCTGGGACTATAGGCACATGCCACCACACCGGGCTAATTTTTGTACTTTTGTGTGTGTGTGTAGAGACAAGGTTTCACCAGGTAGCTCAGGCTACTCTTGAAATCCTGACCTCTGATTCACCTGCCATGGCCTCCCAAAGTGCAGGGATTACAAGTGTGAGCCACATGCACAGCCTTTTTTAGTTAAAATGTTGACAAGACACTTTATCCAGATGAATGTTTAAAAAGTTTTCACATGTTCTGCAGACATCACTACCCACTGTAACAACCCCATTGATCATGATATTTTCCAAAAGGGAATTCCACTACCAATAATTTAATGTCAGTATGTGAGATGACTTTTTTGCCTAAAAAAAGTGTTTGTTCACTCCCTAATTTAAAAAGTGTAATAATGTTATAAGCCTAGGTATCTTTGTGCTTATCATATATATATATATATATATATATATATATATATATATATTATTTGCTACAGGAAAAGCAAAATATAGTTAGGCAAATATGTTGTCACACTATGTGTGTGTATATATATATCTATATCTATACATATCTATATCTATATATATCTATGTATATCTATATCTATATATATATACACACACATATATATAGATATATATATATATACACACACATAGTGTGACAACATATTTGCCTAACTATATTCTGCTTTTCCTGTAGCAAATAATAAGAGAGTTATTGAAATGGAGAAGATTAAAATGGCTATGAAAACCATGATAAAAGTTAGGTAGGGGTGTCAATGGAAGCAGTAATAGATGAGATCTAGAAACATATGAATAATTTAACTGCAAAAAAGATAAACTTTTTTTTATTTTGAAGTAGCAGAGGAGGATAAAGAGAAAGAACAAAACTAATGTGCAGTTTGCATGATTCATTAAGGGAGAAATAGAGCCTCCTTTAAAGGGCATGATTGCTGGTTTCATGGCGTTTGGCCTGTGCAATCTCACACGCCCCAATTGAGAAGGTTCTGATCTTGCTTTATTGCTGTGCTGTCACCAATTAAAAATTCTTAATTTATGAACAATAAAACCTATGTTTTTTATTTTGCAGCAGCCCTGGAAATTATGTTGCTAGTCCTGAGTGCATCTGTGTTCTTCAAGAAGGTATAAGGGAGGCTATTTTTTAAAGAGAGAAGCATAGAGTTGAAGGATTTTAAGAGGTATTGTGGATAATAGGTTATTGTGTCCCCAATAAAATGTAAATGACTGATTAATGGCAAAGAATTGTTTGGACTTTGAGAAAATGAATCTATGGGTATCTCATTCTTGGCTTCAGAGAATACAGAGATTCTGGGAGCATGGGAGTGGAAGGGAGTTTGAGGGGATAAGACAAGGAGAGAGATTTGATTCAAGTCTCAAGCATAAAAACAGGAAGTATTTATCCTAAGGCTTCTATCCCCAGTTGGTCAAATATTTATTCTATAGGGCATTAACTCCTCTGAACTTACTCCTGTGCAGCATAGACATAAAGCTCTGGGGTAGAAACAAGTTTTCAACGATTGGGGCATTAAGTGAGGACCTGCTATGCTGTGAGGCTGGCAGGAGCCAAGAAAAGTTGTTCTTTTCCGCAGTGGCTGAAAGAAAAAAGAGACGAGGCTGAGAGGATCTATAAGAGAGATGAAGACCATCTAAGGTAGCTCAATGACTGCTTTCCAGAAATGTTCTGTGAGCCAAGGACCAGAATAGAGAAATTGTACTGTAAAGATGGCAGTGGTGTGAAACATGCCCAGTGAAAGATTGAGTAGTGCTAGGAAGTTCAGAAACTGAGTTTCCAGGAATGGTTGTGTGAGTGTAGGAAGTGGACAATGGAATAGGGGAGCACTTAAAGAGATTTTGGAGGGAATTCAATACTGAGCTTAAAAACATGCCAGTGATGTCTGAAGTGTACAGGAGATGAGAGTGAGAAAATTCGTGGAAGGGAAGACAAAGAGGGATCTACCTGGTCCCTCAATGTGGAGATTGAAGGTACAGAGAAGGTGACTGGGGAAAACATGGGTTGAATTGTGTCCAATTGTTGAATAATTGTATGATATAGATGTCAAATCAGGAGACACAGATGATGATGGTGCATTAATGAACTATCTCTACATGGTTAAGAAGCAGGAAACAGGAGAATTGCTTCCTCTTCCATTGTGTTGGAGAAAAATATGGCACTTCCATAGAAATAACTCTTTGAGATTTGGAGTCTTAGGGTTAGCATTAGAATTAGCCTTAAAATTATTGTATAAATGATCAAAATTAAATAACTAGGATACATTTTCAGACAAATCATAAGACTAATTAGAACAATAAAAAGAATGAGATGCAATATTCATGATATTATAGGAACACGAAAGCTATACCGTTAGGCAGTTAGTATCCAGGAGAAAGACCTGTGGTTCTTATTAGAGCTGTTTCCAGGAAATTCCTGCCAAAGATTCTAGGAATTAATTAACAAGAATTTTTCAGTTACGTTTACTTTCCTTGATACTGAATTTCACAGTGGGTGAAAAGTGGATAAAGGGAGCTGGGGATGGACTACAGGAATCCTTAGCAACATAAGTGTTCCCCTCATGATGGCGCCTCTTTAAAGGGATTGGCACGCCTTGCCTTGCCCTCCCATCTAATATTTTCTCCCTCCTCTTTCTATTTTAATTACCTAACCATATGTAAATGACCTTTCAAAAGTTAAATTATATTTCTTTTATATACATAAGTTGTAATAGTGTGGCAGGCCTGGTATTACTAACTCAGGCCTCCATAACAACTGTTTCAGCACTGACTGAATGGTTAAGTTAAACCTTAAAAGCTGAAAGAACCAGTGCCCTTATACAAAGGCTAGAATGCAACAAAAGCCCACCAAGAGTTTGCCTAGGCCTTTCCTGGGCCTTGAAGCATGACAAAATAACAAAGGAATTCCTAACAGAACCCATTTAGGATTAAATGTTTTATTGGGGGCCTGAAGAAACTCCCCAGGCCTCCACAAACAAGTTTGTTGGGGGTCTGAAGGAACTCTCCAAACTTCCATGATTCAGCAGCAGACGAGATAAGGGTAATCATTCCAGCACCTGTCCCCATTTAGATTAAGTAAATCTACTGAGGCTCCAGTAGGTCTTCCAGTAGGTCCAGGAAGGTCTTCAGGACTCCGATCTTAGTTATACATTAAAATAAGTTAATCACTTATATCTTTAGATGAATGCACACTTATACATAGACACATAGTTTACAAAGTATACAAGCTCTAGAAAAACTTTGTAATTTTGAGTTGGTCTGGTGATAATTTCCAGGACTTCTCCCTATAACTGGTTACAGAAATAAAAATTCTATTGAATAGGACACCCTACTCAATAAATGATGCTGGGAATATTAGCTAACCATATGCAGAAAAATAAAACTGGACTCATACTTCTTACCACATATAAAAATTTACTCAAGATGGATTAAAAACCTAAATGTAAGACATGAAAGTATAAAAATATTAGAAACAAACAAAAAAAAAGAAAAAAACTCTTCCGAATGTTGGCGAAGGTAAAGAATTTATGACCAAGTCCTTAAAAGCAAATGCAACAAAAACAAAAATAGACAAATGGGACTTAATTAAATTTAAAAGCTTCTGCACAGCAAAACAGTCAACACAATGAACAGATAACCTACAGAATGGGAAAATATTTGCAAACTATGCATTCAACAAAAGGCTAATATCCAGAATCTACAAAAGGAGCTCAGATAGCTTAACAAGAAAACAAACAAACAGCCCCATTACAAACTGGCAAAGGGCATGAATAGACATTTTTCAAAAGAAGAAATAGAAGCAGCCAACAAACACATGAAAAAAGGCTGAACATCCCTAATCATCAGATAAATGCGAACTAAAACCACACTGAGATAACGTCCTACACCAGTGAGAATGACTATTATTAATAAGACAAAAAACAACAGATATTGGCAAGGATGAAGAGAAAAGGGAACACTTAAATACTGTTGGTGAGAACGCAAATTAGTACAATTTGTAAGGAAAACAGTTTGGAGATTTCTCAAAGAACTAATGGTAGAGCTACCATTGTATCCAGCAATCACACCATGGCATATATACTCAAAGGGAAATCAATTATTTTGTCCAAAAGACACCTGCATCCATATGTTTATCACAGTACTATTCACGATAGCAGTCATGGAATCAAACTAGCTGTCCATCAATGGATGATTGGATTTTTAAAATGTGGTATCTGTATACCATAGAAAGTATTCTACTGGTAAGCCATAAAAGTAAATGGAATCAGGTCTTTTTCAGCAACATGGATGGAACTGGAAGCCATTATTCTTAGTGAAATGACTCAGAAACAGAGAAATAAAAAAGCAGCTATTCTCACTTATAAGTGGGAGCTAAACAATGGGTACAAAGACATAAATAGTAGAATAATAGATAATTGAGTCTACAAAGGCGGCTGGGTGGAATGGGGGTAATGACTGAAAAGTTACCTATCGGCTACAATGTTCACTATTCAAGTGATAGGTACACAAAAAGCTCAGGCTTCTCCACTACACAATATATGCATGTTAGAAATCTACATTTGTACCCCCAAAATATATAAAAATAAAAAAAAGAGAAAATAATCATAATAAATAAAGAAAAGTAAGGGAATACATTAATGAATTAGGAAAGAGATATTGTTTTATTGAGAAAAAATATGTCAAAAATTGTTCCTTGGAATTTTAGTAAAGTTTATAAATATTTAGTAAGACTGATCAGGAATTAAAGAGAATAATAGAGATAGATACAAAATTTCTCAAAAGCTTGAACAAAGAATAGCACATTACAATAAATCCATCCATCACTAAAAGATAAAGGAGCTGCAGTGAAGTGTTTTATGCCAATTAACATGTTGCCTTGAATAAAAGACTAATTACCTAAATTACAAAACTTAACAAAATGAAAATAGGAATAAATACAAAATTGGAATATTCTTAGATCTGTTAAAGACACTGACCTTTTAATTAAAGCTTTTCCATCCACAAAACTCCAGGCCCAGCTGGCTATAAGGCAAACTCTATCAGGAAGGAATCATACCAATCTCACACAAACTCTTTCAGAAAACAGAAGAGGCCAGATCCCTTTCCAAGTCATTTTACATGCCTCATTATTCTGATACTAAAGCCTGAAAAAAAACATTAAAAAATAAGAAAATTATAGAATCATCATCTTTTTGAACATAGGTACACATATCCTGTACATACTGGCAAATCAAATTCAACCTCATTTAAATGCCATATATAAAAACCCTACCTGGACTACAAAGTTGGTTCAGCAGCTGAAAATTAACAGGATAACAGGATAATGTGGAAATATCATATAATCCTTGCAATACATGAAGAATAAGCATTTGAAAATTTTGATACAAATCATTAAAAAGATCTTAGCAAATAAAGAATAGAAGGACATTTCCTTAATCTGTTATAGGGTATATATGAAAAACCCACAACTAAAGTAGACCATAACGTGAAAATATTGAATGTCTTCCTCTAAGACAGGGAAGAGGGCAACTTTATGCACTTGCACCATTTCTATTCCAGACTGTACTGGAAATTCTAGCCAGACACAAGACAATGAGAAAAAGAAATACAAGACATAAATTATAAAGTAAAATGGAAAACTCATTATTTGAAAACTACATAATTATATAGAGAGACAATCCTTTAAAATCTATATGAAACATTGTTACGAGTTGAATTACGTCTCCTAAAAATATGTTGAAGACTTAATTCCCAGTACCACAAAATGTGAACTTATTGGGGAATAGACTCATTGCAGATTAATTAGATAAGATGAAGCTGTATTGTGTTGAAGGAAGTTGAGCCCCTAATGCATTGCGATTGGTATCCTTATAAACCAGAAAATTTGGACACAGTGAGAATGCCATGTGAATTTTTAGTTACAGAGCCACAACCCGAAGAGCTACCAGATACTAAGAGAAAGGCCTGGAACAGATCCTTCCGTATTGATTTTGGAGGGATCACAGCCCTGCCAGCACCTTTTAATATCAGACTTCTTCTACCCCCAAAACTGTGAGATAATAAATTTTTCTTGTTGAAGTCACTCAGTTTGCGGTATGTCATTATAGCAGTCCTAGTAAACTACACAAATTATAGCTCCTAGAGCCGGTAAGTGACTTTAGGTTATGGGGAACAAAGGCGATATAAACAATTTTATATATAGTAACAATAAATAATTGCAAAATAAATCTAAAATGACATTTATAATAGCATCAACAAACATCAATTGCCTATAAATAAATCTTACAAAAGATGCAGAACTGTACACTGAAACCAATGAAACATGTTGAGATGAATTTAAAAAGACCTGAAGTAGTAAATACTTAACACCACATACAAATTTTCGTAAATGCAATGTTTTTAAGATACTGATTTTTCCCTAAATTGATATATACATTAAGCATCATCACAACAAAAATCTCAGGAGCTTTTTGAATAAATTGTCAAGCTGCTTCTAACATTTTTATGAAAATGCAAAGATATCAAATATCTAAAATAATATCTTACGAGAGCAACAAAGGTTTAAGACTAGCAGTCTTTCATGTTAAAATTTTATATAATGCTACAGTCCTTGAGACGGTGTGGAATGAATGAAGAAACAGGAAAATATCCAGAATGAAGGATCCCAAAATAGAGTTATTACAATGAAAATAAACAAAAAGAAAACAAACCCACTCAGTTGCTAGTAATCTTGGCTTAAATCAATGTTTCCCAAAAAATGCTCCACAGAACGCTACTCTGTGGGATGCTGTTACACTCTAATAGTAGTTTTAAATCTGTGAGCAAATGACTTTGGGGAATTGGGATTATAAACAAGCAAAAACCATAGGTTTTCTTGCTGCAGGGGTTCAGAGGCATTTTAATATGTACATGAATGATGAAAATTTCTAAAGAATATGCACTTTCCCAAAGCTGTTTGAAATTGTTCCTGTCAGCATATCCCATAGAAGACTACTTCAAGGAAAATACTTTTGAGAAACAATGAACTGAAGTTATTAAATATATGTAAACTACTAGAAAATTATAAAACAAGGGATAACATTTAAGATAAAACTTATTAATAAAGATACCATAATCCACCTACAGAAACAGAAATGATTGATACATTTTGAATAACTGAGTTTGCACTTAGAAGCATTTCCAAATATCCAAAAAGAAAAAAATATGGTGTGGGTGAGAATTTTATATTGTAGATATTATGCCTAAAACGTATTATTACTTACCCTTATTTCTATAGGTTAAATACTAAAATAAAATAGAACTTGTTGATAATATTGATGTTTGGTGTTGGACGAGGCAAAAAATAGCTACTATCTTAAATTTGTTAATCATATTAGAGATGACTTTTTAATTAACGTAGTAATTGTCTATCTAAATTTTAATATAATTGAAAGGTTATTTAAATCATATACTATTTTTGGATGTTTTAATTTAACAGTATTCACTACCTTATGCTATAAGATATTTGATTAAGAAATATTGTTTAATGTAATGTGAACAAAATGTGCTTGATCAAGTGTGTTTATTTGGTAAATACCAAATCGTATTTGTCCAGAAGATGAACCAGTTGCATATCATTTTCATTCAGATGGTTGAAAAGAAATATTACTGAAAATTCATGGCATATTTAATTCCTCTTACATTCAAAATTAGGAATAATAAAATTATTAAAATTATTTTAGTATCTATGCTAGTAAATATTTTGTACCCATTATGAATTTCAGAGTTTTACAAACCATCTATTCTTTTATAAGAATTTTTAGACATGTATCATAAGCATTTCCCATTCATGCCCATTATTAGAAGTTCAAGAATGACAGTCTAATAACTAATCAGGAAAATAAGATCTTTTTAGTGTGATTAGTGCAATGATCTAAAATTATATTGTGGTAATTGAGTGTAGAATTATAAACAGAAATATACAAAACAAGCTTTACATTGAATAAATAAAATGGATGAATTTTATGGTATGTGTAGATTGTAGCCCATATAGTTGTTTTTAAAAAGTAAACCAGGCAGGGCATGGTGCCTCACGTCTGTAATCCCAGCACTTTGGGAAGCCAAGGCAGGTGGATCACCTGAGGGCAGGAGTTCGAGACCAGCCTGGCCAACATGGTGAAACCCTGTCTCTATTAAAAATACAAAAAATTAGCCAGGTGTGGTGGCGGGCACCTTGTAGTCCCAACTACTCAGGCGGCTGAGGCAGGAGAATCGCTTGAACCCAAGAGGCGGAGGTTGCTGTGAGTTGAGATCGTGCCATCGCACTCCAGCCTCTCAGGAGGACAAGGGTGAAAGTTCGTCTCAAAAACAAGAAAAACAACAACAACAAAAAAAAAACAGAAAAAACAGTAAACAAATCAGGCATCATCTGATTGGAAATAATTATTGCTGTGGACTAAAAGTTTACATCCACTCAAAAGGTATATGTTGAAATCCTAACCCCCAAAGTGATGGTATTAGGAAGTGGGGACTTTGAGTGGTAATCAAGTCATAAGGGTGAAGCCTTCATGGGTAGGTTAGAGCCATTATAAAAAGACACCAGACAGATTCCTTCTTCTCTGTGTCTCCCCAACATATGAGGACACAGCAAGAAGACATTTATTTGCAAACCGGGAAGATTACCCTCACTAAACACCAGATCTGGTGGTGTCTTGATCTTCTAACTTGATACTCCAGAACTATGAGAAATAAATGTTTCTATGTCTACAGACTATAGTATTGTTATAGCAGCCAGACCTGACAAAAACAAATGGGTTCCTAAGATGCTTTTAAGGAACAAATCTTGGGGTGATGTCAGCAAGATGGCCAACTAGAAGCTCTTAGCACTTTTTCCCCTGGCAAAACAAAACAAAACTACACACACATACGTACATAAAATGAATAAACAACTAAATTTTTGCCAAAACAACTGGAGGAGAGCTCTGGAGAATAACAAAGAAGAAACAGAAATTTGTAGAGCACAGAAACCCAGGATGGCTCCAGAGGGAAGGGACAGAAACAGCTTGCTTTTGCCAACCCACTCCCCAGTTCGGCCCCCCAGTTGGTATCAGCTCAGAACCAGGAGACACTCCTTTCTACAGTGAAAAGGTAAGCAACAGAACACTGGCAGCCCCCATCACTACTGTGGACTACTACAGTTGTCACCAGTGAAAACTCCCACAGTCCTTGCAGGCTCTGAGCCCAACTGAGGGAGCACCTCAGAGTTCACATGCTGAGCTGCCTCCAGAGAAAAGCCTATGCTGTGCCATCTTGCCATTCCTGGGCACTTGCTACTGCTGCATCTGGCCTCAGAGTCTCAGCTACTGCCATGTTCCACCATCCGAGAGCCCAGAGTCACCATTAAACGGTAACCTCACTTCCCTCCCCCATCCCCGGAGCCTGAGCTGCCACTGTGCTCTGTTGACTCTGGGTCCTGAATTGCACCTGTGCCCTCTTCTTGAGGTCCAAGACTTTAGAGCACCTGTTCTTTCCCAGAGCTATGCCAGTGCTGTTCCATGACCCCCACATAAGAATCACAGCTACATTTCACCTCCCTTGTACTGAAGCTGCTGGGGTATGTTCCAGAGCAACACACTCCAGGTTACGGGAAAGACTGCATCCATTCAGACTTTGAAAAGTGAACTCACCCTCAAGTCCCTGATACCACAATAATTTCACAAGCCCGTAAACCCAGAAACCTGGCTCTACAGCTGCTCCAAACATCTGTGCCCTGGAATCCAGTGCCATTGCAGCTGCCTGTGGGCTGTGGACCCAAGGGAGATACCTTCAGCAGAAGGAATTCATTACCACTAGACATTTTCTATAAGAAATTCTTAAGAAGTTTCTTCAAGCAGAATTGAAAAAATGATAATTACTATTGTAAACACATACGAAAGTACAAAACTAATTGGTGCAGGTACATACATAGTCAAAACAAGAATACTATAATACTGTAATGGTGGTGTATAAATCACACATATTTCTATTATGAAGGTTAAAATTTACAACAGTCAAAAATTACTAAAACTACAATAAGTTGTTAAGGAATACACAATATAAAATATATGAATTATGACATCAAAGGCATAAATTGTGAGGGGGAGGGCGAAAATCTAAAAATTGTGTGTTCAGCAGAAGTTATTATCAGTTTAGTTGATTGTAACTATAAGATATTTAATGTAGGTCTTATGGTAACTACAAAACAAAAAAACTACAGCAGATATACAAATGATAAAGAAGAAGGAATCGAAGCTTAGCACTACAAAAAAAATTGCCCAATAACAAAGGTAGGCAAGAGAGCACAAAAGAAACAAAGGAGCTACAAAATTCTCATAAAACAAATAACAAAATGGTAGCAGTAAGTCCTATTCATCAATAATAACTTTAGATAGATTAAAAAACTAAATGGATAAAAACATAATGAATTAAACCTAACCTATTTAACCTAAATAGATTAAATTCACCAATCAGAAGACATAGAATGGCTAAATGGATTGAAAAACAAGATTCACCTATTTGCTGCTTACAAGAGGTCTACTTAAGCTTTAAGGGCATATACAGGCTGAAAGTAAAGGTATGGTAGAAGATATCCTATGCAAACAGTAACCAAAAGAGACCAGGGGTCACTATACTTATATGTGCTAAAACAGATTTCAAGACAAAAAACTGTCACAAGAGACAAAGAAGGTTAATATTTAATAATGAAGATGTCAACTAATCAAGAGGAAATAACAATTGTAAACATATCTGCACCCAACATAGGAGCACCTAAATGTATAAAGCAAATATTAATGGACATGAAGAGAGAAGTGAATGGCAATACAACAACAGTAGAGGACTTCAATATCCCACTTTCAACAAGAAATAGATTGACTAGGCAAAAATATTAATGAGGAAAATTTGGACTTGAGTTACACTTTTGACTAAAGGGACCGAAAGACATATACAGAACTTACCAACCAACAGAAGCAGAATACACATTTTTCTCTAATGCATATGAAACATTCTCCAAGATAGACCTTGAATATTAGGTCACAAAACAAGTCAAAACTTTAAAGAAGGTTGAAATCATATCTAGTATTATTTTAAACCACAATGGTGTGAAACTAGAAATCAATAATAGGAGAAATTGTGAAAAATGTACAAATATGTGAAATTTAAAGAACATGCTCCTAAATAACCAATGAGTAAAAAAAAAATCAAAAGGGACATTAAAAAGTATTTTGAGGCAAATGGCAATGGAAACACAATACATCAAAATCAGTTCAACACAGCAAAATCAGTTCTAAAACGAAAGTTTAGAGTGATGAATTTGTACCTGAAAAATGAAAAAAAGATTTCAAATAGTCTAACTTACACCTAAAAAAAGAAGAAAAAGAACAACAAACAGAACCTAAAATTAGCAGAAGGAAGCAAATAATAAAAATAGTAATGGAAATAAATTGTATAGAGAACAGAAAAATCAGAAAGAAGCAATAAAACTGAGTCTGTTTTTTGAAAAAAAAATTAAAGTGACAAACCCTTAGCTAGTCTAAGAAAAAAAGAGTCCAATAAATAAAATAAAAAATGAAAGTGAGAAAATTATCTATTGATTCATTGCACTGGTAAGAAATAGGCCGAACAGACCAATAAATACAGAGATTGAAAAAACAACCAAAAACCTCCAACAAGAAAAGCTCAGAAACAGATGGCTTTACAGCTGATTTCTATCAAACATTTAAGGACAATTGATGCCAATGCTTCTTAAATTCTTCCAAAAAATAGAGATAGAAGGAACACTTGCAAACATTTTATGAGGCCAGCATCACCTTGATACCTAAGTCAGACACATATCACAAGAAAAGATAACTACAGGCCAATCTCTTTAATGGACATTGACACAAAAATTCTCAAAAAAGTATTAGCAAACCAAATCCAAGAACATATCAGGAAGATTATACATCATGATCAAGTGGAATTTATTTTGGCATGCAAGGCTGGTTTAACATATGCAAATCAATCAGTGTTATGCATCACATTAGCAGAATGAAAAGATAAAAACTACATGATTATGTCAATTGGCATGGAAAAAGCATTTGAAAAAGTCCAACATTCTTTCTTGACAAAATCTGTAAGCAGTTTTTGAATAGCAGGAAAGCTTCTTTACAAAACAAGGATCACTTATGAGAAACTCACAGCTAATTTTATAATCAACAGGGAAAAGCTGACAGCTTTTTCACTAAGATCTGTTACAAGGCAAGGATGTTAATTTTTGCCACTTCTGTTCAGCATAGTACCAGAAATTATAACAAGAGCAGTCAGAAAAGAAAAAAAAAGAAAATAAATAAAAGGTATATGGAACAGAAAAGAAGCAGTAAAATTAACTCTATTTTCAGATGGCAATTTCCTATATGTAAACAAACCCAAAGCATACACACACACACACACACACACACACACACACACAGAGTTAGAACTCATAAATTTAGTGACATTGCAGCATGAAAATAAAAATAAAACAATCCGTATCATTATTTTACACAAATAACAAGCTTACTAACAAAGAAATCAGGCCAAAAAATACTATTTGTTGTAGCATAAAAAAATACAATTCTTAGTGGCAGAGGCATTTGAACCAAAGCATCTCTATCTTGAATAAGAGCTGTGTAAAATAAGACCTACTGACCTACTGGGCTGCATTCCCAGACAGTTAAGACATTCTAAGTCACAGGATGACATAGGAGGTTAGCACAAGATACATGTCATAAAAACATTACTGATGAAACAGGTTAAATACAGAAGCTGACTAAAATCCACCAAAACCAAGATAGCAACAAGAGTGACTGCTAGTCGTTGTCACGGCTACACTCCCACCAGTGCCATGACAGTTTACAAATACCATGACAATGTCAAGAAATTATCCCATATAGTCTAAAAAGCAGAGGCATAAATAATGCACCCCTTGTTTAACATATAAATAAAGAATAACCATATAAATGGGCAACCAGAAGCCCTTTGGGGCTGCTCTGTCTATGGAGTAGCCATTCTTTATTTCTGTACTTTCTTAATAAACTTGCTTTCACTTTATGGACTCACCCTGAATTCTCTCTTACACGAGATCCGAGAACCCTCTCTTGGGTTCTGGATTGGGACCGGTTCCTGGTAACATCTTTCTGACAACCACAAAGGGACGATAGTGAAGAAACCCCCAACCCAAAGGCTAACTTTGGGTAAGTGGTGGCATCTGGTAACATCTTTCTGGCCAACCCCAAAGTGACAACACTGAAGAAACACCCTGATCCAAAGGAAGTAGACTGCAGTGGTGATTGGCTGACTTTGGGTAAATGGTTATGTACCCAGGTAAAGAATGGGATTGAGTTAGAGGCCCAACTTAGGAGAGTTAAGAGTCTCTCCTAAGGCAGAGAGGGCTAAAGGTCCCCTCTTAACGAAAGATCTAATATACAATATTAAGACTATATTGTACTGTCTTGAAGTTAATATTAAATGAGTAATTCTTAGCTGCTGCTTAGCTGCTTTTGCTACACGAAGGGTGAAATAATTAATTATGTCAATTTGCTTCACTATAGTAACCTTTTTACTATTTATATGTTTCTCATACTGTCATAGTGTATGCTTTAAATATACACAATAAAATAATTTTATAATAAAAATAAATTAATAAACCCAAACATGAAATCAAAAAATAAATAAAATCCGTCTGAGTATTTACACTATTATTGCTTGCATTGCGATTCACAATTTTTTCATTGTCAATTTTCCTGTTATTTTGGATGTTCTTGCTGTCATTGCTCTGGTAGTTTCTGTTGCATTAGTGTGGCTGCTCTGCTGACAAGAGAGGCGAGAGAAACAAGCAGTCTGTCCCCTGCTATCTCTTGGTGAATAGAACAAAATCAGTGTTAAGTACTGAAAATTACTGCATAAGCATTCATGTAGATACATAAGCATATAGGAATTTTTTCTTAACTTTTCATTACAATTTTACATGTTTCTATTTAGATAACAGAAAACATAATAGCCAAAATGTCAGTGTAAAACTACCCCTCTCATCTGTGGATATCACATTATTTATCTATAATTATTTTTAATCTTAGGGTACCTCTAATTTGTATTATATTATCTTACATATTCTGCTTATTTCCACTATGATATGTAAGTTTGCAGGGGCAAATAAATACACTCTGTTTACCTTCTATAGTTTTGAAGAGCCTAGAACATTTTGCAAATGAAATAACGAGTAAACATACACTGAATTAATTTCAACGGTGCTGTAAAAAAAGTGTATGGACCATAACCCCTACAATATGCTCAGAGCTTTAAAACAGTAAAAACAATTAAGAAAAATTCCAAGTAAATTAGCAATGCTTAGCATGTTTATTATTAAATTTTTTTTTTCAGACATCTATAAATGATGAAGTGATTAGCATTTATTATGGTTAGGTTTTGAATTTCAGAATATTAAATACTTAAATGGTCAATTTCATGATTTTCCTTAATTATTTAAAAAAATATTATTTGTTATTAGGGCAGCTTATAGGTTTTGTTCTTTAGAAAGGACTTAATAACACAAAAAATAGTGTTAGAAATTACATTTAGGCTAAGTTAATTGTCTTACAGATTTAAATGATGAGGCAAACTGTCTCTCTATTCCAATTCTGGCATTATGTTATATACTGTGGAAGAGCTAACATTTTATGTTAATACAATAGTTTTGATTTGCACATATCAAACTGATTAATGAAGTACTTCATGTCAGAAAAGTCATGTCAGCAAATAGCAAATAAGCTTCCTGATTAACAAATATTATAAATTATATTTTGAATATAGATTTCTATATATTTTAGATATGTCAACGAAAATATTTCATTGCTGACATGTTTGATTTTGTAAAGTATGTTTTTTAAAAAATTGTAAATATTTGGTGAAAATTAGATTTAATTATATCAGAACACTGCAGATATGAAAAGTAATAAACTATAGACACCCAAATACCTAGTCCTTGTGAGTTAACACTCTACTGATTTTATGAGCAATAAAACTTCTACGGTGTTCTGCATGAAAAACAATATCCTAGAGGTATATTTTAAAAGTTTGTGAAAACATTTTTTATGCAATCTGTATATTAGTTAGTGTAATTAGATATTTTGCTGTATATTTGTATGGAGAGTAAGTTCAGTAATTAACCTTATGTCACATAATACATTTTACTTTCTTTACCTCAAAATAGAAAACAATTTAAATTGTAGCACATATTAATGTATTCACAACCAAATAAATTTTCAAATTCTGACTCTAAAGCACATTATAAATATATAATAATAGGACCTTTAGATTTAATAAAATGGTATTAGTATTAGGTTTCTCATCCATCGCTATGAAAATGATTTTAAAAATCAGTTTTCAATTGTGGTTTTAACATAAAACATTGGTGGTTACTATTTTTTAATTGTAATGACTCATTGTAATGAATGCAAATCATATTGACCTAAATTTTTACAATTTCATCTTGTTAATGTAATGGAGTTAACATAGAGTTATATCCCACTGAACTTTGACCTTTACTCTGCTTGAATATCCCATTATGCAATTATTTATTTGCTCCTGATATTTATAGATTAATTCTGTTACATGGTATTGTGTCACAAATTTCAAGTGTGATTTTACATATGCATTTGATAAGAAATTACTTAAATATATTATTAAAAGTCTTTGCATATATTTCACTTAGAAGTTTAAATGATTTGTTTCACCAAATAATATGCTGAAATATTATTAAAACAAAATTATTAAGCAGTTGTTCTGTTTCCAAAAACTCAGTAAATCATGAATAAACCCTTTATTAAAGGTTAAATTATTAAAACATTCAATATTTTCTTGGCAGTTAGTAATATTAACAATAAAATTAGTCTCTGATTCAGAATCAGAACTTTTTAAATGTCATATATGACACAAAAATAGATGAATCTATATATAATCTCTCTCTTCTTATATAGATATGTAGCTATCTCTATTATATATAATTTTATAATAAAAATTTATAATATTAATTAAAACTCCCTTTCTCTGGATATAGCTAGGCACACACTTGACCCTTGTCTCATTAGTATCATTTCAATTTATGACACTTTTCATGTCATTGATTATCAAGACAAAGATGTTTTCTTTGATTATTTCATTCTTGATGATTTCATTTCATTCAGAGTTACTCCTTCACCTTTATTCTTTTACAAAATCATTTGGCTATTGTAGGGCCTTTACATGTTTGTATAAATTTTAGAATCTGTCAGTTTTGCTCAAAATAGTTCTGTTGGAATTATTGTATGAATTACATTAAATTTATCAGTCAATTTGAAGAGGATTAACATTTTAACAATGTTGAGTCTTCTGATAACATGAACTCTCTATTCATTATATTTGTATATATATGTGTGTGTGTATATATACGTGTGTGTATATACATATGTACATATATGTGTGTATATATGTATAAAATATGTGTATATATATTGTACATGTGTGTCCACACACACACACATATATATATATACACACACAGTATATATATATATACACACACATATTTTCTTAACTCTTTTTTATTGTTTTAAGTGTGTAGGTCTTAAAGTCCTTTTATAAAATGTATCCCTAACAATATTATATTTTTGGTCCTAGTCATTGGCATAAGTCTTTTGATTTCAGTTTCTGTTTGTTATCAAGATGTAGAAATAGCATTGATATTTGCATTTTGATTTTGTGACCTGAAGCCTTGCTATTCTCACTTATTAGATTTTTTTTCTGTATTCAATTGTACCTTCTGTACAGAATGTTGCCTGCAAATGAAGATACCTTTTTTTTTTTTCCTATTCTGGATGACTTTTATTAGTATTTCTTACCTTACTGTACTCATTAGAACTTTGAATATAATGTTGAATGGAAGTGGTGAGAGCAGACATTTTAGCCATCCTCTTGACCTTTGGGGGAAGACATTCAGTCTTTCCTTTTTAATTATAAGGTATATTTATCATACATGCCCTGAATCAGGATGAGCAAGCTCACACATATTCTTTAAGAGTTTTTGTGAAGAATGGATGTTGGGTTTTGTCAAATATTTTCTGTGCTTCTACTGAAATAATCATATATATTTTTCTTGTTTAGTTTGTTATATGGTGAGTACATTCACTGATTTTTGAATGTTAAGTAAGTCCTGCATATCTGAAATAATGGCTGATTGGTTATGAAGTGTTATCCTTCTGATATATTGTTAGATCCCATTTGGTGAAATTCTGCTAAAAATTTGCTAAAATAGAAGAATCATTTATTCCTTGTGCATGGAGGATACTGGTCTGTAGCATTGTGCTTTTTTGTAGTTTTCTTTGCTTAGTTTTGCTTCGGTAACAGAGCAATGTTGGATGTATAGAATGAATTTGCAACTATGTTCCCCTTTATTTTCTGGATGATGTTTTGTAGAATTTGTATTATTTCTTCCTTAGATACTTGGTAAAATTTACTAGAGATTCCATAGGTGTCTGGAGTTTCTTTGTGGGAAGTTTTTAATGTGATATTCCATTTTTCTTAATATATAGTCAGTGGATCTATTTGTTCTTGAGAGAGTGTTGATAGTTTGTGTCTTTAATAGATTGTTTGGGCTGCCATAACGAAGTGCCACAACCTGGGTAACATAAACAAGACGAATGTATTGTCTCACAGTTCTGGAGGCTAGAAGGCTAAAATCAAGGTTTTGCAAGGCCATGCTCTCTGATTATCATAGAGGAATCCTTTCTTGCCTCTTCCTATCTCTGCTGGTTTGCTGACAATCCTTGACATTCCATTCCTTGGTTTGTAGATGTGTCATTCTGATCTTCTATTGTTATTTATGTGGTATCTCTACGTGCTTTCATAAAATTTTCTCTATGAGTGTATCTGTGTCCAAATTTCCCTTTTATAAGGATACCAGCTATACTGAATTAGGGCCCATCCTAATGGCCTAATCTTAACTTGATTTACTCTGTAAAAACTCTATTTCCAAAGAAGGTCATCATCTTCTGAGGTACTGGGGATTAGAACTTCAATACATCTTCTTCTGGAAGGTGCAGACGAAGTCAACCCATAATAGTGTCTTTCAAGAAATATCTTCATTTTATCTAAGTTGTTCGTTTATTGACCTACACTTATTTAAGATTCTCTTATTTTACTGTTAATATCTACTATTACTAGTGTTGTTAAATCTATTATTCCTGATATTAATCATTTGTGTCCTCTATCTTTTTCTTTATTCAGTGTGGTTTGTCTTTTTTCTTTTTTCATTGATTTCCTCTCTAATTCATATTACTTCCTTGTTTTTCCAATTAATTTTCACTTCTCTTGCTTTTTATTTTGTATTTACCTAAGATAGAAGCTTCCTTATCCATGGGGGGTGGGTTTCAAGATCCCCACTGGAAACCTGAACCAGCAGATAGTACCAAAGCCTATACATACTATATTTTTTCCTATACATACACTGTGGCTGTAACTTTTGCAGTTGGAGATACAACAGCAAAACTAGGACGAACTTATTTTTCTTCTTCACAATTTCACGGATAAAAGATTCATTTGTACTATAGATCTTAGTAACATTAGCATACAATTTCTTGTCTTTCCTTAAGTCAAGAACTTTAACTTTTTACTTAAAGGAAACACTCTTTTGTTTTCTCTTTGGCATAGCTGAATTGCCAGCATCACTGCTCTTGCCCTTTGGGGCCATTGTTAAGTAAAATAAGAGTGGCTTGAACACAGGCACTGTGATACTGCCACAGTTGATCTGATAACCAGTTTCATTTTCCTTCTGCCTGAAGGAAATTTATAAAATAAATTTGAGATTTATTGTAGTGTGGGTCTGATTGTGATGATTTATTTCAGCTCTTATATGTATGAAAAAGGCTTTTCTTTCAGTACTCTAAAAATGTTGCTTAATTCTCTTCTCACGTGCATTGTTTTTAACAAGAACTCTGCTTCTAGTCTTATATTTATTCCTCTGTACCTGAATGTCCTTTTTCTGTGGCTGATTTTAAGATTTTCTCATGATTACTGTTTTCCAATACTTCACACGCACCATGGTGTACACTTTTCACGTTTCTTTTGCTTGAGTTTTGTTGAGGCTCTTGGGTATATGGACTATAGTACATTTCATCATATTTGGAAAATGCTTGGCTATTATTTTTTAAATTTTATTTCTGCGTTCCCTTCTCTTCTGTGTGAACTCCACTCATACATATTGGTTTACCTGAATTTGTCCTAAAATTTACTACATATTTTTTTAAAAATTATTTTTCTTCTATGCTTAATTTCAGACACTTTCTGTTGCTATGTCTTCAGGGTCACCAATATTTTCTTCTCTAGTGCCTAATCTTCCATTAATATATCATCCAGTGAAGTTTTCATCTCATGTATTTTAATTTCTATATCTAGAGAATTTATTTGGATCATTGTTTATACCTTCCATATGTCTCTTTACATTTCTGAACTTACTGAATACAGTCACAGTGACTATTTTAATATTTTTATTAAGATTAAAATCCATTTCAGTTCTTATTCACTTTCTATTGGCTTATCTTTCTCCTTGATATGAGTATTTTCTTACTTATTTGCATAGTTGGTAATCATAATCGAATGCAGGCATCGTGGATTTTATTTTCTTTGGTGTTGGTTATTTTTATAATCCTATAAATATTCTTGAGTTTGGTTCTGAGATGCAGTAACATTATGTGGGAATAACTTTACCCATTGGATTTGGTTTTGAAGATTTATTAGCAAACCCAGGGCCTGCTTAGCCTAACACAAGCTTTTGACCCTTTGTGAGGCAAGATCCTTGAGCATATTCTAAACAGATCTCGCTAAATCTTGAGGTTTACTCTTCTGGCTTTTGAAAATAGGCACTACTTCTGGCCTTGTGTATATTATAGGCACTGTTATCTCTAATATTGTTAGGTGTTTCTTTCCTGGCTCTCAGCCATAGGTTTTTGGGTTTTTTTTTTAATTTGTACTTTGAATAACTCCAGAGTGTTGTCTCTGTGCAGTTTTCATTCCAGTTATATGCCCTGGAAATTCTAGCCACTTTTTTCTACTTGCACTCTCAGCTTCATTTTTCAACTTAGGAATATGCAAGGCTTTGTCCAGGTTCTCTCTCTTTTTGTCACACCGTACAGATTCACTCAAGGCAGTAAATGTGGGTAAACATAGGATTCACTGTTTATTTACTCAGGGATTGCTGTCTTTCCTTGCCTGATAGCTAGTGTCTTTTAAAGCATTTTTCAATTAATTTGGTCCATATTTTGGTTGTTTCAGTCAGTAGGGTAAGCCCAGCCCCTATTATTTTATTGTTACTTACAGATATAGACTTTATTTAAAACAAAAAAAAATTTTTTTTGTTACTTACAGATATAGACTTTATTTTAAAAAAACACCTTTTTGCTTCAAAATATATTTATTACTAGAGACAAAGATATTTAAATATAATCAATAAATATTTAATATTTAAATATTATCAATATAATCAGAATATTGAAAATAATCAATATGTGCATTCTGTATTTCAAAATATACTTTAATCAACAGGATGTATCATTCTTCAAAATAATAACTTTTGAAAAAGAAAGTACTTCTCATGTTTGAGTTTATTCTTTATGTGTTTTAATATTGTATCCAACCACAAGCTACATAACTGAGTAAATTCAACTTACACCTGAAAAAATATCCTAAGTATGGATTTTGTTTTATTTTATATTATTGACTAGATTAAAAATAGACAGTAGAATATTGTCCTTTGGTGAAAGTGAAGTCATTACAAAAATGAAATGCCCTTAATAATACATGACTAAATTTATCTATTTTTATCTTACTTTATGAAAAATCTTTAATATTTAACTTGCTTCTTTTTAATATTGTTTCAAAGTAAATAGTCTATACACAACTGACATGAAACTAAAGTATCTTCATAGCTGAAACAGACACTTTATGCCAGAAATTTTAAAGACATGGCACTTTTAAAATGTGTATCATTTTATTTGGCACTTTGGCTTTTTCAGAATGAGAATAAAGTAAAAACTGGAAAGTATTTTTCTTATGAAGACAAGTTATGATATGATGTTATCTCCATGTAAATATGAGAACAGGAAAGCTCTAGTATCTTTTGAATAGTGAAAACACAAAAAAAAGATGTGAAGCTGGTGACATTAGGCTTCAATCTCCTTTCTCCTTTCCTCACTTCCTACCAATTCTACCTTCTCGGCACCTACTCTTTTTGCTCTTTGCTCTTTAATTGTCATATGCCCTGATTACAATTGGATCCTCCTTTACGTATACTGAAGAATCAGAGCATTGTCACCAAATAGCCACTTAAAATTCCATTGACAATTATGTCTTGCAGAAAGAAATCTTTGTCAAAAAAACACTATTGAAACAGTAAAATGAAAGAAAATTGACAATGATGGCAGAGATGGATTTTGTATATTTGCCTGTATGTATTCAAGTGAAATATATGATTCAATATCATATTATGCAAAATGGAATTCAAGCAAAATATATGATTGAATATAATATTATGCAAAATGGAATTACAAATATGTGTCAACTGTAAACTTTGTGACACCGTAAAGGTTTGTCAATTTATTTACAATAATTACAATACATTACTTAGGACCTCCTATTATGAATTAAAAATATAAAATAAATTTTAATGACTCATTTTATATAGGAAAAAAATAACAAGGGTTAACTCATATTTTGTGTCCTGAGACTACAAATCATTACTTACCTAGGGATTGTTTGTAGGACAACAGTTACTTTTCCAGAGCTTACCATATGTATTTTTCTTGTCTTAGTATCACTAAATTCCATCTGCCTCTTGCGAAATATTGTGTTAGCAAATGAGAAGCTAAATAAGAAATCTAAAGTTACCCTAAAGCAGGGCCCACCTTTGAATATTAATATATTAATGTGTATCTTAGGCTCTGCCTCACCCTGAATTTTCTTTGTGGATGTTTTATTTTAAAACACTGTATGAATATGATATTTATACAATAAGTGAGATATTTTATTTAGCCAAGGGTTCTCCATCACCTATGATGAAAACCTAACTAAACATTTATGAAAAAGGATATAGAGGTTATTAAATATTCCTTAGGCACCTGTGAACATATGCTTTCAAAGTTGCATTAACTGTCTCAGATACACACCTCCAGCTATAATGAAGAGTTAGTTTCTCTTTGCTTTCTTCTTTTTTAATATGTAGAGAGAAATTTTTGAGAAGCCAATTAATCTCAAAAAATTCACGGAGATTGTTTTAGAATATATAATGAAATGATGAATTCATTTCCCAACAGCTGTTTTAAAAAGACATACACCTTTAGGAACAACGGCCTAGTCTAATCTCATTTAAGAGAGATTTCAGGTTCTATTATTTCAAGTGTTACGTTCATCATATTTTTCTATAATTTAAATGATAAAATGTGCCCTAGAGGAAAACTATGTTTCCCAGTCAAATAAAACAGATCAGGCTTTTGAAATAAACTGTTACTCTTAATATTTTCCACATAAATTTATTATAAATAATGATTCATTTTCTTTAGAATTAAGGAGCTGTAATGCAGCTCCATTTGTCTTCCCAGATAATATTCTTTCTCTTGCTTTGCAGCCTTAGTCCCCAGGCTATAAAGAGACACTATCTAATAAATTTTTATTTGGTAATCCTAAAATCTTCTGAAACAGTACAAAATATATTCATATTTTCAGTGAAGGTTTAGGATACATACGTATACATAGATCTATTTTTTCTGGGCTATACGTAACTAATATTTCCTCTGCTATCTAAGTAAAAGATGGTAAACATTATCTAGATGGCCTGACATAATTAAATCTCGGTGTTGTAAAGTTGGCTAAAATAAAATTTCTTTATATTTTACCTACCTCCCTAAGATAGAAATCTTTAGTTGGCTCATATTAGCAGGTGTATTCTTGACCTCAGCATTTCATATTGTGATGCATTAGCCACGGTGAGAGCGCGGTTGATGTAACATTTTGGGAGAAAATGGAAGGCCAGCCAGTTTTGTAGTGAGTTTTTGGATTGAGGCACAGTCTTGACAGTAAGAGTAAGGTATAGTAGTAGATAGTGTTTTAGTTACCACTGACAACCTAGACTCTCACATCTGTGTATTATAATAATGCTAACGTTGAGGGCGAAAGAACTTTGTACCAACTTCTCTGCAATTAGGTCAAGTGTAGTGATTTCCCTTCCATTAACAGAGAGGTATTATCTTACACCAAATGTAATTTTTAGAGACATTTTTTTTCCAAGAAGCAATTACACACTTTTTTTTGTTAATTTCATCTCTGTGATCATTTCCATCTGTGTCTTGCATCTATCTTGTAAACTAAATTCATTTTAAAATTAAGTTGATTACAAAGCTTTCACCCCACCTATCAGCTCCTGTTTCCCGATAACTCTGCCAACCCAAACTGACTTCTGTGTTTTTCTTAGTGGTAGCAGTCTCCCAGTGCTAAAAGTGGAAATCACAAATAAAATTCGACTGCTTCTTTCTGATTACCCCTGTGATAAATTAACCAACATGTTATCAAATTCCTTCAAAAATTATTTTTTTCTCAAAAATTTCTTAGGTCTATCCCTTCCTTTGTATTGCAATTGCCACAGGCATAGTTCAGAATCTTAATACTTTGTACTCAGAATACTGCAATATATCTATTCTGGTCTTCCCTCACACCCACACACCTGTAAAATCCCCTTCTTTTTGGATCTCTTCCTTCTCTTGACTGTAAACTAAATTACAGACTTCAGAAATGCTATCATTGCTCATCTTCTCATTAAAAAATTCTAGTACACATCATGTTGCCTGATAAGAGCTATGATATTCCACATCACATTAATGGTATGCCATAATTTATCCTAAACTTCTCGCATTTGTCAACCACATATAACACAAGCCTCGTAATGTGAGAAACCAAACCCAAACCAAACCAAATCAAAATCTGCATCATTCACTGAACACACCTTATCTATATATCTGTCTCCTGCTCAGTGCTACACACAATGTAAATAAACAATGTTTATAAATTTAACATTGTAGCATTAAAATGAAAACACAAGGTCAGACAGGAAAAAATTGTGTTTACATCTTCTGATATTCTACCTTGTTTTTATGCCATAAGTACATTTTTGAAGACTCTGAACTTCATGTGTATGCTGTCAGCATGTAGAATTCTAATGGAGAAATTGTGACAAATAATGTTTATGTTGTATTAAGATGTTAAACTGAATTGCAAATGGTGTAATCATGTTTTTTTTTGAGCATCTGTGAAATGTATCTATACCAGGCAATTTAGATTTCTTTTGTAAGTTTTTAATCCTGACTGAAATATATTTTTAATGCTAAAAAACTCTTTTAGGATAAAAATAGCATCTGAAGTCTTAAGTAGAAACAATATTTTGCAATAAATTTCAGAATCTCTAAAACCATAAATATATTCCCATATCAAAACTGCTATTGAATCTATTCAATTCTCATTCATAAATTCTATTAAAAATTGCTAGTGAAAGCATTGTTTAATTGTTTAAATATTAGATTATCAAATGAAAATCACAGCGTCCATATTTTATTTTAAATATATAAATTAGTAAACATGCTAATTACAATGATCTTTCAACATCATTTATTCACCACAAATTTTATTTTAGTTAAATAAAAACATTAAAAACAAAATTTATTTTTTATTTAAAACATGATAAAATACTCTGATATAAACTATAAAGTGTTGTTTCTTATATATTTTTATTTGTGATATTTTAACAAAATAATATGGAATTCTGATATGTAAATTTTTGTGGCACGCATATTATTCGTTTTATTTTTTTCAACTTTTATTTTACTTTAAATTGAAATATTAAAATGCAAAACACATCTCCTTAAATTCATGTTTATTTTCCTAGCTCCACTGATACATTTGTCAACTGTAATATTTGAACAATATACTAACAACATTGTGGGGGATGAATTAATTATAAGAGCTTTTTAACATTGCAGCCATCTCCAAGGCATAGAAGTGACCTAATGAAGTAGCAATGATGAACAAGAAAAAGATAATGAAAGCCTGTCATGTATCTCTGTTTCCCAGTTTGAAAGCATAACCTCATATACTATGCTTCCTGCAGAATGTGACACACATAATTATACAATTCATTAAATCAGATAGTGAACCGTATCTATGAGTCTGGGCACATATTATGATTTGTGTTCAATATGAAATTAGGTTTATTTTTATTTTTATTATACTTTAAGCTCTGGGATACATATGCAGAATGTGCAGGTTTGTTACACAGGTATACACATGCCATGGTGGTTTGCTGCACCCATTAACCTGCCATCTACATTAGGTATTTCTCCTAATGCTATCCCACCCCTAGCCCCCTACCCCCCGACAGGCCCTGGTGTGTGATGCTCCCCTCCCTGTGTCCATGTGTTGTCATTGTTCAACTCCAATTTATGAGTGAGAGCATGCAGTGTTTGGCTTTCTGTTAGTGTTAGTTTGCTGAGAATGATGGTTTCCAGTTTCATCCATGTCCCTGCAAAGGACATGAACTCATCCTTTTTATGGCTGCACAGTATTCCATGGTGTACATGTGCCACATTTTTTTTATCCGGTCTACCATTGATAGGCATTTGGGTTGGTTCCAAGTTTTTGCTATTGTGAACAGTGCTGCAATAAACATACATGTGCATATGTCTTTACAGTAGAATGATTTATAATCCTTTGGATATATACCCAGTGATGGGATTACTGGATCAAATGGTATTTCTGGTTCTAGATCCTTGAGGAATTGCCACACTGTCTTCGACAATGGTTGAACTAATTTACACTCCCATCAGCAATGTAAAAGCGTTTCTATTTCTCCACATCTTCTCCAGCATCTGTTGTTTCCTGACTTTTTAATGATCACCATTCTAACTGGCTTGAGATGGTTTCTCATTGTGGATTTGATTTGCATTTCTCTAATGACCAGTGATGATGAGCTATTTTTTATATGTTTGTTGGCAGCATAAATGTCTTCTTTTGAGAAGTGTCTGTTCATATCCTTTGCCCACTTTTTGATGGGGTTGTTTTTTTCTTGTAAATTTGTTTAAGTTCTTTGTAGATTCTTGACATTAGCCCTTTGTCAGATGGATAGATTGCAAAAATTTTCTCTGATTCTGTAGGTTGCCTGTTCACTTGGATGATAGTTTCTTTTGGTGTGCTGAAGCTCTTCAGTTTAATTAGATCCCATTTGTCGATTTTGACTTTTGTTGCCATTGCTTTTGGTGTTTTAGTTATGAAGTCTTTGCCCTGCCTATGTCCTGAATGGTATTGCCTAGGTTTTGTTCTAGGGTTTTTATGGTTTTAGGTCTTATGTGTAAGTCTTTAATCCATCTTAAGTTGATTTTTGTATAAGGTTTAAGGAAGGGGTCTAGTTTCAGTTTTCTGCATATGGCTAGCCAGTTTTCCCAACACCATTTATTAAATAGAGAATCCTTTCTCCATCACTGGTTTTTGTCTGGTTTGTCAAAGAACAGATGGTTGTAGATGTGTGGCGTTATTTCTGAGGCTTCTGTTCCATTCCATTGGTCTGTATATCTATTTTGGTACCAGTATCATGCTGTTTTGGTTACTGTAGCCTTGTAGTATAGTTTGAAGTCTGGTAGCCTGATGCCTCCAGCTTTGTTTTTTTGCTTAGGATTGTCTTGGTCGTACAGGCTTTTTTTTTTTTTTTGGTTCCATATGAAATTTAAAGTTGTTTTTTCTAATTCTGTGAAGAAAGTCAGTGGTAGCTTGATGGGGATAGCATTGAATCTATAAATTACTTTGGGCTGTATGGCCATTTTCATAACATTGATTCTTCCAATCCATGAGCATGGAATTTTTTCCATTTGTTTGGGTCTTCTCTTATATCCTTAAGCAGTAGTTTGTAGTTCTCCTTGAAGACGTGTTTCACTTCCTATATAAGCTGCATTCCTAGGTATTTTAGTTTCTTTGGAGCAATTGTGAATGGGAGTTCACTCATGATTTGGCTCTCTGTTTGTCTACTATTGGTGTATAGGAATGCTTGTAATTTTTGCCCATTGATTTTGTGTCCTAAGACTTTGCTGAAGTTGCTTAACAGCTTAAGGGGATTTGGGGATGAGACGATGGGGTTTACAAAATATACAATCACGTCATCTGCAAACAGAGACAATTTAACTTCCTCTCTTCCTATTTGAATACACTTTATTTCTTTATCTTGCCTGATTGCCCTGGCCAGAACTTCCAATACTATGTTGAATAGGAGTGGTGAGAGAGGGCATCCTTGTCTTGTGCCTGTTTTCAAAGGGAATTCTTCCAGCTTTTGCCAATTCAGTATGATACTGGCTATGGGTTTGACATAAATCTCATTATTTTGAGATACATTCCATCAATACCTAGTTTATGGAGAGTTTTCAGCATAAAGTGGTGTTGAATTTTCTCAAATGCCTTTTCTGCATCTATTGAGACAATCATGTGGTTTTTGTCATTGGTTCTGTTTATGTGATGGATTACTTTGATTTACATGCATATGTTGAACCAGCTTTTCATTCCAGGGATGAAGCCAACTTGATCATGTTGGATAAGCTTTTTGATGTGCTGCTGGATTTGGTTTGCCAGTATTTTATTATTTTTGCATCGATGTTCATCAGGAATATTGGCCTGAAATTTTCTTCTTTTGTGGGTATCTCTGCCAGGTTTTGGTATCAGGATGATGCTGGCCTCATAAAATTAGTTACAGAGGAGTCCCTCTTTTTCTATTGTTTGGAATAGTTTCAGAAAAACTGGTACCAGCTCCTCTTTGTACTTGTGGTAGAATTCGGCTGTGAATGTGTCTGGTCCTGGGGTTTGTTTGCTAGGTTATTAATTACTACCTCAATTTCAGAGCCTGTTAATTGGTCTATTCAGGGATGCGATTTCTCCCTGGTTTAGTCTTGGGAGGGTGTATGTGTCCAGGAATTTACCCATTTCTTCTAGGTTTTCTGGTTTATTTACATAGAGGTGTTTATACTATTCTCTGATGGTAGTTTGTACTTTTGTCGGATCAGTGGTGATATCCCCTTTATCGTTTTTTATTGTGTCTATTTGATTCTTCTCTCTTTTTTGTTTATTTGTCTGGCTAGTGCTCTATCTATTTTTGTTAATCTTTTCAAAACATCCTGGATTCATTGATTTTTTGAAGGGTTTTTTTTTGTGTCTCTGTCTCTTTAGTTTTGCTCTGATCTTAGTTATTCCTTGTGTTCTGCTAACTTTTGAATTTGTTTGTTCTTGCTTCACTAGTACTATTAATTGTGCATTAGACTGTCAATTTTAGATCTTTCCTGTTTTCTCTCATGGGCATTTAGTGCTATCAATTTCCCTCTAAACACCGCTTTAGCTGTGTCCCAGAGATTCTGGTACGTTGTGTCTTTGTTCTCATTGGTTTCAAAGAACTTATTTATTTCTGCTTTAATTTTGTTATTTACCCAGTAGTCACTCAGTGGCAGGTTGTTCAGTTTTCATGTAGTTGTGCAGTTTTGAGTGAGTTTCCTAATCCTGAGTTCTAATTTGATGGCACAGTAGTCTGAGAGACTGTTTGTTATGATTGCTGTTCTTTTGCATTTGCTGATGAGTGTTTTACTTCCAATTATGTGGTCAATTTTAGAATAAGTGTGATGTGGTGCTGAGAAAAAGATATATTCTTTTCATCTGGGGTGGAGGGTTCTATAGAGGTCTATTAGGTCTGCTTGGTCCAGAGCTGAGTTCAAGTCCTGAATGTCCTTGCTAATTTTCTGTCTCATTGATCTGTCTAATGTTAACAGTGGGACGTTAAAGTCTCCCACTATTATTGTATGAAAGTCTAAGTCTCTTTGAAGGTTTCTAAGAACTTGTTTTATGAATCTGGGTGCTCCTGTATTGGGTGCACATATATTTAGGATAGTTAGCTCTTCTTGTGGCATGGATCCCTTACCATTATGTAATGACCTTCTTTTTCTTTTTTGATCTTTGTTGGTTTAAAGTCTGTTTTATCAGAGACTAGGATTGCAACCCCTGCTTTTTGTTTGTTTGTTTGTTGTTTTTTTGCTTTCCATTTGCTTGGTAGATCTTCCTCCATCCCTTATTTTGAGCCTATCTGTGTCTTTGCATGTGAGCTGGGTCTCCTGAATACAGCACACTGATGGGTTTTGACTCTTTATCCAATTTGCCATTCTATGTTTTTTAATTGGAGCATATAGCCCATTTACATTTAAGGTTAATAACTTCATGTGTGAGTGTGATCCTGTCATTATGATGCTAGCTGGTTATTTTGCCCATTGTTTGATGCAGTTTCTTAATAGTGTCAATGACCTTTACAATTTGTTATGTTTTTGCAGTGGCTGATACTGGGTTTTGCTATCCATATTCAGTGCTTCCTTCAGGAGCTCTTGTAAGGCAGGCCTAGTGGTGAGAAAATCTCTCAGCATTTGTTTGTCTGTAAAGGATTTTATTTCTCCTTTGCTATGAAGCTTAGTTTTGCTGGATATGAAATTCTGGGTTGAAAATTGTTTTCTTTAAGAATGTTAAATATTGGTCCCCACTCTCTTCTAGCTTGTATGGTTTCTGCTGAGAGATCCACAATTAGTCTGATGGGCTTCCCTTTGTGGGTAACCTGACCTTTCTCTCTGGCTGCCCTTAACATTTTTTTCCTTCATTTCAACCTTGCGGAATCTGACGATTATGTGTCTTGGGGTTGCTCTTCTTGAGAAGTATCTTTGTGGTGTTCTCTGTTTTTCCTGAATTTGAATGTTGGCCTGCCTTGTTAGTTTGGGGAAGTTCTCCTGAATAATATCCTGAAGAGTGTTTTCCAACTTGGTTCCATTCTCCCCATCACTTTCAGGTACACCAATCAAATGTATGTTTGGTCTTTTCATGTAGTCCCATATTTCTTGGATG
This sequence comes from Symphalangus syndactylus, assembly GCF_028878055.3. NCBI lineage: Eukaryota > Metazoa > Chordata > Mammalia > Primates > Hylobatidae > Symphalangus > Symphalangus syndactylus. The sequence goes on along the minus strand of NC_072428.2, from coordinate 135,627,215 downwards.
CTTTGTTCGTTCTTTTCATTCTTCTTTATGTAATCTTGTCTTCATGCTTTATTTCATTAAATTGATCTTCAATCTCTGATATCCTTTCTTCCACTTGATTGATTCAGCTATTGATACTTGTGTATGTTTCATGAAGTTCTCGTGCTGTGTTTTTCAGCTCCATCAGGTCATTTATGTTCTTCTCTAAACTGGTTATTCTAGTTAGCAATTTGTGTAACCTTTTTTCAAGGTTCTCAGCTTCCTTGCATTGGGTTAGAACGTTCTCCTTTAGCTCAGAGGAGTTTGTTATTACCCACTTTCTGAATCCTACTTCTGTCAACTTGTCAAACTCATTCTGTGTCCAGTTTTGTTCCCTTGCTGGTGTGGAGTTGTGGTCATTTGGAGGAAAAGAGGCATTCTGGTTTTTGCAATTTTCAGCCTTTTTTCCCTCAAATTCATGGATTTTTCTATCTTTGGTCTTTGATGTTGGTGACCTTCAGATTAGATTTCTGTGTGGACATCCTTTGTGATGTTGATGGTATTCCTGTTTGTCAGTTTTCCTTCTTATTAAGACTCATTGAAGGCCCAGATGATCGTTAGCATTTTTTAGTAATATGATATTTTTAGCTAAGGCATATACTTTTTTCAGACATAAGTCTGCTGCACCCTTAACAGACTGCAGTATTGTGTAAATAAAGCATTTATATACTGATTTATATACAGACCCTCTGCTGCTGGTCTCCTGGAGTTTGCTGGAGGTCCACTCCAGACCCTGTTTTCCTGGGTATCACCAGCAGAAGCTGCAAAACAGCAAAGATTGCTGACTGTTTCTTCCTCTGAAAGCTTTGTCCCAGAGAGGCACCCGCCAGATGCCAGTGGGAGCTGTCCTGTACGAGGTGTCTGTTTACTCCTGCTGGGAGCTGTCTCCCAGTCAGAAGCCACAGGGGTCAGAGACCCACTTGAGGAAGCAGTCTGTCCCTTAGCAGAGCTTAGTGTTGTGCTGGGAGATCCACTGCTCTCTTCAGAGCTGGCAGGCAGGAACATTTAAGTCTGCTGAAGCTGCACCCAGAGCCACCCCTTCCCCCAGGTGCCTGTCCCAGGGTGATGGGAGTTTTATCTATAAGCCCCTGACTGGGCCTGCTCCCTTCCTTTCAGAGATGCCCTGCCCGGAGAGGAGGAATCTGGAGAGGCAGTCTGGCTACAGTGGCTTTGTGGAGCTGTGGTGGGCTCTGCCTAGTTGGAACTTCCTGGTGGCTTTGTTTACACTGTGAGGGGAAAACCACCTACTTAAGCCTCAGTAATGGCAGATGCCCCTCCCCTCACCAAGCTCGAATGTCCCAGGTCGACTTCAGACTGCTGTGCTGGCAGTGAGAATTTCAAGCCAGTGGACCTTAGCTTGCTGGGCTCCATAGGGGTGAATGCCGCTGAGCTAGACCACTTGGCTCCCTGGCTTCAGCCCCCTTTCCAGGGGAGTAAACAGTTCTGTCTCACTGGCATTCCAGGCGCCACTGGGGTATGAAAAGACACTCATGCAGCTAGTTCGGTGTCTGCCCAAAGGCCACCCAGTTTTGTGCTTGAAACCCAGAACTCTGGTGGTGTAGGCACCTGAGGGAATCTCCTGGTATGTGGGTTGTGAAGACCGTGGGAAAAGCATAGTATCTGGGCAAGAGTGCACCATTCCTCAAGGCACAGTCCCTCACAGCTTCCTTTGGCTAGGGGAGGGATTTCCCCGACCCCTTGAGCTTCCCAGGTGAGGCAACACCCTACCCTGCTTTGGCTTGCCCTCTGTGGGATGCACCCACTGTCTAACTATTCCCAATGAGATCAGGTGTGTACATTACTTGAAAATGCAGAAATCACCCGCCTTCTGTGTTGATCTTGCTGGGAGCTGCACACCAGAGCTGTTCCTATTCAGCCATCTTGTCAGCCACTCCTTGAAATTAGTTTTCTTAAAAAAACTGACAGGAAGTAGAATCCTTCATTAGATCTATGGTGCAAGCTCAGCTTCAGATTGTCTTCTGAGCTGGAGCCAACTGGAACAGATATGGAACCACTATTATTGACTGCTTTCTCATTCTATGTGGATTCCTGTTTAGAACATCATTAAGTATGGAGTGTTTTCTATTTGACTTAGAGTTCACATGGAATATGGGATATGAACAGTGGAGCTTTGACCAAAAATTTAAGCCACATATGAGATACATTCTTTTCTACTCCTTTAAGCAACAGATCTGTTGTCTATTACCATAAATTATTATTGCCTATTTAAAATCTTTATATAGTTGAAATCATTCAGTGTGAACTCCTTAGTGTCTAGACTATTTTCCTCAATAGGTTTTAGATATTCATCTGTGTAGTTTCATGAATCAAAATTCTGTTCATATTTTAATACCAAGGAGTACTACATAGCATGAACATATCACAATGAACTTATTCAATTTAACTTGTTGATGGACAATAAAGTGATGTCTCATTTTGGTTAATGTGAGTAAATGTAATAAAACAATCACATCCAAGTCTACTTGTGATAGCTGGGTCTTAGAGAACATAAAAAATAAATTTAAAAGACATTCTTAAACTATAGAGCTACAAATACCACCTGCTTTCTTTATGTACACCAGAAAAAGTAGTTATATAGTAAATATCATCTGATGTTATTATGTATACTGGTAATAATGGCTCTAGATTACCACTGGTTAAGATTAAAGAAAATAATAGTTTTATAACAACACAATAATAGTAACTATGTAGCTTCTAAAGAATGTGAGCTATCACTTTTCTTTTGAAAATATGTGGTGGACAGAATGCTTAATTCTTTCCTCTTGTCCCTCTTCTTTAACATCCATCACCCATACTGTACAACACCTTTCTGATGCACTGTAGTGACTGGTGATAACTTCAAATGTTATCTTTCCTAGCAGTATGTTATTTTTGAAAATTTCAAAACAGATGGCAAAAATTAAATTACAGGCATACCACAGAGATTCTGTTCCAGACACTACAACAAAGTGAATATTGAAATAAGATAAGCCACATGAATTTTGTGGTTGATCAGTATATAAATGCTTTATTTACACTATACTGCAGTCTGTTAAGGGTGCAGCAGACTTATGTCTGAAAAAAGTATATGCCTTAGCTAAAAATATCATATTACTAAAAAAATGATAACGATCATCTGAGCCTTCAATGAGTCTTAATTTTTGCTGCTGGAGGGTCTTGCCTTGATTGTGATGGTGGCTGAATGGTCAGGGTGGTGGTTGCTGAAGGTTGAGGTGGCTGTAGCAATTTCTTAAAAGAAGATAACAATGAAGTTTGCAATGTAGATTGACTCTCTTTTCATGAATAATTTATTTGTAACGTGTGATGCTCTTTGACAGCATTTTACCTATAGTAGTTCTTTCTAAATTGGAATCAATACTCTCAAACACAATTGTTGCTTTATCAACTAAGTTTAACATTCAAATTTCTTTGGTGTCCTTTCAGCAATGTCTACAGCATCTTCACAAAGAATAGATTCCATTTTAAGAAATCTTATTTATTTGCTCATTGTGCCAGTCCATTTAAACACTACTGATAAAGACATACCTGAGACAGAGCAATTTACTAAAGAAAGAGGTTTATTAGACTTAAAGATACACATGGTTGGGATGGCCTCAGAATCATGGCAGAAGCCAGGGAGAGGAACAAGTCATAACTTTTTTTTTAATTTTTTTTTTTTTTTTGAGACAAAGTCTTGCTCTGTCGTCCAGGCTAGAGTGCAGTGGTGTGATCTCGGCTCACTGAAAACTCCACCTCCCAGGTCCATGCCATTTTCCTGCCTCAGCCTCCCAAGTAGCTGGGACTACAGGTCCCCACCACCATACCTGGCTTATTTTTTGTATTTTTAGTAGAGACAGGATTTCACTGTGTTAGTCAGGATGGTCTTGATCTCCTGACCTCATGATCTGCCCACCTCAGCCTCCCAATGTGCTGAGATTACAGGCGTGAGCCACTGCACCCAGCCACAAGTCATATCTTATGTGGATGGCAGCAGGCAAAGCTAGAGCTTGTGCAGGGAATCTCCTCTTTATAAAACCATCAGATCTCATGAGACCCACTCACCATCACTAGAACAGCAGGAGAAAAATTCACCCTCGTAATCCAATTATCTTTCACTGGATCCCTCCCATGACATATGAAGATTGTGGGAGCTACAATTCAAGATGAGATTTGTGTAGGGACACAGCCAAACCATATCATTCTGCCCCTGGTCCCTCCCAAATCTCATGTCCTCACACTTCAAACCCAATCCTGCCTTCCCAAGAGTCCCCCAAAGTCTTAATTCATTTCAGCATTAACCCAAAAGTCCACAGTTTAAAGTCTCATCTTAGACAAGGCAAGTACCTTCTGCCTAGGAGCCTATAAAATCAAAAGCAAGCTAGTTACTTCTTAGATACAATGGGGGTACAGGTATTGGGTAAATACACCCATTTCAAATGGGAGAAATTGGCCAAAGCAAAGGGGCTACAGGGCCCACGTAAGTTCAGACTCCAGCAAAGTCAAAGGGCAGTCAAATATTAAAGCTCCAAAAAGATCTCCTTTGACTCCATGTCTCACATCCAGGTGATGCTGATGGAAGAGACAGGTTCCCATAGTCTTAGGAAGCTCTACCCGTGTGGCTTTGCAGAGTACAGCCTCCCACCTGGCTGCCTTCACAGTCTGGCACTGAGTGTCTGTGGCTTTTCCAGGTGCACAATGCAAGCTGTCAGTGAATCTACCATTCTGGGGTCTGGAGGATGGTGGCCCTCTTCTCACATCTCCACTAGGTGGTGACCCAGTAGGGACTCTGTGTGGGGGCTCCCACCCCACATTTCCCTTCTACACTGCCCTAACAGAGGATCTCCATGAGGACCCTGCCCCTACAGGAAACTTCTGCCTAGGCATCCAGATATTTCCATACATCTTCTGAAATTTATGTGGAAGTTTCCAAACCTCAATTTTTAACTTTGTGCACCTGCAGGCTCAATACCACATGGAGGATACCAAGAATTGAGGATTGCACCCTCTGAAGTCACGGCTCAAGCTCTACATTGGCCCCTTTTAGCCATTGCTGAAGTGGCTGGGATGCAGGGCACCAAGTCCTTAGGCTACAGACAGCATGGGGATCCTGGGCCCGGCCCACAGAAACACTTTTTCCTCCTAGGCCTCTGAGCCTGGGCTGCTGTGAAGACCTCTGACATGCCTTGGAGATATTTTCCCCATTGTCTTGGGGATTAACATTTGGCTCCTCATTACTTATACAAATTTCTATAGCTGGCTTGAATTTCTCTTCAGAAGATGGGATTTTCTTTTCTATTATATTTTCAGGCTGCAAATTTTCTAAACTTTTATTCTCTGCTTCCCTTATAAAACTTAATGCCTTTAACAGCACCCAAGTCACATCTTGAATGCTTTGCTGCTTAGAAATTTCTTCCACCAGCATGCCCTAAATCCTCTCCTTCAAGTTCAAAATTTCACAGATCTCTAAGGCAGGGGCAAAATGTCACCAGTCTCTTTGCTAAAACCTGACCAGAGTCACATTTGCTCCAGTTCCAAACAAGTTCCTCATCTCCATTGAGACTACCTCAGCCTGAATTTTATTGTCCATATTGCTATCAGTATTTTGAGCAAAGCCATTCAACAAGTCTCTAGGGAGTTCCAAACTGTCTCACATTTTCCTATCTTCTTCTGAGCCCTCCAAACTGTTTCAACCTCTGTCTGTTACTCAGTTCCAAAGTCACTTACACATTTTGGGGTATCTTTACAGCAGCACCCCACTTCTGGTTCCAATTTGCTGTATTAGTCCATTTTCATCCTGCTGATGAAGACATACCTGAGACTGGGCAATTTACAAAAGAAAGAGGTTTATTGGACTTACAGTTCCTTATGGCTGGGGAGGCCTTACAATCATGGTGGAAGGCAAGGAGCAGCAACATATTTTACATGCATGGCAGCAGGCAAAGAGAGAGAGAGTTTGTGCAAGGAATCACCTCTTTATAAAACCATCAGATCTCATGAGACCCAATCACCATCACAAGAACAGCAGGAAAAACCTTTCCTCATGACGAAATTACCTCCCACTGGGTCCCTCCATGACATGTGGGGATTGTGGGAGTTGTGATTCAACATGAGATTTGGGTGGGGACACAGCCAAACCATATCACTTATCCATCAGAAATAATTTCTTAGCTATTAAAGTTTTATCATAAAATTGCAGCATCTCAGTCACATCATCAAGCTCCACTTCTAATTCTGTTTCTCTTGCTATTTCTACCACATCTGCAGTTACTTTGTCTACTGAATTGTTGAACTGCTTCCTCACTGTCATCCAAGAGGTTTGGAACCGACTTTTAATTTTCTGTTAATGTTGGTATTTCTACCTTCTCCCATGAATCACAACTATTCTTAATGACATCTGGAATGCTACATTCTTTCCGGGGGTTTTATAATTTTCTTTGTGCAGATACATCAGAGGAATCACTATCAATGTTAGCTATACCCTTATAAAATATATTTCTTAAATAATAAGACTTGAAATTTGAAATTACCCATTGATCCATGGGCTACAGAATGCATGCTGTATTTACAGGCATAAAAACAACATTCACCCCCTTGTACATCTCTATAAGAACTCTTGAGTAACTAGGTGTATTGCCAAGGAACAGTACTATTTTCAGTGGAATCTGTTTTTCTCAGCAGTGAGTCTCAACAGTGAGTTGAATATATTTGGTAAACCATACTGTAACAGATGTGCTGTCATTTCATTTATAAAGGACAGGCAGAATGAATTTAGCATAATTATTATGAGCCCTAAGATTTTTCAGGATGTAAATTAGAATGGCTTCAACTTAGAGTCACCAGTTGCATTAGGCCATAACAAGAGAGTCAGCTAGTCCTTTTAAGCTTTGAAGCCAAGAATTGACTTTTCCTCTCTACCTAGAAAAGTTTTACATTATGAAATGGCTTCTTTTTTTAAACCTTGTGACCAACTTTTGTTAGCTTATAACCTTTCTTCTGCATATTTTTCACCTCTGGCAGCCTTCATAAAATTGGAGAGTTTGAAGTCAAGGCTGGGGTGGTCTCAGATGGAGATAAGAAACTTATTAGTAACTTGAGTAAAAGTCATTCTTGCTATGCTTTAGCAAAGAGACTGGAGGCATTTTGTCCCTGTCCTAGAGATCTGTGAAACTTTGAACTTGAGAGTAATGATTTAGGGTATCTGGGAGAAGAAATTTCTAAGCAACAAAGTGTCAAGATGTGAACTGGCTGCTTCTAAAAATATACACTCATATGTATGTGCAAAGAAATGATCTGAAACTGTAAATTATATTTAAAATGGAAGCAGAACATAGGTGTTTGGAAAATTTGCAGCCCAACCATGTAATAGAAAAGATAAACACATTATTTGGGGAAGAATTTATGCTGGCTGAAGAAGTTTGCATAAGTAAAGGGGAGCAAAAACAATGGCGGAAATGCCTGGAAGGTATTTCAGAGAACTTCAGGGCAGTCCCTACTATCACAGGCCCTAGTAGGCCTAGGAAGACATAGTGGTTTCATGGGTTGGGCCCAGGGCTCCACTCTCTGGTGCTATATCAGGACACTACTCCCTGTGTCCCAGCCACTTCAGCTTCAGCCGTGGCTAACAGGGCCCTAGATATGCCCCTGGACACACTACTCTAGAGGGTGTGAGCCACAAGCTTCCACTACAGGTGTGCAGACGGCAAGTTTTGAGGCTTGGGAGCCTCTACATAGATTTCAGAGGATGTATGGCAACACCTGAATGCCCAGGCATAAGTCTGCTGCAGGGGTGGAGTCCTCATGTAAACCATGAGTAGGGCAGTGTGGATAGGAAATGTAGGGCTGGAGCCTGCACACAGAGTCCCCTCTGGGGCACTGCCTAGTGGAGCTGTGAGAAGAGTGTCACTGTCCTCCAGACCCTAGAATGGTAGATCCACCTACCGCTAGACATGGAGTCAAAGGAGATTATTTTGACACTGTAAGATTTAATGGCCTCCCTGTTAGGTTTTAAACTTGTGTGGGGCCTGTAGCCCCTTTGTTTGGGCCTATTTCTGCCTTTTGAAAGGTTTTATTTACCTAATGTCTATAGCCCCACTGTACCTTGGAAGGAACTAACTTTTTTTATTTTACTGGGTCATAAGCAAAAGGGACTTGCCTTGTCTCAGATGTGACTTTGGACTGTGGACTTTTGAGTTAACGCTGAAATTGGTTAAGACATTGGAGAACTTTTGATAAAGGATGGTTGTATTTTGCAATGTGAAGAGGACATGAGATTTGGGAGAGGCCTGGAGTAGAATGATATAGTTTGAATTTGTGTCCCCACCCAAATCTCATGTCAAATTGTAATTTCCAGTGTTGAAGGTAGAGCCTAATGGGAGGTGAACGGATTATGGCGGCAGTTTCTAATGTTTCAGCACCATCCCCCAGTGCTGACCCATGATAGAATTCTCCCAAGATCTACTTGTTTAAATGTGTGTAGCATCTCCCACCCCTGCTCTACATTCCTCCTGATCTTAGCATGTAAGACATGTTTGCTTCCTTTTCACCTTCCTCCATGATTTTAAGTTTCCTGAGGCCTTCCCAGCTATGCTTCCTGTATAGCCTGCAGAACTGTGGGTCAATTAAACATGTTTTTCTTACAAATTACCCAGTCTCGGTTCTTTATAGAAATGTGAGAATAAACTAATACACCTTCGTCACTCAGCTCAGTTATTTCTAGCTTTTGATTTAAAGTGAGAGAAATGAAACTTTTTCTGTCATGTAAACTTAGAGGCCATTGTAGTGTTATTAGTTAGACTAATTTCAGTGTTGATGTGTCCCGTGGAATAGAGAGGCCCAAAACGAGGGAGGGAGAGAGATGGGAGAACAGCTGGTCAGTGGAGCAGTCAGAACACACATAACATTCATCAATTAAGTTTGCCAGCTTATATGGGTGCAGTTGGTGATGTCCCAAAGCAATTACAATAGTAACATGAAGGATGACTAATCACAGATCACCATAACAGATGTAATAATAATGAAAAGTTTGAAGTGTTGTGAGGATTACCAAAATGTGACACAGAGACACAAAGTAATCACATGCTATTGGAAATAAAGTGCTGATAGACTTGTTCAATGCAGAATTGCCACAAACATCTAATTTTCAAGAAACTCACTATCTGTGAGGCATAATAAAGTAAAGCACAATAACATGAGGTATGCCTGCATAAGGTATGTTTAGAAGGAAAATAGTTTCCTTAATTACTACTATTGACCCTTAATTTCACTTTGTAAAGGCAATTATGCTCATCAGCTTTAGTATTAAATCCTCTATATTTCCATCCATGACATCTTACTAACATTAAAATTTTGAATAGTTTGAATATTTATATGACATGACTCAAAGATCAAAACAATCCAAAAAATAAATAACAAAATTAACCCTTCTCATTCATCACACCCTGTTCCAATCCAGCAAAAGTAAACACATTTTTCAATTATCAAGTATTTTCCCAGAAAATGTTTAGGCATCATAAAATTTAACATCTTAATTATTTTTAAGTGTACAGTTCAGTAATGTTAAGTGCATTTACACTGTTGTACAATTAATCTCCAGAATTACTTTTATCTTATGGAACTTAAATTTATTAATCAACTCTGCATTCACACTCCCCTCTCAGACCTGGGAAACCACTCTTCTATTTTCTATCTCTATGAGTTTGATTATTTATGTACCCATGCAAGAAGAATCATTGATAGAGTATTTACCTTTTTGTTTCTGACTTATTTTGTTTAGCATAATGTCCTTGAGGTTCACCTATGTTGTAGAATATATCAGAATTCCTCTCCTTCTTAAGGCTGAATAATATCCTACTGTATGTATATAATACATTTTCTCTATTCACTTATCCACTGATAAATATTTGGATTGTTTCCACCTTTTGGCTATGTGAATCATACCTCTATGGCTACAGATACGCTGTTCTTAGGAAAGCGCCTCTCTTCCTAATTCTGCATGTATACTCTCTTACCACGCAGATGTACAGATGAATGAGTTTGTGGTAGATGTATAAGTGACAATCATTATTCAAACTTGCCTGAATCAAAATCAGTCTCATCAATGAATTGATTGTCAGTTTTGTTATTATAAATTATGTATGGAAATTTCTCTCTGTTTCAAATTTGAAGATTGGGAAAGTATCTAATGTCATATTAATTTCTAATGTTAGGGTTGACTAGAAGCATAAAAAAGGCAAAACAATACATGTGTACTTGGCCACAGTTAAAGCAATTTAACAAATACGGTGTCCTCTTTTTTATTTTTTAAGTATTGCTTTTTATGTGATGCTTGTTTGTGTACATGCTGTATATGATATTTCTCTAGTTTTATAGGAAGTTAAAACTTGATGTAGCACAAAAAAGCAGCACTAAATGAGCACTATTCTAGCAGTGGCAGGCAATGTTCTTTCAAAATATGTTAATTCTAATGTACAAAATCAGTTTCATTAAAAGCTTTTTCTTGTGAGTTATTTGTCTCAGAAAATTTCATTAAAATTAAGAGTAGCAAGAAAATAAAAAATCAAAATCTAATCTGAAATTTACTGCAGGGTGTTTTCTTTTAAAGCCACATATGTGTTTGTTACATGTTATAAAATAAGAAAGAGACAGTGGCTTCCAGATACTGGGATAATAAAGTATGCCTATCAGGAAACTAATATATTGAAACATATACTATTTTATTAGATTTGCTAATATGTACTTCAATGGAACTCCCAAAAAGTTTGACAAGGGCAAAGTCAACACCAACCCATCCTTGTTTATAACAATTTTATTCTGAGGGCCCAATAGCTTTATAAAGTATAATATATGTTACAGATAATAAAACTAATGTATGATTAGACTGTAGAGACTCCTAGTAACCTGCCTACCATGTAGTCTTCCCCTTTGTTTTATTTAGAAAACTAAACCAAGATGTGGACATATCCCAGGTTATTAAGTTATATTTCTGAACAGAAACTGTTGGATTTTTCTTCCAAGAAACTACCTTAAATAGGGCTGACTGTTATAGTACTCTCCCCTTTTATGCTTGTCCCTTCCTCCTTTTGGCATCCTAGAACATGGATCTGATGACTAGAGTTATAACGGCTGTTTCATGAAAATGAGGCAATCCTTGACTTTGAAAACTTGTCACAAAGATTGTGGAACAGATAAAAAGTGGTTGGATTGCTGATAACTGCAGATACTTCGTAGACACCATATTAGCACTGACCTGCTGTATCTGGAATCTTTTCACATGAAAGAAACATTCAACAATCTACTCTCTTTAAGAAATTATTATTTGTTTTTATGTTGTTATTATTTTTGTTTTTTTATACAGATAAATTGTAACTAGCATAAAGTTTCATACCTGGAAATGTATTTTGCAAGAACAAAACATCAATAGAATTGACTCAATGAAGATGATAAGGCAAATACTAAGCATTCAATATTACAGGCTGGAGAGTTGATAACTTTCTTTATGTGATAGTGAAATGCTTGTTCAAACTGTTGGCTGCGGTATATTTGAAAGCAGATAACATGCCAACCAAGGTTGTACTATTACTATCTGACCTATAATTGTAGAAAATTTTAAAATGTAGTGTGTACTCAATATTGATGCTTTTGACTGACAAACTGAAGCTAGAATCAGTAGGGAAGTAAGCAGAGAACAGCAAGGCTTGAGAAATTTATCCGCCAATAGCTTGCAGCCCAATTTCACTGTAAGCTCATTAATTTGAAATGTAGCAGAGATGAAAAAGACAAATTCTACCGTATTCCAACCTGGTACATTCATCAATATTGGCTGTTAAGGGGCAGCACTAGTTAGAGATAACACTGTGGTCCAACCCTTGTAAACAGTTTTCTTAAGTGTCCTCTTACTATACAACAGGAGCAAGCACGCCAATAAAGGTTAAAATAAGGTATAACATTCCCACCTAGCCAGTTATTTCAAGTGGATTAAAAATAATCAATAGAAGTATGAAGAACATGAAAGCCAATAAATAAAAGGTGAGAATGTTCAGGCTCCACAACTATGGATGAGAAGCTTAGCTGTGGTTATTTACACATGGAATTGATTGGACAAAATACACCAGACAATTGCTAACGTTTACAAGTATTGTATAGCCACCGTTAAGACAGCTTTAATTTTCTTAAAGATAATCCAAGATTCCCTGAACCTTAGCTGGAAGACATGTGCAGGTCCTCCAAAAAAGTATCTTTCCCTATGTTAATATCAGATGTGACCATGGATGAAAACAGACATGTGGCCAGGCACAGTGGCTCACGCCTGCAATTCCAGCTACTTGGGAGGCTGAGGGAGGAAAATCTCTTGGACTTGGGAGATGGAGGTTGCAGTGAGCTGAGATCATGCCACTGAACTTCAGCCTGGGCAACAAGAGAGAAACTCTGTCTCAAAACAAACAAACAAACAAACAAAGGGAAAAAAAAGAAAGAAAACAGACATGGAAGAACTTCACAAAGTGCAAGACAGAAGCCACAGATGATAATGGGTAAGAAGGCAGACACACGTACTACAGGATTTGTTAAGTGAGGACATTCCTCCACAGGCAGGGAAGAGAGTGCTTAGTCTTGCCTCTTTGATCAAGTACTCTATTTTCCAATATTCCCTTCCACAAATCAGAGTTTTTACTTCTGTTTCCTGACAATTTCCACCTCTGTATTTAGGGGCATTGGTGGCACATAACTTGTGAGTTTGTGTGAGTCTAAGTTATATCTTTGAGGCCAAAATATTGTAGCCTCCAGATCCACTTAGACATTTACTAATGCTCATGGGTATCTGCATTGAACTGCATGGTTCTGAAGCAGGAAAGTTTCCCTGACCCCTTTGCGGAGGGGAATTGGAGTGCACAGGTGCTAAAACTAGTCAGCCTCTTCTGTGCCAGCAGGGGCCGACTCCACTTGCTGGGGTCCTGCTGCATTCCACCCCTTGCAAGAGGGGGATCACAAGTGACCGGGTACAGGACCTGGGGCGAATACTTTTGGGTGCCAGCATGAGCAAAATTCTGTGCAGCCCCACAGCAGCCTGTAGGGGGGTGCCTGCAACCACTGAAGCCCCAGAAAGAGGGTTATGGTTCTATTTGCTCTTTCAGCTTTGCCATCCGCAGATGACTTAAGTGTTAACAGCTCAGTGGAGGGTCAGTGTGACAGCCTTTTGCACCTGCACTGGAGCTCTTGACCAGCACTCGGTCAGAATGAGGTCACTCGAACAAATTAGAGATGGTAAATGTCGGGATTTTAGTGCCCGCGAAAGTGGTTCTCAGTGGGAAGGGGAGCTGAAAAGGGGATGGAGTGGGAAGATAACCTTCTCCCAGAGTCTAACCATCTTCAGCTTGACTCCTCTTGGAAGCAAGTGGCCAAGCTCTTCCTCTGAAATCAAGCTGCTTCTCTCCAACATCCAACCAACCATAGTCTCTAATGTTCCACTACTTCTCCTCTTCTCCTCTCTCTCCCGGTGGAGCCTGGGGCTTTTATGGTTTTGGAAAAGGCAACATTCGAGCAGGAAAACAGGAACGCATGTTCCCCTTTTGGGCTGCAGTTCCAGGCTTGAGGGTGAGGCACTCACTAGGGACTCACCCTCTTCTGCCCAGAATTTCCTTGCCTCCTGTCCCTATCAGTTCCATAGAAGAAATTGAGTTAAGCTACTAAGAACTCAGATAAAAAATACTTCCAAATTGGTTTGAAAGAAGGAGTTTGAATGCTTACATTTCTTTCACCTTGCTTTATAATCTCCCTATTTCTTTCTGTAGATGAAGTTGTTATAGTGATGCAGGAGTAGTGACCTACACAGGTACAAAATGTGAATGATTGTTATGGCCCTTATAAACTCATGTTGAAGTATCGCCACTGGGAATGGGATTCAGATATTGCAACATCTAATCTTACATTACAAAATGAATACAATACAAGCAGTAGTATATCTTAATATAATTGACACTATATTGACATCTGTTTACGTGACACAACTAGTAAAATGAAGTGTTCAAATGAAAACAAAAAAGCACCCAATAATGAGCTGATACTAGATTAGTTCAACCTAAATATTTTATCACAAATTTATTCTGTTAGTGAGATGCTTTATGTCAGTCTTTTCTATAGATCATATTCAAGACCCTCTTCAAGGACAAATGGCAACACCAGGTAGAATTGATAATACCTTGTGTTCAAAATTCCATCTCTGAATTTCCATATCAAAATCATAAATAGAAAAACTATACAATATTAATGGCATATTAATGCACTAGAATCACACAGTATACCATTATTATAACATTTTTAAAATTATTTTTACTATTTTTAAAATCTATTTAATTGATTTGAAGTATTTTTCCACATCTATTTTTCTTTCTTCCTTCATCCTTCCTTGCTTTTCTTTTTATCCCAGTACTCTATTACTCGACCTTCTTCAGTTTTTTCTTATCTATTTATCCTTCTTGATGGACTAACACAATAGCCAGTAATGACACATGATTATTGTAATTAAAATTGGCCGGGTGCGTTGGCTCACGCCTGTAATCCCAGCACTTTGGGAGGCCGAGGCGGGCGAATCACGATGTCAGAAGATCGAGACTATTCTGGCTAACACAGTGAAACCCCGTCTCTACAAAAAATACAAAAAATTAGCCGGACCGGTGGCAGGCGCCTGTAGTCCCAGCTACTCGGGAGGCTGAGGAAGGAGAATGGCGTGAACCCGGGAGGCGGAGCTTGCAGTGAGCCGAGATTGCGCCACTGCACTCCGGCCTGGGCAAAAGAGCGAGACTCTGTCTCAAAAAAAAAAAAAAAAAAAAAAAAAATTTGATATTTGTTCAAATTAAGTAAAATTTAAAATTTACCTCCTCAGTTGCACTAACTGCACTTCAAGTGCTCAATGGCCACACATAGGTGAAGCCTATCTGAATGGATAATAGAAATGTAGGATATTTCCATTAATGTAGAAGTTCTACTGGACTGTACTTCTGTGTGATAAAAGAATAAGGAGAGGGATGAGCTAGGAGGAAAAGATTAGAGTAACTGAACCTAACTTTATTTTTCTTTTTTTTTTTTTTTTTTTGAGACGGAGTCTCGCTCTGTTGCCCAGGCTGGAGTGCAGTGGCGCGATCTAGGCTCACTGCAAGCTTCGCCTCCCGGGTTCACACCATTCTCCTGCCTCAGCCTCTCCGAGTAGCTGGGACTACAGGCGCCTGCCACCACGCCCGGCTAATTTTTTTTTTTTGTATTTTTAGTAGAGACGGGGTTTCACCGTGGTCTCGATCGCCTCACCTCGTGATCCGCCCGCCTCGGCCTCCCAAAGTGCTGGGATTACAAGTGTGAGCCACCGCGCCCAGCCCCTAACTTTATTTCAAATACATAGTAATGCCAGATACTTGATGTTTCTTTATTTGACTAGAAGAAAAGAAAGAAGGCCAGAGTGTGGATGTATATGAGGTGATACTCCCTGATGAGGATACAACAATGTATACCATAGACTGATTTGTAATATTGATAAAATGAAAACAAAAATGAAATGCTCTTTGACTGGGGTTAAATAAAATGTATAATGTCAATGTACAAAGATATATTTTATCAATTACGATCATGCTTTTAAAGAATATTTAATGATCTGTGAAAATATTATGTTAAGTGAAAATTCTAAGTTAGAATTTTAAAAGCATGATCTCAGATTTGTGCTATAAAATACTCATGTATTTATATATAGATACATGCATTTGTACAAATATACATATTCTTATCTTTTTATATAGATCTATAGACATTTGTGTGTGTGAATGTATGTGTGTATTTAGGATTAATATATAAGTAGAAAGATGGAAGAGAAAAAGAGAATAAGTAACAGAGAATGAGCCTAATTATATAGAAGACATTGTGTAGACGCGTTATCTAATTTATCTCATTAACTATTTAAAACCTATGAAATAATATTATTGTCTTTTCTACAGATTGGGTAATCTGACTTAGATAAATTTAATACCTAATGTAAAGTAAAAGCAAGTGTAATCAGAAGAGCCAACGCTGGCTCACTGCAAAGGCTACCATAGAAATCAAACTGAAAGAAAATAATAGTAACACATACGTCCAAATGATGACATTATATGGGGTTGAAAAAAATCTTACAGACCTTTCTTTAACTCTACAATTGGTATACATTTGTCTTAACTACCTGCAGGGGGAGCAATTGTAAAATTCTGCTAATCAAATGTACATGTTCATAGTTTTCTATTTTATGACTCTGCCACTATTTATGGTCAATGATGTTCCATCTAAATTCTTGCTATTACCAACCTAACACTAGCACACATATCTAGGAATGTATAGGTATGTGAGTCATTCTAGTATGCCTAAGGATGGAATCGCTGAACAAGAATGTATTTACCTATTTAAGTTTCAATAGATAGTGTCATACACCATTTCAAAGAGCACAGCTATTCCACACTCTCTGCAACTCTTCTCCAGACCTTTACCAATCCAGTAGGGATCAAATATTAGCTCTTCATTATAAATTTGCTTGTATGTGGTAACTACTGAGGGTGTTTCTTAATAGGCTTAATGTTTATGCATGGCTTCTGTTCTCTTAATTGTCCATTTTGCTATTGACATCATTTTTGTGTGTTTTCAAATATGTAATATATTCGGCTATCAATCCTTTATTGATCACACACAGATCTTCTTGTGTTTTAAGTTATTCACAGTGTCTTTTGATAAGTAGAAGTTTGTTATTAATTATAATGTAATCTAATATATCAGATCTTTCCTTTTTGATTTTTTTTGCATTTTGTTTAGAAAATCATTCCCAGATGGATATAAAAATATTTTCTTCTAGAAATAAATATTTTATATTTTCTTCTCAATTTTTTAATTATTTTAGCTTCTTAATCAACTAAAATGAATTTTGTGAATTTATATGAGGTAGAAATTAAATGTGTCTTTTCCCCATATGGTTAACCATTTATTGAATCATTCCTGTTTCTGGACTCTCTGTCCTGTTTCACTGGTCTTTATAATCACACTTTTAAAAGCACTATATCTTACTGACAAGAATGGATGTCTAATAGGAAATTCTTGCACATCGTTTTTTCTATTATGGGTATTTTGTCTTTCATTATCTTTGAAATTATTTCAAAATATGTCATTATCTCTCCAAATATGTTTTCCTCTCAATTCTCTCCATCTTCTCCTGGGATTCCAATTTCACAAAAATAAGATTTGATATTGTCCCACTGCTCCTGAATGTTCTGTTCTATTTTGGGGGGTGGGAGGGGGGGCTGGTTTTTTCTATTTTTTAAATGACTACTTCATATTGTATTTCAGTTTAAATAATTTATATTCATTTATTATCAAAGCCACTGTTGTTTTTTCCCAGACTGTGCTGATTATACTGATAAGTACACTAAAGTGATTCTTCACCTATATTTCTGGGTTTCTGCTCTGTAACATTTCCATTTGATTCTTTCTTATAGTTTTCATTCCTGCTGAAATTACCCATTTGCTTTTGCATTTTATCCATTTTTTCTTTTGAAGTCTTTAACATATAAATCACAGTTAATTGAATTTACTGTGTGGTAATTTTAATATTTGCATCATATCTGAGTCTGTTTCTGTTGATGGTTTTGTCACTACTATGTGGAGTTTTTCTTTTGTTTTTTTTTGGTTGAAACTGGGAGATCCTGTGTAGTAGAGATTGAAGTAAATTATGTTTATGTAAAATATAGGCAGAAATTCTCTTTCACTAGGGCATTAGCATAAGAAATTGAGTCAATCTAGTCTTAAATTGAACTGAGTTTGTTTTTCATTGTTGCTGGCATTACCCTCAGTGCGCCACTAATGTCTAACTCCTGAAGCAATACCTAGCGCTTGGTATGCATGCTAGTTTGCTAGAATGTTTTTCTCACAGTCCCTGCTCTACTCTTGGCTTTAGGCCTTCACGAGGCACCTGTACCTCAGACAGGGTCTTTATTCATATTCTTGCACCTCCTGTGCAAATGGCAGCTTGCTGTTTCTGGTCACTTGGTGTTTGCTCATCTGATGGTTAGACATAGGGTGCTTCTCTCATTGTGGCCATCACCCAGTCTCAGGTCTCATGCCTCTGGATCTTGGGTCAGGTATTTGTTTCTTTTGTGTATATGTGTTTCGCATGTGTGTCTCCGTTAGTGGTAGGAGACTGCTAATTGTCTGGGCATAAGATATAGTCAATCTTCTCTCTTAAGGGAAGAATTTTTTCCTAATCTTTTTTTTTTTTTTTTTTTTTTTTAATAGATAGGTCTTGCTCTGTTGCCCAGGCTGGAGTGCAGTGGTGTGATCATGGCTCGCTACAGCCTCTACCTCCCAGGCTCAAGTGATCCTCTCACATCAGTCTCCAATGTAGCTGGGACTACAGGTGTGCACCACCACACCTGCATTTTTGTTTTTGTATTTTTTTTTTAATAGAGACTGGATCTTACTGTGTTGCCAAGCCTGGTCTCAAATTCATGGACTCAAGCAGTCCTCCTGCCTCAAACTCCTAAAATGGTAGGATTACAGCTGTGAGTCATTGCACCCTGCCTAATAAGTCTTTACCTGTGTTTTGTGAGGGACAGGATTTGTTGGTCTTCCCACAGGCTTCAGGTTTTTGTTCTCTATGGGAGTATATCTTGTCTGCTTTTACTATTTTTCCCACAGATAACAGCTACCTTCTCCCTTTAGTCTGTAACATCAAATCCTGTCCCCTCACCCCCACTCTGTCCTAGTGTTTCTCATAACTGATGTCACTGTCTTTAGAGAAGAGGCTGAAAGTAGGTGAGAACTCCCCACAAGTGCATAGATCCCTGGGATTTTATACTTTTATGATTTCATATATCCATGTATTGAGTCCCCAGAACTACCCCTAGGTTTGGTGATTCACTAGGAAGACTCACAGGACTCAGAACATAGCTATATCCATGGCTATAACGTATTACATTGAAAAGATGCAAAGCAAAGTCAGCAAAAGGAAAAGGGGCATGGGTGAAATCTGGAGGAAACCAGGCACAAGCTTCCAAGAGTCTGCTCCTATTGAAGTCACACAGGACGTGCTTAATTCCCCCAGCAATGATGCCCGATAACTCCTGTGAAATGTGATCTATCAGTGATGCTCATTAGAGACTCACTGCCCAAGTTTTATATTGGGTTATGTAGGCACCCTCTGACTAACACATATCAAAATGCCAGACACTCGGGAGAAAAGCAGGTGTTCAACGTAAATCACACTGTTTGCATAGTTCAGGCACAGTGATCCATTTTTATTAGAGGATTATGGAAACTCCTCAAACCCAACTTCCCAGACACCAAAGTCCAACCTTATAAGCATGCCTTTAATGATAGCAATCGCAAATCTGCTATGTTCTTCTCTGCACACTTGTTCTTTTTTATTTTTTTATTTATTTTTTTTCATTCACTTCCGATTGTCTTTTTTTTTAATTTTTTTTATTTTTTTATTTATTTTTTTTATTATACTTTAGGTTTTAGGGTACATGTGCACAATGTGCAGGTTTGTTACATATGTATCCATGTGCCACGTTGATTTCCTGCACCCATTAACTCGTCATTTAGCATTAGGTATATCTCCTAATGCTGTCCCTCCCCCCTCCCCCCACCCCACAACAGTCCCCGGAGTGTGATGTTCTCCTTCCTGTCTGCACACTTGTTCTTTATCAATTAGGCAAACACTTTTTAACAAAGTTTTTTTTCAGCTTTTACAATGGTTCTTTCTTTCCCCTGTGCTCTAACACAGAAGGCTCAAGTCTCAGATCTCATCACTCCTTTGAACTGTCACTTCCCCTAGATTTTTGGACGATTTGTTTGCCCTGCAGTCTCACGTCTCTGATGAGATCTAGAAAAACTAGGAATCTGTGGCCAGGCGCAGTGGCTCATGGCTGTAATCTCAGCACTTGGGGAGGCTCACATGAGGGAGGATCACATGAGGTCAGGAATTCGAGACCAGCCTGGCCAACATGGTGAAACCTTGTCTCTACTAAAAATAGAAAAATTAGCTGGGTGTAGTGGTGCACGCCTGTAATCCCAGCGACTTGGGAGGCTGAGGCAGGACAATCGCTTGAACCCAGGAGGTGGAGGTTACTGTAAGCCAAGATCATGCTACTTCACTCCAGCCTGGGTGACAGAGCAAGACTCCATCTCAAAAAAATTAAAAATTAAAAATAAACAAATAAAAGTTAAAAAATAGAAAAATTATATCTTTTTTGTAGCTACAGTGGTAGTTACATTATTTCCAGCTTTCTGCATTCTAAGTTAAAGCCAGAAATCATGATAGGTTTTTAAATATCTAATGTATTTAGACTTCTAAAATGTTGCCTATCAATTACTGATTTTTAATTTTTTTGCTTCATATTCAGGGATTAAAGCAAATGTTATACTAATTCATGGGCGTGACATTTCTTTAGCTTTCTTATGGTTCAACAGGTGGACAGTTTTTGAAATGTCAATATGTATATTCTTTAATTGCTAGATAGAGGATGCTACATGACCCATTAAATCTGCTAGTTGTTTTGTTCACAATATTTCTGTCATTTGGGTTTACAGAAAAATGATATTAACATATTTTAATAAAACTACTAGTTACCTGTTCAATTTATTATTAAGGTTGAATAGGCAATACTGATATTAATAATAAGAGTAATAGTAATATTTTCAAAGACCAACATACAATCTTTGATATTTTTGCATTTTGTATTTGCAATTTTTGTATTTACTAAAATTAATTTGTAACATTCAAATCAATACTTATGCTACCTTCACAGTCACCCATGAACATGCACGTGCACAGAACTGCAAAAAAAAAAAAACAACAACAACAAAAAAACTGATACTACTGGCATAGATGTGTATTCCCAGCTGAGGTCAAAGTCATCCTCTGCCTTCTTATTTCAGCTCTCATGTTATAAACAAGTGTCTTTCTTGTGGTCTATTTAGCATTACATTTTCACATTTCTGTGCTTTTTCCTGGTGATTTTGCTGCTTAAAATAATTCCCAAGCATAGTGCTGAAGTGTCGTATGGTGTTCTTAAGTCTGAGAAGGCTGTGATGTACCTTATGTATGTTAGCTGGGCTTCATTAAGGGGTGCTGAATGTTAATGCTACTGGCCATGAGGTAAATGTTCATGAGTCAATAACATATATTAAATAAGGTATCTTTAAACAGAAGCACACATAAAACAATATATATTGATTGGTGAAAAATATCGTGACCAAAGGCTACTAGAAACATACCTGTGTACTTCTCCCAGGAGCAATGTTTTAGTATTAATTAACTTAGTGGTCACTGTGATATTACAGAGTATGAGTCTCACTGATACTGTGAACCATATGCAAATTCATAAAATATCCTACCACAAATGTTGATTTGTCAATTTCTATTTTTTCCATAAAATTTGCTATATATTGTGAGGATTATTATATAATGTTGTGATATTTTAAATTGAAAACAAGTACAGTAACAAACTACTATTGCAAAATGTTCTGCAATTTAAAACGTGTTTTAGGTATTTAAACAATAGCAGTATTTATTACTTTGCTTATCCTAAAGATCACAAATAATGAGTATCTTGACATAAATTTAATCCCAACAGTCTAATTCCCAAAATAACATTCAATATCATAATTATTAATGAAAATGGAAGCTTAGGAGATGCATTCTAAATACAATAATAGCAACTTGTTCTAAACTAGCTGTTTTAATAGAAATGGAGAAGAGGTAGCAGATAGAATTTTGTTTTTTATTACAACTAGCTTTAGTACAACATAAATGCATAGACAATAGTTTAACAAATATTCAACCATCACCTCTCTTTAATAATTAATATATTTGCCATATTCTCCATATTTCCCATTTAATAAATTATTTTATATAACAGGCACTATGAACCCTTACTCATAAACAGTTCAGAATGTATTTACAAAAAAATAAGAATATTTGCCTACTCTTTCACAAGATAAGTTTTTTTGATAGTTACCATCTGTCATTCAAAAGAACCTGGGGCAACTACCAAAACATGAGAAAGTAAGTTTATATATTTTGTTGGGGAAACTTAAAAGTCAGTGTTTGTTAGGAAACAATAGATGCAGGAGAGGCTGTGGACAAATAGGAATGCTTTTACACTGTTGGTGGGATGTAAATTAGTTTAAACACTGTGGAAGACAGTGTGGCGATTCCTCAAAGATCTAGAACCAGAAATACCATTTGATCCAGCAATTCCATTGCTGTGTATATACTCAAATGATTATAAATCATTATTATATAAAGACAAATGCACATGTATGTTTATTGCAGCACTATTTACAATAGCAAAGACTTGGAACCAACCCAAATGCCCATGAGGCTGGATAGGCTGGATAAAGAAAATGTGGCACACATACATCATGGAATACTATGCAGCCATAAAAAAGAATGAGATCATATTCTTTGCAGGGACATAGATGAAGATGGAAGCCATTATTCTCAGCAAACTAACACAGGAACAGAAAACCAAACATTACATGTTCTCATTCATAAGTGGGAGCTGAACAATGAGAACACATGGACACAGATGATGTGTTGATAGGTGCAGCAAACCACCATGACACATGTGTACCTACGTAACAAACCTGCACATTCTGCACATGTATCCCAGAACTTAAAGTTAAAAAAAAAAAGTCAGTGTTTTGTTAAGAAGAGAGCCATAGTTTCTGTTACTCTCCCATTGTTACAGAGAATCTTGCAGTGGGCAGAGTGCTATGAAGAACACCTGGCATAGATGTGTGTTTTGAAGAGAGTCCATTCTGTTTGTAAGGGCAAGCCTTGACAGCAGCCTTGTCAGCAAAGGTAAAATTATTGAGGCATCAAGAAGTTTGCACTTAGATGCCACTGTACATTACTATTAGAGTTTTCTGAAAATGCCAAATATCTAGTATAGAGGCACAGAGAGGAGAAGACAATCAGTCCCATAATATTTTCAGTTTGGAAAGAAGTGGGGATCACTGACTCTAGCTTGCTCTTGATCTAGCCAACTAGAGAAAGAGTTAAATGTCATTTTCAGACAAACTACATTATTATGCCTCATCCCCTGAATCAAAGTGTCATTTGAACAACTAATATTAACCATATTTTTAAAACTTGATCTAGTATTAGGTCCATATTCAAAGTTATCTCAAAGACAATATTCAATGCTAGTTTCTTAAAACTATATCATATCAGATTAATGTAAATGTAAGTTCTGAATGTTGACTTGGTTTTTGATAAGTTATATGTCTCTTAACCTATGCCAGTCCCTGGAAACCTTTTTATGTTATTGTTTAAATGCAGTAAGTATTTAATAAAAAAAAAGGTCAATTTTTTTTAAGTCAAAACTTTTAGACATGTTTTTTTTTGTGGGATATAATTCATATGGTAAATACTTTCACTGCTTATTTAAAATGGGAGTTAGGTTGAAATAATCAACTAGATTTGGACTGGATATTTTAGCAAGAATACTCCCTAAGTTGCATTGTGTATTTTGTAATTCAAATGCAGCGGATAACATGAAATGTCTGAATGCCCCTCTATTAATGATGTTATGATTGATCACTTAAAGTATTAACAGGTGGAGTTTTTTTATTGCAAGCCTCCATGTCCTTTCAAATCATATGTGATTTTTCATCTAATATTTTGGCACTATGTATGTACTCAGTTTCACATAAGCTTTCATCCAATAATTTTGGCATCCATTGATTTTTGTCTTATTCAGTAACAATTTTCTAATTGTATAATTTCTATATTAATCAGCTAGCATTATTCTATAAAGAAGAGCTTTCATGAATCAAAACAATATATGGACAAATTGAAAATATACTTCCAATTTGAAATGTGGAGCTAAAACTTGATTCTGTAAATGTAGTAAAATGCTTTTAGAATGAGAAGTTGGTTAGATAACTACTTCCCTTTGCTACAAATGAAGTAAATTTTTGTACTTTTTTAGTGTTATTATGGATTTATATATATTAATGTTGAAAACATCCTGACTGTGGATAGTAGTATCTCTTTCATGATGGTCCTTGTATCCTATTGATATGATAGATTAGTTTTTTTCTCTTTCTGGTCCCTCAAGTCTGGTATTTCAAGGTATTCCAGGAATATTATATATATATATATATAAAATATCATATATATGATATATATCTATGTGTGTGCATACATATATTACATATATATATATTAACATTCCAGAATGTGGTACATAAATACTTTCTCACAATAAAAAAAATGATGATTCCCTGAAGACCCATCATCATTGCTTTCAGTAGGAAAATATATTTAGTTACCACATTTTGGAATGCAAATTGTGCTTCCTTCCTGGTTACTCTTCTGTTAATATAGGATGTTTAAGATGTATTAATTAGTTTAATTTACTGAATTTTTGAAATGGCTTTAGTTTTCAAGTTGAAGCTCAAATGTTCCATGCATTATGATTATAAAGGAACTTACCTGTTTTCTTCTAGTGCATTTAGGTATAAAATGTATTTGAAATTTATCTTTGTTTGATGTGTGAGGCATAAATTTAGTTTGATCTTTTTGAAAATAAATATCAACATGATTTAGTAAAATGTTCATCTTATCCTATCAATGTAATAAGCTGATTTTTTAAGCTTAGATCATACCTTTCATAAATGACACACAACCTAAATTTTAAGAATAATTTGAATATTTCAGAAAATATTAATTGCATGCCTACAGACTTTATCATTTAATACAATCGATAACATCTGGGGGATTCTGAAAGTTATATTTCTGATTATGTGATTGTGAACTAATCTGGTAAAAAGGAAATGTGACATACTCAATGAAAAAGGACTGATCTTATTTGTTACTGGATTATACAAAAATATGAGATAACAAAATCTTTTAATAGGTATGTCCCTATAACATGACCTATTAAGAGTGACAATAACAATGAGAGATTCCCTTTTCTTGAAACAAATAATGTAAACAAAAAGCCAAAAAATTTAGTGAAAAAGTGACAGACAGTACAAGAAAACTACTGTGCATTGCTGTGATGGAAAACTAACATTGTGAGGAGGAAACTGCAAGTTCCAATAAATGGGAAGTATGAAAAACACATCTAGCCATTTCAAAGTAAGTAAAAGTCCCAGACCAAAGGATGTATAGTCTTTACAATGTTAAATAATTTGTATGTATGCTATCACAGAGGATGCTGCAGAATTGATTTCATACACTATCATTAAGGAAGATAGCATGGGAGAGGTAATTAAGTATTGAAGAAGGGCTTGCCCTGAATGTATATATAAGATAATCTGGCTCTTATTATATAAGGAGTCAAGACAGGTAAGAATTAATTCAGTTACCTCACTTGCAGAAACTACATAATTAAGGTGGGTTTGCTATGCATGAGCAAGTCCACATTGATTTTTTAATTTTCATAATATGAAAATGAATTACTTCTTTTTAGAGAAGTAAACCACTAAAATGGGCTATCTGGGGTGCCAAACCATAGATAATGAAACATTAAAATTGAGAAGCACAATAAGGCTAGAAAATTCATTCATTAAAGAGCTTACAACTTTCATCAAATGACAAAATGAGGGAAAAAATTACTGTATATGGGTCGGTAATTTAACAATTATTTAACCAAAAAAAGGCTACAAAACTCAGTAGTATCCAATATTTTATTACCT
Source organism: Symphalangus syndactylus (assembly GCF_028878055.3). Classification (NCBI taxonomy): domain Eukaryota; kingdom Metazoa; phylum Chordata; class Mammalia; order Primates; family Hylobatidae; genus Symphalangus; species Symphalangus syndactylus. The sequence continues at coordinate 135,601,490 of NC_072428.2, read as the reverse complement.
AAAATAAAACAGTATGCTTCATACCGTAACTTAATTGAAGGTTTAAAGAGAAAAACATGCAACAAATAAAGGGAAAGTAATCATAAGTTCATAAAACTTAGAAAAGTTGACTTCCAGATTCTATGTAAGGCAATTTCTATTTCGAATCTGAATGTGTATTTATGGAAGGAAGAACTTTTTTTTTTCTTTAGAAAAGTATTGCAAAAATCCACTTATTTCAGATATTGCAAGAGTAGAAATTCTACATCAATAATTTTAGCTTCAATAAAAGATCTAGGGATTTCATCTGATAAACTCCTAAGCTAACTGTTTTCTCTGTGCCCTTCTGCTTCTCTGTTTTCACAAAGCTAAGTATGAAGAGAGACTAAGTATGCCATATTTCTTCCAGTATTTTTCCAGGTCATGACTGACTACTTCCTTTGCTCTCAATTTCCAATAAGATCTCAAGCCTGAAGAGAAACAAAATTAACTTCTATAAAAGGATTCTCCCTTTAGTAAATGAAGAAAACAAAACGTGTGTAATATGCTGCATTACAAGTGACGAGATGTGATGTCAAAGTATTTTTTACCTTTGAAGTGATAGAGCATTGTATACAAATATAATGGCATTGTATACAAATATAATATTTTATTATGGATAGAAAGAGTAGGAAGATTTTTTTTTTCTTTCAGGTTTTGTTGTTGCCGTTGTTGTTTTTTGGTGAGACAAGATCTTGCTCTGTCATCCAATCTGGAGTGTAGTGGTATGATCTCGGCTCACTGCATCTTCGACCTCTGGCTCAAGCAATCCTCCCACCTCGACCTTGTGAACAGCTGCAACCACTGGTGTGCAACACCATGCCCATTTTGCCTATTTTTAAAATTAGGTTACTATATTTTTTCCTATAGCGATGTTTCAGCTCCTTATATATTCTGGTTATTAATCCCTTGTCAGAGGGGGAGTTTGCAAATATTTTCTCCCATTCTGTAGGTTGTCTCTTCACTTTGTTGATTGTTCTTTTGCTGTGCAGAAGCTTTTTAACTTGATGTGATCCCATTTGTCCATTTTCACTCTGGGTGTCTGTGCTCGTGGGGTATTACTCAAGGAATCTTTGCCCAGTCCAATGCCCTGGAGAGTTTCCCCAATATTTTCTTTTAGTAGTTTCATAGTGGGAGGTCTTAGATTTAAGTCTTTAATCCATTTTCATTTGATTTTTGCATATGGAAAGAGATAGGGGTCAAGTTTCTTTCTTCTGCATATGGATATCCAGTTTTTTCCAGCATCATTCATTGAAGAGACTGTCTTGGCAACCTTTGTGAAAAATGAGTTCACTGTAGATGTATGGATTTATCTCTGGATTCTTTATTCTGTTCCACTGACTTGAGGGTCTGTTTTTATGCCAGTACCAGGATGTTTTGATTACTATAGCTCTGTAGTATAATTTCATGTCAGGTAACATGATTCCACCAGTTTTGTTCTTTCTACTTAGGATAGCTTTGGCTACTCTGGGTCTTTTGTGGTTCTAGATAAATTTTAGGATTGTTTTTCTATCTCTATGAAGAATATCTTTGGTATTTTGATAGACATTACATGAAATCTGTAGATTGGGTAGTATGGACATTTTAACAATATTGTTTTTATTTTTTTATTTTTTATTATTATACTTTAGGTTTTAGGGTACACGTGCACAATGTGCAGGTTTGTTACATATGTATCCATGTGCCATGTTGATTTCCTGCACTCATTAACTCGTCATTTAGCATTAGGTATATCTCCTAATGCTGTCCATAACACATGAACTTTATGTGTCTTTTTCAATGTCTTGCATCAATGTGTTATAGTTTTCATTGTAGACATCTTTAATTTCTTTGGCCAAGTTTATTCCTGGATATTTTATTTTATTTATGGCTATTGTAAATGGGATTATTCCTTGATTTCTTTTTCCGATTGTTCTCTGGGGACACATAGAAGAGCTTCACCACATGGCCATCATCATAACCAGCTCACAAGGAGTACTCCCAGGCTACCCACTGATGTTCACTTAAGGCTCAAAGCTCTTAAGTAAGCTTGTGGTGAGTGCTGCATTGCCTAGGACTCACCCTTCAGGGAAGTGGGATCCCCTCTGGCCCAGGGCAGGTCTAGAAATGCCATCTGAGAGCCAAAGCCTGGAATAAGGCACTCCAAGAGCCCACTTGGTGTTCAAACATAGGGTGGCTGAACTGGTACCTAAGCATGCAAGACAAACTCCCCTTTATTGTTTCCTCTGCTTATCTCAAGCAGAGTCTCTCCCCATAGCTGCCACAATTGGCACTGTGTTGCATTTCACCTGAAGCCAGCTAGTCTCAGGGTCTCATCCAAGGCCCACAGTGTACGACCTAGGTATTGCTGCTGGTTATTTGGGGTCCAAGGGCTCATTAGTCAGCAGGTGTTGGCTCCTTCCAAGGATGGATCCTTCCCTTCAAGATAGCAAGTTCCATCCTGGCCCACTGTGTGTCAAGAAATGTCATCTGGGAACTAGGACCTGGAAAGGGGGCCTTATGTGTCCAACTAGTACCCTGTCCTACTGTGACTGACCTAGTATCAAAGATGCAACACAAAGACCTCTTTACTCTTTCATCTCCCCTTCTCTCCTTCAGGGGAGAGAAGGGGTCTCTTTTAGAGTCCAAAGCCATGCTGACTGGGTTTGGGTGAGGGGTGGTGCAAGCACTTACTTAGCTGCCTGGGCTGATGTCTCAGTAAGTCTTGTGCCTTCCTCAAGTCCACTGGCTCTGAGCCCAAGTCAGAACTAGGACTCACCTAGGAGTGTCAGTATTTGTGGCCTAGACTGCATTTCAAGTTTATTTAAGGCCCCAGAATACATTAGCCCCAGTGGTGGCAAGGCTTGCCAGAATTTGCATCAGCTGAGTTTAGCCGGGTTTTGCTTTCTGCTGTGACAGAGTAGCATTGAGTTCAATGCCATGTCTCAGAATTGCTGTGTTCTCCCTCTCCTGGGTGCACAGATTCTCCATGCTATGAGGCTGCTGCCAGGCAATGGGCAAGGGGTGGTAATAGCCATTTCTACCATCTGTAATGCCTCTTTCAGCATTATGAATTCAAAACCAGGTCTGGTGAGTGTTCACCTAACTTTTGGCTCTTATGAAGGTGCCAGTTTTGTGTAAATAGTTGTTAAATTGGTGTCCTTGGAAAGGGGATGATCTGTAGAGCCTTCTATTTGGTCATCTTGCTCTGCCTCTCTTTTTTTTTCTTTTCAACATATTTTCTTGCTATTCATTGCACAATTTTGATTAAAATATTATATTCTTTCTTAACCTCAGAAAAGACTTAGACTATGCCTTTTACTGTTCCTGTGCCACTTGTTTATTCTCTGCAGTCTTCAAGAATATCAATATTATTATGCAGGATCTCTTTCTTTTGCCCTCCTCTCTTTCCTCTGTGATTCATGTTGTTTCATACAACACACATATTCACACACATTTCTGAAAATATTTTTTCTTTTTTTTTCTGAGAAAATCTCTCAAGTTCTGCTGTTAGACATTGGTTTAATTTTTTCCAATAATATTATCAGCATTCATTTTGTTTTTAAATGAAAGTTTAAATTTTGCTGTTTCATTTGAATTCTTCCTAAAATATTGTTCTTGTCTTGTCCAAAAACTCTTTTTATAACATCCATTTCCCTGGGGAAACGATTCCCTATTTAATAAATGGTGCTGGGAAAACTGGCTAGCCATATGTAGAAAGCTGAAACTGGATCCCTTCCTTACACCTTATACAAAAATTAATTCAAGATGGATTAAAGACTTACATGTTAGACCTAAAACCATAAAAACCCTAGAAGAAAACCTAGGTAATACCATTCAGGACATAGGCATGGGCAAGGACTTCACGACTAAAACACCAAAAGCAATGGCAACAAAAGCCAAAATTGACAAATGGGATCTAATTATACGAAAGAGCTTCTGCACAGCAAAAGAAACTACCATCAGAGTGAACAGGCAACCTACAGAATGGGAGAAAATTTTTGCAACCTACTTATCTGACAAAGGGCTAATATCCAGAATCTACAAAGAACTCAAACAAATTTACAAGAAAAAAACAAAGAATCCCATCAAAAAGTGGGCAAAGGATATGAACAGACACTTCTCAAAAGAAGACATTTATGCAGCCAAAAAACACATGAAAAAAATGCTCATCATCACTGGCCATCAGAGAAATGCAAATCAAAACCACAATGAGATACCATCTCACACCAGTTAGAATGGCCATCATTAAAAAGTCAGGAAACAACAGGTGCTGGAGAGGATGTGGAGAAATAGGAACACTTTTACACTGTTGGTGAGACTGTAAACTGCTTCAAACATTGTGGAAGACACTGTGGCGATTCCTCAGGGATCTAGAACTATAAATGCCATTTGACCCAGCCATCCCATTACTGGGTATATACCCAAAGGATTATAAATCATGCTGCTACAAAGACACATGCACACGTATGTTTATTGCGGCACTATTCACAATAGCAAACACCTGGAACCATCCCAAATGTCCAACGATAGACTGGATTAAGAAAATGTGGCACATAAGGCCAGAAGTGGTGGCTCACGCTTGTAATCCCAGAACTTTGGGAGGCCGAGGCGGGCGGATCACGAGGTCAGGAGATCGAGACCACAGTGAAACCCTGTCTCTACTAAAAATACAAAAAATTAGCCGGGCGTGGTGGTAGGCGCCTGTAGTCCCAGCTACTAGGAGAGGCTGAGGCAGGAGAATGGCGTGAACCCAGGAGGCGGAGCTTTCAGTGAGCCGAGATCATGCCACTGCACTCCAGCCTGGGTGACAGAGCGAGACTCCGTCTCAAAAAAAAAAAAAAAAAAAAAGAAAATGTGGCACATATACACCATGGAATACTATGCAGCCATAAAAAATGATGAGTTCACGTCCTTTGTAGGGACATGGATGAAACTGGAAACCATCATTCTCAGCAAACTATCGCAAGGACAAAAAAACCAAACACCTCATGTTCTCACTCATAGGTGGGAATTGAACAATGAGAATACATGGACACAGGAAGGGGAACATCACACCGGGGACTGTTGTGGGGTGGGGGGAGGGGGGAGGGACAGCATTAGGGGATATACCTAATGCTAAATGACAAGTTAATGGATGCAGCACACCAACATGGCACATGTATACATATGTAACAAACCTGCACATTGTGCACATGTACCCTAAAACTTAAAGTATAATAATAATAATAATAAATCCATTTCCCTTTTAATTGCATCCACATTTCTTTTTAAAGTATCTTGAATTTCTCATTATAAAGAATCTATATTTTATTAATTAATAAACTTATTGAAATAACTAAGTACATACTTTCTAAATTTCAGTTTAATGGCATATTTCAAAACTGAATCTTTAGTTCTATAGTCTCCTTCTATAGTGGAGAAGTCTAATATTGGCACCTGTAATTATTTCAATAGTGGGAGCTAGATTCCTCTTGAGCACTAATTGACTGACTGGATCTTTTACATTTCTTTTATCAGTGTTATAAATAATTTATCACTATTTTAATAGTAGTGGAATATTTAGCTGCTATTATCTATTGATACTATGAAGTATCAGGTTATATTTTAGAGGAACTTTAAAGCAATTTTACTTATTATTTTGCCAAAACAGTGCATGGGTGCCAAACATCCCAAAGATCAACTGTTTTTTGTTATTGTTGTTTTGAGTTTTAGTTCTATGATGGTGAGATTCCTACTACTTATACATTACTATTCATGACAACGGATTGAAGGAGATGTTAAAATTAACATTATGTAAAATAGAAATGGTGCAGGTTAATTTCAAAAATGTTTTCCATGTCAATTGTCATTCTGTTCTGCAATAAACACATACATGTAAAGTCTATGCATGTAGGGAAGAATGAGAAGGCATTTTTCAGTTGCCCTTTTTCTGCCTCTAGTGCTCAGCTTCATATTTCTTTCCATGTATTCATGTGTAAAAGTTGAGTTTGCTATCTGTCAGATCATTGGAGTATTTGTCATTTACAGTGACTTGCTATTTTGTGTCTGCCATGCATTTTAATGTGACTATTAATGTGGGATGTGGGGAAAGAAGTGTGACTTACTTATTATTGTTTACAAGGCCAAGTTTATCAAGAACCACTATATATAAATATAATTTATATAGATATATAACATAATTTATATAATATGTGAAATATAATGCTCAAATAAAAAAGCACACATAGCAAAATTGTACAGCTCTAATTAAAAAAAAAAAACACATTCTTATAGCCATTACGCTAATGACAACGTAAAACAATGTCAATGTCAAAATTCTAGAAGCCTTTTTTTTTTTAGCATTCCTCACTCTGCACTCCCTCATCTCATCAGTTGACCACTTTCTTAACTTTTTGATAATCATATCCTTGTTTTTTTAGTTTTGTTGCTTTATGCATTTTCTAAGTTTATGTTTTCCTGCACTTAAAAGTCTATATAAATAGAACCATTCATTACACATTATTTTTATGTCCAATTTATTTTTATTACAATTACATACTTAAAAATCTGTCTATGTTATATATAGTTGTAGTTTATTCTCATTGTACAGTATTCCATTTTGTGATTATAACAAAATTTATTTTCCTATTTTTGTATTGATGAACTTTTAGGTTGTTCCTAGATTTGGGCTATTATGTATACTCATGCCACGAATATTTTTGCTTGTCTTTAATACAGATGCACATATTTTTAGGGGGCATATATCTAAAAGTAAGATGAGTGAGTTAAAATATATTTATCTTCAAATTTATAAAAAAATTCCCAAAGTTGTAGAAATTTTTATTTCTGGTACTAGTATATGAGAATCCTGACTCTTCTAAGCTTTTATAATAAGTTAAATGAACATTTACTTATATTTTTGGCCATTTAAGTGTCATCTTTTTAAATGTATGCTCAAGTGTATTTCAATTTTATTGATTAATGATATTATTGAAATAATATCTACCATCTTTCTCATATTTTATTCTTTCCATTTCTGTTCCTTTTATACTATCTGTTTTATATTATTTTTAACCAAATTATCACCAACATTGACTCATTATTTATATCTCTTAAAAATTAATGATTACCTTGGGGTTTATATTTATTTTAATTATTCATGTCTACATGAAAATAAAATTGAACTACTTAACATGCTGAATGTAGGAGTCTTTGTTTACAGGGTTCTTTTTCCCTGTTAGGATTTTAATGATGTCACTTTATTTTTTTATATACATAATTTCCAAATAGAACTAACAGTTACATTGAGCAAGATCACTGACTACAAATTTAGTTTACAGAAAACAATTTTGTTTCCATATAGTAGCAATGACCAGTTGGAAATTAAAAGTTTTAAATGTCCACACATGCAATTATGTATAAATCTAACAAATCTACCAAAATATGTTTCCTACTATCAAGACTGATTCCTGGTAACAATAAAATACTGATTATAGAAATGAAACCAAAAAAGGGAATATGCCAGTTTCATAGATCTGAAGACTCTACTTGTAAGACATCAATTTTTCTAAAATAAATCTACAGAATAAACACAGTCTGAATCAAAATGCCAGCATCTAACATTTTGCTTGTTTGATTGCTTCTGTAAAAATCAGTGAATGAATACTAAAATGTATGTAGAAAGCAACGAAACAAGAATAGCAAAAACAGTTTTGTAAAAAAGGTACAGTTAGAAAACGCACATTTTATTATTTTAAGATTTACTATAGTAAATACGTCCTGTTAGCAATGGATCTTGTTAGCAGTAAACATATTTTAGTTGATTTGCTATATTTATATACAATTGCATGTGTGAACATTTAAAACCTGTAATTTCCAAATGGTCATTGCTACTATATAGAAACACTACTGTTTTCTGTAAATTAACTTCGCAGCCAGTGATCTTGCTCAACGTAACTGTTAGTTCTACTTGGAAACTTCAAAAAACTTCAAAGAACAATGAAGTGATATCATTAAAATCCTGACAAGGAAAAAGAATCCTGTAAACAAACACTCCCAATTATACTAATCAGCATAGTGTGGTATTTGTAAAGTATGGACACAAAAATCAATGAAATAGGATAGCACCCAGAAATAAACCTATACACATATGGTTAGTTGATTTTCTACAAACTTCAAAGGTAATTTAATGGACAAAGAGGAATTTTATCAACAAATGCTGCTGGAGCAATTGGATATTCATATGGAAAAAATAAACCTTAATCTATTCTTTTCATTTTAGGCAAAAATTAACTTAAAATGGATTAAGCCTTAAATGCGTAACATAAATTAGGAAATTCTTAAAATTTCTAGAAGAAAAATACAGTGAAAAACTCTTGGTGGTAGGCAAATGTTTCTTAGGTATAGGTATGATAAAAAAGCATGATTCATTAAATAATTACGTTGTATGTCATAAAATTTAAAAATTTCTGCTCTTCTTAAAACAAAGGCATTTAAGGAAAGGAAAAACAACATCCACGAACTGGAAGTAAATACATGTGAAACACTTAGACAAAAGATTTGTATCTAGAATATATGATAACAACGACAACAGCAAACTCAATTTAAAAATGGACAAGACTTGAACAGAGATTTCACAAAATAGGATGTATGAATAGCAAATAAGCATATTAAAAAACATGAGTTTTCATTTTACTTTAAAAATACCTAAAAGTGGATTGTTGTATGCCATAGTAAGTTATGTCTAACTTTATAAGAAACTGCTAAACTATTATCTGGAATAGCTTTATAATTTTGCATTTCTACTAAGAATGTATTAGATTTCCAGTTACTTCGCATTCTTGACAACCCTTGCCAAGCTATGGTCTGTTAAGTTTACAAAACAAGCTATATATTAATATCTATAGTAGCTCGGTAAAGGGCAATTATTGAGACAACTCTAATATACCTAAGCTAAGTAAAGATTAAACACACTGTAACACATGTGTACAATGGACTACTACTAAGCAATTTTGAAAGGACAAATTTCTGACATATGCAACAACATGGACAATTCTCAAATTATTTAGGCTAAGTGAAAAAAGACCTACCCAGAAGGCTACATATTCTGTGATTCCATTTGTATGGCTTTCTAGAAAAGGGAAAGCAGTAAGAACAGGAACCAGATCAGTTACTGCCCAGGGCTAGAGTGTTAGAAAGAAAGCGACCAAAACAAAACAAAAACAAACAAAAATAAGACACACACACAAAACCCCACAATAAACCAAAATCCAACCAAACAAAAAGGCACAAAGAAACTTCAAGAATTGATGTAACTGTTCTATATCTTGATGGTAGTGGTTTCACATACTTTATGTGTTTGTCAAAACTCACTGAATTGTATTAAAAAGAGCAAATATCATTGTTGGCAAATGATTCAATAGACCTGCACTAATAGATAAATAGAAGGAAATAAAAGAAGACATCATAGGGCACCAAGTAAAAACAAGGTTCATATATATAATATAGACGGTGGTCTTGGTTGTAAAATGGTGAAATATCTTCATAGTCAGAATAAACAGGCTTGAAAACTTTCTTGTGTCAATTGATTCATCACAAATCTCATTTAGAAGTATCTTTTATGGCTGGGTGCAGTGGCTCAAACCTAAAATCCCGCTTTGGGAGGCTAAGGCAAGAGACCAGCCTGGGCAATGCAGTGAGACATTGTCTCTACAGACAAAAACAGAAGGAGGAGAAGGAGAAGTAGAAGAGAAAAAAAAAAGAAAAAAATAGCCAGGCATGGTGGCGTGTGCCTGTAGTCTCAGCTACTCAGGAGGCTAGGGGAGAAGATCTCTTGAGCCTAGGAGGTTGAGACTGCAGTGAGACCTGATAGCACCACTGCACTCCAGTCTGAGTGACAGACCAAGACCCTGTATAAATAAAATAAAAATCAAATGAAGGCAGGGCGCAGTGGCTCATGCCTGTAATCCCAGCACTTTGGGAGACTGAGGGAGGGGGAAACAGATCATGAGGTCAGGAGTTCGAGACCAGCCTGGCCAACATGGTGAAAACCCATCTCTGCTAAAAATACAAAAATTAGCTGGGCATGGTGACATGTGCCTGTAATCCCAGCTACTGGGGAGGCTGAGGCAAGAGAATTGCTTGAACTCAGGAGGCAGTGGTTGCAGTACGCTGAGATCACACCACTGCAATCAGCCTGGGTGACAGAGCAAGACTGCCTCAAAAGAAAAAAAAAAGAAAGAAAAATACTCTTTACCAAATAAATATACAACAAGATATATTTCAATAAATCATTATTTATTTTTGCTCCAAATACTATCCCAACGTGCATTTTTAGACATGAGATACACATAAACACATTCATTTACATATAATTCTTCTGTTGCCAAAGGCATGCATGGAAAAATATCCTATTTCAACATGCTTTTCTGAGTATTGTCTGCAAGTCCATGAACCAGAAATTCTCCCATGGAAAAAAAATACAGAAAAAAATAAAAAATAAAGATGTAGTTTTAGTTATATAACCTTTTAAATTATAGCAATACTTTGCATTTGGTCATATAATGCCCTAAATGCATTCACAGTTTTTTTGTATAAGTGTATATCATTTTTATATTGTTGTTTATATATATGGGACTGGTCAGAAATATTTTGGTTTACTTATTTCATGTTTATTGCCTTCATTTTCAGAAAACTTTTTTTCTGCATAAATTCTGGATAAATGAAGCTATCTCATCTTTGATAAGCTATGTCAGCTGTTTCTGCTGAAAACATCTGCACCTAATTTCTAAAGGAATAATTGCGTAGAAGCAATAAAATCAAATAACGTGATAACCCAAAAATAATTGTTTCAGAATGATTAGAGATTTCCCTTCTTTTGCCATTTCCATTTTCACTTGATCATATGGCCTTCTCTTTTGGTAATATAATAATTTAGAATTAATCTCTACAAGCTTTCATGAATAATTTAGTTAGTGATGGTAGAAATGAATGTAATTAATTTCTGGGGTAAATTCCAGATCATCATAAAAACCTGGAAGGGGAACATTTGTATATTTAATTAATAAATGGTAACATGCACACAATTTTTTTCTACTCAAATTTAGCACTGTGATACTGATAATTGCTCAATATGAAATTCTCGCCAAGTGCAATTACAGGGAAATCCTCAGGATGAAAATTGAGTATAAGAAACACCGGCAATGTTTTTGAAGGAAGTCAATGGAAATAACATCAACCACCAATTAGGATGAGGTATGGAGATATGTTTTCACATGGTTCTTATAGATCCTTTGTTGAAAATATCCAGAATCAAATACGTATTTACATACCTTGATATAATTAAATTCACTTTAATGAAGCCAATGAAGTACTACAGAATTTGTTCTGATTTTTTTTTCTTTCTGGTGCATATTATTTTCAGGTACTAAGTTCTAAGAAATCAAGAGATAGGCTGTTTTGTTGCTTTTGTAATATTTTTGGTTTACCTTGTAACTCAGCACCATAATTTATAGGATGATGACATTAGTATATTTTATTCATTTTAACTTACATTATTGACTGGTCCATGTATATCCAACACTGTGTGCATTTTAATGATGGTGTGTACATGTTCTGTCAACTGGACTTAGGTGTCTCTGCCTGAAACTTCATCATTTTGGATCAATGAGCTGTATTCGACCCCTTTCCATTTCTTTTAGTACATTATTTTACTATTATTCCCTCCTAGATCTTCATATAATTGTCTCTAAGACTTCATTCTCCTGATTTAAAAGATATCCAGTTTTCTCATTATCAGCTACACATTCATCCTTTCAGAACCTTTCATGGAAACACACACACACACACACACACACACACCCATTCTTTACACCCATTCTTCATTCATTCATTTAACAAATACTAATTGAGCATCTACTATGTATCGTGAACTGTCCTGAGTGCTGGAGTTACATTATAAATAAAAAAGACAAATATCTCTGTCCAATATATCTGTCCTTCTAGTTGATGGAAAGACAAAATAAAATTATTAAGTTAAAGATATTTTAATAGGTGATAAGTGTTTTCAAAAACCAAAAATATGAGAGAAGTATAGAAATATTTGTGCATGAGAGACAGGTAGTTTGCAATTTTAACTACAGTAACAAGTGTAGGGTCCATAAGGAAAGTGACATTTGTAAAAATATTTGAAGAAGGTGAAGGAAATAACCATTAGGGTAATTGAGTGCAGAACATTTTAGGAAGAGGGAACATTTGGGCCAGATTAGAGTGAATAAGAAGAAGTAGACAGGAAAGGAGGTTAGACAGGTCATAGAAATCTGGTGGGCATTTCCAAGTTATTGTAAGGTATTTGGATTTTCTGAGGGAGGTAAAAAGTCAGTGAGGTATTTTGGACAGAGAAATGACATGATGAGACAAGTTTTGAAGCGTCACTTTATATGCTACAAGAAACAGATTTCAGGTGGGCAAGTGCAAAAGCATGGAGATATGTTAGGGAGCACTTGTGCTAATATAGGCAGGAGAAATATTGTCCTTGACCAAGGTGGTAGCAGGAGTTGCAGAAAAGTGGTCAGATTCTGGACACACCTTGAAGGTAGAGAAGACAGTACTGTATGAGGTGTATAAAAGAAAAAAAAAAAAGATGTCTTCAAAGTTTTAGGTGTGAACAGTTGGAAGCATTGAGTAGCCAGAAACTAGAAAAGGAAGAAGGGTATGGTGATTTTGTTGGTGGGAGGAATTCAGGAACTCAGTTTTGGATATATTATCTCCAAGTGCAGATATCATATAGGCAGCAGGGTGTGTGAATCCAGGTTTCAAAAAGAGAGCTGAAATTTTGCAGACTTCAAATTTTTCCCTGCCTCTGGGTACCTCTTACACAAAGATGTTGACTTTTGATGGTATTCAAAGCCAAGAATAAGACAAGTTCACTGGGAAAGAGAGTGTAGATAGAAAACAGTAGAAGACCAAGGTCTAAGAACTGGGGCACTTCCATATCATCTGGTCATGGAAGAAAGAAGTAAGCAAAGAAAACTTTATATATTACAATTTCTATCTGACTGAGTTTTCTCAGCAAGAAGATTCAGGCAGAAGAAGCTTACTAGAAAGATAAAGGAAATAATGGTGGTAAAGTGGAAAAGTAATACAGGGAAAATAGAGTAACCAATAATTATGTTATTTAATTACTTGCCATAAATCTGGAAACTTTTAAAATATTCAACTCATAATTATCTGACGTCAAAAATACACCTTGAATTCTGTGCAGTAAAAGTAAATCCACATCTACACATTTGATAATGAAGCTGAAATAATCAAGAGCAAATATAATCTTAAAAGCTTTCAGATAATTAAAAGACAGGGATAGTGATTAGATTAGTATCAGACACACTGAAAAGTATATGAAGATAACAGAAGACAGAGTATCTTCAAAATAGTGAAGAAAAATTATGCTGCTTGAAATTTTATATCCAGCAAAATATCATACAAGACTGTGAGTGAAATACAGTTTATATACAAATATGAGGAAACAGTTTATAAGTAAACACCTACTGAAAAAGACTATTAATGGAAAGACACCAGCTTTAAAACAGAAAAACCCAGAAGACTTTATGGCATATTTAAAACAACAATGACCGAGGCCAAAAATTTAGAAAATGGTTAAAATTTAAAAAGAAATTTATTAATATGGAGAAGACAATAAAACAAAATGATAAACTGTCACCCTGACAAGATTGTAGTTGTTCTCACTGCACAGATAAAGCCTGAAGTCACATCATCATAGGAAAAGGAGAGACGTGTCGGTGCTTTATATTGATCATGTTTTATATGGTGTATGTTAAATATGTTCTTAATTTTAAAGAAAGATAATGCACTTTTCAGATTTCGGATGTTTCTTTAGGTGCCTATTTTTTTCTTTTTACAAGTTTAGCTACAAATTTATATTTTTTAAGGTAATTGTTACAATATTTTATGTACTTTTTGTAGGATATTCGTAATATATAGAATACAATGTTAAAAAGTTTGCTTTTGACATTTTTCAAACCTGAGCACCCAATATTATACATTAATATTTTATTATCCATGACAATTTAGATGTACTAATATGTTTGCTAATTTCTTTGCTTATCAATGCATCTAGTTTTCCTGCCCATTTTAATTTTATTTTTAATGCATCTATTAAAACATGTATCCTGTGTAGGGTTAAGTCGTCTGCGTCTATCTCTCTAGCTTGATTTATGCTTTTGAGGACAATTGCTTGCCTAAGATCCAGAAAAGTTTCTAGCGCTTGGCAAAAAAATCTATCTAAATATATATATATTATTTTTAATATATAATAATTGTACATATTTATGGGATACATATAGGTGTTTCTATACAAATAATGTATAGTAATCAGATCAGTCTGATTAGTACACCCATCATCTCAAACATTTATTTCTTTGTGCTGGGGAACATTCCATATCCTGATTCTTGCTATGTGAAACCATATAATATATTATTGTTAACTACAGTCACCCTACAATGAAATAGAACACTATAGTTTATTCCTCCACTCTAACTCTGAGTACATCTTTATGACTTTTATGCTAAAATTTTGTACAGTACTTTGAATATATTACTTCATGGCTTTTTGGCATCTTTTTCTTATTAATGATATGTTTGCAGTTAGTCTCAACTTTATTTCCCTTAAATGAATCTCTTTTATTTGTGGTAGCTGTTTAAACTTTGTCTTTAATTTTCTCAGGTTTAATATGATTTATTATTTTTTTTTTTATCAGCGGTGAATGCCTTATTATCAGTTTTGCTCAGGACACAATATGTTCCTTTAGTCTGGGAGTTCTTTTTCTTTCAACACTTGATAATATTGATACATACCAATTTGTTTTAAATATTCATGGTTCACCACTTTCTAGTTACTTCTTCAAATCTTGTTTTATTCCTTTTTGTCTTTCATTTATCTTATAACACTTCCACTGTTTCATATTTTTAATTTTTTTCTGTTTCTGACTAGTACTATTTTTCCCCAACTTTTATTTAATTTCAAGGGGTACCTGTGCACGTTTGATGTATGGGTAAATTGTGTGTCACTGAGGTTGGGGCTAAGAATGATCCTGTCACCCAGATAGTAAGCATAGCACCCAGCAGTTAGCTGTTCAACCCTTCCTCCCCCATCTAGTAGTCCCCAGTGTCTATTGTTGCCATCCTTATGTCCAAATACCCATGGTTCAGCTCCCACTTGTGATAACATGCGATATTTGATTTATATTTGAGTGATAACATGTGATATTGTGTACGTGTGTTAATTAACTTAGGATAATAGCCTCCAGCTGCATCCATGCTGCTGCAAAGGACATGATTTCATTCCTTTTTATCGTATTTTCCTATATTTTTTATTTCTGTCCTGCATTTTGGTGACTTCATCACATCTATATTCCAATTTACCATTTCTAGTCTTAGTTGTACCTGATCAACTCTTGGTCAAATCCACTGAAGGTTTTAATGTATTTTTTCTAACATATTTTAATTTTAGAAATGTTATTTTGATGTATTGAATGTTGTTTATATTTGGCTGCAGTGTCTTCACGTTTGCTCTACTGTCTTTTCTCTCTCTTAATATATAACATGATTTCAATATACAGACATGTCACGTCTAACATTCTGTTTCAAACTGTTGTATTATTTCCTTTCTGAGTGGCTAATTCTGCTATTTTTATCTTTTTTTTTTCCAGTGAAAATGAATTTCCACACTTTCTTAAATCTTTGTCAGAAATCACGACCACAAACACCCGAGAGTCACATCTTTATGATTTTTTGGAAAAAGCAGATCGAGTCTGGAATTTTTTATAGCCAATTCTAAAATTCAGGGAAGGACTTTTCATGACCCAGCTTGTAGGAGATGCCCACTCCTGTGTCTCCCATCACTGCATAGGGTTTTGGGTGTTATGAAAGCAGCTGCTCAAAATTTTCCCTTCTTTAAGGACGCACCATCTAGCAGAGGTTTCAATCAAAGCAACTATCACCAGGGGAGGGTGTCCAGGTTCTTGGCATCTTGAACAAAGAGTTGGACAAAACGCACAAACTAGGCAAGGAAGGGATGAGGGTTTTATCGAAAATGAAAGTACACTCCACAGTGTGAGAGTGGGCCTGAGCATAAAAACTCAAGCCCCGCTACTGAATTTTTGGGATTCCATTAGTTACTTCGGGTATGTCCTATGTTAATGAAGATAATGAAGTAAAGTACAAAGTCATTTATGGTGTACGCCCTTTGGAGAGGATATTTCCTGTTATAGCTGAAGTGTGAATCGGCCTTATGTTCCCTCCCTCCAGACCCGATTTTCTTGCCTCACAAAGACATCAGAAGTTTTACGTTATTTTGAAATGAGTAGTTTGGGGTACTGATACCATATAACGATCACTCTGAGTTAGACTGTGAGAAGTAAATTGAACGTTTTTCATTGTAAATCTAAATGATTTTAATAAGAGCATACATGTAATTGAAAGACACTGTAGGCTTTTGAACAAGAGAAGAAGCTTGTGGGGGCGTAAAGTCCAGATTCAGGGCACATTCTATCTCTATTTCATTCCAGAGTTTAATGATGTCACCCATGACCAAGATTCTTATCTCTGTGATCTGCCTTAAGAAATGTGTCAGCTTTGTTCTCAGGCTGATTTCTATCAAGGTTCCAGGATGACTGCAAAAGTTGCTTACTTCATATCCAGATATAAAAACATCAGAGTAAAAAGGAAACTGTCTTTTAAACAGATTTCATATATATGATTTCATTCTCTGCAGTATTTTCCAGAATCTTATAGATGGCATTGAATGGATTTGAACTTGAGAAAACAATTACATTGATATATCACCTACTAAACAATTGACACATTATAGAAATATAAAAATGAGCTCAGTAATATATCAATCAACAATAGATGCATACATTGCCAAATAAATCGTTGAGCTTAATTGTTAGTGTGTGTGACGGAAACTTGAAAAGACATTTGCCTCAGCTAATGTCTGCCTTGCTACCACTTAGTCATCAAAACATTAATCTTAAAATGTAGTGAATGTAGAGGGTTGGCAGAGAGAAGAATGGTGAAAACTGAGAAATAGAGAAAACACACCACTGATGGCTATGATTATGCTCGTGGCAAGTCTGCTTTTGGTACACTATGTTCTAGTCACCTTTGAATATTTTTATGATTTATGTAGGCGGCTGATTCGCCCAAGTAATTAATCATGCAATGACTATATTTGTGTGTTCAATTATAGTCTTTATGGTTGATTACTTTTTGCAAAAAATACCATTACTAGTTCTATTTTACTCCTTCTGCCCTGGGCAACAAGGCCAGAACATCAATGGAAGAGACAAATATAAGCAATGTGCAGATGAAATAATTTTTCTAAAGCAAGATGTTAAGGATATATTAATTTTCACTGTCAGAAATATTAGCTTGTTTAGTGAAGCTAAAAACATATAAACATTCACTAAATGTACTACTTCATTGCAATATCATCAGCTCTTTACCAGCACATTTTAATATTATTAATATAAAGAATTCAATAATGATTTTTAAAAAGCCTCTTTCCTTTTTCTCAAATGATTGATGAATCCCCACAGAAATACTTTCAATATTTATAACCAAAAATCTTTCATACAGGCAATATCATTTTTCTTAGCTTAATCTCTCAGCAAAACATCTCATCAAACTTCTAAAAACATGTGTCTCTTAAAAATGCTGGGATTATAATTTGTCCTAATCCTGAGAAGGAAACCCAAGCTTGTCCTTCTTTAGGAGTCACTCTTTCTTCGTTTGGAATAGAGTTCATTAGATTTATTTGACAAATGTTTATTGAGACCTACAAGGTCCTAGTCACAGTTACTGGAGATGGGACAATTCAGTAAGGAAAGGAGGCCAACATCTCTGACACTGCAGAGCATATATTTTTTGTATAATAAATACCTGTGACACATAATAATATATACTTTAATAAATGGCAGTAAGAATTTTGAACAGAAATAAATCAAAAGATGTCTGGACAGGTGCAAAATGTTGAAATTTTAAATAGTGTGTTAAGAGAATACAGCCAGGCGTGGTGGCTCATCCCAGTAATCTCAGTGCTTTGGGAGGCTAAAGTGGAAGGATCACTTGAGCCCAGAAGTTTGAGATCAGTTTCAGCAACATAGGAAGATCTCATCTCTACAAATAGTTTGTTTTTTAAAAATCAGCCAGGCGTGGTGGTGTGTGCCTGTAGTACTAGCTAATTGGGAGGCTGAGGTGGGACGATTGCTTGAGCTCAGGAATTCGAGGCTGCAGTGAGCTGCGTTCACACCACTGCACTGCAGCATGGGTGACAAAGTGAGACCCTGTCTCTTTAAAAAAAAAAAAAAAAAAAAAAGAAAGAAAGAGAGAGAATACTTAACTGAGAAAAGTTACATTTTAGCAAATCTCTGCTGGTCTGTATAACCAGTATGGTTTCAGCCTGTTAAAAGAACTTTGATACAGAATTCATGCCAACAGTGGACCTAGAACACTGTCCCTCAGTTATGGCATTTTTGAATTGGTTTTGATACATTCTTGCTGAACATCTTGCTTATAGAAAATGGGATAGTAATAATCTATGGTGTACACTGGCATCATAATTAATCAAGTTATTATCTGTGGTTTATGATAGTAATATGACAAAGTTAGTTCCTGGCAGTTCAGATTATTAAACTGTAAGTTTGAATCATGATCTAAGAACCAGATATCTTCCATGGTAGGACTGCAATAATCCTTCTTTCCTTCCTTCCTTTCCTTCCTTCCTTCCTTCCTTCCTTCCCTTCCTTCCCTCCCTTCCTCCGTCCCCTCCTCCTCTTCCTTCTCTTTCTTTCTTTCCTTTCTTTATTTTCTTCTTTTTCTTTCTTTCTTTCTGCCTTTCTTTCTCTTTTCTATTTTTCTTTTTTTTCTTCCCCCTCTTTTTCTCCTTCCTTCCTTCCTTTCTTTCTTTCCTCTTTCTTTTCTTTCTTTTTCTCTTTTTCTTTCTTTCTTTTTTCTTTTTCTTCCCCTTTCTATTCTCCTTCCTTCCTTTCTTTCTTTTTCTTTTTTCCTTTCTCTTTCTTGTCTTTCTTTCCTTCCTTCCCTCCCTCCCTCTCTCCCTCCATCTTTCTTTTCTTTCCTTTTTTGTTGAGACAGGGTCTCGGTTTGTCACCCAGGCTGGATTGCAGCGGCATGAAAATGGCTCACTATAGCCTTCACATCCTGGGCTCAAGTGATCCTCCCACCTCAGCTTCCTGAGTAGCTGAGACCACAGGCTTGCACCACCATGGTGAGCTAACTTTTTGTGTGTTTTATGTAGAGATACGTTCTCACTATGTTGCCCAGTATGGTCTCTTCTGAGCTCAAGGAATCCACCTGCCTTGGCATCCCAATGTACTGGGATTACAGGTGTGAGTTACAGTGCCTGGCTAATCTCTTATTTCCTACAGACGTAGAGCCAAGATTATTAATTATCAAACATAAAATTAATTGTGCTAGTTACAGAATTAGCATGTGGATTTAACTTACAATATTGTCCAGTTTCTCATATGAAATTTAGGGTTTTGACGGGAAAGGAATGAGACCTTGAAAACTGAAATAAAAGCTTTAACAGGACTCCACTGAAATTGAGACTCAGTCATTCTGAGCCTCTCTTGACAGTGGAAGTAGCAGGTCATCTGTGTCTAAGGAGACTAGTCTTACTTTCCTGAAAACTCTTTGATAACCTCACCAGGGCATATGTTTTGTAGAGGGATGCTTATTTTTCTCAAACTCACCACTATCACCTCCTCTTTGCACCAGACTCATAGCTAAAATCAAATATCAACATGATCCTGGAGGCCAGGTACACACTATGACCCAAGAGGAAATAGCTTACACACAAAATATTTCAAGATTTTGCAAATATATGTCAACAGACACCTTGAGAACAGGTATGAGGGTGGATTCCAAGGGTATTCGACCAAGGAGATTAGAATTAAACAATTAGAATGTGCACTTACTAGACATTCTGAATTTAGTCTGTTAGCTCATGCAGCTGTAAGCAGCTCCAGCAAATACTTGCTTGGTTAACTGAAACTTATATTTAAAGGTGGCCTATATTTAATGTGGTTGGTACTATAGACTTTTCCAGACAGAAATTGGGTTTGGAGGAAATAATCATAAGGCTTCAGGAGATAGAAAGGTTGGAATGTATTTAGTTTCTGCAACTTACACAACAACCTCAATCACATCTCAAAAGAAGGCCAAGAAAATACTCCCTCCAGTAAACTGATGAGATACATATGAGTGAGGGAAGCACGGCCATTACTTAAAAACCCTGTGGTTGTTCTGATTGGTGAGTCAGGTATGACCATGGAAGATGCTACAACTGAGATAGGCTCCTTGATTTCAATGGGATGACTGGATCTCGAGGTCACAGAAGCCGAATGACCGCCACTTAACCACAAGAGGGGATCACTTACCATAAATAGCATGAGGGTCATACTAGTGATCAGAATATCTGGGACTTTGGGGATCTCTGGAGCAGGCTAACTGTTCATATTGTCCTCAGGAAGGAAAAGGATGATTATCATGCCACAATAGTGCCTGATCTGTGTAAGTGGTGGAACGGGAGGGAGGACTAAATGTAGTAGTCAAGTCCCAACATAAGTTTTCATAATAGAGAATTATACTGGCTAACCCACTTTTCAGACCTGAGTCACTTAATAGACTTAGAGCCTTTGAGTAAAATGGAAGCGAGGGAGTTATTTCATTCTTTAGAAGAATCTGTCCAGGACTTCCAGTTTTAGCTATCCTATAATAAGAGCTTAGAAATCTGGTTTTCCTTACAACTGGAAAAAACTGGTCAAATGAAAACCAATCTTTCTTAGATTTATCAGAACACTGATGTCACTGGACACACTGATACCCCTGAATCTGAAGAAACCGGCAAATACAGAGAGATACAGCTGAGACCACCTTACTCGAAGCTAAAGCTTCCAGAGGCAAAACTAGCAAAAACACTTAAGTGGCAGTTTTACGGGAGGTTGAATGTAGACCAGCTTCAGACTGAAAGACTCCTGGGAGCCTAGTCTTAGCAGGGTCCTGACACATGCATAGACTTTACCTCCAGGATCCCCAACCAGATTCTCATTGTAACGATCTGAGAAAAATACTCTTGTGTTTCTGGCAGGATGAGAGACACAGTCGCCATTTCAAAATGTGTCCAACACGTTTTCCATAACAAAGACCTAACCTCCAAGGGAATGAACTATACCAGAGCCTTTTCTTACCTGGGGAAACTGTCATTAGCCAGCTCCCATCCATCTCAGCATCCTGAATTAGATAACTGGAAACAAACAAAGGATAAGAGTGAATTCTGAAGGTTACAGTCCAGGAGCTCAGCCCAATAAAGAACTGCAACGTAATCATAAAATTATGGAACACTTCCTCTCCTCCACAAATTACCACCACATCTATAGGGGTCCACGGCCAGGACAGTGGATGACAACTTAAAGAGCTGCCAGCTCAGATTCCATTTAAGAAGGAGTTCTTTAGGGAACCATAAAGGAACAGAGGAGAAATAAACAAAGACTACTGAGGAAAGAAACTTTTTCTGGCACCAAAAACTACGGCAAATGTTAAACACATATCTGTTTCTAGCCAGATAACAAAAAGCTTCATACTAAAGGCCTATTTACATCACTTCCAATTTACCTTATATATCTTGTGTGGTTTTCAACAGAAAAGTACAGAAATGTTAAAAGGCAGGAAAAAAACACAGCCTAAAGAGAAAAAGCAATCATCAGACCCAGAATCTGGTATGACACAGAATGGAATTATCAGACATGGAATAGAAATAACTGTGATTAATAAGTTAAGGGCTCTAATAGAAACATGCAAAAAACATGCAGGTGAACATCATGCAAAAACAGATGTGTAATGTAATTACAGACATGAAACTCTAAGAAAGAATCAAAGCAATGCTGGAAATCAAAAGCACTGGAACAGAAATGAAGAAATTATTTGATGGGCTCATCAGTCAACTGGATATGGCCAAGAAAAGAATCTGAACTCCAACATAACTCAATTAAAACTTCCTAAACTAATATGAAAACTTTATTTTAAAAAAAGAAAAGAATATGCCAGAACAGTGGACAATTACTAAAGGTATAATTGTGTGTAATGGGAATATCAGAAGGAGAAAGGAAAGAGAAGTGAACAGAATAAATATTTGAAGCAGTCATGACTGAGAATTTTTTAAAATTAAATGAAGACACCAAACCACTGAACCAGGAGCGCAGAGAAACAGGTTAAACTCATAGAAACAGGATAAACATCAGGAATTCTGCAGAGGGTTATGCCATATTTAAACTACAGAAAGCCAAAGACAGTGAGATAATCTTGAAAGAAGACAGAAAAAAAAATACACACTTTATCAATAGAGGAATAAGGATAAGAATTTCATTAGACTTCATATCAGAAACCATGTAAAAGGAAAAACCAACTATTTAAAGCATTGAAATATAAACAAACAAAACACTAAGCTAGAAATTTATGTCTAGCAAAATTATCCTTCAAAATGAGAAGAATCAAGACATCCTCACACAAAGAAAAATTAAGGACAGAAGTTACCAGCAGACATGCTCCATAAGAAAAGTTAAAATAATTCTTTGGAGAAATTGAAAATGATATAGGTCAAAACTCTAATCTACCTAAAATGAAAGAGTATCAGAGAAGGAATAAAGGTAAAATAAAATATTTTATTTTTCTTATTTTTGGTTTAAATAAAGGCTAACATTTTCTTTAAGTTAATAATAATAATAATAATAATGTACTGGATGTGACAGTCATGTTATAAGGAACTAAAGAGAGGACTTGGGAATACTCTTAAAAGGTATACTGCATGGGAAGCAATATAGTGCTATTTGAAAGTGGACTTAAATTAGTTCTAAATATATATTGCAAACTCCAGGTAACTACTAGCAGAAAATAAAATGTAACTGTTACGCCAAGAAAGGAGAGAAAATAGAATTATAGGAAATGCTCAATTAAAACCAGAAAAGGCAGAAAAAGAGTGGAAGATTCAAAACAAATAACAAGTGAAATTAACCTGAAACAGTTACAAACGTGAAGGATATGAATACAATATATATTAATGATCTCTTTATATGTGAATGGTACAAATACACCAATTAAAAGACAGCGACAGAGTGCACTTAAAAAAGTAAGGCGCAAAACCCACTCTATGTTGTCTATAAGAAATCCATAAATATACAGAAATGTTGCAAACAAAGGGGCAAAAATGATATACCATGCTAACATAATTGAAAAAATGCTGAAATAGCCATATTACCATTTTAGACAAAAAAGCTTTAAAACAAGGAAAATTATTAAGAGTAAAGAGGTATATCACGTAACAATAAAGAGGTCAATTTTCCATGAGACATAGCAATTCCTAACATGTATTCATAAAACAATGGCATGTCAATAATGTGAGGGCTAAGTGAATATATCTGGATAGATAAATAGTTAAATTCCCTATTAGAGTTGGCAACTTCAACTCAACTGTATTGTTAATGGACAGATCATGCAATAAGAAAATAAACGAAGATATAGCTGAAGGCCGGGCACAGTGGCTCATGCCTGTAATCCCAGCACTTTGGGAGGCTGACCTGGGTGGATCACCTGAGGTCAAAAGTTCGAGACCAGCCTGGCCAACATGGTGAAACCTCGTCTCTACTAAAAATACAAAAATTAGCCAGGTGTGGTGGCGGGCGCCTGTAATCCCAGCTACTCAGGAGGCTGAGGCAGGAGGATCGCTTGAACACAGAAGTGGTGGTTGCGGTAAGCTGAGATCATGCCACTACAGTCTAGCCTGGGTGACAGAGTGAGACTCCGTCTCAAAAAAAAAAAAAAAAAAAAGATATAGCTGAAGGAAATATCACCATCAATCTGCTTGATCTAATTGATATTTATAGAATGCCTCATCCATTCAATACCATTTGCAGCACACACTCACACACACACACACTCATGTGCACACACACAGGATACCATGAAAACCTTAGGTGTAAATCTAAAAAGTATGTACAAATCTATTTGTAGAAAACTGTAAAACATTGATGAAATAATTTAAACTATCAAAACAATGTGATATTTCATATTCACAGGTAGGAAGACTCAATATTACTCAAATGTGAATATGTACATTCAAACATAATGCATAGATTCACCAAGGTGCCAATGAAATTAAAATAACAAGGGATTATTTCAAACCTTTTAAATGGGCAAATATTTAAACATCTAATAATACCATGTGTGGATGAGCAATGGGAATTCTTAAGTGCTATTGGTAGAAATGTATCGTGGAATGATGATTTAGAGAACAATTTGACAATATTCAATGAAGTTAAAGCTGTATTCAACTTATGACTCACTAATTCCACTGCTAGGAATCTACCCCCAAAGAATTCTCAAATATAAAGTGAAAAAAGCAAAACAAACCAGAGACCCAAGAAAGATGAAGGCACAAGGCCCTGGAAATAATGCAACTAATTGAAGACTACAATATAAAAAATTACATCTCTTCTACCAACTTAGAAAAAAACATGGCAGTTCCAAGCCATTGCTAGGAAATTTTAAGAAAAATAAAAAAGCAGTAACAAGAAATCAACTATCAAACCATGAAAAAGGTACATTGCTAAGCAAAAGAAGTCTGAAAGTCTATATAGCACATGACTGCAATTAAATGACATCCTGGAAAATGCAAAACTGTCAAGAAAAGAAAAAGATCAGTGGTTACCAAGGAGTTTTGGGGATTGAGAAGAAATGAACAGGTTAACCACAGGGGGTTTCAGGCGGTAAAATGGTTCTGTACGTTGTTGTAACAGTGAATACATGACATTATACATTTGTCAGATGCTTTGGAACTTCACAGCATAAAAAGTGAATATGTGTGTGTGTGTGTAAACTATATATAGTTACTTTTTTCCAAAGTATACTGAGTAGAATAAGAAAAAAAGGGACACTTTGCACTGAAGCTTGATAAAAGCACCTCAGTCCAGTGATAAAGGACACTATTGATAAATTATCTTCATATATGTACCCTAGGTATGAGTGGTGAAATGGCACTTTATTTCTGTGACCTTCCTCCCATATTGTCAATCTAGTCATGAAAAAACATCAAAAAACAAAAACAAAAATCAACAGAGGCAACAGAGTAACATTCTATAATATCCCTAACCAGTACTGCCCTAAATTGCTGGTGTCATAAAATACAAGGAAATCTAAGAAACTCAGTTAAAGACACTTAACAATTAAGTGGTACTGTGGTATCTTGGATGTAATCGTGGAACAGAAAAAAGATATTGGGGATAAAACTAAGGAAATTTGAGTGTGTGCTGTGGCTCATGCCTGTAATCCCAGCACTTTGGTAGGCTGAGGTCGGCATATAACTGGAGGTCAGGAGTTTAAGACCAGCCTGGCCAACGTGGTGAAACCTCATCTCTACTACAAATACAGAAATTAGCCAGGCGTGGTGGCTCACGCCTGTAATCCCAGCTGCTCAGGAGGCTGAGGTAGGAGAATCGCCTGAACCCTAAAGACGGAGGTTGCAGTGAGCCAACCTCACACCACTGCACTCCAGCCTGGGTGACAGAGTGAGACTCCATCTCAAAAAAAAAAAAAAAAAAAAAAAAATCCCAAAACTAAAAACGAAGGAAATTTGAACTCCAAACTCTAGTTAATAATAATGTTTCCATATTGGCTTATTAGTTATAACATTAACCAGATCAGTTAAGATGTTAATAGGGAAAATTGTGGGAGGTATATGACAATTCTAAAGTGTAACTTATCTGTAAATTTAAAACTTCAAAAACAGTTTATTAAAATTTAAAAGGGAAGCCAGGTCCATACAAAGAAAGACCTGACAGCTTTGCCACAACATAGATCATGAATCTTCCTTTAACCCTTTCTTTTAAGGAACTAGGGCCCATTTACTGGAGTGAATGCACACTGGGAAGAAAGATATCAAGACCTTTCAAAGATTAGTAGATGCTGGCTCTGAATTGACACTAATTCCTGAATGTCAAAAATGCCAGTGCGGTTCACTAGGCAAAGTGTGTACTTCTGGCATCAGGTGATAGATGGAGTCTTAGCCCAAATTCAACTCACGTGGGGCCAGGTAGGGACCCACTCTGTGGTTATTTCCTCATCTCCTGAATGTATCATTGAAGTTATATTAATTGGAATATTTGTCAATTTTCAGAATCTCCACATTGACTCTCTGACCCATGGAGAAATGGCCAATATGGTGGAAATGACGAAAGAGAAGTCCCTGGAATTTCCCCACTTTAGCAATGTCAGAAACCAGAAACACAATTTCATTCCTGCAGAACTACAGAAATTAGTATCATTCCTAATCATGTATTAGTGCCGTCATTAATCATACATAGGAAATGCTCAATGATTTGGATGAAATGACCAAGAGGTGATATGTGAAACTGCTCAAAATTGTAAGATGCTGGGGGGTTCAGTGGACAGCAAACCCTACAAAAGATGGGAAGAGTGCTCAAAGGTACTAACATGGAACTTGATGGGTTCAGAGATAGGCTTAGAACAAATGCATCATAAAGGTACAAACCACAAAATGTGACTGGAGAGATTTTTTCAGGAATTAATTAGCCTTTACCTAAATGCATATTTGAAATAGCTGATATGTGTGAAAGGAGTGTATTACAGTTTTCTTTCCTCAAGGGTTATCTGCTAAGCCCACTCTTATCCAGTTTTAATTGTCCCTGTTAAACGGGAAATTTTGGAGTTGCATGAACCTTCCTTGCTAGTAAAGATTAAGCAGTACAGTATTCCCAAAGGCAGCAAAAGATTACCACTTTGATTAAGAAAACGGCTGAAGTAAGTCTGAATTCCCACTATTCTTGTTTAGCATTTTGATCTGACCAGTACATAAGGCAGACAATTCCTGGAGTTTAACAATGGGATGTGAAGAACTAACCAAGGTGGTCCCTCCAATTGCCGTGCTTCTGTCTGATGTGATGAGAGCCATACAGAAACGCTATAGGCCCAGGAGGCTGGTATGCCATTACAGACAGGGCTAATGCCTTCTTCTCCCATTCCCTTTCACTCAGAAAGTGAATACTCAAGCAACAAAATTGAAAAAAAATTCTAAAGTTCATATCTGATGGAAATGTTATACAGATTTTATAAAGACATGTTACAACTCAATAATAAAAGAGAAAGCAAACCAATAGAGTGGGAAGCACACTGAAAGAAACAACTTCCAAATGAAGATATATGGATGTGCATAGAAAAGTTCTAAACATCATTTGTCATACAAAAATATAAATTAAAGTCCCAGTGAAATACAATGACACAGTGAAATGGTTATAGTTAAAACAAACAGTATTAAATATTATAGAATATGTGGAGCAATTGGAGGGCTCATATATTGCTGCTTGAATTTCAAAAGGGTTTAAACCCTTTGGAAAAAAAATTGTGGCCATTTCTTGAATAATTGCAAATACAGCAATATACAATTCAACAATTTCCACTCCTACATATTTCCTCACAGATAAATTAAAACATATATGTATATTCACATGTATTAGTTTGGTAAAGCTGCCATGACAATGTATCACAACTGCATGGTCTAAATAACAGAAGTGGATTCACTCACAGTTCTGGGGGATAGAAGTCCAGGACCCAGGTATCAGCAGGGTTGGTTTCTTCTGAGGCCTCTTTCCTTAGCTTGTAGAGTGTCATCTTCTCCTTGTGTCTTTAAGCGATCTTTCCTCTGAGTGTGCCTAGGTCCTAATCTCCTCTTTGTAAGGATACCCGTCATACTGAATTACAGCCCACATCAAGGACCTCATTTTGTTAGTGGTGGAAGAGACCGGAGTTACCAGGAGTTACCAGCAGCAAATCCGCACAGGTCTGCAGCAACTTTAAATCTTGCCTCCTCAGAAGAAACAATTAGACTGAGGGGCATAAAGCAGAGAGACCTAGGCACATTTTAGAGCAGGAGTGGAAGTTTATTTAAAAGGCCTTAGAACAGGAAAGAAAGGAAAGTTCACTTAGAAGAGATCAAGAGGGCTCATGAAGATTAAAGGAGGTAAAAAGCCCCGTTTAACCGTGATGCTATGACCTTTATAGCTTCTTTCCCTTGATTGGATTCTTGCAGTGGCGTGATCTCGGGTCACTGCAAGCTCCGCCTCCCGGGTTCACGCCATTCTCCTGCCTCAGCCTCCCGAGTAGCTGGGACTACAGGCGCCCGCCAACACACCCGGCTGATTTGTTTTTGTATTTTTTTTTTTTTTTTTTTTTTAGTAGAGACGGGGTTTCACCGTGTTAACCAGTAGGGTCTCTATCTCCTGACCTCGTGATCCACCCTCCTCGGCCTCCCAAAGTGCTGGGATTACAGGCATGAGCCATCGCGCCCAGCCAGAGACCTTCTTACCCTTGGGAAGTGAGCTCATGTAGTGTGTTTAGTAAATTGTACGCATGCTTATCTGAGGCTTTCTTCCTTTTTCAGGTAGAGGATACGCCGAAGATCACACTTCGCCATTTTTGTCTGTTAATGTGCATGCCCAGGAAGTTTCTTCTCTCTGGGGTCTGCCTTTAATTAACAGGTTTTAACGTTAACAGGTGTGGACCATCACTGAATGGCCTCTCCCTAGCACCGGCTGCCAATTTATCACTTTTAGAGAGGCAAAGCAATAATTGCCGAACCATCACCCAAGATTTCTAGTGGGTGGCGGGAAGAGCCTTCTCCTGCCCCCTCACGCCTAACACCTGTAACAATTTAACCTTACTTGATTGAAGACATTATCTTCAAATACAGTCACATCCCGAGATACTGAGGATCAGTTCTTCCCCATGTGAATTACAGGAGAATTCAAGCCATAGCAACACATACTAGACTTATGTACGAAAGTTCATAACAGACTTTATTCTCTTTTATTTTTTTTTTTTTTTTTGAGACGGAGTCTCACTCTGTCACCAAGGCTGGAGTGCAGTGGCATTATCTCAGCTCACTGCAACCTCCGCCTCCTGGGTTCGAGCGATTCTTCTGCCTCAGCCTCCCCAGTAGCTGGGGCTACAGGTGCCCATCACCATGCCTGGCTAATTTCTGTATTTTTAGTAGAGAGGGGGTTTCACCACGTTGGCCAGGCTGGTCTCGAACTCCTGACTGCAGGTGATCCGCCCGCCCGCCTCGGCCTCCCAAAGTGCTGGGATTACAGGCGTAATCCAATCTTAACCCAGGCTGGAAATGACCCAGTGTCCATGCAGGGGAGCAAACTGTGGAATATTCACACTGCAGATGAGTACTCAGCAACAATGAGAAATAGATAACAGATTCTTTCAATGACGTGAGAGCACTTCATGGACAATGTGCTAGACAAAGAATTCAGACAAGAATATATAATGAATGATTCACATTTATGAAGATAGAAAATAGGAAAAAATTACCTATGATTTAGAAAAAATCAGAAAAGCAGTTGCTTTTCAAGGAAATTACTGGCAAGAGTCATGAAAATGTTCTCTGCGTTGGTCAAATACTGTATATCTGAAATAAGTGGTGGTTTATAGGGTTCACACGTTTGTCAAACCAGTAAAATTTTTACATTTGCATATTTAATATCAATATTTTCTAAAACGTTTTAATTTTTTTCAGGGGGGTGGGGGGTCAGTCTCACTCTGTCACCCAGGCTGGAGTGCAGTGGTACGATCTGGGCTCACTGCATCTCTGCCTCCCAGGTTCAAACAATTCTCCTACCTCAGCATCTTTAATAGCTGGGACTACAGGTGTGCACTACCACGCCTGGCTAATTTTTGTATTTTTAGTAGAGACGGGGTTTCACCATTTTGGCCAGGCTGGTCTCGAACTCCTGACCTTCTGATCTGCCTGCCTCAGCCTCCCAAAGTGCTGAGATTACAGGCATGAGCCACCAGGCCTGGCCTTTTCTAAAATATTTTAAACATGCATCCATTATCCCATGCTGGAACTAATGCTTGCTTTTATCTATGCTAAGAAAACAGACTATGAGTCCAATCATCTTTGTAAATCATCATGGTAAACAAATACAAGGGAAACTATAGACCAGACAAGGACTATTGGCCTTTATTACAGATGCAAAGTTATGAAGTTAAACTGCACTTTTATTCATGATGATGTAAGAGAGAAGAAAATATCCTTGATGTGATTCAGGTAAAATTTGGATCTACCTAAAAATTTTAAATTGATGATTTACTCAATAGCAAATTTAAAAGCAGAAAATTCTCTGTACCTGAGTTGAAAATTTTGTGCTGACTGCATACATAAATGAAGACTCAAGAATGCAATCAAGTTATAGAATTGTATAATTATAGAACTAAAAATAACTATCTGTTTATGGACATCACAATTGTGGCAATGCATTCCAAATTTTTATTACCTATAGTTATTTTCATAACATTGATATTATGGCCACCAATACTGAAAAAATATGATATGTACATGCATAGGCTACTCAACAATAAAAAAAAACTTCTAATATATGCAATAACATGAAAGTAGCTCACAGACATTATGTGAATACAAAAAGTGCATACTATAAAGGAGCATGTAGGTTATAGAGATTAACAAATAGGATTTATTTTAGTATGCAATCCCTTTTCCTTTTCAATAATTTATGTAGTCAGATGAAGAAATATTGATCATAACGGAGAGAGATAAAATAGCATTACAGCTGGTAAAACAAGAACAAAAAATTTACAAAAATGACTAACAAATAAATGGCTGATTAACATGATTTTCACGTTTAACCTCAAAAACTAAAAACCCAAAGGAAGCCAAGGGTAACCTCCACCTTTCACCTGCCATATTAGTAAGATATATATTTTTCTGTACTCAAGGTCAAATAGTACATTTCTGAATAAACGTTAAGCAATATACATAAAAAATTCTAAGTATATTTAAAATTTGAGCAAGCAATTTTGCTGCTGAGAATGTATTCTATAATTTTACTGAAGTTGTGAATAAATATTTATGCACAAAAAGTGTTATCACAGTATTATTTTTATAGTAGAGAATAAAACAGATAAAATGTTTAATAATAACAAAATACTAAATAAATTATTCTGTATTCAGTTGACAGAATAATATGCACTAAGTTTATTAATAATCACTTTATTATCACATTAATGTGTTTGGGGTATGGTAGTAAGTGAAAAAAACATAAAATTAATGAAGTTCTTATATTTGAGACCCAAATTGGCATAAATTATTTTTAATGATAAAATCTGAGGCATGAGCTTAACTAGATGAAAATAAACATGCTCAAAAAGACTATATGAAAATATATGAAAAATGATGTGATATATCACTTTTATTTTAATTTTTCTCTTCACTGCTTTTTATTAAAAAAATTATCACCAAACTATACAAGTGAATTATATCATTCAACCTTAAAACTATAATTAACTCATTTAGAGACAATATTTTTAAGTCAATGAATAAGGAATTATTGCACTCATCACTTGATTAGTCTTAAAAACACAAGAAATTACTGGACTATTATTTTTAGTACAAAAATTCATTATTTTAATAAAGATATATATTTCAGAAAACAATAGTTATGATTAAATAATTATAGTAAAATGATAAGTGTAGTAATAGCAATAATTAGCTCCAGTATTTCTAATTGCACTTATTTTCTCTGACCCTTGTTATACACGGTGAGGGGCCTGACATTTGACATGATCTGCAAGCCTGCCGCAGTTTCATGAATGCTCGCGAATGATATGAAGATCCTTGGTCAGAGACAAAAGACTTTTTACCCATCTTTGCAGTTTCCCCTTGTGATACAGAACAGTCTAGGTGAATGCTGCATGTGCAGTGTGTTTGCAACACAGCTGAGGAGCCCTAAGCTTGGGAAACTCCAAGTTTTTATAATGGGCTGCAGGAAAACTTGTTTGACCTTTGCGTAGAGGGAACATGATCTTTACTATACCGAATAGTAAACAAACCTAACCTCTGCTCCAAAGAAAAATCCTCTTGTTTAAAGATGTTTGCTATACACATATCTTTAAAAAGATGGTCTGGAACAAAAAAAGCGAGTGCCTCTGCTCACAAAACATGCAGAAATATGAGAGACCCATTAACTGTCTCCCAACAAGCCTCAGTTTCCTTAGGTATAAAATTCCATAATAAATGTGTGATAGTATCTATTCTTTGA
Source organism: Symphalangus syndactylus (assembly GCF_028878055.3). Classification (NCBI taxonomy): domain Eukaryota; kingdom Metazoa; phylum Chordata; class Mammalia; order Primates; family Hylobatidae; genus Symphalangus; species Symphalangus syndactylus. The sequence continues at coordinate 135,569,283 of NC_072428.2, read as the reverse complement.
ATCAAATAAGATGATGAACATATCCTAAAACTGTCAAAGTGATATATAAAATAATTCAACATTCAGACTTTGTTTAAAAAAAGGATAAAAACCTAAGTAGTAGGCTCTCCCAATCAATTACATAATGTCAATTTAAATTGTACATAGGTAGTTTAAAAATAGGGCTAGTAAATTTGGCTTTACAAAAATTTCTATTGCAATGGGAACACTGGAGGAACTATATTAATATCGGGAAGAAATCTAGGAAGATAAAAATATTGTAAGAGTTGCTTCTAAGATGCACTCTAAATAAGATCATATTAACATGTTTTGCAAATGTATTGTGAATATTTCCCACTATTCTATATTGTGCAACTCAAAATAAATGTGTCCATTAAAAAAAAGACACCCTCTTTTAGGCCAATGTAAACTGAAACAAAGAATACGTGAAAAATGTGAGTTCAACAAGCTTTATTGTTTCGAGACACGTATTTAACATCCCACAGGAATGCATTAGCAAATATGGAAGTTGTTTTGTACTCACACTATTTCTAATGCATACCCCTTCCCTAATCTGTCTACTCACCCCTCCCAACAAGAACATGAACTAAAAATCAACACAAAAAGAAACTCTTCCAACCAGAAAAGTTACTGCTATAGGGGAAAAATCCAAAATACAATTCTATTACCAATATCCAGAATATGAGAGAAAAAAAAAGTGTTCATGTATGAAAACCTGAGAATGAAGGAGAGTTTAAATTTCGGACTTACAAAGTTTAAACAAGGTGAAAAACTATAATAAACTCTGAATATGATATTCATTTATTTTAGTTTGTAAGGCTCAGTCTTCAGGGTGTTTTCTATCAGTTTTTCCTCTGAGAAATTAATTCCTCTGTGAGCAACGAATTCTTACAAGAATTCTCTAATAAAGTGTGCTCAAGATTCTAAGAAAGAAATTTCTTGTAAGAGTTTCATCAGTGAAAAATTGGTTTGGTAACTGGAAAATCCAATACAAAGAAAAGGATGAGGACTAATCTGGTCAGACAGATGACCCTATTTTTTATTTTGGAAAAGAATATTTTAGTTATAAGAAATATTGAGACATGAAAAAAGAAATTCTGTATTATTATGGTTCACGCAAATTAGATTGGCAATGTATTGATATAATTAATAGATTGTATAAGCGAAGCAATCTAATATACATTGATAAAATCAATAGCTATAACAGCGAAAATATGCTGGATATTTCTTGAGCTTACCTTAAGAGGAGAGAAGATTGTTACTTTTACACAATGTTTTAAAAAGCCTGTTATTTCATCACTTTTAAGCAATTACAAGAGTATTATACAGCCAAAATAATTGCTTCAGATATGATTTGATAAGATCATAGCTGCACTTGCTGTATGCAAGCTATTGAAAGAAAATATCCCAATATAGTCAACTCCACAAGAACATAATTGACATCGAAGCTGTCATAACTAAGCCAGCTTAAAAGCAAAAAAAGACAAAGACTAAAAACAACTTAGTACCTGCCCTCTTTCTTGCCCGTGGCTACCCAAAGCCTGTAATTACTCAAAGGGAAGGAATGAAAAGCTAGAAATGTCTGTAAGGCAGGGCCTATGTGATTTAATATTGTTTATCCCTAACAGTACCTGGCACAGTCCACTGATAGTGGCAAAGAGCTACATAAATGATCATTGAGATTATATAACTCACACAATAAAGATATAGGAAGAAAAATGGAAAAATAAAAACAGACAAATGAAAAGCAAGAAAACTAAAAGGTAGGGAAAAGGTCATTTAGTAAAAATTTAGCATGTATAAATGTGCTACTAGGAAACGTCGTCATTTCTCTTTAAAACATTCCTCTATAGTTATAACCTAATTACCACCAACACTATTCCCACCGAGTCACCTAGAATTGGTTGCTCAACAGCCCCATACACATTTATTTGGAGCAACTGTAAGATTAAGCAAAGAAATTGGTAATAAGAGTCCTCAAAGAAATTTTACAAACAATGAAAAATATGACCGCTGATCCCATGAACAGTGAGCAAATGGGTAAATAGTTTTAAGTTACAAAGTGAAAAAAGAATGGTAGCAAGCTATTTAGGACTTGAGCACGGATGTGTCTTTCAACCTTGTTGATAAAACCACAAAAGACCGGGTGCAGTGGCTCTCCCAGCACTTTGGGAGATGGAGGCAAGAGGATCACTTGAGTCCAGGAATTTGAGACCATCTGGGCAGTATAGTGAGACCACGTCTCTAGAAATAATTTTAAAAATTGAGCTGAGCCTGGTAGTACACACCTTTAGTCCCAGCTACCCAGGAGGCCGAGGCAGGAGGATCACTTGAGCCCAGGATTTCAAGGCTGTAGTGAGCCATGATTGCACCACTACTCTCCAGCCTGGGTGACAAAATGAGACTGTGTCTCAAAAAAGTATTGACAGTAATAATTAATTTTTTAAAAAGCACAAGGCAATTCAGTAAAACAAAGAAAAGCAAAATTTTTGGTAGACTGTTGGAAACTTAGGCTAGAAAAGGCAAATGCAATACATATATTTTCTTATATGTACACGTGTGTGATATAATATATGAATAGTATAATTAGTATAATATGTAACTACATACTGTGAAATATATATAACAAATATTATCTTAAGTAAGGAAAATCTATTAATGGTCTCTTCTTCTCGGTTCTAATTATTCTTTTATCAACCTGCATTTCACACTATATACACCGAATTGTAATTTGTTCACATTTGGTCTCCTCTGGATGTATTTGAATTTCTCTAGAAAGTAAGACATAGTCAAAGACACGATCTTTGATAGTAGTCAGTCATATGTTTCAAAACCAGCCTCTGCTCTTCAATTAATATTGAAGAGTTGCTTAAATTCCCTGAGAATTAGCTACTCAGAGAATTTAAATTTAAATATTTGAAAATTATACTTACCTTCCTGGGTAATAAGGAAATCAAAAGGCTGCTGTCACTGGGCCTACACGTGGTAATCTCACCACAAAGCTGTCTTATTTTCTCTCTTGTATGTAGCTTTCGTTAAGAAAAAAGCTTAACATGATAAATACAACATTTTGTTCTATATTAAAATGCTCTTCAATGTTTATTTCAAGTGGAGCAAAGGAATGATGGAGATCTTGATTCCTCTATTTCCAAATTATTGTTAAATACTGTGTGTACCACTCCTTAGGGGAAATCCTATGAAACAACAAGGGAAGAGGGAAAGTGGGTGGGGAGTGCTGGGGGGTGGTAGAGAAAGAGAGAGAGAGAGAGAGAGACTATGATAACTTAAAAATTGAGGATGTGGCCGGGCACGGTGGCTCATGCCTGTAATCCCAGCATTTTGGGAGGCCAAGGAGGGTGGATCACGAGGTCAGAAGACCCAGACCATCCTGGCTAACACGATGAAACCCTGTCTTTACTAAAAATACAAAAAATTTAGCCGGCCATAGTGGCGGGCACCTGTAGTCCCAGCTACTTGGGAGGCTGAGGCAGGAGAATGGCGTGAACCCAGGAGGCGGAGCTTGCAGTGTGCTGAGATCTTGCCACTGCACTCCAGCCTGGGCGACAGAGAGAGACTCTGTCTCAAAAAAAAAAAAAAAAAAAAAAAAAAAGGGTGGGCGTGGTGGCTCACACCTGTAATCCCAGCACTTTGGGAGGCTGAGGTGGGTGGATCACAAGGTCAAGAGATAGGGACCGTCCTGGCCAACATGGTGAAACCCCGTCTCTACTAAAACACAAAAAATTAGCCAGGAGTGGTGGTGCATACCTGTAATCCCAGCTACTAGGGAGGCTGAGGCAGGGGAATGGCTGGAACCTGGAGGCGGAGATTGCAGTGAGCCGAGATCATGCCACTGCACTCCAGCCTGGCGACAGAATAGACTCTGTCTCAACAAAAAAAAAAAAAAAAAAAAAAAGTTGAACATGTAGCCCTTTTTAAAAATCTAGACCACAGAGTCATGCTAGGGATTTATCTATCTTAGAATTGGGAATAAGAAGCTTAATGGGTGCCAAGGGGAAGCTTATTAACACATTTATGTTACTTTCTGACAGAAAGTAAATCTCATTTGGCTGATGTGTTTGACAAGGATTGAATTTGCAAGTTAGGTTATATGACCATCATTTCCCATAAACTAACTGAATTCAATGATGGCTCCATGATTCTGACTAAAGTATATTTAAAACATGGAATTAGATGAAGGCATTAATTCAGATATATATTGTATTGACAAGTATATTAGAATTAATTATATTTTTATCTTATTTCTGATACATTTTTAGTATATCATGTTAAATATGTTGCCTCTAGTTGAGAAAGAATTTAAGGGAATAATCAATAGTCTTTTGAAAAGTCTTTGTAGAGCCTTTTATGTGTAATTCCTAGCCACTGAGAGTGTGATTGATCTTCATGACTAGGTAACAAATCTTTTTGAAAGTTAGGTCATTTCCAATTTCTTGCTATCAATAAAACTGAAGGAGGAAGTAACCACGTTGTCAGCTGATATTACATTAAAAATAGGTTTTGTAAGAAACCACTATGTTATTTAGTAAATAATTTGAAAAAAAAGGTTTAAATAATTGAGTAACAATTCATATTACAGAGCTTCATTCATTTTTATCTCCCCATTTAAATACACAAATTTTCCCATCACTTGCATGTGTGATGAAGAAAACTAGGAATAGTAATCTAGCAATAAGTAATGATCACCCAGAGATATATGAACTAACTAAATGAAAGCTTCCTCCATCTCATAAAAGATAATTTCAATTTTATATTTTACCTCTCATATTTAGTAAATATTTAGATAAGTATCAAAATTTATGTTGTTATATTTTTTATACTCACAGTAATTCAAATGTAGTGAAAACATCCTAAAACATTTTAACTTGTATAGAGCTTCAGTAACACAAAATGTCTTAAAATGTTATTTAAAATAATATTCACATTTTTGTTGCAGTAATATATGTGATTAAAATAATTTCAGTGATAAGACACATCAAATAGTACATGAAACAAGGCAAAAAAAACCTAAATGTTAAATATGCTCTTGTTGCTAATTTTTTAATTTGATAAGTGTGGATATTAAATTGCCATAATATTTTGATTTACTGGAGACGATTTAAAAGTTGACATAATTTTTTTAAAGGTAATATTTACAAAATGCCAAAACATCTTTTGCAGTTATTTACACTTTATAAAACATCGTATATATTTTGCAAAGCAGTATGTAGCTTTTTAATTTTTTGAGGAAACGTCCAAACAAATATTTCAAGATTGTGACCATTTACCAAAGGCAATTCTAGATAAGTGAAGGAATTAAATGTAAAAAGCAAATCTGTTATTTTGGAAACAAAACCATGAGAATATCTTTATTACTTAAGAAAAGAGAAAAAATGTTTCATATAAGTACAAAAAGAGTACATAATTGGGGGAATAATACTAATTTGAAAATAAAAACTTATAAATTTCTGTTCAGATGAAACGGACAAACCACAAATGAAGAGAAAATACATGCCGTACATATTACCAAGGGGGAAAGACACTCCAAATATATAAATCAATTACAAAAATTCGACAACATGCAACTGACATAGGGAATGACATGAACAATTATTTCATAGACAATGACACACAAATGACAAGTAAATATTTGACAATTTGCTTAACTGAATTTTAATAAGAAATGAAATTAAAGCACAATAAGAAATTATTTTATAATAATATTGGCAAAATTGAAAATTGAAAGAAATAATAAACAACAGTAACATGAATAAAGTATATAACTACACATGACATAATGGATCTCATGGTTCTTAATTGAAGAGGACAACAGCAAGTATAACTCCTCACAAATATTCTGTTTATATAAAGTTAAAAGGCAAAAGAAATCTGAACATTATATTTGTTGTATTACATTCATGCACGTTTATATGATAATCAGAAACCAGAAGGAATGTCACAGGAAAACGGCATGGCAATGTTCTATTTTAAAACTCCATTGTGTAAATAAATATTTATATTACTGTTAATCTTTCTAACATGTATATATGTCGGGCATATTATTTTACAATATTTAATAAAATATTGACTATTTTAAATCAAGTACATAAAAATAACGAAAATAAAATTAACATAAAAAAGCATTGCTGCATACGTTTAAGAAAGTCCCAAGTCAGCATTTAGTGTTAATGAAAAAAAGCAGAATGTTTCTTAGTTTATCTAGGCTGCTATAATAAAAACAGTAAACTGGCTCACTTATAAACAACAGAAATTTATTTCTCACAGTTCTTGCGGCTGGAAAGTACAAGATCAAGAGGCCAGCATGGTCAAATTTTGGGGAGGGCCCTCTTCTGGGTTGCAAACTGATAACTTCTCCCTGTGTCTTCACCTGTTGGAAGGGCAAAGCTGCTCTCTGAAGTCTCTTTCATAAGGGCATGAATTCCATTCATCAGGGCTCTTTCCTCACTATCTGAACACCTCCCAAAGGCCTCTTTTCTTAATACCATCACTTTGGGGGTCAGGATTTCACTTTGGGGGTAGAGACAAACAGTCCAACCATAACGGGTGGTTTTTATATCTTAGCTGAAGGATGATCTCTGAAGAAGAAACATCATGTCTTGTTATCACTATATACTCACATTAAATCACAAACCTGTGCATATAATTGAGGTTAAATGAGTATTTTTGATGTCTTCATGTTACTATTCCTCAAAGTGTGTATGGATACCTCCTAAATGTATGTAACTACTTTTTAAATGTTAAATTTGTGTCAGTGGTAGATTTAAAGCAATTTTGCTCCCTCTTTTTCTAAGTGTGAATCAAAATTGCAGAATATGCGGTATTCCTGGCTGTCTACTAGAGTAAGTAGAACAAATTGATATCTTGTTTTATACAAACAAAAATGCTTTCACCCAAAGTCTGTAAAAGTTCTTAATGACAATATGTGCTAATTATGTGTATGTAAACTCATAGATATTTCTGTGGATGATACATAAAAGGCAGCTTTTGTGACCATTCTCCAAATTTTGAAAAGCTCCTTAGAAGTTTATTTCAAATACCTGTAATCGTTTCTAACTGACAGGGCATTGGTTGAGAGATAGTTCTCTTCTCTTCAAACAACTCCAACATTGATTTTGAAATAAAAGTTTCCCTATGGGATTCAGAGGTTTTAAAGTGACTCAGTATGAAGCAATAAATCTGAACTTTTAGGAATTTGTTTTATAACCTTGAGGTGTCTTAGACATACATGCTTGTAACACTGGTTGATAGACCTTGTTGACATTGAAGCACTCACTTTGTTTTATCGTTTTTCTTTAGAAGGCCAAGCAGACTGGCCTGAGAAACAAGTGTATTTGATATAATTAGATTTTTTGTGTGTTTTATATTTACAGGTAAACACAAAAACAAATGCTTTAAAATTAATTGTGTCTTGATTTCCAGAGAATTCCTCTTGGCCTCATTTAACTATTTAAGCACACTAGAAAAATAATTGTCTAAACAATTGTCAAGAATACTATTAATGTTGAATCTATGGAGGAATGTGCAACCATAAAATGTTTGTATGTCTGCTTAAATCCTAATATATTTATATTTAAGTCTTTAGTAGGTTATTTGTACCATACCAAAAATGAAAATAGAAAAGCATAAAAAAAAGACAAAGCAAAATGAAAAACACAAGATAGCCCTCTATCATTAACTTTATTCAATACATCTTACAAAACTATTTATCAATCTAATCTAGTAGTATTATAATATTAAACAATAGAAAATTGATAAAATAGTCATATAAAAATTCCTATATGTTATATATACCAACTAATATCAGTTAGAAAGCATGATATTAAAGAGATATCTACCACAATAATAAAAAGTAATACCTAAGAAAAATTATAAAGCAATGGTCAGAACTGATATGGATAAAAAGTAGATTAAAATTAGACATATTTAATGGTAAAATATTAACTTTCTTAAGTACAACTCTGAAATTTTGATCTATAATAATAAAAAGATGAGTAACACTAAAAACAAAAAAAAAAAACTCCAGAGATGCAAAACATATAAAGACAATAAATTTTAAAAGTACACTAAAGACAAACCATTAATGAGTCTAAAGTAAATTGCCAAGTAATAAGAATCCTATTCATTAAGATAATGTAATTATTTCAAACATAAGATTTTAAAAGCACTTCACAATAATTTTTAAAATTGACAAACATATTTGTGAGAAATTGTCAAATTCAACATCACATTAAAAGATTTCAACCCCAATTTCCTCAATTATAAGATAAGCCTGTGAAAATATGTTAAGACCCAAACAACAGGATTCACACAGTCTTTCTAACTGATATATATGTACAGAACTAATTTCAGCTACCATCTATGGTAAAATGTAGGTGCCAGTAGCTGTTCTGACTGAAAGAACATGCATTACTATTGGATGGACCAACACAGCACTGGTTTTCAAATATTTTGCCCATTGTCTCTGAGCAATATATAGAACTCTGTATCCAATATGCAAAGATCATATATTTAATGAATACACGGATTAAAAGATCACATATATTAGCACATTAAGCAAATTTTAATACAATATCAAATCATCAATATTATTAGATCATACTCAGTAAAATGCAATTAAATAAGAAATAAGTTTGGCAATGAAAATTAAATAACTTTGTAAAATAAAGCACTTCTAGAGAGACACCCTCAAGATGGCTGACTAGAAGAATCCAACATTCCCCTTATCCACAAAGAATGACGAAAAAAGTAGATAAGCACACATCAAGTAGAGTGTGTAAGGAAGAACACTGGAATTCAGCAGGAAATTGACAGGAACCTGTGAGGCATGGGAACTTAAGATTGCACCATAGAGAGGTAAGCAAAGCAGTCAGCTGTGATATGCTGAAAGCTATGAGAGACTTTCCATTGTAGGGGAAGGGTAAGCAAGAGATTCCCTATGGTCCACATTCCCACCACAGATGCCTGCAATTCTAGCTATGTGAGAGTCCCCCAACCGTCAGCAACTCTGAGTCTACTACAGGCCTGAAGGCCTGAAGACCACACAATTACATGTTCCCAGAGAAGGAATTTACACTGGGTCCCACTCACTCCCCAGGATCCAGGCTGCTGCAGAACAGTGCCATTTAGAGAGAAGGTAAAACTGACTATACTCTTCCATGGAGCCCCAAAACCTCTGCAACTCCAAATCCCTGGGCTCCAAACCCCTCACTTCCAGTCAGAGGACTGCAGCATCACAACACGAGCTGGAGCCAGTGATGCAGCTACATTCTTGGCCTTTGAGCTCATGCAAAATCCTACATCCAGGGGAAGTGGCAATTCAGCACATCAGGAAGCTTTCCCCAGGACATAGGGAGCTGAAATGTGCACCACTGGCCTCTCAGATCCTGAGAGACAACTGCCTAAGGCTGCCACCACTGATAGCAACACTGCCCCCTCTCCAGTCCCAGCGCTGCTGCACATCAACATGTGCTGCCTGGGAATCCAAAGTTAGCCCACCCAGGCTACCACCACAGCCACCCACAGGTAGTCATGTGCATCACTCAGGGGCCCAAAACTGATCCACCTGGCCAGCCGCCATCACCCCTGGTGTCCACTGAAGCCATCCAGGGGACTGAGTAGAGGTTCACTCAGGTCTTGCCATTGCCACAGCCAGTGAACCATTCAGGTGCCTGAGGACTGGCATGGGCAGCATCCTAGTCTCCAGCAAAGCCTTACAACAACCTTGAGAAAGAATCACAGCCTAGGCCACTGAGAAACTCACAGACATTGCTGATATTGATTACAGCTGAAGAAATCAAATGGCGACTACACTATGGCACCCACCCAGAACCAAAGACAAAGTACCCTACCCAACTGACACTATAGATACATCTGTAGGAAACACTCTTTCCCTTCAAAAGCTACTGCATGAAACTAAAACAGTTGTTATACTAGATTTGCAGATATCAACATAAGGACAAAAGAAACATGAAAAAGCAATGAAATATAACATCTACAAAGGAACACAATAATTCTCCAAGTTCAGACCCAAAGAAAAGAAAACCTATAAAATTCCTGACAGGAATTCAAAATGGTATTCTTTAGGAAACATGGCAAGATATAAGAGAATACAAATGGGAAATACAGAAAAATCAGGAAGACAATTTATGTTCTGAATGAGAAATTCAGCACAGACATTGATATCATAAAAAAGAATAAAGACAAAATCCTGGAACCACAGATTTCAATGAATGATATAAAAATAATATTGAGAGATTCAAAAATAGACCAGATCACACGGAAGTAGTAATTCCTATACTTGAAGATAGGTCTTTTGAAATAATACAGAAAAAAAGAAAACGGAAAAGAGAAAGAAAGAAGGGTGCATAAATGATACATTGGACACCAACAAGTGAACAAATGTTTGAATTTTGGGAGTTCCAGAAGGAGAAGAGATGAGAAAAGGCATAGAAAATCTACATAATAAAATCATAGCTGAAAATGTTCACAGTCTTGGAGGCGATATAAAGGTCCAGATACAGGAATCTCAAATACTCTCAAATAGATTCAACTGACCATGTCCTCTCAGGACATTTTAAAGGCAAATTGCCAAAATTCAAAGACCAAAAGAATTCTAAAACAAGTAAAAGAAAATCAGCAAGTCAAATATAAGAAAATCTCCTTAGACTAATGGTAGATTTCTCAGCAGAAACCTTAAGAGTCAGGAGAGAATGGGATGATAAATTCAAGGTGCTGAAAGAAAAAAAAAGTCAGCCAAGAGTACTATACCAAGCAAAACTCTCCTTCAGAAATGAAGATAAACAAAAAGTCTTTCCCAAACAAGCAAAAACTGAGGGAATTAATCACCATTAGACTGACCTCACATTAAATGCTTAAGGGAGTCCTACATGTAGAAGAAAAAGGATGACATTTATTATCATGAAAACACATAAAAGTATAAAATTAACTGGTAGAACAGATACCTAAAGAAGGATAAAGAAATCAAATGTTATCACTACAGAAAACCAAAAGATTGCAAAGATAAACAATAAGAGAAGAAGAATGATGAAGATATATACAAAAGAATAAAAAAAGTAACAAAATGAGGAAGTTCCCATCTATCAGTAATAACCTGGAATTTAAATGATATAAATTCCCCAATTAAAATATCTACACTGGATAAATGGACTTAAAAAATACCAAAGTATATGCTGCCTACAAAGTCTCTCTTTATGTGTGAAGACAATGACACTGCACACAAAGGGAAACCAAAAGTGCACAGGAATACCTAAACTTATCTCACATAAAATAGACTTTAATTCAAAAAACATAAAAATAATTAAGTGAGGTTATTATACAATGAAAAAAGGATTGGCCAGGTGTGGTGGCTCATGCCTGTAATCCCAGCACTTTGGGAGGCCGAGGCAGGCAGATCACAAGGTCAGGAGTTCGAGACCAGCCTGACCAACATGGTGAAACCCCGTCTCTACCAAAAATACAAAAATTAGCTGGGCATGGTGGTGCACACCTGTAATCACAGCTACACAACAGGTTGAGGCAGGAGAACTGCATGAACCCGGGAGGCAGAGGTTGCCGTGAGCCAAGATCACATCACTGCACTCCAGCCTGGGCGTCAGGGCGAGACTCCATCTCAAAAAAAAAAAAAAAAAAAAAAGGATCAAGTCACCAAAAGTATATAAATATTGTAAACATATATTCACTCACCAATGGGGGACCCACATATATAAAACAACAATATTAAGGCTAAAGAGAAAGACCCCAATACAACAATGGTTGGAGACTTCAATATCTCACTTTCAGTATTGGACAGAACACTCAAACAAAACAACAACAAAGAAGCATTCAATTAAATGAATTATAGGCCAAGGGGCTAAAAGACATTTACAACACTTCATCAAACAGCTGTAGAATACACATTCTTCTCATCAGCACATGAAACATTTTCCAGATAGACAACATGTTGGGCCACAGAACAAATTGCAACAAATATAAAAATATCAAAACCGTAACAAATATCTTCTCAGACCATAATAGTATAAAACTTGAAGCCAATAAACAGAGGAGCTCTAGAAAATACAAACACATAGAAATTAAATAATAAGCTCCCGAATGACCGTTAAGTCAATGAAGAAATTAAAATTTTTAAAAATTGAAACACATAAAAACAGAAACATAACATACCAAACCCTATGAGATATAGGAAATCAGTACTAAGAGAGGTCACAATAATAAATGCCTATGTCAAAAAGGTAGAAAGATTTCAGGTAAACAACCTAACGAGGAACTAGAAAAGCAAGAATAAACCAAATCCCAAATTGCTAGGAGAAAAGAAATTTAAAAGATATGACCAGAATAAAACAAAATAGGAATTTTAAAATCATACAAAAGGGCAACAAAACCGAAAGTTTATTTTTAAAAAAATAAACAAAATTAACCATTAACTAGACTAAGAAAAAAAGACGGAAGACCCCAATAAATACTTTCAGAAATGAAAAAGGAGACATTACAACTGACACCATAGAAATAAAAAAAACATCATTACAGACTATTATGAGCAATTCCATAGCAACAAATTAGAAAACCCAGAGGAAAGAGATAAATTCCTGGACAAATAAATCCACCAAAATTGAACCAGGAAGAAATAGAAAACATGAACAGACCAATAACCAATAATAAGATTGAATCAGTAATAAAATGAATCCCAGGAAAGAAAATCCCGGACCAGATGGATTTACTGCTGAATTCTATCAAACTTTTTAAATAGAACTAATACCAATTCTTTTCAAACTATTAAAAAAAACTGGAGAAGAAAGAATTTTTCCTAATTTATTCCGTAAGACCAGAATTATCCTGATACCAAAACAAGGCCAAAGCGTAACAAAAAAAGAAAACTATAGGGAAATATCCTCAATAAACATAAATGTAAAAATTCTCATCAACATATTGGCATATCAAATCCAACAACACATTAAAAAAAAATGATCAAGTGAAATTTATCCCAGGAATGAAAGGATGGTTTAACATATGCAAATCAATAAATGTAATACATCACAATGACGGAATGAAGGACCAAAGCCATTTCATTTTCTCAGTAATTGCAGAAAGACATTTGATAAAATTCAACATTTCTTTATGATAAAAACTTAACAATTAGATATAAAAGGACTATATCTTATCCCAATAAAGGCCATATATGAAAAACCCACAACTAATACTGAATGGGGCAACATTGAAAATCTATTTCTAAGAATTTAAATCAGACAAAGATGCCTGCTTTCACTACGGTTATTCAACATAGTACTCGTAGTTCTGGCAAGATAAAGAAATTAAAGGGCATCCAAATTGGAAAAGCAGGAGTCAAACTGTCCCCCTTTAAAGATGACATAATCTTATATACTAAAATACGTAAGGACTCTACCAAAAAACTCTTAGAACTAAGAAACAAATTCAGTACATTTGCAGGATACAATATCAATATAAAAAAATCACTAGCACTTCTATACACCAATAAAGAAGTAACTGAAAATGAAATATGCGATCTCATTCACAATACTTACAGAAAAATAAAGTACCTAGCAATACATTTAATCAAACAGGTGGAAGATCCCTACAATAAAAATTATAAAACATTGATGAAAAAAATTTAAAAGGACACGAATAACTGGAAATACATCCCATGCTCATGGATTAAAAGAATTAATAGTCTTAAAATAGCCATATTGTTCAAAGCAATCCATATATTCAATGCAATCCCTATCAAATGCCAATAATATTCTTCACAGAAATAGAAAACAAAACCCTGAAACTCATATACAACCACAATAGACCCCAAATAGCCAAAGTAATATTAAGCAAAATCAGTAAAGCTGGAGGCATTTCACTACCTGACTTCAAAATATATTACAAAACTATAGCAAATACAGTAGCATAGTATCACTATAAAAACAGACACATAGACTAGTGGAAGATAATAGATAACGCAGAAATAAATTCTTGTATTTATGGCCAACTGATGTTTGACAAAGGCAGCAAGGACATTCATTGAAAAAGGAACAATCTTTTCAATAAATAATGCTGGGAAAACAATATTTACAGCAGAGGAATAAAACTAGACTCCTAGCTCTTACCATGTGCAAAAACAAATTAAAATGAATTAAATACTTAAATGTGGGACTCAAAACATTAACACTTAGTTGGGAGGGATAATGTATAAGGTTCTACAGCAATGTAGAGTGAAAATAATTAACCACAATTTAATGTATATTTCCAAAAGCCTAGAAGGGATTTTGAATGTTCATAATAATTAAAAAAAGTTGGAGGAAATAAATATGGTAATTGCAGTGATTTTATCATTACACATTGTACATATGTATCAAAATATCACTCTATATCCCATAAATATTATAATAATTACACACAATGAAAAAATTTAAAGCAACACTTTTAAATACCCCATAAGTTCAAAAATAAATCATAATTCAAATTTTAATTAAAGAGGATTTTTCATAAGTGTGATAAGTATTGGCAATGGGAACACATTTGCATAAATATGACATAGAAGTGACAACTAATACACTCTTTGGAGATCCGAATTTTCTTATAAATTTCTTATAAATATTACTTAAGATCCCCAAAGGATGGGTGGCAGATGGGGCACACATCACACAGATATTGCCGAATGTGTGCAAGCTGATGGTTTTTTCTTCTTATTTTTGTTTTTTAAATTTACTTTTTAAAAATATCCTTATGTTTCCTGCTTTTTATTCATCCAGAGGATATTATTTTATTGAGGGAGACCTTAATTTTTCAAAGACTGAAATACAAAGGAATTAGAGGAGACTTTTATTTTCAGCTTCGAAATTCTTAGAGCTTAATGAAGCCAATCCAAAAGAGTGTCTTATAAACTAGGTTGTCAGACGAGAAGACCCAGGCACTTGAAAGGTTGAATGGCTTCTTTATTTTAAAAAGCTTAACTCAAATGACAAAAATCAATGCTCAGAAGATCGAACTTATGCTTTTTTTTTATAAGTTGTAACTCAGTAGAAGAAACAGACATGTCATCAAACTATTGAGAAGATGCCTGTGGTCTGGACAAGGAAGACATCGTTTATGAACCGTACAACTGAATGGCACAGCAAATACCACGGACAGGACAATAATAATATATTCCAATCTCAAATGAGTGAACATAGCAAGCTACAGCAGGAGCAGATGCTAGGACAGAACACGAACCAGAGCCTGGGTTTGCACCAGATTCATTAAGATGCATCAGAAATGCCACAGCTGACCGTGACAGCAGCTCAGCACTCTGCACCCCTTTCTAATGCCACAAGGTTATGAACATTTCCCCTGAAGATCAGAGAGAGGGAAAAGGGGAATGATTATTAAGAGGGGACAGCATCCCTAATAATGAGCTTTAATTTGAAATGAACTAAGCTTCAATGCAATACTGATTGAGAAATTACCCTGAAGAGACTGATTTAACTTGAACAACACAGAGTTTCCTTACAGGGACAGATAATACATTTTCCTCTTTTCAGTGGAAATGAGAGTTCATAAGCAAACTGATGGCAATTACATAAAAAAAAATTAAGAAAATTGCTGCCTTTCATGGAATGCCTACATTTTAAAGACTTGCTTCAAATGTATTTGTAATATTGGTTAAATCATATTATCAACGAGTAAATTTTAAAAATTTAGATGGTATGAGTTTGTGTGAGCTATAAATTAAGAAGGCTTTATATGCATTACATTGGAGTAATGCATATACATTTAAAACACATGGCTTACGTAAAAAGTAGAAAGGGATTGGCATGTTTTGGAAACTGGTCATGCCAGTTTAACTGAATATGGGATTTGGTTAAAGAATATGGAAAGAAGAGGCCGGGCGCGGTGGCTCATGCCTGTAATCCCAGCACTTTGGGAGGCCGAGGCGGGCAGATCACGAGGTCAGATCAAGACAATCCTGGACACAGTGAAACCCCGTCTCTACTAAAAATTTAAAAAAATAAAATAAAATAAAATAAAAATTAGCAGGGCATGGTAGCCGGCGCCTGTAGTCCCAGCTATTTGGGAGGCTGAGGCAGGAGAATGGCATGAACCCGAGAGGCGGAGCTTGCAGTGAGTCGAGATCGTGCCACTGCACTCCAGCCTGGGCGACAGAGCGAGACTCCGTCTCAAAAAAAAAAAAAAAAAAGAAGAAGAATATCAAAAGAAGAGCATAAGAAATCCTAACTAGCACAAATTATAAACTAACAAATAAACAAACTAATATATATGTCATTTTATAGAGTGAATTTCACCTTCGATTAACAGAATAATTGAGAATTCAAAGTAATAGAATAATCATATTATTTCTTAAGTCGGGTTTATTGAGTCACAATTTACATACAGTAAAAATTATCCTTTTTTTGTGTAGTTTGACAAATGGATTGAGTCAGACATAATACCACAATCAAAATATAGAAAAGTCTCATCACGTAAGAATTCCTTTGTGCTCTTTTAAGACAAACCAACTCCAATCCTCAGTTCCTATTACCCACTGATCGGCTTTTTATCACTATAATTTTGCCTCTTCTTGAATGTCATACAAATGGACTCATATACGAAGTAAACTTTTAATCTGGCTGCTTTCATTCAGCGTAACATTTGAGATTTATCCATGTTGCTGTGTGTATCTGTATTATCTTCATTTTTATTGCTGAGCAGTATTCTATAGTATTGATAGAGCACAGATTGCTTATCCATTCATCAGTTGAAAGTATTTAGTATGTTTTTTTTTTACCGTTTTTAAAAATATAACAATAAACGTGCAAATGGAGGCTTTCATGACCTTTACTTAGCTATCTAAGATTGGGATTGTTGGGTAATATGTCAGGTATATATTTACCTTTACTAGCAACTGCCAAAATATTTTCCAAAGTGACTATGCCATTTTGCATTCGCATCAACAATATATGAAAATTCTAGTTGCCTTGCATTTATGTTATTTGGATGTGTTTTTTATTTTAGCAATTCCAATACACATGCAGAAGTATTTTATTGTGCTTTAAATTTGCATTTCTCTAATATCTAATGTTGTTGAACATTTATGTTTGTATTATTTTCCTTCCATATATATTTTGTATATATTATATGCCATCCATATTTTTGGTGAAATGTTTTTTTACATATATTATTGGGCTATTTTCTTTTTTGTTATTGAGTTTTTAGAGTGTCTTATATATTCTGAATGCAAATCTTTTTTCATATTTGTGTTTAGCTAATACTTCCTTCATCACAGCCTTGATTTTTCAGATCAGATGTGTGTGTGGAAAAGATCAGCTTATCTTCAATTTTCAGAATCAATGAGAATGAACAAAATTGGAGACAGAAAGACTAGACATTTGTGTTTAGCCAGAGAAATTGAACTGAAGATAACAACACTAAAGATAACAACAGTAAACACTAAAGATAAACAACACTAAACACAAACAAATGCTGTTTGTTAATTTATATTTCTGGGGCTATGGAAAAAAGGTAAAAAATATGGAGTGGAATTCTTGCCAGAGCAAATGAAAAGAAGATGCATTCATTGAATACATTTATATTGAGAGAAGAAAGAGGACCTTTTCTTTTCTCTTCTAGTTTGTTTTCATTTTTGCAATGAGACACTATCTGAGCATTTGCTTACTAATGTCTAATTTTATATTTACCATGATGTTTGACATAGTCAGGTTTTGGTATGTACCTCTTCTAAGACATGAAAACTTTTTAGTCATTAATATGTTTGTTCTTGATACCCAGTCTTATTGATGCATCTCATCTCAGTGTTAGCACCTAGAAGAGTACTTAGCATATAGGAGGTGTTCTGTGTTCAATAAAAATATAAATCTATGATTAATGCTGTGTTTTGATAAGTTTCCATACTCTTGACCATGTCTTGACCCATATCCTGGTATCTACCTTAGGCTTAGCTAATTCTGTGTTCCTCTGCTCTCCTATTTCTTCAACTTAGCCTAAATTTACTAAATCCTTGTTCTTTCTTTGCAATGCCTTTGGATTCATATAGTGTTCTAAAATAATGCCATATAAACTCCTAAATTTTACTGTGGGTGACATTAAATGCAATTATCTATCCACGTGAGAAGAAATTTTAGAGATTTCTGAATCTGTTAATTATTTTATCCAAAAAGGACTTTATCCTGTGTCCCCATTAACTCATTTTGAACAAACAAAAAACAAAAATGTAAAAAGTATCTTATTTGTTATTCACAAGTTCCTGTTTTAAAAGAAAAAAAAAACAGTCACTACGTTTTATTCATTTCAAAGGAGTTAATATTTTAGAGAACCTGAAATAAGAATTATGGCCTGCCTTTCATGAAATGTCTACCTTTTAAAGAGTTGCACCGGGTGCAGTGGCTCACGCCTGTAATCCCAGAACTTTGGGAGGCTGAGGCTGAGGCTCAGGGCAGATCACCTGAGGTCAGGAGTTCGAGACCAGCCTGACCGATATGGTGAAACCCCATCTCTACTAAAAATACAAAAATTAGCTGGGTGAGGTGGCAGGCGCCTGTAGTCCCAGCTACTGGGGAGGCTGAGACAGGAGAATTGCTTGAACCTGGGAGGCAGAGGTTGCAGGGAGCCGAGATCGTGTCACTGCACTCCAGCCTGGGCAACAGAGCAAGACTCGTCTCAAAAACCAAACAAACAAGAGTTGCTTAAAATTTATTTGTAATATTGTTTAAATCATATTATCAAATAGTAAATTTAAAAAATTTAAATGGTATGAATTTGTGTGAGCTATAAATTAAGAAGGCTTTAAATAGTTTTGAAGTCATAAAACATTTCCTGAAAGTACATTAAAAAGTATTTTAATTCAAAAACAATCAGGTGCTCAAATAATTTTTCCCAAATTCTAATTCACCAAGTTACTTATTTGACTTATTTCATCAAAATATACACTATAATGTTTAAGGATACACATCAAAATCAAATTATCTGACATAATTAAATGGAGATTTAAAATAAAAACAAGTGCACAAATTTTTTAAAAAGTGAAAATCTTTGCATAATTCCATAGTATTAGTCCATTTGCATGCTGCTGATAAAGACATACCCAAGACTGGGCAATGTAGAAAGAAAGAGGTTCTTCAGACTTACAGTTCCATGTGGATGGGGAAACCTCACAATCATGGCAGAAGGTAAGGGGACACAAGTCACATCTAAAATGGATGGCAGAAGGCAAAGAGATAGTTTGTGCAGGGAAACTCCCATTTTTAAAATTATCAGCTCTCATGAGACTTATTCACTACCAAAGGAACAGCATGGGAGAGACCTGCCCCCATGATTCAATTATCTCCCACCGGCTCCCTCCCATAACATGTGGCAATTATGTGAGCTACAGGATGAGATCTGGGTGGAGACACAGAGCCAAGCTATATCATTCCATCCTGGCCCCTCTCAAACCTTATGTCCTCACATTTCAAAACCATTCATGCCTTCCCAACAGTCCCCAAAAGTCTTAATTCATTTCAGCATTAACTCAAAAGTCCACAATCCAAAGTCTCATCCAAGACAAGGCAAGTTCCTACTGCCTATGATCCTGTAAAATCAAAAGCAAGTTGGTTACTTCCTAGATACAATGGGGGTACAAGTCTTGGGTAAATGCAGTCATCCAAAATGGGAGAAATTAGCCAAAACAAAGGGCAACAGGCCTCATGCAAGTCTGAAATCCAGTGGGGCAGTCAAACCTTAAAGCTCCAAAATGATCTCATTTGACTCCATGTCTCACATCCACGGCACACTGATGGAAGAGGTGGGCTCCCATGGCCTTGGGCAGCTCTGCCCCTGTGACTTTACAGGGTATAGCCCCTCTCCTGGCTGCTTTCACGGGCTGGCACTGAGTGTGTGTGGCTTTTCCAGCTGCACGATGCAAGCTATCCGTGGATCTACCATTTGGGCATCTGGAGAATGATGGCTGTTGTCTCACAGCTCTGCTAGATGGTACCCCAGTAGAGACTCTGTTTGGGGGCTCTTACCCCACATTTCCCTTCTACACTGCCCTAGCAGAGGTTCTCCATGAGGGCCCCAGCCCTACAGCAAACTTCTGCCTGGGCAGCCATCCATTTGCATACATCCTCTGAAATCTAGGTGGAGGTTCCCCAACATCAATTCTTGACTTCTGTGCACTCGCAAGCTCAACACTACATAGAAGCTGCCAAAGCTTGGGGCTTCCACCCTCTAAAGCAACAGGCTGAGCTGTACCCTTGCCCTTTTTAGTCATGGCTGGAGTGACTGGGATGCAGAGCACCAAGTACCTAGACTGCACAAAGCAAAGGGACCCTGGGCCCAGCCCACAAAACCATTTTTTCCTTCTAAACCTCTGGGCCTGTGATGAGAGGGGCTGCTGCAAAGGTCTCTGACATGCCCTGGAGATATTTTCCCCATTGTCCCGGTGATTAACATTCATCTACTTGTTACTTATGCAAATTTCTGCAGCCAGTTGAATTTCTCCTCAGCAAATGGATTTTTTCTTTTCTCTCTCTCTCTTTTTTTTTTTTTTTTTTTGAGATGGAGTCTCACTCTGTCACCCAGGCTCAAGTGCAGTGGCATGATCTCGGCTCACTGCAAGCTCCACCTCCTGGGTTCACACCATTCTCCTGCCTCAGTCTTCCCAGTAGTTGGGACTACAGGCACCCACCAATATTTTTTTTTTGTATTTTTAGTAGAGACAGGATTTCACTGTGTTAGCAAGGATAGTCTCGATCTCCTGACCTCGTGATCCACCCGCCATGGCCTCCCAAAGTGCTGGGATTACAGGCGTGAGCCACTGTGCCCAGCCAGATTTTTTCTTTTCTATTGCATTGACAGGTTGCAAATTTTTCAAACTTTTATTTGTTTCCCTTTTTAAACTGAATGCTTTTAACAGCACCCAAGTCAGCTGTTGAATGCTTTGATGCTTAGAAATTTATTCTGCCAGATAAAAGGGTATCTTTGAACTTTCTCTCAAGTTCAAAGTTCCACAGATCTCTAGGGCAGGGGCAAAATGCCACCAGTCTGTTTGATAAAACATAACAAGAGTCACCTTTCCTCCAGTTCACAACAAGTTCCTCATCTCCATCTGAGACCACCTCAGCCTGGATTTCATGATCCATATCATTACCAGAATTTTGGTCAAAGCCATTCAACAAGTCTCTTGAGAGTTCCAAACTGACCCACATTTTCCTGTCTTCTCCTGAGCCCTCCAAACTGTTCCCACCTCTGCCTTTTACTCAGTTCCAAAGTCACTTCCACATTTTTGGGTATCTTTTCAGCAGCACCCCACTTGCAGTACCAATTTACTGTATTAGTCCATTTTCACACTGATGGATAAAGATCTACCCAAGACTGGGCAATTTACAAAAGAAAGATGTTCACTGGACACACAGTTCCATGCAGCTGTAAGGCCTCACAATCATGGTGGAAGGTAAGGAGGAGCAAGTCATGCCTTAACATGGATGGCAGAAGGCAAAGGGAGATCTTATGCAGGGAAACTCCCATTTTTAAAATTATCAGACCTCTATCACAAGAGTGGCATAGAGAAAACCTGTCCCCATGATTCAATTATCTCCCACTTGGTTCCTTCCACAACATGTCAGAATTATATGAGCTGTAAGATGAGATTTGGGTGGAGACACAAAACCAAACCTATCCATTTTATCCTGTCAAGATGACTGTCTGTAGCCTAATCCATACTCTGAAATGTTATTGACACAACTAACATTTAAAGAAAGACGAAAACATAAATACTCTGAAGAATTATTCTACTTTTTAAACTCAATGGATTTGATAAATGATTCTTGTTAAAACTCTGAAATTTTGTTTATTCAGCTTTCCAGTCAAAATAAATGTTATTGGCAACCTACAATTTCAGTGAAGCTTAGGGAAATCAACACAAATCCTGTCTGTTTCATAAATTGTATGCAAAATGGTAAGGTCATAGAAACCATATCTGATTCTGCAATGATTTGTGGTGGCAATGCAAAACGTCCATGAAAACAGAAGCTATAAAAATGTACAGTTTGATTTTCATAAACTAGGTTGGCCCTCTTGGGGTGTGAATAACAGAAAAAAAAAAGAAAAATTATTTCTTATTTATTCTAGCCAAACAAAGCCTGAGAAGGAAATTGTAAGGATGAATCCAAGAGTACGATGCTACATCCATCTTTATGCCCAATTACACACATCATTTTATAGGAGGAAAACTAAAACCAACTGGTATTGACAGGGTTTCAAAGTTATGAGTGGAACTATCTTTAATCATTTGTACAAATTCTTTTTGCATAATCTACTCTGATACTTTTGAAGAATATCTGCATTATATTATTAAATATTTTAGTTCATAAAGGTATAATGACTTTCATCTTCAATATTCTACAATGCATTGTATGTAGCATCAGTGCATGAGTGCCAGACTTATTTGCTTTGTTCTCTAATTGTCAAACTGCAGAACCATGTCTATTATATAGAAGGTGCTCAGTAATCATGTGATGAATGAATGGATAAATTTTATCTTTGATTGAGAAAACCATAAAGATAATATTCCTAATTTTATTTCATAACACATCACAGGAATATCATTCATTAGTTTAATTTGCTAGGGTAAATTTTCTAGCATATGATTAATTTTGTATCAAAAAAACAAAATTCAGTTTTCAAGCAATGAAAACATCCATAATTACCTGACACAGTAATAATAACAACCCCATTATGCGGTTATTTATATACATACATGATATGGATATAAACATGTCATATGGATATGGACATGTTCATATCCCTAACACATATGTAGTTATGGAAGTACAAACTTCTTGAAATTTTTCCTAAAACTCTCTAAACTTTCACAAGACTATGAGAGTGATATATTTAGCAGGTAAAAATAAGGAAGAATTAAAGCTGAATATTTAACCAAATTTATTCCCAGTACTGATTCCTGCTAAAAAAATGTCTAGAATAAATTACAAAAAAAAGAAAGAAAACAAAAATGATAACCTCACAGAGAATAAAATTTTTTTAAAGATAATTAACAAGTATTTTAACAGGTAAACTGGGACATAGCATGTCATGGATACAAAGGATGAACAACTAAAAGTCATAATATCTGCAGATTAATTTGTACCAATTGACTAATTTGTGTAGCTTATTCATACTGATTAACCTACTTAAGAATGATACATAATAGAGGTCTTCATGGAAAAATATAAGATGCAGTAAAATTGTAAAAATTTTTTTAAAAAAGGACATGAACTCCTACAACTCAATAGCAAAAAATAGACAACTAATCTGATTTTTAAATTGGCAAATGACATAAGTAGGCATTTCTCTAAAGAACACTCACAAATGGCCAACAAGTATATGAAAAGATGCTCAACATCACTAATCATCAGGGAAATGTGTATCAAAACTATGAGATATCACCTCATGCCTATTAAGATGGCCATAGTTTTTAAAAAACTGTTGGTGAAAATGTGGAGACATTTGAACCCTTATACACTGTTAGTAGAAATATGAATATACATATAATACAATACAATACTATTCAACATTAAAAAAAAAGAAATTCCACCATATGTAAAACTGTAGATGCACCTAAAGGAAATCATCCTACACCAGACAAGCCAGTCACCACAGGATAAATACTTCATGATTTTACTTATATGAGGTATATAAAGTAGGCAAATAGATTGAAACAGAGAGTAGAATGGTGGTTGCTAGAGGATAAAAGGAGGGAAAAACGGAGACTTGCTATACAATGGGGGTACAGTTTGAGTTATGCAGGATGATCCAAATCTAGATATTTATTACACAGCATTGTTCCTATAGTTAACAAGACTGTATTGTGGCTTTGCTGACGAGGTGGCATTTGACTACTAACAGAAAGGAGGTGAGGTAATTAGCTTTGCAGTTGTCTGATGAAATGGAATTCCAGAAAATAAGAGCAACAAGTGCATAGTGCAAAGAATACAAGCTCAAATTCCCTATGAGAAGTGAGTGTCTGGTGTATTTTAGGAATAGCAAGAAGGGTAGGTGGCTGAAGCTGAGTGAGTAGGGAGTAGTAAATGATCTGTAATTACTAGGAACAAGGAAGCTTTATCTTGCGGGGTCTTTTGATCTATTGTAAATATTTAAGCATTGATTTTGAATTTAACAGGGTCCTGATCAGGGTGAAGAATGGTGTCATATGGAGCACTCTCTAGTACAGCATATTGGAGCCCATGAGGCATCAGAGGGCATACCTGAGGAGAGGCAGTCAGCACAGATTGTTAGCTTAGGGTGCGATTGCCACACATCCAATTGTGTGGCAATATAAGTAGCTCAGGCAGGAAGTTCGAGTCAAGTGGTGTAGGGAGGGCAAGAACACAGGGAGGGCAATAATGCAGGGGAGCAGACAATGGTGGTTATGAGAGATGAGATACATACAAGAAGTTCCATAAATAGACATATTAATGTTCATGAGAGCCTGAGTTCTCACTAGAAAAAGGAGTAGTAGTATATATCCAGTAATGGAATTACTGAGTCAAATGGTATTTCTGACCTGACACAGCAAGAATATAAACCCCATTATGTGGTTATTAATACCCACATATGATATGGATATAAACATGTTATATGGATATGAACATGTTCATATCCATAACACATGTAGTTATGGAAGTACAAACTTTTTAAAATTTTTACTAAAATTCTCTAAAGTTTCACCAGATTATGATGGTAGAAACCTTTTCTGACTAGAAAAAGGAGTAACAGTATATACCCAGTAAAGGAATTACAGAGTCAAATAGTATTTCTGACTTTAGGTCTTTGAGGAATTGCCACACAGTCTTCCACAATGGTTGAACTAATTTATACTCCCACCAACAGTGAGTAAGTGATCCTTTTTCTCCACAACCTAGCTGGCATCTGTTGTTTTTTGACTTTTTAATGATAGCCATTATGACTGATATGAGATGGTATCTCATTGTGGTTTTGATTTGCATTTCTCTAACAATCAATGACGTTGAGCTTTTTTTTTTTTTAGCATGCTTGTTGGCTGCATGTATGTCTTATTTTGAGATGTGTCTGTTCAAGTTTTTTGCCCATTTTTAAATGAGGATTTTTTCTTGTACATTTGCTTAAGTTCTTTATAGATGCTCGATAATGGACCTTTGTCAGATGCATATTTTTCACAAATTTTCTCCCATTCTGTAGGTCGTCTGTTTACTCTGTTGATAGTTTATTTGCTGTGCAGATCTTCGTTAGTTTAATTAGATATCATTTGCCAAGTTTTGCTTTTGTTGCAATTGCTTTTGGTGTCTTCATCATAAAATCTTTGCCCATGCCTATGTCCTGAATGGAATTGCATAGGTTGTCTTCCAGGGCTTTTGTAGTTTCTGGTTTTATACTTAAGTCTTTACTGCATCTTAAGTTAATTTTTGTATACGGTGTAAGGAAGGAGTCCAGTTTCAATTTTCTGCATATGACTGGCTAGTTATTCTAACACCATTTATTGAATAGGGAATCCTTTCCATTGCTTGCTTTTGTCAGGCTTTTCAAAGATTTTCAAAGATTAGATGGTTGTAAATATGTGGTCTTATTTCTGAAATCTCCATTCTGTTTCATTGGTTTATGTGTCTGTTTTTTTATCAGTACCATGCTTTTTTGGTAAGTGGCTGATTTCAAGGCTAGCGAAGGCAAAAAACAAGATGAATCTTGGCTATCTTATGCTAGAATAGAGACACTCAATAAAGTGGAAAAGAGCATGTTCAAAGGATACAGAAGCCAACTTAAGTGGACCCTCACTGGCCAAAGAGGGACAATCTGATTATAAAAATAATAATAGTAGCAAATTGTAATTATTTTTTAAACGGGAAGCCATGATAAATTTGAATATACTGAATGGAATTGAGTACATTGAAAGTTTATAATTACAAGATATTTACACAGTCTCAACACAGTTCCCAACAAAATATTTGACTGACTAGTCAGTAAGAAGTCTGATACTCGAGAATTCTGCCACGTAATCAGAGTTAACATAACCAGTAAGGAAACAAACAGAAATGATTTGCCAGAGTATCACTTTTAAAGTCAAAGAATCACAACATGAAAGTAACCATGGGACACATTAAATACATGATGAGGCTCATTTTATAAGATAATTGTTTTTATATTCACATACATAGTGGTTATGAAATTCAAAGAAAGATTGAACATCTATTCAAGATTGAAGAAAACTAGAGACATGAAAATTCAGCAGTACTTGTAATTCTGAATTGAATGCTCTTGCTGTAAAGGGCATTGTGAGAATACTGATAAAACTTTAAGGTAATTGCAAAAAAAAAAAAAAAACCAACAAAAATTGACAAATGAGATCTAATAAAACTAAAGAGCTTCTGCAGAGCAAAAGAAACTATCAACAGAGTAAATAGACAACCCACAGAATGGGAGAAAATATTTGCAAACTCTGCATCTGACAAAGGTCTGATATCCAGAATGTATAAAGAACTTAATTAACAAGCAAGAAACAAACAACCCCATTAAAAAATGGGCAAAGGACATGAACAGATACTTCAAAAGAAGACATACGTGTGGCCAACAAACATATAAAAAAGTGCTCAACATCACTAATCGCTATAGAAATGCAAATCAAACCACAGTGAGATGCCATCTCACATAAGTCAGAATGGTTATTATTAAAAAGTCAAAAAATAACAGGTGCTGGCGAGGTTACAGAGAAAAAAGAACACTTATACACTGTTGGTAGGAATGTAAATTAGTCCAACCATTATGGAAAGCATTTTGGCAATTTCTCAAATAGCTTAAAACAGAACTACCATTCATCACAACAATGCCAGTATTGTGTATATCCTCACAGGTATGTAAATCATTCTACCATAAAGACATATGCCCATGTATGTTCATCACAGCACTATTCACAATAGCAAATACATGGAATAAACCAAAATGCCCTTCAACAGAACACTGGATTAAAAAATGTGGTACATCTACACCACGGAATACTACACAGCCATAAAGAAAAACGAGATCATGTCCTTTGTAGCAACATGGATGCAGCTGGGAGCCATTATCTTATAAACTTATGCAGGAACAGAAAACCAAATATTCTCACTTATAAGTGGGAGCTAAATATTGGGTACAAATGGTGACAAAAAAGGGATCAATAGACACTAGGGCCTACTTGAGTGTGGAGGATAGAAGGAGGGTGAGGTTTGAAAAACTACCTTGGGTACTATGCTTATTATTTTGGTGATAAAATCATCTGCCCACCAATCCCCTGTGACATGGAATTCACCTGTATAACAAACCTGCACATGTACCCCTGAAACTAAAATAAAAGTTAAAAAAAGAACTTCAGTGGGATCTTAGAATTAATGTTAGCAATATATTAATGTAAATTTACTGATTTTTTATGGTTGTACTGTGTTTAACAGTAAGAATGTCCTTATTTGTAAAATAAAAACTGCACAGTAAAGTATTTGGAAGTGATATCAGCAACTTATTACTAAATTGTTCAGAAAAGAAATTATTTGTATTATACCTGTAACTTTGTAATAAACTTAATTTTTTTTCAAATAAAAAATGAGAGGAAGGATAGAAATAGAGAAATAGTGAGTACAGATAACCAATGATTTCAATCATTATAGAAGAAGTGCAACAGTCATATTTAGGGTAAGAGAATAAGAAGTTTGTTCATGGTGATGCTGAAGTCTAGGTGGAGAGGCTTGATGCATGTCAGGAGAGATTTCGAGATCACAAGATATACATTTTGAAATCATGAGAATATAGTAATTAGAAATATGAAGTGCATGAGACTAACATTGTTGATCAACCTGACTTGTTAAAAGAAAGCATTAATTTGCTTCTAAGGTAGAGAGATACAAAAAAGTAAGGCCTTAGCAGATAGGGATCTGGACCCAGAGTCGTCGTGTTTCTGGCTTTGAATCCTTGCTTCACTATTAGGAACAGAAAACCAAATACTGCCTATTCTAAATATGCCATCTACGGAAAGCTATTATATCTATGACATGTTAAAAACCTGCCCGTGCCTCAGTTTCTGCAACAGGAAATTGAGGATAACAATAAATAATTTTGGTTTTCAATTTAGATTAAATTAGTTAACATGCAAAAGGCTTAGACATTATAACTATACTATAACATGCATAGTGTAAGCGTTCAGTGTTAGCTTTTATTATATTTGTTCTTATTAAACATTTTAAGACTAGCAAAAATTATCTTCTTGGAATTCTGTGAATAAGTTTTAAAAATAAACTGTGGTAAAACATTATCAGAGCTTTTTTTTTTTTGTAAGTTTAAATTGGCTATATCTTTATATATATTTATCTGCAACCCCTTAGAGTAATCAGAATTATTTTCTCTACATGGAAATGCAGATAGGTTTTGTTTGCTTAAATTGAAAATGAGCAAGCCCATGCATATGTCAAAGGATTTCTTACAAATGATCTTAGTAAAGTTCTGCTAAAGTAATTGGCGACAAAAGCGCCATTGAATTTTGGAATCTGAGCAGTCATAATATTTGTGTCTTCAAGCAAACATAAGTATCTTATTACCTCCAGATGCATTTTACCAGTACAGAAAGAATAGCTTTAATATTGGGAAAACAGGGATGACTACAAAACTAATTTAAATAAGCAGGAGCTGGAATTATAACAGTGTATATTGTATACATATGGAGGTTTATTTTGGGTTCTCTTTGTGTTGGCTTAATTTTGAAAATATATATGTATTTTACTAGTAAAATATACACTTCGGTGTATTTACTGAATACAGCTGTATTTACTAAATGTATCAATACCATTTGAAATTATAACCAGCATGAATTTAATTAAAGTACATACGAAAATCTTAGTAAACTAAGAATTTATCTCAAAATTATCACATCTTCAATACTGCAAAAATTGTTACTATAAAACAAATATTTATATTTCAGTTATCTTTAATATGACATCAATGTATATAACATGCTAAATCATGATAAACAATCTTAAGAGAATATATTTTAATCTAATTTGGAAAATTAGAATGTAGTTAATTTGAATTAACTACATAAAATTTGAATGTAGTTAATGGCAATTTATGTACTTATAATTTTTAAAAATAATTATAAAAGTATTAGTTTCTGTATAAATCATATTTAAAATGAAGAACATTTCTTCAGAATACATATGCATTAATCTTTAAAAAATTCTCCAGACTTAGAAATTGGGAATTCTTGCTAGAAAATACGAATTAACATGATCTAAGTTTACCCTTTTGTCTGAAACAAGAAAAAAATGACAAAATATATAAAATATTGTTGTTCAAGACATATCAGGCAACAAATGACATTACTCCCTAAGAGGCAGAAAAAAAATGAGTTTTATGATTGCCCTAACTCACTGGCCTTAGAGTATTTAAAGCGGCAATGTTACTAAGTAAAATGATCATTTGGCTCAGCTGCCAAAGGTGCAAATCAGACCAACTGTTCCTAGAGGTGGCATCTATGCCTCCACCGTGACAGCCACAGGCACACACGGTTCAGGACACCTCCCATTAACCTTTCTGCTCCCAGCTTGGTTGCTGGGCGTGCTGGCAGCAGGCGAAGGCCAAAGGCCGAGCCCAACAACCACAGAGCCAGTGGATGGTGCTTCTTACCCGCCATGCCAACAGAACGTTTCTCCCCCGGCCAAGGAATTGAACCCAGTCTCAACCAGGGGAAGGATACAATAATTAAAGTGACCCACCTGCGCTAAGCAAGAGATTCTTCCCACAGGATCTCCCCACTTTTGCCCCTTAAACTTTTTTCTCTCTTTTTCCTTTCCTTTTCTTTCTTTTTTTTTTTTTTAAGACGGAGTCTCGCTCAGTTGCCCAGGCTGGAGTGCAGCGGCGCGATCTCGGCTCACTGCAAGCTCTGCCTCCCGGGTTCACGCCATTCTCCGGTCTCAGCCTCTGGACTAGCTGGGACTACAGGAGCCTGCCACCACGCCCAGCTAATTTTTTTTGTATTTTTAGTAGAGACGGGGTTTCACCATGTTGGCCAGGGTGGTCTCGATCTCCTGACCTCATGATCCGCCCATCTCGGCCTCCCAAAGTGCTGGGATTACAGGCGTGAGCCACCGTGCCCGGCCTCTTTTTTTTATTTTCTAAGTAAGCCCGCCCCACCCGGACCCCCACCCCCACCCCACCCCGCCCCGCCCCGCCCCGTCCCGTCCCACCCCGCGCCAACTCTGGTTTTGATAGGGAAGTTAACGGAAGAATGACTCCTGCTGGCTGAAGACTGCACATTCAGCAGGGCTTATTTGAGACACCTTAATGGGACACAAACAGCCTCAAAAATACCTTTTCAGTCCCAAACTCGACTTCAAGCTTCAGGCTAAGGCCCTAGAAAGAAAAATCAGGTCTGAGGGATCCAAAGCCAACCAACAGGCCCAATGTAAATGAGCAGGACCAATTCCTGCGGACTAAAACCCCACCCCAAGGAAGGAGACCATGCGACATAAAACAGGCCCAGGAAACTCAAAAGTTTGTTGACAGCAGGGAGAAAGGGAGGCACAGGTGATGCTGGTTAATTCCTATTCTCCAGTTTTTCCCTGCTTCGTGGGTGCATACATCAGTACCTATAGCCGGCACCGGCCAAGGTCGCCTGGGCTCAGGGATAAGAGGTGAAAGGTGAAGAGAGGACGCTCACTTTTTCTCTCCATCATACCCTGAATTTTCACTGTAAGAAGGAAGGGAATGAGGACTGCCTCTATTTCCTGTCTTTCAGAATGGGCAGCCAGTTCTCTTCACCACCCCCAGCTTATATTCTGCTGGAGTGTGTCCTGAACCATTGGGACTGCTTCGATCCTCTGAATCTGGTGGAAGAGTGCCTCACAACCGTCTGCACAGAGGTTTGGCTAAATTATGCTTTACAGCAAGGACTGGCTTGGCCACAGGAAGGGACCATTCATTTCAATACCATCTGGCCGTTGGAACTTTTCTGTAGACGTGAGGATAGATGACCTCAGGCCCCATATGTGAAAGCTTTCTATATCTTGCAAGGCAATCAAGAACTTTGTCAATAACGTAGGATTGATCTAGTCCTCTTGTTTGCTGTCTTAGGGAAGGCTGCAAGGGGCAAGCCCAGGGATTAAATATACAAATCCCAGACGTGCCCCCAGCAGAGAAGCCAACTCCCTCAAGCCCTGCTCCTATAGGTCCACCCCAACCTCCCTATCCAGCATCAGCCTCTCACTTGCTTCCTCCTAGAAATTGTCACCCTAAACAAGCGCCAGTCTCATCTTGGCCCTCCAACAGGTGCCCAGCGAATTTGGGCCCAGTAAGGTCCAGGTCCCCTTCTCCCTACAAGACTTAAAGCAAATTAAGGGGGATCTTGGCAAGTTTTCAGATGACCCTGAAAAATATATAGAGGCTTTCCAGAAATTCACCCAAATATTTGAACTGTCCTGGAGAAACATTATGTTACTTTTGAATCAGACCCTGACAGACACTGAGAAACAGGCAGCCCTGCAAGCAGCAGACAGATTTGTGGATGAGCTTTGCATCAC
The DNA here is from genome assembly GCF_028878055.3 of Symphalangus syndactylus. NCBI lineage: Eukaryota > Metazoa > Chordata > Mammalia > Primates > Hylobatidae > Symphalangus > Symphalangus syndactylus. The sequence goes on along the minus strand of NC_072428.2, from coordinate 135,537,703 downwards.
ATATAGCATCCAGGAAGGGGCTGAATATTATCCAACTGGAAGAGAAGAAGTACCAGTGGATGACCCTAAATGAGATCTTGGTGATGAGTTGGAAGACTGGAAGAGGAGAGACTTTCAGGTGTGCATAATGGAGGAGTTATGTAGGATTAAGACCAAACCTCTCAATTACATTAAGTTGTCCGTGATCAGCCAGGGATTTGATGAAAATCCCACCACCTTCCTGGAGAGGCTAAGAGAGGCCTTGGTAAATCACACCTATCTCCTGATTCTGTCGAGGGACAGCTAATCCTAAAGGATACATTTATTACTCAGGCAACTGCTAACGTCAGGAGGAAGCTACAGAAATGGGCCCTGGGACCACATAGTACATTAAAGACCTCCTGAAAGTGGCCACCTTGGTCTTTTATAATAGAGACAGGGAGGCCCAGGAAAGAGAAAGAAGCTTTAGTGGCCACCAGGCAAGCCCACAAACCCCAGAATTCCCTGGTTACACTTGTTAACTGCAAACATATGGTAAGAACATCTCATTCTAAACGTTTATGCGCTCCCATACAAGGTTTAAGTTCTTTCACCAGAGTGAAACAGCTAAGAGTACATTGTTGTTTTTAGTATATTTCACTTCTTATCTTTTTAATCTTTAGCACTAAATTCTTTTCTTGTATAATACATGTATTTAGCCTATGCATACTTAACCTTATAAAACTTTTTTTTTTCTCTCATGCCTAGAAGCCGTCATACTCCAAACGGTCAGGCAACTGGAGCCTTGGGCGATGGCTCCTGTTTGCTAGGAACCCTTATGGGCAATGGCTTCTCTTTGCTAGGAACCCTTAGAGACCTCCGGGAGGAATCTGACTGCCATTTTCCTCAGAACAATGCCACCTGCCAGCAGGAAGCAGCTAAGACTGGTCATCATCATATTCTTTTCTTTTTTTTTTTTTTTTTGAGACAGAGTCTCGCTCTGTCGGCCAGGCTGGAGTGCAGTGGCGCGATTTTGGCTCACTGCAAGCTCCGCCTCCTGGGTTCACACCATTCTCCTGCCTCAGCCTCCCGAGTAAATTTTTTGTATTTTTAGTAGAGACGGGATTTCACCTTGTTAGCGAGGATGGTCTCGATCGCCTGACCTCATGATCCGCCCGCCTTGGCCTCCCAAAGTGCTGGGATTACAGGCCTGGGCCACCGCGCCCGGCCGTCCATATTCTAACAGCAGTTACATGTACCACTTCAGAGGGTGGAAATGATACTGGAGGGGGGGTACAGGGAAGTGCTGGGAAACGGAGGGCGTGGTCCCTGGCTAGGGCTCCACCCCCAGGTCTGTGCCCACAGACCTAGGCGAAGACAGTCATTTCTGTTTTCCCGCCCAAATGTTGCATTTCCCAAGACTACCCTGACCCACCATGACCCCATCCTGAGCCTATAAAAACCCCGAGACACTGACAGGCAGAGACACAACTGGATGTCGAGAGGAACACATCAGTGGAAGAAGACACAGCACTGCACATCAAGAGGATATCTCAACAAGCACTGCCCAGCCCAGCACATTCTGGTCAATAAAGGAGTTATCTTTGAGTTTGAAGAGACTTGTTGAGGTTATCCACCTGAATGAGACAGAAGAGGTCTTCTATTTGCCAGGGCCTGAAATTGTTTTCCTAGGATTAGGGTAATCTCTATTGGTAATCTTAAATAACAAAGAAAAATTTTACTTATTAGAAACATTGTTCTTGATGGAGAGGGAAAATATCTTGCCGAAAACAAAACAAAAAAAATTAACTGTAAACAGACAGAACCTCTTTACCTATGCTGTCTATGCTTCTGCTACCAAGTGGCTCTAGAACTGTGGCTCCTGTTTTTAGCTATGATTGTAGAGTTAGTATGTTTATCATGGCATTCTTTTTTATTAGAAAATGGAGAGATGAAAGCAATATTTTTCAACATATTTCTTTTGAATATTTAGATTTTACCAAGGCTTGGAGAAATATAAATCTGAGAAATGAAAAATTTGTGGAGCAGCATACTTGCAGAATTCATTGCTTCTGATTGGTCATGGCTTTTGAAGTTATGGACGTAGAAAGAGTAACAAAATACATTACCATTTAAACCAGAGCAATTCTGAGAGTAAAATAGGGTGCTATTTGTAATTACTTGGAATAGCATATGTAAATGTATCTCTCCTAGAAAACTGAGAGATGTGGTCACCTGAGTTATCTGAAGAGCATAGTAGATAAAAATCTTGGATTGCTTCCAGAGTTGAAAATTCCAGTGTAGCATCAATTGCCACTGACATCTGAGTTCTCCTACTTGAGCGTCAACTCAGAAATCATACACTGTGTAACTAGTACTGACTCACTGCCATCCTGGTAAGGTCGATTTTAACTTTCCTTCCTCTTACCTTTTCAATTATTCTTTTCTTCCACAGATAAATTTGCATTTCTTGTATAGTTAATACGTGAAATTAGAAATGTAAAAATTTTATCTTTGCTTGCCACTTCTGAAACAGTGTTTCTCTAAACTGTATGAGCCTGGAAAAATAACACCCTCTATTTCTATTATTGATCCTAATATTATTAGGATATTGGGAAACCTAAAAGTGTGTTCATGTCAGAGAGAATACTCACTGAACCACTTTCTTTCATTCAACTAGTACCAGAAGATACATACATACTGGCCACATCATTCTTAACATATGCTTTGTTAATTCATTAATTTATTCATTCAATGTATATTCAGTTTCTATTATGTGCCAGGCAGTATTCTAGGTGCTTTAGATACATTAGTAAGCAAAAGGTAATCCCTTTTCTCATGGAACTAGCATTCTAGTGAAAGAAAAATGTTTGTCTTTGTATTGAGGCCATACCATCAGAAGTTTTCATTAGTATTCAATATCCTGAACTGTAAAATAACTAAATTAAATTAATGTATTTAACTTGCTGAATACAGAACAAATTACAGAATTTATATTTGAAAAAGTAATAGACATATTTTCTTCACACATCCCAAAACCAGGGACTTCAGTTTTGTTTATTTTTTCTCTGAACAATTCCAAATTTTCTTGATGACTATCCAAATAAACATGGATATATAACTCTTATTTTCTCTTTTACACACAAATGTCAGTTGTAGTATTGGTATGCTTCTACTCATTATCTCTGGCTCAGAAAAAACATTATATTAAGAGATTTTTTCCATATAATGGTATATAGAGCTTCATAATGATTTTGCAGCACAGTATTTCATTATATGAATGTACCAGAATTAATTTAACCAGCAATTTGGACTGCATTGTTTGCTTCCATTCTTGTACTCTCACAGGCAATGGTACAATAAATAACATAGATCATGTGGTTTTGAACATGCATAAGTATATCCATTGGATAAACCAATGGTTATTTATCCTTTGAACAAATTGCTAGAATCTCTGCATTTATAATTTTTTTTTTTTTTTTTTTTTTTTTTTTTTGAGACGGAGTCTTGCTCTGTCGCCCAGGCTGGAGTGCAGTGGCGCAATCTCGGCTCACTGCAAGCTCCGCCTCCCGGGTTCACGCCATTCTCCTGCCTCAGCCTCTCCGAGTAGCTGGGACTACAGGCGCCCGCCACCACGCCCGGCTAATTTTTTGTATTTTTAGTAGAGACGGGGTTTCACTGTGGTCTCGATCTCCTGACCTCGTGATCCGCCCGCCTCGGCCTCCCAAAGTGCTGGGATTACAAGCGTGAGCCACCGCGCCCGGCCTAGCATTTATAATTTTGCCAAATTACCAAGTTGACACCTAAAGGGTTTTGTACCAATCATGATTCATGATAGTACCTAATTTTTTATGGTTCCACATCACATTATAATCAAACTTTCAAATTATCGTTAATATGATAGGGTTAAAATATATCTCTATACATCTGCCTGTGTTTAATTTTTATTTCTCTTATTATGATTGAGGCTAGAAAATTTGACATTTGTATACATTTAAGAACCAGTTGTAGTTTCTGATTTGTACCTACTTTGTTCATACCCTTCATTTTTTGATTGAAATTTTGATAGTTTTCTTTTTATATAGCAGAAAGATTATACCAATAAATTGCAAATATTTAGTTCCCTGTGTTATTTATATTTGACTTTTTATGTGTGTTTTTAATTAACCATTCAAAAATATTTATTTTATGTTTAGATAATATTTTTATTTATTTATTTATTTGAGATAGAGTTTTGCTCTTATTGCCCAGGCTGGAGTGCAATGGTATAATCTTGGCCCACTGCAATCTCCGCCTCCTGGGTTCAAGTGATTCTCCTGCCTCAGTCTCTCAAATAGCTGGTATTACAGGCACCCACCACCACACCTGGCTAATTTTGTATTTTTAGTAGAAACGGGGTTTCACCATGTTTGTCAGGCTGGTCTCGAACTCCTGAGCTCAAGTTATTCACCCATTTCGGCCTCCCAAAGTGATGGGATTACAGGCATAAGCCACCACACCCGCCCAGCCTATTCATTTGTTTCTAATTCTAGATCTTGAGTCAGTTGGAGTAGTCTTCCTACCTCCAAGGTTTACAATTTTACACATTTTGACATACTTTTATGGCATATATTTTTTCATTTACTTAATAAGATTAGATTTTTAAATTTTTAGATTTTTGAAATTTTGTATAGCATAATATGTGGAGATGAGAGAGAGAGAGAGAGACAGAGAAAGAAAAATAAAAAGATATATTACCCTGGGATCTTAAAAACATAATGAATAGACTTTTATCAAAAGATTAGAGAGGTGCCACTACCATGCCGCATATTATTATTCATATGTGGCTTGATCACTGGATTCCCTTTCCATTAATTTTTCTTTCTTGTCCATTCATATCCCAGATTCAAATTGCTCTGTTAAAGCTTAATAATATATTTTGGTATTTCAAGGACTAGTCTCCCCATGTTTACTCGTTTTTTCTTTCCTTCGGTGTTTCCCTTTTATGCTTCTTTTTTCATATGCATATTAGAACCAGTCATTTGAGACACAGTATGTAAAATAACATTAAAAAGTAAAAAGTAAATTAAGGAGAATTGATGTTTCCATGATGTTGAATATAATTACACACAATCTTAGTATGCCTTTTCATTTATTAAAGCCCAACTTTTATGTTTTAAATTTCCTTACATAGGATCTGCACATTTCTTATGTTTATTCCCATGTAATGTTATTTTGCATTACTACTGTCAAAATGTTTATGTAGAAGTTGATTTTATGTTTAGTATCATCCTGATATAAAATATCGTGAATGATAAAACATTTCTCCCTTTGTCTGCATTTCTCCTAGTACTCTGGTTTCCTCCCACATGCCAAAGTTAGGTGAATGAGCATGTATAGACTGTCTCAGTGGGAGTGACTGTGTGTGTGTGTGTGTGTGTGTGTGTGACTGTGTGTGTGTGTGTGTTTGTGAATGTGCTCTACAATGGGATGGTGTCCTGTCCAGGGCTGGTGCCCATCTTGCACCCTGAGCTGCCTGGATGGCTTCCAGCGCCTGCCACCCTGAACTGGAATAAGCACGAAAATAATTACCTAATTTTGAAATGGTTATTTTTTATATCTATATATAGCTAAAGTTTATTTTAATGTTGAACATTAGGAGTGTTTGGTTTTGTTTGTTTGTTTGTTTGTTTTGAGATGGAGGCTCACTCTGTCACCCAGGCTGGAGTGCAGTGGCGCTATGTTTGGTCTTTGTTTAGAAATGTAGTGATGTTTTTGTGACCAGAAATATGCCTAGGAACTTACCTCTTATTTATATCATTAGCCTATGGTAAAACTCGTTTCACATTGAAGTTGCAGTTTCCAAGAACCTATGGACTAAGGTAAGAGAGGCCCTATTGTACTTCGAATATGTGCATTGAGAGATTTTAAGATTATTGAGAAAAAAATTAGTTTTATTGTTGTTATTGTTGTGGTTGTCATTACAAGACCTCCTTCTGTTGCCCAGGCTGACATACAGTGTTTCTATACCATAGGCCACTGCAGCCTCCAATGCCTGAACTCAGCTGATCCTCCTGCCTCAGCCTCCAGAGTAGCTGGTACTACAGACACACACCACCCCACCCAGCTTCCTTTTCTTTTAAAAACATCACAATCACAGACATACCTGCACACACTTGTGTTGTCTTGACCGTTTTCTTCTTCTTTTTAAAAATTTAGCTGTTTCATTGCATTTTGTTTCATTGTAATCTGATGTTCTTTCAGCAGCAAAATAATAATTATCTCACTTTTTAAAATCTGGAAATATATTACCCACAAGTAAACTAAGAATCACAGATTTAGGAAATCTGTTAAAAGCATGTGGAAGAACATAAAATATTCACATTGCCAATGGAATAAAAGGTAATTTATTTTTATTTGATCTTGACAAATAGATAAATCTAAATTTCAGAATTCTTCAAACATTTGTTTCCATTTTCCCCCAAATTAAATGAAGACAAGGTAATGAACCTTATCCCAATTTTTCTTAAATTTTACATCTAGAAAATGATGAGTCAACACCTGTCTCTCAAAAGGAAAAAAAAATGCTCTTTTTAAAAAGAATTGATAGAATAATAAATAATGGTACCAGTTGCCTATTTTTCTATTTTCTCAGTCTTAAAATCAGGGCAAATTCATTTTCCAGTGAACATAATTGACAGTGCATATTGGCACTTTTGGACTGTGGCTTAATCATTTATTAGATATCAAAGCTGTGTCTTTTGAGCAGAGGTGGAAGACAATAGGTTGAACTGCAGCTCAATAAAGCCATTATACAATCAAGCAGTCTACATTCCATAGCACTCCCCCTAGACCAGGAGTCAATTCTTCTGCATTTCTTCTAGCCTGCACTGCTCCCTTTGCTCTAAGGTTGTTAATATAAGGGATGTGGTTTTATGTTTGTACGGACTGACTTTTACATACTAGTTATTAAAAGTAGCTACCCAATTCTTATTAACTCCATCACTTTAATTTGCAGAGACAATATCTCCTAATCCTTGGATGAATAATGTCTAATACAGCATGGTTATTGTTTGCTACCCAGAATTTTTGTCACACAGCAGAAAACTGACATCTGCTCTTGTGCCACTCTTATTCCTATATCAGAGTGTTCATTGGCAACTCATTAAAATATCTTTTAAAATTTAAGACTAAATAAAGACTCTGCCTTTTTTCTTTCTTTCTTTTTTTAACAGGCACAAACTGAGAGAATTTTTTTTTTTTACCAGCAGATATGCACTGAAAGAAATGTTAAGGAAGATCTGAAGCAGATGTATTACACTATTTCACAGAAACAGGGATCTACACAAAAATACAAAAATGGAATAAATAAAGGTAAAAATGCAACTTGTATCTCTTCATTTTAATTGCTCCAAAAGGAAACTGACTTTTTAAAGCAAAAGAGTAGCAATATCTTTATAGCACATGTAAAAATAAAATGGATGAAAAAACAGCATAAAGGATGAAAGAAAGCATTGTGAATCTATACAATTGTAAGATACTTAACTCCACACACGAAATGGAATACTATTTGAAGGAAGATTCTAATTGTTTAAAGATGTACATGGTAAGCCCTAGAACAATATTTAAAATATTTAAAGCGATGAATAAGTCAACGGTATAAGATACATTGAATCTTGAAAAACCTTATTAACCAAAAAAGGGCAGAAAAGAGGAAAAACAGAAAAAAACAGGAATTAACTACTGAAGTGATATTTTAATACAACTATATCAATAATAACATTGAGCATTAACAGTCTAATAACCAATTAAAAGACAGAAACTGTCAAATGGGATAAAAAAGCAAGACTCAACTATGGGCTACCCACAGAACAAGCCTAATTTAAAAACAAAGGCATAAATTCGTTAAAAGAAAACTGATAAAAACATATATAACATTCAAATAGCAAATTTTAGAAAAAGAACTAAAACAGTTACATTAATTTCAGACAAAGTAAACTTTAGAACGAGAAATTAACCAGGACTGAAAAGAAATACTATACAATGATAAAAGGATCAGCTCTCTAAGAAACATAAAAACCTGAAATGTAAATGAACTAATCACAGAACTTCACAATATATACAGCAAAATTTGACAGAACTGAAAGGAGAAATAGATCTTTCCACATATAATAAGAGACATCAACACCTCTCTCATAGTAATTGATAGAACAAGTATACAGAAAATCAATCTCTCTGCCAATGAAGATTTTTTTCTCATTTACTCAGACATAAAATGTCATGTTATCTTCAATTCCTCCCTTCCAATACCTCGTCTCTACTCAAGACTTAAATATTATGTCAGCCTGTTACTTCTCTTTGAGGGAATATATGTGATCTCTAAGACTCATGGAAAGTTGGAAATCATATCTTGGGATGATAATAGTACTCATATTTATAAGGGATAAACCACTAACAGATAAATTAATTAGCAATTATTAGAAAACAATGGTTTAATTTTTAAAATAGGACGTTACTCCTCAGTTCATTTCATCAAAGTCATCATGGGGACATTGCTATCTATGAAAATATTACTAGGTCTTCCTCATGGAACAGTTGCTTGTGTCCAAAGAAAACTTCACAGAAACTGCATTGACACTAACATTTAAAAAGTTGCCTAAATTTCAAGTCACTTTAAATTGCTCTGTTGACATCAGCAATGTGTTCACATAAGATATGTGAAGGTTCCTCAGCTATCTTTAATAGCATGTCTTGCCAGAGAATAACATTGTCACTTTATTTTTCTTAACTGTATATATCATAAGAGACAGAGCGAAATATTAGATGAAGCTGTTTTTCATTAAACATTTCACTGATGACCCTTGTGGTTTTTTAAGATTTTTTCTTTGTGTGTGTGTGTGTGTGTGTGTTTACCTTTTGAAAACAAACTACTAATATAGTACTTTTATTTTGGGAATATGATTTTCTGACTTTTTATGCTTGGAAACAGGTGATAAGTGAGGTAACATCTCTCAGAAATTATTTGTAACTAAAAATTCTAATGATATATCTGTCAAAACAAATTTGAAGAAAATAAAGAACTAACCATATTTTACAGATTTTTAAATATGTGATAAAAATAGTTTATTTCTGAAAGTAGATTTATAGAGTGGTTAAAAATAGAAGAGTTCATAAAACCCAAATCTATTGTTAACCTGGATAGTAGGGAGCAATGGGATAGGTCTTCTCATGGTCTGCCTGAGACTAAGGGAGTTGGTAAGTTCCATGATTCAAGAAAGAGTGCAGGGCAGTCAATTAAGGAAATGAGAATTAAGCAAATGCCTGCCAAATGTGATAGTCCAAATCTACTATGAACGTTTCTAACAATTTGAATGAGAGACGAGAGTGCCTGCATTGGCATGGACAGATATAGAGATGGAGATTAGTGTATAAAGATTGAATTTTTTAGGGGAATGATGCAGAGTGATCTTCCCTGTCAAATGTACTTCTGAGTTTGCTACAGCTGGAAGGAGGAGAATATTGTTTGAGTTTGTAAGATAAAATATCATGGTAAATCAACATTTATTCACATTGCTTAAAAAATCCATCTGTGATTCCAACTCTGCCTTCTCTTCCTACACCTCACTTCATTCTCCAATTATCCTCTCTTGGTCTACTTGAACCCTATGTTCCAACCATTGTCATTATTCACTGTACTTTTATATTATTCCTTAGCAAATACATAGTCATTGTGCAATATTTGGCTTAAGTTTCACACTCACTCTGTGGCCCCTAATTCAGATATAATTGAAAACTCCATGTTCAGTGGCTGCATATATCTAATAAAACAGTTAGGAAAATTATCACACTCATTTATCTGTGTCAAAATCTATTCCTTTTCAAATTTAAGCTGTTTATAATCTAGATATTTAGAAATTGATGTATTTCCTGATTCTGGAGCAATGCCTGGCATATAATAGGTATTTAAATAATACCTGTTGTATACATATATAGAGGGCCAAATAAGCAAATTGTTTCTTTATGCTTGGAAACAGAAGCATCGTGAGACTGACAGATGACCTTGGACTAAGAGGCAAGTGCCAATGGCTTCAATTTAATTGAAAACTGAAAGAGCTGGCATTTATGGTCTTTAGAGCTCTAAAGTTTCAGGCCCATGTTTTTTCTTATATTTAAATATTTACCTGGTAATATTAACTTAAAAAATTTTAAAAAATAATTAAGTATTTTAAAATTACAGTGTAAATATATTAAAACAATACAGTATATATATATATATATATATATAAATAAAAACTTGCCATTTCCACATGTATAATACCAATTCTGTTTTATGTTAAGATTAAATTGAATTTTATTTCATTCAATAAACGGTTCTCTTTTACCCAGAAGAGAGCATTAGCTATAAAGTAACCTGTAACTTTTACCTACATCTATGAAGATCTCTACCTTTATAAGTAAAAAAACCATAGTGCTATTTAAGTTATTTTATTTCCACAGGTAGAGCAAAGCTAATGTTTAAACTTAATGATACTTCATATCATGATATTGTAAAGGTTTACATTTCACATTATGGGAATCACTAATATATGATTCTCAGTCTCTATTATTATAATGTTTAAGATCCACGATTACTTAAAATAATAGGCTGCAGTTCCCTTGCCTCATTTTGCATAAAAGTTTACCTAACATATTATATTTTTAACTACCAGCATTATATATTTTATGTGCACCTACAGAGATATTATGCATGCATTACCACATTAATGTTCATAAGAGAAGTAGAAATTGTTCAGACACAACTTTTTATACTTGTGTGTTTGAGTGAATGCTGGATATTAAGAAACCTGATACAGCAGGATAAAGTATAATCTGTTGTGTTGCCTTGCACTAATTTGGTCAATTGTGAATATCCAGTGACTTTAGTCAATAGTAAGTATTCAACAGAGTAACAAAAGATTTCCTGTTCTAGAACATAAATTTTATTGTGTATAATTAAGGCAAACCACATGATTTTATGAAATCATATATATTATATATATATACACACATTATATGTATTTTATGTATCATATATTTTATGTGTATATATAATACATGAAATCCATATATATAATCCATCATATATATATAGTTGATATCCTTTGGTTTTTTGATACTTAAACGTTAACAGAATTGGTTTTCATTTTTTGGGGAGCAGTTTCAGAGACATTGTAAGCCTTTGAAAAATAAAAAAAAAAATGGGTCTAGACATACAATATTCCATCCTCTTTGGCTCCTATTTTCTAGCCCATCCTCATTTTAAATTATCTGATGCCTATTCTAAATTTTGAAATGTTTGGCTAAACATTACACTAAATATGACTCTTTTGTCATGTTAAGTGTTTACCTTTCATTATTTTAAAGTTATCATTTAACTTTAGTTAAATGGTAGTGGTAGTTTCAAAAATACAACAGTAACTTTATTTAGAAATTATTTTTAAAGGTCAATTGATAATGAAATGCCTGCTGTTATGAAATAATGTTCTTATCAAAAGGATTTTGTTTTTAATAATGATAATAACAGCAACGACACATCCTATGAGTAGGCACTCTTCTAAGCACTTTATATAGTGTTAATAATCTTTACAAAACCTATGAGGTATGTACTATTACTGTCTCCATTTCACCTATGAGAAACCTAAGGCATGGAGAAGTTAATTACTTGTGCTAGATTACCCAGCTGCACATCCATGAGCCATACTCTTATTGAAATATGATATCAAAAGTTGATGACTACATAACAGTTTTCATGACACTAAAAAGTATCCCTAACGCATTAAAGACTTAATGGATAACTCAAAACTCTAAAAATTACTAGAAGAAAAAATAGGGGAAAAGCTGCTTGACATTGGTCTTGGCAAATATTTTTTTGGATAGGATCCCCAAATTACAAGGAACTAAAGCAAAACTAAACAAATGAGATTACACCAAACTAAAAACCTTCTACATAGCAAAGGAAACAATTAACAGAGAAGAGACAACCTGCAGTATAGGAGAGAATATCCACAAACCATACACCCGATAAGGGGTGAATATGCAAAATATATAAGGAACTCAACTCAATAACAAGAAAACAAGAACTTGATTAGAAAGTGGGCAAAGGACCTGAATAGACTCTTTTCAAAAGAAGACACAAATGGCCATGGGTACCTGGAAAGATGTTCAACATCACTAATCATCAGGTAAATGCAAATCAAAACTGCAATGAGATCTCACTCATGCCTATTAGAACCATTATTATAAAAAAGGCAAGAGATACCACGTGTTGATGAAGATATGAAGAAAAGGTAACCCTTATATACCGTTGACAGGAATATAAAGTGTTGTGGTCGCTATGGAAAACAGTATGGAGGCTGCTTAAAAACTTAACAAATAGAATTACCATAGGATCCAGCAATTTCACTTCTGCTACACATCTAAAGGAAATTACATCAGTATGCCAAAGAGATGTCTGCACTCTCATGTTTATTGCAGCATCATTCACAATAACCAAGATATAGAATCAATCTGTGTCTATCAACAGATAAATGAACAACATATTACACACACACATCCACACACACACAGGTACACACGTGCACATACATAATGGAATAGTATTCAGCCTTAAAAAATGATGATCCCATCATTTACAACAACAGGAACAAATTTGGAAGAAATTATGTTATGTAAAATGAGCCCAGCACAGAAGGAAAAGTTCTGCATGATCTTATTTATACATGGAATCTAAAAAGTTGAACTCATAGGAGTAGAGAGCAGAATGGTGGTTACCAGGGCTGGCAAGAGGTAGGGGTGGGGAAGGGGAGATGTTGGGCAAAGGACACATAACTTCAGTTAGACAGGAGGAATAAGTTCTGGAAATCTATTGTACAGCATTGTGACTATATTCAATAACAATGTAATGTATATAATACTTGAAAATTGCGAAGACAGTAGACCTCAAATGTTTTCACACATACAAAAAAAATGATGTGTGTATGGTGACAAATATATGTTAATTATCTTCATTTAATCATTCTGCGATGCACACATATGTCAAAACATCATATATACCTCATAAATGTATACAGCAAATATAAATAATAACCACTTCTTGACACGTATTTTGGTGAGATTGGCATATCCATTCACTGAACTAACACTGTTGAAGTAGCACTACTTTATTTCATTATAGCTTCAAACTTTTATTTTTGATTCAGGATTTGCTCCGTGGGTATAGTGCATGATGCTGAGGTTTGGGGTATGAATGACTTTGTCACTCAGGTAGTGAGCATAGTACCCAATAGTTTTTCAATCCTTGACCCCCCTCTTTTTCTCCCCATGTAGTGGTCCCCAGTGTTTATTGTTTATATCTTTATGTCCATGTGTACCCAATGTTTAGCTCCCACTTACAAGTAAGAACATGTTATATTTGGTTTTCTGTTACTGAGTTAATTCACTTATGATAATGGCCTCCAGCTGCATCCATGTTGCTGCAAAGGAAATGATTTTATTCTTTTTTATGACTGTGCAGTATTCTATGGTGTATATATATCACATTTTCTCTAAATTCTCCAATGAAGGACACCTAGCTTGATTCCATGTCTTTGCTATTGTGAATAGTGCTGTGATGAACATGTGAGGGCAGGTGTCTTTTTGCTAGAATGATTTGTTTTCCTTTGGATAATATACCCAGTAATGGGATTGCTGAGTCGAATGGTAGTTCTGTTTTTAGTTCTTTGAGAAATCCCCAAAACGGTTCCCACAGTGGCTGAACTAATTTACATTCCCAGCAGTGTACAAGTATTCCCTTTTCTCTGAAGCCTCACCAGCATCTGTTATTTTTGACTTTTTAGTAGCAGCCATTTCAACTGGTGTGAGATAGTATCTCGTTGTAGTTTTGATTTGCATTTATCTAATGATTAGCAATCTTCGGCATTACTTCATGATTGTTGGTCACTTGTATGTCTTCTTTTAAGGAGTGTGTGTGTGATCATGTTTTTTACCTACTTTTAATGGGGATATTTGTTTTTTGCTCGTTGAATTGTTCAAGTTCCTTATAGATTCAGGATATCAGACCTTTGACAGATTCATAGTTTGTGAATATTTTCTCCTGTTCTGTGGGTTGCCTGTTTACTCTGTTAATAGTCTCTTTTGCTGAAGTAGCACTCTTAAAAATGTCTTTTATACATATATCTTTAAACACTATACCACAGGTGTTACAGTGTGGTCCGTACATCCATTTACTTATAAAAAGACATTCTCAAGCTGTGTTTTGTGAGCCATCTTAATGTTACAATCACCTTTTATTTCTATCTGAAACTATCTTCTGTTTATGACGAGAGTTTCTGTTATGCCTATGGATGGTTACTTTTATGTGTCAATCTGGCTAACCCAGTTCTTTGGTAAAACACTAGTCTGGATGTTGCTGTAAAAGTATTTTGTAGACATGATTACCATTTCCAATCAGTTGACTTTACTGTTTATAATGAGGACTATTCTTCATAACATAGGTATGACTTATCCAATCAGTTGAAGATTGTGAGAGCAAAAATTAAGGTTTGCCAGAAAAGGAGGTGTCCAGCTTCAAGAGTGTAATAGAAACACTTCCTGAGCTTCCAGTACTGGCCTGTCCTACAAATCTTCGATTCCTCAGCCTCCAGAATCATGCAAGTTAATTGCTTAAAATAATTGCTTAAAATTTATCTGTCTCTGTCTCTCTTTCTCTCTGTCTCTCTCTCTCTCTCTTTCAACCACTTCCAGGGATGAAGCAGTACATTATAAAGATAAAACGAGAACATTATTGAACATTTACTTAGTAATTTTATACAGTATGAAAATAAAACATTTCTCATTTTGAAATCTTGAATTTAGTTTTAGAATTTAACAAATTCATAAAGTTAGAAAAATTGTCTTAAATATTTAAAATAGTGATTGCATTAAGTCAACTGCTTTAATTTTGAAGTCTACTATTTTTTTCGAAAGTGGTTAGAGTGGCTTTATGTCTTCCTCATATTTATTTCCTCTGTATGCAATGTCTTATAAAAGTGACGAGGAAGGGAGTAATTACTTGCACCCAACATTTCGGGGCCCCTTAAACTTTTGTCTGTCTCTTCATTCATCTTCTGATCTTATCATTAACATCTCCATGAAGTAAGCTTGACTTAGATTTACTTTCTGGTTTGATTATCTTTTTATTTTATATAGATACCTTTTTCATTAAGAGTTGAAAGTGTTATTGCAGAAAAAAATACCTGTAGGACTGAAAAGACAAGCATAGCCAACTATATTGATCTTTTAATAAAATTTTACTTAGGTATGCAGGCTCAGAAATTTTTAATGTATTGAATTTCCCTTAACAAGTAGCATTCTATATTTTCATTCCTTGCTCTTCTTTTCTGTTTGTGGCCATGAAGGGAGATTTTAAATCCAGTCGGAAAAAATTTAAATTCCTTCTTAATAACATGAGTCTACTCTATGTGCATTAATTTCAGGGGACACTGGCATTAGTGTTCTCTTAAGGATTAGTAGTCTCTATTTTCCATAATTGAGTTATCCAAAAATGCATTCAAGCAGAAGCAATATTATGTCCATACATGGTAATGTAGGTCTTTTAAGCCATAAAGATATTTTTTAGAGATAAAGCAGAAGAAAAAAACCACCTTAGGTACATTGACATTCTCCTAAGGATAACCAGTATATTTTAAATTACATCATTGGCTCTATAATTCCATTATTTTAAATAAATATTGCATGTGAAAATGAAACTGGCATAAGATATTACAAGGATATATCACTAAAGGTTTATTCAGGAAACAAATATATGTTTTCTTGTTAACAAGGGTTTAAATGAAATTATGACTTTTGGTAACTGTTAGAAGAACTGGAGAAGAGAAAATTAAGAAAGATACTCCTGCAGATCTGGGTAGTTGCTCCCCAAAGTCTACACTCATGTAGATCTACATATGTGTAGATCTTGGACCAGACTAGGGCAGCTTTAGGAGTATGGCTTGTCTCTGTTTTGCACGGACCAAGAGTGCATGTGAGACAAAAGGAGTTCATGGGAAAATCTGAAATGCTCTCCACAAGGCAGACTGGAAGCTAGGAGACAGTCTGAGAAGCTGCTGACTTTGCATTAAGGGAATTTGTGGAATAAACATCAAAGTTAAACCACTGATGAAGCTTCTGGGTCTAACACCCATGGCCTTACAGGAGTTAAGTTTTACTTCTACCTTCCAAATCTCCAGGAAATTCCCATCATTGGAAATATCTAACTCCGAACTAAACAAGGAAGAGTGTCCAGGCGTGGATGGAAATGGTGGTCAGAGTGCCATCCTAATCACAGATAACCCATCACACACAAAAAATGTAGCTGTCTCTTTATATTGTGGTGCACAGAGTTATGAAATATCTAACACAAATGTGAAACCTGGATAATTCTGCCAAAAAGATCTGGAAGTCAGGCTAATTGGGAAATCACAAATAACATCACACTGAGGGAGTTTGTACAGAAGGAATTAAATGAAGCAGAAACCAAGAAAAGCAGATATGAAAAAACAATAATAACCTAGAGAGAAATTGAAAGAGTGGGAATCAGTCACTTGTGGGACTTGCGTGAAAACTGTGCTCTGGTATCAGGTAAATTTGGTTAGACATTTGGGGCACATTTCTTTTCTTGTCTTATCTGGCAAATGTGGATTTTTGGTTCTTGCAACAAAAAGTGCCCCAACCAGAGAAACTTCCCAGCTAAAATATGCTAATCAATATAAACATTTAAAAATAACATAATTAACTGTTATCCTTATAAAATGAACTGATAAATCAGCATAGCATAGTAAATGCAGACTGTGGAGATAGGATATCTGGATTCAAATTTTATCTCTGTCACTTATTAGCTGTGTGATCCAGATTAGCTGTGTTTTATAAGAGAGTTACCCTATCTATCTGTGCCTCAGCTTCCCATGTATCAATTTAGGATGCTATTATTGTGAGGTATTAAGAGGATTAAATGAATTACTGTCTGTAGAGCTCTTACAAATGTTCCTAGTAAGTAGTAAGTACATGTTAATGCTTGTTAAGTTAATAATGATGGATAAAGGGATGAACCTTAAAATAGAAAATTATTTTTAAAAATTCTCTCTCGCAATATAACAGAGACCAAGATCCTTACCGCAAGTATTCCAGAAAAGACAATCAAGAAAATAATGAATAGTAGGAGATTTCATGGCCACTATCTGTAAATTTCCTGTGCTCTATTGATTCTTCTTTCAATTCTAATGAGTGTGCCATTTAGAAGTAGGCTGCTAAAAGAGGTCTTGGTCAATAAGATTTCTCCCTTCCGTTAATCAATAGGGACTATCCAGTTAGAAGTGTTATCAGAATAATAATTGATCTCAACATCGGAAAATCTGGGCTCTTAAATGAAACGATAGCGGAGGTAGTTAAAAAGATCCCATGGACTAATGAGTTCCACGATATGTAATTATTTTCTGTTATTTATCATGAAATTCTAGGCTCTAACTGGATAATAGTGATGTCAGTGGACCCTTAGGTGTACTCGGATTAATAATAAAAACAATTGTGTACAACAAATGATTAAATAAATGAACAATAATCCAACATATTCTATGTTCAACAAATGATACCATTCAGTGTAAGGCCTTACTTTGTTACTAGATTATAAACGTTTTCCTAAAAATGAAATTTTAAAGATGTTTTGTGTAGGATTTTGGGTTGTTTTCAGTGGAAGATCTGCCTATGTACCTATCTCACATATTATAGGAACTGACCTACTTTATTATATCTGTTTTTCCTCCTTTCTTTCCTTCTTCCTTTCCTTTCCTTCTTTTCTTTCTTCCTTTCCTCTTCTCTTTCTTCCTTTATTTTTCTTTTCCTTCTTGATTTGTAAGATCGTTAGAGATGCACTCATGTTTCCCAATGAGTAAAGCTACTAATAAATTCGAAAAAAATCAGCAGCTTTTGCTCTGTATATTTCATTTTGTTAGTTGAACTGTTTACAAGGTCATTTTTGTTATCGAGTGTTTTTGTTGTGATTCTTTTACTTTATTTCTAATCTCCACTTTAAGTTTCATATTATGATATCAGCATTGCTATACTGGCTTTCATTTTTATTTGCCAATTCTAAAAAATTCCCTATTTTAATTTGCATGTTTTATGTATTTTTTAGATGTTGCCCTTGCAAAGAACATAAAACTAAATTTTTCACTGAGCTAGTTTATATTCAATATCATAGACTACATGGGGGCAGTATCTGCTACATCTACATTGCCACAGTGTTGGGCACCAAAGAAATAATTGAGAAACCTTTGTGGCTTAACCTTTGTTCATTTACCAGAACTACTCCCTTCAAATGCAGTCTGTTTTAATCCTTTCATATTCTTTATTAAACTGAAATCTGGCTTCTCTATGGTAAGCGTTTCTCTCTCAAGTGGAGCTACTTTTTTTTTTTTTAATCTCTCTTGTATATTGACAGTGTGAGCTTAACACACATGAATACTTTTTATACAAGAAACACTTTTAGGTATCTATTCTGGGCCTATAGTTATGATAGGTATTATACATTTTAAGTTAAACAAAATCAAAACAGACATTCCTGCTAGAGAGTTGCAATAAACCAGGGGAAGGAGACTAAAATAAATCACTACAGTTTGGAATTAATTTTACAGTAAAAGAATCAACAAGGCACTTTATGGGCAGCAGAAAAAAAGGCATCTAGCATCTCTATGCTGTTTTGAATTCTGAACGAGGGTAGGGGATAAAATGGTTAGAGAAGGCTTCACAAAGGAGGTATCACTTATGCTGATTTATAAATAATTAGCGAAATTCCAAAGGACAGACAAAAAGAAGGTATCCCACAGAAAAAGCCAGTGTATTCAAAGAACATGAGAGACCAGGGAAAGATGTATGAACTGCAGTTGCCAACTTAGAGTTAGATTAAAGACAGTCTTAAAAGCCACATCACTAGGAATGGAATTTGTCGAGCAGTTTGCTTGTACCAGCTTGTGAAATTCAACTCTGTGCATGTCTTTCCAAATTGGCCTTTAATTAGGTAGCTTGAAATTCAGCATAACTGGAGTAATTATACTACAAGAATTGGCAAACACTACAAACCAGGGCTTTTTAGCCCAGAGATCCAATTGTTATGTGTCTAATAGCACTCTACTTCCTTAATCATATGTGAAATGAAGAGCCATTAAAAAAATTTAAATCAGGGTATGACACATAGATTTGCATTTCTATTAGTTTCCTATTGCTGCTGTATCAAATTACCACAAATCTAGTGGTTTGAAACACCATACATTTATTTATTGTATTGTCCTGGAGATCTGAATTCTGAAATGGGTCTCAAATGGCTAAAAGCAAGGTGTTGCCAGGGCTGCATTCCTTCTGAAAGCTTTAAGGGAGAATCTTCTTCTATTTTTATTTATTTATTTATTTACCTTTTTCAGCTTCTACAGGCTGACTACATTTCTTGACTCATGTGCTCTTTATTATTCAAAGTCAAAAATGGCTGAAAGAGTCTTTTACATAGCACAGCACTCTGACACTATTCCTTATTCCTTGCACTTACAGGGGCCCTTGTGATTATGTTGGGACCAGCTGAATAATCTGAGATATCTCCCCCATCTCAAGGTCAGCTGATTAGCAAACTCAATTGCATTTGCAAACTTAATTCCTCTCTGCCACATAACACATATTCACAGGTTCCAGGGATTAGGAGGTGGACATCTTTAGGGGGACAATTATTCTGCCTACTGTCACACTCAGTAACATTTTTTCTGGAAGTGCTATGGAACATGAGGCTTCAAGACCCTAGGTTAAGATATGGCAATACCTACTTGAGACAAGATGAGAGTTTGAACTAAGTTAGTGAAAGTTAAAAAAAAAAAGAAGGTAATGATAAGTGATGACTTCATCACTGAACATAATAGTATCCGGAAAATAAATGAGCCAAAAGCCTTAACAAAATGCAAAACTATATCAACGATGAATGATATTATTTTCATTTCCATTAAGAGTAAATGTAAAAGTTACGGAGTTTACATTTCGGTAAAATTGCCTATTTTTTATTAGTCAGACTGCAAATCAAAACTGCAGTGCAATAGAGACTTCAAGCAATTTATCAAATCCTAGCAAGTAAAAAGCAGTTATTTCGATTCTTGAAATTTTTCTTCTTTGTCTATCCTTTTGTTCTAAACATTCTTTGCACAGCTTTGAAATAAGTAACGGTTGATGGGAGAGACAAATATTGCTATGTCTTTATATCTTGACTGTAAAGCCCACTGTTAAGAAGAATTCATACTAGCCTTCACTGGCATCTAGAGCTTGCATAATAGCCTACATGTCTTGTATCTCCAACAAAATAGCACAAACTGCTAATAAAACTTATGGAAAAAAAATATTTGCCATTGATGTAAGAAGGCACAATTATATATATTGGTAAAATAATGAGATAAAGTAACTTAGCTCTTGCTAAGAAAACTTGTTGCTAGCTCTTACCAGTAAAAAGAGGAAAGGATTACATTATGCCTATTCCTTATAATCAGTGAAAAACAAATGGTTGCTTTATAGTCAAAAATTTGCCAGTTGTAGTATTGCTGAACTTTGTAAAGTGATTAACGGTGACTATAGCACTGGCACAAAGTAGATGTTCAACAAACTTTTATTGAACAAATAAAACTGGAACAAAGTTTAAATCTTTCTCAAAAATGGAAAGCTAGATAAATGTTTATTGATAACTCTTATAATTCTACACATTCATATTTGTGAACATACACATTCTGCCAGGGCACACTGAAGTGAGCCACAGCTATCTCTACAAGTGCCACAGTGCTTCCAAATTTCTTCTTACTGCCATTCTTTGCCTCCTTAAATTCAGAGAGTATCACATTATTCCTGGTAAAATCAATATACAGTCAATCACTCCTCTACCTAAAACCCTTTAGTGACTTCCTATTTCACTGAGAATAAAGTTCCCTCTCCTTGCTCGCCAGGGCGCAACATGACTGCCACCTGTGTAGATATCTGATGTCAGAGGAGGCTTCCACTCACTGACACCATCTTCCAGTCGTACCAACATTTTTTTTTTATTATTATTCCTGAGACAATTTACCTTTCCCCCCATCTTTTAGGCCTCGTCACTTGCTGCTGCTCCTTCCTGGAACATGCTACCCCGAAATTTTTGCCCTGTCATCTCTGGAGAGAGGCCTTCCCTGACCACCTTGACTAAAGTAATCCTCATCCTTCCCACCATGCCACGGTATACCCTCAATTCGCACTTCTCATTGAGCTCTTAAGTCTACGTACATCTCAATTTCTTGTTTTTGTTTCTCTGCTTTATTGTTCTCACCTTCATTAAAAGCTAAGCACCATAACAGCAAGTTTAATATTTCTTTGTTTTTATTGTGCTATCTCCAATAATTTCACTATGGCATGGCTCAGGGTAAGTCTTCAGTGAATATTTCTTGTACAACTGAAAGCATAGATTACTTTTAAATTTAAGTCCAATATACACAGTGGTATGCATATGCAATTAAATTACATTTTCTGATATGTCTAGGGCTGACAACACACAGTCACCACCCCTAAACTATTACATAAACAACACTCCCATTCACTGTTTGTTCAGACAAAATATAAAGCATTTTTACTCATTTTACTCTCTCCCACAACATCTAAACTTTAGCAAATTCTGTTGGCTCTGCCTTCAAAATATATCGCAAATCTGACAAACCTCATGTTTCACTTCTAGTAACTTAATCCAAGATGACTCATTTCTCTTCAAGACTTCCATGAATTTTTTTTAAAGTCAAACATTTAATTTTAGCCATGTTAGTTTTGAGAGGGCTATAGGACATTTATGTAGACATATCATGTGGGAAAAAATTTATAAAAGACAGGTGCAGGGCAGAATACAGTGAAATATAAAACTGGGAATTTTCAGCATGTAGATGGTGTTAAAGACATGTCTGGATATATTTGAATAGGGAGTTTAAATGGACACGATACTAGAGTTGAAGGCTGAATGGAAGAGTTTTGAAAGAGAAGGTGGTCTGAGAAAAAAAAAAAAAAAAAGCATGAGAAGTCAGAGTCAGTGAGATTTGAGGAACACCAACAAAAATGTATTCACCTAGTCACCAAAATTAGGAAGAAGTTCAAAAGGGAGGAATTAATCAACTCTATCACGTGGCACTGAGAGAACAACTAAGATGAGGGCTGAACATTGAGCCTTGGATTTAGCAGCCCTGAAAACAAGCATCTCAATTTAGTGATGAGAGTAAAAGTTTAAGCAGAATGAGTTCAAGAGAACATTAGAGGAGATAAATCACAGCAGATTGTAGGGAAAACCCTTATAAGAACCTTCACATAAATGGGGTCAGAGGTAGGCGGTGGCTTTTGCAGGGTCATATGAATATTTAAAAATATTTAGGTTTGGGTTAGATTTATTCTTCAATCCAGAGAATTCATTTCAGAGGACTTCATGATTGGGGTACACAGCATTGTTCTTTATAAGAGCTTATTAATATTTCTTAATTATAATAGAATGATTTTGAAGTCATATTTTATTTTGAAGAACTATATATTTTTACAGATGGAATAAAGGTTCTATAAAATAATTTTACACATATTTTAAAATTCAACTAAGTCAGACTCCTATCTCTCTCATCCAAATCAAAATGAAAATTAGTACTACAGTAGATAAAAACACAACTCAAATGTATTATATTACCTACTCTATCTTCCCTTTATGGTGATGGGACATTATTATGGGGAAGATGTCTTCACTGTTACCTTCTCCAATTGACTAATGAAGAAATAATTCTGTAATTCCCCTATCTACTCATTCCATCTCTTCCTCATGTATTTAATACCCTAAAGTTTAATTGTTCTTGCTTTCTCTGTGTATTTTAGGGTTAAGCACTTTATTAAACAAAAGCTTCATGTTGCTCTTTTAATATTGATAATAATTATGTTTCTCACATCTATATAAGGGGCAAGAATTGCCTTTTCAATAGTCTAACACAATTTGGTAAAGCTCAATTAACCAATAATGCTATTAATCCTAATTAACAATTCATATTAGTCATTTTCAGTAGATTTATTTTTGCAACAAAATTTTTATTGTAATTATCGGATAAAACAGTGATGCCAAAAGGGTTTCTATCGTCATCTAATAATTTAATTAAATGGAGATTTACTAAACCCCTACTGTTAGTAAACTCTCACTGAAGTGAGCCTGAGTCAGCTGAGAGAATCTTCCTTTTTAGGAATATATTGCTCTTATGTTAGTCAATATAAGTTAGACTGTAATTGATTGAGTGGCAGATTACAAAAATGGCTACACTTCACCACCACTCCCAAACCATGCCCCTTTGCACTGTAGTTCTGTAACTCTTTTAATTAAAAAGAGTTCATTTCTCCACTCCTTGGATCTGGGATGACCTTTTGAACTCCTTTGCCAAGAGAATGGTGGCAGATTAACAGTGTTCAAGTTTCACACCTAGATTTCAGGAGGTCTTGGGTTGTTTTATTTTTTCCCCCTTCCTTCTCCTTGAACCCTACCCTGGGGCAGTGTAAATAATCCTATACTGGCTTTCTTAGGTTAGGAGACCATGCAAAACAGAGACAAGCCATACTCCTAAAGCTGTCCTAGTCTAGCCATTTTACACAGCCTAGCGAATGACTAGAAATACTTGAGGGTGCCTAGCCAGTATCAGTGGAGCGTAAGTAACTTTAGATCAGCAGACCTGGTCAGTTGACTCATGGTATCCTAAGCAATGGAAAATTGTTGTTTTAAGCCAATAAGTGTTTGCAGTGTTTGTCAAGCAGAAAAAAGTTAACTGATTCAGGTGGAAACCCAAAATAAAGGGATAAATTACTGAAATCTTATTGAGATGCCTTAAGACATTTTCAAAAATGTCAGTGAGGGCATGTCCCTCAGGAGCTTCTAAAACCAATGATCTGAAGATGTTAGGAATCTTTCTGGGGACTTGGCTTTGCCATTCTCTCTTATGAGACCTGGTGGAAGGACTGTGACTTAGCCAACTTTAATATTTGTCCATTTGTGTACTGGCCAAATAAGGCCAAGGATATCTTGTACAAAAGGAGTGTTCTTTGAGAACCACCACTAAGGAAGACAATTGCTAGAAAAAGAGGTTTAGGAAAGACATATTTTCTAAAATTTATTTGCTGTATAAAACCAAGCAAGAGTTAAAAAAATAATTCCCACTAAGTATCATTCATCAATTTTATATTTAAAAGACAATTATTTGGCAAATTTTGGTTACATGTATACCTACACTTACAGACAAAAATCAAACCTTTAAATCTATTGTCTGTTTCTGAAAAACATCTGAATTAATATTATCACTTGGTGATTTCATCAGTGATAATGGATGGGAGTTGCTTGAGCCAATACAATCCTGGGCAAATTGAGGATGATAATTCTCAAAAAAGTAAGGCTTTATTAGATTTGGTGGTTATGAAAAGATACATTTTATGTATTTTGAGTTAATTCTGAAATTGTTTGAGTACTAAGTCTAGAAAATAATATGATGAAGTGTAGATACATATTTGTACTTGGGAGGGTTTATTTCATATTTTTTTCAAATGATCAATTTCATCTACTGTCTTTATTTTACAGGATATCTTTATAAATTTATGTTAATTTTGAATCACTTGAAGAGTGGATCCTGACAGGGATGTAACAAAAATTCAAGGTATTATATGTAGTTTAATGCTATAACTAACTTAAGCATATAAATTTATCAAATTAATACAGACACAATATCACTTAATATTGCCTTCTTCTCCATGAATACTTTTTATCTCTGTTAATAGTCCAAATATAAAGAAACCATTGAATTGCAGACCAAAACATATATCCATCAAGCAACTGTGGATAAAAAACAAATGCAGTTTTCAAACCAATGGACTTTCTACTGTGTCACTGAGTTTTACATTTTCTTTTTGCTTTGAGCATTATTTGGATTACAAATGAGCAAGTATTTCTTGCAAAGTGTATTTTAAATATTATATTTAAATAAATATTAGTTTTTGAAAATAAACCAGTATCATTAATTTAGTGTGACTTCCTAATTAACAGGTGCATATCTAAGTCATTCAATATAAGGAAATAACTGAAGATGCTTCTTTCTTGCAAGAATCATGTTTCATAGATTATGACTCCTAGATATGGAAGTTATCTTGAAATTAATCTGTTTTAACACTCAGATTTGAATCACAAGACCATCTTTTCTACTATGTAGTCAAACAGTGGAGTAGAATCAATGATAGTGAACTTAAGATTTCCCAAATCATCATATCAGTTCTCTGAAAAATTGTTAGCTTGTTTTCACATGGAATGCAAATAGGATTTTGTTACACTGACTCATTGATCCTGCTTTTAATCCTAGGTATGTACAATTTATCTTCTCTTGACATTAGACATTACTATTTAAAGACAACTACTGTATCCCTGTAAGATTCTTCTTGTCCCACATTAACAATGGTTATTTAATGACATGATTTTGAAGCTAGCTATTGGCTGTATTTACAGTTTTTCTTCACAAAGTTTGGAATTTCTGACTTCTAAATGTTGGAATTCCTCAGAGTAACATCCTAGGGACTGCATTCTCCCCACTATATTTTCTTTCCCTTGGGATTTCATTTGTTGTTTTGTGTATTGTGACTCCCAAACATCTATATTTCACCACTATCCTCAAACTTTTAAAACCATATATTGAAAGATTATTTAAAAGCATTGCACATGAATACTTCAGAGCTAATATATATACAAATGAAAATGATCCCCTTCAAAACAAAAACAAAACAAAATAACTCCCAAATTATCTTTTTGTCTCCAATTTCTTAAAAAATGGCAAAATAATCAACTGTACTGATTTTGGAAGAAAAAAAGGGGGTCACTATGTTTTATTTTTCTTCTTCACTTTTAAAATTAAATCTATCACCAAATAATATCACTACTATACTACTTACAGAGTATTTTAAAACCAAATCTATTTATTTACGTGGCTACCACTGTAGTTCATGCTGCCACCATTTTTACCCATGACTATTGAAATAGTCTTTAAACATATATTTGTGAACATTCCAATTCACTTTCCCTAAAACAACCCAAGTGATCTCAAAAGGCAGATTTTATCAATTGTTTATCCTGCTCAAAAACCTTTAATGGGATCACATAGTCTCCCTTAACCTGGGCCACAAGGCTTGCCATGATCTTGTAGCTCATCCTTTTTCTCACTAGGTTCAATTCTCAAGGAAGCTTTTCAGATTTCTTGAAAGTGATAGACTGTTTTTTGTTTTGAACATTCATACATTCTATTGCCTCCCTCTGTCTGGAACACTCCTCTCCTGGTTAATTTATCTTACTTATTCTTCAGTACTATTTGACACTGAGAACCTCCCTTCTTAGCTTTGAAGACAATTTCTTTGATATTCATGAAACCATTTTCCTACTTTTTTTCCCACTGAGCTTTCAGCAGGTGAGAAAACAATGTCCCTACCTCCATGGGTTGTAGATTTTCTTTGTCTCAAGTTCTCTGCTATTTTGTAATGAAACACTTTTGTTAGGATTTATATTAATTCATCAGCCTGGGGACTTTACGGGGGCTTTTATTATTTATTATTTTATTTTATTTTATTTATTTTGAGATGGAGTCTTGCTCTTTCCCCCAGGCTGGAGTGCAGTGGCATGATCTCAGCTCACTGCAACCTCTGCCTCCTGGGTTCAGGCGATTCTCCTGCCTCAGCCTCCCAAGTAGCTGGAATTACAGGCATGCACCACCACGCCTGGCTAATTATTGTATTTTTAGTAGAGACTGGGTTTCTCCATGTTGGCCAGACAGGTCTTGAACTCCTGACCTCAAGTGATTCGCCTGCCTCGGCCTCCCAAAGGGCTGAGATTACAGGCATGAGCCAACGTGCCCGGCCTGACAGGGACTTTAATGTGAAAACTAATGTCATATAGTTCTCAGTGAATTTTTTCACTGATGATTTTTGTCCCTTGATTTTCTCTATTATTTAATGCTGGAAATTCTGTTATCAAGAGAATGGACCTGAAGGACTATTCCTCTTATCTTCTTATCTGTTTGATGCTATTATTCATATCTTAGTTATTTTGTTCTGTTTTCTGAGAGATTTCCTAAAACATTACATTTCAAAACTTCTACTGAGTTTTAAATTTCATTTATTACATGTATTCATGACCTCCTCTGTCTTCCGCATAGTTTTTTCATAGCATTGTTTCTGTTTTATGGAAGCATTATTTACTAATAATTAGAATTATGGATACTCATACAAGCTCCCTCACCCCCCGGCCCCAGTTATATGGTTTGGTCATGGTATTTTTTGTTACAAGCTTCCCTTAGATGTTTGGTAAGACTTGGTTTTATGTCCATGATCAAAGCTGAAAGACTAAACTACTGATGTTTGAAAGCATTTTTTTCTCTCTCTTTTTATGGATATGTAGGTGGTTTGAAGGTGCCAGTTAAACTTAAGACTCAGCACAGGCAGATCTGGGTAGGAGAATTATTAGGAAATCTCCAGTGTCTATGTCTTTAACTCTTTCCTATTGAGCTGCTAATGTTCCTCAGAAAGTACCCTTTCAATCTCTTGACTGCAGAGTAAAGATTGGGTGTACGTTGTTCCAGAGGCTCAGTGGAGAAAGAAGGCTGCGGAGTAGAAGGAGACTCCATATGCAGCTTATTTAGAGTTCCCTAATTTCTCTACTTTAAGCAGAATATTTATGCCTTCAACTATGCTGGTGACTCCATTTTAATAGTCTCTGTTTTTTCTCTTCTAAAGAGAAAATGTTCTATTCTTTTGGTATAAGAGAAGGAAAACATTGCAGCAGAGAGCCACAGGGAAAGGTATTTGCATCTGGTGAGAAGCCATAACCACAAATGTAAACATTTTTTTGATTTCTATCAACATAAATTAGCTTTAGCTACACTTGAACTTTAATTACATAAAATTATAAAATGTGCATTTGTGTGGTTCTGGCTTCTTTCGCTAAAAATCATGTTCTGAGTTTCACTCAGATTATTATATCATCAGCCCATTCTTTCTTTACATTTAAGAGTTTTAATTTTTTATTTTCAAATTTTTATTTTACAGTAATTTCAAACTTACATAAAACTGTAAATAGCCTGGGGAGTTCCTATTTACCCTTATCCACCTTTTTTGGTTGTTAACATTCCTCAGAACTGCAGTACAACTTTTGAAACCAACACATTATCATTTGTACAGTATTCTTAAATTACCTACAGATCTTACACAGACCCTACTAGTTGTCTTCTTAGTGTATTCTTGTTGGTCCAGGATCAACTCCATTGTCTTCTGGCCTCCATGGCTTCTGATAAGAAAAGAAGATTGTTGTAATTTTTTTTTTCTTTTTTCTTTTGAGACAAGAGTTTTGCTCTTGTTGCCCAGGCTGGAATGCAATGGCTCACTGCAACCTCCATTTCCTGGGTTCAAGCGATTCTCCTGCCTCAGCCTCCCGAGTAGCTGGGATTACAGGCTCCAGCCACCATGCCCGGCTATTCTTTTTGTGTTTTTAGTAGAGATGGGGTTTGACCATGTTGGCCAGGCTGGTCTCGAACTCCTGACCTCAGGTGATCCACTGGCCTAGACCCCCCAAAGTGCTGGGATTACAGGTGTGAGCCACTGTGCCTGGCCCAATTGTTGTAATTCTAATCCCTGCTTATCTTCATGTAATATTTTTCCCTCTGCCTGGCTTCAAAATTGTCTCTATCTTTTGTGTTTGGTAGTTTTAATATAATGTACTTAGGGCTTTGTGGTGGTGGTGGTGATATTTATCTTGCATGGTGTCCTCCGAGCTTCTCAGATCTGTAATATGGTGCCTGACATTATTTCGGAAAATTCTGGTCATTATTTCTTCAAATATTTCTTTAATCCATTCTCTTATTCTCTTTTCCTTTCTTTCCTTTCTTTATTTTTTCCTTCTTGGATTCTAATTGCAGGCATGGTAGATCGATTGATACTGTCTTACAACTCTTGGGTGTTCTGTTCTTGTAATTGTTCATCGTTTTTACATTTTGTGTTTCAGTTTGGATAATTAATACTGACCTGTCTTCAAGTACACTGATTCTTTCCTAGGCGCCTTAAAGTATACTGATGAGCCTGTCAGTGGCATTCTTTGTCACTGTATCTTTTGCTATTTCTAGTATTTCCATTGACTCTCTCTCATATTTACCATCTCTCTCCTGAATATTTCATCGATGTATAGAGACTCTCCATCCTTCACACTAGACCCCTTTACATATTAGCCACTATTATTTTTAACATACCTAATATATTCAACATCTGGTTCTTCTCCGAATAAGTGTTTATGGCCTGTCTTTTGACAGTGGGCTGTTCATTTTCTTGCTTTTTTGTGTTTGTCTCATAATTGTTTTTTAAATGCTGGACATTGTGTGAAAAACAATGGAGACTGAATTTTGCAGCATTTGTGCATGAAAATGGGTGTATCTCTTCCTCTCCTAGATTTTTAATGTGTGTTACTGAATCAGTCAATTCCAGAGTTGAGCTGGCTTTGATATTTGAGTGGAGATGGTTAACTTCTATGCATCCACTATAAGTTCTTCCAGCATTACCTGTGGCTAGGATGGAGGCTTGATTGCTTCAGATTTTTCCTTCAATGTTATTGTCTCATGGTGAACTTTTAACCTTCCCTGTGTACTGATGCATCCAAGGGAAGCTCCATGTACTTGCCTCTCCACCAGTGATAGACTGCTGCCATGGCATATGGCCACATTTACTAGCATGCTGGGGAGTCACATGGGCTCTCTGTTGTCCTGGTCTAGTCTGGGTCACTGGCATGACCCGTATGCCTCAGTCTCAGGGATACGGCTTTTTCAGTGATACTGCCTGATATAGTTTGGATATTTCACCTTCTAAATTTCATGTTGAAATGTGATTTCCAATGTTGGAGGTGAGGCCTAGTGGGAGGTGTTTGGATCATGGAGGTAGATCTTTTACGAATGGCTTGGTGCCCTCCTAGTGATAGTGAGTCTATGTGACAGCTGGTTATTTGAAAAGAGCCTGGCATGTCGCTTGCTCCCTCTCTTGCAATGTGACACCCTGGCTCCTACTTTGCTTTTCACCATGATCGTACTCTTCCTGGGTCCTTCACCAGATGCCGATGCTGGCCCCATCCTTCTTATACAGCCTGCAGAACCATGAGCCAAATAAACCTGTTTTCTTCATAAATTACCCAGTCTCAGGTGTTCCTTGATAGCCATGCACAATGGACTAATACACTGCCCTTCCTCTCATGGGAGTCAAATTTTGCCTTTGTGGTAATTCTGGTGTAGTGGAGGGTTTTTTGCCTTTCCCCCCAGGAGTAGGAAATCTCTAAGGTTACTTACAGAAGATCCTCAGACCAGGATCCTTTCTTGCCTCTCTGCTTGTGGTAACAATGTTTGGTTTTAACTTCTCTCTTGTCTTTAGTTCCCTTCTCCTGGCCACAAGGAATCTTCATGTGTGCTCACAGAGAGTGCTGTCCTTCCTCAGTGGCTTAATGATTTGTTGTGCACAGAACAACTGTTTTCAGCCATTTGTCTTTCCTTTTGTGGCATCCCCTTCTGTTTTTCAGCCCTGTGCCACAGGAAAGCTTTCTTCAGTTCCCTGCCCTACCTCCAGTCATTCTCCTGAGTCCTGGTAGCAGTCTGTAGAAAAAAAGTCTGCACAGGGGACCTCACTCCTTTTGTATCTGAAGCTTAAACTGGTTCTATATTCTTCTGTTAGGCCACTTTCAATCTTTAGCACATTTTTAATTATTTAGCTAAGTCCTTTTTACCTACTGATAAGGCACTTGTTTCTTTGGCTCATGCTCTGCCAAGGTAAACCAGTGCTTGTGTTTCCCCTCTCCTTGGAGGAGCCAAGCTTTGTGTTTAGAAAAACTGCAGGCTACTTGGCTGCTTTGCAGCCTCGGCAAACTGATGAGTCAAAGAAAATGTATAATTTTGTAGTTTTTCAGCTTTTTTCTGGTTGTTAGGACAGTAATAACTATCTTTCCAGCTTTCTAAATCTTGGTGGAAATAGGAGCCAAAAAGGTAATTTTGTGGCTTACTCCACGTGGTTTCTTAGAGGACCCCAACAGAACTGAGCCCCTGCTCCCCACAGCAATATTCCCGCTCCTCAAAACCCCTGCATTGCCTTTTCTTGTTTTCTTGTCTTACTTTCTCTACTCTTCATATCTTCTTCCTGGGATTGTCACCTAAATAAAATTACCACCACTATGGTCCTTTTTAAATACTTTGTTCTAGGGGAAACTCAAAATAAGACATATCTGTTTCACTGCTTTACAAAGCTTAGTTTTCTTCAGAACTCAGGTTAAAACAGCACTAAAAAAAATTGTGCTCATAAAAAAAAAAAAAAAAAACTAAGGTTTTCGTTGCATTTAACTGTTCTCTCTTCCCTGCCCCTACCCTCTCTCTCTCTATTGAAAGAAGGAAATGGAAATTTAAAAAAAAAGTATTTTAATGTGGTATGGGGCATAATATATAATCTCTGCATATAATTTCTACTATTTAAGTAAATAAACCTATCTTTTATTCTCCACATATCTTTCTATATCCCCGATAATTCTAATGCATTTTTTAAAACCATATGAATAAAAAATGTTTGACTTAATACTAGCAATATTTTTAATAAGCTATCATTATAACAATGCTGTAAAGTTGTTTGCTGCATACATTGTCCTGCCTTGTTATTTTTGAACTTGTCTACTGTTTCTTATTTCATTGTCTTTTGAACATTTGTCACCAATTATGTTTTCCTTTGTTTAAAATGAGTCATATGTAAAGAACTTGTAGGACATGTTTCTGGATTAAATAGGGATTTCATGTAGCCATAATGCACATACTTTAAAAACAACCATTTCCACCAAGTTCTCTCATGAATAGCTAAATCAGAAAAGACTATGCATTAGGACAAACATATATCACTTTTTCTATCATTTCTTGAGATTTTGAGAGCAAGTGAATAAATTTGATTTTAGGCATTACATTATTAGACAAGGGGCTCAGAACTCAACACTTTATGTGAAGTTCCCTGGTCTTGAAAATATAGTCCTATTTTGTAAGAAAAGAACTTCTCAGAAGGTGATTAATGCATTTTAACTTAAGGTAGATCCTAAAAGCCCCAGGAATAGATTCTGTCTGGGGCTTAATATTCTATTCCTTAACTTAGTTAAAAATAAGCAGTGAGAAATAAACTTAAAGAACTTTCTATAAGATTTTTGGGAATTTTCTCCTTTATATTAACACTCTGATTTCAATCTAAGTTTCCTCAGGAGTGAATATTTTAAGATTTAGAAAATATTCCCACCGATTTCTAATTTAAAATAGTGTATGATCTATAACAATCAATGAAACCTTACCAGATTATGGCTGAATCTTTCATTTGAATATTGCCTTAAATCATAATATAATTTTAATATTAGCCTATTTATAAAAATATTAAAGACAGTACTTTATTTTATTTTGCTTGGTTTAGCTTATGAAGAAAACACAACCATTTTTAGGAATAATATTTGGGGGCGGAGGGGCCAAGATGGCTGACTAGAAACAACTGTGGTCAGAGGCTCCTACTGAGAAAAACGAGAATGATTAGTGAATCCCGCACTGGCAACTGAGGTATCCAGCTTCTCTCATTGGCACTGACTAGGCAGTTGGTTCAACACTCGGAGAGTGAGGAGAAGCAGGGTGGTGCAACGGCCCACCTGGGAGCCACATGAGGCCAGGGGAGCTCCCATCCCCAGCCAAGGGAGGTGGTGAGTGATCGTGCTACCCTGCCCAGGAAAGCATGCTTTTTCCACAGATCTCTGCAACCTGTGGACCAGGTGAGCCCCGTCATGAGCTCATGCCACCAGGACCTTGAGTCCCAAGCACAGAGCTGTGTGGATTCTGGGCAGCCACTTGGCTGAAGACTGCCTAAGACTACCAAGTTCCTAGGGGGAGGGATGGGCATCATCGCTGTGGTTGCTTCCTGCCTAAGGTCACTGAGCTCCCTGGGGGAGGGGTAGCAGCCATCACTGCAGCTCAAGTCAGCCGTTTTTTTCTCTACCGGTGCTGGGGAGACTGGATGGTTTGGACCCAGGAGGAGTCCCCCACAGAGCAGCACAGCAGCTGTGGAAGATCGTGGCCAGACTGCCTCTTTAGGCCAGACCCTGACCCATCCCTCCTCACCAGGTGGGGCTTCCCTGCAGGAATTTTAGCAACTCCAGCCAGGGTTTTAGTGATAGAACTCTGAGCTCCCTGGAACCTGAGCCCCTGTTGGGAGGGGCAGCTGCTGTCTCTGCAAATCAGCAGACTTTCCCCCTGCTGGCTCTGAAAAATCCAGGCAGTCCAGATGAATGGGATTCCCCCAGCATAGTGCACCTCCTCCACCAAGGGGCAGCCAGAATCCTTCCTGAAGCAGGTCCCTGATCCTTTGCCTCCTGACTGGGTGAGACCACCCAAAAGGGGTTGCCAGACACCTTGTATAGGAATGTTCCCACTGACATCAGGTCGAACTGTTTTTGTTTGCAGATGACATGATCCTATATCTAGAAAACCCCATGTTCTCAGCCCAAAAGCTTCTTAAGCTGATAAGCAACTTCAGCAAAGTTTCAGAATACAAAATCAAGCAAAAATCACAAGCATTTCTATACACCAACAGTAGAAATGCAGAGAGCCAAATCATGAATGAACTCCCATTCACAACTGCTACAAAGAAAATAAAATACCTAGGAAAACAGCTCTCAAGGGAAGTGAAGAACCTCTTCAAAGAGAACTACAAACCACTCCTCAAGGGAATCAGAGAGGACACAAACAAATAAAAAAAAATCCCATGCTCATAAATAGAAAGAATGAATATCATGAAAATGACCATATTGGCTAAAGTAATTTATAGATTAAATGCTATTTCCATTAAACTACCATTGACATTCTTCACAAAATTAGAAAAAAACCTACTTTTAAATTCATATGGAACCATAAAATAGGATTGCATAGCCTATGCAATCCTAAGCAAAAAGAAAACAAAGCTTGAGGCATCACGCTACCTGACTTCAAAACATACTACAAGGCAACAATGACGAAAAAGCATGGTACTAGTACAAAAACAGACACATAGATAAATGGAACAGAATGAAGATCTCAGAAATAAGACTACACATCTACAACCATCTGATTTTTTGACAATCCTGGCAAAAACAAGCAATGGGGAAATGATTCCCTATTTAATAAATTGTGCTGGGAAAACTGGCTAGCCATATGCTGAAAATTGAATCTGGACCCCATCCTACACCTTATACAAAAATTAACTCAAAGTGGATAAAAGACTTAAATGTAAGAACCAAAGCTACAAAAAACCCTGGAAGACAACCTAGCCAATACCACTCAGGAAAGAGGCACTGTCAAAGATTTCAAGATGAAAACACCAAAGCAATTGCAACAAAAGCAAAAATTGGCAAATGGGATCTAATTAAACTAAAGAGCTTCTATACAGAAAAAAAAAAAAAGTAACACTAAATGGAGAGACATCCTACAGAATGAAAGAAAATCTTTTCTACAATCTATCTATCTGACAAAGGTCTAATATCTAGAATCTACAAGGAACTTAAACAAATTTACAAGAAAAAAAAAACAACCCCATTAAAAAGTGGGCAAAGGACATGAACAGACATTTCTCATAAGAAGACATTTATATGGTCAACAACATATGAAAAAAAGTTTAACATCACTGATCATTAGAAAAATGTAAATCAAAACCAGTCAGAATGGTGATTATTAAAATGTCAAGAAACAACAGATGCTGCTGAGGCTGTGGAGAAATAGGAACCCTTTCACACTGTTGGTGGGAATGTAAATTAGTTCAATCATTGTGGAAGACAGTATGGTGATTCCTAAAAGACTTAGAACCAGAAATACTGTTTGACCCAGCATCCCCGTTACTGGGTATATACCCAAATGAATATAAATCATTCTATTCTAAAGATGCATGCATGTGTGTGTTCATTGTAGTGCTATCGTAAATAGCAAAGACATGGAATCAACTCAAATGCCCATCAATCATAGACTGGATAAAGAAACTGTGGTACCTATACACCACAGAATACGATGAAGCCATAAAAAGAAACAAGATCATGTCCTTTGCAGGGATATGAATGGAGCTGGAAGCCATTATCCTCAGCAAACTAATGCTGGAACAGAAAGCCAAACACCACATGAGAACACATAGACATAGGGAGGGGAACAACATACACTGGGGCCTGTTGTGGGGGGAGGTTAGTTGGAGGGAGAGGATCAGGATAAATAGCTAATGCGGGTCTGAATACCTAGGTGATGGGTTGACAGGTGCAGCAGACCACCATGGCATAAGTTTACCTATTTAACAAACCTGCACGTCCTGCGTATGTATCCCAGAATTTAAAATAGAAATATCCATTCAATAAGTAAGTGTTCAAAGAACTAAAAGAATGTATTCTTGAATGTGTGAGTCTTTAAAATAGTGATAGGAATATAAATAATTTTAACTGGTATAAGATTAGTCTTACACCAGTCTAATCTCTAGATTAAAATTCCAGATGCTTAATGGATAGCTCTATTGGAATATCTCATAGCTCAAAACCAATAATGATAATGAAGCCTTAAGACTGTATTTATATAAAAAAGAATAGATTTATGACTCAAAAAAAATGTTAAATTATCTTTCTGCTCATACAGTATACAAAGAAGTATTGTTGCCTAACAAATGTGAGTTTTTATAAATATTCAATACAATTTCTCTTTAAAGAAATTTTAGTAGCTCCTTGCCAGTGCTCTGGGAAGTATCTCAATGTTGTATAGTACCTATGAGTTGGGTTTCAAGCCTGGTTCTGTCAAGTGTCCTCTGGAAAGTTGAAGGCCTAGTGCCTATATGGATCTAACATACAATTGTTTTGAGAATTGAGTTATTACATATAAGCCTTCTATATAAATGATTGGAACATATGAAAGTGGTCAACTTATGCTAGCTTTAATAATTTTAATATAATATGAATGCAATTTAAAGTTATGTCATGTGTCTTACATACAGATACCAACAGTGTTTCCGAAAGCAAAATTCATTTTAATGTGTATAGAAAGAACAAGAAAACAGAAAAGTTTATCAACTCCTAAAGAATCCATTCAATTGCTATCGAACAAATATACATTGTGTCTACCATGTGCTTAGGAAAGTGTAAGGTTTCTAATGGCCAAAACACAAAGATCCTGATGGAATCAAGTTTGAATTTGAGCAGGTGATGCAGACAATGCCAAATAAACATAAGATAATTATCTTATCTGCATGTCAGAAAGGGGCAAGTGTCATAGAAAAGAAAATTAAGGTGTCGATGGTATGAAGATTAAGAACTGGGTGTGGGCTAGGGTGAGATTTTTTAAAAGGTGGTCACTACAGACATTTTCAGAAGGGTTTTTTGAGCAAAGAATTGTAGATGGGGAAGGGATTAGCCATGTGGGTATCAGGCAAATTTGCCATGCACAGGAAGACGCCAGTGCAAGGCCCTGTGGTAACAGCAAGCACAATATAATAGGAGGCCTACGTGGCTGGACTTGAGTGAGTGAGGAGGAATCATGTAGGGCCCTTTCTGACTAGTTTAAGCTCCCAAAATCTTTTTCTTAATTGTCAGCAATGAAGGCAGCAGAGGAGCAAGATGGCTGAAGGCTCCACTGATTTTCCCCTCACCAGAAAATGAATGTATCAACTAACTACACAAAAAAAACACCATCGTAAGAATAAAAAATCAGAGGAGCATTCAAAGTGCCTGGTTTCAACTTCATATCACTGAAAGAGGCATTGAAAGAAGGTAGGAAAGAGAGTCTTGGGTCACCGACACCACTCCTCCCCGATTCTACAACAGTGGCTGTATGGCACAGAGAGACAATCTGTGCTCTTGGGAGAGAGAGAACACAGCAATTGTTAGATACTACCTTTGACTCACTGCTATTCTGTCACAGCAGAAAGCAAAACTAGCTGAACTCAGCTGATGTGCACCCACAGAGGAAGTATTTAAACCAGCCTAGAGAGGAATCGCCCATTCCCGCAATCGGAACTTGAGTTCCAGGAAGCATCATCACCGTGGCCTAAAGTGTTCTGGGGTGCTACAAAACTTGAAAGGTGGTCTAGGAGACAAGGGCTGCAACTCATAGGTAAGTCCAAGTGCTTAACTGGGTTCAGAGTCGGTGGATTTGGGGGGCATAAGACCTACTGAGACAACTGCCAGGGTGCTAAAAAAATGTTACCTATAGATAAACAAGGATAAGAATTACATGCAAGCAAGAAAAGAGTAGAATGAAATATTTAAAGTGTTGAGAAAAAGAAAACGCTAACCTAGAATGCTCTATCCAATGAAATCAACCTATAGACATGATGAAAAATACATTGATAGTGGAAACTGAAAATGGCGTAGCACCTGTGGAAAATAGTTTGACAGTTTCCCAAAGAGTTAAACATAGAATTACCGTATATCCCAGCAGTTCTACTTTTAGGTATATACCCAAAGGAATTGAAAGCAAGGTCTCAAAAAATACTTACATACAGTGATTATAGCTGGGGCTGCACAGCTCACAGCTCCAAAAGAGACTCCTTCCTTTTGCTTGTGTAGAGGAGATGGAAGAGTAAAGAGAACTTTGTCTTGCATCTTGGATACTGGCTCAGCCACAGCAGGACAGAACACCAGTCACAGTTGTGAGGCCATCTCTCCAGGCCCTAGCTCCCACATGAAATTTCTAGATACATCCTGATCCAGAAAGGAAACTGCTAACTTGAAGAGAAGAGCCCATTTCAGACAGGAGCCATTACCTGCTGACTAGGGAGCTCTTAGGCCCTGAATAGCCAGCATCAATACCTAAGTAGTAAACTGTGGGCCTTGGGTGAGACTCTGAGACTAGCTGGCTTCATGTGAGACTCAGCATATTCCCAGCTGTGGTGGCTATGAGGTGAGTTCCTTCTGCTTGAGAGAAACAGGGGGAAAAGCATTGAGGACTTTTTCTTGCACGTTAGGTACCAGCTTAGCCACAGGTATAGCACCAAGTGGGCTCTTGGAGTTCCTTATTCCAGGCCTTGGGTCTTGGACATTCAGAGGGAAGCTTACTGCTATGAAAGGAGAGTCCCAAGTGAGGTAGCATTTACAAGCTGACTGGAGGTTCCTGGGGCCTGAGGAGGACATGGGCAGTAGCATGGCAGTACTCCCTGCGGGTCTGTGGTGGTGGCGGCCATGAGGTGAGGCTCCTTTGCCTGTGGAAAGGAGAGGGAAACGTGGGAAGGACTGCATCTCATGGTTTGAGTGCCAGCTCAGCCACGGTACAACAGGACACCAGGTCAGTACAACAGGATACCAGGTAGACTTCTGAGGCTTTTGACTATAGTCCCTGGCTCCCTTAGGGCAACTCTGGACCCACCTGGGGCCTGGGAAACTCATCAACCTGAAGGGAAGGACGCGAGCTGATTGTAGATCCGCAGGGCCCTGAATAAATACAGGCAATACCCAAGTTGTGGTTATAGTGGGCCTTGGGCAAGAGCCACTACTATCCTGGCTTTAGGCCTGACACAGCCCAGTCCCAGTGGTGGTGGTCACAGAGCTTCTTGTGTCAACCCATCCCCAGCTTCATGTGTTTCATTACAAAGAGAGAGATTCCATTTGTTTAGGAGAAAAAAGGGAAGAGAACAAGAGTTTCTGCCTGGTTACCCAGATCTTACACAAGACCACCAAGGTGGTACCTTTACAAGTCTGCAAAAACCACAGCATTATTGGGCTTGAGATGCCCCCCAGTATGAGTTAGATCACAACATCTAAGTCCTTTCAAATACCTGGAAAGCCTTCCTAAGAAGAACAAGTGCAAATAAGCCAGGACTGTGAAAACTACAATAAATAAATAACTCTTCAGTGCCCAGACACAGATGATCATCCACAAGCATCAAGCTATCCAGGAAAACATGACTTCAACAAATTAGCTAAATAAGGCACCAGTGACCAATCCTGGAGAAACAGAGATATGTGACCTTTCAGACAGAGAATTCAAAATAGCTGCTTTGAGGAAACTCAAAGAAGTTCAAGATAACACAGAGAAGGAATTCAGAATTCTATCAGATAAATGTAACAAATAGAAACAATTAAAAAGAATCAAGTGGAAATTCTGGAACTGAAAAATTCAATTGACATACCACAGATAGCATTCAATTTTTAACAGCAGGATTGACCAAGTACAAAAAAGCATTAGTGTGCTTGAAGACAGGCCATTTGAAAATACACAGTCAGAGGAGACAAAAGAAAAATACAATTAAGCACATCTAGAGGATCCAGAAAATAGCCTCAAAAGGGTGAATTTAAGAGTTATTGGCATTAAAGAGAAAGTAGAGAAAAGACGTTAAGAGTGGCAAGTTTATCCTAAGGAATAATTACAGAGGACTTTCCAAACCTAGAGAAAGATATTAATACCCACGTACAAGAAGATGATAGAATACCAAGCAGATTTAACCCAAATAAGACTACCTCAAGGCATTTAATAATAAAATTCCCAGAAGTCAAGGATAAAGAAAACATTCTAAAAATAGCAAGGAAAAAGAGACAAATAACATACAATGGTCTGGCTGCAAACTTTTCCGTGGAAACCTTATAGACCAGGAGAGAGCAGCGTGACATACTTAAAGTACTGAAAGAAAAAAATGTTTACCCTAGAATAATAGATACATATTTCAAACACGAAGGAGAAATAAAGAATTTCTCAGAGAAATGAAAGCTGAGCTCAACTCCAGACCTTTCATAGAAGAAGTGTTAGAAGGAGTACGTAAATCAGAAAGGAAAGGACATTAATGAACAATAAGAAATCATTTGAAGGCACAAAACTCACTGCTAAGTACACGAAAAACACAGAATATTATAATGTTGTAACTGTAGCGTATTAACTAGTCTTAAGTAGAAAGACTAAATGATGAACCAATAAAAAATAACTGTAACAACTTTTCAAGATATAGATAGTACAATAAGATATAAACAAAGCAATAAAAAGTTAAAAAGTGGAGGTACAATGTTAAAGTACAATGTTAAGGTTTAGAGCTTTTATTAGTTTTCTTTTTGCTTGTTTGTTTCTTTATCCAAACAATGCTAAGTTGTTATCAGCTTAAAATAACAGGTTATAAGATAGTATATACAAGCCTCATGGTAACCTCAAATCAAAAAACATACAATGAATACACACACAAAAAAGAAGCAAGAAATTAAATACCAGAGGAGAAAAAGACCATAGAACAATCAGAAAAAAATAACAAAATGCCAATAATAACATTGAATGTGAATGGACTAAACTTAAATCAAAAAACACCACGTGGCTGAATCGATGAAATAATAACCAGTGATCAATTGCCTACAAGAAACACACTTCACCTGTAAAGATACACATAGCCAGAAAATAAATGGATGGAAAAAGATATTATATGCCAGTAGAAACCAAAACAAAGAGTAGTAGTAGTTATACTTCTATCAGGCAAAATAGATTTCAAGACAAAACTATAAGAAGAGACAAATAAGGCCACTATGTAATGACAAAGCAGTCAATTCAGCAAGAAAATATAAAAGTGTACATATATATTTACCCAACCCTGGAACACCCATTATCAAATAATAATATCTAATAATATTATTAGATAATATCTGGGCAAAATATCTAGTGCAAAAGTAATGAGAACCCTGAAATATGACTTTATGTAAGAGATGAGCCTGTAAATGTGAGAAAAGTCTTGGGTAGAGAGTTTGGAGGATAAACGTAGTTAAGGAGCAAAGGTTGATGTGTTGCCTCCAAAGGTGATGCAAATATTAAAGCAAATATTGTTAGAGCGAAAGCAAGAAATAGACCCCAAAACAATAATAGGGGGAGACTTCAACACCCCACTTTCAGCAATGAACTGATCTTCCCGACAGAAAATCAACAAAGAAACTTCATAGTTAATTCTCACTATAGAACCAATGGATCTAATAGACATTTGCAGAACATTTCGTCTGACGGCTGCAGAATACACTTTCCTCAGCAGATTGATCATTTTTAAGGGTTATGTTAAGTCAAAAAAACAAGTTTTAAAACATTCAAAAAATTTAAAATAATATTTAGCATCTTCTTTGACCACAATGGAATAAAACTAGAAATCAGTAACAAGAGGAATTTTGGTAACTATACAAACACATGCAAATTAAACAAGATGATCCTGAATGACCAGTGGGTCAATGAAGACATTAAGAAGAAAATTGAAAATTTTCTTAGTTGTCAGCAAGTTGAGGGAAACATTTTAATAAAAAGAATTAAAGCCGTATATTTTAAAAAATATATTTTAACATTCAGTTTTGTTTGTAAGTCGCATGGAACTTAGAAACCACCGTCTCTACTAAAAATACAAAAAAATTAGCCGGGCGAGGTGGCGGGCGCCCGTAGTCCCAGCTACGCGGAAGGCTGAGGCAGGAGAATGGCGTGAACCCCGGGGGCCGGAGCCTGCAGTGAGCTGAGATCGCGCCACTGCACTCCAGCCTGGGCGACAGCGAGACTCCGTCTCAAAAAAAAAAAAAAAAGAAACCACCTGCCATTCTTATTTTAAAAAGTCGTATTTCTGTTTTTGTCCCTAAGTGATTAGGGGTTAATAAGATTTGCTTTCTTACCACCATGTCCCTTAATGAATATATATTAAAACAAACTTTCTTCTCTCTCAAACCATATTTTATTGTTTTTTGTTTTTGTTCTTTTCAGAATTTCCTATTTGTAATGTCATTACTTTTCTCTCTGGTCCATAAGAATAGAGCAACATAGTTGTCTTTTGCTCTTCTGTCTACTTTAATCCTCTTACCTATTTAGTCATTAAGACCCGCCTTTTTCCCTTTAAAAACAGCCTCTTCATTCCTATTGCTAATTACTTGGTTCAAGTTCTTTTCCCTTATAATACAACTATATTATAACGTTCGTATGACCTCCTGGCTTCCAGCTCCTAATTTATTTTTTATGCCACGTTCACATTAATTGGGGTGAGTGATAAATTTCTCCATTAAACTGTTTCAGCAGGATAAATCGGTAACTCTGGAGTATGGGGTTACATCTGCCCTTGAATCTTTTCCTCCATCAACCCCATCTTGTCTGTCCCATATTAATTGAGTAGCAATTTAGCCTAGGCTTCAAATAGGGCTAATTGCATGTTAACATGCACCAGCATGGTATTTTTAGTGGGCTCTCAATACTGTTAAATCAACATGCTCACTTTTTTTATGTGTCTGACAAGCAGCAGCTAAAGTAGTAAGAACCCTGAAATATGACTTTACATAAGAGATGAGCCTGTAAAGGTGAGAAAAGTCTTGGAGTGGGGAGTTTGCAGGATAACTGTGGTTAAGGAGTGAAGGTTGATGCATTGCCTCCAAAGATGATAAGGTCATCTTTCAGTGAAACAAACAAACAAAAGTGTGCAAGTGTTTCAGAGTAATAGGGAACATAATTTTTTTCTAACAAAGGCTAAACTACATTTGTTTGCAGTAATTATATGAATAAAATATGTAGAACATCCCATTGCTTTAACTATCAGAGAGATAAAAACATCAATTCTGTGAAAAGGAAAATCAAGAATAAAAAAGTACAGTTGTATTATTACCATATTTCACGTAAGCTTATCCAAAGGTCGATCATGTGTCTAAAGAAAAAGTAGGAAAGAACTAAAAATCAACTTAATTACAGACAAATTTATTTTCCATTCATGTTAGAGGGAAATTAGGTTAAAACAAATTCAGGATTTTCTCGGTATAACATTTTTTTGCCCCAGATATTCACTAATTCAGTCCTCTGAAATTTAACAAATGATTTATAACCATCTAATTTGTGTTATATAAGTACAGTTATAAATTGAATGACTTGGTGAGCCAGAATAATGTCACAGAAGACAAGGCTAAGCCACATGGCCCAGATCCGAGAATCAGCTCAGTGCAATTTTAGGTAAGTCATCTCACCTTGGCAGATTTAACTGACTTTACATTTGAATGATTACGTTAGCTAGTTGATCTCTCGGGCCCAAGTCTATAGAAAGAAAAGTCCTCGAGAACAAAGAAGTAGAAAAAGAAATGTGTATATATACATATATATAGGTATATATATACATATGTATATATACACATACACACACATACACACACACATATACATACACACACGTGTGTATATATATTTATATACATTATATCCATTCCACTGAAATGCCACATAATTCAATTTGAAAGTAAATCGTGGCTCACTCATTTCAATTATTTGTATTAGATCAAGGATTTGTGGATATGCGTTCAGAGAAAACATCCCAAGGTCACTCTTGCATGCAATGTTCACTTTATATGAAATCAAAACAATAATTTAAGGAGCTCCAGAGGTATAAAAGTTCATTACAAAAATTCACTTCGTTGCATTTGTTAGAACTAAAAACAAGAAAAGCCTAAATTTCCTGCAGAAGCTTAATTTCTGAGACGCTAAATGCACATGCACATCTGTTCTATCTTTTTCCTATCCTATCAACGTGCTCATAATTGAGTTACTACCTTAAATTCTGTATGGCATGTATATTCATTCGAAGTCATCTCTCTCTCCAACAAAACAATATAGTATATATCATTGACTTCTGTGTTAATTATTAAGTTAAATACACTAATAATAGACATGTAAAGAGCATAGTTTTTAAAATTAAGGTAAAAACATGCTCAAATATTGTATTTCTGACTGTATCACAAGACCAAAACATTATTTTAAAAATATTTCAATATATGTTTTAAATGCTTCTAGGAATATGTGGCCTAAGACTATCTCAATTTCCCTCTCAGCTCCCTGTGGATAAGATTCAAACAGGAAACGCAGAGTAAATTTAAAATAATTTGGTCCCAAATTTATCCCACTTATGCAAAAGGCAGAATCCCAAGATGGCCCCTTTGAACTTCATTCCCTGGTATTATATCCATGATTGGGTTATGTTATGTGACAAATGCATTTTTTCAGATGTAATTAGGGTTACTAATCAATTGACCTTAAAAGCAGAGTTTTCTCTGAATGATAATAAAGGAAATCAGAAATCGATATGCACGAACGATATGCTGAGAGAGAGAGAGAGAGAGAGAGAGGCAGAGACCGAGAGAGATTCCATTGCTGGCTGAAAGATGAAGTTCACATGGAAAGGACCCGAGTGGTCTCTAAAAGTTGAGGGTGATCCCCAGTTGATACTCAAGAAAAACCTAAGGACCTTGGTTCTACAACAGTGTTTCACTAGATACTGCCAGTTACTTGAATGAGCTGGAAATACATTCTTCCCCAGTGCTTCCAGATGTGAGTCCTCTTCAGTAACACCTGGTTCTA
Organism: Symphalangus syndactylus; assembly: GCF_028878055.3. Lineage (NCBI taxonomy): Eukaryota > Metazoa > Chordata > Mammalia > Primates > Hylobatidae > Symphalangus > Symphalangus syndactylus. Next base: position 135,493,304 of record NC_072428.2, on the reverse strand, counting down.
AACCTTGTGAGACCTTAGATAGTCAGCAATGGCTACACAGACTTTTCATTTAGAGAACAGCGCAATAATAAATGAATGAATTTTTAAGGTCCTAAATCGATGATAATTTGTCATGCAACAATAGAGAATGAATATCACTTTTAACGCCTCAGGGTAATATCACACATGAAAATAAATTTAAAGTGGATTTAAAACCTTAGTGGAGAAACAAAGATCTGCAATTTTTAGAAAAAAAAATTATATAAAATATATCTTTAAGAACTCAGACAAAAAGAAGATATATTAAAGAAATAGCTTAGAAAGCAAAAACCACAAATAAAATCACTAGTAAATTTGGCTACATTAAAAATTTCACAGAAATGACCCCTATACAAAGTGAAAAAATCAGTTATGCACAGCAAGAAGATAAAACGTACATTACTTCAAAGGATCATTAAAGTATTACTACATGGCAAATAGAAAAAAAAAGACAAATTCTCAAGAAAATGTCAGTCCAATAGAAAAGTGTAAAAATCATGTAAAAAGGGAAACTAAAAGAAAATGAGATGGCACAGATATATATACATACACATATACATGTATACACACATATATATGTATATACATACACATGTTCAATCTCATGAGCAATTAGAGAAAGGCAAATAATTTTAAAGGGTAATATATTATTTCATGCTCATCATATTAACCAGCAAAGTTGAAGGTTTTTGATGCAAAGCATTGGTCTGGATATCAAATAAAGAGAAATTGTATATACTTATTTTGAGCCTAAATTGCTGTAATTATTTTAATATCTAATTTGAGAATAGCTAATAATATTAAAGATGCTGATTCCTCACTTGTCAACTATCTTATTTCTAGATTACTCCCAAGAAATACTTTTACACATGCTCATGTGGAAAAATGAGAAACACTGCAACTTTATTTCCACTAGTAAAAATTGCACAGTTTAAATTGTGATCTTCCAGCAGGATGTGTGCCATTGGTGTGATGTTAAGGTACTGGTACTAGAAGTGGTTAACTTTTAGTAACTGAAGTATAAAATTTTGAATTTCTAGATAAATTATTTTTGGTACTATATAAGCTATCCTTTCTCATTTTCTCTTTAACTTCAGTTCCCCTAACAGTAATATGCGCGCACGTGCACACATACACACACACACACACACACACACACACGATACTCTCATTAATTTCTCATTTTCCAGGCAAATAAATTACCTCTGTGACATCAAATAAATGAAATTTAAAAGTGTGTTTTGGGAAAGACTTCCTTTATTATTAATAACTAGTTAAGTTACTACAAATTTATAATAGGGCTTTCTTCTTTCCCCATCTTATACACAAAAGATAAAACATGATAGTAGAAAAGGGTTACATTGGTCATTATTTGGATAATCCTTAAAGTGTTTCAGACTATGATTCATGAGAGTAATAGCAATTTTGGTTTAATAAGCTCCACTTTTTAACAACTCAAAAATTGTTAGCACAATATTGTTATTGAGTCAGAGACTTACAGAAGAAAAGCAAAGAAAGCATTGAAAAAGAAATATCATTAAATGCAAATAATTAACTCTATTTATCCTGAGAATGTTTTATTAGCTGAATCAGTTTACCTTAGATAAAATTCAGAGATGGAATCTTTATATGCTACTTAATTTTTAAAACTATTTTCATTGGGTGTTGTTTGGTGAGGTACTTAACATTTGTTTTATGAAATTTTCCATTATTGGAAATGATGGAATAGATGTAGTTCTTACTATTTCTCCTACTAAGCACAGCTAAAAACCCTGAGTATTATATAAGTTTATATACAAAAGAATCGCAAGACGATTTGAATGGTGCTGAAAAACGTCAGAGACTAGGATTCCAGGCCCTTGCAAATGATATGGTAATCAGTACCCTGAGTTTTTATTAAGACACATGTAAGCCATACTGGGTACTAGAAAAGTCAGGGACATGGAAATACAAAATGACACAGCCCTCAAGCTGTCACTTGAGCTATGTGGGGAGCCTAAACCCTATCCCCATCCAGCATTCTTGAAGCAACTCTCCCCTTCCTAACTTCAGTGGTGTCAGAGGAGACTGAATGAAAAGTTGGAACTCTCATTACCTCTACCAGTAACGATCCCAACTCATACAGTGTCAGTGGAGGCAATGGTGGGAGACGTAAAGAAAGGCCCTTTCCTCTTCAGAGTCAGGGAGGTTTCTAAAGAGGCCTAGAAGAGAGTCTGAAATGTTACCCCGGCTCAGGCTCAGCAGTGATAAGGGCCACCTTTCTTCCCCTTTGGGTATAAATGGAGGCTAAGTGGGAACCCTGGACTTCCACTTTCATCTTGAAATTATGAGGCAGCTTCATGCTTTGAAACAAATTTGTAAAAAACAGACTGTGTCATAAATAGAAAACATTAGCAAAGAAATAGAAGATATAAAGAAGAACCAAATAGAAACTTTAGTACAGAAGACATACAATAATAGAAATTCTACAATCCAATGGATGGATTAAACAGCAGAATGAATGAGACAGAGGAAAGCATCACTGAACGGGAAGATAGAATAATAGGAATTGCTCAGTCTGAACAAGAGAAAATACACTGGAAAAAAATTAACAGAGTCTGAGGGACATGTGAGACTGTAACAAATATTTGAAATCCCAGAAGGCAAACAGAAAGAAGATGGGGCTCAAAATATACTAAAACTTCTTCAATTTGATAAAGTACATAATCTACGGGTGAAGGAGCTGAGTGAAATCCTAACAGAATAATCAAATGCAAGACACATCATTGTTAAACTTCTGAAAGTTGAAGAAAAAATATGTTACCAGTAGCCAGAAAATATACTTTAGTAATAAAGGGAAAATCCAAGATGTGATCAAATGAAGGAAAACTAGGAGAATTTGTTACCAAGTGATATACTCTAAGATAATACCTTTAAAAAGTTATTTATTTAAAGAGAGGAAATGATAAAATCATTGGAAAATCAAAAAGAATACTGTAAACAAGCATAGAATAAATTCAATATGACTCATCAAATTTCTAAATTATACTTGCTGGTTAAAGCAGAAAATTATAATATTGCCTAATGGAATTCTAAATGTAAGCAGCAGAAATATTTAAGGCAATTATATTATAATGAAAGAGGTTAAAGACACATACAGGAAAGTAAGCTGTCTATATTTTACTCCAACAGGTAAAATACTGATACCAATACACTGTGATGATATTTTATGTATGTGTGTTTGTGTATAAATGCAATAAGTATATATATATAATACCTAGAGCAACTGCTAAGCAGCTATACAAAAAAATACTCAAAACCAAAATTGTTCAAGTAACCCACAAAAAGGCAAGAATAAGAAAAAATGAGAACAAACAGAAAACAAAAAATGGCAGATTTAAGTCCTATCAATAATTATATTAAATGTAAATGGTGGAAATATTCAGGTAAAAGAGAATGTCACGGTGATTAATAACATGACTGAACTAAATGCTATCTGTACAGAAAGCTCACTTTAAATATAATTATACACCCAGCTTAAAAGTACAAATATGATAAAAAATGGATTGCAAAAATATTAACTCAAATGAAATAGCAATGGTTACATTAACGCCAAAGTAGACACCAAAGCAAAGAAAATTACAAGACAGAAAGAGACATAAAACCTAGTAAGATCAATTCAAAAAAACAGCAATCTTAAATGTGTATGAACCAAAGTGCTGCAAAAATATGTGAAGAAATAACTTATAGAACAGAAATTTTTAAAAAATGACTAATCCACAATTATAACCTAAGATTCCAACACCCTTCTCTCAATAATTATTGGCAAAACTAATCTCTCTGGAAATAAGAAAATCAGTAAGGAGAGAGAAGAATTCAACATTATCATCACCCAACAGTATATAATCAACATTATACAATATTCCAACCACAAATAGAATATACATTCTGTTTAAGTATCTATGCAACAAATGCCAAGATATACCATAGCCTAGTGAAGAAAGCAAACCTCAACACTTCTAAAACATTTGAAATCATTCAGAGAATATTCTCCAGCTACAATGGAATCAGGCTAGGAATGAATAATAGAAAACAGGGAAATCCCCAAACACTTAGAAATTAAACCACTTACCCCTAAATAATCCACTAGTCAAAGAGGAAGTCTCAAAGGAAAATTTTTTAAATACATTTAGGTGAACACAAATAAAAATAAAACCTATTCAAATTTTGGGGACACAATGAAAACAGCGCTGAGAAGAAATTTTACAGCACTCAATGCTTACACTAAAAAGAAAACAAGAAAAAAATCTCAAATTGATAATCTAAACTTGCATTTGAAGAAACAAACAAAAGAAGAGGTACACAAACCCAAAGCAAGCAGAAAGAATGGAAAATTAAGTATAACAGCAGAAATCAATGAAACTGAAAACTAAAAACAATACAAAAAATAACAAAAAAAACCCTGGCTTTTTGAAAAAATTACCAAACATCTAGCAAAACTGACCAAAAAAATGAGAGAAGATGGAAATTAACAATTTCAAGATTGAAACTAGGGCTATAGAGGTTCTGCAGATAGCAAAAGCATAATAAGGTAATAATACAAACCATCCTATATACTTAGATGAAATAAATGAATTCCTCAAAAACAAAAACTATTATCAAGAGAGCCAGTATGAAATAGATGTTTTCAATAGCTCTATAACTATTAAATAAATTATTCTAAGGAAAAATAAAACTGTCTCTAATTGAAGACAAGGTAGCTGTGTAGGAAATCCCCAAGAATTTATAAAAGTAAATCCTAAAATTAATAAGTGAGTTATTTGGAGGCCGAGACTGGTGGATCACGAGGTCAGAAGTTCGAGATCAGCCTGACCAACATGGTGAAACCCTGTCTCTAGTAAAAACACAAAAATTAGCAGGGCATGGTGGTGCACGCCTGTAACCCCAGCTACTCAGGAGGCTGAGGCAGGAGAATTGCTTGGACCCAGGAGGCAGAGGTTTCAGTGAGCCGAGATTGCACCACTGCACTCCAGCATGGGTGACAGAGTGAGAGTCCGTCTCAAAAAAAAAAAAGTCAGTTAAACAAGACCACCGGATAAAAGATTAATATCCAAAAGTAAATTGTATTTCTATATATTTCCAGGCAACATTTACAATTATCCAAAAATTAAATACTTATGTGTGAATCTAAGAAACAATACAGGAATTACACAAATTTATACAATTGTTTAACTAGATAATGCTCAGGAAAGAGAGCAAAGAAAACATAAATATTGAAGAATTATTGTGTTTATAGATTTGAAGACTCAATAAGTAAAAATGTTAATTTTCTCCAAACTGATTTACAGGCATAAAACAATTTCTAGCAAAACTCTAGCAAGATTTTTAAAGTACAGTCAGATTATTTTAAAATTTATATGAAAAGGGAAAAGAAGTTGATTAGAAAAATACATTTTAAAGAAGGATAAAATGAAAGAAATCAGTCTACCCAATTTCACTACTTATTAAATAGCCACAGTAATCAAAACTGTCTGGTAATCATGGTGGAATACATACTTAGACCACAGAAACAAAGCAGAGAATTCAGATATAAATCCATATACATAAAGTGAAGTGATTTTTGACAAAAGTTCAAAAGCAAATTATAGAAGAACAGATAATCTTTGCAACAAATGGTACTGAAGTAATTGTCCATAAGGGGACAAGTGAGCTTTTACTTAAATCTCAACTTATACAATAGTCCAAAGTAGATTATAAACTTAATATAAAACTTTTAGAACAAAATACAGGATAAAAAGTTTAGAACATAGAGCTTAGTGAAGAATTTTTATTCATAACTCTCAAATCACAATTCATAAAATAAAAATATCTGCGTGTTAAACTTTATCAAAATTATCCTTTTTCATTAAAGATTCTGTTAAAAGAATTTTTTAAAAGCTGAAAACAGAGAAAGAATTGCAAACTAATAAAATACTCATATCTAGGATGTATAAAGAACTCTCAAAACTCAAGAGTAAAAAAAATCTAATTATAAAAGCCAGGAAGGGACATTTTACCAATAATGATATATAAATGACAAATAAGCACATGAAAAATCCTTTATTATCAATAGCCATTAGTGAAATTCAAATTAAAGCCATAATGAGATATTCTAACAACTAAAATAAAATACAGATACAATACCAAATGATGTGGAAGATGTAAAGGAACTTGACCTCTAATACATTCTTTGTGGGAATGCAAAATGATACAGCCACTCTGGAAAATGGTTGGGCAGGCTTCTTAAAACCACTGAACATATACTTACCAATGCCCAACGATTATAGTTCTAAACATTTATCCCAGATGAAAGAAAACATAGGTCCCCACAACCTGTACACAAACGCTCATACTAGCTTTATTTGTAGTAGCAAAAATCTGGACACAATCAACGTGTCTTTTAATTGGTGAATGTTTAAACAAACTATGCTCTATAAATACCATGGAATTTTACTCAGCAGTGTAAAAGAACAGGCAATTGATTCATGCAGTAATTTAGATGGGTCTCAAGGTCATTATAGAAGTTTAAAAAAAACAACCTCAAAAGGTCACATACTATGTGTTTCCATATATATAACATTCTTGGAATGACAAAATGATGAAAGAAAACATATTAGTGGTTGTTGAGTGTTAGGAATAGTAAGGGTAAGTGAGTAAGAGTGACTATAAACAGGTAGCAGGAGGGAGACATGGTTGTGATGAAATAGCAATAGTTCTGTATCTTGATTTTGGTGGTGATTATACAAGTCCACACATGTGATCAACTGACATTGAACTATATACACACATTATACCCAGTCTGTTTTCTGACATTCGTATTGTATTTTATTTATACAAGATGAACCCATCAGTGGGTCCCATACCCAAGAACTCTATGTACTTCTGTGTAACTTTCTGTGACTATATAATCATTTCAAAATAGTGTCAGCTATATCTCAAGCCCTCCTCTGGGGTCTAGGGTTACAGAAATAAGCAAATCAATGAATCTTGTTCTCAGTAGGCTTACTCACATTGTAATGAGAGAAACAGACAACAAGCAATGTATAAAATACACACCATATTAGTGAGCAGTATTAAGTAAAAAATAGAATGGTGGGATAAAGAATTTCAGGGAGTAGTTGATGGGTTAAGCTTTCAAGAAGATCATCCTGAAAAATTTGAGAAGAAAGCATTTGCATAAACACTCAAAGGAGAAAGGTATAAGGATATCTAAACTTTGAAGGAACAGCAAGTGCAAAAAGCACTGAGGACGAAGTGTGCCTGGGTTGCTGGAGAAACCAGCCCTGGACTGACTCTAAGGCAGTCATCTGCTTATTCTGCTCCAGCCAGAATCATTTATTGAGTACCATTTGTTTCTAATATAAGAAATCAAGTGATTCAGGTTAAAATACTGCAAATTAGGGAAATGAGGGTATGTTAGGCAAATTATTCAGGCAAAATCTGACCACTCAAATCACTCTCTAGCAGGTTAAAATGTACCTACATTCTCACACTTTATTTTAGTTAAAATGCAAATAATTATCTTGTAATTTTTAAGACTTACTTTGCTATTTCTTTTTTAAATACAATATCCTTGGATAGTTTGGGGCTCAGTGAAATCAGTTTTGATTAGAGATAGAAGAGACCTTCCACTAAAATAGTGGGCTCTCTGTTCAGCAGGAGATCAGGGGCTTCATGGAGAATCATGGACAAATTGTTCAATTCGCATAGAGCTGGCCTTATAATATGATTTATTATGATTTATTATATTCAGTGGATAGTAGTCTAGTTCTCCAGTTTCCATTGCCTATATAGACATGGTCTTTGAGAAAAACTGTCAAATAGCTTTATTTTTAAAGAAAAATTACTTGAAGAAAACCCACTGAAGCAACAGAATTTGACAATACAAGTACAAACATGGTTTCATAATAGTTATTCTGCTTACGTATTAGGTTGGTGCAAAAGTCATCGCGGTTTTTGTCATTAAAAGTAATGGCGAAAACCGCGATGACTTTTGCACCACAATAAGTTGATTACCCCCAAACAAAGGTAGTTATGTGAAGGGAACCGATGATTTAAATGGCCCCAGTCAATCCACACTGCATCAATATTACACCTGGTAATAAAAAAATTATCATCAATTCCATACGTTTCTTCTAAGTTAAGTCATGCTTGCAGCTATAGACTAAGAAGGCATTTCACCTTGAACTTGCGCTGAGGAAGAACTCTTTAGTGTGTAAACTATCAGACATTGAGATATAATCTATCTTCTGAGTCACATCAGCTGGTTAATTCCATCACAAGTGAAATGACCTAAACTAATCTCACACCAACATTCCAATGGCAATACAACTTTAATCAGGTCAATTCTTCCATTCCCTATTACATAGCCCAAACAGCCAAGTTAGTGATTCATGTCACCGTCAGCATCTCCACAAACAATTGCAGCTGCATTCATTTTAACTGGATACTCAAAAAGCCTACTGTGTCCTTATCCATTGTAATTTTTTCCATTTTTATGCCTCTGCTAATTTGAAATAGCCTCCAGTTAAATTTAGGTAAAACACACCTTAAAGACATTGATTCACTTTTCTGCAAAATCTGCTCTTATTTTAATTGATACCCAGGTTATAGAACTGACACCTTATACAAAGCAGCCTGAGCCCGACAGTCAGTACTGGAGAGACTCCCAGGGACCTCCTTACACCTGCTCTGTTCACCTTCCTATGCTTTGGCTGCTCAAAGTTCCAGACTGACTTAGCTTTACAGCTACTCCGTCCTTGATCCGTTTATGCTTGGCCCTAAATTGTTAATTTCTGCACGATGGAACTTCCAGAGTGTGCTTCTATGCACTGAGGGAGTGACTGACTACATCAGATAAGGTGGGTTGGGGGTTATTAAAATGTATATTCTCCAAGACACCAATTCGGAACATTAAAAATCAGAAATCCTAGAGTCTGTGTATCTAAATATGTTCCAGGTAATTTTCAGAATCAGCTGTGCTTGACTTCTGCTGCATAGGGTGTTCAGTATGCTGAACTCCAACTTGCCTGCTTGCCTCCATGATTATACTAAATTCAATTCACTTGTTTTCACTCCCCTCCCTTTCCTAGGTTTTATATTTCAAACATCATTGTAAATATCAGTATCTGTGGGTTTTTTTCTTAGACCCAACTTGATATCCTGTTGCTATGTGCTGGCAGAATCTCTATACTTATTCAATGATAGCATTTATTGCATTTTCATTTATTCTGGAATTCGCTTATTTATCTTGTTTAAACGCAGTTAACTATTGTAGGCCGCTAAGCAGCACAGCAATGTGCATTGGACAAATGAAATAAATAATGAATAAACCAATCAGAGCATATATTCTCTCCTGAAATGAAACAGAGTTTTCCTACCTACCTTTGCTGCTCTTTACTTGATCTTTAATCTCTTTGCTGTTCCTACAGTTTCAGTATATAACCATTGTTCTGAGAGGTGACAGCATGCCGGCAGCCCTCACAGCCCTTGCTCGCTCTGGGCACCTCCTCGGCCTTGGCACCCACTCTGGCCGCACTTGAGAAGCCCTTCAGCCCGCCGCTGCACTGTGGTAGCCCCTTTCTGGGCTGGCCAAGGCTAGAGCCGGCTCCCTCAGCTTGCGGGGAGGCGTGGAGGGAGAGGCACCGACGGGAACTGGAGCTGCGCGCGGTGCTTGCGGACCAGCGCGAGTTCCGGGTGGGCGTGGGCTGGGCGGACTCCGCACTTGGAGCTGCCGGCCAGCCCCGCCGGCCCGGGGCAATGAGAGGCTTAGCACCTGGGATCGCAGCTGCTGTGCTCGACTTCTTGCCGGGCCTTAGCTGCCTCCCAGCGGGGGCAGGGCTCGAGACCTGCAGCCCGCCATGCCTGTGCCTACCCCCGACAGCCGTGGGCTCCTGCGCCTCCGGAGCCTCCGGAACGAGCGCCGCCCCCTGCTCCAGGGCGCCCAGTCCCATCCACAACCCAAGGGCTGAGGAGTGCCGGCGCACAGCGCGGGACTGGCAGGCAGCTCCACCTGCAGCCCCGGTGCAGGATCCACTGGGTGAAGCCAGCTGGGCTCCTGAGTCTGGTGGGGACTTGGAGAACATTTACGTCTAGCTAAGGGATTGTAAATACATCAATCGGCACTCTGAATCTAGCTCAAGGTTTGTAAACACACCAATCAGCACCCTGTGTCTAGCTCAGGGTTTGCGAATGCACCAATGGACACTCTGTATCTAGCTACTCTGGTGGGGACTTGGAGAACCTTTATGTTTACCTAAGGGATTGTAAAAACACTAATCGGCACCCTGTCAAAAAGGACCAATCAGCTCTTTTTAAAACAGACCAATCGGCTCTCTGTAAAATGGACCAATCAGCAGGATGTGGGTGGGGCCAGATAAGAATAAAAGCAGGCTGCAGGAGCCAGCAGTGGCAACACGCTCAGGTCCCTTTCCAAGCCGTGGGTGTGTTGTTCTTTTGCTCTTTGCAGTAAATCTTATTGCTGCTCACTCTTTGGGTCCACACTGCCTTTATGAGCTGTAATACTCACGGTAAGGTCTGCAGCTTCTCTCCTGAGGCCAGCGAGACCACGAACCCACCGGGAGGAACGAACAACTTCAGACGCGCTGCCTTAAGAGCTGTAACACTCACTGCGAAGGTCTGCAGCTTCACTCCTGAAGCCAGCAAGACCATGAACCCACCAGAAGGAAGAAACTCCAAATACATCCGAACATCAGAAGGCACAAACTCCAGACACACCGCCTTTAAGACCTGTAACATTCACCACGAGGGTCCACGGCTTCATTCTTGAAGTCAGTGAGACCAAGAACCCACCAATTCTGGACACAGTTCTAGCATCAGTTTCTACCCTGCCAAGTCTAGTAATAATTTTCTGAGATTTTTACAATTCTTCAACTTCCTTTGTTATAATAGCCTTTTTTAGTATTTAATATTAGCCCTCAGTAGGTTGGGTTTGCTTGGAATTCCCTATTCATTTGGATTTTAAAATCCTGTATTTCTCCAAATGCTAGTTAGAATGTTTCATTTGTAATTCTAGATGCTTAGGATCATTTGATTCGCTGTCTTTCAGTGTAACTGATCTCAACACCACAATCCAAACCACATTTCCATTCCAGAGTTGCCAGGAATTTTTGGAACATACTAATGTGGTGCTAACACCATTGCTTTTTCATGAATCTTTCCTGATCTCCCCAGTATTGATTTGTAAGATATTGTATAACTACTGTGTGTACTTTTCTAGGCTTAATAAAATATGATCTTTCTTCTTTTGGCCATCATAATTCTTTATACATTGCTATGCTATTAACTGAAATATTTTGAATTATTTATGTGCTTGTCAAATTCTCTAACCAAACCAATATAATTTTGTCTCAACCAACAATCTGGGAATTAATGTAAGAACTCTCCCGGTGAAACATAGTAAAGGTAAGTGAAAATAGTATGCAGTATTTTGGGATTGCTCGTGGAGCTGTACAACTATCAATATGCCTGAAGTTTTACTTTTTGTCAATTCTAATTTTATTGGCTTGAATCACAGTATTACCACTTCCTAATTATTTAATCCTGAACAACAGCATTAGTTTCTTCTATCTTAATATTTTTACTTTGTAAAATTGAGTTAGTAATAGATCCCTTCATTGGTTTGTTATGTTAAGAAAGTAAAAATATTTAATTAAAATATGATACTAATATATTAGGTACTCAATAAATAGTCCCTGTCATCATCATAATTGCCAGGATTATCACCATTATGTAGATAAAAAGACTCAATTAAATTTTAGTAAATTGGAGTACTATAACTGAACTGGGCAAAAGTGATCTCTGGCATAAAGTAGAGGTTTGGCTCTAGGCATTCTCCTGGATTTCTCTATGTTTTGGATTATTATATTAATTACAATAGAGGCCATTGAAGAAATTGGGTACAACTCCCTCAGATACAGCAACCAAATATGGATAATACACAGAAGAAACAGCAAGACTTTTGCACTAGCACAAGCACACAGTCATGAGGCCATCCACACATTTTAAGGCTTCTAAGCAACAATGTTTGTAAAAGTACAAAACCGGAAATATAAAACCACTAGCACATACATTATAATAAATTATATCTAGGAACTGCATTCTATCGATGTGTAGAAATATAAATTCATAAAAACTAATTTTAAAATTTACATTTCTAACGTGAAACAAATTGTCCTGTATATTTTAGTTAAGTGCTGTAAAGTAATACATATGTTTATGTCCTCATTTCTGGATAAAATTAGGTATTAATGCAAATTATATTACCACATAAATACAATTTCTTGAATAATATACAGTTCATTGGTGTATGTAGTTATTTCTGGGAGATGGATGATGAAAGACTTCCACTTTTTAAGGTATATCTTTTATAACATTATATTTTTGCATGAAAAAAGTGTCATTTTTGTACATTTAATAAGAAGATTTAAATGGCCTAAAGGGGAACATTATAATTATATTAATAGAGTGGATGTTTTCCTAGGTGTAACTTTTTAATCAGAGGTGGTAAGATGAGAAGTGGGGGAAAGTTGTTGCAGATCATTTACCTAGGTCATTTCTTAGTTTTTCTCTTCTATGTAATTATGTAATATTTTTGTCTTCTATGTAATATTACAAAATATCCTATGTAATTATGGTACGTCTATACACTAGAGGGAATGTTCTTTCTATGCTTAGAACACATCAAGCTTCTGAAAGCCCAATGCATTATTTACTGCACTCCATAGCCAATGATCTTCAACAAGGAGCCAAGAACATGCAATGGGAAAAGGATAATCTTTTCAACAAATATTTAGATACTGGATATTCACATGCAAAAGAATAAAATGTTCCCTAATAACTTACACAGAAATCAACTCCAACTGGATTAAAGATGTAAATGTAAGAGCTGAACTTGCAAAACTCTTAGAAGAAAACAGGGAAAAAGTCTTATGACACTGATTCTGGTAATGACTTTCTCGTTACGATCACAAAAGTACGAGAAACAGAGGCAAAAATAGACAAATGGGGCTACTTCAACACTTCAAACTAAAAAGCTTCTGTACACCATAGAAAGCAATCAACAAAGTGAAAAGGCAACCTACAGAATGGAAGAAAATGTTTGTAAACAAATATTTGGATATTTGTGTTAATATCCAAAATACACTAAAAATTTCTGCAACTCAATAACAACAAAATAACTTGATTTAAAAATTGGCAAAATATTTGAATAGACGTTTCTCTGAAGAATACATACAAATAACCAACAGATATGAGAAAAATGCTCTACATCACTAATTATCAGGGAAATGCAAATCAAAACCACAGTAAGATAACACTTTACATGTGTTATAAAGGCTACTGTTTTAAAAAGATACCAAGTTTTAATGAGGATGAGGAGAAATTGGAATCCTTATACACTGTTGATAGGAATGAAAAATTGTACAGCTGCTATGGAAAATATTATGCAGTTTCCTAAAAAATTTTAAATAAAATTACTGCGGGATCCAGTAATCCAACTTTTGGGTATATATCCAAAATAATTAAAAAGAAAATATCAAAGAGATATGTACACTCCTGTTTATTGTAGTATTGTTCACAACAGCCAAGATATGGAAACAGCATGAATATCTATCAATAGAATAAGTGGATAAACAAGATGTTGTATATACCTACAATAAACTATTATTCAGCTTTAAAAATAAAAGAAATCCTGCCATATGCGACAGCATGGATAAACCTGGAGGACCTCATGTTAAGTAATATAAACCAATCTCCAAACCAGTCTATAAATACTGCATGATTCCTCTTCCATCAGATATGTAAACTAATCCAACTCAGGGAAACGGAGTAATAGGGCAGTTGGCAGTGCTAGGGCTGAGGGGAAATGGTGGAGGGTTGATCTTCAGTGGCTTTCAAGATTCAGCTATGTAAGATGAGCAAGTTCTAGAGATTTGCTGTACAATCTTGTGCTTGTATTTAACAATACTGTATTGTGTACCTACGAATTTGTTAAGAAGGTAGATCTCAAGTTAAGTGTTCTTACCACCATGATAGCAACAACAGAAGGAAAACATCACTCTCAGTAAATTATCGCAAGGACAAAAAAACCAAACACCGCATGTTCTCACTCATAGGTGAGAATTGAACAATGAGAACTCATGGACACAAGAAGGGGAATATCACACTCCGGCGACTGTTGTGGGGTGGGGGGAGGGGGGAGGGACAGCATTAGGAGATATACCTAATGCTAAATGACGAGTTAATGGGTGCAGCAAAACAACATGGCACATGGATACATATGTAATAAACCTGCACATTGTGCACATGTACCCTAAAACCTAAAGTATAATAATAAAAAAAGTGGATGCTATGGTAGAGGAATAAACTAAAGAAGTTTAAAAATGAAAAAAAAAAAAAAAAGAAAACAGAAAGCCATCTCCACTCATTCCTGGAAAGGTTTTCATATGATTCTGCCTACCTGATGACTCTTCTCATCACCGTCCCCAGCTCTTCTTACCAATCTGGTCAGAACTGAGGGGATGAAGAGAAAGCTACATTTAGATAAACGGGGTAAAACTGCTCTCTAAAAATTAAATTCAAGAAATAATAAATAACATGGTTAGTCTTGAAAATAGAAACACATCTTAGAAAATAAAGCCATCAATCTTGTCAGATGTAAGAGAGGCAGAAGACCATTGATTTAGTAATGGGGTCAGAATTTATAACTTAATTGTTTAAGTCTGAAGGGCATTTTTGTTATTGTTGTTTGCTTTTATAAAAGCAGTTAAGTTTCCTCTATTGCAGGACTTTCTCCTTAGTTCAGCTAAAAACCAGGTTCTTGTCACATGAGCAGAAAATATTAGTCTTGTGGACAGCTAGAAGGGTGAGAAAAATGGAATTTATTGGACAAAAATTGAAAAAGAGAAAAACTTTCAGCAGAGTGAGAGGGAAGCCTGTTAACTGGCTTCTGCCTCACCATGCAGGAATGCATGAGGCCAGGCTTCTCTCCTCTGCAAAGGGTGTGAACTTCCCTGGCTCCACCCCATTCTCCCAGGGCAAGACCAGTCGGAGGTTCTCTGGGGAGCCCTTTTTACTTGGCTGTGTCATTCCCCACTCTAAAGAAGTACAAGCAAGGATAAGGACAAAGACCAATCTTAAGTGCTTCCTGCTTACAAGGGGCACTGTTTTGGGAAAACAGCAGTCACAGTTCTCTAAGAGGCCTATTTAAGGATCTCAGGCAAAAGGGGCCATTGTCCAAAGCTCCAGTTGCATGATCCTTTGGAACCTGATGGCCTGAAAGTCAGAAGTGACTAACTGGATTATTAGAAAACATGGATCAAAATGAAACAAGGGCGGGGTGAGGACAGCTCAAAGATCCCCAGGCCTTTTACCAGTTTACACAGGGAGAGGGAGGCCAAAGGCCCGATTGGTAAAAAACAAAAACAAAAACAACTTTTATCCTTTTGCTGGCATATCATGCTTCTGGGTTCCCTTCCCCTGAGCCCAGTCCTAAGCCAACCAGTTTAAGGTTTGGGAAATTAAGCCTTTCTAGATTGGAGGCTGCATCTGAGGAGAATGTCCCTTAGTATGGAGACACAATTACCTATCTGTGAAGAGAAGACAGAAGAGGGAAAGGAAAAAAGAAGGTGTTTTTCAAAGGAGTCGCAGAGGTTCAAGATGCATTTAAAAGGGGTACAGACTGGATGAATGGCTACCCATCTAGAAAGAAGAGAACAGGCATCCCTGGTTCCTTTTTTTTACCCTAACAAATACCTGGGGTATGTGAGGGAGGGAAAGCGAGGCACTCCTTCTTTCCTCCCTCCTTGTCTCCTCGGTTCCTGGCAACCTCCACAGGGTGCCACCCATGGATATTAAAGCAATTTTCACTCATGTTAACAGGGGTGGGCATATCTGCTCTTACTCACATACACCCTATCTCACCTGCTGTCAGCAGCCTTGAATTCCCTAGACCTCATTTATGCCATGGGTAGGAGTGTGGCCTTTATCCGTGAAACGAGAAGCTTGGCTTAATTGGCAGGAATCAGCTATGCTCAACTGTGCAATGCCTGTAACTATCATTATCATCTGCCTCTGGATACCTCAGATCCAGTTTTCTTTCCTGGGGCTCTGACTCAAATCTTGGAATTGTGTTTGAGACAAAAATGTGTCTCAGGCGGATTGCATGGACTACTTATCATTAGCCGAATGCTACGGTGAAGCTGTGGAATTGAGTCCTCTTCCAATAAGAGAGAGAAAAGGATGTCTTGCGACACAGAGATAACTGGTGGCTATAGTTATTCTTACTAAGATTTGGGTGCATGGTACTTGACTTTGGTTAGCTCCCTTGGTCTTACTTTCCCAAAAAGGAAACCTCCAGATTATGGAACCCTATTTATTCCCATCATCTGGCAGGATTTGCAGGATAATTGCTCAGAACAAGAATATTGATCCAGATTTTTACATTACCCATCCCTCTTGTTCCTTCTGAGCTGCAGCCAGAGATTGCTGGTTGGTTCACAGGGATAAGCAGGGTTAGTCTAAAGTGTAGGCAGAAACTTAAAAACAACTAATGAGTTTAGAATTTAATGACACCTGTATAATAAGCTCTGAAACAAAATCTCTCTCTCCAGTCCTCATTTTTGCTAAAAAAGATATCATGATAGGACTGAGTTGTTTGCAGAACAGATTTTCGTCTTTTACTTGGCCTGATTATTTGCATGAAGTGAAGCAAGAATAATTATCTCTACATAGGCCTTTTAGATTGGCTTTGATGGAACACTGTTCGACAGGGAATCTCAGATAAGACCTCTTAAAGCAGAGCCCAGCCATGGGTTTGTATCCTCTAATACCTGAGAGTTGTGTGATCCTCTCCTCTTAAGATCTCAAGAAAAATTTGGAGTTCCTGACCCTGTTAGAAAGTGACATTCTTGGGTCGGGTGAGGTGGCTCACGCTTGTAATCCCAGCACTTTGGGAGGCCGAGGCGGGCAGATCACGAGGTCAGGAGATCGAGACCACGGTGAAACCCTGTCTCTACTAAAAATACAAAAAATTAGCCGGGCGTGGTGGTGGGCGCCTGTAGTCCCAGCTACTCAGAGAGGCTGAGGCAGGAGAATGGCGTGAACCTGGGAGGCGGAGCTTGCAGTGAGCCGAGATTGCGCCATTGCACTCCAACCTGGGCGACAGAACGAGACTCTGTCTCAAAAAAAAAAAAAAAAAAAAAAGAAAGTGACATTCTTTACTGACTACGGGTCAGAAACCCTGTATAGGGACTGTACAGGCTAAGATATGGGGTTGTTTTTTTCCCAAGTGGCTTTTGTCAGCTCTGCAAATTGAGCTTGACTCCTTAAAGGGAAGAATACCCTTCCTGTCATAGCCTTGGTAAAACAATTAGTTCCTCCAATTGTGTCCTGTTGCAAAAGAAAAGTAGATTCTTATTGCACTGTTGGCAAACAACTCTATTGCCATAAGTTAAGAATACTCACATTTAGTTTTCAAATTCTAGAGGAACCAGGCAGACAGAAAAAACATGACCCAAATTTTGTTCACAGGAGTATAACTTACTTAATTATTAAAGGCCATAAATTGTTCAAAATAAGTTTTTTTGACTCTGAAAAACAAAACAGGATCAATAATGTTCCAAACAAATGTCAAAAAGATTGCTTTGGCTTTCTGAATTCAGTCTATTTAGATAACTCTTATTTTGCTTGATATTCGTGAACATTTCATCTCTTCATGAGTCCTGTACATTTTCTCTTTATTCCAATGTCATAACCTTCGAAGTTATCAGAAATCCATGTTTGAGAGCACCCGTCAATGTTCTGTAGCTTATTATAAACCACCTTTTTAAAAGGATCCAAACAAGAAAACAATTGTCTATGAATAACAAAATGTCCATGGTAGTTACAGGTAGAAACACAATTGACAAAGAAGTTTGGTTATCTCTGTAGTTTACAATAACCTAACATAACAACCTGAATTATGACTGACAGCATATACTCAGACATTAGAATTTTAGAAATCCCATAAAATTTCAGAACGTATATTAATATTACTCACCAAAATAAAGTCTAAAGAATATTGAACACTATTTTGGCAACCCCATGTACATAAACATGTCATATAATTCTGTTTACCTCTCTTTTCTGGATTCTCCAGGAACCCTTCTCAAGTATCTGAAAAGCCAGGTGTCAGGAAAGACAATTTCAAAACTGAAGTTTTATTTTTGGAAGCCTGTTAAATATGATAGAGTTGTGAAACACTTGATGTTGTGCAGTAAAATTCCAGTTGACTGTAAGTTATTTCTTTTGCCAAAACAATGACTAAGAAATTTTTAAAAAGCAAAAAAACCCTTTGGAAATTTTGCTAAAGAGCAGATTAGTGCCTTAAGAGTACCTTGTTGTGCTTTTATTTTAATGCTCAATTTACAGAAAAAACATGTAATATCCTTTTGAATTTAGTCAATATGTTCACACACAGAATATTTGCAAGATTAATTTTTACAATCCTTCCACCACTTGTTTGAACTTTTAGCTTTATCTTATCTAATTTTAAACATTTTTTAAACCCTAGGCAAGTATTTACACTTTTTTTTTTTTTTAGATGAAGTCTCGATCTGTCACCCAGGTTTGAGTGCAGTGGTGCAATCTCGGCTCACTGCAACCTCCTCCTCCCAGGTTCAAGCGATTCTCCTGCCTCAGCCTCTGGAGTAGCTGGGACTACAGACATGTGCCACCATGTCCAGAAATTTTTTTTATTTTATTTTTAGTAGAGATGGGGTTTCACTGTGTTAGCCACAATGGTCTCGATCTCCTGACCTCGTCATCCACCCTCCTTGGTGTCCCAAAGTGCTGGGATTACAGGCATGAGCCACTGCACCCAGCCAGTATTCACATTTTTATGCCTTCTTATAATCTTTTATTAAACACACATTTTACTGTTCTTACAGACCTCACATGTAAATCTATTTCCAGGAGTCTCAATTGCATGTCAGAATGGTAACTTTTAGCAATTTTTAACTTTAATGTAAAACATAGTAAGTGTTTTGATTGTGTGCTAGGTGCAGCCAAGGTTTGACTCCTTCCAGCATAATTAAGGTTGTGGTTAATTCCATATGTCCCCAGGCCTTACCAAGTTGAATAGTTCTCAAAAACCAAAAAGTGGTTTATAACCTCAAAACACTTATAAACTTTGCATCTGACCTGCAAAAATTAGTCCACCTATTTATATTTTGATGACATCTGCATTTTACCAATAATCTTTAAGGCCGTTTTTATTTCTGAAGGATTAAAGTCACATGAACTGAAAGGTACCACAGCTTTTATATTCCCCTTAAAAAATATTTGATCCAAGCACTTGTCTTCCTTTATGCCAAATTAATTAGGCCTCTTTTTATAGACATCATATACACAACACATATACAACTACACAGACACGCAGAAGAATTTAATACAATTTAAAACATTTAAAACAGTTGCCATAAGACGTTTGATCATGGGGAGAGGGCTCTATCTGCTTTTAATTTTAGGGGTTCCATGAGGAAACCAAAGGTCTCTCCCCTCTCATGTGTGCAGTAAAAGTGGCAAGGAAAAATTGAGAAAAATAATACAGTTGACTGAAAAAAATGCTTTTTCCAGCAAAACAAGGTCCAATAAAAAGAAAAAACAAAGGCTTTTTACATATAACTATTAACTTGGATATCTACTTCTAATTAAGCTGAGCGCTTCTTAAGAAAATCCTTTTATCTCCCTTATTACCCAACAAGTTGTCAATATTTCTGGCTGTTCGTGAAGGGGAAGGAAATCAACAAATAGCAAAAGGTCATGCAGATATCAAATCAGATAGGACTGATTTTCTAAGCCAGAATTGAATCCTGGATGCAAAGAAGCTGACAGGGTTTGGCTGCATCCCTATCCAAATCTCAATTTGAATTGTATCTCCCAGAATTGCCATGTGTTGTGAGAGGGACACAGGGGGAGGTAATTTAATCATGGGGCTGATCTTTCCAGTGCTATTCTTGTGATAGTGAATAACTCTCATGAGATCTGATGGGTTTATCAAGGGTTTCTGCTTTTGCCTCTCCTTCATTTTTCTCTAGCCACTGCCATGTAAGAAGTGCCTTTCACCTCCCACCATGATTCTGAGGCCTCCCCCGAATGTGGAACTGTAAGTCCATTAAATCTCTTTTTCTTCCCAGTCTCAGGTATGCCTTTATCAGCAGCCTGTAAACAGACTAATACAGAGGCTAAACAACGCCTTGCCACAGGGTTACAGGCCACGCCCCTGGATGTAAAACAAGATGGAGGACTGCAGCAAATTTTGCTATGGACCATATAGAAAGACATGCAAAGCACAGGAGATTGGCTACACCTTGAGACCAGCTTCACAAATCCTTTTTCACAATTAGAATTAAAACTCTACAGAAAATATGAACCATGGTCCCAATCATTCTTGGCCCACCAAAATGTCTTCCAAAGGAAAAAACTCATTTAAAAGTTACCTGCTGACAGGGTAGAGAAAAAGATTCCTTGGAATGAATTTCTTATTTGTACGCAAGTGGTTTCTCTACCAGGAAGGAAAGCTTAATTGCTGTGGGATGGAGCTGAATTCCCAGGACTGGGGAGAGGGAGACCCCCAAGTGTGTGGTGGGAAACACCGGATAGTTGCAGGGGCCCTTGTGTCATGTGTCCCAGCCCTGGCAGGGTGGGGAGGGTGGTGGAAAGCCACTGCTCACCCATCTATCCCGAAAAAGGAAGGAAACAGCCGTGGAAAGACTGGGTTGGACTGAGGTCAACATTCATAACCCCCAGGAGCAATGGGCAGTGGCAGCATAGTTTACCCTCAGAAGAAGTCCGAGGGAAAAGAGGCTTAGAAGCAAAAAAGAAAAAGATTTTGTTGGTTTGCATCTCACTAACCCTTTCTCAAGTCCCATGTTGGGTGCCAAAATGTTTCAGGACTTTCTCCTTAGTTCAGTTAAAAACCAGGTTCTTGTCAGATGACGTGGAAAGATTAGGTTCATGGACACATAGAAGGGTGAGAAAAATGGAATTTATTCGGCGAAAATGAAAAAGGAGAAAAATTTTGCTAAAAATGACAGGGAAACCTGTTAACCAGCTCTCACCCCACCACACAGGAACTCAAAAGGCTGGGCTCCTCCCTTCTGCAAATGGTGTGAACTTCCATAGCTTTTCCCAGTGCACATGCCAGCTGGAGGTTCTCTGGGGGCCATTTTTACTTGGCTGTCTCACCTTTCTTTTCCACATTTTGTCTCTAATTCCCAGTTATTTTTAATTACCAGTATCAGTAACTCTAACATAAATTTGCATGGATATCATCACCTTTTATTGTCTCTCTCTAGGAATAGTATGGTGATTTTACCTATGCTTACAGAACACTTACTAATAATAACCATTTTTATTGTTCTTTTGGTTTTGACTTGGTCCTCTTGGAAGATAACAAAATAGATTTAGAACCAAGAGGTTGATTGGGGATGAGACCTTTTGATAGTTAACCATTATTGTGGATAATTGTCTGTGATGGTGTTTTATTCAGGATGATATCAACATGGTAAATTTTGAGTAAAGAAGATTGACTTCCAAAATATCAGTGGACCTCATCTAATCAGCTGAAGGCTTTAATAGAACACAGACTGACCTCCCCTGAGAAGGAATTCGGCCAGCAATGAGCCACTGGATTTGAACTGAGGCATTGGCTCTCAGTTATCCAGACTGCCAGTCCACGCTGCAGATTTTGGGCTTGCTGGACTCCATAATCATGTGAACCAATTCTGTAAAAAACCCTACACCCTCCACACATTCTCCCTTTTCCACTGTCCACTCTGAATTCCACTCAACTTATCCTATTACTTCTACTTGTGTCAGTTATTTACTATATGATATGACCCAAAGTTTTTATTTCTGAGGCATCTGTAACCCTGGAACACATGATTTTATCTGACTAGATTTCTTGCACTTGTGCATTTACAGTCACAGCCATGCCAGAGAGCACCAAGAACACCCATCGTTTTCCTCCCTACTGCCACATGTAGCAGTAGCCCTACTTCTTTCTGCGTTCAGGGCTAATTACTTCTTACATGATTGCGACCTTTCAGCAGCCAGAGCTTGTTGTGCAATGAAATCCTGGTTATATTCCCTAATAACAGCTTACCACCTTCTGGTGATCAGGACATGTAACCCTGCAGAACCCAGAACTGTGCAGATGGAAAGCACAAAGTCTCCCATTGGCACATTGTTAATGATGATAACTGGGACCACCCCAGCTTTCACATGTTAGTTCTACTACCTGTGCATTCTTCCCACTGGGGACACAATGCCATAGAGACAATGGCACTCCATTCTTGCTAATGCTTCAGCTGTACCCTCAGAAGATTATTCCAATTCTCTACCAGGCTGCAGTTTCTAAATAGCGGAATATGTGATACAAAAAATATCTCATGGTAATGGGCCCACTCCCACACATCCTTCCGTATGAACTGAGTCTTTGGTCAGATGTTATGTGGATTCTAATACCTATGGTTCAGTTACCACTTAAGATCCAGATAATGGTTTTGGCTCAAGATTTGCAGGCAGAAATGTTAAACCCATTTTATAAATAAGCATCTATTTTTAATAAACCTATCAGGATACAAGATATCCAATATAACAAGCTTGCTACCAAATAGACTGTTGGTCTTTGAGTAAGAGCTAAATATTAGAGGGTCAGTTTTAATCTCTGCTACTGTTAGATTAGAAATCCAGAGTTAGAAGCTTTTTTTTTTTTTTGGAGACAGAGTCTCGCTCTGTCGCCCAGGCTGGAGTGCAGTGGCGCGATCTCGGCTCACTGCAAGCTCCGCCTCCCGGGTTCACGCCATTCTCCTGCCTCAGCCTCTCCGAGTAGCTGGGACTACAGGCGCCCGCCACCATGCCCTGCTAATTTTTTGTATTTTTTAGTAGAGACGGGGTTTCACCGTGGTCTCGATCTCCTGACCTCGTGATCCGCCCGCCTCGGCCTCCCAAAGTGCTGGGATTACAAGCGTGAGCCACCACACCTGGCCGAGTTAGAAGCTTTTATGTCAAACTTGGTAAATGAGAGTCTGTGTTTTTGAGCCCATCTGAAGCCTCCACGTAGCCAATGTGGCCAGCTCTGCTACACTTGGAGTTGAGAAGGTAGTCAATAGAACATGACATTACTAGGCAAAATAGATGGACAGCTAATAAGAGTGCCGATGGAAAGAAGGTAAAGAGGTAAACAAGAATCAGAAAGATTTCTAAATCCCAGAACTTGGTTAGTTTGGAATCTTATTACCTATTCAAAGAAGAGGTGGCCAAAACCTCAAGAGGAAGAATTCAGTTATTTCCCAAAAAGACTCAAAGTCATTTTTTAGATCGCTGTACTCTTAACATTTTGAGGATGATTAGGTGCAGGATTGGAATTGGAGATACAGACGTGATATGTCCTGTTAAAGTGGGAGCCAGAAGTCTAAAATCAGTTTGACTGAGAAAGTGTTGGTGGGCTGGTTCTTTCAGGAAGCTCTAGGAATAGAATCTTTTTTCCTGCCTTTTCTTGTTTCTAGATGCTGCTTGAACTCCTTGGCTCATGTTTCTTTTCTCAAATTAGCCCAACTTCTTGCTTCTGTCATTATATCTGGTACTTTCATCAAATCTCTCTTTGTATGGTTCCGGTCAGGACACTGTGATTACATTTAGGGTCTACACTGTTTATTCAACTCTATGAGAGATTACACAATTCACATGTAATCTCTCAACCTGAAGATATTTAACTTAATCACATATGAAAAGTCCTTTTTGCCACAGAAGGTAATATTCATGGGTTCTATGGATTAGAGGATGACTGTATTTGGGTGCCTTTATTCAGCCTACCACAGAATTATTACTTCCCAGGATCCATAGAGTACATCCCCATGACATAGGAATTGACAATTTCACAAAGCACAAAACGTGCAACTTTAAAGGAAATTTTGATACATAGCATTATCTTAAAACTATATGTCCGTTTAAGGACATCAACAATAGGTTAGATAAATAAATTGGGATATATTGCAGCAATGTAAAATATACAGCAATTAAGATAACAATCTGAAACAATAGAAAAGAATAGAGGAATGGGGTGAATCTCAAAAACATAACATTCAACAAACATGCCAAACACGTAAGATTAAATTCAAAAAGGCTATATTTACCTATTGCTCGAAAATAGTCAAAATAATCTACTGCATTAAAAATCAGCAGTAATTTCTGAAGAGTCCACCAAAAAAACCTTCACAAACGTTTGCACCTAATAAACAAATTTAGCAAAGATAGAACATACAAAATCAACACATAAAATTCAGTTGTATGTTTAAACTATAACAATAAAACAATTTGAAAATAACATCGAGAAAACAATTCCTTTTTCAATTACATCCAAAAGAGCAAAATTTCTAGAAATAAACTTGACCAAGGATGTGCAAAACTGTTACACTGAAAATTGCAAAACAACTTTGAAAAGAATTAATGATCTAAATAAGTGGAAAGGCTTACATTTATGGGTTAGAAGATTTATTATTAAGATGGCAATGCTACTTAAAGTGACCTACAGAGTTACTGAAATTCCAATCAAAATCTCAATAAGCTTTTTCTCTTTGCAGAAATGAAAGAGTCAAACCTCAGATTCACATGAAATTGCAAGAAGACCCAAATAGCTAACGAAATATTGAGCAAGAAGAACAAAGCTAGAGGACATATTCTTTCTAATATCAACATTCTTATTACAAAGCTACAGAAATTCAAACAGTGTGGTACTTGACTAAGGATGGATGTACTGTATAGATCAATGGAATAGAATTAAAAGTTCAGAAATATACCCATACATAAATGGCCAATAGATTCTAGCAAATACGCCATGAGAATTCAATGGGGAAAAGATAGTTTCTTCAAAAAATGGTGATGGGACAAACAACTGAATATCCATATATAAAAAATATAGATATATGCCCACACACAATATACAAAATTAACTCAAAATAGGCTGGTAACTTAAATATAGAATCAAATTATAAAACATTTAAAAGAAAACATACAAGTAAACTTTTATGACCTTTGATTTGGTACAAGATTTTCTGATATGACATCAAAAGTACAAACAAAAAAATCACTGAAAAATTGGACTTCATCAAATTTAAAAACTTTGTGAATTCAAGAACATTATCAAGAAAGAGAAAATAGAGCCTACAAAATGGGGAAAATATTTTCATATTATATATCTGATGAGAGACTAGTATCTAGATATATAAAGAACTCTTACAACTATACACAAACAACTTAATTAAAAGTAGACAAAAGACTTAAATAGAAATTTCTCCAAAAAACATATGCAAAGGGCAAACAAGCAAATAAAATGATACTCAATGTCATTAGTCATTAGGGAAATGCAAATCAAAACTACAATAAATTAGGACTTTATACTCTTTAAGATAGCAATAACAACAACCACAAAACTACAGAAAATAAGTGTTGGTTAGTGCGAGGAACTTTAAACACTTGTGCATTGTTGGTAGAAATGTAAAATAATGCAATTACTATGGAAAATAGTTTGACAGTTTTCCAAAAAGTTAAATATAGATTTACCATATAACCCAGCAGTTCTATTCATGGGTATATACCCAAAAGAACTAGTCACAGAGATTCAAAAAATACTTGCACACAAATGTTTATGGCAGCACCATACCCAATAGCCAAAAGGTGGGAGCAACCTAAATAGCCATGAACAAATAGATAACAATAACAAATAAATAGATAACTACAACAAATAAATGGATGTGGCATACAGATATATACAGTCTACCCTTGAACAACACGTTTGGACTCCAAGAGTCCACTAATGTGCAGCTATTCTACTGCCTCTGTCACCCATGCAACAAGACCAACCTCTCCTTTTCCTATTCTTACTCAACCTACTCAATGTGAAGATGAGAATAAAGACCTTTATAATAATCCACTTCTATTTAATGAATAGTAAATATATTTTCTCTTTCTTATGATTGCCTTAATAGCTTGTCTTCTTTCTAGCTTATTTTATTGTAAGAATACAGTTGTATAATATGTACAATATACAAAGTATGTGTTAAGCATCTGTTTATGTTAACAGTAAGCTTTTCAGTTAACAGTAGCTCATTAGTCGTTAATTTGGTGGGGAGTCAAAAGATATATGCAGATTTTTGACTGCACAGGGGGTCAGTGCCCCAACCCCTATGTTGTTCAAGAGTCAACTGTATATATAATAGAATATTATTCAGATATGAAAAGGGAAGACTGCCGCACTGATAAATACTACAACATGGATGAATCTCAAAAGCTTCATGCTAAGTGAAAGAAGATAGACACGAAAGGTCACATGGTGTGTGAGTCCATGGGAAATAACCAGAATAGATAAATCCACAAAGAGAGAAAACAGCTTGGAAATATCCAGAATAGATAAATCCACAGAGAGGGAAAACAGAGAGAAATACCCAGAATAGATAAATCCACAGAGAGAGAAAACAGAGAGAAATATCCAGAATAGATAAATCCACAGAGAGAGAAAACAACTTGGAAATATCCAGAATAGATAAATACACAGTGAGAGAAAACAGTCCCAGTAGTTATCAGGGACTGGAGAGAGGGAAGAATGAGACGTGACTACTTCATGGATACAAGGTTTTCTCTGGGGGTGATGAAAATATTTTGACATCTGATAAAGGTGGTGGTAGCACAGCATTGTGAATGTACTAATTGCCACTGAATTGTGCATTTTAAAGTGATTGATTTTATGTGGAGCAAATTTTACTTTAATTATAAAAAGTGAATAAACTTTTAGAAGCTAACCTTGGGAGAAGGTAGAGACTGGAAGGGGTCACAAGAAAGGCTTCTGGGATGTTGGTAAGTACTCTGTTTCTAAAATTGGTTACTGGTTTTTAGAGAAATCAATTCGTAAAATTCTTCAAGTTCTATGCTAATGATATGTGCACTTTTCTATGTAAGTGTTTACCTAAATAAAATAAAATGCTCACTTTTACAAAAAGAAAATATTCTGAAGTATGCATGGCCATTTTCATTTAAGCAGCATTGTACATTATACTACAACCAGTAACTGTGGCACATATGCTGTTAAGCCCTGAAATTATTACGGCAAATCCTAAACTCTTTCCATTGCATTATGCCTTAGAGCTCACAACAGACCCCTGAGACTACTTTATCATCCAGAAATTTTATACTGAGCATTTTTCTCAGTCTGACACTAAAAAACCAAGACAGTTTTTGTTCTTGCAGTTTGCAAATTACTAATAACCGTTGCTTATGAAAAAACTGCATTAACAAATTCATGTCCAAGTGTTGGCTGACGTCAAATATTATGGATGTTAAAAAGAAAGAACAGGATACCAACTGATCTTAAGACAATATAAAATAAACTCGGATATTGATTAATGTATTAAATTGCTAATTAGTCTTCTATCCACTGTTTCTGCAGAGCTAGAAAATGTTAAATTTTCTCTCCCTAATGGATTATCACCTTGTCTTGTCTCCAAATGCCTTACAATTATTTTTTGGGTAGCTCAATTATTCTATTATTTTTGTTTGACTTAGAAAACAGAACTAAGCAATATAGCTAATTGCAAATCTAAACATGAAAGGTACATCTTACAAAATACACTGCCACTCTCCCAATTGAGCACCTTGCTTTCTCATTAATGAGGTTGTTTAGATGGATGTGCTATCGGATTAGCAGGACCCTCTTTGTTTCCCTTTGTGTTGATTTTCACAATACCATCTTAGTTGGTAATTTCCCATTTTTCCCTGAGGCTGCTCAGCAAAACAGAAAAGCTGACAACTTTCTTGAAATATTTGTATAAATCCATCTATTTTTTCATTGCACCTGCCATATATCTGCCTAAAGGTATGCAATCGCAACTCTCTTAAAATGTTATGCCTTAGGCCAGCATATTTGTGTGGTGATCAGTGGGGTGTCTCCCAAGAGAGATAGTCACCTAGTTTCTAATTTGTGCTCCTACCCAATCAGCTTGTGGGACACAAAGACACACATTCACACACAGTTGATTATATATGTATATAAATATTTATGTTTCTGTGATTGTGGAATCTATCCATCCATCCATCCATCCATCCATCCATCATCTCTTGTGAAAATCTTGTACTTTTTATGTGGTATGGATGCCAGTGGAATGCTATGGTGTTTTTACATACTACTCACCTGTTACCCACAAATAGTAGGCATGAAGAAAAAACATCAACTATTACCAGGTGGATTTTAAATGCCATGTCTATGTGGTGATTAAAACAATTCACATTTAGCACTGTTTGAGTAGTATGGCAACCAGATTGCTCATACAGGTCAATTTTACATTTTTATATATTAATAAAAACTATTAATAATATATGCTAGTGTCTGTAACATTAGATTTTCAAGAACTCAACAATCAAAGTCTCTGAAGACAGAGTTTTATTCCCTCTCTTTTATTTTCCACTGTATTCCAAAAGTTTGGAATAGTGCTTGGCAGGTAGTAGGGACTCAATATTATTTGTTTAATATGTAAACAAATCCACACATAATTAAAGTTAAGTGTGAATAATTTTTTAAGTTACGTGTTTATCTATATAAACTACTACACAAAACTATAAATCAATGAATTAAATATAATATTGATGTGAACTGTAAATAATACACACACATCATTAGTATTTAAATATAAAATTGAGAGACTATGTACAAGTACCACTATTCCTTAGGATCCCTGGTCTCTTTACTAACACTTAGAACAGTATCTGAAAATTTTTAACACTCAGCAAACGGATTCTACAAAGACCTGCTACAGCCAAACAAATTATATCCATCTTTATTTCACTAAGCCCACACAAATGTTCTTGCCTCCTTCAGTCTGAAAGATGAAACCTGGTGTGGCAATGCAGGATATCAGATTTGTTTCACTGATGTAATTTTGGGAGATAAAGAGGAATCAAGAAAAAGAAACCAAATTATATCCTAGTTAAAGAAAACTATACATTGAAAATGCTCTCCCATTTTTTATAGCTCCTAATAAAGCTATGACTACATTCCAAAGCTATAAAATAAAATAGACATGTTTTATTTTATTCTTTTATTGCATCTTCAGATTTTTCAATAGAGTGAGTCTCATATCTATATTGAATTTTATTAATGGAAACCAAACACATTTGAAATGCACTGTCTCTGAATGGCTTGCTCCATTCATTCAGCCATATTAACTGAAGATAACACCAAGAACAGCATTATCCGCAATAGATTTACTCTCAGTTCAATTTAATAAAAGAGTTACAAAACTTTAAACATACTCATGGATCATCCCTGCTAGAAGCTACAATACTTTGGAGGAAAAATGGATACAAAATAAATATTTGTCATAGTTCATCTCTAAAAAGTTACAACATTTTGGGAAAAATAACACATTGAGTACTTTAAAAATTACAGAATAATCTAAAAATACAGCAAGAAAGTATTAACTTGAATATAATTAAATGCTAAAGTATATATCATAAACAAATTCTAAGACTAGCTGGGAGAAAGATAAATGCTACCTGGTGTTGCAGAAGGAAGCTTCTTGAAGGTGGTAGAAAACTATAATGGGCATTTTTAGAAGTTGAAAAACTGAGATGGAGCTGTAAATCCTAAAGGCCTACAAAAGATAAAATAAGCATTTTAGCTGTGAGAAATCATCACTCTTAAAATACAAACTTTTTGGAATCCTATTGTTATAGGAAAGGGGTCCAGATTCAGACCTCCAATAGAGAGTTCTTGGATCTCACGCAAGAAAGAATTCACGGTGAGTCCATAGAGTAAAGTGAAAACAAGTTTATTTAGAAAGTAAAGGAATAAAAGAATGGCTACTCCATAGACAGAGAAGCCCCAGGGGCTGCTGGTTGCCCATTTTTATGGTTATTTCTTGATATGCTAAACAAGAGGTGGATTATTCATGCCTCCCTTTTTTAGACCATGTAGCATAACTTTCTGACATTGTCATGCCATTTGTAAACTGTCAAAGTGATGGTTGGGAGTGTAGCAGTGAGGACAACCAGAGGTTACTCTCATCACCATCTTGGTTTGGGTGAGTTTTAGCTGGCTTCTTTACTGCAAACTGTTTTATCAGCAAGGTCCTTATTACCTGTTCTTGTGCCGACCTCCTGTCTCATCTTGTGACTTACACTGCCTTAACCATCTGGGAATGCAGCCCAGTAGGTCTTAGCCTCATTTTACACAGCCCCTATTCAAGATGGAGTTGCCCTGGTTCAAACAACTCTGACATTATTAAAGCACCAAGTATTTAGCGCTCCCTGGGATGACTTCTCTGTACTGTGCTGTAGAACTCAAAATATAGATAGGTAGAAGGGGAAGAACAGTAATAGTTGTAGGCTATAACCTCTGCATCTAACCAGTGATTCTCATAAACTCTTTCAAAACAAACTAATGAAGAGCTTTATGTTAGCGATGACTTTGTCCATTTTTTGTTGCTATAACAGAATACTTATGATTTGGTAATTTACAAAGAATAGAGGTGGATTTCTTACAGTTTTGGATTCTGGGAAGCACAAAGTCCAGGGCACTGCTTCTGGCAAGGGACTTCTTTCAATGTCATCCATGGCAGAAGGCAGAAGGGCAAGAAAGTACATTAGAGAGAGCAATATAATTGAACTTGAACTCACTTTCATGACAAGCCCACTCTCAAAATAAGGAACACACTCCCTCAATAACAACTTTAATCCATTCATGAAGGAAGCGCCCTCATGACCTAATCTCCTTTGAACGTCCCACTTCTCAATACTGTTGCATTGGAGATTAAGTTTCCAACACATGCCTTTTGGCAGGCACATTCAAACAATAGCAGCAGTGTGTTCATAAAGCTATATATGCATCTGACATATTTTATGTATTTGAAGATCTCTGAAAATGCTGACTTTAAAGACCAAGCTATAGATAACATCCATATTAAGAGGCAAAAATCAGGAATCACACAAATTAACATTCTGTATATAATTACAATATGTTGGAGTAGATGCTGATTTATCTATAGAATTTCTTAATTTGATTCCTGTGATTAAATCAGAGATCATGAAATTTAAGCATGCTTGTATAGTTAAAATTTAGTTCTGTATTTACAGTTATCACTGAGCAAAAGTTATGTCAAATCTATCAGCAAAAATTTTGGAAAGTTTCTTATTTTAATAATTCAAGTATTTGTGAAGTTTTCTTCCTTCATCGACCATTCCTAGAACATACTAATACAATTACTTAGTGTTCCACTGATAATAAGATATAAACTTGCTTTTCTTCTAAAGAGTATTTACTCAAAAAAGCAATGGACAACATCAAAGGTAATGTTTAACAGTGGTCACTTACTATCTCACTATTGTAACAATCACTGATTGCAAATTGTGTAGTCAGCATGTACATGTTTTGCCTTGAAAAATTCCCTTTTTTCTCCCATTTTAAAAACTACTAATGATAAGCATTTTAAAGATGCTCAGCAAGATTCATAGTAATCAGTGTAACAATGATGACTTAGCTAAATGTATTTTTGTAGATTAACGTGTAGCATTATTGAATTTTAATTTGTCTCCCTTTCTGATTTGTAATATATTTCTATATTATATTTTAAAAATTACCTTATCACAGGTTGATTTCTCTAAGAAGTACATGCTGAAATGAAGTTAAGAGTACAAAATATTTATTGGAGCATAGTAACACAGAGGAGACACAGGATTTGGCAGAAATACTAAACCGTGGTGAAGACCTGCTGAAGTCTGTTTGTCCAAAGGGGAGCTGTAAAGTAAATATGAGCCACGAAGGGAGCCCCACACTGGATGGAAACGGCCAAGCCCTTTTACAACCACCTTCTCCTTCAGACACTGCCTGCAATTCACCCTGGGAAAGCAAAACCTCAACTGTTTCTGCCTCATTCAGTCTTCGTCAGTGCCCTAAGAAGATTGAGATTTGAGCTTGTAACTGTTGAAGCAAAACCTAAAGCGGTTAATAATAGGAGTTTGTCACAACTATCTTAACACAAATATAAAATATTTGCATGAACTGTAATAATCTTTTATTTATAAATTAAAAATTTATCGATAAAATACAGATTTCAATAACATTAGTAAAAAATCTTTTCACTTCTCTTAAGTAATTCAGAATAGATCATTTTTCATTTCAGTTCCTACACTTGATCCTTAGAAGAAAAAAAACCTATTTTTTTAATATAATGCAAACACTTTAGTTTAACATAAACAAGATGAAAGGAAGACTGGCTGAGAAAAAAAAACTCTAAAAACTATCTAGCATATTCAGAAGATAATTCATGCCTTTAAGATCATTTAAGTAGTATGTCGCCTTTAGTTATAAAGAGAAATGTGGAACTATTTTTACAATTAATTACATTTGTCAGCAGGAAATAAAATGTATTCAAAATTGACCTGTATGTGAGTGATGGTTGTAACAGAGTTATTGATTTTTCCTGTTGGGAAATGCCCTCCAAAACTGGCATCATCTTTTCAAGTAAACTCAAAATCCGGACAATGTCTTCAAAGGTAGGCATGCTGTTAACAATGGTTCCTGCTGTTTTCTATGACTGGGCAGTAATATCCTCTATAATATTAGCCCCTGGAAATTAAAATGTCCTTTATTGAAAACATAGAAGTCTGTCAAAATGCTGTTTTTTGATTACGAACACTGCTAATCCTATAAAACGGCTTCTTCCTCTCACCTAATCACTACAATTATGCCTCTAAACTAACAGAAAGATACCAAATTTAATTTCTGATAAAGTATCACAGTGACTAAAATGGGAATTAATTTACTTGCAAGGGAGTAGAGAGAATATACTGTATTTTGGACATTGCGCATGCTAAATTCTGTCTTAAAGTAATTTAAGAAATAAAATTTATGAAAATTCTTCTGGGAATAAATATTACACAGTGGACTTCAAAGAGAAATTCCTTGCTGTGAGTCATAGGCATATACAAAGGACTATTTGAAACTGCCTTAAATGAATCTTATTTAGGGAAAATTACAGACTAGAAGAAAATACAAGATCAGAATTTGGAGGACGCTTGGAGAACAAATATTTGCATATAAACAGAGGTTCAAATAATTGCAAATCAATTATCTCTGGGAATTGTGAAAACTACTCTGAGGAAAAGAGTGCTGGCTTGGGTACTAAACTTTGTAGTTTTTCCTTGCTCTATTTGTATTTGTTCATGCCAAAATCACACTGCCTAAGCTAGTGAGGCTTTAAAGTAGGTCTTCATACCTGGTGTCTTTTTCACGATTGGCAGGTTTCCATATACATTTTGGAATTAGCTTTTCAATTTCTAAAAGAGACCTGCCAAGATTTTGATCAATACTTTATTGAATTTATAGATAATGTTTGGGAAAGATGATATCTTTACATGTTGTAGGTTTCCAAACCATGAACACAGCCTGTCTCATAGAGATAATATTATTTTCTTTAATTATTACAGCTGTGTGTGTATGTGTTCTAAACTTAATTTCAGATATATTTCTTAGCAGATGAGTTTTCTTATTATTCTAAATTGTATCTCCAAAGACTGGAAGAAAAAGAATTGCAATGACTACTACTAAGAAAGGATATAGTCTGGGGAATGTATAAAGAACTCTTATAAATGAATAAGAAAAAAGCAGCCATGCCTAAGGAAAAATGGGCAAGGTACTTGAACAGAAGATCATTAAAAGGATATTCACGTGGCCAGTAAGTATAGGAAAATGTGTTCAACCTCATTAGTCTTAATGGAAATAAAAATTAAAACCATAAATAGATACCACTACATATTTGCCAGATGACACACAATGACAAGTATTTGTAAGGATGTAATGAAAATTCAAACACACTGCTAATCAGTGCAAATTTATATAACAACTTTGGAGAATTACTTGGTCTGACATACTAAAGTTGGTCACGTTCATATGGTTCATTAGCATCCCACATTCCATTGGCAAGGAGGTCAGCAAAAAATCACTAACTTTGTTTGTTTGTTTGTTTGTTTTTGTTTTTGATGGAGTCTCCCTCTGTCGCCCAGGCTGGAGTGCAGTGGTGTGATCTCAGCTCACTGCAACCTCCGCCTCCCAGGATCAAGGGATTCTCCTGCCTCAGCATCCTGAGTAGCTGTGAATACAGGCCCCTGCCACCATGCCCAGCTAATTTTTTGTATGTTTAGTAGAGACGGGGTTTCACCGTGTTAGCCAGGATGGTCTCGATCTCCTGACCTCCTTATCTGCCTGCCTCGGCCTCCCAAAGGGCTGGGATTACAGGCGTGAGCCACCGTGCCTGGCCGACTAAACTACTTTTAAAGTATCACCTTTTAGAGTTTATCAGGTGATAAACTCTACATACTCTTTCTCATACATAATTCTGCATCAGTTAGAATCCAGCCAGGACACATAAACCATACCAGTAACTTACATATGAAAAATTTTAATATAAAAATATATTAATTGGGAACAGAGGAATAGCTACTAATGGCTAATTATGAAAGGGCTGAGAGAATGCAAGGAAGAAACGAACAAGGGAAAGAGGCTCCTTTCCCAAGGCTGAGACGGAATCCTTCTTGGAGAGGGTGAGTGACAGCACACTGATGCTGGAGACTTTTACTGAGTTGCCAGGACAGAGCTGTTCTGCAGCCCTGGGGCCAAGACTGACAAGTAGAAAACCAATGAGATAGTAAAGATGATACCCTGGGTTGTACCTTGCTAGAGCTGGCTCACGGCTAGCAGATAATGCGAGATGAGCAGGAAGCTTCTACCTGGTTGCTGACAGGCTAAGGCTGGTCAGAAGGAAACCATGGGGCAGATTGTCAAACAAAGGTTGCTGGAGGGCAAACACACCCTGGCATACAGGCCACTGGCAGCCACACAGCCTAGCATAAAGGGAATAAGCATCCAGAGCCAGAAGGCAAATACCCTTCCTCCAGCACCCTTGACTGACCAAGGTTAACATTGTGCCAGCTGCCCAAAAAAGAAATGTTTAATGATTCCTGCTCCAGCATCACAAAACGGGCAAATGAAGGTAGATTTGGAGATCAGGGGCAACAAATCAATACTAGGCTTAATGAGGAATTGGGTTACTTACTATGAGAATTTCTGAAATAAGCTAATATAATTTAGAGGATCTAAGTCAAGAGGTATGGATGTTGATCTTGAGAGTACTGTACTAAGTTAAATATAGGCCTGGATATTAACTGGGAAACACTCTCCCAGAATGCAGGATTAAAACCCCTGCTAAG
The DNA here is from genome assembly GCF_028878055.3 of Symphalangus syndactylus. Taxonomy (NCBI): domain Eukaryota; kingdom Metazoa; phylum Chordata; class Mammalia; order Primates; family Hylobatidae; genus Symphalangus; species Symphalangus syndactylus. Next base: position 135,457,955 of record NC_072428.2, on the reverse strand, counting down.
AACACCTGGAATTAGTCTGAAGACCCTGTTACAGTGGCTCCCTTGAAGCTTGAAGGCAATGATGGTCTAATGTACATGAAGACAAGATACCAAAACTGCCTAATAAGAATAATGAGAAAAGGATTGGAAGACTGATGAGGTGATAATGATAACATTAACTTATGACAAGAGCTCAGACAACCTACCTCCTTATAATGTTCTCCAGGTGAAATCAGAGGCAAAAAAACAAAAAGGCAACCAGGATGCCTTGATGCACACAGATGTGATGGTAGCTGCTCATAGAAGTGAGACGGAGCTGCCTGGGATGATAGTGCTCACCAAAATGCTAGTATTAGCCAATAAAATAGAAAAGTATAAGCTTTCAGTTATTATCCAGATATTAGCAATCCTACACATAGAGATATTTGAGGAAAAAGCCTCATCCCATGCAATAAAGACCTTGAAAACATCACAGTAATTATATACTACGAACATTCTACAATATTTCCTTAGACGGATCTGTAGAAATTTAAACTAGAACTTTAGTCTGGAGAATGATAATTATCCAGTCCTGAATATATTTCAATACGTGATCAGAGTTCACGCTGAAAGTTGGTTACCCCAAGCACCAACATGGTCTGCCAACTATGGAAATTAGGTAAGTCCTAAGCCCATCTCACCATGTATACAATGAGTCTGTGTCCACAAACCGTGCTACTTTACACAGTCTCTGAGTGCATATTTTGGCTGGGTAATACCTAATAGCTGGCAAGTGTTCATATTGTTTTCCTGTCCTTTAGAGTAAGAAACAATATAAAACATGCCTGAAAGTGTCAATCCCCCGCTTCCATCTAAGATAGTAAATCAGCAGTAGCTCTACTGAAATTTGGGATAAAATACAGAGGTTTACACTGCAATCAACTGTTAAAGGATGCAAAGGTAATAGTTTTACTTACATCTCCATTTAATTCACTTGTTTAGACCTTTCAAAAAACTACATGGATTTGACAGGGCTAATGGTGAACTATTGGGAACTTAGCTAAGAAGTATTGCAGCTACTTTTAGCATCAATAGGGAGTTTCAAAAGCATTTAACTTGTATATGAAAAGACAGCAGTGAAAATTCACTGCCTTGTACTCATGGTCATGTTAAATCTTTCCTTTGTCACAATACAGTTTAAAGAGACATTGACCCTCATAATATTCCACAACATCTCATGCTGGTCTAGGTATTAATGAGATGATGATCATTGGACCTGATAAACAGAACATGGCATGTGTCCTGGATAGCAAAATGTGTGCATTTTTAAGGTTCTGAGAATCATTGGTATCCTGAGATATTTCTTCCAAAGTTAAGGGCAAAATTATGCATAACACATCTCCTACCTAACATCATTTAGTGAAGAAAGAGGTTCAGAGTTTGGTAGAATAATTTGGAGACAACCTATACGACTCCTGAAAAAACCTATTGTATTAGTACTTTTCCACACTGCTATAAAGAACTACCAGAGACTGGGTGATTTATAAAGAAAATAGGTTGAATTGACTCATAGTTCCACGTGGCTGGGGAGGCCTCAGGAAACTTACAATCACGGCAGAAGGGGAAGGGGAAGCAAGGCATATCTTACATGGTGGCAGGATAGAGAGACTGCAAAGGCGGAAATGCTACACTTTTAAACCATCAGATCTTGTTGAGAACTCACTATCACAAGAACAGCATGGAGGAACCATCCCCACTATCCAATCACCTCCCGCCAGGCCCCACCCTTGACACACAGGGACTACAATTTGAGATGAGATTTGGGTGGGGACACAAAGACCAACCTTAACATTCCACCCCTATGATCCAATCATCTCCCACCAGTCCCCACCCTTGACACACAGGGACTACATTTGAGATGAGATTTGGGTGGGGACACAAAGACAAACCATATCATTCCACCTTTGGCCCATCTCAAATCTCATGTCCTTCTCACATTTCAAAACACCATTATGCCTTCCCAACAGTCCCCCAAAGTCTTAACTCATTCCAGTATTAACTCAAAAGTACATTTCCAAAGTCTCATCTGAGACAAGCCAAGTCCCTTCCACCTATGAGCCTGTAAAACCAAAAACAAGGTAGTTGCTTCCAAGATACAATGTGGGTATAGGCATTGGGTAAATGATCCCATTCCAAATGGGAGAAATTGGCCAAAACAAAGAGGCCACACACCTATGCAAGTCCAAACCCTGGCAGCACTGTCAGTCATTGAATCTTAAAGCTCCAAAATAATCTCTTTTGACTCCATGTCTCACATCCAGGGCACACTGATGCAACAGGTGGGCTCCCAAGGCCTTGGGCAGTTTTATCCCTATGTCTCCACAGGGTACAGCCCCCATGGCTGCTTTTACAGGCTGGCATTAAGTGCCTACAGCTTTTCCAGGTGCACAATGTAAGCTGTAGGTGGACATATCATTCAGGGTCTGGAGGATGGTGGCCCTCTTCTCACAGCTCCAATAGGCAGTGCCCCAGGGGGGACTCTGTGGTGGGGGAGGGTACTCAAAGTCCACATTTCCTCTCTACATTGCCCTAGCAGAGGTTCTCTATGAGGGCTCTGCCCCTGCAGCAAGCCTCTGCCTGGACATTCAGTCATTTTCATACATCTTCTGAAATCTAAGTGGAGGTTCCCAAACCTCAATTCTAGCCTTCTGCACACCTGCAGGCCCAACACCATGTGGAAGCTGCCAAAGCTTGGGGCTTGCAACTTCTGAAACAATGGTCCAAGCTGTAACTTGGCCCCTTGTAGCCACAGCTGGAGCTAAAGCAACTGGGACTCAGAGTGCCATGTCCCAAGAGTGCACAGAGCAACAGGACCCTGGTTTTGGCCCATAAAACCATTTTTCCCTTCTAGGCCTTTGGGTCTGTGATGGGAGGGGCTGTCATGAAGATCTCTGAAATGCCCTGGAAACATTTTCCCTATTGTCTTATCTGTTAACATTCTCTCCTTGTTACTTTTGCAAATTTCTGTAGCAGGCTTGAATTTCTCCCAGAAAATGGGTGTTTCTTTTCTATCACATGGTCAGGCTGCAAATTTTCCAAACTGTTATGCTCTGCTTTCAACCATCTCTTTCTTCACACGTATGAACATACACGTTTAGAAATAGCCAAGTCACCTCTTGAATGCTTTTCAGCTTAGACATTTCTTCCACCAGATACTCTAAATCATATCTCTGAAGTTCACAGTTCCACAGATCTCTAGGGTACAAGCAAAATACTGCCAGTTTATTTGCTAAAGCATAGCAAGAGTCAGATTTACTCCAGTTCCCAATAATTCCTCATCTCCATCTGAGATCACCTCATCCTGGAGTTCATTGTCCATATCACAATCAGCATGTTGGTCCAAACCATTCAACAAGTCTCTAGGAAGTTCCAAACTTTCCCCCATTTTCCTGTCTTCTTCTAGGCCCTCCAAGCTGTTCCAACCTTCTTGTTACCCAGTTTCAAAGTTGCTTCCACATTTTCAGGTATCTTTATATCAGTGGCCCACTCCTGGTATCAATTTCCTGTATTAGTCAATTTTCACACTGCTATAAAGAACTACCTGAGACTGAGTAATTTATAAAGAAAAGAGGTTTAATTGACTCACAGTTCCTCATGGCTGGGGAGGCCTCAGGAAACTTACAATCATGGCAGAAGGTGAAGGGGAAGCAAGGCATATCTTACATAGTGGCAAGGGAGAGAGAGAGACAGAGAGAGAGAGAAAAGGGGGCGGGGGAAGTGCCACACTTTTAAACCATCAGTTCCCATGAGAACTCACTATTATGAGAACAACATGGAGGAAACTTCCCCCACGATCCCATCACCTCATACCAGGTTTCTTCTACAAGATGTGGGGATTATACTTCAAGATGACGTTTGGGTTAGGACATGGAGCCAAATTGTATCACCCATTTATTATGCAACTTGCAAGACTTCCAATTTGAGTAGGACCAAGATCAAGAAAGAGATATGATGGCATTAGATCTGTGTATTAAGCTTCCATACATCTTGAACAGTGTTACCTGCAGATCTAATAATTACAAACATATTCATCGTAGAGAAAGAATCCATTTGAGTCTCTGGAAAGCCCAAAGGGGAGAGTTGTAGTTCAAGTGAACACAATTCTAAAGCAAGAATTAGACTTTTACATAAAAGATATATATACACATAATCCCTTTAAAAAATAGTTTCTTACATGCTACTGGACACTGGTAGGGATAGAGCAACTGACAATGAACTAGCAAGTGAGCATGCAAATAGAGCTGCATGTCATGAGTTAGGTCAGATCCAACAATATATATACTTAGGCATGCAAAGGAGCCACCCATCAAATGATGGAAATGATACACTTGAGGTAAGGATGAAGGAAATCTGAAGAATGTTGAAAATTGAATAAAAAAGTGGCCCATCCTCCTCTGTCACCTACCTTGACTATATCAATGCACTCTCACTACTCACGTTTATGACCGTAATAGAAACTTCTCCATAAGCAACTACCATAGGAGTTACAAACGCAAGCATGGTGTATGGCAGAATTGGCTTGATATTTTGTGGCAGTCAAAAATGGGTTACACAAAACCTAATGAGAGTATAGGAAGAGATTCTGTGTTAGCAGAGTCTAGAGTAACATATCGATTATTCACATTGCATGTATTGAAAAGCAGGATATACTCAGACTTCTATGCAGTGTTGAAATGGCTTTTTTGGTTGGGCCAGGGGGCTAACCACAGAAATACTGGATACTGCAGACAAGATCTAGGGAGAACATACATGGATGGATCTATGGCCATGGGGACAGTATGTCTGCATCCCTGCAAACCATATTGCAGTGGACGTGGAAAATGCTGCCCCAAGATGCCATGAAACAGTTGCTAGATGCCAGCCGTTCATGATTTGCCTGTGTCTGAGAGCACCTAACTCAGGGCACTCACACCCTAAGTTTAATCCTCTCCAGAATAACTCATACTGCGTCTGTAGCTAAGATATTTCTGATGGGCTAAACAACCATTGAGAGGGATTCAAATGGCTGGCACCAATTAAAGGACTGGCTGGAACAGGTCTTTGATTAAAGGTGTAGCTGACCAGTTTCTATGGTGATCAATACCAAGAAAAATCACCAAGCAATAACTTATTCCAAGTATAATTTATACTCAGATATAAATGGCACCTAAAATGGTAGTTTAAAATGTGTTGTCAAATTGTTTGACACGTTTTTTTAAAACATACAACTTTAGAGAAGGATGAGAGTGGAAGTGGACGAGGACTCAAATACACAAATGATGTATCCTTGATGGAGTAAAATATGAATTAATATTTAAACAAAGAATTTATACAAGCTGTGTTCAATGTGAAAAACCCCAAGGAAGTCTCCTAGCAAATATGAACAAAACCATTGCACTTAGAAGGGAAGTTCAATTGTGTCCCACAGAATGTAGGGTTCCTGAAGAATTAAGTCTTCATTTTTGCTTCATACTCATCTCTAACTGCTTGTTCACTGGGATTTAGACACAATGACCTCTTTCCTATTTCATAACCATGCCAAGAGTTTTTGTGGTTGCTATTCCTCTGCTGGAAGATCTTTCTCTCAGAAACTCATATGGCTTCCTTCCTCACCTCCTGTTGATACAGACATAAATTTCTCGCTGAGACCTTTCCTGACCACTGTATCTAAAATTGAGTACCCTCTCTACTCCCTTCTCCCTTTTCCCTCTTTTATTTATTCCCAGAAGTACGGATTACTGTCTGGCATGCTTTGTGCTTTTCTAATGCATCTTGTTTAATGCAACTTGTTTCCCCACAAAAAGTAAGGGTTACCTTGTCTCTTCTCATCTCTTGAAAGTTGGCCTACCAGAAAAGCAATAGGCTGTTTTTTCCCAAGTGCTTAGAGCAATCAAACCTGCTAAATAGAAAGCCTTGAATTGCAGCCCACAATTGTGTCACACATGGGGTTGTGGGCCATCTCTCTCTTTGAAATCATTGGCACTGATTTAGAAGGAGAGGGTTGAAGTAAAACCAATGGTATGTCAAATTGCCCTCATATTCTGGCCCCTGAGCAGTCTATGGAGATGTGCGCATAGTTTGAAATCTCCACAGTTAAGAGTCTGGTGTTCACCTTGGCCAGATCTTTTCCCTATCCTACTGTAAAAATGGTCAAGAGGGCACCTAAGTAACCACTAATGATCCTTGCCCTATGGATCTGGTATATGTACTGTTTGGCTATTTTTTTCTTTCTTTGTGGAATAACTTATTAGAATTAATTCATGGATTTTTACAACTTTTTATTCAGTGCTGTATCCCTAGAACCTAGGAAAATGCCTGTAGACAGAAAGGTTTAATAAAAAATTGTGACTGCATTCATATAGCCTGTAGAGCTCCAGCCTGCTGATGGCCACCATAGGACATGCTTAATAATACTTGGTGAATGATGGATTCATCTTAATAGTACCAGAAATGGCAGAAAAAGGAAGGGTCAAACAGAATACCGAGGTATAAGTATAAGGTAATGCAACAGAAGTCAGGGTGGGATAAATTTTCAAATGAAAGAAGCAATAAAATCCCCAGAACTATAAAGACAATAACGAGAATAAGGATTGAGAATACTGTGGTTTGAGAAGAAAAAAAATAAATTACTAGGGTCTTCTAAGAAAATTTTTTAGTGTTAGATATGAATTCTTGTCATGTTTCATGTGACTAAGAAGGAAAAGTCCAGACACAACAAAAATTCAGGAATGTAAAATGGAATTAGCATTTAGCATGCACCTGTTAAATCAAATGTTGTATAGGTGCTTTATATACAATATGTCATTTTAATCTTTTCCATATCCTGTAACAATAGTTATTATTCCCATTTTACAGTTGAGAAAACTGAATCTGAAAGAAATTGCAAAGGTTTTGAAGTTTGTATGTAACAGAACCAAGATTTAAACCCAGATTGGCTAAATACCCACTAGAGGGGATATAAACAGATTAAAGGAATGGAGGTTTATTTTTAACATAGAGGCTGACTGTGACTATTTGGCTTTACAAAAGAAAGAGTTCATGGGAAAAAATAAAAATGAAGCTTCTAAGAAATGAAATATTTATTGTAATGATAAAATAATAGTCTAACTAGTAATAGACTAATGTAGATTTTATGGCAAAAGAAATGGCACAAAACAAAGAGTTAATATTTTTTAAGGTCAAGGACACTGTGTCTTCTGAGTGTGTATTTGCCTTTTAGTATTATGTAATCTTAGGTAAAATACTTTCTCCTTCTTATATCTCAGTTTCCACATCTATATAAATGAAACCAGTATTGATTTTAGTTATTATAAAGATGAAATAAATTAATACATGTAAAGCATATAGAACAGTAACTGACATCCAGAAAACACTACTTCTGTTAGCTATTGTTAAAATATGGAGACACAGCAAGGACATATTATAAACTATTATTTTAATTTTTGGCAAAGTTTGTATCATGAAGCTATTTTAGGAATATGCTCAAAGAGAGCTTACCATGATCTACTACAGATAAGGAAATTGGGGGATTGAAGGATCTTGATATTCTCTAGACCATATTAAAAAAAGAAACAAACCTAAACTTCTAAGTATATGCTGGTCTGTTTTAGCATTGTTACCAATGAATTAAAATAGTACAAATTTCACTTTCTTACTTAGTACTCCTCTGGCCTTCATTCAAAGCTGCTTAGGTCTCTCCTCCTTTGACATGGATCAAAATTACCTTATATTAGTTACCTATTGGTGCACAACAAATGACCTCTAAATTTCACAATAATAAGCACACTTATTATTTCTGTCGCTGTGAACACAGAATCAGAGAGCATCTTGACTGGGTCCTCTGACTCTGGCTTCTTTACAAGTGGGATTGCTAGATTGCAAAGAAAATATAAAATGTCCAATTAATATGAATTTCAGGCAAACAATGAATAATTTTTAGTGTATAACACAAATATTGCATACTTAAGAAATTATTGTTTATGTGAAAGTCAAATTTAACTGCACATCTGTTTAACTGACAATCTCATGAGGCTGCAATCAATTCAAGGTTTAAAGGGTAGTAAGTACTGTTTCCTAGATTACTCACAACATTGTTAGTAGGATTTAGTTCCTTGTGGGCTGTTGAATAGAGATCTTAGTTCCTCATGAGTTGTTGGCTGGAGACCTCTTTAAATTCCTTGTCCTTCAGGCCTTTCCATAGATCATCTAACAATCCAGAAACTGGCATTTATTGGGGCAAACAAGCAAGAGAGCAGAAAATAATTTCTGGATGGGAGAGTGGACTAGCAAGACGAAATTCAAAGTTTTTTTTATAACTTAATCATGGAAGTGGCATCTCATCATTTTGCCATATTCTTTTGGCTACAAAACTATAACTTAATCATAGAAGTGGCATCTCATAACTTTGCCATATTCTTTTGGCTACAAGACCTATGTCCAGCCCATACTCAAGGGGAAGAAATTACATGGGGAAAAAAATACCAGGAGCTGAAGAATCACTGGGGCCATGTCAGGAGCGACCTACCACATCATTCATTTAATCTCTCACTGTATCCTTCTCTCTTCTCTCTCTCTGTATTTCTCTCTCTCTCTTTCTCTCCCTCTCACGTGCACACACACACACACACACACACACACATTTACAAAGAAAGCAATAATTAGGCTTTTTCTCCCACAATTCTACTTAAATTGTTTTGTCAAAATCACCAGTACTTTCCACGTTGCTCAACCCAAAGGTCAAGCCTCAGTCTTCATCTTTCTTGAACTGTCAGAAACATTTCAAATAATGGATTAATAATTCCTCCTTGATACACTTTCCTCACTTGCTTTCCAAAACATCACATCCTGTTTTCTCATTAGTCTCTCCTTAACCTTTTCTTCTATAATATCCTCTAACTCACCAACTTCAAATTTTGTAACACCCCAAGATAGTCCTTTGTCCTGACCATTTCTAAATTTATATATCTAGGCGAAACCTTGACACTTATTTATCTAACTGTTCAATGTCTCTACTAGGATGTGGAATGGGAATCACAAGATAACAAATTCAAATCTGAACTGCTGGTCTTCCTCCACTAAAAAGTGATCTATCCATAGCCTTCCTTGTATCAGTCAAAGACAACCCCATCCTTCAACTACTCACAAAAATCCAAAAAATTTTGATATGGCTCTTTGTTTCTGTATTAGTCTGTTCACGCACTGCTGCAAAGACATATCTGAGAATGGGAAATTTATCAAGAAAAGAAGTGTAATTGTCTCACAGTTGCACAGGCTGTACAGGAGGCATGGCTGGGACAGCCTCAGGAAACTTACAATCACGGCGGAAAGTGAAGGGGAAGCAAGCACATCTTCACGTGGTGACAAGAGAGACAGAGCGAACAGGGAAGTGCTACACACTTTTAAACAACCAGATCTCATGAAAATTCACTATCACAAGAACAGTCAGGGGGAAATCCACCCCCATGACCTGATCACCTCCCACCAGGTCTCTCCTCCAACACCTGATCATAATTCAACATGAGATTGGGGTGGGGATACAGAGCCAAACCATATCACTTTCTAACTCACAACTTTTCTCTGAGAAATTCGGTTATCTCTAACATTCAACTCCCTCAACACTGATGACCATAATTCAACATGAGATTTTTGGGGAATCCAGAGCCAAACTATATCACTTTTTAACTCAAGTCTTATCTCTGTTAAACATGGGTGTCTCTAACAAAATTCGGTTGTCAAAATGAAGGAAACGTCTGACCACCATTTCTCACCATCTTATTCTACCACAACCTTGATCCAAGGCATGATTATCTCCAATGTAGGTTGCTTTAATAGGCTTCTAACTGGTTATCACCTTTTTCCCTTCAGTCCATTATTAACACCACAGTCAAAATAATTCCTGAAAAGTGGAAATCAGACCACGTTATGTCCCAAGTGTCTCATCTCACTAAGAGTAAAATAAACAGTTTTTACGATAGTTTACATTGCCTTGTGTGAGCCATCTTACCTCATCTCCAACCTATCTCCAGCTGTCTATACTACTCCAGTCACACTAGTCACCCATTGATTCCTGGAGCAAACCAAGCACATCCTTGTCATAGAGTTTTTCTATTGGATATTTTTCTGTCTGCTCTCCTTCCAGAAATCTGCATGGCTAACCTCATCATTTCATACAAACTCTTAAGCATTTCTTTTTAAATGAGGCCTACACAAACGACCAAACACAAAAGAGCATCAGGCCCTTACCTCTACAACCCAGACTCCACCTTTTCTATTCTTATTTTATAAATTACAATATATTCTAGCACATAATTTAACTTACCTGTTTTTTATTATGTTTATTGTCTGTCTATGACTGCTATAATTAAAGCGTTGTGAAGGCATAATGTTTGTCTGTTTTTTAAACTGATGTTTCCCAAACACCTAAGAAGTGTCTGGCACGTGGAATGTGTCTTATCAATATTTGTTAAATAAATGATAAATGAATAAATAAATGAATGTTACATTTCTTTTTTATCCTATGAGATTTCAAACACACAAAGAGGAGACTCTAGATTTTTCATTATTTGTATCCTTCTTGATACTTAACACAGCAATGTGAAAATGTCTACATCAAATTACAAAATCTTTAAGATGATGTCTATATATTGACCTAAATTTCAAGCATTGCAGTATCATTCTTTTTTGTCTGTAATAATCCTATTGACTTCAAAGTTAGTTTATCAAAGTAGTTCTATAATGGGAAAGTTTGGTCTATCAAGTGTTTTTGGCATATCAAATGGGAAAAGCCAATTTAGAAAGGCATCCTAAAATAAGTGAATAAAATTTGAAATTCAAACTCATGAGTTATGAATTCAATTATTTAAGAAGGGAACACTTTTGATTTATATTTCATTTCCATTATATTATCTAATGTCAATCTGGTTTTATCATATCACTTAGTTCAGGCATTACCTTGATTCAAATATATAATTCTCCATGTCAAAAAACCACAAACTTTAGCTTTGAAAAGAAAAACTTCCATCCAGAAGCAAGCCTAAATTAAAATGAAAATATTTTGACATATTTTGCATAGCACTTTCTGCCTCCCTCTCTCTCTTTTCTCTCTCTGGAATCCATTCATACCAAAGTTCCAATATGCTGAATTGTGTTACAGTATATTAATTCTAGTACCCTCCCTAAAAGCTTAACTATATGTAGTAGAGAGACATTGATGTCAGAATTGTGATACAACACAACTCTTCTCTGTCACCATTGTTTCACCCCATTCATTTTTGTGTGTGTGTCAGCATGTACATCCTGGTGATTTTATCCTTACCATGTCCTGGAGTCAAATAATTTCAATACTTTTTATCTAGTTCCTTCAAAGATAACACTGATTTACACATAACTAGTTTTTTGTTTGTTTGTTTGTTTGTTTTGAGACAGAGTCTTGCTCTTTCACCCAGGCTGGAGTGCAGGGTTGCGATCTCGGCTCACTGCAGGCTCCGGCCCCCGGGGTTCACGCCATTCTCCTGCCTCAGCCTCCCGCGTAGCTGGGACTACAGGTGCCCGCCACCTCACCCGGCTAATTTTTTTTTTTTGTATTTTTTAGTAGAGACAGGGTTTCACCATGTTAGCCAGGATGGTCTGGATCTCCTGACCTCGTGATCCGCCCACCTCGGCCTCCCAAAGTGCTGGGATTACAGGCGTGAGCCACCGCGCCCGGCCCACATAACTAGTTTTTAAATGACATGAAGTTGGGAAGGATAGCAAAACAGAGAAGACAGATAAAAATTGAAATACCATGAAATTTAATAGGGATTTGAAGGCAAAGTTCAAACGCGAGATGGCAAAGACTGATGTATGGAAAACATAACTTACGGAATTTAGTTCACTGCATATTTGGGTCAAAATATTAAATAAATGATACAAATAGAACTTAGACCACTTTGAAGATGGTATTGTATATAAGAGGAGAAATAATTGTCACTCTTCTTGGTACTTCCTAGATCATATTTTAAATGTTTAGGCTTGTAGGATTTTAGGAATTGATGGCAAATACAGAAAATACAGAAGAGAATAAGTTAAGTGAGGTTGTTTGTAATGATGTAATTGAAAAATAGTTGAAGAAATGAGAAAACTCATGAAAAAAGAATACTTGAAGGAAGAAAATGATCTCTAAAAATACTTAAATTTTTACAATATGAGGAAAAGAATAATGTTTTTTAGGTTGGTCCAGAAAATAAAATTAGATCCAATTATTGCAAGTTATAGAAAAACAAATATGGTTTAGTATAAGGAGGCACTAGGTCCTTAACAATTAGAGTTCGAAATCTGTGGAATAAGCTTTACCATCAGTTGTTTTCATCCTTTGAGGTATTAAGAAAAGTTTAGACTGTCATTTGTTTAGAGATCATTTTCTAATACATTGATGAATGGACTAGGTAGTCCCTTAAGAGCATTTAAACTCTAATGTACTCGATGCCACTGTCTCATGTTGAACCCTTAACTTTAGCCATAATCCCCTAGATCCTAAGTTTTATGATCCTCAGAGACTGAACTCTATTCTTTTCCATTCGCTGTGGCTTCATTTTTCTTGGCATCATCACCATTTGTTCCTTCTGCTAGTCCTTTTGAAAATTCACTTGCTTCTCCACTTAGCTTGGACAAGATGATTAAAATTCAATCTGCTCTCACTAACTATGCTGAAATATTTTCTCTTTTAATTTTATTTGTTAGTGTTTTCCAATACCCATTGCCTGCAGTCTAACTACAACAGTACTGATATAAAAATCAGCGGTAAGAATAATTAAGACAGACTTTGCCAACAGATTGTTTGAAGATTTTAAAGACCACATGTTTTCCTCCTCAACTATGGAATGCAAACCATGTCAAAAAAGTTGAATCAGCCAATATCTTTCATAAATAAAAGAGCTTTTAGTAGCCTTTCACAAAGTCCAACCTCTTCCAACATAACTCTTGAGCCTCTATCTTCAGTGGTAGAAAAAAGGTAGAAGAAACTTAATTTCATAAGGCAGCTTGATGATGCCTGCTATATCTCTGTGGTCCAAACTGTCTGTGCACTCTGTTCTATATCCCAGTAGGCAACCCTTTCTCCAGAACCATACCAAATCCTGATCCCCTAAATATATTAATTGGATAAGATAAAAACAAGAAAAAGATATAATTCCGATTTTACAAAAGCCCAAAAGTATTCCAACTGTGTTTGTTCTTAGGTTCATTGGCATGTTTCATTTTGAATGGCCTACATTTTTTCTATAACTTATGTATTTAAAAATGATAATTTGAAGACATTTTTATCATTAAATGCTTCCTCACAGTAAATGAGAGAAGAAACTACTTTACAATATCTGGACCTACCAAGTTCATTACTGAGTTTTCTTTGGCTGTAAATTCTTAAATATTAAATGCTTTATATATTTTCTTATATGCACCAATCTTGCCAGTCCCTAAACAGTGGTAAATAAACTTGCTTCTGTCTCTTTCCTACTTTGAGCTTTGGCACTCTGAAAAATACAGTTTTATAATGATACCGATTGGCTCCAATCACTCCACCATATTTTTATGCAAATCAGCCTTTGGCTCTAACTTTTCTCTTGGCTCTCAGTGAATGTGTTTGCATGCCCCTCAATGTTATTGATATCTTGTTAATTTTGCATTGTTGTCACTGGATGTAAGCTTTGTTTCTACTCTTCCTAATGGCGTCACTCACTAATATCTATTTTTTAAGAAAACTTGAGTGTATTCAATAAGACTTCCTTCAACTGCTCTTCATTCCTCAGCAACAGGTATTTGTATCTCTATTATTCTAAGGAAAATACTTGTTTTTTGTTCTTTTTTTTTTTTTAGTTCTTTAGACTGCAAAGATTTTCTTCTGCAAATCGTTCTATGATTCTATTTTTTTTATATACTTTAAGTTATAGGGTAAATGTGCACAATGTGCAGGTTTGTTACATATGTATACATGTGCCATGTTGGTGTGCTGCACCCACTAACTCGTCATTTACATTAGGTATGTCTCCTAATGCTATCCCTCCTCCCTCCCCCCACCCCATGACAGGCCCCCGTGTGTCCAAGTGTTCCCAGCCGTGTCGAAGTGTTCCCCACTGTGTTCAAGTGTTCTCATTGTTCAATGCCCACCTATGAGTGAGAACATGTGGTGTTTGATTTTCTGTCCTTAACGATAGTTTGTTCAGAATGATGGTTTCCAGCTTCATCCATGTCCCTACAAAGGACATGAACTCATCATTTTTTATGGCTGCATAGTATCCCGTGGTGTATATGTGCCACATTTTCTTAATCCAGTCTATCATTGATGGACATTTGGGTTGGTTCCAAGTCTTTGCTATTGTGAATAGTGCCACAATAAACATACGTGTGCATGTGTCTTTATAGCAGCATGATTTATAATCCTTTGGGAATATGCCCAGTAATGGGATGGCTGGGTCAAATGGTATTTCTATTTTAGATCCTTGAGGAATCGCCACACTGTCTTCAACAATGGTTGAACTAGTTTACAGTCCCACCAACAGTGTAAAAGTGTTCCTATTTCTCCACATCCTCTCCAGCACTTGTTGTTTCCTGACTTTTTAATGATCGCCATTCTAACTGGTATGAGATGGTATCTCATTGTGGTTTTGATTTGCATTTCTCTGATGGCCAGTGATGATGAGCATTTTTTCATGTGTCTGTTGGCTGCATAAATGTCTTCTTTCGAGAAGTGTCTGTTCATATCCTTTGCCCACTTTTTGATGGGGTTGCTTGATTTTTTCTTGTAAATTTGTTTAAGTTCTTTGTAGATTCTGGATATTAGCCCTTTGGCAGATGGGTAGATTGCAAAAATTTTCTCCCATTCTGTACATTGCCTGTTCACTCTGATGGTAGTTTCTTTTCCTGTGTAGAAGCTCTTTAGTTTAATTAGATCCCATTTGTCAATTTTGGCTTTTGTTGCCATTGCTTTTGGTGTTTTAGACATGAAGTCCTTGCCCATGCCTATGTCCTGAGTGGTATTGCCTAGGTTTTCTTCTAGGGTCTTTATGGTTTTAGGTCTAACATTTAAGTCTTTAATCCATCTTGAATTAATATTTGTATAAGATGTAAGGAAGGGATCCAGTTTCAGCTTTCTACATATGGCTAGCCAGTTTTCCCAGCACCATTTATTAAATTGGGAATCCTTTCCACATTTCTTGTTTTTGTCAGATTTGTCAAAGATCAGATGGTTGTAGATGTGTGGTATTATTTCTGGGGGCTCTGTTCTCCTTCATTGGTCTATATCTCTGTTTTGGTACAAGTACCATGCTGTTTTGTTTACTGTAGCCTTGTCGTATAGTTTAAAGTCAGGTAGCGTGGTGCCTCTAGCTTTGTTCTTTTGGCTTAGGATTGTCTTGGCAATGCAGGCTCTTTTTTGGTTCCATATGAACTTTATAGTTTTTCCTAATTCTGTGAAGAAAGTCATTGGTAGCTTCATGGGGATGGCATTGAATTTATAAATTACCTTGGGCAGTATGGTCATTTTCACAATATTGATTCTTCCTATCCATGAGCAAGGAATGTTAATTCATTTGTTTGTGTCCTCTTTTATTTAGTTGAGCAGTGGTTTGTAGCTCTCCTTGAAGAGGTCCTTCACATTCCTTGTAAATTGGATTCCTAGGTATTTTATTCTCTTTGAAGCAATTGTGAATGGAATTTCACTCATGATTTGGCTCTATGTCTGTTTTTGGTGTATAGGAATGCTTGGGATTTTTTGCACATTGATTTTGTATCCTGAGACTTTGCTGAAGTTGCTTAACAACTTAAGGAGATTTCGTGCTGAGATGATGGGGTTTTCTAAATATATAATCATGTCATCAGCAAACAGGGATAATTTGACTTCCTCTTTTCCTAATTGAATACACTTTATTTATTTCTCTTCCCTGATTGTCCTGGCCAGAACTTCCAAAACTATGTTGAATAGGAGTGGTAAAACAGGGCATCCCTATCTTGTGCCAGTTTTCAAAGGGAATGCTTCCAGCTTTTGCCAATTCGGTATGATATTGGCTGTGGGTTTGTCATAAATAGCTCTTATTATTTTGAAATACATCCCATCAATACCTAGTTTATTGAAAGTTTTTAGCATGAAAGGCTGTTGAATTTTGTTGAAGGCCTTTTCTGTGTCTATTGACATAATCATGTGGTTTTTGTCTTTGGTTCTGTTTATATGATGGATTAGGTTTATTGATTTGCATATGTTGAACGAGCCTTGTATCCCAGGGATGAAGCCAACTTCATCATTGTGGATAAGCTTTTTGATGTGCTGCTGGATTCGGTTTGCCAGTATTTTATTGAGGAATTTGCACTGATGTACATCAAGGATATTGGTCTAAAATTCTCTTTTTTGTTGTGACTCTGCCAGGCTTTGGTATCAGGATGATGTTGGCTTCATAAAATGAATTAGGGAGGATTCCCTCTTTTTCTATTGATTGGAATAGTTTCAGAAGGAATGGTACCAGCTCCTCTTTGTAACTCTGGTAGAATTCGGCTGTGAATCCGTCTGGTCCTGGACTTTTTTTGGTTGGTAGTCTATTAATTATTGCCTCAATTTCAGAGCCTGTTATTGGTCTGTTGAGAGATTCAACTTCTTCCTGGTTTATTTTTGGGATGGTGCATGTGTTGAGGAATTTACCCATTTCTTCTAGATTTTCTAGTTTATTTGCATAGAGGTGTTTATAGTATTCTCCAATGGTAGTTTGTATTTCTGTGGGATTGGTGGTGATATCCCCTTTATCATTTTTTATTGCATCTATTTGATTCTTCTCTCTTTTCTTCTTCATTAGTCTTGCTAGCAGTCTATCAATTTTGTTGATCTTTTCACAAAACCAGCTCCTGGATTCATTGATGTTTTTTAAATTTTTTTTATTATACTTTAAGTTTTAGGCTACATGTGCACAACATACATGTTACATATGTATTCATTGATTTTTTGAAGGGTTTTTTTGTGTCTCTATCTCGTTCAGTTCTGCTCTGATCTTAGTTATTTCTTGCCTTCTGCTAGCTTTTGAATGTTTTTGCACTTGCTTCTATAGTTCTTTTAATTGTGATGTTAGGGTGTCAATTTTAGATCTTTCCTGCTTTCTCTTGTGGGGATTTAGTGCTACAAATTTCCTTCTACACACTGCTTTAAATGTGTCCCAGAGATTCTGGTATGTTGTGTCTTTGTTCTTATAGGTTTCAAAGAACATCTTTATTTCTGCCTTCATTTCATTATGTACCCAGTAGTCATTCAGGAGCAGGTTGTTCAGTTTCCATGTGAGTTTCTTAATCCTGAGTTCTAGTTTGATTGCACTGTGTTCTAAGAGACAGTTTGTTATAATTTCTGTTCTTTTACATTTGCTGAGGAGTGCTTTACTTCCAACTATGTGGTCAGTTTTGGAATAAGTGTGATGTGGTGCTGAGAAGAATGTATATTTTGTTGATTTGGGGTAGAGAGTTCTGTAGATGTCTATTAGGTCTGCTTGGTGCAGAGCTGAGTTCAATTCCTGGATATCCTTGTTAACTTTCTGTCTCGTTGGTCTGTCTAATGTTGACAGTGGGGTGTTAAAATCTCCCATTATTATTGTGTGGGAGTCTAAGTCTCTTTGTAGGTCTCTAAGGACTTGCTTTATGAATCTAGGTGCTCCTGTATTGGGTGTATATAGGATAGTTAGGTCTTCTTGTTGAATTGATCCCTTTACCATTATGTAATGGCCTTCTTTGTCTCTTTTGATCTTTGTTGGTTTAAAATCTGTTTTATCAGAGACTTGGATTGCAAACTGTGCCTTTTTTTGTTTTCCATTTGCTTGGTATATCTTCTTCCATCCCTTTATTTTGAGCCTATGTGTGTCTCTGAACGTGAGAAGGGTCTCCTGAATACAGCACACTGATGGGTCTTGACTCTTTATCCAATTTGCCAGTCTGTGTCTTTTAATTGGAGCATTTAGCCCATTTACATTTAAGGTTAATATTGTTATGTGTGAATTTGATCCTGTCATTATGATGTTAGCTGGTTATTTTTCTCGTTAGTTGATGCAGTTTCTTCCTAGCCTCAATGGTCTTTACAATTTGGCATGTTTTTGCAGTGGCTAGTACTGGTTGTTCCTTTCCATGTTTAGTGCTTCCTTCAGGAGCTCTTGTAAGGCAGGCCTGGTGGTGACAAAATCTCTCAGCATCTGTTTGTCTGTAAAGGATTTTATTTCTCCTTCACTTATGAAGCTTAGTTTGGCTGGATATGAAATTCTGGGTTGAAAATTCTTTTCTTTAAGTATGTTGAATATTGGCCTCCACTCCCTTCTGGCTTGTAGAGTTTCTGCTGAGAGATCAGCTGTTAGTCTCATGGGCTTCCCTTTGTGGGTAACCCAAGCTTTCTCTCTGGCTGCCCTTAACATTTTTTCCTTCATTTCAACTTTGGTGAATCTGACAATTATGTGTCTTGGAGTTGCTCTTCTTGAGGAGTATCTTTGTGGTGTTCTCTGTATTTCCTGAATTTGAATGTTGGTCTGCCTTGCTAGGTTGGGGAAGTTCTCCTGGATAATACCCTGAAGAGTGTTTTCCAACTTGGTTCCATTCTCCACCTCACTTTCAGGTACAACAATCAGACATAGATTTGGTCTTTTGACATAGTCCCATATTTCTTAGAGGCTTTATTCATTTCTTTTTACTATTTTTTCTCTAAACTTCTCTTCTCACTTCATTTCATTCATTTGATCTTCAATCACTGATACCCTTTCTTCCACTTGATCAAATTGGCTACTGAAGCTTGTGCATTCATCACATAGTTCTTGTGCCACGGTTTTTAGCTCCATCAGGTCATTTAAGGACTTCTCTACACTGTTTATTCTAGTTAGCCATTCGTCTAATCTTTTTTCAAAGTTTTTAGCTTCTTTGTGATGGGTTCAAACATCCTCCTTTAGCTCGGATAAGTTTGTCATTACCCATCGTCTGAAATCTTCTTCTCTCAACTTGTCAAAGTCATTCTCCATCCAGCTTTGTTTTATTGCTGGCGAGGAGATGTGTTCCTTTGGAGGAGAAGAGGCGCTCTGATTTTTAGAATTTTCAGCTTTTCTGCTCTGGCTTCTCCCCATCTTTGTGGTTTTATCTACCTTTGGTCTTCGATGATGGTGACGTACAGATGGGGTTTTGGTGTGGATGTCCTTTCTGTTTGTTAGTTTTCCTCCTAACATTCAGAACCGTTAGCTGTGGGTCTGTTGGAGTTTGCTGGAGGTCCACTCCAGACCCTGTTTGCCTGGGTATCACCAGCGGAGTCTGCAGAACAGCAAATATTGCAGAATGGCAAATGTTGCTCTCTGATCCTTCTTCTGGAAGCTTCATCTCAGAGGGGCACCTGGGTGCATGAGGTGTCAGTAGGCCCCTACTGGGAGGTGTCTCCGAGTTAGGCTACTTGGGGGTCAGGGACCCACTTGAGGAGGCAGTCTGTCCATTCTCAGGTCTCAAACTCTGTGCTGGGAAAAGCACTACTGTCTTCAAAGTTCAGCTGGAAATGCAGAAATCATTCATCTTCTTTATTGCTCATGCTGGGAGCTGCAGACTGGAGCTGTTCCTATTTGGCCATCTTGGAATCTCTCTCTCTGATTCTATTCTATGGTAAATCCCTGGATTAGGTCATTAGAAATGCTGATAATGAGAAGTTGAACTTTTTTTTTTTTTTTTGAGATGGAGTCTCCCTCTGTTGCCCAGGCTGGAGTGCAGTGGCACTATCTTGGCTCACTGCAACCTCCACTTTCCGGGTTCAAGTGATTTGTCTGCCTCAGACTCCAGATTAGCTGGGACTACAGGTGCGTGCCACCACACCCGGCTAATTTTTGTAGTATTAGTAGAGACAGGGTTTCACCATATTGACCAGGCTGGTCTGGAAATCCTGACCTCTTGATCTGCCAGCCTTGGCCTCCCAAAGAGCTGGGATTACAGACGTGAGCTGCCACACCCAGCCTGTTTTTGTTTCTGTTGTGTTTTTTTCTTCCTAGTTATTTGCCCTTAAGATTTTAAAAACAGTTTAACTCTTGCTTTTATTCAAGTCTATATTCTGTGTCTTGGTCCTACTTATTTTCTCCATTATATTCTTCCCTGACTAGTTATGAGGTAGGAAATATATTTTCTGACTTGTCTTTATTGTAGTACTATAAGGAACACAGACTATGTTGTTAAATTATCTGCTTCACTTCCAGCTCTACCTCATTCTATGTGTTCCCAGGAACTTTAACTCATGAGGCATCCTTTTCTCACTTGTAAAAAAGAGATAGTAGTCTTTTCAGGATTAAATGAATACAGGTAGCAAACTTAAAGACATCTGGAACACATTGAATGTGTGCTAGCCATTGCTAACTTCATTAGTACTCATAAAATGAGTTTATATTAAATCTTATAAAAAATTTGATGTGTGTAATTGTAATTCTTCATTGTTTATTTCAAAATGTAAAATCTAGGGAAAAATGCAAACAATGAGAAATTCAGCTTTTTTATCCTAGTTATTTGCCCTTAAAGATTATAACGACTGGCTGTAGAAAATAAATATATTCATTAGGAAAAATCTGTTGTTGAGTATATACAGTAGTGAATAATATTTGAACATTGATAAAGAATTTCTAAATATTAACTAGGAGGTAAAATATCAAAGAGCTGCTCACTTTCTGGACATCTGGCTGTTCATAACTTTAATGTTTTTCTAGGTACCAATAAATAATTTAAGCTATAGCTGGGTAAATGCATAGGAAATAAAAAGTAGGATGTCTAAGTAAAGTTTTAAAAATTAATGTAATAGGTAAAGTATTTTTCCACAACTTTTAAGGTAAAAATCTAAACATTAAACACATATACACATATGTAGATATGTAAATATACATGTTTATTTTTTACTTATCATTTATAAAATATGATAAATGAATTACACTTTTTAAATTATTTTCAAATGCACTATAAACTGTGAAATTTATATAACTTAAAATTATTAAGAAATAAAAATTAAATGAACATGCATATTTTCATGTTGTCTATCTTCAATTTTATTAATTTTCTAAGGCAATTTTAATCTTTCAAACTTTAGGTAATTTAGCTACACTTTAAGTTTTGTCTATGTATTTGTGTTTTGTTGTTAATATTATTATCTTTAATTTAAGTAATCTAATCCATATGTATTCTATTGGAAACACAGGTTTGAATGATACTAATTTTTTGAAATATGTTCATCTTTATGTTATTATTTCCCAGTACTTCAAGTAGATATCATTTTTCTTATTTTATACAGTCAATGTTTAGATTTATCCACCATTGCCTTTTGTCCCATTTCACCTCATATTTTACTTCACATTTATTTTTGAAATCATTTTACTTCCTGAAGTGCTTCTTTTTGAGAATTTTAATTTGTAAGTCTCTACAAATATAACTTTCTGAAGTTTTGTTGTATGTATTGTTTGAGAATATCATTATTTTACACTTATTCTTAAAAAATTGATTTTGCTGGCTTGAAAGCTATGTTCTGCCAGCACGATGTACAGGTACAACTCTACCTCTCTGTTACTTCATTTGTTGCCATTGCAAAATCAACTGCCTGTCTATAATTGTCAGTTCTGTGTAGTGAATCTATCTTTTCTCTGTAGTCACTTTGATCTTCTTATTTGTTTTTGGTGATCTGAAGTTTTATTACCAACTCTCTAGATACATGTCACTTTTCTTTGCGTGTTAAGGATATTTAATATACTTTTTTTCTGAGAATATCTGTTCATATCTTTATTTTTAATAGGTGCTTATTTTTACTTCTTGATTTTTTGAAATTTGTTTATATTTTACGGAAGTACATGCTTTGTCTTATGTAAGTCCCAAATTTTTGTATGTTTTCTTTTTTCTTTTTTTTTTTTTTTTTTACTTTCTACATTTTCCAGAAGGCATGAAAATGTGGAACTTAATAAAAAAAGAAAACTAAAAATCTTCTCCTTTATTATAATAAGAAAAATGCACATTAAACCATATAGTATTTTTCATCTACTTCACTGTAATACAGAAGTTGGATGATGCATTCTGTTTACAAGACTGAATGGAAACAAAAACACGCTTACATTGCTGGTAGGAGTGGAAAGGACAGTATCCCAAATGGTTGGAAATTGGCAATATGTAGCAGAATCAGTGTGGCCGTAACTTTATCTACACATCAGTCAACTAATATTACAACAATGCTGCTTAACAATAAGAATGCAAAACTTGGCAATTTAAAGCAATGAACATTTATTTTTCTCATTTATTTATTTATTTTTCTCACATTATGTGCATTGGCTGTGGCTGTTACATCTTCAAGCTGTTCATTTTCTCAGTTTAGCACAGGCTGTGTATTGAGTTTATATCTGCTCTATGAGTGCTTCAGTTTTCATTAACTAAAACCTACCCAAGGCATATTCTCATGGAGAATCACCAATCACAGTAGACAAGCTAAATTATGTAATTCCATTTAAAGCTTCTGCTTGCATAATCTCTGCTCACATTCCATTGATCAAAGCAAATCACAGGGCTAGTCCCAAAGTAATAGCGGCAGGGAAGTATACTCTGATCCAAGGAAAAACAAAGAGGGAGAGATGAACGAATGTTTGCTGAATAGAATCCAATTTATCAAAATATGCCCTCTTGTTCACACATATTCACCTTCTTCCAGCATGAAAAATTCTAGGTCTGGGAAAGGTCAGCTTTGGGCATCTTGTAGTGCCAAGAAGCAAATAATTGCTCTAAGACTACTGCATTTATAATAAAAGGATATAGAAGTTAGAATGGAAGAGTTCTGCCTTGGCCTCCAGATGTGATGCAACACCATTTGTAATTTTTTTCCAGTCCAATATGTAATCTGAATACAATCAAGACAGACCTAACTTCCAGTTTTCAGGAAATATAGAGGATAAAAGAACAAGTTAAATGACAAAAATGAAGAAACCAGCAGACACAAGAATTTGTTACATGTTATAAGAAAATGAATCTGTATTCTTCAAAAAGTCAATGTTACTTGAAAGAATTAAGTGCTTCTAGATTTAAAAGTTGTAGCAACCAAATGCAGTGTGGATTCTTGCTGGTGTAGGGACAATATAAACTAATTTGGATGACAATGTAATAGAATTGGAAATTAATTATTAGTCAATATTGGCAAATTACCACCAATTTGTAAATATATAGAAACAGTATTGTAATGATATAGAAGACAATTATATTCTTAGTAAATACAGGCCAAGAAATTTAGGGTTGAAGTTTCATGATGTCTTCAAATTATTTTTAAATTATTCTGTATATATTTATAGAGAGAAAGTGAGATGAAAAATAGAGGTACATATAGTTAATACTTCTTAAATCTAGATGGAGGAAATACTAATGTTATTATAATCAGTCTTTCTCCTCTTTTCTCCACTTTTGAAATATTTCAAATAAAAATTGAGGGAATAAAAAAATTAAAATATAGCTGGCCTGATACAAACCACTGTCTCAAGCATTTCTATGTATCTTCCCTGATTGTGTATACAGAATCTTCAGGATTTAAGACAACTTGGGCCTGGTTTAGACTGTGCTTCTGATGGAGAGGGGTTCTATTCTACTGGAAGTGTGTTTAAAAATATATAGAATGTTTGCATCGTGATAAAACATCTTAGTACATGTCCTTAGGGTTTGGCTAATACATCAAACTTAGAAAAGAATACTAATAAAATTTGTATTCCTTTTTCTTCCATAATTTATGCCTCAAAAATCATGATTATTTATAGGAATATTGATCTACTTAGTTTTCTAAATTGTCTAATTAAACCTGTCTTATTTGCTTTTTCAAAAAATTCTTTACCAGGAAAAATAGAGCCTTTCTCCTAATTCTGTAGGGAAATAAGTAATCTCACAGTGTCAGTCCTTCCTGCTATTTTTCAGGGTTTTCTTTGTCTGTATGTTAATTTTTTCTGAATGAGTTTTTTGCTTCAAGAAAATAATTACTAGAATGTCCATAAATAATAGCCTTTTCATCTTTCACCTTCTTATTTCTTGGCATTTGTTTGTCCCCAAAAGATACTTAAAGACTGAGCATGATCTGGGTTCCTGCCACGTATATTAATTAATAGATAATTTAAAAATGCGTACTTCAAAATATAGACTAATTTATTTATCATCATTGCCAAATATGCAAAATACCAAAAAATTGTATATACACACAAATCCTAAATATTTTTTTAAAACTGCTTTACTTACTGTGAAGTTAACTGGAACAGTTCGATCCAAAAATTGCCGTTAAGTCATTTCTCTCATTAAAAGCATTAAAATACATTGCATGTATTTTATCATCATCACTAAAATTAAAGTTTATAACAGAATAAGCTAACACAAAGGAAAAAACAAATACTAGTCTCAAAAACACTGAATATGTGACTGAATGAAATACACAAATGAATTTTGGAATATAAGTAACAATTTCAATGCTTTGCAATTTATGTATACAATTTACCCAGTAAAATTCTAAGAACTCTCTATAGCCTAATCTAAAATAAATGGAAATACATATTTAAGGACATGCAGTACATCAATACTAAATATCAATATAAACAGATATAGTTACTTCAAATATGTACTTAAAATTATTTTACACATCATTTAAAAACAAATTTTTGAGAAGAGGAAAAAGAAGTAGCAGGAAGGCCGGGCGCGGTGGCTCACGCCTGTAATCCCAACACTTTGGGAGGCCAAGGTGGGTAGATCACGATGTCAGGAGATCGAGACCATCCTGGCTAACACGGTGAAACCCCATCTCCACTAAAAAAAATACAAAAAGTCAGCCGTGATGGTGGGCGCCTGTAGTCCCATCTACTCGGGAGGCTGAGGCAGGAGAATGGCGTGAACCCGGGAGGCGGAGCTTGCAGTGAGCCGAGATGCGCAACTGCACTCCAGCCTGGGCAGCAGAGCGAGACTCCGAGTCACAAAAAAAAAAAAAAGAAAAGAAAAGAAAAAAAAAGAAGCAGGGGGAAGAGAAAGGGTAGAAGAATAAGAAAGAAAATATGCACATAGACCTCCTTGTGGATGTTGTATGTACTGCATAGGTTGCCAAGGACAAACTTTCCCTTCATGTTATCTCATGCTGGGTAATTCTGTAGAAAAAACAGCTGATACTGTAAAAAATATGAAATTTTGTCTCAATTTTTTAGAAATTTCTGGAGCATAGACTGTAATAGATTTGATCTATCTGTTGATATTGCACTGCAAGATTGAAAGATTAATAAAGTCATATTTGGAAAGGCATCTGAGTTCCATGAAAGGTATGGAACATAATAAATATTGCCAAGTACTCTGGCTTGGATATGAGTAACAAGAAGAAGTGGTAAATTTCCTTTAAACTCATCTATTAATGCTAAAATCATATATTCTTCTTTAAAGTATGTTTTATTAATAAAGAAGCAAAAGCCAAATGCTTGCAAGTGAAATAGATGTGTTAATATTCATCTAAGCTGATACATCTATTCTTTAATTCCAATTTTAAAAATTTGTCTGTATATATTAAACAGCAAGTATTATCAAAGTTCAAAGAAAAAGCTAAAAAATATCAACTATTTTTCATTGCTGAAAGAATATTAAAATCTAACTAAACCTCTATATTTGAGAGTTGTAAACACAAGATCCAAAGAAATAAAACTGGAACACAGCCATATGATCAGAAACAGAAATGGAACAAGTATTGTTTCAGCCGTGCTCTCTTCATTCGGGTAATAGATAACAGCGACTACTATGAGCTGCCCAAACTGCTAGGGATACACAAACAATCCTGCACTCAAAATGCCACAGTGTAGAGAGTGAATTTCTCTAGAAATAATTATGCCAAAGTGCAGTAATTATTGTAGGTAAGTATGTTTGGTTGAAGCATCACTTTACACGTGTGTTAGTTTTGTCTGGAGAATGAATATAATATCCTAGGTATCCTTTGAGAGGCTTCGTCAATGCAACTACACCTTGAAAAAAGAAAAGTCATTAAGTGATGATGGAAAGACTTTCTAAACAGGAAAAAGAGTACGAGACAGGCGGTGTCCGTGATAGTACAAGTCATACTCGGGGAATATTAGTATTAATACTTAAAAGTACATAGGAGGGAGGCTGAGCTTGAGATCAGTTGAGGCCGAATTACAAAGGTTTTTGAATGTGACGATGAAGAGATAGTTTTTGATTTTGTGCACAATGGAAAGTCACAAGACTTATGCACAGAAGGATAAGAGGATCAAGTTTGTAGTTTGGAAAGACATCTTTAGTAACAAGAAAAAGAACTGGTTAAGAGACATATTAGAATGTTATTACCTATTTATGAAGAGAAATGCTAATGTAGATCTTCATTAGATCAATCAGGTTGAGATTTAAGACATAGCATTGAGAAACAAGTTGCAGGAAGAAAAGTAACAAACTGTTCATATAAATGAGAGGGAAGGAGTATCACAGTATTGTTAGGATTGACCAGATGAATAACAGAACTATAGTAAAAGGTGAAGTTTTGACAGAAAAGTCATATGTTTAGTATTGTATATACTGTGTTTGAAATTTCTGAGTCACATCTATTTGGGGAAGTCTGATAGGAAGCTAATTATAGACATTTAGGACACAGGAGGAAGGTCTGAGCTGCAGGCATATATTGGGAAGAAGTTAGAATATAATTAGAAATGAAGATCCCTTGAAGAAAGGAAGATGGGAAGGAAGGAGGAAAGACAAAGAAAAAGAGAAAAGAGATAAAAGAGCCACGTTAAAAAAATTTCTACAACTGAAAGTATGGAAAAATACAATTTAATTGAAATTCAATTTTATTTAAATCTACCACACTATGTTTTCCAAATTAAAACCTATGGCTAAGTGCCTTCCTATCTTGTCATAGAGCTAACAAAGGTAGGCTACTTATGGTATTATGTTACATATCTGGAAAAAAACATAATGTAAACTAAATGAGTATATTAAAAAATTAGACAACATATTTTACTTTTTAATTTAGCTTGTTAAATAATAATGCTCATTTCATCCACATTTCTCTCAAAGAACACCCTTTCTGGACAACAATAAGTGTGTATTGTTATAATAGAAAGAAAAAAAAACACCTCTTAGGGAAGATGGTTAGTGTTAGAATGACAAACAGTCTGATTCACCACCCAACAAAAAAAAAATGAATTTTTTTCTCATCAAAATACAGTCTTTCATTACTCAGTCATTTACTACAAGGTATCTTTTTTGGTAGAGCACATGTCAAAAACTCATTAAAATGCATGAACAAATATAACAAGATTGTCACATCAGATATTCTCTTCTCCATGAGGACACCAAATGAAAAACTTCAAGAATAAAGTTGCAGTATATATATCTATAAATACTTCTAAGTTAAAAAAAAATCTTCTGTTCCTAAGCCATGCCATAGTTGACATAAAAAATAAAGTCCAATGTTTTATCTATTTCGAATGAAAACTTTTGCTTAATTTTTCTCTGCAAATTTTGCTTCAATTTCTTAGGTACAAATAATCACTTTCCCCATACTAATCTTCTGAAGGAATTCTTATAAAATTAATCTGAAAATTACAGACATAAAAAGCTAATGATATTAAAGCAATTTCCTAATACTCAGGATTATTACTCATTGTTAAAATGATAGGATGATAATGATAAAATGAACCTCCATGAAAAATATTTAAATGCACATTATGAAGAGGTGGGGTAAGACTCATTGTCACATCTTAACAAGATGCAGCAAGATGCAGCTTTCACCAATTTCCTCTACCTTTTTTTTAAATATACTTTAAGTTCTGGGGTACATGTGTAGAATGTGTAGTTTTGTTACACAGGTATACACGTGCCATGGTGGTTTTGCTACACCATCAACCCATCACCTGTATTAGGTATTTCTCCTAATGCTATCCCTCACCTAGCCCCCTATCCTCCAACAGGCCCCGATGTGTGATGTTCCCTACCCTGTGTCCATGTGTTCTCATTGTTCAACTCCCACTTATGAGTGAGAACATGAAGTGTTTGGTTTTCTGTTCTTGTGCTAGTTTGCTGAGAATGAGGGTTTCCAGCTTCATCCATGTCCATGTAAAGGACATGAACTCATCCATTTTTTATGGCTGCACAGTATTCCATGGTGTATATGTGGGCAAAGTATATGAACAGACACTTTCTTCTAACTTTTAAGAGCAACTCAAGCAGAATTTACCACAGGAGCCTATGGATGTAGTTTTAGATACCTGGTTGCCCTACTCTTCCACTAGACTTTAAGTAAAATGGAAGAAGAAAGTATATTGTGTTCCTGACACCAAGCACATTACCACAGCTGATAGTACTGAGTCCACACACACCGGCTGAATGAATGCAGGGAATTACGAAGCAGCTTGAGACTTGGGGAATCTCAGTATTCTCCCTGTACTACAATTACTAATTTGTCAAGCAAGGAAGTAGGATTTAAAAAAATGGGAAAGCATCTCCCTGTACTTCACAGAAATTTAATTATAATTCTGATCATGAAATCTTGATTGTTAGAGAAAATTTTAATGTACAAATTTAAAGAAAATTGGTCTAAATTTCCTTCTTCATAGGAAGTTAAATCTGTGAAGAGTGAGAGTTAGGAGAAAAATAATTACTACTTAATGGAATTATGATTGGTATTGCATTGACTTTATAAATTCTATTGTTTTACAAGACTAGCCAATGTTAGCTATGCAATAGTAGGCATATTAAATACATACTTAATATGTATTATCTATTTCTATCTTTGTGTCTCTATGAAGTTGTTACAGATGAGAAAACTGAGCCACTTGGACATTAAACAACCTGCCTGAGGTTACCCAACTGGAAACATTAATATGCAAAATAACAATGGTATCCCAGGCTGTATTTTTTTCATTCTTAAAAATATTACAATAAAATATAGGAAAACAAGGTTATTCTTTACCATATGTTACTTTTTATGGGGGAGGAGGAATTTTGATTAAATTTCCTATGAATAGTTGGATTTGAGTGTTAACATTCTGAGTTGGAGAAATTCTAAAATAAATGTCTCTACTTAGGTGTATTTAGCAGCTAAAGGGTTTAATTGTCTCAGTTGTCAAGATTAAATTTCAGCTTTCTGATTTTGGACCTTAAACCTGGAAATGTTCCTGGTTTTGTTGAGGAGCAATGAAGTTCATGGTACACGATCTGAGTGTGAAGGTCGGATATTCTACCTGGTGTATCGTTGATAATAACACCAGATATATATTGAACAAAGAATTTGATTGTAATGACTACAGAGGAGCAACATACTTTTTCTTTTCATTTCTTCTCTTGAGTCACATTTAATTTTATCGTATTGTTTTTTCATTGTTGTTCTCTGATTTTTTCCATCTTCTCTAATTTTAATTATTGTATTTCTTTTCTATTTTTCAATTCCTTATTTTTCACACTCATTTTATATTTTAGCTAAACAAATTTTTTTCTACTTTTATTATTTTTCTCTTTTTAAAATTTTATCCTCAGCATTTCTCAATTTTTCTTTTCATTATTTTGTTTCACTTATTTACATGCATAAATTCACTTTTATGGAAAAAATCCCTATTTGAGACATTTTTAAATATTGCATAAATAAAAACTCTAAAGAAAATAAAGTACAATTTGAGCATATAAACATTCATATCTGAAGAAAAACATAAAAAGGTAACATATATGACAATAATTTTCTTAATAAAGTGCAGCTGTTTACAAATAGAAAAGAAATAACTTTAACTCTGTATGATATGGTAATCAACATATGTATAAGGTGCTCATAGAAAAAAATTACAAACAAAGAAATTATCAAGCTTTGATCTGTGCCTGTGAGTCAGGAAATGTTTCAAATCTCTGCTTCTGTTAGCTTATCTAGTCCCTGCAACAGCCAATGTAATGAAGACATACATTTTTTAAATGTGCCATAAAACAACAAATAGTAACAACCAATGCACTTGAACTTTTAAGGAAAACAGATGGAATCGTGTTACACGAGAATACAAAGCAGATGGGATGAAGGAAAAGAGAAGCAGAATATACAAAGTAGACACAAGCAATTTCAGAGCAGGAGGACAACCTGAGCTCTTTGGGATGAAAATGAAGAACAGCTGAGACAGTCACTCCTCTTCTCTTAAAAATAGCTAATAAACATATGAGGCCATATCAGATTTTCATCATAATTGGAGAAATCTAAAGCAAAACTAGATGCCATTTATCACCTCCTAAATTGTTGACATTGAAAAAATATGTTTAATAGTGTTAGCGAGGATTCGTTCATTCACAGTGCTAATGTAAATTGGCACACACTTTAGAGAGCTATTTAATGACATGAATCTAAAACGAGTGTCGTGTTCTTTACCTTGGCCAATTACTTGAAATGAACGTTATAAACAGATTTAAAGAAGTTTGCAAAGAACCAAACATGAGTTAGTTATTTGTAAATTTTAGATAATAGTAAAAAATCTATTTAAAAATATTATTTACCATAGGGGACTAGTTAAACAAATGATGGAGAATCCATCTAATATGTTTCTTGCATATCATTCAAGCTTAATAATAGAATACTGTCATTTCTAGATAACCATCTTATTTTATTTTTGAGAAATTGTCATGTTAAAATTTATAATTTCTAACATGCAGATACTAAGCATTGAAAAAGAGGTAGGAATATCGGAACAATTCTAACAGTTTTTCATCCCTTGCTCATAAATGACAGAAAATGTTGTGATAATAATGATAACAAGGCTAAGAACATATATGGAGTTATGACATACTTATGCCATCATTAATTTATATAATACTTTAACAATATTCTGATATTGGTACATACATTAACTGTGTCATAAAGTAAACAATGTGGCTATTTAGTATAATATCAATTGTGTGTGAATTGGATGGAATTAGATTAATAGAGAAATAAAAACAGTTGAAAATGCAAAAAGAAAACCCAAAGTCTTCATCATAGATAAGAAAAATCTCCACTCCATGTTCAGCAAACATAAATGTAAATGGCAAAGTACAACAGGACGTTCTTTAGCAACCTTCAAGAAAGTAAATAAAATAAATAAAGAATACCTGAGTCAGCTGGAATATACAAATACACACACACACACACACGCACATATACATATAAACATATATACATATACATACACTGTATATGTATATATGTGTGTATATATATACACACACGTATATATGTATATATGTGTATATATATATATATATATATACACACACATGTCTGTATCTTACAGATTAAAATCTTATGAGCCCCTTACCACTCAGGCAGAACTCATGTCCCTGAGAACTTTCCTACCTTTTATAGCAATAAGGCTTAAAATAGGTAAAAATAGCTGTGAAAAAGAGTGAGATTGACATTCCATATATAGGAAGTTGACTTTATGACATTATTCCCTATCCATAGTCAAATTATGCAAAGTGTTTAATCCCAGGAGAAGAACCTGAGTCTTTTTTCTCTGTTTAAAGGAAAGTAAGTTGTCTAGAAAGACCATGACAAATAACTACAGACGATTGCACCACAGAGTGAAGCCCTTCTCATTCTGCCAAGTTATAGGTCTCCCATCACTCAGATAAGACAAAGCTTTTCACGTCTCAAAACAAGCCTACATTTAGAGAGATTCTGACCAACTCTATTATTTCTTTGCTCTAAAACTAAAGTAATATAAAACGAAGAAATTGAAATGAATAATCACAGTATACTTAACAAAAGCCTGGAATGTAAAAGAAAATGATTGTGGTTAAAAGATTAGGGGACAAAAAAAGGAAAGTAAGCAATAATTTGAAGGAAACGAAGATGATTCAGTGTAGAAAATAAGCTTTAAAACTTTTTAAAAAATTAATTGGAACCCATAAGGTCGAGACAGCTCCAGTGTTCTGTGCTCCTAGGTAAACAAACAAGAACCCAACTTGGAGTAGCTTAACCGATCAGAAACTTCCAATTAACATCTAACTGAAGAAGGCTACCGTTCCACTTTAACCAATCAAATACTTTCTCTCTCTGGCTTTTGAGAACACTTTGTACAATTTTTCCCCTTGTGCACTTTCAGGGGAGCCCTGAGCCACTTGTGCTCTAGTGCTGCCCGGTTTGTGAATTGACATTATGCTCAAAGAAACTTTAAAATTTTAATGTGCCTAAGTTTATGTTTTAACAAGACAATGAAACAAGAAAAACAAAATATTAAGTACAATATTCTATAAAAGTAAAAAAAAGGCTTATTTAAACAACAACAAATAAAATATTTAAAAAGGAATAAATATAGCACAAGAAATAATTGTTTAAACGATATAATCGAAGATAATATACAAATAAATGGAATATCACCTAGATGTCAACTATTTCTCTCAAATATACAAGCAAAATCAAAAGTGATAGAGATCAAGAGGAAAATAAAATAATCATATAAGCTTAACCAACGTCATAAGGTAACTTTCCATGAATAACTAAAATAATATAAAAGAGATGAAATAATCAGATATAATAATAGCAGAACATTCCAAAAACTCAAGGTATATGCCTGTGCTTCAATTCAAACGGTCAGATTAGAATCAAGAAAGAAAAAAGAAACAAAATCCCAAATCAAAGTTTTTTTCAAAATTTTAAATCAAAGACAAATTGAATAATTAAAAGCTTCCACAGAAAACGAACATCCAAAATAATCCCAAACAAAGAAATTAAAGAGAAACAAAATGACATCAAGTTTCTCAACAATGTCATTTAATGCAGGGATTATATATAAAAAGAATACTTTAAATAAAACATTTATTTTGGGCCGGGCGCGGTGGCTCACACTTGTAATCCCAGCACTTTGGGAGGCTGAGGCAGGCGGATCACGAGGTCAGGAGATTGAGACCACGGTGAAACCCCGTCTCTACTAAAAATACAAAAAAATTAGCCGGGCGTGGTGGCAGGCGCCTGTAGTCCCAGCTACTTGGAGAGGCTGAGGCAGGAGAATGGTGTGAACCCAGGAGGCGGAGCTTGCAGTGAGCCGAGATTGCGTCACTGCACTCCAGCCTGGGCAACAGAGCAAGACTCCGTCTCAAAAAAAAAAAAACATTTATTTTGAATCAGGAATCCAGCATCAGTTGGGAGGTTCAAGATGACTGAGTAGAAGCAGCTAGTATGCACAAATCTCATGGAGAAGAAACAAAGTGGAGAGTAAAGAGCAGCACTTCAAGAGAATCATCTAAGGGACTTCGTCAGAATTCACCGTGGAATGGGGGAACCCACAGAGAACAGAGAGAAGTTAGGCAGTCACTGACCTGAAACCAGCGTGGGGCCAGGAGAAGCTCTCTAACATGGGGAAAGGATGAGTAAGTGAAAGTCCCCAAGAAATCTACACTTCCCACATGCACCCTCGCAATCCTGGGTATGCGCACATCTCCCAACCCCCACCCCCCAGGCCTCTAGACCAACACAAAGGGCCTCCTGGCATTTTTTTTTTTTTTTATGCTATTATCTCACTCTGTCACCGAGGCTGGAGTGCAATGGCATGGTCTCGGCTCACTGCAACCTCCGCCTCCTGGGTTCAAGCGATTCTCCCACCTCAGCCTCCCAAGTAGCTGGAACAATAGGCACGTGCCACCACACCCGGCTAATTCTTGTATTTTTAGCAGAAATGGGGTTTCACTCTGTTGGCCAGACTGGTCTCAAACTCCTGACCTTGTGATCCGCCTGCCTCAGGTTCCCAAAGTGCTGGGATTACAGGCGTGAGTCACCGCATCTGGCCCTTCTGGCATTTTTTGCATTGGCACTACTCAAGCTCATGTGGAGCCCACAGGACTTGGATCCCTGAGCAGCCTGACACCAGCTTCCACAGCCCCAGTAGAGGATGTAGTCATGGTGCAGAGGAGTAGTCACAATGCCCTGCTCTTCCTTGCTCAGACTTCCACTGCAGTGACCTTGCTGCCACCTAAACTCTGCTGGTGGGCACAGCCCAGCATTCCCCTGGAGAAACTTACAGATGACAAACTGTGAGACTTCTGTCCCACTTCTGAGTTAGGCAAGGCTAGGCTCAGGTTTCCAGCTCAGCAGTCCCACTCCTTTGTGAACATTGAGGTGGGTGATGACTCTGCATTCCCCTGGGACAAAACTCCCAGACATAACAGACAATGCTTGGCACCTTCGAGTGATCCCAACAGTGAAGTTCATCATCATTTGGATGGGAGAGAAGAGCAAGTGTGTCACATGCCCCATAGCTGCTAGTCTTCATTATGCAGCTGAGGATTTCTGCCCTCTCCAGTGAAAGGCCCATAGAACAACCACCTGGCTGAACATTTAACATGTACATGTAGTATTTCCATAAACTCCCAAAACCTAAGAATTCCACTTGCCTCTGCCTGAGAGGTTGGTTGATGACTCGGGGACTAGCTCAGCTGCCCCCACAACACAGCCAGCTCCTGAACTTGGGGCTAGCCTGACCCCAATCCAGCCCCTTTCTGGCTCATACATGCGGTCCTGCGAGCCATCTAGGAGCCTGGGAACTAGAGAACTACCTATCCCATCCTAAGTCTGCTGGAGCCTGACCACATTTCTCAGGGCCTGAGTTTACACCAACCCAAGCAGCTGACACCACCACAACCAACACCCATTCACATGGGTCCAAAGGTGGATCCCCCTCCTTGTGCTTCACAAAAAGCAGCAGTACTGCCACATTGGAAAACAGGTGAGATTTAAACCTATCTGTATCAAGTTGAGTGACGAGATTATGTTCTAAAATCACTCCCACAGAGAGCTGCAAAATAGGCATTTCCTGTGGCTCTCAACCACCTTATGGACCAGAGATAGACTGTAATGTGTGTCTGAACTGGGAGTTATGAGCCTTGAAACAAGGGTGTGATAGGGAAACAGACTGTATTGCTGCATATCTAGAATAGGAAGCCAGTGCAGCCTCCTCACTCCTCCTGCAGAGACCTCAGCACATTTCACCAGGCACTCACCCCCAGTCACCGTTGTTAGGGCTGGTGCCTGCATTCTCCATTGGGATATTCATGGGCAAACCAGGGGATCCAGCTCCCTCACCACCACCCCCATGGGACAGGAAGCTCAGGACACAGGCACCCCACTGTCCAGCCCTTCACCTGAAATAACAGAAGGTGCCTCATGTAAAACAAAGATCAGGTCAATACCCAACTTCTCGTACAGCAGCTGGCTCTTATCTGCAAATATCATCTACTGGCCTGTAGGTCAAACTGCACAGCCGAATACAAAACCTGCTGATAGAAGTGCACAGGACTACAAAAGCAAAGTTAAAACACCCAACCCAACAGACCCCTCTCCAGATGAGAAGGAATTAGCATAAGAATTCTACCACCATTAAAACTCTGAACTTACGACCACCAAAGACTCACTCTAGCTCTCCTGCAACGGTCCCTAGTCTAGATGGACGCATAATATGTCGGGTGGAGAATTCAAAGCATGAATTGCAGGAAAACTCAACAATATCCAAGATAAGCTTGAAAATAAACACAAAGAAACCTGTAAAACAATTCAGGAAATAAAGGAAGAGGTAAAGATCTTACAAAGAAAGCATTCAGAGCTGCCAGAACTGAATAACTCACTTAAGGAACTTCAAAATGCAATTGAAGTTTTATCAATAGACTAAATCAAGCAGAATAAAGAATTTTAGAAATTGAAAATTGGTCTTTCAAACTAACCCAGTCAGAAAAAAATAAAGAACTAGGAATTTTAAAACTTGAACAACGTATCCAGGAAATATGGGATTATGTAAAGCAACCAAACCTAAGAATTATTGGCACTACAGGGAGAGAGCAAGATAAAAAGTAAGCAATCCAAAAAATGTACTTGAGAGAATAATTTTTAAAAATTTTCCTAACTTTGCTAGAGACGTAGACACCCAGATACAAGAAATTCAGATAACGCCTATTTGAAACTATACAAAACAAATATCACCAAAGCATATAGTCAGTCAACTGTCTAAGGTCAAAACTAAATTTTAAAAAATCTTAAAAGCAGCTAGAGAAAAAGATCAGACTACATAAAAAGGGAACCCCATCAGGCTAACAGCACACTTCTCAGCAGAAACCCTGCAAGCCAGAAGACCTTTTGGGGGGACCTATTTTCCGCATCCTCAAAGAACTTCAGCAATGAATTTCATACCCTGCCAAACTAAGCTTCATAAGTGAAGGAGAAATAAAATCTTTTTCAGACAGACAATCACTAAAGGAATTCATTACCATTAAACCAGTCTTACGGGAGATCATTAAAGGAGTTCTAAACATGGAGATGAAAGAACAATGTCCACTACCACAAAACCACAGCTAAGTGCATAGCCCACAAACACTTTGAAGCAACTACACAATAGGAAACACAAAATAAACAGCTAACAAGTTTATGACAGAATCAAAACCTTACATATCAATATTAACCTTTAATGTAAATGGTCTTAACACCCTACTTAAAAGGCACAAAGTGAAAAATTGAATAAGAAAACAAGACCCATCCATCTGCTGTCTTCAAGAGACCAAGCTCACATTTTTTTCATCTGCACATGGTACATACTTTAAGACTGACCACATGCTTTGCTGTAAAACAAGTCTCAGAAAATTCAAAATATATTCATACTTACTATATTTTGAAACCACAGTGGAATAAAAATACATATTAATAGGATCTCTTAAAACTATAATAACATGGAAATCACACAACTTGCTCCCTTGAGTAAACAACAAAATTAAGGCAGAAAATTTAAAAAAAAACTTAGAAATGAAAACAGAGAAAGACCTACAGAAATCTCTGGGACACAGCTAATGCAGTGTTAAGAGGAAAGTTTATAGCACTGAATGCCTATTTCAAGAAGTGAGAAAGACCTAAAATTAGCAATCGAATGGAGAAATGAGAAACACAAGAACAAACTAATCACTAAGCTAGCAGAGTATAAGAATCAACCAAAATCAGAGCAGAACTGAATGAGATTGAGACTCCAAAATACATAAAAAGGAGCAATGAAGCCAAAAGCTTGTTGTTTAAAAGAATCAACAAAATTGATAGATCACTAAGTAAATTAAGAAAGAAAAAAGACAGAAGATCCAAATAAGCACAATTAGAAATGACTAAATTAAGAAAGAAAGAAGACAGAAGATCCAAATAAGCACAATTAGAAATGACAAAGGTTACACTGCAACCAATCCCACAGAAACACAAAAGATCCTCAGAGATTATTATAAACACTTCTATGCACATAAACTAGAAAATCTAGAGAATATGGATATGTTTCTAGAAACACATGATCTCCCAAGACTGAGTCAGGAAGAAATCGAAACCCTAGACAGGCCAAAATCAAGTTCAGAATTTGAATCAGTAATAAAAAAACCTAGAGTCCTGGACCAGATGACTTCACAGCCAAATTCTACCAGATGTACAAAAAGAGCTGGTACCTATTCTTCTGAAACTATTCCAAGAAGTAGAGGTGGAGGGCTTCCTCCCTAATTCATTCTACAAAGGCACAATCACTCTCAATTCAAAATCTGGCAAAGACATAACAAAACAAAACAAAAAAAGGAAACTACAGGCTAATTCACAAAACACTAGCTAACCAAATCGAGAAACACATCAAAAAGTTAATTCACCATGATCAAGTAGACCTTATTCCTGGGATGCAGGCCCAGTTATACCACACAAATCAATAAATGTGATTCACCACCTAAACAGAATTAAAAGCAAAAGCTAAAAGCTGTATGATTATCTCAATATATGCAGAAAAAGCTTTTCATAAAATCCAACATCCCTTCGTATGTTCCTCCTTCAACAGCCTGGGCCTAAAAATAGTAAGAGCCATCTATGTCAAATCCACAGCCAACAAGAAAAAGCTGGACTCATTCTCCTTTGAACTAGAATAAGACAGGGATGACCACTCCCACCACTTCTACTAGAAGTACTATGTTGCGAGAGAAAGAAATAAAAGGCATCCAAATAAGAAAAGAAGAACTCAAATTATCATTCTTCACTGATATGATTCTATACCTAGAAAACCCTAAAGTTTTCACCAAAAGGTTCCTGGATCTGATAAACAATTTCAATAAAGTTTCAGGATACAAAATCAACATACAATTATCAGTTGCATTTCTACACACCAATAATATTCAAGATGAGAATCAAATCAAGAATACAATCACACCAACAATAGCCACACACATCCCCTTGGCATACATCTAACCAAGGAGGTGAAAGATCTCTACAAGGAGAATTATAAAACACTGCTGAAATAAATCATAGGCAATACAAGCAAATAGAAAAATATCCACTGCTCATGGATCAAAAGAATCAATATGTTTTAAATGGTCAAACGGCCCAAAGCAATTTACAGAGTCAACACTATTCCTATCAACCTACCAACATTATTTTTAACAGAATCAGGGGGAAAAAAAGGATTCTAAAATTCATGTGGAACTCAAAAGGAGCCTGAATAGCCAAAACAACTCTAAGAAAAAGGAACAAAGCCAGTGGTATCACACTACCTGACTTCAAACTATACTGCAAGACTATAGTAACCAAAACAGCCTGGTACTGATACAAAAACAAACACATATATCAATGGAACAGGACAGAGAACCCATGAATAAAGCTATACACCTGCAATCATCTGGTCATTGACAAAGTCAACAATAACAAGCAATGGGGAAAGGACTTTTATATGTACTGGGAAACCACAAAATTTGCATGACTTGCCTTTTTGTCATATTCAGTTTATCACAATTATGGTGGCCTGAAACAGATTGCAGGGAAGAATATTGCCAAGGTGGAATATGAGTCATGTTTAATTATGAATCAACCATTCCAGATTTATAAAGAATGTTACTGGATATGGAAATGAAGACTGGCTCTGCGGTTTGAATGTATCCTCTCCAAAATTTAGGTTTTGAAACTTAATGGCCAATGATAGTATTAAGAAGTGGTGCCTTTAAGAGGTGATTAAGCCATGAAAACTCCTCCCTGGTGAATGGAATTAAGACCCTTATAAATAAGGCTTCATGCAGCCGGCTTTCTTCCCCTTCTGCCTCTCACTATGTGCAAATATGTGGAGTATACAGTGTTCCAAAAGCCATCTTGGATCTTGGAAACAGAGATCAGACCCTCATGAGACAATGATCCTGCTAGTGCCTTTATCTTGGACTTCCTATTTTCCAGAACTGCGAAAAAATAAATTTTTGTTCTTTACAAATTACCCATTTGGTGATGTTTTGTTATAGCAGCACAAAATGGACCATGACTAATGAGTTTCAAATTCTTTACTAGAAGCATGTTTTAAATATGAAACAAACTTGTTTGTGGCAAAATTTTGAGTAACCAGTGAAGCATAAGATAAAACAACCTACTTTAAACTAATAGCAGAAAGATCCTAACCATGTGACATAGAGGCTGTGAAACATTAATAATAGTGTCATCATAATGAATATTTCTTTGCAGGTTTCCAACTATTACTATCAACATAAAAGCTAAGGATGGAGAATATTTAAAGACAAAAATGTAAATGCTATCAATTTTATGTAAATGCACCACTGACAAATCACAGAAGCTAAAATTAGTGAGGAGAGGCAAAAGCAAAGATAGAGGCACTGAACACCTTATTTTAAAAGGTGAAGAGGGCACGGTGGCTCACGCCTGTAATCCCAGCATTTTGGGAGGCCATGGTGGGCAGATCACTTGAGGCCAGGAGTTCGACACCAGCCTATCCAACATAGTGAAATCACATCACTACTAAAAATATATTAAAAAAAAAATGTAGCTGAGTGTTGTGCACGTTGGCAATCCCAGCTACCCAGGAGGTTGAGACATGAGAATTCCTTGAACCTAGAAGGTGGAGGTTGCAGTGAGCTGAGATTGCCCACTGCACTCCAGCCTGGGTGACAGAGCAAGACTGTCTCAAAATAAAATAAAAGGTGAAGAGCAAAAATATTCAGTGTAAAGCTCAGGCTATAAGAAAATGGTTTAAATAAATCATAAAAGAATTAAAGTATAAAGATGGTGCTATAATTATATCATTAACTAAGGACCGGTGTCTA
Source organism: Symphalangus syndactylus (assembly GCF_028878055.3). NCBI lineage: Eukaryota > Metazoa > Chordata > Mammalia > Primates > Hylobatidae > Symphalangus > Symphalangus syndactylus. The sequence continues at coordinate 135,417,920 of NC_072428.2, read as the reverse complement.
TGAGGTGAATTACTATAAATTATAACAAAAATAAAATTTTGAACATTTAAAAATCACATAAGCATATTGTTAAAAAATACAGAAACACTGTTATATACATATTTTTGCTTGTATTATATAGGTTAATGGTAGGAAAGTTTAGGTTTATTGCTTCTTATTTATTTACCCTATGCTTTTTGATATTTTACCATATTTATGTACAACTTTAATAGATGTTTTAAATAAATTGAGGTGAAGAAGTGGTATTCTGGTACATAACCTTTTATTAAATAAAGGTTGTAAGTATAGGAGATGGGCAGTAAGTAAGTGTTAAGGAAGAAAAAAGGGAGCCAGAGGGGAAGGAAACAAGCCCTGTTGGGAACTCAGTAATGAGGGAAGGAGTGCAGAAAGATGACCAGAAGGGTGAATAAAATTCCTGAGAAGACATAAAAGAAAAGAGCCTAACCACCAAGGCAAGATCCAATCTCTGATAAAAGAAGAAACATTTACTCTATTACGAATGAGAGAAGAATAAAAGACAAAGGCTATTAAAAATGTCATTAAATAAATTTCATGATGATGAAAAAACCATTCTGACAACTTCTTTTTTTTATAAAGCACATTTATCAGTTAATTTTATTATATTCTCATGAGTCCATTACATAACTATTATTATAATGAACATTTTACAGATGAGGAAACCGAGAACTTAGAAACACTTTCTTTTAAATTTAATTTAATTTTGAGATAAGGTCTTCCACTGTCACCCAGGCTGGAGTACAGTGAGTACAGTGAGTCATCATGGCTCACTGCAGCCTTGATATCCTGGGCTCAAGTGATTCTCTCATCTCAGCTTCCTGGGTAGCTGGGACTACAGACGCGTGCCACCATCATTCTTTTTAACTATTTATTGTTTTTTTCTGCCAACCCAGGCGCTACTGATGGTACGTCAGTTAATCAGATGTTATAATTTAATTGCTGATTATGTTGTTCTTTAATAATTTCATTGGTTCTTCCATAAAAGCCAGAGTTCCTGTATGTGTCTCAGTTGTTTTGCATTCTGACAACTTCTAATGTAACTTTCAGGAAGCCAGGCCGTATGTACACTGTCAAGACGTCGTGTCCAGTGGACAAATATTAAATAATTGTTGTTTAAATTAAAACAGCAAGCCTATTAGAGATTTGCAGTATAAAGTTTGCCACACAATCCTAGGCTCAGTGTTTCACCAGCTTGAAATAAAAACTAGAATTATGGAAAACTGCTGACATTAAGATTGGTTACCAAGAACAATCCTATGTTACTTCTAAGCCAAAGGTACTGATGTTACTCTTTTCATTTTTCTTTTCTGTTTCCTCTTGAATGCACTATATAGTTTAATTCATTTCTGACTGACAGAAAGAAATTTCAATAAATTATGATTGCTACTTTATGAATTTTCAGAACATCTGAGTAATGTAAAATGATATATTTCAACCGGGAAAATGTTTCAGGTACTGTGGAGACATTTTCAATAGTTTAGAGGGTTGATGAAAAATGATATTTCAAAGACATTTCAGCATGAAATATCCTTCAGAAAATGACTGCTCAAGTGAAAATTTCTCTATATATAACTAAGATAACTTTCTTTTGGGGTCATCTAGAAAAAAAGATAATCTGGAAAAGACTTGTATGCGATGTAAATATTAACTATGCTTTTTTTCAAAAGCAGTTTTTAATCCCAGTAGAAGTCATAGAAAAGAAAAATGGTTTTACTTTTCTCTTTATGGTAATGTGGGCTAACTACAATTATTTATTTCTATTATTGTTCAAAAGGGAAATAGAGGAGACAGAGTGAACCTGGATATTTCTGCCTTATGTTACTGTGTCAGTCTTGCCAGCACATATGATAACGGAGTATCTTGTGTGACCACATTAAAGGAAAAAGTTAAGATCAGACCCAGTACTGCATTGTTTATTCTGAGTGAAGGGGATCCTGGGCAGTTGCTATACACACTTTCCTGACTGAGAGTTGCATATCATAACTGAGAAAGAGCATAGGAGCAGTAGCAGTGGAAGATTGTGACGTCTGGCTATTATGAATCAGTTTTTGAACGTATTAGGAGTCAATTGTAATGACACTATTTACTAAAAACTTTTCAAAGTTTAGTTTGTATATATACAAAACTATATTGTATTGATTACAGAGAACCAATCTTCAACTTAACACATGACAATAAAAATGTGCATTCTAGGCGGGGCGCGGTGGCTCACGCCTGTAATCCCAGCACTTCGGGAGGCCAAGGCGGGTGGATCACGAGGTCAGGAGATCGAGACCACCCTGACTAACACGGTGAAACCCCGTCTCTACTAAAAGTACAAAAAATTAGTCGGGCGTGGTGGCGGGCACCTGTAGTCCCAGCTACTCGGGAGGCAGAGGCAGGAGAATGGCGTGAATCCGGGAGGCGGAGCTTGCAGTGAGCCGAGATCGTGCCACTGCACTCCAGCCTGGGTGACGGAGCGAGACTCCATCTCAAAAAAATAAATAAATAAAAATTAAAAAATTAAAAAAAAAAGCACATTCTAGCTTCCAGAATAATTTCTCATTGAATACGTAGTTCTCAAAACAAAAATGTAATACTTCTAGGCTCTTCAAAGCCCCACTGGAAATTATTGCATTATGTTTACTTGTGTTTTAATTTCCAATTTATATGAAGTTATGAGACTAGAATTTCTACCTCTTTTAAGAAATTTTTTAAAATAAGATCTCTTATAATCAACAAAAAGTAAAGAAGTATGATTACTATCATTTAGCCATTTGTCTATTGAATTATTCCAAAGTTTAATAAATCAACTAACAAACAAGCAATATATGTGTCAAAGAAATTGCTTTTGATATGCAAACAGCAAATAATACATATGTATAGTAGCATTAAGTTTGCTGGCCCCCTGCTGTAAGCCCTTATGCTGCCTGGGGATAATTGTCTTTTCCAATATGAGTTGCAAGAAATCTGCTTGAATGTGCTCTGCTGGGCTTCTAGAATATCGTGTGTGCTCATAATGTAGACAATTCTTGGGAAACAGATGAATTCACTGTGTTATAGTTACCAAGTTTTCACCTTATAAATTTGCTAGGAGCAAAGAGTTGTCGATTTCTCTAAGGGTAGAAGGTTGCAAATAAAACAAGAAAATATGTGTTGTCACTTTAATGTTTTTCAAATCATTGATGGAAATCTATCATACTGATTGTTTTAGTTCTAAAGCAATACCACTGTTTAATAAAAGAGAATGGCTCATTATATCTCATTTGATGTATCCTCAAGAGATTAAATAATTTAGGCGAAATAATAATATAAAGGCTGAATATTTTCTTAAATTAAAAACTAAGCAGGAGGCCAAGGCGGGAGGATCACGAGGTCAGGAGATCGAGACCATCCCGGCTAACACAGTGAAACCCCTTCTCTACTAAAAACACAAAAAAATTAGCCAGGCATGGTGGCGGGCACCTGTAGTCCCAGCTACTCGGGAGGCTGAAGCAGGAGAATGGCACGAACCTGGGAGGTGGAGCTTGCAGTGAGCCGAGATCACGCCACTGCACTCCAGCCTGGGCGACAGAGAGAGAGTCCCTCTCAGAAAAACAAACAAACAAACAAAAAACTAAGCAATGAAATTCCCAGACTCTGAAAGTATGTCTAGCAATGGTTCATTAAGGGTTAGAGAAGATTTAAAAAGAAACAGTGTTAAAAATTTGGGGGATGGGCCGGGCACGGTGGCTCACACCTGTAATCAGCACTTTGGGAGGCTGAGGCTGGCGGGGTGGATCACCAGAGGTCAGGAGTTCAAGGCAAGCCTGACCAACATACAATGAAACCCCTCTCTACTAAAAATACAAAAAAATTAGCCAAGGGTGGTAGCGGGCGCCTGTAATCCCAGCTTCTAGGGAGGCTGAGGCAGGAGAATTGCTTGAACTTGGGAGGCGGAGGTTGCAGTGAGCTGAGATCCCGCCATGGCACTCCAGCCTGGGCAGCAGAGTGAGACTTCATCTCAAAAAATAAATAAATAAATAAAATAAAACAAAAATAAATAAAAATAAAAATAAATTAGAGGGATGAAGAAAAATACTTGAAGTGCTTCCATGACAAACTGAATGAAATAACTATATCATGAGATATAAAATTGGTAGGAATGTGTCAAACTGCCATTTTGAGAAATTATTTCATTTTATTTATGTGTATAAATTAAATATACTAAGTTAAATTAAAAAGAATTCTAGACCAGAAGTTAAAAAATAATTCTAACATTTTGGCATATAGAATATAAATCATAGGGCTTCCTCTTCAACTTTTGTGTACTTGAAAAATATCATATGAGAGCAAGAAAGCTGTCCAAGTACTTAGAAAATGAAAACACTGGATCAAAGAATATTATCTTAAATGAGAGAAACTGAGTTGCTTGCCAAAAATAAATTAATAAAGAGATTATGTGTGTCATCTTTTACAGGCAATTGAGAGTCAGAGAGAGAGAGAGAGAGAGAACAACTACAGAATGTGAAATTCTAAGAAAGAAAAACTCAACACTCTTCCAGCCCTTCTCCCCATCTGTCTCTGAAGGAACATAAGAGCCTAAACTGATGCCATCTACTAGTTGAATAGATATCGGTGCAGGGGGAGGTCAAAGGTGGTTATCAGTGGCAGAAGAGAGGGACTGCTTATTCTGGAGCTCTTTGGCCAGAACTTTCGATACTTTGCTGCATATTAGAATCAACTAGGGAGCTATAAGAAGTACCGATGTCTAGGTTCCATGTCTAGAAATTCTGATTTCATCGCCTTTCTGGGTATGATCTGAGCATTGGATATTTTAAAGAATAACGGCTATTTTAACATGCAAACAAATTAGAGAACCACTGCTTAAGGCAGAAGGTTTACTTTCCTAACTCCTGCAGAGTCTAGTAGAGAACCTTGCAAATCCTTTTGGGAAAGAGTTTTATCAGTCACCTTCATGCTGATGCCTCTAGCATGACTCACCAATTCTATGAACACTAAGATAAAGAGCTGCCCTGGAAGACTAGATTTTTAGTTTTTGTTTCTGAAGACGGTAGGAAAAATTGGCATATCAAAATTAGTGATAACCCTCAAGAGAAGAAATGATGGTATTTTCACCACCTTATGGCCTGGATCTTATCAACATGCTTTACCAAAATGATCACAGGAAGACAAAAGATAAACAAAGAGAAACGCACATATCAGAAAAGCAGAAACATAACAGATGAAAATCAAGATAAATATCTAGGACAAAGGGATGCCTTTTTAATTAGAACTGAAGGAAAAGTCTGAATAAAACTTAGAATATTCAGGGATATGCATGGATGTGTAAAATGTATAGATATGTTTAGATATGTAAAGCACACACACACACAAAAGACTTTACAGAATTTTTCACTGTTTTAAATAAAATTTCCATAGATGAACTGAAAAGAAGGTTGACATTGCTGAGAGCACAATTAGTGGTGGTCTGGAATATCAAGTGCTGAATAAATTGCATAGTTCAAATTAAGAGAGAGAGGGGGAAGGAGGAGAGGGAGAGACAGAGAGGGAACATGAAACATAGTGATACATCATGAAGGAAAAACTATGAAACAAATCTGAAAAGAGAATCAGACCAAGATGAACATAAAGAGAATTTCCAAAGGGTCGTTCTCAAAGAGTTCTCCAAAAGGGAAAAAATAATATTGGAGAGAACAGGTCAAATGCTGTTAACCTGCTTCTTTTAGTTTTGCTCGAGTCTATAATAATACATTATTTTAACTCTTTGGGATTGGAAAACCCTTAGCCAAGTCCCAATATGAGACATACTCACGGAGATGATCCTCCCGTGTGCTCCCTGAATGGAGGCTAGCACTACTGTTTTTTTTTTTTTTTTGAGACGGAGTCTCGCTCTGTCGCCCAGGCTGGAGTGCAGTGGTGCAATCTCGGCTCACTGCAAGCTCCGCCTCCCGGGTTCACGCCATTCTCCTGCCTCAGCCTCTCCGAGTAGCTGGGACTACAGGCGCCCGCCACCACGCCCGGCTAATTTTTTGTATTTTTAGTAGAGACGGGGTTTCACCGTGGTCTCGATCTCCTGACCTCGTGATCCGCCCGCCTCGGCCTCCCAAAGTGCTGGGATTACAAGCGTGAGCCACCGCGCCTGGCTAGAACTACTGTTATGGACAGAATGTTGTTTCCCCCAAATTTATATGTTCAAGTCTCAACTCACGATGTCACTATATTTGGAGGTAGAGCCTTTAAGCAGGTAATTATGGTTAAATGAGATAAGGCTAAGGCCCAAATCTGATAGGACCGGTGTCCCTCTAAGAAGAGCAAGAGGGCCGCATGCACAGAGGAAAGATCATGAGGATACAGACAGAGGAGGCCATCTCCAAGGCAGGAAAAGAGGCCTTACCAGAAACCAATCTTGAAAGCACCTTGATCTTGGACTTCTAGCCTCCAAAACTGTGAGAAAATTTCTATTGTTTGAACCACCCAGTCTCTGGCACTTTGTATGGCAGCCTGAGCTGACGAATAGAACCACCAACCTACTGCCCTCTAGAACAGAAGCCTGCAAACTTCTGTCTGCAAAGAGCTAGATGGTAACTATTTTCAGCTTTGTATGCCATAAGAGAACGTGTCAACTAGTCAACTCTGCTATAGTATTGTGAAAACAGCCACAGACAATATGTAAATAAATGCCTGTAGCTATGCTCTAATGAAACTTTAACTGCAAAACATTTCTACACTGCTGGTGGGAATGTAAAGTAGTAGAACCACTGTGGAAAACAGTGTGGAGATTCCTTAAAGAACTAAAAGTAGAACTACCATTTGATCCAGCAATCCCACTACTGGGTATCTACCCAGAGGAAAAGAACTTATTACATAAAAAAGGTACTTGCACATGCATGTTTATAGCAGCGCAATTCACAATTGCAAAATATGGAACCAGCCCAAATGCCCATCAATTGCAAAAATATGGAACCAGCAAAAATATGGAACCAGCCCAAATGCCCATCAATAAATGAGTGGATAAAGAAACTGTGGTATATATACCATAGTATATACACAGAGGAAAAGTCATGTGTATGTGTGTGTGTGTGTGTGTGTATGAGTATGAGTATGAGATGGAAAGCTGCTCAGCCATAAAAAGGAATGAATTAAGGACATTTACTGCAACCTGGATGGGACTGGAGACAATTATTCTAAATGAAGTAATTCAGAAATGGAAAACCAAACATCATATCTTCTCACTCATAATTTAGAGCTAAGCTATAAGGATGCAAAGGCATAAAAATGATACAATGAACTTTGGGGACTCAGGGGAAAAGGTGGGAAATCTCACAAATTACCACTAAATGAACTTACTCATGTAACCAAATACCACCTGTTCCTCCAAAATCTATAGAAAAAAAAAAAAACTTTAATTACAAAATGGGCAGTAGGCTAGGGCTGTAGTTTGCTAACCCCTATTCAAAAACCATCACTTTGGCTGGGTGCGGTGGCTCATGCCTGTAATTCCAGCACTTTGGGAGGCCAAGACAGGCAGATCTCTTGAGGTCAAGAGTTTGAGACCAGCCTGGCCAACACAGTGAAACCTTGTCCCTACTAAAAATACAAATAATTAGCTGGGTTTGGTGGCACACACCTGTAATCCCAGCTCCTCAGGAGGCTGAGGCAGGAGAATCACTCGAACTGGGAAGGCCGAGGTTGCAGTGAGCCACGATTGACCCACTGCACTCCAGCTTCGGTGACAGAGACAGACTGTCTCAAAAACAAACAAACAAAAAACCATCTCTTGGTAATAATGCCTTGAATCAATAAATCTCAAGAATTTGCTTCCAGCAGATACCTGGAATCCTATTCTTAATATTATCAAGAGAACATGAATATTCTCATACTAATAAATGTTGATAAACGCTAAATGAATGTGAACCTTTCATTGTGTCTCTCTTACGTGCTGATCTGGAATAGTTTTCTTTCATAACTGCTCTGTAACATGACTTAAGCCGCCAATTATTCTTCTACAAAATATCCAAACAGTGGCTTCTAATCCACACACACAATTTCTGTCGCTCTTAAGAACCACCCTTGACCAACTATGTCTAAAACAAGTGGAATTTTGCCGATTCTCTGCTTCTAAAGCCCTTACACGTTCTTCTCGTTTTCCCAAGTTGGAATACTCCTTCAGAGCCTTCTCCTGTCTGGAATTCTCAAATAAAGGCTTTAGAAGGCTTATGCTGTCCTTTCTCCGGTGATAGGAATTTCCACAGAGATTCCTGAAGGAATATTAGTCCCAAACATCTCAGAGACACTCTTTAGATTGAGTTATTGTCTTGTAAAGACTTTCTTGTCACAAACACCCAGTTCCTGGTGTCAAAAGCCTAACCACCCTTTATTGCTGTTAAATCCCCATGCCTATAACCTGGGCTAGGGCAGATTGGCAAAGGAAGAATCAGAAGAAGCTGGGATTGAATGACATTCACTTTTTTATCTCTGTAGGTTAATTGTATCTATTATATGTACTGTATTAGTCAAGGTTCTCCAGAGGGACAGAACTCATAGGATATATGTATGTATGAAAGGAAGTTTATTAGGGAGAATTTGCTCACATGATCATAAGGCAAAGTCCCACAACTGGTCTGCAAGCTTAGGAAGAGAGAAGCCAGTAGTGGCTCTGTCCTAGTCCAAAAGCCTCAAAACCAGGGGAAGCCGACAATGCAGCCATCAGTCTGTTGCTGAAGGCCCGAAAGCCCCTCTGCAAGCCATTGGTGTAAGTCCCGCAGTCCAAAGGCTACAGAAGCGGGAGTCTGATGTCCAAGGGCAGGAGGAGCAGGAGGAAACATCCCTCATGGCAAAAAGAAGGAAGCCAGGAAGCCCAGCAAGCAAAGTGATTCGACCTTCTTCTGCCTACTTTATTGTTGTTGTGCTGGCAGCCGATTGGATGGTGCCCACCTGCATTGAGGGTGAGTCTTCCTCTCCCAATCCACGGATGCAAATGTCAGTCTCCTCTGGCAACATCTTCACAGACACACTCAGAAACGATACTTTACCAGCCATTTAGACATCCTTCAATCCAGTCAAGTGGACACCTAATATTAACCATTGCACATACCTGATCTAGCATATTTCTTCAACATAAATCAGCCTGTAGTGTACCAGGCCGTCGATAAATATTTATTAAATGAATACATTGTAAGCACAGTTTCATGTCTGAAATGATGTAAGGTCTGTAGTCCAGGAAAGATCACTTTGCATCTTGAAATAACTCAAGCACAACTGCTGCTGGAAATAGAAATTCTTAGCACAGACAACATTTCTGTCGGCCATGTATTCTTCTAAGAGACAGGACACACACACACACATATATATGTCTCAGAACAGAACATGTTGCACTTTTGGATTTTTGCCATTTTTGATAAGTGAGAAATTATATCTTAGTGTTGTTTTAATTTGCATTTTGCAATTAAGACTGAAATTAATCATCTTCATAGTTTAAGGGCTATATATATATATATAGAGAGAGAGAGAGAGAGAGAGAGACAGTCTGATATCTCTCCACAAATGTCTATAAATCAATGCTCTTATTATTGCAAAAAATGCTGCAATGAACCACCTTGTATATATTTCACATCATCCACAGGGAGGCAGGCATAGTTTCCAATTCCTTGCTTCCTCCCTTTAATAGGATTAGATGCTCAAGCTCTGCCCCCTGTTACTGTGCATTCCTTCCCAGTGGGCAGAATATAAATCACTGCCCTGATAACTTTGGTCTTAGCCATATTACTTCTTTGTCTGATGGAACATGGGAAGAAGTAACACTGTCCTAATGCCAAGCAGAAACTTGCAGAAGCCCTTGTTGTTCCCCTTTAGCTTCTGACTCCTGCCATAAAAACAGCATTTCCCAGGTAGCAGGTGCCACCTCAGCCCTGATCTAGGAATAAGAAGGCATCAGACAAATCAAAAGCTGACCTGCAGCCCTCAGGTAATAGAAGCAATAAATAAATGCGTTTGTTGTAAACCACTGAGATCTCCAGCCTGTTGATTGCTGCAACAAAACTGAGTCTCAGAGTTAGGCTATATTCCCAGAGCTGGGATGGTTGTGTCAAAGGGTAAATGCAATTTTTATTTTGATTTCCATAGGAATAGCACCACTTTGCCCTACAATAACACATCAGACTGTCTGTCTCCCCAGAGCCTCTGTAACAGAATGTGTTAAACGTTTGGATTTTTGCCATTTTGATAAGTGAGAAATTATATCTTAGTGTTATTTTAATTTGCATTTTTGCAATTAAGACTGAGATTAATCATCTTCATAGTTTAAGGGCCATATATACGTATATATATATTTTAAAAACTCTCTGTTAATGAATTTGCCCATTTTTCAGTTGGATTGGTAGTATTTTCTTCTCAGTACCTAGATGCTCTCTCTGTAGTAAGATTAGCTCTTTACAGTATGATTGGCAAGCATTTTTCCTATTTGTACCTTGTCATATGATGTAGCTTACAGTTTTTTCCATTAAATTCAATGATGCTTTGTTTTACTTCAAACACCTAAATCTGTGTATCCTCCTGTGGGTGAAATTGAGCAGAAATCGGTGAGGTCTCTCCAAGGTATCACCAAGTGATGGAGGATAGCAAATGCAGTAAGTTTATTTGATAGAACTGTTTGCTTGGTGTATTCTACCAAGTTTAGTCCATTTATTAAATGTGCTATACATTTCACCACGTACAGATATGGTGTATCTGTACACCATTGTGCACAGATATTGATAATTCATACCTATTAAGAATCAAGATTATTTGTTTCATGAATTTAAAAAAATCCCTGTAGAATACATGCTAAGAAAACATGATCTTAGCTGATTCTAAAAAGAATAAGACATACATTATTTTATGTGAATAAATAAGAACTAACACAAAATAATCAAAAACTCGCAAAATGCTTCTAAGTAGCACATTGCAACAGAATAACCTGATTAGTAAAATAACTATATCTTATTTTCTGCTATAGGTTCATCATAAAAGAAAGAGAACTATTTCGTCAATTTTCCCGTACCTGTCCTGCCCCACACTCATCTCCACAACAACATGGGCTCTGTTTTCCAGACAGTGTTATTTCAGATATTTTTGCTAGTTTGTACTAAAAAAGAAAAATTGCACGGTGTTTAAGTTGGGATTGGAAATTATTCATCATCAGTTTAAATAGATGCAATGTATTTTAGTTTTTAGTAAGAGATAAATATTTTAAATAACCTTCTATAGACAGTTACATGGACAAGTTTAAATTATGTTAGACATGATCTGTGCATACATTCCCCTACCTGCAACTGAATTCATTACTCTGTAATTAGAGTCATTCACTTGTCAATTTCTGGAGAATATTTTTTAATAACCCATAACAAAAAACTTTGCTGAGACTTAGCAAATATACCTCTTAATTATAATGTTAATCTTTCACCTTGACACACCTTGAATAAATCAATACACTCAGAAAGATTTGCGAAGACTGAAATATTGTTCATTTTAATATGTCTCTGCCAATAAATGTCTTACATAAAATGTTTTAATCTTATTACACTCTTTATTATATATCTTTGTCAAAACCTGGACCTACAGATTTACCTCATTCAATTTGGAAATGCCAGTCATATAACCTAATTGGCAAAGCCAGTCAATATTTTCAAACTAATCAGCAGATCAGAATTCCTTCTGTCACAGAAAGTCTGATTTCATTTCTCAACTCAAATAAACATATTAATATGAATTCCTATGACAACCATCGCATTTCTGAATTCCAGTTGTAAGATAGATAAGACAGACACTTCCCATGATATGTGCAATAGATGAAATAGTGTGCTGCCATCTTCAATATTTCTTACTGAAACTACTTTGTTTCACCTTCATGTGATTCTCTCAGGAGTGAGTAATTTTGTGACAATAGCTGGTGAATGGAAGAACAAGGTTTCCAGGCCGGGCGCGGTGGCTCACGCTTGTAATCCCAGCACTTTGGGAGGCCGAGGCGGGCGGATCACGAGGTCAGGAGATCGAGACCATGGTGAAACCCCGTCTCTACTAAAAATACAAAAAATTAGCCGGGCGTGGTGGCGGGAGCCTGTAGTCCCAGCTACTCGGAGAGGCTGAGTCAGGAGAATGGCGTGAACCCAGGAGGCGGAGCTTGCAGTGAGCCGAGATTGCGCCACTGCACTCCAGCCTGGGTGACAGAGCAAGACTCTGTCTCAAAAAAAAAAAAAAAAAAAAAAAAAAAAAAAAAAGAACAAGGTTTCCAAATGAACATTGCCAGTTTCTCTGCTGTCCTACTCTAATATTTATTCAAATCTCAACGTATTACACTCTTTCTAAGGCCATTTTAGAAACAAGAAGGCATCTTATGCAGAGACAACAATGTTGCCTTAATTAAAGTATTCTTTCTGGACAAAAAACAAACAAACAAAAACAACACCAAAAAACCTGTTTATCTGTTTTACACCAGAGCCTTTTTTTTTTTTTGTTTTACTTTGTTTATGTATTTATTTATTTTTGTAAAGTGAGAAAAAGGGAAAGGAAACAAGCATTATGCCTCTTTGTATGGCACAATCTCAGGCTGAAACATTTTACGAAAAAGCAGGATAGCATTTGAAGTTCTAGAATCCAATTGACTTAAAATGCTCTTCTATGTAGTCTGTGGAATGTATTTCTGCACTGCAAAAATTATCTGTGCCCCAGATTACCTGCGAAGAGGAAAAAATTCCTATCTCGTCCAGATAGAGAATTTTTCAGTCGTGAAAATGGGTACTGAATCAAATTATTTGTTTTAGAAAATAAATAAGGAGATAGTTCTCACACGTTAGTTTTGAGGAGGAAATCTGTCCTGTTCTTATTCAGAGAGGGGAGTGATCCTAGATTGTGGACAATCCTTGACGATAAGTATCTGGCACACTGACTAACTGGAACTCCTAGGACTTGAGCCATTGAGTTTTTTGAGATAGATTTCAGATTAATAAAAAATGGATGGCAGAAAATATAGAGAGAAGCTTTAAATCTGATGATTTGGAGAATACAGTGGACCCAATTGAAAATGAGTTTTAAAATATACCAAAGAAGCCTTAAAAAATCTGGAGACATACAAATGGTCAACAGGTATATGAAAAAATGCTCAACGCCACTCATCATCAGAGAAATGTAAATCAAAACCACAAGGAGATATCATCTCATCCCAGTGAAAATGGCTATTATCAAACAGCCAAAAAAATAACAAATGCTGGTGAGGATGTGGAGTAAAAGGAACTCATGTACACTATCGGAGGAGGGAGTGTACATTAGTAGAGCAATTATGGAAAAGAGTATGGCGCTTTCTTTAAAAACTAAAAATACGAACACCATTTGATGCAGCAATCTCTCTGCTGTATGTACACCTAACAGTAAGTGCATTAGTATATCAAAGAGATATCTGCAGTCTCGTGTTTATTGTGGCACTATTCACAATTGTCAAGATATGGAATCAACCTAAGTGTCCATCAGCAGAAGAATAAAGAAAATATGGTACATATACACAATGGTATATTAGATGGCCATAAAAAGCAATAAAGTTCTGTCACTTGCAACAACAAAAATAGAACTGGAGGTCATAACGTTAAGTGAAATAAGCCAGGCACAGAAAGAAAAATACCACGTTTTCACTCACACATGGGAGGTAAAAAAAATTAGTCTCGTGGAAGTAGAGAGGAGAATGGTGGTTACCAGAGGTTGGGAAGAATGGAGGTGAAGGCAAGATGAAGACAGAATGGCTAATGGGTACAAAAATACAATTAGATAGAAGAAATAAATTTTAGTCACAGTTAATGTGGCTACAGTTAATAACAACTTGTTCTGTATTTCAAATCGGCCAAAAGAGAGGATTTGTAATATTCTCAATATTAAGAAGTGACAAAGCTTTGAGGCGATAGATATCCTAATTATCCTGATTTGATCATTACATATTGTGTGCATATATGAAAATATCACATGTAACCAATAAATATGTACAATTATTATGTATCAATAAATTTAAAGAAGCAAATTCTAGACACTTGCTTACAGAGTGCATTGCCTGGCAAACAGTTTATTTCACTGTAATAAAGTATCTCACAATGCATGTCTCAAGAAACATGCTCAGATTTAGCTTTAAAATGTGTGTATGTAAATCCTTCAAAAATTTATTTAAAACACAAGAAATTTTAGGGTAATTTATAGACATTGCCAAACACCAATGCAGTCTTAGTGAAATTTGCAACACTAATATATCAGGTATTTCTAGAACATTAAGAAAGGATTGGAGTAGAAAGTAATTTTGAAGACTTCTATCCCAGTCTCTGTTTTTTTAAACTTAACCTCTCCTTGTAGAGAAAAGACGTTGTGGTTAATGTAATTCAATGCAACTCAATATGACTATGTGTCCTAAGACAGAGCCTATAACATTGAGTCAGACTGTGGGAAGGTTTTGTGCCTTCCCGAAACGGAAACAATTAGTTATCAGAAACCAATGATGCTTTCCAGAAATTTGACACCAGACTCCCCGGCATTTAAGCGTCAGTGAAGACACAATGCCAAGATGCTTCAATGTACCCTAAAACCCTAAAGTATAATAAAAAAAAAAAAGAAAAAAAAATAATCATATTGCTTTTATGTTGAGATTAAAACCTGAAGAAATGGCTGATTGGCACCTTTCACATCTTACATTCATGCTAGATGAATGACACGTCACTGTGACTACATATCTGAGACATTTATAAAAGGCTTTAGGATTTTTTTTTTTAATCATAAAGGTTTACAAATCAGTCTTGTAAATCTCTTTCAGGGATTGAATTTTTACCTAACCTGGAAAAGTTGGTATAGAGTGTTCTGGTAAGGAGATATTTAAATTTAAGAAGCATGTACATGGGCTATTAAAACAGGTATATGCAGAGGCAATGCTGAATGACACTCCACTCCAAGCTCATTCTGATAGAATTGGACTTTGTTTTCACTTTTTTCAATTACTGAAAATGATGAAGGCAGTGGAGTGGGAACAAGTAAGATAGGGTTTCCATTAATCACAGGAACCAGAAACAAAAATCGTCCAGCCCCGGAGCAAAACAAATCCGAAATTATCCTGATAGTCAAGATTCCTGACTGGGTCATTGCAGGATTTCAATAGTATTAGTATAGTTGTCATCAGAGCATGTAGAAAACACCAGATAGGCAAATGGGCCCTCTTACTAACAATAATACTAGAGAAATAATAGGACGTATGTATATGGAGATTACAATGTGCCGGGCACTTTCTAAGCATTTTTATATAATCCTTGCAACAACACTATGAAGCAGGTACAAACATGGGTGTGCTTCTGAATCTGCTGATGGTATGATGACCTCATGCACATCCAGAGAAACTGTGTCACAAAGTAGATGACTTAGACCTCTAAGAAAATGTGAAATACCCTTGTTAAGTTAGTGAGAACAAATATTTCAGAAACAATCACTATTTAGGGATGTACAAATGCCCCTCTTTGCTTATGAGGAAGGTGTGTAGTGTACGGTTGCCAGTGTTCCCCAAAAGAGCCTACTGGTGGTCAAACAGAAGGCAGACCTGTTTAGGCGGCTCTTGATAAAATGGAGAGAAGTGGAGGCTCTTCTGTTTTCTATAACAGAGCATACAAGGAAATTTTAAAGTCTTTTACTTGGATATATGGCCTGGATCTTGGAGATGAAAGAGAATGAGTTCAAAGGTCATTCAGCGAACCAGTGGAAGGCTCAAGGTTGGCCAGGCTCTTGGCACATTCTTTCTGTGTACCTAACGCTGCTGAACAGATTCTATTGTATCCCACCTCAGTAAGGAAGACCACAAACACAAGCAGAGAAACACCCCTGCCCAAATGTTAGAGCCCAGAAAATTAGGAAAGGGTGAGGACTATAAGCTGAAACATCATTTTACAGCAACGCCAAAATTAAACACATGTTTTTCTGTATTGAACCAGCTATAGCTGCTCTCCTTCAGAGGTTGTTGATGCCCTTTTTCTAATGATGTCCTATAAAGTGGCACCATTTCTGATAAGCTTAATTAGTATGTTTGGGAAAACTTTTAGTGTCACAATCTTTGGAGCCTTGACAAAGACCCTGTTACTGAGTTGACCTCAAATAGACAACCTGGCTTGAGCAATCAGCATTTCACTGACAGCAGATTGGGCTATGAATCAGATATTCATCTGCAAATTTTTCTAAACAATTCAGCTTCTGAGGAGCTTTTTAAAAATACCAATACCAACTGGGTGCGGTGGTTCACACCTGTAATTCCCAGAACTTTGGGAGGCAGAGGTGGGTGGTTCACTTGAGGTCAGGAGTTCGAGACAAGCCTGGCCAACATGGTGAAACCATGTCTCTACTATAAATACAAAAATTAGCTAGGCATGGTGGCATGTGCCTGTAATCCCAGCTACTCTGGAGGCTGAGACAGGAGAATCACTTAAACATGGGAAACAGAGGTTGCCGTGAGCTGAGATTGTGCCACTGCACTCCAGCCTGGGCAACAGAGACTACATCTAAAAAACAAACAAACAAACAACCAAAAACCCCAGTACCTTGGTACCTTGGATTTGCTCTGAATTAATGAAATCAGAATTTTTTGTGGAAAAGGAAAAGGCATTCCTATGATGTTAGAGTTTCCCATATGAATCCAACACACAGTTAGGGTTGGGAAATTCTGGTTCAGCAGATATATTCGAAGAACGCCAGAGTTGTGTTAACATAAGATAAATCAGGATGAGTACTAGGTGGGCAGCCAAGTATGTTTACCAAAAAACCCTTTCAATTACATCCCGCCATGAAAGTGACTAAAGAGACAGCCACGTCTTTGCCCACGATAGACCTTTTCCTTAATATTAAAATATAATAGGTCTATAGTTATTCTTATTTTTTGTTCCAGGTATTTATTCAAATTTTTAACGTCTTCAAAGGTCATTTATTCAACAAGTCTAACCATTAATGGTGTAAAAAGAAAATTAAACAAGTGAAATTGATCATAAAATTGCTATTAAATATAATTCACTTAGACAGCTATAACTTATGCCAATTACACATGGAAGAAGACTTAAGCCATCACTAAAAGATTATCTATACTTGTTTTGCATTTAGTTCTTAAAAAGAAAATTTGGTCACCTTGTTTGTTTGTTTGTTTGTCTTTTTACCACATTAGGAAATAACCAACAACTTAGAAGGCAGAGTAGAAGTCTAACAGAATCAGGGACAGTGACAACAAATAGAAGCTATGTCTGACATACTGATAAAGAGGAAAAAGACATAAAAAGCATTAATATGGATAAAATGATTAAAAACATAGTAAATGTTCCAAGCTGATTGAATTATAATGTTCTACAGGTTTGTGTTCTTGTGGTTTGATTGTGTTATATTGTAAAATACTTTTCATCATCAAAAAATCATAAATTACGTTCAGCATTTTTCTGTATTAAGAGAGAAACTATGCAGGTTATTTGAGAAAAAAAATCCAAAATAGGCAAATTTTGATATTTTTCAGAAAAAAAATCTTCTGAAAACTTCCCTTTATATCCCTTCTAAGTGTTGATTAATGCTAAATGAAAAAAGCCTTATTGTATTTTTAGAAATATCACTGAAAACTGTATATTGCTACAATAGAGATTTTATGGATGTCTGATCGATTTTCTATGCAATTTTTTAAATGTTTTACATACATGTTTGTTATTTTAATAAAATTCCAGCAAAACATATTTATGCAATAAAATATTTCTAAAACATATAAAATAAGTTGAATGTCATGCTTTTTTAAATATATTAAGATTAATTTTAGTTTGTTGATTATTGGCTTGTTTTTACACATGTAAAACTATTTCTAGCTTAAATTAATTTTGAAAAAAGTTTTATTTGGAAAAAATAAAACGGTTAAAATATTTAAAATGCTTTTTATACTTAAACAATCTTTCAAACAATTATAATATTAAGCTATTAACTACTCTTTAATCAAATATCTTAAATGAATTGTATATAGCCTTTATTTGCCTAAAGATTAATCAAAATACAAATAGCTTTCAAATATTTTAAGGTTTGTGTTAATTTTTTAATTGAAATTAAAATAAGATCAGAAAAGAAAATGAATTCTTTTGGGAATAGGGCTGATTACAAAGGTTGGAAAACTGCTGTGTGAATGATACAAAGATTTAGGTGGTGCAATTTTTGAGATATAAAAAAATGAGGACTTTTTTTGCCTTTAAAAAAATATGGAACTCTTCAAATGTCAAGTATTATCAAAAGATTTAAAGCTAAAAACCCTTCTTTACACCTTCCCAATATAAGTATATAAATTTATGGATAAGTCATTGATAAATATTTACCTAATTTTGACTAAATATGGTTTGCTGTAGTACAAAATAGTTTATTACATTTACGCTTATTTTCTTATATAACTTAGGAGTTAAGCTCAGGAGTTAATAACTTAATTATATTTCAATATATAAATTTCTATGAAGTTAATGCTCCAACTAGCCAAACACTGTGGTTTTTTGTTTTGTTTTGTTTTTGGTTTAGTATTCTTTAAATGTTTTATTCCAAACGTTCAAACGCATAGCATTATTTGCTACTTTACTTCCTACAATTCTCTCTAATAGAGCTTTTTGTCAGACTATTCTCAGACTGACTGGTATTAATGCTTTCCAAAGGTGGATCCCATTTTTCATGTACTTCTTTTCCTAAGATTTCTTCCTTGTTTTGGTGACGGATATCCTCCATTAATATCCTAAGATATATTAGAGAGAAATTTCCTGTGTTTTGTGTGTCTAAAACTATCTTTTTATTTGACCATTGTATTTTACTAAGATTTGACAGTCTAGAAATCTAGGTTAGAATTAACCTTAGTAAAAATTTCAAAGGCATTTTTTCCATTGCCTTCTGGTACTCAAAATATTTTTATTATTATTTATCAATTTGCAACTTGGTTTGCTTTTCTGAAAATTTTTAACAAATATATCTTTATCCTATTCTAATACTTCATGACATTTTGTTTAACTCTGAATTATTTTTTATTTCTTGTTTGATCTTTTCTCATCCATAAACTCACTTAAGACAGACATACACAGAAAGGAAATTCGGGAAATACGAGAAATTTGAAGGCAAAGAGAACTAGGTGTTACGTAAAACAAAAGTGATAATTTGAGCATGAAAATATTTGCTGCTTAGAAGTGACAGATCCCAAAACACCACAAAGAAACAATCTATAATGTTTCTGAGGAGTGATTTAAAATCAGTGCAGAGGTCACAAATATGAAGTCGTTAAACCTGAATTATATGCTAACTTGAACCAGATGAAGCTCACAGAATTACATACTTGTTAGTTGAGAGAATCTCTAAACTGAACAACGCCAGTTGTTAGAATAGAATGTTCTGGTATTATTTTAAAAGATAGTGACATTAAAATCTCTCAATTAACTATTCTATTCTTTTTATTTTCCTATGACAATTGCAAAATCTTTCAACACAGAACATTTTCCTTGGGTTGCTTTGAACTTGTATTTTCTTTTTCTTTTAGGAAAAAATAAGTTTGCAAAGGGCAAACTTTTCAAAGAACTATGTCATCAGCGTATTTGCATCTTTTAAAACACAAATTTATTGCCTGTTTTCTAATAGATATATATGTACACTGTTATAAGTGTATACCAAATAGCAGACAATTAAAAATTGTGTTCCATTCAAACACCTGACATTGAGTTGTGCATGTTATACATCATTATTCTGGGTTGAAGAAGGGTTACACATTAATCACTGAAACAATGCTTTTCCAAATAAGATGTAACTGGAATTTTACTCTGATATAGCTTTATAAGAAATAAATAAATTGAATATTCTTTAAATATTAAAATATTTGAGTAGTATGATGGTATTTCTAAGAACACAATTTATACAGAATTTAATAAAAATTATATTCAGTATACAACTTCTCTCATAGCACATGTTATATCACTATTAAAGATATTGCTATTGAAAGAAGTTTAACTTCAAACTATCAAAGAACAAAATACAATGAAATTTTTCTCTAATATTCAAATATTTAATCCTCTCAAATAGAACTGATGAAATTTTAAAGTAAATTAGTTTAACATGTTCATATTAATACATGGTAAATTCATACCACAAATCTAGTGGATATAATCCAGTAGTAGAGGCAATGGATACAATTTAAAACTTACCAAAATGGCATTTTGATAATAATACAGGAAAGTACAAGAGTACTCATACAGTGATGTGCTAAAAAAGAAAGAAATAAAACTTTTTTCTTATTATATACCCGTAATATAGGCATCAATATTTCAACAAGTATGAATTCCATTCTCACTATCTTATAGTCAATTTGAGATATGGGGAGTCTCACATAAATCATAGGAGGAAACAGTAACAGTCCTCGGGCTAGAATGCTGTTTCTACTCTGCTGATTAAATACTGTATTTCTCCAATTCCCTAACTGGACAGTGTCATTTTTAACATGAGTATGTAATTATCAATAAAGGAAATAAGGGTGACATTATAGATATTAAATAGACAAAAACAATACAAAAGACAATAAAATTGAAGACGGGAATATAAGGAGCATCATTTCACTGGTTTAATGAATGCTTTCTGTTTACATGGCAATCTTGAAAATAGCCCGAAAATTCTCTACAGCATTTTAACTTCCTTATAAAACTCAAGATCTGTGTTTTTTCAGCTACAGACTAAAAGTGCAAAATAAAACCAGCAGCATTAGGAAGACAGTAACTACCGTATAGATGACTAAATATTACAAATATTTCATTAAAAGTAAACCAATCATTTCCCAGGAAACATTTTAGTTTGTTGTTTTGTATGTCCTGGTGATGGAATTTTTAAAATCAAGATTTCCTAATTTGTTTTTTCATAGTAATTTGGTTCTCATTTTATTTTAAAAGCACCTTCCTTAAATCTGTAACTAAAACTATGAAAAGCAATCTGTACAGTATTTATTTTTTGACTCAAAATAAATAGTAAAATCATAACCTACCTAGTAAGATTCAACCCATTTTTAAAGCATAGTACAAAGTCTTCCCTTTTACAACTACGTACTTTGTTTTAGTATGCTGATCATTGCAATATCTGTTATCAAACTACATAAAGACTATATTACTGGAGTAATCTGAGATCGTTTAGGACATGGCTGTTGTTCTTATTAGTTCTCTTCAACATTGTAAACCATTTCATCCTATTTCATATTGATTATTTAAAACCTTAAACGATGCCAACACTCACCCATAGGATCACTTAATAAGACTATGTCTATTATCACAATTATGAAATATCATCAGTGCCATTATCCACTCTTGACTTTTCTACTCAATATCACACATTTTTAAAATGCTCTCACACTGCATAATTAACAACATTCCAATTGCAGTTTCTTCCCATTCATTAGATTTGGGCTTTTCTCATAAAACAGAAAAGGCAGATCTTCATGCATACTGGCATATAAGAATGTTTTAGAAATTAGTGAGAGATTGATATTTTCTGACTCTTCTGTGTTGTATTTCTATCCCCCAAATAAAATAGCATTCATGCTTAATTGACACCTATGATAAAGTAATCATTTTTAAATAGTAGTCATCTGAAGTTGTTCTCAAAGTGCCTTATTGTTACATACTTCGTTACTAATGGATTTTACTGGCAAATCAACCTTAGAGTAATTCATCCTAAAATCTGATTTTTAGTGTCTGGTATGGGGAACAAACAAGTAGAAATATTGTTCTTCAGGGAATAAAGGGATTGTATGTTTTAAATGTTGAACTCTAAGCATTAAAATATCAGCCTTTAGCATGCTAATATTCATCATAAATCTCCAAGAAAGAGCTAAAATGTGAAGCATTGTCCAAAAATTAAGGACACAGAAGCTCTTTGCATTGGTGTTTTTATTCTCATATAGATGTACACACACTTTTAAAGAACTAATGTTCAGAGAACTACACTTTGGAAAACCTAATCTGAAAAATATTACAGCAGGGATTTTGACCTGTATTCAGTAGACTTTATCCACAAGTGGGTCTTAAGGGATCCAAAATGCTCCATGTCGTGATATTTCCATGCAATGTTTGTTCTTTGATTTTTCTTTGATGTCCAACATGATAACAAACTGTGGCTGTTGAACCACATGTAACAAGTAGAAGGTAAAATGTATACACTGTAGCAAACGCAGAGAAGAAACAAGATACACAAAAGTCTTTGATAAGTTCCCCTTTTTCCAAAAGCACTCATTTGTTTTGAATCTTTTTCTATAACAGAAAGCACTGGAATTTCTCTTTCTTCAACTAAATTTCTTCACCTGAAGGAAGGTACTTATGATCAGTTGGCATCAATGAAGCATCCTCAAGAAATGTAAGAAAATGACGACTGGTTCTCAGGTTGTATCTACAGGAGAGAATAAATAGAGACAAAACATTTCTCCCCCTCGGAACACCTCAGGACCTTGTCTCAATGTCTTAGGTGTTACTTGGAAGGCCTCTGTTTCTGTCTGTAACCCCCTAACAACCTAGGACCCTGGTTACAGAAGATTTTTAATAGAGTACTGGAAGAATTCCAGGTAATATACGAATACTGCTTAGCAAGGACAATTAAACTTTCAAAAAAATGAATTTTTTCTACTGGTGTTTTGAAATTTCAATTAAATTGCAATTAAAAGATATACAACATAGAAGCAACTCCACATTTACAAATTCTAAGCTCTAACATTGTACACATAATTGTGTTAGGGTATGTTTTTTCTGATAAAAAGAGAATGGCATTCTACAAATAATCAGTCTTGAGTACTCAGGAAAGGCACTGAGATAGTCTTAAGTATGAACATACTATAGTGCTAAGAAATACAATAGAAGGCCAAGCTAATTAGCTGATTTCTACATTGGGGAATGCTCAGGTACACCCAAATGTACTGTCAATATATTCGTAGACTCACAGCTTATCTTAAAAAAATAGGCTAAAGCCAGGCGCGGTGGCTCACGCCTGTTATTCCAGCACTTTGGGAGGCTGAGGCGGGCGGATCATGAGGTCAGAAGATCGAGACCATCCTGGCCAACACAGTGAAACCCCGTCTCTACTAAAAAAAAATACAAAAAATTAGCCGGGCGTGGTGGCAGGTGCCTGTAGTCCCAGCTACTCGGGAGGCTGAGGCAGGAGATTGGCGTGAACCTAGGAGGCGGAGCTTGCAGTGAGCCGAGATCATGCCACTGCACTGTAGCTTGGGCGACAGAGTGAAACTCCATCTCAAAAAAATAAAAGGCTACATCATGACTAAAATTCAAATCTATGTTAATCTCTTATGTATAATTTTTTTTAGTTTAATTTCCTTTCTATTTTTGTCCATATGTTGCAAGAAATAGAAAATTACTGGTGGATAATTACATGCTTAACTATTACATTAAATGTTTCAAATAAACATGTGCTACATTATTTACATTTTTACAGCAAATCTGTGGTGTAATTCACCTACCATACTGTAGCCTTTACCCATTTAAGATATATAATTTTATGCTTTTTTAATGTTTATGGAGTCATAACCATCACCACAATTAATTTTAGAAGAATTTTATAACTCCAAAAGAAACCATTCATCTATTTTCTACCAGAGGTACAAGGAGGAGCTGGTACCATTCCTTCCGAAACTATTCCAATCAATAGAAAAAGAGGGAATCCTCCCTAACTCATTTAAAATGGTTGATTTTTTAAAACAACTTCTGCCAGTTAAGTTTGTTCCCTGGAGAGAGGATTTAAGAATTTCCTCATACCACCATTGAGAAAATTGTTCTTATGTTTATAATATGTGATCCCTTGTGACTGGCTTCTTTCACTTAGGATAGTATTTCCAGGTTCACCGGTGTTGCGCCAGGCATCAGTAGTGTTCCACTGTTCCAGAGTTGAAATGGGAAGGGTGGCCTGCTTCTCTCAGGGAATAGCCTCTAGACTCTTCCGTTTATCTCTCCTGCATTGAAACAGGCACCTTATGAGAGAGCTGGGGCTAGTCGTACAAATATCGATCGGGTAAAGAAAGTTGTGTCCCTGGTCTTCTGGTTTTTCCTCACCCAGAATTTAACCTCTACAACATGGAGCTGGGGGTGGAGATGGAAGAGAAATGTTAGCCACCTGAACCTTCCAGAAAGATACCATAGCTCTCAATGGAGACCTTTGAAAAGATGGAGCTCCATCTTCTTGGCCACACCCACTCAGAGTAGAGTTTTGTCAACCTGTGCTGGATGGGGAGGAAGGGAACACCATAGACCTTCAGTGATTCTTACTTAGACGTAGTAGATTTACCTGAGTAAATGTTTCTGCACTTGCTGTAGGCCCTTAGGATAATTTCCACACATTTTAAATGCTTGGATTTTTTTTATTATTATTATACTTTAACTTCTAGAGTACATGTGCACAACGTGCAGGTTTGTTACATATGTATCCATGTGCCATATTGGTGTGCTGCACCCATTAACTCATCATTTAACATTAGGTATATCTCCTAATGCTATCCCTCCCCCGTCCCCCCCACCCCATGACAGGCCCTGGTGTATGACGTTCCCCTCCCTGTGTCCAAGTGTTCTCATTGTTCAATTCCCACCTATGAGTGAGAACATGTAGTGTTTGGTTTTTTGTCCTTGCGATAGTTTGCTGAGAATGATGGTTTCCAGCTTCATCCATGTCCCTACAAAGGACATGAACTCATCATTCTTTATGGCTGCATAGTATTCCATGGTGTATATGTGCCACATTTTCTTAATCCAGTCTATCATTGATGGACATTTGGGTTGGTTCCAAGTCTCTGCTATTGTGAATAGTGCTGCAGTAAACATATGTGTGCATGTGTCTTTATAGCAACATGATTTATAATCCTTTGGGTATACGCCCAGTAATGGGATGGCTGGGTCAAATGGTATTTCTAGTTCTAGATCCTTGAGGAATTGCCACACTGTCTTCCACAATAGTTGAACTAGTTTACAGTCCCACCAACAGTGTAAAAGTGTTTCTATTTCTCCACATCCTCTCCAGCACCTGTTGTTTCCTGACTTTTCAATGATCGCCATTCTAACTGGTGTGAGATGGTATCTCATTGTGGTTTTGATTTGCATCTCTCTGATGGCCAGTGATGATGAGCATTTTTTCATGTGTCTTTTGGCTGCATAAATGTCTTCTTTTGAGAAGTGTCTGTTCATATCCTTTGCCCACTTTTTGATGGGATTCTTTGTTTTTTTCTTGTAAATTTGTTTGAGTTCTTTGTAGATTCTGGATATTAGCCCTTTGTCAGATGAGTAGGTTGTGAAAATTTTCTCCCATTCTGTAGGTTGCCTGTTCACTCTGATGGTACTTTCTTTTGCTGTGGAGAGGCTCTTTAGTTTAATTAGATCCCATTTGTCAATTTTGGCTTTTGTTACCATTGCTTTTGGTGTTTTAGTCGTGAAGTCCTTGTCCATGCCTATGTCCTGAATGATATTGCCTAGATTTTCTTCTAGGGTTTTTATGGTTTTAGGTCTAACATTTAAATCTTTAATCCATCTTGAATTAATTTTTGTATAAGGTGTAAGGAAGGGATCCAGTTTCAGCTTTCTATATATGACTAGCTAGTTTTCTCAGCACCATTTATTAAATAGAGAATCGTTTCCCCATTTCTTGTTTTTGTCAGGTTTGTCAAAGATCAGATGGTTGTAGATGTGTGGTATTATTTCTGATGGCTCTGTTCTGTTCCATTGGTCTATATCTCTGTTTTGGTACCAGTACCATGATGTTTTGGTTACTGCAGCCTTGTAGTATGGTTTGAAATCAGGTAGCATGATGCCTCCAGCTTTGTTCTTTTGGCTTAGGATTGTCTTGGCAATGTGGGCTCTTTTTTGGTTCCATACAAACTTTAAAGTAGTTTTTTCCAATTTGGTGAAGAAAGTCCTTGGTAGCAATCCTAGTCTCTGATAAAACAGACTTTAAACCAACAAAGATTGAAAGAGACAAGGAAGGCCATTACATAATGGTAAAGGGATCAATTTAACAAGAAGACCTAACTATCCTAAATATATATGCACCAAATACAGGAGCACCCAGATACATAAAGCAAGTCCTTAGAGACCTACAAAGAGACTTAGACTCCCACACAATAATAATGGGAGATTTTAACACCCCACTGTCAACATTAGACACATCAACAAGACAGAAAGTTAACAAGGATATCCAGGAATTGAACTCAGCTCTGTACCAAGCAGATCTAATAGACATCTACAGAACTCTCCATCCCAAATCAACAGAAGATACATTCTTCTCAGCACCACATCACACTTCCTCCAAAACTGACCACATAGTTGGAAGTAAGGCACTCCTCAGCAAATGTAAAAGAACAGAAATTTTAACAAACTCTCTCAGACCACACTGCAATCAAACTAGAACTCAGGATTAAGAAACTCACTCAAAACTGCTCAACTACATGGAAAGAGAACAACCTGCTCCTGAATGACTACTGTGTACATAATGAAATGAAGGCAGAAATAAAGATTTTCTTTGAAACCAATAAGAACAAACACACAACATACCAGAATCTCTGGGACACATGTAAAGCAGTGTGTAGAGGGAAATTTGTAGCAGTAAAGGCCCACAAGAGAAAGCAGGAAAGATCTGAAATTGACACCCTAACATCACAATGAAAAGAACTAGAGAAGCAACAGCAAACACATTCAAAAGAGAGCAGAAGGCAAGAAATAACACAGATCAGAGCAGAACTGAAGAAGATAGAGACACAAAAACCCCTTCAAAAAATCGATAAATCCAGGAGCTGGTTTTTTGAGGAGATCAACAAAATTGAAAGACCGCTAGTAAGACTAATAAAGAAGAAAAGAGAGAAGAATCAAATAGACGCAATAAAAAATGGTAAAGGGGATATCAACACCAATCCCACAGAAATACAAACTACCATAAGAAAATACTATAAACACCTCTATGCAAATAAACTAGAAAATCTAGAAGAAATGGATAAATTCCTGGACACATACATCCTCCCAAGACTAAACTGGGAAGAAGTTGAATCCCTGAATAGACCAATAACAGGCTCTGAAACTGAGGCAATAATTAATAGCCTACCAACCAAAAAAAGTCCAGGGCCAGACAGATTCACAGCTGAATTCTACCAGAGCTACAAGGAGGAGCTGGTACCATTCCTTCCGAAACTATTCCAATCAATAGAAAAAGAGGGAATCCTCCCTAACTCATTTAAAATGGTTGATTTTTTAAAACAACTTCTGCCAGTTAAGTTTGTTCCCTGGAGAGAGGATTTAAGAATTTCCTCATACCACCATTGAGAAAATTGTTCTTATGTTTATATTTGAAACCACTAAAAAAGTGTTGTTCACAATATTTTTGATGTAATCCAAAACTGACCACTATGTGGGCATGCTAAAATAATTCTATTAAGTGTTTTTAATGGGTGCTGTATTGGATTAATACCTTATTGTTCTGTCCACATTGACTTACAATATTACTAATCAATTCCTTTATGAAAGAAAAAATAAAAACTATTTAGTATTTTTTATTTATAACAATTACATTTTTTCAGGTTTTGAAGGGTAATTATCATAGCCACAAATTGCAATAATTTTAAATCTATTATCCTATATACAAAAAAAATCTTTTTGTGTTAGCCACTGATATCTTTGTATATGGCATTTCCTTAATGAAAATATGATACTGATACCTAAGCAATTGTATAGCCAGTATAAAGAAACAGCAATTCATAATGAATCAGTTTTATTATAAAATCAGCAATTATCTATTAGTATTTTAATGCACTCAGAAACCTACTGTAAGAAAAACACAGAAGTTATTAAGCACATGTCTACTATCAGAGAGATTACCTAATTGAGGTAAAAATATGGGCATGCATGTATTTCAGAAAAAAAAATCTTGCCAGTCATCTCTATTATGTTTTCCCGTATAACTCAGTGTTCTCTCTCCAAATCAATTATCTCAAACCTCTGACCACAATGCCTCTTCTCATTTTCCCAAAAAGAACCTGCTTCCTATCTTTGCTTGGGTCTCCCTGAAGCAAAGTTCAAGAAAAGGATACGTACGGGTGTAGTTCATTTGCAAAGGAGCAAAAAATGAACAGAAATATGAGAAACAAACAATATAGGAGTACATTATGGAGTTCACCACTGTGGAAAACTGGGACTTGACCCTACCTACAACCTTCTCAGAATTGGCCATCGTAGGATTGAATATCTACTCTGTTTCTCAATCTCTATCGACTAAGGGTTTCCCTGGGAATTGTTAACTATCTTACATTTCAAGAGTACTCAATGTTCTTGTCCAGCAGGCTCCAGGAGATACCTGTAGCTGTCAGAAAAGTCCAAGTAGAAAGTGAAGAGTGCACATTTGAGACATTGTCAATGTGAATTAAGCCCAAGACCACACATAATTCAGCTGAAGCTATGTCTCAACTGGAGGTCATTACTACATGATGAGAGCTGGGGGCAACAGAGGCATACAATAAATTTTCTATTCAAGAAATAAAAGATACACATATTTTACATGTCATTCTTATTTAAATAAAGTGGTTGATTAAAAAATAAAAGAAACAAAAAGCTAAGCCATTAAATGGGAACTTTCTTTACTGAGTTACAGCAAGATTTCTTCTTTTGATACCCACCTTTTCCTGCTTATTTCCTGATGAAACACAGACACTGTGCTTCCTGCTATTGAACACTTAGCATGCCAGCCTCACCTTGGTTATCATTCCCATCCACCATTACTTAGGCAACTTAATAAACTTACTCATGAGCTTTTCACAAAATGTAAAGATAACTTTTATCCTATATTTCAGCATTATCATTGTGCTTTCTTTAAGGATCCTTCTGTTCATCTTGACAGCCTCTAATCAGTCAGTCTCCCAAACCACAGCTTTAGTAATCTTTCAGAATATAAATCAAACCAAATGATTTATCTACTTAAATCATCCAATATCTTCCCATTGCTATTAGAAAGAAGAACAAAGTCCTCAACACGGTCTAAATGACCCTGTTGGGTGGCATCATGTCTCCCACTCCAGCCTCCCCTCAGATTATGCTGCTTTTAGTGTTTTCAAGTCACATTGATCATCTCAACTTTCTTCATTCTTTTCTTTTCACCACACAGAATTTCACACCGTTCTCTCTACTACTGAGTATCTCTTCCTCTTCCCTCTTCACTTAGTTACTTTTTAACTGCAACTAAACCTTCATATATCAACTTTACCAACACTTCCTCCAAGAACCATCTCTAACTCAAAGGTGAGGTCAGCTCCACATTTATCTGTGTTATTATAGCACTGCGCACTCTTTTTAGCAGCAGCTATCCAGCTGTGTTTACCTATTTATTGATGTTATTATGTTATTAATATATTCCCACTCCATGAAACTATTAGATACAAGAGGGCCTTGTCAATTTTGGGGGCTTTGTGCCCACCTTGTATCCCAGATACATATCTTAGTGCCTGTTATATGAAAGTAACTCATTACATATTTGGGGAACTAAAAAAAAGACCATGAAAGTGTAAAGGCGTAGATATTAACCTGTATGATTGTAAATATAAATAAACTGGGACTTTAAGAAAATTTAAGAAAACTTTTAGTTCAAGTAGTTATGGAAATCTGAGAGGAGCAGACTCCAATTAAACTGGGCATTGACACTATTATTCATATATGCAAAGGAGTGAAAAAATAATTTCATGTTTAGTATTAAAGAAAAACAAATATAACAAATATAAAGAGTCAAAAATGAACATGCCATGTATAAACATATGAGATAACAAAATGGGGAAATAAATATACAACAATAGTAAAATTGGATAAGTAAGGTGTATTAGTCTGTTCTCATGCTGCTAATAAAGACATACCCAAGACTGGGTAATTTATAAAGGAAAGAGGCTTAATTGACTCCCAGGTCCACATAGCTGGGGAGGCCTCACAATCCTGGTGGAAGGCGAGGAAGAGCAAAGCCACATCTTACATGGCAGCAGGCAAGAAAGAATGAGAAGCCAGTGAAAGGGGAAACCTCTTATAAAACCATCAGATCTCATGAGGCTTATTCACTACCATGAGAACAGTATGGGGGAAACTGCCCCCATGATTCAACTATCTCCCTCTGGGTCCCTCCCACAACATGTAGGAATTATGGGAGCTATAATTCAAGATGAGATTTGAGTCGGGACACAGCCAAACCATATTAGCATTGTATCATTAAAAGCCTTCAGAATTCTGGACATACTTAGAATGGCTAGCTGTATGAACAAGAACTGCTATAGGATTTTGATTAAGAGAGGGATAACTAAAGTCGTGGTGGATTAGGACGTCTAGTACAATAATGTGGGTCAAATGAAGAGAAGATAGAGAAAAGCCTGGAAACAGGATTTTGTTGTAATTTATGTATGGCTAGGATGTTCAGGAAAGGGGGTTAAAGTACCAGAGAGAATCAAAAGTCATTTCAAATTGATTTTGCCATGTTAAATACAGAAAAAGGATCTAGAACCAGAAATACCATTTGACCCAGCAATCCCATTACTGGGTACATAGACAAAGGATTATAAATCACTCTACTAGAAAGACACATGCACAGGTATGTTTATTGCAGCGTTATTTACAATAGCAAAGACTTGGAACCAACACAAATGCCCATCAGTGATTGACTGGATAAAGAAAATGTGGCACATATACACCGTGGAATACTATGCATCCAAAAAAAGAATGAGTTCATGTCCTTTGCAGGGACATGGATGAAGAAGGAACCCATCATTCTCAGCAAACTAACACAGTAACGGAAAACCAAACCCTGCATGTTCTCACTCATAAATGGGAGTTGTACAAAGAGAACACATGGACACAGGGAGGGGACCATCACACACTGGGGCCTGTCAGAGGGTGGGGGGCAAGGTGGGGAGGGCATTAGGGCAAATACCTAGCACATGCAGGGCTTAAAACCTAGATGACAGGTTGATAGGTGCAGCAAACCACCATGGCACATGTATATCTATGTACCAAACCTACATGTTCTGCATATGCAACCCAAAACTTAAAGTAAAACAAAAAAAAAAGAAAATGAAATGAAAACACGAATTAAATATTTTAAGACTGTTTATTCTGGGAGAGTAAAGAAAATCTGTATAAAATAATTATTTAAAAATAATTTTTAAAATCTATTTTTATTTTTAGAAATAGGGGGTCTTTCTAAGTTGCCCAGGCAGAACTCAAGCTTTTGGGCTCAAGTGGTCCTCTACTTGAGCCTCTCAAGTAGCCGGGACAGGCATGCAGCACTGCACCTGGCTTTCATAGGAAACTTCGAGCAGAAATGCAGTGGTAAAGATAAAAATAAGTCGTTATAAAACAGACTGAGAGCTCTTGAGAGAAAATTAATAGTAAACATATCCTGATTTTGAACCACACCATTTGGATAGAGGAAGCTGAGACTGGAGAATAAAATCAGCTAATGTACATGGGACATAGGTAGATTAAAAATGGTCACACATTCTCTACTGCTCCTCCTTTCAAGAAGGGGCACTGGTTTCTCCATCACTTGAATCTGGACTGCCCTTGTGACTGTTTTTTGACAAATTAAAAACTATAAAATTACGCAATTCCAAAGTCCAGGCATTAAGAGGCTCAAAACTTGCGCCATCATCATGAATGGATATTGCCACCATATACCCCAGCTAACAGCCAACACCCACTGTCATACATGTGAATGATGCCACCACAGTCTCCCCAGCTCCAGTGAGAATTTGGATGATGCAACCCTCTGACTGAAGGAAGGTGAGATGAGCAGGAGGACGGTCCACCATGAGTAAAATATAAAATAACTTTGCTCTAAGACACTAAGTTTTTGATGTGGTTATTACATAGCAATAGAAAATGGGTTATATAGCCCCAAAATGTTTTAAAAGCCCCAAACATATGGCATGACATTTGGGTGCAAGTAGTCAGAGGTTGTGAAATTGGCTATCAAACTTCTGGTGGAGGCAGAAACACACGGAGGAAATTAAATGCTGAGCCTTGAGAAAATGTGAAAACGACTGGCAAGGCTATTAACAATCGGAGGTTAATTGAAAGATAAAACATATATTTAATTAACTTTGGATATAGCTAAAGAGATTTCCAAACAGGAAGCAGGAAATGTCAATTGGCTCCTTTTGGCTGTGGATGATAAAGTATGGGAAGAGAGAAGTAAACCAAAAAGAGAATTGTTCCATTTGTAAGAAGAATGTAAAGAAAATATAAAGAAACCAGTACTTGCCGAGTTGGAAAATAAAGATTCTCATATTGTTTTTTGTTGTTGTTGTTGTTGTTTGTTTGTTTTGAGACAGAGTCTGGCTCTGTCACCCAGGCTAGAGTGCAATGGCGCAATCTCAGCTCACAGCAACCCGGGTTCAAGTGATTCTCCTACCTCAGCCTCCCAAGTAGCTGGGATTACAGGCACGCACCACCACGCCCAGCTAATTTTTGTATTTTTAGTAGAGACGGGGTTTTGCCATGTTGTTCAGGATGCTCTGGATCTCTTGACCTCGTGCTCCACCCGCCTTGGCCCCCCAAAGTGCTGGGATTACAGGCATGAGCCACCGTGCCCAGCCGCTTTTATTTTCAAGATGGCAAAAGATTCCCAAATAAGAAATGGCCTTAGCAGGCCGGGCGCGGTGGCTCACGCTTGTAATCCCAGCACTTTGGGAGGCCGAGGCGGGCGGATCACAAGGTTAGGAGATCGAGACCACGGTGAAACCCCGTCTCTACTAAAAATACAAAAAAATTAGCCGGGCGTGGTGGCGGGCGCCTGTAGTCCCAGCTACTCGGAGAGGCTGAGGCAGGAGAATGGTGTGAACCCGGGAGGCGGAGCTTGCAGTGAGCCGAGATTGCGCCACTGCACTCCAGCCTGGGTGACAGAGCGAGACTCCGTCTCAAAAAAAAAAAAAAAAGAAAAAGAAAAAAGAAATGGCCTTAGCATAAATATTTTATTAAGGATGTGACTATAAGACTCTTGACAATAAGACTCTGTTAAAACTTAAAACCTCTGTTAAAAAAAGAAAAAAATATATATATATATTTAAGTTGGAGTCTAGTGAACATCTTCAGCTACCTGACAATGTGTGTAAGTATCTAAGTTCGGTCTCATTCTCAAATAGCACTGACAAGTATGGAGGAAAGTAGTCTTAAAATGTGTGTGTGACATTTGTTAACTTAGTAGATTATAAACTGATGATTACAAAGCCCACTCATTATTTTATTTGTTATTTTTATGTTTTGGAGGCAAGGTCTCGCTCTGTGACCCAGCCTGGAGTGCAGTGGCACAGTAATAGCTATAGCTCACTGTAACCTCGAACTCCTGGCCTCAAGTCATCCTCCCACCTCTGCCTCCCTAGTAGCTAGCACTACAGGCATGTGCCATGATGTCTGGCTAATTAAAAAAACAAATTTGTAGAGACAGGGTATGCCATATTGCCAAGGCTGGTCTTGAAGTCCAGGGCTGAAGCGATCCTTCCCCCTCAGCCTCTCGAAGTGCTGGGATTATAGACATAAGCCACTGTGCCCAGCCTCTGCTCATTATTAAAAGAGTTATATCAGTATGGATTAAAATGGATAGGGACAATTTACAATACAAAATATTTTTGGAGCACCCAATTATCTGTGGGCAGGAAGCTGGCTGAAAAATCTATCCAACTGCAAACATGGACCATTTTTAATAGAAGATGAAAGATGTCTCAGTGGGTGTAGTCAGGAATCTGCAGGGTAGATCCTGAGTTCTGGAGGCCAGTGGATTATGGAATCATTCCAAAGAAGAAAAATTGGGTTCTAAGAAGAAATATTTTCTGCACCTGAGGTAGAGGATTCTGACAACACATAACCAGCTGGATTTTAGAATTATGCAGATGAGTGAATGCATGAAATTATCCTGCCTCTTATGAATGTCATGCAATACCCGTACAACTTTCTGTTGGATCCATAGGGAACAAATTAATTTTTTTAATTCACATGTCTATAGGTCAAGTGAAGCTACCCTTGAGAAGATGCACCCAAGGAGGCAACATCCATATCTGAACCAGAAGCAGCTAAAAGATATTTGACTTTGAACCTGATGCCTTGATTGACTAAGACTTTTGAATATCTTAGGATATGATGAGTATTTATTATTATTATTATTATACTTTAAGTTTTAGGGTACATGTGCACAGTATTTAGGAAGAATGTATTTGATTTTCCCTGAGGAAAGCGTCTGAGGAGCCTCTAATTTTTAAAATTTATTTTTATTACTTTTTGAGACGGAGGTCTCAATAGTAATTGGTAGATTAAAAATAACCACAAATAATTTGCAGTAACTCTCATCAAAAGGTGGAGTCTCTTTGCTCATACCTTAATCTAGACGGGCTTTGTTAGTTGCCTTAACCAACAGAATATGGCAGTAGAGATAGTGTACAAATTTTAAGCCTAATCATTTTTTTTTTACTGTCATATGAGGAAGACTGGGATAGCCTACTAGATTCTTAACTAATCTCGTAGTCAGCAGCCAGCACCAATCAACAGACATAGATGATCATCTTATACCATCTAGCCACAGCTGAGGTGACAGATACTGTAGCTCCATGAATGACTCTAAGCAAAGGCAGCAAAACAATTATCCAACTGATTCCAGTACAAACTGCTAATAATTGTTGTTCTAAGCTACTACATTTTGGAGTGACTTGTAATATAGCAACAGATGACAAGGCATACTAGTCTCCTATGATCTGTTATAAGGACATTATGGTTCTATCTATTTCTACAGCTCCATTATGGTTGGAGCTAAAATTCTCTTCATCTGCAAAAGCTATAGGGTTATTTGGCTGTGTGTAACTGCAAAGCGACCCACTGTGACAACAGAAGGAGACTGTCATTGTAATGTATTCCTGTTTTTATTATTTACATTTTTCTGTATTTTGGGAATTCTGTACTTGGATTTTAAGAGCTTATATCTTGATGTAGTTGATTGGTTTCTTCATTTTGCTTATTTTTCAGAGGCATCACAGAATTGCTACTTTAGTAATCAGAGAAAGTGGCATTTGTCTACACGTTTGCAAGTGTGATTGAACTTTATTTTCCAGCTAGCATTGTTCCCTATGTCCTCTAGGGAAATAGAAAATGAAGGGAAGTCTAGGTGGTGTGGCAAGTATAAATGCCTTACATCTGAGAACTAGTTAATTTTCATCCTAATGTGATCTTATTTTGAAGTTTGATTATTTCTGAGGATGTAGTTGCTCTTAATATTTAATTATGAGATGTCCCAAAATTGATAAATAGAATTTTAAAAAGTCAATATGTATCAAGAAAGATGTTAATTGACTTATGGATCTTTGATACTTTGCTCCATATCTCTCTGGATAGAAAGTTCTTCAAATGCTAGCTCACAGGAGAAGTGAAGCAAGGAAATAATTGGTCACAATGGAAAAGCTGGTGGCTGCTCTTGTGAAGTTAATTAAGTAAATATTTCCACTTGGAAATAGTATTTGTACAAAGAAAGCTGTTTATATTATGAGGTCTGTGGTTTACCAGTACATCTTATTTTATGTTTATGATGGAATTAATATAGGTAATAAGGGTAAAAGGTGATTCTAAAAGCAAATGTATGAGAGAACAATATTTTACTGACAACTACAGCAATCAAGAAGTAGCTAAAACTAAAAGTAAGTATACAATTTTGATGATGGCAGATTATAGTAAATCAGACCAAAATCCCTAATCCTACTCCTCAAAAATACAGGGCAAATAGAAAAGCTGAACAAAAAAATGTTAAGGGCAGCCAGAGAAAAAGGTCGGGTTACCCACAAAGGGAAGCCCATCAGACTAACAGCTCATCTCTCAGCAGAAACTCTACAAGCCAGAAGAGAGTGGAGGCCGATATTCAACATTCTTAAAGAAAAGAATTTTCAACCCAGAATTTCATATCCAGCCAAACTAAGCTTCATAAGTGAAGGAGAAATAAAATACTTTACAGACAAGCAAACGGTGAGTGATTTTGTCACCACCAAGCCTGCCCTAAAAGAGCTCCTGAAGGAAGCACTAAACATGGAAAGGAACAACCGGTACCAGCCACTGCAAAAACATGCCAAATTGTAAAGACCATCGAGGCTAGGAAGAAACTGCATCAACTAACGAGCAAAATAACCAACTAACACCATAATGACAGGATCAGATTCACACATAATAATATTAATGTTAAATGTAAATGGGCTAAATGCTCCAATTAAAAGACACAGACTGGCAAACTGGATAAGGAGTCAGGACCCATCAGTGTGCTGTATTCAGGAAACCCATCTCACGTGCAGAGACACACATAGACTCAAAATAAAGGGATGGAGGAAGATCTATCAAGCAAATGGAAAACAAAAAAGGCAGGGGTTGCAATCCTAGTCTCTGATAAAATAGACTTTAAACCAACAAAGATCAAAAGAGACAAAGAAGGCCACTACATAATGGTAAAGGGATCAATTCAACAAGAAGAGCTAACTATCCTAAATATATATGTACCCAACACAGGGGCATCCAGATTCATAAAGCAAGTCCTGAGTGACCTACAAAGAGACTTAAACTCCCATACAATAATAATGGGAGATTTTAACACCCCACTGTCAACATTAGACAGATCAACGAGACAGAAAGTTAACAAGGATATCCAGGAATTGAACTCAGCTCTGCACAAAGCGGACCTAATAGACATCTACAGAACTCTCCACCCCAAATCAACAGAATATACATTTTTTTCAGCACCACACCACACCTATTCCAAAATTGACCACATAGTTGGAAGTAAAGCTCTCCTCAGCAAATGTAAAAGAACAGAAATTATAACAAACTGTCTCTCAGACCACAGTGCAATCAAACTAGAACTCAGGATTAAGAAACTCACTCAAAACCACTCAACTACATGGAAACCGAACAACCTGCTCTTGAATGACTATTGGGTACATAATGAAATGAAGGCAGAAATAAAGATGTTCTTTGAAACCAACGAGAACAAAGACACAACGTACCAGAATCTCTGGGAAACATTCAAAGCAGTGTGTAGAGGGAAATTTATAGCACTAAATGCCCACAAGAGAAATCAGGAAAGATCCAAAATTGACACCCTAACATCACAATTAAAAGAACTAGAAAAGCAAGAGCAAACACATTCAAAAGCTAGCAGAAGGCTAGAAATAACTAAAATCAGAGCAGAACTGAAGGAAATAGAGACACAAAAAACCCTTCAAAAAATTAATGAATCCAGGAGCTGGTTTTTTGAAAAGATCAACAAAATTGATAGACAGCTAGCAAGACTAATAAAGAAGAAAAGAGAGAAGAATCAAATAGATGCAATAAAAAATGAAAAAAGGGATATCACCACCGATCCCACAGAAATACAATCTACCATCAGAGAATACTACAAACACCTCTATGCAAATAAACTAGAAAATCTAGAAGAAATGGATAAATTCCTCGTCAAATACACCCTCCCAAGACTAAACCAGGAAGAAGTTGAATCTCTGAATAGACCAATAACAGGTTCTGAAATTGTGGCAATAATCAATAGCTTACCAACCAAAAAGAGTCCAGGACCTGATGGATTCACAGCTGAATTCTACCAGAGGTACAAGGAGGAACTGGTACCATTCTTTCTGAAAATATTCCAATCAATAGAAAAAGAGGGAATCCTCCCTAACACATTTTATGAAGCCAACATTGTCCTGATACCAAAGCCTGGCAGAGACATAACCAAAAAAGAGAATTTCAGACCAATATCCTTGATGAATATTGATGCAAAAATCCTCAATAAAATACTGGTAAACCGAATCCAGCAGCACATCAAAAAGCTTATCCACCATAATCAAGTGGGCTTCATCCCTGGGATGCAAGGCTGGTTCAACATATGCAAATCAATAAATGTAATCCAGCATATAAACAGAACCAAAGACAAAAACCACATGATTATCTCAACAGATGCAGAAAAGGCCTTTGACAAAATTCAACAACCCTTCATGCTAAAAACTCTCAATAAATTAGGTATTGATGGGACGTATCTCAAAATAATAAGAGCTATCTATGACAAACCCACAGCCAATATCATACTGAATGGGCAAAAACTGGAAGCATTCCCTCTGAAAACTGGCACAAGACAGGGATGCCCTCTCTCATCGCTCCTATTCAACATAGTGCTGGAAGTTCTGGCCAGAGCAATCAGGCAGGAGAAGGAAATAAAGGGTATTCAATTAGGAAAAGAGGAAGTCAAATTGTCCCTGTTTGCAGATGACATGATTGTATATCTAGAAAACCCCATTGTCTCAGCCCAAAATCTCCTTAAGCTGATTAGCAACTTCAGCAAAGTCTCAGGATACAAAATCAATGTACAAAAATCACAAGCATTCTTGTACACCAATCACAGACAAACAGAGAGCCAAATCATGAGTGAACTCCCATTCACAACTGCTTCAAAGAGAATAAAATACCTAGGAATCCAACTTACAAGGGATGTGAAGGACCTCTTCAAGGAGAACTACAAACCACTGCTCAATGAAATAAAAGAGGATACAAACAAATGGAAGAACATTCCATGCTCATGGGTTGGAAGAATCAATATCGTCAAAATGGCCATACTGCCCAAGGTAATTTATAGATTCAATGCCATCCCTATCAAGCTACCAATGACTTTCATCACAGAATTGGAAAAAACTACTTTAAAGTTCATATGGAACCAAAAAAGAGCCCACATCGCCAAGTCAATCCTAAGCCAAAAGAACAAAGCTGGAGGCATCACGCTACGTGACTTCAAACTATACTACAAGGCTACAGTAACCAGAACAGCATGGTACTGGCACCACAACAGAGACATAGATCAATGGAACAGAACAGAGCCCTCAGAAATGATGCCGCGTATCTACAACTATCTGATCTTTGACAAACCTGACAAAAACAAGAAATGGGGTAAGGATTCCCTATTTAATAAATGGTGCTGGGAAAACTGGCTAGCCATATGTAGAAAGCTGAAACTGGATCCCTTCCTTACACCTTATACAAAAATTAATTGAAGATGGATTAAAGACTTAAATGTTAGACCTAAAACCATTAAAATCCTACAAGAAAACCTAGGCAATACCATTCAGGACATAGGCGTGGGCAAGGACTTCATGTCTAAAACACCAAAAGCAATGGCAACAAAAGCCAAAATTGACAAATGGGATCTCATTAAACTAAAGAGCTTCTGCACAGCAAAAGAAACCACCATCAGAGTGAACAGGCAACCTACACAATGGGAGAAAATTTTTGCAACCTACTCATCTGACAAAGGGCTAATATCCAGAATCTACAATGAACTCAAACAAATTTACAAGAAAAAAACAAACAACTCCATCAAAAAGTGGGCAAAGGACATGAACAGACACTTCTCAAAAGAAGACATTTATGCAGCCAAAAAACACATGAAGAAATGCTCATCATCAGTGGCCATCAGAGAAATGCAAATCAAAACCACAGTGAGATATCATCTCACACCAGTTAGAATGGCCATCATTAAAAAAGCAGGAAACAACAGGTGCTGGAGAGGATGTGGAGAAATAGGAACACTTTTACACTGTTGGTGGGACTGTAAACTGGTTCAACCATTGTGGAAGTCAGTGTGGCGATTCCTCAGGGATCTAGAACTAGAAATACCATTTGACCCAGCCATCCCATTACTGGGTATATACCCAGAGGACTATAAATCATGCTGCTATAAAGGCACATGCACACGTATGTTTATTGTGGCACTATTCACAATAGCAAAGAGTTGGAACCAACCCAAATGTCCAACAACGATAGACTGGATTAAGAAAATGTGACACATATACACCATGGAATACTATGCAGCCATAAAAAATGATGAGTTCATATCCTTTGTAGGGACATGGATGAAACTGGAAAACATCATTCTCAGTAAACTATCGCAAGGACAAAAAACGAAACACCGCATGTTCTCACTCATAGGTGGGAATTGAACAATGAGAACTCATGGACACAGGAAGGGGAACATCACACTCCGGGGACTGTTGTGGGGTTGGGGGAGGGGGGAGGGACAGCATTAGGAGATATACCTAATGCTAAATGACGAGTTAATGGGTGCAGGAAATCAACATGGCACATGTATACATATGTAACAAACCTGCACATTGTGCACATGTACCCTAAAACCTAAAGTATAATAATAAAATAAAAAAAATTAAAAAAAAAAGAAAAGCTGAACAAAATATAAAGTGGATTTATTTAAAGAGCATCAAAAGGATAAACTGGATAATGAAGACTTAGAGAATACCATTAGGACAGGAAAATGACTCAGTCAGGTGGAACATATTTTATGGGAGCATTCATCAATTTTGTAGGTAACAGGTAAATATCTGAGAGCAAGTTTTGCCATCATTGGCGTGATAAGTAATCCCAGTGGGAAACTGGAGAACCAGAGCCAGTTAAACAAGGAAGATAGTATAAGCATAAACCCTTCATTTTTGGGTTTACATTACAAAGGGTTACATCACAGTAGTAAGGACAAAAGTAAATTATAGCTTTTGGTGAGCAATATGGCTCAGCCTAAAAAATCTTAACTTCTGAAAAAGAATTACAGTTATCTGGAATTGTTTGTGCCAGTAACTATCTTCCATAAGTAAATATACACAAAGAAGAAGTAAATTATTTTCCACAAGGTTATTCTACAGTTTTACAAAGGGAGGTGTTTAACATAATAAAAATTAACAAGAATATGAAAAAAGGGAATGTGAATAAAAACCAGTAGAAACAACAGACAATAGAATCTGATATGCAGAGAAACCAGACATGTAAGATATCAGGAAGAAATACCCAAGTAACTATATTTTCTTGTTCAAATTTATAAGAGAAAAGATGGAGAATTTCGGGAGATAAATGAAAATAATTAAAAATAATTGGAAATTTTAGAATTTTAAAAGCAACTAATTAAGAAATTGGTTGATGATTGAATAGAGATTTATTCTACTTCTGACAATAGCTGAGTACGTGATTCAGATC
This sequence comes from Symphalangus syndactylus, assembly GCF_028878055.3. NCBI lineage: Eukaryota > Metazoa > Chordata > Mammalia > Primates > Hylobatidae > Symphalangus > Symphalangus syndactylus. Next base: position 135,376,848 of record NC_072428.2, on the reverse strand, counting down.
AACCCTCTTTCTGAAACAGGAAAATCTGAAGAAAATAGAGTACAACTTTATTTAATAAAACATTCAAAACACAAGAAGATGTAATAATTCTAAATTTGCATGCACAAATAACATATATATGTACATACACATACAGAAACATATACACGCATATATAGAAAACAAATATTAACAAACAGAAAAATAGACGTGGTCAGAATAATTGATAGAACAATAAGAGAAAATAGTAAGACTTTAAAATATCTGAACTACATGATAAAGAAATTTGACTTCATGGACACACATAGAAAGCTGAATCCAACAAGAGCAAGTAGGCAGTTGTTTAAGCAAAATAGAAAAATAACAAAAAATGGTCATATGCTTATCCATAAGCCAAGTGTCAACAAGTTTTAACTATGGGCACTGTATCTCTTACCAAACTATATTGTGCAAGAAATCAGTAATAAATTGCTAACTGGAAAATCTTAACATATTTTAAAATTAGTAAATAAAAATCAAATTACTTCTGCACAAAAAGGACTTTAATATTGTCTTGTATATTTTATGTTCCTGGAAAATCTCAATAGTTCCACGCAAAGTAACTCAGCTGAGACTATTGATTACTGGAAAATTATATGGGTACTTGGAGACCAAAGTCAGGTTACTACAAAATCCTGAAAATATTCCCTTAGGAAGTTATATCACTACCAAGAAGTACCAGTAGAAGCCTGACAAAAAATATTGGCATAGATTTTTATAATTAATGATCAAAGGGGAGAGGGATACATTATTAATTTTAATACTGCTGCATGTAAGGTGTAATTTAGGTCAAAACTGATCCCCCAGTGGCTTCACACTTTCATAAACTGACTCTTCTGTAGGATAATACAACTAACCTGCTTCCGTGGGTGAAACTGTGGGTTTAACACAGTTTTCTGTGAGGTGTAATCACCTTTCCCCCTCTCGGACTCAAAAATAGAATATCCCTTTCAAGGTAGCAGGAATGTAATGAATGCAAGTGACCTACACTGGCTTTATGGAGGTCAGGACACATGTTAATTTAACACCTCTGACATGACTATGGTAGATCCTGTCATCGGAGGACTTCACTAACTTAGGTGCTTTATATAACTTGCTTCTTTGAGAGCCAAGGGTAAATTCAGGAGGCAGTAACTGACCTCCTTGCTGAATTATTGAACATGCGGCTTCATGAAATCAGGCATGAATAGGGAAAACACAAAGTCAGGAGGCGCATATAAAAACCAGCTCAATCGCAATAGATACGTGTAGATTATGTGAACTTTCAAAGCCCCTTCCCTGCAATTTACGTTCTGATCTAGTATGTTTTCCACTGAGGCCATAGCAAATGACCACAAATTGAGTGGCTTAACACAACATAAATTTATCTTCCAGTTCTGTAGGTCAGAAGTCTTACATGGGTGTCCCAACTAAAATCAAGGTGTCAGCAAGGTTCTTTCACTTCCTCGCCTTTTCCAGCTCTAGAGAATGACTACATATGTAGGCTTTTGGCCTCCTTCCTCCATCTTCAAAGCCATCAACAGCTGAGAGGGTCTTTCTCACACTGCTGCCGCCACCTTTCAGGTTGTCTCTTCTTAAGTACAGCTCTCTCCCTCACTACAACTGAGAAAGGTTCCCTGCTTTTAAGAACCCATGTGATAAGACAAGGCCCACCCATATAATCTCCTCAATTTATTTACATCTGCAAAGTCATTTGCCAAGAACAATTATACATATTCCCAAGTTCTGGCATGAGGTTACCTTTGTAGGGGAGCATTATTCAGCTGACCATACCTACTCAGACTTTTTTCTCTTTAAAAAAAATTAAAGTTATATTCAGACAGAGGGTGAACTTTCTGGTGATGGTTTTAAATGAACCCTAGAGCATCTTACTAGGCCCATGCTTCTCCCTTCCCAGAAGTTTTTCTCAGCCTGCCCCTGCTTAACTCAAGTATTTCAATGCAATAGAGCTGGGAAGACAGCATAAGTGGTTGCATACTGAGATTTGCTGTTTTTCTCTTTTCTTTACAGATGTTTTGAATTTTACAAATTTTCAGGGCTAAAATTATGTTGAGGATGTTTGGGGGTTTTATTTTGTTTTGTACTTTTACGTCTGTCTTAGTCTCTTCAGGATGCTATTACAAAATATCTTAGACTGGGTAAGTTCTAAACAACGTAAATTTATCACAGTTCTGGAGGCTGGGAAGTCCAAGATCAAGGAAGTGGCCATGCCTGGTGAGAGTTCACTTCCTCAGAGACCATGACTTCTTGCTGGTGGAAGGGCCAGCAGGCTCCCTCAGGCCTCTTTATAAGAATACTGATCCCACTCCTGAGGGCCCCACCCTTATGACTTAGTCACCTCCCAAAGATCTCACCTCTTAATACCTTCATAGTGGGGATTAAGTTCAATATATGAATTTGAGTGAGGGAGGAGGGTCACAAGCATTCAAAATAGAATCTCCACTTCCCAAACCCTCGCATTTTTTTGTCTCTACTGTTTTGGGAGGAAACATAGGAAGATGGGCACTAGGCATGTTGTCTTTTGTTTACTATATTTGGTAAACTGTTTTGGGATACCAGACATTATGAATTTTATGTTGCAAAAGGCATTTTTTTTTATTACTCTAAGGACTGTTGGGCTTTGTTTCAGCATGTAGTGAACATACTTGCAAATCATCTTATTCCCTTTGAGGCTTGCTTTTAAGCGTTGTTCAGACAGTTCTAGGACAGCTTTTACTCTAGAATTAAATTTTCTTACTCCCATGTATAATATCTGGGGTCTCTTCTCGGACTAAGGATTTTTCTGAGAATTGTTTCATCCAGTAGTATTTTCTGTCATTTGGAATTTTAGCCCATTCTTGATCAGATCAATACTCTGCCAAAGACTAGAAAATGCTTCTCTTCAGCACTCATCTGATAGTTCACACTACATGAGCTTCTAGAGCCTTGCAGAAGAGGTTCTTGAATCACTTACACTTGAATCAATGGAAAATAAGAAAGCGGACATCTAGATTTTTCTTTTTTTCCTTTTTTTTTTGTTTTGTTTTGCCCACTTACAAACATCAAAGAAAAATTTCCAGAGGGGCTTCTGATTGAAAACTACCCAGCAGGCTCTGAGCATACAAATAAATATCCCATTGTGTGAACACAGTGATTGCTCAATGTCTGGCAATTTGGCTATTATATGTTATATTGGATAAACCAATGGCTCTAAGACTTTTTAGTTGATAAAAGGTAAATGTCATAAAGTGGAAGATTAGAAAGAGAAGTGAGTTTCATCAATGCTTTTCACATTTTATGAAGTATAAGCCCCACAACAAGTATATATTTATATAGAAAGTCATTTATTTAAGAAACACAGTGACGGCGCTTTTGTAATGTGCCCTGGTCTTCCTTCCTGCCTCAGGCTCTCATCCCACTGTGTCAAATCAGTCCTCTATCTTCCTCCGTTCCCAAGCGCTTCAATTATGATAGATTGTTATAAACTTTATGTGGCAAAGTTGTTAGAGGTCTGGAGAGCCCTGGATTTACATAAATGCCATGGAAAAAAGTGTCTTTAAATGGTAAGTGTGGAACTTCTACCTTGCACAGTGATCATTCTGACACTTGACGGGGAGTATGAAAAAGCATGAGAAAGGAAAGTAAGAAGCTACCTAAAAACATATCTAACATAAACTAACAATAGAACTTGAGAACTTGGAGAACACTGGGGAAAAATAAGTTAAAGAGCAACAGAAAAAATTAAATGGATTTAAGAATTTAATGAATGCTTGTGATTTAGGATAAACAGTGACAGATGGGTGCTAGATATGAGAAAGAACTGTGTGAATTACATAACCTGGTTTCTAATTCTGTAGTCTTTAACCTGCGCTATCTTTAAAATCACTTTTGCTCTTCTCTGCTCAGTTAATGATATGTGAGCCAACATGAAAGAAGCTACTTGTATTTTCAATGCGATTTTAAAACATGGGACATCTGATTACTGTACACTTGTGAAATATAATCATGTGGATATATTTAAATACCTCTCTGTCTTCCACACGTCTGTGTTTTTCTATCTATCTATCCATCTATCTATCACCTATTTATCTATCTAGCATCTTCTATTTATTATGGAATCTCACTGTTGCAACCCAGTGAATTATTTTGAGCCTGAAAATTTAACTTATTTGAGTATGACTGTACCAAGGCAATGCCAAAAAAGGAGGAAGGGGGTTAAATACACCATATTAGCTACCAAAGGTTAAGAAAAAAAAAAGGGAAAAATCGGATAAAAGAATGAAGGACAGAGGGGAGGAAGAGAAAAATGAAGAAATAAAGACAAAAAAAAGAAAAAAAGAATAAGGAGGGGACCATGAGGAGCTAAAAACTAATACATACTTTAAAAAATACAGGTTAGATTTTATTACAGCCAGTTTTGAGACTTTGGTTTAAATCCCGAAGTTGTAACTCTATACTACATTCTGTAAGATTCCAAGGCAAGGTTTTTATCTTTTTCACCTAATGTAGTGGTTATAAATATGGAAAAATAAGTATTTTTAGCTAATTAATTATGTGCATCTAGTTGTTCTTGGAATAAATAGCGAAACGTCTCTAGCTAGGGCTCACATTTATGTCAGAGTTGATGGCATTTTTAAAGCGACTTTATCAAATGACTCTCAGTAAGATCCTCTCTGTAGTGGAGCTGAAACTAGTAACAAAATCCAGTTTAGCCTTTACAACTAACTGCCAGGTTAGGTTTTCTTTTCATTTTTTATTTTAAATTTTTTGTCCTAAAGATCATTAGTATAGGCACTCTTTTGGTCCTGGCTTTTCATCATAAGATTTTATTTGTCATGTCACAAAAATAAAAAGTTTTTTCCAGGAGAAGTAGAGAATTTATTGAAGAGTCAAGATGGGATAAGGACTGGGTATCTGTTTCCTTTTCAGATCAACTCTCCTCAAAGCCTCGTCTGGGGGCATTTTTGGCTCCGTTAACGATCAGAACAGCACTTTTATTCTCAGTGATATTAGGTAACCGTGACAGTAATTTCTGTTGCTGTGCAATCTTCAGTCTCACACTTATCTGCCAGGTCTGAAATGTGTTTGGAAAAATGAGCAAATGCGAGCTGCGAAAACCAGAAAAAGGAATTGTCCACACTGTTTTTAAGTTTCTTTTCTCACCACAGCCTGCTGTTTCTTTTCATTGCTCTCTGGCTGCTCCTGGGCTGAATTTTATTTCATTTTGAAGACCACATATTTGCAATAAATGGAAATGAAATATCACTCCTCAAGGATGGACTAGTTTATCAAAAATTCTTTTCTTAGATTTCTACCTCCACAGAAGACTATAAAGTGATGTTGAAATTCTTACCATAAATCCTTCAATCATTACCACTTACAAACAGATAAATGTTGACATGCAGCCTCAGGCAAAATTAAGAAAGGCGATGTTATGGGGCTTTGACATCACTCCATTTCACTCTCAGCGGATGTTGCTGGTGGGTAAGGCAGGACTGTAGCTGCTGCCACATAGGGGAGGTATCCTGGACCTCCAGGGAATATATTGCTTTTAATTTAGGTAATATCTCTCTCTTGATTCGATCAGATGCTTCAAAGTGCAATGGAATGGGAATTGTCAGAGTACTACCAGGACTCTGTACCTCTTACTTTTATGTTTAGTGACCTAACTTTCTAGGGAGTAGCCCGACTTTCCTGAGCTGAGTGACTCACTTCTTGTTCAATATCTCTGAAGATGACCAAGTAGTCTGAAAATCAACCTTTGTTTCTTTTTCCAATAAATTTATTAATGGGGAAATAGGATAGATTGTAAGAAGTTTTCAGAGGGGCATACTGGACCCCATTTTCTCTCTGTCAAGTCTCACGAGCAATATTTAATACAGCTAGCATTTCAATAGCACAATATATGCTCAGTATGTTTTAGGAAAAATGTAGCCGGTGTATTGTGTGACATAGGCTATGGGCTGGGGAATTACAGATCAAGAGAAAAATAATGGTAAGAAAAGTTTTCATGAAAGAGGGAGGATTTGAACTGGACTTCTTACAACATTTAAGATGTTAATAGACTATTGATGCTATTGAAGACAGGGAAAATAGTTTTGAATGGAAGATTATAATTTGAGATTTTGACCTGTTATTATTGTGGGGGATTGGTAAGATTTTTAAATACCCAGTAAAGTTATTGAAAATAAGGAATAATAATATGAGATCTCATAATTCTTTATTATAATAGTTCAATGGAACAAGTCAATAAACTGTAAATAAGCTGAAATATCAAGATACAATCAAATAAAATGTCACAGTATATTGAATACTGGATTTAGACAAAAATGAGTAAAATGGGTAATGAAAGAACTTGTAACCAATAAATATCCTTATCTGGGTACAACTACCTCCAGGAAACTGTGGATTCGGCTTTTTCCTTGCCTTTAGAATCTCATGCATTTCTTCTTGTTGGCAAACTCTAACATTAAGGATAAGATATTGTGAGAAATATAGTTCTTATCTTCCCTCTGACATTGTCCCTGTTGTATCCCTAGTAAGAACATTTCTCCTTAGTCAGGTAAGACTTCTAAACCATTTAGAGGCCACAGTTGTAGTTCATTAGGTATAGCAATAAAAGAAAAGCTTCTATTTCCATTCCTTACATCCTGGACCCATGAAGTATAGGTATGGGAGAAATAGAAGCATCTTTGGTATATAAGGTCTGGAACTTAACTTCTGCATATAGGATATAACCTGATACCTGAAAGGTGATCTAAGTGTCTTCTGAACCCCTTCCTCCATGCTATAAGGCCAGTAGTGCATTCCACTATTCAGTTAGTCAGGAGCCGGGGTATATGGTAGGAACTAGAATTCCATTGGCAAAGACCTATTTGTTACACTTCATTTGCTTTAAAATAATTCCCTTGTTCAGAAGAAATGCAGTGGAAAATTTTCTGAGAGTGAATAATGCAATCTCCAAAATCATGAATGGTGTTTTGGCAGGATCATTGTTGGCAATGAAGACAAATCCATTTCCAGAATAATCCTTTATTCCAAGAAGAGTAAATTGCTTCCTCTTCTGTGATGGGTGGCCCAATACAATCAAATTGTCACCAGGTGTTGGCTTGTTCACTTGGGAAACATTATCATATTGGTGGCTCAGTGTCACTTTATGTTGTTGACATATTGGGAACTCACCAATAGCTATAGCACATAATCCACACTGTTGAATTCAAGCCTGCTTCCATAGCTACTTCCACAGTCACTTGGTTCATCAGCCCTTTCAGCAGGGATTAGCATGGCTGGGCAGGAAGGTCCACTGACCTTCTGTATAATGGGCCATCATTTCCATGTGATTACCAAGAGCCTGATCTTCAGTAGTTGCCATTTGGTGGACATCTACAAAAGACAAAAATACCCTTTTGCTTTTGTGCCAATTTTGTGAGGTCTATGACATCCTCCCAGGCCTCTTGGTAAACAATTTTCCAATATTTTTCCTTCTAAATCCTTCACCATCCAGCCAAATAATAGTCATTGCTCATAAATCGGCATGAATCTGACATTTATCCACCTCTTTTCCAAGCAAACTAAACAACCAGATGTACTCCTGTCAGTTCTTCCCATTGGAAGATTTTCTTTCACCATTGTTCTGCATCATGCCTGAGGAAGAACATCATACTACAGTCATCTACTTCTAGGTGTTCCTAGCTATGATGGTGAACTTCATTTGTCATCTTTACTGGGCCATGGAATTCCCAGAGACATGGTTATGCTACATTATTTCTGGATGTGTCTGTGTTCCCGGAAGAGAGCAGCACTTGAACTTGTGAATGAGTATATTGGATTGCGCTGGGTAAGTATCATCCAATGCATTGAGGATTTGAATAGAACAAAAAGGTGGAGGAAGGTTGAATTTTCTGCCTTCACCTGGCTGCTTGAGCGGAGACAAAGGTCTTCTTCTGCCATTGAACTGGAACTTACACCACTGACGCTTCTGTTCCTCAAGTCTTTAAACTGAAATTTGAATTTACATCCCCAGTTTTCCTGGTTCTCCAGCTTGCATAAGGCAGATGGTGGGACTTTTCAGCCTCCATACATGTGTAAGCCAATTCTTCATAATAAATCTCACTCTAGATTTATATACCCTATTGGTTCTCTGGATAACCCTAATACACCAGCATAAGATGTAAAACAATTTATAAACCAGATATACATTTATTTTTCCCAAGACAACTTGTCATGGGAAATTTCAAAAGCCTTAAGTGTGGGTTTGTGGAGAGGAATCAATGCTTTAAATGTGGACGTGTGTATAATTCCTTGGATATGACCATGCTTTTGGGGGCAACTAAAGCATGCACAGGCAAAAATAGAAAAATCAGATTGCATCAAACTAAAAAGGTTCTGCACGGCAAATGACAATTAACTATTAGAAGAAATCAGCTACAGATTGGGGAAAAATATTTCAAATCCTGTATCTGATAAGAGGCTAATATCCACACTGTATAATTAACTCAAACAACTCAATAGCAAGAAAACAAACAATCCTACTAAGAAACAGGCAAATCACCTAGAGAGATTTATCAAAAGAAGACATACAAATGGCTCTCAAGTATATGAAAAAATGCTCTTCATCACTAATAATCAGGGAAATATTAAAACAACAATAAGTTATCACCTCACCCCTGTTAGAACGGCTGTCATCAAAAAGATAAAAGGTAACAAGTGTTAGCAAGGATGTGGAGAAAAAGGAACCTTGTATAAAGTTGGTGGGAATATAAATTAGTACATCAATTTTGGAAAACTTTGTAGTTTCCTCAAAAAACTAAAAATAGAATTACTATATGCTCCAGATATATATTCTGAATATACATCTAAAGGAAAGGAAATCAGTATCTTGAAGAAATATCTGACTCCCACGTTCATTGCAACATTGTTTACAATTGCCGAGATATGGAAACAACTTATGTCAATCAGTGGATGAATGGATAAAGAAAATGGGGTAGAGATACACAATAGAAGGCCTTTATAAAGAAATAAATTTGTCACTTACGACAACATAGATGAATTTACAAGACATTATGTGAAGTGAAATAAGCCAGGCACAGAAATACAAACACTGAATGGTCTCATCTATATGTGCAATCTAAAACTGTCAGACTCATAAAAATAGAGAGCAGAATGATTGTTACCAAACATTGGTGGCAGAATGGATAGGGAAAACATGTTTTCCCTTTTGATGTTTTGAGTAACATCAAAACTCGTTGATGTTACTCAAAGGGTACAAAGTTTCAGTTAAATAGAAGAATAAGTTATAATGATCTATTGTATAACATAGTGACTATAGTTAATTTACTGTATATTTTGAAATTGTGAAAAGAGTAGATTGTACATGTTCTCACCACAAAGACATAAGGATGTGAGGTAACAGATATGTTAATTAGCTTGATTTAATCATTCCACAATGTATACATATATCATAATATCACATTGTACCCCATAAATATATACAATTATTATTTGTTAATGAAAACTAAAGTTAAATTTAAAAATAAAATAAAAGTAGATTTATTGGGGTCTGAGCCTCTTTCTCATGTAACTTAATTGTGTTTTCAGGACCTGTTCAAGCCCAATACTATATACTTCCTGTACTTCACGATGAATAGTATTGCAAATGCCAAAATGTATGGCTTCTGTGGTCAGATAACAGCCAGATCATGACAGGCAGCTCAGATGTGCATAGTATGTTGGCAACCCCAATCAAATTTTCTACTGCTAGTAGGACCTAGTATCAAGCCAGAAATCATTTTTCTGCTGTTGTTTGTATGTCAAAAAATTAAGTTATCTTAAGAATATGGAGTGGCGGCTGGGCGCGGTGGCTCACGCTTGTAATCCCAGCACTTTAGGAGGCCGAGGCGGGCGGATCACGAGGTCAGGAGATCGAGACCACGGTGAAACCCCGTCTCTACCAAAAATACAAAAAATTAGCCGGGCGTGGTGGCGGGCGCCTGTAGTCCCAACTACTCGGAGAGGCTGAGGCAGGAGAATGGCGTGAATCCGGGAGGCGGAGCTTGCAGTGAGCCGAGATTGCGCCACTGCACTCCAGCCTGGGTGACAGAGCGAGACTCCGTCTCAAAAAAAAAAAAAAAAAAAAAAGAATATGGAAATATGGAGTGGCTTACTTCCACATCACAAGAGTGTATGATGGAGTTTTCCTAAAGGGGACCTTTTCCATATAACACCAACTGCCACAGACCCTTCAAGTACCACTAAATCTCTGGGTTCGTATGGCCCAGTGGCAGTGCAACTTGCTCCAGAATTCTAGAGCCTTGTATTGTTCCAGGCCAGGTCAAAACAGGGAGCTTCAGAGTTTCTTGGTACATATGTTGCAGAAGCATACCTAAAACTGTTATATGTTGCCTCGAGACTTCAAAGAGTCCCAAAAGGCACCACGCTATTTTCTTGGTTGTAGATTTCAGATATAGCCTCTTTCCATTTACCTTGGAGCAGATATGTTTTCATGGCTCAGACTGAAGAAAACCTTGAAACTTAAACAAAAGGTCAGGCATTGAATTTTTATGGGGCTCTATTTCTCATTGTCAGGCATACAAGTATCTTACCAAGGCTTCTGAGATATTCAATACATCCTGATTACAGAGTCCAATAAGACTGCTACCATTAATAGAGGGAACTAGCATGATGTCTTCTGGAAGAATACAATTATACAGGTCCCTATTCTTACATTTTGAGAGAGAGCTGGAGGGTTGATATATCTTTCAGGAAAGTGAATGACACCTTTTTTGTTTTTCTGTCTAAGTGAAATCAAATGGGTCTGGTTTGGTCGGTATTAACAGGTGCAGAGTTAAAAGCATTCACTGGATGATTAGTTAACTACAAGGTACAAGGTGCTGTGTTTATATTTTCTATAAAAAAAAAAAAGACCACATCAGGACAGCAGATGATTGGTGTGTCCAGCTGAATAAGTTTATGATAATGTACTGATATTCCTAAAATCCATCCTAGCCTCCTTCTGCTTAGTCTGGGTTAGTTGTTATCTTTTAGTCTGTGATAACATTCTGCTTTAGGTACCTTCCTTGTAACTTACTCCACTTTACTCTTTATCTTGACAGACTATAAATTCCTTGATACAAGAGCATATGTCTTACCTGTATTTTTCCATGTTACTGAAACATAGTAAGCACTTAAAATCTTTTGTGAATTTCAATTCGACTAAAAACCTGTCAAACCTGTTTTACTAATAAAAATGTCTGTTTTAAAATGTTTCTTTTGGTTCCTTGATAGAAAATGGTTAAATAAAATATTTTCTAATATATCTCCAATATATGTCAGAATCTTAACTATATTATGTCCTTTAATATTTCTATAATTTCATAGTATGGGTATATATGATATTCAAACAAAATGACACCTCAATTATGCTTGTTTGGGTTTTCCAAATAATGGATTAAATATTGGAAATCATAAAGTTTTCAGATATAGTTCTATTAGACAGATTCCAAAAAGAAACAGATTTTTTAACAAGTTAGAGAACTGAGGAAGGATATTTTTAGATGTCTTTAGAAATGTCTTATGTTTCTGAGAATCAAGTGATGCACTATTATTCCTGTAATTTTAAATCCATTTTGGATAATTGTAGCAATAATGACCTTTACAAAGGATCTAATTTATATCCTGGTAGTATTCTTTTGTTAGCAGGCTCTAGTCCACTAATTTTTATGACTTCAGCAACATATACAATCCCTTAAATCACTAACATAAAAAAACTGAATCTCAACATGTTCAAACTTTGATAGTCACCAAAAATATACACAGGATTTTTATGACATTTATATACATATATACACCAATGATAGTGATTATGCTTCTTCTCTAAAAAATGTCTTACTTAGAAAATGATAGTTGTGGTCTTGGTTAATAGAAATTTGCTTTGCAAGCATTAATACAAACCCGACTTTTAATAGCAAGAAGATTGTAACTTAGTAAGAATATTGACATACGCATGTTTTGTTAATTTACTTGAATTACATAGATATGAATATGAGATTTTAAGCATACATTCTTATATCATGTTCTTAAAATAGATTCTATTAAAATTATGATCTATTATCTATCTATAGTTTAATCTCTTTACTATACAAAATATAAGCTTTCTTGAAAGCATAATAAGTGAGATTTTGTTAAATTGACAACAGTAATAGGCAGCTCTCAGTGAGCCTAAGGCAGAACCTTCCTTGTCAGGTGAAACAGTGCTGCTGAACATGGAGTGACCTTCACAGAAGTTATAAATATAGTAGCAGCTTTCTAAAGTATAGCATGTACATTTAATCCTTTATTAAATATTGTTAACAACTTTCATGCCCTGTATTTAAAGCAATATTTACAATCTCAGGCAATATTATTATTAACCAACATGCCTTTAATATTAAAGTAAGAGATACTTGTGTATACAAACTTCAAATTCTATGCATAACATTTCAAAAACCTTGCAACATTTTAAAAATATAATAGACTCAGATTCATCAAGCTGTCCAAATTCATACAGTGACAAACAACTGAGATTATGACCCAAACCTTTTTATTTTTTATTTATTGGTTATATTGTTTTATTGGTAGACTCGACAATTGTTTTGAAATAGACTTTGAATACAAATTTGAAGTTAATTTTTTTTCCAGAAAATTAATGATGTGATGGCATCATATGAGTAACAGTTTGTTGTTTTCTAACGTGAATGTCTTGCACATACTGATTTTACCTCATAGTTTTGGAAAGCCCATTTCTCACTGTGTGGTATACAGGTTACTGCATGATCTAATGGTCAAGCACAATAATTTTGAAATTTAGATTTTGACAAATCTTAGTTTAAAGCCTGGCTTTACTTAATACTTGTGCGACTCTGGGTAGCATATTCAATTTCTATTGGCTTCATATTTTCATTATTTGAATAAGGATGATTGTAACGCTACCCAGAACTGGATGCAGTGAGATTACACATGTAAAGCACTTAGCGCAATATTTGGCACATAATAAATGCTAAAGAATTTGGCTATTATATTTTTAGTATGCATTATTTTAGGAATATTCACATACTTATAAAAGTTCTAACAATTATTAACATCAAAGCAAATAATAAAATCCATCAGAATATTTTATCTTTCAAGCATATTATGGTAACTATATCTACCCTTCAAGTGTGTTATATTAAAATTTAATCACATGAACAGCAGGAGAAATTGAAGGGAACACAGATGAATCACATGTAATCTGGGGATGGAAGAGGCCCAGTGTAGGAAATTGGGTATTGCATAGATGGGAAGCATGCACCCCTGGAACCCCATGACTGGGTGATGACCGAGAGACACACAGGCTAATCCTCTCATTAGCCCCAGTGGAGATGAATCACTCCTTCCCCATGAGAAGTCTGTCTGTGTCACATAACTTCTAGAATCCTCTAGTCAGCTGAATGTTTCAGTACCTGCATCAAATGAACAATTTGTGCCATGTAAGATTGGCCACTTCTCCTTGAATGGGATCCCTGGTAGATTGTTTCATGTGCCAGCCTCTCTACAGAGGGGACGCCCATTGTGCTTACAAATTTAAGTCATGACTCTGGCTGTTGTGTTCCTTTGTTACCATGTAATGTTTATTTAAAGGACATAGCTTCAATAAGATAATCCGCACCTCTATCATTTAATTAAAGGCAGTTAACATTATCCTCAGTTTATAAAGTAGATATGTGAGGCTTAGAATGGTTAAGAATATTTTAGAAAAAATAAGGGATGGATCTAGACATAGAGGCTGGTACGAAAATGCCTTTCATGTAATCTATTTTAAATAGGATTGCTTTGAGAGACCCCAGCTAAACTGAGCTTTTAGTACAACATGGCTAGCAATTCTGCTATGAATAATTGCTGGGTGTGGGTGTTTACAGAGTGTCTTTCACAGGATGCTTCATTTACCTGGTGGATGGCCTAATGCCTAGCTGTCCAACCAGTGGCCAGGCGGTCCTTCACATGAGAAACTTGCTTGTACCAGAAGACCCCTTGTGGCTCATATCTGACCACAGTTCTGGTGCTGGAAGCCCAATCTTGTGTCACCCCTAGCACAGCAGGGAAAACAGAAGCTAGGGTAGTCCCTGGTTCTGCAGATGGAAGGCACAAATTCAACACACCACCATGTCAGGAATCAGGTTCAAAGATTATTTACAGGTCCTTGGCACGGAGGATGCAGTGAGTTGGGTGGGCAGTCCTCCAACCTTGGATCACATGAGGCAGGAAAGAGGAGTTAGGTAGAGAGAGGGAGAGGGAGGGGGACAGGGACAGGCAGAGAGAGAAAACTTGCAGTATGTATCAGAACAGTGAATGGGTCACTTTAAGTTTGTGGGCAAGTCTGAATGGTTCCTTCAGGGAGCCCATTCAGCTAGGCAGGAAAGATGCCTCATAGTTATCTCTAGCCTCTGGCCTGAGCAATTTGGGTGTGGTGCTCTATGTCTGATGCTTAGCCTGCAACCTTTGCTGTGTTGTTCCTGTTAGAAGGGCGAACATGGACTACTTTAATCCTAGAATATTTTTAATAACATATGCATAAATTATGCAAATATATCTTATTTTTAACATTTTTTTCAGAACGATTTTATTTAAGAAAAAAGTCGACAGAAAGAAGTAAAAGCAGCTTGTGAATATGTCAAAAAAAAACGCAACCACCAAACCTAATTCAGCATGTTTTCATTATATGTCAATAAAAATTCAATTAAATATTTCACACTAAATAAAAAGTAGGGTGTTCTATTTCCCCTTCAATATATGGAAGATGACTTTTTAAATTACATTATTTTACATCCTCTAATCACAAGTACTACCATGTGATTATTCATCGTGTGCTTAGATAACTATGGTAATATTTTCAGAAGGCTTGAAGTGAAATAATAGTGACCCACTGCTCAGATGTACAGAGTCAACCTGAAGCACATTGTCTGCAACTATCTTAATATAGCTAAAAAAATTATGTCTAAGAGTGAAAAGAGAATGACTGAAACTAATCTGTCAGATATATGACATCACCATCAAACAATTCTTTCCTTCTTTCCTTCCTTCCTTCCTTCTTCTTTCTTTCTATTTTTTTTTTGACAGAGTCTCGCCCTGTCGCCCAGGGTGGAGTGCAATGGCGTGATCTTAGCTCACTGCAACCTTCACCTCGCATGTACAAGCGATTCTCCTGCTTCAGCCTCCCGAGTAGCTGGGACTACAGGCGCCCACCACCATACCTGGCTAATTTTTTTTATTTTTAGTAGAGACGGGGGTCTCACCATGTTGGCCAGGCTGGTCTCGAACTCTTGACCTCGTGATCTGCCCACCTTGGCCTCCCAAAGTGCTGAGATTACAGGTGTGAGCCCAAACAATTAAGTTCCAAAAGAGCAAAGCATCCTAGAGTTTGTCTAAGAATGCATGTACTTTTATAATATATCTGTAACAGAAAAAGACAATAAAGAAATGCTCCCTTCTAAGGTAATAAAGTACTGAAAATGTAATTTTTGCAGCACTCTAACAAGTGAAAATTTTGAAAATCTGTTCACTGAGCAGGAGCACAAGGAAAAACTAAACATTTATCCCAATTCATTAAAATGACACATCCACAGGCTACATCTATCCTGAATCTCTTTATAAGGCCAGATTAAGTATTTTAAAGTTTCTCTTAATAGACGATTAAAAATATAAAAATATTTAACTTAAAGGAACATAGAATTTAGACTGTGAAACCATGTTGTAAATTTTATTATAATCGTCATTTTTTCTTAATGTTGAAGACTGCATCAGTTTCATAAATAACATCACTCATTTTATAATAAACACATCTATATGCAGAGGTATGTTTAACAGCATCTGCATGTATCTCCAGAAATTGTTGCTCATTTTAGAGCACATATTTTTATTCCGATAAAGACTTAATGTTTTACTTAATACTTCAGTAGAAAACATGAATAAATTGTATACCCAATATCAATATTTTTCTAAAAACCTGAACAACATTATTTTAAATGTCCATTTAAAAATATAGATAACAGTTATTATTTTATCATTATCAAATTGGTATCAAATTAATAGGCATAAGTGAAAAAACTAATCACTAGACAGTCATAAAAAATAAAATGCAATAATATTGTGCACTTTGTATTACTAAGAAAGTGTTCACTTATATAAGCAGCAGATGATGAGAACATTATCATGAAAATTCTGGATATATCTTTATGTATATCCTTAAAAATCACTTACCTTTATATAATTTCCATTTTAATTAAATCCCACATATTTTCAGCTAACATTTAAATTAGTTTTTTATTGTAAAACTTCAGCTGTTATAAATCATGAAACACTTTCAGAAACTTGTTTAAAGGTAGGAATAATTCTTTCTAGTAAACAATTATGTCACATTACATATTTGTTAAATGTTACGTTTGAGAAATACATTCTGTCCTTGAACATATTCAAATCAATATTATAAGGGAATGAAGATTTTACAGGGAAAATATTGCAATCAGTAAAAGCAGAAAAAAGAAGTAGTTGTTTCCTTCTGGTGGGTTCTTGGTCTCGCTGACTTCAAGAATGAAGCTGCGGACCTTTGCAGTGACTGTTACAGCTCTTAAAGGTGGCACAGAACCAAAGAGTGAGCAGCAGCAAGATTTATTGTGAAGAGCAAAAGAACAAAGCTTCTACAGCATGGACAGGGACTTGAGTGGGTTGCCGCTGCTGGCTGGGGTGGCCAGCTTTTATTCCCTTATTTGTCCCCACCCACATCCTGCTGATTGGTCCATTTTACAGAGTGCTAATTGGTGCATTTACAATCCTTTAGCTAGACATAGAGCACTGATTGGTGCATTTTTACAGAGTGCTGATTGGTGCATTTACAATCCTTTAGCTAGATACAGAGTGCTGATTGGTGTGTTTACAATCCTTTAGCTAGACAGAAAAGTTCTGCTAGTCCCCACTCGACCCAGGAAGTCCAGCTGGCTTCACCTCTCAGTAGGAAGGAAGACACCTGTTTGGAATATTGCAGAATGGTAGATATCACATTTTATCAAAGGACAGTAATGCTTGATCTTCTATTTCCCACAGAACTCTGGATCCAGTTAAGAGCACGAGGGGGAAAGAAGCAGCAATATTTCAAATGCCCATAGTCTAATCTGCAAAAGACATGGAGTAGGTGGAAGAAAACTGCATTTTACTTCGGGTAGTCTTTGAAATGAAGGCTCTGTTATTTTTCAAAGTTGGAAGGATATCACAGGGTTGATTTTATATACAAAGTAGGATCTGATCCAGTAAGCTCTAGTGAAATAATTCACATATGGAGAAAGTTAATTTTGACCTCATGACAAAATCACCTGTATTTTGAGTAGGTTAGCCTGTCATCTTCTTTGCAAACCACCAACAATATTGGGTGTATGGTTCTTAATCGAATCCACTTGAAAAGTGTTGTACAAAGTTAAGGAAAACATACACCAAATGCTGCTAACATGCACACATAAGGAATCCAGATGTACTTCAAGCCTTCTATAACCATCACAAGAGAACCCAATAAAATAGTGTGAATTACATGATAAATTATTTCTGGCCTTTCTCCAATTCATCCATTATCAAGAATAACAGTTTCTGTCAGGAATTTAGTATTAATCCTCCTAAAAATAACTTGCAGTATAGAAAGAAAACAAATAATTAACACTGGAATATAGAAATGTAATAAAGAAGATTGTCAATTGCAAAAATAAAAAATAAAAAATAAAAAAAAGCAAAAAACGTCTTGAGAAGGTGCCTGCAGGGAATCTTGACAGAGGAGCTAAATCACTGTAAAATTCGTAGTCATATTTAGTCCAAATTTTACTTCAAGGAATTTGAGCATGTGCCCATTTTCTTTGTGCTGGACAAACATCCTCATTAGAATATTCAATGTCACTGTCAGAGTACACACCAAGTAAAAGTTAATAATCACTTTCATTGTTTTAGCTACAAAAGTTTCTTTCTTCACATTCAGCTGAAGGCACTTAGCAATCATTTAGGCTGCTAGTAAACTTAACAAAGGAAATACCAGTACAGCTGGATTCCCACGCTGCAGTAAATATCCCAGAAAGAGAGAAAATATGTAGATTTTATAAACTTGATGAACCTTGTCACTTTGCTCCAGCGGCAAGATATCGAGCAGGAATAGAGACGATGCTCGAAGAAACAGGAGATAGCGGCCATACCCCACGTCATCATAAATATGTAAGTTGAAGCACTTGTCAACAAGTAGCAAAAGTCCTGTCCATAAGTATTTTCAGTTGCTTTTTAAATAGCCTGTAGGGGCAGCAACTTGGCACGCAAAATATGGTAGTGCCCAGTTTTCTCTTAAAGGAATAGAGTATTTCATTCTTGTTGTATTTACCCTGTTAATAATGAGGCATGCAACAGTAAGCATTCCTGTTAGCCATGTTCCACTCATAAGCCAACTTGTAACAAATAATGCAGTAATATATATTCTTTGGAATCCAAAAACAGCGCCAATATAGAAATACACTGGCTCAATAATCTCGTTGCTACCAGTGGCTTGACAAAAAACACTGGCAGTAAGTTCTGGATATAAAGACATTTGCTGCACTGCATTTAGAGTCTTCAGAGATAGAAGTTTTGTTATTGTGTGCCAGTTCATAAACACCTCTTTCAAATGAGGGTGCCTTTAACATATCTTTACGATAGGTCTAATAAATGGCACTGTCACCCTGAAACGTGATTCCCCGTTCAAGCTCGTTTTGGAGCTCTTTCAGGAATTGGAATGTCATTGATTTTTCTCTTCTTTAGCAGATTCCTTATTTTCTGAAGACTTTGGCTTTTTTCTCTGGCGCAACTCTTCCTCCGCCCTGGTCTCCACGGAGCCCAGGACACCCCCTCTGGCTCCCGCTAGGCAGGAGTCTCCCTCGCTCTGAATCTCCGAACCCGTCAGCCTGTCCGGGCCCGCTCCCGGCAGCCGCCACAAGTATATCTTTTAATCATTGTTTTTCTAGTAATAAAAATCTTACACAAAAGCTAAACGAAATTTTGTGCAATTCCCTGGTTAATGTTTCTTGATGACATAAGTTGCTCCGTATATACTTACTTGAGTGCAGCTAACCTTGTTACACTGGAACTCGATCTTGACAGACAGCCAAAATACATTATCTTATGATCTTTTTGTGGAAAATGGTAGTTTCCTGCTTTGATGTTTTTTTTACCAGACCGGGGTCAGGCTTTATACCCTGAACTGTTCTTGTAAAGTTTTTCAGCTGATAATCACGGCCCTTAATTCTGGTGATTGTCCTGTGCTAATTTGGTAATAAAACAGAGAACTCAAGGTAGCTTTTCCCAAAAGGTTTCAGAGAAAAGTTATTTTCCCAATATATTAATGTCTTAAACACACGTACACACACACGCACAGTTTCTAGTTAAATAACTTTGAGAAACATTAGGTTAAAAACACCTTAAGAAATTTTGCCTAATCCAGGATAATGAGGTTAACTTCTACATAATCTTCTAGATTATTATTTCAATTTCCACAGTTAGATATATTGACATGAAATTGACATGAAATTTTGTGTAGGTTTGACATATGGTACAAGTTCTATTTTTCCCCCAAACCTTCATCTACAGTTACTCTGGGCTATGTTTATGTATAAATCAAGTGTTTATATATATTAGGCTCTGTCTGGAGGCTCTTTATTATGTACTTGTACTATTCCCACATTGTCTTAGTGTAGCTTCATTATGAATAGAGCAAGGCTTCCCACCTAAAAGACTGCTTGGCTACTGTTAGCCACTTGCATTTCCACTTAAAATATGGAATACACTTACAAATTTTTAAAAATACCAAAATACATAGAAATACATTGTTGGGACAATTTTGATTGAATTTGTATTTAATTTAAGAAGAAGTTTAAGGAGAATTTCCATCTCTAAATTACTGTCTTCAAATCTATGATTGTAACATATTTTGTCCATTTACTTAGTCCTTTAAATTATCTCAATTTGTTTCATAATTTTTTATGAAGACATATATAAATTTAGGACCACTTCCAGATATTTGCTATAACTATTACTGTGATCATTATAAACTTTTACAGCTTTTATTTATTAACTTGATGGTATGTAGAAATTCAACTGGTTGTTTTACATTGTCTTTGTGTAGGAACTTTGTGAAAATTAATAATGATTTTTATTTTATTAGATATTATTTTAATATTTTTATACACAGCTTTACAAGTTGTTTCTATTGGATTTACTTTATCTGGGGCCCATTTCTTTCTTTCTTGGCTAATATTTCATCTTGATTGTATATGTAATCATTCCAATAAAAAATTGGATGGGAAATATAACATTATATATATATATATATATATATATATATATATATCATACATAATACATGAGATATATCCCATATAATAAATAATACCTTGTTAGGGACTGAATGTATGTGTCCCCTACAAATTTAAACGTTGAACTATCATCCTCAATGGGATGGTATTTGAAGGTGGGGCTTTTGGGGGCAGATTAGGTCACAAATAGGGTTGGTGCCCTTAAACAAAGAGGCCAGAGAACTAGCTTGCTCTCATTCTGCCATATGAGGATACAAGGAAAAGTTGACAGTTTGCAAACTGGAAGTGGGATCTCACCAAAATCTGACCATACTGGAACCCTGATCTCAGACTTCCAGCCTCTAAAACTGTTAGAAATTTCTGCTGTTTGCAAGCCACCTAGTGTGTAATACATTGTTATAATAGCCCAAACTGACAAACACAGAAATCATATATTATATAATAAATAAAATTTCCATAAGCAGTGAAT
This sequence comes from Symphalangus syndactylus, assembly GCF_028878055.3. Classification (NCBI taxonomy): domain Eukaryota; kingdom Metazoa; phylum Chordata; class Mammalia; order Primates; family Hylobatidae; genus Symphalangus; species Symphalangus syndactylus. The sequence continues at coordinate 135,356,007 of NC_072428.2, read as the reverse complement.
ATCTGAAAACTTAATTTTTTTTCTTCATTTTTTTCATATGCTGGCTCAATTAAAGTCTACATGGAATTCACCTCAAAATTCTGAAATGGCAACACATCAAAAGTTTTCCTGTTACTGAGTTCTGGAGAAGTACTGAATCAAGTTTTACAAGGAAACTGGAGACTTAAGGAATCCAAGAGGCGTAGTCTTACACTTCTCAAGAAAGTAGAGGAGACTAGAGTGCTTTCAATTTAAGGCCCATCAGCAAAAAAAGAAACCTAACTATATCACATGAAAACTCATCCACAGAGAATGGAGAAATCTAGGCTTGTGGCTCTGGATTTAGAAACTGGGTTTACAAAACCATGAGAGAAGTCAGCGTCTGGCAGAGCATTGTGCTGAGCCAGAAAATTTTCCAAACATGGAAACCCTCGACACAGTGCTCGATTTTGAGAAAAACAGCAGAATGTGTGAGACCCCACTCAAAGAGATACAAGTTTCTTCAAAAACAAAATAGGGCATCATTGTAGTGTATTGAAGACATTCCTTTGATGAACTGTAAACTGTTGCCCAAAACAGGGCCAATGTAAGAGCTCTTTAGAAGCATAGTGTTTTTTGTTTGTTTTCTTTCTTTCTTTTTTGTTTGTATTTTAGTGCATTACTTTTAAAGCAATTATTCTAAGACTTATGTCATATCAGGTTAAATTATATATACAATAGTATATTTTTGAATATTAATCACATGATAGATTCCTGCTTAAGTTTCATTTCGTGCAAAAGGTTATCCCTTTTTGTCTAACCTTCTATTTGTTGTTGAACCAAACTTTGATCATCATTTTATAAATCAGTGTATCTCACACTCCTGCTAGTATCTATCCTCTCTGCCTCTATAAGATGAACTTTGCATATTTAAATTTATTATAGCCAGCCATACTTGTATTTTATTTGTTCTGTTACACTCTCTTAAATTCTTATGTTAATAACTACAATTTAAATCTAAACCAAATGAATAAGAAATGTAAATGTAATCAAATAAAGTTATAAAAATAATATTTATGATAAAGTAGAAAGAACTGAAAATTACTGCATGAATATTGAGTACAACTATAAAAATAAGCTCTGTAGCTTAAAATTATATGTGCCATATTTTAATGACATAATCTCCCTTTGTTAAATCTTTTTTACTGATGTAACTTTTATAATAACCCTCCACTGAACATCTATGTAACTATATATATGAATAAAATTTTAACATCTAGTATAAATTGCTAAAATAAAATTGCAAGTGCCACATTTACAGTTTTAATTATTTTGATAAACATCTTTCAAATTCTTATTCATAACAATTCATAATTAGGAATAATATATACTTTATACTTACACAGAAATATGGCAGACTAAGCAAATGTGTTAGTCTAGATTTTATCTTCAAGGCACTATCGAAATAATAAATGATTAAAATGGGGATAAACCCATAACTGTAAAATAAGTGGGTAGAGAGCACACATATTAGGGGAATTCTATAAATTTTATAAAAGTAAAAGATAAAATCATATTGATAAAATTAAAAGAGAATATATTTCTCAAATTCTAATACAGCAGATGACAGATGCAAAAATAAGATAGCCTGAACTGGATAGCTTAAACTCAGAGAATTTTTCTCTTTGGAATGAGCAGATATAATAATAGGACTGAAAATGTGGCAAAATACAAAAACACATCATTTTCCATGACCATAAAGAGAGAGTTATCAGGAAGGGGGACAGGAACTTGATTGAATTGTAAGACCATCTCAAAACAATTATAAAGAACATTTTAGATAAGAATTAACCTTGCTTGAATGTGTGCTATTATTCCAAAGTAAAGTGCTTCTAATTCTGAAACTGTGGGGCCTTCCATTTTAAAGACAGTTCTACACCATTTGAGTATGAAAGAGAGTTTGCCAATTAACAAGCTCTGCTTCTGTACTACCCTATTGAACGTCCTTATTCAAGAAAAAAATATTAATAGAAAATTCTAGCCTTCATACCCAACAACTTAAGAGATATGTGACAAACAACTCAAGTAATCTAATACTTTATTTCTTCATTTGAATGGAAAACTACAGATTACTAGACATATGAAGCAAATTAGCAGTATGAAAGGAGAAAAAAATGTCAATTACACAAAAATGTGGCCCCAAGAAGAAAGAGAGATCATTCATAGACAGTAGACAAGCTTAAAACACATAATGTCTTCAGAAGGCTTCTAGATGATGCCTCTTATAAAATAAGAGTCATGAATGGGACTGAATAAAAAAAAAAGCTCTCAGAAAAAATAAAACTTTAGAAATTAAAACTATGTTAACAAATTAAAAATGGAAATCTATAGGAAGATTAAAAGAAAATTTGAGGTCTTCTTCTGGAACATACACCTGAAAACATAAAAAAGAGAAAACCTATAAAAGAAAATGAATTGGTGAAGAGTAGGTCCAGATTGCTCAATATCTAATCAAAAGGACTTTCAAAAGGGAAACATTAAGAAAAAAAAAAGAGATACTATCAAATAAAGAATCTGAAACAACCTTCCAGGGATGAAGATTGGTGCCCAGCTGTAGATATAACAGGGCCCACTGATTGCTGAGCTCAATATACAAATAATAATTCAAAGGCACATCACTGACATCATTGGGGAATTTCAAGTACACCATGTATAAAAAGAAATTTCAAAAGCATCCAGAGAATACTAAGAAAAAATACTAATCAATAGATGTCATAAATGCAGCGGATTTTTTTAAATCTTCAACTTTGGTACTAAAAAAAGGTAACAATTACTTCAAAATTCTGAGGCAGTAATATTTTCAACTTAGAATTATATGTCCAGCCAAGAAATCCATCAATAGAAATAGCAAAATAAAGGAGTTTTGAGAAACTCAAGAAATCAGAAAATGTACCTCTCACATACCATTTTGGAGAAGGTTACATGACTATCTGTTTACATAAAACAAAATTAACAATCGCAAGATGTAGGCGTGGAATTTTTAAAAATGATGGATTTGATACAGACAGAAGGCAGGGAAATACTGGGTAGAAAAGGGCAGGGTCCCTGGCAAGGGCTCCAAAGTAAGAACATGCATTCCTGTTTTCTTGCTCGCATGTTGCCTTTTCCAAAACCACCCTGACCTGCCCTGCCCTGCATCCTGTACCCATAAAAACCCTAGGCTCCACTAGCAGCAGAGTGGCAGAGAAGGAGAGAAGAGAAGAAGCAGCTTGATTTCAAAGGGATGGCTTGACTACGGAACCTTGGAGAAGAGTTCAGCTGAAAACGGCGAGACTCCAGGGGAAGACCACCTTCCCACTCCATCCCCTTTCCAGCTCCCCATCCCCTTGAGAGCCACTTTCACTGGTAATAAAATCCTACACATTTACCACCTTCAATTTGTTCCTGCGACCTGATTCCTCCTGGAAGCCAGACAAAGTGGTTCCAGATGCAGGTGAAGGAGGCTGTCACACTGACCTTCCACCGGGCTAACATTTCAGCCATCCGTGGATGGCAAAACTAAAAAAGCAGCATGTAACACACACCTTCTGGGGCTCTGGGGGTTGCTGGCAACTCCTAGATACTCACTTGCTTGCTCCCACTCCCATGAGGGGTTGAGAGCTGCGGGCTGAGTAAACAAGCCAACCCCTTCACAGGACTCACGAAGGGGTAAAGGAACTATTCTGTTTCAGATTTAAGTAAGGAGTCCAAAGCAAATAAATTTTAAAATAATAACTTTCTAGATAGCCTAGTAATAATCAGGACAAATATGAACAAGAAATTCCTGAGCAGTAAGGAAAATGTAAATAGAAAAAAGGAGTAGATTCTATTCAAGAGATGAAGTCTTTCATGTGCTGGAATATTGAAGGAATCTGTTGAAGAGGGCATATGTTTCTTCTTTCAACAATGAAAATAATAGAATTAGAAACACTAAGAAAAACAAAACCAACAAATATCTTCAAGAAACTAATGTATGAATATAAGAAAAATAGAAATGTGCCATATTATGAAACTATTGATGATGTTCAATGAAAGATGATCTGTTTGACATTGCCAATGTGTTCTTCCCTGAGTGTCACAGGGGTTGTGACCCCACATAGGAAAAGCTGTAATGCCAGCCCACTGCTTGACTTTTCAAAGAAAAATATCTACATCATTACAATAAGGCAGACAGTGGTTTTCAGCTATTAGAATCAACTGGAAGAGAACACAGCAGATTGTGGTTTTCAGATATAAGTAAATAGTAAATGAATTTTATTTTTTAATATCTTAACAATATTTAGAATATTAAGTAACAAATAGGTTAAAAAGAAGGGGTCAAGGGTAAGATCTGGATTCTTATTGATTCATTTAGATAATAAAGATTCAATATATTCAGAAGGGAGCAAGAAATCAAAATTTTATTATATAATTGAGAGTTTTAAATAGGTACTTTAAATGTGTAAACAAATATAAACATCAAATTTAAGAGAAAAGAAAATGGAGATGAAAGACTAGTGAGAGTGGATGTAAGTATTAAATAATGCCAAAGTAAAAGGAGTGGGATGGGGAAGAACAGAAAAGCACAATATTTTAAGTATCAGTGAATAAATTAATATTGATATCAATATGAAAACAATTGTTGGAGATGCAGTAAGAGAAATACAATGAGGCATTAAATGTCTTTTAATTTTAGACTTATGTTATTATCTGACAAGGGAGAGTCTTCGATTTCCTCAATAGCATGATTCCTACCAAAAAAGAACAAATTGGAATTCAATACTTATATTAACCCTCCATTTTTAAAAACAACTGTTAAGCAGGTAATGAGTTTCCTCTTAAAATGCAAGCATATTTTACGGAGAACAATCTTAATGAATGTAAAATGGAAGGACATCAGTCAAGAGGGAAGAATAGAGAAAATATCTTTAGGTCTAAACAGTGAGCAGAATTCAGGAATTCTGTGGATTAGTAAAGTACTTGAAAAACTATTGTCCACTGAGACTATAAAAATGACAGAGTATAGAGGGAGACTAAGGCAGATTTTATTATTAGCAACCACAACAAATTTACTATTTGGATTTAAGCAGTTACTCAAGGGCAGAGGCAATGTTCCTACCCATCGGCTCAACCTGTCCTCAATCATATTGAATACCTTGTATGATGCAGAAAGGACAATTGTAAAGGTTTGTACCCTCAATTAAATATTAAGATGGAATATTTCAACCAAACAGAGAGAACTGTTACAATAAAAGCTTGATCAACTTCTATATAAGCCATAATGCTCGCCTATTTTAATTAGTGATTAATTTACTTTCAAAAAGATTATTTGATAATAAATACATATTTTAAAACTTAAATGGCTATGGTAACATTACTGAAAGAAATGTAGATTTTTCAATTTCCTTGTCTTTATACGCCTGATATTACAATCTTAATATAGCTATAATGGGCCGGGCACAGTGGCTCACGCCTGTAATCCCAGCACTATGGGAGGCCGAGGCGGGTGGATCACAAGGTCAGGAGATCGAGACCACGGTGAAACCCCGTCTCTACTAAAAATACAAAAAAATTAGCTGGGCGTGGTGGCGGGCGCCTGTAGTCCCAGCTACTCCGGAGGCTGAGGCAGGAGAATGGTGTGAACCCAGGAGGCGGAGCTTGCAGTGAGCCGAGATCACGCCACTGCACTCCAGCCTGGGCGACAGAGCGAGACTCCATCTCAAAAAAAAAACATAGCTATAATGTGCTTTTATACCATTACCAGTAACTAAAAATAATTTTAATAACTAAATTGTCTCAATCAAATATTAATGTATCTAAATAATGGCCTCTGCTAGATTATCCCATTCATATTGATGTGTTTAATTGCAGATATTGAAAGTATTTTCTGCCCTATTTTTGCGTGTAACACTGGAAAGATGAGGATCTCTTATTTTTCTTATATGACTTGTAAAAAAGCATTACACTAAAAAAACATATAAGATTTATTAAATTTTAGTATAATATTGAGTTCCATAGAATTATAAAATTTCAAAAGTGAATCTTAACAGAGCACAAGCCTCAGTCTTTTGTTTCCCCAGAAAATGAGTGAACAAACTTAAGTAACTACTTTACTTTTATCATTGGAAAAAAGAACATTTGAGCACCTCTTTGGGGTGTGCTGTGTGGATATACCTTTTATCCCAGACGGGAAGAAAATGTTAGCAGATCATATATCTAATAGAGAAATTGAATCCAGAATACACATTCTCAAAACTCAATAGTAAGAGAACAATCCAACGAAAAATGAGCAAAAATTTTATTTGGCAATTAACCATGGAAGTTTTACAGACAACTAAGCACATGAAAGAACACTCAACATCATTAGTCATTAATAGAAATCAGTGGTGCCAGGACGCACCTATTAGAATGACCAACGTTAAAAATACAAGCATTGTCCCACCAACAGTGTAAAAGTGTTCCTATTTCTCCACATCCTCTCCAGCACCTGTTGTCTCCTGATTTTTTAATGATGGCCATTCTAACTGGTGTGAGATGGTATCTCACTGTGGTTTTGATTTGCATTTCTCTGATGGCCAGTGATGATGAGCATTTCTTCATGTGTTTTTTGGCTGCATAAATGTCTTCTTTTGAGAAGTGTCTGTTCATGTCCTTTGCCCACTTTTTGATGGGGTTGTTTGTTTTTTTCTTATAAATTTGTTTGAGTTCATTGTAGATTCTGAATATTAGCCCTTTGTCAGATGAGTAGGTTGCAAAAATGTTCTCCCATTCTGTAGGTTGCCTGTTCACTCTGACGGTAGTTTATTTTGCTGTGCAGAAGCTCTTTAGTATAATTAGATCCCATTTGTCAATTTTGGCTTTTGTTGCCATTGCTTTTGGTGTTTTAGACATGAAGTCCTTGCCCACACCTATGTCCTGAATGGTATTGCCTAGGTTTTCTTGTAGGATTTAATGGGTGCAGGAAATCAACATGGCACATGGATACATATGTAACAAACCTGCACATTGTGCACATGTACCCTAAAACCTAAAGTATAATAAAAAAAAAAAAGACAAAAAAAATACAAGCATTGGGAACAATATGTATACATGGATTTATCTTGCACTGCAATTTCTACAAATAGTTTGGAAACAATTCGACAGTTCCTTGAAAATTTAAATACACACCACCAGGTAATATAATCATTGCATTACTACATATTCACCCAAAAGAAAGAAAGCATATGTCCATGCAAAGGCTAGCAGAAAAACTACTCAGAGCACCTTTATTTGCAATAGCCAACAATTGGAAAGCTATGAACATATGAATGGATAAGTGAATTGTAGTGTATCCATATAATGAAATATAACTCAGCAATAAAAACATAATGAACTATTGATATACACTGCAATATAAGCTAATCTAAAAAAATTACACTCAGTGAGAAAAGCCAGATGGAAAGAAGACATATTGTATAAATCATAAAATAAAATTTTTGGAAATGTAAACTAACACTTTGGAAATGGTAGTGTAAGAAAACAGATAATTGTTTGCTTGGTGAAGAAGGGTTGAGGGATGTGTTGTGCAGAGACAAGGGATGCCTTTTTTTGATCATTACATTCATTATCTTGATTGTGATGATGAATTTAGCCAAAATTATTAAATTCTACACTTAAGATACACAGTTCATTACATTACTGTCATACCTTAAAAAGACTGTTAATTATGAATACAATTATGAATAGCGATCTTTTTTTCTTTTTTTTTGAGATGGAGTCTCACTCTGTCGCCAGGCTGGAGTGCAGTGGCGCGATCTTGGCTCACTGCAACCTCTGCCTCCTGGGTTCAAGCGATTCTCCTGCCTCAGCCTCCCAGGTAGCTGGAACTACAGACATGCACCACCACGCCCAGCTAATTTTTTTGTATTTTTAGTAGAGATGGGTTTTCACCATGTTGGTCAGGATTGTCTCTGTCTCTTGACCGTGTGATCTGCCCACCTCAGCCACCAGAAGTGCTGTGATTACAAGCATGAGCCACTGTGCCTGGCCATGAATAGCGATACTTTTTAATTAAATCAAATCTAAGATTAAGTTTGCAACTCATCCAAAGAAAATAGATAATTGGAATACATGTATGTGTGCACACGTGTGTGTGTGTGTGTGTGTGTGTATGAGAGAGAGATAAAGCAGATATAGCATAATATGTGGTAGTAATACAAGTATTCACTACCTCACAGTTTGTCAACTTTCCCACGAATTTGTAATTGTTTATAATAATATATTGGGAAAAATTAAGGAAACAAATACCTAACAGCTACGCAGAAGAACAGCTATCTTACAAGGGAGTGATAATGAAGCTAATGATGTATTCAGCAGCAAAACCACATGCAAGAAAATGATGTTGTGCCTCAAAAGTGCTGAGGGAAAATATTTGTCAATCTGGACTGATATAACCAAATATAATATTTGTCAGTGAATAACACTGGAATAAAATAACATTATTATTTAAATGTGTTAAAACATTTTACCACCTAAAAACTTTCTGAGAAAGAACTATTGGGAAAAAACATACTTTGCTGAGAAAAAAATTAAACCCAGGAGAATTAGCAAAACATATTGTTGAATCTAATTAATTATAGGCCATTAAAAATAATACTTATATTTTTATGATTAAAAATTAAGAATTAAACCTTAGCACAAATAATATAGGTGATGTAAGTGATGGAACACAAGGGGCAACAAAACACATTAATTGAAAGTTCTACTCAAGAATAAAAGGGAAAAAGTTAAAAACATCAAACTTTGCTAAAATTTAAAAAAAACATATGTTAATTTAATGAGAGAAACTTTAAATTTAAATTATACTTCTAATGTAAGAAGAAAGAATAAAGGAAGAGAGACATTAATAATAAAAAAATGACCCATTGAGAAACTGCCGCAGAAAGAGGGAAAAAGCCAAAATAAAAGTTAATTGAAATATTTGTAATAAGTCGTAATAATTGCTAATAATCTACTAAAACCCTAAGATATAAATTGCATGAAAAATCTAGCTATATGTTCCATAAAATAAGTATATTTAAAAGACAATAAGAGATGGAAGACTCTATATGGAGATATTAAGAAAAGTAGGCATCAAACAGCATGAGGTGTAAGAATAAATAAGTGCTAAGATAATCACTACATGATGATTAAAGAAATAAACTAGTAGAAGGTATTATCAGTGTGAATGTATATACACCCGAAAATATGGTCTTCTAACATTAAAAGAAGTGTTGACAGAAACATAGAAAAACGTACTAAGAAATAATAATGGATGATTTTAACATGTCTTTCTCAAAAGTGATAGTCTAAGCAGATAGTACATAGCAGATTGGAAAAACACAATTAACAAGCTATACTAACATATGTAGCTCATGTAGACAGAGCCAGAGAGAGAACTTTGCACACAACAGTGGACTGTTCTATTTCTAAAAATTGACATTTTTATAGGTCATGACATAAGCCACAACTCATTAAAAATATTAGTTGCCTATAGAACTTACTCTTTTTTTTCACAGTAAAATTGGTTAGAAACCAATAATTAGACTGGTAGGAAAAATGTGTTTGAAATCTAAAAATACAATCCATGGATGAAGTAGAAAATGTTCTGAAGTTTTTGAAATTAGGAAACGCTACTTAAGTGGTACTTTGAAGAAAATGGATTCATTCAAAAAACAAAAGCAACCAACATCACCAGGTTATAAAAGAGCAATTCAAAAAGATAGAATAAAGAACTTAAAGCATAAAACTAAAATCTTTTACAGGAAATAAGTAATAAAGTTAGGAGCAGAGGACTTATATTTTGGGGAGGTAAATTTGATAGATTATTTAAAGAAATAAAAAAATTTAAATGCTGCATAAAATAATGAAAATAAATTTTAATTCCTCAAAATCCCTAAAGGATAGAAGGGAAATACCAGGTCAAAATCCATGAGAAAGTCAGAACCCAAAGGAATAAGAAGAGCATTGAAGCCCCTTTGAAGTTGGACTATGCACAAATGACATTTAGTTTTGATGGATTTATGAGACAAGCAGGGCAGAAATAAAAACTAAAGAAATCCTTTACTGTAATGCTGAATCCAAAGGAAACTCTCTTTAGATAATTACAAAGAAAATTGAATTGTTGCTAAGCTAGAAAAATAACTTTCCTGAGACAATGTATTTATAAGGCACCTCCTGCAACGATTTGAAACCTAAATTCCCAATAACTGGGCGACCCAAACAACCTCAACATATATATCAAAGAGCTGACAGAATCACAATCACAGTCAAAAATGTTAACATATTGATATGGTTTGGATCTTCCTCCACCAAATTACATGTCCAATTGTAATCTGCAGTGTTGGAGGTTCGGCCTAGTGGGAGGTAATTGGATTATGGAGGTGGAGTCCTCATAAATGGGTTAGCACCATCTCCTAGGTGCTGTACTTGTGGTAGTAAGTGACTGAACTGTTGTGATATCTGGTTGTTTAAAACTGTAGCACCTCTCCATTTTCTCTCTTAGTTCTGCTCATTCCAAGTAAGACACTTGTACCATCTTTGCCTTCTGCCATGATTGTAAGTTTCCTGAGGCCTCCCCAGAAGCCAAGCAGACGCCAGCATCATGCTTCCTGTACAACCTATGGAACCACAAAATTAAACCTCTTTTCTGTATAAATTACTCAGTCAAAGGTATTTCTATATAGCAGGGAGAGAACTGACTAATACACATACTGACTGAGAAAATTACAGAACAAAAAGACAAAAGTTGGAATAAGATTTAGCTAGTACAGGAAACAAACTTAATTAATTAAATTCCTTCTCTGGAGAATGTCATCACCATCTTATGCCTCAAGAGGCCTGTTGAGAAATTAACAAAGACAAATGGGCAGCCTAAAGTAAAATTAAAATAAGATAAAATAATTACCAAGCACAGAAGGTACAGCAAATAGGTACCAGCTGAAACATGTCACAGACAGCATCTACAAAGACATCTGATAGAAATTATAAATCAATAGTGCCCGTTATTTTTAAAGAAATGAAAGTCAAACTTGAAAATGTCTTTAGGGAACATAAAACTGTAAAAAGCAACCTACAGGTCAGAAAAGAACCAAATAGAATATCTAGAAATAGAAAAACACATTAATGAAAATCAAATATTCATTGCAGTATTCTAACAGAAAAGTAGACACAGTTTAAAAGAGAATATGGAAATTAGAAAGTAGATCAGAGGAAAAAACTTGGAATATAGTACACAGTGACAAAAAGAAACTATAGACACAAACAAACTTGGAATACAAAGCGTGATCTATTGTTATTTTCTTTCCCTGTAAAGCTGCTAAGAACTCAGCCTCTCCCCACTACTTTTAGTTTGCTCTTCAGCCACTCAGCTAATGTTTGTAAATAGCAAATTATTTAGAGGTAAATATTGATATCAAATGTAAGGTGCATCTCTCTGGAGTTCTCTTTTATCCAGCATCTTGGCCTTGATACTCCTCTGATGTCTTCAAATAGATTCTTTTTATTTTATACTTTCTCCACCTCTTCCAATTACTCATGGTGAGAGGGTCTGGCCTAAACCCACTGGTCTGCCAGTGCCAGAAGCACAAACTTTCAAGAGACTCCCTTGAGGTCATGGACACAAAAGTTATACATATGCATTTCATTTATAACTCCTTGATAAGAATTTAGTCACATGAATCACATAGGTAACACAAGCTGGAAAATCTAAACTGTAACTGACAGATATGTTTCCAAAACTTGAAGGGAGGTTTCCATGACTATGTGAAAGAAGGTTGGAGTAAAAATTGAGGAACAATTAGCAGATTTTAACATAGATGCACTATATGATTTTCTTATTCATTTTGTTCATTTTCTTTTGTACTATGAAAAGGTAAGCTCTGAGAGGAAGTATTTTTTCTTCTGGTTATTCTGTTTTTGTTTTTGTCTGGGTTGCATTGTTAGCTCACCACTGTGTTCCATGGCCCTTGAACATCCTGCTAGAATGTAGGTACTCGGTGAATATTTGTGGCATGTGGAGGGTCTTCCTAAGCATATCACTAAATGCCAAAATCATACTTCTTCAGTTTTTTGGAGAATGAGCTTCCATCATTTTGATAATATAATAATATCAATATGTTATTAAGATACAGTAAAGTACTTTAATCGTAGTTACACTAACATTATCTTAAAAAGTCAGTGGAATATAAACAAATAAACACTAGGTGACACTTAATAATTTTTTTCCAGACAAACATCTATAATTTCATTAAACATTTTTAAAAATTGTCAGATCTATTTATCATTCATTCCCATTGGACATATTCAAGTGTATTAATCTTTCTTCAATTTGATGCCCAAAATAAAAATACAGGTTGAGCATTCCATTGCAAAAATACAAAATCCATACTGCTTCAAATTCTGAAACTTTTAGAAAGCTGACACAACACCGCAAGTGGAAAACTCTATACCTGATCTCATGTGACAAGTCACAGTCAAAACCCAGTCAAAACTTTGTTTTTTAAAAGAAGTTATGTAAATATTGTATAAAATTACCTTCAAACTATGTGTATAAGGTATATATGAAATATAAATGAATTTCATGTTTACACTTGGATCCCATCCTAAAGATATCTCATTATGTATATGTAAATATTCCAAAATCCCAAGAAAACTCAAAATCTGAAAGTCTGAACACTTCTGGTCACTAGCTTTTTGGATAAGGAAGCTCATTTATTTACCATATTATTGATCCATATTTTCACAGAAATTTTGGAGCACTGAGATGGCAGAAATTTCTTACTGTTGGTGGAAAGATATACTCAATACAAATTTTACAAATCAATGTTAAGGATGAAAAACTGAGCTAGGCAACGATAGAACTAAAATCAATCCTGTATCGTCTGACATGAATTGAGATAGTACAGAAGACAAGCAAATTTGGGAATTTATTTCTCGATATTACTTTTTTTGGTAGTTATGCCAAATCTTTTCATGTTTACCTAAGAAGTAATCTTTATGATCCCTATTTTTACCACAACTAGAACTTTTATTCTGCAGTACACAAAAGGCAGCTTAAGCCCTCTTTGACTTCAGCAGTTGTCACAATTTAATTATTTTATTATTATTATTATTATTAATATTATTGTAGAGACAGGGTCTTGCCATGTTGCTAGGCAAGTGTCAAATTCCCGGGCTCAAGTGACCCTCCCACTTTGGCCTCCCAAAGTGCCAGGGTTATTATAGGCATGAGCTACCACATCTGGGCTTGCAGTTTTAGAAATTAGCACTATAAATATTACTTTCTCTTAAAATTAAATTTAAAAACGAATTATTGTTCAATCAATACAATTGTGAGAAAATTTGACTACAACTCACACAGGCACTACCCATATCAAATATCCTTTATAAGTATCTGTTTTAGTTTTGGTTCCTTGCTTCTTTATTATGATAATTATGGACCTAAAATATAAAATATGATCGTTTCATTATATTATTGTTATTATTATTTTGCCCTAAGTTTTGTAGGTAGTAATTTGGTTGACCACTGCTACTGTGGATATTGGGAATTACAAAATGCAGCAGGTTGAATATGGGTTTCCCAAAGATGATCATGTCCTAACCCTGGGACTTGTGAATATGTTATATGTCAAAAGGGAATTAAGGATGCAGGTAGAATCAAGTTCTCTAATCAGCCAACCTTACAATAGGGAGATTATCCAGGTGAGTCCAGTGTAATCACAAGCACTCTTAATGGCAGAAGAGGAAGGCAGAGAAGGACTAATGATGTACCTTGAGAGGGACTCCACCCATATTCTCTGGCTTTGAAGATGAAGAAATGGAACCATGAGTCAAGAAACACGATATATATATGTATATATATACGCGTATATATATGTATATATATATACGCGTATATATATGTATATATATACGCGTATATATATGTATATATATATACGCGTATATATATATGTATGAATTAATTTTAAAAGCTGGGAATGGTCCTCAGGTGACAGCCAGCAAGAAAACAGGGTTTTTGGTCCCGTAGGTGCAAGGAACTAAATTCTGCTAACAACATGAATGAGCACAGAAACAGATTCTTCCTAAAACCTCCAGAAAGGAGCCCTGCTGACACCTGCATTTTTGTCTAGTGAGACCTATACCTGATTTCTGACCACCAGAAATGTGGGATAGTAAATTTGTATTGTTTAAACTGCTAAACTTTTTGTAATTTTTTACAGCAGCAATTGGAATCAATATGCCAGTTTATCAACCTTATTTCAAGTGGAAAAATTATGTATTTCAAATAAGTTGTTATGAATATGCTAAAAACGTGTATGCATACACACCCTCAAACAGACTCGAAATACTTATGATTATTAAGACCACTTCATCTTCACTTGAAAACCTGAGGAGTAAAGGTAATTTAAATTTGGAAGAGAAAATACCAGTGGGACCTTATATTTATTGAAAAATAGTAAACTAATATTACCTCATTTCAACTTAATAGCAAACTTCAAGGGTATGCCTTAGCTTAACCTTTATTAGGTCATTTTTGAAGGGCTTGGGAAATCGGCATTGATATAGAATTCGTAGCTTCTGCTCCATTGTACTTAAATTAGACCAGCATTAGATTTTAAGGTTTCTGATCTTTAAAATAAAGCAATCTGTTATGGTAGGTTTTATACAACATGCTTTAATGTTTTCTGTATCTCTCCTTTCCTAGTTTTTAGTGTAAAGAAAGAGAATTATAACTACCTGCAGGCTAGAAAGATTATTGTTGACACAAGACCCAAGAATAACTCACTGTGATCATAAAATCATACAGTGCAGATATCATTAGGAAAAAAAGGAACTATATCTACAGTAAAATTATTATACTATAAACTCAAGTAATATACATCAAAATAAATGCCATTTTTATGAATTTTTGTCCTTACCTTGTTCTTTAACAAACTGTAACACTCTTAAGAGTGAAGAACCTCTAAAAACATCTGTGAGGCACATTGGCTGATGCCGTGCTCTGAGTAAAACACCATGTAGCACCAAACAGGTACCTTATGATGTTCATAAGGGAGGGCCCATAGAGAATGAAGATATACATTTCTTAACTAATTTTTTTCAGGGATATTTTCTGCACAATATTATAACAAAATGCACTATGTATAATTTTTGGTATAGTCTATGTAATTAATTCATGGGATTCATTTTTTTCTTTTTCGATTTTAATATACACAAGAATCTGCTGGTGATGAGAAACAGCCAATTGAGACAGTGGTTTCCTTTTGGAACTCAAGGTCTTTTTAGGAGATCAGGCTTCTATGTGTATTAAAATATAATAAATACAAATGCTTTATCATATATGTTTTATAGCAAGCTTCAAATGTAAACCTTAGTCAGCTAACTCAGAAGTTGGCAAACGACGGCCCAGGGACGAAAGCCAGGTGATTCTCTGTTGTTGTAAATAAAGTTCTCTACCTAAACACGACCATGCCCATTCGTTTACATACTGTTTATGGCTCCTTTCTCACGATAGTGACAGAGTTGAGTGGTTGTGACAGAGACTGTATGGCTCACAGAGCCTCAAATATTTACTCTCTGGCCCTTTGCAGAAACATTTGCTGACCTCTGAGCTAACAGAGGGTAACATTTGCATGCAAACAAATAATAGCCATAAAATATGATAGAAAAGAGATGTCAAACTTTTACCTATCAGGTCAAGGAAATAATCTTAGAGAGGTTGATATTTGAATTGAATCTTGAAGTATAAGCTGGAATCTTCCAGCTGAATAAGGGGATGAAGCCCTCTAAACAAAGGACACCACATATAAAAAGGCATAGGAATGTGGAAGACAGTAATTTACGCAAAGAAACTAAGTATTCTATAAAATACATAAAAAGGAATGGTGGAAGATGAGATGGAAAAGGCAAACTATAGTGAGAAAATGAAAGGTCATTAAAGTCATTATTTTAAAAATATTAGTTTTTATATTTTATATCATTTTCCATTAATTCAATTTGCCATGTGGACTGGAGATGACTACCATAAAATAAGAATACAAATGAGGAGCGTGACCCTAACATACATGAGAGATAATACGTTCTTGAACGCAGAGAAAGAGAGGACAAAAATAGTTTCAATAATCTTTAGGAGAAAGTATTTCCAGAACTCAGTGACTGAGTAGAGATACAGAGCTGTTGAAGAAGAAGAAGAAAATCATGCTCTCCAGTATCTAGTTCAGGATAATTGATGTGACTAATTACTACCTATGGTAAGAATAGATGAGGAGGAAGAGGGACATACTTATGAGAAAATATAAATCACTCTAAGTTATTAAAGTTTTAGAGAATCTCTGATTCACGTAAGTCATTTAGAATAGTAAGTTAACTGGCCGGGCGGGGTGGCTCACGCCTGTAATCCCAGCACTTTGGGAGGCCGAGATGGGCAGATTATGAGGTCAGGAGATCGAGACTGGCCTGGCCAATATGGTGAAACGCCGTCTCTACTAAAAATACGAAAATTAGCCAGGCGTGGTGGCGGGTACTTGTAGTCCCAGCTACTCGGGAGGCTGAGGCAGGAGAATCACTTGAACCGAGGAGGCGGAGGTTGCAGTGAGCTGAGATCACACCACTGTACTCCAGCCTGGGTGACAGAACAAGGCTCTGTCTCAAAAAAAAAAAAAAAGAATAATAAGTCATAGTTTTATTTCATATTCCTGTCTTTTAGTATCTATTCTGTAAGAATATTATTGTGCTTTTCATTCTTGCTACAAATTTTATAATTATTTTTGCATGTGTAAAATTAATTTTCCTGAACTTTTAGAAGGGCCTGTGGTTCAGGTAACTTTTCTAACTTGGCATAACCCCCGTTTCTATAGTTTTGCTGTAGTTATTTGAAAAAAATACATATTCGGCAGCTTGTTTGCTCGATTTACTACATCTGTTCCACCCCCTTTAATATTATCTCAATTGTCTTTTCCTTTGTTTCTGTTATCCTCCTGCTTTTTAATTTTTGGTCATGCCAGGAGTTTCTCCTCAATGTGAAGTCCTGCCCTGGGAGTCGGCCCTCACTGATGAACTTTGTGGAATCACAAGGATTGCACTGCCTCGGCTCATTCAGACAATGCCTCTGATGCCTCAGATTCACCAATAACTGGATTGGGTAAAACCCCTCCCATTGTCGGTGAATAACTATGGAATACTTTGGATTTTCCAGATTTAAAATATTTTTGTATTTCTCATTTCTTTTCTCTCCTTCCTTCTGCTCAAAACTGATTCCACAGAGGTCTTATAAATGTTGAAGGTTTTTGCCATATGTCTATCATAGGGATAACTTCCCAATTACTTCTGTTGTAAATATCTGTAATGTCTATGAGATTTTGCTTTTGCTGTCTAGTTTCCATGTCCACTTACTAAGAGAGTCCTGAGACAGTCAAACAATACAATTGCTGCCATCTTTCTAGAATCTTCAACAGGTTGTTTTTTAGTTATTTGATATTAATGCTTCTAGACATGAGAGAGATACACTATTGTTCATTGGAAAATCTAATTTCAAAATAGTGTTTCCATGTTTTCAAAAGAGCATATAGTAATATACAGAATAATTTAAGAGATATGTAATTGAGTCTGGATGCTTAAATAACTTGGAAATCAATGGCACAAACTCTGCAATTATGAAGTGTTGAATTTAAAGATTCCAATTTTGCAAATCAGCTTAAACATGTACAGAAGGAACCATTTATTGTAGCTGTGATTCCTTGCAGCATACCCTGAGCTTGTCTTCCCCTTGTGAGTGCACATATTGCAACTGAATCTATGCTCTCCAACATATTGTATTTCAGCATTCCAATCAAAATTAACAATGAGCCTTGGGTTTATGATTAATCAAGTATATAGGAGGAGCTTTACCAAGTATTTTTTTCTTCCCTGCCTACATTAGTTTCATCAGAGATAATTAAGGTTTACCATGTAACTGAAGGGGCAGAAACTAGAAAAGCAGGAAAAGAGCAATTTATGCAGTCTTTTAGCAGCTTATGGCTTTTAACAACAGGATAAACAATGAGAAATACATTGAAATTGAAAGCAGAAGTGAAAGGCAGTTTTCCAGTAAAATATTCATTAATGTGAAGGAATTTAAAAATATAAGCAACGGATTTTATCTTTTTTAATATATAAAATTGGCTTTTGGATTAAGATACTGAATTATACAGAAACATAAAATTACTTGATCGAAGAGACTCATGTCTGCAAGATGGTGGAATGGGACTTGCCAGCACTCATCTCTCTCAGTAGCAATAAAATACTTTCACAAGAGCTAAGGAAACCAGGTAAGAGATTACAGCATATGGCTATAGCAAAGAAACAAAAAAAGATGCATCAAAGAGGGTAGGAGGAACAGTATTACATTACCTGTTTTACCCCTGCTCTCAACCCTAGGTGCACAGCACAGAGAAAGATACCCTCTGTGTGGGGAAAGGAGAGAGAAGTGAACACCAGATTTTGCCTTAGACCCCAACATCACACCCACCCCTGTAAAACTCAATGCTGGGCAGGCCCCCACGGCCTCAGACTTTGGGCAGGTACCTGGAGACCAAGCCTTCAGGCCTGTCCCAGTGCCAGGTTAGATCTTGCAGCCTCAGCATTCAGGCCTGCTCTGCATATTCAGTCTCTGTGTCCACCCCAACTCCAGGCCAACTTCAGTGTCCCCAGGCTCTGGAGTGACCCCACTGCAGAGCTGGACCCAGCACCCTCTGGCTGCTGACCTGTCCCAGCACCAAGCCAGACCCCACAGAGTCAGGGTTGAAGGCAGGGCTTCGCGGTCCCAGGCACCAGGCCTGCACAAAGGAGCTGGTCTCCAGAAAACAAAAGTAGCCTGTATACACGATGGAATATTATTCAGCCTTAAAGAAACAAAAAAAAATCTTGCCATTTGTAACAATATAGATGATCCTGGAGAACGTTATGCTCAGTGAAATAAGTCAGGCGCAGAAAGACAAATATGGGATGATTCAATTATATATGGAATATGAAAAAAGTTGAACTGACGGAAGTAGAGAGTAGAATGGTGTTTTCCAGGGACTGGTGGGAGCTGTGGGGAACAGTGGCTGTTGGGGAGAATATCTTGGTCAAAGGATTCAAATTTCAGATCAATAGGAGGAACAAGTTCGAGAGATCTACTTTACAACATGGTGACTGTATTTAATAACAATGTGTTTTATTTGAAAATCTCTGAGAGTAGATTTTGCGTTCTCACCACAAAAAAGTAAGCATATGAGATAATACATATGTTAATTAGTTCAATCGAGCCATTCTACAATGGATACATATTTCAAAATATGTTGTACATGATGAAAATATACAATTTTTACTTGTCAATTTAATTTTTTTTAAAAATAATAACTCTTTTTCCTTTAATACCTTGTTTCAAAGTAAGAAAGTTATTTAAGGCAGATATATTATGTAAAAGAGGATAAAACAAAAAATTTCAACAAGTTTATGAAATATAAAGTCAGTAAATAAAGAAAAATAAGTTGCTGCCTAGAGTGGAAGTAGAGGAGGAAGCCAACTTTTTCTCATAAACCTGGAGAGGTTCTGAACACAAAGATAGAGGATGACGGAAAACCAAGAATGAGAAGTGTCTGAATACAGTGGAAATAATATCAGTGGAATAAATAGTAGACTTTTTTCTAGGAAAAGTGACTACATGATCTAATGTGATACAGAGTAGAGAAAAAAATGGTAGAATACCAGAGTAATGCCCTTTTAACTCAAGTATTGAAGATCCCCCGTAACAATGCCTCAGTTCCAAGATTCTCATCTAAAGTAAAGCTTATCAGCCTGCCCACATGCACAAGGTTCTCAACTGGCCTTAAAAGCATTCTCAGATATTGAGAAAAGCCTGAAATATAAAAGAGTAAGAATAAGATAAAGAAGCTGAAGAGCTTATCAGAAACAAAATATATAATTCAGGAAAAGAAAAGTTCTCTGATAAATTTCATCAGAGATATTTGAAGCTATAGCATTTCCCTGAGACAAAATTAGGCTGTTATGTTTGGGAAGAGAGACAGACAGAAACGAATACTGAGAGAGAAAGAGGGAGTGGGGAGAGAGAGAACTTCAATTTCAGTAATGATAAGACAGCTCAGTGTATCAGTCAGGGTTCTCCATAGTAACACTTGAATTTATTTTAAGGAAATGTCTCATGCAGTTGTGGGGGCTAGAATGTCCAAATATGTAGGGATGGCAAGTGCGTAGGTAACTCATGCAGAAATTGGTACTGCAGTCATGAGGCAGAATATCTTTTTCTCTGGGAAACATCAGGTTTTGCTTTTAAGACTTCGAAGTGATTGAATAAGATTCACCTACAGTATTGAAGGAAATCTCCTCTACTTAAAGTCAACTGCTTATAGATGTTAACCACATATAAAAATTAACTTTACAGCAACACCTAGATTAATATTTTACAATTTAACTGGCTACTGTAGTCTCACCAAGTTGATGTGGAAGACTAACCATCACACTTAGAATAGATTTTCTACTAAACACAATAAAATATATTAGTTGAATTATAGCTATCATTTTCTTAAATGCATCATAATGTAGACAGGATAATAAGAAAACTACCAGGCAAACATCTAAGAGAAAATGGGATACAAAAGTTGTATAAAAAACCTCCAAGCAACAGAAACAATTTGGCCTTGAGGACGAGAGGCCAGCCCAAGCAAACTTGAGCTTGCTTTGGGGGAACCTTATAGATGAGTATAACAGAAGGTAAGGCTAAATCCTCCCTCTTTAGGGGTAACTTTTAGGAGAAGGTGTTCATTTTGAGCTTGCTCTCCAAAGGGATCTACTCTCAGGGTAAGGGTTAATTAGAAACAAAACTTTTCCAACTCTGTGGACAGTGGACCTTGATGCTTAATGGAGTAAGGTAGAAAAAGGAAAAAGGAAAAAACCATCCTTGAAAAGTTGGTTATGGAAGAATCTTCACACAGGTTTGAAAGCTGAGATGACAATTGGAAACATTTTGAGAGTTCAGTGAAATTTATCAGAGTTTGATCACAGTTGCATGTAAAACTTTTAAGCAATCCATAAAACACCTGGCAGATAACACAGGAGAGTATGTTCATCATCTTGAGGTAGGGAAAGATTTATTGATCAAGACACAGAACAACATCAATAAAAATAAAAAACATTCAGACATCTAATTAAAATTAAGAGCAGGTATTCATCAGAAGACATCATCTAATAAGTGAAAATGCAAGTCCCAAATTTGGATAATATATACACAATAATATAACTAAAACAAGGTGAATATGGAGAATATATAAAGACTCCTACATCTGAAAATGTAAAACATAGAGATCTGAAAAGAAAAATGGACAAAAAGCAAACATGAATATACATTGCATACCAAAAAATCCAAGAGGCTTACAAACATATGGCATGAAGTCTATTAGTAGTCATGGAAATGCACATGTAAGTAATATATTTCCATAATTTTATGGGTGGGAACCAAAATAATCACCATGTAATATATTGCATGGTGTTATCGGGTAATTAATGATCTCATTGGGATGAATCTCTTCAAATTACCAGGTTAGAGGTTAGGAGGCAATCAGCAATTGCTTTATATCAAACTTTGCACATTAGTAGACTTTTATGTACCATTACACATCTACCATGTGGCCAAGTTTTTCTCAAAAATAATCTGACAAAGTCAAGGACTGGCAAATCTATGGATCAATGTTTATTCCTACACGTTGCTGGTAGGAATGTAACTGAAAACCGCCACTTTGAAAAACAGTATGATCTAATATAGTAAAATTCTAGATATGCCTACCTTTGACTCAACAAATCAACTCCTAAATCTATACTCTACAGAAAATTCTGCAAATGAACACCAAAATAAATATCAAATCAATTGAACTCATGGACAGAGAGAGTAGAAGGATGGTTATCAGAGGCTGGGACGGGTAGTGGGGGTTGGTAGAGAGGTGGGGATGGTTAATGGGGACAAAAAAATTAGAAAGAATGAATAAGACCTACTATTTTATAGCACCATAGAGTTATTTTAGTCAATAATAACTTAATTGGCTATTTTACAATAACATAAAAATGTAATTGGATTGTTTGTAACTCAAAAGATAAACGCTTAAGGGGATAGATACCCCATTTTCCATGATGTGTTTATTTCACATTGCAGGCCGTATCAAAACATCTCATGTACCCCATAAATATATGCACCTACTATATACCCACCACAATTTTAAAAATAATTTAAAAATTAAAATATATATATATGTATGATAGTTTATGAGAGCATTGTCTGCAATAACCCAAAACAAGATAGGATACAAATATCCATCAAGAGTAGAAAAGATATGCATAGCATGCTATACCCACGTACTGGAACACAGTACAGCAATGAAAAGTTAATGTAGATGCAGGTACTTTTAAAAATAGATGGCCGGGTGCGGTGACTCACGCTTGTAATCCCAGCACTTTGGGAGGCTGAGGCTGGTGGATCATGAGGTCAGCAGATCGAGACCATCTTGGCTAACATGGTGAAACCCTGTCTCTACTAAAAATACAAAAAATTAGTCAGGCGTGGTGGTGGGTGCCTGTAGTTCCAGCTACTCAGGAGGTTGAGGCAGGAGAATGGCGTGAACCTAGGAGGCGGAGCTTGCAGTAAGTGCCACTGCACTCCAGCCTGGGCGACAGAGTGAGACTCTGTCTCAAAAAGAAAAAAAAGATAAATAAAATACAAAATAAAACTTTTATTTATGTATTAATAGACATTATGAAGACATGAAGTAATATAATAGATTTCTCTTTTTCTGGGGTTCTATACCAGATAAAACCTAACTACGTTTTTAGGAATGCAAAATTGTATTTTTAGGAGGCATAGCTACAAAGTAAAACAAAGGCATAACCCACCTAAAATTCAGGACAGTCATTATTTAGAGGAACTCACAGAGAAGGAAGTGGAAAAACCATGATAGGAAAGGCTGGCAATATTCCATTTTTTAATCTGGGTTATACATATATACATATACTTGCTTATATTATTAATTTGTATTATTAAAATATTTATTAATCATTCATATTTTAATTTTTTCCTGTACTGTGCCTTGTGAAAGGGGAAATAAAACAGAATATTGAATAAAAGAGAAAATACATAGTCTGTATACAATTCTAATACAATAAAAATATCTCAGTGCAGGTTCTACTTGAGCATTTTTTAAAAGGCCTCCAGGTTATGTTATTCTGCAGTCAAAGTCAAGAACTACCTGTATGAGACAGAAGTTACTGATTATAACATAAGAACATCTGTCTCAGAGATGTTCAGAACATGACTTAAGACATATGCCCAGAGCTGGGTGTGATGATGTGCACTTATGGTACCAGCTACTCAGGAGGCTGAGGCAAGAGGATTGCTTGGTACCAGGAGGTCGAGGCTGAAGTGAGCCTTGATTGCACAACTGCTCTCCAACCTGGGTGATAAAGCAGGATGCTGTCTCAAAAGTAAAACTAAAAAATAAATAAAAACTTTAAAAATGTACATGTCCAGCACTTTCTATTGTTTTAGTGAAGCATTTCTTTATGGAAACAACATACATACATTAATCAATTCAAACACTCAATTAAATTGCTTGTACTATTGTCTTTAGTTATTTTTTCTAGATGAAAACTGTACATGGTAAAATATTTAAACAATAAAATGAATGTAATTCATTTTAAATGAAAATAAGTAATCCTTCCACCCTCTGTACCCATTAGATTTCCCTGCCAAGAGTCAATTATTCTTATTTATTTTCTCTGTACTCTTCCAGAGATACTCTATGCATATAAACACAGGTATCAATTTTGTTCACACCAATAGTGTGAACTATTGTGACTGTTTGGAATCTGTTGGAGCCCCAGACACAAGGAGGGGTCAAACCCAAGATCTTTTCCCTGGGCCTCTCAGGGTGCTCACAGAAGAGATTGAGTACAGCACCGGAGACAAGGAAAAGCCTTCCTCAGTGGTGCAGTGACACAAAATCTTGCCCGACTTTGCTCTCCTGTGAAGCAAAAGTCTTCATTACTGGGAGAAAAGCACAAACCCTATATCTTCCCAGAAGCAATCAAAGGCCCATTGCTGCTGGATTAAAAAGTAAAAGCAACAGGAAGGGCAGCATGCTCATCCACCCCATAATTCAAGGAAAAGTTCTGCTGGATCTGAGAGAGGGGTAAAGAAAAAGCCATCTGCCACTGGGAGAGGAACAAAAACTCGCTTCAGTCCAGTATCTCACAATAGCTCAAGATATCTTCTAGAGCTGGAAAAGAAGCAGGGATCTGCTCCAGAACAAGATTGTCCACCACTATGTGGCAGAGACTATTTAGCAGAGGGAGAGAAGCAAACCTATTAAGAAAACCCCACCCCTTGGCCATATTTAGACACGTAGGCACATAGAGGCTTAGACTGGGGCTGGAGCAGAAACACTGAGTAAAAAAAGTTCAAACCTTGTGCTAAGGTATGTAGGGTCAAAATATACTCCTGGGGTAGGCAGGAGGAAAAGAGAATCCTTCTGTGCTATAGATATGCAATGGCTTCCAAACACTGAGGCTGTTGCAGAAACACTGAGAATAGTGTTCTGCAACCCTCATGCTGAACACACAGGAGTAACTGTCTAATGCCAGAGAAATTTGAAAACTATAGGGCACTGAAAATAACTATAGCAACAACAAAACCCCAAACCAGCCAAATGAATTGTCTATATTGTAGCAAACAACCACGCTAACAGCCTGAGAGAAGAGGAGCATCCATTCCCAGGCAAAAAGGTTATGCCTCAAGCTCTATTATTTTGCATACAATGTCCAACATTGATTAAAAAATTACAAAACACAGAAAAGTGAGAAAAAAAAGCAATACAACTTTAGTTCTGGTTCTGATGACTACAGTCAAGAGATAAAGGAGTTCACAGAACTAGAACCAGAAATGACCCAAATGTTGCAAGTATTAAACTGGGATTATAAATAACTATGATTAATACTTATAGGCTATAGAGTAAAAGGTAGGGGCCATAAATAAAGAGATAGGAAATTTTATAGGAGTGATTAAAACTATTTAAAAGTCAGCTATGTTAGCAGTTTAAAAAATTTATCTGAGGTTAAAAACTCCTTTGATGCACTTTATCAGCAGACTGAACATGACTGAGTATCGAATAAAGCATTTTAGAGCTATGGAAGAATTTCAAAGTATCTAAAATCTAATTCTATGCAATTAGAGTCCCAGAGGGTAAAGGAAAAGGGAATAGGAGAAGAATATTTGAAGAGTTTATAAACAATATTTTTTCTTTCTTAATTAACAAATGACAATATGCCACAGAGGCAAGAATCTTTGAAATCCCAAGCAGGAAATGTATGATGTAAACATAGATGAGCATATATGTGAGCAAGGATCCTACCTTGTACCATATATAAAAAATAAGATGAAATTGATCATAGAGCTAAATGTAAGAACTGAAATTATAAAGCTAGAAAGAACTGCAGGAAAAAGCTTTATAATCATCAGTTAAGCAAAGACATTTTATAAGTTACAAAAAGGCATAAAACATAAAAGGAAACAATGAAAACTGAACTATATCCTAATTTTAAGGCTCTGTTGTATGAAAATCATGCTTAAGTTAATAAGACAATATTCAACTGGAGGTCACTGTGTTAAGTGAAACAAGCCAGGAACAGCAAAACAAACATTGCATGTTCTCACTTATCTGTGGGATGGAAAAATCGAATAATTGAACACATGGTGATAGAGAGTAGAAGGATGGTTATCAGAGGCTGAGAAGAGTAGTGGGGTGTATGGCCAGGGAAAGTGAGGATGGTTAATGAGGTAAAAAAATAGTTTGAAAGAATGAATAATACCTAGCGTTTGATTGCACAACAGGGTGACAATAGTCAAAATAATTTAATTGTACATTTTAAAGTAACTGAAAGTATAATTGGACTGTTTGCAATACAAAGGATCAATGCTTAAGGGGATGGACCCTCCATTTTCCATGATGTGATTATTACATATTGCATGTCTGTATCAAAATATCTCACATACCCCATGTAAATATATATACACCTACTATGTACTCACCAATATTTACAATTAAATATTAAAAATAAAAAATTGAAACTGGGAGGACAGATTTACAAATGATATTTCTTATAAAGTGCCTGTTTCCAAAATATAAATAACCTTTAAATTTAATAAAAGAAACAGACCAATGTAATCAATGGATAAAAATATTTTACAGACACTTTACCAAAAAAAGCATATAAATGACAAATAAATACATGGAAAATGCTTAACATCATTAATCACCACAGCAATGCAAATTGAAACAATAGTAAGATTGTACTTCACACAGACTATAATAGCTAAAAGTAAAAGGATTGACAGTATCATGTGCTGGCAAGAACGTGGAGTAATTGAAGCTTTCATACATCACTGATAGAAATTCAGAATGGTATGGTCACTTTGAAAAAGAAAGCAGCAGTTTCTTATAGAAATATATTCTACCATATGCTACTATACGTACTACCACAGCTAATTTGTTCCTAGAAATTTATTCAAAAGACTCCGTGTGCTTCCATGCACTGATCTGGGTACAAATGTTTACGCCAATTTTGTTTGTAATTGGAAAAACTAGAAATGGTGACTGCAAATATCCTTCAAATACTGAATAAATAAAAAAATTGTGTAATAGTTATTAAATGAGATAATATTCAGCAATAAAAAAGAACAAATACATGGATAAATCTCAAAAACATTAAATGATGTTAAAGAAGTTAAACACAAAAGGCTTTATTCAGCAATAAAAAAGAACAAATACATGGATAAATCTCAAAAACATTAAATGGTGTTAAAGAAGTTAAACACAAAAGGCTATGTACTCTACGGTTCCATTATATGACATTTATTTTTCACTATAAATATTTAATGTTGCTTAATAGGTTGAAGCTATTTAGACTAGATAGCCAACAACGGAAATTCTGCAATTTTCAACTCCACGTGAAGTTATACTATGGAAACATATTCAGACAAGTAAAATCTCAGATGTGGCAGGATATACTTAGTACAAGTAAGATAATATTTTAGTTTCAGGGACTGGAATAAAGATATGTTTGTCAAGCTGAAATATGAGAAAGTGGAGATGTCTACATTAGTGTTACAAACAGCAACAAAGATCATCGCTATGACTGGGTGTTTTCACAAACACTTGCAGCAAAGTGCTATTTTGAAGCAGGGTCTGTCATAAAGGAGCCAGATCTGTCTCACTTCCTGGAGATAAAAGCTGCGTCTTTATATTATTGGGCTTCTGTAGCTCTATGAGGGAAGGAATGCTATGCTTGGTGTACCCAAGAGACACTGATGAAAGGCAGATAGAAATTTAGTGGGTATTTTTTCTTTTTTTAATTTTTGAGATTATAATTCACTGAGGTATTCATTTAATCAGAGCCCTGATAATTGTTACTAGGCAAATGAGGCAAATCATTGAGAAACTCAGAGGAGGAAAAATATTTTGTCATAAGTAATCAGAAAAGATTTCTTAGAGAAAATGCATTTGATCTGAGTCTGGAAGTATTGGTTAGAATTTGAGTGACAGAGATGGGAGAATACCATAAATAAAAATGGGAACTAGGAGTTTCAGTTGAATTCTAATAAGAATGAAAGAACAAAAAAAGCAAAGAGTCAAAGATTGTACTCCACTATCTTCCTCATTCTAGGGAAGCTGAGTATAGAATTTAATTTCAAATTCTGAATAATCTCTTACTCGCTATGTGACTTACTTGACCTAACTCTCAGTTCACTCATTTGTAACAAATCTCCCTGATATTAATAATATGGTAGAAAGGATTTGATAAAATTGCATAAACAAAATACTTAGCCTTCAGTCAGTTTTTAAAATGTTGTTTTCTACAACCCTGGAAACACTTTTTCTTGTATAAGAAAACTTTTAGTTTTCAGAGAGACATTGTAAATAAAAATACACTATGGAAGATTAAGAAAGGATTCTCAGCTAACATATAGATTGAGAATAATGACAGTGATTTCCTACAAATGAGACAGAGGTTAGTTACCCAGGAGAACAACTGTCAACCTTGGGAAATTCACATTTGTTTAATCACCCCCACCATCTCCATGAGGATGACTCTTCTTAGAAAATTCTCAAGCATCTTTCACGTTGTTGCCCATACTTTATCAACATCAAAATTATTTACTGTTATTTCCAGTAAATTTACTTGCCTGAGCTTTCCAGGGAGGTAAGTTCTACACACTAGAGGAGTCGCTGTATTGCTTGTTTGTGCCCCGATTTTGACACTTAACCTTATATGGACAGGGCTGTTCCCAGCCTTTCATTGAGAGGTCATTGAATGAAAGGACCATGTTCTAACATTATTTGTACCTCCAGAAACTATAAAGTATCTGGAACATAAAAAAGAACATACTAATGCTTGCTGTAGAATAAGCCAAAAGGAAAACGAGAGCTGCTAATAAGGAACCAAACGGTCAGATGGGGATTATAAAATTTTCTTAGAAATGTTGTCTAAAGTTAACTTTTATTTAATGCTGATTGTTGCTTGATGTAAATTGCAAAGCAAGAAGGAAGGAAGAAAGGAGAAAAAATGGAAAGGGAGGCAGACAGAGGGGAGAAAAAGTATTACCATCAAATCAAGCAACTACCGATGAAAATATATACTAGAACTACTGTGCTATGAGCAGGATCTTAAAAAATTATTATAAAGCATTACGAGTTGTGAAAGATTTTTTTAAGTGAGTTTTTTTGGTTACATGAATAAGCTCTTTAGTGGTGATTTCTGAGATTTTGGTGACCTATCACCTGAGCAGTGTACACTGTACCCAATGTGTAGTCTTTATCCTCACCCCCTCCCACTATTTCCCGAGTCCTCAGAATCCAATGTATCACTCTTATGCCTTTGCATTCTCATAGCTTCATGTAACTAACTTAACAAATCTCTTACTATGAACCATCTGCTATGTCTCTAACATTACTTTTTTCACAAGTCATCTTATCTATTTATTTATTTGCTGTGAAGCTCCTCATAATAAGATATTATTTGCTTAAAGATGTTCCATAAAATGTTGGTCCTCCTTGTTTGATCTTCTATAGAATGGAGGATATATTCATAATTAAAGCCCACATATGGGGATGGCAGGTGGTCATTTCCTGCAATAATGGCTATGATACGAGTTAATTTCAAATTCTAAATTAAAAAGCAATGAGTTCCAAAATGCATAATCCATGCAAGGAAAACTTTGAGGACTATGCCCATCAGTTATTAACTGTTTCAGAAGAATGACCCTTTAACAATCAAAGCTTTGTTAACCAAATTTCATAATATATGCCAGTATTCAAAGCACAGTCATTCTGACATCTATCAACTCCCTAATAAGCAAGTAGGGAAAGAAAAAGTCAATTACTTTTTGTGAAATGTTTTAAAAGAAACTATGTGGTTCAATAACACTATTTTTAAAAATTCATTTAAATCTCTGACGACAGGATGTGTCCCTCCAGCCTATTTCATGGGCAACTTTAAAAATGGTATTCTATTGTTTCAAATAAGACTAGGAAATTGTATCAGCCATATGCCATTTCCCATGCCAAGGAAATAAGGAGATTACCTTCTCTAAACCTGATTACCATAAGAAGTCATTCACAAAGTTATAACAAATCTTTTAGTTATACTTCTTCCTATTATTATAAAAATGAATGATGAAAACAAATCTCTAATATTTCTTATAATTAACAGACTTAATCAAGTTTTGGTTTTCCATGTCAACACAACCAAATTATCCTTAACTATTAATAAATGGAACAAAAGTAAAGATATTTTGAAAATATATGAAAATTTATGGTGATTCTATCTTGAAGAGATAATGTCATTTGCTAGAAGAGAATGGTGAGAAGAAAGAAATAATAGTTCTTTTTTTCTCACTATAATTCTTAATATTAAAATGTTTTACAATTAGCATGAATTTCCCTATTACTGGTCCTTAAGAAGTTAATATTGATAAATATCTAGTACCTCAGTATAAAATAACAATCAGACAACAACTCATCTTTGATTGAAAGTCAAATAACAAAAAAATTGATAAGCTACCTGTGAAGATTCCCAGTTGGAATTTGGATGGTAGCCAGATGTACAAAACAAGGGGTTGACAATTACCAAGCAACAATTGAATAAATATAACCAGTTGGTAGTTTCAGTTTACCAATGTATTGATGCCCTAATTCTGTAGATTTGTAGAATGTATTTGCATTGCAGAGAAGGAGACTAATGGCTCCAAATGTGTTAGACTATGGCTTTTGTTCTTGTTCTGTCAATAACAAATTTTATGCACTTAAACAACTCTGATTAGTTCTCTGAGTATTAATTTTTGTCTGGATTATATTAGGACTAATTTTCTATGATTTTATGATTCTGTGAATCCATCCTCTCAGGATTCTTAACATCAACAAAATTGCATTAATGGCCACGTGTGTTGAGGGTATTATATTTATGTTTTCACACATGCACACACACACACACACAAATATGCGTTGAAATTTTAGATTAGGATTAAATTGTGAAGAGTATTACCCACTGGGTCACACTAAAGATATGTTCTGTAAATGGTGGGGACAGATATAAAAGCCTTTTAAGCACAGGGGTAAGGTATTATATTTAGGCTTATAAACATGGCTACAATATAGAGGGCAGATTAAAAGATTAAGTCAGGAAAGGCTAGGAGATCTGACAGGGACTTATTTTACAGTGGTGATAATGAAATGGTGATGTAGGAAAGGAGACAAAAACCACTGGTAAAATATTTTGGGAATAAATTTTAAAAACCTTAACGATCAAGTGGATATTTTTGGATTTGAGATGAAGGACAAGAAGAGATCAAGCTCATGTGAGGTCAATACACAGGATAAAAAGTGGCAAGGTAGCCATTTAGAGTTTTACAATAAAATGCATTGTGTTGAATATCATTGCCCACTTCAAGTAGGTATGGAGAGCAAGACAAATATTAAAATGAAAATAATTTTGAAGACCACAACCTATAAGAGAAGACAGAGAGTGAATGACTTACAAAAACACTGTAAAGAATGAACCAGAAGAGAACAGCTGCGTGAAATCAATGAAAACCAACAGAATAAATAGTATTTAAGAAAAAAAATATTTTCAATGTTGTCGAACAATGCAGATATAAAAAATAGAGACCTGGAAAGACTCTACTGGATGGACTAAATAATGAGGTCATCAATGGCACTGGTCAGTGTGATCCCAGTGCAGTGGTAGAGGCTTATGTGTGAAGGCAGTTCATGGGAATATAACAGTAAGAGGTGCAGAAACAGGTGGCAACTACTGACTCTTTCTTTGAGGTTC
Source organism: Symphalangus syndactylus (assembly GCF_028878055.3). Taxonomy (NCBI): domain Eukaryota; kingdom Metazoa; phylum Chordata; class Mammalia; order Primates; family Hylobatidae; genus Symphalangus; species Symphalangus syndactylus. The sequence continues at coordinate 135,324,606 of NC_072428.2, read as the reverse complement.
TGACATAAAAATGAGGAAGGATTTAATGAAGTAGGAGAGGTGATAGATGAGAAAGTAGTCATGGGAACAACTAGACAACAGAGGTAATTTTTTATATGTAGGAAAGATGTTGAGATCCTTAAATGCTTTATTAAGAAGTCACCAGCAAGAAAAAAAGTTAAATACATTGGTGAGAGCACCAATGTTAATAATATCCTCATGGGAATGGAAGGGTGTAAGCTGAAGAGCACAGATGGAAGGATTCTTTTTTTTAATAAAAGGGAATACTGCTCCCCTTGGAGACTGTCTCTCAGAAATATCAAAGATACTCCTTTAACCAGGCTTCTCAGTAAACTCTTCTGGGATAACGAAAGCCCTAGAGGTTCCAGAATTCAAGTTCCAAATTCAAGTGAAAAATTTTAATGAGCAAAATTAAGTCAAGTTTTTTTTAAGATTCTATTTAAGATCATATGCTAACCTAGTGCCTGTCTTTATCAGGATGTCTCTTTCAAATCAGAAGATGCTTAAATGACCAATCACTTATATAGACAGTTCTGAACACAAGCCAAGCACAGCAGTACATAGATGAGCTGTCCTGGCCTTTCTCTTGTGTTTCTGTAGGTTATTACCCTTTGACATATGGAGCCTATCTTCTTACATTCTCCATGTCAAAATAAATCAATCAAAACTAATGCACCACCAAACCCAGTCACTGAATTTCCACATTTAAATCATTATCTTAATCATCTATACTAGACAGGATGCAGAAGTCTTTAATTCTGCAAGCACTTGCTATGTCCCTTGATACTTTTGATGAAATAGAAAAATATTTTCTGCATTAATTCCTATCACTTGTGCTGTAAAACCTCAGGTTTTGGTGGTTCTAAAACTGATACAATCTGTGGGGATCTTTAAGAGAATATGTAGATTTGTAAATGAATTTGTAAAATATATTTGAATATGTGAATTTGTAAACCCAAAAGTATGTGCAGGGCTCATTAAAGGGACAGTTTAACTGAGAAACAGTGAAGATTAAGCTTCATTAACTTCATGTTAAAACTGTCTAAAACTAAAAGAATTTTAAGTTATATTGTAGAAGATGTGGTATTATTATGTTGGTTTTTCCATGAAGTTCTCAGAACACCACAAGCACACAAACCCACTTGGATGGCTAGAAAGAGTACTATTTTCTATCTCATATTCCCCTGCATGCCTGAAATAAGCTTCTATTACCAAAGTGATTCTGGAAAATGTGTGAGTGTCAGTTTCTTGTGGTGTGGTGGATATTTCACCTAGATCATATTCCAGAATTCATCGTTGATATGCTCCTTTCCAAATTTAATCACTCATTTATTATATTAAATTTGCTTTCATTTTTCCTCTTGATTTTGTTTTTTTCTCTGCATTTTCACCACCATTTATCTTGAATGTAGGCTTAATCTCCCCATTTGGTTTTATGCCTGAAGTCCTTCACTTCTAGCTGGTACCTCATTGACCCTGTAACTTGTACTACACTAAAATTCTTAAGATTCTGTTTTTTAGGCATTGCACATTTCTTCCAAAAATCTTCAGTGGTTCGTCAACACAAACAAAATGAGATCCAGATAAACCAGCAATCATGGTCTGTCACAATCAAAGTCCTTCACTTACTCTCACTTATTCTTATTTACTATTACTTTTCTATGTGACACTACACTTTAGACAAATTGGTTTATTGGTCGTCTCACATTCGATTTAATGTATAGACTTTTATGCATGCTTTTTTCCCATGTGTAATATTCTCAGCACTTTTACCCCATCTGTCAAGTCATTATCTGTTCTACATAAGCAGTTTCAAAGGTTACACAAATCTTTTTCAAATTTTAGTGAGCACTTCCTCTTTTTTAATTGCCTAATCACTCTCATGATGCTCAGCATCTTCTTACTATCATATTTATCTTTTCTGATTTACTTCCTATTGTTTCATAACACCACAAACCCTTTGAAGTTAGAAGACATTTAGACAATTTTTGTTTTATTTCTCTGAACACATGGTATATTGCCCAGTGTTTAGAAGTACATAAATAATTGTTGGTAAGGATTTTAATTCTTCATAGAAAGACTGCAAAGTTAGACACTGGTGTGATGAGAAAATACCTTCTATTCCCATTGATTTTATAACTTGCACTGGATTAAATTTCCCAAGACGTTTCTTATTGGCATTGCATTCTTGTTCCCAAACCCTTCAGTTGTCCCTCAACACATATAAAATAAGATTCAAATAAACTGGCAACTATGGTCTAACACAATCTAAATCCTACTGTTACCTTTATTTACTACTACTTTTCTTACCAAACTAATTACAACCCAATTAGTACATAAAACCTCAACTTTATTCTTTTCTAATGTCACTTGCAGAAAAAAATATGTGTCTGGCAAGCCAAACAAACTGCTTCTTTTTGAAGACTGAAAATGACAAGTGAATTTTTATGCACATCTTCAAGATGAGCTCTGGAAAATAAGAGACTAAATGGAGTGGTAACACCCGATTTTAAAAATTATTTAGACAGAGAAGTAACACGTAGAATCCCTTGGATTCCTAAATTCACAGGGAGTGATGTATGAGTATTTCATATGCAATTATTTTCAAATCCTGATAAAAGTTCCCTTGCATGAGCTATTACAAAATACACTTTTAAAAATCTGTAACTGTCTATACAGTTAGGCATATTCTCTGTATTTTTATTATTTTGTTTCTGTAAATGTCATTGCTTTGCCCAATGCCTAATACTTACAAATACATTTTGCTAATTCAATGTAATTGAATACAACAAATAAAAATTTAAATTCAATGAAAGTGAGATAATCTTCATACACATCTAAAATTTTTATTGTTCTTGATTAAAACAAGATCTCAATAGTCAAAGCATTCTGAAAACAGTATCAATCTTATGTATAAGCAAATCGCTTTTTCATGTTATACTGAGCATTATATAGTGATCTTCCATTGTTAAAGTAATAGTAAAATTAATCTATATACACTTTTAGCACAATTTTTCTTTTTTTTCAGCTATAATTTCACTGGGAATATGCCATGCCTCTTTGTAATTCTTAAGTCTAACCTTACTGCTGTACCTAGATGTTCCTAAAATGCTCTCTATAATAAGAGAAGTTAATCTTGTCCTACTCTTCATTGAAAACTCTAGAATCTTACAAAAATTATTTAACAATATATTAGAGCCAAACACTAAAATATTTCACAGAATGTTCTAAACATTTATCCACAAAGCAGGTACCATGTATTTTCACTTTCATTCTCTGAGGATTCTCAAATTTGTTTTTCCACCTAATATCCTTCCCCTGATTTCCAGTCACATGTATTCAATTGCCTCTTTCATAGTTTGTAGGAAGCATCTCAAACTGAGCATTTGTGAAGCTCAGCTCCTCAATCCCTGCTCCCGCTCCATACTCCCTACTTTTCTTTTTTATCTCAGTCAAAGGTAACTATATTCTTCTAATTTTTCACACCCCAATCTGAAAGTCATCTTAGATTTCTCCTGCTTTCACATTATGCATCAAACTTCGTTAGCAAATTCTGTCCCTACTATTTCAAAATTCATCCAGTACTTGACAACTTGTCACATGTCCACCATTAACCCACTGGCCCCAGACACCACCATCTTAGAAGGTGCATCCAGTGGTTTTTATTTTGATGCTGAATTTTCACAAGTGCTATTCTGTATTACACATCAGGTTGTATTATGTATAAACTGCTTCTATGACTAGTTTTATGTTACAAAAACATAGATAATAAGTGTAATAAAAAGGATACTAGTAAGTATCTACTTGGTTGCTCTACATTTTACCCTGCTGCTCCTGTGCACCGGTTATTTCCCAACATATCTCTCATCTATATTAGCTTTATATGGATATGTTCTTATGTATAAATTCACTGGTATTATTTCAAACTCCATAGACGTATGTAAGTTTATTATTTTAGGTCATACTTAGGATCACATTGTAGAATTTCTCTGTTGAGCTTGTTTCTGTAGTTCTAAACACTACAAAGCTACATTATGCAAACAACTTTATTTTCAAGTCAGATATAATGCTAACTGCAGAAAGCATGGATATATTACGCTACCACAATTCAGAATGCGTGACTACAGGGATGTGCAGTCCAGAGGGACGATCCCCAGAGAGTCCTGCCAGCATGGCACCTCTCCACTATCCATGAGCCACAGCCAGGCCCTCTCCAATACAATCCGATCTCAGTCTTTTAGTGGAGGAGTGGGGTTGGGGTCTTTCTTGGATACCCTATCTCAGGAATATAGGTAGTAGCTCCTCCTTATACATGCAGTTTCTGTATTCTTTAAGTTCATCTTTATATCTTACCGACAAATAACTATTTTTCTAATCCGATGTTATTAGTTCTTTATGTTAAACTTTCTCTCTTCATGTTACCATGAGATTCATGTCTACTGATTGGATCTTGACTGATACACATGTATCCTCATGATATAAGACAGAGATAACATTGCACATCAGAGGAGGAAAGGGAACTATGCCAATAAATAAGGAGCAGTGGGTATTCATATAGAAAAAGAAGAAAGAAAAATGAAAGAAGAAGGAAGAAAAGGAAGGGAGAAAAGTAAAAAGGAAGGAAAAAAGAAAGAAAGGAAATCATTGTAGGCCACTATTTTATATTATGCACAAAGTCAATTCTATATATATATTAAAAATTAAATGTGAAAGACAACTACAGAATTTTCAAAACATATAGGAAAATATCTTTATGACTTTAGGGTAGAAAATTGCTTAAATGAGACACAAAAAGCACTAATCATAAAATAAAGCATTGATAAATGTAAGCATCAAGAAATTGTAAAACTTTGTACATACATCATGAAGAGACTAAAAAGACAAGCAACAAATGTGTAGAGAAATTTTGTAAGTCAATAAGGAAATGACAAGACAAACCAGTGTAACATGAACAACATACTAAAAATAAAAATTTCCTGCATCAAGGAAAGGAGTTCAATTGGCCAATAACCTTATGATACAGCACTCAACATCATTATTCATCATAAATTTCAAATCTAGCTACACTAATGTGTTACAAACCTTCCCAGAGGCAAAAATTAAGTATCTCACAATAGGGGCTGCCAAAGTTGAAGAAAATTCTAACCATAATCATATCTGGAGAGAATGTATGATACTTTTTTAGAAACAATATGTATATGCTCTTGATTCATTTATCATTGATGACATAATCTACTTGTTTTCAGTTAAGTGGGATTTAAGTAAAAAGTCATCTGGCTAGTTCTAGTGTCTTTGATTTTAATTTCACTACACTCCTTTGACTAAGTAATACATTACCATTTTTTTTTTCTGAAATTCTAAAGGTACCAATGTATAGACTTCAGACATTTAGAATCTTCCCTCTCTCTTTTGTACCCCCAATTTCCCAAGAAATACACGAGAAAATATTTTTATTCCCTTTTTTCTTTCTCCATATGCATACTTAAGTTTTGTGAGATGTGAAACTTTTCATTTTTATGCAGAACTCTCCTAGGCCTCTGTACAGGATTGCCCTCATTTGGTAATTATTGCTCAGAATATGAAGACATTTCTCACAAAATTTAAGGTTTTATTTTTGGAAATCGCAGGGTATTTTTTATTCCAAAAATTGAAGTTTGTGCTATACATAATCATTGTTAGGTGTCATACTCATGTATACCTATTTATATGTGCATGCATGTATGTGTGCGTGTATGAAATGTATATGTGCCTGTATGCATATGCATTAACTCACTTTAAAAAATATTGTGTTTGTCCTCCAGGACTCACATTTCGTTGACAGCCTATTGTAATCCTGCTGCTTATTTTTTCTTTGGACCTCTTTATTCACATAGTGATTCTATATTTAGTACTTAAAGCTCAGCCCAGTTGTCAACATACTTAAACATCATTAGCCTAGGAAATTGCAAAAGGCACAGCTCATTGTGTTCTATGGGATGACAGTTTGCAGAAGACAAATCACACAATAAATGTCATCATCGTAACTGATGCTCTGGAAGATGTATATTTTTGAGGCACATGTATCTCTATGATATAAGATAGAGATGGCATTGCAGATCGAAAAAAACTTAAAAATTGAAAACTATAAGGATAAGAAACTCTTATTACTTTATTAAAAAACAAAGCAAGAAAAAGTTTACAGGATACATGAATAAGCAATTTTGAAAAAAAAATGGAAAACTATAATAATAAGGAACTCATTAGTTTATAAAAAGACAAAGACAAAATTGACAGAATATATGAATAGGCAACTTGTAGAAGAGTTAAACCAAATGAATAATAAAAAAGATATATTTAAATACAATATTGAAAGAAATGTAAATTAAAGTAACAATGAGTTACATTTAATATCTATCAAACTGGTAAATATTAAAAAGATCAATTTAACATTGCAGGGGAAACAGGAAAAATAATAGTCATATATTTTATATCTATAAATTGGGATTGATAATATGATGTATGTCATAGGCCTTACACTTGACATACCCGAATGAGTCAGCAAACCTTATTTTACTCTTGACAACAAAAAACTTGAAAATTTTTCATTGCTCTGATGAGAAATGGCATTTTGTTTATAACTGCCATTTATTTGTTGTGTACCAAATTTCACCAAATTACCATATTTTGGCTGATGAAAAGAAATATATACTGTTCAAAGCAAACACTGACCAAAGACACTTCTATGTCCTAGGGAAGTAGAATAATATATTTTTGAAATTTTAGATGATATTCTATTTAGCCAAACACCAAATTGGACAAATTTTCTTTGAAAGATAAATTATCTTTACTCATGATTCCCATTCTTATATCTCCATTCCAGAGTATAATTTTGTTTTAAAAGGTGTAACAAAGGTTGGAGTTGTATTATTTTTAAGCAAGAAAGAAAACCATCAACATTACTGGGCCAGATGGAAAAAGAGTAATGAGAAAGCAGAATGAAAAAGAAAAAAGGAAGGGTGAAGTTATTGGGAAAAAAACATTGCCCAAATGACTTAGTAGTTACCTACAACACGTATGAAGGGACAGAGCACTTTAAAAAAAAAAATCCCTATCCAAAGTGTGGTGGAGGTACATGGAGGCTAGTAATATTAATATTCAAATTTAACTATTGCTCTATTTTTGAAAACAAGAAAAACTTCTTCCATCCCAAAGGATAATCACAGGAGATTTCCTGGGGATTTCCCCTTAACTCTCAGACACTATTATGAATAACTGACATACACTAAGTATTAAGATCCATTTAAGTATTCAGTTGTAAAAAGAATTATGTATTACTACAGCTGTTATATGACTTATTTTAAAGCAAGGAGACAGATACTGTGAATAATGGACCAAATAATTAGCACATTTTATAATGTTACTATTTAGTTTAATGTATAACGTCCTATCTCTTAATTCTGTCTTTCTTTTGGTCACTTACTTTATCACTATCATTTTGACTCTGCAATAATTTTTATTTTTTCTAAAGGATAATGATAGTTTATCTTTGGATGCACCTAGCTAAAGATACATTCTTTCTATGATACAGACACAGTTAGTCACTTTGTTCTGAAACTGGACTTCTAAGATCCTAGATAAAATAATGTAACAAACAGTGTGACTACCTTATCACCCCCTAAAACAAAGGAAAAAAAAAAAAAAACTCTGATATCACTACCTTAAAGATGGTGCTTATATGGAATACAAGGCAAGGTTAATTCTCCATTTTTGTGCCCTGCTGTCTTGTTATTCTCGGTGTAGTGTAGTCATCAGTTATATCTTTATAAAAACAAACATATCCTCAAATTTAATTATTCCATATATTTGTAGGTAATCATTAAATGTATTTGGTTTAGAAAAACTCCTCATACAATTTAAGCTTTTGAAAATAATTATACTTTAAAGAGCATTTAAACTATCTTCATATTTAATTCACAAACATGGAAATTACTTGCATTTTATGACCAAATAATATGATATACAAAACAACCTAATGTTTTTTCCTCTGACTCAACATGTGTTTTCCTACTAATAAAAATAATTGCTCTCATTTTATCAATATATAATAAACTATGTGACCGCACAATTCTAAACACGTTGCGTATTACACTCATCATCACAACCACCATGCAAAATAGTTATTTTCTCCATTTTGTAGTGAAGAAAAATAAAAGTTATATAACTTGCTTAGAGTCACCAAAGTAAAAACTGATGAAAGTAAAATTAAAACCTGACTTTATTTCATAATTTTTAAATTGTTTAAGTCGTATTCACCCATTTAACTATACGTTGGAGCAATTTTGATAATTGTGTACTGACATTTAATTCTCACAACACAAAAAAAGATTGAAAACAGTTCCATTGTCTTAAATTTTCTCATAACCTTTTGTAGACCATCTCCTCTCCCAATCTCCAGCCTCAGGCAACCACCCATCTGATTTCTGACCCTAGATACTTTTTCTAAGAGTTCATATGAATAAAGTGCACAGAATGTAGACTTTTGTGAGATTATTTTTACTTATGGCAACATTTCCAGATTCACTTATACTGTTGTGAGTATTAGTATTTTCCCTTTTACCGTTGAGTAACATTCCATAGTAACAATATGCCACAATTCATTTACCCATATGCTAGTTAATGGATAGTTGGATTGTTTCCAGGTTTTTTCTGCCTTTTTGTTATTTTAAATAACGCTGTTGTAAATATTTACATAGTAGTCCTTAGGTGGGCAAATATTTTCGCTTTTCTTGTGAAATATAACCATAGGTGGGATTTCTGGTTTCTATAAGTGTATGTTACATTTTAAAAAGATGTTGATACACTGTTTCCAAAGTGGCTGTGACTGCATTTCCAGTAGCATCCTATGAGTTTCAGTTATTCTACATTCTTACCAAAACTGATATTATCAGTCCTTTTAATTTTATCTTTTATAGTGAGTGTGTAGTGGTATATTATTGTGTTTCTTTTTTGTTTTTGGAATTGCGTGATGACTAGTGATGTTAAGCATTTTATGTGCTTATTTTGTCATTTATATGTCTTCTTTGTGAAGTGTCCCTTCAAAACTTGTCTCCTTTTAATTAAATTGTCTAATTATTACTAATTTGTAGGTTTAATTTATATATTCTTGATAGAAGCTTTCTGTTTGATATATGTTTTGGAAAGATTAGAAAGATTTTCTGTGGCTTGCCTTTTCATTTCTTGAATGTATATTTGAAGAAAATGTTTTCATTTTGATAAAATGTATATATTTTTTGTCTACAGTTCTTACCTTTTAAAATCTCTGTACAAGAAACTTTTACCTAAGTCAATGTCACAAATATTTCTCAAAAGCTTTCGTTTAGAATTTTAAAAATTTTATGATTTATAATTAGGCCTATAATCTACATTCAATTAACTTTTTTGTGTGATGTTAGGTAAGGGTCTAGGTTCTTGTTTTCCCAATATATGCATTCAGATGTTCCAGCACCAAGTGTTGAAAAGGCTATATAATTCTTAATTGCATTACATTGGCTTCTTGGCCATATAGCAATTAATCATACAAGTTTGGGTCTATTTCCAGAAAATCTGTTTTTTCCAATTGGTCTATATCCTTAACCTTAAACCAATACTATACTGTCTTTACTACTCCCAATTAAGTCTTGAAATCAGCTAATATAAGCCCTCCAATTTTATTCTTTAACAAAAATTTCTATTGGCTATTTTAGGAAACTTGCTTTGTCATATAAATAGATAGTTTTTAAATATCTATCAAAACTCCTGATAGATTTTTAACTGTGACCGCATAAAATACATAAATTAATTTGGGGCTGAAATAAAACATCTGACTCCATTTTTGATGTTCAACTGCTCACACCTTTGAAGCGGCATAAGTCGTTGCCTACTTCTGGAAATGCTCAGTCAAGACCCACTGACTAACCGTAATAAAAATTCAAATCGGCCGGGCGCGGTGGCTCATGCCCTGTAATCCTAGCACTTTGGAAGGCCAAGGCGGGTGGATCACCTGAGGTCAGGAGTTCAAGACCAGCCTGGCCAATATGGTGAAACCCCATCTCTACTAAAAATACAAAAATTACCCAGGCATGGTGGCAGGCATCTGTAATCCCAGCTACTTGGGAGGCTGAGGCAAGAGAATCGCTTGAACCTGGGAGGCAGAGGTTGCAGCGAGCCAAGATCGCACCATTGCACTCCAGCCTGGGTGACAAGATCGAGACTTTGTCTCAAGGAAAAAAAATAAAATAAAATAAAAAATAAAAATAATAAAAAATAAAAATAAATAAATAAATAAATAAATAAATAAAATTCAAATCAATCTGTACTATTGGACCAGTATGGAGATGTGGCCTCCTCTCCCCAGAAAGCCTCATTATGTAAATTGTAAGCCTTTTCATACTTTCTTAGTGTATGTGTAGAATCATGAATGTTGACATCAAGCCAAATTTGGGGTGGTTGGACATCCAGATTCTTCAGAGAGGCCACAACAATTGGCTTTGTGAATAGGATTGTCTACACCATGACAGCAAATACCGGGGTCCTTCTTCTCTTACTTTGGCTTGCAGACTGGTTCTGCTGCCTAGTAGCAAGCATGTACAATAAGCTGCTGCCTAATGGCTGGCGTGAGTTTGAGTTGTGCTGTTTTGTGCAACATTTCCTGGTTTTTACTGAGCCTCTCTTATAGATATAACTGACCTCAGTCATAAACTTTTAGAATAAATTGTCATGTAAGAGCAGGAGTATGGGATTGGGACTCCCCTTAAAATGGCACTGGGTTATGTGTCTCAGCCCAGATCTATTTGTGTATATTAGAATGAATCATGTCTCAATTCCAGCATAAGCTTCCACAGATGCTAGACTCAGAGGAATGGCTCTTACCCTATGAGTAACTGTGTGTCTCAATCAAGCACTGCATCCCATTCTACAGAGTGCCCAGGGAAAGACTGCGCTGTGCCATACCAGGGCTCCTCTGATGGTTGCCCATGTGGAGGAAGTGTAGTCACAATTTGAAGAGCAGTTACTATCCACAGATTAGAATTGTTGAGGTCCACACTCCTAAAATTCACATGGCTCTTTGAGACCCTATAAAATGCCTGGTTGCTGCTACCTCTGTTTAAAATGAAAATCCTGATCCTCAGGGTTATAGGAAAGAACGCTCATATCACTCCTGTGGCAAAATCAAAAGGTTAAATCTACCATGGAAGAGGCCCCTAACCCTGGTGATATTAATTTGAAGCTCCCTGGAGGAAGAAACTTATAAAGATGAGCATCACCGAGAGACACTTCCCCATCCCAAAGTGTATCTAGTAACCACATAATAGAAAAAGATGAGAGAGAGAGAGAGAGAGAGGGAGAGAGAGAGAACGAAGAAATGAATAAATCTGAATACAGAGGGGGGAAGCTAAAAGAAAATTTAAAAACCTGAAAGAGTGGCCCATAATTCAATTTCACTCAATAGAATATCCAAAATTTACTAAATTGAATAAAATAATTTATACAGCAAAAATGATGCTGCTTCTTTGCACCTCTACAATATAAGTTCTGAATTAACTTTAATATCTGCTGAAATTGATCAATTGGCCAATCTTAACAGCCTTAATCAATACAAGGACTCAAGTTGTTAATAAACCTGGGGATCTCCCTAAATTTTAACAAGTTACCCCTTATAATCTTATCAAACGTATAATAGATATTTGGCTTATCTTAATTTAATGATCAAAACTGTTACCATGTTACAGTGACAAATTCCCTCTGGTCATCACATGTATTGCCTTAACTTAACCCAGAGTGAACATAGATTCTAAGACCCCATGAGTAATAAGTTAAAATTAAATGATATCTTTGGCACTTACAAATTGGTTTTTTAAATGTACCCTTATAAAAGCTCCCCACAGTTTAAATAGTAGTATCAGCCAATGTAATTTAATCAGACTCTTCGAGGGTTGAAATCCATTATTTAAGACCTATTTAGAGAAGGAGTAATTATTACAAACTTTTGAATAGTTTCCATATATATGACTTTCTTCCTTCCCCATAGAGGTTATACAAAATCTTCTTTTACTGAAAGTACAGCTATACCATTGTCCTCCACACTCATTCCTGACCACACATTTACACTCAAATGATTTCTCGAGTAACATTGATAACATGTCTTTGACTGTTCCTTATACAGTTATAATCCCTCTCTGCTTATGTGAATCATACCTTGCAGGTGGTTAACTCCATCATCTACTTGTCAGAATTCTATTTCCCATGTATATTTTCCAGTTCAAATCTCAAACTCTTTTGTCTTTTTTTCTGGATTTTCTAAAATATCAGAATATCACTTTTTTATAGAACACTATATGGACCCCATCTACAGCAACGACTTCATGCTAAAGAGATGAATAGAATCTTTAATATTGCCTCTATATAGAAGAAGCACGAAATTGGTTTTGGAAAAGTTCCATCAATGTGCATGCATATAGTGTTTTGATTGCAAAGTACTTTCATATGCATCGTCAATTTTTTGCCTGCAAAGGGCACATGAAGCATTATTCCATTTTACTGCAGCTGGCAAGACTGAGATTCAGAGATATTAGGAGATTTATTCAAAACAGCAGGTGAACATATGCAAGAACCAAAACAACAAACAACTTACTTCCCCCTTAGTTTTTTTCCCCAGGATTCTTGCTACCACATCACACAACTTTATAGTTTTATCTTTTTTCTCCATATGATTTTTACTACTTTACCACCTTGATTTACCTTAATGTTAAGTGGCATTATTTAAGTCCACTCAGATATCTAAATTTCTACTGCGTTAGGTTGTAATAAAGATGTTACTAATTCTGAAACAGCTTAAGACCTGCAGAAACCAAATTTGACCTGAGCTATACAAAATAAGTGAATATTTAGATTTGGAAATTTAAAAAAACTGTATGAATGAATGTACACTATGGTTGACATCTCTTAAAAATATAAAACCATCCTAGCTAAGACAGATATAATTCAAAATGAAATATATAAAATATATAAAAGACTATAAGTGATTTTAATATTTTTAACTCAATTTAATATGATTATATCTGCTTGCAGTATAAAGCCAAATAATTTTTTCTTCAAAGGGTTGTATGTAGTATAATTTATTTTACTTCACTTTAGTTTATTATAATGACAGACCCTACCATCGTTGTTTCAGAAAACTGGTCCCAGACTTTTGGATGCTCAAATATTGAAAATTTTGTGTTCTGTTTTCTTTTGTTTTCTTCTCTTTCCATAGTCAATCACCTAAAAACTACAGTCTTCTTTCTTTTACTTCTCACTGTTCTCCACCATTCTTTATTTGCTTCTTTCCCTCCATCCTGACTCCATTCTCTCTCTCTCTCTCTCTTTTTTTTAAATTCATATTTGTTGCTGATGGGTAATTGTCTTAGTGTGGTCAGGCTGCTTTAACACAGTACCATACACCGAGTGGCTTAAACAACAGAGATTTATTTCTCACAATTCTGAGAAGTGGGATGTTTAAAATCAGGTGCTGGCCTATTCAGTTCCTGACAAAGCCTCTCTTCCTGGCTTGCAGAAGGCCAGCTTTTCACTCTGTCCTCACATAGCTACTCAGTGTGGATGTGAGTGAGCAGAGAGAAAGAGGTGATATCTCTAGCTCTCTCTTCTTATAAGGCCATTAAGCCACAATAGCATGACTCAATCTACCCTAATTACCTCCCAAATGCTCTATTTCCAAATATAATCACATTGGCAATTACGATTTCAACATATGAATTTTGGGCTGACACAAACATTCATTCCATAACAGAATCGAACATATTGTTCTGGAAATTCTTTTCTCTCCACCACAGTCTTCTTTCTCTCAATAACTTCTACTCTACGTCTGTCTGCTGGAGTTGCAGTAGTATCTCCATAGCTACACATTCTATCTATCATTCTTTTTTTTTTTTTTTTTTTTTTTTTTGTAAGTAGATGTTTGCTTTTATTTTATTTTATTTTATTTTTTTTAATTTTTTATTTTTATTATACTTTAGGGTTTTAGGGTACATGTGCACAATGTGCAGGTTTGTTACATATGTATCCATGTGCCATGTTGATTTCCTGCACCCATTAACTCGTCATTTAGCATTAGGTGTATCTCCTAATGCTGTCCCTCCCCCCTCCCCCCACCCCACAACAGTCCCCGGAGCGTGATGTTCCCCTTCCTGTGTCCATGAGTTCTCATTGTTCAATTCCCACCTATGAGTGAGAACATGCGGTGTTTGGTTTTTTGTCCTGGCGATAGTTTACTGAGAATGATGGTTTCCAGTTTCATCCATGTCCCTACAAAGGACACGAACTCATCATTTTTTATGGCTGCATAGTATTCCATGGTGTATATGTGCCACATTTTCTTAATCCAGTCTATCGTTGTTGGACATTTGGGTTGGTTCCAACTCTTTGCTATTGTGAATAGTGCCGCAATAAACATACGTGTGCATGTGTCTTTATAGCAGCATGATTTATAGTCCTTTGGGTATATACCCAGTAATGGGATGGCTGGGTCAAATGGTATTTCTAGTTCTAGATCCCTGAGGAATCGCCACACTGACTTCCACAATGGTTGAACTAGTTTACAGTCCCACCAACAGTGTAAAAGTGTTCCTATTTCTCCACATCCTCTCCAGCACCTGTTGTTTCCTGATTTTTTAATGAAGGCCATTCTAACTGGTGTGAGATGGTATCTCACTGTGGTTTTGATTTGCATTTCTCTGATGGCCAGTGATGAGGAGCATTTCTTCATGTGTTTTTTGGCTGTATAAATGTCTTCTTTTGAGAAGTGTCTGTTCATGTCCTCTGCCCACTTTTTGATGGGGTTGTTTGTTTTTTTCTTGTAAATTACATTCTATCATTCTTTCTATACCCATGTCCTCATTCCAAGATTCGTTACTCACTCACATTTTTAAAAGTTCATTTAATTATCCTAATAATCTCATTGAACATGAAAAAATATTATTGTATCAATTTTTCAAATGAGGTAACAAGTTTAGATTTACTTTTCCCAAGTTCTGAAAAATGATTTTTTTTTAAAAAGGCTTATAACTCAGGTTTCCTAACTCTTATTCAAGTATTTATTGATAAAGCTTATATGAATAACATTATCTGCACTCTGATTACTATAACTTTTTAGGAGAGCTGTATGTCAAATCCAGTTCACTGACAAATGAAACACTAAGCATATTTATTCAAAAATATTTCTTGAGTATGAATGTAATTAAAAAATTACTAATACTAAAGAAATCAAATTTGACCTGAACAAGTGAAAACTAGACTTTACATTTTCATTTTGAACTTTTTTTCTTTCTGAGATGTAATTAAACACATAGGATTTCTTTTAGCTTCTTAATATTGATTAATACAGATTTTCCTTCCCTTTCCTCAAATTTGCATAGTCACTTACTTGAAGCAAAAACGTTACTTAGAAACAATATTTATTTTCCTGCAATTTGGTCACATATGCCTATTCATGGAGAAACACATTATAAGCATTTTCAGTAAATTGGGTCATCTAAAATCAAGAAATCTTTAAAACTTCAAAAGAAATTTCACATCAAATAACATCAACCTCCATCTGTTTCTGATTTACTTATTTCTTCCTGATTTATGCTGATTATGTGAATATAGGATTCTGGCTTTTTATGAGCCCAGAAAGTCAATAGAAAATGAGCATTAACTTTATCTGTCTCGTTAAATTTCTGAAATAGCAGGAATTATCATCAATCTAACATTATCATCAGTATGATTATTTGTAAGTTCAAATAAAATTATTGGAAAATATACACAGGATAATAATATGTAGAAGAATACAAGTAACCTCTGAGTTTTATTTGCTTTTCCAAGAGTTTCCACGACATTAATTTCAGCAAACTATTCTTGGCTGCCCTTATGCATAAACTACTGGTTCCTCATAATGGCATATGGCATTTCAATTTCAAACCTGCCCTCAATAAACAGGATGAAGAATTACTGTGCTCATGTATAAACTGCTTTGTGCCTCAATGTTTATCTACCATAATCACTAACACCCAAATTAAAAAAAAATCAAACTACATAAAAAGTAAAACAGTTTTATTTTATATGCTAAGCAATTTTTTTCCAAAGTAGAAAATATTATTAAAACAATAAGTGCCACAAGGCAAACTTCATTTTGCAAAAGCTGTAATGTAAATTAAGCAATAAAGCATTCAACACACCTGCTTAGTTTCTAAAGATAATTTTGTTTGTTTATGAACTTATTGATTTCTTCAGATGCATAATCTAGTCTAGCCCCACTATTTATCAACTCTGACCTCTTCTCTGTAAACCATCAAATAATGTAATAGACATAATTTAGGAAAATATGTTATGCTCTAAAGTAGTAACTTCCTGTGTAAAGAAGCATCTAGAAAAATCAAGCAGTCCAAACAGCCTTTCAGCGTGATGTAGGTTAGCCAAATTGAAAAAAAATAAGTTGATTGAAATAAGAGCTTTGATGAATTATTTTTAAAATAAGTTGTAATTTTTATTTTTGCAGTATGTAAATTTGGAAAACAACTTCTATATTCATCAGACTATTCTAGTCTTCACTTATCTTTTTCTAGTCTTTGAAATGAATATTTTCTATACTTTTAAAGATAATACTATGTGCAAATGCAGTGCAACACACATTTCATGCATTATTTTTAATCCTTATGAGACTCCAACCAATTCATTATTCTTTTGCAGTGGAAAAAAAAAAAAAACAGGGAAGTTAATTTACCCAAGACCATACATACAGCCCACAACCCAGATCTGCCCCATCCTCAAACTCATACAGCTATTATTATGGCAATGGCATTAGAGATGAGGCTAAGGTTAAACAGGTCTTAGATGGGGATGATTATAATTATGGGTGAATCACATTCTTTCTAAGCATGTGCCTCCTGGCCAGAGATATTAGCTGCCTAAAGGTTGGATGAGAGTAATACAGAGGTGAGATACATACATCATTAATTTGGACCAGGGGATCTGACTAAGACTGACATGTTCACTAGAAGCAAAATAATGAATATTTGTGGCATTTGGGTAGAATTTTGATGTGTTCAGAGTACGGATGCCAAGACATAGGTGTTAAATACTGGTAAGAGAAAGGTTTTTGGTGAATTTAACAAGATATTAAAAGAATTAGTCACCATAATCAAGTGGGATTTAATCCTAAGATGCAAGGGTGGTTTAACATAGGCAAATTAATAAGTGTGACTGATTACATTAACAAAGGACAAAAACCATATCATTAGCTCAATAATGCAGAAAGCATTTGACAAAATTGAAAACTCTTGTGATAAACATAGTTTCAGGTAGACAAGAGGAATAAGTTTTGAGATCTATTGCATAGCAGGATGACTATAGCATATAATAATGCATTGTATATTTCAAAATACTGAGAACAAATTTCAAATGTCTCACCACAAAAAAATAAAAAGTAAGCTAGGCGATGAGGTGATGGCTATTTTAATTAGCTTGATTTAGGCATGCCCGTTGTATACATTTATCAAAACATCAAATTGTAAACAAATATATATATATAAATTATATAGACATAAATATATACAATTATGATCTGCAAATTTAAAATAATGTTAATTTCACACAAAAAATGGCCAAGACAAAGAAATAAAAACAAAGAGACGGGTTTGTGTGAGTTTGTGCGGAGTTAAAGCTGATAAGTTCTTTCTCATTCCCTCTTGAATCTTGGGTCTACAGTGTCGTGTTTTTTATGAATCTCCCTGCCTATTCCTTCTTCTGCATTTTTCTCTCTCTTCTGCTCCTCATCGTGTGTCTTTTCTCTCTCCTCCATCTTCATTTCTTCTTGCCAATTTCTGCCGGCTGTCTTGTGACTTCACTATATTTTTTTCCTTCTCTTTTAAACCCCTCTCTCTTTCTGTAACATCAGTCCTTGGAATCCCTGGACTAGTATCACATCAGTTCTTACATGTTGCAAACCTCTTATTTGTTCTACTATTTTTATGAGACATCATATAAAATAAGGTTGTCATTTAAGTGCTTTATGTAAAATATTAAATGTTGTTAAATGAGATAGGAAGGGATGGAGTAAAATTCAGTTGTATTTTTTTCTTAAGCACAGATTAAAACCTCCCTAGCTGTGAATAAGAAGTAAGCTGCTCAGGTAGTGCAGGATTAACCATGAGATAATACAGTGAGTGAATACATAGATCTGGAACTGAATGTTGAATTTCTGCATATGGTCTCAGTTTTCCAGCATATACGCTTCAGTTTCAATACCCATAATGTGGAGATAATAAAATCATTGATTAAATAAAATTATCAACGTAAAAGTGTTTATCATATGTGCATCATTCAATGAAGCTTAGCTTTTATTATGACTATCACAACAACAACAGTCAAAATGTCAGGATCTGTTTTTATACTGCTCCCATGAAGATAAATGCTATTCATGATTTTGCTATCTACTAAAACATTTAGTAACACATTACCTAAGAATCCTTACTTTCCCTTATTCCAATGAAATTTAAAAAATGAAATTGGGGTTATCATGATTTGTTAGCTTTGTGGCTCTTCATTCAGTTGCTTATTAATCCAATAACAATTTTTTTGTTCTTTTTTGGAGACGGAGTTTTGCTCTGTCACCCAGGCTGGAGAGCAGTGGCTCGATCTCGGCTCACTCCAACCTCCGCCTCCTGGGTTTAAGTAATTATGCCTGCCTCAGCCTCCTAAGTAGCTGGGATTACAGGTGCCTACCACCAAGACCGACTCATTTCTGTATTTTTTTTTTAAGTAAATACTGGGTTTCACCATTTTGGCCAGGGCTGGTGTTGAACTCCTGACGTCAGGTGATCCACTTGCCTCGGCCTCCCAAAGTGCTGGGATTACAGGGCATGAGCCACTGTGCCCAGCCTTAATCCAGTGAATATTTATTGAGTAGCTTCTGTGTGTCAGGTATCCATTTAGCCTCTGGGACTGCAATGCTGAACAAACAAAACAACATTCTTTCCCTTATGGAACATACATTCTCGTGGATGTGACAGAAGTTGAACAAATACTGTATAGGATAACTGGACTGATAGATACAAAAATCAAAATGTCATGATGCGATATGATAGAGGTGTGATTTTCAATAGAAAGGGCAGAAAGAACCTATCTGAAGCAAGGATATTTGATCACAGATATGACTGAGGTAATGGAATAAGAAACATGATGGTAATTCCTAGCACAGGGAATAGTAAGTGCAGAGGTTCTGGAGGGGGAGGTAGCCCTGGGAGTTTGCAGATGAGAAGAAGGAAGCCCCAAGGAGTGGAAGCAGATCCCCCTTGGGAAAGCTGTAGGAGATGATGCTTCTTGAGTTCAAACCAACATGGACCTGCAAGACTGTGTGGGTCCTATAAGCCACAGCCTGTTGGTTTTGATACTGTGTAGGATGGAAATAATTGGAGGTCTTGAGTAGGAAAATGGGCTGAATATATTTCTGCTGTAAAAGGCTCACACTGACTTCTGAAGAAGACAAGACAAGTTATTCAAACTCTCAGTTCTTACTTTCTTGCTTTTGAAATAGGAATCATAATATTGACCTAATGTGTCTCATGGTCACAGAATAAATTGGCACACATAATGCCCAACACATAAAATATATATATCTCAATAATATATATTTATTTTTCTGTGTTTTCTCCTCTAGAGTTAGATAAGACAATATTCATATTCCTTTTAAAGTTAATTTCACCCTTCAACCCTATTTTCTTAATTTTGTCTTTTTCTACCTCTTTTGGGTTTTTCTTTTTCAAATGTTTTTATCTCCATTTTCTGTTTCTCTTCCAAATAGTTTATTCTTTCAGTTAGAAAGCATATACATGTCTTCTTACCTCAAATAAAAGTAGTTTTTCTTTAATCCTGGTATTTCCGATATCTCATCAGAATGTACTACTCTACTTTAGTTTTACACAAAATACTTTGAAAGTAATAGTCAATATATAATGCTTCAATTTCTTTCATACTTCATTTCTCCTTCATGTTTGTAGTCTGACATTTGTCACTTCTCCTGAACCTCAGTCCCTGCTTGTTCTCCCCAGTAGACAGCAAGCAGAAGACTTGGATCATGAAGGCAAGGACATAATTCTGCTGACGCAGGTTCAAGAGTTACATGATTGCCAAGGCTTCTGAAAGCTGCAGATACATTTAAAAAAAATAGTCTATTTGTCATATTTCACCTTTGGAAAAGGCAACAGCATGGACAAAGTCCCAAATAACAAGTCAATAAAATGATTTTAAAAAAGTGGAAATTCCCAGTTAAAAAACTCCCTACTGTGGGGGCTTCCTTTTGGGATGATGGGGGAATGACTACGGAATTGCCTCTGCTGTAAAAAAATTGACAAGTGGAAAAACTCTGTGGGAAAAACTCTTTTAAGATATTGGACAAGAGATATTGCCATATGTTGATCTATAACAAAATAAATAAATGAGAGAGGCCTGTGATTACTGGATTTTTGTTCCTTAAGGTGCTTTTTGAACTACAGCTCAGGGAGAGTGAACGCAAGAGGGCATGGTGCTCTCAATGAGTTGAGAAGCCAGATCTCAGAATTAATGCAAGGAGGCGGAGGTGGCTAGAATCAATTGGGAAGAGACTAGAAAGAAAGGAGCTATGCAGATAAAAAAAGATACAGAAACCCGTAGAATGTTCCCCTTGAGTGCATTGCTTAATAAAAATGTATGCACGGTTAGGGTGAAAGATAACAAAGAAATGCCAGGAAGATGTAAAGAAATTAAAGCAATTCCTAGACTCATACAGGGCTAGATCTCTGAGTGCTTACCAGAACAAGAGCAACATAAACTTATAATATCATAGTTCTATAGAGGCCCTGGGTACAACTTACTTTCAATCTCATGCACATTATTAGCGGAATCTAATTTCCTTGCCAGCTGTCATCTGGCAGCCACATTTCACCTCAAGAAGCCACATTCCAGTCCTTGCACATGGACCAGGTCTCAAAAACAGTGGTGGTGATTCAAACTCTTATTGCTCTAGAAATCTCCATGAAATTCCAAGAGCCAAGGGTCATGAGAGATTCTCCACATCTCTCTCTGCCTCCAGCCAAAGTTCTTTGCTTTAAAAAACTGATACAGTATAAGATCTCTAGATTGATAGATACAAAATGCAGAATATCATGATAGAATAAGATAGAGGTGTGATTTTCAGTAGGAAGGGCAGAAAGAACCTCTGTGATGACATGACATTGATCAGAAACATGACTGAGGCAATGGAATAAGAAAACTCATCATATTTAGATTAGATTGTGCCCAATCAGATAATATTCTATATAAAGTTCCCTGATGTTAATTACATCTACAAAGTCCCTTTCGTCAAATAATATAACATCTTCTTAGCTTCCAGTGGTTAGTATGTAAGCATTTATTTGGGAGGATAGTGGGGAGAGGGACATTATTTGGCTTACTACAGTGAAAAACAAATAAACTTAAATACTTATTTTCTACATTTTACTCCCACTCTGAACACCCAAACAAGTTATAATTACAGCTAAATTATTGCTGAATTAAAAACCCATATAGAATATATCAATGATGCATTTCCATATATAAGAAAAATAGAGAAAAAACACACATTTTATACAAAATGGAAATGTTAAATAAGATAATCATTTGAAAACAACTTACTTGTATTTGAGACAGAAAATCAAACTCGTTCTTTATTATTTGTTCTTGTTTTATATTCCAGAATCTAGAATATATTTTTAAAAGCTGCCCTATTTGTCAATCTGTCATGAAATATATTTCAGCTTCAAGCCTCATGCTCCTGGGGAAATCACAAAACATCTCATTCAGCTGAAGAGGCTTAAACTCGAAGCAGTGCAATTAATATCCTCCATTTTTGCCATTGGCACGAAAAGCAATTCCTTGGAATCTGAATCACTAATTGTGTCTAATAGCTTACATCTGGCTTGTACAAGTTCAGCACATTAGGACATGGTTATGTGTTCTGATCACTGGGCACTGAGTGGACACATTCTGACCTGACCTTCAGAGGAGCTGCCACATTCTAACCTCAAGAAATAGAATATTCATGAATGAATGAAATCTGGCTTCAGGAAATTGTAGACACTCTTTCCACCAAATGCAGCTTTATTATAATGGTCAGTTTTGAATAAAATGATTGAAATCCCATAAAAAAAAATCTACCCCTGAGTCTATCAAATGAAGTTTTGTTTTAAAATGTGAGATAAACAGGGTTGTTAAGCTGATTCACTTAATTTTGTCTGCCTGCTTTGGAAACTCAAGGGCCTTGAATGTACGTATGAATTCTAATCGATATTTTTTAAAACCCTCATCTAAAATACAGTCCAGAACATATAAAAACTGTGCAGTGATCTGAGCCTCAGCCCCTCCAAATACTTCCTTGCAAGTCAGAAAAAAAAATGTCCTGACGTTTATCTGAATGAGTGTCCCAGACCATAGGATGGGCTCTTGGTTCATAACCTTCCCTTGATTAATAGAACTGCTGCCTGGGAAGCTCCCATGCTACATGGCACATAAACCTCCTGCACTTTGGGAAAGAGCTGTCCAAACTAGGATCAGGCACAGCCTTTCACAAGAGTAAAGGACTTCTTTCTGCATTCAGCTTCTCTAAACATGTGCTCCTAACAGCTTGGCTTCTCTCTCCTTCAGGACATTTTCTCTCTTGGTCCCTGGGTTCAGCTCCCACTATTTCCTATTAGCACTTTTGTTCTTGAAAGGAATAGAAAGAGAGCTCTTGGTACTGCAGTCTGTCACAAAACACATATGTTCAGCTATATAACAATACCTTTAAATATAGAGAACTCTCTGGACCTTAATTACTTTTAAAAATGGGGATGGAAAGGTGCTAAAAGTTTTTAATGGTGAATTATTTGTTACTTTTATTGAAATATACAAAATTTAAATACCCAAAAGGTAGATCAAAAAGACACTCAGACACCAACATTTTAAAAAGGGGGAAAAACGAAACTTTTATAAATCAGTTAATATTTAGTGATATGGTTTGGCTGTGTCCCCACCCAAATATCATCTTGAATTGTAGATCCCTTAATCACCACGTCATGGGAGGGACGTGGTGGGAGGCATGCATTTTTCCCAACAAAATTTATAATTTATAATTATCCAAAAATTTGAATGCATGAAATATACAAAAGTTTGAAATTTCTGATCATTTGAAAAAGCCATGATAGTCCACTCATAACCTAAATTGAATAAACAAACTTTGAATTTTGCTATTACTTCAGCAAAAATACTTGTTAAAATAAATTCCTATTTAATACATGTTAGCTGATAAAAACATGAAGAATAGCACTCAATGAGAAAGGAAACATGTTGGTAGTAGTATTACAGAGAATGTATTACAGAGAATATAATGCAGATCATAAAATACAAAAACTATAAAAATACTGGTTTGATATGTATACATGGAATACATATCAAATAGGTGCAATTAACATTTCTTAAAATGTATACCTTTCTGCACATTAGTTAAGAGAATCTCCTTGTTTATTTGTATTTTCATAGCATTTATAACTTCCTTTGGATTCACTCTAATATTTGCATGATTATTTTCTCCTGAGAAGACTGTGAGCTCCTTAAAGGAAGGGGACATATTTTGTTTGTATCTCCCTAGTGTAGTATATAAAAGGTGCTCTATGAGAAGTTATCTAATTCACTTTGCATAAATTTGTGACCATTCATAAGTTTAATGCTTCAATAATACAAAGCTTTAGGAGAAGATAAAATAATCTGATAAAATGGATACAAATCTATTCTTAAAAGTATTATTTCAGGGAATAATATTTTAAGATAATTGGGAAACATCTAAATATAAATTATTTAAATGCAAATGAAAACAATTATATACCATTATTTGATTAGATCTCTATTGACTCTTTTTGCCAATAAGTTTAGGTTAATTTGAGTCACTATGCCATTTATGCTACAGATTTAAATATTTTAAACATTTTGCATTATCATAAAATTTAGTTTTTCATCTTTTGAAATGATTTTAGCATCAAAATTCTATCATAAGCATAGTCACTGAATTCAATTAATCTTTTTTAAATGAATGAGAAAATGCATTTTGTAGTTTCAGGCGTTCTTAGATGACCAGAAGTCAGGTCTTTGCTCTCCCTCAAGGTATTTTTGACTGTGGCTTTACTTTGGTGAGTAGAACCCCTTAACATAGCAGTCCCCAAACCTTTTGACACCAGGGACCAATTTCGTGAAAGACAATTTTTCCACAGATGGGTTGTGGGGGTGGATGGTTTGGGGATAAAACTGTTCCATCTCAGATCAAAAGGTTCTGATCAAAGCTTTTGATCTCACACCAAAAGGTGTGTCCATCGCTGCTCCAGATGGTTGCTACCTGCAAGTGGATGATTGATGCTTTTGCCAAGACTGTTGCTACCAGCAGAAGGATTGATGAAGTCTCACTTGGTATCTCTAACTTTTTTTGTCTGCTCAGAAATGTGTACTATGTACGCTCTTGAAGCTCACAGGAGTTTAGAAGCACAAAAGCTTATCTTTGGACTTCAGGGATGAGACCATCACTTACTTTCTGTGGAAAATAGACAGTTTTCTCTAAAGAGATTGATAGAGAGAGGACAACTCAGGATGATTTCGTCTCAGTATTTCTCT
This sequence comes from Symphalangus syndactylus, assembly GCF_028878055.3. Taxonomy (NCBI): domain Eukaryota; kingdom Metazoa; phylum Chordata; class Mammalia; order Primates; family Hylobatidae; genus Symphalangus; species Symphalangus syndactylus. The sequence goes on along the minus strand of NC_072428.2, from coordinate 135,299,907 downwards.
TACCTAAAACCTGTGAAACGAAACACACATCAGAATATCTTATGTAGGTGCAGGGTCCCTTGACGGAATCTACCATCGTGTCATTTAAGCACCTCAACCCAAACCCAGTCCTTGCTCATAAATGAAATCTAGAATTTTTGAGTCATAATCTTCTAGTCCTTGGACTACACATTAATTCAGTCTGACATTTCTCTCAAGAAGTATGCCTTACCAATATTTCCCATCATGATTTTCACACAGAATCAATCAGCAATTATGATGTGGGTTTTTAAAAAAATCCCTTATTTGAAGCCTTGAAACTGGGTTATGAGCGTAACCAAAGTTTTTTAGATTTTGAAAAGGTAATACAGCCCATACGCTGTATACTACCCTTGAAGAGCCTGAGGCTGCATCATGTAATGAAACACTTTGATATTTCTGTAGCAAAACATTTGAATATTCACATAAGTGAAGAACACTTACAGTTTAATATCTTTCAGGTCAAGTTTTGTCCCCAAACAGGTTTATGCAGAACTTGTGGAAATATTTTAAGTTTTTGGAGTATTTTTCTGATTTTGGAATTGTGAATAATGAATTGTGGAACCATATTTTGACCTCTAATTTACTGTATTGAGGTTTTATTTTTTCCTCTGTTCTTTGCAAATAGATTATTTTATAGAAAATTACTTTATCATTGGATGTTAAAAATTCTAATAGGCACATAATACAGATACTACGCTGATACTAAAAGCCATACAAAACTACCTGGTAGAATTTTTGGTGGTTGTTGTTGTTGTTGTTGTTGTTACAGAGTTTGAAAAACACTAATCATAAGTTTCCTGGCACATGTTTAGGCAAATAAGAATTGCTACTAAGAATAGATTTCTATGAAAAGATGTGCAACTTCCACAAAATCAAGGTGAACATTTATGCTGCATTAAGAACACAACTGAATACCTCTTTGGATTAAAATCACAAGTCAGTACTATAGGCCAAGTCAATTTACTAAGTCACAAAAGAAGAAATAAATAATATGATGTCATTTCCTAACTCATTTAAACATATACATAGTATCCAGATTCACTGTGTTCAGCTCTGAAAGCTAGTTATTGTCAAAGAGGTGGTGACATTTTCCTCAGGATCCAATTTCTATGGCATTACTAATCCTTCATAATGTATTCATCCTCAAGGAGAAACAAAAAGGCAATCTCATGGCTTTGTGACGTCTAAATTATTCTTGTCCTGTGTTCCTTGTATGTATCTGATTGCATTTCTAAACTCCCATTCATCTTGTCCTATGTTTTCCTCCTATTAAGAGTGGGTATCTTAAGGTTCTTTTTAATATTTTGTAGAATTTAAGGTTTTTTAAGTAAACTAAAGATAAACTTCAAATATCTTGTGGGCCATGAGTTTTAGCTGAAAAGTTATTTTCAATAAAAGTATGTGAATGTATCCATTGTATTCAGGATGATTTAATGTAATCAATGTTGAATTCAAGAATATGTAATGTGATGACACTGCTTTGATACGTACACTCATAAAAAATATAAATATTACTTATACCTTTTTGGGTCATCATTAATATCGCCATTATTTAAGCACAGTCCAGGTGTTATTTAATTAAGAAAAAGATAGTTTACTGGTCTTTGCAGGGGAAAATGTTGAAATCAGATGTGTGTGTGTGTGTGTGTGTGTGTGTGTGTGTATGCCTGTGTACATGTCTGTGTTTATGTTCTTCAGAGATAAAATCAGCAATTTTATCTCTTTTAAGAGGTTCTGTCTATATAGAAATATTTAAAACACTTTACACAGAAAAGATACTATTTCACCATGTTTACTCTTTGTCCTAAGAACATATTTTTATAAGCTTTTCATGTGTGAAGCAACACAAAACGTCAGTTGAGGAGACAGACTAAAAATCTGATGATACTCTATAATCATTGAGTTTTAGATATAAAAGGAACTTGATAACCTAATAAGATTTAACCAGCAGCTTGGGGCTTTCACACTACATGGCTGTTAAAATCTTGCTTGAAAAATTTAATTAAGAAAAACTTCATTAAACTTTATTTTTCATTTTGTATGCCCAACAGTTGAAATATAATTTCCTAAAAGTACATGCACTGTACAATTTTCTTGCTAGCTTAATACATCAAGTTATTCTCACTATTTGCTTTGCTACCTTGTTTAAAAATATCAAGTACTCTCTAGACTTTGCCTCTCTTCTTCTTCCCATTCAATGTCTTGTTAACATTATATATAAAATATATTACCTATATATATTCCATAATATATATCCTCCATATATACACAGATACATATGTCCTTCAATGAGCACATTTTAATATGTCAATATGCAAAAATATGCCCCCTTCATTCAACAAAGTAAAGGAAAACCTCAAGGTAAGTCTCTTTCCTTGTCTGAATGTTAGATTTCTACAATTGTACTCTAACATCTCACACAGTGACTAATTGTAGGGGCTAAAAAATACTTTTAGCTGGAAAGTCAAAGTATGGAGTGACACAGATCTGGAGTCAGTTGTAATTAAATGGTCTTTATAACAGAAAATGTTGACAATCCTAATCTGTCCCAAAACTCATGTTTTTAGAATGCCATTTTACATGTGTATCTACATACATAATTCAGCATTTACCATTAATTCATTTTATACTAGTTATTTTAAAAATAACTTTAATACTGCTTTTATTTATCTTAGCTGTTGCTATTAGTTTTACCAATAAAGTCAACATGACTTTGTGCCTTACTCCAAGTTTCCAGAAGTGTGAGATAACAATATCAAAGTCAATCAAACATTGATAACAGAAGGCTAGAGATATGTTCTCAAAGATAATTTAGTTGAAAATGCCCCCTGTGTGTGCATACACACACACACACACACACACACATATGAGGCCATATATTTTATATTATATATATATATGGCCTCATATATATAATACATAATATAAACATAAACATATACATATGTGTGTATGTGTGTGTGTGTATATATATACATAAATATAAATTTGGCCTCAGAGTTGCTGAGGCAGGCTAGATAGTCAAGGAAGTGACCATGTCCTTGGGATGTGGCAACTGTGGAGTCCACACCATCAACGCAGTAAGTCCCAGCATTTTCACTCTATTGAAGCTCATTCAAGTAAGCTTTCTCCAGTAGGGGACTTCCCCTGTAGAGAGCATGCGTATTTTGATTTTACCTGCCCTCAAGCTGACCCTTTGCTGATGCTAATAGTAAAAAAAACCAACCAACCAAACAAACAAAAAACCCTGGGTGGATATTTAACATGCTAATGAGACATGCAATGTATGAACAAGCATGTACAGCTACAGCAAATGTGCACCCAGAGGACCACCCAGAACATGCTTACTGGTAACGCCCTTTCCCATCCCCTTATGAATAATCATGTAAGACTCCTATAAAGGGCATCTCCCTAGTGCCAGTCTTTGCTGTCTCATCCTCATGAGGGGTCCACCCCAAATCTCTCAGGGTGTACTGTCCATTCTGCACCTAACGTTCAGAACATTCATTCTCCTTTGCAATAAATTGCTCTATGTTGCATCTCCTTGGCTGTGTGTCTCTTGTTCAAATTATTTTAAACTAAGAAGAGCCAAGGTTTCACAACAGCCATCAACTGTGCCACAGAAGTTGCTTTAAAAATTTAAGAATGAATGAATAGTAGAATGAACATTAAGACCTATTGCTTCTGATTCCTAATTGTAATTTCTTACTTGATGTTGCTACTTCCTTTACATTAATGAAATAGTCTCGCTGATATGGTATGGCTCCAGGTTCGCACCCAAATCCCACGTTGAATTGTAATCCCCATAATCCCCATGTGTCAAGGATCATGGGAACGTTTTCCCCCAGGCTGTTCTCATGATAATGAGTGAGTCTCACGAGATTTGATGGTTTAATAAGCTTCTGGCATTTCCACTCCTTCCACTCACTCCATCCTGCCGCCTGTGAAGAAGGTGCCTGCTTCTCCTTTGCTTTCTGCCTTGATTGTGACTTTCCTGAGGTCGCCCCAGCAATGTGGTACTGTGAGTCAATTAAACCTCTTTCCTTTATAAATTACCCAGTCTCAGATATTTCTCCATAGCAGTGTGAGAACAGACTAATACATTGGCAAATATTGAACATTTGAGCCCTATGCTATGACTATTAAAAGAAAAAAGTGACTAAGTAGCTTACACTTTTGTGAGGGTACGATGAGGGGGATGGCATTAAACACACAAGCAGGAATTAGAGTAGAGAGCTACAACCTTGTGTAATAGATTTCTAGTTCTGATTAGGGTGAGGGAAGATTAAGGGGCAAATACCAATACTTGTGAGCCTGATGAATTTTCATAATTAATCTATTAATATTTTATTAGATCAAATAAGAGGCACCATGTTCCTATTTGTTTTTATATCTGAAGCCCTTTGCATAATACTTAGGACACTGGAGGCATTGCAAAAAAAAAAAGTGTCAGATTTAATTTTATTTACTTAAATTATCAGGCACTGTGATAATGACTGGGATATAAATAACAAATAGTGCTTTTGCCAGGGAAGAAACAAAAACAGCAACATAAGATACTTTTTTTTGACAAAATCAAGATATCATAAGTCTACTTTTACTTGTTTTTTTTTCCCCCATAAGCCGATTCTTGAATTTCTCACTTAGGTCCAGAAATTGATATTACTGGTAAATTAAAAAAAAAAAAAAAAACCACCCTGTGTCCCACTGAAGCCACTGAGGGACAGTGTGAGACAGGAGGGAAATATATACGGAGACCATGTTTCTCTGTAAAGTTTCCTTAACATTACTTTATGTAGGACTCACTTTGGAGGTCCAAAGACTTCTGCAAAGTTATTAACTACATACCGAAGCACCACATGGAGAATGTGACCTGTATTTTCTCCCCCAGCAACTACCCCACCTCAGCAATCCTAATACAGGAGAACCAGAGAAGATGATGGTACTGGTATTGATTTTAAGTATCCCCAAATCATGCTGTAAAATACACAGCTAAAATAGAAAAACCCAAAAACCTATGAAAACATCTGCACACAAACTAGGTGACGATTTTACTTCATAAATTCCCTTATATGAGCGGATGAGAGTAGTAGTAGAGGCAATGATAACTATAACGCCCACCTACTATCACCATTTCCTTAAGAGAAGTAGATTTTAAAAGGGAGCACTTTATATTCTTTCTCACTATTATAAGTATAATGGATTTTATATTTGCCTTTTTTTTTTTTTTCTTTTTTTTTTTTTTAGGCCGATTCTTGCTCTGTCGCCCAGGCTGGAGTACAGTGGCATGATCTCGGCTCTCTGCAACCTCTGCCTCCAGGGCTCAAGCCATCCTCTCACGTCAGCCACCAGAGTAGCTGGGACTACAGATGTGTGCCACCATGCCCAGCTAATTTTTGTATTTCTAGTAGAAATGGGGTTTCACCATGTTGTCCAGGCTTGACTGGAACTCCTGGCCTCAAGTGATCTGCCCACCTTGGCCTCTCAAAGGGCTCCCGATTACAGGCCTGAGCCACTGTGACTTGACTGACTTTGCGTAAAATATGTGTAAGATCTTTATTTGGATTATTCCAAATATTTTTAAAGATTATTTTTAAAGAACCTGAGTGAGTGAATACATTGGTGGGGATGCCAAACACTAAAATGGTATTAATCATCCCCAAACAATCCATGAAAACATACGATCTTAAAATCTTCTCGCAGGTAATATTTTTACTTGAAAAGGTAAGTCTAGAATTTATGTAAAAGAAAAAAGGACTGGGAAGATATTTTGAAACCTACAAGAATAACAGCATATGGCTATTTAAATTGCTACATATTTGATTTTTATAAAAGTGTAATAATTAAGACTGTAATTATGTACATGGAAAATTAAATGGGTAAATGAAACTTAAAAACAAATCTAAAAATTGACCAACTAGGCCAGGTGCACTGGCTCACACCTTTAATCTCAGCACTTTCGGAGGCTGAGGTGGGCAGATCACCTGAAGTCAGGAGTTCGAGACCAGCCTGGCCAACATAGTGAACCCTCATCTCTACTAAAAATACAAAAACTAGCCAATCATGGTGGCAGGTGCCTGCAGTCCCAGCTAATTGAGAGGCTGAGGCGAGAGAATTGCTTGAACCTGGGAGACGGAGGTTGCACTGAGCAGAGATCACGCCACTGCACTCCAGCCTGGGTGACAGAGTGACACTCTGTTTCAAAAAAGAAAAAAAAAAAAAAAAACGGAGAAGAAGAAGAAAATGGAAAAAAAAAAAATGACCATCTATGTATGAGAGCTGGATCTGTTAAAAAAAAAAAAAGAAATAATAGAAATAACTGAAGAAAGAATTGATTTCATTTATATTCCATGAGAAAGCTCAAAAAACTATGTTTTCATAAACTTAATCACGTTATAACTCTTATTTCCAATGCATGTTTTGATGTATTAATAGTGTACTTGGCCGGGCATGGTGGCTGAAGCCTGTAATCCCAGCACCTTGGGAGGCTGAGGCGGGTGGATCACAAGGTCGGAGTTCGAGACCAGCCTGGCCAAGATGGTGAAACCCCATCTCTACTGAAAATACAAAAATTAGCCGGGCACAGTGGTAGGTGCCTGTAGTCCCAGCTATTCAGGAGGGTGAGGCAGGAGAATCACTTGAACCTGGGAGGCGGAGGTTGCAGTGAGCCAAGATTGTGCCACTGTACTCTAGCCTGGGTGACAGAGCGAGACTCCATCACCATCTAATAAGAAAAAAAAAAAAAGTGTACTTTACTGGAGTAAAGAAACAGCCTCTAACAACTGGTTTTCACTTTTAACTCTACCTGTTGCTTTTTTCTTCATAACAATTTTCAGTGATCACCAAAAACAGTTTGCTTTTACCTGGCAAAGCCAATGGTACACATTCATAGTCCTGTCTCACGGCTACATCATCTTTTCTCCTCTCTGCCATAAAATAGTTCACAATGACCTTAATCATGTTGACATTCCACACAATATTACACTGGTCCTCCACGTTGATGATGTTTGGATGACTAGATATGTTGAACCGGAATTAATAAAAGTTGTAATGTTTTCATGACAAGTTATATGTAAATCAAAGGGTAAAAGATAAATCTCACCAACATTTAGACATCTACCACTTCACTGAAGTTTAGGGGGGTCTAATAGTCTCTGGAATGTGAAGCTATTCCAGGAAAGATGAAAGAAAGTCATGGCAACTTATATTACCGTCAAATAAGAGATGAAATGCCTGGAAGGAAATTTTTTTTGGAGGCAACATATACCATGTTCAAGTGTGCTATTTCAGCCCATCTACTGAATCACTTTTAAGGATGCCAGATTTGAGTGCTGATCAGAGCAAGGCAAGGCTCTCAAGCAAGTTCAGGTTATAACGCAAACTGATCCCTCTTTGCCGTTATGATCCACATAATAGCTAAAGTGTCTGTGACAAAGAAGGGTTCTGTATGGAACCTCTAACAAGAACCAACAGAGAATCTCTGAGTAGCTTTTGGGTTTCTTGAAGAAAAACCCACACCTTTTGTTTTTTTCTCCTGATTTGCTAATGGGCTTCAGTAGAGAATGAATAGGTAAGCATATGGCTTCAGGTGACAAGGAGACCTGAGCTGCTCATCATAATCATAAAATTAAACAATTCATACGTCCACACGATTAGGCATGTGCACCATGATCCATCAAGTGGAAATAGTATATAAGAGAGACGAGGCTTAGGCAGGTCTGGAAGGCACAAATAATTTCCCGGTACAAGTAAGTCACTTCCCTTTGGCACTGATTTCTCTACTTTTTCTTTCTTTTCTTCAATATAAGCTTATGCATTTGGTTTCATGGAGAGTTTGTTTTTTATAACCAGGTGATAAAAGAGGAAGAAAAAAAAACCCTTGAATTATAACCATCTCTGAAGATATGCTGTTACCATTTGAAAGGGGACAGTTGCTTCCCTCTCAAAGTGTAGCTCAGAAAGACTGAAGTGAAGAAAAACACTTCCAATGGGAAGATTTTCAAGTGGTTACATTTTGTAGCCCATGTTTTCTGAAAAAGATTACATTTTGTAGCCCATGTTTTCTGAAATAAAGACCGCCAGAAATATGATTTTTAATGGATTCATGTTTGCTTGCTATTGGTTTGGCTGGATGGTGATGGATGGGAAGGATTAGGGTTAGAAAATTGGTGATAGGGAAGTCTAGGGAAGAAATGTGTTCATGAGCTGCTCAGAATGAGCAGACAGTGAAGATATTCATGTCCTATTTGAATGCTCACCCAGAGATGCTCCTGCGGTGGACAACACGGCACGTTCTGTGGATGTCAATAAGCCTCTTGCTCAAATCATGCCAGGGTTTTCCAGTGATTACTCAATGGGTTAATGAACAGAGTGGCCATAGTGGCAATTAATTGCATGGTCATGAAGCTTCAATGGTAACATGATGGTGGTTAAGATATTCCACAAGTCCATGGATGGTAATACTGACACAGTATTATAGACGGGAAAGGGAAATGCATATCCCAGAATACGTCCAGTAATAACATAATTGTATTAACAGCATCACTTCTAATCAATTAGTTAATTGCAATGCTAAAGAAGTGCCACAATGGGCTTCTGGCTATGTAATTAAAAGGCCTTTCCGTGTACCCTATCACACAGAAGTGCTTGGCCTCATTGAAGGTTGGAATGGCTTAATAAAGATAAGAGCTGTGGTGTCAGTTAAGAGTCAATGACCTAAAAACACATGATAGAACAGGAGTCTTATAGGATGCCGTATATATTTTATATCAGAGACCATTACATGGTTCTGTCTCTCCTACAGCAAAAATACATGGGTCTAATAATAAAGGGGTGGAAGTGGAGAAGGTTTCTCTCACTATTCTACTTTATTTTACACGTCAAATTTTTGCTTCCAGATTTGGTAACCTTGAATTCTGCTTGTTTGGGAGTCTTCATTTCCAGGGGGCGAATGCTTTCACAAAGGGATGTAACAGAGTTTTTATTGTACTATAATATTACACTCTTTCCTAAGCATTCTGTGCTCCTTTTTCCAGTAAACCAATTGGAAAATAAGGGACTACTTTACTGGCTAGAGTGACTGATTCCAATTACCGAGGGGAAATTGGGTTGCTGTTAACAGTGGGAATGGGAAGACTATGTCGAAAAGTCAGAAAATTCTCTGAGTAGCTATAAGTCTTTCCTTTCTCATTAGTAAAGTTCCACAGAAAACTACAGTAACTGAAATAAGTAAAACCATTGAATATTGAGACCCTTTAGGAATGAAGGTTTCAGTCCTTCCATGAGGTAAGGAACTTTAAGCTGTTGAGGTTTAGATTTAAGGCAAAAGACACATAGGAGAATTGAAGGCAACGATAATTAACAAGAGTGGCCTTGGATCAATGACAGAAATAAAAAGAATAGAAACTTTACATAGTTTATCCTTGCTTATAATATGAATATATTTGATATGCACATATGAAATATTTTCTCCTCCCGTCTTTTTCTGAATTATTTTATACAAGCTTGTGGGTTGCTAACTCTACCATTTAGTGTTAAGTAAGATAATGTTCAATGAGTCTGTAACTAAATTTGAGGAAGCCATGAATACAATTGTTGGAATTCCATGTCTCCTCATTTGGGGGAAAGGGTAGGCTCGTCATTACTTATATGAAGAAGAGATCCAACTTAACAGGTGGAAACAGAGTTATTTTGACGTTGTATATATGTCTACATTCATGTAGAATTGAATGTGTTGATGATGAATGGCCAAACGGGTGGACTGTGCCAGTTGTAATTTATTTCCTTTCAGCTTCAAACCCACCCATGTTTGCCATGCTTTGTGATGCTGAAACTGGACTCTTCAAACTACAGTACTCTTATGCCAGCTGAATCAATATTAGGCTCTGCAAATAGAGGACTCTAGAAGGACTTTGCCAAACCAGAAGATAAATAGTAGACTTTTTTTTTTTTTTGAGTGTTCTCTTTTTCATGCAACTCTGAGTGGATAGGCATGCCAAGGTCCCAGAAAGATTGCTATAGTCACATGCTGTTTTTGCAGTTTAGGGTGAATGTCCACTCAACCAGTTTCTTTGTTACCACATTGACAGATAGTCTTGGCTCACACAGCTCAACAGCTGAAACATTTCTAGCACAACAATCAATGTTGTAAAGTTTTATCCTCATACTTTGGTGGTAGCCCCTAATCTCATGGCACAGTGGAGGCCAGTGTTCTTGTCACCACAGTCTTGGGCAGTATATTTCTGTGACAACCATGTCCTCTCCTCAGCTCTCTAAATATTAGTTTTTCTGTTCTCCCTCCTTCAAATTTCCCAATTCCTTTCTTATTAACTTTCCCACATCGTCCGGGGGTGAATATCCACTCAGCAGAAAATTCCTCTATACCCATTTATAACTACATATTGCCTAGTTAAGAGTCTTATTCCCCCTGTTCAAATTATTGGACCATAGTTGATAACCAGGAACATTCAAATTAAAAGAGCAATAATGTACTGTTTGACATTTAGCTGATTCCTAAAATTTTAAGACTCTGAAAATGCAAATTTTTGGCAAGAATAGGAGAAAAAATAGAATCCCTCATATACTAGAAGTGGTCATAGAAATCGCAACAACAAATTAGAGAAACCAATAAGAAATGTCTAGGAAATTTGAACATGTTCATACACTGAGTCTCAGCCATTCCATGCCTGGCCATGTTTTCTAAAGAAATCTCTCTTCATGTGCACAAAAGAAATATATGCATAGAAGCATTGTTTTCAAAAAAGATAAAATTGGAAACAACCCAAAATTTCATCACTATTAGAATAAACAAACAAAGCACAGTATATCTAATAATATATAACAGTAAAAGTTAAACTAATACATAAATCAAGATCAATAAAATTTACAAACATAATATTGAAAGAAAACAAGCATAATAAAGATTATATTTAATTTTAAAATTGCAAAACAATATTTTGAATACATAAACATATGTATTTACATATACTACATATACACATATGGTAAATAAACACATATATTTATATTATAAAAACAAGCAAGGGAATGAAAATACTTCTGTGTAAATGTAAGAAGAAAATGGTATTGTGAAAAAGAAAAATAGGAAGCTTTTTATAGGAAACTTATTTGGCACGTCTATTAATTTAAAATGAAGGCTAAATTCTCCTAAGATGTTTTCCCTTATCTCTTACCTAGAAAACAATAAGCTCATCATATTTAAGCAGAAAGATTTCCAAGAATGTATTATGCCCTCCTGTTTTTACACAGTAAATAATTCCCTGAGTGGTATCATTTCCTATCTAACATACAGCATAAGGACTATAGTTAATAATAATGTATACTCGTAATTTGCCAAGAAGATTTTTGAAACTTTTACCACAAAAATGGGGACAGTAACTCTGTGAGATAACAAATATGTTAATTTACTTGACTGAAATGCCCATTTCACTATGTATAAGTATGTAAAAGCATAATGTTGTACAGCTTAAACATACACAACAAAATAAATAAATTACTCTGTCATCTTCTCACTTTATTTCTTTAAATTTAGCTCAGATATTTCTTCTTTTAAGAAGCCTGTTATGACTTCTTTAAGTCTAAATTTAGTGCTTCTTCTTCATGGGAGTACCTTTGCTTTAACGTCTGTTATTCAGTATTTGTACTTGTTTGTCCTCTCACTAATCTAGACATCTATACACATTTGTCTCTGTTTTATTTTTAGTGATAATGCTATACCTGGCATGGAGAAATTACTAAGAGTTATGAATGCAAGTTAAGATTATTTTGGATAATGTGAAACTTACGAACACCTACTTTGGACCAAGATCTGAAAATTATAAATCTTTTACATAAAAACAAGTCACAGTAGAAACTTCAAAGTAAATTATCTACATTGATTATAGGCATTCTGGTTTTTAAAGTATTTACAGAAATTCTGTAAATACTTTTTACAGAATTTACAGAATTCTGTATTTACAAAAATTCTCAGTTGTTATTTGGCAGAATTAAAGGAAAAGTTAAAAGTTTATTTATTCACTCATTCAACAAATATGTATTTAATGACTACTTTGTGCCAGATATTATGCTAGTCACTATTGGTTCAAAGATGAGGGAGACAGACATGGTCTCTTGAAGTTTATATTTTAGTAAGTGAAATCACAAAAAAACCCACAAATATATGCAATAATTATAGTAACTATCATATTATGATCATTAAAGGGACAAAAGATCAACCTTGGTTTCCTGGTCTCTGTTAAGTCACAGAATTTTTAACCCTGAAATAATTCTACCTTCTAAATTATTACTGGGTGAATTACATTTTTGTATTCATTATCACATTTTCGATTTGGATTTCTGCTACTTGTCAAAAAAAAAACAGCACCTCAGTTGAGAGTATTCACATACTTTCATGACTGCAGTTAAGAAATGGAAGACTCTTGTTCAATACTAGGTAAATATCCTGAGACAGTACAGCAATTGGCAATTTTCAATGAATCATAAAAGAAAGGTTGACTATAGAAAGGAGACACTATAGACACTTAAGGAGACTTAAGTTTTGAACTTCAATACTAAGGAAACACTTAGTATTGAACTCTTGTTCAATACTAGGTAAATATCCTGAGACAGTACAGCAATTGGCAATTTTCAATGAATCATAAAAGAAAGGTAGACCATAGAAAGGAGACACTATAGCCACTTAAGGAGACACTATAGACACTTAACTATAGAAAGGAGACACAAATCTTTGTCTACTGTTACGTTTTAACTCTTAAATATATTATAAATAATTTAAAATGAGAATGATATATTTTATTTACCCAAGGTGTTATACAGAATTTTAGCCCTCATGATTTCTACTCTGTGGTGTTACTTTTATGTTTGTGATGTTAAAAGCAAAAGGGATTTTGCAGATGTAATTAAGGTTAGAAATCAGTTGTTGTTAAGAGGGAGATTATCTAGGTGAGTCCAGTGTAATCATAAAAGGCCAGAAGAGCAGAAATCTTTGTCTGGTGGCAGAAAGAGAAGGGAGAGATATTTGAAGCACAAGTAGAAATCAAAACACTGTTGGCTTGAACATGTAGGGGTCCACATGGAAATATCAGAAGAAAATGTTGTCTTCCAACAACCAATCAGCTTGGAAGAAAAGGTCTTCAACCTCAAATTAACCATAGCCCTAACTGACAGCTCAATTACAGCCCTGTGAATCTCTGACCAGAAGATCCAGTCACACTGTGCCAGATCACTGACCTGGTATGAGATATTAAATATGTGCTGTATAAAATCAGAAGGTTTATGATGATTTGTTACAACAGAAATAGAAATAAATACACCTACTTATAATTTATATTGCTTCTCTACTTTTTATATTCCAAATTTTTATCTGGTATTATTTTCATTGGCTTATTAACTTGCACTAGCAATTCTTTTAGAGTAGGTATCCTGGCTACAAATTATCTTATTTTTCTGTCAACTGTATTTATTTTATTACGACTTTTGAAGGATGTTTCTATTGAATATAGGATACTGAGGATTTTTTCTTCAGCACTTTAAAAATGGTGTTTTACTTCACTCTCATCTTCATAGTTTCTGAAGAGAAATCAACAATCATTCTAATTGCCTTCTATAAGTGTCATTTTTCTCTGGTATTTTGTTATCGATAGTTTTTTTTTTTTTTTGCTTTAGTTTTTATTATTGGGCTAAGATATGTGTGAGCATGGATTCACTTGAGTTTACATTTGGCTAAACTTCTTGAGTTTATAGGTTGTTGTCTTTCATCGAATTTGGGGGGTTTTCAGCTATTATTTTTCAAATATATACATTTTTCACATTATCTACTGGGATTTTGATGACAGTTTTATCTTTCGATCTTTAAAAAAGATAAACTCAGTCATGATAAAATTTTTAAGAATTATTTGAGTAAGAAGCAGTTCATGAATTGGGGAACACCAACCCAACAGAGGCTTTGAGTTCTGATGACAAAGCATCAGAGACAAATATTTATGGAGAAAATGCAAAAGCACAATAAAGAAATTACTTGATTGGTAATAGTTATACAGTTGCCTTATTTGGTCTATCCTGTTGGAAAATCTCTAGCTACATAATTTTGTTTGTTGGCTGCTTTTGATCAGTTGAGCTTGAATCCTGTTTTTCTTTAAAGCATTTACAAGAAATAGCTCAAGTTAAGTTTAATTTATGTTTGCAAATCAAGCAGGGTTTAGATCGCTAACTGGGTTTGCCTGCTAAGGGCTTCTTCAGGCCTGGTCTCCATTTTAATTTACCTTATCAGGTCCATGAGTATCTACTAATAACTTTCAATCTTTTTTCCCTCTGTTTTTCAGATGGATAATTTCTACTAATATATCTTCCAGTTCACTGCCTGTTCCCTCTACCATCTCCATTGTGTTATTGAGTCAATTCAGCAAGAGTAGTTTTTTGTGTTTTTGTTGTTGTTGTTGTTGTTGTTACTGTATTTTTTCAGTTATAAAAGTTCTATTTGGGTTCTCCTCACACTATCTAAATCTTTGCTGGGACTCTGTCTTTCTATTTATTTCAAGTGTGTTTGAACTTACTTCTTAGAGCATTTTCATAACTTGTTTTAAAGTCTATCAGATAATTTTAACACCTGTGCTTTCTCAGTATTGGTGTCTGCTGAGTGTTGTGTGTGTGTGATTTCAGTTTTACTGGTTCTGAATATGTTGGGTTAGTTTAGATTGTATGCTAAACGTTTTGTATATTATGTTTTGAAGCTCTGGATATTGTTTAAACATTATCAAGAGTGTTGACCGTTTTTGTTGTTGCAGGCTAACCACCTGATTGGATTTGAGCTACAATTTGTAACCAGTCTTCTCTTTTGGTTGTGGTGTCCACCTCGATTACATTTTCAAAGTCTTTTCAGTGCTATTTGGATGTGTTCTGCATGTGCACTACCCATTGGATAGTCTGGAACCTGGGCAGTGGTTTCTGTCTTAGTTCAAATCTCAAATACTTTGCATGCTGCATTAGATTAGCTTTACATACATTCAGCTTAGAGGTGATCTCAGAAATTCATAAATGGCTATGAGGTTGCTGTCTTGAGCTTTTACCTCTCTGTGATATCTCTAACATATTCTAACTCCCTGGGACTCATTTTTCTGTCTTCTTGCCAGAAAGCTATGGTTTTATTCACTCACTCACTATGTACTTCCTGAAAATGCAACCACATCTAAGGTCAAATAGCACGACACAGAGAGAATAAAAACACTGGGCCAGGCGCAGTGGCTCACACCTGTAATCCCAGCACTTTGGGAGGCTGAGGTGTGTGGATCACCTGAGGTCAGGAGTTCAAGACCAGCTTGGTCATTATGGCGAAACCCTGTCTCTACTAAAAATACAAAAATGAGCTGGGTGTGGTGGTGGATGCCTGTAATCCCAGCTACTTGGGAGGCTGAGGCAGGAGAATTGCCTGAACCCAGGAGAAAGAAGTTGCAGTAAGCCGAGATCATGCCATTGCACTCTAGCCTGGGCAATAAGAGTGAAACTCCATCTAAAAACAAACAAATAAATAAAAAAACAATGGAAGCTGGACCCGTCCTATTGGGACTCCAGTTTCTCTGATTAGAGTGGAAGAGCTTCTTTCCTCAGAATTTCAAGTGACTGCTTCTGCTGCAACTGTTGCTACCACCACAATCCCTGTAGCCAAACTACTTTAGAGCTAGTGGCATGTGAAAGAAGATAAAACACATGGGAGAAATTTTCTCACTTTTTCTAAATTTAGGAGCCTCCTTTCCTTAAGCCAGAACTACATGGCTTCTGTTGGAGTTATCTCTTTACCGCCAGTGCCAACTTCCTGGTTTTGGGTGACCTTACATCCAGGCCAGGGCATACTGGAGGAAAAGTAGTGGTAAACTCACAGCCAGGTTGGTGAGTGTTCATCTCCAAATAGCTGCTCTATGCATTATGTCAAGGTTTTACAGTGCATTCAGTGGGAGAGACAGGGTGGAGTGTGCTGATTCCATTGTATCTTGGAATGGAACTATTGTGCTTGTAATTTTAAGACTTAAAAAAATTTAATTTACGGTTTTCAAAAATTTCATAAAAATATATATTTAATAGGGGTGTTTCCTTGTGATTTATTGCATTGTCTTGCAGGTAGACGGAGTCATCAAGAACTGGCTGGTGAAATTCAGTTCACAGTAAATGTACCATGATAAATGACAGATAGTCTGATACTGACTGAAAGTGAATAAAAAGAAAAACACCTTAAAAGGGGATAGACAAAATGAGGAATAATCTAAAATATCTTAAAAATATTCAGTTGAAGGTCAATATTTTTGCAATAAATATTTTACAATCCCAAGTGAGGATACAATATAACTACAACTATTCAAAAGAAAACAATCATTACCAACGGAAATAATTTTTTTTTAAAAATGCATATAAAAGAACAAAATTATTACCTTTTCTTTAGAGCATGTTTCTTGACTATCTCTTTGGAAATATAACAATTCCTTGTTCCAACCTAGGAGTGTATCTTTTCAAATCCAACAGGTAAAGATTATACACATCAGCATTCCAAAAATTAAATAATATATTTGAGGTTGATTTGCTGATAGTTGATGTGAGAGAGTTGAGGCAGGGCTCTATCCTCCATCCACAATTGCTGGTACAAGGCTCTTGTTCTACAAATACCTTAGTCATCTATTTTACTTCCTTGACTTTCCTCTCTGTTCTGCCAAATATTTCACTCTATTATTCTCTTCCGTTTTCTTTGTGGAACACTACTGATGCTAACAGGAGAAGGTACCACCATTTGACGCCCAAAGGTAACAAATTTTCACCTTTATCCCTCTTTTTAATCAATGAGACTTGAAGACAACTTAACTCCTCTCCTGCTGACCTCTCCTGTAAAAGTTTCGACATATTTCACTCTCCACATTCAGTAGAGGGAGACCATCTTTAATAATATTTGCTTCTCCCTACACTTTCCAAAAAATGGCATATCATTTGATTCATAGTTTTCTCTACTTGCTATCAATTGGAGCAATTTTAAGCATTTTCATTATCAGTGCCCTTCACAATCTCACAAGTTTCTAACTTCTACAACACTACAGACATTCATCTACATTGTGGAACAACCAATCACAGCCTGGCACGTGTGGGCCATATGGCACAATATCATAGTCTCAAGAGTTCAGATTCATTGTCTTCGATTAACTACAATTCTCAAAGTTATTTAAAGACATTTAATTTTTTCCTGGAAAGTATCACCCACACTTCTGATATCCTGGAGTTCTGTCTCAGATTACTTGACTTATTAGTTGGAATCAGGAAACAAAGAGTAGTTCTCTGCATAAAATTGGTTCATTCAGTTCTAGTTTCTGTTCCTATGGTAGCCGTTATGCTGACACTGTAGAGAATGTCATCTTTCAGAGAGATATCACACAGTACTTATGAGGAGATAACATACCTAATCATCAATTTAGACCTCTGAAAATATACTCAAAATAAATAAGATACTTGTGTGTGGAAAAATACATTAACAGTATGTTTTAATATTTAAAGTAATATTCAGGCCTAGATGAAGTAGACACATTCCCCAATTCCTGCTGAGTTCAGCTAAAAATTCCAGATAGTATCTATAAGTCGTACGTATAAAGGCTCTGAATAGTGGAGAGAAAAAGGCAGACTGACTAGGGACTCCAGCACCTGAGAAAGAGCACACCTGTAAGCGTGTTGGGTTTCCCTTTTGCCTCACATATCCCAGACTGGATGCTAGCAAAGCCATCAACCCCAAATGCCAGTGGAGCACACAAAAATAGGTTCCTAGGAAAGTCTTGTGTTTTTAACTAAAGGACAATGACAGGAGCAATGTAGCAAGACCAAAAAAATTTTTGTTTTCAGAAAATAACTACCTTATCACAGAAAACACCATGGAAAATTCTGCAGCCCAAATGCCAATCCTGTAAGAAATTCCACTGGTCTCATGTAAAAGAAGACTGAGTGAAGAGCTGGGTGTTTCATCCTTGTCAGTCAATAACCAACCCTGCCTCTGCTCTACAGTGTTGGTGGAGGCCATGTAGGGATCCCAAGCTTTCATCCCCCTTCCCCAGCGGTAATGAGGCACCCCTACCCCTCCTTGCTCGTGTCAGAGGAGGCCAAATGGAAAGCTGGAAACCTCACCACCATCCAATGGTAACAAGCCACACTCCACTACCATCTTGCCAGGAGAAGCTATATGGGGAGCAAGAACAAGGGGCATCTCCTCCAGCCAGCAGGTTGGTGTCTCTGCTTAGGAGTAGCAAGGCACCCATACCCATCTCTGCGTGTCAAAAAGGTCGAGGGAAAAACCAAGACTATAGCCTCCATCTTTAGTAACAAGGCAGCACCCCACCTTCTTCCACTGGTGTAATGTTGGCACAAGCCTGCTAAAACATGAAATTTACATAATATTCAGAGTCTTAAAACATGATGAGCAAAATGCCCAGAATACAATAAAAGATCCTTCGTCATGACAACAGCAAGAAAAATCTCAACTTGAATAAGAAAAGATAATCAATAGATGCCAAAACCAAGATGGTGCAGCTATAGGAATTATCTGACAAGGATTTTATTGAAGCCATCATAAAAATTTTTAATGAGCAAATATTAACATGCTTAAAATAAATGATGAAATGGAAAGTCACAGAAAATAAATCGAGCATGTAAAGAAGAATCAAATGAATATTTTAGAACTTAAAATGCAAACAACTAAAAAAATTGTTTAAAAAACTTCAATAGCAGACTGAACATCAGAGAAGGCAGAAAAAAGAATAAATGAACTTGAAGATAAAACACCAGTTAGAATGGCTATCATTAAAAAGTCAGGAAACAGGTGCAGGAGAGGATGTGGAGAAATAGGAACACTTTTACACTGTTGGTGGGACTGTAAACTAGTTCAACCATTGTGGAAGTCAGTGTGGCGATTCCTCAGGGATCTAGAACTAGAAATACCATTTGACCCAGCCATCCCATTACTGGGTATATACCCAAAGGACTATAAATCATGCTGCTATAAAGACACATGCACATGTATGTTTATTGCGGCACTATTCACAATAGCAAAGACTTGGAACCAACCCAAATGTCCAACAACGATAGACTGGATTAAGAAAATGTGGCACATACACACCATGGAATACTATGCAGCCATAAAAAATGATGAGTTCATGTCCTTTGTAGGGACATGGATGAAACTGGAAACCATCATTCTCAGTAAACTATCGCAAGGACAAAAAACCAAACACCGCATGTTCTCACTCATAGGTGGGAATTGAACAATGAGAACACATGGACACAGGAAGGGGAACGTCACACTCCGGGGACTGTTCTGGGGTTAAATGACGAGTTAGTGGGTGCAGCACACCAACATGGCACATGGATACATATGTAACAAACCTGCACATTGTGCACATGTACCCTAAAACTTAAAGTATAATAATAAAAAAAGAATTACCTGAATAAAAGGAAAGATGGGTCATTTTCAAACATGAGAAAATCAACACTTCAAGCATTTCAATTCTTGTTCAAATTCCCATCTTGAAGACTTTAGTGACATTCCTTGCTCTGCTTCCTATTCAATCCAGGTAACTCTATGAAATTAATAAAATTTCTCAATATTGGACAAGCTTGATCAGGTTTCGTGATCCTTAATTTGTCCCAAATTTTAAGGTTCACAACTAACTCCACACAGATCTTGACACTGGCGATAACTCTTATATCTAACATACCACCTAAGCATAATTTTTCTGCTCCTTTTTACCCCAAAATTAATCTATCCAGTTTTATCACACAATTGTACCAGATTTTCTCTCTAAATTTCCTTTTGTCTGACTTTTCTCAACAAAAATTAAAATCTCACATTAACCTGACTTCTTCCTTGTCTAATAATGAGTTATTACTCAGGTTTCTACTTGCCCAGTCTGTGGAATATGGCAGTATATATAGCCCTATGTTCTTGAAATTCTGTCATTTATCGAACTCAGGAACACTGCACCTTCCTAATTTTATCCCAGCATTTGCACTGCTCATACCTCTTTCCTAATTTTTCTTCTACTTTAATTTCCCTGAGGTTTGAGAGTTTCCCCTCTGATCCTATTTCACTGCCCTCTTTCAAGTGGTGAAATGATCTTGTCTCATCGTTTAGGTTATTATCTCATGGCATTCAATTCTATGTCTCCAGCTTTGGCATCTCACTCCATTCCTACTTTTAAAATATAGTATGTTTGCAATTGCATTTTGGAATTTTTAATACAAATTAGAGGAGAATAAGCATTTAAAAGTTTGTTAAAGGTTATGGTGAGTTTCTTGTTCTATAAGATAAAGGGGAACGTAGTTTACTGACAAAAATAAAATAAATAGGAAAGAACCACATTCGATTGATTTAAATATACCACGAGAAGGAAATAAGATGAAAACACATTTGGAACCCGGTCATGTAAGGAAAAGAATTCCACAAAATGTGACTGACCTCTTCCCAATCCTAATTATGCTGATCCTGAAGCTACCTCTTTGCATTAATAGGGAGAAAACCCACATAAGAAATGTTTCGGGGTTTGAGGAGTCTTTCAGTATTACCTTTTCCCCCATGCATGTCTGAGAAACAAAGGCACAAAGACAGCAGATGGAACAGCCAAATATCAACTTCATTATTTATGAAGACTAAGTAGAAAAATGTAGCATAGGTGGAAAGACAAAATGGGATTGCTAACGTGATGCTTGGAACAGCTATGCGTGAAAAAGCTTCTTTTTTTTTCTTTTGAGACAGAGTCTCGCTCTGTCACCCAGGCTAGAGCGCAGTGGTGCAATTTTGGCTCACTACAACCTCCACCTCCTGAGCAAGTGATTCTCCTGCCTCAGCCTCCTGAGTAGCTGGGATTACAGGCATGCGCCACCACACCTGGCTAATTTTTGTATTTTCAGTAGAGACAGGGTTTCACCATGGTCAGGCTGGTCTCAAACTCCTGACCTTGTGATCCGCCCGCCTCAGCCTCCCGACGTTCTGGGATTACAGGCATGAGCCACCACGCTTGGCCAAGTTTCAGGTCTTTATAAGTGAAAATGCAAATTTTAAATTTTCAAAAAGTGGTTTACTACTCCCTGTTGAAAGTAAAGGAAGAAATTTCTCTCCTCTTGTTTCTTAGAGCATTTGCTTTGGAACTTGTCATTGTAAGTTTTCTCTGTATCTTTAAACTATAAGTAAATATTTGTAAAAGCTAAATAAACCTCCTGCAAGCTGTATAACCAGGGTATGTTTTTTTCAATGACCCACAAACCGCTGTTTAAAATGTAATCATCCAGGGAGATAGTACCTCTATCTTCCAGTTTCTGCAGAATGGTAGGAGTCTAACTTGGGAGCCCAACTTAACAAGTAGAAGCGTAGCTCAGGAGCCTAACAACTTAAGATGGGTCCTTCACGCCAAGTTGCAAAACTACCTCATCACAAATATATGAAAATTTTATTTTTCCCTTCCAAAAAGCCAATTAGCTAACACAGATGGTCACCCCAACTACCAAGTGAATTTAGGGTAAACTCTATGTGACAAATGGTGCTGTCAAGTTCTCTTACTTGAGGAATAGCTATTGTTTATTTTGAGAACATGTTTGTAATGAGTTCTATCTACTTGGCTACAAAAAATGTTTCTGTCTTTGCAATCTTAGTCAAATGCTTGTGGTGTGCATCATATTCTGGTTTAATGCTTATTTAATAATAAAATTGTTTTTTCTTCCTTCTCTGTCTTTGTGGAGAGGTTTTCTGTGTTGGGAGGGAATGTTGTTTTAAATTATATTTTTCCAGCAGTCTGTAGAACTAATGTGATTTCCAAAGTTGCTGCCTTTAACTGGCTTCACTAGAGAAGAAAGGAAGAGAGAGAGAGAAATCCCTGGTCCCCTGGATATCATATAGCGTTCATGCATCTAATTGAGAAAGAAGGACCAATAACTGTCTCCTCCACTAATCAACTATGTAACAGGAATAAAAGTTTGAGAAAGAGTACACGAGCATGGTGGTGATATTCATTATTATGAAAAATCTATTATTCATAGAATCAAGTTATCCAGAAGATTCTAAGTAAATGGCCAAGTGGTGGCACAGTAAATATTTGTGGAGGGAAAGAACGCAAATTGTTGAGGGTTAAATCTTCCCTCACTTTTCTTTATGATTTCCGTTTCTCTACCATATTCTTGGAGTCTCATCTCGTGCCTAACCTTACAGCCGAATGAGAACAGGCAACTGCTATGTATTGTATTCAGAGATTCCTATACCAAGGGAGTTAGCCACTATAACTGGTGTTTGATAGAGGTTCAAAGTCAGACACAGAGGAATAGGAAACTTTATAGTGGGAAAAAAAAAGGAAGACTTCAGATGTGCCCTGATTGGAGGTTTTGGCACCAGGAAGCTGGAGGCAGGCTAGAAGTGGGGCATGGTATATAATTGGTTTGAAGAGCATAGTTGGCTTTCTCTGGTTGATCCTAAGTTGGAAGCAGAAGAAAAAAGTAGGGAAGCTGGCCATTAGTGATAAAGTCCCAGCCATTTAGGGTTGATTTCTGTGAAGACTGTGGTTTGGTTTCCCAGGCTAGTTGCTAAAGGTTAGAAGTCTAATTTAGTATATGGTCAGCCCATTGTCTGTGTATTCAGTCTCGAACTGGCCACACCTGAGCCCATTTTTCATTCTAGAGTTCCAGAACCTACAAGGAACTCTGGATAGATTGGTGCTTCCCTTAACCTGCAAACAACATCCCAGGCCTACATGCTATTTTTGTTTCTGCTACTCCCTTTTCCACGATGCTTCCCAACATCCTCCATGACTACTTAACTCCTATTTAACTGTTAGAACATATCTCTCAAGACCCAGCGATGTCATTAGAACATCCCCTTCACTCATATCTATTCAACACTGAAGTCTCTCTTTAAACTCCCAGAATTCTGATTATCTATCCACTATCATTTCACCACATGACAAAATCTCACCTTGTTAAGATTTTTTTTTTGTCATTTTTGTCTGTTTCTCTCTTGGAGGGCAGGATTCAAGCCTTGAACTTTTTTTTGTTTGTGGCATCAAGGAGTAATGAAAATACGGAGTTTCAACCAAGAGGATGAGAATTTAAATACTAATTCTGTCATTTAATAGTTCTGCAGACTGAGATATCGAATCTTGTTTTCCTAATGTATAAAATGGAAATACTAATGAAATCTCACTAGGTGGTGAGAATTAAAAGAAAATACATATTGATGTTTCTGTCCTCAAAGAATGATTTTTACTTTCCTTTTGCATCAATGTCATTTTGTAATGTTAAAATAATGCTTGTGGCAGATAAGACTAAACCTGAACTTTATACTTGGGACCATGGTCACCTGAGAATCTAATGTTATAAACATAAAATAACAATTGGCAGTCAGGCATGGTGGCTCACACCTGTAAAATCCCAGCAATATTGGAGACCACTGTTTCTCTCTGAAACAGTGACAAAGCTTGTCACAAAACATGTTATTCACCTGCAGTCTAAATTACCAGAGGAAATAGTATCTTAATCTTCTCTGAGTAAAAACAAGGGAGAAACTAATTTGTATGATTTTTACTGCTCATGTCAGATACATATGAAGTATATTTTATTATTTTCATAGGATTTCAATATCCTTAATTTTATTAACATCACTGATTTATCTTCAGATTGTTACATTGTATTCTGTCCTTCTCCAAATTAAAAACAAACTGAACATTAAATTTGTATTAATATGCATCAGAATAATTTATAGTAAATAACATGTCTCGAGAAAAATACTTCTGAGAAGTTATGTTGACAAATCTTCAAATGAAAGAGAAAGCATACTACAGTATTTGGCATAGATGACATTAAAGTACATTCTCAATTTAATCAAAAATTAAATCTATGGAATTTTATAAATATTTTAATTATATTTGTTTTTCAGATTAGATAGCAAGGAGAAAGGAAAAGTGCATTATGATTCTTATTTTCTATAATAAGCCTATTATTTTATTACTTTTGTAAACATGGTGTACATGTATTTATTCACGTCATTATCTTGTCCTCTGATATGCAGACAGGGGTTTAGACAACAATAGCCATCAACATTATACATGATAAGAAAGAAAAGCACCTTTTTGAAGGATCATTTATATCCTGTTATTGTGGGGGCTTAATTATGGTCCCCCAAAGATGTCTATATCCTAATTCCCTGGATCTATGAATATGGTATGATATGGTTTGGCTGTGTCCCCACCCAAATCTCACCTTGAATGGTAATAATCCCCACATGTCAAAGACAGGGCCAGGTGGAGATAATTG
This sequence comes from Symphalangus syndactylus, assembly GCF_028878055.3. Classification (NCBI taxonomy): domain Eukaryota; kingdom Metazoa; phylum Chordata; class Mammalia; order Primates; family Hylobatidae; genus Symphalangus; species Symphalangus syndactylus. The sequence goes on along the minus strand of NC_072428.2, from coordinate 135,275,565 downwards.
AATTATGTGGGTGATTTCCCCCACACTGTTCTTGTGGTAGTGAATAAGTCTCATGGGAGCTGATGGTTTTTTAAATGAGAGTTCTCCTGTACAAGCTCTCTTGCCTACCACCACGTTAAGACATGTCTTGCTTCCCTTTTGCCTTCCGCCATGATTATGAGGCCTCCCCAGCTATGTGAAACAGTGAGTCAATTAAACCTTTTTCCTTTACACATTACCCAGTCTTGGGTATGTCTTTATTAGCAGCATGAGACCAGAGTAATAGATGGTATCTTAAATTCAAAACAACTTTTCAGATGCAATTAAATTATCTTATGATGAGAGTACTATGGGATACTATCCCATATGGAATGTTAACTGGATTAAATTCAATAATATATAATGGGGTTTTAAAGTGGTTTTTATATAGTACGAGCTCAAGAAATTATAAGGATGATGATAATGATGATGATGATTTCTTGCTGTCAATACGGACAAAATGCCTAACATTGAAATTTTTAGAAAGCATGCATTTAAAGATTTTTGGAATCTGATATGAAGACATTAACTTTTTCAAAATACCACTAATGTTAATACATTAAAGGTAGAAGGCAGCTCAACTTTTAGTTTATATGTATAGTGGCATGGATGGGAGATGGGTTGTGAGGGCGGTAGAGGTCAGAGCAAAGACACAGAACAGTTAAGTGAGTTGACAAGTTTTGGGAGCCAGCAAGAACAAATGTCTCAGAAACTATACTCTAATGAAAGATTAATGAGTTAATATCTACTGAAGGCAAAAATACAACTCTTAAACAGGGAAGAAATTTTAACTGCTTAAGGCAGTTTTTTAAAAAAATGTTGTTTTAAAAATTTACTTAGTTGAGAGATACTCCCATTCAAAACTTTCACTTCATCTTAATTTTGTAAAAGATACACAATTTCAGTCATTTTTATACAAAACAACTCTCAATATAGATTAGATAATTGAAATCTAAATTTCACTATTTTAACCACCTATTAATATTTTTCCAATAATCATTTAGTGTTATAGCATCTCTTTATGTTGTGATAATGCAAATAATTAGTTATAGATTATGAACAGTGTTCATTTGTCTTTCCTTTTTATTCGTGCTCCTATGAACAGCCACAAAACTTGTCCATACCATCAATACACACTTATGCTTAAGTTGTTAAACGTTTCAATAAATAATATTTATTATAATTTTTTCCAAAGTGTTTGGAAAAAATTCAGGCTGATTTTAAAATGTTTTTCTATTACCCTCTCTAAAGATTTTATTTCAACTCTAGTCACTGATCCGGCAAAACACTTGAAGCTCAAATTCTGTTAAGGATCTATGCCTGACATTTTGTTTCAAAAGGAAATTAGGAGTAATTAATCATGATAGCCTGAGGGAGTTTCCAAAGAAAAGAGTTATTTGAATATCTGACTTCCAGGCTTTACCTCCTAATTTCTTATGAATATGCATTTCTCTTTTTATAAAATAAAATGAGTATAAAAAACAAATCACTGTGGGCACAAACCTTTAATACAAACTAGTTTTAAAAAGGCTGTGCTTGGCCGGGCACAGTGGCTCACGCCTGTAATCCCAGCATTTTGGGAGGCCGAGGCGGGTGGATCACGAGGTCAGGAGATCGAGACCATCCTGGCTAACGCAACGAAACCCGTCTCTACCAAAAATACAAAAATTACCCGGGCATAGTGGAGGGCACCTCTAGTCCCAGCCACTCGGGAGGCTGAGGCAGGAGAACGGCGTGAACCCGGGAGGTGGAGCTTGCTGTGAGCAGAGATTGCGCCACTGCACTCCAGACTGGGCAACAGAGACTCCGTCTCAAAAAAAAGAAAAAAAAAAGGGCTGTGCTCCATTTTGACCTCACGTTTAAGAAAACATTAAGCAAGATACATATTGGTTGATGTACAGCAGTTACTTTTCCTTTGTCTATTTTAATTCTATTTTATGTTAGTACCATAACAAGTTCAAACTATTAAAGTAGTAGTCAACTTTTATTCTAGCATATTTGTATAATATGTCTTGTCTAAAGAAAACCACAAGGACACATCAAATAATATAGTCTATATCAAGTTCCACTTCATCACTTGGGAGCAGTTCTACTATTCTCAGCATGTGCAGATTCCATAACTTCAGAAACATTTTCAATTATTGAGATCCTAGTAGGTTTTAAAACTTTCATTGTTCTACCTGTCCCATCAACTGAGAAGGGAAAGAAGGGTGTGTTCTTCTCCTTCTTTTTCCTTAATGCAGAGTTCAAAGAGGGAGAAGGAGCAAGATTGGACTTTACCTTTTCTCTCTTCTAGGTTGAAACTTTTCCAGTGTGTTGGGGTGATTAGCAATTTTTGTGATAACGTGTTAGGTTTGCATACATTTTTAAAATTATTTTTAGTATACAAAAATTAAAGTTTCTAACAAACTACAGATGAATACTTCTAAGTCTGAAAAAAAATCAAATCATTTGTTAGAAAAATTAAGGAGCAGATTGGACAGTGATCTGAGCAAAAATGGAAAGGAACTTCAAAAATGTCAGGTCCTTGAAGAAGTAATACTAATATAAATCCCTAGTATTATGTATTTTCAACAATTATATAATGACTATTGTTGGGGTTCTATGGGACTAACTAAGTAAAGCTTCTCTTTAGTACCTAAGCCTTGGATCTGATTAAGAAATAGAGGAGTCAGGAAGATGTAAAACAGTGTTACTTAAAAATTCACTCTTCAATGATGGTAGAGCTACTCGTCCTGTAGAAAACAGAATTCGGATTGATCTGGCTAAGACATTGGTGGAATGGGAGTAGTGAGAGTAAGCATCCTCAATCTGTTCCGATTCTCAAGGGTAATGGTTCCAGCTTCTACCCATTTGGGATGATGTTGGATGTGGGTTTGTCATAGAAAATTCTTATTTTGAGATATGCCTAGTTTGTTGAGGGTTTTTAACATGAAGTGATGTTGAGTTTCATTGAAAGCCTTTTCTGCATCTATTGAAATGATTTTGAAAACAAAATGGTTTTTCTTTTTATTTCTGTTTACGTGATAAACTATGTTTATTAATTTGTGTATGTTGAATCAACCTTGCATCCCAAGAATAAAGCTTACTTGATCATAGGGAATTAGGTTTTTAACATGCTGCTGGATTCAGTTTGCTAATATTTTGTTGAGGATTCTTCCATCTATTTTCACCATGGGTATTGGCCTAAAGTTATCTCTTTTTGTCGTGTCTCCGCCAGGTTTTGGTATCAGAATGATGCTGGCCTCCTAGAATGAGTTAGGGAGGACCCTCCTCCTCAATTTTTTGGAATAGTTTCCATAGGAATAGTACCAGCTTTTCTTATACATCTGGTAGAATTTGGCTGTGAATCCATTTGGTCCAAGGCTTTTACTGGTTGGTAGGCTTTTTATTACTGATTCAATTTCAGAAATCATTATTGGTCTGTTTGGGGATTAAATTTCTTCCTGGTTCAATCTTGTGAGGTTGTATTTTTTCCAGAAATTTATCCATTTCTTCTAGGTTTCCTAGTTTGTGTACATAGAGGTGTTTTTAATAGTCTTGGAGGGATTTTTGTATTTCTGTGAGATTGGTGATAATGACCCCTTTGTCATTTCTGATTGTGTTTATTTAGATTTTCTCATTTTTTTCTTTATTAGTCTAGCTAATGGTCTCCCAATCTTATTAATTCTTTCAAAGGAATATGGGCCTGAAGTTTTCATTTTCTGTTGTACCTCTGCCAGGTTTTGATGTGTGGGGTGGCATTTAATGCTATGAACTTTCTTCTTAACACTACTTCAGCTATGTCCCAGAGATTCCGGTATGTTGTATCTTTGTTTTCATTAGTTTCAAGGAATTTCTGGATTTCTGCTTAAATTTCATTGTTTATCCTGAGATCATTCAGGAGAAAATTATTTAATTTTCATGTAATTGTATGGTTTTGAGAGAACTTCTTAGTATTGACTTCCATTTTTTATGCTATGGTCTAAGAGTGTGGTTGGTAAAATTTTTTTTTAACTTCTTCAGAATTGTTTTATGGCCAATCATATGGTTGATTTTAGAGTATGTGCCATGTGAAAATGAGAAGAATGCTTCTGTATTCTGTTGTTGTTTGATGGAGTATTCTAGAGATGTCTGTTAGGTCCATTTGTCCAAGTGTCAAGTTCAGTTCTCAATTTTTTTTTAGTTTCTGCCTTGACGACCTGCCTAATATTGTCAGTGGGGTGTGGAAGTCTCCTATTACTATGTAGTTATCTAATTCTCTTTGTAGGTCTGTAAGAACTTGTTTATGAATCTGGGTGCCCCACTGTTGAGAACATGTATATTTAGGATAGTTAAGTATTCTTATTGAATTACAACGTTTATCATTATATAATGTCTTTTTTGTGTGTTTTTTGATTGTTGGTTTAAACTCTGTTTTGTCTGAAATTAGAATAACAACCTCAGCATTTTTTGTTTGTTTGTTTTCCATCTGCTTGGTAGATTTTTCTCTATCACTTTTCTTTGAGCCTATGGATATCATTGCATGGGAGATGGTTCTTACGGAGACAGCAGAGACTTGGGCCATGCTTCTTTATCCAACTTGCCACTCTATGCTTACTTTTAAGTGGGGCATTTAGCCTGTTTATATTCAAGGTTAATATTGATATGTGTGGGTTCGATCCTGTCATCATGTTGTGAGCTGCATGTTATGAACACTTGATGGTATAGTTGCTTTATAGTGTCAATGGTCTATGTACTTCAGTGTTTTTGTGGTGGCTTGTAGTGGTCTTTCATTTCCATATTTAGCACTCCCTTAAGGAACTCTTGTAAGGCAAATCTGGTGGTAATGAATTCCCTTTGCATTTGCTTGTCTGCAAAGATCTTGTTTCACCTTTGCTTATGAAGCACTTCTGACATAGCCCCTGGCAAAGATTTCATGTTGAAGATGCCAAAAGCAATTGAAACTAAAACAAAAATTGACAAAGGAGACCTAATAAAATGAAAAGAGCTTCTGCACAGCAGAAGAAACTACCAGCAGTGTAAACAATCTAAAGAATGGGAAATAATATTTGCAAATGATGCATCTGACAAAGGTCTAATATCCAGAATCTGTAAGGAATTTAAACAAATTAAAAAGCAAAACACAAAAAACCTCATTTAAAAATGGGCAAAGAATATGAACAGACACTTCTGAGAAAACATACTTTTGACCAACAAGCATATAAAAAAATACCATACATCACTAATCATTAGAACAATGCAAATCAAAACCTTGATGAGATCCCATCTCACACCAATCAGAAGGGCTATTATTAAAAACCAAAAAAAAAACAGGCTGGCAAGCTTCCAGAGAAAAGGGAACACTTACACACTGCTGGTCAAAATGTAAATTAGTTCTGCAACTGTGGAAAGCAGTTTAGAGATTTCTCAAAGAACTTAAAACGAAACTACCATTTGACCCAGCCATTCTATTACTGAAGATATACCCAAAGGAATATAAATTTTTCTACCATGGAGACACGTGTACACATATGTTCATTGCAGCATTGTTCACTATAACAAAGAAGACATGGAATCAACCTAAATGCCTATCAACAGTGGACTGGATAAAGCAAAAGTGGTACATCTACACGATGGCATACTACACAGCCATAAAGAAGAACAAGATTGAGGCAGGAAAATAGGATCTGGAGGCAGGGAACATAATGCCAATTCACACTTCAGCTGTGAGAAAAAATATCCTCTCTATAGGGCATACACCAAGTAAATAACTTTGTAACTTTATTTCATCCTCTCCATTTACATAGGGCCTAAACCAAGTAACCAATGGAATCCTCTATAGGGTATTTAAACTCCCACAGATTCTGTTAGGGGGCCCTCGAGCCCCTATGCTTGGGCCTGCTCCTACACTACGCTGTGGAGTGCACTTTCATTTTCAATAAATCCCTTCATTCTTTCCCTGCTTTGTTTGTGTGTTTTGTCCAATTCTATGTTTAAGATGCCAAGAACCTGGACACACTCCACCAGTAACATATTTTGGCAAGCCAGCCAGGAGAAACTCCAGAAGGTAGGCCCAAAGCTTGGGATTTATTTTTCTCCTTCATCCTTTCCTTTTTGCTCCATACCGGGGAATATCTCTCTCTTTCTCTCTGTTGCCCTCTCTCTTTTTCAACCTGGGACCCTTGCTGGGCAGTGCCTAAAGAGGAAAACAACTGCAGGTTTCTGGCTGTGGCCAGGGAAACTAAAGGGGTTTCCACGTGGAGGTGCCTAACCGCCATTGCCCAGTTTGCTTAAGGGACCAGGGTCTTTTATGTTTTTCTTTTTTTTCCTTTCTTTCTTTTTCAGTCTCTCACTGGCTGTTTCCTAGTAACTCCTTGGAAATTCAGGGCAATTGGGTGGGGTCACTCCCTGGTATTGCCTGAAGGCCTTGGAATGAAAGGGAATAATTGCCCTGCCCAGAAGGGGGAAGGACTCTTTATTTTATCTTCTCCACCTGTGGTCCCTGATCCCTACATGTGGCTCAACTTGGAACAAACTTGCACATGTCTCAGGTGACTTAAACCTTCTTTTCCTATGCTAAATTTTTCCCTTTCCCTATTCAACTGGCTAATGGCAAAAGAAACCCACCCAACCTCCAGTTCCTATCATTAAAGTTCATGGAATGGGGATCATAAGAAAGTGTGGCCTTATCAAATTGTAAGAATGCTAAAAGTCGGAGATTACGCCCTGGTACCAAAGGACAGCTTATAGTAGGCTCTGGAAAGCAAAAGTGGCACCGGTGCCCACCTAAGGTCAGAGACGCCTGACACTCTAAGATTGAACCCCACAGGAGGATGCTCCGGGGGATCCTGTTGGACCTCAACCTCCCAAAAGGGGATATTCTCAGCAGAGGTTCTGAGGTCTAGTACTAAACCCTCCTGAGAATTTTCTCTCACAGATGCAATGCTGCTTGGCCCCTACATTGTTCAGAATCTGGAGTTTACTGTCTAATGGGAAAGTGGGATGGTGTTGCCTGTACCCAGGCTTTTGTGCTGCTATTCTAAGCAGGAGGCCTGGTTAACATGTGATGCCTTCCTTTGATACTGTTTGGCCCCAGTGTTCTTTGGAGTCTGGGGAGGTTTGGCCTTTAAAAATTAAACTGCCATGGAGACTGCTTTACCTAAAAATTTGGCTCAAAGCCTTCATTGGCTTATCTATTTGGGCAAAGTAAAACCAGCAAGCTTGTATTGCTATCTCCTGGCTAAGATTCCCAGCTACTGGATCTTCATTTTTTTGTGTGTATACATGTCTAGATGTGTTTATTTGTATGTACAGTTATTGTTATATGTTGTGTCTACCAAATTGGCTTACAAGTAAAAGAGGGCTCGTAAGAAAATAAGTCTAAGCAATTTTCAAGTTCATGTGACTTAAGTATTACTATATTAAACCAGCTAGCTTTAAAATTATTGGTGGAATAAAAATAGAAATGCCATCAGAATCATCAGCATACATTTTGTCTGAATTTTATATTTGTCTTTGCTAGATATTTAAAATGTCAGTGTTAATTCAAGCTGGGAACACTGAGGGCAAACCTACCTCCCATTCTATTCAAAGTCATTCCTCTGCTCACTGAGATAAATGCAGGTCTGATTGCTTCCTTTGAGAAGGCTAACCAGAAACTCAAAAGCATGCAACTGTTTGTCTCCTACCTACCTGTGACCTGAAAGCTCCCAAGCCTCCTCCCCACTTCAAATTGTCCCACCTTTCTGCACCAAGTCAATGTTCATTTTACATGTCACTTGATGTCTCATGTCTCCCTTGTTAAAAGTGAAAGAATTGAGTATAAATGTTTTAGGTAAACTATTTCTGTAAATTAATATCTTAAAGTTATTTTTGATGCTCATTTAATATCTGGGTCATTTCCAATTAAGAAAGTGTTGTGATTTGGAGAAATATGTTTCTAAAAATTGTGGAATTGTTCTTATTTATAAATGCCCATATCTGATAGTTCAGGATTTCTTGCTTTTTAGGGTTTCACTGAAGTTTTAAGTTACTAAGGAAAATAATTCTAGTTAACATGTAATTCTGTATGCAAAATGTGCCAGAGAGGGTTGTGTTATTAGTGAAAAAAAGAATAATTTTAATTCAGAAGTTATCTAAAAGTTAGTTGAAATTACAGATTTGAAAAGGTTATTTATGAAACAATGTAGTAATCATTAACTAGGGGAGAAAGATGTGGAAAAATTTAAATAATAAAATATTCTTTGGGAGGCCGAGGTGGGCAGATCACGAGGTCAGGAGATCGAGACCACAGTGAAACCCCGTCTCTACTAAAAATACAAAGAAATAAAATATTCTTTAAAACCTGATAGAGAATTGGAGACATTTGGCTAATTAACATTTTCATAGTTAAAGCTCCTAGCCTTGATTAAAGAAAAATAACAAGTATTGTAAAGAAACGCATTGGCAGTTTGGCCATTTAATTTTTGAACATAGTTAAGCATGAAGCTGGATTTAGTGTGGAGCCAAATTTCACATACATGCTTTCATTGTTGTGCACTATGTTTACTGTTTTGCATGGATAGTGCTGGCACTGGAGTACTTACTGGTCATGTGCCTAAAGTGAATTTCTTCATTGAAAAGGATGTATGGTGATAGTGGTGGACTCCGGGATATTAAATTGTGTGTCAGGAATAAAATATTCATTACATGGGTTTCGGGGGGCCCTAGGTAACACTGTAGCCTCCTTGGTAAATTGTATAGGAAAATTTAGGGTTGGTTTCCTGTTTATTTGTTTTTGCTTCTAGTTTTTATTCATTTGCTGTTTATTCTCTTGTGGCTTTACTTGTGTATGCATTTATATAAAACCATGATGATTTTTAGTTCCTAGTGGAAGGGTTTTATTTGGTTATGTGAATAATTATTTTGTTTCTATGCATTTCTAGCAAGTTATCATTCATTCCAGTTGTCTGGAATTCCTAAGCTACCTTTGCCAGGCCCACAGGAATTAATGGAGCACACCAACTTTCTATCCTTAAACTAACTTTCTGGATTTTAGGCTTCCTGACACTTTAAGCATGTTGAGTATAATTTTGTAAAAAGAATTTGAGTCATAGCTCTCTCTCTGCCTAATTTCTCCAAAATTTGTAAACTATTTGTGACTTTTCTTAATTTATGGCAATGTGTTTGTTTGCATACAGTCAAGCAGGGTTGCTATTGCAACTCAGGGAGAAAAAAATCATAAATCTGGCATGCCAGCAAAAGGGTAAAAATTTCTCACCACTTAGACTCGGGCCTCTTTCTCTGTGCAAACCGGTTAAATGAAAGGTAAAAGTCACTGTTTATCTCCTCTGTAAAGTTTTAAATTAATTGGCTTAATAATCATAAGAGTATAAATCAAATATTTTGTCAGAAAAGTAAAAAGTGTCATGCCTTTTAGTTCATGTGACTTTAGTAATCTTTAGGAAATAAACAATTTTAAAGATTATTGGTAAAATACAAATGTCTTCAAAATGTAAACATGTGGTCTAAATTATGTTCAAATATAAGGTTTGCTAAATACTTTAAGGTCGTAAACTGCTTCTTTGGTTCTTGAAAATCATTTGACTTGCAGGCTTTACAAATAGGTAAGGCCTGGTGACATGTGGAGTTGGTCACGCCCTTAGCTGTGTTGGAAACAATCAGAACTTATCAGCGCCTAGCACCTAATTAATATAACTTACCAGGTTTTACATTAAAATTAAAATTGCTAAGAGTTGCTATTATAATATGCAATTAAGACTACTATAGGCTGAGTGCAGTGGCTCACGCCTGTAATCCCAGCACTTTGGGAGGCCAAGGCAGGCAGATTATGAGGTCAGGAGTTTGAGACCAGCCTGGCCAGCATAGTGAAACCCTGTCTCTACTAAAAATAAAAAAATTAGCCAGGCATGGTGGCACGTGCCTGTAGTTCTAGCTACTCGGGAGGCTGAGACAAGAGAATCGCTTGAACCTGGGAGGTGGACGTTGCAGTGCGCCAAATCGTGCCACTACACTCCAGCTTGGGTGGCAGAGTGAGACTCTGTCTCAAAAAAAAAAGACTACTAGAAACAGTTTTACATGCATGGTGTAAGAACAGTAGAATTTTTTTTCTTTATTTTTTATAATAAGTTATAAAAGGCTTTTGCTTCTTTAAAACTTCTGAGTCATCATTTTGGCAAAATAAATAATCTATCGTAATCTGGAATTCCAAAATCAAACTTCAGTTTCAAAATTGTTTTTCCTAATGCCTGGCTTTTTGGATGGATCAGAATGTACCTGAAAACATCCAGAAAAGAAATAAACAGAATTATTTGACACGTTTGGGTACGTGGGGTTGCCAGAATGATGTTCGCTCTTCTTTAGGATATATATTTGTGAATAATGCTAATATATGTTCCAAAATTGTATGGGATTTTTAAAATTCTAATGTCTAAGTATATGCTGTCAATTATAATTATGGTTATTATGTTAAGTTATTGCAAACCACAGAAATAACCAAATTTCTTTGTGTAAAGCTACTAACCCAAGTAGAACAAAAAACTAATTAAATATCAAGAAAATACTTTGTCAGATTTTTAACATTAAACCAGCTGATACTGAAATTGTTTAAATATATCATTTGAATAAACTCCACAGTCTAAGTCAAATTTCTTATGATATCCCATCAGTTAACAGTGCTATGCATGCAATTTGGAAAATAACTGGTATTCAAGAGGATATAAGTCTAATGTTAATCAAGCATGGACTCATGGAGAACCAGGAGGGCCACCCTGTCTTTCTGATTCCTTAAAGCTTTTATTATTAAAAGTTCTGTGTTTCATGACTCATCATGGAAAAGATAAAATAATCCAAATTGAATACATTGGTGTGGTAACTTACAAATTACTAAAATATTTTATAATCAATGTTTGGTCCCATATTCCTGAGAAAACAATTAAAGCTGCAGGTACATTTGGTCACCTGGTAGGCCATTTAAACATTTTATAAATAAATTTCATTCAACTGTTATTTTCGACGCATGTTTTCTGGTTGCTTTGCCATGCAAAAGGGCTGATGTTATAACAGTAGATTATTATGCTACAGTGTATTTTCACCAGGTTGAAAAAAGCTTTTTATGGTTCAGATCTTCTGAGAACATCAGAGAAATACTGTCCTTGCCATCCACACTACAACGAAACTCTGGGGCCTTGAACTTTGGGTTCGAAATCTTGCAACTGAGAAGGATCCTTCCACACTCTTAGAACTGTACACCCATTGGAACCCTTAAGGTAAAACTAACCAGGGAAATTTATCGCAGGAAGATGCCATCCTTGATGTGAACAGCTTTTCCCAAGTTCATAGATTAAGACTTCTACTATCACAAAACTTTTATCTTTGAATATTTTCTTGGTTATGCCTCTATGAATAGAAATGAAAAAGGGGTCTGTTATGTGCACTTATGGGGTGCACTTTTATTTGTGAAGGAGTTTGCAGCCAATCTTACACATAGATAACCTTATACTTTGATAGATAAAGTGTAAACGCCCAATGTAGGTAAGAAACTTTAACGGTACATACGTTGCCTCAGAATCAGTCAAAAACAAAACACTGGTTCACTCCTCTTAACCCACAACATGGGTTAAAGAAAACATTGCTAGGAGGCCTTTACTCTTCTAGAATGGCATCATTTGTTAGGTCCTTTTTCCATGGTTTAAAGTAAAAGAGGCAATGATTAGAAATGTATTCCCCATGATAGGCTCTTTAGCAAATTCTACTGCAAAGGCTAGTTACACAACAGTCTTTAAATTCTGTTGTGAAAGTTATGATGGAATTGGCTAAACAGAGAAGTATCTGTGTAGGTGTTGGCACTTGTGGCCTATGAAAACATCCATTAAATGAAGATTATAGATATTCAGTGGTAGGGGATTAACAAAGAGACTGCTGGGTTAAATGATTAAACTCTTTATCTAGCTCATTCTTTAATCCACTTGACTTTAGGAAATTTGGCTTGTAGGGTCCTTGGATAAGGTGCATACTCCAAACACTTGGTATTATCCTCCCAGTGGTCATAACAATAGTCTCCCTAGCATGCTGTATTCTCTCAAAGGTTTTAAATGCTTGCATGCAACCATCTCTAGAATTTCATATGGTCTTTCTTCAACTGGAACAACAAGAACTGAAAGAAATGTGCAACCACAAGGACCCCATAACCTATGAATGACACGCTGAGACAAGAAACCCAAAATGATGGTAACTGAGAGTGGTGCTAAGGCCCTAAGTTTTGGTTACACTCTCACCTAAGTGAGAACCTGACCAAAAAGGGGGAATTTTTTTAAGCAAAATTATGGGAGGCCATTGTTTTGGACTGAGCTCAGGCACTAGGCCCCAACAAACCCACCATACTAAACTGGAGTGACTTATGCTAAGACTTTAAGAAAACAGGTGGATTCTGGAACACACCACAAACCAGGTTTTGTTTTTTCTCCTGCAAATCTTTACAGCAAACATTCTTGACAGCATAGGTATACACCCCTTGAAATTCCCATTAAATCTTTTAACAAAAATCATTCCCTCTCACCTAGAGACCATCAAGCTTCAGATGAGTATGCAACAAAGACTCCAGCCCGTTCCAGGTGAAGAAATCACCCTGGCCATCAAGGAGCTACCCTGCCTCCACTAGACAGAGCAGGGAGAGAGTTCCGTGATCCCCAGTAGGTAGGTACCATGCCACAAGCCAGCATGAAGCAGTTACAGTAAAAAGACCATCGGTCCCTCTGACTCCAATAAAAATTTTGGGGGATCACATCTCTCAGGGGGAAAATGAGGCAGGAAAACAGGGTCTGGAGACAAGGAACAGACCGTTGATTCACACTTCAGTGGTCACAGGAGATATTCTCTGCATAGGGCATAAGCCATAAATGATTTTGCAACTTTACTTTATACTTTTCATTTGCATAGGGCACACACCAGGTAACTAATGGAATCCTCTAGAGGGTATTTAAACTCCCACAAATTCTGTAACAGAGCTGTTGAGCCCCTATGCTCAAGCCCACTCCCACACTGTGGAGTGCACTTTCATTTTCAATAATCCTTTCATTTCTTCCTGCTTTGTTTGTGTGTTTTGTCCAATTCTTTGTTCAAGACGCCAAGAACCTGGACACCCTCCACCGGTAACAAGACCACACTCTTTGCAGTCACATGGATGGAGCTGGAGGCAATTATCCTAAGCAAGTTAACACAGGAACAGAAAACCAAATATCACCCATTCTCACTTATAATTGGGAGCCAACCACTGAGTATACATGAACACAAAGAAGGAAACAATAGGCACGTGGGCCTACTTGAGGGGCAAGGGTGGTAAGAGGGCAAAAATCGAAAAACTGCTTATTGGGTACTGTGCTTATTGCCTGGGTGATGGAATAATCTATACACCTAACCCCCATGACATGAAATTTACCCATATAACAAAACTCTGTATGTAACTCCTGAACCTAAAATAAAAGCTGAAAAGAATAAAATAAAATCACTCATAAACTTTTCTGCAAATAAAATTAAAAAACATAGCCAGGCATGGTGGCATGAACCTGTAGTCCTAGCTACTTGGGAGGCTGAGGTGGGAGGATTGCTTGAACCCAGGAGTTCAAGGCTGCAATGAGTTATGATTGTGCCACCGTTCTCAAGCCTGGGTGACAGAATGAGATCCTGTCTCTAACCAAAAGTTAAAACAAAATAAGTGATTAATTATCTCTGTAGCAATTGGTGCAATTTATTTCCAAAACAAAGACAGAACAAAACCAGAATTCCATGAGGGTGGGCCTTTTGTCAGAGATAGATCACAGATCAGAGCACATCACCTCACAGACTGGCTGGAAGAGAAGGAAAAGAAGGGGCTGAACTTTGTTTCTTAGTGAAACTCACCAACCTGATGTCACCTTTAGAGAAAGGAATAAGGAAAGGATGAAGAATAAGATGGGGTTTTCGACCTAGTTTGGTGATCGTCAGATGAAGTGCTCATCTGAATCACTTAAGAATCCTTAAAAAATGCTCATGCCTGTGTTCCTTTACCAGAGACTCTGGTTTAATTGGCAATAGTTTTATAATAATAATCTATTTTTATCTATCTATTTCTCTGTGGTAAGGTAAAAATAACCCATTAGAGCAGGTTTTGTGAACCAAATTTAGTATTGCCTACAAATACAGTTTACAAATTTACTATCACATTTAATGCAAAGAATTATAATTGTTCAAATGTTCATTAGGCATTATGAGTATATAATCAACACAACTGAATAAAATTGGTATGATTTTACATATGTAACACAAGCTAGGTTTTGTCCTGAGATGTCCTGAGATAAGACTTTAACCTGTTGTGTACTCCAGGGATGTCTTTTGTCTCTACTGATGAGGTCACATGTTCCAGGGTCACTCTATGGAGTTACCTTTGGCCATATGGCTGTTTATTAGCATTTCTTCACTTCAAATTAATATAGAAAAGTAAAGAGACAAAAAGCAATAAATACAGCAGGAATGCAGGAGGAGGAAAGAAGGAAGGTAAAAACAGGAAAGATGAAATTAGGGGAGGATCAAGCAAGATGGCAGAAAAGAGACCAACGACAACAGAAATGATCATTGTGAATTGACTGAATTCATAAAAATAATGATTTGCTGAATTTCCTGTTAAAAAGAAAATGAGTTTGGTTTTTACAGAGAAACTGAATTTCAGTGAAACAAAGATAAGCAGAACTTACAAACTTCATATTACAAAACTCATTAATGTGAGCCTTGGCAATATGACATGCTTTGGCCAATGAGAAGTGCATGGATGTGATATTCGTCATGAGGACTAGAAGCTTGAATGAGAATGCATCGACTGGCTTAGGCCAGCTTCCTCCTAAACCCGTCCCTGGAAATAGCAGGGACTATTCCATCAGCTTCCATCTAAGGACGAAATATGGGGCAGAGCCACATTAATACAAGCTAGACGGAGCCAAGCAGAACTGCAGCTGACTCTCAAACCGTAAGTAAAATATAGATATTTACTGTTATAAATCACGGTGTTTTAAGGGTACTTGGTGTCATAGCAAAAGCTGGCTAATACTTATATTGGTTAAGATGGTTGTTGGCCAGGCGTGGTGGCTCACGCCTGTAATCCCAGCACATTGGGAGGCCAAGGCAGTCGGATCACGAGGTCAGGAGATTGAGACCATGCTGGCTAACATGGTGAAACCCCATCTGTACTAAAAAATAATAATAATAATACAAAAAATTAGCCAGGCGTGGTGGTGGGCGCCTGTAGTCCCAGCTACTCAGGAGGCTGAGGCAGGAGAATGGCATGAACCCAGGAGGTGGAGCTTGCAGTGAGCCGAGACCGCGCCACTGCACTCCAGCCTGGGCAACAGAGCGAGACTCCGACTCAAAAAAAAAAAAAAAATTGATTGTTTCTGAAAATCTTGGAAATACGGGGGCTACATGGAAATATGGGGAGAAGGGATACAATGCTGAAATACAAGAGATTTTCTGGTCTACCCCTTAGTACTTCTATTGGCAGTATAATAAAATATTATAATAATCTAATATGATAACCAGAAGATGAGATCTTGCAGGAATACAGGTTTGGGTCATTCTATCTGTTAAAAATAATAATATTGCCTATGGTGATGCTGACTGAGGACAAATGGAGCATAAATACAGAGTGAACAGGGAAATTATACATATCAACTGTGGCATTGTGACCACTTGCAGAAATAAAAACTATAGCATATACACATACAGACTTGCATACATTATTATTTTCCCCTTTTCCCTTACTAACTGACCTAAAATGTAAAAGCAATTTAAATATGTAAGTATGTCTTTAAGCTACATGGTAACAAAAAGTATTGTGAGCAAAATAGAAGAATGAACGTCATTTCAAGGTGAATACATAGATGTTAGGAATTTTTTTCTTCTTTTTTTAGATAAAGAATGTGCCATTTATATGAAGGATAGGTATCTTTAGAAGTTTGCTATTTGTCATTTAAATATAGTTAGAAGAGTATGTACCAATTCTGATGAATCAAATTTGAGGATAGTGTTTGTCACATGTGGGTTCCCCAGTAACCAACCCAGAGATGGAGATCAATATGCAAAAGATTTATTAGGTGATGTTCTTAAAATCAAGGGAAGGCAAGAGAAAAAAGCAGGGTTGGCCACAGGGAGATACAGAATTGTGCCACAATCTCAGAAGCCTCAGTCGACCTTATAGGGAAGGAATGAGTAAGAAGTTGGCATGAGGAAGCCAAGCCACTAAGCCCTCACATTTATCCATCAGTGGTTACAGGCTGCCCTGGAAAGGGGGTGTGCTCCTAGGCCAGTGATGCTCTTCAGCCACAGCTGTTCCCAAAGAGAGCTGATAGCATAAAGTGCTCTGCAATCACCACTCCGAGCTGCTGGGAGAATAAATCCTTCATTTCTCCAGAAGGATCTGAATGCCACATCACAGCATCCGCCATGAGGTCTCAAAGATTGAAGAACTGTCCAGAATATTGTTCTGTTTTGTTTTGCCAAGCAGCACTCGTTATTCTGTTCATTGACCTTCTCTGTGTCACAGAAGCTAGAATCCTAGAACCCACATTTCCCAGAATCCATTGTCAGCTGGATCCCAGTTTACCAGTGAAAGACATGGAGTGAGGTTTAGAAGAATGCAGGTAAAGATGATTACTGCCCCTCTGTAAGGCTTTGCAAAATTTTTCTGGGTGTTTTCCTCCAATAGGCAGCCGAGATCATTAATGATGGATTCCTGGGATTACTGCAGGATTTATGGAAAGCTGACAACTTACCCTAACATTTGCCCTCCCAGCACTTCAACATATTTATAAGCATTATGATTTTCTGTATTAAGATAGCTGAAACCATAAAAATTCCAGGACAAAACCGAGGCAATACCTAGGTTCTTTTTATGTTTTGGAAATAAATTGCACCAATTGCTACAGAGATAATCACTTATACTTAGATTTTATTAAAATAAATTGTGCCTTCCATATTATATAAATTTTAAGTGTTATATATTTAATAATTAAAACAAAATAATAAGGTGAAACAAAAACATTGAAGATAGCTCAAAGCTCCGAAAAAAAACCCAAAATATTTACAACTGTTAAAACATCAGAGAAAATGCCACCTCTAGCCTTTGGCCAATTTTGCTTTGCAGTGTAGAATGGCAATAATGAAGTTATGGCAGAGAAAAAAATGTATCATTTTCATCTCATGATTAGATTAAATATCTGGGATCTTGTGTTGGTGATTAAATTCAAAAGACAGTGTTAACAGTCAACATCATTCAGAAATATCTCACAAAGTCATAGGATTTTCTGAGCATTTGCTGATAATAAGGATACTTGTAGACAAGTTTGTCCATTTCAATGGAAACTATCAACCCAGATTCCTTTGGATCCCTTTACCATCTCTGTGTACCTCTTCCTTGATTCAGCATGCTTTCACCTCCAAAGGCTTGCAGGGGCTACTGTACTGAAGAAGAGTGTACCTCTTGGACTGAGGGCCTGCTTTGTCCACAGGCTAAAAGACCTAGAAGTGCCTAGGAATTTATATCTGTTGCAGCCACCTCTGGGGCTCTTAGCTAATAACTGATTATAATAGGAGTTATGAAACCCCAGCTGCTTGGGTTTCTGGCCATACGTCATTGTTGGTGATAGTGAAAGGGGGGTGGTAGAAGTTGGGGGGACAATATCTCCTCTTGTTATTTTAACTCACCAATCTATTTATTTCTTTCATGGCACTTAACATAATCTGCAATTATCTTGCTTCTTTATTGCTTATGTATTTTATGTTTCAACTAGGAATAAAGGCTACACAAAAAAAATTTGCTCCTAATTTTATTCTTCCATTTGTTCATGTAGGCAATTGTTCATTGAGCAGATGTTTACAGAATGCCTACCATGTTCCAGCATTGTTTTATGTCAGTCTAGATAATAGAAGAACACTTTCAACATAGAAACATTGTCACATTTTACCCACCATGCTCTACTCTCCAATCATTGCTTGAACAAAGTGGATCACAACCTATAATTTACTGATAAAACAGTTCATACATAGGTCATACATAAACTCTCTCATCTATAAAAATAGATTTTTGAAATTTTGGGGACTTCCTTTATATCATGTTATATTTCTTAAGGTGCATAAAATGATAGATATAACACATATATTTGTTGAATGGGTAAACATGAGCATACTTAAGTTCTTACCCTCATGTTAGGATAATAAATTAAATAAATTTACAGGTTTAAAAGCATTATAGCAATGTCAGTGCCCTTATTGGATAGATGAAGAAAATCAAGCCTAGGCATAAGGCTAACTGACTTAGTCTATTAATTTAGACCTTTGATGTAGAGAAATAACTTTCACACTAACATTTTTATCTTATCTCTTCTGGGTTCTTCTATGAGCTTACTCCATTATCTTTTTGCTTTCTGATTGATTTTTCTCTGTCCAAACAATCTGAAACACTGATAAAGAAGAGTAAAAAGCCAGGAGACAGGTAATATCAAGTACTTTAAATGGTTATATTATTTTATGTCAATGCCCACATTATGTTTTACAAATCTCTGGTCTAATTTTTTATTCTAAACCTAAAACTATAGACTGTATGCACCTGGACTTATCTAAATTGCTTGTTTTTATTGACATTAAAGTACAGTATGCACTTTTCTGGACTTGCTTGTTCTTGGACCATCTAGCTCTTATACCTAATAATAAGAGTATAACTCACATTCTTGCTAGTTACTAGATGTCAGGGCAGTCTCACTTCCAGATAGAACCTCCTGCTATCTCTTCACTTTTTACCTTTATATTTCAATGTGCAAAGGTCTTCCAGTATTAAAAAAAATGAAATTAAAATAAAAACCTTGTCATTGTCAAAGTATAATTTTCAAATTTTTAAAACATAATTCTCAAACAAATGAATAGTGAGGATGTGGCAATCTTTTATTTAACTCAATAATGAGAATATGACAGAGAAATAAATTCAGTTCAAATGGAAATTTCTAAAAGTTGTATTTTATATTCAGTTGTGGAAAAAGAATATTGAAATAAGAAAGCTAGGTTAGACACAAAACCGGTAAAGAAAAGAAGGGCCAAGAAAAAAAAAACATAACTTTTGGGATTGTCTTTACTAAAAAAAAATTATACTTTATCAGTTATTTATAGATTTATAATTTTATAACTGTTAAATATCAATAATATGACATTACATCAAAAACATTACAAGAAAATCTGTATAATCAATAGTAAATATCAAGTCAAATACATTTACATCTTCTAGGGTCAGATATATTGGTGTGTTTGTTAGGCAACTGTATTAGTCTATCCTCACACTGCTATAAATAACTACTTGAGATTGAGTAATACATAAAGAAAAGAGGTTTAATTGACTCACAGTTATGCACGCTGTACAGGAAGCGTGGCTAGGAGGCCTCAGGAAACTTAGACAATCATAGCAGAAGGAGAAGCAAGCACGTGTACCATGGCCAAGCAGGAGGAAGAGAGAGCAAAGGGGTAAGTGCTACACACTTTTAAACAACCAGATCTTGTAAGAACTCACTCTCAAAAGAATAGCAAAGCGGAAACTTGCCCCCACGATCTAATGACTTCCCACCAGGTCCCTCTTCCAACACATGGGGATTACAATTTGACTTGAGATTTGGCTGGGGACACACAGCCAAACGACATCAGCAATGATGAAGATTAAATTAATAAGTAATCTATGGGTTTTTTTCATTTCTAAAATTTGGATAAGTAGCTCTAAAATTAGTTCTGTTCTTTTTTACTGACAAATTTATCTTGCAAATATTATTATATCAATTGCATTTGTTTTGTCAAAACCCATTCACTTGTTAAGAGCATATATTAAGCCAACTTCCTCTAACATAGAAAATAAAGGAAATATTGGTATTGATCTCACAGACACCAAATAGAAATACTTTTTGAAAAGTCTTTATTGTTTTTGATGGTTTAACCATTTGGTAGTTTTCATTATTCCTTTCTTGAAAAACTTTCCTTCTGATTTTTTTGTGTCATCACACAAACCATTTCTTCTTTTCTCTTTTGTGATTTCTGCTTGACCACTCTTTTTTCTCATTCTATTTTTAGGTTTAGCTATACCCACTGACTCAGCATGTCACAACTTGGTCTCATAATTCAAATTTTTGTTCTCTGTGTAAGACTTGCTTTAGAAAACTCACTAACTCTTAACATTTAAAGTATTATTTCTATTGAAAACCTATGGTACATGAATCCCACATCAGGGGCCAGAGTTTTTTTAGTAACTGCCACCTGGACATTCTTCGTTGCTATGATTACCTGAAGTTCAGCACATTGAAAGCTAGAACTCGCTTTCAGGCTTCACTGCCTGCACACTTGCTGTCTTCCATTCACTGCACTGCCATTCTGCCAGCTCCAGGTGTTAAAAATTTTACTGTAAGCATTACCGCTTTTCTTTCCTATTTCCTGCATCCAGCTGTTATATAAAACGTATTAGATAAGCACACAATTGTTAGTTGGAAATGCCTATTGCATCACTTTTATTCACTCTGCTTATATGTACATTCGTATTTTTCTACCTCCCACCCCACTATGACCTAGCTAGCTGGCTTGTTTTGCTGAAGGCAGACTCATTTCCTCCAATATTGCCAGATTAAATATCTTAAAATATGACTTTCATAATGTGCTCTGCTTAAAAGTTTTCCTAGGCCCCTTCCTGCTGAGATGATAAAACGTGTACTTGGTGATTTTTAACGCTATCCATGACTTGGCCCTGACCTACATTTCTGACATTAATTTCCTCTCCTTAAAACACTATAATTGTCTGTCGATCTGCTGTCCTCATATATGTTTGCCCTCTCTGCCCCAGTGACTCAGCTCATGTTTTCTCCACATTCATTCTTAGAATGCTCGGCTTCTTCCTCTACATATGCACATTTAAAAGAAGGCAGACCTACATCAAGAGAACACATCAGACATTCTGTCTTATTTGACAGCTGTATCCATGGCTCAGTCTATGGAGCAAGTAGTTGATAGTTATAAAAATCCTCATTAGATCATTTACTTATTTACAATCTTCAATAAATACTTTGAGGCCAACTTTGGGTGCTGGAAACCCAGTGTGAATGAGAGAAATGATATCTGTACCTGCATGGATCTTATAGTAACAATAACAAAATAAAATAAAACAAAATAAAAGCATATTTTCCCAAAATTGTATTAACTAAGCTCCATGTATAAAAACTGCAACAAACAGTTTGTTAATAGTGAAAAGGGAGGGGAAATATGTAGGCTGAGATCTGAGGAATATAAGAAACCCAGCCATGCTGATCACCAGCTTAGATCAGATAAAGACCTAAACTAATGGCAGTACTGGAGGTAGAAGGAGGAGATAAATACTAGGATTTTCAATATAATATTGAAAGCAGAGCTTACAGGATTATCTTGTGAGTTGAATTAGAGTGGGTGGTAAAAAAAAAAAAAAAAAAAAAAAAAAAAGAGAGAAGTTTCAAAGATGAATTTCAGGTTTTTCCTTGGGAAATAAGCACAATGAAGTGTCATTTAGAAGATACAGGAAAGCCTGGAAGAAGGACTGTTATGGTGGGAAAAATCGTCACTCTGTTTTAAAACTTTTTACTTATGTATTCCTTTAACATCTAAATGAGAATGAGGATTAGTCAGGCTTCTGTTGCAGTTCCAGGCAGAGATGACAATATGGGAGATGTCAGAATGTAGAAGGCACTTAAAGCAATGAGTCTATATGAGATCGCCCAGGGGCTGACAGTCAAATGAGAACAAGATCCCAAAAATGATCCTAGACTGCTCCAAAATGTAGAGGAAGAACCAGTAATAAAGGGACTGACAAAGAGCAGCTGGTAAAATATAAGGAGATAAAGAGGGTTGTATTGGAAGTCGACAGAGAGTTTGCGAGAACGAAGAGTACTGACTTGTTTCAAATGCTGCTGTATCAAGTAAGATGATGACTAATATAATACTGATGACTAGAAGTTCCTTGAATACTTTTCTGACTCCCATCCTCCTTAGTGCCTTTCATGGAGCAGGCATTCAGTAAGGAGTCATTAGCTGTTTCCCCTTGTCACCGCTGCATCCTGTTGTCAGGTAAGAATTCATCGTGATAAGTTTTCCAGTAAAAGTATAGTCCTGGCTTATCTCAGGAGTAAATTGGAGGCGCTGCATCCAATTCATGTTCTAAAAGTCCTCAATTAGTATAAATCCTTCAGGTATGATGCCCGCTTCTAAGCCTAAAGTGGCTGTAGCTAAGTGGCCATAGATACTCATTTCACTCTATCTTTTATTCATGTAGCTTCAGTCACATTTACAGTTTGAGGAGCGTATTACTTCACAATGCCTCCCAAGAGGAGCAAAAAGTTACTAAATAAATCAGTACACACATTAAGTACCAAAGAGTATTCCATATGAATTTTTTTTCTTCAAGACTTCTTGTCTGAAATCAATCAACTATTTCTACAGAGAAACAAGAAAAAAAATGTGTTTTGCACATTCCCATTCTTTCCACATGAAAGTGCTCTATTATCTGATGCTCCCAATAACCCTGAGTAGACAGAAGACTGTGGGTAGCCTAATAAAACTTATTCCCCTAAAAGACTCAGACATATTCTAGTTTCAAGGTCTTATTTTATGTTAATTCAATATAGTCACTATTTAAAAGTCTGCTTGAGGGATGGACCAAACTTTTTCTTTGCCTGTCTCCTCACAGGCCCAGTGACCTTTATAAATGACAGCAAACCTCTGTTGAATGAAAGATGAAAGGAAAGAGGAAAACATTAAGATATTCTGTCCTACTTTTTTGTGACTTGTTGAAAATAATCATGGGGCCTATTTGTCACCCCGGAGCTTTGTCTCTTTTTCCCAGTAGCCTGTGACAGGCTCAATGAAAAAAGTGCAAGTGAAGATGAATTGGCAGCAGCATCATTTCTGCCCTGTCTACTGGTCTTTCTAATTTTCCCTCAGATGAAATATATATACAATATCAAGTCAGTTAAGTGAAAGAAACATCTAGAGGGAGAAAGAAAGTAACGAAGTCCTTTCTCTGGTATAGAAACAGCTATTAAAAATATCTGTCTCATTCACTTTCAACAGTCCAGTTCTACTCCCAGTATTTATATCTGTAAAATGAAAATGTGTTTTCCCTGGGAAGGAAGAAATGACAGATGGTCCAGGGAGGCAGGGGATGGATAGGAGATGAAAGGAGGGAACAGAGAACTTAGGCTAAATAAATACTAACAATCATAAACCAAGTTAAGGACAAAATTGTATTCTACAAGACATTGTCAGAATGAAATATTTTACGTTAAATAAAACAATTCACTCGAGAATGGAAATCAGTATGGCCCGGTGATCTTTATAAATGACAGAAAACCTCTGTTTGTAAATGACCTCTGTCTGTAAATGATTTCAAATGATGACATAGGATCATGTCACATATAAAGTAAACTTTCAAGCTGAAGTAAACTTTCAAGGTTCACCGAATCATCTGGCATAAGGATTCCTCATATAGTCGCCTTGATGCAGAGTTACTGAGCCTCCACCTAAACGCATGGAACAGAAAACTTCTTTTTCAAGAGGCTTATCCTTTTGTTGGACACCATTTCCTTCCTTTGGACTAATGTAATTCACATTCCTCAGTCCTAATTTAACTACTCAAGATAAATGAAATTCTTATGCTATGTTTATGGTAAGAAATGTCTTCTCAAATTTCAATTTTTCTCTTGGCCAAACGTTCTTGTATTTTTTTGCTTTGGTTTTGTTCATTTTAGCCTATTACTACCTTGCAGAGTGGCTAGGTACTTATCATTGTATTTCACAGGCTTAGTAGTTATTTATTGATTCTAAAATGCCTAATATTCATAACTCCCTTTTTTTGTAGGTGCTAGCTGGCTGAGGTATTAAATCAACATCAGACTGCTAAGTTGCCCTGCATGGGTCATAGGCCTGTGAAAGGAAGATATGTACATAAAATATAATCCTTGTATTTGCAGGGTGACATATCTATAATCAGAAAGACCAGGCATAAAATTACTTCACATGTCTATTGCCTGGATTAAATAAAACAAACTAAAGGAAGTAAGTGGAAAATACTGGACTTAATTTCCAAACTATGATGTATACAATTAATTTTTGTAATCTATTTGCTGTATTGTTAGTTTTTTTTTTTTTTTTTTTTTAGGCAGAGTCATGCTTTCTCACCCAGGCTGGAGTGCAGTGGCACATCTTAGCTCACTGTAACCTCCGTCTTCCAGGTTCAAGGTTCAAGTGATTCTCATGCCTCAGCCTCCCAAGTAGCTGGTACTACAGGTGCATGCCACCACGCCTGGCTATGTTTTGCATTTTTAGTAGAGACGGGTTTCACCACGTTGGCCAGGCTGGTCTCAAACTCCTGATGTCAAGTGATCTGCCTGTCTTGGCCTCCCAAATTGCTAGGATTACAGGTGTGAGCCACCAGGCCCAGCCAGGAAGTTTTTTTTTAAAGTAAGTACTTTTATTGTTTATGTTTTTCATGTGATTTCAAGTTTCTGCATTGCAAATCATTTTAACTTCAGAAAGTCAATCATCACATCTGGGAGGGAATGTTCTGTAATTAACCAGTAATTCAGAAGTGCAAAGAAAAAACCTGGTTCTATTCTTCCTTGATGGTTTATTACCATAAACAAAGTACCAATCAGTAGCAAGATAATAATATATTTCCAATTTTTAAAAAGTAATTCAGATTCCAACAAATAATTGTTGACAGAATCTTGAGAACTAAATGGTGCTACTTAACTGTGTTAATAAAGAGAAAATATCTTAATTCTCCTGTGCATATTTCTCCTTTTTTAATTATTTCTGACCTGTTCTTCTGATGTTTCTATTTACTATCAGTATTATTTACATAGTTAATAAGTGTTTTATAAAAGATGCAATAAAAAAAGAGCATGAAATTTGGAGCCAGATGAATGAGAATTTGCTTCTCTCCTGTTTCACTTGGTAGCTGTGCAACCCCAGGGAAGTATATTAGTCATGACTCTTCAGAGAAACAGAACCTAGAGAATTATCATAAGGAATTGGTTCACATAATTAAGGCTGACAAGTCTCCAGATCTGCAACTGGCTTCCTGAAGAGCTTTTTGTCAGATAGCATCTTCTGGACACTTTCTCCCACTGCTTGCCTGGATGCACATCTGATGACTGACATCAGAGCCACAGCTATGACCTCGTGCATACCTCTGGACTTGTAACCTCTCAGACCTTTCTTCTTGGAAGTGTCCCCTGAAAGTGTCTTCTAATATTCAGACTTCCAGAGCCAACTGCAAGCACTCAACAGAAGGAACATAAGGTTCCTTATGGAGAAACGAAGGCTTCCAAAATGCCTTTACACTGTGACCCCTTATCAAGCCCTCAGATGAGCATCCAAGGTAGCCAGGCCACCGTGGTATGGGATGTAAACACCCCATTGAAGCAATGGCCCTGCTGAGCCAGGCCATCTCACGAAACTCCTAGCTTATGAGAAATCCATGAGACTTGAGACACCTGCTTTCAAAGAACCAGCTCCTTCTGAAGAAAGAAGCCACCATAGAGGTTAGACCTCTGCAGAGTCCCCAGCCTCCATATGGGGCCAGGACACCTGCTAGAACGAGATTTCCATATATAGCTGGACCACAAGAAAGAGCCCAGCCACCACGTGAAACTAGAAGCCAGGTGATCCCATCCTTAAGATCTTATTTAACTTTAATTACCTCCATAAAGGTCCTATCTCCAAATACTGTCACACTGGGGGTTGGAGCTTCAACATGTGAATTTTGGGAGAATACAACAGCAGTTAATTTATCTTTTTAAACTAACTTTCTTCCCTTATAAAATACCATACGAAAATAAACATTATGAGTGCTGAGTATTAAATAAGATGATTTTAAAATTTTCAGGAAAAGAGTACTTATCGAATGGTACCTATTATATTTTATAATTTACTGTGTCACATTTATTACCAAAAATCATATGATAATATTTAACATTTAATTGGGTAATTTAATTTATTTTGAAGAAATTTGTTTCTATGTTTGTTCTGTTTTGTTCTGAAGTTTCTATGGTTAGTTTTTTTCCTTCTTTCAGAGCTTGATCAGCATTAAATGCCATTTGTTGAAATTAACTAATTTTATTTTTACATGTTGCTATTCACTAATTACAGTATTTATTTAGGTATATAGAATAATGTAAAATGTTTGTTTCCAAATTGCTAATTAATTTTCCACATTTTTAAGTATCAGTATGGAAAGATACAAACATAACCAAATTACCTTCAGCTAAAGGGAAAAACAGGTGGAAGAAAAAGGATAAAAGCAAGTTTTATGGAATTATAACTTACTATTTTAACATTGAAACTAGGTAAATATTTTACTTGTGTCAAAAATTAAACCATATAAGCAATCCCAAAACTGTTGAGGGGAGGGAGACACTGTATCTAATGTAATAACAATGGTTTTAAATCACAGAGAGAAAAAAATTGCTTAAAATATTTTTCTATATATGCCTAGATTAACGTAGCCTAATAATACAAATAACTAAAAAATCTTAAACTCCATTGAATAGTCTTGTAGTTAGTAGGCCTATTGCAATAGGTAAGTTGTAGAAAAAAATAATTTTGTTAAAATTGTTAACAACTAAGGTAATCAGCAAAAGAGAAAAAAGTATGTAAGTATAAAATCAAAGAATTTAAGTGAAACTTGAAACCTTAAATTTGAGCAAGTATCATAAAAAATACATCACTGATATTTCTCTTAAAAATATTAATACCCTACTATACCAATTGAAAATATTTAGAAGCAAAAAGGTGAGGCTATGCTATCCTGCTATGTAGAAAGCAAAAAAGCATTAAAAGTCTAATCAGGTTATGATAAAAGGACAAAAATAATTTGACAGAGCCCTCCCCCAACATTGGACAATTTAAATAGGAGAAAGAAATAATAATGACTATGACAAATAGAAATACAAGTATATAAAAGTTCATAACATAATTATACCAAAAAAAAATAAATGTCATTGGACACCATTGAATTTGCTAGAGAACTGACTCATTGCTTATTTTCCCTTATGTTTTAATGCAGAAAGCCAAATGGTTAATGTAGTAAATTTCTTATTCACAGAATTTCTGCAATTAAAGACAGAAGGAAGTTCGAGTTACCATTCGAAAATAATACATTACCATGTGAAAATAATATGTAAATAAGTGCTAAAACCATTTATCATTCTCTTAATGATGTAATGCTAAAAGATCAGCCATAATGAATTCTTGCCCATATATCAAGCCTATAGCTCTACTATCAATCTATAGAAATTCATGAGAAAGGAGAAGAAAAATAACTCTATGACACTTGGTAATTTAAGTTAACTAGATATTAGATGATATTAATGAACTACTGTTAATTCCCAAGTGTTCATAATGACATGAACGTTAGTTATGTCAAGAGAAAAGTTCTGAGCCATACATGGTAACTGTGATTAGCTTTTAAATAATACAGAAAAATGTATGCACATATATGCATACATAAAATAAGGGGAATGTGAAACAGTATTGGCAAAGTCAATAATTGCTGAAGCTAGGTGATGGTAAATGGAAGTCTGTCATATAATTAGCTTTATTTTTATGTGTATTTGAAATTTTTTAAATAAAATGAAAAGAAGCCACAGAAAACCAAAATCATTTGTGAACAAAATGTATGAAGAAAAAATAAGTGTAAGAAATTTGTAGAGAAATCAGGATTAGGCAGAGAAATTGGTAAAATTTTATTGTCTCTAAATATTTCTAGTTCCAGTCTTTATGACATTAGAATTTATTCTTTCCTTTTTCAAAGGTCTGTTACTGCTTTTTCAACCAAACCAGCCTAACTTAAATGCTATTTCAAAAGAGCAAAAATGCTGGTGAATAATAACTAAAAATAGTTTAAAACCTTATTACTAATTAAGATTAAAATGAAACCCATAGCTAGTATCATATTTAATGGGAAAAAACTAAAAGCTTTTCCTCTAAGATCTGAAACAAAACAAAGATGTCCACTTTCACCACTATTATTCAACATAGTACTGGAAATCCTAGCTAAAGCAACCAGACAAGAAAAAGAAATAAAGGGCATCCAAATTGGAAAGGGAGAAGTCAAATTAATCTTACTTGGAAATGATATAATTTTATAGATATAAAAGCCTAAATGTTCCACCAAAAATCCTATTAGAACTGATAAACAAATTCAATAAAGTTGTGGATACAAAATCAACATATAAAAATCAATAGCATTTCTATATGCCAACAGTGAAAAATCTGAAAAAAGAAACCAAAAAAGGAATCTCATTTACAATAGCTACAAATGACATAAAATACCTAGGAATAAACAACCGAAAATACAAAAGATCCTTATAATGAAAAGTATAAAACAATTAATAAACGAAATTGAAAAGGACACAAAAGTGGAAAGATATTCCATGTTCATTAATTAGAATAACTTATATTGTTAAAATGTCCATATCACACAAAGCAATCTTTGAGATTGCTCTAATGCACTCCCTGTCAAAATATCAATAATATTCTTCACAGGTATTGAGAAAATAACCCCAAATATTTATGTGAAACCACAATAGACCCAGAATAGCCAAAGTAATCTCGAGGAAAAAGAACAAAGCTAGAGGCATCACAATACCTGACTTCATATTATATTACAACACTATAGTAACCAAAACAGCATGGTATCAGAGTAAAAACAGATATATAGGACAATGGAACAGAATAGAGAACCCAGAAATAAATCTGCACATTTACAGCCAACTCATTTTTCACAAAAGCACCAATAACATACATTGAGAAAAGTACAGTCTCTTGTATAAATGGGGCTGAGAAAACTGGATATCTATACACAGAAGGATAAAACTTGACCCTTACCTCCTACCATATAGGAAAATAAAATCAAAGTGAATTAAAGATTTAAATATAAGACCTGACACTATAAAACTACTAGGAGAAAACATTCAGGAAACAAGACATTAGACTTAGCAGACTTCTCAAGTAAGACCTCAAAAGTAAAGGCCAGAAAAGCAAAAGTGAACAAATGGGATCAGATCAAGCTCAAAAGTTTTGCACAGCAAGGGAAACAATCAACAAAGTGAAGAGACGACCTGCAGAATGGGAGAAAATATTTGCAAACTACTCAACTGACATGGGAGTAGCGGCCAAACAAGAGCTCAAACAACTCAATATCAAAAAACCCACAAATAACCAATTAAAAACGGGCAAAAGATCTGCATATGTTTCAAAAGAAGATACACAAATGGCCAACAGGTATATGAAAAAATGCTCAACTAGTCCTCAGAGAATCACAAATCAAATCCACCATGAGATATCATCTCAGCCAGTTAAAATGGCTTTTATCAAAAAGATAAAAAAATAACTGATACTGATGAGGACGTGGAGAAAGGAAAACGCTCACACACTGTTGGTGGGAATGTAAATTAGCTCAGCCACTATGGAAAACAATATGGAGATTCCCCAAAAGGCTAAAAATAGAACTACCATAGGATTTCGCAATCCCACTGCTAGGTATGTACCCAAAAGAAAAGACGTCAGTGTATCGAAGCGGTATCTGCACTCCCATATTCATTACAGCACTATTGGCAATAGCCGTGAGATGGAATCAACCTCATTTTCCATCAGTGGATGAATTAATGCATAAGGAAAATGTGGTACATATAACCAATGGAATGTTATTCAGCCACAAATAAGAATAAAATCTCGTCATTTGCAACAAAATAGATGGAAACTAGAGGACATTATGTTAAGCCAAATAAGCCAGGCACAGAAAGACAAATATCACATATTCTCATTCATAAGTGATAGCTAGAAAAATTAATCTCATGGAAATATAGAGTAGAATAATGGGTCCCCAAGGCCAGGAAGGATAATGGGGAAAGGGGGACAAAAATAGGTTGGTTAATGGGTGCAAAAATATAGTTTGAGGGAATAATATTGGGTATACAATAGGGTGCCTAAAGTCAACTATAATGTATTGTATATCTTACAATAATTAGAAGAGTGAAATTGGAACATTCCTAACACAAACAAATGATAAATATTTAAAGTGATGTATATCCCAATTACTCTGATTTGATCATTACAAGTTGCATGCTTATATAAAAATATCACATGTACTCCATATGTACAACTATTACATATCCATATAAATTAAAAATAAAAACTTTTAAATGAGAAAAAAACGAACATAAAGCTTTATTTCCTTATAGAATAATCAGAAAGCTTCAAAAACATTATTAGATTAATATATGTAAGATAAAAAATAAGTGACATATTTATTAAAATATATATTAAAATAACACATTATTTATAAATATATTGTTTTCATATAACATATTAAAATAGTATATATTTTAATAATAAAATAATCAAATATTTATTAAAATATATGTTATATTAAATAATATATATAATATGTTGTATATATACACACATAATTTATTCTTTATATTAAAATGTATTTCATGTAACTCTGGAAAGGGCAGATACTAACCCTTTTCTGTTCAGTGGCCCCCAGGGCTCTCATTTGTAGGTAATCTAGCAAAGAGTAAGCTCAGGCAAACTGGCTCAACAGAAGAGCTTCAAGGTGTTTAACGAAAATTTCAACTTTCCTTTGAATAATAAGGTCATTTTCTGGGCAAGTATATTCGTTTTCTAGGGATGCTATAACAAAGTACCCCATATGGGGTGGCTTCAAAACAGAAATTTATTTTCTCACACTTCTGGAGGCCAGAAGTACAAGATCAAAATGTCAGCAGGTTTGGTTTCTCCTGAGGCCTCTCTCTTTGGCTTGTAGACAGCCACTTTCTCCTTGTATATCTTCTCAAAGCCTTTTCTTTGTTTCTCTTCTATGACACAGTGACTTCAAATTAGGGCCCACCCTAATGACCTTATTTGACCTCAATTACCTCTTTAAAGCCTTTATCTCTAAATATAGTCATATTCTAAGGTACCAGAGGTCAGGATTTCAACATACGAATTTTGGGGAGACACGATCAGCTCATAACAACCAGAAAACTCTCACTTTGCATGGTTAGGCATTTGCTTCCTTTTCCCTAGAATCCTATAAATATGAAAAGCTGATAAGTGACAGATTCTCTTCTGAAACTTAGAACATATCTAGCATTTCTGGGTCCAAAAATGCATATTGCAGGGGTAATGAGATGAAAGATCATTCTCATACTTTAATGCTGAATCTTTCCTTGAGAATTTTCCTCCTTGTCTCAGTCTGTTCCTGCTGCTATCATAAAATACCTTCTTTATAAAGAATGGAAATTTCTTTCTCCCGGTCTGGAGACTGGGAAGTCCACTATGGAGGCACTGGTTGGTTTGGCATCTGGCGAAGGCTCACCCAAGCTCTTCCTCCAAGATGACGCTTTGTTGCTCCATCCTCACATGGTGGAATGCAGAAGGGCAAAATGGAGTAGGGCACTCATTCCCTTCAACCTTTTTTTATCATAGCACTAATCTCATTCATGAGGGCAGAGCACTCATGACCATCACTCCCCAAAGGCCCCACCTCTCAGTACTGTCACATTGGGTATTGGATCATCTCCCTCTGTGTTTTCTTTCTGGCCTTAGCCTCTGTGCTAGCTGGTGGGAGCCTCCTGCTAGGACTCTGGGGAAAATTCAACTTTGCTAATAGGCGCCCCAGGCTCCATGCTGACGTCAGCATGTGGTGTGGGCATGGTTGTGGGGAGGAAGCTTGGATTGCAAGAGCAGGAGATGCCCTTGCCCCTCCTCTCTGGTGACTCGGGGACACAGTGCCTTTCCCTAGGGAACAGACTTCAAACCCAGCTATGACAGGCCCCCTGTTCACTCAGCAGAGTAGGCAAGAAAGTAACAGCTAGGTAGTGTCACACAACACTGCCTCATTAATCATTAGCCATGTATGAGCTAGAACCATCAGGGAGACATGGGCCAAAATGGCTGCCACCTCCACTCCTCTTGCCCCCAGACTGAGGATGGGAGACCTGTAATGTAGCTGTCCCAAAGCTTCCTCAGGTGTCTCCACCCAGAGGCCCTTGCCTGGCAAACCAGCTGGGCTGCTTTGGCTAAGCCAACCACCCCTGGAGTGAAGAAAGGAATGAACAAGTTGAGTGCTTTTAGGGGGCCTTAGTCCCAGTTCTTGACGCAGGTAGATGTCAGCTTAAGCTCAAGCAGCTTTACGTTTTTATCTAGGACAAGCTAGAACTGTCCGTTGCTAACCAGCCTCCTTATGTGGAACAATGAAGTCACAGCATTGCTGACTCTGCACCTGTTCCTCTTCTTCCCAGGCTGTTCCCTTGGAAACGGCAACCAGACTTTGGGCCACTTGCACCTCTTCTCTCACACCAGGAATACTGAGACTAAGATCCACACCAGCCTGCTTCCACTTTACTCTTGAAAAAAAAACTTGAAGAAGACACATATGGAGAGACACATATGTTCAAACAATAATGATCCTCTACGTTTTGCTATAAACTATGTATCTCCAGTAGTTCTCTGTACAATCTGTATACTCTGAAGAGTATAAAATAAAAATGTTAGCCCAGCTAGAACTATGATCCAAATATCTACCTGCAAAATAAACAAATAATATTACTTGTATATTATTATAAATGAACGTGTATTCATTCAATATTTATTGAGTGTCTATTACATGCCAGGTGCTGAGCATGGAGCTAGTGATACAACGTGAGAGAATCTTCCTTAATGGAGCTCCCAATCTAGGGAAGAACACACAAATCAATGATTACTATGTAGTGTGATAAATAATTACAGAGAACTGTGGTCATACAATGGTGGGGCATCCAAATCAGGCAAGCAATTAATAGAAAATAGGAACATGAATGAAGAAAGCTGTTTCAGGGAAAATAAACAAAAAACTATTTAGAAGTCAAAAAAGAGTAAGATGCATCTGGAGAATATGAATAATTCACTATGACCAAAGCAAATATTCATGTGTGGAGTGACAATGAATGAAGTAAAGGAAGCAGGCAGGGTTAGATAAATCACTTAAAGGTTAAATGTTTTCACCAACATTGCTAGAACCGCTAAAGGATTTGAAACAAGGATTGGAATGACTGGATTTGCATTTTAGAAGGGTCTTAATAGATGAGTACACTGCAGTCCTGTAGGTAAAAGATCAAGTGGTTTATGATTATTCAGCTACTACTGGGGCTAGATAGCAGATGACAGGCACAGGAGATCACAGTGCATGAGACGATACAGGTTCAGATGAATGATTGGATGCTGGGGCTGAGTGAAGTGGAAATAACAAGGATACAGCCCAGATTACTGGTCCAAAACACCAAGAGAGGGAATAAATTGGAAGGATTAGATCTGGAGAGTAAAGGATCAGATGTGGAGACTTTAAAAGGAATGAGTTCAATTTTGGGTGTATTGATTTAAAATACTTTGGGGTCACCCAAGTAAGTGCACTTAGAAAAGCAATTGGACATATTGGCCTGGATTAGAGGTACACATTTGCAAGCATTTGGTACTGTATTCTGGATAATTTCTTCTGGTCGAGGTTTTAACGATCAAATCATCCATTCAATCTGCCATTAAACCTGTCCAGCAAGTATTTAATTTTGGTTATTATTGCATCTTTAATTCATAGGTGTTTCATTTGTCTCTTTTCCAAATATAACTTGTCATTTTTATAGTTTTCATTTTCCTGCAGATAACTTTGAATGTGTATTTTATTTTTTAACACATCAAGCATAATTGTTTTATAATCTATACCTGATGGTACTGATACCTGAAAACTTAGTGGGCCTATTCTGCTGTCTTGTTTCTATAGGGTCTCACTCATGAAGCTTTGATTGATTGTATGCTTGTTTGATAGTGACCTTTGACACTGTGCAGCTCAATGTATTTGTAAAATTATATATAGGAATAATGTAAGGTCTAGGATGAAGAAAATATCTTCAGAGAGGTTTTGTATGTATTTCTGTGAAATACATGTGTGAGTGTGCTGGGGTCTCAAATTCTGACTTGAGATTCCATGACCTACCCAGACAAGGCAAACTGCAGCTGCCAGTCCACATAGTGCTGATTTATTTCTTGTTCATCCCTGTGAGTTCCTAGGTGTTAGTGGGGGCTATCTCTATTAGATTCCCATCTTATATGGACCCTTTGTCTTGGTTTATACATCGTATTCTGGATAAAGACATTGCATAAATGTTTAATGTTCTTAATAGAATAACAGTTTTGTGCTCTGCTTACCTTTTTGAACTCCTGCTTTGTTTTTGCCTCAAATCTTCTGTGAGAATTATGATCCTCAGCACTTTGGCTATAATGTCATCAAGACTTCGATTATTTAAGAAAGGCAATTTTTATTATTTTGGGCATTTTTATAGGCTTTCAGTGGAATACACTAGCTAATCTGAATCATCTAGCCCACTATTACTGGAAACTAGAATCCTCAGTTTGCAAATATTTAACAGGTAAATATATATTCAAGTTATGGGTCTAAATAAGGCAAATATATAGAGTAAAAATATTTAAAGATTTGTGAACAGATCTTTGAAAATGTCAAAATGTTAGGTAGACAAGTCCAGGAGAGTAAGATAAACCAGTAAAAGATTTGAAATAAAACCAGAATAAAACAGTATCAGAGGAGGTAAGAGGAAAGCTGGGTGTGTGAATGAGAGAATATGCAATACCAAAGGTAGCAGAAACAGTAAATAATGCAGAAAAATAATTAATGGATTCATCCATGTGAAAGCATTAGCGATTTCAGCGATAGCGCTTTCAAAGTAGTAGAAGAGACAGAAGCGAAGTCAGCATTACTGCGGATGGGGAGTGGAGAATGCACAGTGAGCTCTCAACATGTTTTCAAGGAGCTTTAAAGGAGAGGGGAGGAAAGAGAGGACTGCGTAGTCCACAGTGAGCTTTTGATTGTTTGTTTTATAGTGAGAGGTGCTCATGAATAAGTATATGCTTTGGAAATACACAAACCACTAGAGAAAATGTTATTTAAGACATATGAAAGAGAGAAGATGTATTGGCAGAATTTTGTTAAATCTAAGTGGATGAAACCCACTTAAAGTTACTTTATAAACAAAGAAATTTATTGCTTCATATAAATAAGGTGTGAGATCAAGGGCTCAAATGCTATCATCAGTCTCCACCACTCCATCTCTTAGTGAAGCTATCTCCATGTGGTGAGAACATAAGCCAGTGACAAGACACACATCTTTCTAACCTCTTATTTTCAGGTCCTATGAATATCTCTCAGTATCTCTTTCAGAAGAATTCAGAGAAGACAATAGTATCAGGAACCACTGGTTTATATGCAAATGGCTTTTATCCTGGCTGAGGAGATGAAGTATATTAATTGATCATGCTTCTATGCATCTCTCTGTAACATGAAGTCCTAATTCAATCCCAGTAAAAAAGAATGGGAGGAAAATACTACCATGGCAAAAACTACAAATATCGAACTAAATGGGAAATAGATGGAACAGGCTGCTCAAGTGAGCAGATAGCAATATATTTTTAAGGAAAGGTTGAGGATTATAATTCTATTCTCATTAAAGGGTTAGTTATGGTTGTTGACGATGTGACAGTGTTTTATGAAACATAATAGACAATCTGCTTTTGAGAAAATATCTAGGAGTCAAGCATTAAACATTCTAAAGATCTCTGATAATATAGGAAAAAATACCATTCAATATAATAAGATGAAAAATGCCCCAAGGTAGCAGGTGAAACCAAATGTTCTATAAAAATATAGAGGGAGAAATGCTTATAGACTGGACCAATCTAGGGGAGTTTCACAGAAAAGAGAAGAAAAAAAGCAGATAAAACCAAGGAGAAGGGAAAGGAGTGAGGGTAAAGCAGAGAAAGAGAATCAAGGAAGGATTTGGGATGTGCTTTGATTGGTGATAGTCAGGCAATGGTCCAAAGGTATTAGTGAACTTTGGATAGAAAACACAAAGCAGATAACAGATTTTCATAAAATCACCAATCTCTTAATAAAACTAAGGGAAAAGGCATCTTATTATTATACAAACAGGAAATATGATATATAGGTACGGTATTACCCCTAATGCTTAGCTGCTGTTTTAAGGAATATGGGGTAGCTTGGGCTGCAGTGAAGACACTAGGAGGATGAAAAAGTCTGGCATAGCATATGTGGAAAACTAAGGTAATTTTGATATATAACCCCTCCAATCTTGCCAGAGGATAGCTGTTTTAGAGAATTAGTGTAGATTCTTAGCTTTACGATTTCTAAATTTGCACATGTAGTACCCAATTACTGCTTAATCAAGTTTACACTATTGGGTTCACAGAAGGACTTGTATTTGCTCGTAAAACACATGAAAAGAAACAGCCTACTAATGACCAACTGAACTGTAAATTAAAGCAATAATAGTTCATCTTTTTTCTCAAGATGGGAAAGAGTGCAAAGATTATAGGATGGATAGGACAGTGGAAAATATGGAATGTTATACATGCTTTGTAAGAAAATAAACCTCACAACATTTTGAATTATAATGGGCAAGATACTCAACATTTTCAATATGTAATTTTTTGATCTTCTGTTCTATTTCTAGAAAAGTATCCTATAGAATCAAAATCAAATACACAAAAATGTAAAGAAAAGGATATTGATTATTTGTAACTTTGCAATATTGGAAATATCAATATCTATCAGAGATGGGCTAAATATATTTTATTTAAATATAATAAAAAACTATAACTTTTAAACAGAATAAAATATATTTATATGTATTCACATATCTACTATACACACATTTTGGGGTTAAAGAAGCAAATAAAAACAATAGGTATAGCAGATTTTCATGTATATATAAATAGATTTCATTAAACTTTACAACTAACTAGAAAAATAAAATGATTAACAGTGACTCACAGATTGAGTGTTAGAGACAAATTTCCCTTTTCATACCAGTGACTGCTGAAAATTTTTATATTAAGAAGTGTTAATTAAACAACATATTACAAATAAAATATTTTTATGTTATAGCAAAATTTTTAAATGTTTATAGAAAAACAGAGAAATTTAAGCCATTAAAAAGGAAGAATTGAAAGGATTCAGTAACAATTGGGTATAAAGTAGAATAAAAAGCAAAGAGACACTCATACAAATTCAGTTTTAATAGATTTGAATGGTGGTGTCAAAATCATTAAAACGATAAGAAAATAAGTTGAGAAATCCATTTTTGATATACTACTGTATTTTCCAGGTGCAACACTTATCTCACTTTAACTACTTTAATACGTGTCCTTCAATGATGTACTTTTCTTATCTCCTTGTAAGAAGTCTAACAGTAAACACCTGGTAAATTTTTACTGAATTAATAAATAAATTAAGTAGTGCTTTTCAGCTGAAGTTTTAAAAAGACATTAATGGAAGTGTCTTAAAAGCAGACAGGGGGTATGCTTAAAAACCAGATGAAAATGTAAGACTTGGAGGAGAAATTTGGGAGGAATCATTCTAAAGTCGTTGGAGTAAATGGGCAGCTTGGAAAGATGGTTCAAGTGGATGGAATAAGGAAGAGAAGATTTTTTTTTTTAAGAAAGCAATGAATGTGTGCTTACACTAGAAGGAAAAAACTAAGACAGGACCAACTCTCTTAGTTTCAGGAAAGTTTTAAGAAAAAAGAGTTATCTCCTACGTGAATTAACACAGCAACAGAGAAACAAAATACTGCACGTTTTCACTTATAAGTGGGAGCTATATATTGGATACTCATTCACATAAAGATGACAACAATAGACATTGAGGGCTACGAAAAGGGGCAGGGAAGAAGAAGGGAAACGTTTGAAAAACTAACTGTTGGGGACTATCCTCACTACTTAGGTAACGAGATCAGTCACACCCCAAACCTCAGCATCACAAGATATACTCGTGCAAAAAACTGGCACACACATGTGCTCCTGAATCTAAAATAAAACTTGAAATTACAAAAATTAAAAAAAAAAAACAGTTCCTGAAGTTTCTCCAAAGAAGATGCTGTTTATGGTCTACCTCATCAAATACTCATTGATTCCTAAAAATATCACGTCAATCCTTGGATTTCATTTAAAAACATTCAGATAAGGCAATCTGACTAACTATCCTTTCATCTCCAGAGGAAAGAAAAAACATTAAAAAATTACCATCTACCATGAATAAAGTATTTTGTTGTGTTTTTTTAAAGCAGAGTAATTTTTTAAAATAATTGTCTTAATATACAATATAGCAAACAACCTGGAAACCTAATACAACTTTTGTCAAGGATATCTTTGTTGGACTTTGAAAAAGTTTCTATCAAACTAGAATAAACTCTTTGTTAAAATTTGCCAGAATTCGGCTGGGGCCGGTGGCTCACACCTGTAATCCCAGCACTTTGGGAGGCCGAGGCGGGCGGATCATGAGGTCAGGAGATTGAGACAATCTTGGCTAACATGGTGAAACCTGTCTCTATTAAAAACACGAAAAATTAGCTGGGCATGGTGGTGGGCACCTGTAGTCCCAGCTACTTGGGAGGCTGAGGCAGGAGAATGGCATGAACCCAGGAGGCGGAGCTTGCAGTGAGCCGAGATTGGGCCTGGGTGACAGAGCGAGACTCTGTCTCAAAAAATAAAAATTGCCAGAATTCACCAGAGCAACCATATGGACCTGGAATTCTCTTCATGGAAAACTTAAAAATGTGTAATTAAATTTCTTTCTCAAAGTTTCCATTTCCTCTTGTACCAGTTTTAGTAAGATGTGTATTTCAAGAATCTTTTGAACTTCATTCAATCTTTGAATTTATTGGCCTAAAACTTTTCATGATATTCCTTATTCATCCTTAAAGTCAGCTGGCCAAGTAGTAATAACCCCTCTATCATTCCTGATCTTCAGAATTTGTGAAATAAAACCCAAATAGGTTAATCTTGCTAGAGATTTATCAGTTTTATTAATCACTTCACATGATTAAATTTTATTGATGAAAAACCAAATTTGAAATATCAAAACGAAAGTTTCGTTAGGGGCATGCCCAACCTGTCACCAAGACTCATACAAAATGGGCAAGTATTCTCAAAGAGGAAGGAGATTTAGATGCTAATACACCAAAAACTTTTCCAAATTAAAATTACGTCACAGTCAATCTCACTGGCAGCTCACCATTTATTTATATTCAACAAATATTTCTGAGTAACTATTATATTCTAGATATTGTTCTAGTATCCTCATACACCCTTCTTCAGTAATAAAAAAGTCAAAATCTCCTAATTAACTTAGTGCAACTCTGTATAATGTAGCCCCAAACACACTCCAATTTTCTCCTCAAAAAGACAATTCAAGTTTTTATCTTTTAATTATCAGCTGTAAGTTAAGAATATTTAAATGATGTCTTTTTTCTTTTTGCTTCTTTTGTAATTCTGTCTCGATAATCAGGTATTTGTAGACCAAAATTTATAATTAACCTCCACAAACAAATTCTATATGCAGTAATACTGGGAAAGAAAAATAAAATGAAAGTTAACTTTAAAACATATCTAATTTCATGTTACAGAGAGGAATAAAATACTAATAGATAGTATATCACTTTTTGGGAGCAGCTAGTGGCAAGACTATAGCTGATATTTAAAATTTATAATTGCTTTCCATTTTATTTTTGGTATGCCTTAAGCTAGCACCACAGAAATTGGAAATTCCCTTCCAGATGGGATGGTAATATTTATTTCTGAGAAATATGAGCTCGTATTAGTCCTACCTATACAGGTTTACAGTTGTCTTATATGTAACTTCTGGACATAAGACATCTTCTCAGTTCCAATCTTACTCCTCCCTGACCCTACTGTGTTACTTTACCTTTCTCCGCTAAAGTCACAATTAATAACCCAGGAAGACCGCCGACCCCTTTCTTTGTCCACATCATTTGGACTTTAAAATACTTGGGAAACAATTACAACCTTCAATCCAAAGACGGAAAATTGGGTCATCTATTAGAAGCATTCATTCCTTGGATAATACAATTTCTAACCAGCAATCCCAAGGAATGTGGAACTAGAAAGTAAAAACCATTTAGAAATAATAGTGAGAGGACGACACTCAATTTTACCTCTTGACTTTTCAGTCCTAGGTGGCTTAGCTTTGTAGGAAGTAGTTCTGGATATTAATGAGTAGCTTAGAAAATACACTGCCTTCTGCAGAGCAGCTACTGCTTGTAAAAGTTCCAGGGGTTCTCCCCATTTTGTCACTATAAGAGTGTCATGAGGAGGGCCCCTCACTGTTCTGTGAGGCCCACTGTTTTTGTGAGATGAGATACTTTTAAGAACACTATTTGTTCATTGCCCTTTTTTCTGTTCCATAAAGTTCCTTGATCAGATATAAATTTGATGATCCATAGAGCAGGTCATCTTACTCACCTGGTAATAAAAGCTTCTTCTATATAAATGACTAACAACAGAGGACACATTTTCTGAATTTATCCCAGAGGTTTGTATGCATATATATTACCAAAACCTCATTTTAGCAATTCTCCAAATAAATAGGCTATCTCTCCTATTAAATAGACCATGAATTAATATATACCATTAGCTCAGCCCATCTCTTATCTGTACCAAGGTAGATAAGATTCTCTAGTATAAGATCTATTAAGAGGATTCCTTTTTCTACAGTTCTTAGGTGTCACATGGTCTGAGATTGCAGGGTTTCATTTTTAAATGGTATCAGCATATTGTACAAACCGAAGTCAGAATTATTTCCTTCTCAGTCAACTAGTAATAGAAAGCATCACAAAAAAACCATGGAAAAGGAATATATGACAAGGTAGGAAGATGGTATTTTGGGATTACAAACTATCTACTCATGAAATGTACATGTGATTTCAGGATATGTTCAGTGCCACATATACAACTTTCACTAACTCTTGGAAGACTCAAACCAATTTTGTGACTAGGTTGGCCACATAATGTCCAGCTTTTAATGGATATGTCAGGTTTAATGGTCTCCTATGTGTGCCATTGTC
Organism: Symphalangus syndactylus; assembly: GCF_028878055.3. Taxonomy (NCBI): domain Eukaryota; kingdom Metazoa; phylum Chordata; class Mammalia; order Primates; family Hylobatidae; genus Symphalangus; species Symphalangus syndactylus. The sequence continues at coordinate 135,234,526 of NC_072428.2, read as the reverse complement.
AGGTACTATCTGTCAAGATCAACAGTTATTTCCCAGAGGCAAACAGAGAACTTGTCTTTGCTCTGAATCCCAGGAAGCCAGTGTTGTGATTCCCCTACCAAGGTTTTCCACCCACCCCTGGGGTAGAAATTAATTTATCTGTTTCTTTTGTATATGTTTTTTTTTTTTTTTTTTTTGAGACGGAGTCTCACTCTGTCGCCCAGGCTGGAGTGCAGTGGCGCAATCTCGGCTCACTGCAAGCTCCGCCTCCCGGGTTCACGCCATTCTCCTGCCTCAGCCTCTCCGAGTAGCTGGGACTACAGGCGCCCGCCAACACGCCCGGCTAATTTTTTTTTGTATTTTTAGTAGAGACAGGGTTTCACCGTGGTCTCGATCTCCTGACCTCGTGATCCGCCCGCCTCGGCCTCCCAAAGTGCTGGGATTACAAGCGTGAGCCACCGCGCCCGGCCTCTTTTGTATATTTTAATGTGTATACTAGGATTAAAATTACATATGTGACTTGCATTGAAATTCTGTTAGACAGCTCTGGTCTATAGGTTTTCCCTCCATAAAATGACTGAAGTGGATTTTAAGAAAATAATAATTTTTTAGAACTAATGTCACCAAAATGATTGGTGATTGTCCTTTTTTCAGTTAATAGTTAGTGTGATAAAGCCAGATTCTTTTACAGAAAATCAGGAGGAATATTTTAAGCTACAGCTGGGAAGTTAATGCAGAGTCCTTTCTCAAGAGCTCTTGCTTGGCCGTGCACCAGGACTCATGCCCCCAATCCCAGCACTTTGGGAGGCTGAGGTGGGCGAAGCCCTTGAGCCCAAGAGTTCCAGACCAGCCTGGGTAACATAGTGAGACCCCTGTCTCTACCAAAAATTAAGAAAAAACATAACCAGGCATGGTGGCACACACCTGTAGTCCCAGCTACTCTAGAGGCTGAGGTCAGAGAATCACTTGAGCCTGGAAGTTTAGGGCTCTGGTGAGCCATGATCACATCACTGTGCTCTAGCCTAGTTCAGCCTAGGAAACAGAGCAAGCCTTTCTCAAAAAAACAAAAACAAAAACAAAAACAATAAAAAACCAACCAACCAACAAAAAAGCTCTTGTTCTTGACAGAAAGATGCAGCACTCTCTTGTGGTGTTAAACTGCTATTTAACTATACTACCTTAGAATCTTGTCATCTCTACTTAAATTCAGAGCCCATTTCAACTAAAAAATCTTTCATTAGTGTCACCAATCTAGAGATTTCTGAATTATGTTTAAGTCCAATACATCCTTCTAACTTATATCAAGGATGTGTTCACAAATTACCATCGTTCAAAAAATTTTAGTCTAGCTTTCATTGATCAAGCAAAAGAAATCATAGAATCATACATTAAATTCCTTCAAAAATTCTGATAAGTGAATTAATGTCAATACATTAAATCAAATCTAAATTTACCTTCCTCCCTACATGATAAAACTTCCCAGGGCACATCTTCTCTGTGTTTTCCATTTCTCCCCTGTACCCCACCCCCTTAAATGAGCAAAATCCTGACATCCTTTGGTAAGCCTTCTCCCTACATGTTTGACTTCATAATTGGTCTCCCACACATACTGGAATTGGATTCTAATTATAGCTGTGGAGATAATGAGGAGTGATGGAGAAAGGACATGAGGAAAATTAACTTCCTCTTGAAAGGTAAACTGCTGTGACAAGACAGTGACAGTGTATTTCTTCAAACAAGGGAGAAAAATCATTATCAGAAACAGGAGAGGAGGCCGTGAGGTCAGCAAGAAGGCTCAGCATGGTGTGATTCCAGCTATTCCAAGACACTTCTGTATCATCACACCAAGGCCTCAAGGTTTCTGAAATCTTTCCCGGATTTAATTCTTCTCCACTTCATCTCTCCCCAAAAATAAGAAAACGTAAAGAATTCAAATCTGTGCTACACCTCCTGACATAACCCAACCCAATTCATTACACAGAAACATTCTGTGAAAACCATCAAGAGCTAAAAATTCCTAGGTCATTAACTTGTTTAATACAGATAAACGTATAAAAATGTATAAAATTGCATAACTCAGTATACGAACTTAGTATAAACATGATTCAAACTAAGAAAATTATAAGCCAAAAAACAACCTGAAAAAAATCCTCTAGACTAATCTGTTTTATAAAATTTGAAGTAAAACAAATCTAAATAGAAGTAAATCAAAGATTAAAGTTTATTAAAAACGATCCTGAATTTACTTCTGAAGATTTTAACAAGTGAAGTAATGTAATTTCAAGCATTAATAAAGGTAAGAATAATAAGATTTATTCATAGATACTGAAAGCTTCTTAATAATAAGATACAACAACGATTCTAAGTTAAAAAATAATTAGAAAATTTGGAACAGAAACAAACATTCAAAGTTTAATGTAGCTTGTCTACCTGAGAACCACAGCAAGCATAATTAATCACATTCCCTTAAATTCATGAGCAAGATTAGTTTTTTATTGCCCTGGAGTTTCTGTCTAATAGAATATCACAACAAAAATAAGTGAGAAATATACATAAATCTATACAAGGCTCAAATTATAATTAATTGCAGGTGGTAGGATTTTGCACCATTAAGAAGTAATGCCTATGAGTTTGTCTCTCTCACCAGTGAGGAGTTTTCATAGCACTTGCTCTTCCCCATTAAAGGATCAGCATGAATGAACTTCTTTGCAACCTGATTCTCCTTTGAGCATAATTAATTTATTTTATTTCCCTTCTCACTTGTGGGCCATATTGATAATCAGGGAAACACAAATTAATAAATTATTCACTACTCATTTGAATCTCAAAAGCTAAAAGCATGCAATAATAAGTGTTTTCTTCAGTTGTAAGAAAATTAGTATTCATGTTGTTGCTTAGTCTAAACGTTTGAGGGTATTTTAGCAGGTACTACCATCCATCATAATTTTAAATCTACTGTCTGTCACTCAGTCTCCCACTTATTATAGCCAACTAAAACTCTGAGTGTTTGTGCGCAAAGATATACATACAAGGATGATCACTGTAATAGTCACAATATTACAGAATTGCCTATAATATTGTAGAATTTTAAATAATATATAAGTATATCAGGCTATATTTCTATATTGGAATACCATGCAGTGATTATAAAAGATCAAGCTAGAACTACTCATGATTTCATGAAAGATCCCTGGAGAAGAAAATGCAACTGGGTAAAGAGAAATGAACTGCACACACGTATTGCATAACCTCCTGAATTAGTTCACATTTTTATAATCACTAATCATTTAAGTATTTCTGTCACAATTATTAAACCAATTAAAAGGATGTAGCTAATTTGAATGGGCTATGAGTCCTGATATTGATTCAGGTCACACAATCATATTGATCATGCCCCTATTATCAACATTCCCCAAGAAGGTTGAATTCTACACAATGTCAAACTAGGTCAGAATTAATATATGAACCATAGAATATCTCTGAGATGCAAAGCTCTTACACTAAATTTCAGGAGATTTTAATGTTAAAACAAAAAAGGATACATTTATCAACCATATACTTCAAAAGATCAGAAACCTCATCTATCTTCTTCACAGTTACCTCTTCAGCACAAACAGACAGCCTGGCACATAATAGGCAGGAAATAATTTTAAAGTAAATATGAATAGAATGAGAGGTAAGACTATTCTTTTTATACAATAGTAAGTAATTATTTGCATATTTTACTCCACCTGTTTCTCTTGAGATTTAAAGTTTCTATTCCTTTTCTATATTAAATTAATGTAATATTATTAAGAAAGTCTTCAACAAAATCTGTGTTTTCCAAGTTTCAGTTCAAAGTAAAATATTTACGATGCCTAATATTTAAAATATTAACCTATATTTTAAATTAAAAGGTTGCTTCGTGTCCCTTTCTTCCTTTCCACAAAAGCAGTATTAATTCATTAGGGAAATGGATATATTTCCTCTCAGATATTTTCTAATTCACAAGCATGTGTTTATATATTGTTATCAGACCTGAGTAGGTTTCATTGAACCAGGTTCAACCGGAATCTTAATACCATTCTATCTTTATCTTGTGGCAAAGAATTGGTATTTTGCCTCATACTCCCAGCCTTCTATCAGATATATTATGAGAATTAAAAACATTTAATTCAAGATAGTGTGATTCTGCTGGAAACAGAGGGCAGACGTCAACATCTATGATGTTTAGTGTGAGACACGACCAAACCTATAGATAAGCTGGAGAAAAACAAACACATAACATAATTTAGAGTGTATTGTCTTTGAAAAACAAAACAATACTTATCTTTGAGATGTGTCCTTATAAATATTAGTAAAACAATTAGTGAGTCCGTGGCTTTCTCTACTGAGAAAGCTGAACTAGAATTGAAGGATAATTTACCAGTTTTCACTGAACAAGAGCCCAGAAAATTGCAGGGAGACAAATTATCAATCAGTGAACCCTGAGCTAAATTCTCAGACACTACTAGAAAGTGAAAGGCTCTGGAAATAATTAAGAAGTAGATGTTCTTTTGCTGTGCAGAAGCTCTTTAGTTTAATGAGATCCCATTTGTCGATTTTGGCTTTTGTTGCCATTGCTTTTGGTGTTTTAGACATGAAGTCCTTGCCCACGCCTATGTCCTGAATGGTATTGCCTAGGTTTTCTTGTAGGATTTTAATGGTTTTAGGTCTAACATATAAGTCTTTAATCCATCTTGAATTAAGGTGAACAGACAACCTACAGAATGGGAGAAAATTTTTGCAACCTACTCATCTGACAAAGGGCTAATATCCAGAATCTACAATGAACTCAAACAAATTTACAAGAAAAAAACAAACAACCTCATCAAAAAGTGGGCAGAGGACATGAACAGACACTTCTCAAAAGAAGACATTTATGCAGCCAAAAAACACATGAAGAAATGCTCATCATCACTGGCCATCAGAGAAATGCAAATCAAAACCACAGTGAGATACCATCTCACACCAGTTAGAATGGCCATCATTAAAAAATCTGGAAACAACAGGTGGTGGAGAGGATGTGGAGAAATAGGAACACTTTTACACTGTTGGTGGGACTGTAAACTAGTTCAACCATTGTGGAAGTCAGTGTGGCGATTCCTCAGGGATCTCGAACTAGAAATACCACTTGACCCAGCCATCCCATTACTGGGTATATACCCAAAGGACTATAAATCATGCTGCTATAAAGACACATGCACACGTATGTTTATTGCGGCACTACTCACAATAGCAAAGAGTTGGAACCAACCCAAATGTCCAACAACGATAGACTGGATTAAGAAAATGTGGCACATATACACCATGGAATACTATGCAGCCATAAAAAATGATGAGTTCGTGTCCTTTGTAGGCACATGGATGAAACTGGAAAACATCATTCTCAGTAAACTATCGCAAGGAGAAAAAACCAAACACCGCATGTTCTCACTCATAGGTGGGAATTGAACAATGAGAACTCATGGACACAGGAAGGGGAACATCACACTCCAGGGACTGTTATGGGGTGGGGGGAGGGGGGAGGGACAGCATTAGGAGATATACCTAATGCTAAATGACGAGTTAATGGGTGCAGGAAATCAACATGGCACATGGATACATATGTAACAAATCTGCACATTGTGCACATGTACCCTAAAACCCTAAAGTATAATTAAAAAAAAAAAAAAAAAAAAAAAGAAGTAGATGTTCTTCTACGGAAGACAGAAATAATCCTCGTTAGGATGTAATCAAAAAGTGGTACCTCTTCCTTATGGAAGGGTGTGATGTTGTCACACAGAAAGATGGAAGAAGGGATTTACTTGCTGCAAAGCCCTTCGGTTAAAGGCAGGATACGCAGGAAAAGACAAGAGAAGTCTCTGAGTGTCACTGTCTTCTGAACACTTTAAAACATCAGATGCCTTTCTTGCAGAAGTCCAAGTTAGCAGGACCATAGACTAAAGTTTGGTTAACAATCCTGTATTAGTTTGTAATTGGCTGCCATCACAAAACTCGGTGGTTTAAAAACAACAGAAATTTATTCTTAAAGTCCAAAATCAAGACGTTGGGAAGATTGTTTGCTTCTGGGATTCTGAGGGAGAATCTGTTCTTGATGTGCCTTGGCTTGCAGTTGTATCATCCTAAGTTTCTGCCTTTACTGTTGCATGCCTGGTCTTCATCCCTATGTGTTTCTATTGAAATTTTCCTCTTTTTTCTTTTTTTTGAGATGGAGTTTCGCTTTTGTTACCCAGACTGGAGCACAATGGCATGATCTCGGCTCACTGCAACCTCCGCCTCCTGAGTTCAAGCAATTCTGCCTCAGCCTCCCGAGTAGCTGGGATTACAGGCATGCGCCACCAGCCAGGCTAATTTTGTATTTTTAGTAGAGACGGGATTTCTTTATGTTGGTCAGGCTGGTCTTGAACTCCTGACCTCAGGTGATCCGCCTGCCTTGGCCTCCCAAAGTGCTGAGATTACAGGCATGAGCCACTGCGCCTGGCCCGAAATTTTCCTCTTCTTATAAGGCCACCAGTTATACCGGATTTAGGGCCCATCCTAACCCAATATGACATCATCTTACCTTGAGTACATCGACAGAGACCTTATTTCCAAATAAGGCACATACACAAGTTCTGACTGGACATAAATGTTGAGAGAACACTATTAAATCCAGTACAAATCCACAGTAAGAAATACATTTTATATACACCGATGGAACAAAACATCTTGCAAAACTATAGTTACTCTTTCCGTGTTCAATGAACTCTAATATTTTTTAGTCTCTTAGTTTTAATGTTTCTAAACTTGTAACAATCCACAAAATTGTCCATGATTCAATAGCATATGCCTACTGTAGTCTGAAAACCCTTAGGTACATCAATAATCTTTGTCAGTTTCGCATTTTAAATCACTGGTAACATTGCACAAACCTGTCTAGGGAAAGATTGGCAAGGCAGAGAGAAGAGTGGAAGGAGATCATTCCTACCACATTTTTGGCAGATCTCCAGAAGAGAGGGGAATGAGTTTATCGGGTAGCATAGAGCACAGAGTCACTAGTACCACTGCAATCAACAGAGAGCCACAATTCAGTAGCCAGGAGTCTACAGGGACAGAGATCATGCATGCAAACTAGATAGTAACGATGCAGGTCAGGCAAGCCCCAAAACTGGGGCTCTTCCCGAGAGGGTTTGTGGTTTCACTCGGGCAAGCCAGTAATAGAAGAAAACAGTTGGCTTGAGGCAACAGTGTAACAGCTCGGTGACTGCTCCTGCAGAGGAGGGCTACCCCACAGGCAGTGGGTGGAGAGGAGCCGCTCAGGGAGAGTTCTACAGTCATATGGATATCCACTTTAAATTACATGCAAATTGAGGAGTGGGTTATTCAGAATTTTCCAAGAAAAGGGTGGTAACTTCAGGGTCATTGCCATGGAAAGGAGTGGTTACGCCTGAGTGCTGACATGGCAATGGCAAACTGTCACAGTGCTGGTGAGTTGGCGTGTCTTATGGAGAGGTGCTTCCACCTCTTCCTTATTTCAGCCAGTCTTCAAACTGCTTGGGAGTTGAGCCCCGCCTCCTACCTCAGTAAGACCATCTCATGGGTTAGCAAAGATGACCCATTGAGGGGAAAAAAAAAAGAAGGGCTAGAGGGAGAAGCAAATATCTAGGTTGCATTTATATTAAATTGTATTTTATATTGTTTTTAAATTAAAATAGCTCTGATTAATACAACTGAGAGGGTAGCTGGCTGTTTTCATGTTTCCTCATCTTCAAAAATTTCTAGGAAAAAGTGAAAACATCCTCCACAGAAATGCTTCCTACAATTTCTTTGGCTAATGTGTTACTTGAGAAATCTCCAGGTGCCAAATTGAATAATTCTGAGTTAAAGTCCTTGATAGAGAATAAAGAACAGAGGTGTCCTTTCCAAGTCATTTTTATGACTCGCCCCAAACCTTAACTATAAGCTAAGAGTTCATACCAATGATTAACCCAGGAACAAAACTCCTCTACAATATTAATTGATCTAATAAAATATTCTTCCTTAGGCTGCTTCTTCCACATTCATTTTATTATCAAGTAGGCAACCAGTCATAGGAGTTATAACTCTCTTTTTTTTTTCTTGTACTCACATGCTAGGATGAAGTAATAGATAGTATGATGAGCTAGCCCTTAACAACACTGCTCTAGAAAAACAAGAAAAAGAAGTTGTAATTTAAAACAGAAGTTATCAAGGTGAGATTCTAATTTATAGTGTTGTGTACATGAATTTCAGAAGGACACGGTTTGTCTGAAATCCTTCTTCTGCACTGGGTTCCTCACAGACTCTCTCCAACCTATATTGTATCTTTATTTAAGGACACTTTTATAAGTTGTTTAAATATAAAAGAGTTATCATTTTAAACCCACAAAGCACTGGCCAAACCTAGTCTTAAACATAACATATTATGCAAATGATAATAAATACCATACTTGAAAATTGGTATTTATATAATTATATTGCTCTTTATAAAGTGGTTTTAAAGCATTTTCTGTGCTGTAAGGCATTTTTATTACCATGCCAGAAATCTAAAGTTAGGATATATTTAATATATGCTAGGCAAGAAAAACCCTTTGTTTTAGAGATCTAGGGTGCTATCTGGAGAAAATACAGAGCCACTTTGTTTTCTTTCTCATTACAGAGCCCATTATATCCTGAGGCGAAGCTCAGAGTGTATACTCACCAGTTCTTACACACTGGATTTGTTTCCCTGCCTCCACCGCCATCTCTGATGAATGAAAGGGTTTTACAATTAGTTACCTTTTGGCAAGCTCACAGCAATGTTATTTTTAAATTACATTTTCTAATAAACTCCTGGATTAAAGAATGGTTTATTAAGCTACCTCTAAGCAAAGGCCTGGATATTGCTTTTAAAATACAGAGCTATCCCCCTTCCACTCATCTTCAGAATCTTCACAATCGATCTCCCTTTAGGAATGACACAACTTTAAGCTTCAGTTACTGATAAGTATAAAATGAAGTTTGTTAATTTGGGGAAGGCCTTCTCTGAAAACCCAGGTTTGTTCTAAAACATAGCATGTAGCTGAAGGAAAGCAAAACTATTCAGTTATCTGCTTTGTGACATTGTAGCTCAAGCAGATCAGGGATTAAGTTCCACAAGCCATTTGGATCTTCTTTGTCACAGATCAGCCTCAGCTTTTTTTCAAAAAGTTTAATTTATTTTGACCATAGGAAAAATAGCCAAATTAATTTTGATGGCAAATAATCTTTTTGAATAGCAGGCAAATAATTTCTCATAGATCCACTGCAAATGCACTTTTATTCTATTTATGCTCCATTGTTTTCAACTTTGATTTTTGAAAACATTCACTTAATCTCTTATCTTCTTCCTCTACTATTATTATCTATGCCCTTTGATTATCTTCTCATCCAGTTATTGAACCACTCTTTCTGCTCTCTATAAATTATCTCACCCAATCATGATACAACTTAAGAAAAATCTATTATCTCATCCTGAAACTTAAAACGGATAAAATTTGCAGTGTCGGGCATCACATGTGTAATAAAAACTTCATCTTGTTGTTGCTCGTCTGCTCATCACTAGTCATACAGAAGCCCTGAACAATATGTTTCTAGTGCAAAAATCAATTATTTGCTATTTTAGAAAAACACCAGCAGGACAACCTTAAATTGAGTTTCATCAATTCAGTTTTAACCAGTGGGGTCAGACTAAATGCCATCTAAACACTGACTTCGTTTTCTAAAGAGAGATGCTGCCCAAATAATTTGGCGGAACTCGTAGCGCATCAGCTGAATGTTAGAAGCAGCAACCGAAGTAGATAAAAACAGATTTCCAAATTGCTTGGCCACAAAACTCCTAGGCAACTTTTCCTTAAGTCCTGAGGAGGAGCATCAAGTGCTCACAATGTTTACTTATCAATCCAACTTGCTCTCAATATAATTTTGTTTCAACTGTGTTTATTTCCAGTCAATAATAGGTAAGTAAATTAATTGTTTATATAATACAACATTTTTCCCATCCCATCACCCATGTGACCGCATTTCTGAGGCAGACAGACGTGCTGTTGTAGATGCTCTTTGGAGGGTATGGGGGAATAACAGATACTCTGAAGACAAAAGATGGTTTGTTGTAAGCGATATTTAACTTCTAGATATTTCCATTAAAAAAATATTTCTCATCTCATCTGCTGCATTTGGAAAAATGTATCTATACCATGTCTAGAAATCCACATGGGTGGAAGAGTAAGGAGCAAAAGAACAAGATTGCAAACTGTCCATTTTGGCACTTTGCCTATAGATGTTCTCTTGAATTGGAAAAGAATAAACTTACTTTCCTAAGTTTATCAGAGATTTGATCCTGAGAAGTCAACACAGCATTAGATTGCTGTGACTTTAGTTGTTTCGAACATCTTAAAAAGGATAGAAAGTTTTCAGTGACGGGAAACCAAGGGGCCAATCCCCACAGGGCTCAGCATTTCTCTCCCACCTCTAGAGAAGCCTGCTCCAGTGCTCCGCATCGCCAGCCCCTGCCTCCAGTGATGTTCACGGTGAAGGATGCAGCTCCATGACCAGAACCACGAATTAATAATGCTGTTGTTGTCAAACAGATCATCTATAACTGTAATATTGTCCTGCTATCTGTTTATTTGCACAGTGCTACAATCTGAATGTTTTTGTCCTTACAAAATTCATGTATGGAAATCCTAACCCCCACGGTGATGATATTAGGAGGTGAGGTCTTCCAGCAGTGAGGTTATGAGGGCAGAGCCTTCATGAATGGGATTAGTGCCTTTATAAAGGAGCCCCAGAGGCCGAGTGCGGTGGCTCCCGTCTGTAATCTTAGCCCTTTGGGAAGCCAAGGCGGGCGGATCACGAGATCAGGAGTTCAAGACCAGTCTGGCCAACATGGTGAAACCCCGTCTCTACTAAAAATACAAAAATTAGCTGGGTGTGGTGGTGGGCACCTGTAACCCAGCTACTCGGGAGGCTGAGGCAGGAGAATCATTTGAACCCAGGAGCTGGAGGTTGCTGTGAGCCGAGATCACGCCATTGCCCTCCAGCCTGGGCAACAAGAGCAAAACTCCATTTCAAAAATAAATAAATAAATAAAACAAAAATAAAGGAGACCGCAGAGAGCTAGCTAGTCCCCTTCTGCCACGTAAGGACACAGCGAGAATGTGCCACCTATGAAAAAGGGTGCTCTCACAAGACAACGAGTCTGCTAGCACTTTTATTTTGGAAGTGCCAGCCTCCAAAGCGTGAGAAATAGATTTATGTTCTTTATTAGCCACCCAGTGTAGGGTATTTTGTAATAGCCAGGCTGCAGTAAGACACACATACCCTCTGTATTACAGATAAACTTTTAACTCTGGTCACTATTTTCTATCACTTCAATGACTACCAGAAAACCTCTTCAGAGCCCTGTGTTGAAGACTACTGCATTTATTATTGCAATAAAAATAACTACTATTTATTAAACACCTAACTATTCCAAGTATTTTCCTGAGTATTTTACATTATCCCATTTAATATTGAAAATTAGTGTATAAAGGGACTACTATTAGCCCCATTTTGCAGCCGAGAAAATCAAGACATAAAGAGGTTAACTATTTTTCCCAGTGTCACAACGTAGAGCAGAGATTTCAGTGAAAAACTGTCTATTCCCAAATCCCATCTTTTTTAAAACATTATCTGTTACTCCTCTTCCTCTGCTAACTGGATTCATGGTTAGTAGAACTGGATCCATTACCCCACTTCCTCTGCTAAGTAGATTCATGGTGAGTTTGCCAAAACTGCTATGTTACATAAAGCCGAATAACTTTGACAGCCTTTCTGAGACTACATAAACACATTCAGCCAGTGTGTTTAGTCTAGATAAGGTAAACAGAAATGAGAGGCCTGTACCTACGGAGAGTAGGGGAGTTTTGCTTTTGGAGGAACCAGGAGGGCCTTGTTGATTATAACAAGTGAGTTTGTAAATGAAAAGCAGCTTTATGCAGCAAATATGGGTATTCTTTCAATTTCTCTTTTACTTAATCAAATCTCATATAAAATTTGTAAAGCTAATTAATGGCTTTTTCCTTACATTGAGAAAAGTCCTGGCTCTAGACACAGTTGAAAGAGATCTATCAGGCACGTGGTTTCTCTGATTAAGTTTTTCTTTTAAATTAAAATAAGGAGGTAAGCACTTGTCAGTTTTTTGAAATCCCTCTCTAAATTTGGTAACCTTTGAATTAAATTTTTCCATCATCCCAATAAGAGCTAAAACTACTTAACATTTTATAAAACCTTAGAAAATTATTAAGATTAGTTTTATTAATAAGATGCAATAATTAATTTCAAACCAGTTGTATTTGGTTTAGATCAGACATTTGGAATTCTTCATTCTTCTCAGTTTTGAAATTTGTTACAGGTGCTAGGAATACAAGGTCTCAATAGTTTTAATTTTGGAACCAATTTTCAGAGACTAGGACACTTTCGTAGGTGAAGGGTATGGTATACCGCAGATATCAAGCGATTCTCCTGCCTCAGCCTCCTGAGTAACTGGGATTATAGACGCACACCACCATGCCCAGCTAATTTTTGTATTTTGCATAGAGGTGGGGTTTCACCATGTTGGCCAGGCTGGTCTCGAACTCCTGACATCAAGTGATCTACCCTCCTCAGCCTCCCAAGGTGCTCGGATTACAGGCATGAGTCACTGCGCAGGCCTGATTTTTTTTAAATAACAAGAGAATCGTTATATCAGTAGTTAGCTAAATGCAATCCCAATCAAGCTACTCATAATCCGTATGTGTAGCCATCTTGCTTCTGATATCAACTAAAAATAAAATCACAGCCCTAATTGCACACCACAAGATACACCAATTTTGTTTTCATTTTTTTTGATCAAGTTCCTTTTAGGGCTTTGGTATAGGCTGGATGTGTGTTTGTTTAATTAACAAATATGCATTTTTCACATTTATATATAGGTATAAATATATCCTTATCATGGAAACATCCATGTGAATTAATTATAGATATTTATTCTCATACATAAACACATTACATATAAACATAAAAAATTCTAATTTTTCCAGATGTTTGAACCATGCTGATTACTGAAAAAAATTAAATATCAAAATCTAATTTTATTCTTAGCTACTCTGATCCACATGTGCAGGAGTTTTGCTCAGTTAAAATAACGATAGAAAATTAAACAGAATGTGACAAATTGCATATCCCTATGACTATTTCATTAATAAGTAAAACAGTCCAAAAAGTCCAATTACTTATTTAACTGTTTATGTACCAGTGATCTAAAGTGAAATTATAAAATGTTTTACTTTTATCTGATTATATAGTATATACATAATTCTTCATTCTCAGACCTCAATCTGAAAAGCTGTAAAAACTAATATTTTCTCACATAAATCTAGTGCTCAAACTCATTTAGTAATAAAGCCCATTCTCAACTGCTGCATTATCACTTAAGAATCATAAACTTAACCCATCATCAAATGCCCAGATACAGCCTGCTGCCACTGCTAATATCATTATGATGTATCCACCTATTCAAGACTCAGCAGCAACCAGATGCTATAATATAGAGAGATATTTGGCTTACATTTGAAGTTTACTAGGTTGAATTTTAACAAAATGTTTTTCATAGAAATAAGAAGTACTAGAATGTGGATAGTCTTTATTTTCCCTGTATTTCACGTACAAGTGTTTTACTATACAAATAAACTCCTACGGTATTTCTTTATCTAGCCAACCATCATCATAAGTTGCACTGCAGAAATACTAATATGTTTGAGTACAGGGTTTCCCCAGAGTCTTTGTATTCTTACATAATTTCTGGCACATGCATGTATTATTACTTCCTGAAATTTGAAAAGAAAAATCCAAATTTTTAAATATATATGTGCTTGGGATTAAAAAATTAGACACCCTAAATTATTTTCATGTATACATCTATACTAGAATATCTCCTCTTGAACTAGGCAGTACATATATATGTATCATTGTTTAATATAAATGAACTCTACTTGGTGTTCATTCACACTGTGTTGACAGCATGACTGGTGGCAAAAATTTCTAGCCTTGTTATCCAAAATCCTTTAATGCTAATTTTTTTTTTAATTTCTAAGGGCATATTTAGAGATTGCTACAGATTTGATACTGTTCTAAGTTACCTTTGAGAAAAAACCTAAACATGATACTGATTGATGATCCTGTCCCGTTTCATTGACTCTCCATGGCATAACCTCACATGTCCAACTACCAAGGCTCTCCATATTCACTCACAAGTGCCTGTCAAGTGTTGCTTCTGAACAGCACCTTCAGCGATTGGGAATGTGTGGCATTATCTCCAGGTCAACAGGAATGGAAAACATCCCACTTCATTGAAAGCAGATTTTTCTGGCTTCCTGCCCTATCTCAAACCTTAAGGAATCCATTATAATCACCATCATTATCATCCTTTATAAAGCCTCTCATCTTAATTATGGTGCAACTCAACATAACCAAAGTAGAAACGGGAAGACCTTCAACAAATTGTTATTAATTCCTCTATTAAATGAATTGATATTTAGTTTGACTGTTGACTATTCGCATTATCTCATTAGTTCCTCACAACAATGCTGTGAGGTCAGGAGGTCAAGTATGACTCCAGGTAAGTCCAAATAAAGTACACTCTGCTTGTCTTTCTTTTTTTCACCAGCTGAAAGAACATCTGGGCTTCATATGATTCTTTCTCTGGTTTAGCTGGAGTTTGCTGTTAACAACAATATAAATTAATCAGATTTATCTTGCCTGTTATTTTATAACTACGTTGTCTTAAAAACATAGCCCTGTGTGTAGAACTAATATATCCATATTTAGCAATACTGTATATATATGAATAATTTTCCCATATGAGGCTCTGTTGTATATGAAATTCTAACTTAAATAGCTCTCAAAATTGTACTTCATCATAACCAAAATTTGAATAGCTTATTTTTCAAATTGATTTTATTCTGAAAACAGATATACCACTTATTGGACTAAAATTTCTAACCAACAATGCAATTTGAAAAGTGCTTTGCAAAGAAGCAGTCTATATACATCATCATATTTTAATCCTCACAACACCCCCTTGCAGGAGATATTATTATTCCCATTTTAATAAAGAAATAATAGAGGACAATAGTAAAATACCTCAAAACTCAGCATTTTACAACAACAAATATTTATCATCTTACACTGTTTCTGAAGGTCACAAACATGCACATGGTTTTGATGGGCAGGTCTAGCTCTGAGTCTCTCATGAAGCTGCAGTCAAGCTGTCTGCAGTCTCCTCAAGGCTCAACCAGGGCAGGAGGACAGATTCTAATGTCATTCACATAGTTTTTTGTAGAATTCATTTCTCCACTGATGTTTGGGCCACATAGGTCTATCCACAGGCTTTCTAAACGTTCTCACAACATGCCATCTGGCTTCCTCAGAGTGAATAATACCAAGATGGAAGCACAATTTTTTATAACCCAATTTTGTCAATGACATACCGTCACTTCTGCCACTATCCTATTTGTTATAAGTAAGCTACTAGGTCCAGCACCTACTCAAAAGGAGGGTATAATACAAGGGCATGATTACCAGTAAGAGGGGGTCATTGGGGGCCAACTTCAAGGCTGTATGCCACAGATGGCAATGTGGAGAGGCACACCTGAACACTGGAGAGACTGCAGTGGCTTCTGAGGAAGCTCAAAATCCTCAAGCCAAGGACACATTTAAACCCAGTATTTCCCTGAGTTCAAAGTGAAGAATTCTACTATGTGGAAGATTGTTTTGTGATATCCACAACTAATATGACTTTGAAAACAAAAACCAATGGTTAAATAAGAGAATAGAAAATCACATTTAGATTTTTTGCAAGGTGGCTTTTCCAACTTCAGAATCCTAAAGCGGACTTATTGTCCCCAAAAGAAAGAAGAAAATATTGACCCATCACACAGGTACTATGCTGGGAGAAATGGTTCAAATCAATCTCAAAAAAGAGATTTCCTGGAGAACCATCTGTGTAACTTAACAGAAGCAGATGTTTTTATTCCCAGTCTATTTCCCTTTTATACTGTGTTTCAGCAGCTTAGAATTTGCATCATCATGAAATATGTCTTCCCACAGATTTTTTTTTTTTTTTTTTTTTTGAGACGGAGTCTCGCTCTGTCGCCCGCCCAGGCTGGAGTGCAGTGGCGCAATCTCGGCTCACTGCAAGCTCCGCCTCCTGGGTTCACGCCATTCTCCTGCCTCAGCCTCTCCGAGTAGCTGGGACTACAGGCGCCCGCCACCACGCCCGGCTAACTTTCCCACAGATATTCATAACTGTAGAATACATTTATTCTAAACAATTTTTTTTTTTTTGAGACGGAGTCTCGCTCTGTCGCCCAGGCTGGAATGCAGTGGCGCTCCGCCTCCTGGGTTCACGCCATTCTCCTGCCTCAGCCTCTCCGAGTGGCTGGGACTACAGGCGCCTGCCACCACGCCTGGCTAACTTTTTGTATTTTTAGTAGAGACGGGGTTTCACCATGGTCTCGATCTCCTGACCTCGTGATCCGCCCGCCTCAGCCTTCCAAAGTGCTAGGATTACAAGCGTGAGCCACTGCTCCCGGCCTAAACAATATTTTTATATTATAAAAATTCAAGAAAATCTGCATGCCAAACAGGCAATATTAGTTCTATTAGTTTATAAGATAGTTCCTGTGCTCAATTTTAATGAGGAGTACGAATATTCAGATTTTCTTGACTTCTCTTTGTTCTCTTCTCCAACTTGAAGATGCAGCATTTTTTAAAGCCATGATAATAAAGCCATTAACATCTCTTATTGGCACCTAATTATGAATGAATAATTGTAATTTACAAATAGTCTAAAATGTAATCTAACCAATAGTTTCAATCTCCTCAATGACAAGGTTTTTCCCAGAGCAGTTATTACCACTATGCACTCAGAGGTAGAGGCATTATCTAGTTATTGTCTAGTAAATGAGGTAATATTTTATTATCTGAAATGACAGGTAATACATCCTCAGGTTGATCCTATTTTGAAATGCAGATGCGCCTTATTAGCCAAAATTCTCTGAGATCAAACTGTTCCACCTAATAATTTTTTCAACATGACCGACTCTTACTATTTTAAAAAATGAAATAATTACTAGATACTGAGCATTGACTACTATTTACATGTGTTCAGCACATTTTAGATGAAGACACTAAAACTCAGAGAGAATAAACCTACTTAAGGCCATTTAGCTAAGTGGTAAAATAGCCCAGGACCTGAGCCAAATCTGCCTGGCCCCAAACCCCAAGTCATTCCATCATGCCACAATATCTCCCAAAACAAGAGATGTTCCAGAGATAGACAAAATATATTCATTGTAATCTATTTGCAAGTATATATATATATATATATATATATATATGTATATGCTTTAGAAATACACACACATATATATACACACATATATATATCTTATACATATATATGTATAAGATTATACACATATATGTGTGTGTGTGTGTATTTCCAAAGCATAGTATACCTATTTCTATTAGACTACACAGAAAAAAAATTTTTAATGTTTATTGATTTGGACTTATTAGCATTAGTTAATATACCACATACTATTAGCATCCCAAATGTGCAAAACGGATTTTTGAAACACTTTTACATGACCTCAGTGGATTGTGAAAAAGATGTACAAACTAATAAAAATTACTTGCTTTTTTTCCATTTAGAAACTGAGAATTCTGAGTCTTAAAGATATTCCATAAACTTCTTAAAAATCACAAGCTAGGAAATGTCAGGACCAGGAACTAAAATGAAGTCACTTTAATTTTCAGCAAAGACCTTTTCTTTCACATTTTATTGATTTTCTGAAAGGCTGTTGGGATTGGTAGCTCATTAGTCTTTACTTAAAATGGCCTCAGTGTGCTATGATTTTAGAGGACTTGCACATTTTCCCATAATATTCCTGTTTCTCTCATGGGTAGCAAGTTGTCATTTACTTTTCATATTTTTGTCACTGTGTCTCTTTATAGTAGTTCCTCATCATCCCTCCTTTTAAGTTTCTGCTACCAATTTGCTGTTAGCTTGAAATCCAATCATTAAATGTTTAAAATAAGAATCTGCTGGCTATGAGAGATCATTCAAAAGTAAAGTATATGAGCTTGCATTTTATAAAAGTTATTTGTTCTGTCATTTATTTCTGATTGTAAAATTAGCATATGTTCATTATTTTTAAAATTATAAAATGTACATGAGTTTAAATACACAGAATACATGAACTTTAATATCAGCTGCCAGAAATAATTCCACATTTTAGTATGTTTTATATTATATATGTTTTAATATTATTACTATTAGAATGATTATCATTATTAATATTATTTTTAATGCCACAGCTTGTATCCTGCTTTTTTTCACTTATCATTTAAATTGGAATATTTTTCCCTGTCAATAAATTATTTTCAAAGACAACTTTTATTTCTGCATAAACTTCCTAATGTGACTATGTCATGGTTTGTTGAACATTTTCTGTTTGTTTCACATAATGTTGGTATTTTATTTCCATTCTGATCTATAATTCTATGAAAAGCATCTTATTCCAATGAAAACTTCAACATGGGTTTGTAGTTGTGAATTCAAATTCTAAGATTATAAAAAATTTAGGTTCTAGATATGTGTAGCCAAATTCTTTTTTCAGCAGTTATATAAATGTATGCTCTCACCAAAATTAAGTGAACTTTAATTACTTTAATAACATCCCAGAGGTCTGGTGATGTCTTGCTCACTACAGGTTAATTGACTGTATTCTAAACATTTGAAGTTGTAAATAGAGGTCTCTAAAAAAGTGAGGCGTTACCATAACTAAAAATGCAAGGTTTTCATTATCCTTAAATTCAATTTATCTTTAATGTTTAGAAATGATATCATTGACTCACACACATCCACAAAAGGCCTTGTGCTCTGAGAGCCTTTACAGCATTTGGGGACTGGCTAACAGAGCCATTTGCATTATTTCCTACTGCCCTCTTTGGAACTATACATAATACAAAAACAGCTGTCTGATATTAAAATATAATCCGTAACTGTACCATAGTGTAAAGTTAATATGTCCATTTTGTTAGTGAATCTGTTGGGGGAAAAAAGAGAACTATTATAAAACATAACCATTTCAGGATATAAAATAAAAACCCTAAAAATGTTAAAAAACATGCACATTCCTCAAACTACATATTCTAATCTAATTGCAACAAAAGCACATAGGTTGAGCTGGGAAGGCCCCCAAATACTTTATTAGAAAGTACGTGACAGGATAGCATTCCTTTCTTTATATTTCGGGCTACAGAGTGGACTTGAATGCAAGACCTTTCATTTGTAGTAAGCTGTGTTGTCACAGCAGGCATGGAACACTTCACCAGCTTTCATGTTGATCTTCTTTCTGTGGAACCAAATGCTGTTCCACCTTCACTATATTTTACCCAATATCTCTCTGTCTTTTTTTTTTTAAACATCATTCCCAATGTTTTTATCTCTACTGGGGAAATTCCACGTCTACTTCCCATCCTTCCTTTTTCAGAAAAACCAGCTTGACTTTGTCAAGTAATACAGTCATTGGTTCCCTTGAAGACTTACTACCTCTACCATACCACCCTACATAGGTTCATCACCTCCTACACAGTTTCTGTTTTTCTCTTACCTGTTTTCTATTACCATTGGTCCTCGTCTACATCCCTAAATGTCAATAGACTAGCCAAGTGAGTCAGAAGAACATTACACATTATTAATCTTTTTTCTTCATACGCATTAGTATGGGTATAAACTATTAGTATGGGTATGAAGAAAAAAGATTAATATGTACGATTATATACGTATAATTATAGCAAGTGTATATATTAAGCCCTATCTTTACATTCAAATTACTCCTATCAAATACATAAATAATTGAGAGGGCCAATATGACCTCGAACTGGATATATTTATTTCTTTTTAGAGGATTCTTCCACCCAGGATAACACAGATTGAGCTTCCTGTACAACAAGGTCTTATCCACATGCCCTAGGCTCATCATTTTGTCTACCTAAACCACACCATCCTGAATCCAGGACAGAAAGAACAAGAGCACTATCAGAACAAAACAACTGCTCCCTCTTAAGATCTATAAATGATAAGATGTGATCTGAAGCACACGCATGTTTTACGCTCCGGCATGCGTCTTTTCTTTCACTATAAGGCGATTAATTATTTCCCTTTATCTTTGCCTTCCTTTTGATCTTGAGCACATTCTCTTGCTTTCTATAACAGAAGTGCACAATTCCCTAGCCCTCCAACATCCCCATGGTTACCGTAAAGAATCTCAGGGTTTCTTACTCATTTTTGCTATTTCATAAATAAACATAATGATGGTAAGTTATAAAGCACTTCACTGCGGAGCATTATGAAGTAAGAAAGTCTAGAAGCTAATGTCTTTTACATACTTCCCTTGAGTAAAGACAGGGTGAGTAGTTGGTTGTGTGTGTGCGCACGCATTCGCTCACATGCACGTGTTTTGAAAGGCTCTACATTAAAAGGCTCAGACTTCATCAGCCACTCTTCCTAGCTTCCCAGTAAGCATGGTGAGCACATGGTGATAATCAGACTAGCATTCCAAGACAGCCTACAAAACGATGCCTATTGCAATGACACAAATATCAAATGATGTGTGCAAATACTACTGCTTACCAGCAGATGTTACTGTTAGTGTGGTTCTTCTTCTGACCCACTTATAAGGGTTGATTGCTTGGGGGCTTTTTGTTTATTTAAACTTTCCCAGAAAGAAGGAAAAAGAAAAGACTATGATATTTTGACAGTCTTTGCTTTTTTTCCCTTGACAAATGTGTGGCAACTTTCACTTTAATCCAAATACTTCTGCTTTTATTCTCGATCTCATCTCTAAAAATGATTACTGTATTTTGCTATTGGTCTTACACTGACTAATTTCTATACAGCATATTGATTTCTAATTTTGTTACCAGCAATCCATCACTCAACCTGTAAGACACTCATTTTTCTCTCTGAATTGAAGTTTTATATTATCCATCTTGACACTTTATTCTAAGTAATGTTTTCTCCTTTCTATATATGTTAAGTCTTTAGGTCTTTTTCCATCCCTAAGGACTTATCTTGTTTAAAAATGCATGTTTTTTTCATTCTGTTTGTTGTTATTGTTGTTGTTAATGAAGTATTAAAATTTATTACAAGGCCCACAAGGGGTTTGGTTTAGAAGCTTACTTTTTTTTTTGAGACGGAGTCTTGCTCTGCAGCCCAGGGTGGAGAGCAGTGGCGTGATCTCGGCTCACAGGAACCTCCGCCTCCTGGGTTCAAGTGATTCTCTTGCCTCAGCCTCTCGAGTAGCTGGGTTTACAGGCACATGCCACCACACTCCACTAATTTTTGTGTTTTTAGTAGAGATGGGGTTTCACCATGTTGGCCAGGCTAGTCTCTAACTCCTGACCCCCAGTGATCCACCTACTTCAGCCTCCCAAAGTGCTGAGATTATAGGCGTGAGCCACCACACCCGGTCTAGAAGCTTAATTTTTGAAGAAGCAGAAACAAGATGCTGAGTTTACCTTATATTGGGTTAGTAGTATAAGGTGTGTATCTAGGAGCCCCCAAGCCATGAGTAAGTGAGAATCAGAGGTCCAGCTTCTGCTCTAATTCAGTTTCTCTTTGTAGAACAATAAACAGATCTGTGTTACCACTGTGACACCCATCTCTTTTGAATGAGAACAGAAGGAGGAAGAGATAGATGCACTCAGCCAAATACAGAAGTAGCAGCACAGATAGATCGCTACTATGGCCAGCACTTGTAAAATTCCTCACCCTTTACCACTCTTGTCTTTACCTAAAACACTGAAACAGGACACAATGCATTCAGGCAAAATGGAGGCTTTCCTCAGGGCATGGTGGGGAGGGAAAGGAGACAGAGGAGGACATTCACTTTTCAAGGAATACTTTGAAAGTCTCAGTTCCGCTAGCATCAGCAGAGGCCTGCAGATCCCCTGGCCTCTCCCTCTCTCTCCTCTACAGGACTTTCTGCACATTATTCCCACACTACTCTCCTAAAGCGGAGCTTTTATCATGTCACTCCCCTGCCCGGGAACCTGCAGTGGATGAGAATAACTGTCCTAATGCCTCACATTAGCATACAGTCTTTCCACTTACAAAGTGCTCTCACATATGTTACTTATTTCCTCCTAATAGCAATCTCAGTACTTATTAGATCAAGTCCAAACTCCTTATCCCAGCATAGTCTTAACACTTCCTTGACCAACTAGCAGTCTTTCTCTCACTTCTCCCAAAATCAAGCCCTCAGCCCTCTCTTTCTCCCAGGCAGGCTGCAGTTATTTTCACCCTCTAGAACTGCCTTTTGCACCCATCCTACCCCGATTTTTCTAACCCCTCCACAATCCTCCATCCCACCACTCCTGAAAATGCTTGCCTCTTTTTATTCTCCTGCTGAAAGCTGGGAGAAAATGTCAGCTTGCCAGGGGGAAGCATGTTTTCTGAGGACAGTCTCCAATAGATCATCCACCCCTTCTGACCTCATTCCATGGAGTTTGTACATGGGCACATCATACCACTTCTTCCCATTCCTAGAGGGAAGATCCTTTGTAAGTGAAGGTGTGTTTGGCACATGCCCTTGGCCTCCTGACCTTCAGCTGCTTGTTATGTTATCTTTGCCTTCGTGTGCTTCTAGATTCAAATTAGGCAATGTTAGACATACAGTGAACTCTTCCTCAACCTTTCCACGCCTCAAAAACGTTTTTGTCAGGGTGCCATCATTACAGAATATAACATGTCTGTTAACTCTACAGAAGATTCTAAGTATTTTCTCAGTTTATTTTATATTAGCTTCATTTTCTTTGGGGAAAGACTTCAAAATTAGCAACACGGCATAATCTCTCCTTGTAGATGTGAAAGACTCTTGGTAGAACTAAGTAATACATACCTCCGTAACCTTTGTAATCGTGAATGTCTGTATAATAATATCTAGTTTCTCTCTGGCAGCTGGATAGTAGGTCAGATGGAAGTCAAAGCCGAGATTGTTCTCTCTATATAAGTTTAGCCACAATATTCACTCAGAAATCTTTATGAAATGATCTATGGACACACCTCATTTTATTGAGCTTAGTTTTATTATACTTCACAGATACTGCGTATTTTACAAATTAAAGGTTTATGACAACCCTGCCTCCAGCAAGTCTAACGGTGCCATTTTTCCAACAGCCTGCGTTTGTGTCGGGTCTGTGTATTACATGTTGGTTATTCTCATCATATTTTAAACTTTTCCATTAATATTATATCTGTTATGGTAATCTGTGACCAGTGATCTTTGATGTTACCATTGTAATTGCTTTGGGGTGCCCAAACTGCAAAATAAATGGATAAATATGCAAATGAATAAAATAGCAAAATTAGTGGATAAATGTTGTGTGTGTCTGACTGCTCCACTGATAGGTCATTCCCTCATCTCTCCTTCTCCTCAGGACTTCTTATTCTCTGAGACGCAACAATATTGAAAGTAGGCCAACTAATAACCCTACAATAGCCTCTAAGTGCTCAAGTGAAAGCAAGAGTCACACTTCTCTCACTTTGAATCAAAAACTAGAAATGATTAAGCTTGGTGAGGAAAGTACCTTGAAAGCTGAGACAGGCCAAAAACTAGGCCTTTTTTGCCTAACAGTGAAATAACCTTATTGTTGATATGGAGAAAGTTTTAATGGTCTGGATTCAAGATCAAATCAGCCAAATCGTTCCCTTAATCCAAAGGCTAATCCAGAGAAAGCCCCTCTTTTCAATTCTGTGAAGGCTGAGAGAGCTGAGAAAGCTGCAGAGGAAAAGTCTGAAGCTAGTAGAAGTCGATTCGTAAGATTTAAGGTAAGAAGCCATCTCTATAAAATAAAAGTGCAAGGTAAAGCATCAAGTGCTGGTGAAAAAGCTGCAGCAAGTTATCCAGAATATCTAGTAAGATCACCGATAAAGGTGGCTACATGAAACAACAGATTTCAGTGTAGACAAAACAGCCTTCTATCTAAAAAATAATGCCATCTAGGACTTTCATAGCTAGAGAAGAGAAATCAATGCCTGGCTTCGAATCATCAAAGACAAGCAGACTCTCTCATTAGGGCATAATGCAGCTGGTGACTTTAAGTTGAAGACCCAGTGCTCATTTACCATTCTGAAAATTCTTGTGACCTTAAGGTTCATGGTCAATCTACTCTGCCTATGCTCTATAATTGGATCAAATATTTTAAGCCCACGGTTGAGACCTCATGCTCAAAAAGAAGATTCCTTTATTTTATTTTACTTTATTTTATTTTATTATTATTATACTTTAAGTTTTAGGGCACATGTGCACAATGTGCAGGTTTGTTACATATGTATACATGTGTCATGTTGGTGTGCGGCACCCATTAACTCGTGGCGGGTTAATGGGTAAAGAAGATTCCTTTTGAAATATTACTGCTCATTGACAAGACACCTATTCACCCAAGAGCTCTGATGGAGATGTACAAGAATATTAATGTTGTTTTCATGCCTGTTAACGCAACATCTATTCTGCAGCACAGAGACCAAGGAGTAATTGTGATTTTCATATCTTATTGTTTAAGAAATACATTGATAAAGCTATAGCTCCATCAACAGCAATTCTTCTGATGGATCTGGGCAAAGTAAATTGAAAACTTCTGGGAAGGATAAATCTTTCTAGATTCCATTAGGAACATTTGTGATTAATGGGAGGAGGTCAGAATATCATCATTAATAGGAGGTTGAAAGAAGTTGATTCTAATCCTCATTAATGACAAGAATTAGAAGTGGAGCCTGAAGGTATGACTGAATGCCACAATCTCATGACCAAACTTTCACAGTGAGGAGTTGCTTCTTATGGATGAGCAAAGAAAGTGGTTTATTGAGATGGAATCTACTTTTGATGAAGATCATATGAACATTGTTGAAATGACAACAAAAGATTTAGAATATTACATAAATCTAATTAATAAAGCAGCAGCAGGGTTTAAGAGGATTGACCCCAATTTTGAAAGAAGTCCTATGATGAGTAAAATGCTATCAAACAGCATCACATACTACAGATAAATCTTTCATGAAATGAAGAGTCAATTCATGCAGCAAACTTTATTGTTATCTTATTTGCCACAGTCACTCCAATCTGATAAGTGAGCAGCCAGCCATCCATGTCAGGGCAAGACCATCCCTCCACCAGCCAAAATATTATGACTTGTTGAAGGCTCCAATTATTCTTTACATTTATTAGCAATAAAGTATTTTAAAATTACTATATATACATATATATATTTAGATGTAATGCTATTGCACACTTACAGTATCTTGTAAACATAACTTTTATATGTACAGGGAAATAAAAAAAATTGTGTGATTCACCTTATTGTGCTGTTTGTTTTGTTTATGGTGGCCTGGAACCAAACCCACAATATCTCTGAGATGCTGGTATATGTGGTAGGATTGTGCTTTTTTTCTGATTCAGATTGGGTATTAAATGTTCACAAAAATAGATGTTTAAGGATTCAAAGATAAAAATACTTGTCATCTGATATGGTTTGGCTGTGTCCCCACCCAAATTTCATTTTGAATTGTAGCTCCCATAATTCCTTGTTGTGGGATGGACCCAGCTGGAGATAACTGAATCACGGGGGCTGTTTCCCCCATACTGTTCTCGTGGTAGTGAATAAGTCTTATGAGATCTGATGATTTTATAAGGGGTTTCCCCTTTCACTTAGTTTTTCATTCTCTCTTGTCTGCTGCCATGTAAGATGTGCCTTTTGCCTTCTGCGATGATTGTGAGGTCTCCCCAGCCACATGGAACTGTGAGTCCATTAAATCTCTTTTTCTTTATAAATTACCCAGTCTCGGGTATGTCTTTATCAGCAGTGTCAGAACACACTAATACGTTATCTCAGTTCCTCTATATGGAAATTTTTTTCTATATCTTTACTCTCTCAGATTTTTTCCTCTTTCTTTCCTTCCCTCTATTTCTTTCTCCATTCCTCTCTTTTCCCTCTCTCCTGTTGTTGTTCTCCACTGTCTTATCTCTTTCCTTTTCTTTCCTCCTTCCTTTTCTTTTTTACACTAATGTATTGGTTTCAATGTTTATTGTTCATCATAGAATCTGATCATAATTGAATCAGTTCCTAAGTCTGAATAGAAAAATACTGGAGTTAAATTATGTATGTTTTCACCAAGACCCCAAATTCACAAACAAACCTAAGCAGCAAAGGCAATTAATGGCAAATGAGAGGGTTCACAGTCCCTGACAGAGAGAGAGACCACCTGCCAATGTATGTGACTCCTCCTCTCACTGCAGCCTTTTTTCTGCTTCCAGGCACTACTCTCTTCGTTGTGATTTTTGTCATTCCTCCTCCATTGTTCCCTTTCACTTTACTGGCAGAACTATTTCTTGGTTCATCGTTCAGTATAGAACCTTTTCTTTCAATCCTGTATGATCAGAATATAGCGTAGGAAAAACAACAAACAATCATTACAAAAGCTAAAATCTAGTCTAGTCTCAAACCTTGGAAATCCATCATTCTAGCCCTTCCTTCCCTTCTTCATTTAATTTCTATGACTTTCTTTTCACCTTGATAAGCATATCCACACCTGCCCTAACCTACAGCTTTGTAGATGCATGTTTCTTACCCTCAGCTGTACCTACCTGGGGCTGGCCATGGTGTCTTCCCTGAGGTGGGAAAAAGACCTCATCTCTGAGAGTTATTGATCCCCTGCTTGTCATGCATGCCTTTCTCAGGCTGGTGATGCTGCACCTGAATTGTTTGGACAATTATCTTCTTTCCTGCATCCACTCTATAACCATAGGCCTATCATTCTAATAATCAGGGTCAATAGTACCTGTCCAGCTGTTATTGCCCTCCTTGCCTGATGTTCTTATGGCACTTTGAGGTGTCCAAGATAAAGTTGAAGAAAATAGTGTGTCACCTCCTTCTGGCCTCTATAGTTTAGGATGAAAACTCATCAGTAATTTTAATTTTTTTTCTTATAAGTAAGGTGTTATTTCTGTCTTGCTGCTTTCAAGAGTTTGGAGAAGTGTCTCTTCGTGCTTTTGTCCATTTTCTAATTGGATTTTTTGTTTTGTTTCCTGTTGAGTTTTGAATGTTCTTTATATATTCTAGATTTCTTCTTTAGCTTTTGTTTTCAGCAGTTTGACTATGATGGATCCTGATGTGTATTTCTTAGGATTTATCTTATTTGAAGTTTGCTTGGCTCCTCAAATCTTTAAGTTTATGTCTTTTGAGAAACCATTACTTCACTGAGTATTTTTGCAGCCCTCCCCTTTTTCTCCTCTCCTTCTAGACTCTGATGACATTTTTCATTTTCCCACAGGTCCCTGAAGATCCTCTTTTCTTTCTTTTCTTTTCTTCCTTTTTGAGATGGAGTCTCACTCTGTCACCAGGCTGGAGTGCAGTGGTGTGATCTTGGCTCACTACAGCCTCCAAGTTCAAGCAATTCTCCTGCCTCAGCCTTCCAAGTAGCTGGGATTATAGGCACCCACCACCACGCCCAGCTAATTTTTGTATGTTTAGTAGAGACAGGGTTTCACCATGTTGGCCAGGATGGTCTTGATCTCTTGATCTCCTGACCTCGTGATCCGCCCGCCTCGGCCTCCCAAAGTGCTGGGATTACAGGAGTGAGCCACTGTGCCCGGCATTTTCTTTTCTTTTTTATTTTCAGTCACTTTCGTGTGGTTGTTAGGATTGGATAATTTCTACCCTCCTATTTTGATTTTGTCACCTCCATTCTGCTTCTGAACCCATCCATTACGTTTATGAAAATTTCAGTTATTGCACTTTTTCAGTAATAAAATTTTCATTTGGTTATTTTTCATTTTTATTTTCTACTTTCTTTATCATGACTTTCTATTTTTATTTTTGCCAAGACTTGCTATTGTTTTCATTTGTTTCAAGCCGATTCACAATTGCTCATTGAAGCATCTTATAACTGCTGCTTTAACTTCTTTGTCGAATAATTTAAACATTACCGTCATCTCAGTGTTGGTGTCTATTGACTATCTTTTTCCATTCCAGCTGAGATATTCTTGGTTCTTGGTATGATGGGTGATTTTAGACTGATGCCTGGATATTTAGGCATAAGTGTTCCTTATCCTCAGCTGTACCTACCTGGGGCTGGCCACAGTGTCTTCCCTGAGGTGGGATGAAGACTTCATCTCTGAAAGTTATTGAAACCCTGCTTGCCATGCCTATCCCAGCCTGGGGATGCTGCACGTGAATTGCTTGGCCAATGATACTCTTTCCTACACCCGCTGTATAACCATAGCCCTATCATCTTAATAATCAGGGGCTTTATGCTATGAGAATCTTAAGCTGGTTTTAGCTGGCTTCTTCTGACACTTCTACTGAAGGAGGGAGTCATGCCATCTCCTTCCTTCTAGATGGGAACAGAAGTACAGGCTCCCACTTGGTTTCTGCTGATACACCCTTGGCTGGGAAGAGTAGGAATACTTCACATTACTGCCCTCACTTGGTGTCTACTGACACACAGCGGACAGGGAAGAGAGGAGAAAGGGATAGAAGGAGATATGGCCTCCTTACAATTAGGCTGGGGTGGTAGCGAAAGTTCTGGTCCTCTTCTAGGCCTCCTCTGACACTAACTCAGAGGTCAAGAGAAGGGATGCCTCATTCTGCTGGATAAATTTTGGCAGCCTCAGAAAGGGTTCTGTTCACGGATGGATGAGGCAATTCTCTGACTCTGGTGGAACACAGGTTTCTAACTATTTGTACATTTAATATAGCCTTTTTTTCTTTGTGAAGATTACTAACTCAAATTCATGCTGTACCCCAATTTAAAATATCTCCAACTCCTAAATATGCCATATTTTAAAAATAAGTCCATGAGGATAAATGAAATGACCACAATATTTTAAAAGATAAATATAAAGTGAAAACAACTCGTTTTTGTAAATCTCTTCGCTATCATAAATGTCAGTATCCAGAAATAGCATTAATGGGTCAGCATTTTTTCTCAGGAAAGACAATAACGGAGGCAGGAGAGATAAAAACAACTGTGACAATGGTATCCAGTGCAGTTGCTTTTTATTCTTTAAATTATCTATTCTTACTTAAAATTATTCCTGTTTATCATGAGTTCAAAATAATCCAGATGTTTAAAGGGTATGAAAATATTATTTCATCCCATTTGCTAAAATATAGAAGATGTATTCTACATAGTATATACTCAAATTGCCACATCAAGTCATTGAGTAAGTAATCTAAGCACTAAACGGTATGTTTTGAAAGTGGTGACCTACTGAAAAACTAGTTAGGAGACCTGGCTTAGTTCTCTCTCTGAGAAATTCTTTCTCTAAGAAGAGTAGTGATATTGTTTATTGATCTGCAAATGAAGAGCATCAATTAAGATCGGCAATGCCCATGCCTGATAAAACTCTGATATTTTGTATATTGAAGTAAGGATAAAATGATTACATCAAAGCAAGTCGGGGGAGTACTGAGTCAGACATTGTTCTCAGATTAATAAAAATGTTTGGGTGAGGGGACATTAGCTTCCTTCTTTTAAAAATTATTTTTGTAATTGTATCAGTCAAGGTTCTTCAGAGAAACAAATAATTGGGGGTAGGGGGAGAGAGAGAGAGAAGAGAAGAATTAAGATTTATTTTAAGGAATTGGTTCATGTGATTGTGGTGGCTAGCAAATTCACATATAAAATCTGTAGGGCAGGGTATTGGACTATAAACTCAGAAAGGATGACTATGTAACAGTCTTGAGACAGAAATGCTTCCTCTCCTGGAAATTTCTGATTTGTCTTTTAAAGTTTTCAACTGAGTGGATGAGGCTCACCCACATTGTCAGGGGTACTCCCTTTTGCTTAAAGTCAACTGATTGTAATTGTTAATTACTTCTACAAAACATCTTCAGAGTAACATCTAGATTGGTATTTGACCAAAGAACTGGGCAATATAGCCTGTGCCAAGTTGACACATGAAATTAACCATCACAATGGTGATGTATACTAATTATAGTACCTTCATTTGGCACCTAAGATGTCTTAGGAATTATTCTTGGCACTTTGAATAAGCAGTCTTATGTAACCCTCAACATAGCCTTATGAATTTTATATTTATATATTGCTATTTTCACTTGAGACAGGAGGAAATTAACTCTGAGGAGAAAAACATTGCTCACAGAGCAAAGCTAATAATGGTGCAGTAAGGATTAAAATTCAGGTTTACATGAAAACAATGTGTGATGAAATTAATATTGGAAAAAAGTCTTAAAATTCAGATTCAGATACGTTCTCACTACCCAGCTTTTGAACTTGGGACATCTAACAGTCTTATTTTATTTATATCTGTAATTTAGAAGTTGACCTGGATGCTTCCTAAAAATAGTCTGTGATTCTATTTTCCAACTGTACACATTTTACCTGCCTTTCTTTTATAACACATTCTTGCCTTTTAAACATTCCATGAGAATTTGGGTTGGGCCATTCTCTTGAGCCATGTAATGAACATTTTGTGCTAGTTGATTATTCAATTACAATAAAGAAGTGACAATCCATTATAAAGAGTTATGAATCTACACATTGGAGGGCAATCCTGTGATTTTGTTTTGCCTGTCAGCCTTTCCATCTGCAATTTTATTATAATGAAACAAAATACAACTTAATAGTTAGGGGACCACATAAACTGAAGCAAACGGTAAGGATGGCTGATGCCAGATGGTGAATTTTGCCAAGATTCACTCAACACTCTTTCCTCTCCCTAGGTGTCTTGGCCCAATATCTACTTACCTCAGTAATAGAAAGCAAGTTTTTAACACCATTACCTCCATTACCTCCTCCTGAACCAAGGAAGTTATGAAAAAGCAAGCTGGATTCTTTTTGTCTCATACATCAACTAAAACACTGTCAGCTGAGTTCCATTTGCAGAATCTTTATTACTGCTGATGATGTCAGAGAAAAGGAACATAGCTTGATTAATGGATTGCAGGTGGAATTTACAATACTGGCAACTGAAAATGATCTTTTGATTTATAAACAGAGAACATTCAATGTAAAAGTCACTGAGAGTGAATAAATATGTTTAAAACCCACCAGATCACTTTAGGAAATCGATTTTCTATTTATAATTACAATTTAAATATCATTAAAAAGCTTCTTTCCTTTCCGTTTTGCATACGGTTTTTGGTATTCTACAACTACTTGCCTTTCTGAGGGGAATCAGTGTAGGGAATCCTTCCACAAGAACCTATGCTTCCCTTTGTAACTTATTCCAAGACAATGGTGCATGTGTGCATGCATGCTCTATAGACACAAACAGTCACATAGCACACATACAGAAATATGAACATCTGAAAGTTTATCTGCTATAATTTCACATATAATCCATGACAGTAATATTACTTGTAATTGGGATATTCATTTGCTCACAATATGTTTAGAGGTCACAAACCAGCATCTGGCTGTTAACCTACTCCTTTTCTCTACTGCCCCTTTAACAAAAATATATAATTTGACATTTCATTAGCTGACTTTAAATCTTTTTTTCTACGAGGCCTAAATAAAGCCGGATATTTTTGCTTGTTAAAAGGAGAGATATCTAATGTTAGATAGTGACCTGGTGAAAGGTAAAAGGTAGATCCCTTCTTGGAGTGAAGGTCTTTCATTCAGTTGCTTATGATTCTTATACCATTGAGGTTTAAGTAGGCATCCTGGTGGAAAGGCACCTGACATGTTACTCCTAAATGCAGAAACTACACAGTGAATAAGACAGTTCTATTCTTTTAAAGAAGAAAAATCTCTGGGTATCTTATTATTAATATGTTATTTGTCTTAGTTTGTTTTGTATTCTTATAAAAGGATACCTGAAAATGGGTAATTTGCAAAGAAACAAGGTTTATTTGACTCATGATTCTGATGTCTGGAAAAGTTCAAGATTACGCATCTGGTGAGGATCTCAGGCTTGTTGGTGGTGGAAGTTGAAAGGAAGTTAGCATATGCAGAGATCACGTGACAAGAGAGGCCTCAAAAGGTGGTGGGGGTGGGGGGATGCCAGGCTCTTTTTAACAACCAGCTCTCTTGGGAACCATAGAGTTAGAACTCACTCGTCCCTAAAGGAGGGCCCTAATCTATTCACCGCCATGACCCAAACACCAACCACGAAGCCCCACCTCCAATCTTAGGGATCAAATTCAACACGAGTTTTGAAGGGGACAAACATCCAAACCATAGCATTATTCAAAGTGCAAAAAACATGCTGAGAGACAAATATCACTTAATTATTTCTGTAGAGTCTATTCTTTTTTCAAATTTATTTTAATTAACATATAAAACGATATATGTTTATCATATACAACGTTTTCAAGTGTAAGAAAAATACTGCATAATCTCACTCATTTGTAGAATCTAAAAAAGTTCATCTTATAGAATTAGATTATAGAATGGTGGCTACTAGCGCCTGGGGTTGTTGAGGGTCAGGGAGAGATATTGGTCAAAATATACATAATTAAACTTAGATAGGAAGAATAAGTTCTAGACGTTTATTGTGCAGCATGATAACTATAGTTAATGATGATATATTATTAAAAAATGCAAGGAGTGTGGATATTAAGTGTTCTAACCACAAAAGTTATAACTATGTGAGTCTATTCTCTATTAAAATTTCTCACTTATCTATTTTTCTACTGATAAAATTGTATATATTTATCATGTACAACATGTTATTTTGAAATATGTATACATGGTGGAACGGTTAAATCAAGTTAATTAACATATGCATTACTTCATATGCTCATCATTTTTTAGTGAGAGTCCATTCTTTTCTCACATTATTCTAATTTGACTTTATTGAGTCTGTAACAGCCCTCTCACTAGTCTTTTTGGAGTTAGAGATGGTTTGTCCATTCATTCTTCATCTTTCAATCATTTGATATTTATTGGTCGAAACTCAGATGCATAACTTTACCTGTAATGGAGTATACTTCTGTATAGTCCCAGAGATATGCCACATATATTAGAAAGGGACAGCTTTAAGAAGAGACAGAGAAAGCATGCCTCTCTACATTGGAGATAACTTAACCTTCATAATTTTCTATATTATTATGTAGCATCAATAAATCAATATCCATGTTAACTTTAAAAATATAGTTGTATGTGCCCTTGGACTTACCCCAAACAAGCTCTTAATACTCCAAATCTGTAGCTATAATCACTGAATACATCTGTTAGAGCTTGGATAATATTTTTACTACAATTCTCTATGTTTATTCTACAATTAACATACAATAGTTTTTTTAAATTCATCTAAAAATTGCTTCTCTAAATTTCCTTAATCTACAAACTAGTAGAAGGCATAGCAGGTATGCCTCTCAGTTAACAGATTTGGATGTGAACTAAATTTAAGGTTATGTTCTATTATTTCAACTTAATTTTGAATCACTATTTCACTGGGTTAGTATGACAATAATCTTAGTCTTTGGAGAAGAAAATGTTTGTCCTGATATCTAATGTCTTAGGTTTTGTCCGGGTCTGGAGTAGCATATATACTCTCAAGGCACAAAGGGATAGAAGGCCAGCAGATTAAGTTATCCATCCTAAAGCCAACATGAACATAAACCACCACCTAAACATGGATTCGAGTCCAGCACCCTTTCATGCTGCATCCTACACCATGCTGGGCATGGGAACGTAGCTGAAATGCTCTTCAAAGTCATATTGGTCTTGTTAGTTCTCAGTGGGCTGCTGGAAAGAATGTATAGAAATAAACCAGCTCACTAAAAACCAGAGGATGTTACCAGTAAACCAACACACACACACACACACACACACACACACACACACAGAGCTCTCATTTGCAGCATTTTTCAATTTCTGTGGTGTAAATACTCCCACCATAGTCCATAGTCATTTTCAAGCTCCCAATATAAAGTCATTGAATCCACAAATGTGCAAATTTAGCTCATGAGAGTTGGTTTAAGCTGGATCCAGTACACCACTGTGTCTGTCCGCTCCATTTCCTTTTCTCATCACTTTCTCTTCACTGCGTCTTTTCCCAACCATGTTAGAAAGGAGTCTAAGGGAAGGTGGGGAAGGGACTTTGTTTTTTCTAGCCAATTTTTCCACCTCATGTTTCTAAAACAATTTTTCTCTGCCCCAATTCCAAATACCATTTCTTCTTGGGGCTTAGGCTTTTGGAACAAAAGACAATAATATTTGCAGAATATTTCCAATTTCCACATTACTGAATTCCTTTCCCTAGTCCAGGAGCAAATGGCTAACCAACTGCTTGAATGAAGGAGTGTAGATTGAGGGAGGAGAAATACTTAATTTTTCAGTAATCCCATCACAAAGTTTTAAGATAACAGGCTTCACTGGTTTCAGCAAATAATCCAGAGTGCCTTATTTTTTCAGATAGATATTATTTTTTAGAGCAGTTTTAAGTTCACAGCAAAATTGAAAGGAAGGTACAGAGATGTTCCACATACACCCTCCCCGACAAAGGCACAACTTACTCCTCTATCAGCATCTTGCACCAGAGTGGTCCATTTGTTACAACTGGTGAACCTTCACTGACATATCATTATCACTTCTGTTAGTCTGTTTCGTGTTGCTGTAAATGAGTACCCGAGGCTAGGTAATTTATGAAGAAAAGTTTACCATGGCTTACAGTTCTGCAGGCTGTACAAGAAGCATAGAGTCAGCTTCTGCTTTTAGTGAGGGCTTCGGGAAGCTTACAATCGTGACGGAAGGTGAAGAGGGAGCAGGCGTGTCACATGACAAGAGAGTGAGCAAGAGAGCGGACAGGCTCTTTTAAACAACCAGCTCTCACATGAATAAATAGAGAACTCACTCATTACCTCAGGGATGGCACCAAACCCTTCATGAGGGATTCACCCCATGATGCACCCCACCTCCAGCATTGGGGATCATATTTCAACACGAGATTTGGAGGGGACAAAAATCCAAACTGTATCATCACTCAAACTCATGGTTTACATTTGGATTCACTCTTGGTGTATATTTTATGGATTTTGACAAATATGTAATGACATGTGTCCATTATTGTAATATCATGCAAAATAATTTCACTGCCCTAAAAATCCCCTCACTCCACCTATCCATCCTTTCCCTAGCAGCCAATGATCCTTTTACTCTCTACATAATTTGATCTTCTCCAGAATGTGATATAGCTGGAATCCTACAGTATGGAGGCTTTTCAAATTGGCTTCTTTCACCTAGTAATATGCATTTGTTTCTTCCATGCCTTTTTATTTTTTTAATCCTGAATAGTAGTCCTTTGTTAAGACCTACCACAGTTAGTTATTCATTCATCTGCTGAAGGACATCTTGGTTGCTTCCGAGTTTGGGCAATTATAAATAAAGCTGCTATAAACATTAATGTGCAGGTTTTTGTATAAAAATAAGTTTTTAATTCATTCGAGTAAATACGAAGGAGACTGATTGGTTGGTTGTATAGTAACAGTGTGTTTAGCTTTGTAAGAAACTGCCAAATTGTCTTCCAAAGTGACTGTACCATTTTGCATTTCACCAGCAACGAATGAGTTCTTGTTGCTTTAGATCCTTGTGAACTCTTGGTGTTGTCAATATTTTGGATTTTGGGCATTCTAAGAGGTGTGTAATTGTTGCTTTAATTTGCATTTCCCTAACAACATATGATATTGTACATCCTTTTATATGCTTATATGCCTTCTGGACATCTTCTTTGGTGAGGGCTCTACTCAGGTATTTGGCCTATTTTTAAATATATTTTATTGCTGAGTTTTAAGAGCTCTTTATATATTTGGGATAATAGTCCTTTATCAGATAAGTCTTTTGCAAATATTTTCTCCAAAGCTGTGACTTGTCTTCTCTTTCTCTTGATGGTATCTTTTGCAGAGCAGAAGTACTTATTTTAAATGAAACCATCTCAATTATGTCTTTTATGGATTAGATCTTTGGTGTTGAATCTAAAAACGTCATCACTATACCCAAGTAATCTAGATTGTTGTTCTATGCTATCTTCTAGGAGTTTTATAGCTTTTTGTTTATATTTAGGTTTATGATCCATTTTGAGTTAATTTTGGTGAAGGTATAGGATCTGTGTCTAGATTTTTTTTTTAATTTTTATTTTGGGATGTGGATGTCCAGTTGTTTTAGCACCATTTGTTGAAAAGATTCTATTTTTTCCATTATACTCTCTTTTCTTCATTGTCAAAGATTATTTGATTATATTTATGTGAGTCTGTTCTGGCCTCTCTAGTCTGTTCTGTTAGTCTGTCTATTCTGTCAGCCAGAGTGCCTTATTTATAATCTCTATTTTCCTCTTTACACATTGGGATCTTAACCCTGAATGTGTTGTCCTATAATTACGTCTGCATTGTAAATTGGTTCATCAATTGTCAATTCTAACTAAATACACTTTTGCCTTCCATGAGTCCTTAGAGAAAGTCCTTAGTATGAGACATCTTCATAATATTGCAATTCAGTGGTAAAATTTACCAGAAATTGGTAAGTCTCACCAATGCTATGGTGATGATTTTCTCCTGTGACTGTTTCCATCAGAACCCAGCTCCACCTAGCTGCTGTGGTCTTCTCACTCCACGTTGCCATCTGCAGTGACCGTGGCAGTGTAAGAATCTTGCTGATTATTATGGTGGAGATTTTTGTTTTCCCTTGCAAAGTTCTATGCATTTATTAACTCTTCCTTTTCATAATTTAAGAATAGCACTAAATTTAATCTGGAGAACCAGGTTCAAATTCAAGTTTGGCATATATATATATATATTTCAGTAACCTAGAAAACATATCTAGCCTTTCTTTTATCTATTTTTATATTTTGTTTAACAAGCAATGGCATTTTCTTGCCTTGTTTTGTTCAAAAGATTTTGCAAGGATTATATATGAATATATATGTCAATATGCATCAATATTATTGAAATGTTGATAATTTATTATGATCACAAAGACACAGAAAATAATATTGATTTAGCTATGTAGAAATAAGTAATGATATAATATGTGAATATGCTTTAATGTCTGTACCTTATACATTTTTGTTTCTGTGAGAACCAAACGCATCTAGGAGGAAGTATCACAAGAGAGTGGACCCTTAGGGACTCCTAGCTCCATAAACACTGCTTCTCTGATCTTTTATCTGAACTCCAGAATATATGATAAATGCTACGTGATTTTTTTTCCTCAAGTGAATACTGAAATTAAAATATTTCCAAATAAATTAATAAAAATTGAATAGATATAGTTTTCATTATTTCAGTAAAGCATTTGATAAAAAGTTTTGTGCCATGATGTTCCAAAGGCATTTCAAACAGAAACTGTCTCTAAGTTATGTTACCACCCTCTGCTCACTTACCCACCCTACTCTTCCCCTATTCTCTAATCACCCTAATGCAATTGTAGTTAGAATCCCCCATTGAGATAGAAAGTAGAATGTCAGTTACCAGAGGCTAGGAAGGGTAGTGGGGAGTGGGGGGAGGAAAGTGGGAATGGTTAATGGGCATAAAAATATAGTTACATAGAATGAACAAGGTCTAGCATTTGATAGCAAAACAAGGTGACTACAGTTGGCAAGAATGTGTTGCACATTTTAGAATAACAGAGGGAGTACATTCTGAATGTTTATAACACAAAGAAATGACATGCTTAAGGTGATGGATACCTCATTTACCCTGACGTAATTATTAGATACTATATGTCTGTATCAAAATATCTCATGTTTCCCATAAATATATGATATAGTTTGGCTCTGTGTCCCCACCCAAATCTCACCTTGAATTGTAATAATCCCCACGGGTCATGGGAGGGGCCCGGTGGGAAGGAATTGAATCATGAGCGTGCATTTTTCCTGTGGTGTTCGAGTGATAGTGAATAAGTCTCATGAGATCTGATGGTTTCATAAAGGGGAGTTACCCTGCCCATGCCCTCTTGCCTGTGGCCATGTAAGACGTGCCTTTGCTCTTCCTTCACCTTTTGCCATGATTGTGAGGCTTCCTCAGCTCTATGTGGAGCCATGAGTCCATTAAATCTCTTTCCTTTATAAATTACCCAGTCTTGGATATGTCTTTATTAGCATCATGAGAATGTACTAATACAATATATTAACCTACTATGTATATATAAAAATTAAAAAGACAATTTTAAAAATATCTCCAGTTGTTCACCTGCTCAAATAAGAAAATTATTAACTTTCCCTCTCCTCTCCTCCCTCTTGTAATTCTCTTGACTCTTCTTCTCCCATGCTTACTGTCATGCTCTTGGTCAGACCCCATCACTCTTATACAGACTATTGCAGAAACTTCTTAACTCGTGGTTACTCTGTGGCCTACAACCTCCACCTCCAATCTGTTCTCTTCTCTACCCCTTACCGTAGCTCATGCAAAAAACACAAATTCAGATACATCATTTCCCCCTTTAGAAAAACATCAATACCTCCTCCATTAAAAAAAAAAATCAAACTACTTAAATAAATTAGCATGGTACTTGACACCTGTTTCAATCTAGTTCCCAGATAACTTTTCAGCAATCTCTCATCATCCCACCCTCCACACAATTTGCTATTTCTGTAAAATAACACCTCTGAAGTATTCTATGTCAAAATTATTCTTCCATTCTTCTGTGTCTCTGAGTCAGGATGTGAATTTTACTATTTAAATGCATATGGAGGAGTTGGAAGGATTTAAAGACTGTGAGGGATGCTTGAGAAACAGGGTTTTTATTGTTAGTGGTGGCAGTGGTGGGTTTTGGGGGTAGGGGTTGTTTGTGAGTAAAGGAAATCAAAATTTTTTACCATAAAATATAATTTTTTGACATTTTGAGATGGCTGTTCAGAAGCTCTGCAAACAGAAGTAGCCCTACAAAGCTGTCTTTGTGGGGAAAAATTGCATCTGTAGATAGAATCTGAATTGATGAAGCCAGGTTTTCTGATTTTTCAGCAAACCTTCTGAGAGCTAAAGGCAAGTGTTCCTTTGGCCCCTACAAGGGTTTCATCTAGAGACACTAAAACAAGGATTAATGGCTGCCTCTTAATATTTAAAAGAAGCCATGAAGTGAATGAGGAGGAGTAATTCTTTATAATACAACAGGATTTCAAAAAATAGTGAAATTTATAGAACCGCAGTCTTTTGCTGAGCTATTTTCTTTTTCCAAAAGAAAAGACTATTTTAATTGACAATGTAAAAAAGAACATCAATGTATTGCTAACCTAGTACCCTTACAGGATTTCTTTAATTACTCTATGACATTTTTCAGAATGCTTACTCATAAGAACAGGGAGACTCAAAAAGGTTTAAGCAACAGAGCTAAGACTTAAACTCCAAATTGCCCCACTCAAAGTGACATGTGTGTTCTTACCACCAGCTCTGAGCTGCCAACTATCCATTTGTTTAAGATATGATAGAATAAATTTCATCATTGGCATGAAGAAATAAATCTGCCATTAAAAAAAAGATCTTTCTCAACATTAAAATTGGATAACTTAATACACTGGTAAGATTGGTATCAGAAATTTTTTTCAGTTTCTATTTTTTTGTCTTTTTTTGTTTTTTGTTTTTTGTTTTTTTTTTGCAAATGTACTGTTAAAAGAGGCCATCGAGTGAAACAAGTCTCTAATCCTTCCAGGGAAGTGTAATCCAAGAAAACTGTTGCACATTTCCCTGTTTTGTGCTTTCATGCATCTTCCCAAGGTCTTTTTGTAAAATTCACGTTAGGAGATTAATGGCAATATATTTTCATGACATCTATAGTGCAGAATTAACCTCTATAATGGCACATATGTACCTCGGTCATAAAATTCAATACTCCCGACTCTCTACTTCAGGCTCTTCAGTGGCCTCCATATTGTCCACTAAAATTATTTTCTAACTGATAAATTCTTCATTGACACTAACCTTGTCAAAAGGCTTACAAAACTTCTTTGCGGTAAAGGAAAGCTCCTGCAAAGGCATTTCCTCTGTTTTAAATTGTTCTCCATGTTCCACAGTATGTAAGTAAACACAGGAATCAGGGATAAATATCAAAACAGAACAGTCTAAAAAACTAAAATTATAGATGTCTTGAAAACACATGTCAGCCACGCTCATGTTATACAAAGTAGATCTGAAAATAGAAACAGAAAAAAAGCATGCGTGTGTCTGTGCAGTATTTTATATGGCTTAAATAATACAAAAAAAGGTTTTCTTTCACATTGTATTTTATAACTGGAAGTTTGTCTTTACATCCATATAATCCTGTTCCAAAGAAAGTAAACCTCAGTAAGTACTAAAGGTACTGAAGTACAGAGCAACTCAGGAGTATACTTTTTAAAACTATTCATCCAACAAATATCTGTTAAACATTCGAAAGAGTAAATTAGTAGGTGGGGAAGGAAAAGGGAGTAGTAAGAGTTGAATAAACTGTGTTCACCTTCTGCAGGCACTTTCTTCAGTATTTGCTCAACTTAATATACTCCTTCACTTCTCACTACTAGCTTGATGCTGGCTGAGCAGCATTTTAGTGTTGGCAGCTATGCTGGACTGGTTGTTGTCTGTTTTAGGTTTTTCTCTCCCTTCTAAAATTTACCAGCATTTGAATAAAGTTGCTCGTTTCAGTGTTAATTGTTTTGGTTTGCACATAAATCATTTCTGATTTGTTTGAGTGCAGAATTCTTTTATTATTGCACATCCACATTTCTTCCAAAGGAAAAGAAGTCATCTTGGACATCTCTCTGGGTTAATTTTCCAAAATGATATTAATAATTTGCTTTTGTAATACTATTCTTAGAAACTTAAACCCTGTCAATGGGTTATTACACATGCCTTTCCTATTAGTCAACAAGCCCTTAGCCCCATTCAGCTTCAGTTGGAGGAGGCTGTGATCACAGTTCAAGGCTAAGCACAGCATTAAGCTCTGCAATCATCAATATTTCAGAAGGAAAAGAAATAGCTGTTGCTGCACTATTCAGCCTGCCATTCACTCTGCTAGGCTTAAGATAAGACTTAGCACAATGTCACAGGGAAGTAATGATCAAAGAAGGTACGAACTTGCACACTCCAATTAGATGTACTTGAAAGTAAGTATGAAATACAATGGAGACAGTCAAACACAAAAACACACTCCTGACTGTTCTAAACTCCTTTGGAATGGCCAAACAAGATAGAATATCACAATACACCCAGAGACGGCATCAGTATTTAAAACTGAAATAACTCTTATGTTATATAAAACATTTAGTAGAACTAGAGAATTGATTAACTGCTTATTCCATGTATATATTTCAGTTTTTTCTTTTTAAAAGGAAAACCATATCACAAATAATTAACTTTTAAATTTAAACTTGTAATTTAGGAATCACAGTAATGAGGTTCATTTCTTTAACTAAACGAAAATGTATTGATTCAGAGTTTAAGAGTTCATAAACTGTCCTAGAATCTATTTGGTAATATTCAATAAAAAGAGGAAATAGTTCCTATTTTCAAGGAATTTATAATCTAGCACAGAAAAGAAATGACAAGAGCTTATTATGTAACTTGAAAACATTTGTAAAGCAACAGGCCAAGGTAATTTTTATAATTCAATAATATGAAGCAAAAAGAAGTGAAGAGATGATGAGAGTAAATGGTCAAACATAGGATTATGGGTTGTAAAGCACTTTAGGATAAAAAATTTTAAGAACTCCTTACTATTCACACAGATCAAGCTGAGTGCAGAAATCAAGTTCTTCACCACCAGATTGTGTTGCATGAGTTAGGAGGTAAATCACCAGGATACATTTATAGCACATTGCTAGGCCTAACGTGGTACTCAATTTAGTAAGTCTGAACCTGCCACAGGCATAATAGCAGAGATCAGAGCTGGTAGCTTATTGTTCTTAAATTGCAAATTCCTTTCATTCTCTGTTAACAGAAAGAGAAGAGAGATGAAGCCGGGGCTTCAGGGTCAGGTAAAGAACTAAATTTTCCAAACCAGGGCAAAGTTAACATTTAAGAATATACTACTGGGCCAGTCATGGTAGCTCACATCTGTTAGTCCCAGAACTTTGGGAGGTTATGGTGGGAGGTTTGTAAGGCCAGAAGTTCAAGACCACCCTGGGTAACATAGAGAGAGCTCATCTCTTAAACAACAACAACAACAACAACAAACTTACCTGGGTTTGGCGGTCTGTGCCTGTAGTCTCAGCTACTTGGGAGGCTGAAGCAAAAGGATTGCTTGAGCCCAGGAGTTCAAGCCTGCAGTGAACTATAGTTGTGCCACTGTACTCTGGGTTGGGCTACAGAGTCAGACCCTGTCACAATAAATAAATTAATAAATACATACATAAATACATAAATAAATAAAGTATTAATCAATTACATAAAATTATACAGTAGTCCCCCCACTTATCTGGGGGATATGTTCCAATAACCACAATGGGTGCCTGAAACCATGAATACAATTGAATCCTATATATACTATGCTTTTTTAATACATACAAACATTATGTACATACATACTTATGATAAAGTTTAACTTATAAGTTAAGCACAGTAACAGACTAACAACAAGAAGTAATAATAAAATAGAACAATAATAACAATATACTGTAATAAATGTTATGCGACTGAGTTCTCAAAAGATCTTTTTGTATTGTAATCACCCTCCTTGTGATGAGGAAAGATCTTATTGTATTGTAGTCACCCTTCTCGTGATGAGGTGAGATGATACAATGCCTACACAATGAGATGAAGTGAGGTGACATGGTGTTAGGCTACTATGGACCTTCTGATGATATGTCAGAAGGAGCATCATCTGCTTTAGGTGATCCTAAATTATCCAATCATGAAGATGTTGGTGGGTGGATGTCAGGAACAGACAATGTTGACGCCCAATGGGTGAACAGCATCTTCATTGTGGATACACCAAACAAAAGAATGATTCATGTCTCGGACAGCAGGTGGGAGATTTCATCTCACTACTAAAAGCAGTGTGCAATTTATAATTTATGAATTGTTTATTCCTAGGATTGTCCACTTAATAGTTTTATACTGCAGTTGACTGTGGGTAAGTGAAATTAT
This sequence comes from Symphalangus syndactylus, assembly GCF_028878055.3. Lineage (NCBI taxonomy): Eukaryota > Metazoa > Chordata > Mammalia > Primates > Hylobatidae > Symphalangus > Symphalangus syndactylus. The sequence continues at coordinate 135,191,401 of NC_072428.2, read as the reverse complement.
AGAAAGTGAAACCATGGATAAGGAGGAACTACTGTAGTGATAATCAACTGTCTCAAAAAACAAATAAGGTTTTACTACACTGTCCAGGTAAAACATAGGAGATGAGGCATGAAATCAGTGCAGCAAAAGAATAAATTGTGAAACTATCGAGCCAAACTTCAAAAAGAAGTTTGGGGCATAGTTTTGGTATTCCAGTGAAGACATCAAAGCTGAGCACTTTGCAAACCATATAAAAATGCTGGACCTTGAGATTTTCTCTGCCTCTTCCATTTTCCTGTCTTGCTATTCCTCCCTTGCTTCTGGTCTACTCTGCCACTTCAGTTGGCTGTCCAGTTTAACCAACTTTTCTCTGCAATCCTCTTAAAGGCACAGAACACTAGGTTGGCTGAAGAGTTTTCTGCAGTAATTACATGGGTCTCAGAGTTACTCAACAAAGCAGTTCCCATACTTTATTTTGCCCTGGGACGGTAAGAGGATATAGCCCATTTATAGAGTGTCTGGAAAGAAAAAGTTTTTTGAAATTATACAATAATGTTTACCTTTAGTTGAACAATATCAGAAAACTTTGAGTTACTCGAAAAAATTGCAGGAAAAAGAAATTTAAAATTGAGTTCTATTTGCTAGCAAAAAAAAAAAAAAGAAAAATGGTAACAAAGATAAATCATCACTGGAAACTGCTATATAGTGGTTATAATTATTTTCTTGTTGTAAAACTAGTCTATTCTTACCAAGTTATATTAATATTTACTCAAGGCTAAAAATTAAAATGCCTCCTAATTTAAGATACAAATTCAAGTTCTGACAGGCAGCACCATCGTCCACATTTCGCGTATACAAAATGTTTTTAGGTAAGAGCTGTTTACTATATTTGATGATTGTTCTCACTCTTGGCCTCAAAAGCATGCAGAAAGAAATTTTGCACAAATTTATTATAAAGAAAACTATAGAAGCCTAGTCACCTGCCAATAAAAATCTTCCAGTAATTTTCTGGTTATGGCTTTTTTTAAGTTCTTTTTTTTCAGTCTTTGCATTACCTCCTTGTAAACTAATGACCATTGCCCCTATCTGAAATATAGGAATATGAAGGGAGAGGGGATCGAGGGAGATAATCTATTCTATGTCTTATGCTCTTCATTTACTTAAAATTAGTTAATTAGTGTTTCTTTCTGAACTTTCTCCTTTCAGAAATGCTCAAAAGGAAACTAAGGGTATTGCATTGGAATATTCATGTCTACCCTTTTTATTTCTCATCATGCTGTAATCAGAACTATTTTGTCTATGTTTAATATCTGAAAGATACCCTCAGCATATAATTATCACATATTTATTTATTTATTCTCAACATACAGTTGTACAGAAAATTCTCTTGTTTTACCATTGTTGTTTTAGCATTATTGAATCATGTTAGATATCTTAATTCTTTTTCCAATACTTTGTTATGTTATTTTTCAAATAATTTTATGATTATGTAGTACATATTATCTGAAGAAATCAAACATTATATACAATATCTTATTCTTTCTTTAAAGTAGAAATTAAATTTTATCTCTCCATATCTTATATAAATTCTGTGTATCTTATGTTTAACAAATAGTATACACTGTTTCTTTTCTTGGCCAGAATAAAGATATCCACAGTATCATAATCTATAAACTACATTATTAACATATTTTATCTCATAAGATTGATATGGAAATTAAGCAAGTAATGTATATCTTGAACAATTTGCAATATATTGAGCAGTTTTTCTAGACTTTTCAGTAATTTTAAATAAACTCAATATAAAAATAAATTGTTTTAAGATACCATATAGGAAAGTGGGTGGTAAAAGAAGTTACTAAATGTCACAGATGAATGAAACCTAAAAATGTAGGTATATTTTAATATGCATAACTTGCTATGTACTTAGAGATATAATTGTGTTAGGCCATTCTAGCATTGCTATAAAGGAATATCTGAGGCTGGGTAATTTATAAAGACAAGAGATTTAATTGGCTCGTGGTTCTGCAGGCTGTGCAAGCATGGCGCTGGCATCTGCTCAGCTTCTGGGGAAGCCTTAGGGAGCTTTTATTCATGGGAGAAGGTGAAGCAGGAATAGGCACGTCACATGACAAAAGCAGGAGAAAGAGAGGGAGTTCAGTGGGGGGTGTCACACACTTAACCAGATTTCACAAAAACTCACTCTCTATCACAAGAACACCAAGCCATGAGGGATCTGCCCTCATGACTCAAACACCTCCCACCCGGTGCCACCTCTGGCAATGGGGATTACAATTCAACATGAGATTGGTGGGGACACACTTTCAAATAATATCATTGCATCCCCAGCCCCCTAAATTTCATGTCCTTCTCACGTTGCAAAATACAATCATGCCTTCTCAACAGTCTCCCAAAAGACCAAAGTCTCATCTGGAGATGAGCTCCTTTCACCTATGAGCCCATAAAATTAAACAAGTTATTTATTTTCAAGATACAATGGGATTACAGGCATTGGGTAAACATTTCCATTCCAAAAGGGAGAAATTGGCTAAAAGAAAGGAGCAAAAGGACCCAAGCAAGTCCTACACCCATCAGGGCAGTCATTTAATCTTAAAGCTCCAAAATAATCTCCTTTAACTTCATGTCCCACATTAGAGCACGCTGATTCAAGGGGTGGCTTCCCAAGACCTTGGGCAGCTCTTGCTCCTGTGTCTCTGCAGAGTTCAGTACTCATGGTTGGTCTCACAGGTTGTTGAGTGCCTGTGGCTTTTCAAGGCACAGAGTGAAAGCTTTCAGTAGATCTACTATTTTGGGTACTGGAGGGGGCTGGCCTCCTTCTGACAGCTCTACTAGGCAGTGCCCTCAATCCCACATTTTTCCTCCACAATGCCTTAGTAGAGATTTTCTGTGAGGATTCTGCCCCTACAGCAGGTTTCCGTGTGGGCACCCAGGCTTTCTTACACATCCTCTGAAATCTAGGCAGAAACTGCCAAGACTCCTTCACTTTGTGCACCTACAAGCTTAACACCATGTGCCTTATGGCTTGTACCCTCTGAAGCAGCAGCCCAAGTTGTACATGGGCCCCTTTGGCCTGAAGCTGGAGCCAGAGTTTCCAGGATGCAAGGAGAAAGCTCTTGGGATGGTGCAGGACAGTGGTGCCCCAGGCCTGGACCCCAAAACCATTCAGTCCTCCTAGATCTCTGGGCCTGTGATGGAAGGGGCTGCCTCAAAGATCTCCAAAATGCCTTTCAGGCCTTTTCCCATTGTCTTGGCTATCAGGATTGGGCTGCTTTTTATTTATACAAATTTATCTAGCAAATGGTTGCTCCACAGCCTGCTTGAAATTCTCTCCTCTAAAAGCATTTCTTTCTTTACCATATGGCCAGGCTGCAGATTTTCCAAACTTTTATACTCTGCTTCCTGTGTAAGTATAAGTTCCAACTTTAAGCCATTTCTTTGTCCCTGCCTCTGAGTTAGGAGCAGCTAGGCCGTATCTTGAACACTTTATGACTTAGAAATTCTTCCACTGGATACCTTAGGTCATCAGTCTGAAGTTTAAACTTCCACAGATTCCTAGTTCATGAACAGAATGAAGCCAAGTTATTTGCTAAGGCATAACATGTGTGACCTTTGCTCTAGTTCCCAATAAGTTCCCCATTTCCATCTGAGACCTCATAATCTATCTAAGTCACTATCAATGTTACTATCAGCATTTTGGTCACAACCATTTAACCAGTCTCTAAGAAATTCCAAATTCCCCCCTTATCTTTCTGTCTTCTTCTGAGACCTCCAAACTCTACCAACCTCTGTCTGTTACCTAGCTCCAAGTCACTTCCACATTTTCAGATACCTTTGTCCCAAGACTCCCCATCTGGTACCAATTTTCTGTGTTAGGCCATTCTAGAATTGATATAAAGAAATACTTAGGATGGGTAATTTATAAAGAAAAGAAGTTTAATTGGCTTATAATTCTGCAGGCTGTATAAGAATGTCATTGCACCTCCTCAACTTCTGGGGAGGCCTTTTACTCATGGCAGAAGGTGAAGTAGGAGCAGATACATCACATGACAAAAGCAGGAGAAACAAAGGGAACTGGGGGGAGGTGCCACACATTTAAACAACCGACCTCATGACAACTCACTCACTATCATGAGGACAGCACCAAGCAGCCTTATGGCCCAAGCACCTCCAACTAGGTCCTACCTCCAACATTGGAGGTTACATTTGAACATGAGATTTGGTGGGGACACATGTTCAAGCTATATTAATACTCATTTTTTCTAGTTATAGCAATATAATACTAATCTGGTAGAAAATTTCATTTTAAAATATTTAAATTTTAATAATACTTCCAGGTGATCGAATTCCAAAAGTCTAGCTGCTTTGAGTCAAACATTCAATTACATAAAATCCTTTTAACATTATCTAGGTTTATTTTCAACACCAAAGCATTTTAACATATGTGAAGTCATCTGATCTCAAAAGCCCAGGGATATAAGCAGCACATAGGCTCTCTTTATTTCACAAAAAAGTAATAGAGTGACTCCGAGTTGAGAAACTTCTTTGATTTCATAGGACTAGTAGAGGCAGATACTGAGATGAAAACAAGGCAATTATTATTCATGAGTTTCCATCATGTATGCATCGGAAACGCTACCCAATAACATTTTGGGTGCTGTATTAGTCCATTCTCACGCTGCTATAAAGATACTACCTGAGACTGTGTAATTTACAAACAAAAAAGGTTCAACTGACTCAAAATTCTGCATGGCTAGGGAGGCCACAGGAAACACAATCATGGCAGAAGGCAAAGGGGAAGCAAGGTGTCTCCTACATGGTAGCAGGACAGAAAGAGAGAGAGAGAGAGAGAGGAAGGGCCACACTTTAAAACCATCAGTGCTTTTGAGAACTCACTCACTATCAAGAGAAGAGCATGGGGGAACCACCCCATGATCCAATCACCTGCCACCAGGTTCCTCCCTCAACACGTCAGGATTACAATTTTTGATGAGATTTGGGTGGTGACACAGAGCCAAACCATATCAGGGGACTTTTAAATTAATTATTTATAAGTAAAGAAAATAATTATGCACACAATAATCATCCTCCCAATCTACTCTAATTGTAATAAATAAGATGCATATGCTTTAAAGTATGCTGCTAGAGGCTGTCATATGTAAATAGGCAGATCTGCTTATTACTGACAATACCAGTCCAATCATTAGTATAATGTTTCAATTTCTCTTTGTGTTAATCTGGATACTTAGAAGAAGAAGACCTTATAGTTACTTTCAAAACTCAGCCCAGTTCTTTTCTTTTTCTTCCTCTGTGAGTGGTATATTTTTTAAGATACATAATCAGAAGCAAGGCTTTGAGATAAACCATTAGAAAAGTTGAAGCATTTTCTGCATGTATGCTATTCTTGCAATTAATTCCTATCAGAATCAATTACACATTTCCGGCCTCCGGATAGAGAATTCTGTACCTGCTGATGATTGAAAGAGCAGGAAGTTTATTACATTTATATGTACAAGATTCCTTTCCTTTCTCTCCAGCCCTTACAGCAATCATTAATAACATAACCTTCAGTACAATGGGCTGTCAGTGCTTACCCTCTATTAGAAGAAAAATATACTACACATTTCCATAGTGAATGGGTAATGCAAGCTGAAAAATGTGATAATGTGAAGAGAGGCATTCCTTCAAGTTGTTTTGCCTAATTCTATTTGATACCTGGAGGAAGGTGATATTTTATCTTCCTTTTGTAGATACTGAATGGGAACAATCAAAGCAATATATTCTGGACTTCTGAGGTCAGAAGAAAAAGGTTTCTTTTGTGACTATGGTTCAGTTTGGCAGGTTCTATTTTTATTGTTGGGGTAGAGTTGATCTAAGAATAATTTCCCAAATTTTGCAGGATATTTGCAAATTAGAACTTATAATACAATTGTGCAGCCCTATTCTCAACTCCAGACATTAAAAATTTGAAAATACTAACAGTATAGAATCAAAAACTAATTACTATATGAATTAGTTTTATTTCTTTCTCTTTATCATTACCATCAAGAAAAATTTATTTTTCAAACGTTAGTGAGACTTGCTCATGAACAAGTCAGTTAAAATATAATGTAGTTAACTACTATGACCATGAAATTATAATATAATTCACATTAGAGACATACAGCAATTGTACTTAGTAGAATAAAAGAAATATTGCCCAATAGGCAGCAATAAACGGTAGTGAGCTCATTGCCATAAGAAATATTCAGAGACTAGATGACCACTTATCAAAAATGTAATGATGTAATATAGGAAACATTTAGGAAATGTTTTAATAAAATAATGGATGAACCAATTTACACAAAACTCCTTCCCTATCATGGCAGTCTATGCTTCTGTGAAAAGTAATATGAAATAAAAGATTAAAACTGGTCAAGATTAATCTAAGATACTAAGAATTTGTGGAAAGAATTGTTTAGTAGATAAAATCAACTTATATCAAGGACTTACGTATGTCACTATATATAAATCATCTCATTTAATTTTCACAATAGATCTGAGTTAGATATAATTCTCTTCCTACTCCTCAACTGCTAAGAGAGAAGGAAATTTGCACGAAGTCACTCAGCCAGCGAGGTGGAACTAGAACCCCAAAGCCTATGCACTCAGCCATTTGTTTTCTGTATTTAAAATTCTCTAGGTATTCTTCCAATTATTCTGAAAAATGTGATTCTAACCCTATTACATAATATTACAGTTGAAGCTTTACAGAAAAAAAAACATATCGAGTAGATCATCTCAGGGAGCCCGTCAATGACAAAATGCCAATACCGAGCTTAAGTTTTTGGCTTAGTTCATTTGGACGACATCTCTTAGCAGGTAGTCCTGGATATTTTCTCAAGATACACCAGAAGTGGTTCCAGAGGATGTAGAGAAAGGATTTCTAGATCTTTGTGAGAAAAAAAAAAGAAATTCATTTCCTCAGAAAGAAGCTTCCTTACCTCACACTGCAGAAATTAAGTGTAATTTGCATGAGTATTTCAAAGAGCCCTACCAGAATCCTTCTGGAAACTAATTGTCATCTACTAGGTTAGTTACAATGGAACCCCAGGCTAATCCAAATCTTCTTCACTAAAATATTCACTTGACAAACTATATACTTTTTTGGCTTAAAGTGTTTGGTTTCAGCAACAAGATTAATATCTCTCCTAGTTGTTTTTCTTTTTTCATTATGCAGTAACCCAATTAAACAAAATAACGGTCTGCTTTTGCAGGGAAATTACCACATATTTAAGTTTTAAGCTAAGGTAAATTCCGTCTATTAACATTTTTTAAGACTTTCAACTTCTTAACGATTCATCACAGCTTTTGTGACCTGGTAGGTTTTGTTGGATCCAGCTGTCCCCCGAGCTACACGTTCCTGCTGAAAGAGCCCTGGCCATCACTATCCATCCTCTTTCTCCTCACCATCTCCTCATTATCTAATGCCTCAGAATATCTCAGCCCTCCTAGTCACGAAGATGGCACTGCCACAGGATGCCATCGCACATGCTGCAGCAAAGGCATCAGGAGTCCAGGGCCCAGGTTGGACCCAATTGGAACTCCAGAAGCTCTCGCTTGCCTATTGCTGCCCCCTGGACCAGACAGCAAAGCCAATGAGTGCAAAGGAGTTAACACTTTTTGTGCAAATTTTGACCAGTGCAAGTCAGAATATGGTAAGTGTCTGACATATAAATTCTTCCTTCCTCCATACCATGGACAAACTGATCCAGGAGCCCTCTCCTGGGGACATTCCACATGACTGAGCAACTAGTTCTGTGACTCCTAAGGCTGTTTGTCTTGATAAATACACCAAATCCCAAATCACATTTGTTTATAATTGTTTTCCCTCCTTCCCTCACACATAGAGCCCTGGGATTGCCCCCACTAAAGCCTGAGAACGTTAACTTTGCTTCAGTCTCTGATTTCCAAGAGACATTGTCTAAACTTTTTTTTTCTTGTTAGTTTTCCGCAAGGCTTAAAGCAAAGAAATGCAAACATAGAAGTTTAATCAGGAGAAATTTTGTTTAGTTTAACATTATGACTAAAGCAATTTTCACAGACTTCTGAATGAAATCTGAGCAACACATAACTATATAACCATAATGTAACATTTTCCTGCTGTCTTAATTAAAAATTAATAAAACTGACTATATTCCTTATTTAATTAATCATCACCAGAATTTACAAAATACCTCTCCCAATTTCGGGGGGAAAGGGCAAAACCTTCAATTTTTTTTTCTGTTTACTTCTCTATATAGGTAGTGACTTCCACTTTAAAACAGAAAATGCTGTCGCCAGAAAATGTACTTTACTGGTGTTTTAAGGTCAACAGTTTAATTTTGTGTAAGCACTTTCCTTTCTTTTATTCCCATATCTTCATTATAGCTCACTTTCACATAAAGCTAAATGTACTCTTTCATCAGCAAGGCAATAAAAAGGTTAATTTAAAGCAAGATGAGGAAAAAAGAAGTTCGCAATTTACCATAGCCAATCTCTGATTCTCTTGAAGTCTTTTATTTAATTGTTTTCCTTCTGAATTATTCCAAGCACCCCAAAATCCAAAGACTAATAAAATGAACACAAGAGTACCTATCGCCCTACTTTAGCAATCCAGGCATCTGGCAAATCTACTTCAGATTTTTTAAATTGAAAGCACATTAGTTAGGGAGTCAATACCACATGAATACCTCTCCCTATGTCATTTCTTTCATTCTTTGTGATGAGGAATTTTATTTTTCAGTCTCTTATGGAAGCTTGTGTCATTCATACACATGAATTCATATGTGGAAATAATCTTTTAATTTTTTTATAAATGACATTAAAATATACTCATTCATTTAGTTAAACAACCTTGTTTGTGGCACTTTCTATGTGCTAAACAATAATCCAGGAATTTACAGTGAAAAACAATAAAAAGTTTGTATTTTTTAGACTTATATTATAGTTGAGGAACAAAACACATAAATTTACAATATGCTATGAGGAAGTGATAATTGCTTTTTAAAAAGGATAAGCACTCTGGAAAGTAAAGGTAGGAGGATCACTTGAGCTCAGAAGTTTGAGACCAGCCTGGACAACATAGTGAGAACTCGCCTTTACAAAAAATTAGAAAATTAGCTGGACATGGTGGTATGTGCCTGTAGTCTCAGCTACTCAGGTGGCTGAGGCAGGAAGATCTCTTGAGACTGAGAGTTTGAGGCTGCAGTGAGCTGCTATCACACCACTGCATACCAGAAGGCAACAGACAGAGTTCCTGTCTCAAAAAAAAATAATAAAGAGAGAGAGATAAGGAAGTAAAGAGTGTTGGAGTGGGACGTGCTAAAACATTTAGACTGATGAACAAAGATTTGAATAATGTACAGAAGAGAGACAGCACAGCAGCTGTGGAGAAGCCTCCTAGAGAGAGGTAACAGCAGATGCAGAGCTAAGACAGGCCATGAGTGATGAGTTCAAGAAAAGAATCAAAAAATGGCAGCAAGAATTTAATGAGCACTGTCGATGATACGGTTTGACTGTGTCCCCACCCAAATCTCATCTTGAATTGTAGTTCTCATAATCCCCACGTGTTGTGGGAGGGACCCAGTGGGAGGTAACTGAATCACGGGGATGGTTTCCCCCATGCTATTCTCATGAGGGAGTTTTCACACGATCTGATGGTTCTATAAGGGGCTTCCCCCTTTGTTTGGCTCTCATTTTTCTCTCTCCTGCTGCCTTGTGAAGAAAGACATGTTTGCTTCCCCTTCTGCCTTGATTGTAAGTTTCCTGAGACCTCCCAGCCCTTTGGAACTGTGAGTCAATTAAACCCCTTTCCTTTATAAATTACTCAGTCTTGGGTATGTCCCTATAGCAGCAAGAGAACACACTAATACAGTTGAGAACCAGAAGAGGAATTTGCAAATGTTCATTGTGCAACATGCATTTTGCATTTAAACATGACTTTTTAGAGATTTAACCATGTTGTAATGAATAAATCTTTCCATTTGTTATGAAAATTTAATTATCCATGTCTACATTAGTTTAAATTTTCCAATTTTTACTGTTTTCACTATTGCAAACAGTGCTACAATAAATGTGCCTTATCATACCTCTGTTTTCAAACTCTCCCTATTTGTTGAAGACAATAGGTTTTTCACCTTTAGAATGACACATAATTTGAATTTTGATTATTATACAAATACCATATTTCCAGTGGAATCATTTGTTTTTATGTCTTTTAAATATTCCTCTATGATATGTATGCAAACCAAATGGGGTATTTTAATAGTTATTTTGACAGTAAATAAAATACTTAAGGTGAAGCTCACCTAGTCTGAAACTCTACTACTTATATGTGTGGAAGGAAACTATTGATAAGATTCTGCTTCACACCTCAAACCAGAACTGCCAGCCTGATAAGCAAAGATCCCTCCTGTTACCCATTTACTCTAGTGGCTGGGGGTAAAGTGAAACTCGCTATATATCCAAGACTAATCAGAGGCGGGAAAAGTACATCAAGAGAAAAAAATAGAACATGGCAAGCCATTGGTTAGTATTAACTAACATCAAAGAATCAAGCAGATAGCAGAATTCTAGATTCATCTAGTAACCAGGAAGCCTACAATGTTGAGAAAAATAAAGCAAGAATAATCAGAAAGCAATGCAAATATTGGAGATGCAAGCAAATACATTTTCATTCTTCAAAGCCCTGGAATGATACTTTGCTTATGGGCAGGAGACACCACAAGTGCCAGCTTATTACTACTGTCAGAGAACAGTCCTCAATGAATGGCTTACTGGAGTTGGTGTAACAGTACCCCAGTCTTCTCTCCTCTTGGATGGGAGAGTCCTAAGACTTGATTTTGCCCTGGCCTCAGGTTCCCCCTAAGAAACTAAGTTCCAGGGGCCCCCTGTGGTAGCTAGATTTGAAAAAGCACCTGTTAGCGGCTACTAAACCTCCAATCATCTGCTGGCACACCCCACACCTTCCCCCACAAAAGTACTTGAACTTCAATTCTTATTTTAGAGACTGAGGTCTCCATTTTCTTCCTGGCCACAGGCTAGGGACCACTCTCAGCTCACAGAAGCCACTGCCTGTCCCTTGCCCCAGAAGCCCCTCCACTTCAGCAATGGAGAAATCAGCCAGGTCAAGCCCCCTCTCATACTTGGAATCTCTCCAACTACTTCCTCAGTCACCAGCCAGAGAAAACTGCGCTGTTAAAGGACCTGTGTTTTCATATGAGGCCTGCTCAGATAACGTTCATATCCTAAGGTCAGCTGATGTAGGGCTATCCCTAGATTAGTCGCTTGATTGAATCATCAAGGGCCGGGAGGCATGGAGAGCCATCCGACAATTGTGACAACCACAGCAATCGTTTAATTAAACATGAGATTGAGGTGGTGTTTGCAGAATTCTGTAAATATATAAATAATCATTGAATTGTGAACTTAAAACTGATGGACTTTATGTATGTAACTTCTATCACAATAAAGCTTTTAAAAATCACTTCCAAACACATCATCTTATTTATTCCTTAGAAAATCTTTTGTATTTTAGTTATTATTATTCCTGTTTTTGCAGATAAGGCCAAACTAAGACAGAGTTTAAGGTATTCCCATGAACACATAGTGGTAAAAGTAGAATCAAATGAATGTCTTTTGCAGATTACATTACTTTGTCCTATTTACTGCCTGTTTTATGTAAATGTAAGGCAGCCTTATAATTTTTTAGATGTTTCCTGAAAAATACACACCATTTTAAAATGCAGATCACATTACAAGCAATTTTATATTTTCCTGTAGAATTGCTTTCAGGTTTTAAATCAGTTTCTACAGTGTTAAAGTTGAAGTCAATTGCTCTTTTTATAAAACTCCCCTACATAGCAGAGCTGGGGTGGCAGGGAGGGAAGTGTCTTGTGATGAACATTAGTAGCAGATAAGAACTTCAGTCAGTTTTTCTCAGTGTAAAAAGAAATGCATAATGAATTCAAGTGTCCCATATTAGAGATAGTCTATTTTATACTCTACACATTTTGCCTAAGAGTATGGAGTCTCAAATGCGCCACATGAACAGTCACAGCTGTTATTTCCACTGATTCAGAAACTATGGTCCTAAAATAAATCCCACACTTAATTAGCAATTCAAATATTGCATAAAATATTTCTATGCTCCAATTTTTTTCAGCTGATAAAAATTCAGGTTTTTTAATAAAAAGGAAGACAACTAAAATATTATAAGTCCAAGGAGAATGCAGGAATAAAATTGATTTTGATTGTATTTCTTCCCTAAAGGAAAAACATTTTTCTCATGTAAAGTATGTTTTAGGGATCACTAAAAATTTTGCAGTTGCTTAACAGCTGCCTGGCACATACACACACACACAAGCACACTCACATAAATTGATAAAAGTTTTGAATACTGACAAAAGGATATGTTATAAACTATTAAAACCTGAAAGTGTCAGTTGCTTTTAATTTCAGAAATGATGAATATTCATTAAACATGCAAAAATATATGTACATGTATATATATTTAATTTCTACCATCACTATTGGTTTAGTCATCCAAGATGTCTTGAAGACATTTTCTTTTTCTTCTTTCTTATCCACACTATGCCTTCAACACAAAACAAAATGAAGTGCCATTATAGATGTTCTACCGTTAGAAAGTCTTAGAACAATCATTCTTTAGCTCTTTTCACTTTGCCTAATTTTACATATACATATATCAAGTGAGATGCTTGTTAAATAGTCAATTTGTGTTCAGAGTAGCTACACGTGACTTAAACTTAATGGCATTAAACACTTAAAATAGTAATAAGGTAGTTAAAAGTCTCAGTCGGCTAAATTATAATCCCTGGGGCAGTCTTTTCTTTACACCCTGCATTACTTTCTTGCCATCATTAACAGTTAAATTCAGATAGCAACCCCTGTTATTTCCTTTTTTTTTTTTTTTTTCTTTGAGATGGAATCTCTCTCCGTCATCCAGGCTGGAGTGCAGTGGCGCAACCTCAGCTCAGTGCAACCTCCGCCTCCCGGGTTCACGCCATTCTCCGGCCTCAGCCTCCCAAGTAGCTAGGACCACAGGCGCCTGCCACCACGCCTGATATGATAATTTCATATCACATGATTTACGTTGTCTCAGTCCCCACTGTGAGTATAGGTTTAACTTTCTTACACCAGAAACCTGACCCCGTCACCCTTGACAGTTTCCAGCTCTACACCTCTCCTAGTAACTGCATCCTTAGTAACTGGCTAGACAAGACTGCTTGGAGTTTCTTGAGAATTAGGCTTGCTGGCAGCTTGGCATAGTATAATTCTGAATTTCCAGAGTCCCTATAAATAACATCAATTTGGTACAGCCAAGTAACCAGCTATGCAGCCATCTACGCAGCTTCTTCATGCTCTTATTCTCTCTACTTCCTACGTGATAAACAATTTCATAGTATAAACAGAATAAAGAAATACAAGCAAGGGCAGAAAGAAGACAAAATTAAGGATTAATTTACTAGCAGCTTTCCAGTAGGCAAAGTTGTATCAGTGGAATATACTGGAAATGGGATATCAGTTAATAAGCTTTCCATACATGACATCTTGCACAACTGGCAAATATAAATTGAATCATACTCGAACGTATGTAATACAGAATGCACTGGCCAGATGACTGCCTTTTAAATGGTTATTTCCAAGCAGCTGACAGCCTGAGAAATAAAGAAACAGAAAGGATGGGGTAGTGGTGGTGTACTAGAGGCAGATGAAGATTGCAAATGTGTGTGATTAGATAAGGTAGATAAATAGATTGATTGATAGATAGATGATAGATAGATTGATCTTAAAATTCCTCCTGAGAAGCTGTTCAGAAAATTTATAGTAAAAAATTTCTTATTTGAACAGGAATAAAACTTTTAGTGATAGATAATGTGTTTCTCAGTTCATCTAACTAATTAAATGTTGAGCAAACCATTGAAGGGTCATCAATTTTTGGAGAAGGCTAAAAAACTGTGGCAGGATGTAATAGTACCATTTCTGATGCTAGAAGAATTGTCCTTAGAATTCTCCTATCTTTATTCCCAAAAGGAAACCATGACTTGTTTATCTAATTCTATTCATAATGACACAGAAATTTCCTAAATAATTATCTTCTCTAATTACCACCATCTGAAAACTAGAGTGAGGAGATGCCATTTGCAAAACTTTTACAGTCTTGGGGAAATTTATGCAATCATACATAAAATACATTTATTTTTGTTATAACTATACAAAGAGCTATAATTGGCCTTATTTTAATAAACCTGTCATTTTTTAAGAAATTTTATTTTGGGTATAATTCTCATGCTGCTAACACTACTTTCTAAAATTCATATTGAAGACAATTCAAGTTCACTTGAAGATGTCTTTCTTGCAGTTGCTAAAATATGAACTAAATTATGAATGACTACAGCAGTGAATGAAAGTACCTTTAACATGCTACTAAAGCATAAGAAAAAGAAGAGCTTCTCTGTAGCCTTCATAATTGTAACAAAGACACTAAAATAATGAAAGTTGTCTTCAAATCTGTTGGTGTGTCTTAGTGATGCCAATTTATAATTCAAACGTCTTCACTATCTTGCAAGCAATTTAGTATCTTTTTAAATGTAATTGGTCATGTTTACTCTTTCAGATTTGGGGTCATCTCCTTTTCTCCTGTGTTGATCGCTTAGTCTTCACCATTACACTGACTCAAAACATCAACTCTCATGGGCGCGACCCATAGTTCCTTCCAGTGAGGCAAAGCAGCTGAGGCCTGCTGTGAGCAGAGCTTTTCTCTGACTCCGAATTTGGTTAATGTAGTACATTCACTCAGAGGTGAAAGAGTTCTTTACAAGAGCTCTGAAAACATGCAGCCCCATGGAAGGAAACATACCATCCGAAGCAATACAGAGTATATTTATAAAATAGAATAGCTCTTTTTAAAGTCTATTAAATAGGATCCACATTAGGCAGAACTATTTAGGGGTGCTTCCACATTGATGATGAAACCAGTCGAGATCAGAATTATACTATGCCAAGCTGCCAGCAAGCCTAATTCTCAAGAAACTCCAAGCAGTCTTGTCTAGCTAGTTACTAAGGATGCAGTTACTAGGAGAGGTGTAGAGCTGGAAACTGTCAAGGGTGACGGGGTCAGGTTTCTGGTGTAAGAAAGTTAAATTCTGAATTTCCAGAGTCCCTATAAATAACATCAGTTTGGTACAGCCAAGTAACCAGCTATGCAGCCATCTACGCAGCTTCTTCATGCTCTTATTCTCTCTACTTCCTACGTGATAAACAATTTCATAGTATAAACAGAATAAAGAAATACAAGCAAGGGCAGAAAGAAGACAAAATTAAGGATTAATTTACTAGCAGCTTTCCAGTAGGCAAAGTTGTATCAGTGGAATATACTGGAAATGGGATATCAGTTAATAAGCTTTCCATACATGACATCTTGCACAACTGGCAAATATAAATTGAATCATACTCGAACGTATGTATTCAAATAGCCTAATGCACTCAATTTTTAATAGTAAATTATGCTTTAGGAAGAAAAAATCTTCATATGATTCTGTTGTCATGCTAAGAACTAGAGGAGGGGCCAATACACTGGTAATTTTTTAATAACAAATTAATATATTCTTGCAAATATATGACAAAAACATGGTATCTGTTTTGTTACTAAATTTCTTCCTTTTCTTGGGTAACCTTGAGAATTTGGCTTCTATGTCATTCTCTTAATATAGTCAATTCGTATAATTTTATGTTGTGTCAGCCCCTATTGTGACTGTAGGTTTAACTTTCTCAAACCACAAGCAGGGCCTGGTCACCCTTGACAGTTTCCAGCTCTGCACCTCCCCTGGATCCCCAATGTGGTGGATCCAAATATTTGTCTTATACAGCTGCTCTTGGTGACCACCTTCCCATGAGACAGCTAGTTACAACTTACGTGACTGACCCTGCTAACCCTCATACCCCATATGCACTGTGCAGATATGCCACAATGACCACATCTCAGTCACAGGTGACCTCCTAAAAGTTGTGCCTGCTTGCTTTAAACTCATCAATTAAAGCTTCCCACAGGAAACCTACTGAGATCATGCCCTGGGCCCCAGTAAAGGCACTGGCCTGTGGGTCCCTCCCTCTCTTTTTTTGTTGACCAACTTCCGTGTGACCTTCAGGCATGTCATTCACTCCCAGAACCCATAATGAATAAAATATTTATTTGCATCTTGTGTCTCTTCTAATCACTGAAGGGGTATTCTTTATTAAAAAAAAAATCAAAACCTTATAACACGTGATTGGCTTTCTTCACTCAGCATAATGTCTTTGACATTCATCCAACTTGTAACGTGCATTGGCAGTTTGTCCTTTTCTATTACTACATAGTGTTTCCATTGTGTAGATGTACCACAATATGTTTAAGCCTTTATCTTTTTGAAGGGTATTTGTGTTGTAATATCAATTTGGGACCATAGCTGCTGTGAACATTCATGAACACGTTTTGTGTGAACATGTTTTCATTTTTCTGGGATAATTTCCTAGGAAATTATTTGCTGGATCATATAATCCCATCTTCATTTAAAATTTTGAAATTTGTTCATCGTGGGGTTTTTTGCATTAGTTTTTATTTTTTTAAATATTGCATTAAAGTGCCATTTATCTTAATTACTGATGTTTGGCACCCTTCCTTAAATCATTTACCAGAGGTGAGTGCCTCACTTACCTGACCTTAGTCTTGGCCCTGGCTATGTAGATATTTCGTTTTATAAGTATCTGCCTAATGGTTTTCTAGAGGGGTTGACAATGTGGCCGAAT
Source organism: Symphalangus syndactylus (assembly GCF_028878055.3). NCBI lineage: Eukaryota > Metazoa > Chordata > Mammalia > Primates > Hylobatidae > Symphalangus > Symphalangus syndactylus. The sequence goes on along the minus strand of NC_072428.2, from coordinate 135,174,577 downwards.
TTTCACCAGCAATATATGAATGATCCAGTTTCTACGCATCCTCACCAGCATTTGGTATTGTGACTTGTCCATTCTGTGGCTTTTCTTTTCATCCTCTTTAGTCTTTCAAAGACCAAAAGGTTTTTTTTTTAATCAGGATGATATGCAATTTATCAATTTTTCTTCAAAGAATTAGTATTAGTTCTAAAACTTAATTACATAACCCTGGGTCCCAAAGATTTTCCCATATTTTGTTTTTTCTAGTGGTTTCATATAGGTTAAAATTTTACATTTAATTTCAGGATCCATTTGGTTAAAATTTTTATAAGAAATGAGGTTTAAGTTAATGTTTTGTTTTAGAGTTTTATCTAAACTGGATGCTTTATTTTATCAAATTTATATTCAAATTGTATAGAAATTATTACATATATCTATTTGCTACTTGACCTATGAAAGGAATATGGCTAATATTTGGTACTTTTAACCTCTACCCTAGTATCAGTAATGCCACTAAAATAAGCTACTGATAAATTAATTGGGGGCTTGTTTGTATGTTTGCTTTTGGTTGTAGGTTTTTCAATAAAAAACAACAAGGTCATTTTTCTCATCCTTCCCATAGAAAGTGGGTTAGGCCTTAGTTCATTTAAATGTATGGATCCACTGCCTAATGGAAAAACTAGAATTCCTTTGTTAATATTTTAGTCTGATCTCCAAGCTATCCACAAAATCCTCTTCAAATTTGTAAGAAATCTGGGAAACAAACTGAAACAAACACATATCAGAAGGTCTATGCCACGATTCACAACCTATTTCAACATAATGCACATTTTTACTGTAAGAAATATAACACCCTAATTGTTATTCTGAAATGAATTCATAAATGATAAAAAGCTACTTACATATACATTTTTAATTCAGTATAGTGGTCTTACTGCATAATAAAGGTGAAATAAAAGGAAATTCATTTATAATCAAATAATATGTAGATCATTTTAATGTTTGAGCATGACTACACTAAAACATATAATGAAATAGTCAGATGATTTCACTTATGTGTAATCTCCACAATGCTATAGCTACAAGTACAGTCTGTTATAGGCATGTTGCATTGGCCATTTAAAATTCGTGAATTAGAATGTCATTGTTTTCATAATTTGTCAAAATGGTAATCAAATTTTGGTAGTATACTTAGCAAAACAAAGTACCTCTTTTCTCAATTTATACAACGTTTGCATTCCTACAAATGTATATTAAAAACAACACAAAAACTATTTCTTATGTTGATTTTTACTATGGAGCTAAATTTTCCCCTCAAACATAAATGTATTTCTCACCTTTGTAGAGATAACTTCTACAGTTAAAGTTATCTCTACAGTTAAGTTATCGCTACAGTTAAAGAAGTAAGATTTTGCTAATCAGAAGTGCTGCCTACATTGCAGAACATCTAACATCCCCAGTCTTCCACTATTATCAACACCATACCCTCTTACATGCTTTCTAAATGACCCATAAAGGTATCAGCTGAATCACCACTAAGAAACCCCAGCCTAATCTAACTGGCATGAAATCTAATTACTGCAGACACTAAGCAAATTATGTACATGTATGAATTTGCCTGGTTATTAGGTCTGTAGAGTGCTTTAAATTTCAGTGTTTTAAGGACTTAAATGTATTTATAAACAATGTTGGAGGTCTTCCAAGATGACTGACTAGGGGCACAGGACACTCAACCCCTCCACAAAGAAGAGCCAAAATACTGAGTAGATAATCACACTTTGAACAGAACATCTAAAAGAGAGTACTGGATTCAGCAGAGAAGAGGCAGGAAATACTTGAGACACCTGAGACGAGGGAAGTGATGGGGACAGCCCAGCTGCGATGGGCTGGAAGCCCATAGAAGCTCCCCAGTGCAAGGAGAGGGCAAGAAAAGATCCACAGTGGTTCACACTCTCACTGCAGACTTCTGTACTCCTACCTATAGGAGAGTCTCTCAACCCGTGTAATCTCTGAGACTGGCATAGGGATTTCCCTGTAATCTGCACGATGGTATTGCTCCAGAGAGGGAGCTCACACTGGGTCCCACACCATCCCTGAGTCCCACACAATTGCAGCAAAGGGCCATTTTGAGAGCCCAAGCCCCAGCAGATTGCATCCTGACATGAGGCCCAAGAGCCTGTGTATCTCCACATCCCTGAAGCCCCAGTGACATCCTCCTACCTCCACCTGGAGGGCTATAGTGGTGAGATGCTGGTTAGACCCAGCAGAGCAGTAGGGGCCCTAGCACTCTAGCCCACATAGTTTCCTACATGGCAGGAGAAGGGCAGTGCAGAGCAATAGAGAAGCTGTCTCCAGGACAAAAAGAACCAAAGAGCATACTCCCCAGAGTCTGCCTCCCTCCAGCAACAAGAATGCCACCCATGTCCAAGTACTCTGGGGACAGACTCTATTCACCATCTCCTGCAGCCGCTGTCACCACTGGAAAATTAAATGCATAATCCCCAGAGTCTAAAACTTATCTTTGTGGGGCCATTGTCAGTAACAGCAGTGTTGCCCCCTCAACAGCAGAGCTGCCACATACATGCATGTGCCCTAAAGACAACATTTCAACACTCACTGCCTTTGCTTCCACCACCACACAAGCACACCACCAGGGCCTAGGAACCACCCTGCCCTGCTCACCACAGCCTGCACCTGTGTTTGCCACTGGGGAGCCTGAGGACAGTGACCAAGCCTGCTACCCGGGGGTCCAGTGATCAACCTGCACAGTTGGTCACTGGGCACACATGCAGATCACCAGGGAGCCAAAGAACAAGTCCAGAAATAACTGCTACTGATACCCATGCATACTTGCCGGAGGCCTGGAGATTGCCCCATCCTATCCAACACTGCTGGCATCTGGAAGCTTATCCTGGGGGCTTGAGGACAGACATGACTGGCTTGTCACAGCCACCACTAACATCAGCAGGTGCCATCTGAAAGTCCAAGCATTTGTCCCACTGCCACTACTATCACTGCCCACATCACACACACTGGTCAGGGGTCCAAGGGCTCCCCAACCTACCTGACCACATGCTTCCACCTCTGGTACTCAAGCAAGCATTTGGAGGCCCAAGGATAGTCCTGCCTGAACCCGCTAGTGCCAGTGTATATGTATAGTGACTGGGGCTCAAGGATAGGCATACTTGGCCTATTGCTGCCACCATGAGGTCCTGATGATTGGCCCACATGGTGTCCCATTCCCAGCAAAAGCTCTTTTCAGCCTTCCCTAACATCTGCATGCTAAATCACTGAAAAAGTCAGACACCACTGATACTGTTTACAGCCAAAGCAATCATATAAAAACTATACTACTGCCAGGATCCAAAATCAAAGCTAAAGTGCCCTACACAAATAAAAACACAGATAGATCTACAGGAAAAACTCCTCTCCAATGCAAGCCAATTCAAAAAATTAGAAGAAGTAACTGTTACTCCTCAGGGACAGATATCAATGAAGGGCTACAAGAAATATAAAAGAGCAACAACAACAAAAATGACACCTCCAAAGGAACATAATAATTCTCCAACAACAGATTCCAACAAAAAGAAATGTACTCAATACCTGAGATATAATTCAAAATAATGATATTAAAGAATTTCAGTGAGATACAAGAGAACACAAATAAGCAATCAGAAAAAAAATTCAGAATATGAATGAGAAATTCAAGAAAATATAGATATTATTGAAAAGAATAAAACACAATCCTTGAACTAAAGAATTTCATAAATGAAATGTAAAATACAATTGCACACTTCCATAACAGACTAGATGAAGCAGAAGAAAGAATTTCAGAACTTGAAGACAGGTCTTTTGAAATAACCTACCAGATTTTTAAAAAATGAAAAAAAAAAGAAAGAAAGCCTATGTGATATATGGTATATGATAAAGCAACAAAATATCTAAATTTGGGGTATCCCAGAAAAGGAAAAGAAGTTTAATGGCATAAAAAACTGAAAAACAAAATAACACCTGAGAAATTTTCAAGACTAGTAAGAGACTTACACAACCAGACACAGGACACTCAGGGGTCCCCATATAGAAACAACCCCAAAGGAACTTCTCCCTGGCATATTATTGTCTAATTGTCAAAGACCAAAGACAAGGAGAATTGCAAAAACTGCAAGAGCAAAGTATCTACTCACATATAAAGGAAACCCTATTAGACTAACGGCATATTTCTCAGCAGAAACTTGGCAGGTCAGGAGAGAATGGGACAATATATTAAACGTGCTGAAAGAAAATAACTGGTAACCAAGAATACCATATCCAGAAAAGTGATCATGCATAAGAGAAGGAGAAATAAAGATTCCCAGATAAGCAAAAACTAAGAATTTTTACCACTAGCATGTCGTTACAGAAAATGCTCAAGGGAATCCTATACCTGAAAGCTAAATAGAGATACTCACAGTCGTGAAAACATATGAAAGTGTAAACTAACTGGTACAGAAAACATACAAATATGGAAGAGGAAGAACTTAAATTTTATTACTAGAAACCATAACCATAAATGATGAGAGAAAGAAACAAGGAATATACAAAGCAACAAGAAAACAATTAACAAAATGACAGTAATACATTCTCACATTTCAAAATTACTTTGAAAGTAAACAAATTAAACTTTCCACTTAAAATTTATACACTACATGACCCAACTATATGCTGTGTCCAACAAACTCACTTCACCTCTAAAGACACATATAGACTGAAAGTACAGGAATGGAAAAAAAGACAATCTACTCAATCGAAAAGCAAAAGCAAGCAAGAATACGTATCAGATAAAATACACTTTAAGTCAAAAATAGTAAAGATATCAAGAAAGTATTTATATAATAATAAAGGAATCAATTCATCAAGAAGATTTAACAATTCCAAATATATATGTACTGTATTAGTCTGTTTTCACACTGCTGATAAAGACATACCCAAGACTGGGCAATTTACAAAAGGTAGAGGTTCAATGGACTTACAGTTCCACATGGTTGGGGAGGCCTCACAATCATGGTGGAAAGCAAAAAAGAGCAAATTATGTCTTACATGAATGGCAGCAGGCAAAGAGAGAGAGAGAGAGAGAGAGCTTGTGCAGGGGAACTCCTCTTTTTAAAACCATCAGATCTCATGAGACTTATTCACTATCAAGAGAACAGTATGGGAAAGATCTGCCCTCATGATTCAGTTACCTCCCACAGGGTGCCTCCCATAGGGTCCCTCTCATAACACATGGGAATTCAAGATGAGATATGGGTAAGGACACATCCAAACCACATAATGCACCTAACACTGGAGTACTCAGATATATAAAGCAATTATTCATAGATAGAAAATGACAGATAGACTCCAACAAGATAATAGTTGGGGACTCCAAAACTCCACTCCTCAGAATAAATTGATTAGACAGAAAATCAGCAAACATTGGATTCAAACTGCACATTAGCCTAAATGGATCTAAACAGACATTTACAGAACATTTCATCCAACACATGCAGGAATACACATTCTTCTTATCAGCATATGATACATCCTTCAAGACATACCATATGTTAGACCACAAGGTGAGTCTCAACAATTTTTTAAAAATTGAAATCCTCTCAAATATCTTCTCAGACCACAATAGCATACAACAGGAAATCAGTAACATGAGAAACTTTGAAAACTCCACAAATACATGGAAATTAAGCAACATGCTCCTGAATAATCACTGGGTCAGTGAAGAAATTAAAACAGAAATCAAAACTTTTTTTTGAAACAAACAAAAATGGAAACAATATAAAAAACCTATAAGATATAGAAAAAACAAGTGTTGCTACTAGGGAAATTTATAGCAATAAATGCCTACATCAGAAAGGTAGAAATATTTCAAATAAACAACCTAACAATGTACCTCAAGGGACTAGAAAAGCAAGAAAAACCAAACCCCAAATTCATAGAAGGGATAAAAAAGATAAGAGCAGAACTAAACAAACTAAAAGGAACAATACAAATAATAAACAAAATGAAAACTTGGTTTATCAAAAAGATTGAATTGAAAAACCACCATATAAAATTGAAAAACCACTAGATGGACTAATCAAGAAAACAAGAGAGAAGACCCAAATACACAAAATTAGAAGTTAAAAAGGAGACATTACTGCTGATACCACAAAAATACAAAAGATCATCAAGACTAATATGAACAACTAAACACTAACAAACTAGAAAAACCTAGAAGAAATGGATAAATTCCTGGACACATACAACCTACTAGATTGAATCAGAAGAATTAAAAACATGAACAGACCAATAATGAGTAACAAGATAGAATCAGTAATAAAAAGTCTCTCAACAAAGAAAAGCCAAGGACTAGATCACTTCACTGCCAAATTTTACCAAACATGTAAAGAAGCAATACAAATTATCCTGAAACTATCATAGAATATTGGAGACAAGGAAATTCTTTCTAATTTATTATATGAATCTCGTAGTATCCTGATACCAAAATCAAACAAGGACACAAGAAAAAAAAACTACAGGCCAATGTCCCTGGTGAACATAGATGCAAAAATCCTAAATGAAACACTAGCAAAGCGTATCCAACAGCACATCAAAAATATAATACACCTATCAAGTAGGATATACTCCAGGAATGCAAATATGGTTCAACATACAGAAATCTACAAACATGATACATAATATCAACAGAATAAAGAAAAAACGCCATATGATCATTTCAATAGCTACAGAAAAAGCATTTGATAAACACATTCTTTCCTGACAAAAATGCTAAACAAAGCATAGAAGGAACATACCTCAAAATAATAAAAGCCATATATGACAAATCCACAACTAACATACTAAAATGAGTATAGCTGAAAGCCTTTCTTCTAAGCATCGACACTAGACAAGGATGCTCACTTTCACCACTCCTATTCAATATATTACCTGAAGTTCGAGCCAGAACAACCAGGAAAAAGAAAGACATAAAAGTCATCCAAAGTGGAAAAGATGGGATCAAACTGTCACTCTTTACAGACAATATAATCTTATATTTAGGAACCTAAAGATTCAGGCAAAAAAACTCTTTGATCTGATAAAAAAAAAAGATTAGATGAAGGATACAAAATCAACATATAAAAATCAGTAGTGTTTCTACACATCAATAACAAACCAGCTGAAAGAGAAATCAAGAAAACAATCACATTTACAATAGGTACCAAGAAATAAAATGCCTAGAAATAAATTTAATTAATAAGGTGAAAAACATCTACAAGGAAAAGTACACAACACTGATGAAAGAAATGGAAAAGAACACAAATGGAAAGACATCCCATGCTCGTAGATTAGAACAATTAATATTGTTAAAATAACCGTACTGTCCAAAGCATCTACAGATTCAACACAATTCCTATCAAAATACCAATGACATTTTTCACACAAACAGAAAAAGCAATCCTACAATTTGTATAGAACCAAAAAAGAGCCTGAATAGCCAAAGAAATCATGAGAAAAAAAGAATAAAGCTGGAAGCATCACACTACCTGAAATTACAAGGCCATAGTAACAAAAAGAGCAGGATATTGGTATAAAAATAGACACAGAGACCAGTGGAACAAATTATAGAATCCAGAAATAAACCTTCATATTTACTGCTATTTCACAAATCAACTGCTATTTCACAAAGACGCCAAGAACATACACTGGGGAAAGAAAATCCTCTTCAACAAACAGTTCTGGGAAAACTGGATATCCATATGCAGAAGAATGAAACTAGATGACTACCTCTCTAAATATATAAAAATTAACAAAAACAAAAATAAACTAATGTAACTACATTAAACTGAAGATCTTCTGCACAGCAAAGGAAACACTCAACGGATTGAAGAGGTAATCTGTTAAATGGGAGAAAATAGTTGCAACTATTCATCTTACAAGGGCCTAAAATCTAGAATATGTAAGTTTGTAAACAACTCAATAGCAAATCACAATCTTATTTAAAAGTGGGAAAAGGATCTAAACACACACTTATCAAAAGAAGATATCTGAATGCCCAACAGGTATGTGAAAAAACACTCAATATTGCTAATCATCAGAAAAATGTAAATCAAAACCACAATGAAATATCATCTCGCCCCAGTTAGAATTGTATTATCAAATTACAAAAAAAAAAAAATGCAAATGCTGATGGGGATGCAGAGAAAAGGGAACTCTCATACACTGCTAGTATGAATGTAAATTAGTAGAGCCACTATGGAGAACGGTATGAAAGTTTCTCAAACAACTAAGCTACCATATGATCCAGCAATGCCACTACTGGGTATCTAACCAAAAGAAAAGAAATCAGTATATGATAGGGTTTGGCTTTGTCCTCATCCAAGTCTCATCTTGTATTGTAATCCACGTAAGGCCCATGTGCCGTGGGAGGCACCCAGTTGGAGGTAACTGAATCATGGGGGTTATTATCCCCTAGGCTGTTCTCATAATAGTGAGTGAGTTCTCAGGAGATCTGATGGTTTTATAAGCTTCTGGCCTTTCCCCTGCTTGCACTCACTCCGTCCTGCTACCCTGTGAAGAAAGTGTCTGCTTCTCCTTTGCCTTCCACCATGATTTTAAGTTTCCTGAGGCCTCCCCAGCAATGCTGAACTGTGAGTCAATTAAACCTCTTCTCTTTATAAATTACCCAGTCTCGGGTATTTCTTCATAGCTGTGTAAGAATGGACTAATACAGCACATCAAAGGGATATATGTGCCCCCTATGTTTACTGCAGCACTATTAACCATAGCAAAGATATAGAATCAACCTAAACATTTATCAGTGGATGAATAAAGAAAATGTGGTATATTTACACAACGAAATGCTACTCAGCCACAAATAAGAATGAAATCATGTCATCTGCAGCAACATGGATGGAACTGGAGGTTATTATGTTAAGTAATGCAGACACAGATAAACAAATATCTCATGTATTTACTCATATGCGGAAGCTAAAAAAAATGATCTCATGTAGGTAAAGAGTACAATGATAGTTATCACAGGCTGTTAAATATATGGATTTGTTTTGGTAGGAGAGATGAAAGAGGTTGAATAATTGGTACCAACATACTTTCAGATAGAAAGAATAAATTCTAATGTTTGATAATGGATTAGGGTGACTATAGTTAACAATGTGGAGTACATTTCAGAACAGCTAGAAATGTGGACTTAAAATGTTCTCAACACCTAGAAATGATGAATGCTCCTGGTGATGCCTGACTTGATCATTACACATTCCATATGTGTAACAAAATATCACATGTACCCCATAAATATGCACAAATATTATGTAGCAATGAAAGATAAAATTTTAAAAATATTAACACTATGCCTCCCACACAAAATACATTCACTGCCTAGTGTATTCTAACTGTAGCTTGCCAGGTAATGAACCCTGATCTAGACCGGTTGATTCATTCCTTCTGGATTTTCTGAGAGCATAAGAAAAATGATGTTGGTGCTTCAATAGGAAGATGATTCTGTAACAGGGCTTTGTAAACAGGGGGCAAATACCTACAGTGGAGGTATTTATATTTGAATAAAAATTTAAAAGCCCATAAGTAAACATCTCAGGATTGCTGAGAATTGTCTGAAAACCTCCCTGAGGGAACTTCTAAAGGCTGTACTTGAAAAAGAAATAAAAAATTAATTCAGAAAATAAGCAATGGTGAAAATAATTGGTAGTGATAAGGATAAGCCCAAATTAACATTGGCTGTATTCACAGCACTAAGAAAAACAATAGTAGGTTGAGCATGCTGGCTCATGCCTGTAATCCCAGCACTTTGGGAGGCTGAGGCAGGTGGATCACCTGAGGTCAGGAGTTCAAGACCAGCCTGACCAACATGGAGAAACCTCGTCTCTACTAAAAACAAAAAAATTAGCTGGGCTTGAACCTGGGAAGTGGAGGTTGCAGTGAGCCAGGATCGCGCCACTGCACTCCAGCATGGGCAACAGAGTGAGACAAAAAATAATAATAATAATAATAACAACCATTGGAAGGGGTTACTAATGAGAATGAACTCAATATTAGACAAAAATAACATTAAAGAGGATGTGACTTTCACCTCTGAAAAAAGTAAGAAGTTTGGTGCATTTTCTCCCCTCAAAACAGTTATCAAACTGGACAAAATTGTTCAAAATAATTGTATCGAGTACATGGGAATCGACTTAAGGCAAGAAACACAACGAGAAGCATTTATTTACTAAAAGAAAATAAATAAAAACAATTGCTAAATTTCAGATAAGACCTGTGGGTAGCTAGAGCATTTATGCCTGAGGCTTCCACAATCACCATAACAACTTGGACAGCATGATGATTCTGCAGGGCCATGGCTGGTTATGAACAACAGAGGCAAAGTAGCCAGAGGGGGGCTGACTTAATTTGGACTGGCAGGTAGAGCCCTGACACTCAGGGGCATTGTCAGTACAAGTAGCAAATTCATTAGATAATGACTGGGGAAAGCCAACAGCTCCCTTAGCCTGACTGCATTCTCCATTAGGTGATACAGTAAAATAGAGGAATGGCCAGAAATTTAACAAGATCTTGAAATTGTCAAAACTTTTCAGGGTCCTTATGATCTTTCACAAGCCTTGGGCTTTCTGTGCAGGTATGTACACACATAGTGAAGATCTGAAAGAACCAAACGAAACTAAATACTGAGGTGAGCTTAAAAATTACCTGAAATTCAAATGCACTTTGACATCCACATTTTGATACATCAGCAGAGGGTGGAACCTTATTTCTTAAGATGTTTCAGCACATTACAAATTATAATGCATCAGTGGCTGACCACAAAGAAGTGAACACCTCTAGAAAACTAAATAAAATGATAACTATAATAATGTTTTTTTACAAAACAACAATACAGTGACTATACAACACAGCAGAGAGAGTCCATAGACCACTCGAGGCAAATCACTTTTAAGGTTAATAAGTAAACAAACAAAATAACAAAAACAGCAACGCTCAAGAAAGAAAAAAATAGGATCCAAAGTTGCTAAAATGTTTTCTAAAATGCACATTTCAACAAGATTTTATGGGCTATCCAAAGAAACAGCAAAATGTGACCCCTGCCCCAGAAAAAAGATAAATATGCAGAAACTGCCACTGAGTGGGCTGTTAGATTAGCAGTCCAGACTTGAAAAGAGCTACAACACCACGAAAAGAAATTAAGAAATGCTACATGTTACAACATAAATGAACTTTCAAAAATTGTGTTAAGTGAAAGAATCCAAACATTTATGCAAAATGTACAGAATCGGCAAATCTATAGACAGAAAGCCAATCCCTGCTTGTTAGAAGCTGGAGGGTGAATAATTGGGAGTGATATAGTTTGGATGTTTGTCCCCTCCAGATCTCATGTTGAAATTTAATCCCCAGTGTTGGAGGTTGGACCTGGTGGGAAGTATTTGAGTTATGGAGGTGGATCCCTCATAAATGGCTTGGTCCCCTCCCTCATGGTAATGAGTGAGTTCTCACTCCATTCATGCAAGAGCTGGTTGTTGAAAAGAACATAGCACCTCTTCTCCTTTCTCCTTTGCTCCCCCTCTTGCCACGTGGCACACCTGTTTCCCCTTCACCTTCTGCCATCATTGGAAGCTTCTTGAGGCCTTCACCAGAAGCAGATGCCAGTGCCATGCTTCTTGTAAAGCCTGCAGAACCACGAGCCAAATAAACCTCTTTTCTTTATAAATTACACAGCCTTAGTTATTATTTTATATCAATGCAAAACAGAATCACAGGGAAGGACTGATTAATGGGTATGGAGTTTCCTTTTGGGGTAAGAAAAATGTTCTGAAACTAGACACAGGTGGTGGTTGTACTACATTGTGAATGTCCTAAATGTACTGGAGTTGATAATATTTGTTCATGTTGGTAAATTTGGAATTCATAGGAAAATTAAAAGAAATACATATAGCAAAGAAGGCTATAGCATAGAAATTTGCTATTTACTTATAATAACAGAATACATTGTTATATCTAAGAAAAGAATTCAGTTTATTTCATTTAATGTTATTTGTTTAATGAGCTTTTATATAGTATGTAGTTTCCTTAACACATAACTTCAAATACATATAGACATTTACTCTCTCACTCAAATGGTGCTGCTAAGCTTCAACTATTGATCTATGGTGTTTTAACAACAGCTTTTGAGTTTACTGACAAAATTATAATAAGCGTTTAGATTTAGTGTCTACACTGTGAGAATAATAAAACATGAAGATACCTGTAAAATTTTTATAAATGTCTTTCTCTTAATAAGACTAGATAGAGAAAACATTTCTGTACAGTGTCTAAATGCCTAACCACTTAGTTCCCCAAAGTCTGTTTTTAGGAATTTGACATGCTTTGAACAACATTATATTTTAGTTCAGCATTTACTTGAATGTCTTGATTTTTACTTTATATACGTGAGCTGAATTTCCTGATTTGACTAATTTTTATACAGCATTATTTTATGATAGCAAGATTCTTCTTGTCCATTATCATCACAGTATTACTATGTTGCTGGAATAAATATGGTGATTAATTTGCCTTTGATATATTTGGTTCCTCTTTATGTACAATGTTTAAGAGTTTAGTCACAAAGAGCTCTGACATCCTAAGAAAAAGCTATGCTACAAACAAAAATTAATCCAAGTGACTAAGAGTCCTTAACAAAAAATAAATTACGTACGTTGTAGCATAAAAGCAAATACCTGGCCGGGCGCGGTGGCTCATGCCTGTAATCCCAACAGTTTGGGAGGCCGAGGTGGGCGGATCATGAGGTCAGGAGATGCAGACCATCCTGGCTAACACGGTGAAACTCCGTGTCTACTAAAAAATACAAAAAATTAGCCGGGCGTGTGGCGGGCGCCTGTAGTCCCAGCTACTCGGAGAGGCTGAGGCAGGAGAATGGCGTGAACCCGGGAGGCGGAGCTTGCAGAGAGCCGAGATTGCACCACTGCACTCCAGCCTGGGCGACAGAGTGAGACTCCCCGTCTCAAAAAAAAAAAAAAAGCAAATACCTAACACAGAGAATACTCTGATTTCTAGAATTGATAGAATACTATTTCAGCACACCAAAGCACTTGAAAAAACTCTTGGAAAACAATATATTGGCTCAAAGTTCTACCACAAGATGTCAAAAATAAGCTAAACAAAGTCAGATGTGAAAGCATTACAGGACAATTAATACAATACGCAACAGCAATAAAAATCCTGCAAATATTCATCATATTTCTCTCTAGTTTAATTCAAACAAACTTTTTTTCGCTTCTTCCATCCTCTTCATTCTCAGAGTTTGCTTTCTACTTCACTGTGAAAGTTGAAGCCATGACCATATTAACCTGCCAGCCGGTAGTGTCAGTGTTCGTATTCTCTGCCTTCCCACCTATTGTACTAGATAAACGATGGTAGCCATTTCTTCCCCTGGGGTATTATATTTCATTCCTGTTACCTACTCATAGCAGTATTTATCCAATTATATGTATCTCCATTCATGTCGTGTATATGTTCTGTGTATTTTGGATATAGAGATTAGATTCCCTCACCCATATCAGAGCAAAGTGAGTGCATAGTCATGTTTGAACATCTTACTCCCTAGAACCAAATTGTCCTTTGACAATCGTAATAAGAACCAAGTTTGGCAAACATAATTGCAGAGTTTCACTTTAAGAAAAATCACAATAAAATAGGGGGAGCAAATGAAAAGTCTGTACTGTCAGACTTAAGTGTATTGTAAGAAGAAGAAAAATAAGGTGGGATAAATAAATCTAAACTGAGTTCTTGCTTTTCAGAACTAGTAGGTATCTATGGGAAAATCCATAAATATTCAGAATCGAGGCTTGGTTAATCAGGAGTAGCAAGGGGTGAGGAGGGGGCAGAAAGGGCTCCAGAAATCCTTGAGAAGCATGCCACCTGCAGTAGGCAGAACTCCAAAATGGCTGCTAAAGTTGTCCTGCCCCAACCCCCAGAAACTGAATGTGATGAGATACTGTGCTGTCGTTGGTCAGCCCTTTGTGTCTGTAGAGAATTGGTTCCAGGATCCCCTGCAGATACCAAAATCCACAGATGTTCAAGTCTCAACTGTGGATCAAAACAATTAGATGGAAAACTTGGGGATCCAAAGTTAGTTGAATTAGCAAATGTGGAACCATGAATCTGAAGGGCCAACTGCAATAAGAAATGTGTTCGATCTCTGTCCCCAGCTCCTGACACAGACCTCCTAAAACCCTCGAAATTTCTTGATAGGACTACCTTTTATTATTCTTCATGAGCCTCACTTGATCACACCTGTGTTTATGCTCATGCACGGACTTAGGGTGCGAGCACCTAGATAGCTTCAGATGGGACTAGTCACCAGAAAGACCAACTAACTAGGTATTAAAACTTTCAGCCCCACCAACTGACTTTTGGGAAAAGGAGGGGGTGCTGCATATTAAGCCTATGAAACTCTGAACAATGAGTTTTGAAGAGCTCTCCAGTTGGTGAATATGCCTAGGTGCTGGGAGGGCAGTGTGCCCAAAGAGGGCATGAACATTCTGTGTGCTTTCCACCATACCTCACCCTATTCGTCTCTTCCATTTGATTGTTCTTGTATCCTTTATAATTAACCCAGAAACTGACTTCCTGAGTTCTGTGAGACATTCCAGCAAATTATTCAACCTTAGGAGGAGGTCATGGAAATCCCCGATTTATAGCTGGTCACTTAGAAGTTTGGGAGGCCCAGGACTTGTGACTGGTGTCTGAAGTTGGTAGCAGTCTTGTGGGACTGAGTCCTTAAGCTGTGGGGCCTGTGAGAACTCCTGGTAGGTAGTGTTGGCATCAAACTGAATTATTGAACACCCCGTGCTTGGAAAATCAGAGAACTGGTTGTTGGTGTTGGAAAACGCTCCACAAGCATGGATATGTTAGATTATACAGCACTAGGGACTTCACAGATGCTGTGACACTGGCCTCTAGGAGCAGAGTGCAGGCCCTGGTGGAGAGCCAGCAAGAAAGCAGGACTTACTCCTACAACCACAAAGAACTGAGTCCCACCAACAATCTGAATGAACTTGGAAACAAATTCTCTCTCCAAGCCAGAAAGGAAGGTAGCTAGCCTCTCATCCACATCTGATTCTGATGATGTAGATGATGAGATGGTGATGAGATGATTAGAATTTTGAGCTGATAAGGTACAGATGAGATTTGCAACTCTGAAATAATGCTGTCATAAAATAAGACTTGAGAACCTTGGAAAGGGGTAAATGTCTTTTGGTTTCAGGAGGGACATGATTCTTTGGGGATGAGAAGGCACATTGTGACAGCTAAAATTCTGAAGATGACACTTCCATGATTCCAGTTTTTCAAAGATTAATTTAGTTACTGCTTTAAAGGGATTTTGCTGGTGTAAAGTCCCAAATTAGTTGACTTGCAATATGGAAACTTTCAGGTGGGTCTGATCCAGTCAGATTAAAGCCCTTAAAAGCCAATAGCTTTCACCTTGGAAGGAGGCAGAAGGCCTTCTCAAATCAGAGATTTGAAGTGTAGGAAGAACTTGGCACACTGGTGCTAGTTTGAAGATGAAGGGAGCACATGAGAAGGCAGGCTTTAGAAGCTGAGAGAGAGGCCTTTAGTTAACAGACGGTGAGGAAGGGGGAACCTCAGTCTCTCGTGGCAAGGTCTAAATAAATTCTGCCAGCATCCAAAATCCCAAGAGCAATATGCTAACCCCAGACCCCTTCCCCATCCACAGAAGAGCCTTAAGCAGTGGCCCACTCACTTACCCAGTCATGATCCTGAAGACAGCAGTAAAAAGGGTGAAACGCCAAAGACTCATAACCTAAAGAGAATGATGAACATAAAGGTAACTGCATAGGCCAGGCATGGTGGCTCATGCCTGTAATCCCAGCACTTTGGGAGGCCAAGACAGGTAGATCACTTTAGGTCAGGAGTGCAAGACAAGCCTGGCCAAAATGGCAAAACCACATTTCTCCAAAAAAAAAAAAAAAAATACAAAAATTAGCTGCACGTGGTGGTGCGTGGCTGTAATCTCAGCTACTTGGGAGGCTGAGGTGGAATAATAGCTTGAACCTGGGAGATGGAGGGTGCAGTGAGCTGAGATTGTGCCAATGCACTCCAGCCTGAGCAACACAATGAGACTCCAACTCAAAAACAAAAGCAAAAAACAAACAACCAAAAAGTAACTGCATAAAGCCAACTCTGATAAAGAGTTAACTTAAGCTTTAAGTAGACTCTTTAGTCTAAAAAGAAACTTATTAACCCAGGAAACAGAGAACTTCATCAAGTACAAGTTTTCTTTTCATCCCGTAGAGAGGAGTTTCAACGATTGGAGATTATAAAATCTACACTGTTTGGCACAGCGGAGAACGAAGAGTGAATTTTTTACCTTGATATGTTAATATAGTAAGTATCAATTCATATATATAATTTACAAAACTTAAGACAAAATTAAAATTATCTTATAATGTACTGATTGGTAATTATCTTAAAAAGTTCTTACCTATATAAGTGATTTATGTAAATCAGTAAATAAAAATGTTTGAAATATTTTATCATGCATATTGGTTAACATGTGACTAGGGGCAAAAACCAATAAATTGCACTTTAATGAAAAGTTCAAAACCTTGAAAACGGTTCTTGCCTTTCTCTACCTCTAAATTGAGAAAAATATGACATGCCTGTAGAGGTATGTAATGTGATAATGGAATAGGTTGTGTTTTATGAAGAGATTGTAAAACCCATGAAAAGTTGCCCACAGCCAAAAGGAAATTAGGACAAGAATAAAAAGCATATAGCTAGTGGAAAATAAGAATTTTAATAAAATTGAAAATGCAACCCATCTCCCTTTTATACTTCTCCAGGCTACCAATGTTCTCTCCAAGCTGTGTTTCATTGTTATAACATTGATAAATGTGAAGAAAGCAGATAAGAGTTTTGAGAGCTGGCAAAATAGTTTTGGATGTTGGGCCATCTGAAAACTAATACAGCAAAGTTCATTTCTAATATTTAATTTGGTTGCTATATTAATTGCATAATAAATTATATAATTTAAAATGAGGAATATTTTACATGGGAGTATTAAGATGAAAGAATTAATAATGTTTATATGTAGTAAATGACTTAGAGATTTCTAATCCAGCCTTTCAATCACAGCCAAGGAAACAAGATTAGAAAGAGTAGCAGTAATTGACATGTTTAAATAAAGTTGAAAATCTGAAATTTGAGTCAATTCCTCCTGATGCTATCTTTGTGTGCTCCTCTGGGCCAGGTAAAATAACTAGTAACAGAGTGCACATCTTAAAAGAAAAAGAAAATATTATAGTAACACTTACCTCTTTAAATTATTAATATTAGCAGGATTACCAACAAAATCAGGTAGGGTAGTAAAAAAAAATGCCAACACTTTCCAGACAGGCTTTCTCTGTTCCTATCTCTAACAAAGGAGGGCATGAAGGAGTATAGTTAGGAGTCTAGTTAGTCAGGGGATGTTACAGCTGTATCTGAGTCAATCCAAATTAATGACAAACAGCTTAACCTTTCTCTAGGCTTGATTCACACTGAAATTTCCTTCTGCAGTGCTCAGTCGTCCTTCGTGTTCTCACGATGGAAAAGTGGTACTGACGGCTGAGACCTTCCAAGATAGGCACAAAACTGGGCAAAAGTGGGTGAGATCCTCAGAGCAAATGGTTCTCCCAGAACAGAAGCTCCATTTTCACTACACCTACCTGCATTCGGACACACACACATAGGACACACCCCTTATGAGGAAATACTTTATTTTTAACTTAACTTTAGCTAGGTTTACAACAAAAGAGTCCTAATTTGTTGGTTAATTTCTGTGCCTAAAACTGTTTATTCATTCCCAATATTTGAAAAGGAATGGAGGAAGAGAATGAGGTCAAGAAAATCACTCCCTTGTAAACTCCTGACTTAATTTAGTGGACCTTAATTGTACTTTGGCAACATTAACAAATACTGACTCCTATGATAGGATGAATAATTGGAAACACAAATTGAATGCATAACATGGTTTCTTCCTTCATTTACACAGTAATCTACACTGATACTAGGGGCAGAACTGGCAGCAGCATGTTCTACGGTGTTAAGCATTAAGTTAAATTGCAAAGACTGCAAGCCAAAAGGAATAATACACTCTGCTAGCAAAACAATGAAGACAGTGAGGGCTAATTTCAAGGTTTTGCGCAGAGAATAAAGGGTATTAAAATATAAGTAAAAACCACATTTGATTATAAACATTTTGGCCTTACAAATTGTGGAGTAACTAAAGCCAATGACTCACTTAGGTACACAAATCCACTGAAGAGTAAAATGCATTAGTGGCTGGGACATAATAAAATACATTAGTTGAAAGTATAACAATGATGTATTTAGTTTAGGTTGCTATATTTGAATCTACTCTGTTCCATACAGTGCTAGGGATTTCTATCTGTATAACATAGCCTAAATTAACACATGGGCTTTGAAATGGTTAAGGCAGTATTCCATGGATAGTGGCATTGTGAATGTATAATTAAAAGTTTTATCACCCAAGAAATGAGATCAAGAACCCATTGTAACAAGAGAAACTTTCCTCAAAGTGGCTGAAGCCTAGATAGATAGATAGATAGATAGATACATAGATATATACATAGATAGAGTAGACAGAGGTATAAAATTGTGTGTGTAAATTCAGAGTCTGATACTGGGGCTTAAAGTCTACAAGAAAAGTTTTGGAAAGAGAAAAAGGATATAAGTAGAGGACAGCAAGGACAACTTGAAACCACAACATAAGCTGGAACCCATAAGGATGGACTAACACCTGTGTCTCAGTCTTGATGCCTGTGACCTGGAGGGTAGGGGACATCTGAAAGCTAACATGGCAGAGTTAGATCATTTATAATATTTACTTTAGTTGCCACATTAACTGCATAATAAATTATGTAATTATAAATGAGTAATATTTTACATGAGAGTATTAAGATAAAATCATTATTAATTTTTAAATATAGAAACTAACTTTGAAATCTCTAATTCAGCCTTTCAATTCAAAGCCAGGAAAATAGAAGCTTCTTTGCAGAGGAAGTTGGTGTCCATCATGACGGAACTGAATGCACCTCTGGATCAGGTGGCGAAAATGCTGCAAAAAGATCCAGGGTAAGTAGAGCATTTGTAGGACAGGCGACTGCCCCATCATGTGAGGTAGCAGGTAAAATGCAACAGATGTATGTTACAAAAAGGCTGATACTTTAATTCCTCCCTCCAAATCTCACTTAGGAATCTATCTTAACAGTTACTCTAACTGGAAACATACAGGAAGAGAAACAGGAAATAATTTCAATGACAGCAGCAACAAATGTGCAAGGGCTACATGAAAGAAATACAAAATTGTATTGAAGGACATTAAAGGAACATGAATAAATGAGGAAATATAATAAGTTAGTGAATGGGAATACTCAACAGCATGATAAAAATTTTACCTGTTAACGAATTAAAGGAAAACCTCAATAGTACTTTTCATGTATTTAGAAAAATGAATTCAAAAGATCCTGTGTAATAACAAGAATCTAAATGTAGCCAAGACAATTCTGGAAATGAAGAACAAAGGAAAACTACACTTCTAGATATGAAATTTGTCCTAAGGTATTTGTGATTAAAACTAGGCCTGAAATGATAATAATGTTTCTAAAGCTGCAAAATCTTGGTGTTATTATACATTCATATCACTGGTAAGATATTAAAACACAGAGAGAGGCAAATACATAGTTGGCAGCCTCTCAAAATGAAGGTAAACACAAAATTATTTCTTTTAGTCTATTTTATATCTTATGCTTAAAATAACCTTAAGTATCCTATAATTAAGATATATCTTAAGTTACCATATATTCTCAAAATAACTTGGTGGCAAATTAGTTAAATTACTACTCATCAATTTGACTTAAACTTTCAGTACTGAATTGAACTTTAAAAATCCTCTTCACTTTAAATATAACAGGACAATTCTAGTAATGCAAACACTAATATTACTCCAACTTATACTGAATCATATTTAAGATTCCACTCTGATATAATCAGAGGTTGTTTAGCTTTTTCTGTTGGGATGTCATTGAATGCATCCTTTTTGTGGGAAGCAGGCTGGCAAAAATACCATCATTAAAATATTCACTATTTTTGAAAACCCTGTTACTCAAATGTTCTTATGCATTTGGGGATGGTAGTCATAATGGTGAGATTCATTCCATGTTGTTACATTTAACCAATGTTAATTCTTTATTACAGCGGTGTAGTATACCATTGTAAAAATATACCATACTTTGTTTAATCTTTCACCTATTTATGGACATTTGAGTCACTCTCAGTTTGGCAAGTGCAAATATCATGTAAGATAAGTAATATTTTATGTCTCATGTCAATTTAAGTTGTATAGTGTTCATTCTTCAGCCATTAGTTCAGAAGTGGATTATTAATCCTTTCTAATATTCTCATCGCAGAAGTGGCAAGAATAATTTTTACAGCTTTATGGACATAAAATTAACTGCATATGTATTGCATGATTTTTTTTTTTTTTTTGAGACAGAGTCTTGCTCTGTTGCCCAGGCTGGAGTGCAGTGGTGCAATCTCGGCTCACTGCAAGCTCCGCCTCCCGGATTCACGCCATTCTCCTGCCTCAGCCTCCTCAGTAGCTGGGATTACAGGTGCCCGCCCCCAAGCTGGGCTAATTTTTTTGAATTTTTTAGTAGAGACGGGGTTTCACTGTGTTAGCCAGAATGGTCTCGATCTCCTGACCTCGTGATCCGCCCGCCTCGGCCTCCCAAAGTGCTGGGATTACAGGCGTGAGCTACCGCGCCCGGCCTATTGCATGCTTTTTAAAATCAGTTTTTACACACACACACACACACACACACACAATAAAACCATCACAACAAAGTAACAAAAATATGCCCCAAAAGTTTACATGTATACCTTCAAAATCACTCATCCTCCCTCTTTACTCCTCACCACCATCCCCAGGGAAACTCGACTCTGTTTTTTGTCTCTGTAGATTACTTTAAATTATCTAGAATTTTATATACATGAAATCATAGAGTATATCTACTTTTTTATCTGGCTTCTTTCAGAAAAATTATTTTGAGATTCATTGATGTTGTTGCATATAAACAAAGTAAATTATTTATTGTGGCTGACTCGTATACCATTACAAGAATATAACTAATCATTCGTCTATTGATGAGCATTTGGGTTGCTTTCAGATTGAGGCTAGTACAAATAAAATTTTTATGAACATTTGTGTACATACCTTTATGTGGAAACATGCTTTCATTACTGCCGGGTAAGTACCTAGGAGTGGAATGGCCAAGTCATGTTATTAGTATGTGTGTAAATGTTTTCTAAGATGGTTGTGCCTTTCTACATTCTCAGTAACAGGATATAAAAGGACAAGTGGTTCCACATCCTTGCCCAAATTTTTTGGTCAGATTTCTAATTTTAGCCATTTTAGTGAGTGTGTAATTATATCTCATTGTTGTTTTAATTTGCATTTCCCTGCTGGCTACTGATATTGCTCATCTTTTAATGTGCTTATCTTGAATTCGTGTATCTTTTATGGTTAAATGTCTGTTCATATTTTTCCCATTTTCTTATTATTTGCTAACATATTATAGGCCTCATCTTTAAATGTTTGACAGAAGTCACCCCTAAAGCCGCTTTTACCTGGAATTTTCTTTGTTTACAGATTCAGTTTGTTCAGTAGGAAAAGCACTATACAGTTATCTATTTTATGTATTGTTTTGAGGAAGCTTTGGCAGTTTGTATCTTTCAAGGCATTTTTATACTTCCATCTGTAATATATTAGTATAAAGCTATCTGTAATATTCCTTATTAGCCTATTAAACTCTATAGGCGCTGTACTAATTTCTCTTCTCTCATTCCTGATACTGGAAATTAGTTTTGTGTCTTCCCTCCTCCCCAAATCATCTTGGCTAGAGGTTTCTTTTCAAAGAACTTCATTTAGTCTTTAAGTATCTGTATTGTTTTTCTGATTTCTTATATCTGTTCTTGTCTTTCTTCTGCTTATTTGGGGTTTTAATTTGCCCTTCTTTTTCTAATTTTTTAAAGTGGAGTTGAGATCACTAATTTCAGTCCTTCTTTTCTGACTTTTTTAATTTTTTTTTTTTTTTATTATACTTCAAGTTCTAGGGTACATGTGCACAATGTGCAGGTTTGTTGCCTACGTATACATGTGCCACGTTGGTGTGCTGCACCCATTAACTTGTCATTTACATTAGGTATATCTCCTAATGCTATCCCTCCCCCCTCCCCCAACCGCACAAGAGGCCCCATTGTGGAAATTGCACTATAACACTACCTTAGCTGTAAATGATAATTTTTGATAGCTTCTGTTCTCATTTTCATTAAGTTCAAAGCGATTTTAAGTTTTTCCTTTTGATTTCTTCTTTGGCCCATGAATTGCTTAGAATTTTCCACTTAGTTTTCACATATTTGCAGCTTTTCAGCTATCTTTTTATTATTTATTTTGAATTTTATTCCATTAAGATCTGAACATGTATTTTGTATAAATTGAGCCCTTCTAGAATTTATTCAGATTTATTTTGTGGTCCAAAACTTGACTACCCTGATAAATATTTCATCTGAAATTGAATATATGCCACTGTTGGGGAAAGTACTTTATAAATGTCAATTAAGTAAAATAGAGTGATAATATTTGAGCTTTCTCTATTTTTGCTTCATGCATTTTGAAAATCTATTGTTGGTTAATCATTCACGATGTGTAATAGGCCATTCTTGCATCACTATAAAGAAACACCTGAAGCTGAATAATTTATAAAGAAAACAGGTTTGATTGGTTCATAGTTCTGCGGGCTGTACAGGAAGCATGGTGTCAGCATCCATGTACAGGCTGTACAGGAAGCATGGTTGTGGCTTCCATTGATGCCACAGGAAGCTTACAATTATGGTAGAAGGTAAAGGGGGAGCCAGTGTCTCATATGGTGAGAGTGGGAGCAATAAGAGACTGGTGAGGAGGTGCCACACACTTTTAAACAATCAGAGCTTATGAGAAACAATCAGAGCTTATGAGAACTCACTCACTACTGGGAGGGCAGCACCAAATGAATGATGCTAAACCATTCATCAGAAATCTGACCCCATGATCCAATCACTTCCCACCAGGTCCCATCTCCCACAGTGAGGATCACAATTCAACATGATTTTGAGGGGACAACATCCAAACTTGATCAGGATGCTTATGCTTTTTTGAAAAATTAACTCCTTTATCATTATGAAGTGACTCTCCTTATTGCTGGTAATATTGTTTCATGAAAAATCCACTTTTTCTTATATTCATATAGCTACATTTTAATCAGTGTTAAAATGATAATCTTCTTCCATCCTTGTATGCATAATGTATTTGTGTTTTTATATTTAAATTGGGTTTCTTTTAGTCAGCGTATTCATAGATCTTGCTTTTTAATCTAACTAGTGTGGTTATTCTGCCTTTTAATTGGGGGAGGAAAGATTTACATTTAATTTGCTTATATATGGTTAGATTTAAATTTATAATCTTGGTATTTGTTTTATCATTTTCCCATATGTTCTGTATTTATGTACTCTTCTAGTTTGAGTATTACTGGGGAGTCCATTTAATCTCCTTAACTGGCTTATTACCTAAAACAATTTAGTTTCTCTTTTTAGTGGTTGCTTTAATATTTTAGTATACACTTTAACTTACCACGGCCTATGTTCAAGTAATATGACACCACTCTATCTGAAAAAGATCGTTTAAGACTGTGCTTCCATATGCCCCTCTCTGTCTTGGTGCTACTGAAACCATCCCTATATACTTTATAAATTTAAGCAGGGAAGAAGCAAGAGGGAAAATAAAAACAAATCAAACTTGCAACACATTCAGCATTAATCATTAGGTTAGCTTACTCTCTGACCCTCTTCCTCATAGCCGTTTGCCTATTGTCCTGTAATTACGTAGACCCTGTTACACGATTATAATTCCTGTTAACTGCTCCATAAATAACAACTTGAACATTATAAAATGTTAAATTTTCCCTTTGAGATATTCTTTCAGGTCCTACCTACCCAAAAAATTACTGACACCAGCTGGTCTGAAGGATCCCACTTACACCAGCTGGTCTGAAGGTCCCAAGAAGCTGACTCACCAAGCAATGCAGTTTCCACATGCATTCCTGGTGATGTTGAGAGGTGACAGCATGTTGGCAGCCCTCACAGCCCTCGCTCGCTCTCGGTGCCTCCTCGGCCTCGACGCCCATTCTGGCGGCGCTTGAGGGGCCCTTCAGCCCGCCGCTGCACCGTGGGAGCCCTTCTCTGGTCTGGCTGAGACCGGAGCTGGCTCCCTCGGCTTGCGAGGAGGTGTGGAGGGAGAGGCACGGGCGGGAACCGGGGCTGCGCACAGCGCTTGAGGGCCACTAGAGTTCCGGGTGGGCGTGGGCTTGGCGGGCCCTGCACTGGGAGCGGCCAGCCGGCCCTGCAGCCCCGGGCAGTGAGGGGCTTAGCTCCCAGGCCAGCAGCTGCAGAGGGTGTGCTGGGTCCCCCAGCAGTGCTGGCCCACCGGCACTGTGCTGGATTTCTCACCGAGCCTTAGCTGCCTCCCCGTGGGGCAGAGCTCTGGACCTGCAGCCCAGCCCGCCAGGCCTGATTCTCCCTCCCCCACTGCCCCGCCATCGCTGCCCCACCCCGTGGGCTCCTGCGCGGCCTGAGTCTCCCCGAGGAGCGCCGCCCCCTGCTCCACGGTGCTGGGTCCCATCCACCGCCCAAGGGCTGAGGAGTGCGGGAGCAACGGCGCAGGACTGGCGGGCAGCTCCACCTGCAGCCCCCGTGCAAGATCCACTGGGTGAGGCCAGCGGGGCTCTGGAGTCTAGTGGTGACTTGGAGAACCTTTGTGTCTAGCTAGGGGATTGTGAGTGCACCAATCAGCACTCTGTGTCTAGCTCAAGGGTTTGTGGATGCACCAATCGGCACTCTGTATCTAGCTAATCCAGTGGGGACTTGGAGAATCTTTATGGAATTCTAAGGGAGAATCTAAGGGATTGAGGGAATCTAAGGGAGAATCTAAGGGATTGTGATGAATCTAAGGAATCTAATGGAGAATCGAAGGGATTGTGAATGCACCAATCAGCACCCTGTATCTAGCTCAAGGTTTGTAAATGTACCCATCAGCACTCTGTGTCTAGCTAATCTGGTAGGGACTTGGAGAATCTTTATGTCTAGCTAAGGGATTGTGAATGCACCAATCGGCACTCTGTATCTAGCTCAAGGTTTGTAAATGCACCAATCAGCACTCTGTGTCTAGCTCAGGGTTTGTAAATACACCAATCAACACTCTGTATCTGGCTAATCTGGTGGGGACTTGGAGAACTTTTGTGTCTAGCTCAGGGATTGTAAACACACCAATCAGCACCCTGTCAAAACGGACCAATTAGCTCTCTGTAAAATGGACCAATCAGCAGGTTGTGGGTGGGGCTAGATAAGGGCATAAAAGCAGGTTGCCTGAGCCAGCAGTGGCAACCTGCTGGGTCCCCTTCCGCAGTGTGGAAGGTTTGTTCTTTCATTCTTTGCAATAAATCTTGCTACTGCTCACTCTTTGGGTCCATACTGCCTTTATGAGCTATAACACTCACCACAAAGGTCTGCAGCTTCACCCCTGAGCCAGCAAGACCACGAACCCACCAGAAGGAAAATACTCTGAACACATCTGAACATCAGAAGGAACAAACTCCAGACACGCCACCTTTAAGAACTGTAACACTCACCGCGAGGGTCCTTGGCTTCATTCTCGAAGTCAGTGAGACCAAGAACCCACCAATTCCGGACACAATGTCAACCCTCTCACAATTTCCAGTCAACAGCCCCAATTTTCCAGCCCCTCATCATCCATAATCCCCTTAAAAACTCCAGCTCAGAACTCCTCAAGGAAATGGATTTGAATGTTTCCTCCCATCTTCTTATTTGATACCCTGTGATGATGAACCTTTTTCTTTCCTGTAAACCCTGCTTTCTCAGTGTGATTGGTCTGTTACTACAGAGCAGGCATATGGATCTGTTGGTCCCATTATGCCATTATTATCATATTTATTGATACATACATTATAAACCCCATAATCCATTGTTATTATTCTTATTTTAAACAGTTAATTATATCATCTTGAATTTTTAAAAAATTCTTTTTAATAAATATTATATTGGTCAGGGTTTTCTGGTAACAAAATCAATAGAATACAGAATCAATATAATCTCTCTATTTCTCTCTCATATATAAGAATCAATATAATCCATATAATCTCTCATATATACATATATGAGAGAGAGAGATTAGAAATATTATATATGAGAGAGAGATTATATTCTGTATTTTATTGATTTTGTTTCCAGAAAACCCTGATCAATATAATATGTATAAAAAGAAAATTTTTAAGATGATATAAAGATAATTAACTGTTTAAGAATAATAATGGATTATGGGGTTTATAATGTATGTATCAATAAGTATGACAATAGCGTAATAGGACAAACAGATCCATATGCCATATGTGTATATATGAAAGAGAGATTCTCCAAT
Organism: Symphalangus syndactylus; assembly: GCF_028878055.3. Taxonomy (NCBI): domain Eukaryota; kingdom Metazoa; phylum Chordata; class Mammalia; order Primates; family Hylobatidae; genus Symphalangus; species Symphalangus syndactylus. Next base: position 135,147,963 of record NC_072428.2, on the reverse strand, counting down.
AGAATATATATGATTTATTATGGAGAATTGACTTATACAATTGTGGAGACTAAGAAGTTCCATAGTCTGCCATCAGCAAGCTAGAGAACCAGGAAAGCAAGTGGCATAGTTCAGTCTGAATCCAAAAGCATGAGAACCAGGAGAGGCAATGCTGTCTCAGTCTGAGGACAGGAGAAGACCAACTTCCCAGCTCAAATAGGCAGATAGGAGTGATTCCCTGTTCCTCTGCCTTTTGTTCTATTTAGACCCCTCATGGATTGGATAATGCCCTTCCACAGTGGGGAGGGTGGTCTACCTTATGGAATCCAATTTAAATACTAATTTCATCTGGAAATATTCTCAAAGAAATAATGTTTATCTGTATATCTGGGTACCCCATGAACCAGTCAAGCAGATACATACAATTAACCATCATACACATATCTACCATTTCTGACAACTTTCATTTCTTTATGTGGATCCATATTTCCATCTAATATAATTTTCCTTATGCTGAACAACTTTCTTCCACATTTCTTCTAGAGTAGGTTTAATGATAGTTAATCCTTTCAGCTTTTGTATGAGTAAAAAAGTCCTTACTTCAGCTTTATTTTTGAATGACGTTTTAGTGCCTTTTCTTTGTTTTAGTCTCTTTTTTGTGCTTCTGTTTAGATATTTGCTATTCCTGACATATGGCTCATACTCTTTTTTTGTCTGTAGTATCTAATATGCTGTTATTCCCATGAATTATATTTTTACCTCTGACATTGTAGTTTTTATCTCTAGAAGCTTGATTTGAATCAATATTCATATTTCTACTAAACAGGCATAATCTCTTTTTTCCTTTCTTACATATATGCCATATGCCATAATAAGTATAATTGTTCTAATATGCATGTCTGTCAGTTCTATTATTTGTATTCCTTATGTGTCTATTTCTACTGATTGATTTTTCTCTTCTTTATGGGTCATATTTTTCCACTTTTTTGCATGCTGGCAACTTTGGATCAGATGTCAAACATTGTAAATTTTACATTTTTGTAACCTGTATGTTTTTAATGTTACTATAAATATTCTTGATTTTTATTCTGGGGTGTTTTGACGTTATCTGGAAGCAGTTTTATCCTTTCGAGGCTTACTCTCGTGTTCTTTTGGACGGGAACAAGCTTGACTTACTCAATAGCTAATTTTGCTCTACTGCTGAGAAGCAATATGCTTCTGTGTAGTCTACCCAATGTCTCCTAATTACAAAATTACAATTTATTTATTAGTCAGACAGATAACTATTCCCACACTTTATGATCTCTGTAAACTGTTTCCTCTCTTCTGAGTGGACCTTCTGTCTCCTCAGATAGCTGCCGCACATGCATTTATCAGTACTTAACTGAAGACTTGAAAGAAAACCTCTGCAAATGCCTCTCTCGCCCTCTCTCTCCCCTACCACCCCCTTTCTCTCCTTCTCTCTTTTATCTAGTATTCTGGTCTCTCCTTGTTCTCTCACTTTCTGTGTTTCTCCTCTCGCCGGGATCACTGTTCTTCCCTATGTGATGTTCAATGCCTGAAAATAATTGTTGCATATATTTTGTCTGATTTTTTAAATCATTTCAGGTGTAAGTCTGGTTCATGTTACTTCATCTTCCCAAGAGTATTTTAAAACTTTCATTGTTATATTATTGCAAGGAACATTGGATTTAGGATCAGAATATCTAAATTCAAGATCTAATTTTATTCCATCCATCAATGTTCTGTTCCTGGCTTGCTTTTTCACAATTACAGTTGACCTTTGAACAACATGGGGGATCAACCCCCAGTGCAGTTGAAAATCGATGTATAACTTTTGGCTGCCCCAAACCTAAGCTAGAGAAAAGAAGATGATATTAAGAAAACCACAAGGAAGAAAAAATATATTAGTAGGTATATTAGTTCATTTTCACGCTGCTGATAAAGACATACCTAACACAGGGAAGAAAAATAGACTAACAGTTCCACATGGCTGGGGAGGCCTCACAATCATGGCAGAAGAAAAAAGACACTTCTTACATGGCTGCAGCAAGAGAGAATGAGAGAGAAGCGAAAGCAGAAATCCCTTATAAAACCTTCAGATCTCATGAGACTTACTCACTACCTTGAGAACAGTATGGGGGAAACCACCCCCACGATTCAATTATCTCCCAATGGGTCCCTCCCACAACACATGGGAATTATAGGAGCTACAAGATGAGATTTGGGTGGGGACACAGAGAGCCAAACCATATCACTATGTATTAACAGGAAATTGATTGTTATAAAATTTTTCACCTGCTGTCTTCATGTTGACTAGAATGAGGAAAAGGAGGGATTGATCTTGCTGATTCAGGGGTGACAGAGGTGGAAGAAATCCGTTTATAAGAGGTACAGTTATAACACATGTTGTTCAAGGGTCAGCTGTACAGTAACTTTGACAAATATTTCAATAAAGCACTCTAAAACTATATTGCCCATTTTGCAATGTCAATATGGTTATACATATTCTACTTGCTAGGTATTCTGTGGGGGAAAATGATCAACAAATTATGTAGAATTGTTTTGTAATTTTACAGCTGAATTATATTTTCCAAAGTTACTGCCCTTTCCATGATTTTCCACTTTAATAAATATAAACTTTAGCAATAGATTATTTACAATAAAACATTCTAAATGCTAGCATGATTTTCCATATATTTTGTTATATTTTTCCCTCTTTATTTTCATTTTAAACTAAACATTATCAGTTCTGAATTACTTTCTAAGGATTTATATAACTTTTCATTTAGAAAATGACATAGTCTCCAATTGTATTTAGATTTCAATCATAAAGAGCTAGGTAAATCAGTGTTTATTGGATAGGGCAGCTGTATATTATCAGTAACCAAATAGGCAACCCTTAACTGCTTTATACGCAGAAGTCCTGTCAGCTCAAAAGCACTACAGAATTTTTAATAAGTTTTGTAGAATGTGAACCAATTTTAGTCAACATGTTTTTAAAGAAAACTTGGTAAACAAACAAAAAACTAAAACAAAACAAAACAGAGAAAAACACGCAGACCCTAAATTTAGGATTACAAATGACTAAAAAAATAATACTGAAAGTATATGTTGATTAAACTTTGTTTTTAGTACTTTCCATGCCTTCTTACCTCTGCTGGTGTCTTTTCCAATATCCTCATTTTCTCTCCTACTCTTTCTGTGAAAATAGGAAAAGATTATTTAAAACATTTTTACTGAAGTATTGCTACAGACAAGTTATTTCAGAAGATAATGTAGCCTTTTTATTTTTGGTTTTATTGTATTTGGGATTTCAGAAAATAACTTAGCCCTTATTTAATTTAGATCAGAGAAGCTGTGTTTAAAACAAATGCCCTGCAATGTTGTATCTAATTCTGATTCTTCTGTAACTCTCTGAATGAAGATTTGGTGGTGGAAATTTCAACAGTTATCAAGGGATTCTGGTATAGAAACAATGAGAAATTTCATTGAAATGTGATGTTTGGGGGTTTGCAAAACATAGGACTGGGAGTCAGGAAACAATTCTGAGACCTGATTCTGGCTCAGAGTCCCAACACCCTCTTTATAGCCTTGGATAAAAATTTCTCTGGATGTGGTTTCCTCATTTGCAAACCTAAACATAGTTAAAAGTCAAGGGGTTATCTAGGACACTTGCCACAAAGATTCCACAGTGAAGAGGTTTGTGAATTCAAGTATCTTAGTCAGTATCTTACAACAGTCCGCAGAAGAGGTAGCAACCTTCTAACTACAAACTTTTACTGATTTTCAAACAAAAAACTAAACTCCTTGAATATATTTTAAAAATGTAAACAATTTATCTTTGTTCTTAATTTGAGTTTCTGGAAGAACTGACTCAATGAGACAGCATAAGGAAAAAAAAGAATTTGTTAAAATTAATTTGTTAAAGCCTAGATCAAAGTAATTAGTTGGCGTTGCTATGCCATCTCTATTTCCACTGGAGTCATGACAAAAGTTTTCTGGTTACTAAGACTTCATGGGATCTAGTGACTTCTTCTAGGTAAGGGACAATTTAAAAATAGATCAATCTTAGACTTAATAAGAAATCTCCTTAAACATATTTGTAAGGTTTCTAAAGAAACTTTTGAAAAGTAAATTAAGTGAATTTTCCTTTTATTTATTTATTTATTTATTTATTTTTTTGAGATAGAGCCTTGCTCTGGAGTGCAGTAGCACGATCTCGGCTCACTGCAACCTCCGCCTCCCGGGTTCAAGCGATTCTCTTGCCTCAGTCTCCCAAGTAGCTAGGACTACAGGCATGTGCCACCACACATTGCTAATTTTATGTATGTTTAGTAGAGACGAGGTTTCACTATGTTGGCCAGGATGGTCTTGAACTCCTGACCTCATGATCCGCCCAACTTGGCCTCCCAAAGTGCTCGGATTACAGGCATGAGCCACTGCGCCTGGCCGGAAAGTAAATTTTCTAATGGAGTTAACACCTTAGGTTAGAACTATATTATGTTATTCTGCCTGTCATTAGGCAATAAACTAAAATAGTACTTTCTGATGACATTCTAATTTGCTTCTTATTGGCTGACACTAATTCCATTTATTTCTTGAAAAGGGAACATATAATAATAGATTTGAGGATTTTAAAACTGTATTTGTATATATATATTATCTCCTTTGTTCATACTTAAACTAATGGTTATTGATAAACTAATCCTTAACTAGTTGCTAATGACATGTGTTATAAACCATAAAGTAAGGTATCAATATGTGAAAATTGATCATACAGATTGCATCATTCTTGTCACATCCAACTAAAACAGAGTCAAAAGCTTGGGGGAAAAAGCACTTGGGGCACATGAATTTGCTCCAAGAATGTAATTCTCTGCAAGCCTGGCTGCTGAAGCTGCCTGCTGGAACCTGAAACCAGTTTTATCTAGTGGCTGGGAAACAACCTGCTGCCACTCTAAGACTAGCTTTACCCACCACTGTCAGTTACCAGCCAGAACCTGCCAGCTTCACAAAAAGTTACTAGTGCCAATGAACTTTCTGGAATAACACCATGCAACATTTCTCCTTTCATTGTAAAACCTATAACCTTCTCTTTGTTCTTTAGACATACTAAAGACCACCTGATCTGTGTGTTTGCTCTGAGTTGCAATTCTTTCTTCCCAAAGAAGCATTTTAAGGTTTTCTTCTTTAACGTTTTTAGAGATTCATCTCTATATTGTATTCAACTTTAACAAATGATATTCTAGTTTGTGCACACAATTTCCTTTTCTGTGTGTTTTGTTTCTCCCTTTAAATGTTTTTGTCAAACTATCAATCCCACACAAAATTCTATAATATTTTTTGGTGGTTGCAGAGCCTCTAGAACCTGATAGAGATTAACTCATCACCAGTTTTCCAATAAAAAATTCAAGAGCCATTTTGTTATTCTATTTATTCCAATTAAATACTTTCAAAGCTATGTTAATACTTGTTGACTCTCCTAAGACTTCTCCAAGATTGGTAAAAATAAATGCCAAAACTTGTTAGGGGAAAATCCATTCTTTGGGATGGATCCTAGCGAGGGCCATATTCAGTCCTTACTCTTAGACTACGGTGATTAATCTTTAATATGCATAAGAATAATCTTTGCATTTTTGGAAAGATGTTCATAATCCCCACATATGTGATATGCCTCACTGTTTTTTTAACTTTTTTTTTTAATTATACGTTAAGTTCTAGGGTACATGTGCACAACGTGCAGCTTTGTTACATATGTATACATGTGCCATGTTGGTGTGCTGCACCCAGTAACTCATCATTTACATTAGGTATATCTCCTAATGCTATCCCTCCCCCCTCCCTCCACCCCACGACAGGCCCAAGTATGTGATGTTCCCCACTCTGTGTCCAGGTGTTCTCATTGTTCAATTCCCACCTATGAGTGAGAACATGTGGTGTTTGGTTTTCTGTCCTTGTGATAGTTTGCTCAGAATGATGGTGTTCAGCTTCATCCATGTCCCTACCAAGGACATGAACTCATCCTTTTTTATGGCTGCATAGTATTCCATGGTGTATATGTGCCACATTTTCTTAATCCAGTCTATCATTGATGGACATTTGGGTTGGTTCCAAGTCTTTGCTATTGTGAATAGTGCCTCAATAAACATATGTGTGCATGTGTCTTGATAGCAGCATGATTTATAATCCTTTGGGTATATACTCAGTAATGGGATGGCTGGGTCAAATGGTATTTCTCGTTCTAGATCCTTGAGGAATCACCACACTGTCTTCCACAAGATATGCCTCCCTTTTATAGGAAGTTTCCTGACTCCAGACCTGTATCTACCTATTCCCATATCTAAATTTTCTTCTTGTATACCTTATTGGAAACCGTTTCAGCAGGGAATATCAGTGGAAATGATTTGTCAGTATTCATGATAAGGTTTAAAAGAAAACAAAAAACAGCATGCCTTAATAAATCAATTACCAATTACCTTACATGGAAAGCTGCTTATTCATAATTTTGCCTACTGAAGATACCAAGAATATATGGTGTGAACGTACAGTTACCAGCCTAGGAGATCAGTGGTCTACTAGCTTTGCTGGATAAGCCTTTGCCTCAGGCCAGAGGATGTGGAATTTGAGGACAATGGAACTTCTCTCATAGCCCTCCAACTCAGTTTTCATGAAGAGTTTCTCTATTCTGTTATGCTCACAGCCTTCACTCATGTAGTAATTCATTTGCTCAAAAAATATTTATTGAGAATTTGCTATGTGACAGGCACTGCACTGAGTTCAGAGGATATAACATTGTTCCATACTTACTTAACTGACCTCAAAAGGCTTAATATTCAGCCCCACTATTTTAAATATGAAAGGCAAGACCATTCAACAGCTTGATATTTATGCAATATTTTGCATAAATATATTTTTTAATTTATCTGATTTTTCTAGGTGATACAAGCCTCTTGGGACACAATGGTGAAAAAAAATTGTTTCTTCTTTCAGAATATCACAGAACAAAATGCAAGCAGGGAATTAAGGAAGGAATGATTAATCCTTTGCAAGTTTATAAAGTAAAGAAATATTTATCTGAATTATTTGATTAATAGAATAAATTTAGCCAGCAAAGAGAAGAAAGCAACATACCAGGAAGAATAAATCAGGCACAGGATGGGAAAAAACATTGTGTTGTGCTCAGAAAATAAAAAAAAAATTGCTATGAAAAAGGCATAGGGTGTCAGTTGGGAAACTGGAAATGAAAACTGGAAAGGCAAATTATGAAAATACTTTTAAAGGTCCAATGTGACAAGCTGAGGAGTTTGGATATTAATTCTTACTAATCAGTCAGCAGAAAATTTAGGCATATGTGTGACATAATCAGATTCCATATTGTGAAAAATCACAGCTTAGAAAATGCACATGAGGAGAGAGGAGCAGAAACAATTAGGGAATTGCTGGAATAACAGAGCTGGAAAATACTCAGGAAGAAAGTAAAGGCAGTGGCAGTGAGGATGGGTGAAGAGAGGCAATTTAAAGGGTGTGTTTTATGTAGAAGTAAGGGGATTTTATGACTGTAAAGGTTTTAACAGATGGTAAAAGAGAGAAAAAGGCAAATACTTGGACATTTCAAACTTGAGGGGTAGAATGGTGATATTTATCAAACAAGGCTACAGAAGAATGAAATTGAATAATTTTGGACAGGTTATGTGTTAGGAGACTCCGGAACTCAAAGTTGTAAAAGTTGGTTAGGCTGCGAAATGGATGAGTATGTAGAGGAAATAGGAGTTGGGTTTGAAGATGTTGCCCCATAAAATTATGCCACTGGTGATGACACATATTTTTGAAAAAATACGTTGACTTAGCATAACTTTATAAATTGGCAATCATACGTTGGCCTACACGTTTTTCTTGATCTAATTGCTTTTGAAATCCTAACATCTGGAAACATTGTATTACAAATATTTTGAACCAACTAGTCTGTAAGATGAATGAGAAAATGAGCTCAAAATGAAGAACTACTTTCCCCCAATTCTCAGAGTAGGTTTTTGACACATGCCGATTGGAACCCAGCCCTGCTTCCCAGGTAAGAATTAAGAATTCTTTCCACTGCATCATGTTCCCTACCAAAGGGTCAAAATCCTTATGTTAAGCTAGAAATTTATCCTACCAAAAAATTGTGGCTCAGGATACGTGAAATACAAGAAAAAAAGAAGGAAAATGTTGGATGATCTTGCAGTGGCATGTATACCTATTTTCCATATCGTCAAGTCTACTTCTTGGAAATATTGTGAATAGTAAGAAGAATAATGAGATATCACTCTTGAGAAGCAAAAACCAAATAACAAAACAAGATTGTAATGGTATTAAGGAGTGAGGGCAAATAGTAATACAGTGAAATCAAACAGAGCAAAATAAAGAAGAGACCTTGCATGCACCAATGATAATTATGTGCTAATAAAAAGGAGTAAGATCAGCTAAACTCTATAATACCCAAACATAAATGCTTACACTTCAAATTAGTTTAACCATTGTGGAAGACAGTGTGGTGATTCCTCAATGATCTAGAACAAGAAATACCATTTGACCCAGCAATCCCATTACTGGGTATATACCCAAAGGATTATAAATCATTCTACTATAAAGACACATGCACATGTATGTTTACTGAAGCACTTTTCACAATAGCAAAGACTTGGAACCAACACAAATGCCCATCAATGATAGACTGGATAAAGAAAATGTGGCACATATACACCATGGAATACTATGCAGCCATAAAAAGGATGAGTTCATGTCCTTTGCAGGGACATGGATGAAGCTGGAAACATTCTCAGCAAACTAACACAGGAACAGAAAACCAAACACCACATATTCTCACTCATAAGTGGGAGATGAACAATGAGAATACATGGATACAGGGAGGGGAACATCACACACTGGGGCCTGTCAGGGGGTGGGGCGCTAGGGGAGAGAGAGCATTAGGAGAAATACCTAATGTAAATGACGGGCTGATGGGTACAGCAAACCACCATGGCACATGTATATCTATGTAACAAACCTCCACGTTCTGCACATATATCCCAGAACTTAAAGTATAGTTGAAAAATAATAATACTAAATACTTACACTTCATACTTTTTATTTCTTGGATGTGTTAAAATAAAAATCAGTGTTGTTTAAAATATATTCACTTCATTCCAATTATTTCCTATCATCATATATTCTACTAAGACTCCACTTATTTTCAGGAAGAAAATAGCAGTCTCTATTATAGAGAAAAAGGGTTAAATGATGCAAGAAAGATTATCATAAAGATATATTGAATTTGTCTTAAATAGAATGTCTTGATAAAATACATAATTCTATACAAATTCAGTTACCATTGTCTAATCCAGTCATCTTCAAAGTAAATTGCTGCAATTCAGAGAGTGCACAAGATGACTCCTTGTAAAATGAGAAAAATATATTAGCATTTTTAGTTGTATTTATTTTTCATTCTTATTTGTAAATGCACGTGGCTCAGGATACATGAATACAAGAACAAAAAAGAAGGAAAATGTTGGATGATATTTTAAAAGTTCATGAAACACAAATACAGTTCAGTAATTTAGCCTCAAATATTATGTCTAAGCTACAACCATTCAAATAAAAAAAAAAGAGAAAGTTGGTCAGTGCTGTGAAGCCCTCTTCATGCCTCGAAACTATTTTTACATTTTGTGTTTATTATAAATGGTGTGGCATTTTTCACTATATCTTCTGACACTTATTTGTGACAATGAGCCTCAAACTCCTGTGCTCAAGTGATCCTCCCACCCCAGCCCCCTGAGAAACCAGGACAACAGGCACACATCAACATGCCTAGCTATTTCTTTTCATTTTTTTGTGGAGACAGGGCCTCATTACACTGCCCAGGCTAGTCCTGAACTCCTGGCCTCAAGAGATCCTCCCAACTCAGCCTCCTGATGTGCTGCAATTACAGGCATGAGCCACTGCACCCAGCTGATTTTTATATTTTATCCTGAAATTTTGCTAAAGTTATTTATTATTCTAGTTACTTCTTTATACTACTTAACATAGGATTTCTACATAGACAATCATGTCACCTGCACATAAAGATGGTTTTACTTCTTTTCCAATCTGTATACTTTTTATTAGTTTTACTTGCTGTCTTAGCTTGGGCTGCAGTGGCAAAGTACCATTCACTGGGTGGCTTATAAACAACCAACCAACCCAAATGCCTATCAGTGATAGACTGGATTAAGAAAATGTGGCACATATACACCATGGAATACTATGCAGCCATAAAAAAGGATGAGTTCATGTCCTTTATAGGGACATGGATGAAGCTGGAAACCATCATTCTCAGCAAACTATCCCAAGGACAGAAAACCAAACACCGCATGTTCTCACTCATAGGTGGGAATTGAACAATGAGAACACTTGGACACAGGAAGGGGAACATCACACACTGGGGACTGTTGTGGGGTGGTGGGAGAGGGGAGGGATAGCATTAGGAGATATACCTAATGTAAATGACGAGTTAATGGGTGCAGCAAACCAACATGGCACGTGTATACATATGTAACAACCTGCACGTTGTGCACATGTACCCTAGAACTTAGAGTATAATAATAATAAAAAAATAAATAAACAACCAAGATTTACTTCTCACAGTTCTGGTGGCTGGGTGTCTGAGATCAGGGCTCCATCATGGTCTGTCTCTGGCGAGGGTCTTCTCCCAGGTTGCAGACTGCCAACTTCTTGTATTTCATGTGGCAGAAAGAGAGCTAGTGAGCTCTCTGGGGTCTCCTTCATAAGGCCAGTAATCCCATTGATGAGGGCTTCACGCTCATGACCTAATCACCTCCCAAATGTCCCACCTCCTAATATCATCACATTGGGATTAGGGTTTGGACACATGAATTTGGGCATGGGGGGACATTCAGGGCATTGCACTAGCCCCACTTACATTGGCTGGAATGTCCAGTACAATGATGAACAGAAGTGGTGAGAGCAGGTATGCTTGCCTTCTTCCTGAACTTTTGGGGAACGCATTCGATCTTTCATTAGGTATGATGTTAGCTATGGTTTTTTTCATAGATGATCTTATCAGTTTGCAGAAGTTTCCTTCTATTCCTAATCTGCTCAGAATTTTCATTAGAAACTAATTTTGAATTTTGTCAAATGTTTTTCTTTATCTGTTAATAAAGTCATATTAATTTTCTTCTTTAGTCTGCTCATATTATGAATGGCACTGATGGATTTTCAAGTGTTAAACCTGACTTAAGTTATTTATAGTGCAACGTTTACACACTGTTGGATTTCACTTGCTAAAATGTTGGGGATTTTGGCATCCATGTTCATAAGAGACATTGGTCTATGGTTTTCTTTTCTTGTGAAATCATTTGGCTGGTTTTGGTATCACATAATACTAGCATCATAAAATGAGTTGGGAAGCATTTCTTCCCCTATACTTGCTTGGACTTGTTATTATAGTTTCCATAAATGTTTGTTTGAATTCACCAGCATTCCATGAAGAGGAAGCAGAAAGAATCAGGCCTCCTGAGGCTTGTGCTCTGAAGATCACATAATGTCACTTCCCCCATATTATCTTTTTATAATATTTTAAATGTCTCTTTGTTTTTTTAATAGAATTTATTGGAGCAGTTTTAGCTACACAAGAAAATTGAGTGGAAAGTACATACCCCCTTACCCACACTCACAGCTTTCCCCACATTCAAGATCTTGCATCAGAGTGGCACATTTCTATCAATGAATCTATACCGATACATCATTACTCAAATATTACATTAGGGTTCAATGCTGGTATTGTATATGCATTGGGTTTTTACAAAGGCGTGTGTCATTTATCCACTATGGGTGTACTGTACAGAATAGTATCACTGTCCTACAAATCCTCTGTGGCCGTGCTATACATCTTTCCCTCCAACCCAACCCCTAACAACCCTTGATCTTTTCACTGAATCCATAGTTTTGACTTTTCCAGAATGTTATATATTTGGAATCCTACAATATGTATAGCCTCTTTGGATTGGCCTTTTCACTTAATAATATGTTTTTAAGTTTCTTCCATCTCTTTTTATGGAGATGGAGATTCTTTGTAGTGCTGAAAAATATTCCATTGCCTAGATGTACCACAGTTTATTTATCCATTCATCTCCTGAAGGATATCTTGGTTATTTTCAAGTTTGGGCAATTATGATTCAAGCTGCTTTAAACATCCATGTGCAAGTTTTTTTTTTTAAATAAGTTTTCAATGGATTTAGGCAAAATTCAAAGCATATGATTTGTGAATGATATGGTGACGGTATGTTCAGTTTTGTAAGATACTGCTAGACTGTCTTGAAAAGTGGAACTACCATTTTGCATATCCATCATCAATGAATAGAGTTCCTGTTCTTTCATACCCTTGTCAGCATTTGGTATTGTCAATGTTTTGGATTTTGGCCATCCTACTAAATGTGAAATAGTATCTCATTGACATTTTAACTTGTAATTCCCTAATGACATATGATTTTGAACACCTTTTCACATGCTAATTTCCTTAGGTAAGTAATTAAAGTTACTGAAGTGGAGAAAGTCTAGAAACTACAAAAATATGGCAATACAACTCTTTGGTTTTACCTAACTTTATAATCACAGATCCTCATACTTTAATACCTGGTTGTATATGATGCAAATTTTTATTTTTTTAAGGTCAATCTGGTGTGCTCTGAACTGAAAAATATAAACCTTGGTTTCTAACCAAATTGCTTAGCTTTAAAAATTTACTCTTTATTTTAGAACTGTATATACACATTCAGAAATTAGACTAGACATAATGAGTGACATTCTATAAGTATGTAGATATTAATTTGGGGGTATAAGAAGTGACAATGAAGAAAATTTCATTTCTGAGACAAAAAATTTCACACATTTTGGTGAATACAAAAGATTATCGTATGTTAGATCCATCAAAATTATAATGGAGATTATCTGAATATCTTTCCTCAATATTACTTGTAATTCTTTCAATTATTCAAGTAGACTAAGAAGAGAGCTCATTTTCTGTGGACACCATTTTGAGAATTAAGCAACAGTCTCAAAGTGAATTATTTTGTAGTATTCCAGTTGACCAAACATAGAAACACTGCATGTCTTTTACAAACAACAGAGGAGAAAACCATTTTAGATAATATCTCTTTGTATCATATATTTTAAGTAATTCCATGCAAGAAAGTATAAGAATCTGCTTTTGATATGAGGAGATACATTTCCTTATTTTAACTTCACTTTACTCTGCAATGCAGTAAATAAAATGATTGCTACTATAGTGAGATGAGGTATCTAGGGACAAAGTTAAATAAAATTTATTCTGAAACACAGCCTGTAGTTGTCGTAATTTATTTCCATAGGAATTGACATCACCCAGGGGTGCCGATAGCCAAAGGCAGAGGTCATCTCACTGCTTAGTTCATTTTCCTAATGGCACTTCCTCCTCCTCCTTGCAAAGGCAAGTAGATAGTCTGATTTATTTTTGTTTGTTTGCAGTTAACCTGCTTATTCAGAGTAAGGTAATTCCAAAAGGGGTCATGTTGGTTATTTAAATTAAATTAATGGAAATAACTCAAACCATTTAAATTATTTTGACATTATTTCTTGATTAATCATTTAAAAATACTTTCATATTTAAAATGTTTATGAACATAAGTACCCCAAACTGTATGCCTTCACAAACTCATGATTTCCTAGTAGGTGGGCTACATAGACTAATATAAATTCATGAGCCTTAGTTTCAACAAATAATAAAATGTAAAATTCTATGCAAAGCCTTGAGGTGAGTTTCAGATTGCTATAGCCGAATGACAGGTAATTATCTTGACAGAGGTCAAGATAATTTTATCTAGAAGAATTAATTACTTGAAAATACAAACTCTCAAATGTCTTCTAGAGACTAGACAGGGATTCATTTTTGATACAATGTTTGATTTACATGTTGAACACTTGATTTTGCTTCATGATAGTAAAAAATCTAGTTAAAATAGTAAATAATATTAAAAATCAATTCTAGTTTGTATTTCCTATATGCCTACACTAACTGACTAGGGGAAATTAATTAAGTAGAAAGATGAATTTGACAGACAGGAACAAAATGGCAGTTTTTCAAGTATAAAAGACACCTACTACTTCCCTCTCCCCCCAATACCTCATGCACTCACATACACACACCTTGGTTTTCACTCAGATCAGGGACAGTGAGTCTCCAACATGCTTAGCTCTTCATTGTAAAGTATTCAAAAGGTACTTGGAAGGAGATTTCTGATGTATGGTGCCTTTCCTCCCACAAGCATAGTGGACCAGTAAGAGATTGTCTGCTGTTATAAAGAACAGTCAATCACTCTCTAAGGAACCTTTCCCCCAGTCAAATCTGCATCTTGTATCTTAAAATAAGACTGTCCCTGAATGGTACTGTCTGAAAGATAGGGGTGTCAACTGCCACACAGGAATGGGTGTATAATGTGAGGGCTTGGTTGACACTGATAGTTAATGTGTGTGTGTGTGTGTCTGTGTGTCTGTGTGTAGATAGTAAATTCAACCATATATTTACCAAAGCAAAAGCGCTGCATTGTGAAGAGCGGTATTTTTCACAGTAGTGTGTAAACTATAAATTTGTTAATTTGTTGCTACATCCCCACAGTTTTTATGGATTCCTACATTAAGATTTTTATCATGTTTCTGTATAGTAGTCAAATGCTCAATACTTCTCTTGGCTTTCTGCACTCCCTCAGAGATAGTAGGTAGACAAAACTTGATCCCAAACGAGATAGAAAGTTGAAAGTGAGATTTCTGCAAAAACTGCAACACTTAAGAAAAACATTGAAATCCCAGTAAAGGTGAGTGCTAGAAACATTTCAATATATAGGACCAGAAATATCTTAAGGAAGTTTCAAAGAATCTTTTATCATCCAAACTACTGAATGGAGGAAAAATGTATCTCTTGAGATCACTACTCAATGAAGAGGTTTGAAGTTTGAATTTGTACTACATATGTGATACAGGAATATCTAGGCTGAGAAATTATGGTCCAGAAGTTTTTCTAGAAGGCCAGTGATACTTCTGGGATACAAAATCAGTCTAAAGGGACTCTTCCTAAAACAGGGTACAGGTTATTTTACCAAAAAAAAAAAATCCCTTCTGAAAATTATAAGTAAAAAATGGTAAAACTGATGAGAAAATAAACTGTAAGTGAAACTAAGCAGGCACAAAATAGTAAAAGTATACTTGAAGTTTAAAATCCAAAGACTATAAAAATACCTTTGGCCAAAATTATTAAACATAGAAAGTAAGTTTTAAAGTGACATATGAAAAGAAAAGGGCATTGTGAAAACAGAATGGATATATAATGAAAAAGAAAAAATATGCAATTCTTATGAACAAAATATAGAACCATTACAATTTTTTTAAATACCCCAGTGAATGAGTTAAGCTGCATGTTAAACATTTGAAAGAGACAAACTATGCAACAGTATGAGGAAATTATACAGAATGCATTGGGGGAAAAGAGTTCCAAATAAAGAACGTAAAAATTAAAGGGGAAGAAAAAATAATTTAAGAAAATTTCCCATAAATGCAGGATATGCACATCTATATGGAAAGGGTAAACCGCTTCAATAAGATTATCATAAATGAAAAAGTTTGATATCACCCTGAGTGAGTGAACTATATAAATCAATATAGTTATTTTGGAGGTCAATCTGTAAGTTCTAGGAAGATTGGCAATGTGAGACCTAAACAAGTTAATTAATGCCAGTTACTGCAACAGTCTTCAAATCCCATAATAAGTCTTACACAAATGTTCCTCATAGGACGACACTCCTGGTAGCTCTCCTACATAGTGTGACAAAGGACACTGGGCATCTGTATCCTGTGGCTCCTCCAACCCAGAGTGCTTCTAGTCTAGCTGCACAGATGGAGAATACAGTATGGAAGGTCACACAGGAGGTTCCAGGAGTGAGGCCAGGAGGTGGCATATAAAAGCTCTGCATACATGCAACTGGTCAGAACCAAGTCATGTGCTTCTCACGGGAGACAGTACAGCAACAGAAAACAAGATCAGTTTTCATTGACATAGCTTCTTGGTGCATTGTTTTCCATGATCTGTGGCTGTACCTACTGTTCATTATTCAAGAAGTGTGGGTGCATGCCTTTTTTGTAGTCTTAACAACTAGAAAACTTACCCCCTCTTCATGGAAGTTTGGTAGCTCAAAAGAAGTTTAACTCTTGAAGCTGCAAATGCAATGTTTTTAGCCCAGAGTTTGAAGGTTCTTCAAAAGTATAGCTTCCTCAAAAACTCCATAAACTTCTGATCTCTTTGCTTATAGTTATTCAGTGTGCCAGTATCTAGTAATGTTTATTCATTTTTTTCCCCTCTCTTTCTCTCTCTTTACATTTTGTCTATCTTGAAAAACAATTGGTTGGGAAGCCAAGCTGTTGATTTTATCATTAGCCTAAATAATTTTATTAAACTGATAAAATTAGGGCCTTATTAGTTAAAAATATATCTAAATTCCAACTCCTCTTATTAAGAACATGGAGATGGTAGGCTTTTCCAACCTTGCAAAACTCCATAGTTTTAGGGTAACTCTTCAGTTACTTCCTGTAAATCAGCCACTTCATTGCTATGATCATATTTTACTTGTAATAAAATCAATAGTAGCCAGTCCACGTGAACATGAGTTTATTTTTTCCATCTATCTCCCCTACACACACAAGCTAAGTCAGAACATGAGCTGCTGTCCAAGTTTCTGAAGGCAACAATCGTACTAAAAGCTTTTCCAACACAGATCCCCATCTCTCCAGGCTTTAACAGTATTCTTGTTACCTAGAATTTAGTTAGGGCAGTCTCTCATCCTAAAGTACCAATTATGTACTAGTTAGCATAAATAATGCTAGCTGCTATGCAACCCCCAAATCTCAGTGACTTAAATGCCAAAAAAATGTGGATATCTTCGATCAGGCAACTCTCCTGGGAGGTATACTCTTAAGCGGCTGTTGAGTGGCACACGCTTCTTCAGTTTGGTGGCCTTGCCATGTTGGTCTTCTGCTTTCCACTGTGGGGATGAGGGAGTAAAAGGACAGAGGCTCCAGAGGCATTTTACAAGTCACTCACATTTCTCTGTCATTACTTAGTCACGTGACTTCAATCTAAACATGAGAATGGCTGAAAATGTAGTCTTTGTGTAGCTCTAGAAAGACAGAATTTGTTTATCTTCTGACCCCCCTATTTTTTTCATAGATATCTAATCTAGAGACTTTTTACTGGTGTATAAAGTGAAACATGAATGAGGATTTTTTGCAGTACTGTTTGTAGGGACAAAACTTGGAAACGATATTTTCATTAATAACAGCATTGATTAATAACCTATTTTATTCAGAAAATGAAATATATGTTAATTGAAATTAATGCAACTGATATACATGTATCAACTTGCTAAAGTTTAAAATACAAGAGCAAAAATTTTGCAAAAGGACATTTAAGTATATTTGAAAGCACATTAAATTTATGAGTTGTTAATAATTACATACCTATCTATTAAAAGAAATTTAAAACATGTTGTACGGGTTAGTGTCCCCACAAAATCATGTTCATCCAGAACCTCAGAATGTCACCTTACTTAAAAACAGGGTCATTGCAAGTGTACTTAGTTAAGATGAGGTCATACTGAATTAGGGTGGTTCCTAATCCATGTTGAGTGTCCTTCCTTACAAGAAGATCATGGGAAGACACAGAGATACAGACACATGAGGGTGATGGCCATGCTATGTCAGAGGCAGCGACTGAGGTGATCTCAATCTCAAGTCCTTGGCATCTATAAGCCAAGGTAATACCAAGGGATGCTGTTGACCACCAGGAGATTAGAGAGAGGCATAGGACAGATACTTCTCAGAGCCTCCAAAAGAAACCAACGCTGTTGACACCTTGATTTTGTATTTCCGCCCTCCTGAACTGTGGAAGAATACATTTTTGTTGTTTGAATCACCCAGTTTTTGGTAATTTGCCTTGGCAGCCCTAGGAAACTGATACAAATACCTAAGAGCATATATACTTCAGCATGGGGACATTTCTGTGCAATGAGGTGGTGAAAAGTAAAGAGAACGTCTTTTAAGGTGGATCAGAAATACCAACTTCTGAGAAAAAAGTCAACCAAGGGCAAATACAGTCATGTGTAAATATCTGTTAGATATAGTTGTTGAGTACATTGGCATGTCACTTTTTTTTACTTTTTCCTATTATTTAAATTTTTTTAAAAAATTAAAAAACATTGAGCAGTAACAAGACATCATAAACATATGGTACAATACAAACACTTAACAATAATAAAGTATCTCCATAAGCAGATTTCTTTATCAGCTTATCTTTTAAAAGCCTACAACTATTACCTCTATTTTTTCATTTTACTTTAAGTTCTGGGATACACGTGCAGAACATGCAGGTTTGTTATGTAGGTATAGATGTGCCATGGTGGTTTGCTGCACCTATCAACCAGTCATCTAGGTTTTAAGCCCCACATGCTTTAGGTATTTGTACTAATGCTCTCCCTCCCCTTGAACCCCACCCACTGACAGGCTCTGGTGTGTGATGTTCCCCTCACTGTGTCCATGTGTTCAAACTGTTCAATTCCCACTTATGAGTGAGAACATTCGGTGTTTGGTTTTCTGTTCTGTGTTAGTTTGCTGAGAATGATGGCTTCCAGCTTCATCCATGTCCCTGCAAAGGACATGAGCTCATTCTTTTTTTATGGCTGTATAGTATTCCATGGTGTATATGTGCCACATTTTCTTTATCCAGTCTATCATTAATGGGCGTCTGGGTTGGTTCCAAGTCTTTGCTATTGTGAATAGTGCCACAATAAACATACATGTGCATGTGTCTTCATAGTAGCATGATTTATAATCCTTTGGGTATATACCCAGTAATGGGATCACTGGGTCAAATGGTATTTTTAATTCTAGATCCTTGATGAATCGCCACATTGTCTTCCATAGTAGTTGAACTAATTTACACTCCCACCAATAGGGCAATAGTGTTCCTATTTCTCCACATCCTCTCCAGCATCTGTTGTTTCTTGACTTTTTAATAATCACCATTCTTTGATTTACATTTCTCTAATGATCAGTGATGATGAGCTTTTTTTCATATGTTTGTTGGCCGCATAAATGTCTTCTTTTGAGAAGTGTCTGTTCATATCCTTTGCTCACTTTTTGATGGGGTTGTTTTTTCTTGTAAATTTGTTTAAGTTCCTTGTAGATTCTGGATTTTTGACCTTTGTAAGATGGGTAGATTGCAAAAATTTTCTCCCATTCCACCGATTGCCTGTTCATGCTGGTGCTAGTTTATTTTTCTGTGCAGAAGTTCTTTAGTTTGATTAGATCCCATTTATCAATTCTGGCTTTTGTTGCCATTGCTTTTGGCATTTAAGTCATGAAGCCTTTGCCCATGCCTATGTCCTGAATGGTATTGCTTAGGTTTTCTTCTAGGGTTTTTATGGTTTTAGGTCTTATGTCTAAGTCTTTAATCCATTTTGAGTTAATTTTTGTATAAGGTCTAAGGAAGTGGTCCAGTTTCGGTTTTCTCCATATGGCTAGCCAGTTTTCCCAGCATCATTATGAAATAGCCCTCATGGAGAACATCTGCTAGGGCCGTGCAGAAGATAAATATGGGGTTGGAGCCCCCACACACAGTTCCTACTGGGGCACTGCCTAATAGAGCTGTGAGAGGAGGGCCACCATCCTCCAGGCCCCAGAATCATAGATCCACAGACAGCTTTCACTGTGCGCCTGGAAAAGCCACAGACACTCAATGCCAGCCCATGAAAGCAGCCAGGAGGGTGGACGTACCCTGCAAAGCCACAGGGGTGGAGCTGCCGAAAGGCCTGGGAGCCCACCTCTCACGTCAGCGTGACCTGAATGTGAGACATTAATTCAAAGGAGATTATTTCTGAGCTTTAAGATTTAATGACTGCCCTACTGAATTTTGGACTTGCACGGATCCTGTAGCCCCTTTGTTTTGGCCAGTTTCTCCCATTTGAAAGGGATATAGTTACCCAATGCCTGTCCCCCATTGTATATAAAAAGTAACTAACTTGCTTTTAATTTTACAGGCTCATAGGTGGAAGAGATTGCCTTGTATCAGATAAGACTTTGAACTTGGACTTCTGAGTTAATGATGAAATGCATTAAGACTTTGGGGGACTGTTGGGAAGGCATGACTGTGTTTTGAAATGTGAGGACATGAGATTTGGCGAGGGGCGTGGGCAGAATGGTATGGTTTGGCTGTGTCTCCACCCAAATCTCATCTTGAATTGTAATTCCCATAATCCCCATGTGTTGGGGGAGGGACCCAGTGAGAGGTAATTGAATCATGGGGATAGTTACTTCCATGCTGTTTTCATGATAGTGAGTGAGTTCTCACAAAATCTGATGGTTTATAAAGGTTTTCCCCCACTTTGCTCTGCACTTCACCTTCCTGCAGTCATATACAGTAGGACATGTTTGTTCCTCTTCTGCCATGATTATAAGTTTCCTGAGGCTTTCCCAGCCCTGCAAAACTGTGAGTCAATTAAACCTCTTCTCTTTATAAATTACCCAATCTTGGGCAGTTCTTTATAGAGATGTGAGAAATAACTAATACAGATGGTATCTCATTATGGTTTCAATTTGCATTTTTCTGATGATTAGTGATGATCATTTTCTCATGTTTGTTGCTGCTTATACGTCTTCCCTCAAGAAGTGTCGGTTCATGTCTTTATAGATTCCAGATATTAGACCTCCTTCAGATGCATAGTTTGTGAAGATTTTCTCCCATTCTGTAGATTATCTGTTTACACTGTTGATAGTTTCTGTTGCTGTGCAGAAGCTCTTTAGTTTAATTAGGTCCTACGTGTCAATTTTTGTTTTTATTACAATTGCTTTTGAGGACTTAGTTATAAATGATTTCCCAAGGCCTATGTCCAGAATGGTGTTTCCAAGACTTTCTTCTAGGATTCTTACAGTTTGAGGTCTTACATTTAAATCTTTAATCCATCTTGAGTTAATTTTTGTATATGGTGAAATGCAGGGGTTCAGTTTCATTCTTCTGCAAATGGCTAGCCAGTTATCCCAGCACCATTTATTAAATAGGAAGTGTTTCTTCATTGCTTATTTATGTTGATTTTGTTAAAGATTGGGTGGCTATAGATGTGCACATTTATCTGGATTCTCCATTCTGTTCCATTGGTCTCTGTGCCTGTTTTTGATCCAGTACCATGTTGTTTCATTTACTGTAACCTTATAGTATAGTTTGAAGTCAGGTAATGTGATGCCTCTGGCTTTGTTCTTTTTTTCCTAGGATTCCTTTGGCTATGTGGGCTTTTTTTTTTTTTTTTTTATTCTATATAAATTTTAGAATAGTTTTTTCCAGTTCTGTGAAAAAAATGACATTGGCAATTTGATAGAAATAGTATTGAACTATAGATTGCTTTGGGTAATACGGCCATTTTAGTGGTATTGATTCTTCCAGTCCATGAGCATGATTTTTTTTCGATTTGTTACCATCATCTATGATTTCTTTTTGTGGTGTTTTGTAGTTCTCCTTGTAAAGATCTTTTATGTCTTTGGTTAGATGTATTCCTAAATATTTTACTTTTTGTTTGGCTGTTGTTGCTGGGATTATGTTCTTGATTTGGCTCTCAACTTGAACATTACTGGTATATAGAAATGCTACTGACTTTTATACATTGATTTTGTATCTTGAAACTGCTGAATGTGTTTATTAGTTCCAGGAACCTTTTGGTAGCATTTACAAATAAATTTTTCTAAGTAAATCAGTTTAAAACAAGATACAAAATTTCATAGTTAAATCTGAAAAAAATATGTTATATTACAAAATAAAACATAAATCATCATAAATTACTTTGTTTTACCTAATATTTATTCAAATTAATCGTATAATTTCAAACTATAATCATATAATAAGGTATGAATTATTGTACATTTATAATTTTTGACAAAATTATATGACATCTTGAAGTTCATACTTAACATTTGACTTTCACAGTCCAGTCATAAAGAGGGTCATTTTTTAAAAAGAAAAGTATTGATACGTGTTATCAATTTCCCCAAGGAACTCTGTTTGTCCCTTAGACATGCAAATTAGTCTCTATAGAAGAACCAGTTCTACTTGTCAATTTTCTATTCTTTTTTAGTCAATGGATTGAACTAGTCCATATTCTTATTTATCAATATCACTTATATTGACTTCATGAAATCTTTCATCTGTTTAAAAATTTCAGTTGTAATTGCAATTTGTATCATATTTAAATTATATTTTGGGATAGTTAACAACATCTAATAAACAAAAAAGAATAACTTACAAAGACATGCCATAATGATTGGGTATATGTAACTACTCCTGTGAACCAATAAGATATTTAAAAAGAGACTAATTTGGCCAGGTGTGGTGGCTCACCCCTGTAATCCCAGCACTTTGGGAGGCTGAGGTGGGCAGATCATTTGAGATCAAGGAGTTCGAAACCAGCCTGGCCAACATGGTGAAACTGCATCTGTACTAAAAATACAAAAATTAGCCAGGCATGGTAGTGGACACCTGTAATCCCAGCTACTCAGGAGGCTAAGGCAGGAGAATGCTTGAGCCTGGGAGGTGGAGTTGCAGTGAGCAAAGTGAGACTGCTTTAATTAAATCTCCTGAGAACAAATGTCAACTCTCATTTAATAAAGACGGTGCATTTTGTTTATGTTTTTTGTTTTGCTTTATTACACCTGGCTTATTTGAGACACTTGCCAGGTCCATGTAGACAATTTGAGGTTGTGCCTCTGACTTGAAAGCAGAATGTTGATGTATTGAGAATAGTGACAAAGTGACTTCAAACCATAACATCAGCCAACCCAAAATTATATTTAAATAATGCTGTTATGGGTAGCACTGTGTCCTTCAAAATTCACATGTTGAAGTTGTAATCCCCAGTATTTCAGGATGTAATCTTATTTGGAGATAGGATCTTTATAGAGATAATCAAATGAAAATAAAATGATTAGAGTGGGCTCTAATCCAATATGATTGGTGTCATAAAAAGGGGAAATTTGGAGGCGTGTGTGCACACTGGGAGAATGCGAGGTGACCATGAAGGCAATGAATGAGTGATATTTCTACAAGTCCAGGAACACCAAAAACTGCCAGCAACATACCAGAGGCAGCAGAGAGGCATGGAACAGATTTTCCCCTCACAGCTCTCAAGGCTAACCAACCCTGATGACCTTGATTACAGTCTTCTAGCCTCCAGAACCACGAGGCAATAAGTTTCTGTTGTTTAAGCCATTCTGTGAGATGGTCTTTATGGCAGTTCTAGCAAACTAATAATACAAATGTTTTGCATTAAGCTTCAAAATACACTAGATTTTATTTAAAGATGGAAATAATTTATCTTCCTTTTTGGATCACAGGTTCAGACTATGACAGTGTCTCATCCATTTCTAAATAAATGGACTTTATTAGACACCAAGATAATCATTTAGTAAGACATGCTTCCATGGCACAAAGGAGGGAATGTGATGAAGCCAGCCACAATCACTCTGTGCTCAAAAAGGGTCAAGGTGGCTCTGTCCTGTTCTGGAACTTATGACCTGCACATGCTGAGCTAGTTTCTTCTGGGGTGCCAGCTGCTCTCCTGTTCAGGAGACACGCTTGCGTTAACTCTTTCAGGTCTCTAGTGTACCATTAAGAGTGATTCACCAGTTTGGAATTTGCTAAGACTGGTCCCAAATTGTACTAAATAATACCCGAAGGGTTTGAAGTAGTTAATGTAGCTTCCAGATCCCAAGAATCTCCCTGCAACGACAGCCTGCGCAGGCAGCATCCTCTGGGAAAAGCAGAGAAATACACTCTCAGGAAAACAGTGGCTACTTTAACATTCTGGCTTCTAACTAACAGAAAAACACAAAAATTATCTATGTGGCCATCCCTGGAAACAATATGGATAAGTTTATTCCACTTATTATTATTTATTATACAGTAAGGGAAAAGAGGGTTATACAGACAATAGTAAATGCAAAAGTTACATTAACCTCAGAAAGCCTAAAAAACATATATACTGATTGTAACCTTCCTCAAACCTTAAATCCATGCATCCACCACTAGATACCTTCTGTCCTCATGCTCCCATCTTCTTTCTTTAAATCTGCTTGCAGGGATTACGCTCACTTTGCTAGAGAATAGAGCATTCACAGTGGCTTCAAGTTACTCTCAAGAAACATCCATAAGTGAATGAGGAAAGCAGGAGAGTGAGGGGAAGAAGCTAGAAAAAGATGTGATTTTAGGGGAAGTCAAACTCAGCCTGATGCCCTAGGGAACTCTGGAGCATGAGTTGCATCACATTTTCTACCGCCCAAAGCAAGGAGGCTAAACTGTCACATCCCTACATTGGTTAATTAATGGCTGCATCTCATCCCCAGAGTGGGAGTGTATAACCTCCCAGGGATCACCAGGCAAGGCTGCACCTGGCAGCCCAAGACAATCCTCCAGAGATGTGTGCATCTGAGAGGCATCAGCAGTGAACACTGGCAGCAGTCAGGGATGGTGCTTCAACGTAGCCAGGGGGACCTGGGCAGGGCATAAACAGACTGTGACACAATCCTCAACACCTGAATGACTTATTGTAGATGCATTAAAACATAGCTTAATGCGTGGCTTAATGATGTATTGAGAAGAGTGTGATGTATTGAGAAGAGACATACCCATGTCTGACTGCCCTTTAATAAGATCTCCAATAAGATCATCAATCTACTCTTCAGGATTTAATTCTTATTGAGAAGACAGGGTATTTTTATGCAAAAGGTAAACAGTGAAAATAGATTTCTATTTTAGCATAACTTATTATAATAAATCTGACAACATTTGGAATGGATTACAACAAAATCCTTTATCTTTGGGTTTATCTCTCATGGGTTTATGTATTACATATAAAGAAATAGAAATGTTTAACACGAGTTTTCCTCACGATGAAAGCAATAAAGAACGTTCGAATTCAAGCTACAGAAAAAATAATTTAAATGAGTTTGATATTTTTGAAGGTTGGAAATGATCTTATGAAAACTTAGACATGAACATTCAACGTAATGAGAATTATCTTACAAAAATATGCCAAATACCAAATAGGTGTTGAGGAATGTTTTACCTGAAGTAAAATGTGCATGTATTTTCCATCGTTTATTCCTCTTCCTTTTCTCAAGCATCACAGTATCTCAAGTCCCATAATAAATTTGCCCTGTAGGAGACATACCATAAAAACATTCCTCTCTCCTGTAGTATAAACAAAGATATACACCAGATATTTGCAGAAAATTATCTTACAAGGTAGCATTTTGGGGTGGAATTAAATGTTAAGGTTAGTCAAATATCACTTGATAGCCAATTGCATTTGAGTGGTTTTGTCAGAGGGGTTTGAACCAGAGTGACTCCATCTTGAATAGGGGCTGGGTAAAATAAGGCTGAGACCTACTGGGCTGTATTCCCAGGAGGCTGGACATTCTATGTCACAGGATGACATAGGAGGTTGGCACAAGATACAGGTCATAAAGACCTTGCTGATAAACAGGTTGTACTAAAGAAGCTGGCCAAAACCCATCAAAACCAAGATGGCTATGAGTGTGACCTCTGGTCATCCTCACTGCTCATTACATGATAATTATAATATATTAGCATGCTAAAAGACACTCCCACCAGCACAATGACAGTTTACAAATGCCATGGCAATGTCAGGGAGTTACCCTTATATAGTCTAAAAAAGGGAGGCATGAATAATCCACTCCTTCTTTAGCATATAATCAACAAATAACCATAAAAATGGGCAACCAGCAGCCCCCAGGGTTGCTCTGCCTATGGAGGAGCCAGTCTTTATTCCTTTACTTTCTTAATAAACTTGCTTTCACTTTATGGATTCGCCTGGGATGTCTTCTTGTGTGAGATCCAAGAACCCCATCTTGGGGTCTGAATTAGGACCCCTTTTTGGTAACAGTTTGGCTTATGTCTTGGAGAGTTATCAAATTTATAATTCTTGAAAAAAAATTAAAAATTTATAATTATATGGTTGTTCACTACAGATGTGTCCTAAAATTCAGAATTTTCCTATGTTTACCATTAAGAATGCTTCTGATGGTTACTCATTCTTAGTTTCACAGAAAATAATGATAACTAAATGCTGTCATGAATTTACCTCTCCAAAAGAATTGGAATTTATTTGTAGAATGTGAGACTAGTGATTGAAAACCTGTGTGATAGATTGTTGGCAACACCTTATATTCAGGAACTTATTAGTTAGTTGAAAGAAAATAAACAATTATGATAAAGATTCTGATCTGTCCCCTGACATGCAAATCCACATGTATGCATGAAAATTTAGTATTTTCAAGTTAGAGTCTTTTTCCTCTTGCTTGGGATACCAACATTGACTTCTATGTATTCTGGCAAAATAACCTGAAGCAGTATTTCCAAAGTACTATACTCCAGATAAGAGAAAGAAGCCTTCCATACCAACGATGCTTACAGGCCACAGTCAACTTTCCTTGATGGCTAGGTGCTGAATCAGACCTGTAGTCTGAAATATGATGATTTAAAAGCAATTTAAGGATTTTACAGTTTATGCCTATGGTCATATAGGTCACTCTCCCTGGCGTTCATCATTTCAAATATCAAAAAATAAGGCTGGAAAACCAGATTAAAAATTCAAGAACACAAAGTTCAGTCCTGAGCAGAACAAGCAATTACCAGCATTAGGAAGGCATGCTTCAGTTATCTTTTGATTATTACCGAGAGAATATCTATGGAATTGAAATGACTTTCAGAGAAAGGCTGATAAACTGACTGAGAATGAATCAAGCTAAGACATGCTAAGATTTAAGGCAATGTGGTCAAATTCTTTACCAAATTTTTAGAAATTTTAGGTACAAATTCTTTGTGTCCTTAAAGTAGTTTCCTTAGTCAACAATGCATCTGTTCCAATGACACTGGTATTTTTTCCTTTTACAAAAGTTTGGGACAACTCCAGCTGCTTTGGGGTCTTTGATATCCTTTACTGATAGTAAATTATTACTTATAAGAGTGTTTTTCATTTTTAGAAACTGTAAAAAGTCATTGAGATACAAGTGTAGCAAGTAAGAAGAAAAATCACAATCAGCAAATGCAAACAGAGACACATATTAAAAAGCTATCAATACTGATTGTCAGGCCTGTAGAATACATTATAAAATTTCACAGATATAATAAATGTATATGCTTTGATATGTCTTAGAGATTCTTCATTCTCTAAAGATTTTGGGAAATTGCCATTCAGAGTGCTTCCTATGGCTTGAGAATCCCTTTGAGAATCCCAGATGTATCCACTGCCATGAAAGAAGGAGGTCAGAAAGATATTTCTTTCTACAATTACATTACCTGCATTAAAATTACCTCACTGCCTCCAGAAGTGAGTTGTGGACTGTGGCCTTGATAACATAGTTGCCTGTCTCATCACAGTTAGTTGTGACCAGCCTCTTTCAATCTCTGTCTTCCACAGATATGAATCATGGGTTCACAGGCTACATTAACTCTAGTCCAAGAAAAACGAGTTAACCTTTGTGTTCGGAGGTGGCCTTGCTCAGTTAGTGGAGGGCATATCCGCAAGTAATGAAAATAAAATGTCAAGATATCAATAGGCTTTGTAACTATTATAGATGAGTGACTCTCTCTTATTAGACATGTCTGGAAATGATTTGTCTTCAGTAATATAGAAGGATTATGGTGTGCCAGTAAATGATGTTGTTGAGAATAACTTAAAAAAAAAAAAAAAACAGTTGTTCCCCTTGGAAATTCAATGCATGATGCTGGAGAAAAATATAATATCTGCCCAAATGTTAGTTCTATTTTAAAAATAACCTTTGTAGAGCAAGGAGACTCTTATACTTTGTCATTCAGATAAAGCTTCATGTTCCAGTGGTGAACCTGTAAAATTCAAATAAGAGTTTAGGCTTTTGGGGTAAATATTATCGCTTTATAGAAGAGTGTGTGTTCATGTATCTTCCTGTGTGTGTGTGTGTGACAGAGAGAGAGAGAGAGAGAGAGAAAGTAAAATTTCCAAATTGTATTGTTAATACACCTTTAGAAATCAGCGAGATAAAAACATATTTTAGTATAAAGAAGGTATTTATTTTCTTTTTCTTTTTTTCCCTTGAAGCATACTCAACTTTACTCAGTTGTCAGGACTAAAAGTTGAACTCCAGTTCAAGTTTCTTTTATAGGTTTATTTTCTAGTGTCCGAGAAGACACAGAAGAAAAGCGTTGTTACTATGTAACAATTTACTGTGCATTTAACAGATAGAAATTAAAGTTAACTTTTGCCAATCTCTGTTTATTTGATTTCCTTATGACTGCTAAACTGAGTTCTTTAGAGAACATATCTTTAATTTTAATCATGTACAGTCAATTAACCATAATGTGTCCTTGCAAAATATAGAAGTAAAATATGCCTCCTGGTACATATAAATGGCTTACAATACAGTGGCCTACAGTTACGAACACTAAGCATAGCACTGGAATTAGTCAATGGCCTGTAGTTTAAATGCCGTGATACACTTGATCAAAACATGCTTCTTTGAGAGAAAAGTATATGGTATCATGTTTTCCATTTAGAGAACTTCAAGAAGAACAATTATTAGCCTAGTTTACCATTAGATCCATAATTCATTTTATATGTATATCAATGAGAAAGGAATTCCTGGACTAGGCAGAAAATGCAGATGAAGGGGATGATACATAAGAAAAAAAAACCCTTTCCTCCATTTGTTGGGACCCCAAGATACCGTGATGAGTGAGATCAGAATTTGCAATCATGAGTTTTAATACCAATTCTTCTAACTTCTAGCAATGTCTCTTTAGGCAAATTATGTGACCTTTCCAAGTTTCGGTTCTCTAACTTTAAAAATAAGAATACTAAAATAAATTTACGATATCACTATGAGCATTAAATCAGAAAATGCATTTGAAGTGTTTCACACAGAGGGAACACTCAACTAATATAATTGTTCCTTTTCCTTTTTCCTTCTACCTTTTTCTTATTTAACTTTAGAGGGAGAGAAGCAGTATACATAGCCATTAGAACAAAGATTCTCAAGCCAATATGCCTGGATTTGGTTATTATTCTGCGATTTAATATCTACATGACTTTTGGTAACTCTATGCCTAATTTTTCTCTGCAGTAAAATAGAAATCAAAAGGACCTACTTTTTAGGGATATTGTGAAAAATAATTAACATATAAAAATCATTTAAACATGCCTGACACATTATAAGAACTAAATGAGTGTTAACTATTATTTTTACACATAGAAGGGAAAATAATAAATTCTAAGATATTACAGGCTTCTATTGAAAATATCCTGGGTTGTTATACTCAATCCACACATATTCCTCTAACGCCTACACAAGTTGCACTTGAAACACAGTAATCATGATTGCAGTCAAGGGCGATTCTTAACATTATTCTCCATTTTTCCAGCAAATGTCCCAGAT
Organism: Symphalangus syndactylus; assembly: GCF_028878055.3. NCBI lineage: Eukaryota > Metazoa > Chordata > Mammalia > Primates > Hylobatidae > Symphalangus > Symphalangus syndactylus. The sequence continues at coordinate 135,118,401 of NC_072428.2, read as the reverse complement.
CAGCCTTGAAAGTATAGCATTCCTCCTTATTATTCCTGGGATCCCATATCACCACCCATCTCAAACTTCACATTCTACTGAAAAATTAACCAAACAGCAATATTATTTCAGAAAATAAGGTAAAGAAATGTTAACATATAACATTAGGGGCATTTGGAAAAGAGGAAAGAATGATATTTCTGACAAACAGCCCTGGTTTTGAGGAGTAGGTACTTAAGTAATTAGGGTAAATAGGTTAGTTTGATGGAGATACTGGAAAAAAAATAAAATGGCTTGAGCACACACTTAATATACCCAAAATTGTGTCATTAATTCTGAGCTCTTAGCCTTATGTGGAACCAGATAATTGAATTATGTTTGATTTCATTCTATTTTTAAATTACTCTTACAAATATTAAATTTTCAGGGCTTAGCAGTTGTATCTTTCTTATTATATATATATATATATATATATGTATATATATATATATATATATGTACATATATATATAAAAAACCCAAACATGTATATGCAGAGATGGATGACCATTTAATTTTTAGCTTTTATCAAACTTGAATAGGAGCAAATGCTTGGGCTTCTTGCCTCAAATGGGCAACACTGAAAAGACATCTTAGCTGTAGATCTTCCTATAGTATCTGCTGGAATTGCATCACAGGCCAACTTCTTACTTCTGCCCTATATGGCTTGTCTTAAATCTCATAGGTGTTGATGTCACTGATCCTCTTCAATAAACCTCCTGCACACAAATATCAGAGTGTTTCTAGAACACAATCTATGACAATTGGTGCCAGTGTTGTACTCAAGAGGAAGACACTAAAATGATGATTTTAGTGAGATACTGAAGCTGGTCACCACCCAGGCTGCTGAAAATTAGGACCCTATCACTTGTAGCAGACAAAGCACTGATTATCACTGGTATGTCCTAGCGGTGAATCTGTTAAACTTTCATCAGTGATGAACTCAAACGGAATACTGGTTAAAGGGAACATACTAGTAGGTGCAATATCTCAGGTGTTTAAGAAGCACAAGGGAAACAGGAATCATGAAGACTATAGAAATGGAAAACTTTCTTGGGCCCATCAAGGCGTGAAAGAAAATAGCAAAAGGCTGGAGGCTATGAATTGCCTATATAAGGCAAAGTGTGAAAACTAGAAAGTATTCTTCACAACATGTAAAGAATTTCTGAGCTTCCAAGGGGGCAGAAAAGCTGAGGGTCAGTCAGAGGATTGTATTATGAGAGGAAAAGTGTTCTGTGGAAGGTTGAACTTGTAGCACTGACAGGATTTCTGTAGGAGCATCAGGGCTCTGCTATGCAAGAAATTGAATGCAAAGACTGTGAATGGAATATCTGTGTCAACAGCCTCAGTATCTTGAATCTTAGATTCTCCTGAATACTCTGCACCTGGTAAGTAGCTCACTCATTCTTGTTGAAGACAAGTACTCCATTCTGGCTTAAAGCCATGCCAGAGTTTTCTGCTTTTCAAGACAACATATGTCCCACTCAGGATCCACTTTCCTACCCTGGATACTAGACCAACAACTAGAATAAAGTCACGATAAAATCTGGCCACGGAATGTCTGGGTCTGCTAAGAAAGGAAAGGGACTACATCCTTTTTTGTTTTTTTCTTTTTTTTTTTTTTATTATACTTTAGGGTTTTAGGGTACATGTGCACAATGTGCAGGTTTGTTACATATGTATCCATGTGCCATGTTGATTTCCTGCACCCATTAACTTGTCATTTAGCATTAGGTGTATCTCCTAATGCTGTCCCTCCCCCCTCCCCCCACCCCACAACAGTCCCCGGAGCGTGATGTTCCCCTTCCTGTGTCCATGAGTTTGCAAGGACAAAAAACCAAACACCGCATGTTCTCACTCATAGGTGGGAATTGAACAATGGGACTACATCCTTAATGGAGGTGCAAGACCTAGCTAACATGTCCCAGCAGGAATAGGCAGAGTACATAAGGGACTGGATCTTTTAGCTGCTGGAATAAGAGAGATCAAATATACCATTAGGATTTGTTGAAATGAGAGCCATCTCCCATGATGTGGAATTAAACATCCTGGCAAACAAATATCATGAAATAGTGTGTTAATGTGTTTTTAGATTGGCATAGAAAAGCTTGGAAAAAAGAAATGGTTCAAACTGAGAATATTAGGAATACAGAACTTCTATAGCAAACAGTACAGGAAGAGATCAAAAGGCTCAGAGATTAGAAATTCTAAAGTCATCAAACCCACCATAAAACCCAGAGAACATTCCATTCTTCCATTCACCGAAATAGCTTTTCTTTGTAGACCAGAGCTAAAGGTAGGAGAAGCTATTATGGAACTGGGTGATGTTAGCAAAGACAGTGATGGGATTCTTAAACATGGGCAGTCAGAAGGAACTCATCTATTAGAAGCAAATTGGATATAATGCTTACAGTGAGTGACAAGGTCATAGTATCATCCGGGGTATCTGGCCCTCAAAGGATTATGGACGTGGTCAGTAGAACCCATGTCCACAGTCAGGAGAGATGAGCAGCCAATAAAGGTAATGTTCAGTCTGGTAATGTTTAGTCCAGTTTGCCTCGTTTAGGACAATGTGGAAAGGCCATCCTAGACAAACATCCCCCTAGGGTTGGCTGAGGCTTTTGTTACAACTGCATCATGGTTCAACTTCCCTCTTACCAACTCTGCATGTCTCATTGCACATGGGTACTGTTCCCAAGAGCACTCCCTAATAAATCTAAGCACAAATGTCAAAGTTATAGTTAGTTTTCTGAGGACCCTAACCAATGACATCATTCAAGTTTATTTGAAGCTAATCCATGATGACACGTATGCCTGTAGTTTGTTCATTTTTTGCTGCTATAAAGCATTCTGTCAGATGATTGATAGTTTCTTTAACTCTATGGTTTGTGGACATCTAAGTTGACTATAGTATTTTGCAATAATAAACAAAGTTGTAATGAGCATTCTCCTTCGTGTCTCTTGGGTCACATACGAGAGACTTTCTAGGACTGTATTCCTCAAACCTAACTGTACATATCAATCATGAAAAGAGCTACTAAGAAATACTGATGTTTGCACAATCATTTATAAGAGTCTTGAATTAGTTGTTCTTTGGTGAAGTCACAGAATAAATATATTTTGAAGGTTCTCCAAATGACTTTCATGTAATTGTCAAAGAATTGTAGATAAAGTTTCATAATTACTGACTCATGTATGTTTAGTTTTATATAATAATAAATTGTGTTCCATTTACATTTGCTCCAGTAATATATTGGAGTTCCCATTGATGCATACCCTTGTCCACATGTGGTATTTTCAGACTTTTTAAATTTGAGTGACTTGTAGCATTTAAATAGTGTCTATTTATGGTTTAATTTTTAGTTGGTGATCACTAATGAAGTTGAGTTTCCTGTTTCCTTTTCTTTAAATCCAATTTTTTGCTTTGGCATGTGCTTATATTGGTTTGTCTTCATAAGTCATTGATTTGTTCTTCATATACTCTGGATTTTTTTACTTTTTGCATCTTATGCATATTGTTAATATCCTTATTGAATGTGTGGCTTGTATTTCTATTTTCTTTATAATGTTTTAGTGTAGTTCCATCTATTCTATTTTACTTAGCACTGCTTAAGTGTTGTTTAAGAAATCTTTACTTAATCAGAAGTCATAAAGAGATTCTTCTATTTTTCTTTCAAAAGTTGTATGGCTTTGTTTTTTATATTTAAGTTATGTGTCTTGAATTGACTTTTGTGTATTTGTAGACACATGGACATAAACTTTTAGTCAACTGTATCAGGACATTTATAGAACATTCTATCCTAACTCTATTAATCAGTCTTAAATAAAAATTTTTATATGTAGAGATCGGTTTCTGGTCTCTGAATATCCATGCCTTTATCTGTGCAGCAGATAAAGTGCCACATTTAGTACACTTGGCTTTATGATACATCCTGGTATCTGGTAAATCATATCACTGACATAATTCTTCTATTCATGAATATTTTGGCCTTTGTTCTTCCAACTGAATTGTAAAAGCAGATTATCAAGTACTTCTAAAATGAACAGTTTGCTTTAAATTGCATTAAAGCCACATATGAATTTGTATAGTTGACATTTTAAAATTTCTATCTAGAAATACAGTACATTACTCCATTTTTTGATATCTTCTTAAATTTTTCAATAGATCTTTTTCTGTAGAATGATATTTTGCATTTTTTGTAAGATTCTCCCTCTGTCCTCTCTTTTTCTCTAAAATATCTATACTTATGTGTACATACATATATATACATCATCCATAAACACACATAAAAGCATATATATGTATATCTCCTATATGAATCTATAACATGTGAGCTTGCTAAACTCTAGTTTGAGTTATAAATATAAAAAGCATACAGAGTCACTTTCATGACAGAGCATCAAGTTAATAATAATCTAAATTTAGTATATGCTTTCACATACACATATATGTGACTCTTTCAAAGATACGGTGGGAAAAATTGCCAGTAATAATAGCAAAAACAAAAGATAAAACGCCTAAGTATAACTGAACGTGAAATATGCAAGAGCTATATGTAGTCTATTTTAAAACACTATTGAAAGACATAAAAATTGATCAAATGAAAATGTATATATGATTTTGAATTGAAAACACTGCATCATAAAAATATATCTACACTGCTTCCCCTCCTCACCAACACATACACACACACACACAGACACACACACACAGAGGCAATCTGGTTCTGTCCTCCTTTCCTGCCTTGCTTTTCCCTAACCACGTATTCACTTTGAATGCACTATATCTTTTGTTTCTCATACTTTGCTCACTGTTTTTCACCCTCCACCAAAATGTAAGCATCATAAACACGGTTAATCCCAATCAAGTAGAAATGGGCTGGTACATAACAGGTGTTGAATAAACAGGCACTGATAGACACAAAAGGTTTTATAAATAGAAAAGTGTCCCAGGTTCTTGGGTAGATATGCTCATTATCAGACAGATAAATATATGATTGATTGATTGATTGATTGATGATGTCCCAAACATTCATCCATCTCACTCTTTATCTCCATTCCCTAATTCACTTTTGTCCATAGCCCTAAAACTTTTAATAAATTATGTTATTTATTCACTTTATTGTTCTCATTGTACATATAACATCACAAAAACATAAGTTTCTTATGTTTCAATGTCTTAAGTACATTTATGTTTTTTCTTTTTCCTCCACTGCTGTATCCCCAGCACTGGAACAGCGCTTAGCACATCTTAGGCATAAAATAAATATTTTTCATCTGTAAGTTATCCTACACATTTAAAATAAACTCAATTAAATAAGAATAAACTTTTTATACTATATAAGCAGATGTTAAAGTTCTTAGCAAAAATAAATAAGAATATTCAGTGCATTTTTATAAAAGCACCAATGAAGAAGGTTTAAACCTCCCCCAAATTTACACATACAAAGCCTCCATATTTGAAGCAATATGGAACTAGTCCATAAATATGTGGATCATTCAAACAGAGAAAGAAAACAAATCCAAATTAGACAAAAGAATATATGGAAATATATGAAATACCTTGGGTACAAGTTGTCACAAATTGTAGGAAAATAATCTACCAATAGGAGACTGGTTAAATAAACCCTTGTTTTTTTCCCATTATAAAAAAGAATAAAAGCATCCTATCTTATATACTGATATAGAAATGTATACAAAATATGGTATATATGAAGAAAGCAAAGTCTAGAAGAGAATGTACATTATCTAATTTATATGAGAAAATGGTAAGACTACATATTTCTCTGCTTGTATTTGAATAAAGAAGCTGTGTATTAATAAAGCTAGTCACCTGTGGGGGGAAAAAAACAGCTACAGTACCGGGAAAATGGGGCAGAACTTTAAAGCCACTTACAGTGCTTGGTAAATAGTCTTTAAAAAATTAAAGCACTTTAGTTTTATTAGATCCCATTTGTCAATTTTGGCTTTTGTTGCAATTGCTTTTAGTGTTTTAGTCATGAAGTACTTGCCCATGCCTATAACCTGAGTGGTATTGCCTAGGTTTTCTTCTAGGGTTTTTATGGTTTTGGGTTTTACATTTAAGTCTTTAATACATCTTGAGTTAATTTTTGTGTAAGGTGTAAGGAAAGGGTCCAGTTTCTGTTTTCTACATACGGCTAGCCAGTTTTCCCAGCACCATTTATTAAATAGGGAATCCTTTCCCCATTGCTTGTTTTTATCAGGTTTGTCGAAAATCAGATGGTTGTAGATGTGTGGTGCTATTTCTGAGGCCTCTGTTCTGTTCCATTGGTCTATATATCTGTTTTGGTACCAGTACCATGCTGTTTTGGTTACTATAGCCTTGTATTATAGTTTGAAGTCAGGTAGTGTGATGCCTCCAGCTTTGTTCTTTTTGCTTAGGATTGTCTTGGCTATACGGGCTTTTTTTTGATTCCATATGAAATTTAAAGTATTTTTTTCTAATTCTGTGAAAAAAAGCCGATGGTAGCATGATGAGAATAGCATTGAATCTATAAATTACTTTGGGCAGTAGGGCCATTTTCATGATATTGATTCTTCTATCCACAAGTATGGAATGCTTTTCTATTTGTTTGCGTCCTCTCTTATTTCCTTGAGCTGTGGTTTGTACTTCTCCTTGAAGAGGTCCTTCATGTCCCTTGTAAGTTGTATTCCTAGATATTTTATTCTGTTTGTGGCAATAGTGAACGGGAGTTCATTCATGATTTGGCTCTCTGCTTGTCTATTGTTTGTGTATAGGAATGCATGTGATTTTTGCACTTTAATTTTGTATCCTGAGACTTTGCTGAAGTTGCTTATCAGCTTAAATCATGTCCTTTGCAGAGACACGGATGAAGCTGGAAGCCATCATTCTCGGCAAACTAACACAGGAACAGGAAACAAAACAACATGTATTCTCACTCATAAGTGACAGTTGAACAATGAGGATACATGGACACGGGGAGGGGAACATCACACACCAGAGCCTGTCAGGGGTTGGGGGGGCAAGGGGAGGGAGAACATTGGGACAAATACCTAATGCATGTGGGGCTTAAAATGTAGATGAAGGGCTGAAAGGTGCAGCAAACCACCATGGCACATGTATACCTATGTAACAAACCTGCACGTTCTACACATGTATCACTGGATTTAAAGTAAAATTTAAAAAAAAAATTAAAGCTATGCTTTCTTAGCAAGCACTAGGCCAAAAATACATACATTTAACTGACCATTTAATGGAAAACACTTAAATAATATTTCTCATTTGCACTAATTCAATCATACTGATTAGAGACCTTCATCATCTTTACCTGATACTGTGCTAGCAAAGACAGCAGGCATCCATTATGTAATGCCTATTAGCATAGTTGAACCAATACTGCATTGTTCTACTAAACGTATTCTTGCTCCCTTTCAATACATGCAAAGACATAATTTTCTTTCACTATTAGCACATTTTTTGAAAGTGTCTTAGCTTTGATTTTGCTTTACAGATACTGTAGAATTCAGGCAATAAGTAGAATTTGACAGTTTACAGGCTTGTTAATTCAAATATGGCCTGTGACCATCATTAGTATCACCTGCAAGCTTGTTAGAAATGCATAATGGAACCTGTAATCCCAGCACTTTGGGGGCCAAGACGGGTGGATCACCTAAGGTCAGGAGTTCGAGACCAGCCTGGCCAACATGGTGAAACCCCGTCTCTACTAAAAATACAAAAATTAGCTGGGCGTGGTGGCACATGTCTGTAATCCAGCTATTCAGGAGGCTGAGGCAGGAGAATTGCTTGAACCTGGGAGGCGGAGGTTGCAGTGAGCCAAGATTATGCCATTGCACTCCAGCCTGGAGGACAAGAGCGAGACTTTGTCTCAAAAAAAAAAAAAAAAGAAATGCACAATGAAATGTTCCATTCCAGAGCTACTGAGTCAGAATCTACATTTTAACAAGAGCCCTGGATAGTTTCTGTGCCCTGTAAAGTTTGCAAAGCACTGCTTTACTGGACCATACACCTAGTTTTTTGTTTTGGTTGCTTCTTTATTACATGCATACACTACATTAAAAAAAATCCTCCATACATTTTTGTACATTATCTTCCATTTGTCGTTTTTCTTTTTCGCTCTATTCTCTCGTTTTCATCTCCCTACCTCATGTTTTTCTAAGCTTTTTATTTCCTTCTGTCATCAAGATATCAAAAGATTTTAATCTTTGGGATCTGAGCCATTTAATAAGTGGTGTGCTAGGGAGTTTAATGCTTAAAGGGGTTACCTGCGATAATTTTCTTCAATTTCCCTATTGTTTTTAATTATTTTTGATTATCAGAGAGTTTCATATATTTGAGTTCTGCTAAAACAGCAGATCAATAGTTTGGTGGTGGTGGAGAGGGCAATGAGAAATACCACAGTGAATTTCCAGCATTACAGGATGAATAAGTAACCAGAGATATGGGCCCACAGAAAGAAATTATGTTAAAAAGGATCTCTAATTTTAATATCCAATAACATTTTTTAAAATTTTATTTGGGGGGCAAGAATCCATTGCGAGACTCTTAAGAAAACCTTTTCCAGTAAAATACCATTAACACATACTTTTTTTTTTTTTTTTTTTGCACATAGCTTTTGGGAGTTTATATAACCTGAAATCTACGTATGTATTTTTAATTTCATGTCCTAAGCACAAGCAGAAATAAATATAAATACCTACTCTTTGTTATCAGTATGTTAGCCAAAGAAAAAATATAGGTGATTCTGGGAAAGTAAAATTTTTGTCCCTGACCATGCACATTAATTGTAAAATATTGGTATAATCATAACAAACCAAATTAAATATAAATTTCCTTTAGTAAACTGAATATAATGAATTTCCCTTCAGATGATGAAGTGAAGCAGTCCAATAACTGTTTGTTTTTTGAAGTAAAGCTTCTTATATGCAAAACTGTAGGGTCAAGAATGCTCAGCCAATTGAGCAATTGGGTTGGCCGCACATCCGCAAGTACTGTATAATTTAGGTCAAGCAGGTTAATTAGCATATTATTGTTTGGCCAAATGAACAGCATGAAATTGCCAAACCTAAATTCCTTAAATAGTAACACATAAATCTTAGTACTCTGGCACTTCTACAGATGGCAGCCTGCTATCTGATGGATGGAAAGGCCTGCTTGAGCGTAACATTAAGATTCTAAACAGCAAAAGAACGCCACACTGAAAGAATTTCACAGGGCAGCAGAAATTTATCATGTTTGTTTTGTCACTGTAACTCACATCTTGCCAACTCAACCCCATAAAGAAATAAGGGGCATTTACAAAAGGTAGAAAAAGGGAGAGTTAAAAAAAGAATTTATGCAAAACAGTGTATAATTAAATGCATTCTGAGAAGGATTATTGCTTTGCTGTTCATGAACAATGTCAACTTCCAAATATTTTTGTTTGTTTCTCATTGGTCTTGCTTCTTATATTATTACACGATGTTTTTGGAAGCATTTAGTCAATTACTAATTCTCCAACTTAGTGTTTTCTTCCTTCTATCCAGTGTGCATTATATTTATCTTGAATAAAAATAGAACATAATGTTATGTAATACATTACAATAGCAATCCCTAGGGAAAAGGTTGATAACTAGAGAGAATGGATTAACTCTTTAAATCTCATTTCGCATGTGTGTTGGGGTCCCCAAGACCACTCTCAGATTTGAAGCTTCACTGGAAGGATTCACAGGACCCAGAAATATATTATACTCAAGGTAATAGTTTATTACAGGAAAAGTATAGGGATTGAAATCAGCAAAGGAAAAAGATGTAGAAGGAGAGTCCAGAAGAACTCAGGCATTACATACAGCTGGCTTCTCCTGGGGGAGCCATCCAGTCAATACTTAGTTCTTCCAACAACAGTGCGTGACAAGGGAGGCTCACCTGGGCCTTTGGTGCCCAGGGATTTTATTTGGGAGTCAGTCTCCTAGGCATGTATTGCCTGTGTGACTGACCTTAGCGACTCACACTCAAGCCTCCCAAAAGGCCAACTAATATATCATGGTTCAAAGACCCAGAAATTCTTACAAAAACAATCACCATAAATCATACTGTTAGCATAACCTACCTGGTGTGGCACAAGGTCTCTGGTATACTAATACATTTTTATCAGGCAGAATATTCCAAGGGCTCAGAAGTTATCTTCCAGAAGCCAGTCAGGAGCCAATCCTGAAGGCCTTTAGAAGGTACAGGGTTTGGGCAAACCAGGCCTGATGAGTTAATCCTTTCCTGCACACTATGGATAAACAACAACAATCATGGCTATATATATCCACTCTAAGGTTTGCTTCACTAACTACTGTTTTCCCTCATTTTCCTTGGATTTCTTGTTGATACACACTCTGATAAGACTATGTTTTTGCTTTCAGGAAGCTCTGATATCGCTCTTTATGTGTGTCCAAGTATAGACATATCTTTTATCTTTTTCTCATCAGGTAGTCAAATAGATGTTTTCTTTTTAAAGCAATGGAAGTCATTATTAAGTGAATATCTCAGCATCTGAATGTATGAATCTTGTGGGAAGCAAGATACGCCTCAAAATACAGATGCTAAAATGTCTAAAGTATGTATTTTTCTGCCTGTCTGGTTGTTTGGGCATGGGCATGGGACCTCAGCTCAGCCAAACATACCACCCCACCCATTAAATCTGGAGTGAGTATCTCAAAGAATGAGGCAGAATTGTTCTTCCCAGATGGCTCTTATAAATTATCTGGTTTTGGTTAATTCCTATCTACTGTTGAGCCAGGTTTTTCAAACTTTTCCAAATTTCTACAAGCTACAAAATAACTTTCAGTAAATTAAGTTTATGTGAGAATTTCTCTGAGTCAAACTTCGTTGCTTTCAACAAAAAACTTTGGCTAATGTAAGAACTCTACTAAGAAATTAATATAAAATGAAAATGAACAATTATGGAGAAGGTTTCTAAATTTGCAACAAAAGTCTGGTAACAAATTTCATGGTTGGCACAATTTCTCAAAAACTCAGATCCTCTACAATGACCGTCAATTTTTTCCTCATTCACTGAGAAAATTATATCATGAGGTAGCTTCTATGGGCTCTGTTGTGTCTGAGAATTTCAGTCTCTCCCAAGCTATTTCCTGACCTTTCTAAAGATGACTTCAATATCACCTCTAGTTCTGAATTTCATTATACTTTCAATTATCTTGTCTTATCAATTTTTACCTAAATCTAGACCCTATTGTGATGAAGACTCTTGAAGACCCTTTTTTAAAAGAATGTAGTCCCAAAATTTCTGCCTTTGACCTCATGTTATGTAATGTTAATACTGACTTGCCTACACCCTTCCTGAAGGATTTCTGTTCCCAAACCTTGAGAAATTTTGTTCTCATCCTTGCACAAACAATCTACGTTTTCAGAGGTACTCAACTTTGCTAATGTCACTATAGTTCTTTTGATTTTTGATGATGGACATCAGGTTTTTTGAGGCTTTTACGAAATGAAAACAAATGGTCATTTCATCTTTCAAATATCCAAACATTTATGTTTAAGTCCTTAATCCATTTTGAATTAACTTTTCATAGTATAAGGTAGGGGCCAATCCCATTCTTATGCGTTTAGATATTCACTTTTCCCAATACCATTTGTTGAAGAGTCTATCCTTTCCTCATTGTGTAGTCTTGGCACTCTTGTGGCAGATCATTTGATGATAAACATCTAGATTTATTTCTGGTCTGTATATTCTCTATATTCTGTTCCACTGGTCCATGTGTCTATCTTTTGGCAAGTGCCATCTTGCTTTGATCACTGTAGATTTATAATATGTTTTGAAGACAAGAAGTAGGAGCCCTCTAGCTTTGTTCTTTTTCTCAAGATGTCTCAGCTGTTTGGGGCCCTTGGTGCTTCATATGAATTTCAGTATTATTTATTCTATTTCTGAAAAAAATACCATTGTAATTTTGATAGGAATTATATTGAAATACATAAGATCCTTTGTGTAGTATGAACATCTTAACCATATTAAGTCTTTCAATCTGTAAACAAGGGATGTCTTTCCTCTTGAATTTTTTTTTATTTTAGGTTTGGGGTACATGTACAGGTCTGTCATACAAGTGAACTCCTGTCACAGTAGGGGTTGTTGTAAAGATTATTTCATTAACCAGGTACTAAGCCAGGTACCCAAAAGTTGTTGGCTCTGCTTCTCTCGCTCCTCCAACTTTCCACCTTCTTGTATTCCCCAGTATTTGTTGTTCCCTTCATTGTGTTAATGAATTCTCATCATTAAGCTCCCAATTATAAGTGAGAACCTGCAGTATTGGCTTTCTGTTTCTGTGTTAGTTTGCTAAGTATAATGGACTCTGGCTTCATCAATGTTCCCACGAAAGAAATGATCTTCTTCTTTCTTATAGCTGCATAGTAGTCCATGTTGTATAAGTACCACATTTTCTTTATCCGATATATCACTGATGGGCATTTAGGTTGATTCTATGTCTTTGCCACTGTGAATAGTGCTGCGGAGAACATTTGCACGTGTGTGTCTTTATGGTAGAATGATTTATATCACTCTGGGTATATGCCCAGTAATGGGATTGCTGGGTGGAATGGCAGTTCTACTTTTAGCTCTTTGAGGAATCACCATACTGCTTCCCACAATGGTTGAACTAATTTACACTCCAACCAACAATGTACAAGAGTTCCCTTTTCTCCACAGCCTCACCAGCATCAGTTAAATCTTTTGACTTTTCAATAGTAGCCATTCTGACTGATGTGAGATGGTATCTCATTGTAGTTTTGATTTGCATTTCTCTAATAATCCGTGATATTGAGCACATATATATATATATATGATAGTTTATTTTGTTTTAGTTTAATCAGCTCCCATTTGTCAATTTTTGGTTTTGTTGCAATTGCTTTTGGTGTCTTTGTCAAGAAATCTTTGACTGTTCCTATGTCCAGGACAGTATTGCCTAGGTTATCTTGCAGAGTTTTTATAGTTTGGGGTTTTACATTTAAGTCTTTAATCCATCTTGAGTTAATTTTTGCACATGGTGTAAAGAAGGTGTCCAATTTTAGTCCTCTGCATATGGCTAGCCAGTAATACCAGCATCATTTATTAAATAGAAAATTCTTTCACCATTGCTTGTTTTTGTCAGCTTTGTCGAAGACCAGATGGTTGTAGGTGTGTGTCCTTATTTTGGGGCTCTCTATTCTGTTCCATTGATCTATGTGTCTGTTTTTGTACCCGTACCATGTTGTTTTGATTAACACAGTCCTGTAGAATAGTTTGAAGTCAAGTAGCATGATACCTGCAGATTTGTTTTTTTTGCTTAGGATTACCTTGGCTATTTGGGCTCTTTTTCGGTTCCATATGAATTTTAAAAGAGTTTCTTATAGTTCTGTGAAGAATGTCACAGGTCTTTTGATACAAAGAGCATTTAATCTGTAAATTGCTTTGGGCAGTATGGCCACTTTAATGAAATTAATTCTTCCTGTACATGAGCTTCTTCACTCAAATTTATTTCTATGGGTTTTATTCTTTTTGATACTATTGTAAGTGGAATTGTCTTAAATTCCTTTCTAGATAGTTTGTTGTTAATGTATAGAAACACAACTGATTTTTGTATGTTGATTTTGTGTTATGCAAATTGCTTGAATTAGTTTATTAGTTCTAAAAGATTTTGTTAAGTCTTTAGAGTTTTCCACATATAAGATTGGGTCATGTGCAAACAAGTAATTTTATTTTATTCCTGATTTATATGTCTTTTATTTCTTTTTCTTGCCTCATTGTTCTGGTAAGGTCTTCCAGAACCATGTTGAATAAAAGTGGTGATAGTGGGCATCCTTGTCTAACTAACTCCTGATCTTAGAGAAAAATATTTTAGTTTTTCACTATTGAGGATGATGTTAGCTGTGGGCTTGTCATATATGGCCATTATTATGTTAAAGTAAATTCCTTCTAGACCTGGTTTGTTGAGTCGTTTTATTATGGAGGTGTTGATTTTTGTCAAATTCTTTTTTTGCATATTTTGAGATGATCATGTGATTTTTATCCTCTTAATGTGGTTTATTACATTATTTGATTTTTTTATATTAAACCATTCTTGCATTCCAGAGATAAATTCCACTTGGTCATGGGGTATGATCCTCTTAAGGTACTGCTAGATTCATTTTGTTAATATTTTGTTGAGTTTTGCATCTGTATCAGAGTGATTGATTTATTGTTTTCTTTTCTTGTGATATCTTTGGCTTTGGTAATTCTTGCCTTATAAACTGAATTTGTAAGTATTGCTTCTTTTTCAATTTTTTGAAAGAGTTTAAGAAAAATTGGTGTTAATTCTTTAGATGTTTGGTATAATTCTCCAGTGAAGCCATTTACTGTTGGGCTTTTCTTTGTTGGGATATTTTGGGTTCTGATTCAATCTCTTTCTTCTTTACAGTTCTGTTCAGATTTCTATTTCTTCAAGATTCAGTCTTGGTAGCTTGTGTGTTTCTAGGAAGTTACTCGTTTCTTTTAGGTTTTCAAATATGTTTTGTGGTTTTTTTTTTCTATGGAGTTGTAGGAATTCCTTATACATTTTGTACATTAACTTCTTATCAAATATATGGTTTACAAATATCATCTCACATTCTGTAGGTTGCCTTTTATTATCTGGATTGTTTCCCTTGCAATTTAAAAATTTCTTTTAATGCAGTCTCATTTGTCTGTGCTTTTATTGTCTATGATGTTTTTGATGTCATATCTAAGAAATCATTGGCAGGAGAGAGGGAAATGGGGAGTTTCTGTTCAACAGGTAAAATGTTTCAAATATACAAGATGAATAAGTTGTAGTGCCTATAATTAACAATACTGTATTGTGCTCTTACATTTTTTGGTAAGAGGGTGTATCTCAAGTTAAGTATTCTAATCAGAAAAAAAATAAAAATATATAAGACAGGCCATAAAGAATTTCTGGAGGTGATGGTATGCATTACCTTGATTGTGGTCATGGTTTTGTGGATATATGTCTATGTCCAAACATAGTCTATATATATATATATATATATACAAAAGTATATATATAATATATATACAAAAGTATATATATAATATATATACAAAAGTATATATATAATATATATACAAAAGTATATATATAATATATATACAAAAGTATATATATAATATATATACAAAAGTATATATATAATATATATACAAAAGTATATATATAATATATATACAAAAGTATATATATTATATATACAAAAGTATATATAATATATATACAAAAGTATATATATAATATATATATACACAAAAGTATATATATAATATATATATACACAAAAGTATATATATAATATATATATACAAAAGTATATATATAATATATATACAAAAGTATATATATAATATATATACAAAAGTATATATATAAAATATATATACAAAAGTATATATATTATATATATATAAAAGTATATATATGTTATATATATAGTAAAAGTATATATAAATTATAAAAGTATATATATAATATATGTAAAAAAGTATATATATACTATATATATATAATATATATAGTAAATAAATATATATTTATTTATTTCCCCTCACTTCCGAGTGTCTTCAGCCAGCCAATGAGGGCTCCAGAAGCAGTCAGAGGAAGAGAGGAGAATGTGAGCTTTTAGTTACTCCATTCTCTATTTTTTATATATTATGTAGTGGCCAAAAATATGTTTTTAAAAGCAATGGAAATGACACGTTAAAAAATCAAATGTAATGTTATTACATTTGATGTAATAACATTATTATATATATATAGATGTAATAACATTATTATATATATGTATATATATAATAATATGTAATGTTATTTTCACCTTCTGTGTTATATAAAGACAGTGACACTCATTAGTAGGAATCCAGTTTCTACTTTTGGTAATAATGATAATTTTTTTAATTGTAAAACATATAAAAATAAAAAATGAATAGACATACACATTTTAAAGTCTTCCACTGAATTCTTGTTCTAGATGAAGAAAATATACACTTAATTTATTTGCAAAGCAGAAATTCTTAATAAACTCTGAATGCTAGTTCACCAGTAGACCCAAGAAGGGTCTTAGTTCCTGACCTAACCTGTTCCTTGAACTTTGGGTATCTTGACTTTGGCTTGCATTCTCTTCTGACTATACCCTTTCCCACAGGGTAAAACATCTGTAAGTCAAAGTAATGAGCCCACTTGAAATTTACTCATCCCTTTCTAGACTATATGAGAACCAGAAATCATTGCGTAAATATCCCAATCTTGCATTTAGGACAAGTACACACTAATTCCAAATGTCTATTCTCTGAGGTATGTTCATGTCACAGATGCATTCACCACTAAATATAAGGAGCCAGAGGTATGGAAAGAAACTGGGCATGTAAGTTTTGTGTTCATACGTGCACACATAATGTTTCTCACAGTGTGACGTAGAACAAGGGTAGAAAGGTTTATATTACAAAAATGAACTTTTATGGATACTCATGTTCAATACACGGTAAGTTCATATCATTCTTTTGAAATATACAATAAGTCAGAGAAAGAAAACAAATGGGTTGTATTTAAAAAAAATAAAGATGTAATGTATTGAATTAGGTAAATTTTAAAAAATATACCAAGGGTAAAGGATTCAAGGTACACATGCCTTTTAAGGGACACAGATGAATCTTAAGGATACTGGGCTAGAGGACGACAGAGAATATTAAAAAGTAAAGAACATATATGCCAAATATAAATTCAAACTGCCCATGTTCAGGCTGCAAGATTAAAAACTTGTGATCAACAGCAGCCCTGACAGAAATAGTTGAAAGTATTTTGCCCAAGTGGAATATTAAAAAGCATAGTGCCTCTGAACATCACAGATTCTGCAGCTGTAGACACCTGTGTTACCTGGTAGCGCCACCTCTCACTCTCCAAGGAAGACAAGTGATATAAGTGATATAAAAGTGATATTATGACCATTCGTCATCACAGGAAATTTGGAGGCATTGCCAGAGGACCTCTGACATCAACAACTGATCAAGCATTTCTAAATGGAGTAAGCTCAATTCCATATTTGTTTGTGTTTAATAACAACTAGAATGTGGCTTTTTACAATTAACAAACAACCTATATTTGATTTTTTTGCATCAGCTCTAACAAGATCTTGAGACATGAACTCATTATGATTATTAAAGAAATCTTCCTTACAAATAAGAAATAATGAAAAGAGCTCTGAACTAAGACTACCGTCCCATTGCTAAATTATTTACTTAAAAGAATTCAAAGCACTTCATCTCATACTTTTAAAGACTTCATTTATTTCTTATGCAAAATAACTCTATTAACTCACATTTATTATTCAATCAATTTTTATTGTACATATCGAAAGCCACATGTACATTGGTTTTGAGGGCAGGTTCTGTGTTTGTTTATATCCAGGCTTTACTATTGGCAACTTAGAAAACCTAACTGTGTCTCATTTTCCTTACCTATAAAAGAGACAACCTTACAGAGTTGTAGGACATAAATCCTTCAGAACAGCACCCAGAATATAGTACGAAATATATTATTTATTTCATTAATATCTATTAAATGAGACCATGTATGCAAAAGTACTTAGAATTACAAGGACCAATGCAAAGTACAAGGCATTATTGTTTTTATTAAGTGATAATTTTATTTTCTCTTAAGTTTCAAGAGTATTGATATAAAATTCAGTCTTTAGGACACCCTGATAATATTTGAGGCTAATTATGACAATTGTCATTTAGTATTAAAAGAAAAAAATCTGATTGCTCAATATTTGCAGATATGGATAGTCAAGTGTGGCTGTGCCATACGTGTCCATTTTCTGCTCTAGAGCCATTCTCTGTCCTTCTCCATCTTCTCATTTCTCTGAGGCTCACCTGTATAGACTGTATTAACAGGATAACCATTTCCTCTCACTTCCGATTGTCTTCAGCCAGCCAATGAGGACTCCAGAAACAGTCAGAGGAAGAGAGGAGAATGTGAGCTTTTAGTTACTCCATTCTCTATTGTTTCGAGTCCAGTATCTTTACCCTGCAAATCATTTATTCCTTCCCTGAGAGACTGCCTTATGCTGGCCATCTCTCTCTGAAAGCCACTGCTGCACTCAAGCAGCCTGCCTGATGGGACGCTCCAACCCCTTGTCTCTTTGGCTACCCTTGGTGCGGTAGCAGCCCCTCTGCTGCTGGTCTAGGTTCCTTAACTACTATGGATCCCTAACACCCTGCTCACACCTCTGTCACGAGACCCATTATAAATAAGCCTTCCTTGAATGATATTGATGAATATTTTTACTGGTTGAACTTAACTTATACAAGGGCCTCACTTTACCATAGTTTAGCCTTATTTTCAGTTTCACTTTCCATGGTTTCAGTTGCTGCTGGTCACTACAGTCCGAAACTATGTGGATGCAGTAAAGAGAGAGACCACATTAACATAACATATTGTTATAATTATCCTATTACTAATTGTTGTTTATCGCTTACTGTGCCTAATTTATACATTAAACTTTGTTATAAGTATATACTTACAGGAAAATCATGGTATATATAGAGTTCAGTACCATCTATGGTTTCAGGCATCCACTGGAGGTCTTGGAATGTATCCCTTGAGGATAAGGGGGAACTATTGTATTCTTAATTTTAATGTATCATACCCTTCATCTCAGCCAGTGTATTAACTGTGACACCTTAAAGCCCAAGCAACACAGCTGTGGCATGACTCTAAAATGGTCAATGCTGGAGCTAGGTGCTTGATAAACCATTACACAGGAAAATGTTCAGCCACAGTCGTGATCAGAGGTTGAAACACTTCCCTGGAAGAAGAAGTATCCCAAGAAGCTAACTGTATTAATGTTATAGGTTGAGGACTTATTGAGAGTCTATAGGAGAGACAAAACTTTAAAAGTAAAGTAGACATGGCCGGGTGCGGTGGCTCACATCTATAATCCCAGCACTTTGGGAGGCCGAGGCAGATGGAGCTCGAGACCAGCCTGACCAATATGGTGAAACTCCTTCTCTACCAAAAATACAAAAATTGGCTGGGCAGGATGGTGCGTACCTGTAATCCCAGCTACTTGGGAGGCTGAGACAGGAGAATCGCTTGAACCCAGGAGACAGAGGTTGCAGTGAGCCGAGATCGAGCCGCTGCACTGCAGCTTGGGTGATAGAGCAAGACTCCGTCTGCAAAAAAAAAAAAATGTGGAGTAGACACTTTGCATGTAGAAGTAAAAGTCACTCAATTATAGTTGGGCACACATATTATTGTGACCTTATTTGTACATACAAGCTGGTGATGTCTAAGTACATTCAAATTACTCTAACAAAATCTGATAATTAATATATGGAGATAAGTCTGGAATTATATCTGAAAGTGAGAAAATCCTACATAAGAAAATTGTATTAAAAAAGCATAAACAGGAAAGAGCATTGTACTTTGAGAGGCTGCAAAAAGTTCAGCCCAACTAGAAAACAGGTTGAGTATTTAGAAAGAGAGAGAATAAAATTTAATAAGTACCATAGGACTAAGTGATGCACATTCTTTAATGAATATTGAAAAGCTTAGCTCTGGTCACAAAGGCAATGTGTATGATGATATGTATGTAAGTACTCAGTGGAATGTTTGAAAAAATCTTGGAAATATTATTCTAGAAACTGTTAGCAAGAAAATATAGAAGTCTACAAATATTGTATGTTGGACCACAGCCTAAGGAGGTGGCACTAATATTGGTCAGGAAAGAGAAAAAAATCCAAGAGATTACTTTCAAAAATGACTGATTATATCCATGTCTTGGTTTCTAATGCCATTCTCAAGAGCAAAGAAAAAAGAAACCAGAGATTCTTGGAAAAATAGATGATTCTAGGACTGGGACAAAAAAAAATGTAAAATAAGCATGCAGCATTCATTATAGTGCCAGAAAGTAAGAAAATGCCAAATTAAAAAAAAAGTCACGATGATTGGGGTATGTCAAAGGGGCACAGGAGCCAACTAAAAGAATAGCCAAAGATGAAATAACTCGAGCAAAAAAATAAAGTGGTATTGGTTTGTTATCCAAATTATAAAATAAATACCCATGAGTTCACACTGATATAAATTAAAAGATTAAATAAGTAAATGGGGGAGAAAGACAAATCTCCTGCGCAGAACAATTCCAAATAATTTATATAGATACATTCCACTCTTTATGTGTTAGCTGCTCTTAGAGACTTCCAAAGAATACAGAATAGGAAGGGGGAAAATGAATAAATTCTGAAACCTGAAGAATACTACCTTAGTTAGGTGACCATGCTCAACATCAACAGCGAAAAGTCATGTTGATAATATGTGTCTTTGATAGAATTTGGTTAAAATGGCAATTTGCCTCTGTGGTCTTTCTCCACAGCATAATTATGAGAAAAAGATAAAATTCAAAATTAAAGGGCATTGGACAAAATAGCTGACTAGGACTGCTTAAAACTGCCAAGGCATCAAAAACAAGGAAAGTCTGGAAGCTGTCACAAACAAGAAGAGCCTAAACAGACATGATGATTAAATCTAATATGATATCTTGGCAGTGATCCACAAAATGCAAAAAGGACATTAAATGAAAACCAAGGAAACCTAAATATAGATTTTAACAACAATTTAACAATAATATTTTTATTCATTGTAACAAAGATACCAAGCTAACGTAAGAAGTTAATACTAGGGGAAACTGGGGGTGCAGTATATGGGAACTATCTGTCCTATCTTCACAAATTTTTTTTTTTTTTTTTTTTTTTTTTTTTTTTTTTTTTTTTTTTTGAGACAGTCTTGCTCTGTCACCCAGGCTGGAGTGCAGTGGCACAATCTCGGCTCACTGCAAGCTCCACCTCCCAGATTCATGCCATTCTCCTGCCTCAGCCTCCCAAGTAGCTGGGACTACAGGTGCCTGCCACCACACCCAGCTAATTTTTTGTATTTTTTAGTACAGATGGGGTTTCACCATCTTAGCCAGGATGGTCTTGATCTCCTGACCTCGTGATCAACTCACCTCGGCCTCCCAAAGTGCTGGGATTACAGGTGTGAGCCACCGCGCCTGGCCCACAGATTATTTCTTTAAACCTAAAATTGATATAAAATAAAAATTGTATTTTAAAAAATCCCCATGTGAATATAATCAAATTATCTCCTGTATTGAAACCATTTACGATGTAGTATGATGTAAATAAAGAGAGAAAACACAATGTAAATGAAAACATCAGTAGTTTCTGATTTACTGTGATATGGTTTGGCTGTGTCCCCACCCAAATCTCAACTTGAATTGTAGCTCCCAGAATTCCCATGGGTTGTGGGAGGGACCCATGGGGAAGTAACTGAATCATGGGGGCTGGTATTTCCTGTCCTATTCTTGTGATAGTGAATAAGTTTCACAAGATCTGTTGGGTTTATCAGGGATTTCCGCTTTTGCTTCTGTCTCATTTTTTCTCTTGCCACTGCCATGTAACAAGTGCTTTTTACCTCCAGCTGTGATTCTGAGGCACCCCCAGCCATGTGGAACTGTAAGTCCAATTAAACTTCTTTTTGTTCCCAGTCTCAGGTATGTCTTTATCAGCAGCATGAAAATGGACTAATACATACTGTTTATTATGAAAGAAAAAATAGAAAAATTAATGATTTTTAATATTAGTTATTTCCAAATAATTAAAATATAACTAAAATATAAATTTCATTGCCCATACTCACAATCTACATATCCTCACTATAGATTAATAAAGCAAGGTTAAATAAACAATACTCAAAGTAAGGTTACCAAAGTTACTAGAAAATTGGTTTGGAGAGAATGGAAAATACATGTTGAGGAACCAGGGAACCAATGATGAAATGGAAATAGAACACTAAAGATGCGTGTGATATATCTGTGAATCATCAGCCTAGAGAAAACTGTTGACTCTCCTTTATAAGAAAGAAAGAAATGAAAGAAAGGAAAGAAAGAAAGAAAGAAAATTACAAGAAGAAAAGTTGAAATCATAAAGTGGCGGGACTAATTCTATAGGGCTCATGTCAAAACCAGTCACTTTATTTGAGAGTTACTTCTTATCAGGATACAATTGAAATCCAAGAACAAGAAGTTTTCAAAAGAGATTGAGGGAAATCTAGTTCTAGATCCCTGAGGAATCGCCACACTGACTTCCACAATGGTTGAACTAGTTTACAGTCCCACCAACAGTGTAAAAGTGTTCCTATTTCTCCACATCCTCTCCAGCACCTGTTGTTTCCTGATTTTTTAATGATGGCCATTCTAACTGGTGTGAGATGGTATCTTACTGTGGTTTTGATTTGCATTTCTCTGATGGCCAGTGATGATGAGCATTTCTTCATGTGTTTTTTGGCTGCATAAATGTCTTCTTTTGAGAAGTGTCTGTTCATGTCCTGTGCCCACTTTTTGATGGGGTGTTTGTTTTTTTCTTGTAAATTTGTTTGAGTTCATTGTAGATTCTGGATATTAGCCCTTTGTCAGATGAGCAGGTTGCAAAAATTTTCTCCCATTCTGTAGGTTGCCTATTCACTCTGATGGTAGCTTCTTTTGCTGTGCAGAAGCTCTTTAGTTTAATTAGATCCCATTTGTCAATTTTGGCTTTTGTTGCCATTGCTTTTGGTGTTTTAGACATGAAGTCCTTGCCCACGCCTATGTCCTGAATGGTATTGCCTAGGTTTTCTTGTAGGATTTTAATGGTTTTAGGTCTAACATTTAAGTCTTTAATCCATCTTGAATTAATTTTTGTATAAGGTGTAAGGAAGGGATCCAGTTTCAGCTTTCTACATATGGCTAGCCAGTTTTCCCAGCACCATTTATTAAATAGGGAATCCTTTCCCCATTTCTTGTTTTTGTCAGGTTTGTCAAAGATCAGATAGTTGTAGATATGTGGCATCATTTGAGGGCTCTGTTCTGTTCCATTGATCTATGTCTCTGTTGTGGTACCAGTACCATGCTGTTTTGGTTACTGTAGTCTTGTAGTATAGTTTGAAGTCAGGTAGCGTGAAGCCTCCAGCTTTGTTCTTTTGGCTTAGGATTGACTTGGCAATGCGGGCTCTTTTTTGGTTCCATATGAACTTTAAAGTAGTTTTTTTCAATTCTGTGAAGAAAGTCATTGGTAGCTTGATGGGGATGGCATTGAATCTATAAATTACCTTGGGCAGTATGGCCATTTTCACGATATTGATTCTTCCAACCCATGAGCATGGAATGTTCTTCCATTTGTTTGTATCCTCTTTTATTTCATTGAGCAGTGGTTTGTAGTTCTCCTTGAAGAGGGTATATACCCAAAGGACTATAAATCATGCTGCTATAAAGGCACATGCACACGTATGTTTATTGCGGCACTATTCACAATAGCAAAGACTTGGAACCAACCCAAATGTCCAACAACGATAGACGGGATTAAGAAAATGTGGCACATATACACCATGGAATACTATGCAGCCATAAAAAGGGATGAGTTCATGTCCTTTGTAGGGACATGGATGAAACTGGAAACCATCATTCTCAGTAAACTATCGCAAGGACAAAAAACCAAACACCGCATGTTCTCACTCATAGGTGGGAATTGAACAATGAGAACTCATGGACACAGGAAGGGAAACATCACACTCCGGGGACTGTTGTGGGGTTGGGGGAGGGGGGAGGGACAGCATTAGGAGATATACCTAATGCTAAATGACGAGTTAATGGGTGCAGGAAATCAACATGGCACATGGATACATATGTAACAAACCTGCACATTGTGCACATGTACCCTAAAACCTAAAGTACAATTAAAAAAAAAAAAAAAAAAGAGATTGAGGGAAATGACCAAAAGAAGCCGAGGTCAAGAGAGATGACTTGGGTAGGAAAAGACTATTGTATTAAAGTTCGAAACCTAAGAAGAACCTGGGTTGTAAGCTCTCTGTATTCAAGACTATGCCTTGCTCATCATTGTAAATAAATGTTGAGCACAGTGTCTGGCACATAGTAGATGTTCATTAAATATTTCAGGGAATAAACAGTAAGAGTGGAGCACCTGAGAATAAAACTAGACTGAAGAGAGTCAGTTAAGGAGAAAAAAAAAGGTGCTGAGGAAACTAAGATAATAACATAAATAATGCTGTAATTGGGAGGGAATGGTGAGTCAAGTGAAGCATGAGAAGAGCAGAAAAGAAAAGAAAAGAAACGAGAAATATAGCAGCTAAATGGAATGAGGTATGTTGGATTTAATCCTAGAAAGAAAGAGGAAATGAGTGGAAAAACTAGAGATATCCAAATAAATTCTGGAGTTTAGTTAATAACAGTATAGGAATACCAGTTTCTTAGTTTTAATAAGTGAACCATAGTAATATAAGATGTTAAAAATATGCAAAAGTGGATGAGGGGTATACAAAAACTCTCTGAATTACCTTTGTAACTTTTGTGTAAGTACAAAATTATTCCAAAATAAAAAGTGTATTAAATTTGTTTAAAGGGATAAAAAATAGAGCAGGGTAAAGCATAATGATGACAAGAATGGAGGACAAAGGAACATGTTGTTGAGGTTTTTACTGTGGTTGTTTTACAATAGTTTGTGACAACTCAGTTTGTCTACCGACTCCTAATGATATACAATGACTTATGCTGCTGAAATGCCTCCTTAGAGTGCTTCAAGCCAGTCGATACAGACACTGTAAAAATCTAAGGGTTTTGATTTACTTTTTATTATAAAAGAAAAATAGTAGAAGAAAAATTAAAGATGTACTAATATTATCTCCAAAGGAATAAAATACACCTGTAACATAAATTTAATTTGGAGCGCTTCCAAGCTCCAAAACAACATCCAGAAAGTATTACATTTACCCTTGAACACCACAAAATAAATAGAACACAAATTCTGTCCCATATCTTCTTGAACAGATCACCATGTTCCCTCTCACATTCTGAAGACTTATTGAACTTACTGAACCCACAGATGAAGTGGTATTAATGGAAAAGATGTCTATTTCTGGAACCTTAGATTTATTGAACAACTTTCCATAAAATATCCTGTGTTTTAGGAGTATTTCAATGGCTTTAAGCAGTAATACATACTTTATTTATTTACTCTATTAAAGAAAAAACATAGCCCTTAAAATATTCTTATTTTCTCAAAACAAATAGATATGCTCCTACTATGTGCAAGACTGTGTCAGATACTAGAGAAAAAAACATGGAAAGATATAACCTAAAATGTACCTACCACAGACAAATATTATCCTAAAGAAAACTACTGTAAATAAGTTAAATCAGGAATTCAAATTTCCATGAAATCCCTATCCAGATTTATAAATTGTACTGGCATTCAGTCAAAAGCCTGAGGCAGAAGAAATAGTAAATAACAAATCTCTAGGTGATAAATATGGGTTAACATTGCCAGGATTTATGAATTAAACTGCTAAAAACAAAATCTTGAGGATATAGGTATAATTTAGCCCCTTCTAATAAATACATCTCTTGGTAGTTTTACATTCTCCTAAAATGAAACACATTCTCCTGCACCCCAGTTGCATTAAGACAATAGATGAGGCTCTTTTTCATACCCATAGCAATTGGTTCAGAAATGGATATATCAGCCCATTAGTGTTAGTTAGAATAGAGAAACTGTTTTCTTGTATCTCTGGGAAAGAATAACCCTCTGATCCATTGAAGTTACCAAAAGAGGCTGTTCTTCTTTTCCTTGACAATGTGAAGGTGTCAAGTTTTTAATAAAATGTGGAGTCTGAATCCCAAGAGAGCTAAGGCAAGAGCTACATGTCTTGCTGAGATCTAAGCTAGGAATTCTCAGGTGACTCTTCTTCTGCTGCATTCTATGAGTCAAAGAGAGTTATAAGATCAGCCCATCTTGCCGGGCGCGGTGGCTCATGCTTGTAATCCCAGCACTTTGGGAGGCCGAGGCGGGCGGATCACGAGGTCAGGAGATCGAGACCACGGTGAAACCCCGTCTCTACTAAAAATACAAAAAAAAATTAGCCGGGCGTGGTGGCGGGCGCCTGTAGTCCCAGCTACTCAGAGAGGCTGAGGCAGGAGAATGGCGTGAACCCGGGAGGCGGAGCTTGCAGTGAGCCGAGATCGCGCCACTGCACTCCAGCCTGGGCGACAGAGCAAGACTCCGTCTCAAAAAAAAAAAAAAAAAAAACAGCCCATCTTAAGACCAGCCCAGATTCAAAAGGAAGTAAAATAGAGTTCACCTGTTGGAAATGAATGGGAGGAATTGCATGCATGAAGAGGAAAGAAATAATGGAATAATAATTGGTGACCATATTTGGAAGCAATCTACCACAGTGAGGGACATACTGAATGGTGATATGAAGAGTGAGAATAGCCATCTATTCAAATAGCTGAAGAAAGAGAATTCAAAGTAGAAAAGAATTTCAATTTCAAAGAATCTGACAGAGTACAGGCTAGTTGTGATCATAGAAATGAAGAGAAACCAATATGATGGGGCATGATAATAAAGGAAGAGAATTGATTAGATGAGGTGATGGAGCTGAGCAAGGTCAAGGCACATGGGGATGGGGGGACGGGTTGTTAATGATCTGAGTTTGTTAAATGCAGAATTACATAGGCCTGGTTCTTTCCTCTGCTTCTCAATATTTTGAGAAAGTGCATCTTTAATATATTCCAACAATTTTAATAAGAGAAAGAAAATCTGATTTGTCATTGGAAGTTCTAACAAAAATAGAATCCATTATGTTTTAGGATGATATTTTTATTTAATAATTCATCCTACTGAGACTGTTTTCTAATTTTATTTCTCCTCTCCTCTGCAAGTACTTTGATTCATAATTTTTTATTAATGACATAGTACTTTAACATCAATAACCATTAAGTGTTAGGAAAGTGTGATGTTTATTCAACATGATTTCCAAAAGCTTCTGAGTATTTTGCCGTTAAAGTTTAAACCTTTAAATGCTTAAAACTGAATTACTTTAGGTTGTGTTGAGAAAAGATTTCCAGAGTTGGAAAAACACGAAAGATATATAAATAAATGTCTCTTGAAGAGATTAATAAGTAAAAGGATCACATTTATAAATAACAACAATTGTGTTATAATAAAATGATACTGTCCACTCAAGTCAAAAAAGACAATATTCTCATTCAAAAGATCATTATTTGCAAGATATTTGAAGCAGGGAAGTGACTCTGGCACAATACTAATAATAAACTCGAAATTAGGAATTTGTGTATGAGTGTATTTTCATTTATGTTCTATAACATAGAACGTTTAATAAATTGTCAGCACAGAATTCCATACAGTTATTTTTCCAACAAGGATTATTCTGAGGTTGCCTTCTTTTCAGGATTATTAGGTCAAATAGTATTTTTAAATTATGTAATAAATGGTTTATGTCCTTCTAAACGAATACTTCCATGTTAAGACACAATATTTTGACTATTATATATTATTTTACATTATATAGGTGTACTTTATTCGCTTCTACTTTTATACTAACACGCTAGTTGTGCTTGGGATCCATGTATTAGGACAACCTGATATGTTAATAGTGCTTCATAAAGAAAGCCTGCCACTTCTTCCTTAGTTAAATCCCACTGGAAGAAGCCAAGGAAGACCCATTTCATGTGGAGCACTTTCCAATGTGAATATTGCTCCACTGAGGTCTGTGCTTTAAAGTAATTCTATTATTTCCAAAGGCACTTTACTCAAAATTAGGGAATGAGGGAAGTACCAAGAGACTGTGACTTATTATTCTATGGCAACCACCTATTGCAATCGTCAAAAACATTGTGCTCATTTGGTTTAAATGATCTCTCAATAGCACTCACTAGGGCCCTCTGTGGAATATTTCACCTTTCACTTATGCCTGTTTATTATGTGTTGATTTTTCTACTTTTTGTATTCATATCAGTTTTAAGATATCTCCACTTTATTAGCCATATTATATTTATCCTTTTATTGTTTCTGTGACTTAATGTTACTTTATACTCTGAAGCTTATGACTGCTCATTTGGGGGTTATTTTCATTTATGTACTTAAAACAAACCTCTAAGTTTGATGAATTGATTTTGTAGTAAGAGAACATTTATTATGAAATACTTTATGAATATCTCATCTTTAAATTCCTCTCCCTAATACGTAAAATGCGCAAGTTGACATGACTTTTCTTTATATGTTTGAAAAGTGAATCACGAACAGTATTTCAGAAGTAACATTACTAGCAACTTCCAAAAATAAAGGAAGAAAGACAAAGAATTCAAGGACAGCTGAAAATACAAAGGGCAAACAGAAATGCTCCACATTCAATGAGATGCTGTTTACAGTTTTCAGGATTGAAGAAAAAATAGACAAGGTAAAGTTTTCCTTTATCCTATACCTGCTGGAAAAAGTTCATGTTTCTTCAATTTTTTTTTTCATTGCTGGATAATTTGATGTGTTTTGAAGTCAAGGGAAGCAACAAAGAGCAATATGAGACAGAGTCGAGGATAAAATACCTGGACCAGCTTTCTTCCTCAGGAAAAAAAAAATGATAAGGAATAATAGAGGCAAAGGTTTGTCACTTTCCTGACATATACATGTTGTCACTTTCTTATGGAATGCATTTTTGCATGTATTAAAGGTTACTGGATGTGAAGTCTAATTGTATGGAAGTTTTGATTAAGACTGCTGGAGCAGGGTGTTTACTGATAAAACAAGAGCCTGTCCTGAGGGATCCAGACATCTAAATAACACTGCAGAGGAGACATCATGGCAAGTAGGAGACAAATTTGGTTTAGTTTGATCTGATGTACAGTTTCAAAAGAGTATGCTAACAGGAAATTTTTGTCAGAAAGCATTTATTCTCATAAAAGCTATTGCCAGGACAGCTGTTAACAGCATTAGCAAAAACAATAAAATTAAGATGCTCTCCTCCTTATGTTTGAAAGCTGAAAATTCTGCCTACCTGAGTTGGACTCGTAAGTATACAACATAAATGCAGTAAGCTACTCTTGTGCAATAAGCAAAAATGATATGATATAAATCATTTTCAGAGGTTGTACTACTAAGTACCTATTATAGCTAGACATAGAGCACTCACATTAAGAAGCAATGGACCATGTTGTACTGGCCCATTTATACTGTATATACACTGTACACTTATTGTAGGTATCAGGAGTAATCCACTGGAATGTATCTAGCTTGAACTGTCACATAAAGGAATGGATTATTGTCAGGGGTTTTTGCATGGAAATGGAGCTAGTCATAGAGCAATAAATGCAGGCTTGAAACCAGAAATCAAAATAAAACAGAATGTTCTCCCTGTCCTTCCCTACCTTATTCCTAAAAGCCATTAAAGTAACTTCAGGCAGTATAGAAAGCCACCTCATGGGAGAGACTATCCCCTGAGATTCCCCCAATCCATAATAGCTTCCCAAACTTGCAATGAGTCACCTCTATCTGATTCTGGCAGAGGATCCAGGTTGGTCAGGGACACCTGCCATCATTTTGGCTACTGCTTTAAATGTCCTTTCTTTTTTATTTCTTGTTCCTATTTGGAAAAAGACCAAAGGTAATGAGATAAAGGAAAAGTTTGACAATGAATCCTCTTAGATCATTTACTAGTTCTTCTCTTTCACTGCTTCTCTATTTAGATATGGATAGTCAAAGTGTGATAGTCAAAGTATGATAGCACATCCTGTAGCTGACCCACTTCATCTTGTGACTGTAAGTCTGCTCACTACAGCTGCTCCTCCTCTAGGATTAGGAATGCCAGTGTGGATGTCAATGTATTAAGGAAATGGTATCTGAGAGAGCCAAAGTGGGCCCTCTCTGTGCGTATATGCTATGCTTCCAACTTTGTATCATAAATCAAAAGCAAAACGCGAAATAAAAACACAGGTTGTTGACCATAGTTTTAAAAGTCCTATCTTCAGGCTGAACTATAATTATGAGCATCTCCCATCAGTAATAATGCTTAAAATGTTGTTAGGAGAGGAAGACATTAGATTTCCAGGCAATCTACCAAGTTTGAAATGGGATCCTAGGCCCTGGCTAGGATGGAATATCAGAGTTCTCCTGGAATAGAATATCAGAGCTCTGCTCTGGGAAAAGGAAGTTTTCAAGAATGAGGAGAATTCTCAAGGTCCAAGCCAAGTACTGTAGAACCCATTTGCCTGGAACTAGAAATCTCTAGAAAACCATGCAGCACCTCACAACTAGGAAAAACTCATGATACCTTCCTGAAGGTCAGAGAGTACAGAGGAGTGCAGAGATTTCCATCAAGCAAATGTCCTAGGGAGGCAAGATTGATACATGGTCTGCTAGTTACATGAGTAATGTTCATAGGCGTCTACTAGCAGGTGAGTTTCAGGCAAGCTCAGAGGCTAATTCTCTAGGATGAGGGTTTCACCACTAGCTAATGAGTTGGGCTAGGGTAGGCAGGGATTGACCACAGTAGGAAATAAAAGTTTATGTCTCTTTAAATAAAATGACCGCAACAAATACAATAATGAAGACTTAATAATTCAGAGCCGGGCGCGGTGGCTCACGCATGTAATCCCAGCACTTTCGGAGGCCGAGGTGGGCGGATCACGAGGTCAGGAGATCGAGACCATCCTGGCTAACACGGTGAAACCCCGTCTCTACTAAAAATACAAAAAATTAGCCGGGCGTGGTAGCGGGCACCTGTAGTCCCAGCTACTTGGGAGGCTGAGGCAGGAGAATGGCGTGAACCCGGGAGGCAGAGCTTGCAGTGAGCCAAGATCATGCCACTGCACTCCAGCCTGGGAGACAGAGCGAGACTCCATCTCAAAAAAAATAAATAAATAAAAATTCAGAGAGTTCTAAAATGTTGCTTTCAGAAAAATCAAATTTCTATTTTGATTAAAATAAACAGATGAATGGATAAATATTATATATATATACAAAACGGCATACTACTCAGCCATAAAAAAGAATGAAATCATGTTATTTGCAGCAACATAGAAGGAACCTGAGGTCATTATGTTAAGTGAAATAAGCCAGGCACAAAAAGACAAATATCACATGTTCTCACTTTTATGTAGGAGCCTAAAAATTGGATCACATGGAGGTAGAGAGTAGAAAGATAGATAATAGAGAATGATAAGGGTGAGTTGGGGGTTGTGGAAAGGATGAGCAGAAGTGGGTTAAAGGCTACAAACATACAAATGGAAGAAATTAATGTTTGCTAACAGAGCAGGATGACTATAGTTAACAAAAATATACTATGCTTGGGTGATGGACACCCTAAATGCCATGACTTGACTACTACACATTATGTACATGTAACAAAATTTCATGTACCCCATACATTTGTACCAATGAATAAATCATAAAATAAAAATGATTCTTCAAAATGTTAGTGAAGAAAACAAACCTTATCTCCCAAAGCCATGACACAGGAAGTATGTTTTTTTCTGCATCTGCATCAAAAATACTTGTTTATATAAATTGACCTTTATAAATTTGACATAGACATCTACTGTCTTCTTTCTCAATTATGAAACTTCCTTATAACCAAAATCCATCTTCTAATCCTTTGTAAAGAGGTTTTGTGTTTCTTCATTTGACAGTTATCTGAATACCAATTCACTTAAATGATGCATTATTTTAAATGTTAGACTTTCACTAGCTTTTCCTGAGCACAAATGTTAACACAAAGAGAGGAAGAAATCATTTTAAGACAACGATTTACCAAATTAAGTAAAAGAAAGGAAGAAAAGCAACAGACACACACAAACATTTTGGTGGTTTTTACCCTGAAAATAATTCAAGACTGCACATTTATTTCTGGTTTTGTGTCGAAAAAGATACAGCTATTAATACATGAATCATCCTAAGGAATGCTTCCTTTGGAGCAGCATAAGAAAAATAAAAGGATTGCGTTTCAAAAGTGAAGCTATTTCTACATTTTGGCATACGTGATCTTTGAGCACTAGTCTTCACCATTTTATCCACTCCACACCATTAATTGAACCCAAATGTAAAATGTCCTATTTTCTTTTTCTTTTCCTTTTTTTTTTTTTTTTTTTTTTTTGAGACGGAGTCTCACTCTGTTGCAGTGGCGTGATCTTGGCTCACTGCAACCTCCACCTCCTGGGTTCAAGTGGTTCTCCTGCCTCAGCCTCCTGACCATGCCTGGCTAATTTTTTGTATTTTTAGTAGATACGGGCTTTCGCCATGTTGGCCAGGCTGGTCTCAAACTCCCAACCTCAGGTGATCCGCCCGCCTTGGCCTCCCAAAGTGCTGGGATTACAGGCATGAGCCTCCATGCCTGCCAAATGTCCCATTTTCTATCATAAGAAACTTTTTTAAAAATGGGAGTTTCTACCTTCAAGAACCTTGCTGTTCATATATATATAAACTTAATAGCTTTTAAATTACTCTAAAAACTAAAAAATACTTTAAAATGATCAATTATATTTGTTAGAGCAGGTACTTAATTTAAAAATATTTTCTTACAATTAGCAACAATTGGAGTTGATTTTTAAGTAATCAACTACAATATAGAGTTTATTTAATTGGGGTGAAAATTCCCTTATAAAGAAAAGTTAATTCAGATTTAACAAAGACAGCCAATTTAAAATCTCCCTATTTCTCTGCATAAATGAAACTATTATTTCAGCCATCTGGACTTCCTTAGTGTAAGGTTCATTAGCATGCAGTAGTTTAGTTTGGCTGTGTACAGAAGGAAATTATATTCTGTAGATCCTACATTTTGTCAACCTTATAAGTGGTTCACATATTGTCACAAGCAGAATTAGGTTGTATCACTTGGACTGGCCATATCATTATCAGCATTTTATTAAAATTCACATAGATGATGCCCACTATAGTCCAATAAATAAAATCAGTAGCAAATAATTTTAATCATAGCTAGTCTCCTGGAGCTAGCAACTGAGGGTCAGATTACATAAAAGTACTTTGCCTTTTCAGCTTAAAATACATAATTACTAAAAGTACAGTGGTAAAAAACTGTTATGTTTCATAGAATGGCACTTAGTCTTCACAATGCCTGAAAAGTTTTAAATAGTTTTATTCTTCTGCAATGAGCAAGTTTAAGATTTATATTCTGGAATTGTTTCTGAAAAATGTGTTAATAGTACTTATACCTAATGTTAAATGACGAGTTACTGGGTGCAGCACACCAACATGGCACATGTATACATATGTAACTAACCTGCACGTTGTGCACATGCACCCTAAAACTTAAAGTAAAATAGAAAAAATTCATTGCAAAAAAAAAAAAAAGAGTATATTTGTCAAATATATCCTATGGTACAGGGTCAAACAATTTGAAATGCAAGATGGTGACCCTACTTGTAATAAAAGGCACGGGGATTGGGGTTTACTGAGACAAAATATAGCTTAACAGAGTACATTATATCATTATTTTATTTATTGTTTTTAGTCTAGCCCTGTCACCCAGGCTGGAGTGCAATGGCGCAATCCTGGCTCACTGCAACCTCCGCCTCCCGGGTTCAAATGATTCTCCTGCCTCAGCCTCCTGAGTAGCTGAGATTACA
The DNA here is from genome assembly GCF_028878055.3 of Symphalangus syndactylus. NCBI lineage: Eukaryota > Metazoa > Chordata > Mammalia > Primates > Hylobatidae > Symphalangus > Symphalangus syndactylus. Next base: position 135,084,884 of record NC_072428.2, on the reverse strand, counting down.
GGTGCGCGCCACCACGCCTGGCTAATTTTTTGTATCTTTAGTAGAGACGTGGTTTCACCATGTTGGCCAGGCTGGTTTTGAAACCCTGACCTCGTGATCCACCCACCTCGGCTTCCCAAAGTGCTGGGATTACAGATGTGAGCCACTGTGCCTGGCCACATTATATTTTTCTTAATACCCTTTAAAAGTTTAGAATATGCTCTCATTTATTGGTAGGAGTAAAAATACAACTTTCACACAAGAAGGAAAAAAAAAACCTTAAGTGCTATTTAGGGAAACTGTAAGATGTGCTATGCATTTATCTAGAATCTGTACAATTTTTCTTGTCTGCAACACTGGTCATTAATCTTTGCAAGCAGCCAAGTAGAAATCTAAGGTGTCATCCAGGCATAGCATCATATTCATAGACTACTAGAAGCACATTTCAAAGATCAGCTTACTGAATCATTGAGCAACTTACTTCCTCTAAAAGAAGTTTATTTTGATTTATATCTGTCAAACTGGCAATGATTAGAGATCTTTACTGAATTACTTTTAGCAGAGTCATCGTTTTTCAAAGCAAGAAAACATACATACATATTTAGATTGCAGTTGAAAATACCTTGAGAGATATCCGATGTGCACAGAAATGGCATCTTAAGTGTAATCGGAGTTTTAGTAAATCAAGATTCAACTTCTTTTTTGCTGGCTCAATTCCTCTTCTTAATTTGGGTGTTCAGCTGGCACTGCTCGGTCACCACTAGGATGGTCTTAAAGAATCACATCAAGTCAATGATAGCCAAATACTGCCAAACACATCCCATTTCAGGTTGGAAGCGAAGGTGACTGCAGACGTGTTCTTTTAGGCATATGTGGTTTATATGTGTTTGAATTATTATGAAAAGTAAACTGAAAAAGTTTCAGGAAACCTAGGTATAAGCCTGATTCGACCTCTTATTAGCTGTTAAGACCTTGGACTAAGAACATGACCTCTCACACTGTAATCTTATTCACTGAGAAGCTAGTAACATGGCTTGCTCTACCTATATCACACCAAATTCCTATAAAGTTCAAATTAAATTATGCATATGAATTTGACATTCAGATTTTAAATGCTATGCAAGGGAAGACTTGATTATCATACCACTACATTTTTGCCTTTTCACCTTTCAAGTGTCACCTTCCTCTAGCAGTTCAGGATAAGATGGTCTGTCTCATATTGATTCCTAAACTAGTTCACATTCTTGCTCCTGCATTCCTAAGTGTTAACTCTTTGTCTTGGGCTGCACTATATGGCTGGTCTTGTTCTGGGATTCTCTCTTATTTTTTTATTTTATATTTTATTTTATTTTATTTTATTTTGAGACGGAGTTTCGCTCTTGTTGCTGGGGCTGGAATGCAGTGGCGCGATCTGGGTTTACTGCAACCTCTGTCTCCTGGGTTCGTGCGATTCTCCTTCCTAAGCCTCCCGAGTAGCTGGGATTACAGGTGCCTGCCACCACGCCCGGCTAAATTTTGTATTTTTAGTAAAGATGGGGTTTCACCATGTTGGCCAGGCCAGTCTCGAACTCCTGACCTCCGGTGATTCACCCACCTCTGCCTCCCAAAGCGCTGGGATTACAGGTGTGAGCCACCACGCCCGGCCTGTTCTGGGATTCTTCTACAAGGTGATACTTCCACCAAAGTGGGGCCAGTGAAGGGTGTTGCATTTCTTCTACTTCCCCCGCCCTTAGTTGCTCACATAACTAACTCAAGGCTATTACGTTGGCAGATTAAGAAAGGTTAGGCACCATGAAAGAAGGAGTACAATGCACTGTGTCAGGGGAATTAGATCATTCTACAACTATATTAGGTACCTCAGTTCTTACAGGTTTATCACACAGACACCCTCTCAGAGCTCTCCTTCAGGTTTAGGCATCCATGAACTCATTAGATCGTGTCACTCTCTTGTTTTCTCTTCCCTTCCTCTCATTTGCAAATTACAAATTCCTATTCAGCTCCTTGCCACCCACCCAAAAGTAGTCTTTGAGCCCCCTTTTCATAATCCCTTCCAAATAATATTATTACGGTAAAATAGCTTCACTCTGTTCCACTTCTGTGCCCATAACTAATCAATTAAAATTTTTAATTATTTTCCAAACAGGTGTGGTTGTGCATGTATGTTTTTGTGGCTGTTATTTTATAATTACTAAACTTTAGGTAGCATTCTCACATACCCCAAAAGCGATAAATCAATTATAAATATTGATGTAAAAATACTAAATAAAATCTTACTAAACAAAAATTTGTAGCAATTTAAAATAATAAAATTATGAATCTTCATGGTTTATTCCTAGATTGCAAGGATGTATTAATATTAGGAGATGTAAAACTAAGATTTTCCTAATTAACAGAGCTAATGAAAAGGTTATATGATTATCTTCACAGATACTGAAAAGAAATTTGAAAAAAATGAAAATTTATTCTTCACAGAAATTACTCAAAGATGTAGGAAAACTGGGTGCTTTAAAATTATTCATATTTTTGTGTTAAATATAATTTTATAGAATATTTCACATATCTATATCTATAAATACTAGACAAATTTTCATCAAAATAGAAAAAAAAGAATACTTGTTGTTACCACCTATAGTATTTAACATAGCACTGTATGTATAAGCCAATATCATTGGAAACAAAAGTCAATATAAATCATCTAGTTTCAAAATTATGACTATGACCTAGCAAAGACAAGAATATACTGAAAAATTATTACTAAAAATAAAAGAATACAGTAAGTTATAAAATTTACATGTAGAAATAATAGCCTATATATATATATATATATAGAATATATAGCCTATATAGCCTATACATATATGTATATACAGGCTATATATAGCAATATATGTATATATAGGCTATATATGTATACATAGGCTGTAAAATAATAGCCTCACTGCGGCCTTGACTTCCTGGGATCAAGCAATCCTCCTAACTCAGCCTCCCAAGTAAGTAGCTGGAACTACAGGTACAAGCCACCATTCCCAGCTAACTATTAAATTTTCTGAATGAAATAATAGCCTATATATACATATATAGCATATATAGCTTATATGTGCATATATAGGCTATTATATATATATATATATATGCTATTTTACATATATATGTATAAAGTCCAGAAGATAGAAAGTGAGAAAAGGTTGTTTACAGCAACAACAAAAAACTTAAAATATCTAGGAATAAACAACAAGGAATATCCACGAAGAAAAATTTTAAACATTACTAAAAACTCAAAAGAATATTTGAACAAATGAAAATCATACAATTTTTTTTAGGAATTCAACACACCATGTCTTTCTTACCAAGTTAATTCATAACTTTGACTCCAAAACCAATACAAATATTAATAAGCCCTATTTCAAAAACATTTTACGTATGCTTTTTGCAAGATGCAAGGAGTCACTACGAGTCAGGGACCTCTTCAAATAAAGTCCATATTTTCAGATTCCTTGGTTACCCCAACCTAAGCATACTGACAGAACAAATCCATATAAAGGCAGATCCTTGACCAAAAATCTTCATTCCCCTTTCCATTTTATCCTACTGTCCTGCTCAGAGCCATGGCAGCCTTTTCTGACACCCCTGGAGATTCTAGATAATCTGCGATAGAGGGGGATAAAATCTAGGATACTATAATTCAATGCACTTAGACCTTTGATATTCCAATTTCGTTGGGCATAACGAGTCTTACAGAATTCGTCCTTGGCCAGCTCCTGGGCTTTAACTTTTTCTGACTGTGTAATGCTACCAAATCAAAGCTCAAGAAAGTTTTATCAGCAAGTTCCCCCAAGGTAAAAGTAGATTTAGTGATTATGTCTCTGTTAACATAATTTTATTTATATATTGGGCCTTGGGATTTCTGTCTTTCTGATTCCTCATTGGTTTATACAATAATTTTAAAAAAAAAATTCTTCTAGCAATTGTTACTGTTATTAGGTGGAAGCATTAATCTAAGTTTTCTCATCTTTCATTGCAAAAACTGGATCAGTCCTTAACCATAAAGTATGTATTCTGACAAGAATGTAGATAATGTTGATAGATGCTAGAATATCTTCAGAAGTATAAGTAATGCCTTTTCATTCTACTTTAGCTATACTCCTTTCACTTGAATAAAAATTCCACTGTGAAGCAATTTAGGGTAGATCACTTTGAAATCAGCATTCTTAATCCTAAATGTAGAATAATGGTTTTGTCCTATTTTATAAATAAAGTCTCACTGTAAGATTATTAAATTTTTGTTACTAACAAAAATCTGCTACAAATTTTTTGTAAAAACATTACAACTTCTAGGTACCATAAGCATACATAAATTTAAAAATAAGAAGCTAATTCTCATTAAAATTAGGAGAAAAATTTCCTGTCCCTGTCCTTTGTTTTATACATATGTTTTTATATATATGCCATATATATATTATATATATGTTTTATCTATGCCATATATATGTTTTATACACAGTCAAAGTTTTGTTTTATTTTGTTATTGAGATGGAGTCTCACTCTGTCACCCAGGCTGGAGTGCAGTGGTGTGAACTTGGCTCACTGCCACCTCCACCTCCCATGTTCCAGCAATTCTCCTGTCTCAGCCTCCCAAGTAGCTGGAATTACAGAACCATGCCACCACACATGGCTAATTTTTGTATTTTTAGTACTAATGGGGTTTCACCATGTTGGTCAGGCTGGTCTAGAACTTTTGACCTCAAGTGATCCACTCGCCTGGGCTTCCCAAAGTGCTGGGATTATAGGCATAAGCCACCATTCCTGGCTATGCCATATGTTTATATATATATATATATAACAAGGGAAGTGGACAGGAATCTTTTCTCTTAATTTTAGCAAGGAGAATTAAGCCTCTCATTTTTAAATTTATCATATCAAATTATATATATATATATATATATATATATATATTTGAGACAAGGTTTCACTCTGTCACCCAGGCTGGAGTGCAGTGGCACGATTGTGGTTCATTGCTGCCTTGACTTCCTGGGCTCAAGCAATCCTCCCAACTCAGCCCCCCAAGTAGCTGGAACTATAGGCACAAGCCACTACTCCCAGCTAACTATTAAATTTTCTGTAGAGACTGGGTCTCACTCTGTTGCCCAGGCTGGTCTTGAACACTAGGCCTCAAGCAATCCTCCCTCCTTAGACTCCCAAAGTGCTGGGACTACAGGCACCAGCTACCACACCCAGTGAATATTTTCTATAGAAAGCTTTCTTTCTCTGTGATATGGTTTGGCTGTGTCCCCAACCAAATCTCATCTTCAATTGTAGCTCCTATAATTCCCATGTGTTGTAGGAGGAACCCAGTGGGAGATAATTCAATCATGTTTTACCCCCATATTGTTCTCATAGTAGTGAATAAGCCTCAAGAAATCTGATGGTTTTATAAGGGGAAACCCGTTTCAATTGGCTCTCATTTCTCTCTTGCCTGCCACCATGTAAGACATGCCTTTTGCCTTCTGCTATGATTGTGAGGCCTCCCCAGCCATGTGCAACTGTGAGTCCATTAAACCTCTTTTTCTTAAAAATTACCCAGTCTTGGGTATGTCTTTATCAGCAGCATGAGAACAGACTAATACAATGAATTGATACCAATAGAGTGGGGCATTGCTGAAAAGATACTCAAAAATGTAGAAGTGGTTTTAAAAGTGGGTAACAGGCAGAGGTTGGAACAGTTTGGAGGGTTCAGAAGAATACAGGAAAATGTAGGAAAGTTTAGAACTCCCTAGAGACTTGTTGAATGGCTTCGACCAAAATGGTGATAATGACGTGGACAATGAAATCCAGGCTGAGGTGGTCTCAGATAGAGATGAGGAACTTATTAGAAACTACAGTAAAAGTGACTCTAGTTCCCTGTCCTAATGATCTGTGGAACTTTTAACTTGAAGTAAATGAGTTAGTGTATCTGGTGGAAGAAATTTCTAAGCAGCAAAGTTTTCAAGAGACTTGAGTGCTGTTAAAAGCATTCAGTTCTAAAAGGAAAACAGAACATTAAAGTTTGGAAAATTTGGAAAATTTGCAGGCTGATGATTGGATAAAAAACAAAAACCCATTTTCTAAGGAGAAATTCAAGCCAGCTGCAGAAATTTGCATAAGTAACCAAGAGCCAGATGTCAATTGCCAAGACAATGGGGAAAATGTCTCCAGGGAATGTCAGAGACCTTCACAGCAGCCCCTCCTATCACAGGCCTAGAGGCCTAGGAGGAGAAAATGGTTTCGTAGGCCAGGCCCAGAGCCCCCCTGCTTTGTGCAGTCTAAGAACTTGGTGGCCTATGTCCCAGCTGCTGTAGCCATGGCTAAAAGGACTCAAGGTACAGCTCAGGTTGTTGCTTCAGAGGTGCAAGCCCCAAGCCTTGGCAGCTTCCATGTAAGGTTGAGCCTGTGGATGTGCAGAAGTCAAGAATTGAGGTTTGGAAACCTCTGTCTAGATTTTAGAGGATGCATAGAAACACTTGGATTCCAGGCAGAAGAGCAGAAGTTTGCTGCTGGGGCAGGGCCCTCATGGAGAACCTCTGCTAGGGAAGCACAGAAGGGAAATGTGGGGTTGAAGCCCCCACACAGAGTTTCCCACTGGGGTACTGCCTGGTGGAGCTGTAAAAAAGGGGCCACTGTCCTCCAGGTCCCAGAATGGTAGATCCACCAAAACCTTGCACCATGTGCCTGGAAAGGCCGAAGACACTCAATGCCAGCCAGTGAAAGCAGCAGTGAGGGAGGCTGTACCCTGCAAAGCCACAGGCCCATAGCTGCCCAAGACCATGGGAAACCACACTTGCATCAGTGTGACCTGGATGTGAGACATGGAGTCAAAGTAGATCATTTTGGAGCTTTAAGATTTGACTGTCCTGCTGGATTTCAGACTTGCATAGGGCTTTTAGCTCCTTCACTTTGGTCTACTTCTATTTGAAATGAGTGTATTTATCCAATGCCTGTACACCATTGTATCTAGGAAGTCACTTGCTTTTGATTTTACAGGCTTATAGGTGGAACGGACTTGCCTTGTCTCAGGTGAGACTTCAGACTTTGGACTTTTGGTTTAATGCTGAAATGAGTTAAGACTTTGGGGGACTGTTGGGAATGCATGATTGGTTTTGAAACATGAGAACATGAGATCTAGGAGAGGCCAGGGGTAGAATGATATGATTTGGCTGTGTCCTCACCTAAATCTCATCTTCAGCTGTAGCTCCCATAATTCCCACAAGTTGTAGGAGGGACCCAGTGGGAGATAATTGAATCATGGGGGTGTTTCCACCCATATTGTTCTTGTGGTAGTGAACAAGTCTCATGAGATCTGATGGTTTTATAAGAAGAGGCCCCTTTTACTTGGCTCTCATTTCTCTCTTGCCTGCCGCCATGTAAGACCTGACTTTCACTTTCTGCCACGATTGTGAAGCCTCCCAAGCCACATGGAACTGTGAGTCCATTAAACTTTCTTTTTCAGTCTTGGGTATGTTTTTATCAGCTGTCCGAGAACAGACTAATACACTCTGTCTCTTTGAAATGTATGGAAATCTTTAAAACAAAGCCAGAGACATTACATTACCTGATTCCAAATTGTCTACAAGGCTATAATAACCAAAAAAGCATGGTATGGGTATAAAAATAGACAAATAGATCAGCGGAACAAAATAGAGAACTCAGAAATAAAGCCACATATTTACAGCCAACTCATACTTGATAAATTTGAAAGAATATATACACAGAAAAGAACACCCTTTTCAATAAATGGTGCTGAGAAAATTGAATTATCATATGCAGAAGAATGAAACTGGACCCTTTTCTCTCACCATACACAAAGATCCATTCAAAATGAATGAAAGGCTTAAATGTAGGACTGAAACTATAAAAATACTAAAAGAAAACTTAGGGAAACCTCTCCTGGACATTGGTCTAGGTAAAGAATTCATGACTAAGACCTCAAAAGCACAGGCAACAAAACAAAAATAAACAAATTGGACTTAATTAAATGAACAGTTTCTGCTCAACAAAAGGAATAATAAACAGAATGAACAAACAACCATCAGAGTGGGAGAAAATACTTGCAAAATATGCATCTGACAAGGGTCTAATATCCAGAATATACAAGGAAATCAAACAGCTCAACAATAAAAAAATATATTAAATAATCTTATTTTTTTTATTATTATTTGGGCAAAGGGAGGGGTGGAGCAAAATGGTGGAGTAGGTGGTTCCACTGATCATCCCCTCACAAGAACACCAATTTAACAACTATCTACACAAAGAAAGCACCTTTGTAAGAACCAAAAATAAGGTAAGCACTCACAGTACCTGGTTTTAATTTCATGTCTCTGAAAGAGGCACTGAAATGTATGAAAAACCAGTCTTAAATGGCTAATTCTACCCCTGCCCTATCCCCTGGCAGTGGGGGTGTGGTGCAGAGAGTGATTCTGTGTGTTGGAGAGAGGGAGAGTGCAGCAACTTGGAGGCATTAAACTCAGTGCTGCTTTGTTTTAGCAGAAAGGAAAACTGGACCAAACTCAGCTGATGCCCACTCATGGAGGGAACATTTACACCAGCACTAGCCAGAAGGGAATCACAGATCCCAGTGCATGCCTCACCACTGCAGGCTAAAGGTCTCTGGGGTTTCAAATGAACTTGAAAGATAGTTAAGGCCACAAGTACTGCAACTCCTAGGTGAAATGAGTCCTAGTGCTGAACTGGGCCCAGAGACAGTGGGCTTGTGGGGCACAGGGTAGGAACTGGGAATAGATTTACTGAGAACTGGCCAGGACAGCTGATGGAATGCTGGCATCACCCCCCTCCTAACCCCAAGCTTCATAGCTCATGGCTCCAAAAGAGACCCCTTCCTAACACTTCAGAAGAGGAGAGAGAAGAGTGGAGAGGACTTTGTCTTCAATCTTGGATACCACCTCAGCCACAGCAGGATAGTAAACCAGTCAGAGTCATGAGGCCCCCTTTTTAGCCCCTAGCTCCCTGATGATATTTTTAGGCACACCATGGGCTAGAAGGGAACACACTGCCTTGAAGGAAAAGACCCAGTCCTGGAAAGATTCCTCACCTGCTAACTGAAGAGTCCCTAGGCCCTGAATAACCATCAATGATACCCAGGTAGGACATTCTGGACTTTGGGTGACACTCTGAGACTTGCTGGCTTCAGGACAGACTCAGTGCATTCTCAACTATGGTGGCTAAGGGGCAAGATCCCTTCTGTTTAAGAAAAGCAGATGTAAAAGTAAAGGGGACTTTTTCTTGCACATTAGGTACCAACTCAGCCACAGGTGGGTAGAGCACCAAGTGGACTACTGGGGTCCTGATTCCAGGACTTAGTTCTTGGACAGCATTCTTAGGCCTGCTGTAGACCAAAGAAGATCTCAGTTCCTGGAAGGATGAGTCCCATCCCAGGCAACATTCACTACAAGCTGCCCTACAAGACCTTGGTCCTTAAGAGAACATTGTTTGGTAGTCTCGCAGTACACCCAAGGGCCTGTGGTAGCAGTGGCCAAGGGGTGAGGCTCCTCTGCCTTTGGAGACGGGAAGAAAAGTGGAAAGAATGCATCTTAGGCCTTGAGTGCCAGCTCCGCCTCAGTATAATAGAATACCCCGTAGACTTTAAAGCTTTTGACTCAAGTCCCTGGCTCCTGGATGGCACCTCTGAACCCATCTGGGGCCCAGGGAAACTCATTGCCCTGAAGGAAAGGACACAGCCCTGGCTGGCTTTGCCACCTGATGATTTTAGAGCTCCACAAACTTCAGGGAAGAAAGGCAGTAGCCAGGAAACCTTTCCAGCAAGCCTTGGGTGAGACCCAGTCATGTGTTGATTCAGGTCTGACATAGTACAGTCCTAGTCATGGCAGCCACAAGGGTGGTTGAATCACTCCACTCTCAAGTTCAGGTGGTTCAGAACAAAGAGAGATACTCTGTTCATTTTGGAGAAAGTAGGGGAAAAGAGCAAGAGTCTTTGATAATCTAGAGAATTCTTTCAGATCTTGCCCAAGACTATCAGGGTAGTACCTCTACAAGTCTGCAAGAACCACAGTATTACTTGGCTTACAGTGTCTCCTAAAGCAGATATAGCCTCATGGTAACCTCAAACCAAAAAAACGCACAACTAACACACAAAAAGTGAAAAGCAAGAAACTAAATCATATTATGACAGAAAATCACCTTTACTGAAATGAAGGCAGGAATGAATGAAAGAAAGGAGAGAAGACCAGAAAACAAATAACATAAAGGCAGGAGTAAGTCCTTACTTATCAATAGTAACACTGCCTTTAAATGAACTAAACTGTCAATAAAAAGACATAGAGTGTCTGAATAGATAAAAAAAAAAAAAAGCAGGACCCACTGATCTGTTGCCTACAAGAAATACATTTCACCTGTAAAGACACACATAGACTGAAAATAAAGGGATGGAAAAAGATATTCCATGCCAACGGTAACCGTAAAAGAGCAGGAGTAGCTATACTTACATCAGAAAAAAAATAGATTTCAAGACAAAAACTATAAGAAGAGAGAAAGAAGACCACGATGTAATGATAAAGTGGTCAATTCAGCAAGAGAATGTAACAATTGTAAATATGTATGCACCTGACCTGACACTGGAGCACCCAGATATATAAAGCATATATTATTAGAGCTAAAGAGAATGATCAACTCTAAAACAATAATAGCTGGAGATGTTGATGCCCCACTTTTATTATAGGACATATCTTCCAGCCAGGAAATCAACAAAGAAACATCAGATTTAATCTGTACTATAGACCAAATGGACCTAACAGATATGTACAGAACATTTCATCCAAGGGCTGCTGAATACACATTCTTTTCCTCAGCATGTGAATCATTCTCAAGGATACACCATATGTTAGGTTACAAAACAAGTCTTAAACATTCAAAAAAATTGAAATATAAAAGCATCTTCTCTGACAACAATGGAATAAAACTAGGAATTAATAATGAGGAATTTTGGAAACTATACAAATACATAGAAATTAAATAATATGCCCTTGAATGACTAGTGGGTCAATGAAGAAATTAAGACGGCAATTAAAAAATTTCCTGAAACAAATGATAATGGAAATATAACACACTAAAACCTATGGAATACAGCAAAAGTAGTACTAAGAGGGAAGTTTACAGCTATCAGGGCCTACATAAAAATTAAGAAAAACTTCAAATAAACAACCTAATAGTATATCCTAAAGAACTGGAAAAACATGAGCAAAACAAATCTGAAATTAGTAGAAGAAATAAATTATGAAAATCAAAGCAGAAATAAATGAAATTGAAATGAAGAAAACAACACAAAAGATCAATGAAACAAAAAGTTGTTTTTTTGATAACTTAATGACATTAACAAACCTTTAGCCAGGCTAAGGAAAAAAGAGAGAAAACCCAAATAAATAAAATCAGAGACAAAAAAAGAAGAAATTACAACTGATTCTGCAAAATTTAATGGATCATTAGTGTCTACTATGAGCAACTATAAACCAATAAACTGGAATATCTAGAAAAAATGAACAAATTTCTAAACACATGCAAACTACAAAGATTGAACCACAAAGAAATCCAAAATGTGAACCGACCAATAACAAGTAATGGGATCAAAGTTGTAATAAAAAGTCTCCCAGTAAAGAAAAGCCTGGGACCCAGGGGCTTCACTGCTGAATTCAACTAAATATTTAAAGGAGAACTAATACCAACCCAACTAAAAGTATTTCAAAATATAGAGGAGGAGAGAACACATAGAATTTTATTCTACAAGGCTGATATTACTCTCATATCAAAACCAAACAAAAACACACCAAAAAAAAAAAAATACAGGCCAATGTCCCTAATGAATATTGATGCAAAAATCATCAGCAAGATGTTAATAAACAAATTCAACAATACATTTAAAAGATCCTTCGTCATGACCAAGTGGGATTCATCCCTGAAATGCAAATAGGGTTCAACATACACAAATCAATCAATGTGGTCTATCGTATCAACAGAATAAAGGAAAAAAAAAACATGAAATCATTCCAATTAATGCTAAAAAAGAAAGCATTTGCTAAAATTCAACATTCCTTCATGATAAAAAAAAAAACTTCAAAAAACTGGAGATAGAAGGAACATACCTCAACACAATAAAATCCAAACAGACACACAGGTATTATCATACTGAACAGGGAAAAAATGAAATACTTTCCTTTAAATCTGGAACGTGACAAGGATGCCCACTTTCACCACTATAATTCAACATAGTACTGAAAGTCCTAGCTGGAGTAGTCAGGCAAGAGCAAGACAAAAGGGCATCCAAGCTGGAAAAGAAGTGAAATTATCCTTGTTTACAGATGATATGATTTTACATTTGGACAAACCTAAAGATTGCACAAAAAAAAATTAGAATCGATAAACAAATTTAGCAAAGTTTCAGTATACAAAATCAACATGCAAAAATCAATAGCATTTCTATATGCCAACAATGAACAAACTGAAAAAGAAATCATAATATAGCCCATTTTCAATAGCCACAAATAAAATTAAATACCTTCAAATTAACCAAAGAAGTGGAAGATCTCTATAATAAAAACTACAAAACATTCATGAAAGAAATTGGAGACCAAAAAATAAATGAAAAGATATCCCAAGGGCATGGATTGGAAGAATCAATATTGTTAAAATGTCCAAATTACCCAAGGCAATCTACAGCTTCAATGCAATCTCTATGCACATACCAATGACTTTCTTCACAGAAATAGGAAAAAAATTCTCAAATTTATATAGAATCACAAAAGACACAGAATAGCCAAAGCTATACTGAGCAAAAAGAACAAAACTGGAAGAATCACATTGCCTGACTTCAAATTACATTACAGAGCTATAATAATCCAAACAGCATGGTTCTGGCATAAAAACAGACAAATAGACCAATGGAACAGAATAGAGAATGCAGATACAAATTCACACACCTACAATAAACTCACTTTTGTTAAAGGTGCCAAGAACATACACTGGAAAAAAAGACATTTTTTTTCAATAAGTAGTGCTGGGAAAACTGGATATTTATATGCAGAATGAAATGTATCTCCCACCATATGCAAAAATCAAAATAGACTAAAGAATTAAATCTAAAACTTCAAACTGTGAAACTACTACAAGAAAACATTTGGAAAAATATCTAGGACATTGCCCTGGGCAAAGATTTTTTGAGTAATACCACATAAGCAGAGGCAACCAAAACAAAAATGGATAAATAGGATCATATCAAGTTAAAAAGCCTATGCACAGCAAAGGAAACAATCAACAAAATGGAGAGAAAATCCACAGAATGGGAGAAAATACTTGCAAACTACCAAATTGACACTCTTGTCAGAGTGTCAGAGATTAATAACCATAAGACATAAGAGGCTCAAAAACTGTATAGGAAAAAATCTAATAATCTGATCAAAAATGGGCAAAATATTTGAATAAACATTTCTCAAAAGATGACATATAGATGGCAAGAAGGCATTTGAAAAGGTGCTCCACATTGTTGATCATCAGAGAAATGCGAATCAAAACTACCAGGAGACATCATACCACCACGGTTAAAATGGCTTATCTCCAAAGACAGGCAATAACAAATGCTTATTGAAGAAATATCTGCACGCTCATATTTGCTACAGTTCTGTTCACAATAGGGAATATTCGGAAGCAACCTAAGTGTTCATCAACAGATTAATAAATAAATTAAATATGGTATATATATACACAATGGAGTACTATTCAGCCATAAAAAAGCAAGAGATTCAGTCATTATCAACAACATAAATGGAACCAGAGGTCATTATGTTAAGTGAAATAAGCCAGGCACAGAAAGACAAACATCACATGTTCTCATTTATTTGTGAGATATAAAAATCAATAGAACTCATAGAGATAGTAGGATGATTACCACAGCATACGAAGGGTAGTCACAGGGTTGGGGGACATGGGGGTGATTAATAGGAACAAAAACTAGTTTGAATAAATAAATAAATCCTAGTATTTGATAACAAAACTAGGTAACTATAGTCAATAAGAAATTAATTGTACATTTTAAAATCACTAAAAGATTATACTTTGATTGATTGTAACACAAAGGATAAATGCTTGAGAGGATGGATACCCCATCTTTCATTATGTGATTATTATACATTACATGCTTTGAACAAAACATCTCAAGTACTCCATAAATATATACACCTGACGTATGCACAAAAATTAAAAATTTAAAATTTAAAAACAAAATTTTAAAAGTGAGTATATCAATAGACATTTTTCAAAAGAATACATACAAATGGACAAGTTATATGAAAAAAATGCTCAAAATCACTAATCATCAGAGAAATGCAAATTAAAACCACATGAGATGTCATTTTGCCCCAATCAGAATGACTATTACTAAATAGACAAAAAATAGCATACGTTGGTGAGAACGCAGAGATAAGGAAACTCTTATACATTGTTGTATTAGTCAATTTTCATATTGCTGATAAAGACATACCCCAGACTGGGAAATTTACAAAAGAAAGAGGTTTAACGGACTTACAGTTCTACTCGGATGGGGAGGCCCCACAATCATGGCAGAAGGTGAAAGACATGTCTCACAAGGTGACAGAGAAGAGAGCTTGTGTAGGGAAACTACCCTTTTTAAAACCATCAGATTCCATGAGACGTATTCACTAACAGGAGAACAGCACAGGAAAGACCTACCCTTATAATTCATTTACCTCCCACTGGGTCCCTCCCACAACACATGGAAATTCAAAATGAGATTTGGGTGGGGACACATCCAAACCATATCATTCTACTCCTGGCCCCTCCCAAATATCATGTCTTCATATTTCAAAACCAATCATGCCTTCCCAACAGTCCCCCAAAGTCTTAACTCATTTCAGCATTAACTCAAAAGTCCACAGTCCAATGTCTCATCCGAAACAAGGAAAGTCCCTTCCACCTGTGAGCCTGTAAAATCAAAAGCAAGTTAGTTACTTCCTAGATACAATGGGGTACAGGCATTGGGTAAATACAGCCATTCCATATCGGAGAAATTGGCAAAAACAAAAGGGCTACAGGCCCACTCAAGTCCTAAATCCAGTGGGATGGTGAAATCTTAAAGTTCCAAAATCATTTTCTTTGACTCCATGTCTCACATCCAGGTCACATTGATGCAAGAGATGGGCTCCCATGGCCATGGGCAACTAAACCCCTGTGGCTTTGCAGGGTATAGCACCCCTTCTGGCAGTTTTCATGGGCTGGCATTGAGTATCAGCTGCTTTTCCAGGCACATGGTACAAGCTGTTTGTGGATATACCATTCTGGGTTTTGGAGGACAGTGGCCCTCTTCTCACAGCTCCACTAGGCAGTGCCCAAGCAGGGACTCTGTGGAGGGGCTCTGATGCCACATTTCCCTTTCACACTGTCCTAGCAGAGGTTCTCCATGAGGGCCATGCCCCTGCAGCAAACTTCTCCCTGGGCTTCCAGGTATTTCCATACATCCTCTGAAATCTAGGTGGAGGTTCCCAAACATTAATTCTTGACTTCTGTGCACTTATAGGCTCAACACCATGTGGAAGCTGCCAAGGCTTGGGGCTTCCACCCTCTGAAGCAATAACCTGAGCTGTGCCTTGGTCCCTTTTAGTCAGGCTGGAGCAGATGGGACACAGGGCAGCAAGTCCCTAGACTGCACACAGCACAGGGACCCTGGGCCAGGCCCATGAAACCATGTTTTCCTCCTAAACCTCTGGGCCTGTGATGGGAGGGACTGCTGCAAAGATCTCTGACATGCCATACAGAAATTTTCCCCATCATCTTGCTAATTAACATTTGGCTCCTAATTACTTATACATGTTTCTGCAGCCAGCTTGAATTTCTTCTCAGAAAATGGGGTTTTCTTTTCCATCACATTGTCAGTCTGCAAATTTTCCAAACTTTTATGCTCTGCTTCCTTGTTAGAACTCAATGCTTTTAACAGCACCTAAATCACCTCTTGAATGCTTTGCTGCTTAGAAATTTCTTCTGCCAGATACCCTAAATCATCTCTCTCAAGTTCAAAGTTCCACAAATCTCTAGGGCAAGAGCAAAATGCTGGTGGTCCCTTTGCTAAAACATAACAAGAGTCACCTTTGCTCCAGTTCCCAACAAGTCCCTCATCTCCATCTGAGACAACTTCAGCCTGGATTTCATTGTCCATATCATTATCAGCATTTTGGTCAAAGCCATTCAACAAGTCTCTAGAGAGTTCCAAACTTCCACACATTTTCCTATCTTCTTCTGAGCCCTCCAAACTGTTCTAACCTCTGCCTATTACCCAGTTCTAAACTCGCTTCCACATTTTTGGGTATCTTTTCAGCAACACCCCACTCTACTGGTACCAATTTACTCTATTAGTCCATTTTCACACTGTTGATAAAATACTTGAGACTAGGTAATTTACAAAAGAAAGAGGTTTAATGACAACAGTTCTACTTGGCTGGGGAGGCCGCACAATCATGGTGGAAGGTGAAAGGTATGTCTCACATGGCAGCAGACAAGAGAAGAGAGCTTGTGCAGGGAGACTCCCCTTTATAAAATAACCTGTTCTCATGAAACTTTTTCACTATTATGAGAACAGCACAGGAAAGACCTGCCCCCATGATTCAGTTACCTCCCACCAAGTCCCTTCCACAACACGTGGGAATTCAGAAGAAATTTGGGTGGGGGCTCAGCCAGACCATATCCATTGTTCGTGGGAATATAAATTCGTACAATACCTGTGGAAAACAGTGTGGGGATTTCTCAAATAACTAAAAATAGAACTACCATTTCATGAAGCAATCCCATTACTGGATATATACCCAAAGAAAAAGAAATCATTGTGGGGGTGGAGCCAAGATGGCCGAATAGGAACAGCTCCGGTCTACAGTTCCCAGCCTGAGCGACACAGAAGACAGGTGATTTCTGCATTTCTGTTTGAGGTACCGGTTTCATCTCACTAGGGAGTGCCAAACAGTGGGTGCAGGACAGTCGGTGAAGCACACTGTGCACGAGCCGAAGCAGGGCAAGGCATTGCCCCACTCGGGAAGCGCAAGGAGTCAGGGAGTTCCCTTTCCTAGTCAAAGAAAGGGGTAACAGACGGCACCTGGAATATCGGGTCAGTCCCACCCTAATACTGTGCTTTTCCAACGGGCCTGGAAAATGGCACACTAGGAGATTGTGTCCCGCACCTGGCTCGGAGGGTCCTATGCCCACGGAGTCTCGCTGATTGCTAGCACAGCAGTCTGAGATCAAGCTGCAAGGCGGCAGCGAGGCTGGGGGAGGGGCGCGCCATTGCCCAGGCTTGCTTAGGTAAACAAAGCAGCCAGGAAGCTCGAAATGGGTGGAGCCCACCACAGCTCAAGGAGGCCTGCCTGCCTCTGTAGGCTCCACCTCTGGGGGCGGGGCACAGACAAACAAAAAGTCAGCAGGAACCTCCACAGACTTAAATGTCCCTGTCTGACTGACAGCTTTGAAGAGAGTAGTGGTTCTCCCAGCACACAGCTGGAGATCTGAGAACAGACAGACTGCCTCCTAAAGTGGGTCCCTCACCCCTGAGCAGCCTAACTGTGAGGCACCCCCCCAGTAGGGACAGACTGACACCTCACTCGGCCAGGTACTCCTCTGAGACAAAACTTTCAGAGGAACTATCAGACAGCTGAATTTGTGGTCTCATGAAAATCCACTGTTTTGCAGCCACCGCTGCTGACACTCAGCCAAACAGGGTCTGGAGTGGACCTCTAGTAAACTCCAACAGACCTGCAGCTGAGGGTCCTGTCTGGTAGAAGGAAAACTAACAAACAGAAAGGACATCCACACCAAAAACCCATCTGTACATCACCATCATCAAAGACCAAAAGTAGATAAAACCACAAAGATGGAGAAAAAACAGAGCAGAAAAACTGGAAACTCTAAAAAGCAGAGCACCTCTCCTCCTCCAAAGGAACGCAGTTCCTCACCAGCAACGGAACAAAGCTGGATGGAGGATGACTTTGACGAGTGGAGAGAAGAAGGCTTCAGACGATCAAACTACTCTGAGCTACGGGAGGAAATTCAAAACAATAGCAAAGAAGTTAAAAACTTTGAAAAAAAATTAGAAGAATGGATAACTAGAATAACCAATGGAGAGAAGGGCTTAAAGAAGCTGATGGAGCTGAAAGCCAAGTTTCGAGATCTACGCGAAGATTGCAGAAGCCTCAGTAGCAGATGCGATCAACTGGAAGAAAGGGTATCGCTGATGGAAGATGAAATGAATGAAATGAAGCGAGAAGGGAAGTTTAGAGAAAAAAGAATAAAAAGAAATGAACAAAGCCTCCAAGAAATTTGGGACTATGTGAAAAGACCAAACCTACGTCTGATTGGTGTACCTGAAAATGACAGGGAGAATGGAACCAAGTTGGAAAACACTCTGCAAGATATTATCCAGGAGAACTTCCCCAATCTAGCAAGGCAGGCCAACATTCAGATTCAGGAGATACAGAGAATGCCACAAAGATACTCCTCGAGAAGAGCAACTCCAAGACACATAATTGTCAGATTCACCAAAGTTGAAATGAAGGAAAAAATGTTAAGGGCAGCCAGAGAGAAAGGTTGGGTTACCCACAAAGGGAAGCCCATCAGACTAACAGCTGATCTCTCGGCAGAAACTCTACAAGCCAGAAGAGAGTGGGGGCCGATATTCAACATTCTTAAAGAAAAGAATTTTCAACCCAGAATTTCATATCCAGCCAAACTAAGCTTCATAAGTGAAGGAGAAATAAAATACTTTACAGAAAAGCAAACGCTGAGTGATTTTGTCACCACCAGGCCTGCCCTAAAGGAGCTCCTGAAGGAAGCACTAAACATGGAAAGGAACAACTGGTACCAGCCACTGCAAAAACATGCCAAATTGTAAAGATCATCAAGGCTAGGAAGAAACTGTATCAACTAACGAGCAAAATAACCAACTAACATCATAATGACAGGATCACATTCACACATAACAATATTCACGTTAAATGTAAATGGGCTAAATGCTCCAATTAAAAGACACAGACTGGCAAACTGGATAAGGAGTCAGGACCCATCAGTGTGCTGTATTCAGGAAACCCATCTCACGTGCAGAGACACACATAGACTCAGAATAAAGGATGGAGGAAGATCTATCAAGCAAATGGAAAACAAAAAAAGGCAGGGGTTGCAATCCTAGTCTCTGATAAAATAGACTTTAAACCAACAGAGATCAAAAGAGACAAAGAAGGCCACTACATAATGGTAAAGGGATCAATTCAACAAGAAGAGCTAACTATCCTAAATATATACGCGCCCAACACAGGAGCACCCAGATTCATAAAGCAAGTCCTGAGTGACCTACAAAGGGACTTAAACTCCCACACAATAATAATGGGAGATTTTAACACCCCACTGTCAACATTAGAGAGATCAACGAGACAGAAAGTTAACAAGGATATCCAGGAATTGAACTCAGCTCTGCACAAAGTGGACCTAATAGACATCTACAGAACTCTCCACCCCAAATCAACAGAATATACATTTTTTTCAGCACCACACCACACCTATTCCAAAATTGACCACATAGTTGGAAGTAAAGCTCTCCTCAGAAAATGTAAAAGAACAGAAATTATAACAAACTGTCTCTCAGACCACAGTGCAATCAAACTAGAACTCAGGATTAAGAAACTCACTCAAAACCACTCAACTACATGGAAACTGAACAACTTGCTCCTGAATGACTATTGGGTACATAATGAAATGAAGGCAGAAATAAAGATGTTCTTTGAAACCAACGAGAACAAAGACACAACATACCAGAATCTCTGGGACATGTTCAAAGCAGTGTGTAGAGGCAAATTTATAGCACTAAATGCCCACAAGAGAAATCAGGAAAGATCCAAAATTGACACCCTAACATCACAATTAAAAGAACTAGAAAAGCAAGAGCAAACACATTCAAAAGCTAGCAGAAGGCTAGAAATAACTAAAATCAGAGCAGAACTGAAGGAAATAGAGACACAAAAAACCCTTCAAAAAATTAATGAATCCAGGAGCTGGTTTTTTGAAAGGATCAACAAAATTGATAGACCGCTAGCAAGACTAATAAAGAAGAAAAGAGAGAAGAATCAAATAGATGCAATAAAAAATGAAAAAGGGGATATCACCACCGATCCCACAGAAATACAATCTACCATCAGAGAATACTACAAACACCTCTATGCAAATAAACTAGAAAATCTAGAAGAAATGGATAAATTCCTCGACAAATACACCCTCGCAAGATTAAACCAGGAAGAAGTTGAATCTCTGAATAGACCAATAACTGGTTCTGAAATTGTGGCAATAATCAATAGCTTACCAACCAAAAAGAGTCCAGGACCTGATGGATTCACAGCCGAATTCTACAAGAGGTACAAGGAGGAACTGGTACCATTCCTTCTGAAACTATTCCAATCGATAGAAAAAGAGGGAATCCTCCCTAACACATTTTATGAAGCCAACATCATCCTAATACCAAAGCCTGGCAGAGACATAACCAAAAAAGAGAATTTCAGACCAATATCCTTGATGAACATTGATGCAAAAATCCTCAATAAAATACTGGCAAACCGAATCCAGCAGCACATCAAAAAGCTTATCCACCATAATCAAGTGGGCTTCATCCCTGGGATGCAAGGCTGGCTCAACATATGCAAATCAATAAATGTAATCCAGCATATAAACAGAACCAAAGACAAAAACCACATGATTATCTCAATAGATGCAAAAAAGGCCTTTGACAAAATTCAACAACCCTTCATGCTAAAAACTCTCAATAAATTAGGTATTGATGGGACGTATCTCAAAATAATAAGAGCTATCTATGACAGACCACAGCCAATATCATACTGAATGGGCAAAAACTGGAAGCATTCCCTCGGAAAACTGGCACAAGACAGGGATGCCCTCTCTCATCACTCCTATTCAACATAGTGCTGGAAGTTCTGGCCAGGGCAATCAGGCAGGAGAAGGAAATAAAGGGTATTCAATTAGGAAAAGAGGAAATCAAATTGTCCCTGTTTGCAGATGACATGATTGTATATCTAGAAAACCCCATTGTCTCAGCCCAAAATCTCCTTAAGCTGATTAGCAACTTCAGCAAAGTCTCAGGATACAAAATCAATGTACAAAAATCACAAGCATTCTTGTACACCAATCACAGACAAACAGAGAGCCAAATCATGAGTGAACTCCCATTCACAATTGCTTCAAAGAGAATAAAATACCTAGGAATCCAACTTACTTACAAGGGATGTGAAGGACCTCTTCAAGGAGAACTACAAACCACTGCTCAATGAAATAAAAGAGGATACAAACAAATCGAAGAACATTCCATGCTCATGGGTTAGAAGAATCAATGTCGTGAAAATGGCCATACTGCCCAAGGTAATTTATAGATTCAATGCCATCCCCATCAAGCTACCAATGACTTTCTTCACAGAATTGGAAAAAACTACTTTAAAGTTCATATGGAACCAAAAAAGAGCCCGCATCGCCAAGTCAATCCTAAGCCAAAAGAACAAAGCTGGAGGCATCACACTACCTGACTTCAAACTATACTACAAGGCTACAGTAACCAAAACAGCATGGTACTGGTACCACAACAGAGACATAGATCAATGGAACAGAACAGAGCCCTCAAATGATGCCCTCAAATATCTACACCTATCTGATCTTTGACAAACCTGACAAAAACAAGAAATGGGGAAAGGATTCCCTATTTAATAAATGGTGCTGGGAAAACTGGCTAGCCATATGTAGAAAGCTGCAACTGGATCCCTTCCTTACACCTTATACAAAAATTAATTCAAGATGGATTAAAGACTTAAATGTTAGACCTAAAACCATTAAAATCCTACAAGAAAACCTAGGCAATACCATTCAGGACATAGGCGTGGGCAAGGATTTCATGTCTAAAACACCAAAAGCAATGGCAACAAAAGCCAAAATTGACAAATGGGATCTAATTAAACTAAAGAGCTTCGGCATAGCAAAACAAACTACCATCAGAGTGAACAGGCAACCTACAGAATGGGAGAAAATTTTTGCAACCTACTCATCTGACAAAGGGCTAATATCCAGAATCTACAATGAACTCAAACAAATTTACAAGAAAAAAACAAACAACCCCATCAAAAAGTGGGCAAAGGACATGAACAGACACTTCTCAAAAGAAGACATTTATGCAGCCAAAAAACACATGAAGAAATGCTCATCATCACTGGCCATCAGAGAAATGCAAATCAAAACCACAGTGAGATGCCATCTCACACCAGTTAGAATGGCCATCATTAAAAAAGCAGGAAACAACAGGTGCTGGAGAGGATGTAGAGAAATAGGAACACTTTTACACTGTTGGTGGGACTGTAAACTAGTTCAACCATTGTGGAAGTCAGTGTGGCGATTCCTCAGTGATCTCGAACTAGAAATACCATTTGACCCAGCCATCCCATTACTGGGTATATACCCAAAGGACTATAAATCATGCTGCTATAAAGACACATGCACACGTATGTTTATTGCGGCACTATTCACAATAGCAAAGACTTGGAACCAACCCAAATGTCCAACAACGATAAACTGGATTAAGAAAATGTGGCACATATACACCATGGAATACTATGCAGCCATAAAAAATGATGAGTTCATGTCCTTTGTAGAGACATGGATGAAACTGGAAAACATCATTCTCAGTAAACTATCGCAAGGACAAAAAACCAAACACCGCATGTTCTCACTCATAGGTGGGAATTGAACATTGAGAACTCATGGACACAGGAAGGGGAACATCACACTCTGGGGACTATTGTGGGGTTGGGGGAGGGGGAGGGACAGCATTAGGAGATATACCTAATGCTAAATGACGAGTTAATGGGTGCAGGAAAACAACATGGCACATGGATACATATGTAACAAACCTACACATTGTGCACATGTACCCTAAAACCTAAAGTATAATAATAAAAAATAATAATAAAAAATAAAAAAATAAAAATAAAAATAAAAAAGAAAAGAAAAAGAAATCATTGTATCAGAAGGATACATGCACTCCTTCATTTATCCCAATGCCATTCACAATAGCTAATACCTGAAATGAAATTAAATGTTTATCATTGAATGGTTGGATGTAGAAAACATGATATATGTACACAGTAGAATACTATTGGGCCATTAAAAAAACATGAAATCATATATTTTGAAGCAACATTGATGGAACTGGAGGCCATTATCTTAAGTGAAACAAGTCAGACACAGAAAGACACATACTGCATGTTCTCACTTATAAATGGGAGCTAAATAATGTGTTCACATGGACATAGAGTGTGGAATAATAGACAATGGAGACTCATAAGGGTCAGTAGATAGGAGGGAGTGGGTGATGAGATATTATTTAATGGGTACAATTTACATTATTGGAGTAATATATAGCCTAAATGCCCAACTTCGCCAATACACAATCTATGCATGTAACAAAATTGCACTTGTACCTCATAAATTTATATACATTTTTAAATAGGTAAATAAGCCTCTTACCAGGTTTACAACCTAGGACTGTCTTTCCCAAAGACTTGGGAACCATCTCTTTAAAATAAAATCAACAAGGAAGATAGCAGTCCTATCTCTTAGTTTCCATGGAAGGATGGGAGCCTATCTTTGGCAGCCTCTCTCCAAGTTGCAAAACTTTCTTCCATCATAAAAGCATGAAAAGTTTACTTTTTTATAAAGCCAATTAACTAACACAGATGGTCATCTAAATTACCAAATACATTTATAATAAACAAGCAGTGCTGTTAATTCCTCTTACTTGAGAACTAGTTATTGTTTATCATGAGAAGACATATACAATTGACATTTCTGCTTGGTTACATAAAAGAGTATGATTTATCTTTATCTTTGTAATTTCTTAAGCAGATTGCCTGTAATATGCATCTCATTCTGTTTTAGTGCTTATTCAATAATAATTGTTTTCTTCTCTTATAACCTTGTGGAGAGGTTTTCTGGGCTGGGAAGTGATTTTGCTAATTATATTTCCCCAGTAGTACCAAATTACATCTTAACTGAACTGCTATTAAGTATATAACAAAATAAGGAATGAGATATTCTTAGAGAAGCTAAAATGTATAAAATAAAATTTCTATTGACAGCCAGCTAGAGTATGTTTAACTACCGATGAAACTAAACAATTGTAGTGCAGCCACAAACGCTATTTCTTAATATTTATTAAAGGTAGATAAATTTGTTTTGAAATGTTTAGAAAATAGATATAACATCATTAATAAATGTATATACTTTATATTTTTAAAGTATTGTCACTTATTATTTAGTTTTACAAACTTATATTTCAACACAGAAGCAATAAAATTTTTTATATTACTGTTAAATAATGCTGTTATGATTATAAACAATCTGCCAGTTAATAAACTGAGATAAAATATAAGAAAATTGATTAGTATCATAATGCAAATCAATAACAATATTAAACATTATTTTCATATCCATCCCAGCTCCTGAAGTCCCATTTCCAAAATTCTAATTTGGAAAATTTGCACACATGTCATATAATTTCTAAATTACTACAACATTTACATAGCCTACAAATACAACAAAAATAAATATTAATATTTTCCTAAATTATATGGATAAACTCCAACTGTTCCCATGTGATTTTGTTATTACTGAGCTTTTCTTACACTGCTTAAGCTAGCTAACAGCTTACTATCACACCCTCCATATCATGAAGTTGTTGCTGTTGTTTTAACAACACATATGTGTGCATATATGTATGCATGTGAGTCATCAAATATTTATTGATAGCCATGTTGTCTTTGTCCATTCAGGCTACTATAACAAAAATACCATAGGGTGGCTTAAATCAGGGGTCCCCTACCCCTGGACCACAGACTGGTACGAGGCTACAGACTGGTCTGTGGCCATTTATGAAGTGGGCCACACAGCAGGAGGTGAGTGGGAGGTGAGTGGCAGGAGAGTAAGCATTATTGCCTTAGCTCTGCCTCCTGTCAGATCAGTCGTAGCATTAGAGTCTCATAGGAGCATGAACTGTATTGTGAACTGCACATGTGAGGGATCTAGTTTGTGCATTTCTTACGAGAGTCTAATGCCTGATGATCTGAAGAGGAACAGTGTCATCCTGAAACCATCCCCTGCTCTGCCTCAGATCCATGGAAAAGATGTCTTTCATGAAATCTGTCCCTGGTGCCAAAAAGGTTGGAAACCACTTGCTTAAACAACACTCATTTATTCCTCACAGTTCTAGATGCTGGGAAGTCCAAGATTAAGGTACTGGCAGATTCAATGTGTGGTTAGAGCCTGCTTCCTGGTTTATAGATAGCAGTCTTCTAGCTGACTTCTCACATGGCAGAAAGGGAGAAGGAGCTCTCTAGGGTCTCTTTTGTAAAGGCACTAATCCTATCCAGGAAGGCCCCACCCTTATGACTTAATCACCTTCCAAAGGCCCCACCTCCTGACATAATCACTTTAGAGGTTAGAGTTTCAACATGAATTCTGGGGTGATACAAACCTTCAGTCTATAGAACCTATTCTTTGGACTTTTTTCAGTATAAAAATTGGCACCCTTCCAAAATTTTAAAAAGCAAAATCCAAGTTCTCACATTTAGCCTTAATATTTTCATTGCCTCCATTTTATATCCCCACAATTTATATGCTCAACCATTATTCCGATCACTATAATTAGGTTGGAGTTACTGTCATTGTGCCCAGGGCAATAACTATTTTTGATTGGAGCCTTTAATCATTTCATTCTCCATTTGAAATGGACAGCATTCTTTTCTTCTTGGTATCTAGATACAAACCATCTTTCGTGACCCAGTTCAAGTTTCACCTCCTCCCTCTTCCCTGAAGATTCTCGCCAATGTAGAGCTCTCTTTACTATTATCTCTATTATGCTTACAAGACCACACATTTGAAAGTTTCTATTCAACAAAATCCGTAACATATTGCCATGCTGTATAATTTTTCCTATATGAAAATTACCTTTCAAAATAAATGAGCTCCTTAAAGTAGCTTATCTTAGATGAGCCTTATTTATCAATATACTATTAATATAAGTTTTAAAAACATGTGATTTAAATTTTTTTTAAAACTCAGCTTTCCTAGTTTCCCCAAGCCATTATTCACCATCCCTTATGACATTTGGCACTTGAAGCTGATGATTCTATAAAACAATTTCAGTATTCCTGGCTGTGTAAATGAGGCTTTTATTTTCTTTGTTTTTTTAACAAAGCACTAGTGTTTATTAAGAATTTAAAATACTGTAAATAAGTCATACAGTTTATTTCACAGTAAATCAACCAAATCTTTTTTCTTTTACTTTTTTCTTCTTTCTTCTTCTTCCTTCCTTCCTCTTCCTCCTCCTCCTCTCCTCCTTCTCCTACCCTACTTCCTTCTCTTCCTCCTCCTCCTTCTTATTATTCTTCTTCCTGCTCCTCCTCTTCCTCCTTCTTCTGTTTCTCTTCCTCCTCCTTCTTCCTGCTTATTCTTCTTTCTTTTTCTTTCTCCTTCTTCTTCCTCCTTCTTCTTCTTCTTCACCCTTTTCTTCCTCCTTTCTCCTTCTTCTTCATCCTTCCTTCCACTTCCTCCCCTCCTCCTCCTCCTTCTTCCTTTCTTCCTCCTCATTCTTCTTTTTCCTTTTTCTTTCTCCTTCCTCCTCCTCCTCCTTTCTTCTTCTTTTTCTTCTTCCTCTTCCTCCTCCCCTCCTCCTGCTCCTCCACCTTCTCCTTTTTCAGGCAAGACAGCCAGTAAAGATCAATACAGTTCAAAGGGAAGGAAGATAAAGCAAACAGTTACAGAAATAAAGTGCACACGTTCCTCACCGACAAAAGGGGCTTGCGGCAACAGTAAACCTCTTCATGGTTTGCTGAAAACAAAAGATTTGGCTTATATTCCCCAGGGAGACACCCCATTCCTTTGTGGACAGCTCTCATAATACATTTCTTGAAAGAACCCAAGGACTCCCATTCCTGGGATCCGAAACCTCTGCATTATTTGTTGACCCTCCAGAGAGTTGACACAGGCCAGCCACGGGACAGAAGGGCACCAGGGACACTGCCGGGTGTTGTATTTCACATTCAGAACTGTCTGGATTCTTTGCATCGCTACCTTTGATATCATTGGATGATTCAGGAATTGAAAAGTCACTCACATCACAGGAGAATGGTGACCCTCAAGTAGCTGATTCTTTTAAAATAAAGATGAGGAGGTGCTTTTCCCCTTCCTGATTCACAACTGACATCTGTGCCTTTTGACCACATTAAATTGGAAGACAACTGAGAGATACCTCAGAAAAATTTCAGTCAGAAGTATAAAAAAATGTACAATTAATTTTCCTTAAAGACAATTAGAAAGAAAAGTGTCACTCCTCCACATCCAGTTTTGTTTTACTCAAAAATCTCCCAGCCAGATGAGATTTTTTTCAGTTAATCAGCTCTGTTAACCCTGAATTGAAGCCATTATCATTTTTCTCTGACATTAGAAACATCCCTTCTAAAAAATCACCTCTCACTCACTGGGGCTGGGCTTCAGGAAATCAAACGCAGAGGCAGAGAGCACCTTAGAACCCAACGGTATGGCAATTATTGTAAATCAATTAACAGCACAAAACACAACGCCTTGGTGTTCAGACGGTATCTACCACTCTTTCACAGGGGACAAGGAATTGAGGGGGAGGGTACATAGGAGAAAACAACACATTTTATGATTATGAGAAATTGTGCTTTAAATCCATGCCCTGCACACACAATTCATTGAGACCTTTTCATAAATCTTTTCAACCTTTACGAACAACCCATCCAGATTATTTTTCAGGTCATCTAGTAAACACTTGGTTGATCCTAGGCTGTTCTCGTTGGTTCTGTTGTGGCCGGCCGGGTACACAGCAAACTGTCTCCGACAGTCCTGAGCATTTTCAAGTCCAATTGCACTAGGCTGGCTGAGGATTTCAGGCTGTCTAGAGAAGAAGAACGGTCCAGGAAGTCCTGAAGGGGCAGACAGGCAATCTGGGCTTGGTCCTGGCTGGGCAGCGTGTGCTAGGAGCTTGCCCACACACTGCTGCTCATCTGCAGCACCCTGGAGCACCAGCTGGGCCTGGCCAGGCTCCTCACCGCACTACCAGGCCATCCCTGTCTGCTTCCGAGGACCCCGGGCCCACCAGGCGCCCCTGCAGGGCAGCCGGGCTCCACGTCAGCTTCTGGCTCTTGGACAAGGCGCACTGCAGGCTCTCGGTCTGGGGCACAGAAGCCGTCTCCAGAGAACAGACTCCATCCTCCACGTGCTGAGCTTGGAGTGCAATCCCTGAGTCTTTTTCTGGAGCGTTTCTAAGGCGTCTGTTTGAAGGCCCATCCTCCCTCATCCCCCCACGTCCTCCCTCGCCGCATCCCGCCGCATCCCCCCGCATCCTCCCGGATCCTCCCGCGGTCTGTGAGAACGGCCTTTAGTTGGCCTAGTTCTTCCTCGACTCTCCTGATCCCCTCCAGGGCAGGAGATGACTCGTCAGCCTGGAGAAGCTTCTTCCTCTAAGGCCTGCAGGGTGAGCCACTGTGTGTGGGCCTCCTCCTTGAACGCCTGCTCCTGCTGGAGGCTCACCCGCTCCCGGACCTCTGTGTAGAAGGAGGCTTTAAAATAAAATGTATTAGAACTCTAATCAAGTAATGCACATTCAGTACTTTAGAATTCTAGACCTATGCCTTTCAGTTATTAGTAATGAACACTAAGGAATATTAAACCTATCAGTATGGAGAAGTCCTCAAATGTGTTAGCGAAGTCATTGAAATAAAATAAAAGATGTATTAGATGTATTTTTAAAACCAAAAAATACAAAAATACATTAGATATATTTTTAAAACCAAAAATATAATATCTACAATTGTTGGAATGATTCAATAAACAATGGATTTCTAAAGACGTGAATTATATAAGATTTAGTTAGTCATTTGAACATATAACCATAATAAAAGTGTTTTGAGTAAGTAATGAAAACTTTAGTTTCTTAAATGTTTATTGACTACTTATTAAAATTAGTGTACACAAAGTATTATTTAGATTACCATAGAATGTGGTAAAAGGAAGAGAATTGACAATATGGAGATTACGCATTGGCCACCTTTGGAAAGTCATTTAATTTTCTTAACATTTTCATCCACAAATTGAGTGTAGAACCAGAAGTCCCATTTTTCAATTGTGGTTGAATCTTTATACTTCATTCTGTAGGACCTTCTTATCCTTTATTTTTACAGGAACAAAATTCAACTTTTTACCATGATATAATAGTTCTTCTGGGGGAGTCATCAAGACAGTAAACCAGGAAGCTACAGGGTTTTTCCCCTCCCATGGAGACACTAAGTCAACAGCAATATATGGGACAGAATGCCACTGTGAGAACCCTACAGCGTAATGGAGAAGCTACAGCGCCCATGCTATTGTTAACCAAGAAGGGATTCCAGCAAAAAATGGTAAATAAATAAATAAACAAATGCAATTGTCCATTTGGCATGCCCTTTACACTCCTCACCCCATGTGGGATACAGTAGAACAACTAGGAGGACACCTCACATACTGGAACTTCACCCTCAGGATGGAAAATGTGGACCATGCATTCAACATTCTGGCTTGTCTGGGAACCACCTAAGGGAATGGTTTTTGTCCTACCTGATATGGAAAATGGACTAGATCTGTGCCAAAATTTGGAAGCTGCTGAAAACCACGGTGAGCATCATGTTATAGTTACAGCTCTGTAGACAGACACAAGGGGGAGGAAGAGATCAGAAAAGGTTTGAGAAGTCCTAGAACCTCCAACCAGTGGATTGGTGAAGATCTTTCTCTGTAGGAAGCCAGTATGCAAACACACAGAGAGAGGATTGTTTTTTCAAATGTTCACATTTTAGCCAAAAAATAAAAATAAAAATTATAAGGTATTCAAAGAAACAGAGAAACATAGCCGAACTGAAGAAACAAAATAAAACTCCAGAAACCAACCCTAAAGAAATATAGATCTATAACCTGCCTGACAAAGAATCAAGAGTAATTGTCATAAAAAAATTTAATGAGCTAAAAGGCAACAAAAGCAAACAACTAAATGAAATCAGAAAAAAACAATGCATGAACAAAATGAGAATATCAACAAAGAGATGGAAATGCTAACAAAGAACCAAATAAAAATTCTGGACCAGAAAAATACAATAACGAAGGTTAAAATTTATTAGATGGGTTAAATAGGAAACTTGATCAGAAAGAAGAAAGAATCAAAACAGCTAGTGTTGATGGTGATGAGAAGAAATTGGGACCTTTGTGCACTGCTGATGTGATTGTAAAATGGTGCCATCATTATAGAAAACAGTATGAAGATTTCTTAAAAATTAAAAATAGAACTACCATATTGTCTTAGTCTGTTTTGTGCTGCTACAACAAAATACCTGAGAGTGGGTAATTTACAAAGAACAGAAATGTATTTTCACACAGTTCTAGAGTCTGGGAAGTCCAAGATCAAGGTGTCCACATATTTGGTTGTCTGGTGAGAGCTGCACTACCTGGAGGAAACACCGTATCCTCATGTGGTAGAAGATGGAAGGACAAGCTAGCCGAATGCTGTGTGTGCCACAGTGAGGCCTTTCTTTGGCACACCCACCTCTGTGACCATTCTCTGCCTGGGCCCTGAGGCTGTCCAAGACATCCTTTGAAACCTAGGTGGAAGCTCAGACTGAAGGCACATGCCATCACACCTGGCTAATTTTTGTACTTTTGGTAGAGACAGGGTTTCACCATGTTGCTCAGGCTGGTCTTGAACTCCTGAGTACAAGCAATCCACCCATATTGGACTCCCAAAGTGCTGGGATTACAGGCATGAGCCACCATGCCCAGCCAAAAAGATTTTAAAATGTGCAAAATATCACAAAGTTTGTAGGAGACAGAAATGACTTAACACAATAACTAATGCCATACTCTACCAAAAATACTACTCAAGAAAAAAAAAAAGAAAAAAGAAAGAAAAAAAGAAATCTAGGTGTAAGCATCCATGCCTCTACAGCTTGTCCATTCTGCGTACTGGCAGAATGAACACCACATTAACATGCCCAAGGTTTATAGCTTGTACTTTTGGAGTGACAGCCCAAGCCACATCTGAGCTAGCCTATCTCAGAGCTATGGCAGCTGAGAAGTACTGTGCCAAAATGTGAGGAATAGAGGCTGTCCTGGACAGAGACGCCCCAAGATCCCACAGATGCCCTGAGTTCTTCCCCTAACACTGTTCTGCCTCCAAGGCTTGGGGCTCTGGGCCTGTAGGGGGCATGGCAGCCTTAATGATCTCTAAAATGCCTTGATTTTATTGTCTTAATGAGTAGAACCTGACTTCCATTGTCTTAATGAATAGAACCTGACTTCCTTTTATCCCTACTAATACTGTTTGTCAAAAAGTTGCTTGGCCAGACTCTTAATTTTTCTCTCTTAAATACATTTTTTTAAATTCTTTACCAGGCCAGGCTACAAATTTTTAAGACCTTACATTCTACTTCTCTATCAATTATACATTTCATCTTTAAATTATTTCTTTCTTCTTCATTTTACTATAAGCAATTAAGAGAAACCATGTGGAATCCTGAACACTTTGGTTCTCATACATTTCTTCCACTAAATATCCTAGCTCATCACTCTTGAGGTCTGCCTTACACAAAGTCCTAGGATGCAGACACAATTCAGCCAAGTTCTTTGCCACATTATAACAAGGATGGCCTTTCCTCCTGTTTCCAATACCTTGTTCCTCATATCTGAGAACTCATCAAAATAATCTTTATAGTCATGGGCATATAAGTAATTACTAAGACAACTGAGGCCTTTTCTATAGCTCTTTCCTTCTGAGCCCTAACCAGAATTGCTCTTAATGTTCCATTTGTGGCAATTCAGGCATTTTCTAGTATTTACTTCAAAACTGTTCCAGCCTTTACCCATTAACTCAGTTCCAAAGCTGCCTCAATGTTTTCAAGTATTTGTTATAGTAACACCCAACTGTTGGTACCAATTTCTGTCTTAGTCCATTTTGCACTGCTACGACAAAGTACCTGAGACTGGGCAATGTAAAATGTTAAGAAGAGAAATTATGTTTCTCACAGTTCTGGGGACTAGGAAGTCCAAGATCAAAGTACCAGCAGGTTCAACAGTCTGGTGAAAGTTGCATCCCTAAGAATGGTGAAACATTGTGTCTTCACATGGCAAAAGGCAAAAGGGCAAGCTAGCCAAATACTGTATGAAACCTCATTTATAAAGGCTTTAATCCCATTCGAGAGGGAAGAACCCTCATAACCTGATCACCTCTTAAAAGATTCACATCTTAATACTATTACATTGGCAACACCTGAATTTTGGAGGGGACACATTCAAACCATAGCACATATGACCTAGCAATCCCAAGTCATTGTATGTATTCAAAAGAATTGAAAGTAGGATATCAAAAAGACATTTGAACACCCATGTTCATAGCAGCACTATTCACAATAGCCAAGAGGTAGAAGCAACCCCAATGACCATGGATAGATGAATGGATAAACAAAATGTGGTCTATTCATACAACAGAATATTATTCATTCTTAAAAGGGAAATAAATACACGGATGAACTTTGACGACATTATGCTAAGGAAAATAAGCCAGTCACAAAATACAAATACTGTATAATCCCACACATAAGTGGACTCTAACATAGTCAAATTCACAGAAACAACATAGAATGTTGGTCAGCAGCAGCTGGGAGGAGGGATGAAAGAGCAGATGTGGTTCAATGAGTATAGAGTTTGAGATTTGCAGACGAAAAAGTTGTGGAGGTTTGTTTCAGAACAGCAGAAATATACTTAACGCTACTGGAATGTACACTTAAAAATGGTGAAGATAAAAAATTTTATGTTTTCTCTTTTATGATAATAATAATGATAGTCTCTTTGTGAAGTATCTCTAATGTATTTTGCCAGTTTTAACCGAAAATCTTCCCATCCTCCAACTACACTGAGTGGCTGTTTGAAGACATTAACTCTTCCATGATTTCGTACACACTCTTTTCTCAACTTGAAGTGCTGTGATGTGTTTACTCACATTTTAAGTATTCTTCTTTCTGAACTAAAAGCCGTTAAGGAATCATATCAGAAGCAGGACAAGGAGTAGGGAAGAAAAACAAGAAGACAGGAAGAAACAGGTTCAGATGGTGCTACTGTCAAGTGTCAAGTACCCTCTTTGTTGCTGAAACTAAAACTTTTTAACTTAGTTTAATTACCCTTTCATAAGTTGACCTGTGGTTACAAATTAGCTACATTTTGCTACTCTTTCCTCCTTTCTTTTCTCAAATGTGCTTTCCTCTAACTACATTTAACTTCTCTCCTGAAAAAGCCATCTTTTTTCTCACACACCTTAGCAATGCTTTTAGATATGCTATGACACTACCCACTCCTTCACCTGAGTACTTCCTACTCAGATGTTAGTTTACATGTATTTGCCTTTATAAAGTCACATTCAACATACCATGTCTTTGGTTACATGGTGTTGCCATCGAGTTCTACATTGTTCTTGTAGTACTCAGGAATCTTTAATTACAGTGTTTAATATTGATTGGAATCGCCTATTTTTTGTGTTGAATAGTATCACACACTCTTAGAGCCTCAGTACTCAACAAAATGTGTTGAATTAATGAATAAATGAATAAATCAATAATCTCCTTGTGATCTGGGGAGGGAAAAGGAAAAAAAAAATCCCCAGACACATGCCTTCGGAGTAGAGATTGACAAGATGATGGGTTAATGACAGCAGAGTTAAGAGAGTGATTGAGGAGATTCTGCTTCCATTTAACATGTGGAATTTTACCAAAGAAAATTATTGCCACACTGACAAGAAAAAGTTGGGTATCTTATGAAATCATGATTATTTTAAGCCCATCAGAGAGCTGATGTCACAACATAACCAAATGAACTAAGAAAAATGACAGCCCCTACTAGAAAAATAAAAGGACATACAAGAGTTTCATCTTTGGCAGAGCTGACATAGAAGAAGAAAGTCACCATAGAAACAGGTGCAGTGGTCCTTCCTGATGTCTGGTTTCACTCTGTCTGATATCAGTTACCCAGGGTCCAGTACAATCAGATATTTTGAGAGAGAAAGACCACATTCACATACCTTTTTATTATATTATGTGAGTATAATTGTTCTATTTTATTAATTATTGTTAGTCTCTTATTGTGCCTAATTTATAAATTAAACTTTATTGTAGATATGCATATATAGAAAAAAAAACATAGTATATATAGGGTTCAGTACTGTCCAAGGTTTCAGGCATCCACTGAGCGTCTTGGAACATATCTCTCGAGGATAAGGTGGGACTACTTCAGAAAGAATGCAGCTGAACTTTTAACACATATTTAAAGGCCAATTGTAAGCTTACCTAACAGTTTAAAAGCCCTTGAATACACAGACAGGTGTCTGCAAGCTATGTCAATTGGCGTTCATGAGCCATTACTCAGTGCTCGTGAGAAAGACCGGATGTAGGGCGGTAAAAATTTAGAGAGACCTCTTTTTTTTTTTTTTTTTTGAGACGGAGTCTTGGAGTCTTGCTCTGTCACCCAGGCTGGAGTGCAGTGGCGCGATCTCTGCTCACTACAAGCTCTGCCTCCCAGGTTCATGCCATTCTCCTGCCTCAGCCTGCTGAGTAGCTGGGACTACAGGCATCCGCCACCACGCCTGGCTAATTTTTTGTATTTTTAGTAGAGACGGGGTTTCACCGTGTTAGCCAGGATGGTCTCCATCTCCTGACCTTGTGATCTGCCCGCCTCAGCCTCCCAAAGTGCTGGGATTACAGGTGTGAGCCACCACGCCCGGCCTAGAGAGACCTTTAAGACACATTGTACTGGTTCTAAGTCTAAGGATGGAATAAGAAATCCAAGGAAAACACTCTCACTGCCTGGTCTTCACTGTATGTATAGTGGCTGACATCTACCCCTGGAGAAGAAACTAGTGCTGAGAGACGTTCTCTGAAAGGCAGCTACAGACGGCTGCCTAGGCCTGAGGGTGAAGAAGGAAATGGAGAGGAACTCTCCCACACTCTAGGCCCTATGATAAATGTGAGGCAACCACTGTCTACCACTGGGAAATAGCTCTAGACAAGTAAAATGTTGCAGATTGCTTTTGTTCTTTTAACACCCACTAGTGGCTATGATAGAGTAACAAACACCAGATTTACTCTACCAACTTAATAACAAAACTGGTTAAAATATATAAAACCACTGTTTACAGACTTTTAGGGAGCCACAGCACAGAACTTTAATCTTTTGTAAGAGAGAAAATGAATGAGATGAGCCCTACGTTTGTCCCAACTTTACATTCTGAACCTTGGAGCAGGAAGGGAAATTCCAAACAGAGCACAGAATTCAAAGGGTCTGAGGTGGGTAGAAGCTGTAAGACGGACTTCAAGAGAAGAGGGAGCCATGCAGACAAAGGGCTCTAAAAAATCTTCTGAATATCCCCCAAGTCTTTGCAGACTAATAAGAAGTGTACATGAAGAGTGAAACTCCATGAGGTTAGGTAAAGAAGGCCTGTGGACCTGAGTCCTGAATGGTTTCCAGAATTTATACAGGACGGGGATTCCAGACAATCACAGTATGATGTTCTCTTGTCACTGATCACATTCACTAGTGACAACTAATTAGCACATCCTAGTAATAAAAAAAAAAAATCACTAAAGACCACACTAGATATGCCTTATGTAAGCTTAAAAGCAAGCCCAAAGAGGAATAAAATAAACCACAAATATCTCAGCTGTTGAGCAGAACAAAACTTAATATGCTTTACAGAAACAATCAAATTAATTCCAAGTAAGCTAACTGCAACCTACAATAAAGGACAAGGCCATGAACAGGAATACAAACATCACATACATCTAACATCACAAAAGTTAACAGTTACATTCAGTTGAAAATTCACAAACATGAAAAAAGCAAGGATATATGACAAATAGTGAGGACAGAATTCAATCTATTGAAACTTAACAGATGTTAGAAGTAGCAAACAAGGATATTAAAAGGTA
The DNA here is from genome assembly GCF_028878055.3 of Symphalangus syndactylus. Lineage (NCBI taxonomy): Eukaryota > Metazoa > Chordata > Mammalia > Primates > Hylobatidae > Symphalangus > Symphalangus syndactylus. Next base: position 135,048,750 of record NC_072428.2, on the reverse strand, counting down.
TTTAACTGTATTCCATATGTTCAAAAAGTTAAGCAAAGATATAAAAATGACCCAAATTGAACTTCTAGAGATGAAAGTCACAATGTGTGAGATAAAAACCACAACAAAAATACTAAATAGCATGGCAAAATATTAAACATTGCTGGTAAACAAATTTATGAACTTAAAGACATAGAAATAGCACAATCCAAAATAAAACACAAAGAGGATACAAAGCCCCAAAATAATAAACAGTATTAGTGGCTTTGAGACAACTTTAAATGACTACACACACACACACACACACACACACACACACACACATAAATGTATATTATAAATTGGAATAGTCAAAGAAGAGGACTGAGGAGAGACAAAAATATCTGAATAAAAAATTATTTTGTTAAGTTGAATGAATATTATGAACTCATAAATTCAAGAGGCTCAATGAACATGAAGAACAAGGAAATTCAAACACATAATGCCAAGACACTTCACAATCAAATTGGTTAGAAAACATTGATAAAGGTTAAAATGTTAAAGCAGCCATAGAAATGGAAAAGTTACATACAAAGCAACAAAATAAGAATGGTAGCAGCTTTTTGTTTCTGAACAATGCAAAAGACAAGACAGTAAACAATACCTTTAAAGCACTAACAGGAAAAAGAAAACTTGTCATCTGAGAATCTTATACCTGGAAAAAAGTAGCTTGCAACAATGAGGTGAAACCATGACTTGTTTAGAATACTAAAGAATGAAAGAATTTACCAACAGTGAATTCCTGTTGCACAAAAATGTTAAAGCCGGTTTACCTGGCAGAAAAAAAAATGATATTAAATGGTAACTTGTATCTACATAAAGAAATTAACATAGGTGATATTTTTCTTATTATTTAAATATCTCTAAAAGATAATCAACTGACTAAAACAAAATAATAATAGTGAATTGCTAGATGCATAACCTATGTAGAAGTAAAATGCATGGCAACATAGCACAAAGGCCAGGAGGGAAGAAATGGAAGTATACGACTACAGAATTCTTATATGTGAAGTGGTATAATTGCTATATTATCACTTGAGAGTAGACAAGGATAAGTTAAATCTGTAGAATATGAATCCTAAAGTAATTAATAAAATTAAAAACAGTTATATTGAACAAGCAAAGAAGATAAAATACAATCATTATAAACACAAGATTAATCCAGAAGAACTCACAAGAAGGCAGAAAAGAAGAAAAAAAAAACAGATAAGAAAAAATCAGGAAGATGGTAAATTTAAACCTAATCAATAATCATAATAAATATTAATTGTCCAAACACCCCAATTACAAGGAAGATATTATCAGGTTTGATTTAAAAAGCAACATCAACCTATATATTGCTTAAAAGAAACCCACTATAAATATGAGGCTCAAATAGGTTTAAGTAAATGGATTGAGGACTTAAGTTTCAGCATAAACATGTAGTGAGCTAAAAAAAGCTCACTATCCTTACGACAAAAGAAAAAAGATGGACATGCAGCAAATTAATGATCTTTCATGGACTCATTAAAGAGCTAATGTCATAGGACAAATGGCCATCCTGAAAAGAGACAGAAACCTCCAGGAAAACATAGAAGCCAAGCATTTGTTTATGAGGCAAAGAAGCTACTACAGGGTGCCATGTAAGTCAGTAGAAACTATAACGAAAAATTCTTAGGAATAGGTTGTCTAGAGTGAAAATATGAAACCCCCAGGGCCTGAAGCCTTGGGAAGTTCCTCTCCATTTTGCAGGATTTCTCTTCAGACTTTTATAGGCAGAATAGCAGAGAAACTGGAGAAAGGTCCCCCGTGGTACTTGTTGGGAAATGTAGAAAGCAATCACTGTAAGATCTGTCCAGACCTTTGTCCCTTTTGAAGCAAAAAGCTCAGTCTGCAGGGTAAAGGATACCACCTGAAAGCATAGGTAAAATTCCATATCAGCTAACAGAAGGCAGCTCTAACCAGCTTCAATATCCCTGTATCACCTAAGGTCACATAAAAGCTTTAATCTTCTGTTGAGAGTACTTCTAAAACAAAGGCTGAGAACCCTGGAGGATTTCCATTCCACCAGGAGAGGGGTGCTTGTGAAGACAGAACCCACAAGAGTCAGGCCAAATGTGCACTCTAAAGATGGAAATTTCATCAGAACACCCGTCCACCATGTTAACAAGCCTCCAGTACAGCTGGGAAAGCTACACAAAGGAAAGATCAAAAGCCAAGATTGCTAGAGTAATCTGGAGCTTCTAGTGACCACAGCAATAACATACTTCAAATGTAGCACTCCTCAGTAGGTCAATATAAATCTATATGCTAAAGGTCTATGTAACCTCATTATTTATTTCCCTATATTTGTGCAACCAAAAATAGCAAGGCATACAAAATGGCAAGAAAGTACAGTCTGAAAAGACAACACAATTATTGAAACAAGACTCAGATATGACACAGAATTGTAATTACACAACAGGGAACTTAACTGTGATTAATATATTAGAGGTGTTTATGGAAAAGGTAGACTACATGCAAGATTAGATAGGTAATTTCAGCAGAGAGATTGAAACTAAAAAGAATTAAATGGAAAAGATAGAAATATAGCCAATTTCTGTGGGATCAGTTGTAATGTCATTTCTGATTGTGTTTATTTGGATCTTCTCTTTTTCTTTGTTGTTGTTGTTAATCTAGCTAATGGTCTATCAATTTGCTTTATTCTTTTGAATAACAAACTCTTGGTTTTATTGATCTTTTATATGGACTTTTATATGGGTCTCAATTTTGTTCAGTTCTTCTCTGATTTCGGTTATTTCTTCTCTTCTACTTGCTTTGGGTTGGACTGTTCTGTTTTTTTCTAGATCCTCTAGTTGCAATGTTAGGTAATTAATTTGAGATGTTTCTAGACTCTTGATGAAGGCATTTAGCACTATAAATTTTCTTAACAGTGCCTTAGCTGTATCACAAAGGTTTTGGTAAATTTGTCTTTTTATTAATTTCAAAGAATTTTTTTATTTCTGCCTTAATTTTGTTGTTCACCATTGAATAAATTTCAGTTATGCAGAATTGAATCATTTAATTTCCATGTTTTTGTGTAGTTTTAAGAGTATTCTAAGTTTTGATTTCTATTTTTACTGTACTGTCATCCAAGAGAGTGCTTGATATGGTTTTGATTTTTTTAAATTTATTAAGATTTGCTTTACAGCAAAACATGTGGTTGAGCATAGAATATGTTGATGTATGGATGAGAAGACTGTATATTTTGTTGCTATTGGATACAGTATTTTGCAGATATGTATTGGGGTCTGAGTGGTCAAGTGTCAAGTTTAAACCCAGAATTTCTTTGTTAGTTTTCTTTCTCGATGATCTGTCTAATACTGACAGTGGAGTGTTAAATTCCCCCTATTATTGTATGGCTGTCTAAATCTTTTCATAGGTAAAGAAAAACTTGTTTTATAAATCTGGGTGGTGCTATGTTGGGTGCATGTATATTTAGAATAGTTAAGTCTTCTGGTTGAATTGAACCCTTTATCATTATGTAGTACCCTTCTTTGTCCTTCCCAATTGTTGTTCATTTAAAATCTATTTTATCTGATAAAATAATAACAACTCCTGCTCTTTTTTTGTTTTTCATTTGCTTGATAGAACTTCCTCCATCCCCTTTGTTTGAGCCTGTGAGTGTCATTACATGTGAGATGTGTCTCTTGATAACAGAAGTTAGGTCTTGCTTTTTTATTCAGCTTGCCACTCTATGTCTTTTTTGTTTGTTTGTTGCAGATGGAGTCTTGCTCTGTTGCCCAGGCTGGAGTACAGTGGCATGATCTCCGCTCACTGCAACCTCCGCCTCTTGGGTTCAAGCAATTCTCCTGCCTTGGCCTCCTGAGTAGCTGAGATTGCAGATGTGTGCAACCACATCTGGCTAATTTTTGTATTTTTAGGAGAGACGGGGTTTCGCCATGTTGGCCAGGCTGGTCTCAAACTCCTGATTTCAGGTAATCTGCCTGCCTCGGCCTCTCAAAGTGCTGGGATTACAGGTGTGAGCCACCATGCCTGGCCCACCCTGTGTCTTTTAAGTGGGGAGTTTAGACCATTTACATTCAGAATTAGTATTGATATGTGAGATTTTGATCCTCAGACAAGATTATGAACACCTCTATGCATACAAATTAGAAAATCTAGAGGAAATGGATTAATTTCTAGAAACATACAGCCTCCCAAGATTGAATCAGAAAGAAAGTGAAAACCTGAACAGACCAGTAACAAGTTCAGAAATTGAATCAGTAATAAAAAAAAAAATCTATCAACCAAAAAGACCCCAGAACCAGATGGATTTATTGACTAATTCTACCAGATGTACAAAAAAGTGATACCAATCCTATTGAGACTTTTCCAAAAAAATTGAGGGAGAGATGCTTCTATCTCATTCTATAAAGCCTGCATCATCCTGACACCAAAACCTGGCAGAGGCACAACAAAAAAGAAAACTTAACAACAATATCTCTGATAAATGTAGATGCAAAAATGCCCCCCAAAATACTAGCAATCCAAATCCAGCAGCATATCAAGAGTTAATTTCCCATGATCGAGTGGGCTTTTTTTTTTCTGGTATGCAAGGTTGGTCCAACATACTTTAATCAATAAGTGTGATTCATCACATAAACAGAATAAAAAACTATATGATCATTTTTATAGATACACAAAAAAAGCCTTCAGTAAAATTCAACATCTCTTCATGATAAAAATCCTCAACAGATTAGGCATTAAAGGAAAATACCCCCAAAATAATTAGAGCCATCTATGACAAACCCACAACCAATATCAGACTGAATGGGCAAAAGCTGGAATCATTTCCTCCGAGAACTAGAACAAGACAAGGATGCCTACTCTCATCACTCCTATTCAACATAGTACTGGAAGCCCTAGCAAGAGCAATCAGACAAGAGCAACAAAGACAAGGCATCCAAACAGAAAAAGAAGAAGTCAAACGATCTCTCTTTGATGACGATATGATTATATATATAGAAAATCCTAAAGACTCTGCCAAAGTCTCCTGGAATTTATGAATTCAGTAAAGTTTCAGGAAACAAAATCAATGTAAAAAAACATTAGCATTTTTATAAACCAACAACATTCTAGCTGAGAACAAAATTAATAACACAATCCCATTTACAATAGGCACAAAGAAAATGAAACACCTAGAAATTCATCTGACCAAGAAAGTGAAAGACCTCTGCAAGAAGAACTACAAAACACTGCTGAAAGAAACCAGAAATGACACAAATGAATGACAAAATATTCCATGCGCATGGACTGGAAAAATCAATATCATTAAAATGGCCATGCTTGCCAAAGCAATTTATAGATTCAACATTATTCCTATCAAAATACCAACATCCTTGATCACAGAATTAGAAAAATCTATTCTAAAATTCATTTGGAACCAAAAACAGCCTGAATAGCCAAAGCAATCCTAAGCAAAAGGAACAAAGCTGGAGGCATCACATTATCCATCTTCAAACTATACTGTAAGGCTACAGTAACCAAAACACCATGGTATTGGTATAAAAACAGATGCACAGTCCAGAGAAACAGAATAGTGAATCCAGAAATAAGCCTGTACACCTCTCACTATATATGAAAATTAACTCAAGATGGATTAAATATTTAAATATAAGAACTCAAAATATGAAAATCCAGAAGAAAAGCTAGGAAATAGCCTTCTCAACATAGGCTTTGGCAAAGAATTTATGGCTAAGTCCTCAAAGGCAATTGCAACAAAAACAAAAATTGACAATTGTGACCTAATTAAAGAGCCTCTGCACACAACAAAAAAATTACAAACAGAATAAACAGCCTACAGAATGGAGAAAACATTTGCAAACTATGCATCTAACAAAGATCTAATACTCAGAATCCACAAGGAATTTAAATCAACAAGCAAAATCAGAAAGTCCAATTAAAAATTGGACAAAGGGCCAAGTGCAGTGGCTCATGCCTGTAATCCCAGCACTTTCGGAGGCCAAGGCGGGCAGATCACGAGGTTAGGAGATCGAGACATCCTGGGCAACATGATGAAACCCTGTCTCTACTAAAAATACAAAAAATAAGCTGGGCATGGTGGCACGCACCTGTAGTCCTAGCTACTCAGGAGGCTGAGGCAGGAGAATTGCTCGAACCCAGGAGGCGGAGGCTGCAGTGAGCCAAGATCAAGCCACTGCACTCCAGCGTGGGCAACAGAGCGAGACTTTGTCTCATCTCAGAAACCAAAAAAAATGGACAAAGGACATGAACAGACACTTCTTCAAAGAAGACATCCAAGCAACCAACAAACCTGAAAAAATATTCACCATCTCTAATCATCAGAGAAATGCAAATCAAAACTACAATGTGAAATCATCCCACACCAGTCAGAATGATGATTATTAAAAAGTAAAAAAAAAAACAAATAAAAACAAAAAAAACCAGATGTTGATGAGGCTGGAGAGAAAAAGGAATGCTTATGCACTGTTGGTGGGAGTGTAAACTAATTCAGTCACTATTAAAAGCAGTTTGGAGATTTTTCAAAGAACTTAAAATAGTGCTACCATTCACCCCAACAGTCCCACTACTGGGTAGATACCCAAAGGAAAATAATTCATTCTATCAAAAAGACACATGCACCTACATGTTCACTGCAGTGTTATTCACAATAGCAAAGACATGTAATCAACCTAGGTGTCCATCAACAGTGAATTCCATAAAGAAAATCTGGTACATATACATAATGGAATACTATGTAGCCATAAAAATGAATGAAATCATGACCTTTGTACAAACATGGATAGAGCTGGAGGCCATTATCTTAAGTGAGCTGATGCAAGAACAGAAAACCAAATACCATATGTTTTCACTTACAAGTGGGAGCTAAATATTGAATACACATGAACACAAAGATGGACACAATGGACACAAGAGATCACTATTTGGGGTAGAGTGAATGGACTGAAGAAGAACCTGTTGGGTATTGTGCTTACTGCATGTGTGACAGGATTGCTGCGACCCCAAACCTCAATGTCATGCAATTTACCCAGGTAACAAACCTGCGTGTGTACCCTTTAATCTACAACAAAAGTTGAGACAATAAAAAAAAAAGAAGTACAGCCAATGTGCTCCATTTACCATCCTTATCTTTTGTCTTTTTTCCCTTCAATTCATCATTTACAGCACTGAATAAGTAATCACTCTTGATTAGCAACATGGCATAGCTCTACTCTGCCTAAGAAACTTCAAAGAGGTCCTGGTGCAGTGGCTCGCGCCTATAATCTTGGCACTTTGGGAGGCCAAGGCAGGTGGATTACTGAAGGTCAGGAGTTCAAGACTAGCCTGGCCAACATGGTGAAACCCAGTCTCTACTAAGAATACAAAATTAGCTGGGCATGGTGGCATGCGCCTGTAATCCCAGCTACTCGGGAAGCTGAGGCAGGAGAATCGCTTGAACCCAGGAGGCAGAGGTTGCAGTGAACTGAGACCGCTCCACTGCACTCCAGCCTGGACAAAAAGAGTGAAACTCTGCCTCAAAAAAAAAAAAAAAAAAAAAAAAAAAAAAAAAAAAAATCTTCAAGGAGAAGCTATACAACAAAAAATGGAGAGAAATAGAGCCAGACACATTTAGAATCAAATGACAGCTTTATCACTTCTGGGCTGTGACATCTAGGAAAATAATATAAACGCTTTCAGAGCCTCTGCTTTTTAATCTGAAAAGTGAGAATAATAAGCCTATTATGAGGATTAAAATAGATAATAACATAGTACTCTTCATACCACACATTAAGGGATGACTAAGTGGCAGCGCTATTGTCAATGCTATTAATTCATAATCTTTAGAATTTAAAGCCCTTCTTTGCTCACATTACTATTTTACAATCCTGATAGTATTTGTATTTTCCATTATTTCACATTTCATCCAGTCAAATAATGTTCCCTAATGACATTAAGATATTGAACTTTCTTGAGCCTCCCTGACTGTTCCAGTCCCATGATGTCTTCTTCTCGTGGTTCAGTAGCATTTGAGATCTGTACCGAGAATATAGCATTTACTATGTTGACATTTTGTCTTCTCCAATTAGCTCAAAGCATCTCAAGGACAACGTTTTCTTCTACATCTTTGGATGTTTCACTCTACCTGGTATTGTTTGAATTAATTTTACTTTTTATTCTCGCCAAATACTATAGCATATTCAAGATATTTAAAAAGTAGCTTTTCTGTGATACTTTAAATAAATTCTGTCTTTTTGAAATTTTCTTAGAATATCATACAATATTGACAATAATCCAATCACATAACTTGAAGTACATGAATTTTTATCTTACTATTTCTCAAGCTGTTTTCTTTGGAACTCCTAGGTATGAGCATATGTCAATGCAAATTGTATCACTTCCATTTTCATTTCCAAATGTTTACGTTTTATTGTGTTTATGTTTAAAATACCGTGTTAACAACAGAGTTCATATTTATAGAAAATCATATCAAAACAATATGACCCAGACTTGAGTAAAAATTAAGGACTTTCCTAAATGCAGTAAATAGAATGCGTTCCTTCAGAAACACATAAAAGAAACTACAGTCGTGTTTTATGATAAGCACTGTGAGTTTTACGGAAATTATCAAAAAATTCAAAATGACAAATGTAATTCAACAGAAAGTGAATACCTTGTCTATATTTTAATCACACTAAGGAGAGCAGATTGACAAACAATACTCAACAGTTATGATAATGTCCTTGGAGCTGAAAGTAAGAGGTAAACCTACTAAAACTTGATAGTAATAAATAAAACTGGACACAATGCCATCAGATTATACAATTATATCTAGTTTTTCAATGACATCTCTCAATTATTAATCTGAGTCCAGTTTGCGTTACATTTTAAGATGTGTTTGCAGATTTTCAGGAATAAGTTTCAGGACTTCAGGTGAAGAGTAGTCTGTAGTTTCCTTGCTGCTATAATCTTTGTGCTCATTTCTCTGTCACCTCATATGCCTGAAATAGCCTTGTGTTCCTACTCCCCTCAAAGTACGTTAACTGGTCTCTTCTGAAAATTCAAGTTGTTGATTTGATTAATAGAGAGCATCTTTCTACACAATGAGCTTCTTGAGGCAAGGAACTTGCGCTACTCCTCAAATGCACAGAAAGAATATCCCTTTAGTAAATATTCAATAAATTAACTATAAATTCTAAAAGAGACCAACACATCTTTATTGCTCAAATGAAGAAACTGAGGATATTGGACAATAAAGTAATTGCTCAAGCTCACAGATAGTTGATGACAAAAATGGGACTAAAAACCTGTTATTCTAATTTCTATCCTAATATGTGTTCAAAAATTCTATCCTGCAGCATTTTTTTTTGCATAAATTTTCTTAATAATCAATGGGAAACCATCCTTCAATAGATAGTGACATATGAGGGTATTGACCTCATTTGGAAACAAACAAAAATAAAAGTACTATTAATCCCTGGTGAAATCAGATCCATTTTCTTCTCCCAAAGCAGCCCTGACTTGAGGGAGGAGGGAGTGGGGAGGATACATTTTTAAAGAGATCATATTTGCTTTGGAAGGAATCCATCAGAATGTTTAAAACACTCGACCCCATGCAGGGATTATATTAGTTCAAATATCCAACTTTTAATATAATAAATAAAAGAAAAAGAGCAAGCTCTGATGCTGATTATTCCCGTATTCTAGTAATTGTTCCAGTTAACTGTTGGATGTTTTTGAATATAGTTACAACATCAAGCTATAAATATATGACTTCATCTTTCCTGTAGTAAAGAATTGTTTATAAATCTGCTGGAGACAGCAAATACTGTTATATCTCAAAGGCATGCTCTTTCTCTTTTGGGGTATATAGAATTTTTGAAGGTTCAGAGTCAAAGAGTCTTGAAAAACTGAGGATAATCTATAGGTAAAGGCAAGAGCAAATATAACTGATGTAATAGAAAGAGTTTCTGCTTGCTCATTTTAGCCCTCTTTCCTAACAGCTCTACCCTTAGATTTTACATATTCTCTTCCATCCTACATCTTATGGTCAGTTTTTTCATATTTTCCATTCCAGAACACTCAATTTCCTTGCATTTTATCCTGTTAACCTACCAGCTGTTTTTACTGCTGCCATATCCAAATGCTGTGGACAGCTAGAAAAGTTAGATAAGACAAGAGTGCAGCAACCATCATAATATTCTGATAAACTCCACCACAAATTAATTTCAATCACTGTATCTCTGCAGTCCCCTGGTTCCTTTATACACCTGTCTTCTAAAGCTGACTCTGAGAGGGATTCTTCTTCCAGTGATTTATTAAATGCAATGCCCTCAGAGAAAGAAGAGAGAAAGAAGTGAGAAACAGGATGAGGAAGAGGAAAAACATCCAACAAGAATGCGTTTCCACCTTCAGGCTAGCTGAAGTCTAGATCCCACGGCAAAGCTCTGGATCATTAACTGCACCCACAGAGTTGGTTCCACCTTGAGTGAAGAAATAGCACAATCTGATTTTCTTTGTTAGCCTCCAGGCTTATGCTGAAATTATCTCATCAAAGATCAACTATCTAAGAACAAAACTCAATGACATTTTCTCAGTTTAAAATCTCCAATATGGCACTTAACAGCACCGAGTAGCTCCTTTTCAAATTCCTCCTCTTGGGCAAAATGATATGAACAAAATTGTGTATTGTCTTGACTTAGAGAATAATTATGGAAAAACAGTATTTTTTATTTACTTTTTAAATACAATCTTCTCTTCTCAAATACTTCTATAGTCTGCAGAATAGAGACCACCCTGACACTTCTTCTTCTTTTTTTTTTTTTTTTTTTTGAGACAGAGTCTTGCTCTGTTGCCCAGGCTAGAGTGCAGCAGCGCGATCTCAGCTCACTGCAAGCTCCGACTCCCAGGTTCACACCATTCTCCTGCCTTATCCTTAATGTCAGCAGAAATTTGTGATGCTGGGAATAAAAACTCAGCACGTATCTGTGACGACACAAAACGTTTCTTAATAGATTCAACACAAACAGGATAAGAGGCATATGCTGCTTAGCTTTTCCACTGGTTTTGCAAACTATTACATAGGAACTGTTTTCTGTCCTTAAAATAATCCCCATTTAAATACTTATTTAAATGGAAATTCCCTAGGAAAATCACAAGGTACAAACTATGGGAAGACAAGAGATATACATACCTCTTGCGTATCTCATCAATTAATATATCCAGTATCAATAGTGATAGAATACTTGGCTACTGATAAAACACAAGAATAAGCCAGAAAGAAGAGAGGCTTGGTAACACATATATGCAAAAATACCTATATATTTACATACGTTTGCATACTGCACATGTACACACCTTCCAGAGCCTAGTGCACATTTTCCCATATAGACGGCATCCAATAAATATTGGAATAAATGTGGAAGAGAAAAAGGAAATGGATAGGGAAGAAGGAAAGGGAAGCAGGAAGGATAGAAGAAAGGAAGGAAGGAAAGAAGGAAGGAAATGAAGGAAGGAAGGAAGAGAGGGAGGGAGGGGAGGGAAAAGGTGAGCTTATTTTCTCTACAATTCTAAAATATGTTTGGCTAATTATAAATTTCCTTATGAAAGTCCCACAAGAAACAAAGTCAACTGCCTTTTAAAGTTTCCCTTACAGGAGTTAAATATTACCTATAGTTGGATTGTTATATTTAAAATTTTTGTCAAAAAATGTTAATTTTTCTTATAAAGGTATCATCCTTTCATCCACACCTTAGGATTTGATGATAGGTTGTAGGTAGTTGTAGGTTGTTGATAGGATTTGTAGATAGGTTCTTCTCACTTTGACTGAAAATTAAAAATAAATTAGCCCTAGAAATGATGCCTTAAAAGTAAGGTTTGGAAAAACTAGCTTCAGCCTCTTTTAACACCCTCATTTGTGCTGGATTATTTACGAATACCTCAGACTTGACAATGATATTTAAGGTAGATCTCAGTTTACCAACATCGTCATATCTTTTGCCAACTCCTGGGTAAGAAAACTATTTCTTCTTGTGGCTTAAACTTAACAAATCCTCCATAGAAGTCACTTGAGGGATAAATGGACTCTCATAATACCATTCTTACCCACTGACTTTTATGGTCATAACTGTATTTAAAAGTCAACATGGCTGTCACTGATCCATCTTGGCATTCTGGCTGATCCTCCATATAGTCAATCTTGCTGCTTTAAACCATCAGTATCTGTAAGTGCAAGTATGTCAAGCAATAGGAATGGGGAGTTCAGCATTTCACTGGCTGTCTAAATCAGTCATTTTTGAACATGAATAAGTCATGCTTAAATGGATGGCTTCAGCCTACGTTAGGAAGCACTTGTGTGAGGAGAAGGTTGAAAAATAGAATAAATTCAGGTTTAGGGAAGCCACATTGCATTCTCCTTCAGCCAGTCTCATTTTTTTCTTCTACCAAAATGATAGATATACAATCGTTTTAATACAAATCCTGCTTAAGTCTTCTGAAACGGATTTAATAGAACAGCTTGTGATATTCCAGCAGAGAAGTCATTAAGGAAATGCAAGATTCTGAAATCAGAATAATGTTGCTGCCTTTCAGAACACAAGATGATCGACGGGAAGCTCTTGCTGTGCCTGTTTACCAGCAGGCAGGTGTATTTCATTCTCTTGATCCCTTAAAGAACAGCTGAAGGATTTTTTTTTCAGCATTAACTCCTCCCTTTCCAGTTCCACCGTCAATCTGTAATTTATTTCAGGAAGTGTTTTTGCTGGGCATCTGTCACTGTATTTCATTGGTTTCTTTTGAAGGTCACACTTTTGTATTTGTCTTATAGGCAGAGTTGACATTTTGCCAAGAGGGATGGGTTATGTGCTGAGGGATCAACCTACATGTCTTCAGTTTCACATTCTCCAAAGCCTCTGTCATATTTCATCGCACATAATACAGGAACACTTTACTGCCCCAAAAGAAACTTTAACCATCAGGAACATAGCTGAGGAATTAAAATTATGAGAAAAACAAGACTTCTATGCCGTAATATATGTCCTAAACTAATATAGGTAATGTTTACAGATATTTCCAAAATTCTCAATGTTCTCTTCCTCATATAAGTCTAGTTATATAATTTCCCATTTCATATTATATTAGATACATCAAACTATACAGCCTGTGAAAGTCAGGAACTGTACAGGAAGAAAAGTTGGAGACATTTAAATTGGAAAAAGTGTAATTACCTAGCAATAGGGGGAAAACTAAATGAAGTTCACAAATTACATAATCTCCATGTACTAGAATACAATACAGCAAACAAACTGCATGATCTAGAGCAGAAGTCAGCAAACTTCTGCAGTAAAAGATCAAATAGTAAATATTTCAGGCTATGTGGGCCATACAGTTTCTGTCACAATAACTCAGTTCTGCTACTGTAGCATGAAAGAAGTCATAGACAATCCATAAACCAAGCCATGTTCCATGGCTAATCTCCCAATAAAACTTTATTTAAAATATCAGGAAGCAATCTCAATTTGGCCTGCAGGTTTACTAACCTGCAGTAAGCCTCTGGTTTACTAACCCCTATGAAGAATTAGTGAATAAATACAAACAAGTTTCAAAACATAATTGGGAATGAAAAAAGCAAGTTCCAGAATGATATATACAGAGTGACATATTAAAGTATGAAAAGATGAAATACTTTCATATATGATATTTATGGATCCACACACTCATCCTAAAGGCATAAGGGCATGAAAAAGTGATAAACACCATATTCAGAATAGTGATTAACTCTGGAGGAAAAGCTTAAGAAATAGAAGAAAAAAGGAGGGTCAGTAACTTCATCTGTAATGATTTTTTTTTCTTAAACTCTGTTGACTGCAAAGTTGTTCATTATATTAATCTCTATACATTTTTATACACCTAAAATATTTTATAATCATAAAAAATAGGCATTTTAACTCATGTAACATAACATGCTTGGGCAATTTAATAGGTTTAAAATGAACTATACAACTTAGTATTTCAGAGCTTATTAACATTTTGCATGAAAAAAATGATGCACATATTAATAATTATAAACTCGAAATGAAAATGCAAACATTTAGTTCAGTACAGACTTTAGTTGTGGAATCCAAAAGTATTTTACACATATTTCAGAGAGAAAAATATAATGTTAACACATTGAGCTAAAATGTTTTGATGATTATAGTACTCTGTTATTATAATCTCTTCTGTGAAACGTCTTATCTTTGATTTGCCTAATAAAGAGCCTTATTATCTTCCAGTTTTTTAATCCAGTCCATGTTATTTTAAAATATACATATATTTGTATTCTGATATGCCCTCAAGATTTCCTTCCTTGACTACTCTATAAAAGTGACTTCTTCCCTCACTGCCTTATATTAAAGTGACTATCTAAAAAGTAGCATTGTGCAGGCTCACTTAAGTGTCTTCTTTAACAGATGTTTTAAGGTTTTAATCAAAAAAGCTGTTAATTGACAAGTCAAGGGATTTGTGAAAGTTATTCGGTGTTACTTGCCTCAATAGTATCTTAAATACCATTACCAGGTAACAATCAGTAACCAAGCATTATTAAGGATGATACGTACGGAAGAAATATTTTCTTCTAAACATGCAAGTTTAAGAATTGTTCTCGAAGGTATAAAATTTCTTTCCAGTTACTGGGAACTATAATAACAAACTTACAGAGGTTATGTCCTTATAGGAAAACAATAAACTACTTTTCATACACGTATATTTTAACTATAGTAATCAAAAAAGTGTAGTTAAAAATCTGAATTTCTGAAAAGGCAATTGCCAATGCACGCATATTCCATTATTCTGTCAGTTGAGAATCTAGAAGCAAACAACAACCTAATAGCAATAAGCACACCTAGCACCTAGACTTTAGTTCTAATTCCATTCTCCAATTTTAAAATAATAAAAAATTTAAAAAAATGTAAAACTAGAGTTCAATTCCTTAGAGAAAGAGCTGAATCTAGAACTGGGGCAGGAAGTATACCAGATAATCTTGAAGCATTTTACAGTGCCAGGAAGAAAGGAAGTAGATGCACAATGCACACACACACACCCCACCCACCCACCCACACACAGTTATGGAGGCATGTCGAAGGGACAGAGAAACCAAATGAAATAGCTGTCAAGAGCCAAAGATGGAGCAATTGAAGTGACAAAGTAAGTAAAATAGTATTAGATTGTCCCAACAGAGAAAATAAATACTCAGGGGTCTGCATTAATATTAAAATAATTAAGTTAGTAAACGGGAGAAAAAGGACAAATTTCCCATGCAAAAGAATTCCAAATAATTTATGTAGATACTCCCCTCTCAATGAGTTGGAGCATCACTCCCCACTCTTTAATTCTGGGCTACTTATGATAACTTTGTTCCAAAAAATACAAATTGCAAAAAGAGAAGAGTAACTTTGTGGTAGAGAAACCTGGCAAACTCTCCCTCAATCAGTTGATCAAGGTTAACATCAACCATGACAAGTCGTGTTGATACCATGTACTCGATATGATGTGGTTACAATGGCACTTTAATTTTGTTGTCTTTCTCTCAAGAACACGATCCCCCCTTGTAATCATGAGAAAAACATCCAAGAAATCTAAAATAAATAACATAGAACAAAACAACTGACCAACGTTCCTGAAAACTGTCAGTCATCAAAACCTAGGAAAATTCAGAGAAACTGCAAGAGTGAAGATGATCCAAAGGATACATGGGGACTAAATATAACATCACCTTCGATGGGATTCTAGAACAGATCAAGGACATTAGGTAGAAACTAAGGAAACCTGAATGGCCTATGGACTTAATGGTTTATCAGTAATGACTCTTTAATTTTAACAAATGTGCAATACTAATGTAAGACGTTAGAAATAGGAGAAGCTGGGCATGGAGCATACGATAACTCTCAGAACTACCTTCACAATTTCTTCTATAAATCCAAAACTTCTCTAAAGTAAAAAGTTTATTTTTTAAAAAAGGGAAACTGTGAAAAAAGTTTATTTTTGTGATTTAAACATGAAATATTATTTATTGTACATATGTAATTTAGCTGTGTTGAAGCAAATCTCCCTATGTATCTTACCCTCCTTTATTTTTGCCATAGCATTTATCATCACCTGACATACAGCCTACTTATTACTTGGGAATAAGAAATATGGAGGCAGGGTTTCTGTGTGTTTTGTTTAGTCCTATATCTCCTTCATTTTATCAGTTAGCTATCATTGATTAACAATCCACACCAAAAGTTGTTTTAAACGGCAGCCATTTTTACTTCTCATGTGTCTGTGGGTCGATAGGCAGTTCTGCTGATCTGTGCTAGGTTTGGCTGATCACTACGGGGTTCATTCATTTGTCTTTGGTTAGCTAACTGCTGAGCTGGAGACTAGCTAGTCTAAAGTGGCCTTAGCTGAAATGATACATTAAGCATTAAAGATTTTTGTATGGATTTGTATTTTTACTTCCTTGGCATCCCCTTAGCCATGCTATCAATGTCTGTCCCATACTCCTGTTAAGCTTGTTTTTTTCTAGTCCTCCTTAACCACTTATTTTCTATGAGAGACATAAGAAAAAAAAGAGATCACTGTGTCTCAGAGCTGTTTCTATATGTTAACGGCTTATGTTTTTTATTACATTGGAGTTACAGCATGTGTGTAGACTTTAAATGTAAATACACAAATAAATATGTGAAAAAATGCATCTCACGTTAATATAGTTTGGATGTTTTTCCCCTCCCAATCTCATGTTGTGATGTAATCCCCAGTGCTGGAAGTGGGGCCTGGTGGGAGGTGTTTGGGTCATGGGAGCGGATTCCTCATGAATGGCCTTGGTGCTCTCCCTGTGGTAATGAGTTCACAAGAGATCCGATGTTTAAAAGACCCTGGCACCTCTGCCTCTCTTTCTTGCTCCATGTGATATGACGGCTCCCCTTTCTGCCATGATTGTTTCTTGAGGCTTCCCCATAAGCAGATGTTGGCACCATGCTTTGTGTATAGCCTGCAGAACTGTGAGCCAAATAAACCTCTTTTCTTTATAAATTACCCAACTTCAGGTATTTCTTTATGGCAATGCAGACAGACTAATACACGCATTCCCACAGCAGATCAGCCTACATGTGTTCTCACAGTAGTGGCAAGATGCTGAACAAGGAAACAGAAACGTACAAGCATTTTTTTAAGCCTGTACCAACATCAACTTTGCAGGTGTTTGATTGGCCAGATCAAGTCACATGGCTGTGGAGTTATAATAAAAGAAAAAGGGTCAGGCTGACAGGAGGAGGGGAAGGCACAAAGAAAAAGCAGATAAGCTATGTCTGTCTGCCTTTCTTCATCGTCCAGGACATGTAGCCCTCCTGCACTCAACTCATCACCAACCACCTGCAAGTTAGCTCACTGCAACCTTGGTGTTATCAGCACTGCACAAAGCCCTCTTCAGCACACAGCCCAAGCACCATTCTGCCTTTCCAGATTAATTTTAGAATAAGTTTGTCAATTCTCAGTAATTAGTTTTGATTGATATTGTACTGAATCTATAGATTTGGAGGAGAACTGACATCTTTACAATATTACAATCTATGAGCAGAGATTATCACCTCATTTATTTAATTCCTCTTAATAAAGTTTTGTAGTTTTCTGTGTAGAGACTTTTCACAGCTTTCATTCAGTTTCTTCCTAGGAATTTGATGTTTGTTGATGCTGTTATTTGTCAAATCTTATTAAATTTTATTGTCTATTGCTGTCTGCTAGTGTAATATATTTTAAAGTTTATTTTAAAATGTATTCTTATATATTGGTTTACATCCAGCATACATAAATTCATTTTTTAATTTTAATTGTGCATTCATAGATTATTTTGAATGTTTTAAGTACACAACTATATGACCTGTGAATAATGATACTGTTTTTCCCTTTAAAATAGATAGGTATTTGACCCAGACTCAATTTTGTCTTTTTTCCCTCTGGCAACAATGGCCTTCTGGTAATCTTTCATTCATTGTCATCATTATTCAATTCATATTTAATCAAGAATTCTTGCTAGTTATTCTGAAATGTCTTCTACATGCATTCCTTCCTTTCCATTCCATAGTCGCTGCTACTCTGTTTCTAACCAATACTTTCATGTATCAGTATAATAGTTTCCTAATCATTCCTTCTACATCATCTCTACTTTTTTTCACTTGTGATTGACCGATTCATTAAATTATCCTCTAATATATCATACCAACCACTGCTTCTTTGCCCAGTATTTTACTGATTCTTTGCTCAACGAAAAGTCCAAATTTCTCAACCTAGTGTTTAAAGCCTTAAAAATATAATCTAAACCTAAGATTGCATTCTTTCACCTTTAAATCGTGCATCAGGTCAAACTATTTACTTAATTCATATCTTCAAAATCCTGAATTTCCCCTTTTATAAAACATGATCCCCATTATCTCCCTCTACTTAATATCTATATTTCCTTTTTTCTTACAAAAGCTTTCCACCTTTTTTAATGCTTATAAAAATTCTTATCCATCCATTTCACATGGAACTTAATTAGGCACTGCTTTTTAATCTTACTTGATGTTTCTCTTCAACTAATACTGTAGCTTTTATGTCTCTTGCTTTCCCAACGCCAACTATAAGATCCTATGACCCAGGATTCAGCAAACACTTAATGCCTACTATGTTTCAGGCATTATGGAGACCAGGTACCTATTTTGATCACAAATACTAACAGCAAGGCAAATAACAAACAAAAAAATATCTAAATAAGACATTTCCAAATTTTGATAAAGACTATAAGAAAAATAAACAACAGGATGTGATACAGAAGAGTGGGAGAAGTCAACTTTGTGGTCACTAAAAAAGGGATCTCTTAAGAGGTGGTATTGGTATATGTGTTAAGAAAAAAATGATAAATAAGAGCCAACCATAATATGAGGTGAGGGAGGAGCATTCCAAGCAATAAAGAATGGCAATTGCAAAGGCTCTGAGGTAGGAAAGGTTTTGTTTGCTGAATAATCAGAATGGAGAACAGATTGTCTGGAGACTGTTGGAGATGATGAGCCATATGAGACAAAAATTGGAGAAGGATACAGGCCTATTAACATGCTCGAAAGAGATTGAAAATGTCTGAATTTTTCCTAAGAGAAATGAGAAGCCAATAAATTGATACAAAACAAGGGAGCAACATGCTTTCTTCTGCTGTTATGTATGACCACTGTGGTTGGTATGTGAAGAATGGATTTGGGAAGGGCTAGAAGAGAAGCAGGAAGATAAGATTTGAGGCTATTTTCATTTTTCCAGGTAAGAGATAATCCTAGCTGGATTTGGATGGAGGCAGTGAAAATAGAGATGAGTAGATGGATTTGAGAAATGGTTTTAAGGTATAAAGAATTGGATACCAGTTGATGAAAGAGTCATTTGTAGTGAAATTACAGAAGACTTGGACAAGTTTGTGATGGGATGTTGTGGTTCCATTTTTTTTACAAGACTAAACTATTAAAACTCCCTATTGGTAGTTGACTATAAGTTGATAATAAAAGATTTAAATTATCAGTAATAGAAGGTATTTAAGGCTGGGAGACAAGATATCAGCTCGGAGATCAAGTAGTTAGAAGAGAAGAGGGACTAGGACTGGCCCTAAAACATCCCAAATTATAAAGGTCTGATAATTTGCGTATGTTGAACCAGCCTTGCACATAAACAGAACCAAAGACAAAAACCACATGATTATCTCAACAGATGCAGAAAAGACCTTTGACAAAATTCAACAGCGCTTCATGCTAAAAACTCTCAATAAATTAGGTATTGATGGGCCATATCTCAAAATAATAAGAGCTATTTATGACAAACCCACAGCTAATATCATACTGAATGGGCAAACACTGGAAGCATTCCCTTTGAAAACTGGCACAAGACAGGGATGCCCTCTCTCACCACTCCTGTTCAATATAGTGTTGGAAGTTCTGGCCAGGGCAATCAGGCAGGAGAAGGAAATAAAGATATTCAATTAGGAAAAGAGGAAGTCAAATTGTCCCTGTTTGCAGATGACATGATTGTATATGTAGAAAACCCCATCCTCTCAGCCCAAAATCTTCTTAAGCTGATAAGCAACTTCAGCAAAGTCTTAGGATACAAAATCAGTGTGCAAAAATCACAAGCATTGTTATACACCAATAATAGACAAACAGGGCGCCAAATCATGAGGGAACTCCCATTCACAATTGCTTCAAAGAGAATAAAACACCTGGGAATCCAGCTTACAAGGGATGTGAAGGACCTCTTCAAGGAAAACTACAAACCACTGCTCAACGAAATAAAAGAGGACACAAACAAATGGAGGAACAGTCCATGCTCATGGATAGGAAGAATCAATATTGTGAAAATGGCCATGCTGCCCAAGGTAATTTATAGATTCAATGCCATTCCCATCAAGCTACCAATGACTTTCTTCACAGAATTGGAAAAACTACTTAAAAGTTCATATGGAACCAAAAAAGAGCCTGCATTGCCAAGACAATCCTAAGCCAAAAGAACAAAGCTGGAGGCATCATGCTACCTGACTTCAAACTATACTACAAGGCTACAGTAACTAAAACAGCATGGTATTGGTACCAAAGCAGAGATATAGACCAATAGAACAGAACAGAGCCCTCAGAAATAATACCACACATCTACAACCATCTGATCTTTGACAAACCTGACAAAACAAGAAATGAGGAAAGGATTCCCCATTTAATAAATGGTGCTGGGAAAACTGGCTAGCCATATGTAGAAAGCTGAAACTGGATCCCTTCCTTACACCTTATACAAAAATTAATTCAAGACAGATTTAAGACTTAAATGTTAGACCTAAAACCATAAAAACCCTAGAAGAAAACCTAGGCAATATCATTCAGGACATAGGCATGGGCAAGGACTTCATGTCTAAAACACCAAAAGCAATGGCAACAAAAGCCAAAATTGACAAATGTGATCTAATTAAACTAAAGAGCTTCTGCACAGCAAAAGAAACTACCATCAGAGTGAACAGGCAACCTACAGAACAGGAGAAAATTTTTGCAATCCACTCATCTGACAAAGGGCTAACATCCACAATCTACAAATAACTCAAACAAATTTACAAGAAAAAAACAACCCCATCGAAAAGTGGGCAAAGGATATGAACAGACACTTCTCAAAAGAAGACATTTATGCAGCCAAAAGACACATGAAAAAATGCTCATCATCACTGGACATCAGAGAAACGCAAATCAAAACCACAAGGAGATATCATCTCACACCAGTTAGAATGGCCATCATTAAAAAGTCAGGAAACAACAGGTGCTGGAGAGGATGTGGAGAAATAGGAACACTTTTACACTGTTGGTGGGATTGTAAACTAGTTCAACCATTGTGGAAGACAGTAGCAATTCCTCAAGGATCTAGAACTAGAAATACCATTTGACACAGCCATCCCATTACTGGGTTTATACCCAAAGGATTACAAATCATGCTGCTATAAAGACACATGCACACGTATGTTTATTGTGGCACTATTCACAAAAGCAAAGACTTGGAACCAACCCAAATGTCCATCAATCATAGACTGGATTAAGAAAATGTGGCACAAATACACCATGGAATATTATGATGCCATAAAAAGGATGAGTTCATGTCCTTTGTAGGGACATGGATGAAGCTAGAAACCATCATTCTCAGCAAACTATCGCAAGGACAAAAAACCAAACACTGCATTTTCTCACTCATAGGTGGGAATTGAACAATGAGAACACTTGGACACAGAAAGGGGAACATCACACACCGGGGCCTGTCATGGGGTAGGAGGAGTGGGGAGGGATAGCATTAGGAGATGTACCTAATGTAAATGACAAGTTAATGGGTACAGCACACCAACATGGTGCATGTATACATATGTAACAAACCTGCACGTTGTGCACATGTACCCTAGAACTTAAAGTATGATAAAAAAATAGATATCTAAAGGAGGTGATGGGGATAGATGCACTGAATAAAAGCACTGATTTGAAGTGCTTTCCATAAAGAAAAAAAAAAAAGAAAATGGCACATATACACCATGGAATACTATGCAGCCATAAAAAAGGATGAGTTCATGTCCTTTGCAGGGACATGGATGAAGCTGGAAACCATCATTCTCAGCAAGCTAACACAAGAACAGAAAACCAAACACAACATGTTCTCACT
Source organism: Symphalangus syndactylus (assembly GCF_028878055.3). NCBI lineage: Eukaryota > Metazoa > Chordata > Mammalia > Primates > Hylobatidae > Symphalangus > Symphalangus syndactylus. The sequence goes on along the minus strand of NC_072428.2, from coordinate 135,026,550 downwards.
CATAAGTGGGAGTTGAACAAAGAGAACACATGGACACAGGGGAACATCACATATAGGGGCCTGTCGGGGTAGGGGACTAAGGGAGGGATAGCATTAGGAGAAATACCTAATGTAGATGATGGGTTGATGGGTGCAACAAACCACCATAGCACGTGTATACCTATGTAACAAACCTGCACGTTCTGCACATGTACCCCAGAACTTAAAGTATAATAATCAACAGTGGCTTAAAAGGAAAAAAAAAAGAAAAAAGGTCTGATATGAGAGTGGCCAAGAAACAACACTGAGAAGGATCAGCCAATAAGGCATGAGGGAAGCGAAGTGAGTGCAGTATCACAAGAGCCAGTACAAAGAGTCTGGATGTATACGTATGTAAAAAAAATCTGCACATTCTACAGATGTATCCTGGAACTTAAAGTTTAAAAAATAATAAACAACAAACTAAAAATAAAGAGTGTTGAAAGAAAGAAGAAATAGTGGGCTGGGTTGGATATTCCTGAGAAGCTAATAAAATAAGAAAAGGATTCCCATAGATTTTGGCAACATGAAAAAAAAAGTGATGATTTTATTCAAGTATATTTGAATCATTAGAATGGAAGTCAAATTGGATGGACTTAAGAGATGTGAGAAGTGGAAGACAGTGAAGACAGAACACAGTTTTAAGAGATTTTTCTATTAAAAAATGGAAAAATATGTGGTGTTAGCTGAAGGGTTATGTGGAGTCAAAGGACATTTGAGGTTTTGTTTTTTCTTTTGGAGTGGTTTTTATTTATTTTAAGATGGATGGTTTGAGAGCACTTGTGTATGCTGATAGGCGTGAAATGGTTGAGCAGGCAGGACTCATGATATATGAGAGAGAACTCACAAGTGAAAAAGTGATGTTTTAAAATACTGCTGAACTGATCTGACCCTGTGCCTTCAGGCTCATAAATAGAGCACACTTCTTATTGTCCGTATTAGCAAAGAACTGGGTCAGCACAGATTGATAAAACTTGGCATAGCACCAATCCCCATGCTGACCATGAATCTCAGTCTTCTCACTTTTCCTTCACCTACTAATTTATTTTACATCCATAGCTGTTAAAAAGTTATAAAATATGTCATATCGTCCTACCTACAGTTCCCTTATGAAACGAAACTGTCTTTCAAAAGAAAGTGGCCAAAATTATATAATGAAAAGAATGAAGAAACAATACATATTGTCAATTCACAAGTTTACAAACCAGTTTATCAGAAATATTCAAGTTTATTATACACAAAGTTTTTAATAAGATGGTGGTTTGCTGAAGTATCGATTAAGCACCACTGGTGGTGAACTAGGTGATTTCACAAGTGATATACAAAGGGATGGAGAAGAAGGGAGCCTCAGCTGGAAGGATGGGGTCATACTGGTGAAAAAGTCAGGGAGGGGAACAATGGATAGGAAGGGAACAAGTGGAATAGGAAGAAAGTCCAGAGGCTGCTGAAGTATTTTCTGATTTATTCTGCCTGATCTAGCAGTGCACACAAGCAGACAAACACACACACATACATGAACTTGTGCCAGCGTCCTGCCTGCCGCCCTGCTTTAGAGCTTTCAGAGCAGGCCTGGGCTAGCTCAGATTAGATGGCCAAAGAGCAGCAGAGCAGCATCACTCTAAGCAAGGTCAGCTCCTGGCAGCCAATGCTGGAACCCAGATCAAGTACTTTCAGAAGGCAAGGGTCAAGTCCTTGTGTCCCCTTTACCTTTCTCAGAGGTAGATGAGTTGAGCTATTACAAGAGAGGCTTGAGATCTATTATCATCAGGCTCTAGTCTTGGCTTTGAGACTCACAAGCTGTATTAGGCTGTATGTATCATGTCACCTTGCTGAGAATCAATTAAATGGTATGAATAAGGGAACTAACCAATGAGGTCATGAGTGTAGTGCCTGGCTCATTTTTAAAAAAAAAACAAAACACTGGGAATAAATCTTTCCCTTTATTCATTCAATTCTCCAATCAACAAATAATAATTGTTTGAATTACCTGGTTATTAACTTACCAAAAATTGTGTGAAATATCCAGAACATTGTGAATTTGGGGCTGACAAGACTGAGAATTATTAAATAGCCACATGTTCTGAAGAACAGACCCAGAATCTTTTTCAGATGACCTCTTGAAATAAAAATGTATTGAATAAAAGCCACTTATAGAGAGCCCAGAAAAAATGCACACCTAGATCCACCTGATCTTCAACATGGTCAACAAAACAGGCATTGGGAAAAGGATTTCCTATCTAATAAGTGGTGCTGGGATAACTGGCTAGCTATATGCAACAGATGAAACTGGACCCATTCCTTATACCATATACAAAAATAAACTCAAGATGAATTAAAGACTTAAATGTAAAAGCAAAAACTATAGAAACACAGGAAGATAAACTAGGAAATACAATTCTGGACATACGACCTGGCAAAGATTTCATGACGAAGGTGACAAAAACAACTGCAACAAAAGCAAAAACTGACAAATTGGATCGAATTAAACCAAAGAGCTTCTGCACAGCAAAAGAAACTATCAACAGAATAAACAGACACGAAATGGGAGAAAATATTTGCAAACTATGCACCTGACAAAGGTCTAATATCCAGAATCTATATGGAACTTAAACAAATTAGCAAGCAATAAACAACCCCATTAAAAAGTTGGAAAAGAACATGAACAGACACTTTTCAAGAGAAGATGTACAAGTGGCCAACAAGCATACGAAAAAATGCTCAACATCAGTAATCATTAGAGAAACGGAAATCAAAAGCACAATGAGATACAATCTCATACCAATGAGAATGGCTATTATTAAAAAGAAAAAAATAACAGATTCTGATTAGGTTGCAGAGAAAAGTGAAGGATTATACACTGATCATGGGAATGTAAATTAGTTCTGCCATTATGGAAAGAAGTTTAGTGATTTCTAAAAGAACTTAAAACAGAATTATCAATCAACCCAGCAATTCCATTATTGGATATATACCCAAAGGAATGTAAATCTTAGTACCATAAAGACACAAGCATGTGTATGTTTATGACAGCACTATTCACAATAGCAAAGACATGGATTCAACCATGATGTCAATCAACAGCAGACTGGGTAAATAAAATGTGGTACATATTCACCATGGAATACTGTGCAGTCTCAAAAAAGAATGAGATCATGTCCTTTGCAACAACATTGACAGAGCTGGAGGCCATTATCCTAAGTGAACTAACACAGGAACAGAAAAGCAAATACTGCATATTTTCACTTATAAGTCGGAGCAAAACATTGAGTACATGTGGTCACAAGAAGGGAACAACAGTTACTGAGGCCTACTTGCGGATAAAAGGTAAGGTTAAAAGAACTACCTATTGGGTACTCTGCTTGTTACCAGCATGATTAAATTATCTGTACAGCAAACCCCCACAACATGCAGTTTACCTACATAACAAACTTGCACAGGGGGCCCTGAAACTAAAATAAAAGACACATGCACACGTATGTTTATTGTGGCACTATTCACAATAGCGAAGACTTGGAACCAACCCAAATGTCCAACAACGATAGACTGGATTAAGAAAATGTGGCACAAATACACCATGGAATATTATGCTGCCATAAAAAATAATGAGTTCATGTCCTTTGTAGGGACATGGATGAAGCTGGAAACCATCATTCTCAGCAAACTATCGCAAGGACAAAAAACCAAACACCACATGTTCTCACTCATAGGTGGGAACTGAGCAATGAGAACACGTGGACACAGGAAGGGGAACATCACACTCCGGGGCCTGTTGTTGGGTGGAGGGAGGGGGGAGGGAAAGCATTAGGAGATACACCTAATATTAAATGACAAGTTAATGGGTGCAGCACACCAACGTGGCACATGTATACATATGTAACAAACCTACACGTTGTGCACATGTACCCTAAAACTTAAAGTATAATAAAAAAGATAGTTTTTTTTTTTAAAAAGTTTAAAAGTGTTAAAAATAAAAAATTAAAAAATACTTATAATTAAGAATTAATTTTTAATATTCAACTCTATTGGAGTTACATTTAAAATACATGTTATATTTCCTTGCTAAATGGATATGCTGATTGGCATTAAAAATTAAAAAACACCTTAGGTCGTGCACGGTGGCTCACGCCTGTAATCCCAGCACTTTGGGAAGCTGAGGTGAGCGGATCATGAGGTCAGGAGTTCGAGACCAGCCTGACCAACATGGCAAAACCCCGTCTCTACTAAAAATACAAGAACTAGCCCAGTGTGGTGGCACGTGTCTTTAATCCCAGCTACTCAGGAGGCTGAGGCAGGAGAAACATTTGAACCTGGAAGGCGGAGGTTGCAGTGAGATGAGATCACACCACTGCACTCTAGCCTGGGTGACAGCATGAGAATCCATCTTAAAAAAAAAAAAATTTAAAACACCTTTGCATAATTAACTTTAAACCCCATTTTCATCTTGAAATAAATGAAATTGTACTGTACCATTATTAATGACTAACAAACTCTATTTTTCTGCACCATCTTCACTGAAGAATTAATTTTTATCTCTGAAATTTTGTAAATTAATTACATGTATTGTGTTGTGTTAATGTTTTTCAGTTTTTAAAAGTCAATAGCATGCTTGGTTATACATATTTATATTTCATTTTACACGTAAAACCTGTTTTGGTTACATATGTAGTTTTATGTTTACCATGCACACATGTATATGTGTGTGTATATATATATACATGTATATATGATAAATATAAAATGCATATGCATTTTACATATAATACATATATCTATGTCTCAAGTATTATCAAAGGAAATATAAAGTTTATATTTATATGTTTATTAAAGGAAATATAAAGTTTTCAGTTTTTAAAAATTAATAGCATGCTTAGTTATACATGTTTATATTTCATTATGTATGTAAAACCTCTTTTGGTTACATATGTATTTTGTGTTTACCATATATATGTGTGTATACATGTATGTGTGTATACATGTGTACATGGTAAACATTAAAATACATATATAGTCCCAAGTAAATATTTTTATTAAAGAAATACGAAGTTTATTATTAAAATAAGCTGGAAAAAGAGTCAAAGAGTCTTTTAAAAAATTATTAACAAAAATTAGTAACAAATGAAACTATAGTAGATATGATGAAGGTAATTCCAATCAAAACAAGTAAAACTGAAGTCTGAGAAATGCTGACCTGCATAAAGAAAAGAAAAAAGGTGACAATCCTTTATCAAAGACATGTTTTTCTCCATACATCAATAATTAAAGAGGATTAAATTTATTTTTCACAATCATTCTGGAGTTAGAGCCATTTTCATAAACTTCTCACAGTCTTTGAATTACCAGGAAAAAAATTATAAAGGTGCTTTAAGGTAATGGTACTTAAATATGAGTGATTCCTAGACTATTATCAGGGTGATTTTTAAAATTTTTTAATTATGCTGCCATATAATATTTGCGTAGTAGATATGTCTATAATAAACCCTTCTAGACATTGGCTTAGGCAAGGATGTCATGACCAAGAACCCAAAAGCAAATGCAATAAAAACAAAGATAAGTAACTGGGACCTAATTAAACTAAAGAGCTTTCGCATGGCAAAAGGAACAGTCAGCAGAGTAAACAGACAACCCAGAGTGGGAGAAAATCTTCACAATCTACACATCTGACAAAGGACTAATATCCAGAATCTACAACGAATTCAAACAAATCAGTAAGAAAAAAAGAAACAATCCCATCAAAAAGTGGGCTAAGGACATGAATAGACAATTATCAAAAGAAGATATATAAATGGACAACAAACATATGAAAAATGCTCAACATCACTAATGATCAGGGAAATGCAAATCAAAACCACAATACGACACCACCTTACTCCTGCAAGAATGGCCATAATCAAAAAATCAAAAAACGGTAGATGTTGACATGGATGCGGTGATTAGGAAACACTTCTACACTGCTGATGGGAATGTAAACTAGTAGAACCACTGTGGAAAACAGTGTGGATATTCCTTAAAAAACCAAAAGTAGAATTACCATTTGATCCAGCAATCCCACTACTGGGTATCTACCCAGAGGAAAAGATACTTATACACACGTTTACAGCAACACAATTCACAATTGCAAAATTGTGGATTTTTGCAATTCCACTATTGCAATATATATGATGGACTACTTCCCAGCCCATAAGAAGGAATGAATTAACAGTATTTGCAGTGATCTAGATAAGACTGGAGATGATGATGATGATGATTATCTGTGAGATGGAGTTTCACTCTTGTTGCCCAGACTGGCCAGCTGGCATGCATTGGTGCAATCTTGGCTCACTGCAAACTCTGCCTCCTGGGTTCAAGCAATTTTCCTGCCTCAGCCTCCTGGGTAGCTGGGACTACAGACGCATGCCACCACACCCAGCTAATTTTTGTATTTTTTTTAAGTAGAGACGTGGTTTCAACATGTTGGCCAGGATGGTCTCGATCTCTTGACACTGTGATTCGCCCGCCTCGGCCTCCCAAAGTGCTGGAATTATAGGCGCGAACCACTACGTCTGGCCCTGGAGATTATTATTCTAAGTGAAGTAACTCAGGAATGGAAAATCAAACATCACATGTTCTCATCGATATGTGAGAGCTAAGCTATGAGGACACAAAGGCGTAAGAATGATACAATGGACTCTGGGGACTTAGAGGGGAAAAGTGAGAGGGGGACAAGGGATAAAAGACTACAAATATGGTGGAGCGTATGCTGCTCAGGTGATGGGTGAACCAAAATCTCACAAATCATCACTAAAGAACTTACTTATGTAACCAAATACCACCTGTTTCCCAATAACTTATGGAAAAATAAATTTAAAATAAATATAAATAAATAAATGAAAAGAAAAAGCCATCCATATTACCGCTGCCCAGGTACGAAGGTTTGGACAAAAATGCTCATAAAATGCTTTCCAAGAGTGATCAGTTACCCTGAGGTTGCAGGTTGCATTCTAATGAAATAGGCATTCTAATGAAAATGGTGACACCTGCATATGATTATCCCAAATCAAGGTCAGAATGCAGACCAGAGAGGGCAGTATTTCAAAAGTTGACTGAATTTTGTCTTAGGAAGGTAACTTTTGCCTTCTTTCTAAAAATTTCTTATAGTCAGAGGCTTGCAGGCTCGGAGACTTGAAAACTGAAAGTTACAAACTCTTTTAATTATTCTTGTTATTGACTCAACTGCAAGTTCAAGAAAGATGATTAACATAGATTGTACTACTCTAAAAATATTATCAGTAATTTGACCAAAATTATTTATTTTCTTGTGTCTGCTTGTTATTTAACATAGAAGATGAAAGAGGAAGAATTAGATCTGTTATACATGATTTAAATTTAGACACTTGAAAGCTGAAGAGGATCTACATCAAAGATCATGTAACACAACCATGGTTTGTATAAAGAAATTGAGTGCTTAAAGTTTAAGTGCCTTGTGCATCCATGCACACACACACACTTGCACACACACACACACGTGCACACACACATAAATTGAAAATGATAAAAATTTCATAAGTTTTTGAGACAGAAAAAGCTTATCTAACTTGAGGATTGTCCAAATCTATATTTATGTTATTAGTTGAAGTCTTTTCTTTCAAACTAAAGCAACATAGATCCCCATATTTTTATCTGCATTTTCTGCATTTAATCTGCATTTTCTGCCCCAAAATATGTCTCTCTAAGAAATATAGTTTTCCTAAAAACCTCTTAGGAAGAGCAGCAGGAATAATGGTGAAATTTCAGAACAGGTATTGGAGACTCTCAGACCCTCTGCTCAATTTACCAGCCCCCTTCTGAGTGCCTTTGAGGCCAGGTTGTTTTGGTCTCTATTACAGCTAAGAGAATAACTCTATTACAGTTAAGAGAATAACTCTCCACTTCCTGCAGAGGCTCATGCAGCCATCTCACATGCAATATAGTTGATTTTATTTCTTAAAAATAATACATACCCACAGAATTATTGTTCTAATCATCAAGTAATAATTTCATGGTTACTAGAATATCTGGAAACCTAGAAAAGAACAGGAGAGATAATAAAAGTCAATCATAATCCTACTGTAGTGGGAAATTACTTTCTCAAAATCCATTCCTACTTCCTAATAACCCCCAGGTTTATTTTTGAATCCATATGTTTCTGGGAAAACAGATGTTCCTTCAAGACCCAAAGGGGTGCCCAATAGGTGTAAATCCCATGTCCGTGGTCCCAGTGATGATTTAGAGTAAAACTGGGTCTCCTAAGTTAACATGTGTTTTTCTTATCAAGAGTGTCCTCACATTATTGTACTTACTATTTATCAATCTGTTTTTTCTTTTGTTTAAGGAATTTTAACAAATAATTTTTGAAAATTTGTATATATGCAAAGATACTATACTTTCTCCTTTAGAATTTAACCATTGCCTTTATGCTTAGAAGTCAATTTCTTTTTAGAAATGAGCCCTATCCACCTATAGTTTTGTCCAGGTTTTATGGCGCCATAGTTTGCAAGAAAAGTTTTAACACTAGTTCTAAAAGTAGCTGAGAAACTGTAAGAAGCGCTTCCTACCCATAAAAATCCTAAAGTTATTTTTTCTCCATGTTATATTAACTCCCAATTTATTTACATTTATTTAAAATACATTCATTAAGTTCCTACAATGTGTTAAACACTGTGGTAGATAGAAAACAGAGTTTCTATTAGAACGGCATCAGGATGATAACAGAATGCCACAAAAAAAGAATGTGGAGAATCGTGGGAGAGAATTTCTCCCTTTGCCCCCTGCCTGGAGGTACTTGGCAGGACAGTGGGAAGGAGCAAGTGTTGAGCAGAGGGTAGAGAGGAGTGCAACAGAGGAGCAGCCAGACAATAATGGCTTCCACAGAAGCACAAAGGGGAAAGAGTGAAGGGGAAATGATTCACATCTGCTGGAACTTAGGACACGTGAAGAAAAGCATTAAAAATAAGACTAGAGAGCTGGAAATTACACAACATAAAGGCCTCAGAAGGCAGACAAAGGGAATGCATACACTTTATGGCAGAATGATCTCCCCTAAAGGGTTTTTGAAGGAAATTGGAAAGAGTTATGTTTTAGAAACTGTATCATTAAATTGTGATTTGTTTTAAAAAAGACTGAACAATTCTGTATTTCTAAATTGTAGTACCAAAAAGGTACTCTGACATCTTTTAATACTGTCACATATCATCTCCTGTGATAGCAGATAAGTTGAACTACATCTACAATTTTCTAATGTCAAAAGTAAAAAAGTTCAATCATCAATTCATAGGAAAATAATTACATTGTCCTTTCTCCTCATTATCAGAATACAAAAGAGCCATAAAAACTATCCCTTTTATCCCCATTAACTCACTGTTAGAAGCCTAGAAGCAGAAGAAAAGCCCCCTAAAATTCTGAGGATTTAGTCAAATATAAGCAAGAAGCAAGAAGAGTAGGTGGAAATGGTTTTCTTCTCTATCTAGGTCCCTAGAGATTCCTAAATATTATATTTAATTGTTGATATAAACACTACTCTCCTTTACATTTTTAAATGCTTCTCAGGCTCATAATTTTATTTTTGGAGAGACTAATAGTCACATTTTCAGTCACTGTGGATGTCTAATTTCTATTCACACATTGGACTTTTTGCTACTATGAAGTTAAATTTAATCTTAAAGTGATTTTTTTCCTGTGGCATTAATTCTCTCTACCACACACAGCATAGTTCAAATTGTGTTGCTCTTCACAGTCTCTCCTGGGGACCAAGTGAACTTCATAGAGCCAGTTTATGGTCCCCTAGAGCAATTTTATGAGCCTCAAAGTATGGAGCCATCCCTGTATGATTTTCATGTAGCTAAGAGAATCAGATTCAGAAGTAATAGGATTTATCTTTGTATTATTTTCCAAGAAATGTTGATATTCCTTCTGCCATACTAACTCAAAATGCCTGGAGATGATTTACCTTAAAAATATTAAATATTGAAAATAAAATCATTTTACATTAATCATGGTCAGGCTGAGCAAGATACCCAGGCGTAACCAAGGTCTTTATTTGAACTCAATCCTGTTATAGAGTTCTATTGTAAATGTGACCCCTAGCTTTTTATGACCAGGCTATAGTTTGAAGGAAAAATCACCTCATTTAAACATAGTTCCAGGTAATGTTTTCCTTGACTTTTATACAAGGGAGTGTTTTACTGCAGCTGCTAGTGGATAAAGTACAAATTTTCAAATCAATGTGTTCAGCGCTTTTGAGGAACTAATTCATTTTTCATAAAGCTACAATCATATAAATGTGTACTCAAGCATTAAATTCCTAGAAATATCTATTCCAGGATATGTATCTAACTCAGGAAATTAGTAGTTAGTTCTAATTCAATCATTTAAACATTCTGGTTATGCTTTTATAACAACAAAGACAAAACTGTTCATAAATGGTAATTGTTAAAATATTTTATTAACAAGTATAGTTCAAACTTCATGTCATGATAGAATACAAAATATGTGTAGACAGTGTTTTAATAGGCATTAGTGTAAAATTCAACTTATGCAAATTTTTTTATAAAAAGAACCATATTGTACCTAAAGGAACCTTTATAAAATAAACTGCATTAAAAAGCAATTCAAGGGTAAACTTCAGAAGAACAAGATGCATATATTGAAATAAACTATCTATGTACATAATATTCAAGCAACTGATTTGATTATCTGAGTTATGGATTAATACAAAAATGTAAATTAGAAATGAGTGCAAGGGACTGGAAAAAAATGTGGTTGTATGTGTACTTACTGACCAGTGATGATAAAGCCAGTTAGTGAGAGGCTATCTGGTACAAGGTCAGAAAATGAAAAGTTGACCAATCCCAAAAGTTTAAAAACACACCTTAAAAGGATCTCGCCATTTAAAGCAAAAATAATAGTAATGAATAGTGGTCATTTTAGCATATTTATGAGTAAAATATCTGACAGCAATAGCATTAAATGGGAGCAGGTATGAAAGTACATTTTGTGCAAACTTCTTAGCTATTGTGAAGTCATACAATATTACTTGGATATAGACTTATAAGTTAAAAGATGTACATTAAAACCCTTAAAGAAATCACTGTAAAAAAAAAATGAGGTATTGATAGTAAGACACCACAAAGTGAAGAAAAATGGAATCATAAAAAAAAACACTTAATACACCAGAGAACGAGAAAAGTTTTAACACAGAGGATATGGGACATATACAAAGCCAATAATAAGCTAGTATATTCAAGTCAAACTATATTATTACATTAAATATAAATGGTTTGTGTAAATATAAATATACTGAATTTGAAAAATCAAAAATTGGCAGTTTGAATTTAAAAGATTTCAATATTCCTCTCAGTGATTGATAGAAAAAAGTAAACAAAAGATAGAAAAATTTATAACTAAAAGTAGAGAAAAGCAGAAGCAGGAGGTTCATTTAAGGTCAAGAATTCAAGACCAGTTCTGGCAACGCAGACCCTGTTTCTGCAATACAAAAAATAATAACAATAAATAATAATAATAATAATAAATTTAAAAAATTAAGTTAAAAAATTATCTAGACGTGGTGGTGACTGCGTGTAGTCTTGGCTACTCAGGAGGCTGAGGTGAGAGAATCACTTGAGCTACACTGCAGTCTGGGAGGCAGAGTGAGACCCTGTCTCAAAAGAAAAAAAAAAAAGTCTTCATAAATTTAGGAAGACTGAAAACATACAGCATGTTTTCTCATCACAGTGAAATTAAACTAGAAATCAATCACAGAAACATACAGGTAAAATCCCCAAACATGGAAAACAAACAACAAAATTCTAGCTTACACATGTCATAGAAGAAGCGCAACAGAATTAGAAAGATATTGAGCTGAAACAAAATTAAATCACAACATATTAAAATTTGTTGGATGTAACTAAAGCAGTGTTTACAGGGAAAATATTAGCAATACATATTTACAGTAAAAATAACAACGATTTCGAATCAACAAACTAAGCTTGCACCCTAAGAAACTAGGAAAAGAAAAGCATATTAAACACAAAGCAAGTAGAAGGAAAAACAGGTCGGCCGGGCGTGGTGGCTCACGCCTGTAATCCCAGCACTTTGGGAAGCCGAGGCGGACGGATCACGAGGTTAGGAGATCTAGACCATCCTGGCTAACGCTGTGAAACCCTGTCTCTACTAAAAATACAAAAAATTAGCTGGGCGTGGTGGCGGGCGCCTGTAATCCCAGCTACTACAGAGGCTGAGGCAGGAGAAAGGCGTGAACTCGGGAGGCAGAGCTTGCAGTGAGCCTAGATGGCGCCACTGCACTCCAGCCTGGGTGGAGAGCAAGACTCCGACTCACAAAAAAAAAAAAAAAAAAAAAAAAAACAGCTCAAACATAGAGATAGAAATCAAAGAAACAGGAAATAGAAAAGCGGTAAGGAAAACCCTAAACTTGAGTTCTTGGTGAAAATGATTGTAAAAATTGATAAAATACTGGTGAGACTTACCCGAAAAAAGGAATTTACAGAGCTATTCTAGTATCACAAATGAAGGAAGGGACATCACTTCAGATTGCATAGACATTAAAAAGATAATAAACTTCATAAACAACTTTATCCCAATAAACTTGAAAATTTAGATGAAATTAATAAATTACTTGAAAGACGCAAACTAGCAGAGCTCACACAAGGTGAAGTAGATAACCTGGGTATCTCAACACTTATTATTTTAAATAAATTTGTTGTTAATTTTCCCACAAAGAAAATTCTAGGCCCAAAGGGCTTCAGAGTTGAATTCTATCAAACAGTTATAGAAGAAATAATCCCAATTCTACATAAACTTATCTGGGAACCAGAAAAGGAGGAACAGTTTATTTTGACAAATAGAGCATTATCCTGATATTTAAACAAGAGGAAAAAAAAATAAGACTAAAGAGTATTCTTCATAATGAAAATAGGCACAAAAATCCTCAACAAAATATTGGCAATTCAGAAATATTTTTAAAAAACAATGTATCATTACTGATTTCATTACTGAATGCAAAGTTGGTTCGACAGTTAAAAATCAATCACTATAATTCATCAAATTCTGTTAAAATTTAAAATTATTTACTGATATTAATAGATGAAGAAAAATCACAGGACAAAATTCTATAATCATCATGATAAAAACTCTCTATAAGCTAAGACTGGAAGAAACTTCCCCAAAGTGAAAAAGTAGCTCTACAGAAAGCCTACAACTAACATCATTTCTGTCCTAGTAAAAGAGTGAGTGCTTTCTGCTTAGAAACAGGAGCAAAATAAGGGTGCCTGCTCTTACCCTTCCTATGCAGCATAGTACTGGAGGGTCTAGCTGTATGACTGCATACATTTGTCAGATCTCACCTACTGTAAAATTAAAATTGTTAAGTTTATTTTATATATATTTTCCCTCAGTTAAGCAGATTAAATATAAATGAATAAACAGATATTCTGGGAATTAGTTAAGTGCAATTTGAATAGAAATCTATAATCCAGGATGATAAGTATATAATTAAAGAAATAAAAGGGGGACAAGTTTCAGTTTAAATGTCATCGTTGCAAAAAAAATGATAAATTCTGACATAAATAACAAAATAGCATAGAGGCATAATTTAGTAGTCATAAGGATGTCCAATTGTACAAGTCAAAGAACTCTCTGAGCGATTGAAGACAGATTTTCAGACTCCTGGGTTTTAAAACCAGGCTGTGGACCAATGCACTGTGTTCGATTTGACTACTAGTATGCTGCTTACCTTAGCATCCTGGTCAAAATGTTGTTTCTTTTTTTCTGCCCGTGGATTTAACCATGATCTTAAAATTGTATACTAGTCTCCTTTGAATTGTGCATATTATGTTATGCTTTGAGAGGAATCCGGCTTTATCTGGGAAACTTCTTAGCCCAGTCAAGTTGACTCACAAAATCATCCATCATAGCTAGTGTCTGAGATGTGGGGTAACATTTTACAAATGAGCTCTGTGTTTTCATTTTCTATTCCATTAAATTTTTCACCCCTGGAACAGGCCGTTGTATTAGGCTGCTTTTGCATGGCTACAGAGGAATATCTCAGATTGGGTAATTTATAAGGAAAAGCAGTTTCATTGGCTTACAGTTCTGCAGGCTGTACAGGAAGCATGCTGCCAGCATCTGCTTCTGGTGAGAGCCTCAGGGAGCTTACAATGACAGCAGAAGGCAAAGAGGAGCAGACACGTCACATGGCAAGGAAAGGAGCAGCAGAGAGAAGGGGGAGGTTCCAGACAGTTGAAACAATCAGATCCCGCGTGAACTGAGCAAGAACTCACTCATCACCAAGGGGATGGTGCCAAGCCATTTGTGAGGGATCTGCCCCCTACCGCGATGTAATCACCTCCCACCAAGTCCCACCTCCAACATTAGGAAACACATTTTAACATGGGATTTAGATAGAATAAACATTCAAAACGTAACAGCCATGAAGCATAGACCTCTTCAGAAACTGTGTTTTGTTGTTTTCATTGTGTGTCTTCTCAATAACTCATTCGGGAATGGCAATGAAAAATCCCAACTTCAGAAATAACACTGATAAAGTTTATGTACTGTCATGGTGAGGATAGACCTCTAATGTATTCTTTCTTAATACATACAAGTGTGTGCGTACATATGCACATAAGCATAGACACAACCATATTTCACTGAAAATTTCTCATTTCGCAAGCTGCAATGTAATTCAATTCTATATTTCTAAAATCACAGTTATTAAAAGTATACATTTATATATAAGCTTCATGTGCTTGGCTGAAGACCTCACATTGTTTCTAAAATTATAGGTAGAAAGTAATTTATATGTTTATTATTCTCTTGTTTGCATTCTAGCATATATCCAATGTGACATATGAATGGGCAGTGCTAATTAAAAATTAAATGAAGACTATAAGGTCACATAGAAATTGCTGAAATCAGTGGGGAAATACCTTAATCTGTAGACAGCATCAATTACCATTGTTATAAGACTACATTTTGGTAACTATTGAAACTCTATTAAGCATCTTTGGGTCTCTTGATAGTCTGTTTAAGGGAAACCATTGCTGTTCACTCTTCCATCATTTTTAATGAAAGAAACTCTTAGGCCTTAGAAATAAGAAACATGGCCGGGCACGGTGGCTCACACCTGTAATCCCAGCATGTTGGGAGGCCAAGGTGGGCGAATCACCTGAGGTCGGGAGTTCAAGACCAGCCTGACCAACATGGAGAAACACCGTCTCTACTAAAAATACAAAATTAGCCGGCCGAGGTGGTGCATGCCTGTAATCCCAGCTACCTGGGGGGCTGAGGCAGCAGAATCGCTTGAACCGAAGGGGCAGAGGTTGCGGTGAGATGAGATCATGTCATTGTACTCCAGCCTGGGCAATAAGAGTGAAACTCCATCTCAAAAACAAACAAACAAACAAACAACAACAACAAAAAAACGAAAGAAAGAAAGAAAGAAAGAAAGAAAGAAAGAAAGAAAGAAAGAAAGAAAGAAGAAACGTGAATGGCTGCAAGCATCTGACTTGAGAATTGATAAGAAAGGAAAAGAAGAAAGACCAAAAGGGATGTCTCTATTCCTGGACCCAGCTGTGCCTCCTGCTCATTTGATGCTGCAGGCTCAGAGGTAGGAGAAGTGAGCAGAGGGGCTGTAGGAGTCAGCAGTTTAATCTGGCTGAGAGACGGTAGAGGGGTGTAAACCACACAAAAATCACACAAAAGCGCTGGAGCATCTCTTTCTCCCACTCCTTCCTGCGCTTCCCACATTCAGGGCACCCTCATCTGAGTCGCTGGTCCCCCACATACCTGTTTCTGAATATCCCTCCTCTCATCCTGGTAGATGTTCATGGTAATGAGGAATAAAGCTTTGCAGCAGAAGTTGTCACAGGGCAGACCTCCAAAGGGAAAAAGGAAGAGAATTAGCTTAGCTAACAGAGAAGTGTGATTTCTGCTTGGAAATAAGTCCAATTCACTGGTCCAAAGAGGAAAGTCAAATGGGAGCAAAACCAAGGGAAAGCGTGGATGGAGATGCCTGTTTACCTCTCCTATGTAACGTGTTTTCTAAGTAGACACAACCGCATTTTTCTTCGAAATCTTATTACTATAAGAAACTATGCTAATGTAAACTATATACACAAATATGTGTATATACACACTACTAGTTGATCTTTTATACCTTTCTAATGTAGTCACAAATATCAGTCATGAAAGTAGTGATGCCTGAAAGATGCTCCAATTACATTTCAAAAGGATATACATTATCAGAATGATAAAAATAAAAAAAAAAAGATGCTGGTCAAAATATCTCCATTTTCTCACATTAATCCTGAATACACATGCAGTACTTTCATAAGGTGAGCTGGGGAAATCAACAGTGTAAATAAAATATCATTGGCATCCTTTTCTCATCTCAGCTGTGGCATAAGTGAAGAGTGGCAATGTCCCGATAAATAACATTGAACTTCAGTCTTTTACACTTGTTCCAAACAGATGAGCAATTTCTGAAAAGCTACTGTAGAAGATGCACTTTTACCTCTTCATCAAAAACGTATAAAAATGAAATATATTGTGAGATTTATTACCCTGTGTATTACAAACCACTATGGTGATCCAGTACAAATGGCTTTTTTTCTCTGTGGCACTGACCTTCAAAAGTGATGATGTGAAAAGCCTAGACTTTATGACAGCTTAACTAGAAATACATTACAGCTGTTATATTAATATGTACTTGTGGCTTTGCTATAAAGTTTGAATATGAAAAGAAACTCTGAACCCATGATCTGCTATAAACTTTAAATATGCAGAAAAATATGTTCGCGAAAGCAGCAGGAGGTTGAGATAATGTTTATGTGAAATGATGCTCCCTTTCTTCTCAGCCTCAAAACCTCATGGTCGGTTTTACATTACATAAATTTAATGTCAGCAACTGAATGACTTGTATCAACCTTAGCGCAGAAAATTAGAGAAGCTAGCCAGAAGCGTGCAATCATACATATTCACATTATGTGTGATCGAAATACCTTTAGGTTTCTGTGTATGGTGACATGTGAATCCCTGGGTACAGATGAACTTAAGCTCCATGTTAAATCAATAAATATATTTCAGTGATCAAATGCTGAGAAGTGAAAAATTGATGGGCACTGAAATATTACTTTGAAACTATCAAATGCATTCCTCCTCTGTACTTTCAAAATATTTTCATATGCATAACTATTGTGGTGCTACATTATGAGTAACTTACGTAATACCTATAATAACTTTGGTCAATGTTTTGGTTTTAAGTAGTTACAATTTGTCCTGACATGTAAATGATGCCATGGTGCATACCTAAATGATTTTTACGGGATCTCAAATTAATTCACAAACACTCCTAAAAAGGAACGTTATTTACTCTTTTCAGATGATACAAGGAGAGCATGAGTTACGCTGCAACAGGCATGCTCAAACAGACACACATCTGAGGAATTAACATCTATATCTATTTTAGCAGCAGAATCGGTTTTTGTAAATTATCTAATAAAAATAAGGATACAAGTAAGCCTAATTTTTATATTAGTAAATATTTTCTGAATGTTGATTTTCTAAACAATCAGCATTTGGTGTCTGAAATTAAGGCAGAAATAAATAAGTTCTTTGAAACCAATGAGAACAAAGACACAACATATCAGAATCTATGGGACATAGCTAAAGCAGTGTTTAGAGGGAAATTTATAGCACTAAATGCCAACAGGAGAAAACAGGAAAGATCTAAATTCGACACCCTAATGTCACAATTAAAAGAGCTAGAGAAGCAAGAGCAAACAAATTCGAAAGTTAGCAGAAGACAAGAAATAACTAAGATCAGAGCAGAACTGAAGGAGATAGAGACATAAAAAAAAAACCCTTAAAAAAATCAATGAATCCAGGAGCTGGATTTTTGATAAGATTAACAATATAGATAGACTGCTAGCCACACTAATAAAGAAGAAAAGAGAGACAAATCAAATAGACACAATAAAAAATGATAAAGGGGATACCACCACTGATCCCACAGAAATACATACTACCATCAGAGAATACTGTAAACACCTCTATGCAAATAAACTAGAAAATCTAGAAGAAATTGATAAATTCCTAGATACATACACCCTCCCAAATCTAAATCAGAAGAAGTTGAATCCCTGAATAGACCAATAACAAATTTTGAAATTGAGGCAGTAATTAATAGCCTACCAACCAAAAAAAGCCCAGGACCAGACAGATTCACAGCCGAATTCTACCAGAGATACAAAGAGGAGCTGGTACCATTCCTTCTGAAACTATTCCAAATAATAGAAAAAGAGGGAATCCTCCCTAACTCACTTTATGAGGCTAGCATCATCCTGGTACCAAAACCTAGAAGAGACACAACAAAAAAAGAAAATTGCAGGCCAATATCCCTGATGAACATCAATATGAAAATCCTCAATAAAATACTGGCAAACCGAATCCAGCAGCACATCAAAAAGCTTATCCACCATGATCAAGTCAGCTTCATCCCTGGGATGCGAGGCTGGTTCAACATACACAAATCAATAAATGTAATCCATCACATAAACAGAACCAATGACGAAAACCACAATTATCTCAATAGAGGCAAAAAGGCCTTTGATAAAATTCAACACCCCTTCATGCTAAAAACTCTCAATAAACCAGGTATTGATGGAACGTATCTCAAAATAATAAGAGCTATTTATGACAAACCCACAGTCAATATCATACTGAATGGGCAAAAGCTGGAAGCATTCCCTTTGAAAACTGGCACAAGACAAGGATACCCTCTCTCACCACTCCTATTCAACATAGTACTGGAAGTTCTGACCAGGGCAATCAGGCAAGAGAAAGAAATCCAAGTTATTCAAATAGGAAGACAAAAAGTCATATTGTCTCTGTTTGCAGATGACATGACTGTATGTTTAGAAAACCCCAGCATCTCAGCCCAAAATCTCCTTAAGCTAATAAACAACTTCAGCTGAGTCTCAGAATACAAAATCAATGTATAAAAAGTACAAGCACAATAACAGAGAGCCAAATCACGAGTGAACTCCCATTCACAATTGCTACAAAGAGTATAAAATACCTAGGAATCCAGCCTACAAGGGAGGTGAAGGACCTCTTCAAGGAGAACTACAAACTGCTGCTCAAGGAAATAAGAGAGGACACAAACAAATGGAAAAACATTCCATGCTCATGGATAGGAAGAATCAATATCATGAAAATGGCCATACTGCCCAAAGTAATTTATAGATTCAATGCTATCCCCATTAAACTACCATTGACTTTCTTCACAGAATTAGATAAAGCTACTTTAAATTTCATATGGAACTAAAAGAGAACCCTCATTGCCAAGACAATCCTAAGCAAAACAAAAAAAGCTGGAGGCATCAGGCTACCTGACTTCAAACTATACTACAAGGCTACAGTAACCAAAACAGCATGGTGCTGATACCAAAACAGATATATAGACCAATGGAACAGAACAGAGGCCTCAGAAATAATGCCACACAAATATAACCATCCGATCTTTGACAAACTTGACAAAAACAAGCAAGGGGAAAAGATTCCATACTTAATAAACGGTGTTGGGAAAACTAGCTAGTCATATGCAGAAAACTGAAACTGGACCCCTTCCTTATATCTTATATAAAAAATAACTCAAGATGGATTAAAAACTTAAATGTAAGACATAAAACCATAAAAACACTAGAAGAAAAGCTAGGCGGTATCATTCAGGACATAGGAATGTGCAAAGACTTCATGACTAAAACACCAAAAGGAATGGCAACAAAAGCCAAAATTGACAAATGGGATCTAATTAAACCAAAGAGCTTTTGCATAGCAAAAGAAACTATCATCAGAGTGAACAGGCAACCCACAGAATGGGAGAAAATTTTTGCAATCTATCCATCTGACAAAGGGCTAATACCCAGCATCTACAAGGAACTTAAACAAATTTACAAGGAAAAAACAAACAACCCCATCAAAAAGTGAGCAAAGGATATGAACAGACACTTATCAAAAGAAGACATGTATGTGGCCAACAAATATATGAAAAAAAGCTCATCATCCGTGGTCATTAGAGAAATGCAAACCAAAACCACAATGAGATACCATCTCACGCCAGTTAGAATGGCGATCATTAAAAGTCAGGAAACAACAGATGCTAGAGAGGATGTGGAGAAATAGGAATGCCTTTACACTGTTGGTGGGAGTGTAAATTAGTTCAACTATTGTGGAAGACAGTGTGGCGATTCCTCAAGGTTCTAGAACCAGAAATACCATTTGACCTAGCAATCCCATTACTGGGTATATACCCAAAGGATTATAAATGATTCTACTATAAAGACACATGCACATGTATGTTTATTGCTGCACTGTTCACAATAACAAAGACTTGGAACCAACCAAAATGCCCATCAATGATAGACTGGATAAAGAAAATGTGGCATATATATACCATGGAATACTATGCAGCCATAAAAAGGTTGGGTTCATGTCCTTTGCAAGGACATGGATGAAGCTGGAAACCATCATTCTCAGCAAACTAACACAGGAACAGAAAACCAAACACCACATGTTCTCACTCATAAGTGGGAGTTGAACAATGAGAACACATGGTCACAGGGGGGGAACATCACACACTCCAGGGCCTGTTGGTGGGTGGGAGGCTGGGGGAGGGACGGCATTAAGAGAAATATCTAATGTAGATGACACGTTGATGGGTGCAGCAAACCACCATGGCACGTGTATACCTATGTAACAAACCTGCATGTTCTGCACATGTATCCCAGAACTTAAATTTTAAAAATAGAAGAAGAATGTCAATAACTTATCCTTGAACAAAGTATCAGCAACTGAAAAACTGAAAGGATGAGAATCATCCAGCTTGTTAATTTGATTTAGGAAATGGTTTAAAACAGTGTGAAATCAAATTAACATTATAACGTGAATTTAGGGTGAAGGAAAAAAAGCAAATGAACTTTTATATTAGTAAGTCACCTACTGTGTCTCATAATGCTGGCCATTTCTAACTTATGACTTCAAGTAATTCTCAAAACTTTTCAAAGAAAAATAAAAGTAATAATAGCTTAGTTTTACAGATGAAGAAATTACTTGCCCAAAGGTCACACAACTGATAGTTGTGAAGCTCAGAATGGAACCCCAGTATGCTGAACTTCAAAAGAAGAGCAGATAATGCTCCTGACTCTGTATGGACGCAGAGAGAAAAAGCTGTGTTTTTTAATGGAAGTGCTATGTATGACAGAACAAACTGAGAAAAAAATTATAGTAATCTGAAAAAAAGAGTTTGAGAAGAAAGAGGCTGAGATAACAATTCTGATTTAAATCATTTTATTCTGATTTTTTCTTTGCCCCATATGCTTTATAACTGGTTATTTTGTCCTTTGAAGTGACGTTTTAAAAAGAGCTTCAGTTTAATCTTTGCTAATCTATTCCATGATAGCTAGAACTACCTTATATGCCAGTATCTATATCTAACCTGTCTAATGCTGTAGCCACTAGGCAGACGTGGCTATTTGCATGTAAATTTAAGTTAATTAATGTAAAACAAAATTTAAAATTCAGCTCCTCATTCACAGTAGCCACATTTCAAGTGCTGGACAGCCAAAGGCAGCGAATGACTACTATGTTTGGCAGTGCAGATGTAGAACATTCATTTCGTCATTGCAGAAGGCTCAGTGCTGCTCTAGGGCAAGGGGCAGCAAAGTACAGCCTGTGGGCCAAAGCCAGGCTGCCACGTGTTTTCGTAAATGAGCTTATTGAAACACAGGCATATTCATTCCTTTATGTACTATCTATGGCTGCTTTTGTGCTATCGCAGCTGCGCCAAGTAGTTGCAACAGAAACCGCATGCCCCACGAAATCTGAAGTATTTAATATCTAACCCTTTACAGGAAAAGCTTTGCCAGCCCCTGCTTTAGAAGATGAATATCGTGGTAGTTGGCAGCTCGGGTTCTGCAGATCAACATACTGGAATTTCAACCCTGACTGTCAAAAATTAAATCAAATTCGTCTAAGCACTCTTCTTGTTTGCAAAATCAGAATAGTAATAATAACAGCCATTGATACATGTTTACATAATACTGATCTTACATAGTTTCATGAAGATTAAATTAGAGAATGTATGTAAAACACTCAGTACACTGATTGATACTACATTGTAAGCCTTACAAAAAATGTTTGTTAAATTTTTATTATTGTTCTTTTCATTTTCTTTTTCTTGTAACTGGTAAAAGGTTCACAAAGATTCCCTCTCTCTCAAATCAGAATCCTAGTTGAAGATGGTGACAAATTCAACAAAGGCACAAAGATCTCATATTTTCTAGGCATGATAGTGACCCTAGGTCTGTAATTCACTTTGGACAATGTATATTAATTTTTTAATTACACATTTTTTGGAAATGTTTTATATATATATATATATATACACACATACACACACACATATATATATATTCCTACTTAGTATGTAAGACACATAAACACATCTGAAGTATCTTATGCCTATGAACCAGCAAGCCAGATTTTGTCTGCAATTTCTACAGTTCCTGCCCAAAAGGCTTGGTTCTGTACAAAACTGTGGATACACTCAATCTGTCTTCCATATTTGATAATATTCTAATCCCCAACCGTTCTATGCTTAGGATAAGTTGACTTAACTCCTTGACTTGATCATGATGCTCACGTGCATTTTCAATGCTATCTTTTTCATTATAGATGAGAGTAATATAGGAAATATTTACACAACTTTGTCAATAAAAAGGTCATGTACAGACAGTGGAAAGCAGCCTTTGGCAACAGTGAGGAAGCTGTCTATGCTACCTCATCTTCTATTCTCTCATCTCTCTTGATTTGGGAGCTTCTCACGCTCCTGTACCATCCACTCCCAGTTCACTTTGACCAGTGAATTCACTGTTCTCATGTAATCCTTTGCTGCCAACAGCCTTCCTCCCAAACACTAATCTCCCAGGCAGATGTCCCATGCATAGAAGTGCTAACAGGTATTGGATCAAAATAGGGTCTATGAAGATCTGATCCTGTGAGAAGCCTACACAGTCTAAAGGCTGTCCTCAGTTTTCTTTATCTTTCTACTCTTTTCTCATCTATCCTGAAGAGCTTTTAACAGCATTTATTATTTTCAACAATGTTTATGATTAGTTGTATGGGTACCCTCTTTCTTAAAATAGTACCCTATTCCCTAAAATATTTCCTAAAATATTTTAAGCCTCATTTGCAAATGAGCCTTGAAATAAAAAGAAAGAAGAGGCTGGGCATGGTGGCTCATGCCTGTAATCCCAGCACTTTGGGAGGCCAAGGCAGTTGCATCACCTGCGGTCAGGAGTTTGAGACCAGCCTGTCCAACATGGCGAAACCCCATCTCTGCTAAAAATACAAAACTTGCTGCATGTGGTGGCACATGCCTGTAATCCCAGCTACTACTTGAACCCAGGAGAGAGAGGTTGCAGTGAGCCAAGATCATGCCACTGCACTCCAGCCTAGGTGACAAAGCGAGACTCCATTTCAAAAAAACAGAAAGAAATGAAAAGAGGGATGGAATGTTGCACTTTATTTGAACCAAATGAAGAAAAAAGGGTGTAAATGGGATGGAAACAAATCAACAAATCTCTATACTGATAATTTGCTTTGTGCTTTGCATTATGCTAGGCACTTCACAAGTGGTGATTTGATAACTAATTTTGTCAACACCCTTCTGAGATGGTTATTATAAGCTCCCTTTTTTCACTGAAAAGCTCAAGTTCAGAGAAATTAGTAATTTGCATCAGGTAACACAGGTAATACGCGATGGCGCTGGAATTCGAGTTGAGTTTCTGGTTTCAGCATTTATTCCCTTTCCTCTATGCTGCATTATCTGTTATTATTTAAAGTAATTTGCAGTGCGTGCTATTTTATATGGTACAATTTTCTTTTATAAAGTAAAAAATTATCCTGCAATTCATCTCTTTTGCAGATCTGAATTGTAGCACAAATTTGATACACATGTAAATAGTCATAATGCCCAGCAATAAATTTGAATTATAGGAGACATGTACAAATCTATAAACTATGTAACTGTTCTTCCTTTAAGTTTCCATTTGAAGGCCATGTCTGTACAGCAGCTGGTAGAGCTGCTGGAGCTTCCCCACTCAGGCTCCCTGCTTGGCACTGCACATGTGCACTAACATTCTGCAGGGTCTTTTAGAAAACATGATTCAAAGGACCCACAAGCATTTATTTTAATGTGGAGCACCTAGAAGTAAATGGGACAGAACACTATCCACTAGATGAAACTTGGCCTTGATTATTTCTGATGACTTCAGAGAACAGATCTCTCTCAGTTTATCATGTTGGCAAATGATTTCAGACTTCTGCCATTTGTTCACAGGAGAAAAAACATTAAAGCATTTTGGATTTTTGTTTGTGAAGATCCTCGACTTTAAAATTCCACATTTTCAGAATTTAATAAAGCTTGAAATTGGTGACCTATAGAACATTTTCAATTCTAAAGCTTTTTCTGAGTAATAAAAATACTTGAACATCTTGTTTAATTTGCAAAAACTCTTTGTCCCAAATATTGTCTCAGAGGAATGCAAAGTCATACGTGGCTGGTAAATATTGCTGCTCCTACTTCTTCTACTTCAATAGCAGGGGCTACTTGCATATTGTTATGGATTTTATACACTGATCTCATTTATTTAAACAGCACAAGAACCCTGAGATATATGTTTCATTGTTTCCACTTTGTCAATCAGAGACATGGAGAGTTTAAGTGATTTACCAGGGGCTCCTAACAATAGGTGTCTTTGTACTTTTGGGCTGTTATAACAAAAACACCATAAACTGGGTAGCTTATTAATAACAAAAATTTATTTCACAGTTCTGGAGGCTGGGAAGTCCACTATGAAGGTACTGGCAGATTCAGTATCTGGTAAGGGTCAGTTCCTCAAAGATGGTGACTTCTTGCTGAATCGTCATAAGGTAGAGGGGGGAACGGTTGGCTCCCTTTGGCTTATTTTGTAAGGGTACTAATCTCATCCACGTGGTTCTTCCCTCATTACCTAAGCACATCCTAAAAGCCCCATCTCTTAATAGTATTGCATTGAGAATTAGGTTTTTAACCTATGAATTTTTGGGCAACACCAACATTCAAGCCACAGCAGATGGCATATACAGAATTTGAACCGAGACTGAGGACAAGGAAGATACTCCTAACTATGGATGACAGAAAGCAAAGGTACAAAGATTAGAACTTATGTCTGAGCCCAAGACTTTATACAGAAAGCAAAGGTACAAAGATTAGAACTTACATCTGAGCCCAAGACTTTATACAGAAAGCAAAGGTACAAAGATTAGAACTTACATCTGAGCCCAAGACTTTATACAGAAAGCAAAGGTACAAAGATTAGAACTTATATCTGAGCCCAATACTTTATGCAAACCACAGGGCAATGAGTATGCAAAAGAAATGTTTTATTTCCAGGCCGGGTGCGGTGGCTCACGCCTGTAATTCCAGCACTTTGGGAGGCCGAGGCGGGCGGATCACGAGGTCAGGAGATCGAGACCATCCTGGCTAACATGGTGAAACTCCGTCTCTACTAAAAATACAAAAAAATTAGCCGGGCGCGGCGGCGGGCGCCTGTAGTCTCAGCTACTCGAGAGGCTGAGGCAGGAGAATGGCATGAACCCGGGAGGCGGAGCTTGCAGTGAGCCTAGATAGCGCCACTGCAGTCCAGCCTGGGTGAAAGAGCGAGACTCTGTCTCAAAAAAAAATTAAATTAAAATAAAAAATAAAAATAAATAAGAAATATTTTATTTCCTTGGAAACTTTTCAAATTCTGCTAGAGCATCTCTATCATCTTTGAAACCAGCAGAGTGGTTTTCAGTCCTAGCCTCACTTTCAATCACTTGGAGAGATGGGCCACCAAATTAAATCAAAATATTTGAGGGTAGGATCCAAGTATTGGATAGGGGTATTATAGTGACTATTTCAATAAATAGGTCAGTTACAACCAGAAAGATAGGGTGACTGTGACTGGAGTACAGGTAATGGTGGTTTTTGACACTGCTTCGGGGAGGAAGACTTGGAAGAACTAGTAGGAAGAGAAAATTTCAAACAAATTATTCCAGAGTTTTCAGGGTTGAAAATTATATCAAAATGTTTGCTGTTATCCTTATAAACCTGTCCTATGCTCACTAAAGTCCCAGCCAATCTCTCTGTATGCTGACAAATAAAGTAGCCAGGGAAGTTTATTTACCAAGTCTATTGCAGTTAAAAAATATTTGATGATTGGATAAATGGATGAAGTGAACTTCCTGTTCACTGGTTCATCATGGGTGCAATGGGGCAATTCCTAAAATTGCTTACATTTCATAAAAGCAAATTTTATTGCCAAAAATTGTTTATCCAAAATATCGTGATCTTTCTCCATGGGGGTTAATTCAATAAACAAAAAAGCACAATAAAGGGAATAAATTTGAGACCAATCTCATTGGGTCAAGACAGCACCCGTGCAACAATTAGAATTTCCTGCTGTTTTACAAAGTGAAGTGGATCTCAATGAAGTAAGACAGGCCAGAATAGAAAATCACTTTGAGTTGTTTGGAGCCAACTTGGAAAGCTGAAAGCCATTTTTAAGTATCTGTCATTAAGATCACAAAACAGTAGTAAACCTTTCAAAAAATGCTCTACCCTTTGTAGGCCAATACGCATGTCTTCTGGTAGACTTACAAGACCTGAAACAAAATAATATACCCTCAATATGTCAGTGGTTCTCACATGAATTTACATTTTTCAAACTTTATCTCAGAGATGTAGGAAGCTCATATACCTCAGATAAATTTCCCTTTTGTGGAAAAGTATCAAAATATCCCAAAGACAGATAATCACAATATAGTTAAGAAAAGCCACAACCACCTCATATGAAACTGCTGGAAGCTTACAGAAACATTATACATAAATAGCAAGATTCTGCATATGAGCCATAAACATCTACTTTTCAACTCATTTCTATAGCATTTCTGAGCCAGATTGAAATGTTGTAAAAATCCAGGTTAAAAAAAGAACACACTCATGAGTCTTTTACCAGCCTTTCAATGGGAGCAAATATGTTTGCTATTTGTGTCTGATTAGAGGTTCAGAAATATTTTTAAGAACTCACTGCTCCAAGTTCTTTGTGTAAGACATGAATGCTCTGATGGACAAATGAATTCACTTAATAGGTCTTCTTGGAAATTGTTCACTGGGCCTCTAACTTCAGCCCAAGCAGTAAATGTTTCTTCAGATGGGATTTGACACAGGTTCAAACTTTATGGACAAATGTATTGTCAGTATTGCAGAGGGCTTATGCCCTTATTTCTGTGCTAAATAAAACACTGATGCCTGCCTCCTACTATTAGACATTCCGATTTGTTATGGGGTATGACCTGGCATTTAGACTTTTTAAAGCTCTCCAAGTGTTTCTAATAGCCAGGAAAGATTGGGAACCACTCTGCTAGACTGATTGGTTTCCAATTCCTATATGACTCAGTGATTCTTCTGATTAAAATGCCACACTCCTATTCTTGGTTAAATAGTCCAAACTCACCAATACAGCATCTATGTTCCTTCAAGTCAGACTATTTATAATCACTCTAGCCTCACGTCTTATTTCTCTCCTTCTAACCTATTTCTTAAAATCCATCACACATCACCTATCTTTTATTGTTTGAGCTTCACTATGGCCCCTAAACAACATAAGGAAGGCAAAGATTAGCTGAGCTCATTATGTCTTGGGAGATTCTATTTGTCTTCTGAAAACCTATTGATAACAAACAAATGTCTGAGTAGTAAATTTTATCAAAGATTTCATAGTTGAGCATAATAGTTATAATATTATTCCTTCTTGTCCATTGAGTATCCCTAACACTGTAACAATCTGTATTCCATAACGGACAACATCATTATGAAGAAAGGCACAATGGGAAGCTTTTCTCTTTCTTTTAGAGGGGGCACCTTGCAAGACCTGGTGTCAGCTTTGGGAGTTCTTTCCACTTTACAATCTAAAGCTTACTGATTAAGTTGTAAATTTCCACATGGTCCCAGCCACCTTTGACAGCCAGGTGCCTATACTCTAAGTCCAAATGTGTCCTCACTCTATGTTCTAGTATCTTATACCACAAATCCTTGCTTGCGTAAACTATGTACAGTAGATAAGAAGAGAGGATCCTCTCCCCTAAGTAATCAAAACAATCTGGGCTGTAAACAAACTTCCTCAATGTCTGTAAGAAAAAATAAATGCATGAATGTGGAGTCATTTTTCATCACAAAAGCTCCTACCCAGGAGAAAAAATTAAATTCTAGAGCTCCTAGCCCTTGGGGAAAGTTCTTTATCCTTTATAATTGTAGTCAGGACACAAAGAGAAAAACTAGTAGATGTAAAAGTCTTTGTCATCTAGATTCATCCAGTTGCAACAGGGACTTAAATATTTTCAGGTGTTCAGTCTTCCTCATTCACTTTTATACACTTCCTCTTTTATCATGTACCCTCTTTCTGCTTAAAACACCCTGCACAGATTCCCTCACCCAACCCAACCCCACTTCTCTTCCTGGCTATCTTCTCAGTGACCTCCAGGGTTAAGCTCAGTTACTGCCTGTCCTGGGAGGCCTGGTGTGTCTTGGATGCACGTGTGTCCTGAGCTCCCTGTCAGGGTCTCTAGCTCAGTCTCCCGTATACTGCATGGAAGGTTTTGGTTCACTTGTCTGTCTTCCACAACAGATTGTGAAATATTTCAGAGCAGGGATCCTGTGCTATTTGTGTTTGCAACAACGATGGAGTCAGTGTGATTTGTACTCAATAAATGTTTAAGGTTTAACGATTGATTGGATGGGTAAATACATGAGTCTTTCTCATTAAACTCTGGGGCAGCTTTCTCATTTTTAGATGGTACTTGCTTATCACAAAGTTGATTTGAATATTAAGAAATATTACATATAAAATATCTGGAAATAGTAAGCTCTTGGTAAAAGTTTATTCTTTTTCCCTTTTCTCCTTATTATTTAACAATTGTCTTTATGTGAGTAATGTAAATTATTGAGTAACAAAGCAAAAACAAAAAAAACAGAAAGTTAATCTCACTTCCTGATTAAAGCATGAATAAAGATGTAATGCTTGTTTCATAATTTTAAAAGATACAGATTTTATATTAGAATACTATGCTCCCCATTTGTGATAAAAATATTGAAGAGGAATTATTATCATAATAGTATGCAGAACGTCAATTCTAAAGTCTTTTAGAAGCAGTGCAGTGTGATAGAATCGTGAGCATAGACAGAGACAAAAAGACTTGCTCTCAAATCTTAGCTACTTAGTAGGCAGCATCTATCCTTGAATGTGTAACTTAACCCGGCTCAACTTCAGATTTCTTACCTTCAAAATGGGGACAACTCCTAAGTACCTAATGTTGCAAGTACTAAATAAGATTATATAAAGTGGATAGTAAGTACTCCACAAGTGAAGTTTCGTGTTTGTTTTGTTTTGTTTTGTTTTTTGAGATGGAGTCTCATTCTGTTGCCCAGGCTGGAGTGCAATGCAATCTCTGCTCACTGCAACCTCTGCCTCCTGGGCTCAAGTGATTCTCCTGCCTCAGCCTCCCAAGTAGCTGGGATTACAGGCGCCTGCCACTATGCCTAGCTAATTTTTGTATTTTTAGCAGAGACGGGGTTTCACCATGTTGGCTTAGGCTGGTCTCGAACTCCTGACCCCTAGTGATTTGCCCACCTTGGCCTCCCAAAGTGCTGGGATTACAGGTGTGAGCCACCACGCCGGGCCTGAAGTTGTTATTAACAACAGTAGCAACAATATGTCTTAAAAAAATAGCCTATGGGACTGGTATACATATCTAATATTCTGTCTAGCCTCTGGCCCTTCTCCTCTTTCTTATTTTCCTGGGATATATATGTCTCCTTCTTTTGAGAAATGTCTATCCACATCCTAAGGTCCTGCAGGAGTAAGGGGCTACTAACTTTCTTACACTTTCTCTTCCAGCACAGGTTTAGGCAAATATTGAGCCAAACAGAGTCCTTGCACAGAATGTCACAAATTAGCCCTAAAGAAAGAATGGGTTTATCACTGTGGTGAAATGGAAGACATACACCTGAGAGTTATTGTACTCTAAGATCCAGTACGTTAGAGGGGATCCATGTGAGAGAATTGAACCAGCATGCAAAAGCAACGGAGAGGAGGGTTGGGAAAAATTCTAAGGGGGTCATGTCTCTGATTCTAGTTTTCCCTGGGATGTATCCCTGCCCTTCATATAAGAACATATACCCCCTTTTTAACTAAGCTTGTTAGATTTGGGGTTCTGTCACATGTAACTGAGACAACTGATTAGCCTGGGGACAAACACAAGGAAATCTCAAGGTGCTCAAGCTTGAGAGTGACCAAAATCTCTTTGGAACTTAGATGCAAATATTCTTAAGCAAACATGAACAAATGGAACCTAATAATATAAAATGATAATATGTTACAAGTAACTGGAGTCTATCTCAGGAATGTGAGACTTTGTTAACATTTTTAAAAAATCAAGCAATGCAATTTGCTATACTAACAAGATAAAAAAATAAAATGATCTTGATAAATACAAAAAGACCTTTTGATAGACACCATCCACTCCTAACTAAACAACAAAAAACTCTCAGAAAACTACGACAAGAATAAATCTTCCTCAACTTGAAAATGAATATCTACAGAAATTATACAACAAACATAATAGTAATGAAATGCTGAATACGTTTTTCCTAAGGTCAGAAAAAAGAAACAGGTCCTCTTTTGCCATTTCTATGCAACTATGCTAGAGGTCTAATCAGGCAAATGAGTCAAGATATATAAATAAAAATCATTCCTTACTGAAAGGTAAAAAAGAAAATTGTCTTTATTTGCAGATGATATGATTTTCTATATTAAAAACTAGTGGAATCAACAAAAAAAGCTATTATAACTTACAAGTGATTATATTAAAAGTTGGAGGAACAAGGTAAGAACTAAAAAAACTCAGCAACAACAAAGGACATGAACAGACGTTTTTCAATAGAAGGCATAAAAATGGATAAGAGGCATATGAAGAAAATGCTCAACATCAGTACTTATTAGAGAAATACAAATTAAAACAATGAGATATCATCTTACTCTAGTAAGAATGGCTCTTTAAAAGTCAAAAAATATGTTGATGAAGAGGTAGAGAAAAGAGAACACATACACACAATTGCTGGGGATGTATATTAGTACAACTTCTATGGAATACAGTATAGAGACTTCTCAAAGAACTAAAAATAGAACTACCACTTGATCCAGCAATCTCACTACTGGGTATATACCCAAAGGGAAAGAAACTATTATATCAAAAAACAATACCTGAATTTGTGTATTTATCACAGCACTATTCACAACAGCAAAAATACGGAATCAATTAAGTGTCCATCAACAGAAGATTGGATAAAGAAAATGTAGTATAGACAATGGAATACTATTCAGCCATGAAAAGTATGAAACTATGTCTTTTGCAGCAACATGGATGGAATTGGAGGCCATTATCTTAAGTCTAACAAGTCAGACACAAAAAGACAAATAGTGCATTTTCTCACTTATAAGTGGGAACTAAATAATTGTAGACATGGACATAGAGCCTGGAATGATAGACAATGGAGACTCAAAAAGTTAGGAGAGTGGGAGGGGAGGAAGGTATGAGAAAGTACTTAGTGGATACATTGTATATTATTCAGATAATAGTTACACTAATAGCCCTGATTTCACCACTATACAACCTGTGTATGTAACAAAATTATGCTTGTACCCCCATAAATTTATACACATAAAAAAGTCAATTCTTTTCTAACATGCCAGCAATGAACAATTTGAATTTGAAATTTAAAATACAACTCCATTTAAGTTAGCACAAAAACAAAAACCCCACTTAGGTGTAAATCTAACAAAATATGTATAAGACCTATACGAGAAAAGCTACCAATCTTTGGAGATGGAAACCAAAGGGAATTAAGTAAATGGAGAGATATTTCATGTTCATAAATAGGAAGACTCAATATTATAAAGGTGTTAGTTTTTCCCAACTTTGTAGATTCATGGAAATCCCTATCTAAAATTCCAACAAGTTATTCTGTGGATATCGACAAACATTCTAAAGTTTATATGGAGACATATAAGACCAAGAATAGCCAATACACATATTTAAGGAGAAGAACAAAGTCAAAAGCTGAAACTACATGAATTCAAGATTTACTACAAAGCTACGAAAATCAAATAGTGTGGTGTTAGCAAAAGAATAGACAAATAGATCAATGGGACAGAATAGAGAGCCCAGAAATAGATCCACACAAATACAATCAACTGATCTTTGACAAAAGAGCAAAGGCAATGTAATGGAGTAAAGGTAATCTTTAAAACAAAAGGTACCTGGAACAAATGAACATCCACATGCTAAAAAATGAATCCAGACACAGACCTTAGACCTTTCACAAAAATTAACTCAAAATGGATTTTGAAACTGAAAGTAAAATGCAAGAATTTAACACTCATAAAAGAAAATTTAGAAGAAAATCCAGGCCGAGTGCAGTGGCTCACGCCTCTAATCCCAGCACTTTGGGAGGCCAAGGTGGGTGGATCACGAGGTCAGGAGATCGAGACCATCCTGGCTAACACAGTGAAACCTCGTCTCTACTAAAAATACAAAAAATTAGCCAGGTGAGGTGGCGAGCGCCTGTAGTCCCAGCTACTCAGGAGGCTGAGGCAGGAGAATGGCGTAACCCAGGAGGCGGAGCTTGCAGTGAGCTGAGATTGTGCCACTGCACTTCAGCCTGGGCAACAGAGCAAGGCTCTGTCTCAAAAAAAAAAAAAAAAAAAAGAAGATCTAGATGATCTTGGGTTAGACAATGATTTTTGTTAAATATAACACCAAAAGCACAATTCATGAAAGACAAAATTGGTAAGTTGTACTTCATAAACATTATCACCTACTATGTGAAAGACACTGTTAAGATAATGGAAATACAAGCCAGAGACTGGAAGAAAATATTGGCAAAACATGTCTAATAATGGTATATCCAAAACATACAAAAAGTCTTAAAACCCAATAATAACTAATCAAACAAGCCAATTTGAAAATGGGCAAAAGATCTAAACAGACACCCCTCCAAAGAAACTATAAAGGTGGCAAATAAGCATGTAAAAAAATGTTCTTGGTTGCTTCCAAATTTTTGCAGTTATACATAGTGCCAGAACTTGGAAGCAACCAAGATGGCCTTTATTAGGTGAATGTATAAACAAACTGTAGTGCATTCAGACAATGGAATATTATCAGTGATAAAAATAAAAGGAATGATCATCCATGAAAAGACATGGAGGGATCTTAAATACATACTACTAAGTAAAAGAAGTCGATCTGAAAATTATACATACTGTATAATTCCAACTTTATGACATTCTGGAAAAGACAAAACTGTGGAGACAGTAAAAAAGGTCAGTGGTTACCAGTGGCTGAGGAGAGGAAGTAAGGATGAATAGGCAAAGCGCAAGAGATTTGTAGGAAGTGAAATGATTCTGTTTGATACTATAATGGTGGATTCATGACATTATGGATTTGTGAAAACCCATAGAACTGTAGAAGACAAGAATACACCCTAATGTAAACTATGGACTTCAGTATCTAATAATGTACAATATTGGTTCTTTAATGGTAACAAATTTGCCACACTAATGCAAGATGTTAATAACGGAAAACTGTGTGTAAAAAGTGGTGATGAGAAGAATGTGGAGAAATTCTCGGTACTTTCTGTTAAATTTTTCTTTAAACCTAAAACTGCATCTAAATGAAAAAGTTTATTAAGTAAGAAAAAGAAGGCAAGACATTGTTAATTCATTTTCAGGCCAAAGCAGGGTAATAGGAACCAGGTTTATCTTCCTACCTGAAATAACTAAAAAACTGGAAAATTACACAAAACATCAGTGTTCAAGACATTGGACAATGGGCAATAAAGGAGAGTGACGCAAGAGATGGAGAAAAGGGTGAGATGCGCTCTAGGACAATAAAGGGTACTGCTTACAGAGAGCCCTCACACCATGGCGCAAGGAGAGAGAATGTACATAGAACCTGGTGATATTCCTGAGTTGAGGACATGAAGCTGGTTTCTGGGGAGGGCAAGGCAGCTAGAGTTCTCCAAAGAGAAATATAAGGAAACAGTCCCCGGGGATTACACAGACCAAGAATAGTTCTGTTCACAACAGAAATACTAGAAAAATAAAATAATTCATGCTACATCAGAAAGAATACTCAGAAGGGGTTTGCCTCAGGAGAGCAGAAATCCAGCCCCAGACAAACACTGCTCTGATATTGCCCAACAAAACTTAAAAGCAAGCAAAAAAGTAACAACCTGTTTTAAAGAACTTTACTACAAGCTAGACCAGACTTGATGAGTATTTAAAAGAGTGTGTGTGTTGGGCGGGGGGAGACACACAGCCCAGCAATGTAAAGGCCACAATGGGCCACAACGGCACCCAATAAAAATTTACCAGGAATCCAAAAAAAGCAAAAAAAAAAAAAAAAAATGACAATGAGGGGAAAATTCAACCGATCAAAAACAACCCTAGAAGAGATCATAGAATCAGCAGAAAAATGAATAAAACTGAAATAAGTGTAATCTATATGTTCAAGAAGCTAGAAAAAAATATTAAGGGTTAAAAGTAGAAACAAAGAAGATATAGAAAGACCACTCAGAGATTAAAACTGCAGTGTCTAAGATGAAAAATGCATGGATGGGACAGAAAACAGATGAGTCAGTAAGCTTGAAGACATAACGATAGAAAACTCGAAATGAAACAGAGAGGGGAAAAAAACTAAAGAAAACACAGTTTCAGTGATCACTGGGAAAAATCTATGGGTTTAGTATACATGTAATTAGAATCCTCCAAAGAGAGGAAAGAGAGGGAGGACAGAAAAGTATTTAAGGGAATAATGGCCAATTTTTTTTCCAATGTGATAAGTACTCTAAGTCTTCAGACCAGAAAAGTGCCATAAACTTTCAGAACTACAATAAGAAAAGAAAAAGAAGAAAAATAAACCAAGATACAGTATAACCAATTACTTAAAATTGGTGATAAAGAGAAAAATCCTATAGCCATTTAAAAAAAAAAAAAGAGAGAGAGAGATAGAGTTTGGCTGGGCGTGGTGGCTCACACCTGTAATCCCAGCACTTTGGAAGGCTGAGGTGGGCAGATCACCTGAGGTTGGGAGTTCAAGACCAGGCTGGCCAACATGGAGAAACCCTGTCTGTACTAAAAATACAAAAATTAGCTGGGCATGGTGGTGATCACCTGTAATCCCAGCAACTTGGGTGGCTGAGGCAGGAGAATCGCTTGAACCCCAGGAGGTGGAGGTTGCAGTGAGCCGAGATTGTGCCACTGCACTCCAGTCTGGGCAACAGAAAGAGACTTTGTCTCAAAAAAAAAAAAAAAAATTACGAATGAAAGAAGGCTTCTCATTGCAAGCCATGGCAGGCAGAACACAGTGGCGTACAGAGAGGACAAAAAAAGAAAACCCTTTAACCTATAACTATATGACCAGAAAAAAATAGCTTTCAAGGATGAAGGCAAAATAAAAATTATTCAGATGTAAAAAATGGCAAAAGGATTCATCAGCATCAGCCTTACACTATAAGGAGTAAAGGAATATCTGAAGGTAATGGGAAATAATGCCATCTGCAAATATGTATCTACACAAAAACAAAGGACACTGGAAATGGTACCTGCATGTATAAATTTATTTTTTAATACTTTTTCTTAATGTTTATACA
This sequence comes from Symphalangus syndactylus, assembly GCF_028878055.3. NCBI lineage: Eukaryota > Metazoa > Chordata > Mammalia > Primates > Hylobatidae > Symphalangus > Symphalangus syndactylus. The sequence continues at coordinate 134,990,651 of NC_072428.2, read as the reverse complement.
GCTTTAAAAGACATTTGACTGCTTTAAGTAAAAGTAGCAACAATGAACTTTTCCGTTATGACAGGTAGACTGTTATAACAATTAGACTGTATGACAATAGGACAAAGCAGAAAATTGAAGTATTCTATTATAAAATTTATACACTATATGTGAAGTGGTATAATTATCACACAAAAGTAGACTTTGACAATTTGAAGACACATACTACAGACAACAAAGTAGGTAACAACATAACAAAGAGATTTAGTTTATAAGACACTAATGGAGATAAAATGAAATTATTAAAAATTTACTCATGCCAAAAGAGGCAGGAAAGGAAAGCAAAGGTAATAAAGAACAGATGACAGAAATAGAAAACAAAAAGCAAGACATTAGATTTGAAATCATCATGTTGATATTCACGTTAAATGTCAATCTAAATACAAGGATAGAAAAGTAGACGTTGTCAGATTACATTGAAATCTATAAACTATGTAAACACATGAATGATGTGCTGCCTAAAAGAATTATACATTAAGTATACGAACATAAATACGGTAAAAGTCATAGGATGGAAAAGGATATATCATGTTAACAATAACAAAAGAAAGCTTGAATGACTATATTAACATCAGACAAGTAATGTCTGTAATTATTGAAAGGGATAAAGAGTGTCATTTTATAATTTCAAAAAAAGAATCAATACATTGAGAGAAGATAATACTTGCAAACATTTATGCACCTAATAACAGATTTTCAAAATAAATTAGGTAAAATCTGATAAAATTGCAAGGAGAAATAGAGAAATCTACAATTATAGTTGGAGATTTCAACATCACCTTCTCAAAAAATAGAATACAAATCAGAAAGGACGTAAAGAACAATACTATTAACCAACTTGACCTAATTGAGGTGCACAGCACACTCAACAGAAGCGGAATATGCAATCTTTCCAATTGCACACAGAATGTTTAATAAAATGAACCATTTTCTGGACCACAAACAAGACTCACTGATATTTTAAAAAAATTGAATTGTACTAAGTATGTTCTCCGACCCCAATGGAATTTAATTAGAAATCAGTAACAGAGATATCTAAACAATCCTAGATATTTGGAAAATGTTTTAAACTTACAGATTTTGTAAAAGTAAATAAATAAAAATTGAAACTCAACATACGCCGACCCCTGGGACACAGTTAAAGCAGTATTTAAATAGTAATATAAAGCAGCAAATGCCTATATTAGAAAAGAAGAAATATTTCAAATCAGTGATCTCAGTTTCTACCTTAAGAAACTAAAAAATCAAATTAATTCCAAAGAAATGATAAGAAATAGCAAAGATCAGAGCAGACAACAACAACAAAAGTAAACAGAAAAATTATTTTAAAAATTAATGAAACCAAAAGCCATTATTTTGAGATCAATAGGACAAACTATGATCAATAAAAAAGAGAGAAGACACTAATTACCAATTAAAAATGAGAAAGATGATGTTATCACAGATTCTATATATAGGCAAAGCATTAAAAGGAAAATTTTTAATAATTACATGCCAATAATTGACAATTTAGATGAAATGATTCCTTGAAAGATATACACTACTGGCCAGGTACGGCAGCTCACACCTGTAATCCTAGCACTATGGGAGACCAAAGTGGACATATCACTTGAGGTCAGGAGTTCGAGATCAGCCTGGGCAACACCATAAAGCCCCATCTCTACTAAAACTACAAAAATTAGCTGGGCGTGGTGGCACACGACTGTAGTCCCAGCTACTCGGGAGGCTGAGGCACGAGAATCGCTGCCAGGAGGTGGAGGTTGCAGTGAGCTGAGATCGGGCCACTGCACTCTGCACTCCAGCCTGAGCAACAGAACAAGACTCGCCTGGAAAAAAGAAGAGAAAAGAAGAGAAAATAAGAGAAAAGAAAAGAAAAGAGAAAAGAGAACAGAACAGAAAAGAAAAGAAAAAAGAAAAGAGAAGAAAAAAGAAAAGGAAAGGAAAAGAAAAGAGAAAAGAGAAAAAAGAAAAGAGAAAAGAAAAGAAAAGAAAAACACTACCAAAGCACACTCAAAAAGATATACATAACCTAAATGATGCCTTGGCTATTAAAAAAACATTATTTAGCTGTTTTATAAAAATATTATTTGTATAGAAAAGTGGCAAATTTTGTGGAGAAAAGGTAGCCTTTTTAATAAATGCTGCTGGAAAATTTGGATATTAATATGCCAGAAATGAACTTTGATATTTATACCTTATGAAAAAAAAATCAGTGATGGTTCATACACCTAAATAAGCCAAAAAACATAGAAAACCTTTTCGACCTTGAGTTAGGCAAAAATTCCTTAGATACAACACCAAAAGCATAAACCATAAAAGAAAAAGTTGATAAACAAGACCATTAATTTCATAATTTCTGTTCTTCAAGAGGCATCGTTAAATATCGTAAAAGACAAAACACAGATGGAGAAAATATTTGTGAATCACATATCTGACCAAACCATTCTCTCCCTAGATATTTTCCTAACTAAAGGATATATCTGTACTAAGCTTACATCCCAATGTTTGTAGCAGCTTTATTTATAATAGCTAAAAAGTTGAAACAATCTTAACATCTATGAACAGGTGAATGGATAAACAAATTGCAGTAAACCCATGCAAAGGAACACCATTCTGCAATAAAAACTATAAACTATTGATACACTATACACTGTAATTTGGATGAATCTCAAAATAGTCATGCTGATTGAAAGAAGCCAGATCCCTTTCCCCAAAAAGTATAATCCCATTAATATAAAATTCTTAAAATGGCAAACTAGTGTATAGTGACAGAAAGCAGATCAGTTACTACTCGGGGATGGGGATAGAGGGGTAGTTATTTACAAATCGGCAGGAGGTTTCTTTTGGAAGGGATGGAAATGTTCCATACCTTGACTGTAGTGATGGTTTCACAGGTGTATGTGTATGTGTGTTTGAGAGAGAAGATTTGTTAGTTTCTACACCTTAAATAGGTACAATATATTATAGGTCCACTGAGAATCAATAAAGCTTTAAAAAACAAACAGATAATTTTCTCAGAGAAGAAAAGTGAGAACTGATCAATTTAATGGACTCACTAGCATAATTTCTGATGGAGGTCAAAGAATAATTCAAAACAAGAAGATCTTAAAAAGTAAATAGGTAAATAAGAAATAAATAAGTAGGTATAACAGTAATAGCTAGTATTTATTATTCTGTTAACATGCAACAGGCATTGTAATAGCCTGTACACCTAGTGGTAGCATAGTTGACTGTTGACAGCTTACAGTTGAGTCCCTCTCTGCTATTTCTCTCTGTTTAAGGAAGCTGCCTACCCAAGGCTACGGTTTCTTCCTGAGGAGTTACCTATATCCAATGACTGGTCCAGGTAATACTGCAAAGAACCACTCCCTGGCTTTATTGGAGGCACCTGAAGACATCCCAGCTCCAGGGCTCTCTGTGGAATCATCTGCCACTTCTGTCATAGACCAGTTCAGCCTCTCCCTCTACACAAATCTCAAATGTCCTAGAGTCCCTCAAATCTTCCTAGCTGTTGATTCCCTGAAATTTCTCCAACTAACTCCTTGTATCCAACTCCCAGAGGCTCAGAATCCATTTCCCAAGGAATCAGACTTAAGATAGTTGATTATCTTATTTAATCTACCAAACAACTCTCTGAGACATGTGCTATTTGTGTCTATGTTTTACAAGTGAAGAAAGAGTTGAAGTTAGAAAATTTACGTAACTTATCCAAGATCACTAGGACAATAGTTGGAGGAACTGATTAAAAAAAAAAAAAAAAAAAAAAAAAAAAAAAAAACCGGCCTCTATAATAAAAAAACTATACAGTTTCATGGAGGTGGTTTTATTATGAATGAATCATTAAAATCCACCCTTATGTCTTCTTGATAGTATTTTCAAGTTGGCAGATTATATAAATGCTGAAGGCATAGTTTATCTTGTTACATCAAATATCTCTAATAATAGCTCTATAAGTGGAAGGTGAAATGAGATATAAATAATGGTATGGATGGATGAATTAACAGCTAGTTGTATCGCTGTACCCAATAAGTGTTGATTAATAGGGCCATGTAAAAGTAGCCTGTGTATTTTTCGAGGGCAACATATTGTTAATGACTACACAGGCCTGTCGCATATATAGCTCTGATAAATGCTTGTGGAATTTAATTGAAGCCTTAGGGAGTCCCTGATAGATTGCCATCAAACCCTATTTTTGTCTTACATGATATTTATGTCAGTGAATTGAATAGAGCCTGCAATCATAATTATACAATCCGCTCTAACTGTTCCATTAAAACCATGCTGATAAAATACACATTAAAGGAAAATTCTAAGATATCTAATTCATTAATATTTTTAAAATATTTGATGAGCAGCCACTAGGTAATAGATCCTCTCCTATGCACTGAAGCCACAAAAATGATGAAAATGCCTTTGATTATGTGGTAGAAGACGACATCCAATAGATTTCAAGTGAAGTGCTAAATTAACTTTTTTAAAAATTTAGGATAATTGGTCAAGGTGTTCGTTGGCATTGGGGTGATTATACATTTATGGAAAACCCAACAGTAGAATATCGCTATCAGAACTATCTGAATCAAAGTTATTCTGGGTTAATAGAAACACAACGTCCAGATCACTCAAAGGTAGAATACCCAGCTCTATTATGATCTGGGAAGACCACATCTACAGCACTATATTCAATATGAGCACCACATAAAACACCACAGCCAACATTTAAAAAATGACACATATGCTAGCAATTACCCAGACTGAAGCAACTAGAACACTCTGGCACCTGTGCTCCAGGGAAAATAAGTGAAGGGATAAAGATTAACTTTAAGAAACGAAGCCTAAGAAAAGTCATAATCCATTCACAACAGTTGCTATGTCAAAGAGAGGGTAGGCTTGCCCTTCGATGCTTCAGCAAAAAAGGGCTAAAAAAGTCACAAGGCGCACATTTTGGTTTTACCTAAGAAAGAACTTTGTAACACCTACACCAATTTTAAAAGATGAGTCTTCTCTCTGACACGGTGAGTTTTCTCTTCCATGAAATATATATATATATTTTTATATACTCCATCTCAAAAAATATATATATATATTTTTTGAGACGGAGTCTCACTCTGTCACCCAGGCTAGAGTGCAATGATGCGATCTCCGCTCACTGCAACCACTGCCTCCTGGGTTCAAGCCATTCTCCTGCCTCAACCTCCCTAGTAGCTGGGGCTACAGGCGCCCACCACCACGCCTGGCTAAGTTTTTGTATTTTTAGTAGAGATGGGGTTTCACCGTGTTAGCCAGGATGGTCTCCATCTCCTGACCTCGTGATCCACCCGCCTCGGCCTCCCAAAGTGCTGGGATTAGAGGCGTGAGCCACCACGCCCGGCCCATGAAGTAAATTTTTGAAAGAAGCTGCATAATGTTTGTTGAGCTCAATAATAATAATGTTTTTTCTACTTCTAAAAAATAGAGACCTTTTGCTTGAGAATAAGCCATTTCATAAAATAGAATGTCATGATGGTTTTTTAAACAGAGTTTATTTATCTTGAAATAATGCATATAATTTATTTCTTATAATGATATACTTGTTCTCCAGAATGTATTCAGATAAACATAACGAGAAAATAGAATTCAAAGTGCAACAATCTTTGTGGAGTAGGGTCCAACAAATTAACCTTATACCTTATTCTATTTATTTGAAAACCTCAGGTTATTAGCAATACCATAACGATAATTCCCTACTATATGTTAGTCCTTGTCTCATGATAGCACTATGCCATATAATGTACAGCATCATTTCAAATCTTAGAGGAATATCTACATACCTTGAATTGAGGGAATATAGATCTACTATAGGCACTATTTTTGGTGCCAATTTAATGAATTAAAATAGAAAGAGCAGAATATATAAACATATTACTATGTGTAACATAAACATGATTTGTACTTTTTTTTCTTCTTTGGCCAAAAGATAAAATAATATAAGACAAAACATACTTTATAATTTTTAATGTTTTCCAGCCAGATAATCATCAATGGTTATGAACATCGGGCATGTTATTGAAACTATAAAAATATTTTTGCATTATCTGTTCCCTAAAGAGACTTAACATCCATTCTTTTCACTAACATCCGAAGCAGAAGCTCTTACTATTCAAAACAAAAAAAAAATGGTAAAAACCATTCATGTGAACAAGGCAGAGTCCTGACTAGTATACAGAACGGTGATCCCTGTATGGAAATCATTTTTAAAAAATAAAATGACAGTGATTTTTATAAAGTTAGTGTTTCTATTTATTTATTTGTACAGTGTTAGTGGGTCTAAGTACAATTTTGTTACATTGATATATTGGATAGTGGTGAAGTCTGGCCTTTTACTGTAGCCATCACCCAAATAGTGTACACTGTACCCATCAAGTAATTTATCTTCCCCCACCTGCTCCCAACCCTTCCACACCACTGAGTCTCCAATGTCCATTATTTTATACTCTATGTCCATGTGTACACATTATTTAGCTACCACTTGTAAGTAAGAACATGCAGTATCTTATTTTCTGTTTCTGAGTATTTCACTTACGACAATGTCTCCAGTTTCATCCATGTTGCTGAAAAAGACGTAATTTCATTCTTTTTATGGCTGAGTAGTATTCCCTGGTGTATATGTACCACATTTTATCTAATCATCGGTTGATAGACACTGAGGTTGATTCCGTATGTTTGTCATTGTGAATAGTGCTGCAATAAATAAACATGCAAGCCAAGGTATCTTTTTGATATAATGATTTGTTTTCCTTTGTGTATATACCCAGTAGTGGGATTGTTGGATCAAATGGTAGTTCTATTTTACTCTTTGAGAAATTGACATATTGTTTTTCACAGAGGTTACACCAATTTACGTTCCCACCAACAGTGTGCAAGATTTCCCTTTTCTCAACGTCCTCACCAACATCTGTTATTTTTTGTCTTTTTAATGCCAGACATTCTGACTGGTATAAGATGGTATCTCATTGTGGTTTTAATATGCCTTTCTGATGACTGGCTGCATTGAACACTTTTTCATATGCTTATTGTCCATTTTAATGCCTTCTTTTGAAAAATGTCTGCTCATATCCTTTGCCTGCTTTTTAATGAAGTTATTTGTTTTTACATGTTGAGTCATTTGAGTACATTGTAGAGTCTGGATATTAGTCCTTTGTCAGATGTATAGTTTGCAAATATTTTTTCCTATTCTGCAGGCTGTGTGTTCACGCTGTTGAGATATATGTATATATATATATGTGTATATATATATATGTATACATATATATGTATACATATATATGTATACACATATATATATACATATATATACATATGCACACACACACACACACACAGCTTTTTAGTTTAATTAAGTCCCATTTGTCTATTTTTGGGTTTTGTTGCATTTGCTTGTTAGGTCTCACAGTGATTAGTAAGGTCAAACAGCAGACATTTTTCTAAGAATAGATATTAACTGTAAAATACATCTATTCTCAATTTGTAAAGAAACCAATGATCCATTATATGCAACTATCAACTCTTCAAACATTGGTCTTTTAACAGGAATCAAACAATGTGTTATAATTCTAGGACAAGGAGCTAATTAAAGAACAGAAAGTTGTGATTTCTACTGTGGAATATCATGTTAGAAAAGGAAAATATGGAGAAATAAAACCATCATTTTATAAGTTAAATCTTAGGAAAACAAAATGAATCAACCGATGGAGGATGATTTGCAGGAAGAATTTTGATGAAACTGTACAATACCAGGAGGTGGAGGTTGCAGTGAGCGGAGATCACTCCATTGCACTCCAGACTGGGCAACAGTGAGACACCATCTCAAAAAAAAAAGAAGAAGAAAAGAAAAGGAAGAAAAAGAAAGGAAACTGTACAATAACTTTTAGCAATGATTAAATTTCAAATCACTATCAACATCCTGATGACAAATATAAATGAAGCCCCTATTATGTGCAAGCATTATACTAAGTACAAGGATAAAAAGAGATTTAAGAAATGTTCCCTGTTGCTATTGAGCTTAAAGTTTAGCAATCAGGGACAGGAGATCGACTCCACCGTGCATGCTACAATTAAGTTGTGATGGCTTTCCGGAGTGTTGCATAGTTAAAACAATCTGATCTAATACCAAAGCTTTACAGAAAAGGAGACCATTTTTTATCTATTGAAGTTTGCCATTGCCATGGGAGAGAGTAGTGAACTGCATGGATAGGCAGCATGCGTAATGATTAAAAGCACGGGCTCTCAAGCCAGGGAGCCTGGCATAAGAAAAAAATAAGCATAGGCTGGGTGTGGTGACTCACGCCTGTAATCCCAGCACTTTGGGAGGCTGAGGAGGGTGAATCATGATGTCAGAAGATCAAGACCATCCCAGCCAACATGGTGAAACCCTGTCTCTAATAAAAATACAAAAATTAGCCAGACATGGCAGCACATGCCTGTAGTCCCAGCTACTCAGGAGGCTGAGACAGGAGAATCACCTGAACCCAGGAGGTGGAGGCTGCAGTGAGCCGAGATTGCGCCACTGCACTCCAGTCTGGGCGACAGAGCAGGACTCTGTCTCAAAAAAAAAAAAAAAAAAGAAAGAAAGAAAAAGAAAACATAAGTATATTAGCATGTACTAATAATTACAGACATGCTCAGGTTTATATACAGACATATATAGAGGGCGAGATAAGGATAAACCTATTGCAATGTGTGTGATGTACAGATAGATGATAGATCACACCAAGATAAATTAATTTGCACCAGAACACTAATGGAAGATTTCATTGAAAACTTGGAAACTAAACTGGTCTAAAGGAAAGGCTAGAAACGAAATAAGTGGAAATTACAAACAAAGTGGGCCAGGCTGAGTAATAGCAGTAGTTAGGCTACTCCAAAGCAAAACCATACGATCTGTGATTTTTATTTTTATGACAGACCTCTTTGGATGAAGTAGAAGTTTCTTAAAAGAGCCATGGAGAAGACAGAATGCAAGGACAAGGACTGTGGACACTTTTTTATGCTTGGACTTTATTTTGTACTTTAGGGAATAACAGATATTTCCTGAACACAGAAGTGTTACATTTTAGAGTGGCTCTCAAGGGTTTATGAGACCTTCCAGAAGCTCAAAGAAAAAAGCAGTCACCTAAATAAAATTCCTGCACATATCTTCCAAAAATTTATACAAAACAACAAAATAATATGTTTTGCCAAAATAACAAGCATTTGAGTTTAAAAATGGGAGAAGGAGAGAAAGGGGCAGCCAGGACCTGGTGCTTCAGGGCTTTCTATTACTCCAGACTTCATTCAGAAACTGGAGACTTAATTGGTTACTTCTGGCAAATGGGCCACAACAGCACACATCAAATATAGTATGTGTTGCATCCATGAGGAATTATTAGCTGTTGGCTCTTGGCTTTGAGTTGACACTAATTGCCAGGAACTGAAAATCCCACCCACTTTTGTTCACAAGAGTGAGGAATTTGGAGCTGAAATATATTTGAAGTCTTGCAAATAGTTTATCTTACAACGAGTCCAGTAGACCTGAGGGACCATTCTGAGCTTTTATTTTTTGGAAAAGCATATTACACAACTGTAAAATCTCTAAGCTCTGTGTGTGTGTGTGTGTGTGTGTGTGTGTGTGTGTGTGTGTGGACTGCTAGAGTCCAAGAGCAAATGGCCAAGAGCAAATGCCCCTCCAAGAACCCTGAATAAAACAAAACTAACATGATATGCATTTCTGAAGAATTCCCAAGATTAATGCCAAAAGTAAAGAACTGAAAGACGCAGGCATGTTAGTTCTTATCATATCCCTGCATAACTCAACTCTGGCTAATACGGGGGCTTAATGGATCCTGGAGGGTGACAGTAGATTCTCATAAACTTAATTAGAGAGTGATGCCAATCACAGCTCCCACTGCAAATATGGAATCTTTACTGGTGCAAATTATCAGAGCCCTTGCCCCGGTATCTATTTATGCACCTATTGAGCTATTGAGTGCTTTTTTTCCTCAGTATCAATTAATAAACACAATCAGAAGAAGATGACCAATGACCTTTACCTGACCAGAGTAATAGTACTCCCTCTCTGTCTTATCTCAAGGTTATTTATACTCTCTTCATCTGTTATAATATAGGCTACAGAGACATCTCGTATTCCAGAAAACATCATGCTAGCATTTTACATGATTGCATTTGTGCTAATTAGACCTAGTGACACAGTATTCTGCTAGTAAGGCAGACACATGTTGGCAGGTGATAGACAATTCCCATGAAAAGACAGGGGCCTACCATATCAATAAAATTGCTAAAGTTCAGTGTTCTAAAACATGTCAAAATATCCTTTGTGAAAGATACGTAGCAATAGGGCCAGGTATGGTGGCTCATGCCTGTAATCCCAGCACTTTGGGAGGCTGAGGCAGGTGTATTACTTGAGGCCAGGAGTTTGAGACAAGCCTGGCCAATATGGTGAAACCTCGTCTCTCCTAAAAATACAAAAAGTAGCCAGGTGTGGTGGTGCACACCTGTAATCCTAGCTACTAGGGAAGCTGAGGCAGGAGAATCACTTGAGTCTGGGAGGTGGAGGCTGCAGTGAGCTGAGATTGTGCCACCGCACTCCAGCCTGGGTGACAGAGCGAGACCCTGGAAGGAAGGAAGGAAGGAAGGAAGGAAGGAAGGAAGGAAGGAAGGAAGGAAGGGAGGGAGGGAAGGGGAGCGGAGGGGAAGGGAGGGGAGGAGAAAGGAGGGGAAGGGACGGGAGGAGAAAGAAGGGGAAGGGAGGGGAGGGAAGGAGAGGGGAGGGTGAGGGGAGGGAAGGGGAGAGAGGGGAGGGTGAGGGAAGGGAAGGGAGGGGAGGGTGAGACGAGGGCAGGGGAGGGAGGGGAGGGGAGCAGAGGGGAAGGGAGGGGAGGAGAAAGGAGGGGAAGGGAGGGGAAGGGGAGGGGAGGTCAGGGGAGGGAGGGGAGGGGAGAGGAAGGAAGGGTGACAGAGGGGAAGGGGAGGGAGGACAGGGGAGGGAGGACAGGGGAGGGAGGGGGAGGGGAGGGGAGGGCAGGGGAAGGAGTGGAGGGGGAGGGGAGGGGAGGGAGGAAAAGTGAGGGGAAGGGGAGGGGAAAGCAGGGGAGAGCAGGGGAGGGAGGAGAGGGAGGGGAAGGGGAGGGGAAGGGGAGGGGAGGGCAGGGGAGGGAGGGGAGAGGAAGGGAGGGGAGAGGAAGGGAGGGGGAAGGAAGGGAGGGGGAGAGAGGGGAAGGGAAGAGGAGGGGGGAAGGGGAGAGGAGGAGGGAAGGGAGGGAGGGAGGGAGGGAGGGAGGGAGGGAGGGAGGGAAGATGTGGCAATAATGTTTTTAGTGTTGCAGAACATGTTGAACATAAAAGATTAATTCCAAAATTTCCGTCTCACTAAACTTTTTAATATCTTCCTTTATGGCAGAGGTCAGTAAACCTTTTCTATAAAAGGTCAGATAGTAATTTTTTTTTTAGAGAGACAGGATCTCACTCTGTCATCCATGCTAGAAAGCAATGGTGCAATCATAACCCACTGTGTCTTCCAACTCCTGGGCTCAAACGATCTTCCACCTCAGTATCCTGAGAATCTAGGACTACAGACATGCATCACCACACTCAGCTTTTTAAAATGTTTTCTAGAGATGGAGTCTTGCTGAGCTTCCCAGGCTGGTCTTGAACTCCTGAACTCAAGTGATCCTCCTGTCTCGACCTGTCAGTGTGTTGGGACTACATGCACCACTCTGAGTCCCAGATAGTAAATAGTTTATATTTGTGCACTACAGTCTCTCTTTTGCAACTATTCAACTATGCCATTGTAGCATGAAACAGCCATGGACAAGTAATGAATGGTGTGTCTCTGTTCCACTGAAACTTCATTGAGAGTCAATAAACCACATGTGGCCTAAGAGTCATAGTTTGTTGAACCTGTCTTTATGGTGTGCCAGAAAATTTCAGTATCCAAGCTTGTTGATTCTAGAATCTATGTTTAAATTAACTAGTTCCTCCCATTGGGAGAAACAGAAGCCAACCAAAAGAGAACTGTCTCCCTAGTCTCACCTAATGGGGTGCATTATAATAAAATGTAGAGACCGCATTTAAATACTTAATATTTTGTAACTATGGAGTATTAAATCTCAGGATTTTTTTTTTTTTTTTTTAGACAGAGTCTTGCTCTGTTGCCCAGGCTGGAGGGCAGTGGCACGACGTCAGTTCACTGCAAACTCTGCCTCCCGGGTTCAAGCCATGCTCCTGCCCCAGCCCCCCGAGTAGCTGGGACTGCAGACACCCGCCACCACGCCCAGCTAATTTTTTTTTTTTTTTTTGTATTTTTAGTAGAGACGGGGTTTCACTGTGTTAGCCAGGATGGTATCGATCTCCTGACCTCGTGATCCGCCCGCCTTGACCTCCCAAAGTGCTGGGAGTACAGGCATGAGCCACCGTGCCCGGCCTCAGGATTCTTAATGTACAACATTCTTACAGAATAAAAGCATGCATACACACATAAAGAGACAATACTGTGCTATTCAACATTGAGGAATACACTTCCAAGACATCTCAAAATTTCAGTGCTTTCTGCTTTACAGCAAGGTGGACCTTTTAAAAAGGAACTTTACTTCCTGAGATGACACTATAAAATAAGCTGTGACTTTGCAAAAGCAATAATAATTTCTCTTCAATTTCACGAACACAAACAGGCAAATTCTATAATCCTTCACGCCCTCACTACCCTCCAAATAAAATTGTTCTCATATTCATTGTTAGTAATTTAACAATTACATTCAATGAGTATTTAGTTGATTGTGTTTCCTTTGTCATCTTGCTTATCTTGCTTAAGTATTGTCCAACTTAAACTATAAGTACAGATCAGACCTGAAACTTACATCTCTTTATATCACATTGACTACAACTGATACTTAGAATACTGCTCAGAAAAATTATCAACACAGACTGGGTGATTGTGATTTTCTGTGGCAGGGACCTCTCAACATGACAAAAGGGGAAGATAGGTCATTATTCTAACTCTAGACAGACCTTACAATACTTCAATCATTCCCAGACAGGTAAGAAATCCCTTTCCCCATTTCTGCTGGGGATATTGTGGCTTTCTTATTACTTCTTCTTTAAAGGCAATAATTTTTCTTATGCACTCCATGTCATCATTACTGTCTGAGTAGTGATTTCTTTAGTTAATCACTCATTGGTTATATTTCTTTAGTCTAACAGGGAAATAACTCTAATCCAATGCAGAAATAAAAACTTGTTTACTTTTATTTGGCTTAAAACAATATACATTTTTGTCTAATTCTGGTTGTTTGAAAGAAACAACCCAGAAAGAGGTCCTGTGAAATCAGGGTTTGTGCTAAATAAGAGAATTATAAACAAGAATTCTACTTCCTGTTAATGCATAACATTAAATTCCCTTTATACATATAAGGCTAACAATTTGTTACTCATACTGATCTACTCTATGTAATGCTAAGGAACCCTTGCTATTATAAATTATTTTGTTTTTGATTTAATGATCTTTTTCCAACCAAGTACTGAGAGTCAAAAATCTTTTGTCCCTGCTCCTTTTCTTTACGATTTGGGTGACTTTAGGCAAATCACTCTCCCTGCCCAGGCCTTACCTTTCCACCTACAAACAGAAGAGATTGTTGTAAATGTCCACGTTATGATACTTTCTAAATTCATGAACTCCCTTCACTAATATTAAACTACTTGTTCTTTCCTGCAAAGTTTATCATGTCTGCATATAAAATGAGAAGAATTATTTAAGTTGTGATTAACATAATCATTGTTTTGCCTTGCTTTTCTTACTCACAGATAATTCATTTAGATCCTTCACTGCATTCTGTTTTTTTAATAATGTAAGGATTTACTCAGCAATGCTGACCATATCATCTCCTTGCATTTCTTTCATTTCCATAATATTACACTGTAACCCCAACTATGACCATTTTTTAAGTCTCTTCTTCTGGCTCCTAATCTACGCTTCCCGTAAGTACCTGTATTTTTCTGGGTTCTGGCTTAAATTTTATTTTCTATTCCTTGCACGCAATCGTCCTGGCAGGCCTTTCACGTGGTTTGGAGTGCCGTCTGCACACTGACAGCTGCAAATCTGCATCTCTGGCCCTGACCTCTTCGGAGCCACACCCCTCCTGTTGCGGTGCTTAGTGTCTCACATCAGATGTGCTATAAACTACTCTATATCTGATGCTGAACCCATCACGTTTTCCCAAATGTCTGCTTCTTCTCTATCGTCCCTATTCTTATTAAATGTCATATCATTCATCCAACTGCTCGAGCCAGAACCCTGGAAGTCATCTGTAAATCTTCCCACTTTCAGTTCCTGCATCCATTGAATTTCTCTGAAAAATGTGTCAGTGTGCTAAGTTAAAAGTTAAATAGCTTTGCTTATTTTTTTTCACAGTGTAACAGACTCCTGTGGACAAAATCCCACCCCAAATAGAACATAAGGTTTGGCCCACGTGAGTATAAATTCATGAATTCATTTCATAAAGGTACAATTTACATTTCTAGTATATTCTCCTCTGAATTTGAAATTTACTTCCAGACTAAAACTAGTGAGGTGATCTGAGTGAATGCTTGTCCTGTTCTTTGGCTGCATTTTCTTTAGTTAGTTTTACAGGGAAATCAATCCAATCAAATCCAGAAGTAAAAACGTATTCACTTTTATTTAGGTTAAACAGTATACATTTTGGTCTAACTGGTTGTTTAGAAGAAACAATCCAAGAAGAGGTCCTATGAGATCAAGGTCTGTGCTAAATAAGAAAGTTCTACTTCCTGTTAATGCATCCCATTCAATTCCCTTTATACTTATAAGGCTAATAATTTGTTACTCATACTGATCTACTCTATGTCACGTGACTGCAAAAATGAAAGCAATTACAAATGAAGCTTTGGACTATGACACCATCTCCCTTTACCCTGTTTGAAGTTTTATTTTCCCTCCACTTTTTGTTAAGGGACCTCATCAGAAAAATATTTACAATACTTCCTTCCCCACAATTCAGAGTTTTACTTACCTGCTCTCATCCAAGGTCCAGAATTATTAAATGAAAAATTCCAGAGATAAACAATTAATGTTTTAAATTTTCTGCCATTCTGAGTAACATGATAAAAATCTCATGCCAACCTCCTCACCCTTCATCCCTCCCACGATGTGAATCACCACTTTGCCCAGCATGTCTACCCTGAACACGAACTGGTAGGTAGGTATTTAGCAGCCATCACAAATAGATCGACTGTTGTGGTATCACAGTGCTTGTGTTCAAATAGCCCTTATTGAACTTAATTGTTTATGAGTTTATTCATGATTATCGCTAATTTCTTACCGTGCCTACCTTATAAAATAAATTGAATCACAGGTGTGTGTACAGAGAGACCAAAACCTAGTGTTCATAGGGTTTAGTACTATCCTAAGCTTTAAACATCCACTGTGGGTGTTGGAACACATCCCCTGTACATAAGGGGTGACTACTGTACATACGAACATAAATAAAAATGCTTTTAAGTATACAAATTGCAGCCACAATGAACAGGATTTTGGATTTATTTTTATTTTTATTTTTTACAAAGTCTTACTATGTGCCGATGTTAGGTACTCTTCTAAGTACTTTATAAGTATTAATTTATTTAATCCTAAAAATAAGCATATAAAATAGATGCTTATAAAGTCTGTAAAATGGAATATTGCCCATTTTGGATATTAAGAAATCAACTATCAGAGAAGCAAATTGCTTAACACCACATAACCAGTAAGTAATTCGGCTGGGACTGAAACCCAGGTGGTCTAGCTGTAGAGTACATGCATTTTATCACAACGCCAGAATCACAGCACTGTTTAACCTGACTTCATTCGGATTTAAGGTCAAACAACACATGCTATATTTTAGGGGAAGTTTTCAGGAAAGCCAATGTATTTTATATGCATTTTTGTATGTACAGTGAAGCAGTATAAAAATCTTCACAACCCGCATGCAAATCTCCTTTCTACTAGGCACAGGAGAAATGGTTTCCCTGCTATCCAAGTATCTGTCAGAAATTAGTTCCTGGAAGATATACTTCTGTCTTAAATGTAACTTCAACAAGATCAAGGTGATATTCAAAGATGAGAAGATTATTTAGAAGTGACTCAGGATGTAATAGAACTAGACATGAAATATAGAAGAGGTTTCTGAAAAGCCTCGAGAAAAGAGGAATTTTGTCCTAAAAAATAAAAATGTTTGGAAACACAGAACACAGAATACATGTATTAATGATGTGCAAAGAAATCTGTGGCACTGCATGATATGTTCATAGGCAGAACCTGGCCAGGTGGTTTTAAATGAACCTGGGGAATATTTTTATAAATATCAGGTGTGTTTGGATGGCCTGTGAAAGACATCCACATGAGAACATTTATGTGAAGGCGATTATTTTAACATATGTTCTTAATGTCAGCACATACCCCAAATCAAAAGAATCTTAGGGATAATATTCCAATTTCAAAATTTTGAAAATTATTTCTTACTCTTAAATAGTTAGTTTAGATTTCTCTACACCACTTTACAAGAGCTAGGATCATTTTCTAAAATGTAAGCAAGACCATCATTTAAGTAATAATATGCTGAAGGAAGGAAATTGGTAGAATGCAATTACACATACATACTTAATTATAAAATATTAACTAAAATTACTGCGATATCATCACGGTTTAGCAGTAAGGCTTGTACAAACTGGAGAGGTAGAATTGCATGGCTTTTATTTACTTGATGTTTTCTTTTAGCTAATATCCTTGCTAAATAAACAAAGTTAGCTAAACTAGACACTTTAGATGTACTTCTTTTTGTTTTTCTGTTTTGTTTTGTGTTTGGTTTTTTGAGACAGAGTCTCACCTTGTTGCCCAGGCTGGAGTGCAGTGGTGTGATCTTAGCTCACTGCAACCTCAACCTCCCGGGTTCAAGCAATTCTCCTGCCTCAGCCTCCTGAGTGGCTAGGATTAGAGGCATGTGCCACTACACCGGGCTAATTTTTGTATTTTTAGTAGAGACGGGAATACCATGACACTTTTGATGTATTTCATCTCTATCAAATAAATTTTAAAAGAGCCAGATTAAAATCATTCAGTTCCTTACTGAGGATAGCTTATAAAATCACCCAAACTCTCTTGTTTTTTCTACTCGGAGACTCATTACCATCTCCTAAATGTCACTCTTGTAATTTCCATAACTGCCACCAAATGGTTGGTGGCTCCTTGCTTTACACAGAAAAACATGGACAATTTATTTTTCTGTCTGTATGAGAGCTTAAGAATAGTGAGACAAGCTCACTATTGATTCGGCATTGCCTATCTTATGAAATATAATAATACCAAGTTAATAAACTGCAAGGTTTGACTAAACTCAGGCATAAATTTAACTCAGAAATATCTCTGCAGAGAATTTTAAAATAGATACCTAATTTTAGTTAAATATTATTGACCATCAATAATTATTTAGATTATCACTAAATAAGGCTATACTCAGTAAGTTGCTGGTAATTTATTCATACTTCTTTTAAGCAACCAATCACTTACACTGTGATCACTCTGAAAGCAACCTCTTAGATCACCCGATATTACATTCTCTTAACAGGCCCTATGAGAAGGCTTGGCATATAGTAGATTCCTAATACATATGTTTGTTCAACTCAACATTTATTAAGTGTGTGGTACTGGCCTGACCCACTTTCTAAGCATAGGACCACTGAAGTGGCTCTGTCTTCAAAAAGCTGTCTAATACAGCCTATCGATACAGTGTAATAGATCTATTTTCTGCAGGACTATGCATAAGATCCTGGGAGAGTACACAGAAAGTACATCTACCTAAGGCAGAAGAACCGGCAGCACCTTCAAGTACTTCTGTTACATGTGCAATAGGATGAAGAAGTGAGCAGCAGGGGCAAAGTTATTGAAGTATGCTAGAAGATAACGCTCAAGGTCTTAAGCAATTTAATAGCTAAAGGTTAGAGTACATGAGGGTGGTAGAAGGTCAGAATAGAGTTATAGAAGAGGCATGGTAAAAGACTGGAGCAGCGGATCCAGAAAAATTTTGCACAATATTGAAGAGTTTGATTTTTTTCAGGAAGTCGAGGAAAATTAGCTAAAAGGCATTACGTAGTGAAGTAATAGGATTGATTGGGACTTTGGAAATAACTTCTCGACAACAATGTACAGACTGAATTGAAGGAGACTGTAGGATGCTATAGAGACTCTGGAAAAAGCGGCCTAAATTACAGCAATGGCAATAGGAAAGGAAAAAGAACATTCTAAGAGATACTGTGGAAATGAACTACATGAGATCTCAAACTGGTTATGAAAACAGTGAGGGAATGGAAGAGCCAGTTATATCTCCCAAGAGTCTGACCTGGTCAACCGCGTGGATCCTGGTGCCGTTCACCAGAATAAAGGATATGAGAGGAGGAGTAAATTCAGTAAAGGGCAAGAGAAAAAAAGAAACCTTGATGATATCTCAGTGTGCTGATATCTTCAGTTAGGCCTTGATAACTTCTGGAAACAAGGGACAGCATAGAATACTGGTTAAGAGAGCAGTGTTTCTGTAAAATAGGGTAATTATAATTAAAAAATATTCCTGTCCCCTAGGAATATTGAGTAGTATATGTAGGAAAGGCTCACGAGACAGGGCCTGATGTGTAAATGTTCTCTAATCATATTATTCATTGTTATTGTCTGTATCCAACTGGAGACACCCAGTCAATTTAAAGTGGGTGCTAGAGCCCAGTAGAGAAATATGGGCCAGAGAAAGAAATTTTGGAATAATCCTCAAGGTGGATGTTTCTCAACCCTAGTTGTTCTTCAGAATCATCGGAGCATTAGAGAACGCTGTTACTTAGGCTCTTTTCCTGGTGATTCTGAACAGCCAGCAATGAAAACACAGTTCAGATGGAGGTGGAAGATGGAAACATTTACCAGATGAGATCTCCCAGGAAGAATGAGCAGAATAAGGGATCTTTACATTCAAGGTTTCCAGGGCAAAGTCATCTTTCTAACAAGACCAGCTCTTTCTCCAGAATCCATGGTTTTATTTATCAGAATAGGACTATGTGTGGTCCAATGTGAACCGCAACATCATGGAAAAATCTGGAGATCCTGGAGTCTATTGTTCTGCAGGGCCTTTAATGAGATGTGGGGCCAGGGGAATGCTTGACAAAGCCAGTGGCTATTCCTGCTGTCAATCACGCTGAGGCAGATTTTAAGCAGGCCTTGAGAATGCTGGGGCTGGAAAAGATTCTTCAGCGTTTGGTTCTTTCATTGAGGGTGAGCTATTCTTGGATATGTGAAAACAGGCTAAAAATTCTAGCAGCACCATTAGGTTGGTGGCTACAGTGGGGGTAGAGGCCCTAGCCTCAAAATGGTGCTTTGAACCACTGGGCTCACAGGCAAATGGGAAGAATGATGACCATTTCTTAGGATATGAGAATAGCAGGGCACACTCCTAATATTTGAAGAGCATTGCTGGTTCCAGGTGAATAAGACAACTATCCTAACAGCCTCTTTTGACCTGGACCTCCAGGGGCCCACAGGTAAATGACAAATCTATACTTCTTAAGAAGTGGTGCCAAGACGACCTATAGAATCAGGTCTACTGTGACATGGAGCCAGCACAGCTGAGCATAATAGTGGAAAAGAGAGACTCCCTCATCTGTTCCACTCCCAAATTACAGGTTATCTGTAGCAGCATATTCTTTGGAGGCCAGAGACCTTCCTGCTGTGCTATAGGAAGTGCACCGTACTTGTGAATTTCAACGGAAACACACAGTGGAAAGTCATTAATTCACAAAGACCACTACCTCTTTATGCATCATTAGATAACTATGCCTTGATGTGTTTGTACATAGAAGAGGCAAGGCTCAACTAACGCACAACTAGACTAGAAATTGGTCTAAACCGAAAACCAGTATTTTTCCAATTATATTATAGGGTGTATTTGTAAACAACAAATATAGTAGTCCAGTTTGGCTAATTGCAGAATAAATATAAGAAATAAATGAAAAATCATGCTGGAAAAAAAATGCTTAGAAGATGAATTTATGCCCTGAGTCTCAAGGAAGAGTGGAAACTAAATCTAGTAAACAAGGGAGAAATTGATATTACATAATGTCAATGATTTTTTAGCAACTCATCCATTCCCTTCCACAGATATTTCATAAGCCCCTACACTACACAGATACTGTTGTGGGCTCTAGGAATATAACGGTCACAAAAAAAGACAAAGTGCTTGCCATTATGAAGCTTAAATGCTAATATAAGGGTCAGACAGTAAACCAAGTTTGTAATAAACCTGGAAGTAATAAATGCTACAAAGAAATAGAAAGTGGAATAAGGGGAAAAGGTGATATGGAGGTGGAGGCATCCTGGTTTTTCAGGTACTATTTTCTACAGATGACTTCTCTGGTGAGGGACATTTGAATAAGATCAGAAGGCAGAAAAGGAAGGAGCTATGTGGGCACCTGAAGAGGGTGCGGGAAGAATAGCAAGTGCAAAGGTCCCAGAACAGAAAGAAGCAACCAAATCCTGATTTCACGATGCTGACTGCCTTCCTATTTTTCTTACATGAAAGTCTATGTTATTTAATACAGGACTTGTTTCTGTTTTGTTTTGTTTTTGATAAATATAATTTTCACAACATGGAGGTTGAGAAGAAGAAAAAAATCTCTCCATCCTCTTTGTCCTCTAGAAAGATTAGAGCCAAAATAACTGTTTAACAAATCTACCACCACCGTTCCCATCTCCAAAGCCCTACTATCATTTTTTAGTACACCAATTTTCTCTTTTATTGTCTGTCGACTGAGGATATATGGGAGCAGCCCTTTATTGTTATATGAAACATTCTCTGCAATTTGGGAAGGCTGAGTTCTCCTTTTGCACTTCTAATTATGAAAGGGAACCTGGACACAGAATGTTCGCAGATATCAAGCAGCTGCGAAAGAGTACTTCTCTGATGCTTTCGATTCATTAAAAAGCATATTTTGCTCCTTTCTGAGGAACAGCTCCTTAGAATTTCCATAACACAATGATATTCTGACCAGTTTGATAGTATCACACATGCAAAACTTTATTTTCTCAGCATTTTGAATAGAGGCACAAAGTTACATGACTTTCTAGATGTTTGAGAGTACACAAAACACCTCAGAGAAAACTGTTTCTTAGTTATAGCTTCTTTGAAGCTAGCAAGAGTTTCAAGTTTACTAGTGTCTTTCAAACTGGGAATATTCGAAATTTGATTTTTTTTTCTTTTTGCCTCATACCATTGTGGGTCTTACTCTCTTTTACTCTCTTGAAATTCCCTGTATTAAAGCTATCTTCTGTTCAACAGTAACACTTTATAATTTATACCTGTCTTAAAAACAGAGTGGGAAGGCAATCTAGCCAGCAAGTACTGTCATGACAGAGCGTTCCTTCCTGGTTCTGATGGAGTAACTTTCTAGAGGGTGTGGAAATGGCACTATCAAAAACAAAAACTACTGTCTTGAATTCAACTTTGACCCAGTTTTTGAACTTGAAATAGGGCAAGCTTTAAGCCATAACAATATTGGTAACGTAAGGCAATATTATATGACATAATGTACAGGACACCAGGAAGTTCTCTGCCTAAAATGCTAACCCCTTCACAGATGCTCCACCAGGAATGCATTCCTTTGAATTAAATGCTTCTTTATCCCCACAATTTTCTTAAAGCACCATTTCATGGAAGGGTACAGATGTGAAATATGTAATGGAATCTTTTGATGGAGTTTAGGACACAAGAATATAAAGCTAGTAGTAGGAAGGGATACTTAAAGCGCAGGACAATGTTGGTAAACCACACTAAATCCATTCCTCTCATGTTTATCCTAGAGGCAGCCGCCCTACATGAAACAGCAAATGCTTAACATTCTCATTAACGATTCAACAACCTTAGCATAACCATAGAATATGAGGGAAGCCAACCGCCTAGGGAATGGGCTCCTCTCCAGTAGAAATACAAACACAGAGCAAACATTCCCAGCCATTTTCATCAAATTAAATTTGAACAGAACACCTACCTGGATGGTTTCAGTCTACAGTCATTTGAAGTTCGTGTTTTATGTCGTCTCTGACACAAAAGAGCACTGTAATGAAAAAGGTGACAATTTGCCACTTATAGGCAAGTAAAAGGTAGAAAATTGCTTCAACCTGGCACAATCATGTTTGTTTTTTTTTTTTTTTTTTAAATCATATTAGGATAGCTGCCTTTAAGGAAGCAACGATTTGAGGGTCTAGGTCTCATAGAATAAAAGGCAGTCTGTAAAAAATAAAGGTTGCACAATATTTGCACATCACCATAAAAGTCTGCACAGCATAAAAATATATTTCTGTGGCCTTTTTTCTTCACTTATGCCATGCATCAGCAAAAGACATATTATTATCATCATTATTTCTGTAGCCTTCTTCATTATCCAAATGCTTTATAGACACTGATTAGTTAACTCTTCTACGAACCCTGCCAGAAAGGTCAATATGATTAATCCGAAGGCAGAGGAAGAGAGCCCTGAGGTTAAGTGATTCATCCTTCCCTCCAAGGAGATCAGCGGAGGACAAGCTCTAAACTCCAGAGTTCTTCTATCTGAAGCTGTTCTTATCCTTGCTGACATAGGTAACAATGAAAGTGCTTTTTCTTCCCTGGTACAGTTGATGCAGAGAAGACTCAAGTTTGTACACACTTATTGGTAAAGAATAAACTGTTATCCTTTGTGAGATTCTTCATTTGATTAAAATAAATGCACTCTGGTAAAATTTTCAATTTGTGGCCAGAGAAGATGTTTCAGGTTAGAGCTCTTACATCTTGATGCAACAGTTTGTTCTTTCTACAAATATTTATCAAGGTTCTACCATACCCCCAGAGGCACATTCTAGGCTTCAGGAATACCAAAGTGAATTTGAGAGCCAATGTCCTGTTTTCATGGTACTTACTCTCTAGTGAAGTGAGACAAACAGTAGAAACATTAAAAAAAAAAAACAAGAATAATAACACAGTGATAAGGCCAGGAAGAGAGTTAATGTAGGATAATGTAGCAACTGGTAAGCAGGTGTTTCTTTAGACTGGGTAGTCAGGGAAAGCCTCTCTGAGAAGGTGGCATTGAAAGTGCGTGACAAGAGGGAGTCAGCCATGTGGAAAGGAGAGCCAGTGGCATTCCAGGCAGAAATAAGAGCTGAGCTAAAAAGTAAGCTACTAAAAGCCTGAGGTAGAAATGAGCTTGGTGTGTCCAGGGACTGGAGTGCAATTTAGTGTGGCTGGAGGATAGTCAACAACTGGGAGAGTGGAATCATTTAAGGTCAGAAAAGTAGGCAGGACTAGAATGGGTAGGTCAGAGAAAGCAGCTTGGAGCTTATTCTAAGTGCCTTTGGCAAACCACAGGGAAATCTTAAGCGGTGATGAGACAAAATCTTACTCCTATTTGCCAAATATTACTCTGTCATTTTGGGGGAAAGAGCTCCAGGAGAGAAGCCAGTTAACAGGCTATTGCAGTGGTTCAGGTGAGAGAGGATGGTGACCTGAACTGGGCTGGAGTAGTGCAGATGGAAGTAGAGATAACTGGATACATTTAAGATAGGAATTGACAGAAGAGTTGGCAGGACTTGCTGATAGATGTGGAAAATATGAGCAATGAAATCAAAGGCAGCTATTTATTTAGATAAAGAAAGGGAAATGAATTATTAGGAAGTGTTTGAAACCTTAGGCCTTTCATAATGCATTCATGGGGCTCAAGGATCCTTACCTTAATTTTTTTGAACAAATCAAGCAGGAGATAAGAAACATTTCAAGTATAATGACAAGGGTGATGTAATCTGGTTTCTGGCTCTTCACAATAGTAGGTGCTGGAAGAAAGTAAACTAGAAAACTAGATCATTCCACAACTGTTTAAGAAAATCTTAAAACTAAGACCTATTTGGACCCGTTTAAAAATTATTAAGTATGGAATGAATTCAAGTAAATTTTGTAATGATGCATTTATTAAAAATTTTTTATGTTGCAAAGCATGGAGCTATTTTAAGACAACATAGAAGTAACCCAGCCTTCATGAAACATATTCTAGTGGGGGAAAATTGGCAACAAATAATTATCACAATTAATTATTCCAATTGTTATGAGGGAAACAAGGGAGAAATATGAGCCATTCTAGGAGGTCATTAAGGACTTATTTAGAAAGTGACATGTAAACTAAGGTCTGAAGGACTTAGCCATGAATACGCTGTGACCATCACTTGGATATAAAGTCATAACTCACACACTTACACTCAACAATTTACTGACTACAGCCATAATGTCACCATCTTCAAATTCTGAAGAGAGAGCATCTCGTCAATTGATTGCCTGGTGTCAGGGCAGGTGCACATTCCTGATCCATTTGGTTGTGACTTGGGAATGAGAGTGTGCCAAAGGGAATAGGGGCCTGTATCTTCCAAGGACTAAAGGAGAAGCTGTTAAACTGGGAGAGATGTTGGGTATGACAGTAAATTGAATTATGTTTCTAATATAATCCTCTGCTCACCTTTTCATTCCCAGAGCTCAACAGAGTACCAGGCATATAGGAAGCATTCAATGTTGAGTGATGGATTGATTGAAAAAATGAATAAAGGCAATTAGATACACAGCAGAAGGCAATTTTTGTCTCCCGCTAAGTAGTAAGAAAGTCTATATACCAGATCAATTATGGTCCTCTCCCAATATACTATACCATCACTTCCATCATCTTTTGGAACTGTGCCTCACTTACAGACAGGCTAACAAAATTAAGCTAGAAATATTTTGATTATAATTGTACCTGATTTTTTTTTTCATATCTGAATCCAGTGCTTCTCAGACTTAACAGAGCATAAGAATCACCTGGTAGCATATGTGAAAACACAAAATCCTAGGTCTCACCTGTTTTGGAAGAGCCAAAGAAGAACCCAAGAATATCCTCCTTTTTTTTTTTTTTGAGACAGAGTCTCACTCGGTCACCAGGCTGGAGTGCAATGGCGCAATCTCACTGCAACCTCTGCCTCCCAGGTTCCAGCGACTCTCCTCCCTCAGCCTCCTAAGTAGCTGGGACTTCAGTTCACACCAATACACCCAGCTAATTTTTGTATTTTTAGTAGAGACGGGGTTTCACCATGTTGGCCAGGATGGTCTCAAACTCCTGACCTCATGATCCGCCCGCCTTAGCCTCCCAAGGTGCTGGGATTAAGCATATGAATTTTAACAAAGATCTCAAGCGACTAAGACGTAAATGACCAAATTTACTTTGAGAAATACTGACCTCCAGTCATTCTTTTCCCAAGTCCACTCTACCACAGATCTAAATGGTCCTGTGGGTTTCCTTGCCTTCCATTGTCATTGTCACTGACAGTTTAGATATTATTTATCAGTTACATTCCAGTAGCCACACATCTGTTCTTTCTTCAGCGTCTCTATGTCTCAATCCAACTTGTACTTTAATACATCTTCCCAAAACAATGATTTCTGGGCTAAAACAAAAAGTTCAAATAAAAAGTAGCAGAATCTAGTACGCTTCATTTCATCTACAAATTTGAATTCTATCTTTTCTCCAGTTTAGCCTCCTCAAACTTGAAGTCTTTTACTTTACACGACTACAAAGGCATCCTACTTACCTGCTTTTCCAAAGAGTTTCCTGTTTTATATGACGTAATACTCCCCAAAAGGATACCTAAAAACAAGAATAATCAGGAAGTCTGGTTTTAATCCAGTGTTTTTCAAGCTGCTGTGCGAATGTGAGTAATTTCCTTAGCTTGTCTGGAATCCATTTGTTCCATCAGTAAAGACATAGAACCAGCTTAAACTAGTGGCTTTCACACATTTTGATGACCAATCACTGTAAGAAATAAGTCATGACAATGAAGTTTCACAAAACACTTACACTTACTGCATGTGATGGACTCAGATATTTTATCTTCCAATCTACTTTATTCTGTCTTATTATTTCTTGCAAAAATGCTAGTTGCAGCTTTCTAAATTGATTTCACCACACTCTACTAGATCTGTTGGGGTGATCAGACCCAACACCAGGTCATGGGGGCAACAAAGTCCGGTGGAGTCAAAAGAATGAGAAAAGACAGTATGAAAGTGGGTCCAGGGGGGCCAACACAAGTATGGAGGCTGTGAAGGCCCTGAGCTCTGGACGCCCAGACTATTTATTGGTGTTCAAACAAAGAAACAGGTGGTGAGAATGTGGGGTTGAAAGGGAGCATTACATTAAGCACATGATTTACAGCTGTGACGGTTTAGCATCTACATGGCCAATTCTAAGACACAATCGATCTAGGAGCCTGGGAAGGCTAGAAGCAAGGAGCCAGTAAGTCTAGACACATTCCAGAACCACGAGGGGTTTTATGCCCTGGGCTTAGATTATGGTGCGCCAGGGCAGCCTTCCACCCTTCAGCACAGAGCTTGATGTGTCAAAGGCCACACAGGGTTTTAGACCCTGGACCCCAGACATGTTCCAAGACTCTTTTACATCATGTTAGACATGAAAGCCGTGCCTCAGCTTCTCCCAACACTCAGCTTTTCCCAACAAGATCATAGCTGCAGTTTGAAAAACACACAGATGATCTTTGTGGTCTGCTCTAGTTCTAATGCTCTATGATATTGAATAAACATTAAGCTCTTTTGCATACTTGCATGTCTTCCCAATTTATATATTTTTACTTTTATAAATAAACTTCAGAGGAAAAAATAGATTTCCTAAGGTTATCTGGCAACTCTGATAAAACAGTGTTGATACATGTTATAAATACACGAATTTAAAATTCATAAAGTTTAATAACAATGTAAGCCAACGGAAAAAAATTAGATTTATTTTCTTATTTTCCCTCTGATCTAGGTACAGACTGCATCTCAAGAATTCTTACCATGATTGAGGAAGAGGTACTAAGATTGAAGTGATGTCCCTTCACATTTTGGTTATATAACTGGTTATGTCACTTGGCTCTCAGCCCTGACTTCACTGTAAAATCACCTGGGGAAGTAAAATAAGCAAAAAACACCCCCATTCTAAAACTATTAATTCAGACTATAAAAGGGTGGAACTGAATCATCAACATGTTTAAATCTCTCCAAGTGAGGACTGAGAAGAACTAGACTAGCTGATATACATCAAAAGCCACGGTGTTCTGGCTGCCCAGTTTAGCCCAGTGACAGAAAACAAGGGTGATGGAAGCATTCTTGCTTGAATGTAACATTCCCATTTTATTTCCTTCCCTTACATTCCCCATAAGCTCCACACTAGTCTTCTCCTTCATCATCTTCATAATTCAAAATTGAGAACTGCTACCTACTGCAATTTAAGCAAAAGTGTCTTTAAATCCCAAATCTGCTCCATTGGCCCTGCTCACATACCTTAGGGTCCTTGAGTGCAAATGCCATTTGAGAAGGGTCACTCTATAAACTATTGATCCTTCTCTGTCTGTTCTCCAACTCACTCTGTAAGGTAGAGATGTAAACAGCTTATAGATGTGTCATTTTGAAGACCTGATAATAGGGGAGGAGTAACAACCAGTTCTCATCACACAGGTAAGCACTGGGACAGGTGGGCTAAGAGCAGCTGGGGACTTGGGAAGACACAAGCAGAAGCCACAGACAGACTCAAGGGACTAAATAAAGGGTGTTAAAAGTCATGATTTGGCTTCAGTGCCACAAAGCCGAAATTTTGAGTGAATCACACATTAAAAAAATCCATTCAAGATAGAGAATAAAGATTAGGAGAAATGTAGCAAAAACAAATGTTTGTTTTTGGGGGTTATAGTGCTTTTGGTTTTTGCTCTGTAGACTTAATTTTGTTATAGTGGTAAGTTTTGTTTATTTAGGAAAACTTAACTTATAGTTAATTGTTTCCTTAATAAACAAATGAATTGAATTTTCAGAAACAAGGACTTTGTTTTGAATTCATAAATTCTCATGTCAGATGAAAGCCACTGGGATTTATATGCTTCCTTATCGCCACCTTGTGTGCTTTAAAATAATGCAAGGGAAAGAAAGCACAGTGCAACTTAGTTATCTATGGAAAATCAAAGCTGGCGGCTAAGCAGTTTATTAACAAATACCCTTGATGTAGCTCAATGAGCCACAGATGTAATATGGAACCATCTCATTCAATAATGTGGCTTTCCCTGGCCTGCAGAAACTGATGAAAGGGCTTTCTTTTGTTTTGAGATTATGACACTTTGATGGTAACGTTATTTTAACATATAATAAAATTATGTTATAAATAATAATTAGTATAATGATAAAAACAAATAATTTTAATTTTTAATACTATTGGTGCAAAAAGGTGGCAGTGTTTTATTTCACTACGTTTTGATTCCCTTACTTGGCAAAAATAGGACAAATTTGGGATAGGTAGTCAGGTTTCCTGGAGAAGGCTAAGAGAGGTATCAGAGAACTCAGGCACCGCCTCTGGCTTTCTCTCCTCTCCCCAGCATAAGGATAGGACTTTACTTAGGTTGAGTCGGTTCAAAATCTGGACATGAGTGCAGGTGATATAGATGTCTCCTTCATGGAAATGTGTAGATGATCGATGCAACTGCGTCTGGAATGCCGAAAGGAAGGCCACGGAAGGCTTGTGGTGAGCAAGAATCAAGCCTCTTCTTAATGCTGGCAGGTTTCTACCAGCTTGGAAGAGATCACCAACAGCCACATGCTCTCTAGAGAAGCCAGGGGAAGGGAAAGCCACACTGAAATACTTTGCATCCGCTCATGCTCTGTGGGGCTCCCTCGTGCCTACTGATTTCTGTGCTAGTGGTTACATGTATTGGGGCTGCATAGCAAGTGTGCGTGAGTGGGGTTTTGTGAGTGTGTGCAGGTGTGCCTGAGTGTGTGTGTGGGTGAGTGTAGGTGGCTGTAGGTGTGTGTGTATCTGAGTGTGTGGGGGGTGTGTTTGTGTGTCTGTGATTATGGCTGTGGCTGTGAGTGTGCATGAGTATCAGTGATGTGGGTGACTGCGGGTGGAAATATGAGTGAGAGTGTGTGGGTGTGCAGGCTGTGTTCCTGTGGATATGTGTGAGTGTGGATACCAGTGTGGATGAGTGTCGGTGACTGTGCATGGGAGCATGAGTTTGTGAGTGTGTGAGGGGTGTTTGTGTGGGTGAGTGTGGGTGGCTGTGGATGTTAAGTGTGTGTTTGAGTGCATGTGTGTGGCGGTTCTCTTCTTATCAACCCAACCCTGAACTGATAGCTCTATTTTACTGCTCTCTCTTTCTCCTTCACAATCTCATTTCGTGGTGGTTGTTGGATTTTTACAGGGCTATAAAATCTGCCAATCTAGGAACTATTGATAACAGTTGATGAAAATAACAGGCTGTGAAAGGAATGAGCCATTTTGGAGTCTTATTCCCTCTGGTTTCTTACCAACATGAGTGTACTCTATTAATTATGAAACATAGATGTCAGACCAGCAGATCCCGGTGAACGAGGTGGCTGGTGGGAGGGAGGGATTCATGAGAAATAGGAAGTGCACATTACTTGAACGTGGGAAGAGAAGCTGAATTGGGAGCTTAAGGCAAAGGCTGAAGTCACAGTTTTACTGAGAATCATCCCTGTGGTTCTACACCAATCTACGAGCATGGGCTCACGGGCACATTTCCTCAGCAAGAGACAAATTTGGGAAAGAAAAACCTCAGATCACAGAGGCACAGGTCACTACATATAGTTTCTAGCCCTTAGGTTGTATATAATAATGGTAATTCTTACCTCTTAGGTTTTAAATAATTGTGGCATTGATTGCTAGGTTGTTTTGCCCCTTTCGTCTTTATATTTTTCTTTAATAAATATTATAGTAAAAAGCTTAAGGAAAAAAATTAAAAAGCATTTTATGCTTTGAAACTCTTTGAAAATTTGCCTTATTATTAAAATATATATTCATTTTCTTAATTCTATTCACTTATAGATTTAATATTCTTTAAAGTTCCTGATTATTCAAGAGATGCTTATTCTTTCTTTCAACACTTCAAGTGTCTATTGTTGGCAGGATTTTGACAGCCTCCAAAGCTTTAGCAAAACTCACCAAGTTGGTTTAATTCAGTAAAAGCCTCATTAACTTTACTAGATCAAAGAGAGTCTGTCTGCCAAAAATTAACCTATTTGTCACAGAAATGGTCCCTCTCTACCTGTAATTGTCATTTCTCCCAGATCACTGCAGTGAGACCATCACTTTCCTTTTTCTCCACCCACAAAGACTGAGATCCTTGCAACTTACAGAATGATCTACTATTTTACAATATCGGGATCATTTAAAGGGTCTTGTCTATGTTTTCACAAATATAGTCTATGTTGTTCCAAATATAGATTTTTTCCTATAATAGAGTCATAGCAATAACCTATCTTTTAAAACCTCATTTTTAGCACTAATGCTAAAGTGCTATCAGTGATATTTATTTCAGGTCCTTCTTTTAAACTAAATAGTTATTTCTATTTGCAGAAAATGAAGGAAGTTGCTAACATATTTCAAGGGAAATCTTTTTTGCCACTGATTTAAGCAGTAATTGGAAAGAGAAAAGTAGCATGCATGAAAAGCAGTAATAGTACTTTCTTATTCTGCAATCACTGAAGAGTGGGGAATTGTGTATTATTTGATTTTTTTATTAATACTTGTAAAGGCAATATGTCAAATTTGAATACTTCTGTTCACTTTCATCAAATTAGGTTCTCATTGCTTTTTTAGCAGCTCTGGCTTACAAAGCTTAAGTTATATTTGTAAAATGAACAGTTAAGTGTTATACTGATGAGAAAAATTTACATTGGAATGAAGATATATTACTTAGAATCATAAAGTGATTGAGCTAGAAGGCAACTTAGAGATAATACACCCCAATGCTCACTCTGAGTTTTTATTATTTCACAGATAAGAAAACTGAGTCCCAATGAATTGCTTAATTCCACAGATCTACTCAGCAAAGGGACAAATTTACTTCATTTTTCAAAGAAGTCAGTAATGTACGTTCCCTTAGATTAAGTACCTCAAAAGTAAAGTTTATTTTCAAACTCTATCAGTAATGGTAACATTCAGTATATGTCTGATATTTAATGAGTATTATTTCCTATAGTCTTATGATTATTATATTCTTTGCAGGCTAAATAGATAACAAATAAAGTCATTAACATTATTGAGTTATTCAGAGATACCTATAATAAAATCAATATTTTCAAATTTTTTATTAATCAAATTCCTTGGGTTTTTATGTTGCTGACAAGATTTTTAATAAGTAATTGACTTTTGAGATTAAATTATATTCTTATCTAAACCTAATATAGGCAGAAATATAGAAGAACCTCCATGAACAACAGAAAAATCCTTGAACCTTGAGTTCCTGGGGCAAGTCAAAGCCAGACCAAAGTGCTTTAGGAGACCTACCTCTTTTTGAGAACAGAAATGCCCTAACTCCCAGCTCACACTTTGCAAAAGAAATGTTACCTTTGTGTCAGTCATGAACAAACTACCTCTTTAAGTAGCTTCAGGCTTTTAAAGTCCCTGAGACTGGCCCTTAAGAATTGTTACAACATTTATTATTTGACCTTTTTCCTAAAACTTTCAGATCCCCAACACTTAACTTCATCATGTAGTAGGACTTGGTGTTTTCTTGCAGATAAAGCAGGCTTCACCAACTTGTATTAATGCAACAGGGTTGAGATTAATCCTGGCCTTTTGTTTTATAAACAAAACTTTCAGAGGACAAAGAAACTAAAAGTCACAGTAATATTTCAAAAACATTATTTGGAATCTCTCCAACAAGTTAACAGCTTACACCAAAGAAAGTCCCTTTGGTCTTTTCCCCTTCTCTCATACTGGAGTTGTTGCTAGTATATTGCAAACTTAGGTGCCTCCTAGCTTCCCCTCCAGCTGCCATGTGTAGAAAAATATTTGTCTCAAGAGCAGGGAAGACGGTTCAAGATGCCTATAACCAGCTGAGACATTTAGCTCAGGGAGGACTCATTCATGACTTGCTTAAAAACAAGGTTCTATTAGGTGTGCTTTGCATAGATCTGCCAGGTCCAGGGCACCTTTCATGAAATCAGGTTGCACAGTCAGCAACAGGAATTCATAGGAAAAAAATAGATTATACTTTTTCTCCTAAGCAAGAGAAACTCTTGCTTAACAATTGAATCAAAACAAAAACAAAGCCAAATAAAAGGCATTGGTTTCACCTATCAACCCATCATCTACGTTTTAAGCCCCGCATGCATTAGATATTTGCTCTAATCCTCTCCCTCCCCTTCCCCCCAAAAAAACCACCATGGCACATGTATACCTATGTAACAAACCTGCATGTTCTGCACATGTATCCCAGAACTTAAAGTAAAATAAAAATAAATAAATAAATAAACGACTAAACAATTTTAAAAAAAGCATTGGTTTATCTGGAATTACCTGAGTTTTCTTACATGACAATGATCAGCCAGAAGACTGAGTCAAAGTCATTTGGTTGGTCAAATCAGCCTCTATCTGAAGTTATATCACTTTCGAGAAAGATAAATCCCAAGAAAAGCTTTTATATAGGAGACTTTATTTGGAAAATGTGTAATCGAGTTGAGATTGCCTTTGGAGAAACAACATTTCATAGGAATAACCCTCCTAGCCTCTTAGGATGTTTTTGTCCCTGAAAAGAAAAGGAAAAAATATCATTCAATTTCCAAAGATTCAACTAAAATTAATAAGATTTTAAAACCTTCTTTCCTGTCTTTGAGTTTTTGAGTCATTCAGTTGCCAAGCCTGCTGTTAAACTTTTAGCTCACAGTTGCACAATATTTAATACCTTTTCTAATAATAAAGTAAAAGGAAGAGGAAATCTGATGTAGTGTACCCCAAACTTAGATATAACGAAACATTTTAGTTTCTTTTTTTATAAACATTCTCAAATATATTAGTATATTTAATCAACTGAAAGCTATTAATTTGTTCTGCAAATATTGTCTGAAAGCTCAGGCCTGGCAGTGTTCTAGGCTCTTGAGCTACAGTGGTGATCAAAATGGACAATGCCCTTTCCTTCCTAGGCCACACTGCGAAATGGGAGAGTAAATACTAAATTAATAATCATCAAACAACTGAGTGACCAATATTCCACCACTCGGGCCAGGCACATTGGCTCATGTCTGTAATCCCACCACTTTGGCAGCCCGAGACGGGTGGATCACTCGAAGCCAGGAGTTCACCACCAGCCTGGCCAACATGGCAAAACCATGTCTCTACTAAAAATATATTAAAAAAATTAGCTGGGCATGGTGGTGCACACCTGTAGTCCCAGCTATTCGTGGGACTGAGGCACAAGAATTGCTTGAACCCGGGAGGCAGAGGTTAAAGTGAGCTGAGATTGTGCCACTGTACCTCAGCCTGGACAACACAGTGAGACTCTGTCTCAAAAAAAAAAAAAAAAAAAAAATACTCCACCATTCGAATTACAGTTCTGGGGTTATAGAAAGGAGCTTATGAAAAGAGTGGCAGGGAAGAGTCCTCCAAGGAAGCAGCACTTCAACTGAAGCCTGAAGAAGGACAGAAGAAGACCAAAGACTAGTCGGAGGAGAATGTTCCAGACAGAGGAGGCCCTGAGGGGGAAAGGTTAGGTTTGTCCAGAAACTGAAAGTGCATATTTCATAAAATAGTGATTTTGAGGCAGAAAGGTATAAAATGGGGTTGAAGGGTTTAAAAAGCCTTCTCTGACATGAAAGGATTTGGGTCTTTATCCTAAATGCAACAGGAAGTGATAAGAGAGTAATTCACTTTGTTTCACACAGGCCTACACTGTGACTTCCATGGGTCTTAGGCATCTTTGTCAGTCCCTTCCTCTATCAGATACATAGAAGATACAGCAGTTATAGACACATATATGATAGATAAATAGACACATATATAAATTGTATTGTATTATAGTATTGGCAATAAGATGAACATAATCCAGACCAAACTACATTCATTTTTCTTCTGATATTAAAATAAAACATTTTTCTGGTCCCCTAACATTGTCATGAACTCATGGCCCTGTGGCTACTGTGTCCAATGTCTAAGGCAGCCTTGGTCTTATCAGGAGAGCACAGATTTTAGTCAAGATAAAGCAGAAAGCTATTACATGGCTGCAGGCAAGAGAAGGTGGCAGACATAGGCAAGAAAAAAAATCAATATAATTAATTTCGTTTTTAAATAGAAAATAATAAACCATCTACTCAGACACTAAAGTATATATTAAGAAACCTAAGCCAATATTTACTAAAAAGAAAAACAAACACATTATGGTCAGTTTAAAAAAATGACAGAAGAGAATAGGAGAGAGATGGGGGGTGCAAAGTCAGAAAGCTGGGTGGTGAAAAAGAAGAACTAGAGGCCAAGAGGGAGGTGGGAGGTGAAATTATGGAGAGAGAAAAGAGGCAGAGAGAGATACAGGGAAGAAGAATAACAAGAAAGGAATAGGGAAAATTGGGAGGGACTGTATGTGAAAGCTCTTTGAAGGCAAATCTGCTGTACAAATGTAGGAGAGTGTAATAGGAACCCAGAGAAAATTGTTCTTGGGAGCCTGGAGCCAACGCATTAAAAAATCTTCTAATGATCACCCATAGTCCTTCAGAGGAATCAATAGAATGTGGGCCGTTATCAAAATAGTCATATTGGAAGGACAGAGCTCTAAAAAGGAGCATGTGTAGGGCTTGTTAAACCAAACATTTCTGCGGAGAGCTGCGTTCCTAGAAAAAGCTGGCAGGCATTTGTAACCAGAATCATGTGTATGCTTGCTAGGAAAACCACATGTGGGGATTTTTGCTGTTTACCTTCTTTTTTTGGTAAATCCCTCAGCAATATTGTTATGTGAAAAAATTCCAAGATGGTTTATCAGTCAATGTATGATAATAACCGCTCCCTCTCTTCCTCCCAATAGAGTTTGATAACATTTGAGCTCCTGTTAGAGTGCCTTTTTATGCTCTTCTGTACAGAAAACAAGAGGGGCATCCTTTAAGCCCAGCAGAAGGCCTGGCTGGCTGGGGTGAGAGACCTTTCTTCTCCTGACACTTCTACCCTCTGCTCTGCAATTGTAATGTTTACTTTTACATGTCAGCTTGGCCAGGATACAGTACCCAAGTAATCAGTCAAACTCTAGGTGTTGCTATGAAGGTATTTTGTGAATGTGGCTAATACTTACAATCAGTTGATTTCAAGTTCCATAATGTGTGTGGGCTTCACCCAATCATTTAGAACGCCTTAAAAGCAAAAAACTGATGTTTCCCTGAGAATGAACAAATTCTGCCTCAAGATTAAGATGTCATATTAGTCTGTTTTCATGCTGCTGATAAAGACAAACCTGAGACCAGGCAATTTACAAAAGAAAGAGGTTTAATGGCCTTACCGTTCCATGTGACTGGGTACGTCTCACAAATATGGTAGAAGGCAAGGAGGAGCAAGTCACGTCTTACGTGAATGGCAGCAGGCAAAGAGGGAGAGAGAGAGCTTGTCCAGGGAAACTCCCGTTTTTAAAACCATCAGATCTCATCAGACTTATTCACTATCTTGAGAACAGTATGGGGGAGCCCAGCCTCATGATTCAATTATCTCCCACCAGGTCCCTCCCACAACACATGGGAATTATTAGAGTACAATTCAAGATGAAATTTGGGTTGGGACACAGAGCCAAACCATATCAGATGTCAATTCCTGCCCAAGAGTTTCCAACCTGCTAGTCTGCCTACAATGTTCAGACTTGCCATCTCCTGCAATTGCATGAGCCAATTCCTTGAAATAAATTTTATATATATATACATACACACACACACACACAAATTTATAATATACATTATATAGCGTGTCTGTATATAATGTCTATATTATATGTATGTTTCATAAATAATATACATGTATACATTTACTATATAGAATCTCACAGATATGGTTCTGTTTCTCTGAAGAACTGAGACACACTTTGGTACCAGGAGTGGTTCTAAAGGAATGGAGTCTTAAGGATGAGCTTTCTATATTGGCTCTGGGGATTCTGGAAATGCTTCTCTAAGCCAACAAAACTTAAAGGCACTAATGACTCTATTTCCAGTGGTAAAGAGGGCACTGATACTCCATACTATGGTGTTTTAATCAGCTTGGGCTGTCATATCAGTAAACCATAGACTAGGTGGCCTAAACAAAAATGCATTTTCTCACCGTTCTGGGGGCTAGAAGCCCAATATCAAGGTTCTGCCTCATTTAGTTCCCAGCGAGGACTGTCATCCTTGTAGATGATCACCTTCTCACTATGTCCTCATATAGCCTTTCCTTGGTACATGCCACAGAAAGAGAGAAAGCAAGCTCTCTGATGGCTCTTCTTATAAGGACACTCATCCTACTGAACCAGAGCCCCATCCTTATGCCCTTATTTAATCTTAATTGCTTTCTTCCTCCAAATAACAGCCACACTAGTGGTTAGGGCTTCAACATATGATTTGATGAGGGGGTCACAAATATTCAGTCCATAACATCTGGCAATAAAGATATACAAAATACTATCCTTGGGTATCCCCAATCAAACACTTACAAATGTGAAGCTCTGGTGACTGCAGTATTTGATATCTTAGAATACTTTTGTCAAACTAAGTATAATAATTAAAGTGGTTTATTGCTCCTAATTGTACTAGAGGGAGGGAGGAAAAAGAAAGGGTTAGCTCAGGACTTCAAATTGCAAATTCAAATGCAGCATAAATTACCTGAAAGCTTCCACATCTGCCCTGAAAGGTGGTGGTAGCTGAGATTTCTAAAAACCAAAGCCAGAGACTCATCCTATGACTGGCTAAATTACAATACAAATTGAATTCTCAACCTCGCAGTGTGTGGCTGAACTACTTTTTATTGAAGAGAATAGGCCTGTGTGTAATGGATCCAATCAACCATCTCAACAGAAGCCGGAAACAGAAATAGGGTTATCCAGGAAAGATTTGTAAAGGACCTGCTTGTCTGATGGCTTAGACCCCTGTGAATTATATGGACAACTAACAAGGTTTTTGAACAGCAGAAACACTTCTGGCCTGGATTGAAACGGGCCAAGACATACTAGACACACATGTGACAAAAGAGTCAGAGATCGGAGTGATGCAGCTACAAGCCAATGAACACCAAGGACCACTGGAAGCTACCACACCTGGATGGGGCAAGGAAAGATTCTCCCTTAGAGTTCTTAGAAGGAACATGGCCCTGCCGGCACCCTGATGTAGGCTTCTAGACTCCAGGACTGTGAGAAAATACATTTCTGTTGTATTAATCCATCCAGTTTGTTGTCATTTGTTACAGCACTCCAAGGAAACTGATATGGCAACCACACTGGCCATTAAGCAATCCACACAGCTCTCCCTATCGTAGAAGAAAGTATCGAGAGACACAGAGAAATAGTGTATCTTTTCTTCCTTTTTGTAATGTTTGGTAATTCATGGGAAACGTGGCTTTAAGAAATTTTTTCAAGCTTTACTTATTTTTTTTCCGCTTTTCCTACATCCATAATAAGCCTGGTGTATCAAAGGATTGATCTATGTAAGGACGATCTGAAAAGAATATATCAGATTTTCCTTCTCTGGACTCAGACAGTATTACTATTATTCATTATAAACAGAGCAAGTAGAGAGAAGGTTGAGGAGAGATTAAAGGGAAGGCAAGAGAGCAAGCTCATTTTAAATGCATGCCTTTGAAATGGCATCAGAGGCCCCAGGAGGAGTGGCAAAGATCTAATGGGAGGTTTCACGCTCCAACTTCATAACATAAACTGTGTGGGTTGGAAGAAATCTCAGATAAACACATGATATTTATCTAGAGGTACAATGCTGGGCAACATTTCAGCATACCTAGGAGGTGAACATATGTAGATCAGGCCTCTGAGGAGCAGACACCACCAGGATACAGGCACAATTCCGATGTCTGCACCCAATAATTTGGAGGGCATCCCAGCAGAAGCAGCAGCACGGTTCTCAATCAGTGTGCTATGGCACCCTGGTGTGGCTCTCTATAACGTGGTCCCATCACATTTGAGTCACTGTGTAAGATTTATAGGTCATAATCATAGGTCATAATCGTAGCACTTCAGGGATCCCTTTCATATGGAAGGCTGAGCTGAGTGGGTCCTGCTCCATGAATATGAGCTATTGAAAACTATGTCTTCAAAGAAAGGTCTTACGTTTACCAGAATATGAAAAAGTATAAGCAAGTAGCGTGAGGGCAATAAATGTTTCTAAGGAAAACAACACAGTGGCAATGTGGTTAAATGAGTCTAAGGGAACAAAGACACTTGCGGGTGTTTTGTAAGATGTTACACTGAAGTATTATTTGTGTTATAGTTAAACCCAATCTTTAAGACTGTTTGGGGAAACTTTTGATCACTTCCCATATGCTGCTAAAAATTGTATGATTTCAAAAATGTTGAAGATTACTGCAATAAGGGCTTTCATTATACTTCATAGACTCATGTTTTATGCAAGGAACCACCAAACTTGGTTAGCTGTTCTGTCAGATGATAAACTGAAAATAGCCAATTAGACTTGGGGGTGGTTAGAAGAGGCAGGCAGCAACAGCCAGGTAATAAGGAGCTCAGTATCTAACCACTGGTTAGCTACCCAGGAAAAGTCAATTTGTCACAAAGAGTGTGTCTCAGATATTGCCCTAGTGCCTTGAGCTTAAGCTGTGTTCCCACTGAGACTCAGCCATGTGAGGGCACATTAGGAGGGCTGGTGAGGTACACACAGATTATCTATTTTAAGAAAGATTTTCTTGAAGCCTCCAAGAAAAAAAAATTATTTGAGGCACCCCATAGTGTCTGTTGTTCATGCTGTCCTTCGGCCAAGTCCCCAGTAACTTGTCTATTCTTAAGGAATGATTTGGCTGGAAGTAAGAAAAGAGAGACTTGTTTCCACACAAAATCTCTGTGAGACCTCAAAAGCACATTGTGCACATGTACCCTAAAGCCCTAAAGTATAATAAAAAAAAAAAAAAAAAAAAAAAAAGCACAGTAAGTCAAAGGAGAGGAAAAACGTTCTCCCTGCTTCTAAAGAGTAACTTCAGAGATGTGGCGCCACCACTGTAAGAGGTTGCAGACACCACATGAAGTGGTTCTGGAGTCAGTGCATCCTCCAGGGGCAATGAGTATCACAGCCTTCACTTATTCACAGTGGCAGAAGCAGGGACCAGTCATGAAGCCTCCGTGGGCAACAGTCACCTTAGTGACATCTTGCCTCCACAGCAGCAGGCACAGCTTGAGAGTTGCAGAGGACAACGACTCGCGGAACTGATAGAAACACCTGTGATTGCAAAACCAGCAACAGTGGCAGATTTGAGGAGCCTTCATTTTTATTCTCTGCCCCATTTCTGGTCCTATTTGTTAGTTCTGGGAAAATATTGGCTACATTAAGAAAAAGCATTAATTATTTGACATACTCTATTTAAGAGAGCAGGTGTTGCATAATGCATTTTAGTAATGTTTTCATCAAAATGGTTCATTTTTCTAAAGTTTTTGCACTTGAGGTTGTATGTTTCAGTTATCGGTGAAATTCACTTATGTAGAACAACTAATTCCCTGACAGAGTCAGATAAATAAGCTGTTGCTATAATAGAGTGTCAAGCACTGAATAAATTTGACTCAAGATAGATTTGAGAACAATTTGTATTAACACAATTCTTTGTCTAATTAGGAACAAAGGGACTTATATTTTCAATAATTATCTATTAAAGTTGGGCCAGATTTTGTGAAGGATTGATTGTATTGTCCAATTCCTTTTTTAAAATTATTATTCTTCCTTTCCCTCCCTACAATAACCTAGCTGCTAAAAATGTAAATTTATGGCTGATTTCCTCTGTAACATAAATATTCAAGTTCTAAAGTCAGTGCAG
This sequence comes from Symphalangus syndactylus, assembly GCF_028878055.3. Lineage (NCBI taxonomy): Eukaryota > Metazoa > Chordata > Mammalia > Primates > Hylobatidae > Symphalangus > Symphalangus syndactylus. The sequence continues at coordinate 134,950,706 of NC_072428.2, read as the reverse complement.
TTGCCTCAGAAAGATTTCTTTTACCATTCACAAGGGAAGGCAGGCATTTAACTGCTTCACAGCTAGCTGTCTTCTCCTGCTTGTGAGCTGCCTCTGCCATTCTTTGATGCTATAGTAGACTATGAAATTAACAACTGAGTATTATGATACTCTGCAGGGCATCATGCATCTGGCCCACGGACGCATGTTGGGCAGTGTGACATGGATGAGCAACTACAAATAGAGATCAGATTCCTAAGTTAGATGGGCTTTTTTTCTTTTTTTGAGACAGTGGCTTTCATATCTAATTTGCATACTGTACATTATCAACCCAAATGCTAATGAAATGAGCCCTGAGCAAATTGTTGCTTTGAATAGCAAAATAAAGTCTGTGAGAAAAAGGAGAAAGTAGTAGTGGGGAGAATTTCAATGTACACGCCTCATGTAATAATTTTTTGGCATGCTTTTCCATTAAAATACTGGGTTTTCTTTGCCTAGAATTGTTTTTAACTGAGAAAGACTTATGCTTGTATCTTGACTTCAGACTGGCTATCTCACATCTGAGGCCACAGCAAAAGGTAGAAAATGTGCAAACCGTGAACCTCACAAACAGGGTTCAGCCTTGAACGAGATTACTGATGAGTCATTCCTGAAAAGCTGCTTCATAAAGAAATATATCATCCTAAATTTCAAGACAAGCAATCTCAGATTTCAAGACAAGACAAAAAATTTCAAGACAATTTCAAGACAATTAGCATATCATTTCCAAAAAATGATACGAACCTCACAAGCTAGGTTTGAGGATAAAATGAAATATACATTCATATACACACGAAAATGCAATGCTTAATACTGTGCACATTCAGGGTAGACACTGTCAATTCACCTTTTGCTTTTTTAAAAAATAGGGAACAACAAGAAACAGTACACAGAAGTCTTGAGAAGATGTCATGTTTTTAGACAAAAGGGTGCCATTTTTGTTCTTTGTCAGTTCAGAAGACTCTTTCTGCCGCTATTTTCCCCCAAGAAATGTATCGTCATTTTAGTCCAAGCAGATATCTTAAAGTGGATATTTAAAAATCCATATTTTAGGCTCAGATCCAGCTATTTTATGGGAACATAGAGCTTAAGCAGCAGGGATGGATCTTTTAAATAGTTCTCTATTCTGACTTCCAGAGGTAACAAATGGAGAATGTTTTGAAGGGGATATGCAAATGGAGAATGTTTTGAAGGGGATATGCAAACAAAATAAAGGAAGTTCCAAAACAGGCATATTCACTCTCGCCTTCATCTATGACTGGCACAGTGCCAAGACCTGCATCAGCTCTTTTTCTGAGCCCCTTCTACAAACTGAAGGGTCCTATAAAGTCAGGTGAAGGACTGATAATTTCTCTACAATTTTTCCAGAGACCTAAGGGAGTAAATAGGATACAAAAATGGGATGAGAAAATTATTTTTGCTTGATGGCATGAGTACCAACTGCTATATGGAATGGGTGTCTCAAAAATTATTAATTCCAGTGTATGCATTATCCAACTATCATATTTAACAAATTAAAAACATAACATTTTTCAGCCAGGCATGGTGGTATGTGCCTGTAGTCTCAGCTACCAGGAGGTTCAGGTGGGAGGATCACTTGAGCCCAGGAGGTAAAGGCTGGAATGAACCGTGATTGCACCACTGCACTCCAGCATGGGCCACATAGAGAGACTCTGGCTAAAAATAAAATTTTAAAACAAGACTTTTTCAAATATAGAATACAGATACATCAAATATATATTTAACTCATTAATGACAAAACCCACAGAATGGTAAAACCGGTTCAAAGCAAAATTTGAAAGACTGAGAATACACAGGTACTGAAAGAAAGAATGCTGGATAAATATGTGAGGTCATGTGTCCCACTGGGCTGTAAAGCTGCAACCTTCAGGACGGGCGTGGTGGCTCACGCCTGTAATCTCAGCACTTTGGGAGGCCTAGGCGGGTGGATCACAAGGTCAGGAGATGGAGACCATCTTGGCTAACATGGTGAAACCCCATCTCTACTAAAAATACAAAAAATTAGCCGGGCACGGTGGCAGGCGCCTGTAGTCCCAGCTACTCGGGAGGCTGAGGCAGGAGAATGGCGTGAACCCGGGAGATGGAGCTTGCGGTGAGCCGAGATTGCGCCACTGCAGTCTGGCCTGGGCTAAAAAGTGAGACTCCGTTTCAAAAAAAAAAAAAAAAAAAAAGCTGCAACCTTCAGAGTCATTTTGATGAATAAAAATTTCTTTCATCTCTACAGGATAAAGTCTAGATGTTAACAACATGTAATTGTACATAGGTTTGATCCCAACTGACAGTAAATAGATGTTCAAAACAAAGGTACATTCCCAAAAGATTTAAATAAGGCAATATTCTGTTGCAACATTGAGAAAACAAGCATTCTTCCTTTTGCCTTCTTTTCAAGTTCTAGGTAACTTTTCTTAACAGCATGTGAGTTATCTGGATAACCTGGATTGCCTCTCAAGAAATGTTTTTCTGCTTTTGTTAAAAAGCTGATTTAAGAAAGTTGTAGTGATTTCACCATCTGAAATACGCCTTCCATCATTGAAAACCCAGCTCAGAATCCTCCAAACCCCCTACATTAGAGTTACAGTCTGGTTTTGTTTTTTTTTTTTTTTTTTTTTTTGAGATAGAGTTTCGCTCTGTCACCCAGGCTGGAGTGCAGTGGCATGACCCCCGCTTGCTGCAACCTCTGCCTCCGGGTTCAAAAGATTCTGCTGTCTCAGCCTCCTGTATAGCTGGGATTACAGGCACTCGCCACCATGCCCAGCTAATTTTTGTATTTTTAGTAGAGATGGAATTTCACTAAGTTGGTAAGATTCCTCTTGAACTCCTGATCTCAAGTGATCTACCCACCTCCACCTACCAAAGTGCAAGGATCACAGGCATGAGCCACTGCGCCCGGCCATGTACTTTTTAAATTATAACAGCAGTTGTCATAATTCATTTCGGTGTCTGTCTCCCCCCACCACAAGATTGTGAATTCACTGATACAAAAATTGCATCTTCATCTTAGTATCCCAAAAGCCCCCCTAACTACTTTCCTCAACTGTGAACAGGGACCAGATTTACATCCAATGTTATATAATATCTCCTTATTGAGGGCTTTATTAACCTGTCTGAAAGATGACTAGTTAGCAGCAAGTTTTCCAGTAGAGTAGGATAATCAGCAAAACGTTACCAAGAATGAATGAAATATCATTCTAACACATGTTAAAATGCAAAATCCACAGTCACCTCATTTCATTTACAATATTCATAATTACATATACACTATCTTAATTGGTTTAAATTTATTCTTCATTTTGTACAAAGGACGGTTGTCAGCTACAACTGTATGTGGCAAATATGCATTCATCCAGGATTTACAAGGCACTCCTGCCTTAATTAACAGACCTTATATCCAATGAGTAGTAAACTCATTTAAATTTCAATAAAATTAAATGTCCATGTTTACGCAGTCCTTTATCTAAATGCTGCCATTTGAATAGCAACATTTATTTCATTTTTCCCTTGGTTTCCCTTGATTAAACTTATAGTAGATTGTACTGAGCCTGAATTACCTGAAAAAGAATTCTAAAGAAAAGTTCTTGGCGTTTATTCAGATTAGCAGGATGGAAATACTAAAGTTTTGGTGGTAACATCTGAGTTTCTGCAATGCTGCAGATTCTCCCAAAAGCTGGAAAATAAAATCAGTTAGACTCAACTGTAGTTAAGCATGATCACATCCAACGAAAAATGTTTGTGGTATAAAGAAAAAGTATGTTAAGACTTTACTGTTGAAAAACACTCCAATGTGCCTTTACATGTATATTTAGAAAATTATTCAGTAGCCGTAAGTGAATATTAGTATGTAAGAGAAGATGCCACCTCCATTCGTTCAGTAAAGGAAATGTAATGAAGCAAGCAGCTGACTTTGGTTCCAGTCTAGGTTCTGCCACTAAACAATCGGCTACATGGAGAAGAAGAGCTCCCTTTACTAATCTGAGATATATCATTTTCTTTATAATTAAAAAGAAATTTGTACCAGATATTCCCCGATACCTTTTTCAGTTTTAGTGTTCATCACCATTTAAATAGGACCAGGGAAGGACGATTTTGGGGTTTTCTTTCTTTTTGTACATTCCCCCCTAACCTCCATCAAATGACCAACCATTTAGAATTTTTCTTTCTAGATATTTATCCCTAGTCCATTCACTTCTCTCCAACCTACAGCCTCCTTATTGGTTCAAGTTACCATCTATTGCCGCCTGGATCTTAGTAACAGATCTCTGATTGGACTCATATATCCACTCTTTTCTACCCTCCCCCACTACACACACACACACACACACACACACACTTTGACCCACTAGAGCCAAATTATATTTTTATAGAAAAATAATAGTTCATTAAAATGTACATTAACCAGCGTCATTCTTTACTTATCTAGCCATTTCTCTTTGGATAAAGCCAAAAATCCTGAACACAGCTCTCCAGCCATATCTCACAGCCTTTCTTTTTCTGATGCAGCAATCCCTGATATTTCTTAAATCCCCCAGAATCTTCAGCATGGGGTGCTATTTCCACATCTCTTTAGCAAACTAATTGAATAGCTTCAATTTTTGAGAAGAACTGTCCCTGATTCATGCGCCAGGTTAGATTCTACTATTACATCCTTCCACCACAACCCATATTTTTCTTCCTTGCTGTTGAGTCCAAACATGATTATTATATTCTTTAATATCTATAGAACTTATTATGTACCTGGGCACTGTTACAAATATTTTCCCTGTATTCACTAACTTAATTTATCTGCACAGTGCCTTTTGTACCTGACCTGTAGTAACCTACATAGATAAGCTCTTGAAGAAGTTCTGTAATTTTCCTGTAATATCTGTTGCAGACTGACCTGAGCCAATTTGTTTCTCCAACAACTGACAGGTTGTTTTGTGAAACAGGAGTCCCCTCCAGTAATTACAAGGAGAGAGGAGCTATGTGCCTCCTCATATACATGCTCAAAATGCATATGATCGAATGGTATGAGACGAAATAAGTCCCCAATAAATTATTCTACACCGTGTACATTTATCAGCCAGAGGGCACAAAGACTCCCCCACAGCCTGCATCTTTCAAGCGAAATCCCACTTTCTACACTGGGACACCCTGACAAGCACTTTGCTGGAAAGGTTCCCACCATGCATATGTAATGATATTTTCTCTGCAATCTCAGCCTGCGTTTCCATCAGATCTGGGGTTAGCCTTCTGTTAACTGGAGTAAGAAGGAGCAGAGTTTCCAATGGATAGGTATTAGACTGCTGGGCTCGCTGGCATTTTATACTTTCCTTCCCAAGGCAACACTAGTTTAGTTTAAATTTACCTAGTTTCCAAAGCTTCCCTCCTCCGTGCCAGGGGGCTGGGTTTGCAGGGGCTTCCGCCCTCAAGACAGGCTAGGTCTGAATGTTGAGACCCAGGTAACCAGTGTAGAAGGCTGCACTCTGCCTTCACCGTGAGCTCTCTCTTGAGGGCCTCCTATACTTTCCCTAGCATCATCAGCCTTGAGCTGGAAACATCTATTCATCAGTGGCTAAATGCAGTGAATCTCAAAAAAGAAAGACTGGAGGGCTCAATTCTCTTCCGTTTAGGAGCAAATTGGTTTACTTTCTCCCAAAGGAGAAGCTTTAAATACATAGAGCAATCGGAAAAGGCAGTAAGCATCAGGTCAAAACAAAGAAAAAGGTAATATTCTATCATTCCTTCAAAGCAAAGTTGTTTCTTTCTTATACTTATATAACCAACATGGTCCACTCAAGGGATGCTTCCCAGAGCAAAGAAATTCTGCTCCAAAATGACTTCTGCCTTCTAAGAGAAGAAACAACCGCAGCAATAACAGTAACAAAAATGCCTCTAAATGCTATTGAACCCACTGTACATACCTATAATCCTTCCCAATCATTTTATCAGGGCTCGGATAATGAGGCAAAAGATCTGAAGACTAAAGGTGTCTTTGCGTTTTCCTTTCATTCTGTGTTTACAATTACTCTTTAAAAGCCTCTTGCTTGTTTATTCTTCAACAAATATTATGCATTTACTACATTGCAGTCACTGTGCTAGGCCCTGGTCCAAGGACCGAAAGTGATAATCCACGTGAAAGTGTTTCATCATGTATTATACAAATATAGAAAAAAGTATTACGACTACTCGTCATGACCCTGACAGTATACACCTTTTTGCAGGCAAGTTCACATAATTAAGGAAACAGAAGGTTAGGGATGCTTTGTTGTATAATGGTATCACAAAGACCTCAGTCTCTCGAGTTGAATAGTTCCCAGAAACTACCCACAGTAACAGCCTAAAACTCAAGTCAACTTCCCACGCTGCAGGCTGCCAGACGCCGAAGTGTGGAAGTTGGAAGGACACAGCAGCTGTGTCGCGGCTGGAAGCGAAGCTGATGCAGCAGGCAGTGCCCCTCACAGCGAGCCAACATGTTCACGCCACTGCAGGGGAGGCTTTCCAATAAACCTTGTGCTGCTGTTGTGATAGAATTTCAAACGTGCATTTGGATTTTGCCTAAGTGTACAATGCTATACAAGTAGGGAATCGGGATTTGCTGCAAGAAAATGATTAGTTTGGAGTATGAAATTCTCCTGGATGTTGATCTGTAGTTAGTTCAGCAGTGGAAGGTCTGTTGTGGCCCATTCCAAATAACCCTATTGACAGTGTGAGAGAGCTGTTTACTTTCTATGCAGGGAAGAGAGAGAGAAAGGTAAAATTACCTGTAGATTCCTTCACCTCTACATCCCATTGCAAATATCCTAATCTCCTCCAGAAGAATATCCTCTCCGACTTAATCAAATGACTACATTAAATAAAACCACATGAGCTAAGGGGAAAAAAGACAGAGAGCTTGTCAGGGCCAGGGAGAGAAATGCAAAAAATACATTTTTTCCAGTTCATTCATTCATTCTGCAAATACTAATTGAGTGTCCACTATGTGCCAGGCACTGATCTAGGCACTTAGGCTAAAGCAATAAACAAAAGAAAGAAGAATGCTCATCACAATAGTACTTATATTCTAGCTGAGCCCATAAAAATAAACATAATAAATATGCTGTAGAATTGTTTTAATATAGTTACTCATATAACCATAAAGGTTTACTTTCCCTCAGCACAGTCTGTTATATGCTAGGTTCCTGCATCCGTCTTGTGAATGTATCATCTGAAAAAGTGACATCTGAAGTCACTGTGCCGAGAGGCAAAAGGAGATAAAAATAGAGGCAGCAAAAACCCCCTCAGCTAAGAAATAACACATCTTATTTCTGATTACATTTGATTGGCCAAATGTGGTTACATGCCCCTATGCTAATGCAATAAGAGCTGGAAAATCTATAGTAGCACCTAGTTAATGAGCACTGAGGGTCTTTGTCATAGTATGCCAGAAGGTAAAAAATGTAATGAAAAAGTAAACACTAGTGGAAGGGGTATTAGGAGCAGAGAGGCACTGAGTGGTCAGCAGGTTGCAATTTTAAGTAGGATGGTCAGTGCAGGCCGCAATTTTCAAGTGACTTAGGAAAAAAGATTTGAAATTGAGGAAGTTATCCATGCAGATATTTGAGAAAAGATATTTTTAGGCACAAAAAATAGCCAAACAAAAGTCGTAAGGCAAGAGAGTGTTTGGCTTGTTCGAGGAGCTTCCAAAGAGGCCATGTAGCTAGGACCAACGGCATGAGGGGAGGTGAGGAAGAGTCAAGATCAGAGATACCAGAGTTCAGGTCAGAGAAGGGATTATTGTCCACTCTAAGAATTTCACTTTTTTTGTTTTTTTTTTTTTTTTTTTTGAGACAGAGTCTCGCTCTGTCACCCAGGCTGGAGTGCAGTGTCGCAATCTCAGCTCACTGCAACCTCCGCCTCCCGAGTTTAAGCAATTCGCTGCCTCAGCCTCCTGAGTAGCTGGGATTACAGGTGCCCACCACCACGACTGGCTAATTTTTGTATTTTTAGGAGAGACAGGGGTGTCACCATCTTGGCCAGGCAGGTCTTGAACTCCTGACCTCGTGATCCACCTGTCTCGGCCTCCCAAAGTGCTGGGATTACAGGTGCGAGCTACCATGCCTGGCCCAAGAATTTCACTTTTAACTCTCAAATGGGGGACTTTGCAGAATATTGAGCATGGAAGTAACATGATTTACATTTTAAATAATCACTCTGGTGATGTACCTGAGAACAGGCTATCATAGGTAAAAAAGGGAAATAAGAGTCTAAGTCAAAAGACTTTTGCAATAATCTCAGATAAGATGACTGAGAAGTGACTGACTCTATATTTATGCTGGAGGTAAAGCCAACGGCGTTTCCTAGCAGATAGAACGTTGTATGTCAGAGAAAAGAAGAATCATGGGCAGATGCCACGGTCCTGGCCTGAGCATATGGCAGGATGGAGTTGTCATCACATGGGCTGTGGATGGAGCAGGTTTGGGATTTCACCTAATGGAGACATTAAGCTTAGATATTCAAGTTTGGATACCTAAGTGTTGAGCTAATTATAGAGATCCAGGTTTAAAATATAACTTAGGAACTTACTGTGATATAGATGGCTTAGGAGCTGAGATCACCAAAGTAGTAAGTATAGACAGGAGAAGGAGATTAGAAGTTGAGCCCAATATTAAAAGGACAGCAAGAAAGGGAAGATCCAATTTAAAAAAAAAAAAAAAAAAAAAAAAAAGCCTGAAAAGGACCAATCAGTGAATTGGAGGGAAAACTGATCATTTGACAATTGAATTTGGTGAGAAGAAAGTCACTGGAGACATTAGAAAGAAATTTTCCAGTTAAAAGAAACAGAATTTTCAGTGAAGAAGTGGAGACGATGTCCGATTTGGGTTGAGAGAAAACGAAAGAGAGGGAAATTGGAGACACACAGAACACAGAGCCCTTTGAAAATGTTTTGCTGAAACAAAGGAATGAGGTACTGGCAGGAGAAACTGGGGTTAAGAGAAGGATTTTTAAAGATCAGAAGTTAACCTCATGTTTATATGTTGATTTGAATTTTCCAGTAAACACAAAAATTAATGATCTAAAAAAGAGAGGAGAGAATAGAAAGTGTCATGTCCATGGGTAAGCAAGGAAGGACAGGATCTGGACTACAAGGGGAGATACTAACCTTGGAAAGGAAACTGGATCTGGTTAAAAAGAGTCTAAAACGACTCTAGGGAAGGATAATTTTAAAAAGGGGTAGGAAGCACTAACATAAGGTAGCAGACAGCATAACAGAGCAAATAAGATAATACAGTTAGAAGATGGCTTTTTCTTTTTTTTTTGAGACAGTCTCACTCTGTCACCCAGGATGGAGTGCAGTGGTGCGATCTCAGCTTACTGCAACCTCCGTCTCCCAGGTTCAAGCAATTCTCCTGCCTCAGCCTCCTGAGTAGCTGGGATTACAGGTGCGTGCCACCATGCCCAGCTAATTTTTGTATTTTTAGTAGAGACGGGGTTTCACCACGTTGGCCAGGCTGGTCTCACACTCTTGATCTCAGGTGGTTCACCCACCTCGGCCTCCCAAAGTGCTGGGATTACAAGCGTGAGCCACTGCACCTGGCTGCTTTTTGGTTTGTTTTTTTGTCTGTTTGCTTATTTGTTTTTTAATGGATTTTACAAATTCCCTGAGTTGCCATTTAATATATCCAAGCTGGCATGGGCAACACAATTTGTAAACTTCCTTGCATGAGTGATTAACCGTAAGGCTGAAGTTAGAAATAGGAGAAACAATTGGAAACAAAAGATGCGCCACTCAAATGTGGTTCTAGAAAAGTAAGGGAAAGGAGGGAAACTGAAGAGGGGAGACAGAGAAAGAAAGGCACATAGGGTCTCATTTTCTCCTTGTTTTACTTCCTCCAGCCTTGAGAGAAAGGGATGACTTGAGAAACATTCAGATATTGGAGAGGAACTGCAAAGGCAAAAAGCTTTTTCCTTGGTCCATTTCGGTTGCTCCAAACCCACAGGCAGTGAGGGCCATTGCTCTTCAACCTACTCTGGTACTACCCATCAAAGGATGCTGCTGAAAACTGTTATTTATCCAAAGGGAACCCAAGTTGGCTTTTGTTACCATAATATGTGAATAAGATCAGAAATCTGTGCAAGTGTGGCTGAGAACCTTGATAGAGCGGCCCTACCTGGCCAAAAAAGAAACAGACCTTGGAGGGGGTCCTCACTATCAAGGTTGAGGCAATGCTGAATTGCTGAATCAGCAGAAGACCACTGATTCATGAATAATCCAAGAAAAATTATCCCAACTCAAAGACACCAGCCAAAAACCCAGAAAACTCATTTTTATCAAGAACCAGCAAGTGGTCCATGGTGCCTATTTACTCTGACACCACAATGTAATGTAAGCTCCTAGATTCCCCAGCCTTCTCCATACAACCCAAATATAAAATGCCATCGTGGAGGGCAGAAGGATGGTGATAGAAATCTGAGAACCTAAATATTTTTACGTAAAGACAGTGAACACCATCGAAAGACAGGAGTGGTGTTCAGTTGTCCCTCCCCTCCCTAACTCTTTGCAGCTACATGGCTGTTGAGGACGAGCATCTCTTCTGTTGGTTCAGGGAGACCCTCTGATTAGTTCAGGTCAGTGTAATAATAATCATTAAATACTTTGAATCTCCATCCTAAAAGTACTCTCTAAATTGTTGTATCAAGATAGGTTGTTGTATTAGTCCATTCTCACATTGCTATAAATACCTGAGACTGTGTCACTTATAAAAAGGTTTAATTGAGGCATAGTTCCACAGGCTGTACAGGAATCATGGTGGCATCTGCATGGTTTCTGGAGAGACCTCAGGAAACTTACAATCATGGTGGAAAATAAAAGGGATGCCAGCACTTCACACAGTCAGGAATGGGGGGTGGGGGGGTGGGCAGTGAACGGTGTCACACACTTTTAAACAACCAGATCTCGTGAGAACTCATTCACCCTACAGTACCAAGGGGGAATGGTGCTAAACCATTCATAAGAACTCTGCCCCCACTATCCAGTCACCTCCTACCAGATCCTACCTCCAGCACTGGGGATTACAATTCGACATGAGATTTGGGCATGAACACAGATCCAACCGTATCCGTTTTAAACATAACTTACCTAAAAATTAATTTTCCCTCATTCTTAGAGGGTGAACAATTATGAAGAAGACCAGAAAAGTTGGAGACAAAGTAAATGAGCTCTGTTTCCCCATATTACACCATATCAAGATAGTGGTTTAAGGAAGCATAGCACCTCACTGCAGGTCAGGCTAGCCCAGAAGAGTGTGGGTGCTGAGACAGTTAAGGTTACAAGGAATCGGAAGAAGCATTTACTCCTTTGTTCATTTAACACATATCTAACAGGTGTCTTCTTTGTATGCATGAGGCATGGCTGACAGATAAAACTACGTTAATCAGTGTCCTCCAGAGAAACAGAACCAAGAGAATATATGTATGAGGAGATTTATTATGGGAATTTGTTCACATGATTACGAAGGCCAAGAAGTTCCACAATACGCCATCTGCAAGCTGGAGGAAAAACCAAGAAAGCTGGTGGTGTAATTCAGTCTGAGACCGAAAGCCTGAGAATTGGGGAGCCGATGATGATGTAACTTCCAGTCTGAAGCTGGAGAAGGGTGAAACAAGGGGGGCTGCAGGTGTCAGACCCAGAGGCCAAAGGCCCAAGAACCAGGAGTTCTGATATCTTAGGACAGGAGAAGATAGATGTTCCCAATGAAGCAAACAGAGAAAATACACCCTTCCTTCTGCCTTTTTGTTCTATCTGGGCTCTCAACAGAGTGAATAATGCCCACCACATTGGTAAGAGTAAATCTTCTATATGCAGTCCGCTGATTCAAATGTTAATTTAAAAAAACACCCTCACAGACACACCCGGAAATACTGTTTTTGCAGCTACCTGGGCATTGCTTTACTCAGTCATGTTGACACATAAAATTACCCACCACAAGACTATACCAAAAGTTACCAAGATACTGTTCAAAAGGCCAAAAGCTTTAATCCTAAATGAGAATATATCTAGTTCTTAGTTTATATGTTTATTATCACCATCAAAACAGGAAACTTTGGTTAAAGAATGAATATAAGGTGTTCTGTTTGGCAATATGAGATTAAACATTATGAAAGTATTCAAAGTAAATAACAGCAGGGATCCTTTCCTAGTCATTTTTATCCTCTCTGTGACTCTTTGATTTGAAGATTATAGTCCTTAACTAATGCATTCATTTCAGCTACCTTCTTTCCTTTAACATCAGATCTTTAAATTTTATATAATTGCATATTGGTCAATGATTTGGAGAAAACTGAAAATGTACTGCACATTTTTATGATTTGGAAAACACTTTACAAATACAGATTTTTAATAAAAATAGTGAAATGTATACATATTTAATATGTATTATAAAATAATGCATTTCAAATAATGAAAATTAATGTATTAAAGAAACAAGATTCAGTTTTTAGATTTTATTGGGAACCAGTTAATCTAATCATAAATGAAAGTAGCAACATAATGAAAGAATAAGCAATGAAATTCATTTTAGGAGAAAAGAACAAATCTAGAATACCGTAACTGAATCAGACTTGAAAATGATCATCTGTACACGATTTTATGCATATCTACAATGTGTTAAGTTCATAGTTATAAGGGAAAAATCATCTAAATTATTCATGTTCTTTTTGTAATACACTTTTATCAAGTAATATTTATATATGCTAAAAAGCATAAACCTTGAGAGTGCAGCTTGGTGAGTTTTGATGAATATATGTACTCATACAACCAACACACCAATCAAGAAACGGGACAGTTCCATTACTCAAAAATGTTTCTCTGGTCCTTTTCTACTTGATCTCTCCCACCAGAGGAAACCACTGTTCTGATTTCTATTTCCATAAGTGAATTTTACCTGCCCTAGAACTTCATATAAATTAAATCATGTATTTGGAACTCCTTTGCTTTTAGTTTCTCTTGCTCAGCATAATTGTGTTATTTCTTTACATCATTGCATGTGTCAGTAGTTTGTTCCTTTTTTATTGCTAAGTTTTAAGTAAGTACCGTTTCCCATTTCCACCACTGATGCATGATTATTTCAGTGACGCCACAGCCTCAGCAACACTAGGTGTTTTCAGTAACGTTAGTCCTTCTTGTGGATGTTTTTTGACAACTTACTAAGCACTTTTCCACATGCTTGTTGATCATTTGTATTATTTTGTGAAGTGTGTTCAAGTCTGTCCTTATTTGTAATTGTTTTGTTTGTCCTCTTAGCATTCACTGTAGGATATTTTTTTTTTTCATTCTGGACATAAGCCCCTGTCAGATACATGCACGTTGAATATTTTTCTCTCAGTCTATGGCTCGCTTGCTCATTTTGAGTGTATTTTATCTTACTTTGTAGCTCATCTTATAATTTTATTTTTTTTTTTGGATGGAAAGATGTTTTTAAATGTTCCATTGTGTCTGGTGTATTACAGAAACATGCAGCAAGGCATATTACCTAATTCAGGTGGAAAATAAGAAACTGGATTTCTTTTGGAGGGAAACAAGAGTTAACTAAGCACTATTTGCACATGACCTCATTTAATATTCAAAGCATTTCCACAAGGTTATTCACTTCTAAGTAAACACTTGAACTAAGAGAGGTTAATTGTCAAAAAGTGGGCCAAATATTTAACCAAAGTGTATCCAAATTTGAAGTTTATGTCCTTTCCATTATAAAACACAGATTCTTATTGAGAAAGGGAAATGATTCAATTTCCCCCAGACTTTGACACAATTCTCCCTGACACTGCATTCTTTAGTTCCCAACACCTGGTGCCATAAAAGCTGCAAAAGTAATCAGCAACCTCTATTGCAATACAAAATGAACTTTTCCCTAAAATTATCCCCCAGAAAAAAGTCACCTTATATCTGAGTTTTGAAAAGATGTATTACATTACAGAGGCCACTGTCATTTACTTTATTTTGAACAGTAAACACAGTTTGGAGAAAATATATTAGTCTAAAACAATGTTCCAGTTTTGAGCACTGAAAATGGATACAATCTGGTGGGTTTTTTAGCTAACAAAAAATACAATTCACATTTGGTAATAATTCCTGTAGACATATCTCCAAGTCTTCTGTTGGATTTGGTATTAGGGCAGTGCTAGATTCTGGAACAAATATATTTCCAAATCCCCAAATATTCATTGTTTAAAACAACAAATGTTTAGGTCTTGCTAAGTTAATAACAAACTGCAGTCACTCCTAGATGCCCAGAGATGTTCCTCCAGCAGTGATTCAAGTACCCAGATTTTTTTTTAATTTAGTTCCATGACAAACCTCTAGAGCAAGGTTCAGCAAAGTACAGCCCGTAGAACACAGCCAAGCCCTTTTGTCTATGCGTTGCCCACGTTTGCTTCCATGATGCAGTTGCAGAGTGGAGTAGTTGCAACGGAGACCACATAGCCAGCCATACTTAAAATATTTACTATCTGGCTCTTTACATAAAACAGTTGCCAACCAGCCCACAAGTGGGGAAAGATAATGTGGTAAAGGCAGATCCTCTCTGAGTCCTATCCCAGAAGCGATGTGCTTTGCTTCTGCTAATATTTCACTGGCAGAACTAGTCACCTAGGACCAACTAGTTGGAAGGGGCTTGGAAAATGTAATTTGGCTAGGAAGCTACTTTCTAGTAATGTCTAAACAGTGTAAGGTAGCACACAATTGTTTGTGGAATCTAGCTGTTTCTGCTGCAGTTGTCATTTTAAACAAGCCTTTTAAAGATCTGTTGGAAGAGCAATAGAGATCACATAAATGTACACTCAGAATGAATTAAAAACCAAATGTCCTAAAGCTGGAGCTTGAGAAAAAATTTCCAATAACAGATCCATATACAGATATTAAAATTGCAGTAACTCACTCTAGACAGCTAGATAAGGTGGCATGGAAAGAATTGTGTTAGATAGTTCAAAATGCCATTGTCATGATGGCAAAGGTGCTGCTTTCAAAACTGCAATGGCAGAGTCTGACTACAACTATTTCCCAAATATTAGGGTAAAGGACATTTCTGAATTATTATTATATTACCTTAAACATGTGCAACTGAATTTAAACATTAAATATAAGTAGACATTTGACTATGTCATCTATATGCCTGAGACTTTACCTATTTGTCATTCAAGGTGTAAGGTGACCTACAGTACTAATGACACATAGTTTAGCAATGAGATCTATCGATGACAACATACAACTGAAGGAACGGCAAAGAGTGCAGGATCTCAAAACCCCATTGTCACTCCATGAGAGGCAGTCGTGCCTTTGTGATCAGAATAGGGTATCTGTGAAGAGCCCTCCCATTGTGGAAACCCTATCCCTGTTGAACTTCATATATTCATGTATGGCATGAGATAGTTATATTTATAGCCCAAGAGGAGGATCATCTAGTCTTCTGTGAAACAATATAATGAAAGCTCCCCCAGTCAGGAAATAGCCTTGAATTGTTTCCTTAGACCACCACATGGCCAGCCAAGCCCAAATATTTACTGTTAGCCCTTTGCATACCATTGTTGAAATGTCAGCCCAGGCTTTTATGTCAGTTCACAAAAAGGAGAATAGGGGGAAGTTCCCAGGGTCATATCTCAGAGACAAAGTGCTTATCTCTCTTCGCTCTTCATGTTAGCCAAAAAACTTTAGGGGGCAATATTGTCATTGGGAAGATTAGAGAATCACCATATATTTGAGACTGTAGAGTCTGTATGCAATGAAGTTTGTCCTTTCACTAATGAAAAAGATTAAAGAGTATCTTTATGTAAATTGAGATCAAAATTCTGGTGAAAGGACTACAGAGGCATATTATACCAAAAGTTCTGACCTCTGTCTCCAGTTTATATTAACTTGCTTTCCTGACATTTCAGATACAGGTTAGATCTATTGTTAGTTTTTATTATCCTCCCTCATTGATATTTTTGCTGTAATTCTGGGCCCACCTGACTTCTTTTTTAGGTAATGCTAGCTCCACTTCCAGAAATTAATAAGAAAGGAAGGCTGAGTAACAGTTTAGTAACTAAGGCATATGTTGTTCAGATGCTAAAATCTAGAGCATGATGCTCAGATGCTTGTGTTTACATGAAATCAAATAACGTTCATTTCTCACTGGATTCTGAGTCTGGCACAAACTCTTTCAATTGTTGTGCTATTATAAAGCATCCTACACACAGATGCCATCACGTTTTTTTCATATTCAAGGACTGTCGTCTCTTCAATTGAGTCCCATCTTAGCAAAATAAAGGAAATGCAATGGCTAAAATTAATTGCAACATCTTACTTTTCTTTCATCATAAAAAAAAGTTTATTTTTGGCTTTAAGAGACTATAACCAAGGCCCAAACTGCCAGAGTAATTTAAGAAACCTCACTGCTCTGCCGAGATCGTGCCACTGCACTCCAGCCTGGGGGACAGAGCGAAAGAAAAAAAAAAAGAAAACAAACTTCAAGTCTCTTACGATAGGATAATACATCAAAAGGAAACTAACACTCACTGAGCACGTACTACTGCCATTCATTAAGCATTTATGTATACTGTATTTCATTTTCTCACAACAAAATTATAAGGGGTATATTGTTATAACCATTTATAAATAGGAAAAATGAGACTCCAATTGGTAAGGTATCCTTCTCAACATATGCTGGAGTTAGTATTTGAGCTCAGGACTGTCTGAACAGTACTTATCAAGACACCATCATAAAGTAGACGGCTTCTGTTCCAGTGTTGCTCAGGTCCAATCTCTACATTCCTAGGAAAGTGAATCTGGTTAACTCATCCTGGGTTAGGAGTCCACACTTGGATCAAAAAGCTATGGTCAAGGGGACAAGTCTCATTAGACAACCACAGTTGCTGGGGACATCTCTTATATATCCAGGGCAGTCCATAAAAGGAGATGGAGGTTGGGGGGGGCGCTCCATGATCCATGCAGATGCTAAGAGAGGAGATGGCTACACAGGAGACTGCCTTTTTATAATCCTGCAGATCTGATAGGAATACCCTGCAATATTTATCGGCCTATTCCAAATCTTCTCCTTTCACCAACTCTCAGTCAATTGTCTTTCGTTTTCTAATTTGAATCTGCTTCCCAAATCGGAATGAGTTCTCTTTTAGCTATGGTATTGTGCCTGAGTCCAGAATCCTATTGCTAAACACTGTTACTCTCCTAGGGCTGGCATCTCCTCTGGACTTGGCTTTTACTAAATCCCAAGCTCTACTCTTTCTTAAACTATGGGCAGCCTTCCACTGGGCCACCTGTTAGCATTTTCATAAGTGACTTCCTAAAACAAATTGAAATTTTGTCTCTCTTAAACAAGTCAGTAAGTTATACTTTGTGTAATCATTAAGAACTACCTTCTCTGGCTGGGCACGTAATCCCAGCACTTTGGGAAGCCAAGGCGGTGGATCAGTTTTGGCCAGGAGTTCAAGGCCAGCCTGGCTAACATGGCAAAACCCCATCTCTACTAAACTACAAAAACTAGCCAGGCGTGGTGGCGTGTGCCTGTAATCTCGGCTACTCTGGAGCCTGAGGCACCAGAATCGCTTGAACCCGGGAGGCGGAGGTTGCAGTGAGCCAAGATGGCGCCACCACTCTCCAGCCAGGATGACAGAGCGAGACTCCATCTCAAAACAAGCAAACAAACAAAAAACTACTTCCTCAAACTTTATCTATTTAACCATTATAAACAACCTATAGTATAAATCCACAGCACAAACTTGCCACACAAGAGTCATGATTAGAAGCCTGTTCACCTTATATTCTCTAAACATAAAGAGCTCTAACATAACATATATGGCCCCAGTTTCTACCATATAATACAAGGTTATATAAAACGCTCTAGTGCCTAGCACAGAGCCATTAAACATAAGGCACTGAAGAAATATTTGTATATTTAATTCGAGCTCCCCTGAAGGAGAAAATGTATTACTGAAAACCACAACATAAAGTTGCTGAAGAATTTTATAACTTCTTTCCAATGTATTTTGTATTTGTGTGTATATATGTATATAGGTATCTATACATAACTGGCTTATTTGTATGCATACACACACATTATCTATTATCATACATATATTACAATTTAGATATTTTACTATATATTACATATTATATATAATTGGTATATACACAAAATGTACACACACAAATATATGATATTCTTTGGGGTGCGTATATACATATATGTCTATATATACACACACGTATCTTTCCTTTTCTAGTCTTATGTAAAACTAATCTATACATTTCACTTTTAACAAATTATTATGTATTCATATCCACATTAGTCATTTTAATGCCTGAGAAGTGTTGATATTTCAAGTAGAAATGCTAAAACATGCTTTACTTCAAAATCATAAAGTACAGTGCATCTTTTTGAGCACAAATATCAAGAATACAGATAACACAAATTTCAAATTAGATAGAACTTTAAATAAATCTTCTATTCCATTTAGCCAGTTTATGGAACAACAAAAGCAATATGGGAAGGCAGAGAAAGATATGGGAGGAATTTGCTCACTAACTTTGAAATACATCTTCCTAAACATATCCTCATTCAAAGTCTAAGACAGACAAAATCCTTGAACTTCTGCAAAGGAAACCCCTTTGGCAGGCATGAGAAAGGTTCACAATGCGTGAACACACACACATTGACATAGAACATTCTACTATCTCTGCAATAATAACAATGCTATCTAATCCATCAGAGGTCCGGAAATGTCACGCCTCCTGATTTAGGCCTTTGGGGAGAACTTGACCTGCTTGTTACAAACTAGAAAAATAGCAAAACTGAGCCAAGCCTAATCATTTTACCTGAATGATTAAGCATTTTCTGCATCTTTCTCTTAGCCAAAAAGCTACTTGATAATATCATTGATTCCCAATCCCATTAAATTACCCTCTCCAAATTTGCCTTCTGTAACCTTCAGCTTTGTCTTGAAGGCCAAATAACATGAAGGATATGACTACACAAACAAAAGATTTAGGAACACTGGCAAAGAAGTGAGGCAGTAGAATTGCTTAAGTATAAAAAGTGAAATCCATTGAGAAGTGTGAAAAAGGAGAGTTTCTTCCATTGTCCCTGAATTTAAGCAACCCTACACCGTCTCCTCCCTAACCCCTCTATACCTCCTATACCTCCATACATCTTTTTTTTTTTTTTTTTTTGAGATGGAGTCTCGCTCTGTGTCCCAGGCCGGAGTGCAGTGGCACAATCTCAGCTCACTGCAACCTCCGCCTCCCAGGTTCAGGCGATTCTCCTCCCTCAGCATCCCAAGTAGCTGGGATTATAGGCACCTACCATCACACCTGGCTAATTTTTGTATTTTTAGTAGAGATGGGGTTTCACCATGTTGGCCAGGCTGGTCTCAAACTCCTGACCTCGTGATCTGCCCACCTCAGCCTCCCAAAGTGCTGGGATTACAGGCCTGAGACACCGTGCCTGGCCCATACATCTTTTATGTACTCAATTTAGACATGGAAATTAGCAGGTTATCAACAAAAGGGCTTTCCTTTCCTTAATTTTAATATCCAAATTTGGAAGAAAACAAAAACACATCTAACTCTGGCGATGCCCTTCCCATGACACTGCCAACACGCATCTGATTTTCTCCAGCCCATGGCTAGCCTATCTTGGCTTTTATCAATCCCACTTAGATTTATTGTAGTAGATCTCTAACTGTTCTCTCTCAAGTTTCTTCTTTTGTCAATAACTTTTACACTTCTGGCTATTATCTTCCCCCAAACACCACTATTAGCATGTCACTGCCAGCATATGAGCCAATTACCTAATGGAGAAAATCAAATTCCTTTTACTTTCATATAGTCTCTATTCTCATGAACTTGTGCCATTTCTTTCCAATAGCAGAAATTCTCCTATCTAGTCAGGCAGGTCCTATAATTTGCCACCATAAATTTGTTCTCAGTATGTGTGTTGTTACCTCTGCCCAGAATGCTCATTCCCTCTTCACTTTTCCTTTCTAAATCCTGTATGTTCTCTGAAGCTAGGATCGATTCCCATCCTCACTACAAAGTCTTGTTCTAATTTAATTAACTGATGTTTCCAAATTTTTAGACTACTTCAGACTCAGGCAAGAAATGTCTTTGCTTAGGGTTTTGAGCTTTGGAGGTCTCTCTCTCTCCTATACACACACACACACACACACACACACACACACACACACACACACTGCATTCACAAAAGAACACGTGCGTACCTCTGTAAATCAGAATCCACTGCTCAGTACTGACAGCTTGTAACCTAAATATTCCAGCCCATAATCTAGACATTCATTTTTGTGACTAACGCTGTTTAGTTCCTAGGGAAATTCTTCTCCATCTCTCTTTCCCTACGGTGCATTTGACTATGAGTGAGTACCATAAAAGACTTGAGCTGTGGCACTGTCAGTGTTCGACAGGAACACTGCTTTAGAGCACAGGGATATTTGAACACAAGATGGGCTTTGGTAAAGGACAAGACAAATTAACTTGCCACACTTTTATTCTCAGTTTGCATGCTTGCAGTGGAGTCTTGGATAACAAAGTACTGTTTCCCAGGACTGCCAAGTGCCCCTTTTCTTGCTTCAATTGCTGATCGAATTTGTAGTTGTGAAAGTAGTCATAATTTAGCATGGCATTTGAACAATTACCAACAGTGACTAGAAGCTTTGTGCAATGTTAAAAAGTTCATATTATTCTAAAATTTATTTACAAAAACGTATTTTACTAGACATAGCAGGCATGAAGTATGACACAAATTCTTCACAGGGCAGCTGGATGAACATTTTACACAAAAATTTAAAATATTTAAAAATTTAACTTTTATAAAGAATGAAAATTTTAATTTTATTTAAGTGTTGCTTTTTTGATATTTCTTAATTATAATTTATATAATTTTTAGTTATCCACTTATGGTGAAAGATAATTTTGAGTAATTTTGAATATTTCAGGATAAAATAACTGTTTGAAGAAATTGATTTATATTTTAAGAAATTTTTTTAATTCGTTACTAATACAATTATATTAATGATCTTAGTGTCTCAAATCATTACTGTAACTAGAAAACAAAGTATGTGAAGATTGTAACTATGAATACTTAATTAGTAATTGTGATGAAAGAAATAAAAATAAATCTTATAGAATAAGTATATAATAGATTATGAATCATGTGTATATTTATTGAGTTATCTAAACATTAACAAGGCAATAGTTAAAAGAATATCAGACATATTCAATAATAACTGAAATCAGTCATTTCTGGCATTTTATCAACCGTCAGTCAAATAAAAACCAAAGCTTTGCAAAAATGTTTTTATTTCATCATTATAAAATAATCTTCGTCAATGAAGGAAGAAAAACACATTTTATTTAACAATTTGCTGGCTTTGTCTGTAATATTTTAAAAATTCACATATTATAGGTGAACCTTCATTTATACTTCCTGCCTCATAACTTGCAATTATTGGGCCTGACCATAAAAATATTCAGATACACTAAAATCTTTAAAAACTACATACACTTGGGGTATGTGTGTCAGCTCTGTCTCCCCATTAAATGATGAATTACAGGGCCGAGATCATACCTTTTACCACT
Organism: Symphalangus syndactylus; assembly: GCF_028878055.3. NCBI lineage: Eukaryota > Metazoa > Chordata > Mammalia > Primates > Hylobatidae > Symphalangus > Symphalangus syndactylus. The sequence continues at coordinate 134,929,066 of NC_072428.2, read as the reverse complement.
TCATAATCTCTCATGGTAACCCTCATTATTGTGAGCAATTTATTGGTCCTTAAGTAGCTATCAATTGTTTGGAAGAACGATGAGAAAAAGCAATTATGAAATTATAAATAACTAGTGTTTCTAAGATGAGTCTTGGATGCGGGTTGGTCGTGGTGGTGGCAAGGAATTGCGTCTAGCCTTGAAGATGAGAGCATCCTATGAAGGACATAAAAATAGCATTGGGAACAAGGAAAGGCAGCTTAAGTGAGGCTTTATAGGGTTCCTGCCTGACAGAAAACTGGTGAGCAACAGTCTTCTTGACAGAAAAACAGCGTTTTACAGCCACACAGCAATGCTCAATGGTGTTCAATTTGAAAATGAGGGGAATAAGAAGCGGGTTTTTAGAAAGCAAATCTGCAGTCAATCTTTTTTGTTGCTCTACTTTACAAGCATGTCAAACCCTTTCATTCCCAAATCTTCAATGAGTTTGCTCAGAATCGATTTTTGTGTGAGGAGAAACGAAAAGATGCCCCCCACCTATGTTCACTGAAGATAAAAAGCACGATATTTAAAGTTAAGTGACGTTTAGTGACTGCCAGTTTGTTATTAATAGCTTTCTTTAAAGAAAAAAAAAATTAACCAAATTCCAAAAACGTTATTTTACAAAGATATTTAGTTTCAGCTGCTTTTCAAAGTCATCGTTGAACAGCTGCAAAATAGTTCAGTTAAAGAGATTTCTTTTGTGCAGAGCCTAACACAGAAAAATATGTGTTGTAAAATTTCTAAATAACAACTGGCTTATTTCTCTCATTTTAGGTGTTTCAGTAAATATTTGTAAAATCATGCTCAAGATCGTTTTTACTTGGGAAATAAAACACATAGTATCCGTCAATAATCAATCGTGATTTTCTAGAGTTTACGTGTTCTCATTATGCATGCCGAAATGCATACATGTTTATATATACATAAACAGTGATTTGAAAAAGGACTTATATGAGAATCAGGACCTTTGCAGAAAACAAGTTCTCATACTTAACTATTAATAAGCTCTATTCCACATCACTTTTCTTATTTTCTTATAATTTGGGTCAATGAATATGAATGAAGCTTATTGAAATGTTAACGTATGTATAGATATGCTCAAGTTAAATTATTGTTTGGCAAAATTTATAAAAGATTAAGCTTAAGGACTCAGATTGAATGCCAATTACCAGAAACTGTGAATTCCAGTAAAACATGATTAAGCACAGAGCTACTCCTCTTCCACCTTCTCTTCCCTCTCCTTTCCTCTCCTTCTTTTCCAATACAAAAGCCATCTGATGGGGCCAAGCAAGGTCGGTATTTATGCAGGGGTGGAGGAGGCAATGGGTAGGTAGTCATGATAACCAGAGGGAATGCCTTATGGCAAGGGGAGTGACGAGGGTGTCCGCAGGAGGGGCATCCTGGCATGATGTATGGGAGCCCAGTGAGGGTAAAAACATATCCACACACAGAGGTCAGCCTGTTACAGAAAGTCAGAATCCAGTCCAGGTGAGGAAGGTCCCAATACTCCTGCAGTAGCCTTAATAGGGTGACAAAGGTATGCATGCAGGGTAGAGTGTGGTCTAGCACAGGGTGTAGAGTGTGGTCTAGCACAGGGTGTAGAGTGTGGTCTAGCACAGGGTGCAAGAGCCCAGTAGGGTAGTGAGAGCACTTCCTATGGAGGAAGAGGCCGTGTAATGACAGAAAGTTAGCTATTGAGCCAAGGCACAGGCAGCGAAGATTTTGACCAAATAAATAAATATATTAAGTACAAAAGGAATCTGTTTCCTCACTTTTGGAGAGGGGAGTTGTATTAGTCTGTTCTCATGTTGATAATAAAGACATACCCAAGACTGGCTAATTTACAAAGGAAAGAGATTTAAGGGACTCACAGTTCCACATGGTTGAGGAGGCCTCAAAATCATGGTGGAAGGCGAATGAGGAGCGAAGTCCTGTCTTACATGGTGGCAGGCAAGAGAGAAAAAGAGCCAACCAAAAGGGAAAACCCCTTATATCGGATCTCATGAGACTTATTCACTACCATGAGAATGCTATGGGGAGAATACTATGGGGGAACCACCCCATGATTCAATTATCTCCTACCGGGTCCCTCCCACAACACACGGGAATTATGGGAGCTACAGTTCAAGATGAGATTTGGCTGGGGACACAGCCAAACCATATCAGCAGTATATACATAAATGAAAAGGGAAAAAACTCAAATAAACTCTATAGTGTTGAGTTGAGATTGCAGGTATTGCTGTGAGCATATGTTTATTACACAAACACACACACACACACACATATATATACACATACATATACATATATTTTTATATACATATAAAAATGAATATAGCCAGGCACAATGGCTTACGCCTGTAACCCCAGCGCTTTGGGAGGCCGAGGCAGGCAGATCACTTGAGATCAGGAGTTCAAGACCAGCCTGGCCAACATGCTGAAACCCCATCTCTACTAAAAATACAAAAAAATTAACTGGATGTGGTGGTGCACGCCTGTAATCCCAGCTACTCTGGAGGCTGAGGCAGGAGAATCGCTTGAACCCAGGAGGCAGAGGTTGCAGTGAGCCAAGATTGCACCACTGCACTTCAGCTTGGGTGACAGAAAGCAACTCTGTCTCAAAAAAAATGGATATAGATACACATATATAGTACATGTGCATACACATTTTCATCCATATACTCCTTAGCTCTAAGCTACTGAGAGAGAGGGTTTGGGAGCAGCATGCCTCAACAGCAGTAGGCACACCTAGTGTCCAGATCTTGGTTTCTCAATACCACTCTCCACTAAGAGGAACAAGATCTTCTTGGAGAAATGGTTAATTCTAGGGCTTGTGCAAGGAAAGTACTAGATGAGCCTTGAACATCTTGTTGGGCCAGAAAATAAGAACGTATTCAGAGAAAGATAAAGATGTGTCAAAAGATAACAGAAGGCTGTTTGAAGAGGCCATCAATTTGAATATGAAAATTGATAAAAACAGATTATAATCTATTGACTAAAACAGGAAGCTGTGAATCCATACTGATAGAAATAAATTGAAATATTGATAAGGAATAGTCTATTTATAGTCCTACAGTAATTTCTTACAAAACACTCATCCCCCCAATAGTATTTTTTTTTTTACAGAGAAGCTTGCAGATGTCACCATGATCAACTGATCAAACTTATCACCAGTAATGGGACTAATCAAAATGGTATGCTAATTAATAGGAAAAGAGCCCAATATCACTCCTGTGACATCCCTGCCAAAGATGCACGAGCTAAATCTAATCATGATGAAGGATCAGAGAAACCCAAATTGAGATAAATTCTATAAAGTAACTCTATAATTTTCAAAAGTATCTGGTTATGAAAATTAAGAACGGCCTAAACAATGCTTCCAGGCTGACAGAAATGAAAGAAACATAATAGCAGATCCTGAACTGTTGTTATACATACTTTTGTTACAAAGGACATTATCGGTACCATTGGCAAAATTTAAATGTGGTCTGAGGAGGAGGTGATAGTAGTGCATCCTAGTTAACTTCATCATATTGATGTTTGCTTTGTAGTTAGGCAGGAGAACTTCCGGCTTTATAGGAAAAATAAACTAAAATTTTCAGAGGTGATGGGTCACCAGTCCAGCCACTTACTCTCACGTGGTTTAAGATCAAACAAACAAACTTTTTTGCAGTGTCCTTGCAACTTTTCTGTTAGCCTGGGATTGTCCAACAAAATAAAATCTGAGCCTAAACATATAAAGAAATTCTTCTCTTAAAATATAATACAAAATAATCTGAGAGGAGCCCTAAACTAATTTGGCAGAATTCGATTCTCTCAGAATTGTATTCCCATTTTTCATTTAGGTAATATGATCACAGCACACCTTGTGAGCCTATACAGTAACTTATTACTAATATAATATGGAAATGCCAGGAAGAGTCACTAACACCAACCTTTCATAATGCCCAAATTTCCATAAATGGAAAGTCTTTCCCATGGGTTAAGAATACTCTTTTAAAAGGACCGTTTTACAATATAATGTTCTGGATGCCAGACGAAGAACTACTGACAGGAAAAGATACATTTTTAAAAGTATATTTGCAAGTCAGGCTCATCAAATCCTTTCCCTTTTCAAACTTGAGAATATGGGGGTGGGGCAGGGTGGTGGGAAGAGGAGGGAATATCACATCCCAGTGGAGAAACTGAGCCCTGGTGTGGCTACATTAGAGTCTGATGACAAGAATAGCACCTTCAGCACAATCAGAGACCCATTAAGTCACCATGACCAGGGAGATGGTGGTTCCAGGTAGATGACTGATCTGGAGCAAGGTGGGCCCAAAGAACCAGTGATTGTGATCGAGTATGCCTAAGACATCAAATAAACCCAAAGGTGGGTGATCAGATTGAAGATCAGTCAGCCAAACATGATTGACAAGCCAGAGAACCAAAGTTTTTAAAAAGATTCCAAAGGCAAGTACAAAGATGAAGGGGAAGTAAGGTACATACTAACTTTCCACAAATAAGTGTGTACTTGCTAAGAGAATTCAGTAGGATGTTGTACAGCCACAGTTGTCCTTTATTCCAATCCACTCCTAGATTCAGTTTTAAGATCATCATTACAGATGCTGAAATCACCTGTAGATTAGCAAAGAGTGGACCTGTCTCTGCCTGCCTGGTCTTGGGTTTTGCAGATGTAAAAAAAGGAATACATGGTAATGTGGAAAACAGGAGACGCCCACTCAGAACTCCCTTCAAGGAGAGACTTTCTGCCTCGCTGGAATGGGAGTGGTCAACAGACAATCTTTAATGCTCAGCTCCTTCAGGGTCCACCTAAGCTGGAGAGAAGCTGCCTCACTCAAAGTCATACCCTTCCCAGGACACCCACAACAGGAAGCTAAGCAAGGTGGGAATAAAATGCCCCAGAACTTTCAACCTGACAGAAGACAACTCTGAAGAGGAATGTCTACTTCAGATTCCGCAACACCGTGCCCCCCTCCCCACCATCCCCCCCTGCCCCAATGGGCTTCCGGAGGCTTTGTGGAGCTTCCATCACAGCTCAGCTTTGCAAACTACTCGGCTCTGCTCCTTCCTTTTTTGTTCTTCAATGTGAATTCCTAACAAACATTTTTTACCATAAATTGAATCTCAGCATTTGCTTCCAGAAAACCCAACCTGTGACAGTGTGTGCCAAAAATAACCTGAGAAAGCGTCACGGAGTTTGGGAGAGGAATCTGTGCTGCCAAGCTGACAACAAGGTAAAAGGAGCCAGAGAGCCCCCAGTACAAGGCAGAAGTCCAACTCCTAACACTCTCTCACTGGTGGTGAACTGGGACAGTGAAGGAATGGAAGTGAGCCCATTAGGAGGTGTGATGTGTCAAGCACTTGAAACCCATGGAGGAAGTAGTATTAGATGGCTATTGCTGAGAGCCGTTGATGTGCTACAGAATGACAAGCTGAGAATGAGTAAAAACCAACTGAAACTCAGGTCTGAACGCCAGCGGGTCATTTTGGTTGTAAATGCAGGACCTGGGACTAAGGTAAGACCATGTGAGACATTCAGTGCAAAATCTAAGAGGATACCATAGCCTCAGTCATCAAAAGCCACTTTCTCTCAGGCTTACAACGCCTTCCTTAAGCTGATCCCTCAGTGGAGTTGAGGTTGACGGGAAAAAGCAAGCAAGCAGACACCTCCTTATATAACTGCTTATGGATATTTTGTTGTCTTGTTTTAGTGTCTGTAAATGCTATAATATACTATTACTTCAACAACAGTGTGCTATATGTGTGGGTGTGTTCGTTTTGTCTACACCAGTTGTTCTCAACAGGGAGTTTTGCTGCCATGGGACATTTGGCAATGTCTGGAGACATTGTTTGTTGTCATAATGGGGGGGTGGGGTGGGGCGGTGCTACTGGCATCTAAAGAATAGAGGCCAGAGACATTTCTAAACACCCTATAGTGCACAGGAAAACTTCCCACTAATACACACACTTAACAAAGAATCATCCAGTTTAGAAGATTAAGACATCTTGGTCTCCACCCTAGGGCAGTTACCTATTGCAGCACATTAATTATTATGTGGGTCAGGAATTCAGGGTCCAGAAGCATCCTCGACAAACTTCAACCATCACTAAGTAGCACTACTGGGTTCCATAAATAACATTTGAAATTAATGTTGTAAGAAAAGTGAATTGGTTACAAACTGTGAGTAGGTGCTTCTGTCTTTCTGATATGTATGAGTATTAAAATCCAGTGATCCCAGCAGCCTCTTCACGCCAGGGAGTGCTCTCAGCCCAGAGCTTCAATTTAGACATGTCAGTGGGGATTCTGTCACACAATCCAACTACGAGTTTAACTTGACTCTTGTTATCTGTATCCAGTGCTCTTTAACCACCTCTGGTAATGCCAAGTCCTTGAGCCCAGCAGCTCAAGAGCCAACCCACTAAAAGCAGAGGTCCTTCTCCTGTTCTAGAAAACACCTCCAAATAGTGGCCATCTTTAGTTTCTGAATCCCAAAAGGTAGAGAGCCTGAGGCAGGGGCAGGTGAAGTGTAGAAGCTTCCTTCTCCACAATATCACTAGTAGGCGTGTCTTATAATGAAGTGAAGTCTCGTGATGGTACTGCAAGTTACTGCTAGAAGTAACCTAGGCATGTCTGGATCTTCATAATCATTAGATTATTTTTGGCAGATATCAGTATCCATCTCTGGATAGTCTTTCTCAGTGAACACTAAAATCCCCAAAAAGGTGATTCCTTCAGGATGCCTCATATCCACCATCGAGCTCTGTCATGGTAAAACCTACCAAACCTATTCATCTTCCCTCAGTCATGGGAGATTTCAGAGAGCTGCCCCCTTAAATGAGGCTTTTTTAATAACTTTGTATAATGAATTTAGAGGTTTTGTTCCCAACAGTGTGCTATTCCAGCTGTAAATCCTGCCCAGTTCAGGCATGGAAAGATATCTCATTTACTAACTTAGAGCATTAAATAATACCACTACAGTAATGCACCACATAATGGCATTGTAGTCAGTGAAGGACCACCTATACAACAGTGGTCCCATGTGATTTTAATGGAGCTGTCCTGTACAGGTGTACCAGTTTTATACCATATTTTAATGGTACTTTTCTATGGTTAGCTATGTTTAGATACACAAATACTTACCATTGTAATATAGTTGCCCACAGTATTTAGTATAGTCACATGCTGCGCAGGCTTGTAGCCCAGGAGCAATAGACTATACTATACACCTTAGGTGTGGGGTAGGCTACACCATGCAGGTCGGCGCACGTGCACTCTACCCTATAATGTCCACACCACAGCAAAAGCACCTGACTACACATTTCCCAGAATGGATCCCTGTCATTAAGAGACACATAACTGTATTTAAGGCTGCAAAGTAAACCACATTCAACTAAGACATGCTTAACTATAAACTTTGAAACCCCTTTTTCTTAAGAGAATTATTTTATTTCCCTGTGTCAACACACATTATGTAAAGTCTTTACAAAATGTATGTGCACTTTGTGTGAGCAAAGCCCTTTGAGATTTTAGATTCTCACGTATGCAATAAAGGTCTCTGAAGCTAGGCTTGACTTTTGTCAAATAAACAAATCATTATACTTCCCTCTTGATTTCTCATAGTTTCTGGTTCATTACATACTTAATAAAATACCATACTATAGACCTGATGTCCCCTTAATACCTATCACAAATATTTTTACAAATAAAATAATACTTTTTGTCTGAGAAAAACAAATAAAAAGAATGATTCTAGGCTGTTAGCCATTATTCCCAAGTAAGTTTCAAAAGATTCATGTACAGCTCTCTCAGAAAGTTAAATTGCATGTTATATTTTACCATAATAGAACATGCATGTTTAATAACCTTTATAAATGTATGTTGTGACAACAGCATTTGCTGCTTTGCAAAGTTTATGTAATGCTGTTTAATGTGGCCCCTAAAGAACAGCTGAGGTCCCTCACACCTTCCTCCAAAGAAGTAATGGAGTGATGCTCGGCCATCACCATGCTAATGCTTCTGTAATAAAAGAGGTCATAAACCTCCTCTCCTTGAGGAAGATGCCTGATAACGTCCAATCCTAAAACATGAAGACTCTAGTTCTCCACAGACATAGAAAAAATATAATTCATTGAAAAAGGAGAGGAAGGAGAGGACTGAAACAGAAGAGCAGCATCTGAATGTTTCTGTACAATTTCTTTGTAAGAAAAATAAAAGAGATTGCAGGTCACTAAATTTCTCAATTTTGTGAACACTCTCCCTCTTCTTTTATTTAAAATAATCAAAAATTTGTTTTGATGGAAAAGAAAGAAGTAGCCCTTGATTTTAGAAAATGTCAAATAGAGCTTAATACCCATTCTGTCTACCAACTAATGATGCATTCAAGAACTGAAATAACCATTCACCTGTGTAAGAAACAAAAGAATAAATATAGGGTAGTATGTATGCTTGAGCTGAGAAGCCCCATGCAAATATGATTTTACCCATCACAGATCCAAAACACCCATTTCCTATATTCATAAACTCAAAGCTGTCTGGTCTCTTTACCACCATTCTTTACTGATTAAAAATAATAATAATAATAATAATAAAGCAAAATGGGAGGCATATTTTTTTACTCTGGTGAAAATTGACCCAGTGCCCTAATAATGGATCAGTGGGAGAAAAGAGGAACAGATGTCACCCACAGTGCATTAAAATAATTGTGTGAATGTGAATATCAAAACTTGGGTTTCTAGTAAACAAGTCTGAACTATTCATTTCTGACATTTCCAAGCTCTATAGATAGAATATATTCATTTCCTGTTATACTGAATATGAAATTAGAATTTATCATCCCTAGGTATATGATAGTGTCTTGGTAACAGCCACATAAGATACTATAGTTGAAGGTAAAATTATTTTTTCATGCTTTTTCACTGAATTGTCTATTAAAATATGTACTTATTAGACATTGCAATGTGCCGCCCAAGTCCTCTTTCAGGTATGAAAATATCATTCTCTAAGCTGCTGGGTGAACTGACTGATGATGACAGCCCATGGCTGTCAGCCTCTTCAGAGACAACCTCAACTGACAGAGCTGCCTCCATCTAGATTATGGACCCTTTCTGAGTATATCTCACACCATGACTGATCAAGAAATAAGCGTGGAGGTTTTCTATAAAGGCCCATTTCCCTAGCCTAAACTCTGAACAACTCTAAAGGGCCATCCCAATCCCAAACTCTCATGACATCAGCTAAGGTTTCTGTTGAATTGTATCACACTCCAAATTCTACCTCTGCCTCATCTTTCTTTCTTTCCCTCCCTTTCTCAAGTATAGATCTCATGAATACTCCTATATTAGTCCATTCTCACACTGCTTTAAAGACATACCAGAGACTGGGTAATTTATAAAGGAAAGAGGTTTAATTGACTCACAGATCCACATGGCTTGGGAGGCCTCAGGAAACTTCTAATCATGGTGGAAGAAGGACCTTCTTCACATGGTTGCAGGAGAGAGAAGTGTGCATGAAGGAGAAACTATCAAACACTTACAAAATCATCAGATCATATGCGAACTCACTATCACAAGAACAACATGGGGGAACCGTCCTCACGATCCAATCACCTCCCACCTGGTCCCACCCTCGGCACTTGGGGATTATGGGAATTAGAATTTGAGATGAGATTTGGGTGGGGACACAGAACAAAACCATATCAACTCCCTAATAAATGTCCTGCATGTCAATCTCCATTTCAGAGTCAGCTTCCCAGAGAACTCAACCTCTAACAGTTTGTGCCAGGAATGATCCATAAAAGCAGACACTAAGATGAGATTTTGAAGCTCAATCACCCACCACCTGGATGGCAATAAGGAACCCACCACTGGTGGTAGCTGAAGCACAGATGTCTCCAGGTACGAGAGAGCAGAATAATTGCTAAACTTTCACTGGTGGTAAACTGGGATAGCATACTGTTGCAAGGAAATGCACTGGTTGATATTATATTGGCATTTGAGAAATATAGAGAGAATAGTAACACTAAAAACAATGGAATTAAGTGGCTGCTGCTAAGCATTATTGATGCTTTTGAAAAGAATAACAAGAAGCTGAATGTGTTGATCAGTAATTAAAAGGTAAATGTGAAGGCCAGAATGCCTCTTTAGTAGCTTATAAAGGAGCTTTCATCTTGATGTGGTTTGGCTTGGTGTCCCCACCCAAATCTCATGTTGAATTGTAATTCCCAGTTTTGGCCGGGGGAGTCTGGTGGGAGGTGACTGGGTCATGGGGGCAAATTTCCCCCTTGCTATTTTCATGATAGTGAAAGAGTTCTCATAAGATCTGGTTTAAAGTGTGCAGCACTTCCCTCTTCGTGCTGTCTCCTGCTCCACCTTGCGAAGACATACTTGCTTCCACCATGATTGTAAGTTTCCTGAGGCCTCCCCAGCCATGTCTCCTGTACAGCCTGCAGAACTGTGAGTCAATTAAACCTCCTTTCTTACTCAGTCTCATGTAGTTCTTTAAGGCAGTCCGAGAATGGACTAATACACATCTCCTGCAGCAAAAGGACAGAGAAGACAGAGGACCAGGCCAAAGACTTAATTGTCAGGGTAACCAAGCTTCAAAGAATGTTAAACTCCCACCAAAGTAGGCCTGCTAATGTTAATGCCAGAGCCATAGTTGGGGGAAAAAATGGGACTCCAGCAAATAAGAGATGCACATCAGGGTTGATGGCTGCAAAATCTTGAATCTCCAGATGTCCCTAAACCCTCTGGAATGCAAAAGCAGTCCACTTCTCCCTTTTAAAGGGGAAGCAAGCGCTACCTCTTGCTTAAAGAAGACACCAAAGGCTCTCCTACCAAGGTGACATGTACTCTCCTCAGCATCTGTCCCCACTTTCCCTCCTGGACAAAAGGCCAATAACTATGTGTAAATCATAACCTAACCAAGTCAGAGGATATTATCTCATTTATCTTTGATATTATCAAGGAAAAGCCAGTAGAACATCAGACTGATAAGCTTGAGATTCCAGCTCACATCCTGGCTCTGCTAGTGCCCCTCTGTGTGACCTTGAACATGTGACTTACAGTGCTCAGTCTTTTTATGTACAAATAAGGTAAAACACCTGAGCTTGGTTCACAGATGCATCATCTAGACATGTGCGTGCACACCTGCTCAGCAGTGGCCTTGAAAGACACTGCTGTGGAAAATCCTCCAAACCGGAAGAGCATCATGCACTTGCCCATTAATTCTGGGTGGAAAGAGAAGTGGCCCACACATATGCCCACACACACATACACACACACACACACGTATGTAAATATGTATGTAAGTCACTGGATATGAGATATATGATATTACATATTTATGTAGATATATACATATATGTCAATATAAAATATATGTACATATATGCAATATATGTCAATATAAAATATACGTACATATATTTATATACAGATATATGTATATATCTACATATATATGTAATATGATCATATATATTATGGCCAGGGACAAATGGAGCATGGAAGGAGAAATACTGAAAATTAGGGACAAAGAGGTCTAAGTTAAAGGTATGTGAATACACAAATGGTAGTAAGCAGGAAATATGGAGGCCTTTGTATCATACATTATGGACTAACAGAGCATTAATGATATGGTTGAGATATCTGTCCCCTCCAAATCTCATGTTGAAATATAATCTCCAATACTGAAGTTCAGTGCCCTGTTGGGAGGTAATTGGATCATGGGTGCAACTTGGTGATGAGTGAGTTCTTGCTTAGTTAGCTCATGCAAGATCTGGTTGTTTAAAAGTGGGCAGCACCTTCCCTCTCTCTCTTGCTCCCACTCTTACCATGTAATGTGCCTGCTCCCTCTTTATCTTATGCCATGATTTTAATTTCCTGAGGCCCTCACTAGAAGCAGAGGCTGGCACCATGCTTCCTGTATAGCCTGCAGAACTGTGAGCCAATTAAACCTCTTTTCTTTATAAATTACCTAGCCTCAGGTATTCCTTTATAGCAACACAAAACGCAGCCTAACATTATTAACCAAACAGAAGGATCTCAAAATAAGGTTGACCAAATGACTCAACCAGTTGCCATCAGTCAACTTCTGTTATCAGATATCCTAGTCCTGGCCAAAAGGGCACAGGAAAATGGTGGCCACAGTGGCACAGGGTAGCCACAGTGGCAAGCATCGAGGTTGTGCATGGACTAACAGCATAAGCTCCCACATACTAAGGCTGATCTGGCTACTACAACCACCCAAGGTCAAAATTTTCAGCAATAGAGACCACCAGTTCAGTGTGGTCTCTGCTGCTGGTAACAGATGCCTGGTACGACATCACCTCTCAAGACAATGAATGAACCAACCACGTGTGACAAGTTTGCTATACACTGGAGTCCTCACACCCTGAAAGGTATAATGACTCATTTTGACAGGAAGAGACAAATGTCTGTATATGCGTTTATGTTTTATGCCCACACAGCCTCATCAGGACCATTGTCCATTGGCTCACATTATACAAAGAAGGTACAGAAAGAATGTACAGAATGTCATGTGATAAAGAGATCCTATGGTTGTATCACTCAGAAGCTTCCATTGTGACAGAGCAATGGAACGGCCTACTAAAGGCATAATTGAAGTGTCCATTTGAGATCCTGTTTTGCCACAATAAGGTATGTTTTTAAGATACAGTGTACATTATAAATCAACAACTTTTAGGTGGTGCTCTATCCTCAACAGAAAGGATATATATAGAAGAACAGATGTGTAGTAGGCAGAATTATAAGTTGCCCCCACAATTTTCTATACCCCCCCACCATGTATATACCCGGAGTAGTCCTCAAGACTGTGAATACGATGCATTTTCTCTCCGAAATTAGGTTATGTTAAACAGCACATTTGACTATAAGATGAGGAGGTTATTCTACATGACCTGTCCTAGTCACATGAACACCATAAATGCACAGAATTTTCTCCAGCTTGTGACAGAAGAGGAAATTCAGAGGTTTAAAGCACAAGAAGAATTTGAAGTACAGTTGCTGACTTGACGGCAGAAGAAGCTACATGGCAAGGAATACAGGTGGCCTCTTGGAGTTGAGGCCTCTCCCCAGCTGACGGGCAGCAAGATAATCAGCACCTCAGTCCTACAACGGCAAGAATTAAATTCTGTCAACAAGAATGAGCCTGAAAGTGTACATTTCCCCAGGGCCTCTAGGCAATAACTCAACCTGGCTGACACTGATGTCAATCTTCCGATAACTCTATCTAGCCATGCCAGACTTCTGACCTACAGAACTGTGAGCCAATGATGTTGTTTTAAGCCTCCAAGTTTATGGCAAATTCTTATGCAGCAACAGAAAACTAATAAAGGGCAAAACTAGAAATGATCCCACTTACCATCTTTCCCATGAACCCACCTGGGAAATTTGCATTCTCATCTCTGCAAATGGAGAATGCTCAGCCGCAGTAAGAGTTTCATTGTACTCTAAAGTCACTGTACTATGAGCTCTTGTTTCAAGAGAGCAGCAGGCACACAGTGTCGATGCGATCTTGACAGGGGAAGTGGACCTGACCATCAAGAGGAGGTAGAGTGTTACGAAATATTGGTAAACAATATGGTCAGAGAAGAATGTCCTTGGTGCCATAGTGATCCACTTAACTATTGCTTGCTACTCTCTAATACAAACTGATTGTAAATGGACAAATGCTGTTATTCCAAATAACACCCAAATGTCAAGGATAAAGAAAGAATCCTAAAAGCAGCAAGAGAAAAGAAACAAATAACATGTAATGGAGCTCATATGCATCTGGCATCAGACTTTTCAGTGGAAACCTCACAGGCCAGGAGAGAGCGGCATGACGTATTTGAAGTGATGAAAGAAAAAAGTTTACACTAGAATAGTATATTCAGTGAAAACATCTTCAAACATGAAAGAGAAATAAAGACTTTCCCAGGCAAACAAAAGCTGAGGAATTGCATCAACACCAGACCTGTTCTATAAGAAATGCTAGAGAGAGTACTTCAATAGGAAAGAAAAGAGAGAAAACAATGTTGATGAGCAATAAGAAATATCTTAAGGTACAAAACTCATTGGTAGTAGTCAGTACACACACAAAGAAACACAGAATATGATAACACTGTAATATTATAAAACTGTGGTGTGGGCCAGACGCGGTGGCTCACACCTGTAATCCCAGCACTTTGGGAGTCCAAGGCAGGCAGATCACAAGGTCAGGAGATCGAGACCATCCTGGCTAACACAGTGAAACCCTGTCTCTACTAAAAATACAAAAAATTAGCCGGGCATGGTGGTGGGCACCTGTAGTACCAGCTACTCAGGAGGCTGAAGAATGGCATGAACCCAGGAGGCAGAGCTTGCAGTGAGCCAAGATTGCGCCACTGCACTCCAGTCTGGGCAAGGAAGCAAGACTCCATCTCAAAAAAAAAAGAAATGTGATGTGTAAACTATACTTAACTAGAAAGACTAAAACAATGAACCAATCAAAATGATTACAACAACTTTTCAAGACATAGGCACTACAATAAGATACAAGTATAAATAACAAAAACTTAAAGGCAGGGACATGAAGTTAAGGAGTAGAGTCTTCATTAGTTTTATTTTTGCTTGTTTGTTTTGTTTGTTTATGCAAACAGTGTTCAGTTATCAGCTTAAAATCATGGGTTATAAGATAGCATTTGCAAGCCTCATGATAACCTCAAACACAAAAAATAAAAAGAAACTAAATTATGTCAAAGTAGAACACCACTTTCACTAAAAAAAAAAAAAGGAAGAAAAGAAAGTGAAGACCACAAAAAAAAAAAAAGGAAGAAAAGAAAGTGAAGACCAAAAACCAATTAAAAAAATGGCAGGAATAGCTCTACTTATCAATTATAACATTGATTACAAATGGATTAAACTCTCCAATCAAAAGACATAGAGTGGCTGAATGCCTTAAAAAAAAAAAAAACCAATGATCTGTTGCCTACCAGAAACACACTTCATCTACAAAGATACACATATATACTGAAAATAAAGGTATGGAAAAATGATATTCCATGCAAATTGAAACCAAAAAGGAGCAGGAGTAGCTACCTTACATCACACAAAATAAATTTCAAGACAAAAACTATAAAAAGAGATAAAGCAAGTCATACTATAATGATAAAGGGGTCAATTCAGCAAGAGTACGTGACAATTATAAATATATATGCACCCAACACTGGAACACCCAGATACATAAAGCAAATATTATTAGAGCTAAAGAGAGAGAGATAGGCCCCAAACATAGCTGGAGACCAACATCCACTTTTAGCATTGGACAGATCATCCAAACAGAAAATCAACAAAGAAGCACTGGACTTAATCTCTACTACATACCAAATGGACCTAGTAGATATTTACAGAACATTTCATCCAATGGCTACAGAACACACATTCTTTTCCTCAGTGCATGGATTATTCTCAGGGATAGACCATATGTTAGTTCATAAAACAAGTCTTAAAACATTCAAAATAATTGAAATAATATCAAGCATCTTCTCTAATCACAATGGAATAAAACTAAAAATCAATAACAAGAGGAATTTTGGAAAGTATACAAATACATGAAAATTAAACAATATGCTTCAGAATAACCAGTGGGTCAATGAAAAAATTAAGAAGGAAATTGAAATTTTCTTGAAACAAATAATAATGGAAACACAACATACCAAAACCTAGGGGATACAGCAAAAGCAGTACTGAGGGAAGTTTAGAGCTATAAGTGCCTACATCAGAAAAGAGAAAAACTTCAAATAAACAACCTAACTATGCATGCTAAAGAACTAGAAAAATGAGTAAACCAAATTCCAAATTAGAAGAAAAGAAATAATAAAGATCAGAGCAGAAATAAATAAGATTGAAATGAAAAAAATTAATGAAAAAAAAGTTAGCCTTTGAAAAGTTAAACAAAATCAACAATGCTTTAGCCAGACTAAGAAAAGAGAGAAGACCCAAACTTAAAAATCAGACATGAAAAAGAAGACATTTTAACTGATACTGCAGAAATTCAAATGATTATTAGTGCCTACTATGAGTAACTATATGCCAATAAATTGGAAAATCTAGAAGAAATGAAGACATTTCTAGACACATACAACCTACCACAATTAAACAGGAATGAAATTCAAAACCTAAACAGACAAATAACAAGTAATGAGATTGAAACCATAGTAAAAAGTCTCCCTGTAAAGAAACGCCTGGACTCAATGGCTTCACAGCTGAATTCTACCTAACATTTACAGAAGAACTAATACCAACTCTACTCAAATTATGTCAAAAAATAGAGGAGGAGGGAATATTTCCAAACTCATTCTATGAGGCCAGTACTAACCTGATATCAAAACCAGACAAAAACACATTGAGAGAGAGAGAGAGAGAGAGAGAGAATATTACAGGCCAATATCCTGATTAATATTAATGCAAAAATTTTCAACAAAATATTAGCAAACCAACTTCAATAATAGATTAAAAAGACCCTTCAACATGGTCAAGTGGGATTTACCTCTGAAACGCAATGATGGTTCAACATACACAAATTAATCAATGTGATACACCGTATCGATGGAATGAAAGACAAAAACCATATGATCATTTCAACTGATGCTGAAAAAGCATTTGATAAAATTCAACATTCCTTCATGTAAAAAAAAAAACTCAAAAAATGGGGAATAGAAGGAACATACCTCAACACAATAAAAAGCCATATATGACAGGTGCACAGCTAGTATCACACTGAATGGGGAAAATTTGAAAGCCCTCCCTCTAAGATCTGGAACACAACAGGGATGCCAACTGTCATCACTATTATTCAACATAGTACTGGAAGTCCTAGCTAGAGCAATAAGACAAGAGAGAGAAATAAACGGCATCCAAATTGGAATGGAAGAAATCAAATTATCCTAGACTGCAGATGATATGATCTTATTTCTGTAGAAACCGAAAGACTCCACCAAAAACCTATTAGAGCCAAAAATCAAATTCAGTAAAGTTACAGGAAACCAAAGCAAAATGCAAAAATCAGTAGCATTTCTATATGCCAAGAGTGAACAATCTGAAAAGAAATCAGGAAAATAATCCTATTTACAATAACTATAAATACAGTTAAATACCTAGAAACTGAATTCACCAAAGAAGTGAAAGTTCTCTATAATGAAAACTATAAAACACTGCTGAAATAAATTGAAGAGGACACCAAAAAATGGAAAGATAATCCATATTCATAGATTGGAAGAATCAATATTACTAAAATGTCCATACTACTAAAAGCAATCTACTGACTCAATGCAATCTGTATCGAAATACTAATTACATTCTTCACAGAAATAGAGAAAACAATCCTAAAATTTATATGGAACCAGAAAAGACCCAGAATAGCCAAAGCTATCCTAAGTAAAAAGGGCAAAACTAGAGGAATCCCATTTCCTGACTTTGAATTATACTACAGAGCTATAGTAAACAAAACAGCATGATACTGACATAAAAACAGACACATAGGCCAATGGAACAGAACAGAGAACCTACCAACAAATCCGCACACCTACAGTGAACTCATTTTCAATAAGGGTGCCAACAACATACACTAGAGAAAAGACAGTCTCTTCAATAAAT
Organism: Symphalangus syndactylus; assembly: GCF_028878055.3. Taxonomy (NCBI): domain Eukaryota; kingdom Metazoa; phylum Chordata; class Mammalia; order Primates; family Hylobatidae; genus Symphalangus; species Symphalangus syndactylus. The sequence goes on along the minus strand of NC_072428.2, from coordinate 134,911,405 downwards.
AGTGCTGGGAAAACTGGGAATCCATAAGTGGACAAATGAAACTAGACTCTTATCTCTCACCATATACAAAAATCAAATCAAAATGGATTACTCAACTCATTTCCCGTTTGCCCCAAGAATACTCTTGTCTCTCATCCTGATGCAACATCATATATATTAGAATTACAGACAAGTTCTGCTTAGAAATAACTCCAAGAACAGTTTTTATATTTTATTTTCACATTAGAAAATGAAATATTTTCATATTAATTTTACATTTGAAAATTAATCAGATTTGCCTCAGCCTCAAAGAGTTTGTTTATGTAAAATTAAATGAGTTCTGGCAGTGAGCTGTACTTTTTTTTTTCTAAACGGGAAACGGGTTAAATCTAAGACCTCAAATTATGAAACTACTACAAGAAAACATTGGGATAAGTCTCCAGGACATGGGTCTGGGCAAAAATTTGTTGAGTAACACCCCACAAGCACAGGCAACCAAAGAAAAAGTGAACAAATGGGATCACATCAAATTAAAAGCTTCTAGGCAGCAAAGGGAACAATCAACAAACTAGACAATGCACAGAATGAAAGAAAATATTTGCAAACTACCCATCTGACAAAGGATTAACAACCAGAATATAAAAGGAGCTTAAACAACTCTATGTGAAGAAATCTAATTATTCAATTAAAAATGCACAAAATATTTAAGTAGACATTTCTCAAAATAAGATATACAAATGGCTGACATTTGTATATCCTTGAATGGAGAGCTGACAGGTCTTAGAGAAAGAACAGAAAATGCTTTGGAGGCCCAAGGTCCTGGCACACGTGGAGGGAGAGAGGATCGGAATTACAGGCCCATGGAAAGGCCATAATGACTGTCTCGGGGAATGGTAACTAGCACCTGAGAAACAACCTGCTTTCTAAGAGTAACATAATACATGTTCTGGGAAGCAGGGTAAGTTAACATTTATTTCTCCTGGTAAGAGAAATTTTCACCTTCTCCTGCTTCCCAAGGCAAGTGCATGGAATTGCACCTACACAAAAGGTTCCCTTCACACCAAAAGGGGCAATTGGGGTGCAAGAGGCATGCATCCCAGGCTCTGCTCATAAAGCTCTGTACCCAGTGCACATTTACACTGAGATACCACATGGAATAGCAGAGGCCTGTTCTGTCCTCTCCTCCTTCAGATACTTTCCCCGTTCTCTTTCTTCTGTCATCCCTTCCTCCTCTACCCCATTGTCTCCTTCAACCCTTTTCTTCCCCCTCCTCCATCTGAATGCTAAAACAAATATTACGTGAATATGCCAGGAAGATAAATTTGACTTCATTAATAAATAAAAGCAAAAGAATAATGAAAAATGAGGCTTTTGAGGAAGGGAATAAGGAGGGGAAAGACGATGGGGTATATTGAAATCCAGATCTGGAGATCTGGAATGGGATGGAGTATTTTGAATAAACTAACATCATGAGCGAAACAGTGATTGAAAAATAAATTTTCTGGCAAATATCTAAAGCAAACTCAAGCAAGGTGAGTCTAAAGAGGCTCATTTTGACTTCCCATAAATAAATGAATGATAACAAAATATTTGTGAGGAAGGAAAGAATAATCAAATACGCTGGACCAAATAGTCTTGAACCAGCCAAGACTATACAGCTTCAGCCAGAGAATACTATGCTCAGCAAAATCAGTTGAGGATCAATGGGATGTGCTTATAACAAAAATCTAATGAAATTAATTTTGCAACTTTTTAAATATTGTTACTAAAGTTTGGTTAATTTGAAACAACTCTCCACATGAACACTTGAAATTATAGGGGAAAAAAGCCCCGAAAAAGCAGAATACTGGGTAGATGTGTCTCTAATATGTAGGAATAGAACATTTCTACTGAATGTAGCGTGTATATGATCTAGAAGGAATAATTAATTTCTTTCTGATTACAAAAACCCCAAACAACATTGACAAGTTAATAGGGTAAAAAAGAAATTCAGTACAGGACTTTTAATTATGATGTCTTTCTAAAACAAAAATTCAAATTGTAGAAATAAAGTGAAAATATTAGGACTTGTAAAGATCTATCCCTATAAAATTTAAAAATTATAGAATTCTAATACTCGGTTTTGGCAGTCTATCTCTAACATTCTGTACATATTCTTTAATTTTATTCTTTTCCCTTATAATTGAGCACTCAATTAGCTGAGTATTGAACTGGAGCTAAAAAATTCATCATTTTTGCATAGCCAATTATTTCAATCTTTGTCGCAATTTTTGAAGTTTATGAAACCTACACTTGTTACTTTTTCTATTTATCCATTTTTTTCCAAATGAATAAGGACAAATGCAATAAAATATTCAGATAATGAAGCGCAAAGCCATGAACAATGACAAACAGAATGGTTGGCTGTCAGGCAGTGCCAACATAGCTCAAAATTCTTGTTTTTCAGATAATATGTGAGGTTTAAGTTTAGAGTGCCACTAGAAAGAGCTTATGGATATCAATGCATAATAATGCAAAATAAGAAAATACTTTATGAAAAATAAAACTGTAAAATTTAGGGTCCACCTATAATTTTTAAAACCACCCTTCCAATGAAGCATATAGTCTGTCTCCTTAAAGGTGACAAGATCAGTTCACAGAACAACCTAGAAAATAAAGAGATTAGAAACATATTCTTCTAAATATAGAAACTGTGGTTATTTTGAATTATTAAAGCTAAAAATACATCCATGTATATATATGGCCTTTCCAAAGTAACTGCAAAAATGGGGAAGATGCTCTGCTCATCTGGAGTTAATCTTAAACATGAAGAAATTGGTTCATGATAGGATCTTATGGAGTAGTTACTGCACCATCATGGAGACTCTTACAGGAGATGAAAGGCACACAAGTAATTTTCAGATATCTAGAATGGGCTTTAAAAATACAAACTTTCAATGATTCAATAAAAGACATCCAAGAATTAGGAGTTCTCAGATTTTGAGTTCTACAAAGTTGGGCCAGAGAACCATGATCCATTTTTATACGAGAACCATTTTATATGGCATAGCTACATAAACAAAATTTATTTCCCCTTCTATTTTTTGAACTATATCTTACCTAATCACCAAGCTCTCCTGAATTTATTGTGTGTAAGGCCTGCAGGTACATGAATTCTGTAACAAAATGCCTGGCTCCCTTCTCTTTACCTTCTCCCAGTTCTAAATTGATTAAGACCATGAAATTGGCTGGAATATATAAAAATAACTTCACTTAAACTACCTCAATTTTTCTTGTATTGCTGCTACCATCCCTAATATATCTGGCTTTCTTGCCAATTTATCACGATCTGTAGCATTAATCCATGTGGCTAAAGGCAAAGTGAATGGAGAGAACTAGATTAATAAAAACATTATCTAAGATAGATAAAAGTATTAGGTAACAGATTGACTTTGGGTCATCATCCTGAAACCAAAACTTGGCAGAGACACAACAAATAAAAAAAACTTCAGACTGACATCCTTGATGAGTATCAATGGAAAAATTCTCAGCAAAATACTAGAAAACCAAATCCAGCAGCACATCAAAAACCTAATCCACCATGATCAAGTGGGCTTTATCCCTAGGATACAAGCTTGGTTCAACATATGCAAATCAATAAATGTAATTCATCACATAAACAAAACAAAAGACAAAAAACACATGATTAGCTCAATAGATGCAGAAAAGGCTTTCAATAAAATCCAACATCTCTTGGTGTTAAAAAGTCTCAACACTGAGGCAGGAGAATGGCGAGAACCCGGGAGGCGGAGCTTGCAGTGAGCCGAGATTGCGCCACTGCACTCCAGCCTGGGCGACAGAGCAAGACTCCGTCTCAAAAAAAAAAAAAAAAAAAAAAAAACTCAACAAACTAAATTTTGAAAAAACATATCACAAAATAATAAGGCACTTATGACAAACCCTCAGTCAACATCATACTGAACAGGCAAAAGCTGGAAGCATTCCCCTTGAAAATCAGCACAAAATGATACCCTCTCTCATCATTCTTATTTAACATGGTATTAGAAATCCTGGCCAGAGGATAAGGCAAGAGAAATAAATAAAGGGCATCCAAATAGGAAAAGAGGAAGTCAAACTAGCCCTGTTGCAGATGAGATTATTCTATATCTAGAAAATTCCACAGTCTCAGCCCAAAAGCTCCTTAAGGTGATAAAAAAAATTTGACAAATTTTCAGGATACAAAATTAATGTTTGAAAAATACTAGCATTCCTATACACCAACAACAGTCAAGCCAAGAGCCAACTCAGGAACACAAACCCATTCATAATTGCCACAAATGCCTAGAATACACTTAACCAGGAAGGTGAAAGATCTCTACAATGAGAATTACATAACACAAATAAATGGAAAAACATTCTGTGCTCATGTATAGGAAGAATCAGTATTATTAAAATCACTATACTCCTCAAATCAATTTGCAGATTCAATGCTATTCCTATCCAGCTAGCAATGACATTCTTCATAGAACTAGGAAAAAAGCATTTTAAAATTTAAATCCTAAGAAAACTGAACAAAGCTGGAGACATCACACTACCCGACTTCAAATTATACTACAGTGCTACAGTAACCAAAACAGCATGGTACCAGTACAAAAACAGAAACATAGACCAATGGAACTGAATAAAGAGCCCAGAAATAAGGCCACAAAACTACAACCATCTGATCTTCAACAAAGCTGACAAAAAAAAAAAAGCAATGGAGAAAGGACACTCCTATTCAAAAAATGGTGCTGGGATAACTGGCTAGCCATATGCAGAACACTGAAACTGGACACTCTCCTTATACCATAGACAAAAATCAACTCAAGATAGATTAAAGACCTAAATTTAAAACCTAAAACTTTAAAAGTCCTGGAAAACAACGTAGGCAATATTGTACTGGACACAGGACCTGGCAAAGATTTCATGACAAAGATGCCAAAAGCAATTGCAACAAAAGCAAAAATTAACAGATTGAATCCAATTAAACTAAAGAGCTTCTGCACAGCAAAAGAAACAATCAACAGAGTAAACAGACACCCTCAGAATGGGAGGAAATATTTGCAAATTATGCATCTAGCAAAGGTCTAATATCCAGCATCTATAAGGAGCTTAAACAAATTTACAAGAAATAAATGAACAACCCCATTAAAAAGTAGGGAAAAGCCATGAACAGACACTTTGCAAAAGAAGACATACATGTGGCCAATAAGCATATGGAAAAAAGTTCAATATCACTGATTAGAGAAATGTAAATCAAAATCACAATTTGATACCACCTCACAGTAGTCAGAAGGGCTACTATTAAAAAGTCAAAAAATAACAGATGCTGGCAAGGTTGCAGAGAAAAGGAAATGCTTATACACTGCTGGTGGAAATGCAAGTTAGTTCAACCATTGTGGAAAGCAGTGCAGTGATTGTTCAAAGAGCTAAAAATAGAACTACCATTTAATCCAGCAATCTCATTACTAGGTATAACCCAAAGGAATATATACCATTCTATCATGAAGACACATGCACACATATGTTCACTATAGCACCATTCATAAGAGCAAAGACATGGATTTGACGTAAATGTCCATCAATGGAAGACTGGATAAATAAAATATGGTACATATACACCATGGAATACTATGCAGCCATAAAAAAGAATGAGATCATGTCCTTTGCAGGAACATGGATGGAGCTGGAGGCCATTATCCTTAGCAAACTAACACAGGAACAGAAAACCAAATATCACGTTCTGAATTATAAGTGGGAGCTAAATGATGACAACACATGAATACAAAGAAGGAAATGGAAACAACAGACACTGGGGTCTGCTGGAGGGAGGAGGATGGAAGAAGGCAGAAGATCAGAAAAAAATAACTACTGGGCACTAGGCTTAGTACTTGCATGACAAAATAATCTGTACATTAAACCTCTGTGACGCAAGTTTACCTATATAACAAACCTGCAGATGTACCCTCAACTTAAAAAAAGTTTAAAAATTAATTAATTAATTATATCTAAGGAGTTTTATACTTTCTGTACAGTTCTTCTGAGACCTCACCCAAAATCCCATTGATGGGATTCTAGGCTTTCTTGCCCGCACCTCCAAACTCTTCTAGCTTTTGCTCATTACCCAGTTCCAAAGCTGCTTCCACATTTTCAGGTATTTGTTAATAACAACATCTCCCTCTTCTTATAATCCATTTTGTGCTGCTGTAACAGAACCTCCCAAGACTGGGCAATTTATAGTAAACAGAAATTTACTTTTCACAGTTCTGGAGGCTAGAAAGCCGAGGACCAGGGGCTGGCATCTGGAGAGGGTATTCTTGCTACATCATCCCATGATGGGAGGCAAAAGGGCAAAGAGAGAGCAAGAGAGAGAGGAAGACAAAATGTATTCTTTTATGAGGAATCCAATCCCAGTATAACAAACCCACTCCCTTGATAATGGCATCAATCTGTTCAAGAGGGCAGAGCCTTCATGGCCTAGTCACTTCTCATTAGGCCCCACCTCCCAACACTGTTGTATGGCGGATTACGTTCCCAACACATGCTTTTTGGGGGACATATTTAAACCATAGCAATACCTTAACTAATCTATTTATGGTTCTTAAGAATCAACCAGTTTAGAAAGGAGAACTCTCTGACATTTCTTTTCCCTTTTTCCTGGATATTCATTAGTTTTTCCAGGTCATTGTAAACTTGCACTTGGATTAATAGTATAATTTTCTAATTTGTCTTTCTGGTCCAGTGTGGCTGGAAGCAAATCTGAAAATAATATATCTCTAATAAGGACCCTCTCCCCTCACTTTCCTAGAGACTTTACAGATGATTTTCTTGAAGCCCAGGAAAGTTCAGTGAATTATCTAACAATACATAGCTAGTAAGTTGTAAAATGAAAATTACAACCAAGGAAATCTCTTTGACAACACAATACTTTTTCTATCACACCCAACCTATATATTATTCTGCCTTCAGATTTATCTTCTTCAGATGCTAATTTCAGCTCCTCAAAGCTGTCAGTGGCTTTCCTTTGTCTGAAAATACAATCCAAATTTTCTGCCACTCAAAGCTCTCAATTACCTGGCCTTACCTTACCTACCATTATTTTCCACAATATCTCAACACAAATCTCCGCACCGCTCACTCTAGCATCACTATACCCTGCATGCACCATGGTTGCTATGGGCTGTAAACATTTGCTTATGTTGCTCACTACATTTAAATTATAATTTCTTATCCTCACCCCTCAATCCATTCATTTCTCTAAAGCCAATTGAAGCTCATTTCATCTTCTCCAAAACAACATTCTTTTGTTTTCCCAATAGTAATTTATCTCTAATTGAATTCTTGTTTATATTATACATTTTGACACAATAGTTTCTACCCTGCTAAATAATTATTTAGGATAAATAGTCTCTTCCAAATTATTTTCAAAATACTTGAGACACGTAGTAGCCAGATCTTGAATTTCGTTACTATTCCTTTTAGCAAACAACGCAGTGCTCACCATATGTTAATCATTCTTTGAATACCTGTTAAATGAATGAAACTCATTTTTAATGGTCTTACTAAAGAGAGATCCATTTTCCAGCAAACCTCAGTTTCTTGGCCTTTGTTTGGGAAATGAGTGCCCTCCTCTCTATCACCATCTAAAACAGCAAATTTGCATTTCTAAAAGAGAAAACTATTTTTTTCATTTAAAAATTTTAAAGTGGCCGGGCGCGGTGGCTCAAGCCTGTAATCCCAGCACTTTGGGAGGCCGAGGCAGGCGGATCATGAGGTCAGGAGATCGAGACCACGGTGAAACCCCGTCTCTACTAAAAATACAAAAAATTAGCCGGGCGAGGTGGCGGGCACCTGTAGTCCCAGCTACGCAGGAGGCTGAGGCAGGAGAATGGCGTGAACCCCGGGGGGCGGAGCTTGCAGTGAGCCAAGATTGCGCCACTGCACTCCAGCCTGGGTGAAAGAGCGAGACTCGGTCTCAAAAAAAAAAAAAAAAAAATAAATAATAAATAAAATTTTAAAGCAAATTCCCGTGTCAACTAAGTTTTTTTCCCCAATCCAAAACAAACTAATATCTCAAACCACCGTTTAAACCCAGAAAGCTCTGAATCCTAGAATTCAGACTTGGCCCCCTCAAGAAAGTGTTTGCTAACACAGAGACACACCCTTGTAAAAAACATTTACATAATTTAAATTTGGGGAATTGGTTACTACTTTGCCCAGTTTAATTTAATTTTAGAATTTGTAGACATTTATAATATATAGGTTCATTATTTGAGGTTGACTAAAGTGTCTGTAGTTTTCTATTAAAATGTGAGTGTCAAGGGTTTATTTAACACTGCAGCCACCAGAAATGGCGGCTCACGTGGTGGCTGTAATCCCAGCACTTTGCTCACATGGTGGCTGTAATCTCAGCACTTTGGGAGGCGGAGGTGGGCAGATTACCTGAGTTCAGGAGTTCAAGATCAGCCTGGCCAACATGGTGAAAATCATTTTTGTAAAAATACAAAAAATTAGCTGGGCCTGGTGGCGGGCGCCTGTAATCCCAGCTGCTCGGGAGGCTAAGGCAGGAGAATTGCCTGAACTCAGGAGGTAGAGGTTGCAGTGAGCCAAGATCGTGCCATTGCACTTCTGCCTGGGTGACAAGAGTGAAACTCTGTCTCAAAAACAAAAACAAAAAACAAAAACACTGCATTATAACTTTGTTTTGATTTGAAAAGGATATTCAATTGATATGGTTTCACTTTGTTTGTTGTTTCTACACTTAAAATCTACCACAATTCCATCAATATTTTTAGAGAGTATCATAGCTCATTATGCCTAAATGGAATATAAGCGATCAAATAGTTCCAAACATGATTTTACAGATAAGATAATACAGATAAAATGAGTCCATCTCTCTTAAAAAACTCACAGGTAGAGATGAGTTATACAGGACAATGCACTCAAGTATATTGTCTTAACATCATTTTTCTCACTACCTTCTGAATGGTTAAATAAGACCAAGTTATTAATATATTTGTGAGATACCTTCTACCTTTTTAATCACTTCAGGATCCTGCCTCAAGGTATCTCAAAAGCTGACAGTGCTGCCAGGAATTCTAAATATTGTCTGAGAATGAAATATTTTTTTTAAAAAGCCACAGAAAATGCATAAGAGAAAACAGATCAAAGGCAGAAAGTCAGTGAGCAGAAATTCCCTGGGAATCTGAATAACCCCACCCACATAATCAAAGAAACATACATGAAAACATTACCTTTTCCATTTTTTTCTTTTTACATGTCTAAGATCCTCATCTTATTAGTTAGCTAGACTTATTTGCTCTTACTCACATTTTCACCCATTTCTTCTTCATTTCTACTACTTTAAATTGCTTTTTCCTTTTTTATCCAAAGCAAAATCTTTTTTTTTTTTTTTTTTTTTTTTGAGATGGAGTCTCACTCTGTTGCCCAGGCTGCAGTGCAGTGGCACAATCTCGGCTCACTGCAACCTCTGCCTCCCGGATTCAAGCAATTCTCCTGCCTCAGCCTCCCGAATAGCTGGGACTACAGGCATGTGCCACTACGTCCAGCTAATTTTTTGTATTTTTAGGAGAGATGGGGTTTCACCGTGTTAGCCAGGATGGTCTCGATCTCCTGACCTCGTGATCCACCCGCCTCGGCCTCCCAAAGTGCTGGGATTACAGGCTTGAGCCACTGCGCCTGGCCTATCCAAAGTAAATTCTAAATCTACAACATATCCCCTGGGTTGCTCTGAGATTCAAATGTGCTAATAACTAATAGATAAGAAACTGTTTAGAAAAGTCAAAAGCTCATGAGAACTGTAAGATATTGTCATTATTATTCTTCTCTCAAACAGTAATCACCTGTTGTAACGGGGAAAAAAACTTTCTGTGTGATACAAACAAGAGATTATTCTAGGAATATAGGGAATTGTGGAAGAAAGAACTATATTAGAATATCCACTCAACTGCAGCAAAGATAGCAGGGAGATGAAGTGGAAGAAACCACAGGTCAGAAAAAAAATGTTGGTATTCAAGTCAGTAAGTTGGGGCGGCTCAGCAGGCTGCCTGGCTTGATGGCTGCCATCCAAGGGCCAGCCCTTCTTGTTTCTTTTTCTCAGTGCCATCTGAACTGCCCTGCCTCCCCTGGCTACTCCAGAAGCATTCTCTTTTGGGCTCCAGTTTCTTCAGAACTAAAAATCTCTCTTCTCCCAGTAACCTCTTCCCTCCAACCTACATTTCTGTGTTTATCTTAGATGAAGAGATCTCTCCACTCCCTGCCATTTGATCTCCCCCATGGGAAGAAGGCAGCTCCTGTTTACCTACTGCCTACTGCAATGAGTGAATAGCATTTAAAAAAAATTTAAAAAAAACCTTATTGTGGTTATATGAAAGACATCAGTCATCAACACAGCAAAAAGATTCATCATCTACGTGCAAATGTATATATGTTTGTAAGAGTGTGGTATACAAAGCACAAGTTACACCGAATAAACTAGAACAAATCATCATCTATTTCAAAATATTTGCCAGATTAAAGTCATAGATTAATGTTTACAGGAGGAAATATAATCTGCTTAATGGTTCCCAATGTCTGAAGCCAACGCTTTAGTGGGATTCGTGTCCCGGAGCAGTGTTCTTGACAGAAGGTATTTATCCGTCCTATAGGAGTCTGTGTTAAAGCTACTGCTCAGTGATGATTTCCTGTGGTTATTCTCATCCATTCTAAGAAAGAAGATGATGAAATAAGCACTTTGATGTGCAGATGTAAAATGTAAATTTATAGGCTTTAAAGATTTGAATTGACAAAATTGTAAGAGTGGATGTCACAAAGCTACAAAAAAGTTCAAATCTGTTCTTATTAAGAGCTACTAGACACTGAGCAAGAAAGAAAAGTTTATACAGCATTTAGATTTTTTAAAGGCAAACATAGCCAGAAATCCCTAAAACCTTGTAACTTAAGAATTGAGCTTAATTTGGATGCAAAAATAAAAAATGAATATTAGAATCAGATATTTGTGACATCTCATTTATTTCATAATTTTAATAATTGAACATACTGCAGTGATCCTGGAGAATTTCCCCAAATATGAATAATTTGAATATTACAGGCTTATTTTGTAAAAGAAATATAATCGACTGAGACTCAACATTTTCTTTGTATTGAACATCGACTTGCTATATTTGTGGTGATCTCAGTTTTGAACTCTATGTCATTCACCGTGACTTTATAAATTTGTTTTTCCAGATAAGGCCTAGAGATGCTGATTATTTCTTGCTACCTCCATGAGAGCAATTTCAACAACTATCAAGAGGTAGCAGTGACTGCTAATAACTCAGGCAATCGAATCAAGAAAAATTATCTCCACGCAGAGAGAATCAAGATACCAATTATAACATATGATCCAGACAACATAACTGCCATTAAAAAAGAAAGACCATTAAAATAATGGCAACAAATTTCCCTATTCACTATATGTGCACAGTATAATAGAAATTATATGAAATAAGATAGAAAATATGTGCTATCTGCCTTTTTTCTCTAACCTCAATTGTTGTCCTTGAACTGCCTAAGTTAAATTTGGATTCTTCCCTTTTTGTCTTAAGGATAAATACTTGGCTTTGTCCCATACGCTGAGCATAGGAAACTGCTTTTATTCTGTAGCTGAAATAAATGCCATTTTGTAACTCTAATAATAATTAAAATAATTATCTGCTACTCCACAAAACCTAAAGTCCAAGTATGTTCCTGTAGTTTATTTCTGAACTTTTCCATTTCAGTTGTGAAATTGAAAATTATTGCTTATCAGCATATTTTCAATAAGATACACAAAATTATCAAAATTCTCTTAACATCACAGACATTTTAAAAATTATCTTTTTAAACTTTAAATTCCCAGCACATAAATAGAATTTTTCCCATAATTACATAATTCCTTCATTCAACAAATTATCATGCTCAGCAATAAAATTCTAGGCCACTAATTTAGAATCCAAGAACTTGAGGAAGTCCAAAATCCATCTTAAACCACGCAGGAATATTCAGATCCCAGGTGAGAAATGTTGCATTGGGATAAAGCTCTTACTTTATGATTACTTGAGGACAACGTGGTCACAGATATATTCACAGCAATGAATAGTGCAACTGACTTCTGTGACAGTTATGATACAAAGTCAGTTATGGCATGATCTGACTATATCTTGATCATAAGGATTATCAAGAACATGCTTTCAACTTTTTAAATCATCATCTAAATACAATCACAGAATTAAATATACAGAGTGAGATGCATATAAAGAAATAGAGAACTTGAGAGTCTGAGAATATGGGAACAGTCTATCAGGAGTCCCATGACCTCAAATTAAGAATCTTGTACCAGATTAAAATCTTTGTTTCCCTTTCGTTAACATTCTAGTTTTTACCCCACACAAACTGCCTCTATTAAAAATCTTTGTTTCCCTTTCGTTAACATTCTAGTTTTTACCTCACACAAACTGCCTCTGGTTGTCATATCCTGCCCGGTTTTTCCTCCCACCTCCTGCTCTGTCTCCAGTCCAGGAATTAATTTTTAAGCAACTGACTAAATATTGAAGATTTTTTATATCCTCCATGTCTTAACTTTTTGAACATATGAAATCATTTATAACAACAGTTTTAATTCTAACATTTGTGTCAGTTTCAATTTATTTTTCTGTTTATGATAGATCATGTTTTCTTGCCTCTTTGCATGACTGCTAATCTTTGATCGGATGCCACACATTGTGAATATTTCCTTGTTGGGTGCTGGGTATTTTTGTATTTCCATAAATATTCCTGAGCTTCATCTGGGACACAATTACATTACTTGGAAACAGTTTGATCTTTTCAGATCTTGGTTTTAAGATTTGTTAGGTAGTGGGAGGCAGAGGTTGCAGTGAGCCGAGATTATGTCACTGCATTCCAGCCTGGGCGACAGAGTGAGACTCTGTCACAAAAAAAAAAAAAAAAAAAAAAAAAAAAAAAAAAAAAAAAAAAAAAATTTGTTAGGTAGGACAAGAGCAGCATCTAGTCAAGGGACAAAATACCCAATTACTGAGGCACTTTTGAGTACTCAGCGTACAATTTTGAGTACTCTGTTCAGCACCATGTGAATCACAAGGTTTTCTATTTTGACTAGTTGGAACAGGGACTATATTCTGCTTCTCTCTGAGTGCATGGCACTGCCTTTAATCCTTTTAAGGGTTTTGTTTGGTTTTGTTTTTTCCCGGCCTTGGGTATCATATATATGCACTGATCAGCCTCAGCTAGAATATGCAAGGGAGACCCTCTTTAAACCTGAGGCTCTCTATCTCTCAGATCTATCTCCTCAACTCAGGGACCCCACCAGGTTCTGCCTGGGTTTCTTTCTTAGCATTGGGACCTGGAAATTCCCTCAAACAGAAAGCTGTGACCATCACAGGGCTCATCTCATTTGTTTCCCATCTCTCAGGGATCACTGTTCATTGCCTGATGTGCCTTGTCTTACAAACCATGGTTTTGTGTATTGTATTTAATATTCTTAATTGTTTCATAAGGGAGGGTAAATCTAGCCCCTGTCATTCCATCTTGGCTGAAAGTGAACGTCTTCTGTCTAAACATTGAATTGAATTGTGTTGAAATGGATTAAAGACTAAAAAAGATAGATAACACAAATAAAATTCTAAATAAATAGTATTCACACAGTGAATCAGCTAGAATACAGGCTAGGATACTGTAAGAAAGGGGTATAAAAAGTTAAGTGTTCCAAGAGGTCATTTGGGGATCATTCAGGGTTCTGTTTCCTTCCACTCTGTGGCTTCCATCTGCTTAGTTGTTATCTTCAGTTAGTCAGACACATTTCCAGCTAAAACTTGGAGTTTCTATTATTTTGTTGTTGTTGCTGCTGCTGTTGCTGCTGTTCTTTTGAGATGGGGTCTCGCTCTGTCACCCAGGCTGGAGTGCAATGGCTCAATCTCTGCTCACTGCAACTTCCGCCTCCTGGCTTCAAGCAATTCTCATGCCTCAGCCTCCCAAGTAGCTGGAACTATAGGCGTGAGCCACCGCGCCTGGCCTGGGGTCTCTATTATTAAAACAAATATAGGAAAATTTGATACTGTGTACAATAAAGAATTTGGGGCTGGGCGCGGTGGCTCATGACTATAATCCCAGCACTTTGGGAGGCCGAGGCAGGCAGATTACTTAAGGTCAGAAGTTCCAGACCTGTCTGGCCAACATGGCGAAACCCTGTCTCTACTAAAAACACAAAAATTAGCTGGGTGTGGTGGCGAGCACTTGTAATCTCAGCTGCTCGGGCGGCTGAAGCAGGAGAATCGCTCGAACCCAGGAGGTGGAGGTTACAGTGAGCTGGGATCAGGCCACTACACTCCAGCCTGGGCAACAGGCAAAGTGAGACTTCATCTCAAAAAAAAAAAAAAAAAAAAAAAAAAGAAGAGGAAGAAGAAGAATTTGGTCCTCAAACACTAAGAAAGTGAATTAAAATGTCTCATATTATCTACATACTTTATCTTTTCCAAAAAAATAGCTGAATTTGAGCTGAGAGAGGAGTAATAAAAACAATCCCTCAGGATTATGATAAATACATATAGTACTCAAAGATTTTTTGCTAATCTGTACATATTCCTCACCTCAGTCTAACAGTAAGCTACTTGGTGATTCACCTAAAATTCTGTAAACACTCATTTTGAAATTGAAAGTCAATGCTTTAGGATAAATTTTCTATCTCTTAATCTGTTGTGATAAAAAGAAAAGCGAATGTTTAGGGATTTGCAAGCTTCTGTTATCTTTCTGTGCACTACTGTACATTATCCATTTGCTGAATTTTGTAGGCTTGGTAACCTAGCAATTAGCTTCACCCAGTTTCACCAGGTCCTGGGCAAAATGAATCAGACGACAAAACTTATGCAAGCTGATCTGGGGCCCAGGTGCTCCCACTCAATTTGATGAATTATATAAATATTTCAAATGCCAGGAAGACTTATATATGTAAGATCGTCATTCTACATAAGAAAATAATTTAAAAGATACCCCCTGAGTATGTGGAAAGAGGAGTACTATGGACAGTGCCTAAGCCAGACAGAATTTGTGTTGTGGGCTTCCCATTATACATTGGGGGAGAGCTCCCTTTGCAATACTGCTGAAAATAGAAGATTTGGCACCTGTCTTTCTCTGCCAAATATATCTTTTCAGTACCCAAGGAGCCTCTTGGTTCCATAACACTGTAGAGTCAAGAAATAGTTGGTCCTTCTTATTTCATAGAAAGCCTCCAGAGGCTTGGAACCTCTTTTTAGTATCTTGGGAGGACTGGTTAATTCATAGCAACATATTGCCATATTTTAACCTTCTAATAACAAGAGAAGCCAGGGAAGTGGTTCTTTTATAAAAAAACTCATACAGCTTAGAACAAAAAGATACATTTGTCTCTTTTAGTCTCCCTCAAATGTACGTAGTCAGAATATAACCATGGCAAAATTCCTAATATACATCTTTTAAGAAACTCACATTGATTTTGAATGTTAAATGGGGATGCATGTTTTAAAAGTTTTCGGGTCCAGGATCAATCTGAATCTCAGTCAAAAGCACACAACTGTTAGATATTTTTCCCAGAGTGTTTTTGTGTTTCATAAAACAAGGAGAAGGCACAAGACTTGAAAGGGAGTGACTGTCTCTCTGTAGTGCAGAATGGATAAGTGGACAGGGGATGTTAACTCTGGGGCTATTTGGAATTTGACTTCTCACAGGGAAGAGTGCTAAGAAAACAAAAGGTGAATACAAAACCAGCAACTTCAATCACTGGAATAACATTTTATACTTAGTTTGATACACTTCAGGTCTGGGGTGTGGGGAACAGGAGTGGATTTTGAAAATTTTGGCTGAGAATACATTTTTGTTTTGCAGATAGTTTTAAGCTTTTCAAAGCTGAGATCTAGAATGATTAATAAAGAACAGCCACCACATTGATTTACAGAACTGCAGCAACAACATGGACAGATTCCCTTGACACAGGCTGAATAAATCCATTTCTTACTGAATTCAGGCCATTATTATTAGCTAAATACTGTCAAGTTATGATGCCTTATGTCCTGTGAGAATGAGCTTAGACCATTGCATGAGAGAAAACTGTGAGTCAGCTACATGTTTGCAATCGACTTTTGGAGTCTCTATATTGCAAACCACTAAGAGCCTCCACTCCTCTGATTTTATGTGCTTTTTAAATAGAAACAGAATTACGTTTACTTGTTAGCACAGGAAGGCAAAAGGGCCTGATGATCTCAGCCTAGCTTTCAAGTCAGTTATCCTGGCTCCAGCATTTACAAACCATATGCCTCTGTCACCTCTCAGATCCTCCATCTCCACATCTATAAAGCAGGGATGATGACAGTCATTCTATAAGTAAATAAATATTAATTGAGCACCAGTTTTTGTCGGACCCTAGATATATGACAGGCCACAAAACAGATACGCCTCCTACTGTTAGAACCTTATAATTTAGCCAATTATACTCATCAAACTGTATTTCTCCAAGAGTTTCCTCAAATGACACAATAGGCTGAAAATTCTTAACAGAGTGCCTGGCACATAGTAATTGCTGAAAAGCACACTATTTCAATGCTGTGTCTTACTGTTTGATTTTTGTTTGCTGTTGATGTGAGCATCGTCATCATCATTTTCTTCCTATTGTTAAAAAAAGTTAGCTACTTACACAATGTGGTTTCAGAAGTGTCAAGAAGGCCCAGATACAAATAAATTACTCACTTCTACCTAATTAATGATATTATATCTTAACGAAGTGCCCAGATCCAAGATTACCTGTGAGTTGGTAAATTGTCCTGGTAAATAAGTGAGCTACATACATGACAGAAGGTACATGGAATATAGAGTTTGGAGGAACTGGTTTGGAGGAACCCGAAATTAATACAAAAGTCAAATGCTACTGGAGCTAGGAAATGTGTGTTAAGACATGAATAAAGTTTTATGTTATGATTTGAATTTGAAACTGCCAAAATTAGTTCAAGCTTATTCTCAACAGCTATGACTAGGAGATAGGAGATAAGGTTGCTTCCAAATATGGCAAATCTTACTGAAGTTTTTATAAGTATTCAAAATAAAGACCTTGGCTTTGGGGTGGGGTAAAGATTAAAAGACACTAAGTTCATTTAAGTTGATTCTGTCTGTGTTTTTTAACCATAAGTGCAAATAATTATAAACTATCACTACCTCCCGCTGTGGTCATATTCTAAGACTTTCCTCAGTTCTCTGAAATGGAGTTCATAAAATTACAACATAAGTACCAAGTTTTATATTTAAGAGGTTACATTTCCACTGAGTAAAATGGCAATAGGTGTGCCCTTTTTTTAACAATAAAGTGGGTTTACATTGCTTATTCTCACTTACTTGCAACCCACTCTTATTATTTATTTTTTTATTAAAAATTATATTTTTAGAGACAAGGTCTCACTCTATCATCAAGCAGGAGTGCAGTGGCACAATCCTAGCTTACTACATCTTTGAACTCCTGGGTTCAAGCCAACCTCCTGCCTCAGCCTCCCAAGTAGTTGGGACTATAGGTGTGCATCACCATGACCAGCTAACTTGTTAATTGTTTGTAGATACAGAATCTTGTTATGTTGCCCAGGCTGGTCTCGAACTCCTGGGCTCAAGCAATCCTCCCGCCTCAACTTCCCAAAGTTCTGGGATCACAGGCGTGAGCCACCACAGCTGGCTAGGTGTGTACTTTTCTCTTCACACTGACTGGCAGGAAAACACTACAGAGAAATCATCACCATCCTCAGAGTCAAGTTTAAGCTTTTATTTGAGAAATTGATTTCAAATATGATTAGTTAGTCAACCAAAGCTTTTGTGTTCCATTTACTACATCAAGATTCCAGCTTCCCTATAAACACACAGAAGGGATTTCTAGGAGAGAAACTGAACATAGAAGTATTTTCCCCCAGGGAATTGCTGTGTCTCCCTTTAATTAAAGCTGATTCTTTTTTACAGGAAGAATCACACCTCTGATTTTGTATTTTTCTGCACAAAGAAGGGACTTAAAATATTTAGATTCCTCAGAGGACGCATAAGCAGAAAAGTAAACACAAGGAAAGTTTTACACCTCAGCCCCTGGGAGGAATTTAATAATGGCTGTGAATGAGTAGGTTTCAAGGCTGAAACGGCCCAGGAATTATATTACTTCTAAGCAAGCTACCTGGCTAATGTTTGAGAAAGGTAATGTTTGTTATTATCTGTTGGTTTATCTTAATGCAACGTAATTAAGACTTGTCCAGTATTCAGATATTTCAAAGAAGAACAAAATATTTTAACAGATTTTTACAAAAATTATTTAGCTCTAACATACCCGAAGGAAGTACATTCATAAAGAACAGTGACTGGCCACATGTTGATTCTCCATGGTGGGATTCCTGCCTTCCAGGGAGAATTGCCTCTGAAATTTAGGAGAGAGGAGATGACGATGGAGCTTTGAAATGCACTTCAAAACCTTGGAGATTAGTGAAATGGGAGGAATATAACACACTCTCAATATGCCCATGAAATCAGCCCAGAGACTTCTACTCTATTAGCAATACAGTATAATTAACTATTAATCACCACACTCTACATTAGGTCTCCAGAACTGATTCATCTTGTAACTGCAGGATATTGTCCTTTGACCAATGTATGGTTTCATATGGTAAGAAATGTGCCATATGATCCAGCAATCCTACTTCAGGGTATATATCCAAAGGAAATAAAATCAATATCTCAAAAAGATATGTACACTCCCAGGTTAATTGCAGCATTATTCACAATAGCCAAGATATTGGCTATTCCCTATCAGTTGACAGATGAATGGATAAAGAAAATGGGT
Organism: Symphalangus syndactylus; assembly: GCF_028878055.3. NCBI lineage: Eukaryota > Metazoa > Chordata > Mammalia > Primates > Hylobatidae > Symphalangus > Symphalangus syndactylus. The sequence continues at coordinate 134,892,528 of NC_072428.2, read as the reverse complement.
GTCTGTGTGTATAAATTGTGTGTGTGTGTGTGTGTGTGTGTGTGTCTGTGTGTCTAAATACATGCATTGGAATATTATTCAGCCTTAAAAAGGTCAGAAATCCTCCCATTTGCAACATGGATGAACCCGGAAGACACTTTACTAAGTGAAGCAAGATAAATACTGCCTGATGTCTCTTACATATGGGATCTTTTAGAAGTCAAACTCATAAGAAGAGAGAGTAGAATGGTGGTTACCAGCAGTTGGGGAATAGGGAGAAAAGGGAGCTGTTGGTCAAAGGGCAACATCCTGCAGTTATAAAATGAATCAGTTCTGGAGTAGAGTATGGTGATTAATAGTTAATTATACTGCGTTGCTAGTAGATCTCAAGTGTTCTCAACACACACACACACACACACACACACAGTAACTACGTGAGGTAATGGATCTGTTAATTAGATTGTAGTAATCATTTCACAATGTACACATACATCAAAACTTCACATTGTGTACCCTGAATATATACAATTTTTACTTGTCAATCATACCTACATAAAGCTAGAAAAAGATTACTAACACTGTCCAAGAATTGAGGTACAGATTCCCTGAGAGAAATTTGTCAATTCTTAGTCTTTAACACCGAGATACTAAATTATTATATTATATAGTTCTCCATAAGCACATTACGATAAGGAGGAGTGCATAAAACCATGAGGACCTTAGGTACCCACCCATGCCCAGAGTCTTAGAAAGAGGCTGGATTGAGGAACATATGCCTGCCTCCAAACAGGGCTGGTCTAGCACAGTGTGATCAAGAGAGAAACTGCCAATACGGTGATGGAAGGCATGGGCTCTGGGGTTAGACCCACAATATCCTCTACTGACTCCTCTCATGACTGTTGATAAACTGCCTAATTCCTGTAAACCTCAAATTCCTTATCTCTACGATGGACACATTAAACCTACTTCGCATAGCCTGATTGAAAGAAATGACCTCTCATAAAGCACATAGACATAAGCACATAAAATGAGCACATAGACAGGCACATTATAAGCTGTTAATTAAAGTTAATTGTGATCGTTCTTGTTATTGTTATTTTTAGGGGGAAAAAAGTGGCAGCACTCACCAGAGATGTATTACCTAGCTCTAGCAAAAGGGGATGCTCCTTTTCAGTATCCCTGAGGCCCCTCCGGTCCTCTCTCCGGGGTCATCAGAAGACTGACCTTCAGTAAGGCAATGCCTGTGTTCCAGGCTCAGGGCAAGAAGCATGGCTGAGCAGGCTCTTAAATTCTCTGGTCCTGTTTGTCCCTGTGAGAAGCCTATCCAAGTCTATCATCTAGAAAAGAAATCTATTAGATATCACACAAGCAAACAAAGTTTTGAAATCTTTTTTTCAATTTACAAAATGTGTTTAGCGCTTATTTAATGGCATAGCTGAACGACACTTCAAATTGGCCCAGTAATTGAGAATTATGAATGTACCATGTAATTTTCTTACAGATTTAAATGTTTCTTTTCTCTTCTCCTACTTGAAAAGAAAATGGGTGCAAAAAAATTACTGAAATGGGCAAAACTTAAGCATCCAACATTCAAAAATTTACAGTAGTGCAGCAGTAATCTTACAATATATACTCTAGTCATATTAAATATAATTTCCAAAATAAAGATAATTTTGTGTCAATATAGACAGTGAGAATTTTACATTTTCTACATATGGTCTATTTAAAATGTTAGCTGTGAAGGTAAATTTAAAACTACAGATTTCCATGCTGTTTGACCTCATGTATCCAAGATGAAAAATCAAAACAACTGGCTGTAAAGCATTCCTTCGTTCTAACATTTGTTTTTCATATTTTCCCTGTCTATGCATTTAACGGTATTTTTTCTCCTAAATAATGTCATTAACTTGCAAAAATAGTATCAAAAAAATTATTGAAAGTTCTCTCCCAAATACTGTGTTGTAAGCATGCCAGAAACTTCCTCCAACTTTTGAGTCTATAAAGTAAAGAAAATGGTATGTGGAAAAGAAATTCAAAGTGACCAGAACAGAATTTAAGATTTTGAAAGAACTCCAGCTTATTTAAGTATAAAATGCAAACCAAGTCTGTATATATTAAAATGGCAAAAACAAAAAGACTTTTCTCCCTGAAATTGCAGAATTGTCTACTGCTGTTAAAATCAAACTTTTTTTACTGTACTAATGGAACTAGTATCAAGTGTGCAGTGATATGTTGTAGATAACAAAATATGATCAGATTTTAAATAATTGATTTATAAAGAGAATGCTTTTTAATTAAAATAGAGATTCGACAAACATTTATGAGACTAAAATAATATCAAATCTTTGAGTGGTTAGAAAATTGATACAAGTGACTGGGCACAGTGGCTCACACCTGTAATCCCAACACTCTGGGAGGCTGAGGCAGGTGGATCACCTGAGCTCAGGAGTTCAAGACCAGCCTGGGCAACATGGTGAAACCCTATCTCTAATTTTTTAAAAAAAGAAATAAAATTGATACAATAAAATATTGAATAAAGATGATAATTCCTGAACTACCTTGATACAATGAAGATTCAACTATATAAAGTGAGATACAAGATATTTTAAAAACTGTTTATAAAAGAGAGGTGAGATTCTGAACTGCTTAATGATAAAGTTCCAGATCTGTTGTCTTGCTGTCACCTAACACCTAAGACACTAACATATGCATGGGATTTCAATATATTTTTGTTGTAACAAATCAAATTTCTGATTGATAAAAACCATTAATTTAGTTATCCGAGAGTTTGTTCAAGCACAGTCCTAAGGAGGCATGGGATAAATTAAATATTGTAAGCTGAGGTCAGGCAATATCAGAACTTCTATATTATGTCTGGAGAAGAGAGTTGATTAGATGCCCACAGACTATTTTTTATTCATTTATCTTTATTTTTTTTGAGATGGGGTCTCACTCTGTTGCCCAGGCTGGAGTGCAGTGGTGTGTTCTCAGCACGCTGCAACTTTCACCTCCCAGGTTCAAACAATTGTCCTGCCTCAGCCTCCCAAATAGCTGGGATTACAGACATCCACCACCATGCCTGGCTAATTTTTTGTATTTTTAGTAGAGATGGGTTTTCACCATGTTGGCCAGGCTGGTCTCAAACTCCTGGCCTCAGGTGATCCACCTGCCTCAGCCTCCCAAAGTGCTGGGATTACAGGTGTCAGCCACCACGCCTGGCCTCTTTATTTATATATTCACCTTCTAAAAAACAAATTACCTAATTAATCCATTGTTCCAGAAAATATCCTCAGTTCTGGATATTTAACAGTGTGTAACAGGTTAGTTGTTGCCCTGAAGGGTCTTTTAAGGTCAAAACTTCACCTAGGCTCTAATCACCTAGGCAGACAGATGTCCTAAGAGAGCAGAGGTGTTAATATTTCTAACATATTAACTGTAATATAATTTCTTTACTTAAAGTCCTTCAAGATTTTCCCCTTGCTTTTAGGATAAAGTACAAACTTCTTACCATTGCTCACAAAGTCTTCCTTGACTAGCCCCCCACATACATCTCTGATACTCTTTGAAAAAGCTTGACACTTGGTTGCTCTTCGGAAGCTTCTGTCCGTGCTGATCCCATTGTCTAGAATGCCTTTCCTTTCCCTGTATTGCCCACCAGATTAAACTAAGTTGAATCAATATTTCAATTCTTGTTTACAGCATCTCTTCCCTCTGTAAGAATGCCTGTGCACATACACACACACACACACACACACACAAACCACACCCAAGGCTAACTCAGTTGCCTCTTTTTAGTGCTGAATCTTTGTACTCCTATAATCTTTGGAGTATCTCCATACTACTTATCACTTAGGTTTGTCAACACCTGATTGTTTCACCTTCACTGAGTTGCAGGAGAAAAGCTGTCTTACTGCATAAAAAGTGCTTGCCATTTCATTTGACCATTAATAGATTCTCAGTAAAACATCCTTTTATTATAATAGATGACAAAAAAAATCACTATGAAGATAAAGAAGTCCCAGAGCTTCACATGAGACCTTTATGTTTCAGACTATATATATTCCGGTTAGACTTTTTACTATCCTTCTTGCTTTTTCATTTTTGAGTTAAATATTTCTATAAGCCATATTTTTATGTTTCCACATAATTTTACTCAAATTTAGCAGGATGCAAGATATTTGCCCAAAAATTATAGATTACGAAAAGCAGAGAGATTTGATGCTCAGTTAATCCTAAATGCAGGATTAATCCTAAATGCCCTCAATGATCAGGGAGGGCTCTAAGTGAACTATACAGTCTGTTAGTCACTCTGAAAACACAAACAGTTTCTACTAACATGATTAAGTTGCTTCCTTGCATAGGCCTGAATAAAAAATGACAAGTCAGAAAGCCTAAGGCATGGCATGGTAAAATAAATAAATAAATAAATAAATAAATAAATAAATAAATAAATAAATGGTGTTGTTAAGCCATACAGATTGATTTACTTTAGATGAACTATTCCTAATATTTCCTTTGTGTTACATAAATTCACAAGAACGTTATTAATTGAATGGAGTTGTTTCTAAAAAAATTTTCAGCAGTAATAAATGCAGCCCAGAGCTAAATTAAGACATCCTTTCACTACTTTGGGCATCACATTTTTTCCGAACAGCTGTTTTCTGTTAATAGGCATATCCTTCTTGCCAGAGCAAGCAAATTTGTAATCCCCATCATGCTCGCTGTGTAACCACCCCAGAGCACATAATCAGAGTATGCTCCTGTTGCTTTATAAGAATTTTTTTTTCTTTCAAAGTTGTACTTTTGGGAGACACACCATCTATTTTGTACTCCAGTTTCATGTCTTCCTTTAATTAGAGCATGTGATATTTACAGTGAGGGGAAGAAGATAAAGCGAAAGGTGTATAACCGCCTATTTAAAATATGTGAACTCACAAATCCTCAGAAAAGTTTTCTGAGATGCCAAAAAAATTATTTCAAATTACAGAAGCATCTACTACTGCAAAATTAGGAAACATTTTAAAAAATGGATGATGGCCATAATATATTCAGGATCTGATAAATTCTGAAATGCATTCAGTGGGAGGGAGATGACTGCTTATTGCCACTTTACGATTTCTCTGGATGTTCACCAAAAGTCTTCAGTAATTCATTAGAATTTTGTGTGTTGAGTTTTCGTTGGTTTTATTTTCCATATTAGATAATAATTCTATTCACAATTTGGTTGTAGAAAAGCAATCACTTAACTCAATACTTAATTCTCCTAGTAAATATGGTTCTTTTAAGTTTCAGATTGCAGGTTCGTCCACAGTTTCGGTCTGAGTTAATTCCTCTGGGATACAGGAAGCTCATATTGAAACACATTAATTCAAAATGGGTGATTATTTGGAAAGAGGTTGGGTAGAAGTTTACCTCTTCCATATATGAAGGGAAAACTCATTTAAACAAAAGTTGAAGGTGAACATTTAATATAAGAGGCAAGAAAAATGTTTTAAATCACATAGAAAAATAATACATGATATGGTTTTTTAAGAATATAGGAAATGTTTCTGTTCAAAATACCTTGAAAAGTCAGAAAGAGAACCAAGAACAGTTTGATCAACAAGGGTTGGTAATATCAGGGAAGAATAAACAGAGGATAACATGCACAATGGTAGAACTGAGCAGATGATCTGATCAGAAGATTAGTTTACTCCTTGCCTAACCCTGGACAAACTAATGCCAGAGTGAAGACATCCTGGAGGTAAGGAAGAGAAGAAAAGTGGAAAGAGTGAGATTTGAGGGAATAGATATAGGAATAGTGTAGAAGCCAACTCAGAACATTCACAAAGCAGTGAGTTTCTCTAAAACTTACACTCTTATCTCCTTTCTAAACTATCCTAGGAAGTAATTTGTCTGTTTATGCACATGTTTATTTTAGAAGGAAATCAAAGTGTGTTCTTGACCATGCTTGTCCTATGGGATCTGCCTGCCTTCCACCCTGGTACACTAGACAAAATCTTATTAAGGGGCTCAGGTTATCTTTTTTCCTTTTAAATTTTATGTTAGATACAGAGGGTATTTATATAGGTTTGTTACCTGGGTATATTGCATCCAGGCAGTGAGCATAATACCCAATAGGTAGTTTTTCAACTCACATTCCCCTCTTCCCTCCTGCATCTAATAGTCCACAGTATCTATTTTTCCCATGTTTCTGTCCATGTGTGGTCAATATTTTAGCTCCCACTCATAAGTGAGAACATGTGGTACTTTGTTTTCTATCCCTGTGTTATTCACTTAGGATTATAGCCTCCAGCTCCACCCATGTTGCTGCAAAGAACATAATTTCATTATTTTTTATGCTGTGTAGTGTTCCATGGTGTATACGTGCCACATTTAATCAGCAATAAAGCCACACACCTACAACCATCTGATCGTCGACAAAGCCAACGAAAACAAGCAATGAGGAAAGGACTCACTATTCAATAAATGGTGGCAGAATAAATGACTAGCCATATGCAAAAGAATAAAACTATAGCCCTGCCTTTCACCATATACAAAAATTAACAAGATAGATTAAAGATTTGAATGTAAGACCTCAAACTATAAAAATCTTAGAAGAAAACCTAGGAAATACCCTTCTTGACATTGGCTTTGGCGAAGGTTTTTTGGCTAAGTCCCCAAAAGCAATTGCAACAGAAACCAAAATTTACAACAGGACCTAAACTAAAGTGTTTCTGTAAGGTAAAAGATACTATCAAAATAGTAAACAGACAACCTACAGAATGACAGAAAATCATAAACTATGCAACCAACCAAGGTCTAATATCAAATTATTTTATGTTAAACCTAATTAAGCCTATTAAAGCATTGGTACATTCACTATATTATTTGCCACTGAATAATCATTCAACTTATAAATATGACCATTATATTTAAGATAACCTAAATTTCCTCACATAAAGATTTTTAAGACTTTGAAGCATTTTATTTTGTACTTAAAATCTTAGCCTCATAATTTATCTCCATGGAATCTCTTTTATATCAATGAGTTGGGAAATAGAATAATAGCACTCATTTGATGAAGACTTTATGGTACCTAGATACCAGAACTGCATAGTGTAAAAAAGATAACGGTAAGTTTCCAAGATAAAAATGGCAACATGACAACATGAATGTTTTCTCTATTATAAATTTTGGCATCAGGTTAAATACCTTCTCTTTAGCATCATTGAATAAAATGAAGTTCTATCATGGTCTTGTACATTTAGCTTGGTAGTTTTTAACCAAAGCAGTGTTTCATAGTAAAACCGTTTTTATCCAGGATACAGAATTTAAAGTAAACATCATAGGAAAAGTAAAATAATGAAAAAAATCTCCAATTCATTACATTATAATTTAAAGAAAACATCTTTGCCATACATAAAGCAAAAAAATGCAAGACAGAAGAGTACTAATATTTCAGAGAAGCATGTAATAATGAGCTAACAAATATTCAACATTTCAGTTTAAATGTTAAAGATATTTGTAATACGGCTAGAAATTTGTTTTGACTCAGAGATAAATAAAATCTATGCTTGCTGAGAATACCAGTAAAATAATTGCTCCAGCATATATAGAGTATATAAATTCTCCTGCAGGTTCACTGAGAGAAAAAATTTAGTGTTGAGAATATTCAACAAAATAAGGCTCCAATAGAAGCTTTGATTATTTTCCTCTTCAGTTTAAAGAGTTACTTCTTAAATAAAACTCCAGGTCTGAATGGCTTTGCTGGTGAATTCTACCAAGCATTTAAGGAAGAAATAATTCCAATTCTCTACAAACTTTTCCCAGAAAAATTGAAATGGAACTCTTCCTTTGAGGCCAACATGGTTCTGATACTAAATCAAAGACACCATAAGAAAGCTACATACTCATGTCCCCCATGAATATAGATGCATCAATTCTCAAAATATTGGTAATATATGGGCCAATTAAATTCAACCACATTATCAAAATATAATACACCCTGACCAGGTGGCATTTACTTCAGGAATGCAAAGATTGTCTAACAGTTGAAAATCAACGTAGTTCATATTAAAAGATTAAAAAAGAAAATTACATAATCATCTCAATAGATGTAGAAAAATCATTTGACAAAAAATCCAACATCTATTCCTGATAAAAACTTAGCCAACTAATAAGGGGCAGGAATTTCCTTAATCTGATAAAGGGCATCTATTATCTAAAAAAATCAACCAACAGCATACTAAACGGTAAAAGACTAGATGCTTTCCCCCTAAGATGAAGAACTAGGCAAGAATGTTCTTCCTTAGCGCATCTATTCAACATTAAAAAGGAAGATCTGAACAGCGCATTAAGGTAAGTAAAAGAAATCAAAGTTATCCAGATTCGAAAGAAAGAAGTAAAACTGGCCGGGCGCGGTGGCTCACGCTTGTAATCCCAGCACTTTGGGAAGCCGAGGCGGGCGGATCACGGGGTCAGGTGATCGAGACCACGGTGAAACCCTGTCTCTACTAAAAATACAAAAAATTAGCCAGGCATGGTGGCGGGCGCCTGTAGTCCCAGCTACTCGGAGAGGCGGAGGCAGGAGAACGGCGTGAACCCGGGAGGCGGAGCTTGCAGTGAGCCGAGATTGCGCCACTGCACTCCAGCCTGGGCGACAGAGCGAGACTCCGTCTCAAAAAACAAAAAAAAAAAAACAAGAAAGAAAGAAGTAAAACTCTTTTTATTCACATGACTCTTAAAATATAAACAATAAATTAACAGAATTAAGAATAAAGCTATTAAATAAATAATCATTGGGAAATTTTTAGTGAAACTGAATTTCAATCAGAATATAAAAGATTTGAATATTATTTTAGAAATTTAACTAAATTATATATAGTACTCTGTTTGTGAGAGTTGCCAAAAACACATTCTTTTCAAATATTCATGGTTTATCTTAATTAAGAAATGCTAGGAGATTAACAAAGGATTTAAAGCAAATATACTTTCTGATCATAGGAAATCTGTTAGAAATAAAAAGATATCTGGAATCTATATATATTTAGAAAATAAGAAGCATATTTCTAAATAGCCAATGGGTCATAAAAAATAGCAATAGAACTTAGAAAGTATTCTTATTGAATGCTTATAAAATACAGCATATTAAACCTAGATAGTGCAGAAAAAGCTGTGCTTATAAGGAAGTGTATACCTCTATTTAAATATGTCGGAAAATTTAATAAACAATGTTTGGTAGCTAGACCCCAGAGGTGATCTCAAAATGAAACAGCCTCTTGTTATTCACATTCTTGTGTGGTCTCCTTTCTTGAATTCGGACTGGCCTTCTGACTCACTTTTTACCAGCATAATGCAGCAGACATGAATTCCCATGATTTCTGAGCCAGGTCATAGAAAGTCTTATAGCTTCCACTTTGCTGTCAATCATACTTAAGTAAAGTGATTTAAAAAAAAAAAAAAGAATGCTCCTCCATGCTGTCTTAGAACAACTTCCATCTAACTCTCTCAGAGTGCTCACTCTGGCACAAGCCAGCCAGATGTAAAAAATTCAACTGTCTTAAGATCACTGTGCTGTGAGTAAGCCATCCACAGTGAAGAAATAGTGTGGAGATAAGATAAAGCTCAGCTAGCCCCTAACTATTCCAGCCATCCCAATATGAGGCATCAGAAATGCGAGTAAAGAAGCTACGTTAGGTGGCCTTGCCCTCAAGGCTTCAGACGACTCCAGCCCCAAATGACATTCATCTATAACAGCGCAAGAGATCCCAGCTAAGCCCTATCAATCCACAGAGCCATAAAAAATAAATAGTTTCACTGAGTTTTGGAATAATTCATTACACAGCAATAGGTAACCAAATAATAAACATCTATCTTAAGAAACTTTAAAATATTCAATAAATTACTTCTGCTCACCAAAAAAAGAAAGAAGGAAATAATGAAGAAAAATAATCAATGGACCCATAAACAAATGTTACCTTTGAGTCTATCAACAAAAGCAACAGTTGATACTTTGAAAAGACTTTAGACATTTATAAATTTCTGGCAAGACTTTAAAGAATAAACATGACAAAAATTTGGGATATAGACATTACCAGATTTACAGGCATTAAAAAGAAAGATAATGAAATATTATATCAATTGTATACAAATAAATTTGAAAATTTAGATGAAAAGGGAATATTCTAAGAAAACACAATGTACAAATACTACCACAAAAATGAATAGAAAATCTGAACAATTTATTAAAGTTTTTTTACAATCATGGATTCAATATCCATAACTATAAAACTTCCAGAAAAAAAAAACTCTAGATTAGAATGCTTTCACTAGTAGATTCTACTCTCATTTCACCAGTGAATTCTACTAATATTAAGGAAGAGGCAAATTCGACACCTGTCCAAACTCTTCCAAGAAGGAAAAAAGGAGGAATACTTTCTAACTTAAAGAATTCAGTGTAATCTTGACATCAAAACTGGCATGAACATAGATAGGAATATTAAGCAAAATACTGGCAAACCAAATCCAGCAATATAGAAATATTACATATGACTAAGGTTGGGTTACTCCAGGAATGTAATGGTGTTTTAATATTACAGAAACTCAACATACTCTGTCACATAATGAAAATGAAAAACTATGATCATCTCAATAAATGCAGAAAAATATTTGATACATTTCAACATGTATTCACACTAAAAAGAAAAACAAAAGAAAATTTTATCAAACTATAAAAGAAGGCAATTTCCATACACAGATATCAATTTCATCTCACTTTTATTACTCTAATTACAAAAGGTAAGATAATAAAACGTCTAGAATGTAGCATTTAGATAATAACATAAAATATCATCAGGTCAAAAGGATAGGAGAAGTTCTTAAAATCAAAGAACATTAACTGTAGAGAAAACTTTTGATAAATTAAATTACACTAATAACTTATACTAATGAAAAATCAAATAGAGAACATAATGATAACTGTAGCATAGGAGAAGATATTTACAAGACATATAACCAACAAAAGCTCTTATCCAAGTATATATAAAGCAAGAAAAAAGAAAGACGACTTAATAAAAAATGGGCCAATCACTTAAGCTGGAAATTAACAAAAGGTGATATTTAAATGTCCAAAAAACTATGAAAATAGTCCAGTTATCTGGGAAATGCAAATTAAAGGTTTCTTATGATACCAACGTACACTCAACAAAATAACTTTAAAAATTTCTGATTGACTCACTAAGTTGGCAAACATGAAGCCTAAGGAACTCTTTTACTGTTGGCTACAGCGTAAATTCATGTAAAACTTAGGAGAGCTGCTTGGCATTATCTACAAATACGGAAAAAATGAATCCTTTTATTATCCAGCATTTTCACATTTATTTGTAGGCAATTCCTAATAGAAGTATATTCACATATACACCCAAAGAACATGTATGACAATGCTCATGGCAGCATAATTTATAATAAGCAAAAACTTAAAACAACCCAAACGCCCATCAACAGTAAAATGGATAAATATAATGTGGTATATTCATACAATGAAATCTACAGCAATGAAAACTAATGAATGCAGCTGCATGTAACTGTAAGGAGGAAAACGGGACAATCTCTTTCCTTCCCATCATAAGAGTCACGACCCACACCCCATAACAAAAGACAGGTAGTTAACAAGATAAAAGCATAAAAAATGAATTTGACCATAGTTTTTCATAACATGGGAGCCTTCAGAATGGAGACCCCAAAATACATGAGAAGCTCTCTGATTTTATGATTACATTTGACAAAGCAGAAATAGTCATGTAGAAATGTAACTGGCCAAAAAAAGGGTACTAATGGTACTAGACAGGGGAAACCTAGCAAGGCCCATCTGTTCAGTCTTCTTGGCTTTTCTATTGCAGCTTTTCTTTCTTCCAGGTATAGGGTAGGACCCCTCTGGAATGAGGGTCTTTGTTTGTTTATTTATTTATTTTGAGACGGAGTCTCACTCTGTCACCCAGGCTGGAGTGCAGTGGCGTGATCTCGACTCACTGCAGGCTCTGCCTCCCGGGTTCACACCATTCTCCTGCCTCAGCCTCCTGAGTAGCTGGGACTACAGGCGCCCACCACCACATCCGGCTAATTTTTTTTGTATTTTTAGTAGAGACAGAGTTTCACCGTGTTAGCCAGGATGGTCTCGATTTCCTGATCTCGTGATCTGCCCACTTTGGCCTCCCAAAGTTCTGGGATTACAGGTGTGAGCCACCGCGCCCGGCCAATCTTAGTTTATTTATGGCCAGTTCTTATACAGAAAGGTGCACAAATGTTACTGTAATATTTTAGGCTTTGTGGCTGGCTTTGGGGAAAAAGGGTTCTAATTTCCATGACTTGCCTTGGGGAAGAGGAACTCTAGTTTCTATAACTTGCCTTGGGGGAAAATAAGGGGCAAGCAACAGGAGGGCAGAGATCAGACAGAAACTTTGCTTTTCTCGAAAAGCCTTCATTTTGATGTATCATTTTCTGAGCCCCAATATAACAAAATGATTAATTCTTATAAACAATATTTTTGAAAATCAGACACAATATAATCCATACAGTGTGATTACATTCAAAATCAGGCAACATTAATCTGTGGTGTTAGAAATCAATATTCTAGAGATCTTTAGGCAGAGAGAGAAGGTTGTGGTTGGGAGAAGCTGGTAATGTTCGATTTGTTGGCCTAGGTGGTATCACGTGGTTAAGTTAATTTTCTGATTTTTCATGTGGTGGTACACTAATATGCACTTTACTACAAGTCCATAAGATAGTTATGTACCACATAATGTTTCAGTCAATGACGGACCACGTATACAACGGTGGTTCCGTAAGATTATAATATCATATTTTTACTGTAGTTTTTCAGTGCTTAGATATGCAAATACTTTTATGTTACAATTGCCTGCAGTATTGAGGACAGTAACATGCTGTGCAGTTTGTGGTTTAGGAGCAATCAGCCATACCATACAGCCTAGATGTGAACTAGGGTATACCAACTAGGTTTGTATAAGTTGTGTGTCTTTTTTTTTTTTTTTGGAGATGGAGTCTCACTCTATTGCCCAGGCTGGAATGCAGTGGCGTGATCTTGGCTCACTGGAATTAATATCCTCTACATATCTAAGTTTCTATATCTTTTTCCATTGAACTAAATAGACAATGAAAGATGAAGACACTAAGATAAAACAAAAGAGAACTTCAATGATATAAAAAAAATCAAGAGACAACATCAGAGCAGATTTTAGACTCTAACTACTATTACTTTAACCAATCCAGGGAAAGAAACTATGGGTTGTATATCTTTCAGAAAAACATTGTTATCATTAGATCCATTAAGAAAACCAAAAATGGAATTATGCTTATTAGTGACATTTGTGGCCCCCAGAATAATGAGGATATGTGTATGATGTTTTAAGATAGATGATGATAATAAGAAGACATTACCCTAATAAAGAGGGATTGTCCAAAAGGAAAAAGCACTGGTTGTGAATTACAGAGCATAATGTGGGGCCTCACGTAAGGTTTCTCAACACTCCTCCTCAGTATTCTGCAGGTGTCTATAGTACGAAACAAACAGACTAGGCATCAGACTCATTTCAATGCCGACTTTCAGTTTCTTCATCTGTAAATTTAAGGTAACAATATTTAGATCACAAAAAGTTTGTAATTAACCATGAGAAAGTGTTTTGCATACTATAAATGCTATCAAAAATTTGCTGAGATGTATGTGTGTATATATACATTTATATATGTGTGTATCTCTCATATACATACATATGTGTATATGTATGTGTGTGTGTGTGTGTGTGTGTTATATATGTATATGGCGGTGTTGAAATGTATATATACACTTATAGGATAGGGATATATAAAACTCTAACACATTGAAATTTCTCGATATTCTGACCTAAATTCACTAAAAATTTTTGACCAATGTCTTGATTTTTCATTGTTAATTTTTTTCTGATTAAGCCAAATAAGCTTATTCCTCCAAAGCAGAATGTAAATTGTGTTTGTGTTTTGTGCATTAGATGCTCTGTCCCACATTCACCTAAACAATTCACTGTATTAACCAAATAAATTAAAAAATTAGATAGTAATACAAGTTTATTTAGATCAATGGAACTGAAAGCTCCCTTTGGGCAAAACAACATCTTATGCTTCTTTTTGTTCACCACAGTCAGTGCTAAATAAATGCTATTAGATCATACAAATTATGTCTTTCTTCAACTCAGAAATAGAAAAAAATATTTTCTATCGGCCATATATGTTGCCTATCAGGTGTATTTTTACACAATTTATATGATTTCATTTTTATACATACCCTTATCCTTAGTGAAAATAATTATTTTCCTATAAGAATATTTTTGTTTAACTCTATGTTGAACACCTGCTGTGTGCTTAGGTCTACGTTGAGATGGCAAAACCAATGTAGTTTCTTCATCACTTCGACCACTGCAAAGTTATCAGTGACAACTTGTGAACTTTCTATATATAAAAACAATATCTTTATACAATCAAGCCTTTTAAAGATATTCCCAGTCTTGGTCACAGAAATTCTCACTTGTGGAAGTTTGGTCTCTAGCCATATGATGTGTCCTTACAGAAGATGTGTTCATGATAGAGAAAGTTTGTTCAGAAGACATAATTTCAGCATGAGTAATTCAGCCAGATATGTCTCCACAAGTCTCTTCTCTGTTAGAAAAAAAAAGATGGGTAGGGGAAGGAGAGAAAGGGAGGTGGCTAAAATGACCAGAAATAGCATGTGCCTATTCCATTGAAAGATTTGCAATTTGCAGAATATTTTAATAACCATCAAACCTATAATTCTTACTATATACACTGAATCTTAAGTGGAAGTTCGATTTATTTTCTCTGCTATAAATGTATGAATGATAAGGCAATGGTTTTTGAGATATGCCTTATCCTGAAAACATTCATGTTTCATTCGAGTTAGAGACAAATGGACACATCTGGGCCCTTTCGTTGTCATCAAAACAAATTGTTTCCTGTCTCCTACATATACGTAGATATTGTTATAGGAGTTATTAACAAATAATTTTAGGCAGATAGGAAAAGGGGTCCTTGGAAAGTTGTTTCTTTTAAAGCAGCTTCAGAAATATTTCTTGTCTAGCAGAAAAGCCCCAGCTCTTAGCGTCCAGCAGGCAACCTCTGATATGCAAATGCAGGCCATTAGAAACCGGGTCCACCCAAACATGGTGGTTCCTGCCCCCTTCTCCCTGCCCTTGCCCCCAAGTGTGCCTGGCAACATAACGGCCCTCACATATCCCCATGTGTGTAGAGCATCATGGTGCCCTGCATTCGCATATTGAAAGGTCAGAGTGGGAGGGCCAGTTTTTTTGTTGACTACCTGGATGACATGCCTGGTCAAGCCAATCCCTGAGCCCTGTGCAAATCAGACACCGCCTCATCCAGCCTCTTCATATAATTGGCTGGTATCAGTCAGACTCAGGGTCTCCTCTCTTGGCTTTGGGGCCCCCCTCTGTCTCTGCATGGGGGAGCTTCTTCTTTCTTCTCCCTTCCTTCCTATTAAACTCTACTCCTTAAAACCACTCCACATGTGTCCGTGTCGTTTTATCTAATTCAGCATGAGACAAGAGCCCTTATGTTTCTCCACTAATCGGAGCCATATCAGTATTGATGAAGGTAGACAGACATACATATAAATATATACATTTATATACTTCAGCAATTTCTGATAATTTTCTATGTATTGTTTCATTCTGTGGTACCATAAGCTTTCCATCTTTAGGTACTACTTGTTTACTAAGTAACACCCTTGCTGACTGTACAAATGTTCAATGATATTCTGTCCCACAGTGCCAACGCAAACCTGTTCATTTAAACCAACCTAAAGTTGGCAGGGATCCCAAATTACTGGGGGCATAGCAACCACATGAAGCTGAGGAGACTTACCAGAGCATTATTGAGAATAAACATTTCAAGATGTTGGTACAAAGCTTAGAACTTCTGTTCTCCCAGACATTTGGTTTCACCATGCTCTTTGAACAGAAGTGGGCAGGGAAGCAGTATCAGAACAACATTCTCTGTCTTCTCATTTCTGCCTCTCCATATGTAGTCAAGGCTTAGTCACTGTCCGCAATATTAAGAACACATGGACCTCCTCTTCAATATGACTGTGAAGAAGAGTTTTTTCTTCTAACGTGAAAAGGACTGTAGACATAAGCTCCACAAACTTATTGTCCTTATATATGAGAAGTAAACCAGTCTAAAAGGTCTGCCTGGATGTTTTCTTCCTTCCAGAAACATTTGCCCTTTCTCAACCTAATTTGTGGATGTATATATGTTAATATGAGAGTAGAAGGATTGAAACCATTGAAACTTTCTTCTCAAGACATTAAAATTAGAGTCACGTATCAAACGATATTCTCGCTACTACCAGGCAATACTGAACAAAATCAATAGCAAAAGGTAGTTTTTTACCATATTGATCACGTTTGTTTAAAACAAAAGTTGTTTGGTATTTAACACAATATGTGTTAAGCACTATGATGTTTAGCTTTCTCTGTCCTAAGAGAACAAAGGAAAGGTATCTTAATAATTTATTCATATATTTTAATTTCCTTTATTCAAATTCCTTATGACAGCCCCCATCACCACAAATGCGCACACACACACACACACACAATCATTTAGTTTCTAAGTTTAAGCAGGTTTTTTTTTCATATTGAGGCTATTCTATAAGCCTGTAATAATAATTGCTATTACTTCTTTGCATTTTCCTTTAATTTCTCAAGTTAGTAATTAATGCTGAAAGAGTGACAGAATGCTTTAATTTCACCAGTTGGAAAATTATACTCCCTCATTAAAAGTAATTCAAAAGGAAGAAACTGCATAGTGTCATAGAAAGAATTCTGAGCTTGCAGAAAGATTCTATAATTTTAGGGTTAACTGCAGGAACTAGAGCAAATCTCCTTACCTCCCTGAATGTGTATCCGCATTAGTAAAATGTGACAGTATTAAAAATGTCTTTTACAGGAAAAAAAAAAATGGCAGATAGGAGGCAGGGCTAACTTGCAGCTCCTACTCAGATGGACAGAACAGCATGTGGAGACTCACACAGTGAACTTTTGCTCCAAGAAATACCACAGGAACACACCAGGAAAACCAAAAGAATTCACAGACACTTCGAAAGAAGCAGCTTGCCACAGGAAACTCCATGAGACAGCCAAAAAACTGAATACCCAAAGTGTGAGGGGGGAAAGTCTGCCTCCAAACACACATCCTCACTGGGAACCTGAAAATCTGGATAATGGAAGAAAGGAACCCAACAATCCAGATTATACCTTACCTAGAGCTGAAACAAATTTAGAGAGCCAAGTGAAATATAAAAGTAAAAGAAGCAATGGGTAGAGCCCTGTATGCGCTCCCAGTCCCCAGGGAAGCCATTTCTGACTTTCTCTCACAGGGGTCCTTGGGGAGGGCTGCCAGTCGAATTGGGGAAGGACCCCTGGGAGAAGGAAACCCCAGCGGAACTTGGTAATAATTTCAACCCAGGGCAAATTTTCCTGGGCAGAATCAGGGGAGTAGCGTGGGGGCATGAACAAGAAGTACGGATATGCACAAAAGCTGATGCAAGCAGAGAGGTGGGGGCCTGAAAGCCCTGCTTGCTTTTTCTGTGGGGAAGTTTGTAGCCTGGGGCAAGATCTCAGCCCTCTTCATGGGGCTGGCTGGATATAAACTCAGTGCTATTGGTGGGGCACACGAGAGTGACACTGGCCATGCTGGCTGTGTGAGGGCTGGATGAGGTCTGTCACTGCCGGCTTCCTCCCACTTCCCTGGTGACGTGTATGATGCAGCAGAAAGCAACCAAAATCCCCCCAGGAACATAACTTCATTAGCCTGAGAACAACACACCCATCCCCCACAGCAGCTGCAGCAGGCCCCACCTAAGAAGAGTCTGAGCTCAGACATGCCTAACCCTGCCCCTACCTGATAGTCCTTCTCTACCCACCCTGTTAGCCAAAGACAAAAGACGTAATCTCTTGGGAGTTCTATGTCCCCGCCCACCACCTGAGAAACCCAAATACTTATCCAGGCAAACTTAGGGCAAGATTATATTCCCCCTATACTACCACAGCTGATGCTCTCTGGAAAGTGCCACCTTCCGGCTGGAGGCCAACCAACTCAAGCTATTACAGCAACTCATAAAAGAACAGCCCAGCTCCAAGAAAGGAGAAAACAACAGCTAATTTCACCACCTGTAACATCCTGGCTAACCAGAGGTCCAGACTCTGTCCACATGACAACTATACTGCTAACGCAACCAGAATTCAAGAAACCAGTGCAGTAAACAAAACTACAACCAAGAATCTTCACAGAGTCCACTTCATTCCCCTGCTACTTCCACCAAAACAAGTACTGGTATTCATGGCTGAGAGACCTGAAGATGGATCACATCACAGGACTCTTTACAGACACTCCCACTACCAGACAGGAGCTTGGAGCCTGGCTGCTCCCCTGGGTGGCTAGACCCAGAAAAGCAATAACAATCAGTGCAGTCTGGCTCTCAGGACACCCCATTCCTAGGGGAAGGGGAAGATCACTATATCAAAGGATTACCCCATGGGACAAAACAATCTGAAACGTAGCCCTTGAGCCCCAGATCCTTCCTCTGACATAGTCTACCCAAATAAGAAAGAACCAGAAAAACAATTCTAGTAATATGACAAAGCAAGGTTATCTAACACCATCAAAAGACCACACTAGCTCACCAGCAACAGATCTAAACCAAGAAGAAATCTCTAAATTGCCAGAAAAATTAATTCAAAAGGTTGATTATTAAGCTACCTGAGGAGGCACCAGAGAAAGGTGCCAACCAGAGAAAACCAACTTAAAAAAATTTAGCCAGGTACGGTGGCTCACACCTGTAATTCCAGCACTTTGGGAGGCTGAGGTGGGCAGATCACCTGAGGTCAGGAGTTTGAGACCAGCCTGGCCAACACAGCAAAACCCCATCTCTACTAAAAATACCAAAATTAGCCAGGCATGGGGCCCGTGCCTGTAATTCCAGCTACTCAGGAGGCTGAGGCAGGAGAATTGCAGCATGGATGACAGAGTGAGAAACCATCTCAGAAAAAAAAAAAAGAAAAGAAAAAAATTTTTTAAATACAGGATTGACAAAATCTCCAGAGACATAGAAAGCATCAATAAAATACAATCACAACTACTGCAAATGAAAGACACACTTAGAGAAATGCAAAATACACTGGGAAGTTACAAAAATAGAATCAAACAAGTAGAAGAAACAACTTCAGAGCTCAAAGACGAGGCTTCTGAATTAAGCCAATGTGACAAAAACAAAGAAAAAAGAATAATAATAATAATAAAATGAACGAAGCCTCCAAAAAGTTTGGGATTCTGTTAAATGACCAAACCTAAGATTAATTGGTGTCCCCAAGGAAGAAGAGAAATCAGAAATTCTGGAAAACTTATTTGAGGGGATAATTGAGAAAATTTTCCCTGGCCTCGCTGGAGATTTAAACATCCAAATACAAGAAGCTCAAAGACCACCCAGGAAATTAATCACAAAAAGATCTTCACCTAGGCACATTGTCAGCAGTTATCTAAAGTCAAGATGAAGGAAAGAATCTTAAGAGCTGTGAGGCAAAAGCACCAAGTAACCTATAAAGGAAAACCTATCAGATTAACAGCAAATTTCTCAGCAGAAAACCTACAAACTAAAAGGGATTAAAGTCCTATCTTTAGCCTCCTTAAACAAAACAATTATCATCCAATAATTTTGTAGTTAGCAAAACTAGGCTTCATAAATGAAGGAAAGATAAAATCTTTCTCAGGCAAACACTGACAGAATTTGTGACTACACAGCCCGCACTACAGGAACTGCTAAAAGGAGTTCTAAATCTTGAAACAAATCTTTGAAATATACCAAAATAGAACAGCCTTAAAGCATAAATCTCACAGGGTCTATACAACAGTAATACAAAACAAAACAAGGTATTCAGGCAACAACTAGTATGATGAATAGAATAGTACCTTGCATCTCAATACTGACATTGAATGTAAATGGCCTAAATGTACCACTTAAAAGATACAGAATGACAGAATGGATGAGAATTCACCAAGTATCTACTGTCTTCAAGTCAATAAATGTGATACACCACATAAACAGATACTGTTACTCACCGAACACATAAGGACTTACATAAACCTAAGAGGTGGAAAAAGATGTTCTATGCAAATGGACACCAAAAGCAAGCAGGAATAACTATTCTTATAGCAGACAAAACAGACTTTAAAGCATCAATAGTTAAAAAAGACAAAGAGGGACTTTATAAATGATAAAAGGACTAATCCAACAGGAAAATAATACAATCCTAAATATATATGCACCTAACACTGGAGCTCCCAGATTTATAAAACAGTTAGCACTAGACCTAAGAAATAAGATGAAAAGCGACACAATAATGGAGAGGGACTTCAATACTTCACTGACAGCACTAGACAGGTCAGTCAAGACAGAACGTCAACAAAGAAACAATGAACTTTAATCTATACCCTAGAACAAATGGACTTAATAGATATTTACAGAATATTCTACCCAATGACTGCAGAATATACATTCTATTCATCAGCACATGGAATATTCTCCAAGATAGACCATATGATAGGCCACAAAATAAGTCTCAATCAATCTAAGAAAGTCAAAATTTTATCAAGTTGTCTCTCAGACCACAGTGGAATAAAACTGGAAATCAACTCCAAAAGGAACTCTCAAAACCATGCAAATACATGGAAATTAAATAATCTGCTTCTGAATGATCACTGGGCTGACAATAAAATCAAGATGAAAATTTAATTTTTTGAACTGAATAGTAACAGTGACACAACCTATCAAAACCTCTGGAATACAGCAAAAGTGGTGCTAAGAGACCACTTATTTCATTTCATCACATTAAATGGCTACATCAAAAAGTCTGGAAGAGCACTAATAGACAATCTACATTCATACCTTTAAGCACTAGAGAAACAAGAACAAACCAAACCCAAACCCAGCAGAAGAAAATAAATAACAAAGATCAGAACAGAATTAAATGAAATTGAAACAAAAGAAATACAAAAGACAAATGAAACAAAAATCTGGTTCTTTGAAAATATAAAAAAAAATTGATAGACCATTAGTGAGATTAACCAGGAAAAGAAGAGAGAAGATCCAAATACGTCCAATTAGAAACGAAATGGAAGATATTACAACCAATATCACAGAAATACAAAAGATTATTCAAGGCTACTATGAACACCTTTACATGCATAAACTAGAAAACCTAGAGGAAATGAATAACTTCCTGGAAATATACAACCCTCCTAGATTAAACCAGGAAGAAATAGAAACTCTGAACAAACCAGTAACAAGCAGTGAGATTGAAATGGCAATTAAAAATAACTGCCAACAAAAAAAAAAAGTCTAGGACCAGATAAATTCACAGCTGAAATTGACCAGACATTCTAAGAAGAATTAATTGATATCAATCCTATTGAAACCATTCTAAAAGATAGCGAAAGCTGGAATCATCCCTGAAGCATCCATGAAGCCAGTATCATCCTAATACCAAAACCAGAAAAGGACATAACAGGAAGAGAAAACTACAGACCAATATTCCTGATGAACATAGATGCAAAATCCTCAACAGAGTACTAGCAAACGAAGTCCAAAAGCATATCAAAAAGATAATTCACCATGGACAAGTAGGTTTTATACCAGGGATGCAGGGATGGTTTCACATATACAAGTCAATAAATGTGATACACCACAAAAACAGAATTAAAAACAAAAATCACATGATCATCTCAATAGACGCAGAAAATGCATTTGACAAAATTCGTTATTTCTTTGTGATTAAAACCCTCAGCAAAATCAGCGTAGAAGGATTATACCTTAAGGTAATTAAAGCATCTATGACAAACCCACAGCAAACATTATATTGAATGGGGAAAAGTTGAAAGCATTCCCCCGAGAACTGGAACAAAACAAAGATGCCCACTTTTACCACTTCTATTCCACATGGCACTGGAAGTCCTAGCCAGAGCAATCAGACAAGAGAAATAAATAAAGGGCATTCAAATTGGTAAAGAGGAAGTCGGACTGTTGCTGTTCACCAATGATATTATTGTATACCTAGAAAACCCTAAAGACTCATCCAAAAAGCCCCTAGATCTAATAAATGAATTCAGTACAATTTCATGATACAAAATCAATGTACACAAATCAGTAGCACTGCTATATACCAACAGCAACCAAGCTGAGAACAAAATCAAGAACTCAACCCCTTTTACAAATAGATGCAAAAATAAAATAAAATACTTAGGAATATACCTAACCAAGGTGAAAGACCTCTAGATGGAAAACTACAAAACACTGCTGAAAGAAATTATAGACAACTCAAACAAATGGAAACACATCCTGTGCTCAGGATGGATAGAATCAATATTATGGAAATGACCACACTGCCAAAAGCAATCTACAAATTCAATGCAATTCCCATCAAATTCTTCACAGAACTAGAAAAAAAAAAATCCCAAAATTCATACGGAACCGAAAAAGAGCCCACATAGCCAAAGCAAGACTAAGCAAAAAGAACAAATTTGGAGGTATCAGATTACCCGACTTCAAACTCTACCATAAGGCTATTGTCACCAAAACAGCATGGTACTGGTATAAAAATAGGCACATAGACCAATGAAACAGAATAGAGAACACAGAAATAAAGCCAAGTACTTACAGCTAACTGATCTTCGACAAAGCAAACCAAAACATAAAGTGGGGAAAGGATACCCAATTCAACAAATGATGCTGGGATAATTGGCAAGCCACATCTATAAGAATGAAACTGGATCCTCATCTCTCACCTTATACAAAAATCAACTCAAGATGAATCAAAGACTTAAATCTAAGAACTGAAATCATAAAAATTTTAGAATATAAAAAAAACTCTTCTAGACATTGTCTTAGGCAAAGACCTCATGACCAAGAACCCAAAAGCAAATGCAACAAAAACAAAGATAAATTGACGAGACTTAATTAAACTAAAAAGCTTCTGCACATCAAAGGAAATAATCAGCAAAGTAAACACACAACTCACAGAATGGGAGAAAATCTTCACAGTCTATACATCTGACAAAGGACTAATATTCAGAATCTACAAGGAACTCAAACAAATCAGCACAAAAAAATATAATCTCATCAAAAATGAGCTAAGGACATGAATAGAAAATTCTCAAAAGAAGATATACAAATGACCAAGAAGCATATGGAAAAATGCTCAGCATCACTAATTATCAGGGAAATGCAAATCAAAACCACAATGCAATGCCACCTTACTCCTGCAAGAATGCCCATTATCAAAAATCCAAAAAATAATAGATGTTGGCGTGGTTGTGGTCAAAAGGGAGCACTTTTACACTGCTGGTGGGAATGTAAACTAGTACATCCACTATGGAAAACAGTGCAGAGTTTCCTTAAACAACTAAAAGTAGAGCTACCATTTGATCCAGCAATCCCACTACTGGGTATCTACCCAGAGGAAAAGAAGAAATCATATGAAAAAGATACTTGCACACACATGTTTATAGCAGCACAATTCACAATTACGAAAATATAGAACCAGCCTAAATGCCCATCAATCAACAAGTGGATAAAGAAAATGTTACACACACACACACACACACACAGAGACACACACACACCATGATGGAATACTTCTCGGTCATAAAAATGAATGGCATTCACAGCAACCTGGATGGAGCTGGAGACCATTATTCTAGTGAAATAACTCCAGAATGAAAAAACAAACATCATATGGTCTCACTTGTAAGTGGGATCTAAGCTATGAGGTTGCAAAACCATAAGAATAATACAGTGGACTTTGGGGACTGGAGGGGGAAAAAAGGGAGGAGGTGAGGAATAAAAGACTACACATTGGGTACAGTATACACTGCTTGGGTGATGAGTGCATCAAAATCTCAGAAATCACCACTAAAGAACTTATCCATGTAATCAAATATCACCTGTTCCCCCAAAACCTACTGAAAATTTAAGAGAGAAAAAATAAAATAATAAAATTTTAAAAAAGGAAGGGTTTTAAAAATTTGAAGAACTGTTGAGTATTCATGTAGTACCTATAGATATACCTAAAAATACTGAAACTGCTATCAAAATGATAGTATGGCGTTTGCCTTCAGTGTTCTTAGATCTTAACTGGTAACATAAGTTGACACACATTCAAAACAGATAAATATTAAATTAAATATTTAAAAATTAAAAGAAAAATGTTATGAGATCAATAGACATTAGTTAGCATTACGTGGTAAAATATGGAAAACATGGTTCCTACAGTATATCGAAAACTTTGCAAGTAACAATCATTGCAGGTTGGTGTATTAGTCTGTTTTCATGCTGCTGATAAAGACATATCTGAGACTAAGAAGAAAAAAGTTTAATTGGACTTAGAGAGTTCCGCATGGCTTGGGGGGCCTCAGAATCATGGTGGGAGGCAAAAGGCACTTCTTACATAGGAGCAGCAAAAGAAAAATGAGGAAGAAGCAAAAGCAGAAACCCCTGATAAACCCATCGGATATCGTGAGACTTACTATCACAAGAATAGCACAGGAAAGACCGGCCCCCATGATTCAATTACCTCCCCCTGGGTCCCTCCCACAACACGTGGGAATTCTGGGAGATACAATTCAAGTGGAGATTTGGGTGGGGACACAGCCAAACCATATTAGTTGGGAAAGGAAATTATTATGAATGTTCAGAGATTGGTGTAAGAACTGCAGATATAAGAGGAGAAGGAAGATGGGTCGACAGAGGCAAGGATCCCTTTCATTGTGCATGTTGGAGCTCCCCATTTGAGATTAACACACTCCACTGCATATTTCTCTTAACAGTCACCCCATTTATTTTATGGATAAGACACACCTCATTTTTTGTCACATACTGTATTTCAGTAGGCACATATCATTTAAAAACATTTTCATCTTTTCTTTCCTTAAATTTCTCCCCGGTTGTTGTAATCATTCTTAGTGTCTTAAATATGCCTTCCAATGACCTCTCCACTCTCCTTTCCCTTAGTTTATTACCTATATCACTTCCAATAATGTTTTTTTCCAACCCATCTGTTCTCCAATCCACAAACTGAAATTGCAGTAACTCCGCTATCTCTGAAACTTCTATGTAAACATCATACTCTTTGATCAATACATCCTGTATTCCAATTCATTTTCTCCACTCTCATTTCTCTGCAGCCATCCTCCTACACACCGCAACACTTCCCTCCTAACATAGCCTAGATCCACGTCCCAGCAGTCCACCCACATCCTCATATGTCTTGCAAACACTATCAAATTTTGTCTATATTTCTCTTCCTTTTTGTTATTTATTTGTTTAAAAACAGAATGAACATCATTATATTTTTCTTTGGACTTCTAAATAATTTCTCAATCAATTTTCAGATTTCTAAAGAGTTTAATCCTCATTTTTCACTTTAAATTGATAACCATCAAGAACAACTGGGTATTCCATTACCTGAATATCCAACATTATGTAAGTTTTCCTTCACTTGTATCAAATTTATAATAATTTGCCACACATTTGATCATAAAGCAAATTTCAGAGAAGGATATTTCTTTACTCCAAGGCAATTCAACTAGAAATAATAATGAAAAGATAAAGTACCTAAGACCTGTATTTGAAATTTTCAAAACACACTTCTAAATAACTTATGCAACAGAAAATTAATACAACTGTAAAAGTATGACTAAATATTTTTGATGCTGCATTTTATATTTCTTAGGGTATAATAAAACATTGCTTAAGGAGAACTTTAGAAGTTTAAATGTTTATGTTTTAATATAAAGAAGTTGAAATTAATTAGCTAAATTCCTCATTTTAGAAAATTTTAAATGTATGAAAAGAAACAAATATGGTAGAAGGAAATAAAAATTAATATAAAACCAGAAATTAGAAAAACAGAAAACAAAGGTTCAGTTGAGAAATAAATGAGGTCAAACTTGGTTTTTTAAAGCAACTACTAAGATACCAAATACCTTGCAAGTTTCATTAAAAAACAAACAGAAATAAGTAAAATATTTAGTCACAAAGGAGACAAAATTATAGATATGGCAGAAGTAAGGGACAAAACTAAACAAATTCTGCTTTTGCTACAGTGATGGAAGCCTCCTATGGCCCATTCCTTCCTCTGATTTTAACTAAAAATTCTAGAAAATATCCAAAATAAACTACAGTCTCTGAAAAGTAAACAAAAGCATGAATATTGTTCAAGGGCACCTAAATATGGGGAAGCAACCTGCATGAGGATAAGTTTTCTCAGGATTTTTCTTTACAAGACTTTCCTGGAGGGTTTTGTCACAATCATAGATAAATGCTATCCAAACAGCTAATACAAATACAAAAATCCCACTATAATTATTGCTAGTGGAAGCAGGGAAAGCCCTTGTGAGCAGGAGAAATGAGTGGAAACATCTTAGGAGATAGAGCCTGAAATGGTTAGGCTTTGTATCCCCAGCCAAATCTCATCTTGAATTGTAATCCCCAGGTGTTGAGAGAGGAACCTGTTGGGAGGTGATTGGATTAGGGGGACAGTTTCCCCGATGCTGTTCTCGGGATAGTGAGTGAATTCTCATGAGATCAGATGGTTTTATAAATAGCAGATTTTTCTGTGCTCTCAAGCATACTCTCTCACCTGCTGGCATGTAAGATGAGCCTGCTTCCTCTTCCGCCATGACTGTAAGTTTCCTGAGGGCTCCCCAGTCATGCATAACCATGAGTCAATTAGACCTTTTTTCTTTATAAATCACCCAGTCTCAGGTATGTCTTTATAGTAGTGTGAAAATGGACTCATACAGAGCCAAAGAAGAATATCCCCTAGTGTTATGTATAAACTCACACAAATATCCACCCAACTCCTAAACTGTGCATGCCTATGAAAGACTTAAACCAGAATAATACTAAAACTGAGGTTTGAACACAAAACACAGAATGAGAGACAAACCTCACTGCAGAAACCTCAATGTGTTGATTGCCTACTAGAATTAAAATATCAACAGTATCCAGAGGATCATAACTTAATCTGTAGTCTATACAGCAAAATACTAAAAATATGCAACATAAAATCCAAAATTGTAGCCTGTTCTCAAGAAAAAAAAAATCTACACAAGCCAATTCCAAGATATTCCAAATGTTAGAATAATCAGGTAAAACCTTTAAAGCAGCTATTATAAATATGTACTATGGGATAGAGGAAGAAACCTTACTAAAGAAACAGAAAACAAAGATTCAATTGAGAAATAAATAAGTCCAAACTTGGTTTTTGGAAACAACACCTTGCTATTTTGATGAAAAAAGTAGATAAGACATAGTAGAAAAATAGAAAATATAAAGAACTAAATGGAAATTTTAGAACATAAATTCTGAAATTAAAAACTTAGTGCACGTATGTCCATACTGCTCAGAACAATCACAGATTCAATACAATCCCTATCAAAATTCCAATGGCATTTGATATGGTTTGGCTGTGTGTCCCCACCCCAATCTCACCTTGAATTCTAATAATCCCCATGTGTCAAGGGCAGGGTCAGGTGGAGATAATTGAATCATGAGTGTGGTTTTTCCCATACTGTTCTCCTGATAGGGAATAAGTCTCATGAGATCTGATGGTTTTGTAAATGGGAGTTCTCTGCACAAGCTCTCTTGCCTGCTGCTATGTAAGTCGTGATTTTGTTCTTCATTTGCCTTCAGCTGTGATTGTGAGGCCTCCCCAGGCATGCGGAACTGTGAGTCAATTAAAGCTCTTTCCTTTATAAATAACCCAGTTTCAGGTTTGTCTTCATTAGCAGTGTGAGAATAGACTAATACAGCATTTTTCACAGATATAGAAAAAAAAAATTCTAAAATTTATATAGAATTACAAAAGGCCATAAACAGCCAAAGCAATCTTGAGAAAAAAGAACAAAGCTCAAGGCATCACATTTTCTGATTTCAAATTATATTACAAGGTTAGTTATGTAGATTTTATTATAATACAATAAAAATTAGCAAAAAATCTAATATAAGCATTAGCACAGAATTCAAACAATGTTTAAATAATACAAAAGAAAGCAAGAAAACAGAAACAAAAAAATACAGGAGACAAAGAAACAAAAATAAAATGGCATACCTAAATCCAACCATATCAAAAGTTACAATAAATGTTATTGGTCTCAACAATTCACCTAAACAGCAGAGATTTATGCCAAGACTTGATGAGAAAAAAAACAAAGCAGAGATTGACAGAAAGGATAGAAAAAAACACAAATCTTAATTACATGCTGCTCACAAGAGACATATTTTAATATAAGAACAGAAAAAGATGGTTGCGTGTAGATACTAAAAAAAAAAGATGTGTACAGTGCACAACTGCAAACACAAGAAGGCTGTATATTCCTCCCTCTAGAGTAGCTGTACTAATATTAAATGAAATAGAACTCAATACAAAGAGTAACACCAGAGACAAAGAGAAACATTTACTAATCATAAAGGGTATAATTCACGAGGAAAGTCTAACAATTATAAATATGTATACCTAATTTTAAAAGCCCTAAATTATAAGAAAGATAAAAATGAAAGTATTAAAGACATAAATAGATAATTCTACAACTATAGAAACAGAGTGTTAACACCATTCTCCCAGCAATTTATAGGAAAAGTAGATGAAACATCAGTAAAGCTTAGGTCTGAACAACCTCATCAACCACCTCGATCTAACTAACATTTATTGAACACTGCATCCAACAACAGCAGAACATTCATTCTTTTCAAGCACTCATAGTACATTCACCAAGACAGATCAGAAAGAAAACTCTCAAAAATAAAACTTCAGGCCTATATTCTTCTGGTGGTTAATTCTATCAAACATTCAAGGAAACCTTTAACATAAATTTTTTCAGAAAAGTTTAAAAAAGGAGAAAGTAATATAACCTTAATATCATTTGTCTCCAAAATAAATGGAGACAAATATTCCTCATAAATATAGATTCCAAAATGCTTTTAAAATGATACAAATTAAATTCAATATAGTAGATAGCAAATTATGATCAGGTTGAATTTATTAAAGAATGCAAAGTTGGTGAGGCATTCAAAAAGCTATCAATATAAGTCACCATATTAACATAAATGAGAAAATGCATATAAATATTTTGTCAGAAAAAGCATTGAACAAGATTTCACATCCATTTATGATAGGAAAAAAAACCCTTAGCAAATTAGGAATAGTAGGAATATACCTCAAACTGACACACCTACAGCTAATATCATATGTAATGGTAATAAATTGTTTCCCTCTAGAAATGGGGAAAAGGCAAAGATTTACCCTTTTACAACTTCTAGTTAACATAGTATCTGTATTAGTTCTTTCTCACAGTTATAAAAAAAAAAAACTACCTGAGACTAGGTAATTATAAAGGAAAGAGGTTTAACTGACTCACAGTTCTTCAGGCTTAACTGGAAGCATGGTTCAGAGGCCTCAGGAAACTTACAATCATGGCGGAAGGGGAAGCAGACACTTTCATAACACTGTGGTGGCAGGAGGAAGTGAGCATGTGAAGAAGGAACTGTCAAACACTTATAAAACCATCAGATGAGAACTCACTTACTATCATGAGAACAGCAAGGGGGAAACTGCCCCCAGGATCCAATCACCTCCCACTGGGTTCCGTCTTCAACATGTGGGGATTATGGGGCTTACAATTCAAGATGAGTTTTGGGTGGGGACACAGACAAACCATATCAGTACCAAAGGTCCTAACCAATGTTATATGGCAATTAAAAAAATGACAAAACATGAAAACAAAGTAAACTATTGTTATTAGCACATTATATAGTCATATAAAAAGAAGATGCCGGAGAATCTACAAAACTATTATTAGAATTAGAAAGTAAATTTAGCAAAAATCAATTGTTTTCTTACATCCTAGTAGCAAACAATTTGAAAATAAAATTTAGAAAGTAATTCCATTACAATGACACCACAAAACATTAAATATTTAAGAATATAAGCCTGTCTTTATAGCAGCATGATTTATAATCCTTTGGGTATATACCCAGTAATGGGATGGCTGGGTCAAATGGTATTTCTAGTTCTAGATCCTTGAGGAATCACCACACTGTCTTCCACAATGGTTGAACTAGTTTACAGTCCCACCAACAGTGTAAAAGTGTTCCCATTTCTCCATATCCTCTCCAGCACCTGTTGCTTCCTGACTTTTTAATGATGGCCATTCTAACTGCTATGCGATGGTATCTCATTGTGGCTTTGATTTGCATTTCTCTGATGGCCAGTGATGATGAGCATTTTTTCATGTGTCTTTTGGCTGCATAAATGTCTTCTTGTGAGAGAAGTGTCTGTTCATATCCTTCACCCACTTTTTGATGGGGTTTTTTTTTCTTGTAAATTTGTTTGAGTTCATTGTAGATTCTGGATATTAGCCCTTTGTCAGATGAGTAGACTGCAAAAATTTTCTCCCATTCTGTAGGTTGCCTGTTCACTCTGATGGTAGTTTCTTTTGCTGTGCAAAAGCTCTTTAATTAGATCCCATTTGTCAATTTTGGCTTTTGTTGCCATTGCTTTTGGTGTTTTAGACATGAAGTCCTTGCCCACGCCTCGGTCCTGAATGGTATTGCCTAGGTTTTCTTCTAGGGTTTTTATGGTTTTAGGTCTGACAGTTAAGTCTTGAATCCATCTTGAATTAATTTTTGTATAAGGTGTAAGGAAGGGATCCAGTTTCAGCTTTCTACATATGGCTAGCCAGTTTTCCCAGCACCATTTATTAAATAGGGAATGGTTTCCCCATTTCTTGTTTTTGTCAGGTTTGTCAAAAGTATGTTTATTGCGGCACTATTCACAATAGCAAAGACTTGGAACCAACCTAAATGTCCATCAATGATAGACTGGATTAAGAATATGTGGCACATATACGACATGGAATACTAGGCAGCCATAAACAAGGATGAGTTCATGTCCTTTGTAGGGACATGGATGAAGCTGGAAACCATCATTCCCAGCAAACTATCTCAAGGACAAAAACCAAACACCGCATGTTCTCACTCACAGGTGGGAATTGAACAATGAGAACACTTGGACACAGGAAGGGGAACATCACACACCAGGGCCTGTCGTGGGGTAGGGGGAGGGGTAAGGGATAGCATTAGGAGATGTACCTAACGTAAATGACGAGTTAATGCACGCAGCACACCAAGATGGCACATGTATACATATGTAACAAACCTGCACGTTGTGCACATGTACCCTAGAACTTAAAGTATAATAAAAAAAAATTGGATCTTCCTGATGAAAAAAAAAAGGAATGTGAGGCAGAAGAGATTTGGTACCTTTCTTCCTCATCATAAGGGTCACAGCTGACACTCCTATAATAAAAGATAGGTTAACAGGAGGAAAGCATAACAAATGTATTTAATCAACTTGTATATCACACAGCAGCCTTCAGAAATAAAAATCCAAAGATCTAGGGAAAACTGGTTTTATGCTTAGGTTTGACGAAGAAGGAAGAATGGACAGCCGTGTAGAAATGTAATTGAACAAACGACCTAATTGTAATAGACTGAGTGGGATAACACAGGAAAGCCTGTTTAGATTACTCTTGGCCTGTGTATCATTTCCTTCTCCCGGGTATAGGGCAGGACCCCTTCTGAAATGAGAGTCTTATGATCTACTACTAGAGAAGGGAGGTCAGAGAATTTCTTCATGGCCAGCTCCTACACAGCAAGGTGGGGGAAGGTTAAAAGAATATATTTAGGTTTTATGGCTGACTTTAGGGAAGAGGGGTTCTGGTTTCTATAACCCACCTTGGAGAAGAGGAATTCTAGTTTTTATGACCTGCCTTGGGGTTGGGGGAAGGGAAGCAAAAGAAAGAAAAACAGGAGAAGGCCAGAAAGGAACTTTGCTTCTCAGGCCCTTCCAATGTCCTTCAGTTCAAAGTACTCAGCACACCAAAGGGCCATACTTTGGTGTATGATTTTCTGAGCCCCAGTAGAAATAAATCCGACAAAATATTTTCAAGACTTTTATACTGAAAACTATAAAACATTGCAGAAAAAAAGACATAGATACATGGCAACTTATATCATATTCATGAACTGGAAAACTCAATTTTATTAAGATGGTAATTCTCCTCAAATATAAATTTAATGCAAGGCCAATCAAAATTCCGATAGGCTTCTTTTTTTTTTTTGGAAATTGATGAGCTGATCATCTGGAGGCACAATGAAGCTTTAAGGAGCAAGGGAAAGGTTTATTACCTTGATTGTGATGATTGTTTCATAGGTGCATACATATGTCAAAATTCATCAACTGTACACGTGAAATATGTGAAGTCTAGTGAAAGCCAATTATATCTCAATACCTTATAAAAGCAAAAAATACATAGACATGAGGAAATTTTTATCACCTCAATGCCTATACATCCACAAACTTAGAAAAAAATGGCAAATTCTTAGAAAACTACAAAATATAAAGACTGATCATGAGAAAATATAAAATCTGGATAATTTACAGTTAATAAATTAATTTGTTTTAAAAAATCTTGTCCCAAAGAAAATACCAAAGGTCAGATGCTGTTGCAGGTGAGTTTGATCAAACCTTAAAGGAAAAGATCTAAGTTTTCCTCAAACTCTTTAAAAGACTAGTGAAACAGGAACCACTCCCCAACTCAATCTACAAGGCTCATATAACCAAAACAGAAAACCAGACACAGACAATAGGAAACAGGAAAACTCAAAGCCAATCTCAATATTGAATATGGTGCAAAGTTCCTAAACAAAATATTACCAAAATATATTCAGCATATGAAAAGAAAATATATAATGCCAAAATAAAATGTGTTCTAAGAATGCTAGGATTGTTTAAAATCCAAAAATATAACTGAGAAAAGCTTATTCTTTCAACATTTATAGAAATTATATTATTATATATACTAGTGTATATTAATGTTATATATGTTAACGTTTATAAATGTATATTAATATATGTTATATATGTTGTTTATATATAAGTGTATATTAATATATATTATATATTATAGTATATATTATTATATTACATATTATACTATATTATATATTCACTATTATATTATATATTACATATATGTTATATTATATATTTTATAATATATGATATATATTTTATAATTTATTATTATATATTTTATAATTTATTATATATTATATATTTTATAATATAAAGTATATTATATATAATTAGTATTACCATATATAATAGTATTATATATACTAGTCTGTATATACTAGTATATATACTATGTTATATTACATATTATATATAGTATACATATTATATTATACATTATATTTTATATATTATAGTATAGTATATATACTAGTGTATATATAATAATATAGTATATAATTATTAGGAAGTTTTTACCACCTTAATGCCTATACCTCTAAAAACTTAGACAAAATGGGCAAATTCCTAGAAAACTACAAAATATAGACTGATCATTAGAAAATATAAAATATTGATAATTTATAGTTAATAAATTACAGTTCATACAGTTAATTTTCATTGCATATTATATAATCATATATTTATACTATTATTGCATATTATATAATACATATTATATATACATTGCATATAATAGTACATATATACTATCACATAGTATACATGTATACTATCACATAGTATATATGTACTATTAGATAGTACATATATAGTATATATTATATAGTATATTAACTATACTAAATTGTCATTGTATATTATATAATAGTATATTACTATAATAGGCAATGACAATTAACTGTATTAACTGTAATTTGTTACATAATATACTATTATATAGTAGTGTATTAATAGTAATACACTGTTTATTCTGTAGGATAATAGTATAAGTAATATTCATATTATTTATAGGGGGATATAGGATTCAAATTGTAGAAAATCAGAAATGAGACTCTCACTTGAGAATGTCTGAACATAAGAGGGGTTTTCAGAAGAAACTGAGTGGCAAAAGGCAAAACAAATGTCCATTAGAGTGGAGAAGCTATTAGATTTTTCCCACTTAGTTGTTAGTTCTGTGAAATTTCTTTCATATTTGTCACATTACTCATATAGTTTGAAATTAGTCCATTATTGTATATTATTTTAATAGATATTATTATAAATATCTATTTCTTTGCTCATCCATACCATTAATTCAGTCAGTCAAAAAACATTTATGGGACACCTGTTATGTGCCAGGCACTGTTTGACTGAGACACTGGGATACACAGTGAATAAAATAGACAAAATATTTGCCCTCATGGAGCTGATGTTCCAGTGAGAAATGTAGCCATTGGGGTGTACTCTGTTATTTAGAAATCACACTGAGTTTGAATAATAATGCCAAACAGGAAATACAAAATCAAGCATAAGCATATATGTCAAGCGATTCTAAATAGGGCATTGATAAAAATATGGATAATTACCGTAGCCCATTAGTAAAGAGTTTGGGTATGCAGAATTCTGCTGACAACATGTCTAGTTAAGAAAAAAAAATGACCTCCACAGTCCTCCACAGAGGATAAAAGCTGTTGTATTTACCGGGCTACATCCTGACTATAATATACTGTTACCTAAGGACAATGTTGCAGTACTGGATAAAGCAATCCCCAAATATGTCTAGTGACAATGTAAAATAGGTTCATTGCACCCTTAAAAATCCTTCATGGTAAAAGACAGCATACAAATATAAGTCCTTTGCTGGGCTAGTAATTTATATTCATGAAGAGGATACATCTAGCACTGATCATTTAACTAACAAATACAGAGTATTCTAAAGAGAAATGATCCTTCCCTTATGTCAAATATGTCATCCAATATCAGTGTCACTGCTGAGGTATCAGGAATGTCAGATAAATCTTCAGATGCTTTATGCCCTGTGTAGTGGAAGTAATTTCACTTGGGGATAAAACCGCCATTTGGCTCAATTACCTTCATACAGTCTAATTCTAGAAGGCGGGCAGGTTTCTTTTTCAACACTCTTTTAAGCTTTGAAAGGCTTCATCACCAGAATGATTTCCCTGGACGTGGAATATGTTTCATTTCAGCATTAAATGCAGTTTAAAACCAAACAATCTTTGGGAAAGATTTTAGCAGGCAGTTTAGCAGATCTCCCTGTTAGTGGGTGTTTTTAAACCATGCATAGCAATGAGGAAACGTAGTCATCGCCCTGTATCACCATTCAGTTTTTAACAACAACCTACAGAGGAAGGATATTTTATCAACATATTGTGTAATAAGTCATTTGTATAAGGTCAACAAAGGTTTATACTGAGCATAAGACAGACATTCAAAATCCTGTAGTACTTGCTTGTGTTGACTGTTTATTTCCCTATGAATTTGGAGTGTTCTTTAAAACTTCTACATATCAATTATTTCCCATTTTACAAAGCACCTTATAATAAGAGAAAAATTTAAGTTCACATTCAAATTTGTCTTTCAGCTCATAGGCAAATTATGGCTTTTTTAAAAAAAAAAAAAGAAAGAAAGAAAAATACAGCAATGCTATTGCCCCATACACACAAAAGTAAATTCCATTTTTTAAAGAATGTTAGGTAATCTTTTCAACAATATGGTTGAGTGTTGATGGGTTCAGACATGTATTCTACTCTAGATAACTCAAAAAATCAGGTTAATCAACATCTATTAATTTTATTTTTAAATTTACCCAAATATCCAAATATTGTATTTTAATTTTGAGAAACAAAATGGAGAAGTTGTTTTCTCAAATGCAACGGTTTTTGAATTGAAATTTTATCTGTTACTACTTTGCTCAATTAAGCAAATCAATATCAAAGAAATGAAAAAATGGCATAAATGAAAATTTAGTTATGTCTATGTGTTTTGATTTTAAATTTCTAACTGCATACTTCAAGTTTCTGTATTTTAAATGTCCTTCATAGTAGCCTTCAGTGTGGTCACCTTTAAGAACATTTTTTTCATTTTTCAAGATATGCTCAATTTCAAATTGCACTCAACCTTCATTTGCAGAATTAGCAATATATGCTATATTATAACCTGCTTCAAGTTATAACTATCTTTTGCATTGAATAATCAGTCATAAGAAAGTTCTTAAATATTATGTGATGATATACTTTTATCTATTTCAAGGGAGAAATAGATCTTTATTTTGTATTAACCATCCTCTCATAAATCTTTTCTAACAATGTATGCATTACCTCCCAAGTATTTTACAATAATAAACCCAGAGCAATATTCTCATCCCATGTTTAATCCAGAAGAATGAGGAAGCGAGGAGGAAAAAAACAATTAGCTAGAAGACACTTCACTTCAGCTACTTATTTTAGGAAAATAAGATTGTCTACGAAGCTTCAGTTAGACCCCAAATTAAAAATAAATAGAATATAAGATTTCACTTTGGTGAACTAACCAAATATACATACATACATATATATATATATATGTATGTATGTATATTTGAATATATCTATATGAATAAAGTTAACATTTTTCATCTATTTTTTATCAAATACATTTTAATTACATTGCATTTTATTTCAATTATTTTTTAAATATATAAACAAGGTTGATTATGTGCTACTTCTGAAGTTCTTTTTGCAAAGTTTATTCTGGTATACAATAACAAAAATAAATCGACCACTTGTAAATTTGCATTGTTTCAAAGCCTTATAAATTATGAACAATAACCCTTATAATCTATACATACTAAACTTTATTGTTCATA
Source organism: Symphalangus syndactylus (assembly GCF_028878055.3). Classification (NCBI taxonomy): domain Eukaryota; kingdom Metazoa; phylum Chordata; class Mammalia; order Primates; family Hylobatidae; genus Symphalangus; species Symphalangus syndactylus. The sequence goes on along the minus strand of NC_072428.2, from coordinate 134,855,712 downwards.
AATTATGACATCACTAGCATCTCCCATTTGCACTTATTGAAATTATATTTACCATTCAATCCTCAGTTAAAATACATTTTTTTCCATGAAGAATATGCACATCTCCCAGCTCCTTCATTATGTCTCCTTTGAATTTGTTTTTATCGCTTCTGATGGAAAATAAAACTTCCCTAAATTCATCAGTACTCCTACAAAAGCTATGACCTCCTGAGACTCTTTACATACCATGAGAATTAGGTTTGTAATTCCATTGTTTACTTAATTGTTCTGAGATCTTTCAATATAGGGATATAGGAAAGGAGAATGAAACTTTTCTTACAGCATGGTGTAAATCCCTAGGTTAAGCTACAAATGTCAAGAAGACCCAGGTTCTACCTTGCTAGCTATTTATATTTCAAAAGGTAGGAAGTCCAGGCCTTGAAGACATCTTTAGGTCATAAAAGCCAGAGAAGCCTGGCACTTTGGAGGTGGAGGCAGGCAGATCCTAGCACTTTGGGAGGCGGAGGCAGGCAGATCACAAGGTCAGGAGTAGCCTGACCAACATGGTGAAACCCTATCTCTACTAAAAATACAAAAATTAGCCACACATAGTGACATGCACCTGTAACCCCAGCTACTCAGGAGGCTGAGGCAAGAGAATCACTTAAACACAGGAGGTGGAGGTTGCAGTGAGCTGAAATCACGCCACTGCACTCCAGCCTGGGCGACAGAGGGAGACTCTGTCCTTTAAAAAAAAAAAAAAAACGCCAGAAATACCCAGGGTTTATCAGGTCCTTGGAAAGACATATTGACACTACAAAAGGTGAGAACCCAGGATTCTTTTCACCTTTTCTCAAAGGAGTAAAAGTTTTCTTGGGGAGAGAAGGGAGATGGCTATCTAATGGTCCATTGTTAATCCATTGTTCTTTGTTCCTCACCCTTGGAATATCAGACCCCTCATGGTTGAAGAATTCTCATTGGTTCTTATTGCATGGCCAAGGGGTAAGCCTTGAACATGGGGACACATTATTTATTTTGAGATAATTATTAGGAAATCTGATTCAGAACACCTCATGAGCAAATTCAGGATAAAACAAAGACAAATACTAAAAATATTAAGACAAATTTTTCACATTTTTTGGTAAGATTTGCCTAGTGTCTGACCTGGTGATTATTTGTAGACATCATTTATTTGTTTCCTCATCATTTTATCTCTTCACAGTACATAGTGCATTGGACATACTTTCACAAAATGTCTGTCCCAGGCAGAATGCTATTAGTCAGTAAAGATTTGTTCAGTGAGTAAGGGAAAACAGGAAATGAGCTGCTATTAAATATTATTAAATATTAAATATTATTATCCCAAGTTGGGATGTGGTTGAAGAGCTCAAAAGTATGTTAAGGCTAGACCTTGAACCTTGTGAAATGTTGTATGACCTTGGATAATGTAATGTTTCATATACTGTAATGTTATGCTGCATGTAATGGACTCTGTGTAAGGTAATGTATGTAAGTAATGTAACAAAATAAGGTTGTAATGAGTGTAATGTAATGCTGCATGTACTGTAATATAATTTTGTGTGACCCTGTTCTTCCAGATAAACTTATAGCTGGAACATCACTGAGAATGCTGTGTGAAACAGAAGCCACTCCACTGGACTTGAGTGCAGACTTGGTATTATCCAGAGTAGAGTATAGTGCTACAGAAAAGACCCTCAACATTCTCCTATAAGCGGCTCTCTTATCATTAAAGTGAGCTCTTACAACAAGCATCTTATATAGAAAAATGCATATCTTTAATTGAAGTAACATCTGTTCCCTGTATTTGTTATTTATTCCTAAGTCAGGAATTTAAATTTTTTAAAGGCACTTCAATTTTTATTTAGTCTTTTAATGCATTATTAATTTTTTTGTCTTGTATAATGCATTAATGGTTAAAAAGGTTTTGTTGTATTCTTTTCTGTTTTATCTTTCTTTGGTATCATAACTGTCAAACAAAAAAAGAAGCAAAAATTATACCAGATAGAGAGGAGGAGGATGAACAAAGGGAAGAGGAATGGCACATACAGCTGCAAAGGTCAGCCAGAGCCCACCCCACCAGAGATAGCAGGCCATGCTAAGGCCTATGTTGGGAGAATAAGAGGGAAGTCAATGTTTTTTAAAACACTTTTTATTTGGAAATAATTTCAACTTAAAAGCTACAAGAATGGCAGAAGGAATATCCATATACCCTTTATTCAGATTTCAGCAATTATTAACATTTTGACCCATTTATCTTTTTTCCCTCAACCATTTGAGTAAAAATTGCCTAAGTCATTCTCATTACCCCTGAATACCTCAGGATATTTTCTAAGGATGAGAATTTTCTTGGATAACCACAATATAGCTGTGAAATTCTGTGAATAGTAAAGGGTATAATACCATTACCCATATTTCAACTTAGTCAAATATCCTAATGTGGGATGGACTCTTTTTCTATTGCTGCTGTAACAAATTACCACAAACTTAGTGGCTTAAAACTATACACATGTATTCCTAAAGTCTTATAGGTTGAAAATCTGGTACAAATCTCGCGGAACTTCAATCAAGCTGACTGAATTCCTCTCTAAGGGCTCAATGAGAAAATCTGTAGCTGCTCATTCAGGTGGCTGGCAAAATTCAGATACTTGATGTTGTAGGACACAGACCCTGTAGCTGGCTGTAAAATGACAGTATCTACCAAATTCTAGAAACCAATGCCTCTCTTGACTTTAGCCCCCTTCTCCATTTCAAGATCAACAACGGTGATTGAGAACTTCTCATAATCACATCCCTCTCATTCGTCCATCTTTTTATCTCTCTTTCTGACTACGGCCAGGAGAGACTGTTCCCTTTTAAGGACTCATGTGATTAGGTTAAGTCCACCCTGATAATCGAGAATCCTCTCCCCACTCAAGATCTGTAACCTTCATCATATCCAAAAGGTCTTTTAGCCACGTAAGGGAATATACTCACAGGCTCCAGGGTTAAGGAGTAGGTATCATTTGGAGGGATGGGGATTATTCTGCCTGCAACATAAATAGTTCTACCACGTGGCATGCTAACACCCTTGCATGTCTCCACATCGTCCATGTAGGCAAGGCTTGGCCACACTTTGACCTGAGTCCTGGTAAAATGCCCTGTGATTCTTCCTAGACCCAGGGGAGGTATGCAGCTTTGGTAGAAGCTGCCACGAAGCTGTTTCTCATCTATCTCCCTAGTTTTAGCAGAGCACAGGCCTTTCCAATGGTACCCCTACCCCCTTTCAGGATATAGCTGCAGGCTTCTGAGTAAATCTATACAACTCATTGGCTGTATTCTAGAGTGGCCACCTCACTGTCCAAGTAACCCACCAGGCATGCTAGCTGCCATCTGGCCCCTGAAGTTGGTGTCACTTTGTTACATGAGGAAAATGAGGAGTTGACACCATGCTGATCTAGCTTATGCTATGTCAATCATACCTGCCTAAAATCAACTGGGCTTGTTGCCTCCTTCCTGGCCAAATCCATAGGTGTGTGGCAAGTCAACTCAGCAGCTGCAGCAGTGGTCCTTTTGGTCTTGGTAGTCACCGAGCTACTGACCACTTGACATCCAATCATGTCCTATTAGCATCTTCTTTCTTGTCCAGGATCCAATCCAACTTCACACGTTGTACTTATTTGTTATATCTCTTTAATATCATTTAATCTGAAATAATTCCTTCACTTTTCCTTTCACATCTTGATATTTATTATTATTATTATTTGAGATGGAGTTTCACTCTGTCGCCCAGGCTGGAGTGCAGTGGCGCGATCTGGGCTCACTGCAAGCTTGGCCTCCCGGGTTCACGCCATTCTCCTGCCTCAGCCTCCGAAGTAGCTGGGACTACAGGCGCCCGCCACCACGCCCAGCTAATTTTTTTGTATTTTTTAGTGGAGACGGGGTTTCACCATGTTAGCCAGGATGGTCTTGATTTCCTGACCTCGTGATCTGCCTGCCTCAGCCCCCCAAAGTGCTGGGATTACAGGCGTGAGCCACCGCACCCGGCCACATCTTGACATTTTTAAAGGATAGTCCTTCAATTTGAGTTAATCTCATGTTTTCTTGTGATTACAGTCAGATGGTTACTTGGGGCACGAATACTGAATAAATAATGTGTTCTTCTCATTAAATCACATTAGGGTACATGTGATATCAATATAACCATTATTAGCAACATTAACTTTGACCTTTAGGTTAAAGTAGTACCTACTAGGTCTCTCCACCATGATGTTACTATTTTTCCTTTTATAATAAATAAATACCATTATGTAGCAATAGGTGAATTTCATCCAAATATCTTCTTCAAAATACCACCCACTGGTTTTAACACCTGTTAAAAATTCTTCCCTGAATAATATCTATGACGGTTGCAAACTGCATTTTCTAACTTCATCATTCAATACATATTCACTACCTGGCGTTCTACTGAAAGAAAGAGCTGTTCCTCCCTGGTTGCTTATTTAGTTAGTTACATTTGGTTCGAGTAGAAATCATGAAATGTTTGGTTTAAGGCTATTCAATTCAGTTTAGAGTATTGCATTACAGTTTTCTTCTACTTTGTGGTTATTTTGGTGGGGAATTCTCAATTCAGCTGAAGTGTTTGATTTTCATTTTCTCTTTGCTTCTTACAGTAACTGTGTATGGATTTTTCTTGTTCCAATTCATTTCCTGAACAAAATTGCTTGTTCAAAAGTATGGTTATTTATTTGTAGAGGAAAGTGCAGCTTCCTTCTTGGATAATATGGTTAGGGGTAGGAATGAGGTGGTTTGTCCTGTGATTCTCTATTGTTTCTGCAGCATCCTTGATTTTCTCCAGGTACTTCTTTCTCTCCTTTCACCACATGTTTATAAAGGATGCCTCCCCCTTTCTACTTACCTTCTTCTCTAGAAGCACTGCTTTGTTGAGAGAGCCACTCAAGTCCACGCACTTTCAAAACCCTTTCCTGTCCCCAGTGCTGAGCCCAGTATTTTAACACATGATGTTGGGCTTTCTCAGGGGCTGATTTTGACTGTGCTTAGTCCGTGTCCTCTGCACCCCAATCCGCTATTCCATTTGCAATTGTTCAGCTTATTCTCCCAAGCTCTCTATGTGTACAAACTAACAGTGCCATCAGCTGCTCTGGTGAGAGTTCTGTTGTTTATTTATGCAGTGTGTCCCTTGTGAATCTAAGTGTTTTTTAGGAGAATATGCAAAGAAAGATGGATATAGAAGGCCAATTAACCTAGGACCGACCAGAAATTCACATAAGAACTTTAAGTAGAGAGTTGACTTGATTCAATTTGCATTTTAAAAAGATCCTTACTTCACTGAAGAGAATAGATTGTAAGAGTCAAGAGTGGATTGAGGAAATGGTTTCAGAGATAAGAGTCCACATAAAGGATTGTTGTGTTTTGATCAGAGATTTTGGCAGTAAAATAGAGAAATACACAGAATCAGGAAATGTTTAGAAGCTTAACAGAAAATATTTAGTGACTAATTAGATGTAATACCCCCAGGTTTCTGGCACGAGCACCATGTACATGCTCTTAGCTGGAAGCTTTGTTTTATTTTTCTTTCTTTTCTTCCTTTTTTAAAACACAACCCCCACGTCACAAATCAAAGCTTTTAGATGTGTTTTCTCCTACACAGAGTGCATATATAACCGTGTGCGATAGGCAGAATAATGGCTACCCAAAGATGTCCATATTCTTATCCCCAAAACCTGTGAATATTTTACCTAACATGGCAAAGGAACTTTGCGGATGTAAATAAGTTAATAATCTTTTGTTGTTGTTGTTGTTGTTTTGTTTTGTTTTGTTTGAGACAGAGTCTCTGTCACCCAGGCTGGCATGCAGAGGTGTGATCTCTGCCCACTGCAACCTCCACCTCCTGGATTCAAGCAATTCTCATGCCTCAGCCTCCTGAGTAACTGGGATTACAGGCTTGTGCCACCACACCCAGCTACTTTTTTTATTTTTTGTAGAGACGTGGTTTCACCGTGTTGACCAGGCTGGTCTTGAACTACTGGCCTCAAGTGATCCACCCACCTTGGCCTCCCAAAGTGCTGGGATTACAGGTGTGAGCTACCATGCTGGCCTAAGTGAAGAATCTTGAAATGAGGAGATGTTCATAGATCATTCAGTTGGGCTCAATATAATCACCAGGGTTCTTATGAGAGAGAGGCAGAGAAGCAGATGTGACAAAAGAAGCAGAGGGAGATGAAGAAAGGGAGAGACAGGAGGATGGCTATTTCAAGGAACTATGCTGCCGGCCTGGAAGATGAAAATGGTGATCAAGACAAGGGAATGCGGGCAGCCTCTAGAATCTGTCAAGAGCATGGAACCCATCCTCCCCCAGAGTATCCAGAAGGCAGCAACTCTGCCTATGCTTTCATTGTTAGCCCTGTAAGAGCCATTTTGGACTTTTGACCTTCAGAATGGTAAGATCATAAATTCATGTTATTTTAAGCCACTAAATTGATAGTGTTAATTACCATAGCAATAGGAAAAGAATACACCATGTGTCCCACAATCTCACCCCTTCACTTTCTCCAGAACTCTGCTCAGATGTTACCTTGTAGGAGACACTTTCCCTGACTACCCTATTGAAAACAATCCTCTAGCTCTCCAGCACCCTAAGGTTGCTTTATTTTTTAAAATAGGGGTTATCAGCATCTAACCTATTTTTTTATTCATGTTTGTTTTATTGTTTTGGAAATGAGGGTAGAGACTTGTTTTGTTCACTACTGCATCCCAGCACCCTAAAACCATGTCTGGTAGTGAATATTTCTTGAATGTATTCATAAAATGAATGAACTGTTTAAATGGTAATACCATTTTCTAACATAAAGACACTGGATAAAGAGAGAAATTGAAGGAAAATAAGTTTAGTTTTGTATATGACAACTCTGAGATACTTGTGAGACACTGTTTTGCACTCAAAAGGGAAATTTGTCCCGGATATATAAATACAGCCATCTTCATATAGTTGGTAAGTGAGATCACGGAAGTGGATGAGCTCTTCTGGAAACAGAGTGTTTTCCCTTAATGGGCATCATCATGTGATTGTGCCACAAATATCTCAACATTTCTCAGAATGAACCCATTTTTCCCTGACATCCAAATACGGGTTTCCCCTGACATCTTTATCTTAGGTAATGGCATCATCAACCAGTCATCAAAATAGAATATTGATTCTTCCCTTTCTCTACTTCAAAATTGAATTAAGCAAATACTGTTGATTCTATTTCACATATACCTCAGAATTCCATCCATCACTCTCTATTCCTACTGTCCCTGGCCCCGTTCATGACTCTATTTTCTCTTGCACAGCTTATTGTAATAATCTTCTAACCAATCTCTCTCACTCTGGCCCTCTTCTCCAATTTAGTTTCCCCTCAATCACAAAGCTAAAATTCAAATCTGTTGTTTTCTAACAAGAAAAGAACTCCCTAATATACTATACAAGATCTGGCATAGTCTGTTTCTAACTTTCCTGTCCATATTTATTTTAAATCTCTTATTTCCACTCCCACCAGACACCACCTGAAATATGCTGCCTCAACCCCTTATTATGAAGATGACACACTCCTTTATGTTTCTATGCTTTTGCAAATGTTGTTACTTCTCCATCTACTCAGGCTCAACTCATCCTTCAAAATCGACTTCAAAGTGTAACTCCCCTGTGAAACCTTCTTTGTTACCTTTATTATCAAGATTAGCTCCTCCTTGCTCTCTCATCCTTCAGTATTGAGCATATGTATATGGCAGAATTTCTCACAATGTTCTGAAATGACTTATTTGCATGCCCACGGCCTTTACTATATTGTCAGCACCACAAATCTAATATGTGCCTGGACTATATTAGGTTCAAAATAAAAATCTGATGAATGAATGAAGTTGAGCTATTTTTTTTGAAATAGTAACAAAGTTAGCTCTAAAAATGTTTTCTAAAGAACTTCTGAGACCAATTTATATATGTTAGTTTTTTATTATAAAGAGGTATTATATTGTGCAATATTGATTAAAAATACTGTGCAGCAATCAGAGAGTAAGAAATTGGAGCTAAATATTTCCAAGTAAGGCAGTTATAAATTAGGATATCGCCCAGATAATAGCCATGGTTGCAGGAATCCAAAATAGAGAAAAGTTAAAGGTCAGTGAGAGAACGTCATAGACAGTGAATGTGCCCACCTCGCATTTTCTCAAATCCACCATGTGCTTTAGCCCCCAATGCTGCACCTGTTCTTCTGATAGGTAATTGGACAGCATCTTGTCTCAACTGAACTGCACTCTCGCTCTTGCTGTGCTCCAGAGCTTATATGACCTGGCTGCTTGGGAAGCCTGCAGGAAGTTCCTCAGCATGTACAACCTGACAGTATGAGGGAATCAGGAGTGGAATCCCATGGAGAGGAGGCTGTGGATAACTGAGTCTACATGCCATTCCTCAAGTGGAAACTCTCAAGGCTCATTATACACAGCTACTTAGAAAACCCTGCAAGGGTCTAGCTGCACTTGCCCTCAGTGGGAGCACAGGCAAAGATGAACCCTGTATCAGCTTTCCCTACTTCTGTTTCATGCTTCTGACACCCTCTCCTCTTCTTTTATTTTCCTCGAAAATAAACTACCTACGTACAAGCCCCTGTCTTAGTGTATGCTTTCTAGCAGAAACCCTGACTAAGAAAACTGGGATCAAAACTGGCCCTGGAAAGCAGACCCCTGAGATGAAATTGGAACTGGTCAGATGGTAGTAAGTTGGGTGGTCGCAACTCCTTGCACGCAGTAGCCAATACTAAGCACTAAGATTCTTACAGGTGGTGAATCGGGATGAAGTCCAGGCAGAAAGTGAATGCAGCAGCCATGGCATAAATGGTGTGGGGCAAAGGTAATTTTAAGGATCGTGGAGTTGGCTACTTTTGTTAAGGCTCCTAAAGTTAGACTCCTACCTCAAGACAAGCTGTGAAAGTCAGAAAACATCCATGGAAGTATTAAAAGAAACCTTTATCTTTTAGGATAATGGAGGGAAGGTAGGTTTCAAATCATGCCCAGGAATGATGGTCAAGGAAGCAGAGCTGCGAAGGAGACTGAATGCAAAAGCTCATCAGCTAATGGGAAAGTACTGGACCGCTGAGATGAAATTGTTGGTGACCTCCAACAAACCTGAGATTCTTGAACTCCCAGAAGTCCCTGAACCCTACAGGTCAGTGGAAGCAACTTCCTTCCCACCGATGAGATGATGTTGTTGGTGACCTCCAACAAACCTGAGATTCTTGAACTCCCAGAAGGCCCTGAACCCTTCAGGTCAGTGGAAGCAACTTCCTTCCCACTAATAGAAGAGGAAGTGCCACTTGTCTAGACACCCTGAAAACATATTACCTGAGTCAGATGCATCGCTGCAAGATGTGTCTCCTTCTCTAGAGCCACTCCATTGCCTGCAGACAATGGGATTGAATCACAGTACAGTCTGTACAGGGAAATATAATGCTTGCTCTAAGAGAAAATAACAGATATAAATTAAAAGATGTGGCTAAATATGTACACACAGCAGAAAGAGAAAGAGGGTGACAATGAATCTTGATGAAGTCAAACAAGGAACTACTGAAATATGAATAGGCAACAATGTATTAACATGGGAAAACTCTTTCATGACTCAGAGTTTGCCTTGGCAAGGACACTTAGGGCCAGCCCCAATGTTTCTGAGATGGCTCCCTAAAGCTTGGACATAGTACTGGTCTACAACAAATGTCGTAGACATGAAAGAATTGCCTTAACAGAGTACTAAGGAACAACTCAGGAGTATGAGAATGTTAGAATCGATACAGTACACAAGATTGGAGAACCTGCCATCTGACCATCTTTTCTAGGAGTGCCTGAAGAATAAGCCCTTCACTAACACAATAAAGAATGCACAGGTAAAGACAGCTTGTCCATTTTGAGAAGGTTGATGATGACTGTCCTCTGTAACATGTCAAGGAACTAAGATCACTAGTATCAGTAGGAATCATATCTATAGCAGAAACTTGGTGGAAATCTTTAACTGACAGAAGTAAGATGCCTGTAATTACTACAGTGGGCATCAAGCCTCAAGTAGTACCTTCACCCACAAAGAGCTATCTATCAGGCCTAATAGACTGTGATATGTTTAGGGATTAAAAAGACGAGAAATCAGTTATTTGGCTTGCTTAGGAAAAAGTCAAGAATTGCTTAGAAGAATGTCAATGTCAGCTACCACTTTAGAAAGCTGTGACTTCTCATTCTATTTCCAAGTCTAAGCAACATCTTAGACTTAGAGCCCATTAATTGATGGGAAAGCAATATTTCTTTAAGGAAGGACCCTGCAATATCACCACAAGTATACAACATCACTATTGCCCCAATTCTTCCTCCAAAAGGCCTTTTAGCCATCTCCCAGAGAGAATATGCACCAGAAAAGGGAAATACCCAAACATTTTGAGAACTACTGTATACAATGTCTCATCTGACACTGATCCCCAGAAATACAAAAGGCCATCACATTGCCCAGTAGGACTAAGGACTTATAGATGCCAAAGGATAAATGAAATGACAATCCAAGAAGCTGTCATAGTGGGTCAAGTGGTCTGCAGACCCGTTCTGTGGTCTTTGCCCCAGTCTTCCAATGTATAGCTGGAATGGCTAGACAGGATTTGGCCAAAGCCTGACCTGTACAGTAAATAACCATTGAGAGAAAAAGGACCAACTGGAGGTCCCTAACATGGACCATTTTGTCGTCTGTATTCCGTCTGTTACAAGGTGTTGTTTTAGTTAAAGTGGTTAAAGGAAATAATGCTTCACATAGATATGTAAGTGGAAAAGGCAGTATTTTATAATGTTTCGGAGCATTGTGACTGTTGTTCTTTGATACTATGCCAACATTCAACAAATAGTGGCTTTTTAAGCATTAGTTGCAAAAGTGAAATCTGAAACCATATCAATGAACTTTGCAAAACTTAGTTACAAATCACTTTGCCTAGCATGTACTTTGAATAGATTGTTTTACCCATGCTTGATTTCATAACATCTTCCAAATACTGACACATTTCATTATACAATATCAAAAAAATCACTTTCATTAATATCACCACCAATCTCCTCAGAAAGGTCTTTAAGTATTGAGAAACTGTCAAGCTCAAAGCAGCAGTTAAACAGTTTCCAGAATTGTAATTGTTGTTTAACAGCTTGAATTTTGTCATTGGTTACAAAATGCGTCAGTTATTTCCTTAAGGTGACACACTCACTTCATTCCTTTTCAACAAAATGTCTGCCAAATACCAAAGGTGGAATAACTGTACTTTGTCAACCACCTATTTATTTGGGTAAAAATTATATTCCATGAAAAATGACTAGGTTAACTCAGTCTCACATGACTTTTTCCTTAAGATGATCTTAATGGTTTGGTATGTAGTGGAAGTACCTGATGCATACTTCCCATTTCATCACAAGCAATATTAAAAATATCCATTAAATATTAGCATAAGTAACACTTCATGAAAAATCACTATTTTTTTAAATAGTGAAAATTGAGACACTTTTACAGGAGTCAAAAACTAATACCAAAGGAGTAGAATGAACAAGACAGCCAAATAGAAGCCTGCAACGATCACCCTTCCCTCCACCCTAACAGGAACACCAAATTGGACAAATATCCACACAAGAAAGCACCTTCATAGAACCTAAAATCAGGTGAGCAATCACAGTACCTGGTTTTAAAATCATATCAAGGAAAAGGCACTGAAGGGGGTAGGAAAGACAATCTTGAATTGCCAGCACTTCCCTTCCTCCATCCCGCGGTGGCTGTATGGCGTGGAGAGAGAATCTGTGCACCTGCAGGAGAGAAAGCACAGTGATTGTGGGACTTTACATCGGAACTTAGTGCTTCCCTGTCACAGTGGAAAGCAACATGGGGCAGAATTCAGCCAGCAACCATGGAGGGGGCATTTAAACCAGCTCCAGCCAGAGGGAGAACATCAATCCCAACTGTCTGAACTTAAGTTTCAACTGGCCCCACCACCACAAGTTAAAGTGCTCTGGGGTTCTAAATAAACTTGAAATGCAGTCTAGGCCACAAAGACTACAATTCCTGGGCAAATCCTGGTACTGAACTAGGCTCAGGGCCAGTGGACTTGGAGTACCTGTGACAACCTAGTGAGACACCAAGGGCAGCCAAGGGAGTGCTTGTGTCCTGCCTCTGTCAACTCCAGACTATGCAGCTCACATCTCCAGGAGGAGAGGGAAGAGTAAAGAGATCTTTGTCTTGCAACTTGGATACCAGTTCAGCCACCATAAAATAAAATACCAAGCAGAGTCCTGAAGCCCCATCCATGCCGTAGCTCCTGGAAGGGGTTTCCAGATCCACCCTGGGTCAAAAGAGAACTCACTGCCCTGTCCTAGCAGAATTCACCACCTGCTCACTAAAGGGTCCTTGGCCCTTGAGTAATTATCAGTGGTAGTCAGGCAGCAGTTGCATAGGCCTTGGGCAAGACCCCATACTGTCTGGCTTCAGGTTTCACCCAGCAAATTCCCAGCTGTGATGGCCATGGGGAGAGAGTCCTTCTGCTTGAGGAAAAGAGAGAGGATAAAATGGACTTTGTCTTGCAACTTGGGTACCAGATAAGCCATTGTGAAATAAAGCACCGAACAGACTTCTAAATTCGCTGATTCCAAGCCTTAGCCCCTGGAGGGCTTTTCTAGACCTGCCCCCTGAGACAGAAGGAAATCCATTGCCCTGAGGGATAGAGACCAAATACTGGCAGGATTCATCACCTACCAACTAAAGAGCCCTTGAGCCTCGAATAAGTATCAGAGGTAGCCAGGAAACAGTTGACACAGGCTTTGAGCAAGACCCAGTATTGTGTTGTCTTCAGATGTGACCCAGCATAGTCCCAGTGGTGGTGTCCCTGGGAGTGCTCACGTCACCCCTCCCCAAAGTCCAAGGTAGCTCAGCACAGAGAGAGACTCTATTTGCTTGGGGGGAAGTAAGGGAGAAGCACAAGGGACTCTGCTGGGTGATCTAGGGAATTCTCCCAGTTCTTACACAAGACCACTAAGGTGACACCTCTATGAGTCTACAAGAGTCACAGTGTTTCTGGGCTTGGGGTTCCCCCATAATGCAGATATGCCTGTAGTGAGCAAAGACTTACACCACAATATTCAATTCCTTTTGAATACTTGGAAAGCCTTTTCAAGAAGGATAGGTACAAACATGCCCAGACTGCAAAGACTAGAATAAATACCTAACTCTTCAATGCCCAGATATCAACAAACTCCCAAAAGTATCAATGTCATCCAGGAAACCTGACCTCACCAAATAAACTAAATAAGGCACCAGTGACCAATTCCAGAGTGAGAGAAATCTGTAACCTTTCAGGCACAGAATTCAAAGTAGCTGTCTTCAGCTCAAAGAAACCCAAGATAACATGAAGAAGGAAATCAGAATCCAATCAAATACATTTACCAAAGAGACTGAAATAATTACAAAGAATCAAACAGAAATTTTGGACCTAAAAATTCAATTGACAGACTGAAGAATGTATCAGAGTCTCAACAGCAGAACTGGATACAGAAGGAACATAACTCAACACAATAAAAGCCACATATGACAGATGTACAGCTAGTATCATACTGAAGAGGGGAAACAGAAAGACTTCACTCTAAAATCTGAAACATGACAAGGGTGGCCACTTTCACCACTGTCATTCAACATAATACTGGAAGTCCTAACTAGAGCAATTAGACGAGAGTAAGAAATAAGGGACATTCAAATTGGAGAAGAAGGAGTCAAATTATCATTATTTGCAGGTGATGATCTTATATTTGGAAAAACCTAAAGACTCCACAAAAAAAAACCTGTTTGAACTGATAAAGAAATTCAGTAAAGCAGCAGGATACAAAATCAACATACGAAAATCAGTAGCATTTATATATGCCAGAAGTAAACAATCTGAAAAAGAAATCAAGAAAGTAATCCCATTTACAATAGCTACAAATAAAGTATCTAGGAATTATCTTAACCAAAGAGATTTAAAAAAAACTCTACAATGAAAACTATAAAACATTGATGCAAGATATTGAACAGGACACAAAAATATAGAAAGATATTCCTTGTTCATTGATTGGAAGAATAAACATTGTTAAAATATCTATAGTACCCAAAGCAATCTACAGATTCAGTGCAATCCGTATCAAAACACCAATTACATTTTTCACAGAAAAAGAAATAATCCTAAAATTTATATGGAACCACAAAAGAACGAGAATAGCCAAAGCTATCCTGAGCAAAAAGAACAAAACTGGAGGAATAGCATTGCCTAACTTCAAATTATACCACAGAGCTATAGTAACCAAAACAGCATGGCACTGGCATAAAAATAGACAAATGAAACAGAATACAGAACCCAGAAATAAATCCATACTTCTACCATGAACTCATATTTGAAAAGAATGCCAAGAACATATATTGGGAAAAGGATAGTCTCTTCACTAAATGGTGCTGGGAAAACTGGATATCCATATGCAGAAGAATGAAACTAGACCCCTATCTCTCACCATATACAAAAGTCAAATCCAAATGGATTAAAGACTCTAAGACCTCAAACTATGAAACTACTAAAAGAAAATATTGGCCGGGCGTGATGGCTCATACCTGTAATCCCAACACTTTGGAAGGCCGAGGTAGGTGGATCACCTGAGGTCAGGAGTTCAAGACCAGCCTGGCCAACATGATGAAACCCCATCTCTACTAAAAATACAAAATCAATTAACCAGTCTTGGTAGCATGTACCTGTAGTCTCAGCTACTCTGGAGGCTGAGGCAGAAGGACTGCTTGAACCCAGGAGGCAGAGGTTGCATTAAGCCGAGATCATGCCACTGCACTCCAGCCTGGTTGACAGAGCGAGACTCCATCTCCAATAATAATAATAACAATAATAATGAGGAAGTTCTCCATGCCATTGGTCTAGGCAAAAATTTCTTGAGTAATACCACATAAGCACAAGAAACCAAAGCAAATATGGACAAATGGGATCATATCAAGTTAAAAAGCTTCACACAGCAAAGGAAACAACAAACTGAAAAGACAATATACAGAATGGGAGAAAATATTTGCAAACTACCCATCAGACAAGGTATTAATAAGCAGAATAGATAAGGAGCTCAAACATCTTTATAGGAAAAAATCTAGTAATCTGATTTGAAAATGGGCAAAAAATTTGAATAGACATTTCTCAAAAGGAGACACACAAATGGCAGATACATGAAAAGGTACTCAACATCACTGATCATCAGAGAAATGCAATTCAAAACTACAATGAGATTTCCCCTCACCCTAGTTAAAATGGCTTTTATCCAAAAGAGGCAAAATTGAGTACTGGTGAGGATGTGGAGAAAAGGGAACCCTCATACACTGTTGGCAGGAATGCAAATTAGTACCACCACCATGGAGAACAGTATAGAGGGTTCCTCAAAAATTAAAAGTAGAACTGCAAGATGATTCAGCAATCCCACTGCTAGATAGATACCCAAAAGAAATCAGTATATTGATGAGATATCTGCATTCCTATGTTTATTGCAGCACGATTCACAATAACCAAGATTTGGAATCACCCTTAGCGTCCATCGACAGATGAATGGATAAAGAAAATGTGGTACATATACACAAGTTAGCAACGGAAAACAAATAAGACCCTACCATGTGCAAAACATGGATGGAACTGAGGACATTATGCTAAGTGAAATAATCCAGGCACAGAATGTCAAACTTCTCATGTTTTCACTTATTTGTGGGAGCTAAAAATTAAAACAATTGAACTCATGGATACAGAGAGAAGAATGATGGTTGCCAGGGAATGGGAAGGGTAGCTGGGGCTGGGGGGATAGAAAATTTAGATGGTTAATGGGTTTAAAAATATAGTTAGATACAATGAATAAGATCTAGTATTTGATAGCATGCCAGGGTGACTACAGTCAGCAATAATATTTTGCCCATTTTAGAATAACTGAGGAAGTACAATTGTAATATTCAAAACACAAAACAAATAATGGATGTTTGAGGTGATGGATATCCCCATTTTCCCTGATGTGATTATTATGTGTTGTATGCCTGTATCAAAATATCTCATGTGCCCCATAAATACATCTACCTACTATGTACTCATGAAAATTAAATATAAAAATTTTTAAATGAATACATTTGCTATTTCATCAGGACATTCTTAAGTAAAACTTTTTTAACTCTGAGTACCTGATGTTGATAACATAATGACCCCAACTATAGGTTGGTACCACTGTTTTGATTTGTGCAAAGGCACCAGCCACTTTGCCTACCATTGACTTTTGCACCACTGGTGCAACTATCAAGAGTGAAAGGATCAAATAACATCTCATATTATGAAAGGATCAAATAACATCTCATATTATAACTATCAAGAGTGAAAGGATCAAATAACATCTCATATCATAACTATCATGAGTGAAAGGATCAAATAACATCTCATAGTATGGGCCTTGTGGACCATGCAGAAGGGTCTTGAAGACCCCTAGGGATCTACAAACACCACTCTGAAAATCACTGCCTTAAAGGCAGTGAAAGCTAAGGCAGTGGGTAGATATGAAAAATTGGCGAGACCCAAAATATGATCTTTATGAAAGTTCCACACCGAATAATGATCAGAAGTTGCATCGACACTTTTCAAGAATCCCAAGTAGGCAAGCAAAGAAGAACTAGTTCCCAGGATTTCTTTCCCTGCAGAATGGATACAGCCACAAAGCCTGGTTGACAGAGAGGGAAAAGGTGCCTTGAGAGGAAGCCATCGCAGCTATTTTTTCAGGTAATCTTTAACTCAGATAATCAGAGGCCCTGGGAAAATCACATATACCATCTCCTCCCAATATTTTCCCATGCCCTTCAGGGCAATGTGCAGTTGTATAAATAGACTTTCAAGAACAACTGAAACGTCACAAAGTTCCCAAACACTGATATGCACAATAAAATCTAGCATGGTTCTACTAAGGGGTGTCTTCCCCAACAGGCTTGTGATTCCCTTAGCAAGGAAATGTATCATCTGACTTCCTAAAGTGCTCCCATGCTCCCCAGCACAGTGCTGGTCCTGTAACAAGCCTTAGATAAATACTTGATTCACTGATTTGATATAATAAGAAGCCAAATTAATGTGTGCATGGAGTGATGGAGGCGAGTGTAACTGAGCAAGAATGCTGCAGGCAGAGATATTTTATGTGAACTCCCACAAACTAAGATGCTCACTAATGATAAAGTTATTTTAACTCCATTCTCTCAATGTTTTTTATTTACAGGTTGAATATTATTCTCTTGAAGAATATGTATCATCATTGGTACGCCATACAGTTTGTCCTGTTCTGTAAACCATGCTCTAGCTGTGCATTCTCTGCTCAACCTCACTGGGACCTTGCAACCCACCTGAGCTCCAGGGCAGTGCAGGCAGGAAGGGGCTCTCAGCTTCCCTCTTGCATGGCAGGCAAAGGCAGAGAGTTCAGAAGCTGCTGGAAGGACTGCGGAGAAGGAACACGCGCACAAGTCTAATGCCTATCTGGTTCTACTATAAGGACTTGAAATCTATTCCCTAAGCATGAAGTGCTTCAGGAGCCTCTCTCAAAGCACCATTTTGCTGCTGTGATATCTAAGACTCATTTCAAACTTGAGATACATTCAGCAGTTTAATTTAGAAGACTGTGTGATGGCATTAAACACACTGCTCAGACTTTGGTGCCAGATGAAAGTCAGACAGTTCATCTAAGCCTCTTGCCTCTGCAGCTCCCCCATGATAGGTTTCTATGACCTGAAGAAACCAAACAGCATTCCATTTAGCCTCTGTACAAGCCATCTAGACAAAGGACAAAAAGATCAGCTTTTCACTGGAGATACGTATTATATACAAACGTCTATGTACCATACATACATATATAATATCCTCGGATATTTTGTTTGTTTGCTTCACTTTTGGAAAATAAACTACCATTTTAGGCCTCCTCACTGACAAAACCAATTCTTTTAGAGGTAGAGTTTTAGGTGCAATGGAAGTACCCTCTGCCTTCTGAAATTCCCTCTGCTCAGCTGCTCATAGGTGAATGAAAGCTCTTTAGCCAAAGCAAATATTTTATTTAGAAAAATATATGTCTTAAAATATAGAATTGAGGCAGTGACTTGTACACTCCTTGATATGAAAGTGTAAATGGTTCCTATAACAAATTGCTCATTTGGGGGAGGACTGGGCTCTCCAGGGCACTGGGCGCCATCCCACATTGTGGAGGAGGACGAAATGGCATGAAGGGCACAAAGGAGCTCTAAAAAAAGAAAAGATCAGGCCAGGTGCCGTGGCTCATGCCTGTAATCCCAGCACTTTGGAAGGCCCAGGCAGGCAGATCACTCGAGGTCAGGAGTTCGTAACCAGCCTGGCGAACATGGCGAAACCCCGTCTCTAATAAAAATACAAAAATTAGCAGGGTGTGGTGGGACGTGCCTGTCATCCCAGCTATTCGGGAGGCTGAGGCAGGAGAATCACTTGAATCCAGGAGACGGAGGTTGCAGTGAGCCAAGATCATGCCATTGCAATCCAGCATGAGCAACAAGAGCAAAACTCCATCTCAAAAAATATAAATAAAATAAAATAATAATAATAAAGGAAAGATCAGAGCTGCTGAACACCAGCAGCACAAATTTCACAATTTTGTCTATTTTGGAAAACAGAAATTTCATGAAATGGACAGCACTACACAATCCTGTCTTTTAAAATAATTTTCTTGAAGTATGTTTGCCTTGTACTAATTGCTAATTAAATAGAACTGTCCAAGTACGACAGTTACATAATTTCTTCTCATGTTCAGTTTTCAGAAAAGTATATTTTAACGACTGACATTTTTTTATTTCTATAAGCAAATGGAATATTTAGACATCGGTCACTTTTCTCCAGTATGTTCTGTAGATGAACTGAAAAACCCTAATTCACTGGTACTGCCACCAGAAAATCCATCCTTTTTTTTCCTTGTTTGCATTGAGAAACCAGGATTACTTCTCTCCCTTCTGCCCATTTTTCCCAACAAATCACTGTCCCTGTTATTATAAATACTCACTGCTAAGGGCCAGAAGCCACTGAGAACAAAACACATAATAACAACAGTATATAAAATTGCCGTGGAGCCTCTGGGTTTTTTGCTGCAATAGACATCTCAGTTGCAGACGTCAGATGCACTTCACGAAGTTGGTTGCAAAATCTTGGCCCAAATCAAGGATGTTATTGTTTCCTTTCCCTAACTCTTCATCCTCTCTCTGCTTCTCTCTCTTCCCACGTCTCAGTAAGCCCGCCTGTGTCTCTGTTTGTCTGTGTCTCTTTTAGGCTATGTGACTCATCTGCAAACTCTTGGCCCAGTGAGTTGAAAATTGTTATCCCATAGTGTCTGAAATTGATTTCTCCTGTCTCAATAGTGCCTCTAGAGTTTGGAGAACAGCTCCAAAAGGATACAGTAATATACAAAAACATAAGTGAGCACAGACCTATTCTAAATAAGTTCTTTTTTATTTATAATACATATGTAAGAGAGTGTATATATTTAAAGGAATGGAATGTATTTGCATTAAATCAGAATCTTATGGCCCACCAAGATATAAAATCAAGAAAGAGCTATCACAAAGTCTGCCTTTCCAACAAGACTCCATGTTGTCCCCTCTGTTCTCATCATGGATCTACCCAGATCCCACCATCCCATCTGCACAGCCTGGGTTGGGGCACCTTGACACCCCTGACCTGCCTTTCACTAACCAGTGGCCCAGCCCACTACAAGTGAATCATCCTTCCGTAACTGCAATGTAAAATTTTTTAAAGAATGACCATTTTACAAATCATCATAGGATTATTCCATTTTGAAGAATAATTCTGGTAATATGTCAAAACGACTTATTTTCTATGATATTTCAAATTTTCTCACAATTTTCCCCTTTAAGCTTTTTCTTACTTCCATATTTTTAGCTCTTAATTCTTCCTTATCCTTAATCTCATCTAGAATAACAGTTTCAGGCTGTCATCCCGTTGGGTTTTGTCATTTTGCCTAAAATTTTTACTGCTTCTTTACCGACGTTTTTTAGAATTTGGTTTTAGCCTTTATTTTCAATTTGATTTCTCTTATCTCAAATTTTAAATTTTAGCTGTAATGTTTAACATTCTTATTAGACCTCAACTCTCCTACTTTACAAGAATGGAAGCATTAATTAAATACTCTCATGTATTTAGCTTTTCTTAATATTTTATGTTCTTACAAATGCTTATTTCCCCAATTGTTTCTCTTCTCCCATCCTTTTCAGTATCTTTTTTATAATATTTGTTGAGAACATTGTCCATTTGTGCTGAAATTCCTTAATGAGTTTAAGTCATCAAAAAATAGGGGCAGATAAATATTTTGCTCCTAGAATTGTCCTTACGATTACTTCACTGGCTTTTCCAAACAGTTCTCCTGGAGGTAAGTACTTCATAATGATGGATATGAAAAAACAAACTTAAGATACTTAACCTATAGGTTAACCCTTAGAATATAAAATTTTTCCAGGTATGCTTTTCTTCTTAAAAACTTCCTATCATCTAAGCCTTATATGGAAAGATACAAATTTTGACACTTACCATCTCTGTCCCCATACACTATACTGTACCATGAGCCTGGGTGTTTTGGAAATTCAAAGCTAAGGCAAGCCTCTCCATGCACTGTCCTGGGTTGGAAATCCTAAGCAAGCAGGTGGCGATGGGCCTTCTGATGGTTACTTATGATTCATAATATGGTAGAGGAACCACAGACATCTACTTACACTTGAATGCTCAACACATTTTCTGGGTTGTGTTAATTCCCTTCTCAAAGGAGTCATCCAAGAATCTCCTCAGTGTTATAATCCATTGACTTCTTTCTCTCATTGAAAGAGTTAAGACAAAGCTTGCAATGAGAATTTTATCCAAATTCTTCTAGCGGTGGGATGTCCTATTTTTTCAGAAATTATATTGAAGGATTTCAGGCTACAAAAATACATCAGAACCTAAAGAGAGGGTAGAAACGTTTTACTCTAGGCAATGCTTTTTGGTTCTAAGAAAATCTAAGATGACAACTAGATGGAGATGCTCTTCCAAAAGGACAATTAGATATTCTTCTGGGAAAAAATAGAATTTCTAAAAGACAATTTAAACAGCCCATCAGGGTATAGACAAGAATCAAATTGCTCCTGATTTTCTGTACTATGTATCACTCCTGTTAAACTCTAGTATGTGGTAATATCTTATTATGAGGTTAATTTGAATTTGGGTAATTAGCAATGGCGTTGAACATCTCTTTATGTGTTTGTTGGCCATTTGTGTATGTTCTTTGATGAAGTGTGTTCAAATCTTTTGCCCATTTTTAATTGAGATTTTTTCCTCTTATTATTGAGCTATAAGGGTTTTTAATATATTCTTAATACAAGTGATTTATTAAATACATATTTTGAAAATATATTTTCTAATCTTTGGCCTTTTTATTTTCTTAAAAACCCAGAGAGGCTGTCTATGTGTTTTTGCTGAGATTATGCAGCAAGCCAGCTTGATTCTACTTCTAGCATTATTTCCACTATGCAGCAGCACTGAGGGCAGTTTTCTCTGCAGAAACTTTACTGACAATTCAGGAAACATACCATAGATCAGGAGCTAATGGACAGGGAGCAGACTGGGGACAGGAATCTGTAATAACTCTGTTGCTTCTTAAGAAGGAATTCTTTGGCAATTTGCTATGTGAGGAGACTTCCAGGCTCAAGTGTTAATTGTAATCCCTTTGTTTTTAAAATAGTTGATCATAGAATAAATAAATCTTACTTTCTCTTTTTTTTAAAAAAACGCCTCAATATACTAAAATATTCACTCTATATATAAACAAATGTAAGCTTTAATAGAGTGTCAAAAATGGCTTTGCAAAAATGTCAATGGGCCAGTTGCTATGAATAGTAGTTTATACATAAGCACAGAATGTTGCTGTATTATTAGAACCCCAGTCATTCAAGACCATGACCAATGGCCTCAGAGTTATTCTCATCTCCATAGAAACACACATTTTACCACAGCATCCCTAATTCGTGAAGAATATTGATATATTTGTGCCGATTTAGTCACGTTCTTCCACCTAATCTCCTGAAGTAACTGATTGGGTGTCTTGGAAATTTAAATCTAATTTAAATTAGAAGGAGATGCAAAGTGACCCAGACTTGGATTTAACCAAACCCTTTTGTCTAATGCATCTAACTAACTTATGTAATTGTTCTCCCTAACAACAAAACTGTTTAAAATGTTTCCTAATGATCTGAAAGAACTGTTGTTTATACACACAGCAACTAATTTATTTTAAGACAGTTTCAAAATCATTGAGAGAAACCATATTTCCTAAATAATTCACTTTAAAGAAAATGGCAATTTATTATTTACCAAGAGATTGTTATATTGCAAAGAGAAAAGATTTCAGAACACACGCACAAGTCTCTCCTCAACTGAGACAAATGTGTATCCTTTCTATTTTGTAGATGCAAGCTTCTTTCTGAGTTCCTATAATGCTCCCTAATGTGAAAATTTCTTTAAAAACCGGAAAATAGAACTTCCTCTTTTTTCGACTGGAACCATGGAGGGTGTAGAAGAGAAGAAGAGGGAGGTTTCTGCTGTGACAGAAACCCTTAAGAAAAAGCGAAGGAATTTCACAGAGCTGAAGATCAAGCGCCTGAGAAAGAAGTTTGCCCAAAAGATGCTTCGAAAGGCAAGGAGGAAGCTTATCTATGAAAAAGGGAAGCACTATTACAAGGAATATAGGCAGATTTACAGAACTGAAATTCGAATGGCGAGGATGGCAAGAAAAGCCGGCAACTTCTATGTACCTGCAGAACCCAAATTGGCCTTTGTCATCAAGATCAGAGGTACCAATGATGTGAGCCCAAAGGTCCAAAAGGTGTTGCAGATTCTTCGCCTTCGTCAAATCTTCAGTGGAACCTGTGTGAAGATCAACAAGGCTTCAATTAACATGCTGAGGATTGTAGAGCCATTGATTGCATGGGGGAACCCAAATCTAAAGTCAGTAAATGAACTAATCTACACGGCTGGTTAGGGCAAAATCAATAAGAAGAAAATTGCTTTGACAGATCATGCTTTGATTGCTTGATCTTTGGTAAATATGGCATCATCTGCTGGAGGATCTGATTCATGAGATCTATACTGTTGGAAAATGCTTCAAAGAAGCAAATAACTTCCTGTGGCCCTTCAAATTATCTTCTCCTTGAGGCAGAATAAACAAAACAGCCATCCATTTTGCAGAAGGAGGAGATGCTGGCAAGAGGGAGGACCAGATCAACAGGCTTATTAGAAGAATGAACTAAGGTGTCTACCGTGATTATTTTTCTAAGCTGGTTGTACCTGCTTTCAAACTGAAAAACAATAACAAAAAAAAACTGAAAATAACTACACCTGGAGAAGTTTCCCTAACCCAAGAATGAACCAAGGACTTCTCTGAATTGTGGGCTTGGATTCTTGGCTAGTCATGTCCTTTCATCCATGCTATAAGCATGGTCCCAGCTACCTAGATACAGAGGATAGTCTATCCCAGTTTTTAAAAGGGCAACTCCTTACTTACTTTACCCCAGATTTGCAGACTCATTAATTTATTACACAATCAAAAATGTAAGCTACATTTCTGCCGGATATCTTTCTGGCACACTGGGCCTTCTTAGGCCTATGGGTCATTAGATCGACTTGCAGACTTTGGACATGATGAATCCTCAGATTACCAAAGTTGTACTCATTTTTTATGTATCAGTTTTTGTAAAAGTCTAAGTTACATATGACTATAGTTTAAGGTTAAATATTCCATTAATGTTGTTAAATAAAATAGCAATTTTCATGACCACTTCTTCTTGTCGAATTTTCTCTCTACAAGCAGCCACATTCAATTCTATTAAAGCCGATATTTTAAGAAATTTCTTTGATGTTATTAAGTAACATGTTTGCTAATTCTTGATCAGTCAGTTTTTGTTTTGTGAAAAGAATACCCATTATGGCAGATGAAGATGAAGCTTCATTTCTTCCCTTATCCCTCTACATTTCCTCTTTCTCATCCCCTATCCTCCTGTAGAGTTATACCATAATTTCAACTGATTGATATTCAATATTTACAATAGTAACACTATTCTCAAATGAGATATGCAGCAAACCGATTGCTTTCATTTACCGTACAACTCTCTGTCCTGCAGTTAATCGTTGTATAATTGTTTAATTTTCTATTAAATTAGCACTAATTTAACCCCAAACTTTCTCCCAATCCTGTATCTTCCCTCAGGAAATAGAGATACATAAAGCGATATCTCATTTTCGTCTTCTTGAAGAAACAGCTCCTGGAGCCCTTTGAAGAGTGCTCACATGAACCTGTTGCTTGCTATGCCTTTATCCCTCCTGGACATTCCTTTCTTCTCTCCTCTATCAGAAATAACATAGGAAAGTATTGATTTTCCTATTCTTTTTCATCCCATACCTTTCTCATTCTTAGGTTACTTATTTTAATAGAGAATATTAGCCAATATTTCCCTAAGATTGGATGCATTCAGGATAAATTTTTTGAGAACCTACAAACCTAAGAATATCTTTATATTTTTGCATACTTGGTTGATAATTGTCTTGCTCATAGAATTATAGATGGAAAATGAGTTTTCCTTCAGAATTTTGTGTTCTAGCTTCTAGGATCATAGAGAACCCACATGATTCATGATTCTTTCTTTGTGGTTTTTATTTCCTCTAGAATAGCACTGTTCAATTGAAATACAAGGTAACCTACAAATGTTAACCACATGCAATTTTATTTAGTAGCACGTTTTAAAATATTAAAAAGAAACAGGTGAAATTAATTTTAGTATTTTATTTAACCAAATATATCTGGATGTTATCATTAAGAAGTGATCAATATGAATCATTGTAAGAAAGTATTTTACGAGCTTTTAAAATCTAGGTCTTCAAAATATAATGTGTATTTAACGTGTATATAATGTGTATTTCACACTTAGAGCATGTTTGTTTGGACTAGCTGCATATCAAAAGCTCCATTGTCACATGTGGTTTGCGGCAACTTTATTGGACAGTGATACTCAAGAAAGATATAGGTATTTTCTTTACTGCTAGTCTTCTAATAATTTCCCTTGATGAGGGCTGAATTTTGCCTATTTTTCTAGGCATTCAGTGAGACCATCTGCCTGACAACTCATTAGTATCAGTTCTAGGAAAATTCTTTAAATTATTGCCTTGATAACTCTCATCTTTCTCCATTTCTATTTACTGTTTCTGAAACTTGCTACTCAACAGATAAGACACCAACTGTGCTTGCTGATCCTCTAATTTATTTCTCCCATTTTTCGATTTATTTTTCTTAGTTCTGCTTTCCAAATTTTTTATTTTCTAATACTTCCAGTAGAATTTTAGTTATATTTTTAACTTCAAACAGGTATTTGTGTCCTGCATGTCCATGTTTAACTGCACCTGTTCTTGTTTCATGATTACAATATCTCCTTGTAGCTGAGCATATTTGTGACGATATTTTAAAAATCTTTTCCTCCTTATAGTTTCTGTTTCCTCCAAACTTCTTTTTTTCTCCTCTTCATTTAATTAGTCTCTGATTTTTTATGTAAGAGGCTTTCCTCAGCTATCTGGCAACTCTGAGTTTTCTGTTCTTATTTGTAAGTGGGAAACTAATGAGTTGATTCACTGAGTATATGAGTTAAGCCTCTCAAGGATTCATTTTATCATAAGGTGAACTGACTGTGCCATTTCATTGAAAAACCAGTGATGTTAATATTTTTAGAGCTTTGCTCTTCCACTGATCAGACTTTCCAGAGAAAGTTCTTCCATTCTCCTGTTCTAAGGATAGCAGACTGGTTATTTGATGCTAGGAGCCTAGTAAGAGACGAGGAAAAGAAAGCATCAGCATCATATATGCCTGTGTACACTTAATCGAACTGCTGCCAGTACAGAATCTCCATTTTCAACCGTAACTGAAGGACCCTTTTTCAAAAACCCTCTATGTTACCCACTGAAGAAAATAAACCTCTAGTATTCTGCCAGGGATAGGGGAAGCTGCATCATTTCTTCACTCTTTAGAGGCTCTTTTACTGTGCTGCATTTTGGCATGGTGCCACAAACATATGCAGAGGAATGCTGTATGAAAGAGCTCTATTAAAAGGCCATTGTGAGTTCCACTTTCACTCATGTATTAATATTACACTCTTTAGGAAATTTTCAGGCACGCTCTTGTGTTAAGAGTTTGGAATTTGGAAAACTAATTTGGGCCAGAATAGTTTTCAAAGATTTTTCTTCATGAAAGTACATGTCTCCTGCATCCTTTGTCTAGCCACTGATAGAAACATCTACCCAACTACAACTACTTGGTGTGAAGTCTTTGGATGTAAGTCCAAACTTGTTATCAGGTTCAGCATTCACAAAGCTGCCACCCTCTCCCACCCGTCGCAACACCTACCTACTTTTGAAGTATGCAGTTAGGATATACTGCCACCAGGTGGTAGATTTTGGTATCATTCCCAATGTCTCAACTCTAAATTGCATGTTTTGAAGGAAATTCAAGGTTTATCCAATTAATGTTTCTACTAGCGCTATTTATGAAAACGTTTCAACGAAAAGCCTAAACATTTAAATATGTCCTAGTAAAAAAATTCACATCGATTGTTTTTCTTTGAAAAATAATTTCTAACGGAAACATATTCTTCTCACTAGTCTTTGTTATTAAAAACAACTTAATCTAATCCTGTTCTACTTCCATTATTAGCAGTATTTTATATAACACTTGTTCTAACATTTTTTGAATCTTAAATTTCAAATCGATTGGTTTTAAATATTTACATATTTAAATATTACATATTTTTCCAAGTACTTATGCTCCACAAGCATGAAAGATTATGAAATATATCTCCACTTCCCCTAATATTTAGTTTATGCTATCTACTGAGCTCCTCCAACGTATCAGTGATATCTAAAAGATTTTTCCTATACCTCATTAAAGCAAGAGACCATGCCAGGAGCCAAAATCTAGATGAGCCAAAAGCCATTATTAGAATAAATAATTCTGCTCAATAAAAATGAGCAAACTATTGATACACACTACTTAGCCATTGTACATCCTTTATGCTGTGTGGAAAAAAGAAAAGCCTCGCCCAAATGATCATATACTGTGTGATTCTATTACATAACATTCCTGAACTGACAAAATTATAGAGATGAAAAACAATTAGTAGTCATCAGGGGTTAGGGATGGTGGGGGAAGAGAAGCAGGTGTGACTAAAGGAACAGCAAGAGGGAGATCTTTGTGGTGATGGAATAGTTCTGTATTTTGACTGTGGTGGAGGTTCCATGAATACACACACGTGATGAAATGACACAGAACTACACGTGCACATTGGTATAGTTTGGATAAGTCTCCAAATCTCACACTGAAACGTGATCCCCAGTGTTGGAGGTAGATACTAGTGGGATGTGTTTGCCTCGTGGAGGTAGATTCCTCATGAATGGGTGGCTGCCATCCCCATGGTAATGAGTGAGTTCTCGCTCTATTAACTATCTGATTGTTCATAACAGCCTGAGAAATCCTGTCTAGAGCAATCAGGCAAGAGAAAGAAATAAAAGGCATCCAAGTAAGAAAAGAGGAAGTCAAACTATCTCACTTAACTGACAATAAGTTTTTTTTACCTAGAAAACCCTAAAGACTCTGCCAAAAGGCTCCTGGAACTAATAAATTACTTCAGTAAAGTTTCAGGGCACAAAATCAATGTACAAAAGTCAATAGCATGTCTACACACCAGTAACATTCAAGCTGAGAGCCAAATCAATAATGCAATCCCATTTACCACAGCTAAAGCATAACAATAATAATAACATACCTAGAAATACATATAGCCAAGGAAGTGAAAGATCTCTACAAGGAGAATTACAAAACACTGCTAAAAGAAATCATAGATGACACAAACAAATAGAAAAACATTCCATGCTCATGGATTGGAAGAGTCAATATAATTTAAAATGCTTGGCTATACTGTCCTAAGCAAACTACAGATTCAACACTATTCCTATCAAGCTACCAAGGTCATTTTTCACAGAACTGGAAAAAAAACTATTCTGAAATTCATATGGAACCAAAAGAGCATGAATAGCCAAAGCAAATCTAACCAAAAAGAACAAAGCCAGAGGAATCACATTACCTAACTTCAAACTATCCTCTACGGCTACAATAACCAAAGCAGCATGGAATTGGTACAAAAACAGACATATAGCCCAATGAAACAGTTTAGAGAACCCAGAAATAAAGCCACACACCTACAGTCATCTGATCTTCAACAAAGCTGACAAAAATAAGCAATGGGGAAAGGACTCCCTATCCAATACATCGTGCTGTGAGTGCTGGCTATCCATCTGCAAAAAAATGAAACTGAACCTCTACCTTTTACCATATACAAAAACTGACTCAAAATGGATTCAAGATTTAAATGTAAGACCTCAAACTTTAAGAATACTAAAAGAAAACCCAGGAAACACCATTCTGGATGTCGACCTTGGTAAAGAATTTGATTAAGTCCTCAAAAGCAATAGCAACAAAAACAAAAATTGACAAATAGAACCTAATTAAACTAAAGACCTTTTGCACAGCAAAAGAAACTATCAACAGAGTTAACAGACAACCTACAGAACGGAAAATATTTGCAAATTATGCATCTGACAAAGGTCTAATATCCAGAATCTATAAGGAACTTAAACTGGAACTTAAACTAATCATCAACAACAAAACATTAAAAAGTGGGCAAAAGACATAAACAGATACTTCTCAAAAGAATATATACAAGCAACCAACAAACATATGAAAAAATGTTCCACATTAATGATCATCAGAGAAACATAAAATCACAATGAGACACTAGGTCATACCAGCCAGAACGGCAATTATTAAAAAGTCAAAAAACAGCAGCTGGCAAGGCTGCAGAGAAAAGGGAACTCTTGTACACTGTTGGTTGAATGTGAATTAGTTCAGGCACTGTGGAAAGCAGTTTGGAGATTTCTCAAAGAACATACAACAGAACTACCATTCGGCCCAGCAATATCATCACTGGGTAAATATCCAAAAGAAAATAAATGGTTTTACCAAAAAGACACACGCATTTGTACGTTGTCACAGCACAATTCACAATAATAACAACATAGAATCAACCTAGTGTCTATCAGTGGTGGACTGGATTAAAAAAAAATGTGGTACATATACACCATGAAATATAACACAGCCATAAAAAAGAATAGAATCATGTCCTTTGCAGCAACATGGATGCAGCTGGAGGCCATTATCCTAAACATATTAATAATGCAGAACAGAAAACCAAATACCACACGTTATCACTTTAAAGTGGGAGTTCAATGTTGGGCACTACTCATGGACATAAAGATGGCAACAATAGATACTAGGGACTACTAGTGGAGGGTGAGAGGAAAGGAAGACAAGGGTTGAAAAATCATTTATTGGGTACTCAGTACCTGGGTGATGGGATCCGTCGTACCCCAAACCTTGGCATTACACAATATACCTTGTAAAAAAACCTGCACATGTACTCCTTGAATCTAAAATAAAAGTTGAAATTCTTTTTTAAAAAGAGTCTGTCATCTTTTCTCTCTCGTTCTCTTTACCATGTGACACACCAGGTTCCCTTCACCCTCTGCTATGAGTGTAAACTTTCTGAGGCCCTCACCAGAAGCAGGTACTGGCACCATGTTTCTTGTATAGCCTGCAGAACCATAAGCCAAATAAAACTATTTTCCTTATAAGTATACCCAGCCTCAGGTATTCCTTTATAGTAACACAAAACAGACTGATACGCATTGTACCAACCTCCGTTTCCTATTATAGTTTTGATACTGTACTATAATTATATAAGATGGAACCATTAGGGGAAACTGAATGAAAAATACAAGGACCACTCTAGTATCTTTGTAATGGCCTGTAATAAAACTCCAAGACTCTAGGTGGAAATAAATACTTTTTTCTCACCACATCATATTCTCATTACCATGGTACAATTCATTTATATAATTTGAGAATCTATGACCATAATCTCTATACAGATATTCCTTGTCTTATGATAGGATTACAGCCCAATAAACTCATCTTAAGTGAAAAATATAAGTTGCAAATGCATTTAATACGCCTAACAAAGTGAACATCCTAACTCAGCCTCACCTACCTTACACGTGCTCAGAACACTTACACTAATCTACAATTGGGAAAAAATCACTTAACACAGAGACTATTCTATAATAAAGTTATTATTTAAAAATTTGAATTTCTGGGTACAGTGGCTCATGCCTGTAATCCCAGAACTTTGGGAGGACAAGGCAGGTGAATTACATGAGGTCAGGAGTTCGAGACTAGTCTGGCCAACATGGTGAAACCTCTTCTCTACTAACAATACAAAAATTAGCCAGTTGTGGTATCCCATGCCTGTAGTCCCAGCTACTGGGGAGGCTGAGGCATGAAAATTGCTTGAACCCGCAAGGGGGAGGTTGCGGTGAGCTGAGATCGTGCCACCGCACTCCAGCCTGGGTGACAGAGCGAAACTCCATCTCAAAAAAAAAAAAAAAATTTTTTTTTTGAATCAAAATACAAAGCACAGTTTCTCAAAATGAATGCTATTTTCACACCATCATAAATCAAAAAATCACAGGTCATAATATCATAAATTGGGGACTATCTTATTCAAATTGCATTTGAAATTTAGTTTGGGTCTAACTTCTAAATTTGTGGCTCTTTTTAGATTTGTTTTCTTCTTGCAGAAATAACATGCTTTTTTTAATGCTATTAAACTTGAATATCTGTACTCAATAATATGGCATCTTACAATTTTGTTTTTTTCCCTTTATTACTTGTCATATGGTTTTATTACTTCTTGAAAGATGGTTTTTCTTAGTTATTATTTTGGATTGCAGAATTAAAATGGTGGCAGCAGTCGTTCAGAATAACAACAACATTTTATGGAGAAGTTTGGAATCTTTATTCCATGAAGAAAAGTAATTCTGAAGTTTTAATGAAAAATCTATTAATTATTGCAATTTGTTGTTGTTTGAACCTGCACCACTGGAAAACAATGCATGCTATTCTTCCAAATCACATTTTAATGACTAACAACTTGACATTTACGAAGATTTTATTGTATTCTAAAAGCATTTAATTTTAAACATGAACTCTATCAACCATGTATTTAATTGATAACTAAAGATATTTCCCAATGTAAAAACTATATTCTGTTTATAAATGAATGATTCTAAAACTTAAAACTTATTTTTCATAGTAACCATGTTACTTACAATTGATTCAGATTAATCCATAAAGTCAGATTTAAACCTAGAGGAAATTGAACTACTTGCAGTGCTAGAAATACTAGAAAATAATATAATGTGACATGTCTTTAAAATACATTTTTAAAATGTTTGAACCCCTAAAGTCTGTAAGAAGACATTCTCCCTGATATAATCAGGAAAAGAAATTTTTTAAACCATGTGTTTGCTTGCTTGTTTCACCTCACCTCTGGCATTTGAGAGAGATGCTGGTTTATTTAGAAGCAAATGAGCAGGTTTAAAAAAATCCCAGGGAAATTTCCAAGACTTCTGGGCCCTTTCTAGGTCTTTGAGTAGATGATATTGATTCTTTACTATGATTTTCTTTTTACATATCTAAGCTTCCACGCTTCTTTGTTTTCCATAAAAATGTATTGCCACCAGTACTGTCATGGACCTATCAGCTATGACTAAAGTCTGGTGTCAAAATCTTTCACGAAGATGTATTCAAACAACAAAACAACATGTCCCTCATGTTCTCTCATCTTTGGTTCACTCTCTCCCAAATTTCTTCTGCTCTTACACTTTGTTAAATTCCGGCCTCAGGCTGACCTGTAACTTGAATGGGAGTCAGGGCTTCCACCCGCGTCCTGCCTTTATGCAAGGTCACGCTGCAAGACTGAAAGGTTGACTTGAACGGTTTCAGTTTGATCTCTCTATGCCAATTATGAAATTACAGGCTCTCAACTTGAAATGCACCCTTCAATATATGCTCTGTGATAGATGATGGAATCCCTTTAAGCTTCTCCCCTTTAAAGAGAGTACGGCATTAAAAGGGTGGAGAGGGAGACTGCAGCAAAAAGGGGCTGTCCTGAAGTCCCTGACTGCAGTGTGTGAATGGATAGTACAGGTTCAAGAATATCTGTGAGCTCTGTACGAGGCACAGGCCCACAGCAGTGCCTCCGCGACCTTGCAGCTCAGGCTGGCATAAGCTTTCCATCGAAACCTGTGTCCCAGAAGCCTCAGGCCTGAATTCCCTCTTCACCTCACCTGTCCTGCCTGTGCCCCCAGGGGTTTCCTATTGAGCCTCTGCTTTCTCTTCAGCCCACACTGCTCTGATCGCCTGCTCTCCGCCTGCCCTGATGAGGTGGCTTTCTGCTAGCCCAGCTGCTGCAGACCAGCTCCAGGTTGGACAAACCTGGAAACTTTTCTGCGGTCCTAGGATACAGAAGGAGACAAAAAAAAAAACAGGAAAAAAATAAAGAGGCCTGTAAACCTGAAGAAGTTAATCCTAAAAGTGTTAATGCTCAGATATGCATGCAAATTCATTATTCCATTCCTTTTGCTCAAAAACAAATTGCTCCACCTAGGAATAGAAGACTAAAAGAGGGAGAGTCGCATGGGCTGAGATGAGAGGAAGAACTCGGCTACCCAGAAGACGTTAAAATAACTCCTCCAGCAGCTGGTGCAAAGGTGGGGGAGTCCTCTGTTTAAGACAGAAAATGGAAAGGCCTCCACCCAGCACTGATGACTCCCTGGACTTTTGGGGATGTCCTCGAATGAACTCAAACATATATTTATTTGTAAATTTTGTTTTAATGTTCAGACTGCTTGTATATTTTGGAGGAAGGAAGCTGTTTGGTCAAATCTGTTGGCCTCATTTAGCATTATTTATGCTGTATAATGTTGATTATATATTCTAACCTCAGGGGAAGCCCAAGATGTTCTTTTTGTTGTACCTCATTTTAGTACCAGAGAAGAAAAAAGATCTCTTATGCATCTCAGAGACAATACAAAATCCTAATCAGACAACTAACTGGTCAATGATTTTAAAATAAAAGTAATTCCAGCTCTATAAAAAAATTCCTAAATTGCAAATTATCTTAAAACAAGAAAAAAAAGAATGATCTGCTTTAGGAAATCCTCAGTTCCCATTGCTAAAGGTGTTCAAGCAGAGAAGATAGATAGTCCGGAGAATTATAGGAAGGATACAAACCACACAGGTCTTATCAGCCCACAGGTTCCATGATTCTGAAAGTTAGGGGAATTTAAAATAATCAAAACAAAGTTAATTGAGTTCTATTTTAGTCTATAATTCCAACTTCATGTTTCTGTGGCACAGACATGGGCTCATTTCTCTTTCTGATAAGGGTAGGCCTAATTGCTCCAAAGTTGCACACAGAGTGTATATTCAGAAATTATTAGGTGATTTGAGAAAGCAGCACAACAAAACTATAAACCATCAGGGAATAATGGCCCCTACATTGTGCCATTGACTTCTGAACCCGTGTCATTAATATATTTTTCAGAGTTCATTGATAACTCACCCACGAAACTGTTTACAAAGTATAGCAACTGCACACCCTTAGAACTTCCAATTGCTGTGAGAGAAGATGTGGTCACAGATTCAGAAGTAACTATTTAATCCACTTCCTTTTGTATCACTTATCCCTCTGTTGCTATGGGACTGAAGCTTCCTGTTCTCCCAGTTCTTAGGCTGACATTTTATCTTTTGGTCTGTTCAAGTGTAGCAAGTTTGTATTCAATTCTGCATGAAATTTAAAACATGTCACCACTCTCCTAGAGACATCTTCTACTGCTTTTATAAATGTGTCCATCTACTGTCCTGAATAGGGGAGTACTAGTTCATCTGAATAGATGGTATTGATTCACTAAACCCTAAAGATTTTTGACCTTTTTAAAAACAGATTCCCACTGCACAAGGTATTTTACAAAGTGACAAGGACTTCTGTGCATTGAGATGAAATCAGTACCATTTAAATTGAGCATATTTCCTAGGGAGATTGTGGACTACATCATATTCAAACAGTGTATCATGTTAAATCAGAGACATTTTGAATAATTTCAGTTGTGTTTTTTCTGAAAGGAAGTGTAAAAAATGTTATGCCATAAATTGAATCTAAAATCAGCAAAGGGATTAGTAACTTAAGCTGATATTGATATAGTTTAGCTGTGAAGCTGAATAACACTCTTGAGTATGAAGGAAGAATATGCTTAAGCTAGAAAGTAATTAGACAATGAATTATCCAAATTGCTAGGTAGAAATAAGACCTAAAAGTACATGTGATTTAAAGTCAAGAGACTTCAGTTCTATTTCTACTTCTGCCACCTGGTGAAATTTACATTCCCTCCAAATTTTTTCAAAAATAAAATGAGTGGTTTGAATTAGAAAAATCTCTGAAGTCTTCTCTGGATTCCACAATCTATGATTAAGCAGGTCAACATTGCAATAAGTAATAATCTGTGGTACAAATAGATCAAGCAAAGGTTCTATATGTAGTCATTGAAGAAATATTTATTAAGCAAGTATTATATAAAAAAACATTGTAATAGATATTTGAAAAGCAAAGTCTATAGAAGAAAATTTCAGTTTGGCATATATGTACAACATCCCTATAGAGGTATCCTGAAGACCCGTGAAGATGCAGGTACAGAGTTTAGGAGGAAAGTTGGAGCTGGATCTATGGATTTTTGAGGGGCCAGCATGCACTTCTCTTTAGCCTCCTTTCTTTTGCAATCCAAACACTTTAAAATGTGTGAACAGCCACTGCTAGAGGTGAGCATCAAAGGTCACATTTAGTGTAGTAACTCATAAACCTATGGTCTCATCTTAGAGCCACTGAGTCTGGATAGCATACACTGTTGCCACTGACTCTTAATTTTCTAACACCAATGACCTTTATTCTACTCTGTCCTGTATTCTCCATGGCTATCAGTCTTATGTCTCTCATTTAAAATGTCTTGCAGTTATTAAAACGATTTCTCAAGAGTATATGCATTTCAAAAAGGAATAATTGTTTTAGTAACCTGAAGGGATTAACTGACAACGGTGGATTGTCAAGCATCAGTGATAAGTCCTTGGAGAGATGTTTCTGTCGGGGGGTATTACCAAGTCTTAAAATTATATCACCCTGGTGAACATCGACTGTGTCAATGAAAACCATCCTTGATTTGGCATTTGCAAGCTGTAGAAAGTAATTCTGTTCTTGAGACTAACCTGTGCTCTCCTACTTACTTCTACATTTCTTAATACTTTTAATTGACAAATCATAGTCATATACATTTATGGGGTACAATGTAATGTTTTAATATACATATACAATGTGGAATAAATAAATCAAGCTAATTAACATATCCAGCACCTCACTTATAAGTTTCTGTGGTGAGAAATTTGAAATTTACTCTTATTTTAAAATGTATACTACATTACTATGGACTATAGTCACCCTGCTCTGCAATGGATCTCAAAACTTATTCCTCCTCTTTGCAACTTTCAACACTTTGATCAACAACTTTCCATTCCTTCTCTTCCCTGCCCCACCCTAGCCTCTGGTAACCATAATTCTACTCTCAACTTCTATGAGTCGAAGTTGCAGTATTTGTCTGAAATAACAAAGTTTCCTTCTTTTTTAAGGCTGAATTATATATACATATTTGTATATATATTTACACACATATACGTATGTATTATTCCACATTTTCTTGTTCATTCATCTGTTGATGGACACTTACGGTGATTTCATATCTTGGCTATTGGGAATAATTTGCCGCCATGAATGTGGGAGTACAGATATCCCCTCAACATATTGATTGCAGTTTCTTTGGATGTATATCCAGAAGTGGGACCGCTAGATCATACAGTAGTTCTGTTTTTAGTTTTTTTAAGGAAACTCCATACCATTTTCCATAATGGCTGTATTATTTACATTTTCACCAACAGTGTACAAGAGAGGGTTTCCTTTTCTTCACATCCTTGCTAGGATTTATCTTTCATCTTTTCGACAGTAGCTATTCTAACAGGTAATATTTCATTGTGGTTTTGACTGACATTTACCTAAAGATGAATGATGCTGAGCATTTTTTCATGAAGCTTTTGGACACTCATATGCATTATTTTGAGAAATATTTATGGGTTCCTTTCCATTTTATTCAGATTTTTTTTGCTGTTGAATTGAGCTCCTTAAAAACTTTAAATATTAATATCTTATCAGATGTGTAATTTGCAAATATTTTCTCCCATTCTGTAGATTGTTTTTTTCATTCTGTTAATTGTTTCCTGAGCTGTGCAGAATCTTTTTAGTTTGACATTGTCTCACTTGTCTATTTTTGTTTTTGTTGCCTACATTTTCTGGGTCATATTCAAAAAATCATTGCCAGACAAGACCAATATTGTGGAGCTTTCATACTTTATGTTTTCTTCCAGTAGTCCTATAGTTTCAGTTCTTATATTTAAGTCTATAATCAATTTTGCATTAATTTTTGTACATGGTGTGAGATAAGGATCTAATTTTGTTCTTCTGCATGTAGATAACCAGTTTTCACCGTACCATTTATTGAAGACTATCCTTTCCCCATTATGGGTTCTTGACACCATTGTCAAAAATGAATTGATCATAAAAGTGCAAGTTTGTTTCTGGCTTTATATTCTGTTCCATTGATCTAGGTGTCTGTCTTTATGTCAATACCATGCTGTTTTGATAACTACAGCTTGCAGTATATTTTGAAGTCAGGTAGTATGATGCCTCAAGTTTTGTTCTTTGGGATCAAAATTATTTTGGCTCTTCAGGGTCTTTTGTGGTCCCATACAAATTTTAGAATTTTTTCCTATTTCTGTTAAAAAATGACATTGGAATTTTGATGAGATTTCATTGAATCTGTAGGTTTCTCTATCATAGACATTTTAACAATATTTATACTTACAATCCATGAACATGGAATATCTTTCCATTTATTTGTGTTTTCTTCAATTTCTTTCATCAGCGTTTTATAGTTTTTAATATACAGGTCTTTCACCTCCTTGGTTAAATTTATGCTTAAGTTTTTTTCTTTTTTGCTACTGCAAATGGGATTTTTTCTTAATTTTTTTGGATAGTTTATTACCAGTGTATAGAAACACTACCGATTTTTGTATGTTGATTTTGTATCTGCAACTTTACTGAATTCACTTATCAGTTCTAATATTTTTTTAATGGAGTCTTTGGAATTTTTTATATATAAGATCATATTGTTAACAAATAGAGAAAATGTCCCTTATTTCTTACTTCTACTTTTAATACCAATGTACGCAGCCAAATCACATGTTTTCACTAAATTGCTCAAGAATTTCTAATCTTCCCCTTTCTTGAGGTTTTATGTATACATATAATTTTAAAATTATCATACTTAATGATACCACAACCAGATTTTTGTGATTAATATACTCTTCATATTCAAATCAATGTCATATATCATATGATAGACTATATTTCCCTAGCTCTCTTATTAATGAGTCTCTCTCCCACTCGCTCTCTAAGCAGTCAGTTAAATATTATTGACAAAGTTTATCAGATAAATGAAAGTAAGGAATTAACTGATTCATTTATTAATTAAACATATATAAGTTGATGTCTTAATAGGTAGCAGGTAGAATTTAACTTTTTTTTTTTTTTTTTTTTTTTTTTTTTTTTTTTTTTTTGAGACGGAGTCTTGCTCTGTCGCCCAGGCTGGAGTGCAGTGGCGCGATCTCGGCTCACTGCAAGCTCCGCCTCCTGGGTTCACGCCATTCTCCCGCCTCAGCCTCTCTGAGTAGCTGGGACTACAGGCGCCCGCCACCACGCCCGGCTAATTTTTTGTATTTTTAGTAGAGACGGGGTTTCACCATGGTCTCGATCTCCTGACCTCGTGATCCGCCCGCCTCGGCCTCCCAAAGTGCTGGGATTACAAGCATGAGCCGAGTTTAACTTTTTAAGAGTATAAAAGTGAATACACCAAGAACACAGTGCTAAAGCTTTCAAGTGGAGGAGAAAAAGTAAACAAATAATTCCATTAATGTTTATAATATAAAAATTATAATGAAAAGTTAAAATGCCCAAGAACTGTAAATAGGAGAAAAGAGAAATAATCATATGTCCACTTTATCATGGAATTCTATGCCATAAATAAAATTGATATATATTTATTAGCTTGGACTTTTTCCATGATACATATTTTGGAAATGAATCACATTATTAAGGAGGTATTTTTAAATAGTCAAACGGATTAAAAAATACATTGCATTCATTCAAAAATATATAAATGGATACAGCTAACACAGGTTTTAATAATAATGTTTTGGATTATGGAATAAGTTTTTTCTTCTCCATAATTGGAACTTTTTGCTACTCCACATGTCTACTTGACTATTAAAACTAAGATACGAGAATGATGTGAGGAAAGGGAAGGACATTTTGGGTAGGAAAGAAAAGGGAAGGACATTTGTGCTAGATGCATTAAATCATAGCACAAAGTTTTAGTTAGAATCTTTTCATTTCAGAGAAAGACAATAGTTTAGAACCCCAGAATTTATGGAAAGAAAAGATTTTTCTGGGTTTTTACATGCAAATAATGTATTTTAAAATATTTCTGGGTTTTTATATACGAAGAATCATAGCTGAGGGAATTAACCATAGACCAAATAATAGCTAAGTAAAGAATCCATGATATAATGTAAGTTTTATTCCACAGGATGAAAAAAATAAGGCCTTTCCAATCCCTGAATGTGAGGCATGGAAAATGACTTAAGAGCCAAGAGAGAACAGAATGATAGATTAAGAGGTCAGAACAATCAGGAAAGAAGGGCTTTGCTTTTCCCATGTCAGGATAAAACTTCTAAAAAGAGACAAAGCATAAGGTACAAACAGCTAACTAAGGAGACACTGAGATTATGCTATTTCTCTACATAGGAGGATACAAGATCATCCACTATGAAGGATATTTGGGAAACTTTTGAAGAGAGTATTAACGTTTAAAATAGTTTACTTGTAAATTCGGAGGAGATGACCAGAAACTGATACAAACTTTTTCACTGAAAGTCCAGCTAAGATTGGAGGCTATA
Organism: Symphalangus syndactylus; assembly: GCF_028878055.3. NCBI lineage: Eukaryota > Metazoa > Chordata > Mammalia > Primates > Hylobatidae > Symphalangus > Symphalangus syndactylus. The sequence continues at coordinate 134,816,457 of NC_072428.2, read as the reverse complement.
AATTTTGACTGGCATGGATCTGTAACAGGTTAAGTAATAGGGGAGGTGATATACCTGTAAGAATAGGAATTAAAAACATTTACAGTACTAGTTACAGTGTGATGGAAACTGTGGAATCCAATAGACTATGGCACCTATAAATAGAAAAGACCATAAAACAAGGAGGTGGATAGAATCACTGTGCCTGCTTCAAGGGACTGGTGTTCTTTTTTGCTCTGTCGCCCAGGCTGGAGTGCAGTGGCACAATCTCAGCTCACTGCAAGCTCCGCCTCCCGGGTTCACGCCATTCTCCTGCCTCAGCCTCTCCGAGTAGCTGGGACTACAGGCGCCCGCCACCACGCCCAGCTAATTTTTTTGTATTTTTTTTTAGTAGAGACGGGGTTTCACCGTGGTCTCGATCTCCTGACCTTGTGATCTGCCCGCCTCGGCCTCCCAAAGTGCTGGGATTACAAGCGTGAGCCACCGCGCCCGGCCGGGAGTGGTGTTCTTATTTAAGATCAAAGATTAGGCTGAGTAGAAGTAAAGAAATTAGAGAACTGGAAGGATAATTAGTAATTAATAATAGCCAGAGAGGAGCTTATCTAAGATTTTATTTTTATGATTTTGCATGATATAGCAGTAAATTGAGCTCTGTTGACTCAATTGTTTTCTTTCACAATATAATCTGAAGATGGCCCGCACCACACAAATCAGCAAGCTTTCTCTGTAAAGGGCTATATAGCAAATACTAACATTTTAGGCATTGCAAGCCATACAGTACATGGCAAACATGAAAATACAAAAAAAAAGCCACAGACAAATCTTAAACAAATAGGCATGGTTGTTTTCCAGTGAAATTTCACTTGCAAAAGCAGGTGGTGGGCCACATTTGGTCTATGGCCTGAAATTTGTTGACCCCTTCTCTGGACATTCCACAGAACGATGTGATAACATCGTATCAACAGGTACTAATGAGCAAGAGATTATGATCACCCTGGATGTCCTGGTAAGACACATGCTCTACCAGAAGGTGGGAAGTAAAGCCTATTAGGTTTCTTTGAAGGGCCATCCCAGGTCCTGAGCAAAAAGGGAATTGGCAGAGGCCTCTATATCATCCACATCACAGTTCAACTTCTTGCCCTGCCCAGCCCTGATTCCTTCACTGTATTACAGCTCTTCTCAAGACCAGTTCCCAATAAGCCTCTCACACACAAACCTCTAGCTCAGAGTCTGGAGAATGCTTATTATAGAAATTTTGAAAAATCCAAGGAAGATTCTATAAGGTAATCAAAGGCACCTGTAATTCTATTACTTACACATAATCATTAATATTTTCCTAATTTATTTCAGTACAATGAGAATTCTTAATTAAAAATATTGAAGAATAAGTAGATCAAGACTAACTCAACCAATCTTCATTGCAATTAAAATGTTCAGTGACTTCTGATAGTTGCCAAATAAAATTTTCAAATATCCAAACAGCCCCTCTTAAAACTGCATAAGAAAATCTCATTTTATATGTAAATCATTTTATATATTTTAATCTGGCCAAATTAGAAAATGCATTTTAATGACTCATATAAAGATTTCTTTGAAGATGCTGACTTGAAGAATATTGCATGAAATAAATACAAGTTAAGAAATTGGCACTATGAGTGAAAAGTAATAATTCAAGAGTCATAATCAAAGAAAAGACCTGTATTTGATTAAAATGAAGAAGCAAGTTTCTGTAAAACTGTAGGAGCAGACATTCAAATATCTAGAAACAAAAGAAGATAGATATTAATTGTATTATGAAAAAATATATACTGTTACAAAAATGTGTTATAGATCTCATTTTAGTGATTTCTAGTTTGGTTTGCTAAGAATATTTCACAAGAATGAGTTTTGTTTCTTGAATTTATATCAATTCATAGTTCTGCATACTCCCGCTAGCTACCATTATTTTGTGCATTACACAGATGAATTTTGCATATATGAATTTCACTCTTTAGAAACTATCATCTCAATATGTTGTGTTTTCTTATAGTCCATGAAGCCCTAAGGACTACTTAATGGTCAATGATGATTTTTTTTTTTTATTATTATACTTTAGGTTTTAGGGTACATGTGCACAATGTGCAGGTTTGTTGCATATGTATCCATGTGCCATGTTGATTTCCTGCACCCATTTACTCGTCATTTAGCATTAGGTATATCTCCTAATGCTCTCCCTCCACCCTCCCCCAACCCCACAACAGTCCCCAGAGTGTGATGTTCCCCTTCCTGTGTCCATGAGTTCTCATTGTTCAATTCCCACCTATGAGTGAGAACATGCGGTGTTTGGTTTTTGTCCTTGCGATGGTTTACTGAGAATGATGTTTTCCAGTTTCATCCATGTCCCTACAAAGGACATGAACTCATCATTTTTCATGGCTGCATAGTATTCCATGGTGTATATGTGCCACATTTTCTTAATCCAGTCTATGGTTGTTGGACATTTGGGTTGGTTCCAAGTCTTTGCTATTGTGAATAGTGCCGCAATAAACATACGTGTGCATGTGTCTTTATAGCAGCATGATTTACAGTCCTTTGGGTATATACCCAGTAATGGGATGGCTGGGTCAAATGGTATTCAATGATGATTTTTTAAAATGTCATGTGTAAGTATATATTTAATCTAATATTTGATTTTGTAAACTAAATGATTTACATTTGAAAAGAGTGAATTTTCGTACTTTGGCTAACATTGAATAAAGAAGGTCATTCCAGGCCCTCAGGAACATCACAGAAGTTTCACTCACAGCTTTTCTTCATGGAGATCAAAGTACTTAAGTGTTGATAGATTACTAAAGATATTTTATGAAAATAGGTAAAATACAACTCAATATAAAATTGAGACTTTTGGGCAACTGAGTAGATTTTTAGTCCTCCTCGGATCATGAAAAGTTTTATGAGTGACTTAGGTGCAGGAACAGCTCTCTCTGGTAAAAATAACTGACACACTTTGGCATTAAACCTCATAAAAGGAAATGAAAAACTGTTTTATAATGTCCTCATTGAAGTTTATGAGAATTGGCCCTATTGCTCATCTATACTGCTTTATCTCTGTAGTTAGTTTGAAAGCCTTGACCTGACATTAAGAATGTCTAGGCAATTTTGTGACAACAGACCCAGGCTCTGCTCTGCTGACAATCTTGGCATATCAGACAATCTTATCAACGTTGCGCCATGTGTTATTGGTTTTGATAATTTTAAAGTTTTACTTTATACTTCTCAGAAAATATCTAACAAATTTAAATATCATTTCTTTAAATCTCCCGCATTCTTGATAACCTTTTAAACTGTAAGCCTTAAGGAAGACTTAAGGACTTAACAATATTAGTTAGATCAAGTACGGTTGCATGTAGTGAGAACCTCAAGGTAAGAACAGCCTAAATAATACAGATTCCCTTAAAAGACATCCAGAGAGATGAATCTCAGAACTGTTATGATTCCCCACTGTAATAAAGAGTCTAGGGTCCTTGAACCTTTCTGTTATATCATTTTAGCAGGTGGTTTTTATTTGTAAGATTACCTCATAGCATATGATCTTTATTGAAATCCCAGCAATTGTATAAACATTTCTGTTACCTGGAAAGAGAAGGAAGAGAAAACAAAAGAAATGCTCCCCTCAGATGAGCCAATTCTCTTTAGGTAATGCTAAAGAAACACCACATGTTCTCCCTCATAGGTGGGAACTGAACAATGAGAACACATGGACACAGGAAGGGGAACATCACACACTGGGGCCTGTTGTGGGGTGGGGGGAAGGGGGAGGGATAGCATTAGGAGATAAACCTAACGTAAATGACGAGTTAATGGGTGCAGCACATCAACTTGGCACATGTATACATAGGTAACAAACCCGCACGTTGTGCACATGTACCCTAGAACTTAAAGTATAATAAAATAAATATATATAAATAAAAAAATATATCCATCAAAAAAAAAAAGAAGTCCCTCTTAACAATTCTGCATAGTTACGAGGCAACCATGCTGCAAGTAGAGTTAAACAATGTGGTCATTTAGACGGGCACATTATCATCCAGCATAAAATTGGGATTATTTTATAGTGGAAAAGGGGGTGACACATATTGGGGAACAAATACAGTCTCTGCCTCTGGTAGTTATCAATAAAGAACTGTTAATGATCTCATCCCAGTGGGACTCCCGGCCCAGCTATTCCAACTTAGTCTCTCTCTTTCATGTAATACTTGACCATTAAAACTTATGCCTTGGAGACAGGAGCCAAGGGACCACTTGTGATCACTTTCTGTGAACCTTTCTTCAAGAAACTGCTGAAAATACAACTAGGAAGACAATACACATATGTCCCAATAATAATTGTCATTATTTACTGATAGCTTCCTATTGACTCATAAATTGCATATGCTACTTTATGAAATACTTACAATAAAACCCAGACATTACCATCCCAGTTTTACAGATAAAGAAACTAAAATTTAGAAGGATTAAATAACTAAAGTTGTGCTTTAAATTTTTTTTTTATTTGTATAGATTTAGGAGGTACAAATACAGACTCCTTAACATGCATATGTTGCATAGTGGTAGAGCTTGGGCTTTTAGTGTATCCATCACCTGAACAGTGAACATTGTACCCAACAAGTAATTTTTTTATCCCTCCTACTGTCCCGTCTTTTGGAATCTCCAATGTCTATTACTCCACTCTGCATGTCCATGTATACCCCGTGTTTAGCTCCAACATATGAGAACAGCGGGTATTTGAATTTCTGTTTGAGTTATTTCACTTAAGATAATGCCCTCCAGTTCCATCCATGTTGCTGCAGAAGACATGATTTTATTCTTTTTTATGTTCAGGTAATATATAGAGAGATATTACTTTATAACATACACATATATACACCACATTTTCTTTTCTTTTTTTTTTTTTTTTTTTGAGGCGGAGTCTCACTCTGTCACCCAGACTGGAGTGCAGTGGTGTGATCTCGGCTCACTGCAACCTCTGTCTCCCAGATTCAAGCGATTCTCCTGCCTTAGCCTCCCGAGTGGCTGGGATTACAGGCACCCACCACGCCTGGCTAATTTTTGTATTTTTATTAAAAACAGGGTTTCACCATGTTGGCTAGGCTGCTCTCGAACTCCTGACCTCGTGATCCGCCTGCCTGGGCCTCCACCACATTTTCTTTATCTAATCATCTGTTGATAGACAAAGTTTTGCTTTTAACCCCAAGACTACATTGCCATTGCTGGAAACAACTGTTATGTGGCTTGTTTAGGATTGGGAGCCATTCTGAGGCTGAAAGGTATACACGAGTTTGTGAATTAGGAAACATTAAAGTGTACCTGTCAGTTGAGGGATTTCTCCTTGGAATTTGGGCATATGGCGAAGCAACAAAGAGTCACCACTTTCCAGAGCAGTGTTTTCAGCAGCATGCTCTTCATCAGGATGTTAAATGTTACTTGATCCTTTTATGTGCTATCGTGAAATAAGGTTGAGAAAGGTAGAATTTTCCGTTAGTATTAGATCTTTCTTTCTATTTGGCAAAAGTATTTTTCCTTTCTTAATCCTATCCTGTCTCTTCCTGGGCCCCATCTCCAACTATGTTTAGTTTTCTTTTTATCTTTTAACAATAAGATCATATGATACTCATTTCTCTGTTACTTACTTCTTCCATCCTTAAACAGGTTATGGGCACCACTTCAAGTCAATAAATATAGATCAAACTCATTTTATGATAGCCACATAATATCCCATTGAATTACCAATGACATTCAAAATGCTTAATGGTGGTTACGGACTGGACATTGTTTAATTAATCTTCTACTCTAAAAAAGAAAAAACTGATTTATTTCAGTTGATTCTCAGATCTGCAGAGAATAATGCCTCTGTTTTCTAATTATTCCTACATGAATGAATGTTAATGGTTTTTCCAGGTTTTTTTTTTTTTTTTTACCACAGAAATAATACATTAAATTTTGTAAAGTAAAAATCTGTATATATTAGTGTTTTGATTTATGTAAGAAAGATTCCCAGAAATGGGATTGCTGGATAAAAGGCTATATATATTTTTAGTTACTAATTTTCATTATTACCTGACGATCTCCAGCTTCCAATACACGCGGGCCCTTTGCCTACCTTTTTGACAGCATTGAGCTTTATCGCTTTTTATTTTTTGATAATGTAATGAGCAAAAAGTAGAAGCTCATTTTTTTAATTTACATTTTTCTGCTACAATGGAGGTTTAATATCATCTACTGATTTACTGGCATTTGGGTTTCTTTCTTACCTGAGTTTCCTGTTTATATACTTATACTTTGCCTCTTGTCTGTTGACTGTTCTCTTTTTCTTATCAATGCTTTCGGTAAACTCTATATATTAACCCTTTATATGACAGAAATACTGTAATTATTTCCCTAAGACTATTGCTTTTAGCTTAATTTTGCTTATATATTTTTTCTGGGCTTACATACCTTTTAATCTTTAGGGAGTTTTTAAGGTTTGTGGGTTTGTTTTCTTGCTTATTCTTTAAGACATTTAAAAATGTTTTTCTATGTTTTCTTCCAAACTTTTTATTTTTTAATATTTAAACTATTATCTATGTTACATTTCAATTTCTACATAAGGTGAGGCAGGACAATATACTTGTATTTTTTCAATTGAATAGCCATTTTTGCTAGCACTGCTTATTAAAGAAACCATCTGCTTCAATAAATGAACTGAAATGCAACAGTTGTCACATATCACATTCTGCATATAGTAGATATATTTCTGGTTCTCTTCTACTAATCTGTTTACCTATTCCTTTGCTATTATAATTTTTTTATTCTAGTGACTTTGTATTTAGCTTTAGTATCCAACAAGCCAAGAACCCTATCACTATTTGATTGTTTCATAATTTGGGAAGCCATTTTCTAATATTTATCCATTTTAGTTTTAAATGTGATATTCTATTTTTTTTTTTAAAAGTGAAGTAGCACTTTGTTAAATGTTTATATTTATTTGAAAATATAAAACAAATGTTCTGCATCCAGAAACATGGTATGACTTGAAACTTTATTCAGATCTTTTTCCCTTAATACAATGTATAGATTTCTCTTTGGAGATACTGATCAGTCTTTTAAAATTTATTCCAAGGTATTTTATAGTTTTGTCAGTATTTTATTGCTTTTCATTTTCAATTCAAACAAATTGTTTTCAGTATAGATAAGACGTATGAGTTTTGTAAGGTTATTCTTTATCCAGCTAGCTTATCATCTTCTCTTATTAATCTTAGTAGATTTTTACTAGGGTATATATACATAATAAGTCAAACATAAAACAACCAAAGAAAAAATATTTGTAACAATATGACAGATAAAAGATATATTTCTTTAACATACAGAAAACTCTTACAAACCAATAAGAAAAAACAAAAGTGTAATCAGAAATCCTATAAAGAGCATAAAAATTTAACCACAAAAGGCAAACACAAAGAAAAACAGAAATAGCTTATAAACATTTCAAACAACACTAAAACTCATGACATTAAAGAAATGCAAATTAAAACTAGAATCAGATTAACAAAAATTACCGCTAGATTAGCAAACATTTTAGTTTGATATCATATGCTTTTAAATGGCAATAAGACTGAAGTATTCTCATCAGCACTCTTAATGGTAAATTCAATTTAAATTACATTTATGTTCAATAGGTACTACCTATTTATAGAGAAATTTACCAATATTTATAAAAATGTTAAATTCATGTACCTGCCAATAAGTAAATATACATTATAAATTTCCAAAACAGACTCTTTGGCATAAAGAATTATTAACTAGAAACCTGATGTATGTAAGAACTATCAATAAATCAGCTTAGAGCATAAACATTCCTATAGAGCAGGGGCAAAACACAGATTGAAAACAAAGACAAGAATGAGATTGTGTAATAGAAGAAGAGTAGTATATTCCTTTTTCAGTTCCAAAATGTCTGGGAGGACCTGTAGTGCAGTGCATTATCAGAACAAATACATTTGTACTAGATAGTCACTGAAGCACACAAAGTAACAAGAATGCACAGATATTTCCTTCGCTCCTTACAAATGCACCCTTTATGCCTAAAAAATAGCTACTTCACTCTGAATGCTCTCCTCGCTTTCTTTCATGCCCCTTGAGCTTCCTCTACTGCTCGTCCTTGACCCTAAGGCTCCAGGCTCTATCTTGAAGGAGTTACATAAGAGGCTCTGCTGCTGTTCAATGGAAATTCAATGAATCACTAGATGAGATGGGATAGATACTTAAGAGTAGAGCCATTGTAAAATATAAAACCTTTCTCTCTTGGCTGCCTTTCACAGCATCAGTCAGCTGCACTATTCTATTAAAAAGTTTGCTCACGCCTGTAATCCCAGCACTTTGGGAGGCCGAGGCGAGTGGACCACGAGGTCAGGAGATCGAGACCACGGTGCAACCCCGTCTCTACTAAAAATACAAAAAATTAGCCGGGCATGGTGGCGGGCGCCTGTAGTCCCAGCTACTTGGGAGGCTGAGGCAGGAGAATGGCGTGAACCCGGGAGGCGGAGCTTGCAGTGAGCCGAGATCCCGCCACTGCACTCCAGCCTGGGTGACAGATCGAGACTCTGTCTCAAAAAAAAAAAAAAAAAAAAAATTGCATACTTATTCCAAAGGTGTACTCCTTGCATAAGGAAGGAATGAATACAGGGTCTGAAAGGAGAAGCGAAATTAAAGCTTATCTTGCCACATCATACTCTGTGGAACGGAGTAAAATATATCAGAGACCAGGATCTTACTGTAATTTGGCTGCTTTGATGTATTTCAGCTTCTTCTGCTCTTAAAAAAAAAAAATCACCTGGGCCCTGGAACATTCAGTAAGATTCTTCCTATTAGTAACTGAGCCAGGTGTCAGCCATGGAAAAGCTGGGAATAAAGATAATTCTGGAATGCTATTCTCATGGCTGGTACAGCAATGACTTGGCTGCACTGGGAGCTGGATTACTGCGGGCTGCTGAGGAGGTGCCATGATTCCTTCCCATCTGGGAATAGCACCTCAACAGCTGGTAAAGATGCAAAGTCAGGCCGGGACACAGCAGAGGACCAAGTTCACCAAAGCTGACCTCCAAGGAAAAACTCCAAGTTCCAACAATTAAGATAATAGTGGAGTAAATTGAAAAGCTATTTCATTTTTTAAATGGGTGCTTTTGTACAGATACTGAAGGAGAACAAGATATTTCAAAGCTTGAAGATTAAGTCTGCAGAAACCATGAATGATGGAAAACCTGTGTGGTTTTTTTTTTTTTTTTTCACCTCTGTAGATATAAAAATGCATGTACCCTTCAACTCACTAGAGTCATTTGACCTATTTCTGTATATTGTGCTTGACTGGAACCCAACATTCAGTTTCAGGGCCAGCACTTCCATGTAATTAATGAACCAAGCTTTTTTCTCTGAAAACATTTCTTTCAATGTCCTGTCTACACATGCCAGGAACAAAACAATTCAGGTTAAGGATACCACGGATTATCAGATGGAAGAGTTCAGAGTCACCATGTCACCACATCAAGCCTTATGGTCTTTGCTTTTTTATCAAACTGTCTTTAGAACTCTCTTCCCAACTTACTAGTCTGTTCAACTGATAGACATAGCTAATCATTCAAAATTCAGCTAACAATGAAGTCCTTCCTGTTCCCCAGTCCTCACCCACAATAAACTGACAACAGTATTCTTTTTGCTGCCTTCTGTATCCAGGACATTCTCTTATTATGGTATGTATTATTTGAGACTTTTATTTCAGTGGCAACAACTCTGCCAAATGTTAAGGGGTAATTATAGAAATAGAAAATGAATGTAATCACCCTCAGAAAAAAAGACTGGATATGAAAAAATATGTTGGATTTTCTTTCTCAGTCTCTCATCTTGGGTCCTTATTCATTTCTGTTTGATTTTCTATCTTTGCAAACCAGTTTTATCATTTTCTCCAGCCACATACTGTCATATGACTGCCACATAGCTCTTGTGTTTACTTATATGGTCTAGCAATATGCAAGGATTCGTTAGCATTCGGATCTCAACTCATACTGATAGAGAATGGTTGAACCTGCTAGAATTAGTGGGCCACAGAATGAACCAGTAGTAGCTAACAGAGAAGATTCACAGCATGAGGGCCTTTGGATACAGAAAGTTATCAGAAACATGGGCAGCAACTTAAGCATCCCAAAATTGTTTACTACAATCTGTAATATCATCTTGAACTTATTTACCTAACTAACCCACATAGAAGGGAAATTCCCTGAGAGAAGGTACCATACCAGATCATTACCTTTTCACTATATAATGCTCAAGCTGTGCCACATAAGGGCCCAATATTGTTCATCTCTTTTGAATGAAGTGTTCATCAATGTGCAGATGGACTGTCATTTTATCAAAATTTAAGAAACTTAGGTCCAAATTACAACCTTATTTGGAATATTTGCAGGAGATGAGGCAAAATTATATACAGTAGTGTTCATATGAAAGCATCTTTGTCCATGTTTTAAGCTATTAAATAGTATAGCAAAGTGATTTTTAAAATAGGCTTTGCATTCAAGCAGAATAGAATTTAAATAGGGAATCTGACACTTTATATAATGTGAGCATAGTTGCTTAACTAATAAACCTCAATTTCGTCTATAAAATAAAAATGATAATACTCCATAGATTTATTTTAATATGAAAATTGGTGTATTAGAGTGTTTGACAAGTAGGCAAAAAATTCATACTTGACAAAAGCATCTTTTCTAAATTCCATCATAATTTCATTTATTTTTATCCTTACATAGCTCTAAAAATTAACTTTTCTAACAATGACTATCATTTAGGCGAATTCTTGCTGACATTTAGGGAATTGTGTTAATCTAATCAAGAAACTGTTAAAATCTTAGTGTAAAATGGGTTGCTTCTGTAAAGATTTTCTTGGGACTAATTTTTAGACATGGATGTTTTTAATGATCATACTGCAAAAAAAACCCCTTGAATTTTCTTGCTTTTACTTATTCCCACTTAATAAATCTATCACCAATTATAGTAAACTGCCATTTGTAAATATTTTCCTACTTCTCTCTGTTCATCATTCAAGCCATATCTCCTTTAATTCATGTCATTAAAAAAAAAACCTCTTATTTTTCTAAATGCTACAGAATTGTATTTTTGCCTTTGAAAAATGGAACTGAGAAAGGAATTTACTCTAAATTCCAGAAAAATTAAACAAGAAAATAAGAATTCTAAATTGCTAGAAGATAAATTTAATATTTATCTAATTTTTAAAATAACTTTCTTAGCTTTGAAAAAAATTATTGAAAGAAATAATATAAAAATGTATAACACTTAGACATAAAGACAAAATCATTTATTGAGAAAATTTCTTTCTAGGTAATACATCACACAGCTATTTAGTGCATACTAAATTAAAATATAAGCAAAAACACTTAAATCCCAAAAGTTGATTTGATAAAAAAATCTTAAAGCAATAATTACTGAAAGAAAACATAACATCAGTGAGTCTATGTATAAAAATATATATATTTGAACTTATTTCTCCTGCCTAACTGAAATTTTTTATCCTTTGATCAACATCAGCCAAATCACCCCAGCCCCAAGTAACCAACCACCTTGAACTCTCTAGTTCTATGACATCAGCTTTTTTAGTTCACATGAGTGAGATCATGCAGTATTTGTCTTTCTATTGTACAACATGCAAACTATAGTTAATAACAATATACTGTATTCTAGAAAAATTCTAGGGGAGTTAAGTTTTCTCACCACAAAAATAACTATTAGTGGTAATACATAGGATAATTAGCTGGATTTAGTCATTCCACAATGTATATATATGTTATAGCATTACATTGAACACAGTAAGTACATATAATTTTGTCTGTCAATTTAAGTAAAATAAAATTATAAATATATATTTAAAACAAAACTCATATAACAAAGTTAGGAGTGAAAATGGCATAAAAATTTAGAAAGTAATCTACAACATGTTATTAAAATGGCTATAACTTCTCATCATGTCTTTGTCAACTGGGACTGCTATAACAAAAATGACATAAACTAGGTGGCTTAAACAACAGGAATTTATTTCTCACAGTTCTGGAGACTGGAAAGTCCAAAGTCAAGGTGACAGCCATTGTGGTTTCTGGTGAGGGTTCTCTTCCTGGTTATGTTTTCACACAGCAGAGAGAGAGCAGGGGCGGAGGGGAGGGCAGGTAGGCAAAGTCTCTTGTGTCTCTTAGAAGGTCACTAATTCCATCATGAGGGCTTTATCTTCATGACCACCTCCCAAAGGCCCTATCTCCAAATATCATCACACTAGGAATTAGTGTTTCAACATATAAATTTTGGGGAGAAACAAACATTCAATCAATAGCCATCTAATATTTACATTTATTGATAACCTAAACATACCATCCAAAAGTAAAAACAAGCCACATGCATAGAAACATTTAATGATACTACAATATGTGGATAATATGCAGTAATAGTATTGTATACTATTATATGCAGTAGTGTATAATATAAAGTGCCAGACTAACAATAGATTTTTCCTTAATAAAAATCATAAAACATGAAGCTATTAAAGTTACAAGTATAAAAACTACTTAGCAAAGTGAAAAATGTATATAACTGAAAAAAAAAGATACGACAAGTTATACAGTATGATTATGTCTATATTGAAATTATGTGTGACCACAGATAAGACCTAGATAAAAATATGGGGAATCTAAACATTTGATTAATTAGAAAAGCATAACCATAAGTTAATTTTTTAAATTGACACATGGGTTTACATTCTTGGTTATTTTGTTTTTTTCAAAGTAAAGAAAAGGATGGACTTTAATCTTTATTTACAGGATGCCAAGAGATATGAAATTCCACATAGAAATACGAAACCCATTCAGAGGACAAGCTTTATATAGTATATGCAGGTTGGAACTGTTCAAGTATAGTTTCAGTGTAAAAAATGCTACAATAACAAACCACATTTAAAAGCAGTTCTTGGCAGAGAAACAGCAACACAAACTTATACCAAACATGGTACACAACAACTGTATGCCTCAGCTTACATGATCAAAATGTTAAAGGTCCCAAGAGTCTCATTCTGAACATGGGAGGGATGGCTTTCAGGGGTAGCGTCTGGCACATTTTGATCTTCCTCTTCCTCTACAGAAAAATACTTCCCAATTAAGCTTAATGAAGCCTTATATACAAACTGATTTGCATGGTTCTGTAGAGCTTCAATTTCGTCTAAGCCTCCACATTCTTCAATCATTATACTAAGTTTCTCAGTTTCACCTAGTTTCTCAACAGCCTGAAAGATCTTTGAAATGGCATCCAGAGTAACCAGAATAATCTTGGTATCTTTCAGTTAAGGGGTTCATCAATGGTTCTATTATGCCACAATAACAAGGTATACAATCTGTTCAACTATTCCACCACTTGTAGAGTTGGTCACAGCCAATACGGCTTCCTTTTGTGTCTTAATATTTGCCTTAGAGAGAACACTGACTAATCTATGATTCGCGGCTTGCTGTACCTGGTCCTGAAGGCCAGCTATGGTGGTTGACATAGTTTACGTAGCTTCCTTCTGAATGTTAGTTTTAGGCTGGGAAAGATGGTGAGTGCTCCTGCATCAGTAAAAACCTGAGTCTGTCCATCTGTACCAGTGACAATATTCCCTACGCCTCTTAGTGCAGGAGTCACAGTTGGCAATTCAGAAGCTCCTAGAAGCTTCACGAGTTGGGTCACAACTTCTGTTTTCACCACCATGTCAATCCATTCATTTAGACCATCAGAAAGGTAGGAAATAGCCCAGCATGTATCTACTAATACTTCTGGATTATTGTGATGAAGGAGCCAAACTACAGTAGGAAGAATTTTCTCTACAGCACCTAATGGGGCTGCCGGATTCTTGTTGCAACAAAGGTTTGTAAGTGTCTGGGTAAGATTACGTAAGTAACCACATGCTAAAGATGACATGTCAGGAACTGCAAGAAGAGCCAATAGTGGGTCAACTGCAATGCCTCATTTCTGTACTGTCTTTACCATTGTTCTTGAATGAATCTGTTCAGTTGGGCAGCTGGTGAATTAGCATTCTTGTTGGTGAACATGGTTATGAGACAAAGGAAGAAAGCTGTTCAACGGGCCCAGGCTTCCACGGAGGTGATGCAGGGCTCGCTGGCTGCAGGGCAACTGGGCTCAAAACGTCCACCTCGGCTCAGCCCAAAGACTGTGTGTCTTCGTTATACGTTGTGCAATGATAATTTTTTTTATGAAATAATAGCTAAACTTAAAGGATTCTTGCTTGGTAATTTTCTTGAAGCTTGATAAGACAATATGTGTGGCTAGGGTTGCCAGATTTAACTAATAAAAACACAGGACTCCCAGTTAAATTTGAATTTTGGTTGAAAAACGAGTGCTTTTTCACTATAAATATTTCTCATTCAATATGTGGCACATAATTTTACTGCAAAAGCATTCATTGCTTGTCTGAAATTCAAACTGGGATGGGTGTTGTGCAATTTATCTGACAATCATGCTTGTGCCATTTAGTACCTCATACCTACTCCAAACATTCACCATTCATATTAATGGTGCATAGTTATGCCCCAGTATGCATGGGATGAAGATGGTGGGTAGATTTAACACTCATTGGAAGAAGCAACCTTGGCTTTTACCAAACAAAAATATGTTCAACTTTTTATTGTCATAATATGTATTTTAGGAAATCCTGATTTGATCCATGAGGGCCAGAAATGAAAACATTCTGAAACAAAATTAAGATAAGAACATAGAATGAGGAGATGAAAACTGAGATCATGGTAGATGACAGGAACTAACATTTTCCCAAGTTTTCAAGCCCAGGTCAACTGCGTGAAACTAGTCTACAGCATACATCCTGAGAAAGCCCCAGTAACAGGTCATCGTATTGTACACTTTATATTTTCAAAAGGCCCAACTAAATAAAACATTTGAAGAAGATCCAGAATGGTCCAGGAACTACTGTCACTAAAGGATCTAATGGATTTTTGCCAGATAGTTCACTTTCATCAACGTGTATTCATGGTCATCTACGGATAAAGAATGTTGCCTAAAAGGTAGTGCATAGCTGCTTCCAGATTGTAGGTTTATTAGCTAATAAAATGTTTTGTTGAAATTTTATATCCATTTTCTTCATAATATATTGCAGTTCACAGCATCTTTAGTCACAGGTGTGAATGGCCTAGGCAAATAGGTCAGATGCAGCAAGAATCCTAAAGCTATAGACAGCCTGTGGTATTGAAGACCTAGAAAGAATACTGGAACTTAGTGAATAAACAAAGAGTGAAGGAAGATGAGTGAAGAGAGGTAGACAGGGACTAAAATCCCAGAAAAGTGTTGGGTAGTCAGAGAACTGCAATGGGTAGCCCGTGTGGAAATGCAGAGGAAGGACTAATGTAATGTGGTTTGGGGCAGGTGACTTTGTTTTATTTTTATTAATTAGGAGTGGCTTTAATAGACCCCTCATTCCTATGTGGGTCTATTATGATCCTATGCATGATCCTATACATGATCATTGCCACGTATAGGAGCTACAGATCAACTGTTGTAAAAATGGAGTCAACAGCTTTTTGGCAGATGTCCTTCAACATTCAACTGGCTTGTATGTAATCACCTTGTACAGTATTTTAACACAATCCGTTAAGTAGGCCAACATTTTTGCAAACAATATATTGCTGAACCCAAACTAAGATAATTTAACTACTTATGTACTGCAATAGTCTGTTAATTTAACTGGTATTCCTATTTCTTCTTTTGCTTTCCTGCCATCCAGTTAACACCCAGGACTCAGCATAACATTTAGAGTATAAATCAATCAGATCATATAATGTCCCTGTTTAAACTTTCCAAGGGTACTTCTGGGCTTCTGATCAGGATGTGAACTGGAAAGAACATGGCTCCCATTCTTTTAACAAAAAAAAGGCTAAGCAAACTGCAAGTTCACAGCTTTGAATCTATGAAGGGTAGAAAGAAAGTCATTTCTATTACTAGCCTTAAAACTTATTTAGCTCAGTTCTATGTCCTACATAAAATGTCCAGCTCCCAACAAAAAAATATGAGGCCCATAAAAAGGCAATATGGCACAACACATTGCCAAAGACAAAGCCATCAACAGAACCACACTCAGATATGACATGGATGTTGAAGTTATCTGGCAGGAATTTTAAATAATTATGACTAATTTGTTCGTGGCTGCAAAATGTTCTTTTGAATTCAAGATCAGATGGGAAATCCCAGAGAGTGAAATAGAAGGGTGCGGTGGCTCATGCTTGTAATCCCAGCACTTTGGGAGGCCAAGGCGGGCAGATCATGAGGTCAGGAGTTCGAGACCAGCCTGGCCAACACAGTGAACACCCCCCATCTCTACTAAAAATAGAAAAAGAAAAAATTAGCTGGGCGTGGTGGCAGGCACCTGTAATCCCAGCTACTTGGGAGGCTGAGGCAGGAGAATCACTTGAACCCGGGAGGTGGAGGTTGCAATGAGCCAAGATCGTGCTACTGCACTCCAGCCTGGGACGGAGAGCTAGACCCTGTCTCAAAAAAAAAACAAAAATGGAAATAAGGAAGGAAGGAAGGAAGGGAGGGAGGGAGGGAGGGAGGGAGGGAGGGGTAGTAGAAATGCTGGAAATGAAATAGTAATTGCAGTGAAGATTTTGTACACATGACATAGCTGAGAATAAAATTGGTTACCTGAAGATAAGTCAGTAGAAATCACATTTCTTTAAAAGGATGTTTAAAAACTCTCAAAACTCAACAATAAGAAAGCAACAAACCTGATAAAAATGAGTAAAGAGTTGAGCCTTCACCAAAGGAGATATACAGATGGCAAATAAGCATATAAAAAGATGCTTAATATCATTAATGCAAATTAAAACCACAATTAGATACAACTAGACATTTTTAAAATCTATTTTGTTAGAAACCAGCTTTAATTGTATCATTTTAAACTTGTGACATTTTAAAATTATACAAGTATTTTGACATCTGCCTCCCACGTTTTGTGTCTTAAAATGATGGCAAAATACCCACCAATCACAGGATTGATGGTTTAATGAGTTTAACCCTCACTTCCTATTTGCAGCACCCAATATTCCTTTGAAATATGAAACAGACCTGGCAGTGGCCAACAGTGAATTTCTGCCCCCAACACCAACAGAGTTGAAAAGTTCAAGTTCTCTGAGCATTGTGTTGCAGTGGCACTTGTCCAGAATTGGTACCTTCCCATACTTGGGGGACTTCAAATGTACCAGTGAAAATAGCATTTTCCTCTTCAAGGGAAAGACAGAAAATCACTTCAAAGCTCAGCAGATCTGTCTGTGAGGTCTTTCCTCCTGGCCCATCTCTTCAGGCTTTTTTATTTTTTATTTTTATTTTTTTTGCAGTAGAGCAAGAGAGACCAATAGCTAACCTGAGTTACAAAAAACAAGACAGTGATGGCCATAAAGGGAGTGACCAGGAGCAACTGGAACACTCCTTTACCTCCCACATCAAATGTATGTGCTTCACAGAAACACACACACACATACACACACACACACACATGCATGCACGCACGCAAAACAAATCCACAAAATACAACAGCTAGAATTATAAAATTCTTTCATCCAAGGGTGGTAGATGGCAGGAAGGAAAGGTGGGGGTGCCGAGTAAATGGCACAGGGAAAAAAACAAAGTATTCAGATCAGTCCAGGCACAGGGACTGGCAAATGCTAGAAAATAGCTGCAGAAAAACCTGTGCTCCTTTCAGACTCGCGATGGTGTTAAAAATCCACACACTGGTGTCAGGAAGATTCTGCCTTATGTGCACCAGAGACAAAAATTCTGATTCCTCAGAAAGAAGGGAATACCCAGAAGAACCTTGGCAGGGTGGGTTCTGCCTTCCCTGGCGGGTGGAAGTGAGCACAACCTCCCTCCTATCTCACCCATGCCCTTTGCATGGCAGTAGCCTTCAGTTTGGCAGGAGATGGATGCAGTGAAGGGAACTTCCCTAAAGAGGTTAAGCTGCTCAGGGCAGACTGCAGGTAGACTGTCCTGTAAGAGTCTGGTGCTTGCGAAGATCACCAAGGGCAAGAGGCACAACTGGAAGAGGTACGCTGTGCCAGGGGTCTTTGCTTCATTGGCACTGATAAAGAACAAGGATAGAGGAATAAAGGAACAAGGATAGAGAAGAGGCAGCCACTGATAATATGGCTGCACTGGTAATGAAGACTGCATTGCCATGAGAAAAGCCAAGGGCAAACCAAACCCAAAGTAGTAAGACCAGTTCCTTTCTATGTTAGACAACTGCTGGTGCACTTCGATTCCTTTATTGAACCAACAATATTTGAAGCAGCACAGTGAGGAGAGTAGAGACATATGAAGGAGACTAACCAGCTGAACAACAAGATGGATGGGAAAGAGACTCATAAACACTCCTTGATTGAGGAAAAGAGCCTGTAGCAAAAGGTTGGAGAGCATGTCAGCAATTATTTTGCAGGCACTAGGGAATGGGTGAGGCTTCCTCACTGGTTTCTCAAATGCCAGCTCAGCTATATCTTGAAACCAAATGGCATTCACAACTTTGCTAGGCACAAACAAAGGGACCACCCAATGAGCACTGGAGATTGATATGAGGAAGAATTCTAGCCATGACCGAGCATCTCCATGTCGTGATAGATCACCAATAATTCAGGGTGTCACTGACCAAAGCAGAAGAATAAACAGTCAATAAAACAGGGGAGACTGGACCAGAACACTCCACCATTCCAAGTGCAACACTGAAAAATTCTACTAACAATACATGGCTCACTCTCTCACTCTTACTCTATATTCTTGGCTCTTCTCTGTGCCAGGACACTACTTGCCTTTCTTCAATGCTGCTCCTCTCCCTTTTGCTGGATTCAAGAATGCAGCTTGGAGACTGTAAAAATACCTCAGATGGAATCTTAGATTCCCCTGCCAAGGTCCTGGAGAGAGGTTTTAACACTGTCAGGCATCTCTTCACCACCCAAACTATCAACTACACAGAGGAGATAGAAGTGCCCCAAAATCTCTCATTATGAAGGACCCACAGCTCCACTGCCATAGCTCTGGCCAGGCCCCTCACCCATGGCAGACCTGATCGGCTCCTCAGCACACAGCCGCCCCCTCTCCACTGGGCTGCTCCCAGGGCAGGGGCCACATAGGGCTGCTGCCAGGCATTTTTTAAATAGCTAAAAAGAAAATTTTTAAATTAGCAACATCATGTTACTTAGAAGGACATAGAGCAACTGGAAATCTCACACATTGCTGGTAGAAATGCAAAATGTTACAGCATCCTTGGAAAATAGTTTGGCAGTTTTTAATAAAGTTAGACATGTGCCTACGATACATCCCAACAATCTTACTTCCAGATAATTACTCAAGAGAAATAAAAACTGTATTTATGCAAATATCTTTGTATAGAGAGGTTATTTTTAAAGTCTAAAAATGAGACAATTCATATGTTCTTCAAATGGTAAACTGATAAATTTTAGCAAACCCATTCAATGAGATGTTGCTCAGGAATAAAAAGGAATGGACTTGATTCACATGACATAGATGAATCTCAAATGCATTAAGCCAAGTAAAAGAAAGCTACATATCATATGGTTCCATTTTATATGGCTTATTATAGGATGAGAAAGACATCATAGGTTGTATTAGTTCATTTTCACGCTGCTATTAAGAAATACCCAAGACTGGGTAATTTATAAAGAAAAGAGGTAGAATTGACTCACAGTTCCACATGACTGGGGAGGCCTCAAAAAGCTTACAATCATGGCAGAAGGAATCTCTTACAAAGCAGCAGGAGAATGAGTGCCAAAAGAAAGGGGAAGTCCCTTATAAAACCATCAGCTTTCATGAGAACTCACCATCACAAGAACAGCATGGGGGAAACCCACCCCCATGATTCAATTGTCTCCTCCTGGTCCTACCGTTGACACATGGGGATTATTACAATTCAAGGTGAGATTTGGATGGGAACACAGAGCCAAACCATATCACAGGGTGTTAGGGATTGGGAGAGAAGGAAAGAGTACAAATGGGCATCATGAGAGACTTTGTGATGAGGAAACCTGTATTCATCTGTTCTCACACTGCTAATAAAGACATACCTGAAACTCGGTAATTTCTAAAAGAAAGAGATTTAATTAACTTATAGTTCCACATGGCTAGGGAGGCCTCACAATCATGGTGGAAGAGCAATGGACATCTTACATGGTGACAGGCAAGAGAGAACTTGTGCAGGGGATCTCCCCTTTATAAAACATCAGATCTCATGAGAGTTATTCACTATCATGAGAACTGCACAGGAAAGACCTGCCCTCATGATTCAATTACCTCCCACTGGGTCTTTCCCACAACACGTGGAAATTGTGGGAGCTGCAATTCAAGATGAGATCTGGGTGGGGGCACAGCCAAACCATATCAAAACTATTCTGTTTTATAACTGTGGTGGTCAATATATGATAACTTCATGCATTTGCCAAAAGCTGTATAACTAATACCCTATAAACAGCATATTTTACCATATCAGATATTTTAAAAACCTTTCCAATAGCCTCTATAACCCTTAAAATTGAAGCTTATTTCCATATCCTGTACAGTTTTGCATAATATTTCTTCTACCTCTCATTGCTCACTCATTCCATTGCTTACTATGCTACAGCAATACAGTTCTTAGTAAACAAAGTAACTTCAACTCTCATGTTATTGCACTTGCCATCAAATTCCTAGAATATCCTTTTCCCCAGGTCTTTATTTTGTTAACTGCTCCTTATCCTTCACATCTCAACTTCAATGTCAACGATCAGATATGCTTCCTGAACAGCCAATCTTACATTACCTTCCCTCTATCATATTGCCTTGCTTAGTTACTTCACAATTTCCAGAACCTAAAATTATTTTATTTATGTTTTTACTTATTTGTTACATGTTCCCACCTCTAGAATACAAGCTCCATGGAGTGAGGTGTTATTTTTCTCTTTTTCACAAAGAATAAAATCCCCGGGCATATAACAGCCACGTGATAAGTATTTGCTAAATGAATGACTGAATTTTAAAACTATTATGTTAAGTGTTCTGAGATAATCCCTCCAAATTTCTCCCAGGCAACAGTAGACTTTTACAAAAAGGAAGAAAATAAATGGCTTGTATGCAACTATAGTATTTCTACAACAAAATGGATTATTAATTAATTGGTCAAATAATTCGTAAAAGAGGCTATTGAGCAAGATCAAAAATCTCCATGGTGCCCTTAAGGTCCAGAATTCTGTTACAATTTTGTTTGAACACAGATTCATTCATTATTAGACTTTGGTAGTTGTTGCTTAAGAAAAAATATACTCAGAGACAGATTACTTTTTATCTCAAAAAATAATAATACTGACAGTCTTCAAGATGGCTGACTAGAGGTGCCCAGAATTCCTCTCCTGAAAAAAAAGACCAAAATAGCAAGTAGATAACCACATGTCCAATAGCCTAAGCAAAACCACTGGGATTCAGCAGAGAAGTAACAGTGACCCTCTGAGGCATGGAAACTTGAGATTGCACCATGAAGAGAGAAGCAAATAAGATGGTCAGGATCAGTTAAGAGCCAGGAAAGATTCCCCATTGCAGGAAAAATGTACATGAGAGATCCCCAATGGCCCACCTTCCCACCACAGATGCTTGTAATCCTAAGTACAGGTGAGCCCCTCAACCCTCCCAGACCCTGAGCCTACAGGCAGCACAATTACATTGTCCCCGCAAGGGAATTCATACTTTGTCTTATGCATCACCAGCACCCAATTTGCTGCAGCCCAGCATCACTTTCAGCGTGGAGCCAACACCAGACTATATCCTGCCCTGGAACCCAATAACTCCTACATTTCCATATCCTTGGGGCCCCGTCAACATTCCCCCACATCTGCCCAGAGGGCTGCAGCATCACCCCAGCTGGACCTAGAGGTGGGCCATGTCTCTGACACCCAAGCCCGTGCAACACCCTATGACACAGGGAATAGACAGTCCAGCACATCAAGGAGGCTGTCCCAAAGACATAGGGAGCCAAAGCACATGCTCCTTACAGCCTAAGAGCCACCTGCCCAAGCCTCCACAACAAACAGTGATCCTGCCCCCACCCCAGCAGCCATTGTATACCCAAGCACACTGCCTGGGTACCTAAAACTTAGCCCACCTTGCCTCCCACAATAACTACCAACACCCACATACTTCACCAAGGGGCCCAAAGGCCTCTATAGCCACAGCCAGTACACGTGTGCACCTCCTGGGATGGCTCAAAGATAAGTCTTCTTGGGTCACCACTGTTACTATTGGCACCCACACACACTACCTTGGAACTCAAGGACCAGCCCACCAAGTGTCTCCATGCCACCACCACTGACACCTGCATGCCCTGCCCAGGGTCTGAAGGAGCAGCCCAAGGAACAGACAAGCCAGACTATGGCTGCCACTACCTGTGCCTGGGCACCACACCCAGGGTGCTGAGGACCAGCCAGCACAGGTTCTGTTGTCACTACCGTCAGTGCCCACACACCCAAGTTAGCGGCCCAAGAACTGACCCACCCAGAGCCCATTCTCACCACAGCCAATACCCACACAAGCTATTTAGGGACCTGAGGACTGATTCATCTGGGGCTCACCCAAGCCACCTAGGGACCTGAGGACTGGCCTGATTGGCACCCCAGTTTCCAGAAAAGTCTCACCACAGCCTGCACAAATAACTACAACCACTAAGGAATTCACAGACACCACTGATGTTGATTATAGCCAAAGAAATCATATGGAGATTACACTCTGGCACCCATTCAGAACCTAAGCCAAAGTACCCTAACCAACAGGCACTATAGATACATCAACAAGAAATCATATTTCCCTATGAAAACTACTCCATAAAATTAGAAAATGCACTGTTACACCAGATGCATAGATATCAACATAAACATCAACAAGAAACATGAAAAAGCAAGTAAACACAACACCTCCAGAGGAACACAATAATTCTCCAATAACAGACCCCAAAAGAAATCGATAAAATACCTTAAAAGGAACTCAAAATAACAATATTAAAAAATCATAGTAAGATACAAGTAAACACAGATGGACAATACAAAGAAATCAAGAAACTGATTTGTGATTTGAAAGAGAAATTTAACAAAAACTAGATATAAGAAGGGAACCAAAGAGAAATCTTGGAATGAAATAATTCAATGAATGAAATAAAATGTACAATCAAGACCTTTAACAATAGACTATAGTAAGAAGAAAAAATAATTTCTCAACTTGAAGATAGCTCTTTTGAAAATTACCCAATGTAAAAAATAGAAGAATGAAAAAGAATGAAGAAGGCTGGGCATAGTGGCTTACACCTGTAATCGTAACACTTTGGGAAGCCAAGGCTGGAGGATCATTTGAGCTCAGGAGTTTGAGACCAGCCTGGGAAAACATAGCAAGACTTCATCTCTACTAAAATTTTAAAAAATTAACTGGGCATGGTGGTGCATGGCTGTGATCCCAGCTACCTGGGGGTGGGGGACTGAGGCAGAAGGATTGCTTGAGCCTGGGAGGTCAAGACTGCAATCAGCCATGATTGTGCCACTGTGTGAGAGAGATTCTGTCTAAAAATGATTAATAAATAATAATAATAAGGTCTACATGACATACAGGACAACATGAAGCAAATAAACATTCAAATTTTGTAGAGAGAGAATAATAGAAAGCATAGAAAACCTATTTAATGAAATAATAACTAAAAGCTTTCCAAATCTTTTGAGAAATATAGACATCCAGATACAGGAAGTTCAAAATTCTCCAAATAAATTTAACTCCAAAATTTCCAAGTTATCAAAGTCAAAGACAAATAAATAATTATAAAACCAACAAGAGAAAATCATCAAGTCACATATAAGGGAATTTCCATCACATTAACAGTAGATTTCTCAGCAGAAACCATATAGGCCAGGAAAGAATGAGATGATATAGTCAAAGTGATGAAAGAAAAAAAAATGGCTGTCAAGAATACTATATTCAGCAAAGCTATTCTTCAGAAATGAAAGAGAATGAGTCTGTACCAGATAAACAAAAACTGAGAGATTTCATCACCACTAGACTAGCCCTACAAGAAATGCTCAAGCAAGTCCGACAACTGAAAGCAAAAGGATGATATCTACCATCATGAAAACATATGGAAGTATAAATAAAACTCACTGGTAGAGCACATACACAATATGGAAGCAAAAGGAATTAAACCTTATCACTACAGAAAACCACCAAATCCAAAAATAAATAATAGGAGAAGATGAAAGAAAATAAGGATATGCAAAACAATCAGACGCTATCTAACAAAGTGACAGGAGCCAGTCCTCACCAATCTATAACAACCTTGAATGTAAATAGTTTAAATTCCTCAATTAAAAGCTATAGGCTGAATGAATGAAACAAAAAAGACCCAACTATATGCTCCTACAAGAAACTCACTTCACCTGTAAAGACACATAGAGACTGAAAGTGAAGGAATGAAAAAGGATAGTCCATGCAATGGAAATCAGAAGCATACAGGAGTAGCTACACTTTGCTAAAATAGACTTTAAGTAAAAACAAATAAAAAGAAACAAACAGGATTATTATATCACATAAAGGAATCAATTTAGCTGGAGGATATAACAATTGTAAATATATATACTCGATACAGAGCACCAAGATATATAAAGCAAGTATTATTAAAGGTAAAGAGAAACATAGACCTTAATACAATAATCATTGGGAACTTCAACACCTCCCTTTCAGATATGGACAAATCATCCAGTTGGCCAATTAACAAAGAAACATCAGATTTAAACTGCACGATCAGCAAAATGGACCTAATAGACATTTACAGAACATTTTATCCAAAAGCTACAAAATACATATTCCTCTCATCAGCATGTGGAATATTCTGCTGGATGAACTACATGCAAGACCACAGAACAAATATCAATAAATTAATTAAAAATTATATTAAGTATCTTCTTAGACCATAATGGAATACAACTAGAAATTAATCACAAGAGGAACTCTGGAAACTGTGCAAATACATGAAAATTTAAAAACATGCCCCTGAATGACCAAAAGGCCAATTAAAAAATTTAAAGGGAAATCTAAGTTTCTTGAAAAAAATGAAATTGGAAACAACATACCAAAACGTATGGGATACAACAAAAATAGTACTGAGGGAATTTTATAGCAATAAATCCATACGTTAAAAAGTAGAAAGACTTCAAATAATTTAGTGATGCATTTTAAGGAACTAGAAAAGTGAAAATAATACAAACCCAAAATTAGTAGCAGAAATAAATAATAAAGAACAAACCAGAACTAAGCAAAATAGAAACTAACAAAATACAAAAAGTCAACAAAACAAAATGTTGTTTTCTAAAAGATAAACAAAATTGACAAACCATTAGCTAAATGAAGAATAATAGAAGACACAAAATTAAATCAGAAATGAACAAGGAGACATTACAACTGATACCACAAAAATACAAAGAATCATTAGAGACTATTACGGATAAATATGCCAACAACTGGGAAATCCTAGAGGTAATGGATATATTCCTGGACACATACAACCTAGCAAGATTAAACCAGGAAGAAGGAGAAAACCTGAACAGACCAATAATGAGTAATGAGATTGAATTAGTTTTAAAGGGCCTCACAACACATTAAAGCCTAGGACTGGATAGCTTTCCTGCAGAATTCTACCAAACTTTTAAAGAACACCAATTCTTCTCAAACTATTCCAAAAAATTAAAGAGAAGGGATTTCTTCCTAACTCATTCTACAAGGCCAGCATAACCCTGATACCAAAACCAGACAAGGACAGAATTAAAAAATAAGAAGAAGAAAGAAAGAAAACTATAGGCTAAAAGCCCTGATAAACATACATGCAAAAGTCCTCAAGAGAATACTAGCAAACTAAACAAGACATCAAAAACATAATATACCATGATCAAGTGAGATTTACCTTAGGAATGTGGGGATGGTTCAACATACGCAAATCAGTAAGTATGATACATTATATCAACCAAATGAGGGACTAAAACCATCTGATGATTTCAATAGATGAAGAAAAAAACATTTGATAAACTTCAACATTCCTTCATGATCAAAACGCTCAACAAAGTAGGTATAGAAGGAACACATCTCAACATAATAGAGACTATATATGACAAACTCACAGCTTACATCACACTGAATGAGGAAAAGCTAAAAGCCTTTCCTCTAAGAACTAGAGCAAGACAAGGATGCCTACTTTCATCAGTCTTAATCAACATAAGAGCAATTAGGCAAGAGAAAGAAAGAAAGGGCATCCAACTGGAAAGAGGAAGTCAAATTGTCCCTTGCAGATGATATGATCTTATATAGAGAAAAGCTAGACTCTAACAAAACACTTTTAGGACTGACAAATGAATTCAGAAAAGTTGCAGCACACAAAATCAACATACAAAAACTGGTAGCATTTCTATACACCAATGACAAATTAGCTGAAAAAAAGAACAAGAAAGCAATCTCATTCACAATAGCTACAAATAATAATAATAATGAAATACCTATGAATAAATTTAACCAGGGAGATGAAAGATCTCTACAAGGAAAACTATAAAATATTGATGAAAGAAACTGAAGGGGACACAAATAGAAAGACATTCCATGCTCATGGATTAGAAGAATAAGTGTTGTTATAAAGATCATATCACCCAAAGCATCTACATATTCAATGCAATTCCTATCAAAATACTAATGACTTATTCACAAAAATAGAAAAACAATCATAAAATTTATATGAAAACACAAAAGACCCTAAACAGCCAAAGCAATACTGAGCAAAAAGCTGGAGGCAAAACAATGCCAAAATTATACCAAAATATGCAACAAATATACAAAATTATACCAAAATATAGTACAAAGCTATAGTAACCAAAATAGCATGGTATTGACATAAAATCAAACACATAGAATGGAACAGAATAGATAACCCAGAAATAAATCTACGCACTTACAGCCAACTGATTTATTTTTTTGAGACAGGAGCTCACTCTGTCAGCCAGGCTGGAGTGCAATGGTGCGAAAACCATTCACTGCAGCCTCAATCTCCTGGGCTCAAGCAATTCTGCCTCAGCTGCCCATGGAGTATAATTCATTGGTCAATTTTTTGTTTTTGTTGGGACCACAGGCATGCACCACCACACCCAGCTGATTTTGCTATTTTTTGTAGAAATTGAGTCTCACTTTGTTGTCCAGGCTGGTCTTAAACTCCTGGGCTCAAGAAATCCACCCACCTCATCCTCCCAAAGTGCTAGGATTACAGGTGTGAGCCATGGTGCCTCACTAGCCAACTCTTTTTTGATAAAAGCACCAAGAACACATACTGGGGAAAGAACATCCTCTTCAATAAATGGTGCTGGGAAAACAGGATCTCCATATACAGAAGAATGAAACAAGACCTTTATCTCTCACCCTATTTTTAAAAATCTAGTCAAAATGGGTTAAAGACAAACATAAGACCCTGAACTATATAACTACCAGAAGAAAACATACGAGAAATGCTTCAGAACACTGATATAGGCAAAGATTTTATGAGTAAGATTTCAGAAGCACAGGCAACAAAAACAAAAAATTGACCAGTGAAATTATATCTAACTAAAAGCTTTTGCACAGCAAAGGAAACAGTCAACAGAGTGAAGAAACAACCTGTAGAATGAGAGAAAATATTTGCAAACTATTCAACCAACAAGGGACTAATATCCAAAATATTCAAAAACTCGACAGCAATAACATAACAAATGATTTGATTAAAAATGGACAAAGGATCTGAATAGAAATTTCTCCAAAAAAGACATACAAATGAACATGCAACATGTGAAAAAGTGCTCAATATTACTAATAATCAGGCAAATGCGAATCAAAACCACAATGGAATAACATCTTGCCCCAGTTAGAATGACAACTGCCAAAAAGACAAAAAAAAAAAACAAGTGCTAGCAAGGATGCAAAGAAAAGGGAACTCATACACTGTTGGTGGGAATGTAATATAGCCATTATGGAAAACAGCGTGACATTTTCTCAAAAGACTAAAAATAGAACTCCCATATGATCTAGCAACCCCACTACAGGGTATTTATCCAAAGGAAAAGACATCAGTACATTGAAGAGATGTTTTCACTCTCATGTTTATTGCAGCTCTATTCATGATAGCTAAGGTTTGGAATCAACCAAAATGTCTATCAACACATGAATAAATAAAATGTGGTATATATATATATATATACACAATGGAATATTACTCAGCCATAAAAAATGAAATCTTGTCATTTGCAGCAACATGGATAAGCCTGGAGCACATTATGTTAAGTGAAATAAGCCAGGCACAGAAAGGTAAATACCACGTTTTCACTCATAAGTGGAGGTAAAAAAAAAAAAAAAAAAATTGAGCTCATAGAAGTAGAGAGTAGAATTGTAGTCATTAGAGACCAGGAATGCTAGGGGGAGGAGTAGAGTGGGGAGAGGTTTGTTAACAAAGACAAAGTTATAGTTAGTTGAAAGTAGTAAGTTCTAGTGTTCTGTAGCACCGTGGGTGTATATGGTTAACAACAATTTAGTGTATATTTCAAAAGGCTAGAAGAGAGAATTCTGAACGTTCACAACACAAAAGGTGATAAATGTTCAAAGTAATGGATATGTGAATTATCCTAATTTGATCACTGATACACACATCGTATGTATTAAAATATCACTGTGTCCCATAAATACATATAATTGTTATGTGTCAACTTAAAATAAAGGGAAAACATAACAACACTCTAAACATTTACTGTGAATGACATGGGAGCAGAAACTTGTTTTTCTCATCTTGGTATTTCAGATATTTAGCATGGCTCCATGCACATAGTAGTAGCATAATAAATGTTTGATATAGGCATTAAACAATTAACACAATCTCTCTAGAGATGAAACCAAGTTATAAATGTGCAGCATGATATAAAGAAATTACGCTAGCAAATATGGGTTCCACTGATAACTCTGCAACTAATTAGCTATGTGAGCGTAACCTTTCCTATTCTGTTTCTGCAGAATGTAGGAACAGAGTTAGTTAACTTCTCATGTCCTGTCCTAACCTCTCAGATTTTACTATGTTGTGCTCTGAAGTTCATTAAAAGACAGTCTTTAGAACTAGAAAGGCTTTTTCCTACAAAGTCAGTGTTTTCAGACAAAGCAAAATCTCTCAATTCTTCTAAGAAATCCTGGTTTACCTTTTATTTAAAATATTAAAACAATTAAGAAGTGTGTGTGCGGTGAAACCTGTCTCTACTAAAATTACAAAAAAGTTAGCTGGGTGTGGTGGCAGGCGCCTGTATTCCCAGCTATTCAGGAGGCCGAGGCAGGAGAATCTCTTGCACCTGGGAGGTGGAGGTTGCATTGAGCTGAGATCATGCCACTGCACTCCAGCCTGGGCAACAGAGCAAGACTCTGTCTCAGAAAAAAAAAAAAAAAAAAGGGTGTATATATGAAAAAGGAAGCAATACAAGTCTGAAGTGGAATAAAAGTAAAAAAATTATAGAATATAGCTTATCTAATTGAACATAGTTTATCTTGAAAGTGACTCCTTGAGGCAAAGCAATTTTAATTAGTGGAGAATGAGCTGGTAGATGGAGACTATTTTAGGAATTCTGCAAATGTTCTGAGCATTTTCAAGGCCCTTTATATCCCAATGACGCTGTTTTGCTTATCATTATTATAGCTAGTATTTCAGAACGTATGACTTTTCTTTTTCTTATTATAATGCACATCTGTCATAATTCTTATGCTTAACAATTGTGTTGTTATTCTTTGCCTCAGTAGAAGAGAGAAAGAGGAAGGTTATTATAGATTTTCATGAGGCAGGAGTGTAAAGGGGTAAAAAAAATGAGATTAAAGACCACAGGGTGACTATTAGAAAGTGACTGTGATACAAGCAATTAACTAGGCTTTTGGCTATAAAAGGAAAAGCTATGGAATCAGAGAGGTTACAGCAGACAAAGGAAAGAGAAGGTAGGAAGAAGAGGTTGAGTAAAATAATTCACCTCCCCAGTTCCCATTAATCTAAGACACTACAGATGGTTTGTGAGAGAACCAGAAAAGTTGTTTCAGGGCAGGTAATTGGAAACAATTTTCACTTTCTTCTTCTTTTAAGTACTTCCACCTGCCTCCTACAAAACTGGGCATCTTATCTTCTTGTGCTGTTATTTTACTCTGCTTATCACCTCATGGTTAATAGCTCTATCTACTATTTACATTGATGTCATATGTTGTCAGCTTCTGGTATCACATAGCATTTTTGTTAACACTTGAAAATACTAAGTTTTTGAGTTTTCTCCCTGCAATAGACAGTGTTCACACAATTATGACTATACATCTGCAAGGCCACTGTAAAATCTGGAAAGACAAGCCCTAAATAGTCCACATGGCAATGACTTCTTTGTAGATGAAATAACTTCTGGTGATATGGAAATAATAGCTTTAATCCAAAATATTATGTACTTTGGTAGGAAATTTATCTCAAATGAAAAATATACAAAAATAAAAGCAGTTCTACATGTTCTGGTAAAAAAAAAACAACACAAGAAATATAATTTTGTCAGCTTAATTCCTCTTTGTTGAGTGGGTCTGATGGATATTCTTCCAAATGTAGTCCATGGATCACCTAGACTGTAATCACCTGGATGCCTGTGAAAGTGCAGATTATGGAAATCTAGCCTCTGCTGCTGAATCAGAATCTTTGGGGATACAGCCTGATCTAAATGTCAGCAAGCTTTCTGCATTACATTTATGTCCACTAAGATTTCAGAGTCTCTAGTTTAATGCAGGATCCTGTTGTATGACAGCAGGCACCTCGCCAGCACTTGGCATACAAGAGTTTACCAACCACAAAGGAAACTGTCCTTCCTCTCTCCCCTCTACCTCCTGCAGTGCTTCCAGGCTTTTCTTGCCAATGACATAGATTAGATGCTTCCAAGTACTCAAAAGCCCAAAGGTTAATGAGGCATCTCATTCATATTTCATGATTGCTGTTTGCCCTTCTCTGCCTTTGGGACACACAATGGAAAAGCGCAAGCAATAGAATAACATCAGAAGCACTAGACAATTAGAAGATACCAGAAATAATCCATAGATGCCTACTGTATTTATAGCAAATGGCCTGAATTAATAAATTATCAACA
Organism: Symphalangus syndactylus; assembly: GCF_028878055.3. Taxonomy (NCBI): domain Eukaryota; kingdom Metazoa; phylum Chordata; class Mammalia; order Primates; family Hylobatidae; genus Symphalangus; species Symphalangus syndactylus. Next base: position 134,785,168 of record NC_072428.2, on the reverse strand, counting down.
GAGATCATTATTTCACTAGAATCCATCAATGTGTAAAAAAAAAAAAAAAGCAAACAAATATATCAAACTCTAGAAATAAAGAGCACCTACCAATTTCTTTTTTTAATTATCCCATTCTCAACATGCCTGTTTTTATAGTGTCTGCCCCGTTTCTTGTCATTAAGGCCATCATTCTATTGTTTTTTGTGTTTAAAGATTTTAGAGCTCTTTATTCTCAGGCTAATATGGTCACACATAGGACAATGATGGAAAAGACAGGAGAAATTCAATACATCTGTGTTGAAAACTAATACTTCTGATGCTCACTTTCTAAACTTCACAAATCTTTGCTACATTTTAAAGCTCATTTATTGGGCAAAATTTCTCCTAAAACTTTGTGGGAGGGTGTTCTTTATTAATTATATTGCTTGTATTCCTTCTTCTCCAATGCCCATTAGCTCTCCTACATAGCCCTTTGTTTTATATTTTTAAAATTGATTTATAATAGTAATAGAAACCATTACTATCTAAAATATTCCAGAAATTTTATATAGGTTATGTTTATTTTATATTTATATATATATATATTTTTTTTGAGAGGGAGTCTCACTCTGTCGCCCAGGCTGGAGTGCAGTGGCATGATCTTCGCTCACTGCAAGCTCCGCCTACCGGGTTCATGCCATTCTCCCGCCTCAGCTTCCCGAGTAGCTGGGACTACAGGTGCCCGCCACCATGCCCAGCTAATTTTTTTGTATTTTTAGTAGAGACGGGGTTTCACCGTGTTAGCCAGGATGGTCTCGATCTCCTGACCGCCCACCTGGGCCTCCCAAAGTGCTGGGATTACAGGCGTGAGCCACCGCGCCCGGCCGGTTGTGTTTAAATATTACAAGTACTTCCCAAAAATATGTTATTTGCAGCTCAAGTCCTCTAAACTGTTTAGAAAAATATAGGCTTTGGGGATCATTTAGAGACTGTTTCAAACTATTTCTTGATTTTCATGTTCCTGAAACATATTCATATATTAAATCATCTGAGATCTACAGTGTGAAAAAAAAAAAGCAGTAAAAGTTTTTATCTCAAGGTTTCTTATGTTAACTTGACCATGAAACTATTTTTTTTTAGGTTCGAGTGAAATTACTTTGCAAAATGCTGCCTTAGACAAAGTTTGAATATATTTTATTCTTATTACTACTCCTCTTAAAGTACTATGGCAGTAAAAAAAATTAGATTTGTCCAAAGCCACAGAACTAAGGGATGATAGAGCTGATATTCAAATTTGTCTCTAAAATCCACTTTCATTCCATTATTCTTACTATATTGTTCCTCTTTAATTTCTAAATCATTACTTCTAAATCATTTTTTAAATTCTATAAAAGAAACTAACATCTACTAGTAGATATTACACACCCAAAGGTCGAACCTTATTTACCTAGAATGCCCATAAAACATATTAAAATAATATTCATTATTGGGGCATTTGTGTAATATAGGCCATTAGCACATAATGCTGTTTTGTTCTATAATCATTTTTTAATGTTAAATTTTAAGACAAAAGTTTTAAGTAACAATGTTTGGAAATTTTAAAGAGTCAAAAACACTGAGGCAGAATTTTGCAAGAAAGCAGACTTTAGCAAGTCATTAGTGAAACAAACTTCATAAAAGAAGGGAAGGAAAGAGGGAGGGAAAATAATTAACTCTGGCATGAGTGAGATGGGGAGAATAGGCTTTGGAGTTCATGAGCTCAAACGACATAGCACCTGACTTTCAGGAAACTCCTACAGGAGAAATTTGCACAAGGGATCAGTTATATATGCAAATATATTTATTGCAGCATTTTTGTATGTAAAAATAGAAACAATTTGTATCCAAAAATAAGGAAATAAAAAATTAAATAAATTACAATGTGGTTCACTGAAGTAGGTTTATATGAACAGATAGGAAATAATCACAAGAAATATTTTCCCCTTAAAAAGAAGTCAAAGAATAATGTGTGCGGCATGATCTGAAATTGTAAAGGAAGAAATGAGAACGCTGAGGGGAGTAGGCTGTGAAGGGATACTTTTGCTTTCATTCCTTTATTTTTTATTGTTTACATTGAATGGCAACAGGCATATAACATGAGATTACTTTTTTATTTAAAAATAATTCTAAGAAATCAATTAGAAAGTGTATGTGATGCAGGCAATATAGTATAGTGAACTAAGCATCATCTCTATATGCAGAAAACCTGAATTAAACTATAATTCTGCATCTATTTATTATCTGGGTAACTTTGATATTTTCCTTAATTTATCTGAATCTTCATTTTATCAACATAAAGTAGGGATAATTATCATATCTTTCATTACTCCAAGGCTTAGAGGTGATATATACAGGTGCCCAATATACAATAGCTAATAATAGCAAATCATTTTGAAGAAAAACAGCATTTCATATTTTACTGTGTGTTGTTCTGGTTTTGTTTGTTCCATTTATCTATTCCTAGATGTGAGTCCTTTAAAAGAAAAGAGAGATTTTTCTGACTTGTATTCTTAAATCTGTCTTCTCTGCCATGTTTACTTAACTTCACCTAGTAATACCTTAGAATATTGCAGATTGGGGAAATAAAATAGAATTATGCATATGTTCAAGCTAGAAAAGATCTTAAAGATGAACTAGTCCAATTTCCAATTTTACTACAAATAGAAAAATAGTACGGCATAGTAATTAGTTCATTAAATTGATTAAACTTATAGAGTAGCTCAAGGTATATTATCTCATATACAGTACATATGACCATGGTACTAACCGAGGTCTGTTTGCTTAACTTATACCACTGAGCTTTATTTCCTGGTAAGGGGATGATAATTTTAGAGGTTGGAATACTTAAAGTGTGTAAGTCTGAGAACTATCACTGCCTTAACAAACTCTGAGAAGACAGAACATAGGGTGAAAGAGGGCAGAATATAAGAACATCAAAGCAAGGGACAAACTTCATCTATTTAGCTATTCTGTAAGTTCACATGCATCATAGTAATAATGCAATACTACTCTTACACAATAATGCTTTGTGTCTGCCTTGGTATTAGGTATGTCAGACTGCTATGCCATCCCCAGCGATAAAAGTAGAGAGGGATAAAGTGGTGAAAAGACATACTCTTCATACTCTCTCTGCATTCTTATTACCCGAACTGATGGAGGGTCATTGGAATGTTATGAAACATTTTCCAGTAGTGGTATTTCAGAGTTACATTAGTATATTTTCAAGTTTTGTACATTTTGCTGCAAATAAAACTGAGAACCTAGGTAAAGATCCCCCAAAATTTGGATTTTTCATATTTAAGGGCTAGAGGATTAACTGTCTATGAAACAAGTAGTTTTTCTCTGGGCAATGAGCACTATAGAAGTAATAGCCTAAAAATGATTTTTTTCTTATTAGGAAACATTTTCAGTCATACAAAATATACAGAAAATAATAATGAACTAGGTGTACCTACCATCTAGCTAAAAGCAAATAAACAAACAAGACGTAACAGATAGAAAATAGTGCAGCTCTCTTCTTCCCAGTGGTAGTCACTATCCTGAATTTGGCATTATGTATTCCACCCATGATGTTACACCTCAACTATAAAATGTGTATTCTTAAACTATATAGTATTGTCTTGCAAGTATCCAAACTATGCATACATTGTATCATTCTTTATATTGCCTTACACAACTTTTATTTTTTGCTTAAAGTTTTGTTTTTGCAATTTATGCATGTTGCTAAAGGTCTGGTTTACTCACTTTAATTGCCATTAATGTTCACGTATAAGAATATATGACAGTTTACTCATTTTTCCTACTAATGGCCACTTCTATTGGTTTCAGTTTAATTGCAAAGAATAGTAATGAATAGTCATATTTTGGGATAAGAAAAATAGATATTTAACAGATAGATGATAGACAGACAGACAGATAGTGCCTTCTATAGATAGATAGAAGATAGATAGATAGATAGAAGATACCTTCTTCAGATCATGAGAATGAAGTATATAATTGCTGGTCACAGAGTATATGCATCTTTAGACCTGCCAGATAGTGCCAAATTGTTCTTCAAACTCATCGTATCAATTTATACTCCTACCTTCTATATATGAGATTTTCTATTGTTCGAACTTCCTCTCCTATACATAATAAGATCTGCCCTTATAACTTAAAAAAAAATCTGGTTTTTTTTTCTTTCAGCAGTTATCATGCTGGCAAGATGTGGTTTATTTTTGGAATATTTAGCAAATGACATCAAGTAAATGAGACATGAAAAATGACATTGGAGATAATTGGTATAAAATTAAAAAGTCACAACATCTAAAATAAAAAATCTAAAAATATCTAAATAAGAAAAATATGAGAAAATGTTAAACATCAACTTTGAGGTCCTTCACGTAAGTAGAATTATAAACTCCATTTACAAATTCAACCAAAGAAATCAAGGTAAAATCCCTTAATGCAGGGGTCCCTAACCTGCGGGCCACAGACCACCACCAGTTCCTGGCCAGTTAGGAACCAAGCCACATAGCAGGAAGTGAGCAGTGGGCGAGTGAGCAAAGCTTCACTGGTTCCCCATCACTGGCATTACCACCTGAGCTCCACCTCCTGTTAGATCAGCAGTGGCATTAGATTCTCATAGGAGCGCAAACCCTGCTGTGAATTGCTCATGCAAGCAATCTAGGTTGTGGGCCCCTTATAAGAATCTAATGTCAGATGATATGTCATTGTATCTCACTACCCACAGATGGGACCATCTAGTTGCAGGTAAACAAACTCAGGGGTCCCACTGATTCTCCATTATGGTGAGTTGTATAATTATTTCATTATATATTACAATGCAATAATAGTAAAAAGAAAGTGCACAATAAATGTAATGCACTTCATTCAGAAACCATCTCCCATCCACCCACACCCCAACCCCATGAAAAAATTGCCTTCCACGAAACCAGTCCCTGGTGCTAAAAAGATTGGGAACAGCTGCCTTAATGCATGTGTGCACTTTGTACATTGCACATACTTCCATCATAGTGACATCTCTTATGATATTATGTAATATAGACTAATTAAATATGGTAAAAGTAATGTATTCTTGTGATTACTTTTTAGAAGTTAGGCATTAGAACCTAGCATTTTGACATGTTTGGAGTTTTATTCTGGACACTTTTGGCTTACTAACTTTCAATAGATTTTTTAGGGGGAACAATAAATTTCTCATTTAATTCCAGCTCTTTTGTTCACTGTTCCAAAACTTCTTTCATGGCCTGTGATCTACGGAAGGTCAAGGATCCTTATTTCCTTTCACTGGACAGTCAGATATCCATACCTGCGAAGTTTCTATCGAACGTCATATGTTATTCAAGATATTTTCACTTGGGTTTTTCACAGGCCAATATTGATTTTCTTCTCCAGCACGATGCATCTTTTCATGTAGTAATGCCTTAACCAGAGCAAAAATTCAAGAAGAATTTGAATTTTTATTTGTTGAATGCTAAATTTTTAAATACTATCAAAACTTTTATACATATTTTCTCCTCTCATATCAATTGAACAGAACTAAATGATTTTCCCTCAGAACTATATTTCATATTGCAGGTTTAGAAATTCAAATAGGGAAAGGAGTGTGTTAACCATCACAATAATTTAGAGGGAAAGGAGTTGAATAAGCGAAAGCAAGTCCCCTCCAAACTCCCAAGTGTCTTCACACAGTGGCAAGCCTTTAATTAATTTGCCACAGTTCAACCTTTGCAGATTGATGATGATAGTATGTCAGCACAAATAGGGGAAATCACATTAACTAAGCTCACAAAACCAACACACAAAATAAGAATACCAATTTATTGATTTCCATTTTAAAAAATGACTGCAGAGAGGACCTATCACTCAAATCCTTTGGTCAATGTATTTCCCTTGCAGACATGCCACAGGGGAAGTCAACTTCTTAGGCTGTTTGGTGTACCTGGAAATTTATCATTAAATCAATTATAATAAGTACAGAATGTCCAAAAAGATAAAGGCACATGCTTGACCATCACAAAAATGTCATGTCAGGTTTAAGAAGAGATCATCCACAAAAGAACCCCTAATTTTCTTCTAGTAGGCCTTACAAGATGCTCCATATATCAAAGAAATTAAATTTTTAAAGTCCTTTCCATAAATAAAACTCCAAGCTTAGAAGTTTCACCAAATTGTGCCAAATATTTGAGGAAGAAATAATACCAATTCTATGCACACACTCTTCCAGAAAATTGAAGAGGAAGGACCACTTCCCAACTCATTGTATGAGCCAGCATTATCTTGACACCCAAACTATACAAAAACATTACAAGAAAACAAAATTTTATCCTTTATAACTAGTATCCTTCATGATATATAGGCAAAAGTTCTAAACAAATTTTAACAAATTGAATCCCACAATTTATAAATAGTATAATATATCCTGACCAAATTGAGTTTATCCCAGAAATACAAGTTTGGTTTACGTTCAAAGGTTAACCAATGTGTCAAGTGATAAGTGCTAAATAAACTGTAGTATATTATACAATGGAATATTATTTAGCAATAAAGATAAATGAAGTACTGATACTACATGAATTAAAATTGAAAGTATTATGTTAAGTAAAAGAACTCAGTCACAGAGGACCACATACTGTAAGATTCCATTTATATGAAATGTCTAGAATGGGCAAAGCCATACAGACAGAAAGTGGATTAGTAGTTGCCTAGAGACTCAAGTAAGAGGGAAGTGGGGAGAAATGGGGAGTGACTGCTAATGGGTATAGGGTTTTGGAGTGATAAAAATGATCCATAATTGATTATGGTAATGGTTGAAGTGTACCAAGAACTATTGAACTGTATACTTTAAAACATTTCAACTGTACATTTTCAATGGATGAACTGTATAATTTTTTTTTTTTTTTTTTTGAGACAGTCTCACTCTTTCGCCAGGCTAGAGTGCAGTAGCACGATCTTGGCTCACTGCAACCTCCACCTCCCAGGTTCAAGCGATTCTCCTGCCTTAACCTCCCAAGAATCTGGGACTACAGACATGCAACACCACACCCAGCTAATTTTTGTATTTGCAGTAGAGACAGGGTTTCATCATGTTGGCCAGGATGGTCTCGATCTCTTGACCTCGTGGTCTGCCTGCCTTGGCCTCCCAAAGTGCTGGGATTACAGGCGTGAGCTACCACATCCAGCCCAAATTGTATAATTTAAAAATTCTCAGTTACACTGTTAATCAATGTAATTAACCACAGTAAGAAACTAAAAGGAAAATCATATGATCATATGATCAGGTACACCAAATGATCACATGATCATTTCAATCAATAAAAAAAGAATTTGCCAAAATCCATTCCTAATGAAAACTTCACCAAACTAGGAAGAGAGGGAAATTTTATCACTTAATAAAGGACATCTCGGAGAAACCTAGAGGAAGCATTACACTTTATGTTTTCCCCCTATGATCACATCTGCCTCAATCATATACATCAGTAAGAAGAAAGCTATGATTCAAGAGCTACAGGTCGTCTCCTTAGGATCTTGACCCAATTGGATGTAATTTTGTAATGAATTTTTAAAAGATGGCATTGAATTTCTACTTTAAAAATATATGCTGATATTAACATTTTAGTATTGAATATTTACAATCTGCAAAAATTTGGTAGTTTGGAATACAAAGTATTGGTGAGAAAGCAGGAGGCACAGAAACTCAAACACTGTTGGTAAGAGTGTAAATTGGTACAAACGCTTTAGAAAACAATTAGGAATTATCTTATAAACTGGGTCATTCACATATCCCACGATTCAGCAAGTCTATTCGTAAGAATGTACTCTAGAGCTGTAGTGTCTAATATAGAAGCCACTAGCCACATAAACCTATGTAAATTTTAATTAATTAAAATTGAGTAAAATATATGCAGTAGTAATGAGCAGACTTAGTGCCTGGATGTTGGTCTCTAATACCAATTTCCAATAAAAGGAACCAGGTCCTTTGGGGAAATGGCTGATTCTAGGGGCTAGAATAGGAAATACACAAGATAAGCCTGGAGCATCTTGTAGTGCCAGAAAGAAAGGGCTCAAAAGACACACATACACACACGCACGCATCTGTACACACACACATACACATGCATACTGATGGGAGTATGTCAAGGAGACACAGGAACCCAATGAAAGAGCTCCCAATGACCAAAGCTAGAACAATTTGAGCAACGAAGATTATAACCTAAAATATACATGTTCATGAATCCATACAATATAAGTTAATTACTGAATAAGAAAGTAAATGAGAGAGAAAAGACAAAGCTTTTGCCGAAGAATCCCACATAATTTCCATTCCTTAAGTGTAGGCTGCACATAGTGACTTTGTTCTGAAGAGGACAATATGGAAAGATGGGGCAGGGAGAAATGGTAGAGTAGCTTCAGAGTGGAAAAACCTGACAAAGACAAACCTGCCTCAGCCAGGTCAATGTCAACAGTGATAAGCCATGTTGACAGTATCATACTCTTCATATGATGTGATAAAATGGTACTCTACTCTTCTCTTCCTACCCAAAACCCTTATCTTCAATCTAATCATGAGAAAAACATCAGACAAATCCCAATAGTGTGACATTATGCAAAATACATGACAAGTACTCAAAATTGTCAAAGTCATCGAAAACAAGGAGAGTCTGAGAAACTGTCACAGTCAGGAAGTGCCTAAGGAAACATGACGATTAATGTAATGTGGGATCCTGAATGGGATCTTGGAGCAGAAAAACATTAGGAAAAAATAAAGAAATATTAATATATTACCAATACAATAGTAATAAAAATATATAATGAAGCTCTAAATGACATGTATTGTCCCTCTTCCCCTCAATCTTTGCATCAAGAGAAATTAATTTCAACACTCCATGGATTGATTTTTTTGGATATTAAGTGCATAAAATCCATGCTTTTTAAAGAAAGTTAAATAGAAATTCAGTTCCTAAGTTGTACTAGCTACATTGCAAGTACTCAAAAGCCCCTGTGAGTATTGGCTGTAATACTGGATAGCATAGACATAGAACATGTCCATCACTGCAGAAAGTTTGGTTAGACAGTGCTGTTCTGGATAACACATACATATGTGCCCAGTAACATATACAAGAATGTTCATAGGAGCATTGTTCCTGGTTTTTAAAATTATAAAAAAAAATGCCCATCAACAGGGGAATGGATAAACTATGACATATTCATAAGGTAGAATCCTATACAACAGTAAAAGTGAATGGACTACAGGTTTACACATCAACAAGAATGAATCTTTAAAATGTTGAGTGACAGAAGCAAATTTCAAAATTCATATATATATACAATGAAATCAGTTCTTAAAATTCAGAAGCTGTGAAACTGAATAATGCATTGCTTAGTGATGCATTTGTACTTGGTAAAATTATAATGAGAAGAAAGAGAATGATGATCACAAAATTCAGCTCAGACCTCCTGTAAAGAAGACATGGGCAGCATCTATTGAAAGAAATACTTGGTAAAAATCTCTTGCTAAGACTGGATGGTTGTAATTAGCTGGGTGTGGTGGCTTATGCCTGTAATCCCAGCTACTCGGGAGGCTGAAGCAAGAGATTCGCTTGAACCCAGGAGGTGTAGGTTGCAGTGAGCCGAGATCACGCCACTGCACTCCAGCCTGGGCAACAGAGCAAGACCTTGTCTCAAAACAAAAAAAAGATTGGATGGTTGCTCCAGATAAGTTTCTTTTATTATTATTATGTCTCACAATTTACATTTCTATTACAGAAGATATTTTGAATACATTATCTCTTTGTCCAAGCTTTATCCAACTTACCATTTTTTTTTTTCCCTATTAGGGATTTCTCATTCCCATTACCAAGCATTCTTCCACTTCAGCAGTTGAAGCTGAAACTTGTTGGCCATCATGAATTTTGCTATTTGTTTTCTGACCCCTTGTCTTTGTTCATTTGTGTTGCTATAAAGAAATACCTCAGGCTGGGTAATTTATAAAGAAAAGATGTTTACTTGGCTCACAGTTCTATAGGTTGTACAAGAAGCATGGTGTCAGCATCTGCTCAGCTTCTGGTGAGGCCTCAAGCTGCCTCCACTCACAGTGAAAGGTGAAGGGGAGCTGCATGTACAGAAATCACATGATAAGAGAGGAGGCAAGAGAGAGAAGGCAAGGGTGCCAGGCTTTTTTAACAAGCAACTTTTGCAGGGCACAATAGAGTGAAACTCACTCACTATGAGGAGAATGGCACCAAGCCATTCATGAGAAATCCACCCCCCCGATGACCCAGACACCACCCACCAGGCTCCACCTCCACCACTGGGGATCAAATTTCAACATGAGACTGGAAGGGGCCAAACAAACCATATACAAACTACAGCACCCCTTAAACATCGGCTGCTGTGCTTTCAAATTTGCAGTACTATATTTTAGTCCGGATTCATAGCCTAATTTGGCACTTCAAAACTCAAAATGAATATTAATATATGCTTCTCAATTCAGAGGATATTATCCTGCAAGTCAAATGAATGAGGCCAATTCAGACAATCTATTGTTTAATCTTGTGTCATACAAATATTGACTCTTCATATAATAGAGCATCATTACCTAGAAGAATCAACAGCATTTAAAATGCACAAAATGCTTCAGGACTCTCTTGGTAGGCTTAATATTCTTCTACAAAATAGTGTTGATACTATTCCATTCATATTTTAAAAATCCTTTTCTTGATTTACTTAACTAAATCTCTACTCACTTTTCTAATTTTTTGTCAAATACTAATTTCCTTTTATAGCCTGCTAGCATTTCAAAAATAGTAGCCAGGTGGGAAACCCTATTTAAAGTTTTTAGTTATTTCCCATGCTGATTTTATAAATTACTGTATTTTTCATACCCATATTTTAAAACAAATTATGTATTTAACCACAACAGATGGATATTCTGGTTATGTTTAATAATACATTGCTTTTTAAATTATTTAACCTATTTTATTTTTAATTATAATGTTTAAAAGTGCTCTGCTATTCAGAAATCAAATATAAAGAAAAATCAAGTTAATAGAAAAATTAGTCCTTCTCAGTTAGCAAAGCATTTCTAATACATGTAAATTAAAGGAGAGAAAACTCCATAGTCCAAAGGTATAACTGTAGTTTTTCACTGTGATCATTGTTTTGTTGTCTTTTTATGTATACACTGAAGTATATGCTGATTCCTTAGTAAAAAAAAAAAAAATGGTAACTATTTCAAAACAGAATGAAATCGTTTGGTCAATAATAGTATAATCAATATTCAGTTTTAAACAGATTAGGGTTAGGGACCCTAACACTGGCCTCACTTCCACTTCCAAAATATAATACCCAATTAAGAAAATAAAAAGGATGAAAACTCACAATATTGTAAACGAGAAGTGAAAGCCAACTAAATCTGTAATAAATCTTCATCGATGACAAGGACAACAGGACTGGATAGAAGGACACCTGTGAGCCACCTGCGCTATGACACCACCCACCTGGAAATAAGTAGAAATACTCCTTTTCATCCTTCCTCTTTGTCTATGCCTTAAAAAATAAACCAGAAAATTGCTCCAAATCCTGCATAGGCAATACTTTCTGAGGTAGCCTCACACATTCCCTTATCCGTCCAATACCAGTTCCCTATATCTGGTTAGAAACATCAATAAATAAACAGAACATGAGGGAATTGGCAATGGCAGATGGAAAATTGGAAACTGAAATTTCTACCAAGGGGGTCAGGAGTAGACAATGATAGAAGCAAGAAGAGCCTTATCAGCAGTGTTTACAGTGGACGGAACTTTCCATTCTCCAATTTGTTTCCATCGTTAAGGAGCTAGGTGTAAGGAGCTAGGGTAGAGGAGTTCACACTGGATAACAGTGAATAAACACCTAGTAAGTAGACTGCCAATCCAGCCCCCTCCTGCCTACCCCTCAGCCCCTGCCTTGCCCCAACACCATACAGCACACACTTCTCGGAGAACCATTTTTCTCCCCTCCATGTGGGTAATGATTATTTTGATACCATGTGACTGCACTGCATGGGAAACAGCTGACTGCACCATGGGAGAAAAATAACTAAGCCAATAAACTCCTTTCCTAGGTAATTTAGATTTGAAAAGAAGATTTCAGATCAGTCAGGTTAGCTGCACCACAGAAGACACATTATTTGAGAGCTAATAATGGTCGTGGTTCAGACCACACCAGCTGGAATAGCAGGAGAGTTGAGTGAATTAGAGAAGACTGGCCAGAAACAAGAGGAGGAGGGCGGGAGACAGGAAGAGAATGGCGGGAAGCAAACACAAGGCAAAGAAGAGACAAAAAAAGTGACCAATGGTTTCTATTGCTCATCAGTTTCCAAGATATACTTCTGCATCTTCATCTTAAACTTTGTTTTTGCTTTTACCAAAGCTTCCTAGGACCATTTCTGCTACTTAAAGCCAATATAGTTCTAGAAAATATGTGGAGCTCATTATACAGAGAGAATTTAAGTCTGAGCTGAACACATCAACTTGCCAAGCTGCTAAAAATATGCAAAGGAGCTTTAACCTACTGCCAAATGGACAGAGATTAAAGCCAAGGACAATATATATATATACCCTGGTGGTTGGCAACTGCCAGATGTGAATAGAGCTCTTACCATTTAAATGTCAGTAAACAAGGCCAGGCACAGTGGCTCACACCTGTAATCCCAGCACTTTGGGAGGCCAAGACGGGTGGATCATGGGGTCAAGAGACTAAGACCATCCTGGCTAACACAGTGAAACCCCATCTCTACTAAAAGTACAAAAAAATTAGCCAGGTACGGTGGCACGTGCCTGTAGTCCCAGCTACTCGGGAGGCTGAGGCAGGAGAATCCGGGAACCCAGGAGGCAGAGGTTTCAGTGAACCGAGATCACGTCACTGCACTCCAGCCTGGGGACACAGCGAGACTCTATTCCCCCCAAAAATAAATACATAAATATAAATATATATGTAAACAAGAATTCTGAATACTGCAGGACAAGGAAAAGAAAACATCTTGTAGAAGGCTTAGATAAAGAGAAGACTTCTAAGTCATAAAGTAGAAGAATCCTCAGAAAGATATTTTTAAAAAATTGCTGTGAAACTTTGGCAGAAAGTCATACCAACTTCCACAGTTTTAAATTTTTGAAAAAGAGACAATAAGAATTTTAAAGCAGAGAGGTGCATAAGAATTGTAAAGCATTTAAAATATATTTGCAAAATTAAATTAGCATCGCAGTTAATAAAGAACAAAAACGCAAATGAGATCAGTAACATGAAAAGCAAATTTGAGATTCTCTGTATTTCCCTCCCCGCAGTTACCATGTTCACAGGTCCTGGTGGCCTGCCTGGTGGTGTGACCCAAAACATCATTTCTGAAGGTTCTGATCTCTTGGTTTTCACATGGTTCTTCAGAGTTGCTGCATAGGTCCATTTAGACTTATGTTGAGATAAGAGAGTACCAAGATGTGCTCAGAGATTACCTGCTTTCTATACATTCCTCCCAACCATCAATGTCTGAAAGCTTCGCTACCTCCTTCTGTTGATCAGTGTCAATTACCCTACCAAATGATGACTCTCTTCTTACTTGTGAGACCCTGAACGCAAGATGTCCAAAGTGCTCCAGTTGAATGAAACTCTTGCTATGTCTCCTTATAAGAGTCCTCTCACTTTAGACAAGGAACTCTAGCAATGCAATGCCCAGAATTATAGGGATAAGAAGTACAATGTCCTCCAGTATGTCAGAGGCGATGGCAAGAGGAACCCTTCTGCTACCCACTTTGGTACCTGAGCCCATATATTCTTCCTCTTATTGGCAGAGCACCACATTTAGATCTCTGTTTAAACGTATAGTGTGCATTCTGTGAATGGTGCTTCTTCATCCTTTCGGAGTATTGCCTTCAAGTTGGAGCTTCACCTGTGTCTTGAGAAGGCCATTGCTAGAAGGCCTGTTACAGCAACAGGCCAGTTACTTCTTGATACTGTAAGTATATGATACAACCAGTAAATCCAGCGGTTGTAGGCCCATTCTCACGCCTCCTTTGCTGTAAGTGGATCATACCTGGGATGATTTGTTGAGTAGGATTCCACACTTGTGGATCAAGCATTCTAAAAGCTCCAGGATGACAGTGCTAGCTGAAGCACTAAGGGCCAAGAAGGCAAATTCATACCAAGAATACACAAGCGTCTCTTTGGACAAATCCCTATCCCTTCCAGGATGCAGTCTCCTTGCCACCAAATCAGATTCCTCAAAGAATAGTGCCATTTAGAGGGCTCAAATTTGGTCTTTGTTGGTATCAGGTTAGACATTCAGAGGCACCAGTGTCCAGATAGACTTCAGCAGATGGGGACTCTGTTATCAAGCCCATGCACAGTGTTCATCTATGACACAATGGCCACTCCAGTAATGTGTTTATTGGGCCAGATCCAGGAAGGCTGGTGATAAAGGCTGGATAACACTGACTGGCCATGCCATTTTGTCTCGTTGGTGTTCCATGACCCATTCACAGTGAAAGCCTCCTGGTAGCGTCAACGTGTAATAGACAGATTACACTCATGCCCATACGTCCATCACATGCTCCAAATCTAGAACTCCTTGTCTTTGACCTTCTATTTCTTTTCCTTTGAGGCCCTTGACCAGCCAGCCAGGCAATTAACCGCTGCCCAGGCATTTGCATATATTTTTACCTTGGTCCACGTCTCATTCCATACAAAGTGGAGTTCGTGGCTCATAGGTCTGCACATAAGGAAGATTTTCCCTCTCCACTATTTTCAAAGCCATATTTGAATGTGGCTATAATGTAGCTGCTATCCATTTTCAGCTTCCACACACATACCAAGCAGACTCATTCATAAACAAAACTTAGGCTGCCCCCTCTTTGTTTAGCCAGTCATACCAGACCCACCACATGACCACTGTGGTAAGTGAAAAGTCTGGTGCTGTACTGTGGTGGGTAGCTGAGGTATTTGCCTATGCATCTTGCTCATGTCCTCTGGCCCTTCCTGGATTTGGTTCCGGATGCACCATTTCCATCTTGTGATCCAGTGCTGCTGACCCATCTGACTTCTTGACTCTGCAGTTCCTACATCACTTAGCCCATGATAGGTAGTTCAAGACGCATAGTCACTTGGTGACTCACGCTCAAGGGTTCAGTCTCTACCAGGATCCCTACATATGAGGAACTGTTTCTAAAATGACTTATAATTCTCTGCCGCAATTGCCATGGTCTGGCTTCAAATTCCAGGGACCTGCCTGTGTTGTGCTTTTCTCATTGGGAATTGCCGTGAAATCTACACTGAATCTTTTATCACCACTAGTACCAATATTATAGGGTCAATTGGATTATATGACCCAAATCCAAGGACAGCCTGAATCTTCTGCAGAGCCACTCAATACTGACAGCCTTCCATATCACTCAGTATATGGGAAGGAGCAATATTCCTACTATTTTTGTGTCCTTTGGCAAGAGTACACCTCCTCACCTGAGGTCCTTGATGAAGTATTAAATCCATGTGCCAAAAAAAGAGCTACCAAGCAGATGAATTTTGCTGATCTAGTCTTACGTTCTGTCCCCCTTTAATCATGCATTTGGAGCTGAGAGACAAAGCCTTGATAACTGGTGTAGAGATCTAGTGATATGCTTTCAAGGAGGCCTATTGAAGTCATTTATCCCCCAAGCATCTCTGTATCCTCAAGAGCATCTCTCACAGAGTGTGCTTTCTACTTGTGATCCTATAATGTAAAGTGATCCCATAATGTAAAGATCCTTAAATATAGGTAATTCTAAAATTTCTAGACCCAGCCTTGCCCAGGTCAAACCCATAGCACACGCCCCCCTTCACCTCCTCTCCCATTCTAGTACTTTCCTCCCACCCCATCCTGCTTCTCATGGGAAGGCAGTCAGACAGAAGGCAGTGGGGCATATTGAAGACAGCAGCAGAATTCAAAAAAGTCTTCACCAATGGGGTTACATCTGAAGTTTCCCTAGATGAATGAAATGAATTTCTGTACCCAGAGAATAGAGGAATGTAGGAGCAGGCAGAGGGAAAAAAAACAGCAAAGGCACAGAAGGGTAATGAGATGCAGCAGTCTGAGGAAGAGCAAGTAGTCCAGTGTGATGCAACAGCCCTCATAATTCTCCAGTTATGTGGATGACTTTCGTTGTTGTTTTGCATCGTGTCTTAAATCTCACAGCCATTTCAAGAAGCAGAAAGTGAGGGCCATAGGATAACTGAATTGTTTTATATATAGACTAAGCAATCTGCTTAAAAAAAAAAAAAAAGGTGGGGAGGGAATATTTATTCCCTCGCTCTTACATATATCAGTGAAGACTTTCTTATATGACATTCATCCAATTTTGCAGTGGGATCTCATTGTGAGCTTGCATCAAATTTATTAATAACTATCACCTTAGCACCTTTCTTTCCACTCACATTAATGACTTCTAACCTACATTTTCTGGCTTATTTTTTTTCCCTTCAGATTTGGTCTTTCCCTAGTGGATAGCTTTCCATTTATCTTGATTAAACCTCACTCTATTGATTTCTTTTCTTTCTCTAACTTCTCAGAAATCTGCTGTATATTAATTCAGCTTTCTGTGAAATTAGTGATCCCTCCTGCATTTAGGGAAGTTTTAAAATCCAACATCATTAAATAACTTCCTTTTCAAACTTTGAGTACTATATTTAATTCTGACAGAATGAGAAAATATGTGCACGCATATTTCACCTTAGGATGACAAATTCTTTGTTTTCAAATAATTTGGTTTTATTTTATTGGAGAATATAACATTTAAGAGTCCTTGAATAAAAAGTCAAGCTTTAATGTATGCTTTCTTTATAACAGGACAGAACAAAGAGGAAAGTTCAAGAAATGTTCATACCCTACAATCAAGGTATGCTTACTATTTGAGATGTATAACAAGCAGGATAAAAATTATGTATAATTACTTTTTATTTTTCTATCTACCAAATAATATTGAATCCTCATTGTATCCCTAGAAATTAACATTGAGTAATTTATCCAATGTGATACAGCAAGATGGGATTTGAACCCAGACATTTTTTACACTTTTCCTGTTAGTATACTATGATACACCTTTAGTTCCTTCATTAAACTCAGTAACTATTTAGGGGGAATCTTGCTTTCCAGTCACACTTCAGGATGTTAGGGATCCAGTGATGAACAAAGAAGCCACCTGCTTCTTAGCATCGGTGAAGTGTGATTCACTTTTAGTTCTTTCATTAAACTCAATAACTGTTTAGGGGGAGTCTTTCTTTCCATCCATACTTCAGGATGTTAGGGATCCAGTGACAAAGAAGCCTCCTGCTCTTCACATCTGTGACGAAGATAAATCGCTATCTTAGGTTCATTCATGTTCTTTTCCTTACTGCACAGAAACATGGACTCCTTCCACTGAGCTTCCCTCCACCTAAAAATGTATCTGCATGCCTCCCCAATCCTCACTTCTCTCCATTTCACCTGAGAGGACAAAGTGTCCATCCACTTCTCTCAGAAGAGGCAGCTGCTGAAGCTGTGGCATGGCACTTGCAACTCCAACATGTCTGGAAATGTTTTCCATCCATAATGGCAAGTCTCTCTCTCTCTCATCTTCGGTCTCTTTCTGCTATGTTGTTCCCTTCGGCCAACAAGGAAACTTCAATCTCCCCAATTTTTGAAATTGATTTTGTGTCTTTCTCAAACTGCTGCCTTCACTCTTTCTCAACAATAGATTAAACCGATTTTAGACTCATTTTTATTATTTTCAGGCATCCCATTCACTCTTCAAATCAGCACAACTTTCCCCTCTCCGTTACCCCACTTGAAGGTGAAGTTCCCTCACTCCCCAAGAGGGAGGATTCTGAGGATCATATTCTGCACATCTTCCCAGGTTCCCTTGAGTTTTGCTGTGGTCATTAGGAAGCAAGGCACCGCTAGCCCCATTACCTCCACCTCGCCCCTTTCCCACTTCCCTTCCAGCATTTTCTGTGCTTCATCTACTCACATCCTTATCTCAGAGTTAGCATCTGAGAGAATCCAAACTTAGAGACGTTCTCATATCAAGTCCTGTCGATTCTAACTCTTTACTTTCCAAATCATCTTTTCTCTCATTTCCTCTGTAATTGTTTTATTTTAGGCATTCATCTTCTGGCTCCTGCACTAACTTGTCTTTCTGCCCCACCACCTCCTCCCTCTAATTCATCCCCCACGGACTTGCAGTATATATTTTTTTTCTATAAACCTTGTCATGTCACTCCTCTCCTTAAAAACCTTTGATATGTCCCTTACTGCCCACAGAACCAAGTTTAACATCATTGATGTGAATATTAGGCCCTTTCCAAACCTGTGAAAGCCCTGTATCCTGCCATTCTCCTCATTTTCCAGCTATATAAAGTTAACAATACTGTCTCCAAACACACACCCTTTACTTTCCTAACTCCGCCTTTGCACATTGTTTCTTCTTCATGAAGTGCCCTTCCCTCTCTGCATCCCCTTCGCCAGAAGATTGTATTCATTCTTCAAGACTCCACTTGCATTCATTGCCTCTAGAAAACATTTCTTAGTGTCCCTAAACATGGCTATATGTTACACGTAATGATCCACTAAGACCTTCTAACACACCACTTAGGTTTTATTGAAATTTTTGTATATTCATCTCCTTCCCCGGACTATAGGTTTTCCCAAGTCAAAGCCACATCTTACTGTTTGTGATCGTTACTTTTAGGTGTCAACTTAACTTGGTTAAGAAATACCTAGAAAGCTGGTAAAAGATTATTTGGGGGGCGTCTCTGTGAGGATGTTTCCATAGGAGATTGACGTGTGAGTCTGAGTGGATTGAGTGGAGAAGATACACCCGCATGTGGGTGGGCACCACCCAATTAGCTGGAAGCTTGGATAGTACAATAATAGAGGAAAGGTGAATGGGTCTGTCTCTTCCCCCTGGAACTGGCACGCTCTCCTTCTCCTGCCCTCGGACATCAGAACTCCATGTTCTCCAGCCTTTGGACTCCAAGACTTCTACCAGTGGTCCCCACCTCAACCCCTGGTTCTCAAGCCTTTAGACTTGGACTAGATGTTACGCTACCAACTTTCCGGATTATGAGGCTTTTCAACTTGAACTGAACCACCCTACTGGCAGTCCAGGATATCCAATTTGCAGGTGGCCTGTCATGGGACTTCTCAGCCTCTGTAATCATGGAGACAGTGCTTCTAATAAATCCCCTCTTGCACATATTTTACATGTATATAGACAAACATATATACATATTCTACTTATATGTATACACACATATATAGAATACATATAGAATACAATAGAATGTGTTTATATATACATATATACACACATATAAATAGAATACATATACATGTTTCTGTATATATAAAATATTAATACAAATATATAGAATACATATGTGGGCATACATAAACACATATAAGTAGAATACATATACACTTATATACATGTATATACATATATGTACTCTATTTATAGAATATAAATGTATACATATGTATATATACACACACAGATATGTACTCACAGATACACACACACACACACGTACACCCTATTGGTTCTATCTCTCTGGAGAACCCTAATACACTGATCTTCTTGTCTCTAATTACTGGCAACAATGTCTACCAATAAGTATTTGGATAAATACTAGATTATTAGTATTTGGATAAAAACCTAGATGATGGGTTGGTAGGTGCAGCAAACCACCATGGCACATGCATACCTGTGTAACAAACCTGCACATTCTGCACATATATCTGGAACTTAAATTTTAAAAAAAAAAACCATGGGAAGAAGGTGATGTTCTTCTGAACATGTGGGTAACAATTCCTTCCCTTCCACCAAATATACCAATAAAGCAGATGCTGGTTTTACCTGCTTCTAAATTTCTTAGATGTTTGAACCAGAGTTTAACCTAAATCACTCTGGTTGCAATACGTACAAAGAGCTGTAAGCTCAGGCTATTGTTTTGATTATAATAGCAGAGGGAAGATTTTTATTTTTGCTCAGAGTGGTAAGACTTTGTGTAACTAAATTTGAATTGTAAAATCCATTTCAAATGCACCCTCTTTAAGCACTGGTCTCTGCAGATGGAGGAAGTAAAATGAGTTTCCTAATTTACAGTCAGTGTTACGATGCACAAGGTAACCATAGCTTTCGGGTAAGGAAAGTGGGGACTTGACACAGCAATTTAGAATTTTTACAGTTAGTATCATTTTCTTGTTAATGTGCCCATTGACAATCATAATATTGGGCCATAAAAGTTGGTGTTAACTTTACTTTGCCATTCTCAAATTTTCACCTTACATTTTTTCTTATTCAAACAATCATTGCCTGTTATAGCTGAAGAGGATTTTAAAGATCACCAAATCCAGGAATAGAAAAGTGGCAGTCTCTCGGCAGAATTCTATCTATGGAGATGGTTTTATTTTCCCCAACAAAATGTTTCTTTTTCTTTATTTTCTTAATTCTTCTTTCTTCCTTTTTTACTTTTTTTTCTATATATCAAGATACGACTTAGCTACAGTAAAGTGTCCACATCTTAAGTGAACTTTTATATATGTATATTCTAATGTAACTACACCCCAATCAAGATACAGAAAATTCTCACAAAGTTTCTTATACCACTCCATGTGTGGGGGAGTAGGGTGTGTGTGTGTGTGTGTTTGATAGGGTGTTTTAATTTTCTTTAAATACATTGTCTTCAGAAATAACAAATTTATGATCAAAATAGAAATAAGATTTACATGGTGTTGCAATGTTGAATAAAAATTATTATATAAAATGTTCTAAAAAATTGTAATGGATAAAAAAATAAAGTTCTTTTTCTAACTTTTATTTTAGATTTAGGGGGTAGATGTGCAGGTTTGTTACCTGAGTAAATTGCATATTGTGGGGGTTTGACATACAGATTATTTCATCACCCAGGTAATGAGCATAATATCTGATAGGTAGTTTTCTGATTCTCACCCTCCTCCCACCCTTCACCCTCAAGTAGGCCTCAGTGTCTATTGTTTGTGTCTTTGTGTGCATGTGTACCTAATGTTTAGCTCCCACTTACAAGAGAGAACACACAACATTTGGTCTTCTGTTCCTGCATTAATTGACTAAGAGCAATGGCTTCCAGCTCCATCCATGTTGCTGCAAAGGACATGATCTCATTCTTTTCCACGGCTGCATATGTGCACGTTTCCATGGTGTATACGTACATTTTCTTTATCCAGTCCACCTCTGATGGATATCTGGGTTGATTCCATGTCTTTGCTGTTGTGAGTAGTGCTGTGATGAACATATACGTGCATGTGAATATATGGTCCCTTATACCCCTCTTACATAACCGAAATAACCCAAAATTACTTCTGTTCTGACAACTATCACCCCAGAATAATTTTGATTATTTTTATATTTTGCACAGATGGAATAATATATAGCCTTTCGTGCCTGAACAAAGCTGCTCTGAAAAGTGTTTTTTGTATGTTTTTTTTTGGTGGACATAAACATTGATTTCTAATGTGTTTCTACACAGGAGTTAAATTGTGAGCTGACAAGTAATTGTTTAAAATTATACTTTTAACTGCCAACCAGTTTTCCAAAACAACTGAACTAATGTATATACTCCCCAGCAATATATGAATTCTAGTTGCTCTACATCTTCACCAATACCTAGTACAATGTTTTCAATCAATTTTCACTTGAATGTGTTTAGGGTATGTGTGCACCATTCACAGTCTCTATAGCTCCTCATTGTTTTATAGTTAAGACATTTCAAGTTCTTGTTTTAACCCCATGGCCCTCAAAGGCGTTTGAGTTTATGAACTACTCATCTAATCCACTTTCTCATTTATCATTTTCGGAAAACTAGTCCCAGGAAGTTTAACTGGCTAGCCCAACATCACATAACTCATGACAAGCAGAGAAGCAGTGCTCAGACTGAATTTCTCGACCAGCCTTCTTTCCACTGCATGGCACTTCCACTCACCGAGACTCTGCCTCCATTCCAGCTCTTATCTCTATTTGCTAAAGTTCCTTTAAATAACTTTATGAAATGCACCCATCAGTGATGTGCCTTATTTGACACCATAGTAGTGGTCTTATATCACACTTCTGCCACTTCTTTACTTGAACAATAAATGGAAAGCATAAACTCAAATATGTGTTGCAAAGGAGGTAGCATCCAGGTGGAAAGACTGGAATAAGCACCAGCTGACCCCCTCCAGTGTTCACACTCTTATTCAAGAAGGAAGGAGCCAGGTGATAGTGGGAACAGGTCGTTCTCATCCTGCTTCAAGGATTATGTTACCAGATTCACAAAATCTTCATAGAAAAGTGTACCGATTATCTGGTAGGTTATTTCTCTCTCGACCTCCATTTTCTTTATATGGGATAAACACCTGCTTAAAAGCAGAGGAGCATACAGAAAGTGACGTCCGTGAATATGGTATTATTTGAATTAGGCAAAGGCTATTAAGGAGAGTAAAAAGTAGCTAAAGCCCAAAGGACTATAAATCATGCTGCTATAAAGACACATGCACACGTATGTTTATTGCGGCACTATTCACAATAGCAAAGAGTTGGAACCATCCCAAATGTCCAACAACGATAGACTGGATTAAGAAAATATGGCACATATACACCATGGAATACTATGCAGCCATAAAAAATGATGAGTTCGTGTCCTTTGTAGGGACATGGATGAAACTGGAAAACATCATTCTCAGTAAACTATCGCAAGGACAAAAAACCAAACACCGCATGTTCTCACTCATAGGTGGGAATTGAACAATGAGAACTCATGGACACAGGAAGGGGAACATCACATTCCGGGGACTGTTGTGGGGTGGGGGGGGGGGGGGGGCGGGGGACAGCATTAGGAGATATACCTAATGCTAAATGACGAGTTAATGGGTGCAGGAAATCAACATGGCACATGGATACATATATAACAAACCTGCACATTGTGCACATGTACCCTAAAACCTAAAGTATAATAAAAAAAAAAAAAAAAAAGTAGCTAAAGACACTAAGTCTCTTGACTTTTCCTTCAGTTTCCCCGTATATAAAATGGGAAGTTAGCTAAATTATTTTTAAGATCCCCTCTAGCTTGGTAGTTCTGTGAATGGATTAGCCATAAATATAATTTATATGACCAAGGGAAAACATAAAACAAGCCCAGAATTTACTTATGAATATCTGGTTTGAGAAACAAACTTAATTATATAAAATGGACGTACATGTTGTGTGATAAACTGGCATTTCTGCTAACTGGTCGACATGAAATTGATCTTATTATTATTTCATAATAAATTGTCCACCTTCTCCCTTCTCACCTGTCTTCCGAAGGAATTTGATTAAACAAACTTATGCTTAGTATTTCATAAAAAAATACTGGGTTTTTTTCCTATAGAGTTACACTGTATCAAAGTGATATATTCCTTACCGGCTTATCTAAGAAATATGGGATCAATTATTATGCTATACCAGAGCAGAAATCTGAAAGTAATAAATCTATCTCAAATAAATAATATAAAATTGTATTTATAGAGTCTAAAATAAAATTAACATTTGTCATCTTTTCACCAAATGATCTGAAGCATACTTCTTTTTCCAAAATGATCTCGAACAATAGAATAAAAATGTAGGAAGAACTTTTGGGATTTCTTATACCTAAAAGCAAATAAGGCCTGTAAAAAAAAAATTGTGGGAGTCTAGATTAAAATTACCAGTGAGTGTTTTGATTTGTTTTGACAGATCGGGAATTAAGAGACAAGACATTCAGTACTTTACTTAGGAATCACCTTTTCCCCTTGTCATATGAGGATTCATGTTTTCTTTAATTAGAAATTGATCAGAAGCCTAATAAAGCTTGATAAGTGATAGCACTAAAAGTCCCTTTCCCAAAAGCTGAGTTCCATCTACTCACAAATTTTCTCCCCTTGGACTCGCTCCATGCCTCCAACCCACATCTGAACAGAGATGGGGGGAAACTCAAATTAATTGTCTTTATATGGTTTCTCACTAAGTATTTCATTGCCACGAGCAGTTCTGATGAGTAAGTCAAAGTAACTGAAGAAGTATAAATAATCTTCGTGCAGAGTAAAATTAATAAATTTAACGATATACATGCAGAAGTTTCCAGAGATTTATAGAGGTGGAAGAACCTAGGCTTAGCAAACAGAAATAATTTAGTTTATGCCAACAGGACATGTGGTTTGTAATTCACTCAGACCAAAATCCTCAACCCTCCCCTTAGGGACAAACATATGCCTGAAGAGCCAAAAATGTGGACAGCAAGAGTTAATGAAACAGTATGAAAATCAGTAGGGTGAGGAAAGGCCGCTAAGGAGAGTTCACAGCTTAATAACTACAGATGACAGTATAGGTGATGGCAGTGTCACATCCTCCTTATGATCAGGCTCAGGATTTATTGTGTATGTATTTTGATGGAGATATAAATATATATGAATATCTATTAATCTCTGGAGCTATAGGTAAATCTCCCTTGGTGATGGGTAAACAGGAGAGACCACTACTTTCTACCATGGAAACAAAAATCCCGTGGAAAAATAGATCTAATAAAAAAATATGAAGTAGGCAGAGGACAGTTAAAGTGAAAACCAAGATACAGGAAAGTACCTGCCTGGACTGTTTTGCTTGGGTTAAGTAAAGGGTGCACTCAGCATCACAGTCACCACCAGGGTTCAGGGTAGGGCTGCTACATGAGCAAAAGTAGAACAGAGACAGCAAACTGGGGTCATGACTGGGCATTAAAGCAAGTAGTCAGAGACACACGGGATAGAACGTGGCCCCAGTGGTGTCTGGCTGAGCTGGTGAAGACGTGCTTAGCTGGATCTGAGGGATCACGGTCAAAGAAGTAACAACAGTGAAAGCTAAAACAATGTTTCAAGGCTAGAAGAAAAAATCATCTGAGATGACATCAGAATTATGTCTTTTGCAAGGATTTCTGTTGTTCCCACAATTCAGTGTGGTAGTTTATCTGGGGAAATGACAAACATCCCCTTGGCAACTCTGTCCTAGATGGATCTTTCTTACTAGAAGAATTCTGGGTCCAAGGAGTTTTATTCTCATCTAACCAAACTTCCTCTAGGCCTATGCCATATAACGGTCATCACTAGCCAGCCTGCAGCCATACCCACCTAATCAGTGGAGAAAGAAATCTTTGAGTCTCCTAAAACTTTCATTGTTAGCTTCTTCCCCAAAATAAGAGTTTTAGTAGCTGAACTTTTACCCGAGGTTCTGACGTAAATCAGAAAAACATGGAGAGTCACAGAAGCTTGGTAACAGCAAATTATGTGGCCCTGGGGAAAACAAAAATAGCCAGTTGACTCTTGCTTCCTTGAATGTCCACTGGGAAAACTGAAGCTGGATCAAGGATTGGATTTTAATGAAGAGAAAGAACAAACAGATTTATTAGATGTCCTAAGAAAGAAAAGTAGAAGCCAGGTACAGGTCAGATTTGGGAGACAAACTGGGGGTGTTTGCTATAAGTTTCAATAATTGCATACCTGAAGAAATACATGTTTTTAAAAATCTTCGTGACTGCTCATGCCTGTAATCCCAGTACTTTGGGAGGTTGAGGCAAGGAGATCACCTAAGGTCAGGAGTTCAAGATCAGCCTGGCCAATATAGTGAAAACTTGTCTCTACTAAAAATACAAAAATTAGCCAGGCATGGTGGCACATGCCTGTAGTCCCAGCAGGCTGAGGCAGGAGAATTGCTTGATCCGGGGAGGCAGAGGTTGCAGTGAGCTGAGATTGTGCCACTGCACCCCGGCCTCCAAAAAATCTTCATGACTATAGTACTGCAGTCTTTGTTTCATAATATCCTTTTTAACCATAGTAAAGGGATTAGGGAAAAAGACAACTAACCTCAGTACATTTTTAAAGCAGTATTTTAACTGGACATTTTGAGGCTAAAGACTGAAGGAGCCATACCTGAATATTGTACTCAGGTTAGTAAACTTGTTTCTTGAAGGGGCACAGGTTAGAAAATTTAAATATACTTTAATTGTATTCTAATGTTAAGCAAATAAGTAGTTTACAGACAATGAAAGGCAGGTTTTTCACTAATGAAGAAAGAAGTACAAACAGTAAAAAAGGAAAAAGAAGACTAGAATAAATCCTGTGTTGCTGAATTGGAATTGGAGGTATTAGTATGAACTCGCAGTCTTTTACCAGATAGACAGATTTTGATGGAGATATAAATATATGTGAATATACATTAACCTCTGGAGCTGTAGGTAAAACTCGCTCAGTAATAGGTAAGCAGGAGATCCTACTACTTTCTACCATGGGAAACAAAAAATCCCAGGGGAAAAGCAGATCAAATGAAAAAATATGACCTAAGAGTGAAGTAGGCAGAGAACAGTTAAAGCAAAAGCAAGATACAAAGAAGTGCCTATCTAGAACGTATTGTTTGGGAGGGAGAGATAGATAGATATGCAGGCAGGCAGGCAGGCAGACAGATGATAGCTAGGTAGATAATAGATGACAATCTGCATATACGCATGAGTTAGTGTATATATAATTTCCTAATTCTGCCTGTTGAGAGGACCTAAAAGCAATAATACCCAGTAGAAATTAACACATCTTAGGACCCACATTTTGTTTTTTTTTTTTTGAGATGGAGTCTCACTCCATCGCCCAAACTAGAGTGCAATGGCGTGACCTTGGCTCACCGCAACCACTGCCTCCCGGGTTCAAGTGATTCTCCTGCCTCAGCCTCTCGAGTAGTTGGAATTACAAGTGCCCGCCACCACACCTGGCTAACTTTTGTATTTTTAGTAGAGATGAGGTTTCACCACGTTGGTCAGGCTGGACATGAACTCCTGACCTCAGGTGATCTGCCCGCCTCGGCCTCCCAAAGTGCTGGAATTACAGGCGTGAGCCACCGTGCCCGGCCCACATTTTGGTTTCTAAAGACTTTCTCCAGTAAAAGGAAACATTTGGAGAAGTGGTTGTTCTTACAGCTCAGACGGGAAACAAGATGATCCTGAGGAGCCATAAGGTAAGGAATTATTCCAAAACAGATGAGAGGGCAAAGGGAAAGAACACAGGAACCAACTAAAGTGTTCCCAATGGCCAAAGCTGAAAAAATTTGAGCAAATACAAATCAATATACAAATAAATAGTATTCTAACCCATAGAAAAAAATAAATATCAAAAATGTGGGAGTAATGTATCTCTTCTTTATAGCAGAATTTCCATTAATAAGTGGAGAAGGAATGAGGGAACTAGAAAGTGGCCATTAGACCACCACAGTAATCAGTCTGCAGGCAAGACCCCACTGGTGGATACTAAAACTAGCAGGTGAAAATTTGAGAAACTGGAATGTCTCAAACTATCTCCCCCAAGACATTTACTAATCAAAAAGGAAAAATAGTAACTTAACAATGGAGAAATCCAGTAGATCCTACCTTAAATTAAGCAAGTAATCGAGCTTAACATCAACTGTCATAAGGCACATAGCCATCACGCGTCCCTGATAAGGCACACTGAAAAGGACATGTCACTTCTGTGACATTCTTACCAAAAACTGCACAATCTCAACCCATTAATGAGAGAACACTGGACAGATGCAGACTGAGGGATGTTTTATAAAACAACTATAATCTTCAAAAGTATACATGTCATGCAAGACGAGGAAAGACACTAACTGTCACAGATCTGAGGAGAGTACAGAGACATAACAGATCCTGGATTGAATCCTAGAACAGAAAAAAGACATGAATGGAAAAACTGGTGAAATCCAAATAAAGTCTGTAGTTCAGTGAATAGCATTGTCCAATGTCAATTTCTTGGTATTGATAATGGTATGATGGTCTTGTATGTTAACATTAGACGATGTTGGGTGAAGAATAGAAAGAAGCTCTCCATGCTGTTTTGCAACTTTTCTGCAAGCCTAAAATTATTTCAAAATAAAAAGTAAAACAAACACAAAAATAAAAAAAAAAACACCTAGATAAAAGTCTTCTCACTAAATATTGAATTTCATTGAATTCAAATTTATTAAACTCTAGGAATCAAAGAGAGAAGAGGAAATGCTATGAAAAAGAAATAAGGACAGAAGTAAAGCCACAGGAAAGGGTCCCCAGGTGATGCTACATGGTTTAGAGTTGGGGGCCCCAGGTTCAGGCTAAGCTGTATCCCACCAAAGAGCTTTAGACTTCTCTGGGCATATGCGGTAGACTGTGGAGCTGGGTCCTCCAGAAAAATATTTACATTAGGGACTGAGGAAATTCTAGACCTTATCTGAGGGCAGTGTTTCTTAAACTTTAGTTATTTTGCGTACCATTTTCACAATTTTTGTTAGCTCTCACACCACCTGAATTGTTTGCTCAGTATTTTCCATCACATTGACTTTGTTGGAATAATGCATTTTTTTAACTTGCTCTTATCTCTATGTTACTTAAAATCGCATCACATGTCACCAGTGGTCCACATACCACAATAGAGGAGCATCTGAGTCCTAGAGATTGCAAAGCAACATTGCAAGTAAGGAAAAAACTAAAAGGACTATTTTCCATAAAACAAACATAAGACCCAAACACACACACACACACACACACACACACACGCAGGCACACACCACTGTCTCAGACTAAGCAGAGGGAAACACAGAAGGGGAGCCAGGCATTCTTGCCGCTTTTCCATGGAAAATTCCATGGCTTTGGAGCATTGAGGGACCCAGAGAACAAAATGTAGGCCTAGAACATTAAGGACATAGACCAGCAGGGATCCAGATGTGGCAGACATAGCAGAGGATGGTGGAGTGGTGATAGTACCCAGGCAGCAGAGAAAGACAGAACTAGGGTGTGAACTAATGCCACCATCTCTGGAAGCAAAAAGAGTTGCCAAGTGCAGAGGCAAAAAGAGTCTTCTCCCTGGCAACATAAGCAGCAGCTGTAAGACCCTCTAAAGGCAGTTGTGGTGCCATGGGGGCTAGAAACTTCACTAAATGGGCCTGGAGTAGGAATGAAGAAAGTGACTTTACCTCATAGTATCAGAATGAACTTGTACTGTGAGTATATGTGCAATATCCTTGAAGACTCTGAGCAACAACTGGAGGCTAAGTGGGGTGATTTTGTACAGATGCAGATCCTGTACATGGGACTAGAAGCCAAGGACAACTCGCCACATCCACGGAGCTGCAATGTGCACTTGTGGGAGTGTAATCTGGTAAAGCCATTCTAAAAACATCTGGAAGTATTTAGTGAAGTGGGGGTACATTTTATGATCCCATCATATTAGAAAAAATCCTACACAGCCCTATAAGAGGACATGTTCATTGCAGCTGTGTTTGTAATAGCACAAATTTGGCCAGGCATGGTGGCTCACATCACACCTGTAATCTCAGCACTTTGGGAGGCTGAGGCGGGTGGATCACCAGGTCAGGAGTTCAAGACCAGCCTGGCCAATATGGTGAAACACCGTCTGTACTACAAATACAAAAATTAGCTGGGCATGGTGCACGCCTATAATCCCAGCTACTTGAGAGGCTAAGGTAGGAAAATCACTTGAACCTAGGAGGCAGAGGTGGCGGTGAGCCGAGATTGCACCACTGCACTCCAGCCTGGGTGACAGAGCAAGACTCTGTCTCCAAAAAAAAAGCATAAATTTGAAAGCAACCTGGGCAGTCATTATTAGACTATTGAATAAGTAAAGTCAAGTAGGTGCATACCATGGAACACGGGGCAGCATTCAGAATAAGGAATTACATGTGTGTAACAGCAACATGGTTTGATCTTAAAAACAAGAGAGTTGAGAGAAAATACAAATAAAACAATGTAATAGCTGACACCCATGTAGCAATTATTATGTGTCAGGCATTATTCTCAGCACTGGACATTATTAATTCATTTGCTGCTCCTTGCAAAAACCCTATGAGACAGATGTTGTCATTGTTCCCAAGTTATTTATGAGGAAATTGAAGAACAGCAAATTTAAGAGACTTGCTCAAGGTCAGATGGCTAATAAGTGGTAAAGAAAATACTGAGAACCAGGACACCTAACTCTAACCACTACATGCTATTGATATCCTCTAGCAACAGAAAACAGGAAGAAACTTTGAGCTAAATGCATTATTGCAAATTCAAAATCATACCACCCAAAATTAGAGTAAAAAATGTTACTTATATTTCCAAAAATATGCAACACAAAAACAAAAGAATGATATATATATTTGAGGTGGAGTAGGTAAAGATGAGAGAGAAGAATAGGATTGAAAGAGGAAAATAAAATAAAATGAAGCAACATAAAATAGAATAAGGCTTAGAACTGACAGGGCAGACAGGGAGAGTTTTAAGAGAAAGCAGGAAGGTCAGTGCCGCAAGTGTGGGCTCAGCAGGGGCCAGGCTGAGAGAGAAACAAGTGAAGCCTGAGACAAATTGTCCCCCGCATAAATCAAGATGCATTCAGTAACTGAAGGAAGAATTGCTCCAGGATAGAGAATTCTTTCCTTGGTTAGTAATCACTGTATAATATTCATTAGATTTCTTGCCCATTTATTGACCAACACAGAATATTCTGATCCAATTTACTCCCCAGTGTCCCAGATTCTACACCTTTGAATTACTAATTCTCTTTGTTATGTGTGTCAAGAATTAAATAATGGCTATTAATCATATACCCAATTTCTAATAAATTTTTCTGGTAGTAAAAGTCACTATAAACTCAAACTGGTGACTACAGTTATGAGACTACAGTTATGAGTTTAAAATTTACCAATGACTACAAATGGTTGGAAATGTCAAGCATTTCTTGAAAAAGAGAGATCTGCAAAATCTAACTCAAGGAAATTGAGTGTTGTTTGTACACAGGAAATAGATACAAAAGAAAACTGACAGTAGTAAAAATGTTAATCTCCAATATTAGACTAATAGATGAATTTAATCTGTGTTGTAAAATTTATGGAGAAAATTGATTTCAATGTAAATGGTTTCATTAAAATAAAAATAGAATGAAAAATTTTTTTTGAAATGGCTTAACCCTGCTCTATAAAGAAGTGATTAAGTAATTTAATTACAGTCAGCTACAGAAATTATTTCTCAATGAAAAATCTATCCAGGATGGTAAAAAAACTGATTTAACAGGAAATCAACCTTTCTTAGGGTCAAAACCAGAGAAAATATCAGTTTCTCTTATCCTCTTCACAAGCATCTTCCCCAGCACCAGATGCCACAGCTGTTTGGATGTGGGGTAAGGCAGACAAGCCCATCCAGATGTACTTTGTAAAGGTGATAGGAATTCTATTAAAGTTTTACATTTATAGAGCAATCACTGCTGGCTAGAGAGAGGAAACTCTTTGTGCAGGGGGAGGAATGGTTTTTGATCTGGGCCTTAAGGGTGGATAAGATTTTAATGGATAAGGATCACAGGTCAGGAAAGTGGACATTCTAGCTAGAAGAGACACGCTGAACATAATAGAAAAAATACCAGGCAGGATCAAAATAAAAAATGTTACCTTCATGACTTGATCTTGGGTTTTATATAGGGAAATAGTAGAAGAGGTAGCTGGAAAGGAAGGTTTGAACCAGACTCTAAGGGATCTTAAAAAGTAGGCTGTGTAGTCAGTATGTTATTGAACAATGGCAATACCCAAGATTTTTGTTTGTTTAATCAAAAAAAAAAAAATTAAAAAAGAATCTTCAAAACTCAGGATGCTTTAGGAAAAGGTATTAGAAATTATGCACTAAAAGATAGAATCCAAAGATTTAATTTTGTACTTAATCTAAGTCTTTGTATATCACACTAGAAAAAAAAATTTCTTGTAAGGCACTTGTTCAGAGAGCAGTTACCCTCTCCTAATAAGTAAATTTACTCCTTAGAGTCCATCCTCATTCTTCTACTCAGATCCATCACGGCAGCTCCTCTACCTTTAGTGCAATCATCTGAGGACTTGGAACTTTGTTTGTGGCTATGGCATCAAGCCTAGGGCTCTTCCTCTCTTCTACTGAAGCAATACAGCTGTGATTGTGGTAGAATGAAGCCTGGACAGAGCTCAGAGCACAGGGTTTAGGTCTCAGCTCAGCCCTCCAGAGGTTTGTGACCTGGGCAACTCAGCCTCGCTGGTCTTCATTATCTTTCCCTGCAATATGAAGAACTTAAGATGACCTCTAGGTTTCCTTTAAGCTTTGACGTCTTATGTCTTAAAGGCATTCCTTTAATAAGCTATTCCAACATTTTCACAACTATTTTATTCAGTATGACACAAAAAGTACTTAACAGGTGATGAGAGATCAGTATACAGGTGAAAAAACATAAGCACGTAAAGCAAAAGTAGCTCTTCCTATATTCAGCTTAAAATATACACCTTACTAATGTGCCTTGTTACCAAATACCTTTAAGCATACACAGCTGAGTTAACTGAGCACAGCCTACTTTTGGCCAACATCATTCTACTGCATAGACGGAGGGGATGGGGGTGGTGGTATTAGTCCATTCTCAGGCTGCTAACAAAGACATACCCAAGGCTGGGAAAGAAGTTTAATAGAGGAAAGAGGTTTAATGGACTCACAATTCCACAGTGCTGGGGAGGCCTCACAACCATGGTGGAAAGTGAAGGAGGAGCAAAGGCACTTCTCACATGGCAGCAGGCAAGAGAGCATGTGCAGGAGGAACTCCCATTTATAAAACCATCAGATCTCATGAGACTTATTCACTACCACCAGACCAGTATGGGGGAAACCACCCCCATGACTCAACCATCTCCACCTGGCCCTGCCACTGACACAGGGCAGGGGATGGGGATGGTTATTACAATTCAAGGTAAGATTTGGGTGGGGACACAGCCAAACTATATCAAGGGG
This sequence comes from Symphalangus syndactylus, assembly GCF_028878055.3. Lineage (NCBI taxonomy): Eukaryota > Metazoa > Chordata > Mammalia > Primates > Hylobatidae > Symphalangus > Symphalangus syndactylus. The sequence continues at coordinate 134,752,318 of NC_072428.2, read as the reverse complement.
AGTCACAGAATTCTCTTCTTTTCAGTCTGCTTTTAAAACTCTGAGAGAATTAAAAGTAATGATTGATAATATAGAGACTGGATTCAGGCTGACATATGTTTGACTCATCACTACTGGTTACTAAGTTATCTTGACCAAGTTGTTTACTTTCGCTAAGCCCCAGTTTCTATATGTATAAAGTGTATTTTCATGAGAATTAAACAAGATAATGTAAATTAAGACATGACATATAATAAGAGCTGATAAGCAGTAGAAGACAAAAACCATGCTACGTATACAGAAAATGTTGACCAAAAATAAGGGAATCTTTTATATGGAAACCTCCCTAAAAAAAATAACTGACATGCAAAACTAATCTGCAGAGATTTCCCTTCATCAAATTAAGTAATTCTCAATATTGACTTCACAACAGAATCATTTAGCAGGTTTCAAATACTACAAACTCCCAGGCCCCATCCATACCTAATAAACTGGAATATCTGGCTAACCTAGATGAGGAGATGAGCTGAGAAGCTGAGCTATTCAGACCATTGGAGAGCTGCTTTTCAAGATCCAGATGTAATTTAAACTTTAGAGATATCAATATAATTGAGTTACCTCCCCCTGTGAATACCTGAAATTCACAGACCTCAATTAGTTTACAGGTGAACTCATACTACATCTCATACAGTGAAAAGCTCCTTCCAGGAAGCAGTGGTTTTCCCCAAAACCTGGTATTCTTGTACATTCTGGATATTCTGAGACACTTTCCATCTCAAATATGCCAATAAATGTCTAAATTTGGAGTTTAAAGTCTATTGGCATTAACTCAGACATAAAGACAGAAATCAGGCCTAAGTGATATGGGATGGCAAGATTAATACCCATGAACCATCTCAGGTAGTTTTATTATATACTTGTACACTAGTACCTGACCTGATCACAGGACTGAATTAAAACAGAAAGAAACAGCTTTAAAGTTTTATATTCTTAGTATTAATTTCAGAATCCTTTTCTCAGTTTGATAAAGATATTTAGCATTTTGGGGGGTGATATAGTTTGGATATTTGTCCCCACCAAATATCATGTTGAATTGTAATCCCAGTACCAGAAATGGGGCCTAGAGGGAGATGTGTGGATCATGAGGGTACATCCCTCATGAACGGCTTGAGCCATCCCATTGGTGATAAGTGAGATCTCACTCTGAATTTACGTGAGACACAGTGACGTAAAAATGTGGGGCACTTCCCCTACTCCCACTTTGTCACTCCTACTTTCACTATGTGAAGTGCCTGCTCCTGCTTTGCTTTCCACCATGATTGAAAGCTTCCCAAGGCCTCCCCAGAAGCAGATGCTGGAGCTATGCCTCCTGTAGAGCCTGCAGAACCATGAGTCAATTAAAGCTCTTTTCCTTACAAATTACCCAGTCTCAGGTATTTCTTTATAGCAAGGCAAGAATGGCCTAATATAGAAAATTGGTACAAAGAGTGGGGTAATAGGCAGAAGTTGGAAGAGTTTGGAGAATTCAGAAGAAGACAGAAAGATGAGGGAAAATTTGGAACTTCTTAGAGACCAGTTAAATATTTGCAACCAAAATGCTGATAGTGACATAGACAGTGAAATCCAGGCTGATGAGGTCTCAGATGGAAATGAGGAACTTACCCTGTACTGGGGTAAAGGTCACCCATGTTATCCCTCAACAAAGAACTTGACTATGTTGAGTCCATGCCCTAGGAATCTATGGAAGTTTGAACTTGAGAGTGATGATCTGGAGTACCTGGTAGAAGAAATATCCAGGCAGCCAAGTGTTCAAGATGTGCCCTGGCTGCTTCTAACAAGCGACACTGAGATGTGGGAGCAACAAAATGACTTAAGGTTGGAGTTTGTATTTAAACAGAAAGAAGATGATAAAGGTTTGTAAAATTGGCAACCTGGCCATATGGTAAAGAAAGAAAAAGCTTTTAAAAGAGAGGAATTCAAGTAGGTTGTGGAGCAATCAATTGCCAGAGAAATTTTTATAACTAAAAGGGATCCAAGTGCTAATATACAAGACAATGAGGAAAAGGCCTCTAAGGCATTTCTGAAATCTTCATGGTCACCCCTCCCAACATAGGCCCACAGGTCTAGGAAAGAAGAATGGTTTCATGGGCAAGGCCAAGGGCCCTGCTACCCTGTGCAGACTCAGGACCCCAGGACACTGCTTCTTGCATCTTTGCTGCTCTGGCGCCAGCCTTGGCCCACAGGGTTCCAGATAGAGCTCAAGCTTCTGTTTCAGAGGGTATAAGCCATAAGCTTTGGCAGCTTCCACATGGTGTTAAGCCATCAGGCACACAGAATGCAAAAGTGAAGGCAGCTTGGGAGCCACCACCTAGATTTTAGAGGATGTATGGAAAAGCCTGGGTGTCCAGGAAGAAGCCTGCTGCAGGGGTGGAGCCCTTTCAGAGAACCTCTACTAGGGTAGCATGGAGGAGAAATGTTGGGCTGGAAGCCCCATACAGAAGCCTCCCTGAGGCACTGCCTAGTGGAGCTGTGGAAAGGGGGCTACCATCCTTCAGACCCTAGAATGATAGTTCCATTAGCAGCTTGCATCCTACTCCTGAAAAATCCACAGGCATTCAACTCCAGCCCATGAGAGCAGCCTGGAAGGCCAAACCTACAAAGCCACAGAGATGGAGCTTCCCAAGACCTTGGGAGCCCACACATTGCACCACTATGCTCTGAATGTGAGACATAAAGTCAAAGGCGATTATTTTGGAGCTTTAAGATTTAATGACTGCCCTGCTGGGTTTCAAACTTGCATGGGGATGATATCCCCTTTCTTTTAGCTGATTATTCCCTTTTGGAATGGAAATGTTTACCCAATGCCTATACCTCCACTGTATCTTGGTAGTAAATAACTTGTTTTTCATTTTACATGTTCATAGGTGGAAGGGACATGCCTCATCTCAGTTGAGACTTTTGAGCTAACATAGAAATGAATCAAGATTTTGTGAGACTGTTGAGAAGGCATGATTGTAGTTTGCAACGTGAGAAGAACATGAGATTTGGGAGGGGAAGGGGCAGACTGATATAGTTATTTATCTCTGCCCAACTCTCATGTTGAAATGCAATCCCAATGTTGGAGGTAGGGCCTGGTGGGAAGTATTGGGATCATGGGGGCAGATCCCTTATGAATGGTTTGGGCTGTCTTCTTGGTGATAAGGATAACCCAAATATCCTGTACTTAGGAAAAGATCAAGTTTCCATAGCAACAAGACCCCAAAATACAATGGCCTAAAAAACATTTATTTGTCTTTATTATAGCAACCCAGCTAGTCTAGGATGGTGGCACTGCTCTTTTCCATAAGTAATTCTGGCATTCAGTTCTTTTCCTCTTGTTACTCCTCCATGTCCCTAGGGGATTGGCCTCATCACAATTTGGAAGTTGAAAATGCCCTTAGTAAAATAGTGGCCATTTTAAAACCTCCATCTCCAGATGAAGAAAAATCATAGAAAGTAAATGACATGTCTAGTGTAATATAACTATTTGAGGTTAGCATTAATCCAGGAATCTATGAACTTGTATCTTCCCTCACTTCAAACTCAAACCATCTACTACTTAAGTAGAGAGCCATAGAGAGATCGATTTTAGAGTCAAGCAGACATTTGTTTGAATTCCAGATTTCTCACTATTGCTTAGATATAAAATGGAGATTATTATTTTATGGCATAGAAGTTCATATGAAATAATACAAAGGTGGAAATGAATAGGCAGTGCCTATTTTTAGAGCAGTGAAAATATATGATATTATAATGATAGATACATATCATTATACATATGTCTAAATCCATAAACTATAGGCTTTGGGTGATTAGGGTGTGTCAATGTAGATTCATCAGTTGTAACGAATGTATGACTCTGGTGGAGGATACTGATCATGAAGAAGGCTATGCCTGTGTAGGATATATGGGAAATCTCTGAATCTAAAACTGCTCTAAAAAACTAGTCTTCAAAATATATATGTAATGGAAATAAACTTGCTCATTATAGAACTACACATATAGTAAGTGCTTCATAATGCATCTCTCCCTTCCTAACTCCAATATGAAATACCTTTCTGTGCTCAAGTACAGCATTGTGTAGCCAAGATGTTCCACCCAAAACAGCTCCTCCATGACCAGCCTTCTGAGTGATACAATGATGCTTTCCAATTACGCAGTCCTCTCTGATTTCCAAACCACGTTTGCATATATTATCTCATTTCCTACAATACCATGAGGCAGATTGTGCCTGCACAATCACCCTCACTTCGCAACCACGTGCAACCACTGTATCGTACCTTGTATTTCCAAAGCACTCTTTCGCATGGTGTTTCATTTGAGGATCCCAACGCTGTGAAGTGGGAAGGGCAGGTAATCACCAGCTTCACTTCATAGGGATGACAAAACTGAGTTTGAGAGTTTTTAAAAGAGTATAAATGGAAAGCTAAAAGGACAATTAGTTGTAGAAAAATAATGATTGTCCCCATAAAGAAGTGAACAATAAAAACATTTTAATAGCTAATTGTGGAACTGTAGTTCTACATCAAAATTTATCAGTAAAAATGTCATTATGCTTAAAGTAATATCACCAATGAAAAAATAAGTATGCCTCAATACAGCCTGTCAATTACACTGCACACTTCTAACTGGATACCATTTACTTGTAGCCTTCAAAGAAAGTCAGTTTGATTTTTATCACAGTAGGGAGTTAAAATAATATATACTTAGTTCTCAAAAAAAAATTTTTAGTGAAAAAAGTAAAGAAATCCATATCTTGATTTCAAATACAGTTTTATTCTGAAGTGTCAGACAAAACTATATACACAGTTAGGACAAGACCCCAATTTTTTCTATATCTAGACCAGTATACTCCCTGCTATGCTGTACTAGCAAGTACCCAAGGAATCAGAGCCACAGAAATCAGGGATTGCCAATTGCCTAATCACTTTCCTCAGCACTGTTCTCTGAAAAGATAGGCAGCCACTTCTGTGACCATGGAGTCTGCCTATTCTGTGAGTCTCTTTTCCTCTACTGCTACCTCACCAGGATGTCTATCAGCAGGATCACGGTAGAAGTGTAGTTATTCCTAACAGCCCAGTAACTTAAATCTAGTATGTCTTCAAGCGGTATTTGCCATTTTAATCCATTTTGTTTTACAGATTGTTTTATCACGTATTTTATCAAATGACAAAGCAGTATGCATTCATTCAAAATTTAAGATGCAGAAAAGAGAGAACAGGAAAAAAAAATTAGAATCACTTCTATTTTCCAGAGGAAATACAAGTTGGAAGTGTTGGTCCACCATGCCATGGTGAGGTAGTTTCACTGGGCCAGATAGTGTTCTTTCCCCTGGGACATAAAACCCTTTTATTTCATTGACCCTGAAAACCCATCACTAGAAACTTACTCTAATAGTCAGGAATGCTTTGGACTGCAGAGGTTTTTTTTAATTTTTTTTTTAAATCAAGGAGGGATCTATCTAAAATATATATATATGTGTGTATATATATATATATGGAAAATCTATATATATACACATATATACATCTATACACACACATATACGTATATATACATCTATACATATATACACATATATACATCTATACACACACATATACGTATATATACATCTATACACATATACACATACATGTATATATACACATACACATACATGTATATATGTGTATATATGTGTATATATACACACACACACACACACATATATATATATAAAGAGACTGCTGACCTTGGTTCAGTGGCTCTACGATAACAGGTGCAATGTGTCCATTATTTTCTTGGCCTTTCTTGGACATATGATCACTGCTACACTGTAGCTGCAGCCCTCACATCCCTTTCAAGAAAAGATAACGCTGGACATGGGAAAACTGGTGCCTATAAACATCTTCCTGACCACATTCCTCACTGGCCACAACTCTATGACATGGTTACCTGTAAGCAAGGCTAATCACATAAGCTACAGGTAATACTTGCTTTTGTTAATCTCAGGAAAATACAGTCTGCATATTTGGGTCATGGAGAATTTTCTTGTGATTTCTTCCTACTGCTTTTCAAAGTCAAAACAGAAAAATTGAGAAAAGATCATGACTTTCTCTTCCTTCCCTGAACAATGTCCAATGACGCTCTCAAAATCATTTACAAATTTCCTTGGCAAATAAATACGTACTAACATTGAAAAAGTTCTAAAACCTTTTGTATATACACATGATGCCTAGATGATGATCTGGGAAGATGTAAACCAAACTCTTGCCAGCCATAAACTGTGAAAAGGAAGATGAACTCCATTTACTTTAAGTTTGTTTTGAGAACATGTGCGTGTATTACTCGAATTCATTCTTTTTAAGAAGATACAGACAAAACAGTCTTTGAAAACCAAGTCTTAATGCTGTAGTTATCATTCATCTTCTTCACGAATAATTTGTCTCTATGGAAAAGATGTTTTCCTTACATGAGATCTAAACACTCAGCCTCAAAGTAATAAAATTAATTTCTTAAAGAATTTTTGTCCTCTATAGTCTTGAAGTTTTTTTTTTTTTTTTTTTTTTGAGATGCAGTTTCACTCGTGTTGCCCAGGCTGGAGTGCAGTGGCATGATCTCAGCTCACTGCAACCTCTGCCTCTTAGGTTCAAGGGATTCTCCTGCCTCAGCCTCCCAGGTAGCTGGGATTACAGGCACCCACCACCACACTTGTCTAATTTTTTGTATTTTTAGTAGACATGGGGTTTCACCATGTTGGCCAGGCTAGTCTCCAACTCTTGACCTCACGTGATCCACCTGCCTCGGCCTCCCACAGTGCTGGGATTACAGGTGTGAGCCACCACGCCTGGGCTACCCTTGGATATTTAAAATCATAATTTAAACCTAACAAAACAAGCTTAGTTATAACATGGGCTCACATTAATTTCTTCTCCCTAAACATGACATATAATGCATTAATAAGATTTACTCTATGATGTTTAGTCAAACTAATACAATGACATACTTAAGTGCCATATATACTACAGGAAGGAGACTAATTATGTGTAATGAATCTATAAATCATACCAAAACACTGGACTGAGATTGGACTTCTTGGCAATAAAGAGATGGCATAATAAGCCCAACAATGAAGTGAAGTTCCATGTGGGATCATTAAACAGCAGTTCTTAAAAGATGATAAATGGAAAACTAAAAGTACAATTAGTTGCAGAAAAATATTGATTGTACCCAGGAGTTTTATAAATAGATGACAAAATAAAAACATGTAGTTCTATGACTAGCTATTAAAATAGAATACACGCAAAATTTCTAAGTCACAATGTCATTATGACTAAGAGAATATCACCAAGAAAAAATATAAGTATGCCTCATTACAACCTATAAATGACATCCCACACTTCCAACTGGATATCATTTAGTTTGTTCCTTTTGAAAAAATAAATAGCCTCATTATGTTAAAAAAAAGATATATACACATTTAAAAAGTATGTGGGCACTTAGAGAAATTCATTTTTTAGAATTATGTTGACAAATAGCAGGCACACAATAACTACTGCTGAGTAGATTACTAAATTGGAATACATACCCAAAAATGTTATCTCTGGAAAATAGGATTAGAAGTTATTTTAATTTTTTTGTTTGTTCTTTCTTTTCTATATGTTAAATTTTTAATGAATACACATTACTTTGTCAGTAGATAAAATAAAACAATCTTTAAAACAAAACAGATTTAAAATGACAACTACCACTTGAAGACCTAATAGATTCAATTTACTGAGCTAGGCAGTTAGGGATAATGAATGGTTGGTGTTATTTGAGGGAATGTTACAGCAAATTAGGTAATAAGAACAGAAAGGAGAGGTCTGTATTGTTTACAGACTTTACCAGCTTGGTTGAGATCCAGGAAGATGTTGCCCTTCTTAAATATAAACCTTTGCTTACCTGGGTCATGGCTGTAAGTAAGCCAATAGACTCAGGTCTTGAGAGATAATTTTAAAAATATATATGGGGTGGGGTGGAGCCAAGATGGCCGAATAGGAACAGCTCTGGTCTACAGCTCCCAGCCTGAGCGACACAGAAGACGGGTGATTTCTGCATCTCCGTTTAAGGTACCAGGTTCATCTCACTAGGGAGTGCCAAACAGTGGGTGCAGGCCAGCCGGTGCAGCGCACTGTGCGTGAGCTCAAGCAGGGCGAGGCAGTGCCTCACTCAGGAAGTGCAAGGGGTCAGGGAGTTCCCTTTCCTAGTCAAAGAAAGGGGTAACAGACGGCACCTGGAAAATTGGGTCAGTCCCACCCTAATACTGCGCTTTTCCAACGGGCTTGGAAAACGGCACACCAAGAGATTGTGTCCCACACCTGGCTCTGAGGGTCCTATGGCCACAGAGACTCGCTGATTGCTAGCACAGCAGTCTGAGATCAAACTGCAAGGTGGCAGCGAGGCTGGGGGAGGGGCACCCACCATTGCCCAGGCTTGCTTAGGTAAACAAAGCAGCCAGGAAGCTCGAACTGGGTGGAGCCCACCACAGCTCAAGGAGGCCTGCCTGCCTCTGTAGGCTCCGCCTCTGGGGGCAGGGCACAGACAAACAAAAATTCAGCAGGAACCTCTGCAGACTTAAATGTCCCTGTCTGACTGACAGCTTTGAAGAGAGAAGTGGTTCTCCCAGCACGCAGCTGGAGATCTGAGAACAGACAGACTGCCTCCTAAAGTGGTTCCCTGACCCCTGAGCAGCCTAACTGGGAGGCACCCCCAAGTAGGGACAGACTGACAACTCACTTGGCCAGGTACTCCTCTGAGACAAAACTTCCAGAGGAACTATCAGACAGCTGAATTTGTGGTCTCATGAAAATCCGCTGTTCTGCAGCCACCGCTGCTGACACCCAGCCAAACAGGGTCTGGAGTGGACCTCTAGCAAACTCCAACAGACCTGCAGCTGAGGGTCCTGTCTGGTAGAAGGAAAACTAACAAACAGAAAGGACATCCACACCAAAAACCCATCTGTACATCACTATCATCAAAGGCCAAAAGGAGATAAAACCACAAAGATGGGGAAAAAATAGAGCAGAAAAACTGGAAACTCTTAAAAAGCAGAGCACCTCTCCTCCTCCAAAGGAACGCAGTTCCTCACCAGCAGCGGAACAAAGCTGGATGGAGAATGACTTTGACTAGTTGAGAGAAGAAGGCTTCAGACATTCAAACCACTCCGAGCTACGGGAGGAAATTCAAAACAATAGCAAAGAAGTTAAAAACTTTGAAAAAAAATTAGAAGAATGGATAACTAGAATAACCAACACAGAGAAGGGCTTAAAGGAGCTGATGGAGCTGAAAGCCAAGTTTCGAGAACTACGCGAAGATTGCAGAAGCCTCAGTAGCCGATGTGATCAACTGGAAGAAAGGGTATCAGCGATGGAAGATGAAATGAATGAAACGAAGTGAGAAGGGAAGTTTAGAGAAAAAAGAATAAAAAGGAACGAACAAAGCCTCCAAGAAATTTGGGACTATGTGAAAAGACCAAACCTACGTTTGATTGGTGTACCTGAAAATGACGGGGAGAATGGAACCAAGTTGGAAAACACTCTGCAAGATATTATCCAGGAGAACTTCCCCAACCTAGCAAGGCAGGCCAACATTCAGATTCAGGAGATACAGAGAATGCCACAAAGATACTCCTCGAGAAGAGCAACTCCAAGACACATAATTGTCAGATTCACCAAAGTTGAAATGAAGGAAAAAATGTTAAGGGCAGCCAGAGAGAAAGGTCGGGTTACCCACAAAGGGAAGCCCAACAGACTAACAGCTGATCTCTTGGCAGAAACTCTACAAGCCAGAAGAGAGTGGGGGTCCATAATCAACATTCTTAAAGAAAAGAATTTTCAACCCAGAATTTCATATCCAGACAAACTAAGCTTCATAAGTGAAGGAGAAATAAAATACTTTACAGACAAGCAAATGCTGAGTGATTTTGTCACCACCAGGCCTGCCCTAAAAGAACTCCTGAAGGAAGCACTAAACATGGAAAGGAACGACTGGTACCAGCCCCTGCAAAAACATGCCAAATTGTAAAGACCATCGAGGCTAGGAAGAAACTGCATCAACTAATGAGCAAAATAACCAACTGACATCATAATGACAGGATCAAATTCACACATAACAATATTAACTTTAAATGTAAATGGGCTAAATGCTCCAATTAAAAGACACAGGCTGGCAAACTGGGTAAGGAGTCAAGACCCATCAGTGTGCTGTATTCAGGAAACCCATCCCACGTGCAGAGACACACATAGACTCAAAATAAAGGGATGGAGGAAGATCTATCAAGCAAATGGAAAACAAAAAAAGGCAGGGGTTGCAATCCTAGTCTCTGATAAAATAGACTTTAAACCAACAAAGATCAAACGAGACAAAGAAGGCCATTACATAATGGTAAAGGGATCAATTCAACAAGAAGAGCTAACTATCCTAAATATATGTGCACCCAACACAGGAGCACCCAGATTCATAAAGCAAGTCCTGAGTGACCTACAAAGGGACTTAAACTCCCACACAATAATAATGGGAGATTTTAACACCCCACTGTCAGCATTAGACAGATCAACGAGACAGAAAGTTAACAAGGATATCCAGGAATTGAACTCAGCTCTGCACAAAGCGGACCTAATAGACATCTACAGAACTCTCCACCCCAAATCAACAGAATATACATTTTTTTCAGCACCACACCACACCTATTCCAAAATTGACCACATAGTTGGAAGTAAAGCTCTCCTCAGCAAATGTAAAAGAACAGAAATTATAACAAACTGTCTCTCAGACCACAGTGCAATCAAACTAGAACTCAGGATTAAGAAACTCACTCAAAACCGCTCAACTACATGGAAACTGAACAACCTGCTCCTGAATGACTATTGGGTACATAATAAAATGAAGGCAGATATAAAGATGTTCTTTGAAACCAACGAGAACAAAGACACAACATACCAGAATCTCTGGGACACATTCAAAGCAGTGTGTAGAGGGAAATTCATAGCACTAAATGCCCACAAGGGAAAGCAGGAAAGATCCAAAATTGACACCCTAACATCACAATTAAAAGAACTAGAAAAGCAAGAGCAAACACATTCAAAAGCTAGCAGAAGGCTAGAAATAACTAAAATCAGAGCAGAACTGAAGGAAATAGAGACACAAAAAACCCTTCAAAAAATTAATGAATCCAGGAGCTGGTTTTTCGAAAAGATCAACAAAACTGATAGACCGCTAGCAACACTAATAAAGAAGAAAAGAGAGAAGAGTCAAATAGACACAATAAAAAATGAAAAAGGGGATATCACCACCGATACCACAGAAATACAATCTACCATCAGAGAATACTACAAACACCCCTATGCAAATAAACTAGAAAATCTAGAAGAAATGGATAAATTCCTTGACAAATACACCCTCCCAAGACTAAACCAGGAAGAAGTTGAATCTCTGAATAGACCAATAACAGGCTCTGAAATTGTGGCAATAATCAATAGCTTACCAACCAAAAAGAGTCCAGGACCTGATGGATTCATAGCCAAATTCTACCAGAGGTACAAGGAGGAACTGGTACCATTCCTTCTGAAACTATTCCAATTGATAGAAAAAGAGGGAATCCTCCCTAACTCATTTTATGAGGCCAGCATCATCCTGATACCAAAGCCTGGCAGAGACATAACCAAAAAAGAGAATTTCAGACCAATATCCTTGATGAACATTGATGCAAAAATCCTCAATAAAATACTGGCAAACCGAATCCAGCAGCACATCAAAAAGCTTATACACCATGATCAAGTAGGCTTCATCTCTGGGATGCAAGGCTGGTTCACCATACGCAAATCAATAAACATAAGCCATCATATAAACAGAACCAAAGACAAAAACCACATGATTATCTCAATAGATGCAGAAAAGGCCTTTGACAAAATTCAACAACCCTTCATGCTAAAAACTCTCAATAAATTAGGTATTGATGGGACGTATCTCAAAATAATAAGAGCTATCTATGACAAACCCACAGCCAATATCATACTGAATGGGCAAAAACTGGAAGCATTCCCTTTGAAAACTGGCACAAGACAGGGATGCCCTCTCTCACCACTCCTATTCAACATAGTGCTGGAAGTTCTGGCCAGGGCAATCAGGCAGGAGAAGGAAATAAAGGGTATTCAATTAGGAAAAGAGGAAGTCAAATTGTCCCTGTTTGCAGATGACATGATTGTATATCTAGAAAACTCCATTGTCTCAGCCCAAAATCTCCTTAAGCTGATTAGCAACTTCAGCAAAGTCTCAGGATACAAAATCAATGTACAAAAATCACAAGCATTCTTGTACACCAATCACAGACAAACAGAGAGCCAAATCATGAGTGAACTCCCATTCACAACTGCTTCAAAGAGAATAAAATACCTAGGAATCCAACTTACAAGGGATGTGAAGGACCTCTTCAAAGAGAACTACAAACCACTGCTCACTGAAATAAAAGGGGATACAAACAAATGGAAGAACATTCCATGCTCATGGGTTGGAAGAATCAAAATCGTGAAAATGGCCATACTGTCCAAGGTAATTTATAGATTCAATGCCATCCCCATCAAGCTACCAATGACTTTCTTCACAGAATTGGAAAAAACTACTTTAAAGTTCACATGGAACCAAAAAAGAGCCTGCATCGCCAAGCCAATCCTAAGCCAAAAGAACAAAGCTGGAGGCATCATGCTACCTGACTTCAAACTATACTACAAGGCTACAGTAACCAAAACAGCATGGTACTGGTACCACAACAGAGATACAGATCAATGGAACAGAACAGAGCCCTCAGAAATGATGCTGCATATCTACAACTATCTGATCTTTGACAAACCTGACAAAAACAAGAAATGGGGAAAGGATTCCCTATTTAATAAATGGTGCTGGGAAAACTGGCTAGCCATATGTAGAAAGCTGAAACTGGACCCCTTCCTTACACCCTATACAAAAATTAATTCAAGATGGATTAAGGACTTAAATGTTAGACCTAAAACCATTAAAATCCTACAAGAAAACCTAGGCAACACCATTCACTACATAGGCGTGGGCAAGGACTTCATGTCTAAAACAACAAAAGCAATGGCAACAAAAGCCAAAATTGACAAATGGGATCTAATTAAACTAAAGAGCTTCTGCACAGCAAAAGAAACTACCGTCAGAGTGAACAGGCAACCTACAGAATGGGAGAAAATTTTTGCAACCTACTCATCTAACAAAGGGCTAATATCCAGAATCTACAATGAACTCAAACAAATTTACAAGAAAAAAACAAACAACCCCATCAAAAAGTGGGCAAAGGCCATGAACAAACACTTCTCAAAAGAAGACATTTATGCAGCCAAAAAACATATGAAAAAATGCTCATCATCACTGGCCATCAGAGAAATGCAAATCAAAACCACAGTGAGATACCATCTCACACCAGTTAGAATGGCCATCATTAAAAAGTCAGGAAACAACAGGTGCTGGAGAGGATGTGGAGAAATAGGAACACTTTTACACTGTTGGTGGGACTGTAAACTAGTTCAACCATTGTGGAAGTCAGAGTGGTGATTCCTCAGGGATCTAGAACTAGAAATACCATTTGACCCAGCAATCCCATTACTGGGTATATACCCAAAGGACTATAAATCATGCTGCTATAAAGACACATGCACACGTATGTTTATTGCAGCACTATTCACAATAGCAAAGACTTGGAACCAACCCAAATGTCCAACAACGATAGACTGGATTAAGAAAATGTGGCACATATACACCATGGAATACTATGCAACCATAAAAAACGATGAGTTCATGTCCTTTGTAGTGACATGGATGAAGCTGGAAAACATCATTCTCAGTAAACTATCGCAAGGACAAAAAACCAAACACCGCATGTTCTCACTCATAGGTGGGAATTGAACAATGAGAACTCATGGACACAGGAAGGGGAACATCACACTCCAGGGACTGTTGTGGGGTGGGGGGATGGGGGAGGGACAGCATTAGGAGATATACCTAATGCTAAATGACGAGTTAATGGGTGCAGCAAAACAACACAGCATGTGGATACATATGTAACAAACCTGCACACTGTACACATGTACCCTAAAACCTAAAGTATAATAATAAAAAAAATAAAAAATGAAAAATAAAATATATATATATATATATGGAAAAAAATTGAGGCTAGGCGGAGTGGCTCATGTCTGTAATCCCAGCACATTGGGAGGCCAAGGCAGGAGGACCACTTGAGCCCAGGAGTTTGAGATCAGCCTGGGCAATATAATGAGGCCCTATCTCTACAACACACTTTAAAAAATAAAAATTAGCTGGGTGTGGTGGTGCATGCCTATAGTCCCAACAACTCAGGAGGCTGAGATGAGAGGATCACTTGAGCCCAGGAGGTGAAGGTTGAAATGAACTATGACCACACCACTGCACTCCATCCTGGGCAACAGAGTAAGACCCTGTCTCAAAAAAAAAAAATTGAAATACTAAGTTTCTGCTACACATGTCTATACGGTCTGAATTCAAGCACTCTACATAGAGTACATAAGCCCAAAACTAATGTAAAAATTAGTTTGAGGGAAAGACACCACATGAGAGCCAATCCCTTGGTGAAGCTTTATGATGGTCCTCTCTTGTGAACATTTGAAGATTATTCTCTCAGATAATCAGTGTGGACAAGGATTACAAAATATTTGAGGAAGTTCAAAGCCATATGAGGCAGTGCAAAAAGTCAACAAATAGGAAAGTTCACAGAGCAGAAACCAGAGAATAAAGCAAACCGGAAAAAAAAAAAAAAACCCACAACTTTATAATAGCATTGTTTAAAGTGTTCAAAGAATTACCAAGTGATATGGTATGGCTCTGTGTCTCCACCCAAATCTCACCTTGTAGCTCCGATAATTTCCACGCATTGTGGGAGGGACCTGGTGGGAGATGATTGAATCATGGGGGTGGGTCTTTACATGCTGTTCTCATGATAGCGAATGGGTCTCATGGAATCTGATGGTTTTAAAAATGAGAGTTTCTCTGCACAAGCTCTCTCTTTGCCTGTTGCCATCCATATAAGACGTGACTTGTTCCTCCTTGCCTTCTGCCATGATTGTGAGGCTTCCCAAGCATGTGGAACTGTGAGTTCTTCATTAAACTTTTTTTCTTTGAAAATTGCCCAGTCTCAGGTGTGTCTTTATTAGCAGTGTAAAAACGGACTAATACACCAAAGGAATAGAATATTTTAACAGGAACGAAAAAAATATATCAAATGTAACGAAAAAATATATCAAAAAAGAGGAAATGTCAAAAAGAGAAGGTAGAAATTGTAGGTATGAAAAACAAAGCCAATGAAATCAGAGTAAAATACTCAGTAGACTAAAGAGTATAATAGACACAAGCAGAAAGAGAATTAGGGTGTTGGAGGAAAAAGAAAAAAAGACATCTCCCTAAATATAGCACAGAGAAATTAAGAAACTTTGAAAGACAAGTCAACACTTGAAGAACAATGAAAATTAGAAATTCCAACATTTATCTAAGGAGAGTTCCAGAAGAGAGGAGAAAATATATGACTGAAAATATATGAGAAAATATGTAAAGTGATAACGGCTAACAATCTTCTAAAAATTAGCTAAAAGATAAGCCCTTGACTGGGCACGGTGGCTCACACCTGTAATGCCAGCACTTTGGGAGGCTGAGGTGGGTGGATCACGAGGTCAGGAGTTCAAGACTAGCCTGACCAACATGGTGAACCCTGTCTCTACTAAAAATACAGAAATTAGTGGAGCATGGTGGTATGCACCTGTAATCCCAGCTACCCCAGAGGCTGAGGCAGGAGAATTGCTTGAACCCGGGAGGCGGAGGTTGCAGTAAGCCAAGATCGCACCACTGCACTCCATTCTGGGTGACAGAGTGAGACTCTGTCTCAAAAAATAAAATAAGTCCTTGATCCAAGAGCTATACCTAGATGCAAATATAGTTAAATTATAGATTATCAAGGATGAAACAAAACATATTGAAAGCCACTAAAGACAAAAGGGAGATTTCCTATCAAAGAACTAAAAACAGACTGTTGCAGACACCACATCAGTAAAAATCAGTATCAGAAGACAGTGAAGGAATATTTTCAAAGTACTGACATTAAATAATTTTTAATCTAAAATTTTTAAACAGCCAAATTGTCATTTTAATGAAAGGATAAAAAGATATTTCAGAAATACAAGGATATAGAAAGTTCACAGACCACAGAACCACTGAACTTATTTCTGCTTAGTTCAGATGGTTTCATAGGTAAGTTTTACCAAATCTCTATTATTTGAACACTTCTTCAGAGAAGAAAAAAGTTACCCATTTCACTTTAGGAAACTTCTATTAACATGATACCAAAACCTAACAAAACCATTACAGAATGAGAAAACTATAAACCAATTTTATTTATAATTACAGAAAAAAATTCTAATAAAGTTTTAATCAGTAACTTAAATCCGAAGGTATATATAAAAATGTAATATATCATGATGAAGTAGAATTTACCCCAAAGGAATGCAAAAATGATTCAACATTAAAAATTATAATGTTTTCCAACATATTAAAGATTCATGGAAAAAACATATAACCACCTAAACAGAAAAAAAATTTTTTTGAAGGAATCAGTATCCACTTATGATTTTTAAAATGCTACTAAACTGCATATATAAGGGGATTTACTTTACATGATAAAGTAAATCTCACAAAACCCTAAAACGAAGATCATACTTACTGGTGAAACTTTAGAAAACATTATCATTAATATTAAAAGCAAGACAAGAAAATCTGCTATTAGTACTTCTAGTCAGCATTCTACAGGAAAGATGAGTTAATACAAAAAGAAGAAAGGAAATAGATACATGAATATTTAGGGACCCTGAAATTGTATAAGTATTGGTCTTGCCCTATCACTGATAAGCAACTATCACACTGGACAGTCAACACAACTATTCCCAATAATTGGACCACAAGTGTGCAGGGAATGGTCCTTAAGAGAAAGAGAAAAATAAAGCAAACTCTACTTTCCAAACTGCGACATAGGGAAGTGGAACCCAAATGGAATGCAGTGGTTTTGTTGGGCTGAGGAAAGTATTTGGCAGTTAGGCTGCTGAGGGAGCTGGAATCTGTGGGTAGGGAACAGAAGAGGAGGAGCCCTAGACACCTGTGTAGGGATCCCAGTTTGTTCTTAGCCAGGTCCTATGCTCTGCATATACAGGACATCTCCCTGGAGCCTGTTAACGAACAGCTCCTGGCCTATGTTGAAATCCTACCTGCAACGTGATGGTATTAGGAGGTGGGGCTTTTGGGGGCTGATTAGGTCATGAGGGTGGGGGTTTCTTGAATGGAATTAGCACCCTTATAAAAGAGACCCCAGAGAGCTTGTGAGCCCTCACCAGACACCGAATCTTCCAGCACTTTGATTTTGGATTTCTTAACCCTCCAGAACTGTGAGTTTTTGTTTAAGCCACCTAGTCTGAGATATTCTGTTATAGCAGCCTGGACTAACTGGGCCAGGATATAAATTATTTATGAATACATGAACACATAAACTATGTTTATGAAGGAGAAGACAACGTTGAATACATTCTTTTCAAATTAACCTACAATTTCAATTTAATTAACAAACATTTCTCTTAAAATTCACAAGAAAAAATAAAGGGATATGAAAACTTAAGACAATTTTTAGAAATGAAAACAAAGAGGGAATTTTACACCTCAGAGTAGAAAAAATGTTAAACCACCCAAATCAAAAGACAGATAGCAAAGATATGGTTTTCACGTATCAAAACTCAAAACTTCCATATGGTTAAAGAAACTATAACCAATATTAAAGATCAAGAAAAGGCCGGGCACGGTGGCTCACGCCTGTAATCCCAGCACTTTAGGAGGCCAAGGCAGGAGGATCATGAGGTCAGGAGATTGAGACCATCCTGATGAACACAGTGAAACCCCGTCTCTACTAAAAATACAAAAAATTAGCCGGGCGTGGTGGCACCCGCCTGTAGTCCCAGCTACTTGGGAGGCTGAGGCAGGAGAATGGCGTGAACCCGGGAGGCGGAGCTTGCAGTGAGCCGAGATTGCGCCACTGCACTCCAGCCTGGGTGACAGAGCAAGACTCCGTCTCAAAATAAATAAGTAAAAAATAAAAAGTAAAGATCAAGACAAGTAAAAATTATCCAGAACATAATTCGAATTCTTGGAAATAATTAAAATACATTAATCTAACGGTGAAAATAGGATAAAATAGGAAAAGACAACTGGCAGAAGATGAAACACTAATGGAAAGTAAATATTCAAAAAGTTGCTTAATGTCAACGATAGTCAAGGAATTGCTGACTGAAAACATGAGATACCGTTTTCCACCCACCAAGTCAAATACTTAAGTCTGCCAGTGTAAAATGTTAGTGACGATATGAGGAAAAGGAATTCTCATACACTGCACATGGGAACAGAAACAGGTACAGCCACTTCAGAGGGCAATTAAGGAGAATCAAATACTGTTAAGAATACTCATAACCTGGAACCCCTGCTATTTAATTTCCAGGTACACAACCTCTTTTTCCCAAGCCCCACCCCAGAAAAGCTTGAATGTGTGCACAAGGAGACATATTCAATATGTTTATTGCAGCATTTTTAATAGCAAAAGAACAAAAAAAAACAAGGGGGGAATTTTTGTAAGCATAAAAATGAAAAAACTGCAGTACGATGAAATATTACATAGGAATGAAAACGAATGAGCTAATTTGTATATATATAAACAGATTGATCTTAATGACAGATTATAAAAAGCTAATACAAAATACGTATGATATATACATACACACACATACATAAAGCACAATATAGATTACACACGAGTATGTATTTTGGAATAGTAACATCATAGTACTCCAAGATCAGGATTATGGGTGGTTTAGCTAAATCTATCATGTTTTATTTAAGAAAAAAATAAAGCAAATTATGACAAAATATTAACATTTGCCAATTCTAGATGGAGAAAAAGTAGATGATTGTATATTATTCTTTATCCTTTTTTAACGTTTTAAAGATTTTAAAAAATTAGTGTTTGTATAACAGACAGCAGAAGTTATTGGTAGTTAAAAATAACTGAAGAAATCTTGGTTGCTAGCTAATACTTTCACAAGTCCTAAGTCATCTGGTTGGGGAATTGGGCTTTGATTAATAAATATAGCTTTGAGATACCCAGATTTTATTTTTCATGGAAAAGATATATCAGAATCATTTAAGCCTAAAAAAAGAAACTTTTTGTTTGTTTACCTTAAATAACTCCCATTTGATGTATTTGTTGGTAACACATACTTGAAAGCATTATTTTGGTCCCTATTACCAGTCAGTGAAGTTTTCCCCAAGAACATTTTGAAGCAAAAACCAGATACAAGGCCATACTCTAATGGCACCATTAAACTGTTCAGTGCTTGGTTTGGTACTTACAGTAATACTTAAAGCATTCCCCCAAGGCCCATCAAAATAGAGCTGAGATATTATGTTCATTCGAACAAATGTCTTGCAATTTATACCTAATGAAATCTTTCTCTAACACTGTTTCCTTCACTCCCCCCTCGTTAATCAATTAAAAGGGAGTAGAGTTAAGATACCAAGTGTAACATAATGTGAAAAAGTTTCCCAGCATTTCATAACTGGGGAGTAAGCAAATAACACATGGTTTTTTAAAATGTGTGCAATATATCAAAGCGGAGAAAGGAAATTAATGTGAACCTGGGGGAAATAATACTGCTAATATTGCTCAGTAGCAGATCTTGGATATGTTTTTTCTCTTTGATTTTGAGATTATTGGATACTTTTATGGACATTGCCAATAAAATAATTCTCATTTTATTACTATCCATATCCTGTGGTTTTATTTCCTAATAAAAAGATGTGTAGTGTTAGGGTTGTCCTGAAATGTAATTGATTTCTGAGAGGTATAATTTGCTACCTGGGAAATAGCCTTTTGAATTTCTATAAAATAGTGCATGGATGAATGAGATGCTGAGAAAGACTGCAGAGCCAAGAAGTAATAATGGAGATAAAAATTATTTTTCATTATTTCCATATTGGATAGTTTTGAGTTTAATTTACTGAGCTTTTATACGCTTTTACTGAAATTACATATTTCAATAGAAACCTTCAAAAATCAGTTTGATGTCATGAAATATTTTCATTCCTCAAATCATTATGCTATCAGTAATTTTTAATTGAGCTTTTTTCCTAGGAAATGTCGCCAAATATACGTGGAATGAAATCAGAGATTACAGAAAATGTAATTGAGCAGTTCTTCCACACATGAGGGTTCCTGATCTGCATAGGGGCTTGCCACCGGAATTACTTGCTGTAACCATCCCAGGGAACTTAAATATTTACTAAAGGACAAATCCTAAGCATTTTGGGAAGCACATAAAGAGCTTAACTGGGCAGAAAAGGTGTTATCTCCTATTGCAGCCCTCCTGACCACCTCCAGGGAAGATGGAGACGCTCCCAGGCTCCTCTCCCAAACCCAGCCCACAAATCACAGCTCCCTCAGCAGCCCCAGCCTTCAAATGGTTTCATCCACCCAGCAAGAAACTACTCTTTGGATTTCACTTCTGTGCATCACAGTTTGGAAGGTATCCCCAGGGACAGGGAGCACTTTGTGTTTTCACTTTCTCCAGGACCCTCCCTGCACATCTGTTGAATTCTTCCAAACAGTTGTGTTGCATATTTTCTCCAGTGACACAGTTCTCACTACTTTATGGTCAGAAGTAAAGTGTCTTCTCCTCCCATCATACCCATATAGCTCTTATTTTCTCTTTCTTTTTTGTTATCTCTGCTCCTCCCATACTAGGGCCTGAGCTACCTGAGGACTGGATTTATATATTTGCTTTTGTGATAGACCTAGAACCTGGGGAAATGTATATTGAATGAAGATAAAGGGACCACAAATTGGAATATAACTGATAATCCAGCATCCTTCCAACCCTGTTTTTAGTATTTCTTCTGAACAAAGATGACTCCATTTGAGGTCTCTCTTCAGAATAAGAATACAAGTATCAAAGATTACAGTCACCATATTACAGATCCATTATCCCTTATCCAAAATTCAGAAAACCACTAAACCCCCGAAACAGTTGTAAATTTGTGTCAGAACTGATCTGGTAGCAAAGCTAGACGTGAACTGGTGTGAATGGTCTTTTGTTTCTCAGTGCCCTTCCCATCTACATGCACCAGTATTTATTATTGGGTTTTTATCTTAGAAATTTGGGTTTAATTATATTACAACAAAAAGAGTTAAATATTGGGCAACATTGAAAATAAATAAAAGCATTTGTCATTATCCGCATTGTAGAAAATGGAATTAATGGGTGACTGAAAAGCATTTTTTTTTTTTTTTTTTTTTTTGAGACGGAGTCTTGCTCTGTCACCCAGGCTGGAGTGCAGTGGCACAATCTCAGCTCACTGCAACCTCTGCCTCCTCGGTTCAAGCAGTGCTCGTACCTCAGCTTCCCGAGTACTGGGACTACAGGTGCGCACCACCACACCTAACTTTTTGTATTTTTTGGTAGAGATGGGGTTTCACTATGTTGGCCAGGTTGGTCTCGTACTCCTGGCCTCAAGTGATCTCCCCTCCTCAGCCTCCCAAAGTGCTGGGATTATAGGCATGAGACACTGTGCCTGGCCTGAAAGTCATCTTAAACTAAAAAAATATATGGTATGGGAGCTACAATTATATATGATTCAAAGAAAAAAAAAGACAAGAAGAGAGCTATGGATTTTTTTTTAGTGTGTAATACTAGGAAGCTAAATTGTAATGCTATCATAATGTTCTGGCTGCTTACTTTCAGGAGGAGTGTGGAGAAGAATGGCAAAAGAGTTTGATATGTTTGCCTACATGAAAACTGATTCTTTTATCCCCTACCATTTTTATTTGTGCCATTAACTGTGTCTAATAATATCAAAGTAACATCACAGTGAGAACATTCTAGAACATTTTTCTGCATCCTATTCGAGGTAAGGAGGCTATTTGATTTTTCACTTATTTTTATATAATTTTGTATGAATGCAGCCACCAAAGGGATTTTTTTTTGCCTTCTTGAATATAAAACCAACTTAATGAACCCCGTCTTGATCTAAATTGCCATTTGGAAATCTAGAAACTATTGATTTATTTTTTGATTTCCATTATATAAGCACAACTCTGGAAAATGTGCCTAATTTCACGGATTGTTTTCTAAGTATCTGAAGTCATTCCTTTTACATTTAGTGATTTAATAAAATTATGTAAATCACATTCCTTTTTCCCTAATAAAATGCTTAAAAACCATAAAAACTAAATTCTCAAACATAAGATTTTTGTCAATGGTTTAGATGTAATTCCAAATAATTTTTTTCAAAAACTTCAGTGCTTTCTCCATTCACTAAAAAAATAAACATTACAAAAGCTGTTGAGAAAACATGAAATGATCTTATCCTTAATAATCATAAAAGATACACAGACCTCAACAGTGAGATATCACTTTATTAGCAAAAGAAATTTTCATTTTAACTTTAACCTTGTTAAAGTTGTGGTATAATATATTCTTTAACATTGGAGGTTTTCTTGGAAAGCAACAGAATGACATTTAGTCATAAAAATATTCATATATCAACTATTTAATAATGAAAAGTATAACCTCATATAAGATTAGTTTATAATATGAAATAAAGACAACAATATTATGTCCACTATAATTGCAAATGTAAGTAAAAGGAGAAGACCTTTCTCTCACACAGAGATTTGAGAGAAAGAGCTGTGCCTTTAGAGAGCAACCAAAATATTGCCTGTGAATTAGCTCTGCATTTTTTTTTTTTTTGAGATTTTGTCTCGCTCTGTCCCCCAGGCTGGAGTGCAGTGGTGCAATCTCGGCTCACTGCAAGCTCCGCCTCACAGGTTCACACCATTCTCCTGCCTCAGCCTCCCATGTAGCTGGGACTACAGGCGCCCACCACCACGCCTGGCTAATTTTTTGTATTTTTAGTAGAGACGGGGTTTCACCGTGTTAGCCAGGATGGTCTCGATCTCCTGACCTTGTGATCTGCCCGCCTCAGCCTCCCAAAGTGCTGGGATTACAGGCGTGAGCCACCATGCCTGGCCTACTCTGCATTTTTTAATGGTAAAAATAAATTACTTTTATGTGCTAGAGCTACAATATCCAATACAGTAGCCACTAGCCATGGAGGGCTATTGAACACTTGAAACATGGCTAGTCCAAATTGAGATTAGTTTCAAAGACTTTGTATAAAAAATGTAAAATATTATATTAACAATTTTATATTTATTAAATTTTCAAACTATAATATTTGGCTATATTGGGTTAAATAAGCTACATTATTAATTTAATTTAGCCTGTTTCTATGTATACTTTTAAATGTGTCTACTAGGGTATTAAACATGACCTTATGACTGAAGAATACCCTTAGTCAAACAGTTACAGATTCTTAAGCGAGGGATCCACCAAAACTGCACGTGACCTATACACTGTACCAAAAGAAACAGGCAGCACTAACACCTTCTATGGGAGAATGTTTTATTGGATCCTCCAGTATTAGTGAGACTGCTTTTGACAGCAAGCAGCATAAAACTCAATTCCAACTATATTAAATAATAAACAATGTATTGGTTCATGGAACTCAAAAGTACACAGATGGTTCAAGTACCAGTTGATGCCTTGGCCCAACAATGTCACAAAAATCCAATTTCCTTCTGTACCTCCACCCTCCTGTATGCAATGTTGGCTTCATCTTAACAGGAGTCCCCTTGTGGTTCTCCTAATGGCAACAAGTTAGTTGCCAGTACTTAATGGGGGCTTTAGGCTTTCTACTTTAAGAGCAGAAGTGTCTTTTTTTGTTGTTGTTTAGTTGCTCTCAAGGAATGAAGAGGAAGTTTCTTTCCCAAAAAGATGCTAACAAATGTCTCCTGGTATCTCATTAGCCTTAATAGTCTCCCAGTCTCATCTTCAAGCCAGTCACTATTGTCAAGTGTTAAGATGAGCTGACTGACTGCAGGCAATCAGGGATCACCACATGCATTTGAGAGCTTGAGGCTAGGGGTCAGTCCTACCCAAACTGTACAGCAGGAAAATTCAGAGTCATTAAGAACAAACAAAACAGAAAATGGGTAAGTGGATGCTAGGGATGTAACCATTAAATATCTACACTATAACCTCAGGCATAAACACAGAGGCGAGAATGCTAATGGGAATTTTCATTAACATCTTAGCATGAGAAAAAATGCCCACAAGGGCAAATGAATGTATAAACTTGGTGAGATATATTTTAAACTTTGTACTATCCCGAAGTCTTCTTTCTCCCTCTCTCTCAAGGGTATAAGTGCTTCTTTTTCTCAATATCAAGGAAAGGAATACTGAGTGGATATTCAGCTAAATTGCTGTAGTCATCAGCCCAATGAAGTATGGACGGTTTGGGAGGAGGAATACCAGTCCATGCATCCATACTCCTGCTTATCTGTCCACGTCTTACCTAGTTCTCACCAAGAAAAGAAGAATTAAAATTCTGATTTTGGTCAATGGCTGTGACATTGCCTGCACTACAATTAACTACTGGAGGTTGATTTCTGTATATTAAATGCATCCCTGAGTGGAGCTCCAAATATGCTTCCTTTATTCATATTAAAGAGTAAATTGGTACAATATATCTATCCATAATTCTATCTCTGTTACTTAAATTATGACCCATCAACAGGGTAAGTAAGAGTGAAGGCTGTACCATAGTTCCAGTTATATTAGATGTAAGGGGAGAAAGTAGAAAGTAGAAGGGAGAAAGTAGAAAGTGTCAGACTGTAAGTCTGAGTTGGGTTGTCCAACCCAACTGACACTACAGGTTCTCCAGTCCAACCACCATACTGAAGGGTAATGTGTGTTTGTTTAGATATTTATAAAGGTAATTTTTGTCTAATTTGCTATCATTCTTTATAAGCATAATCACTTAAACCCAAAAAGAATGAGTAAAAGAATAAACAACATTCACCAAAGGGGGGAAATTAACTTAAGTGATTGGCATGAGTAGTGGCAAATAAAGAAGAAAGAAAATCAAGATTGAACCCTGGAGATGAAAGGGTTGATCAAAGATGGTACGAGAAAGTCAACAGTAGAAAAGCACACATGAAGAAAAGAAAATATGAGAATTTTTTTTAATTTTAGGTTGGCAATTTTGCCATGAGTGTATTGAATTCAATAATTTGCTTGTAAGTAAAATTTTAAGAGAATTTGACCTAGCTGAAGCAAAATAAAAGGGTAAGCAAGGAAGTCCACTTCAGGTATTGGCAGACTAGCTTATTTTGAACCAAACATTCCAATAGGAATAACTAAATTACATTGACAAGATATACATATATATATATATCGATATAGATTTATATATATATAGAAAAACATATCGATATATATATATTTTTTTGAGACGGAGTCTCGCTCTGTCACCCAGGCTGGAGTGCAGTGGAGCAATCTTGGCTCACTGCAAGCTCCGCCTCCCGGGTTCATGCCATTCTCCTGCCTCAGCTTCCCCAGCAGCTGAGACTACAGGTGCACGCTGCCACGCCTGGCTAATTTTTTTGAATTCTTAGTAGAGACGGGGTTTCACTGTGTTAGCCAGAATGATCTCGATCTCCTGACCTCGGAATCCATCCGCCTGGGCCTCCCAAAGTGCTGGGATTACAGGTGTGAGCCACCACGCCTGGCCGACAAGATATTTTTTAAAACTGCTTGAATGCTTCAGAAAACTAGTATAGTGGATATCCTGGTTCACTCACTGCCTATCTGCCCCAATAAAGTACCCATTGTCCCAGCTGCTGAGAGTGTTGGCAGCCTTCCACTTTCAACTGTCATTCTCAAAGACTTGTCATCAGTTTAAGAAAGTCAGCTAATCCCAAGTTATGCCTCCTTACTGGGGAAGTCCTCATCCAGTGACCGAATGATGATAGAGCAAACAGATCCAGCATCCTCACCCCAGCATGGTTCAACTCTAAAGGGCTATCCTAGCAGCAAAGCATCATGGAAGGATTGGCTGGGGACCTTTGTTGCAGCTGCACTGTAGTTCAAATCCTCCTTCCACTCAGTGATATCTCCTTCACTCTCCCGTAGAGATTGAACCCTAGATCACTCACCCGTAAATTCTCTGCCTGCACATCTCAATGTTTGCTTCACAATAATGGTTAGATCCAGGCACCAGGTGGCTATGTAATTGTTAAAATTTTCACTAATGATGAACTGAGACAGAATACCAGTAGGGGAAAAAAACCCTGGTAGTTACAATGTATCAAACATTGAGACATACAGGGAAAATGATATTAATAATTATAAAGATTGTGGGATGGCAGTGACTAGGGGCTAGTTTGGAGAAAGACAATGAAAGGATGAGGGCGATTGATTGCCAATTTAAGAAATGTAAAAGGCCAGGCACAGTGGCTCACACCTGTAATCCCAGCACTTTGGGAGGCTGAGATGGGTGGATTGCCTGAGGTCAGGAGTTCAAGACCAGTCTGCCCAACATAGTCAAACCTCATCTCTACTAAAAGGACAAAAAAATTAGCCAGGCATGGTAGCATGTGCCTATAATCTCAGCTACTCGGGAGGCTGAAGCAGGGGAATCTCTTGAACCAGGGAGGTGGAGGTTGCAGTGAGCCTAGATCCCACCACTGCACTCCAGCCTGGGAAACAGAGTGAGACTCCAGAAAGAAAGGAAGGGGAAGGGGAAGGGGAAGAGGAAGGGGAAGGGGAAGGGGAAGAGGAAGGGGAAGGGGAAGGGGAAAGGGAAGGGGAAGGGGAAGGGGAAGGGGAAGGGGAAGGGGAAAGGGAAGGGGAAGGGGAAGGGGAAAGGGAAGGGGAAGGGGATAGGGGAAGGGGAAAGGGAAGGGGAAGGGGATAGGGGAAGGGGAAAGGGAAGGGGAAGGGGAAAGGGGAAGGGGAAAGGAAAGCGGAAGGGGAAGGGGAGGGAAAGGGAAGGAGAAAGGTAAGGGGAAGGGAAGAGGAGGTAAGGGGAAGGGAAGAGGAAGTAAAGGGAAAAAGAAGGAAGTGTAAAAGCCAGAGGCCCTTGTCAGCATTTTAAAACTCTTCTGCAGCCAGAGAGCAGAAAAAGTGAAAGAACAGGTCCAAGACTTAATTATAAGAATAGCAGAGCTCCAGAAAGAATGAATTATAAAACTGTACAAATCTGCTATGTCTATTGGGTCCCTATGATTGGGAATAAATGGGACCATGAGCCTCTTCTTCAAGACAAGAGGGATCAGGAGATTTAAGTTTTCAAGCATATCATCCCAGACATCCTAACTCCATGTCTAAATGTGGATCCCTAGGACTCTCAAGCAAGGTCATGCCATCTGCAGGAGATTCCTAGGTAGATCAATGTTGATCTATGGGTCCCGAAAAAGGTCATGCCTTTTTGGGAAAAAAAAAATATTCTAATAGAGACAGAACAGATGATTATGCATGCATGGACATCAAGGGCCATGAAGCCAAAATTGCCCGTCATAAGGTGAATTATCTCAGACCCACCAAAGGCAGGAGGGCCCAGCAGCAATCTATGGTAAAACTTTAGTTAATTTGGGATGGGGCTTGACCAGGGCCAGAGGGCACAAGTAAGAACCTGATGGCATCCACAGTTAGTGCACTACTCCTCTCCCTCAGCTCACACCTGGGATATATGTGTAGTCCCTTTCCACCAACTGATTGAGGAAGAAAAATGCTAAACTTACATTACAGATGGGTTGTCTTGGCATGGAAAAGCAAACAAGATGGCCTTGAAAGAAATCAGTGAAGGTGAAACTTCCCAGTGGGCAGAACCTTGGACAATTTGCCTAGTCACTCAATCTGTGTGGAAAGAGAAGTCACTGAAGGTTAGAATACATACAAATGTATGAATAATGGCAATTTGGCTGGTTGCCAAGGAACCTAGACGGGGACAAATTGTAAGACTGGAGACAAAGGGTATGAGGAAGAGGAATGTGGGTGGATCTATGGGAGTTGTATGAGGTGTGACAGTCATTGTAGCATATGTTGTGGTGGCCTTGAGATGTGTCAACGTAGGTAGGCTAAACTGCATTACCCAAAAAATTCCCTTTCTAGTTTGTTTCCAGTTAGATTTTGTCAAGAGAGTGGGAAAGATGGAAGGGAGGGAGGAGTCATTTCATAGTTGTTGTTCTTCCATTTATTCAGTTGAACACTATTCCAAGTGCTGCTATAATGAAAGCATCCAGATGTAATCAAAGTCCCAACGTAGCTAATTTTGTGTTAATCAAAAGAGAATATCCTGGATAGACTGGATTTAATGACGTGGAAGCCATTTAAAGAGACTGAGCCCTCCCTGAGGTTCAGAGACCCTAAGCAGCAGAGGAGAGAAAAAAAAAAAAAAACATAAGATACCTCTACATTCTGAGATTTCTACATTCACCTCATTTTTGCTAATATGCCAATTCATTTCATTGGCCTAAAGCAACCCTTGGGCCGGCCTACTGGGCTCTCTTCAGTTTGGAACTTTCTTCGGTTTTCTTGACTCATATGCCAGATGTGTGTATGTATTAGTCCCTTCTCACACTGCTGTAAAGAACTGCTCAACACTGGGTAATTTAGAAAGGAATGGGGTTTAACTGACTCACAGTTCAGCATGGCTGGGGAGGCCTCAGGAAACTTACAATCATGGCAGAAGGCAAAGGGGAAGCAAGGCACCCTCTTTACAGGGTTGCAGGAGGGAGAATGAACCCACGAGGAACTACCAAACGCAGGAAACCATCAGATCGCATGAGAACTCACCCCCTATCACAAGAACAGCATGGGGGTAACCACCCCATGATTCAATTACCTCCCTCTGGTCTCTCCCTTGACACACGGGGATTATAAGGATTATAATTCAAGATGAAACTTTGGGTGAGGACACAGCCAAGCCATATCAGTGTGTAAAGTTATATGATGAAAAACTTTGGCTTCAGTAGCATACCCTCATCACTAAGGTCAGAGGCAACAAGAACAGACAGGGATGTCGACTGTCCTTGTGAAGTTCTAACTGATGCTCCTGGGTTTCCAGCCTGCTCACAGTCTTCCATTGCTGGCTGGCTGGCTGTGGTTTTGGGGCTTCAGCATCAAATGTGGAGATAACTATCACATGTGTGGATGTGTGGAGGCTGCATAGCCAGCCTTCACGTTGTAGAAGCCAATTCCCTGTCATAAATCATGGGGGCACATGGGACTAAGATTCTAGAGATAAAGGAAGACCAGAGAGAGGAATCTGTTTTCGGCTTTGCTTTCTCCCTTGAGAATTTGTTGATTTCAATCAGTGGCAGAGAGACTCAAAAGATAAGAAGAAAGCACAAATGGAGAGGCTAAAAGGCTGAGCAGAGTTTTTGGCAGTTTCATAGAACTTAAGGCTTTCTTAGAGCTGACCTTAGAGGTAGTCTTTGGAGAGAGGCCCTGGTAAATACCACCAGCTGTCTGTTGTTAGCACAAAGAACTACACCTCAGGAAGAGGAGTGTACTGGTGATAAACCAGCTTCAAAGACTAAACACCAGTTTGACGTAGTTCAATTTCTGAACAGATTTATGTGATCTGCCCTAAGCCTAACTGCCTGCAGAAGGAAATTTTTCCTAAAGGAAGACAAGGCAATGAGCCATACACTCCAAAATTAAAAAAAAAAAAAATACAAACAAAAATGAGACATTTAAATTTTAAAACAACCAAGAAAACCAAGAGAAAAAATAGCAAATAAAAGCAGGTGGTGTCGAAGTGGCATTACCAGGTGGAGATATTACAATGCTGATGATATGTACAATATATTTAATGATAAGATAGAAAACAATGGCAAAGAATAAAACAGATATTCTAAAACTGAAAAAATAACTGCAAATAGAATCCAATGGATAGACAATCTTACCAACACATTAGCAACAGCTGTAGAAGATTATTGACCTAGAAGATACATCAGAGGAAAATATTCACAGTGAAGTACAGAGAGGCAAAAAGATATAAAAAAAAAAATAGGCTTGGCATGGTGGTTCACATCTATAATCAAAGCACTTTAAAAGGCCAAGGCGTGAGAAATGCTTGAGCCCAGGAATTTGAGACCAGCCTGGGCAAAATGGCAGGACCCCCATCTTTATTTAATTTTTAAAAATTAAAAAAAAATGTTTTAAAGATTAAAAATGCAGAAAACAGACATAAGATACATGTAAGACAGGATGAAAAGTGTAACTATAGTTCCAGAAGGAGAAAAGAGAGAGAATAGAACAGAATAGTATTTGGAATCTGAATCTAGAGCTTTTTCAAAAATTTCCAAAGCAAGATATCAATCCACATGCCAACGAGACATCTGTACCCCCATGTTCACTGCAGCATTATTCACAATAGCCAACATATAGAAACAACCTAACAACCTAATGTCTACCAACAGATGAATGAAGAAAACATAGTATACATATATACGTGTGTGTGTATATGTATAGTATATATGTGTGTGTCTATATTATATACATATATAATGACATATTATTCAGCCTTATTTATAAGAAGAAAGAAAAAAATCCTGCCACATGCAACAAAAGGGATGAATCTA
Source organism: Symphalangus syndactylus (assembly GCF_028878055.3). Lineage (NCBI taxonomy): Eukaryota > Metazoa > Chordata > Mammalia > Primates > Hylobatidae > Symphalangus > Symphalangus syndactylus. The sequence continues at coordinate 134,721,669 of NC_072428.2, read as the reverse complement.
GAGGTCATTACTCAAAGTGAAATTAACCAATCACAGAAGCACAAATACTGCATGATTCCATTTGTATGAAGTATCTAAAATACTCAAATTCATAGAGGCAGAGAGTAGAATGGTGGCTGCCAGGGGATAGAGAAATGGGAGGTTGTTCAATGGGTATAAAGTGTCATTTATGAAAGATGAATAAACTCTAGATCAACTGCACAACATTGTGCCTATAGTTAATATTCTAGGACGGGTGTGGTGGCTCATGCCTGTAATCCCGGCACTTTGGGAGGCTGAGGTGGGTGGATCATGAGGTCAGGAGCTCGAGACCAGCCTGGCCAACATTGTGAAACCCCGTGTCTATTAAAAATACAAAAATTAGCTGGGCATGGTGGCACAGACCTGTAATCCCAACTACATGGGAGGCTGAGGAGAATCGCTTGAAACTGCAAGGTAGAGGTTGCAGTGAGCCAAGATCGCACCACTGTACTCCAGCCTGGGCAACAAGAGTGAAACTCCATCTCCAGAAAAAATCTATTGTACACTTAAAATGTTGTCAGGAGGGTAGATCTCATGTTGTGTTCTTACCACAACTGTGTGTGTGTGTATTTATTTATATTCCACAAGTTCAAGATACACAATGAACCTCAAGCAGGAATAAGACCAAAAAAAAAATCAATGTAAGCTCATTACGTTAAAACTAAGACAAAGAAAATCTTAAAAGCAAGCAGAGAGAAAAAGATGCCTTATCTTCAGTGGAGGAGTAGTACGACTTCAGATGATTTCTCATTATAAACCATGAAAGCCAAAAGGCAATGAAAATGTATCTTTAAAATACTGAAGGAAAATAACTGCCAAATTAAAATGGAATAGTCAAAGCATCCTTCAGAAATAAATGCAAAATGAAGTTATTTCGAACAAACAAAACTGAAAGAATTTCTCTGTAGCAGAGCACCATGAAAGGAAATATTAAAAGGATTCTTCAGGAAGAAGGAAAATGATCACAGCTGGAAGCTCAGAGATATGGGAAGGAAGGAACAGCAATATATGGGTAAATATGTGGATAAATATAAATGAATATTAACTTATTCAACAATGAGAATGTCTGGGTTTGAAATATAGACAAAAGATAGAACTTGAAAGCACTAACAAAAAGGGAGCTGTCATAGCTACAGTATTAGATGAAGGAGGCTTCAAAGCAAGAAGTATTAGAAATTAAGGGAGACACTTTCTAAGGATAAAAGGGTCAATTTACCACAATTAAATATTTAGATGTGTATCTTCCTAATAACATGGCCTCAAAACATATGAAGCAAAACTTGGCAGAACTAAAAGGAGAAATAGACAAATCCACAGTCATACTGGGAGACTATCGCACTTGTCTCAGTAATTTATAGAACAACACACCAACAAAAATAAAGATACAAGCTACTTGACCTAATTGGCATATCTACAACATCTGAGCTGCAAACTGTGCACTTTCCAGAAATACAAGGAAAAATTACCAAAAGTAGATCACATATTGTCAATCTATTTCATAAAGATGAAAATATCTTTTAAAAAAATTGCAAATGAAATCCAACAATATATAAAAAGGAAAATATATCAAAATGATGGTTTTATTCCAGCAATGCAAGTAATGCAAGGTCAGTTTAATAATTAAAAATTCAACAATAACTTTCCACATTAACACAATAAAGTAAAAGACATAATCAGCTCAATAAATGCAAAAATACTGATAGAATCTCATACTAATTTATAGTTTTTAAAAATTTATAACCCTCTAGGAAGAGTTATCAGATAAAGAATATACGATTCCTATAACAGAAATCATATTAACAGTGAAATATGGAAAGATGTCCCCTTGAAATTGGGAGCAATATAAGGATTCTTGGAAATAAATTTAAACTATTATTTCTCCCTTGACTGAAGCAGTGAGATAAACTAAAAAGAATAAAAATAAATAAAACTGTTATTGTCAGACCACATTATACAAATAGAAAACCCAAGTATCTCTATATAAACCATAATAATTAATGTTACTATAACTGTGTTATAAATGTAACAAGGCCATTGGATTGAAAGACCAAGTAAAAAAAATCAATTGTAATTATTTGAAAAAATAGGAAATTAAGTTTTTAAAGTATCTTAAAGGTGAAAATAAAGATTATATGCCATGTTCTTGAATTGGAACATTCAATTTGCCATGATATCAATTCTCCTAAGATTGGCCCATATTTCAATGCATTGTAGCAAAAAATCTCACCATGTATTTTATGTAAATATTTATTAATATCTACACTTATTACAAAAGATACATTACTTATAGAAGAATGACAAGTAGACCAATAGAACAAAATAGAGAGCCCAAAAGAGACCTGAAGATATATAAAATTTATGATAAAGATGGCATTACAAAGCAAACAGTGAAGAATGGATATTTCTTTTGAATATCCTTTAATTGCTGGGTCAATTAAATATCTACATGAGTAAAAAAAAGAAAAATGAATCTTGACCTCTAACATGAAAATTATTTCCAGGTGATCTGTAGATCACCATATTAAAGGAAATATTAAAGCTTCTAGATAACATGTGAGACTATCTTCATGACCTTAAGACAGGGAAATATTTTTTTTAAAGCACTAATCATAAAGGAAGATTAAAAAATGATAGTACATTAAAACTGGGAGCTTCAGTTAGCCATAAACTGAAAGAAAAATAAGCCAGTGTGGAAAGATATTTGTGATCCTTACAACTTCAAAGAGCTCACAGTCAAGGCTCATATGCCTATAATTTCAAGGCACAAGTGGGTAGAAGAAATTCAATAGAAAAGTCAGCAAAAATCCTAAATTGCACTATGAAAAATGGGAAAATCCAAGTACCAAGAAACATATTTAAAAAGTCATCAACTTATTGGTCATCTGAAAAAACACAAATCAAAACCACAAAGAGAGAAGTTAACGGAACTACCAGAATAGTTACAATTAAAAATGACTGACAACACTGAGCATTGCTGAGCACATCTGATCTCTCAAGAACTGCTGCTGAGGGTGGAAACTGATAGGACTACTTCGAAAAATGAACAGAAAAACCAAATGCCTCGTGTTCTCACTTATAAGTAGGAGCTAAACACTGGGTACTCATGGATATACAGACGGCAACAATATAGACACTGGAGATACTAGAGAGGGAAGCGAGGGAGGGAGACAAGGGCTGAAAAACTATTGACTACTCTGCTTACTACCTGGGTGATAGGATCAGTTGTACCCCAAACCTCATCATCCTGCAATACACCCATATACAAACCTACACGCATACCCCCTGAACCTAAAATATAAGTTGAAATTTTTTTACCTTTTTTTTTCTTTTTTGAGATGAAGTCTCACTCTATCACCCAGGCTAGAGCACAATGGCGTGGTCTTGGCTCACTGCAACCCCCGCCTCCCAGGTTCAAGCAATTCTCCCACCTCAGCCTCCCGAGTAGCTGGGACTACAGGCGTGTGCCACCACAGCCGGCTAATTTTTGTATTTTTAGTAGAGATGAGGTTTCACTACGTTGGCCAGGCTGGTCTCGAACTCCCAACCTCGTGAACTGCCTGCCTCGACCTCCTAAAGTGCTGGGATTACAGGCATGAGCCACCGCGCCCGGCCAAAATTATTTTTTAAAAGAAAGTTTGGAACTATTTGCTAAGGGTAAGTATATACACACCCTAAGATGCAGCAATTTAAGTCCTAGTTACTGAGTTTTAATATTCATTTTTATTAATTTTATCCTGAATGCATACATGAAGGGTTCTGGGTCAGAAATAGATTTCTTAATTGTTATCTCACCATAAATAATGCGTGTGGTCTACTCTGCCTGCCTTACCCCTGGCCTTTCACCTGGGATCCTGCAATGAAGCCATGGAAATTTTTCATACACAGTGGCAAGGTTCTCCACAAACTAGGGATAAGGGAGAAATAATTTTTCTCTCTCCTTCTGAAAGTGTCTCCTCTGGATTTCAGCTCTTTAGTATGTAAATAAAACTTCTCCAGGAGCCCAGTGGCCAGATAGTCTTGGCTTTTAGGAGGCTTGAAGAGGGCCTCATTCCTCCTTGAAATGCAAATGTCTAAATGGAGAAGGCTACAGATTTTTCAGGTGCAAAGCTAACCTAGGTGCCTATCCCTTTAGCTTTAGGGGAGATAAGAGATGTTTTATCTTTGGGATCACAGCAATTAACTCCTTCGTTAGGGAAATTTATGGCTACAGATCTAATCTTCATAGTACGTGAAGGTGTTTCTAAGAAATGTGGAAGCAACATTCTCTAACTTTATAGTGTTCGGTCATGCATCATTTAACCATGAGTACACATTCTGAGAAATGCATCATTAGGCTATTTTGTCCTTATGCGAACATCATACATGTACTCACACAAACCTAGATGGTACAGACCACTACACACCTAGGCTAGATGGTATAGCCTATTGCTCCTAAGCTGCAAAGCCACTGTAGACTTCAAAACTACTGTACACTTACACTACTATAAATTCATTTTTTAAATTTTCTTTCTTCAATAATAAATTAACCTTAACTTACTGAAACATTTTTACTTCATAAACTTATAACTTTTTTTAAAAAAGTTTGACCTATTTGTGGTAACAGTTAGCTTAGAACACACAATGTATAGCTGTACAAAATTATTTTCTTCCTTTATATCGTCATTCTATAAACTTTTTTCTATTTTAAATTTTTTTTATTTTTTACTTGTAAAACTTTTTTGTTAAAAACCAAGGCGCACACACACACACTACCCAGGGCTTACGCAGGGTCAGGATTATCCATGTCACTGTGTCCCCCACCTCCACATCGTGTCCCATGAAGGTCTTCAGGAGCAATAACATGCATGGAGCTGCCATCTCCTAGGATAACAATGCCTTCTTCTGGAATCCCTCCCGAAGGACCCACCTGACACTGTTGTACAGTTAACTTTTTGTTTTTATAAGTAGGAGTACACTCTAAAATACAATAAGAAGTAAAGTACAGGCCAGGCGCGTTGGGTCACACCTGTAATCTCAGCACTTTGGGAAGCTGAGGCAAGCCAATGGCTTGAGTCTAGGAGTTTGAGATTGGCCTAGGCAACATGGCAAAACTTCATCACTACAAAAAATCACAGCTACTCAGGAGGCTGAGGTGGGAGGACCACTTGAGCCCTGGAAGCGGAGATTGTGGTGAGTCCATAGCACATCACAGCAGTCCAGCCTGGGCAACAGAGCAAGACTCTGTCTCAAAAAAAAAAAAAAATTAACAAAATTAAAAATAAAAGAAGTAAATACATAAACCAGTAATAGTCATTTATTATTATCAAGTATTGTATATAACACATAACTGCATGTGCTGTATGTTTATATGACTGGCAGCACAGATTTATTTACACCAGCATCACCACAAACACAAGTAATGAATGCATTGCGCTACGACCTTATGATGGCTATGATGTCACTGGGCTACAGGAACTTTTCAGCTCCATTATAATCTCATGAGACCATCATCATATATGCGGCTTGTCATTGAGCAAAACATTGATTATGCGGCACATGACTATATTTGTTTCTGTGGCTAGGACCTTTTTTTTTTTTTTTTTGAGACAGAGTCTCACTCTGTCGCCCAGGCTGGAGTGCAGTGGAGTGATTTTGGCTCCCTGCAACCTCCGCCTCCCGGGTTCAAGCAATTCTCCTGCTTTAGCCTCCTGAGTAGCTGGAACTACAGGTGTACGCCACCATGCCCAGCTAATTTTTGATTTTTAGTAGAGACAATGTTTCACCATGTTGGCCAGGATGGTCTCAATCTCTTGACCTCGTGATCCCCCTGCCTCAGCTTCCCAAAGTGTTGGGATTACAGATGTGGGCCACTGCACCCATCCAGGACTTTACAAGAACACTGAAAATTTCAGAAATGTTTTATTTTGCCAAGTTATATATCTAACAGAAATGTGAATACACATATACGAAAGACGTGTTCAAGAATGTTCACCACAGCATTATTCTTAACGGCCCAAAACTGGAAACAAACTAAATGTCTATCAACAGTAGAATGGACAATTATCTATTACAGTATATTGATAAAATGGAATTCAATATAGAAATAAAAATGAAGGCAGCTCCACTACATGCAACAATATGGATGATTCTCACAAGGACAGCTTTAAGCAAAGGTAGCCAGGCATAAAAAAGACACACTCTACGATTCCACTGAAATGAAATTCAAAAATAGGCAAAACTAATCTATGAAGTTAGAAGTCAGGATAATGCTTACCTTTGGCAAGGAAAATGGGGACAATTGGCAGGAAGAGGCATAGCCAGGGCTTCTGAGTAACACTCTTTGTCTTGATCTGGATAGTGGTTACATGGGTGGGTTTATTTTGTAAATTTGATTGACATGTACTTTTCTGTATGTAACTTCATATTCAAAATTTTGATTATAAAAAAAGGAGGGAGGAAGTTATCATAAGGGCTCAACAGTTCTCACAGAATTCAAGGTCAGCAAAGCACCCTGGCTTTGGAAATGCTAAAACCGAAAATAGAAAATAGCTTAACTGATATGGTTTGGCTCAGTGTCCCCACCCAAATCTCACCTTGAATTGTAATAATCCACACATGCCATGGGAGGAACCCGTGGGAGGTAATTGAATCATGGGGGTGGGTTTTTCCTATGCTGTCCTTGGGACAGTGAGTATGTCTCCTGAGATCTGATGGTTTTATAAAAGAGCAGTTCCCCTGCACACACTCTCTTGCCTGCTGCCTTGTAAGACGTATCTTGCTTCCGACCTTCGCCTCGCCTTCCCCCATGATTATGAGGCCTCCCAGCCACGTGGAACTGTGAGTCCATTAAACCTCTTTCCTTTCAAAATTACCCAGTCTTGGGTATGTGTTTATTAGCAGCATGAGAACAAATTAATGCAATGACTCAAGTATTTGTTTTTCTCTGCCTCTCACCTCTGCTTCCCTCTTCCACTTCATTATTTTCTCTCAAGTCTGCTTGACAGAGTAAGACAGATGAAGTAGTAAGACTAGTTAAGAGCGTGGTTAATACTGTTTATTCCTAAAGGATTTTTTTTTTTTTGAGACTGAGCCTGGCTTTGTCCCCCAGGCTGGAGTGCAGTGGCACAACCTCGGCTCACTACAAGCTCCGCCTCCTGGGTTCACGCCATTCTCCTGCCTCAGCCTCCCCAGTAGCTGGGACTACAGGCGCCCACCACCGTGCCCGGCTAATTTTTTGTATTTTTTAGTAGAGACGGGGTTTCACCGTGTTAGCCAGGATGGTCTCGATCTCTTGACCTCGTGATCCGCCCACCTCGGCCTCCCAAAGTGTTGGGATTACAGGCGTGAGCCACTGCGCCCAGCCTAAAGGATTTTCTTAATGGAGAGTACCTAGGATTTGAGATTTCTGTATTATTCCCAATAGGAATTAGAAAACAGTGGATATTTTTAGCCCATATGCCGGTAGGGATGGGCATTTATTCCAATTGGTGTTTCCCCCTCCACACTTCTTATTAAATTTTTGAATATGACCTCTGGCTTAGATTTTTTAAATATGTAAAGGGAAAAAATATTTCATCTCAAAGCAAATAGACTCCAATTACAAATGTAAACTTTTTACTTTTCTGTAATGAAAACAATCTGACCACTGAAAGAATAAAATAAAACAATCTGAGTTTTCTATGCCAACGGGACTACAGGTGATACCTAGTAAATTGAGAGATATCTTTAATGTTCCAAAGCAATTTTCTAAAGCCTGAATCATTCCTTCACACACCTGCAAAAGATTCAGAAGCCCATGGGGAAGTAAACATTTATTTCAAAAATAAACTTTAAGGTTTGGAAATAAAAACTGACAAGCTGTTTTCTCATATAAGAAAATGTGGCTCTATGCCACCAGAGGCACTGTAATCAGAATTTCAAAGAGTAGAAATAACCGGTAACAACTTACTCGGAGACATTCAAGCCAAGGGAACTGAAGAACAAGTGTCATTTACATCCATTAAACATCTTATCAGCAGAGAGGAACCCCTGTTCGAGAAAACCAAACTCTGCATGTTCTCACTCATAAGTGGGAGCTGAACGATGAGAACACATGGACACAGGGAGGGGAACATCACACACAGGGGCCTGTTGGGGGATGGAGGGAAAGGGGAGGAAGAGCATTAGGACAAATACCTAATGCATGCAGGGCTTAAAACCTAGATGACAGCTTGATAGGTGCAGCAAACCACCACGGCACATGTATACCTATGTAACAAACTTGCACGTTCAGCACATGTATCCCAGAACTTAAAGTAAAATAATATACATAAATTGACAATTTAAAATAAAAATTTTTAATTGTTAAAAAAAAGAACTCTTGTTCTATCATGGAAAACAAATGATCAAGGTGAAAATTCTTCCAAAGGAAGTAACTTAGAAATTATGCTTGTAATTATTACAATTTTCTTTTCTGTGTGTGTGATTTTTTTTTTTTTTTTTCGAGACCGAGTCTCGCTCTGTCGCCCAGGCTGGAGTGCAGTGGTGCAAACTCGGCTCACTGCAAGCTCCGCCTCCTGGGTTCATGCCATTCTCCTGCCTCAGCCTCCCGAGTAGCTGGGACTACAGGTGCCCGCCACCATGCCCGGCTAATTTTTTTGTATTTTTAGTAGAGACGGGGTTTCACTGTGTTAGCCAGGATAGTCTCGATCTCCTGACCTCATGATCCACCTGCCTCAGCCTCCCAAAGTGCTGGGATTACAGGCGTGAGCCACCGCGCCCGGCCTTGTGATGAGTTTTAAGATTTTTTTTTTTTCCATAAGCTATTAGGGTATACAGTGTGGAGATTCCTTAAAGAACTAAAAGTAGAACTACCATTTGATCCAGCAATCCCATTACTGGGTATCTACCCAGAGGAAAAGAAGTTATTATTTGAAAAAGATACTTGCACACCCATGTTTATTACAATTTTCTGAAGCCCTCTTTTTTGTCTCTTTCTCCTTTTCCTTGTGTAACCTCTTTTCCTTCCCCTTTACATTTTTCCTCCCTCCTTTTCCTTTCTTATCTTTAACTTTTTCCTTTCCTTTCTCTCTTCTCTATCACTTTTGTAACTTTCCACAGTATGTCATTTTAACTGACCAGATAATACATATATTTGTATTGTATCTGAAATATCAAATAAGTTACTTTTGCTTGTTTGTGATGCAAAATTGATTTAGTTTCAGTGAGTTACTGATTCATAAAAGAAAAATCAACACTTTTCTTTCTCTAAAAGAATCATCCTTGGTCTTACTGAAATGAAAGAATCAGTTTTAAGTGAACAATATTTCAGGGTCACAAGGAACCAATCTACTAGTGATTTTCCTTTCAGGGACATTGAACCAAACACCACCTCATTTCTTTCACTGCCCTGTGTTCTACCCTTGGGTAAATATGTATCTAGCATGCCTCCCCATTCTATCCACTTTCTGAATATTAAATGAGATCCTAGGATCTCTGATCAATGTTAATCAATCAATAAACAGTTTCTTGGCATTCATAGTATACATAGCTTATATTAGATCTTTGGAAAACTGTACTTAGAAAAAATGTGGTTTTTAACTTCAAATATCTTTGCACACCTTTATACTGGAAAAGAGTATATATCTTATAAACAGGGATAGATACATTAGGCTTCATTCACTTTATTTTAAAATATTATAATCATATATAATTATGGGATACACAGTAATGTGATGATATACAGTCATGCATTGCTCAATGATGGCGATACATTCTGAGAAATGCATTGTTATCCACTTTCATTGTTGCGTGAACATCATAGAGCATGCTTCCACAAACCTAGATGGTAGGCTGCATGGTACGTATGGCATCTATGGTGCCTAGGCTACAAACCTGTACAGCTTGATACTGCACTGAATACTACAGGCAATTGTAATACAATGGTATTTGTGTATTTAAACTTTGAAAAGGTCCAGCAAAAATATAGTAGTATAATCTTACGGGACCACCATTGTTCACGTGATCTATCGCTGTGGTGCATGACTACGTAGCGCCTTGCCAAACATCTACATTTAAATAGTCCAGAGCCACTTCAAACTCATCAAGTCCAAACTCTATTTACTTTTCTGGCGTTTCTTACCTATAAAATTGCATGAGTCCCTTCCCTGGTCTGCTCTGATCCATTCTCAGTGCTCAGGACTAGATGACTATTTCTAAATTAAAAATTTACTCGACATTTTCTTGCTTAAACCATACAAAGTTTTTCCATTGTTCTTAGCAAAAGCCCAACAGTTTTTTTGTTTTGTTTTGTTTTACAAGATGTGGATTATCTGGTTATTGCTTACCCTCCAGCTGTCTATTTTGCTCTCCTGACCTCGTTTTACATCCCAGTGATATTGAGTTTTCTCTAATTCTTCAAATCAAATACACACTGTCTTAATTCTGGAACTTAATCTTGTGTCCCCACTACCTTGAACCCATGCTTCTCCTGCACTTTTTCCTGGATAAGACTTTCCCATTCTCCAAACCTTAAAGGTTTCCATTTCTGAAATGTCAATTCTGACCCCAAAATGCAGGCTCGGTATCTATGCTCTGTGCTTCCCTTTGTAGATCTTATTGCACCGAGTTGTCATTGCCCATTAAACATTTGGTTATCCCCTCTAGACAGTAAGGGCCATAAGGGAATGATCACGTCCATCTTGAACAATGTTCTACCCTAGGTTTTTGGCACATGTAGAATGCAACATATCAGAGGAAAGAGATCAGAACTGATGAAAATAAGGTGAAAGTGAAACAGGAAAAAAAGAAGAAATCAGTTTAAAGAGAGATCGCTGGGTGTGTGTGAACCACAGAAGGAATGCCCATCTAGAGACAGAGAGTACCTGATGAAATTTCAGACACAGCAAATGCATAAAAACTGGCTAGTTGATTCAGAGGTAATGTTTACAAGGGTATATCTAAATTAGGGGCTGACTTAAGCACTGACAATTTTATGGCTAACTCTAATTATCTTCTTTCGTTAACATATTTTTTTTGAAGAGCAGAATTACAGTCACCTAAGAGATCATCTAAAGATTTTTGACTAATTTTCCCCTTCTGGATCTTTTATTCAGTTCCTTGGCTTATACGCAGCTCTTGGAGGGCTAGAAGCACTAAGCAGAATTAACACTGTATATTGAGATCACACACACACTATCACGAAAAAATAATCACTACAGAATCCTAATATGTGACCAGTGAATTTAAACAATACAGACTGGTACAGTGTTCTTTCCAGTTAAGACAGTTGCTCAAATAATTTAATAATCCTATAACTGGCTGAAACAAATTTACCTACCTAGGCAAATGGAGTAAAATAGAAGTAGGAGTAGGAAAAGAACTTTATTATTTATTAAGATTATCAACTTATTAAATAATTATTTGGTATATCTCATTGGATTTGTCTGTGTAACTTTAATCATAAACTCTTAGAGGAGTGGTTGACTCTTCCATTTAGTTTTACTGCTTTTAGTATTCAGTTAACATTAAGTACAGAGCTGAGCTCTATTAGCTTTGATGAGGCTTACCTGCAACATTATTACTTTTTCTATAAACACCATGACTACATGCCATCCTGAAGAGTAGCAAGAAATAGTCATAGAATTTTCTCTAAAATGTAATTGTTAAATTACTGAAATTTGATAATGTTAAATACCCTCAATATATTTCTTTGATTTGTGTGTATGTATGTGTTTAATTCTGAAGTGCTCAAGATCAATTTCATGTGTTTATACGGATAGACTTTTGATAAGTCAATAACTGAGAAACTAACCAATGTTCAATAATGATGTGCAAATACATTTTTAAGCATTTAGCCAAAGAAAGCAAACTGTGTGGGGCCCATTGATCACAAAGGATCCAACAAGAGGAGAAGACACGTTATCATTCCATCTCACGGAGGAGAGGGTCCTTCTGAGGATGGGTGAAATGTGGTTCAACACAAGACACTCTGGGAAGAATCCACTCCCAGGATTTCGAGAACAGCAGGACCTACCACAGAGTTTACTCCATGGAGTCTGCCATTCCCGGGCACACTGAGGGACAAGGAGAGGTGTGAGTGAGGACATTTGCCAGACACTGAGGCAGCGGCCTCAAAAGAATCCTTCTCTTTTTAGACAATCTATGGTATAATAGGCTGCTTTTCATTGAAAATTAAAACAAAAAACAAAACAAAACAAAAAAACCCAGCTTACATGGCCAAACTACAAAGAGAACTGATTGCCTCAGCGAACTGAAAGTCCCAAGATAATGAGGGTTTAGGCAAGTCTTTTTCAGTGGCTTAAAAAAAAAAAAAAATGTGAACTGGACCCAACTGAAAACTCTCTCAGTTTCTTTGTCCTGCCTCCTCAATATGGGTTCCATTTTTGTTAGGCTCACCTCTAGAGACCCTAAAACCGCTTTTGCATTTTCCTGAGCTACACAGTCCCAGGTTCAAAGCTCAAAAAAGTCTGCTGCATGAAGAATTCAAACAAACAAAAATCTAGATTTTAAGTTTTATGGGACCCTTTGGCTTGACTTGACACAAATGCCTCAACCAACCCCTGTAGTCAAGGGAATGGGACATGTTTTCTTAAGGCAGTTACGTTCTAACTTAGGAGCTGACAGTGGTGGCTATTTAACCTAAATCACACAGCTAAAAACGTGGGCTATTGAGAAAGGAAGAAAAGACTAGATTCTGAGGAACCATCTAAGAAATCTCTTATTTCATATCACGTTAGTTATAGCAAAAAATGTGCTGAGTACTTAGAATATGCCAGGCACTGCACTAGGTGCAGAGGTTGAAGAAGATCTGGAATGAGAAGTAGGAAATGCACAAGATATAAAGATGGATATGACACAGTTGCTGCTCTCAAGGAGCTTAATGCTCTGTTTGTGGGGCAGACATGTAAATTTTTTTTTTTTTTTTTTTTTTTTTTGAGATAGAGTTTCACTCTTGTTGCCCGGGATGGAGTACAATGCCACAATCTCGGCTCACTGCCACCTCCGCCTCCTGGGTTCAAGTGATTCTCCTGCCTCAGCCTCCTGAGTAGCTGGGATTACAGGCCTGTGCCACTACGCCCAGCTAATTTTTGTATTTTTAGTAGAAACGGGATTTCACCATGTTGGCCAGGCTGGTCTCGAACTCCTGATCTCAGGTAATCCGCCTGCCTCCCAAAGTGCTGGGATTACAGGCGTGAGCCACCATGCCCAGCCAACATGTCTCTTTTACAGCCACACTGGATATGACTGCAGGACAATTTAGTAGTGAACCTGATCCCCTTTCTGCTTCATGTCCAAGGTTTCCACATCGTCTGTGTTAAGGTATTTCTACAAGGCACATTTGGACAAAGCAGGAAGTTTCCAAAAGGTGAAATTGTTATAAGGAAATAGGGAAAGAAGCAGACATTCTCATTTTAAATTATTAAGGGTTTTATGAAACCAGTGATCACGAAGGATAACAATACTCATTAATTCTTTTTATTATATACTTTAAGTTCTAGGGTACATGTGCACAACATGCAGGTTTGTTACATATGTATCCATGTGCCATGTTGGTGTGCTGCACCCATTAACTCGTCATTTACATTACGTATATCTCCTAATGCTATCCCTCCCCCGTCCCCCCACCCCACAACAGGCCGCAGTGTGTAATGTTCCCCTTCCTGTGTCCAAGTATTCTCATTGTTCAATTCCCACCTACGAGTGAGAACATGCGGTGTTGGTTTTCTGTGCTTGGGATAGTTTGCTCAGAACGGTTTCCACCTTCATCCATGTCCCTACAAAGGACATGAACTCATCATTTTTTATGGCTGCATAGTATTCCATGGTATATATATGCCACATTTTCTTAATCCAGTCTATCACTGATAGACATTTGGGTTGGTTCCAAGTCTTTGCTATTGTGAATAGTGCCACAATAAACATACGTGTGCATGTGTCTTTATAGCACCATGATTTATAATCTTTTGGGTATATACCCAGTAATGGGATGGCTGGGTCAAATAGTATTTCCAGTTCTAGATCCTTGAGGAATCGCCACACTGTCTTCCACAATGGTTGAACTAGTTTACAGTCCCACCAACAGTGTAAAAGTGTTCCTATTTCTCCACATCCTCTCCAGCACCTGTTCTTTCCTGACTTTTTAATGATGGCCATTCTAACTGGTGTGAGATGGTATCTCATTGTGGTTTTGATTTGCATTTGTCTGATGGCCAGTGATGATGAGCATTTTTGCATGTGTCTGTTGGCTGCATAAATGTCTTCTTTTGAGAAGTGTCTGTTCATATCCTTCTCCCACTTGTTGATGGGATTTGTTTTTTTCTTGTAAATTTGTTTAAGTCCTTTGTAGATTCTGGATATTAGCCTTTGTCAGATGGGTAGATTGCAAAAATTTTCTCCCATCCTGTAGGTTGCCTGTTCACTCTGATGGTAGTTTCTTTTGCTGTGCAGAAGCTCTTTAATTAGATCCCATTTGTCAATTTTTGTTTTTGTTGCCATTGCTTTTGGTGTTTTAGACATGAAGTCCTTCCCCATGCCTATTTCCTGAATGGTATTGCCTAGGTTTTCTTCTAGGGTTTTTATGGTTTTAGGTCTGAAATTTAAGTCTTTAATCCATCGTGAATTAATTTTTGTATAAAGTTTAAGGAAGGGATCCAGTTTCAGCTTTCTACATATGGCTAGCCAGTTTTCCCAGCACCATTTATTAAATAGGAAATCCTTTCCCCATTGCTTGTTTTGGTCAGGTTTATCAAAGATCAGATGGTTGTAGATGTGTGGCATTATTTCTGAGGGCTCTGTTCTGTTCCATTTTTCTATATCTCTGTTTTGGTACCAGTACCATGCTGTTTTGGTTACTGTAGCCTTGTAGTATAGTTTGAAGTCAGGTAGCATGATGCCTCCAGCTTTGTTCTTTTGGCTTAGGATTGTCTTGGCAATGCAGGCTCTTTTTTAGTTCCACATGAACTTGAAAGTAGTTTTTTCCAATTCTGTGAAGAAAGTCATTGGTAGTTTGATGGGGATGGCACTGAATCTATAAATTACCTTGGGCAGTATGGCCATTTTCATAATATTGATTCTTCCTATCCATGAGCATGGAATGTTCCTCCATTTGTTTGTGTCATCTTATTTCATTGAGCAGTGGTTTGTAATTCTCCTTGAAGAGGTCCTTCACATCCCTTGTAAGTTGTATTCCTAGGTATTTTATCCTCTTTGAAGCAATTGTGAATGGGAGTTCACTCATTATTTGGCTGTTTTTCTGTTATTGGTGCAATATTCATTAATTTAAATCATCTTCTATGTTGTCTTTCATAGTTTTCCTTTTTATTTTTTTTTCTGAGATGGCGTTTCACTCTGTTGCCAGGCTGGAGTGCAGTGGTGCGATCTCAGCTCACTGCAACCTCCGACTCCCTGGTTCAAGTGATTCTCCTGCCTCAGCCTCCTGAATAGCTGGGATTACAGGTATGTGCCACCTCGCCCAGCTAATTTTTGTATTTTTAGCAGAGACGGGGTTTCACCATGTTGGCCAGGATGGTCTCGATCTCCTGACTTCGTGGATGCACCCACGTCAGCCTCCCAAAATGCTGGGATTACAGGCATGAGCCACTGCGCCTGGACTCTTCTCTCTCTCTCTTCTTTGAGATGGAGTCTCACTCTGTCCCCCAAGCTGGAGTGTAGTGGCACAATCTTGGCTCACTGCATCCACCTCCCAGGTTCAAGCAATTCTCCTGCCTCAGCCTCTGGAGTAGCTGGGTCTACAGGCACCTGCCACCACGCCTGGCTAATTTTTGTATTTTTAATAGAGACGGGGGTTTTGTCATGGCCAGGCTGGTCTCAAACCTCTGACCTCAGGTGATCCACCCGCCTCGGCCTCCCAAAGTGCTGGGATTACTAGCATGAGCCACTGTGCCCTGCCCATAGTTTTCTTTAAATCTAATTTAAACAGCTCTCATTCTTTCTCCAGCATTATGACTTACCTGTCTCCCTCCTGCTGATGGTGTTTTTAAGCCATGGCAAAATGACATTAAAAATGCAATAAAATGTCTATTTTTATCATTATTTGACTAGAATGATGAATTAACTGTGAAATATAGCATTTTACCTCAGCATGAGGAAAGATATTAGAACCTACCATCAAGATTCACAGGGTTTCTCTCATAATACCAAATCCTGCTTATGTTTTATTAAGTCCCATTTTCTCTGGTTGGGGCATAACCTAAGTATCTGGTTATCTCAGGAATTGCCAAAATATGGTAATTTTATAGTACTCTGCTAAGATTTTTAAAAATATTTTATATGACACTAAAAGCACAAGCAACAACAGCAAAATTAGACAAGCGGGATCAAACTAAAATTCTGCACAGCAAAAGAAACAATCAACAAGTGAGAAGGCAACCTAGAGAATGGGAAAAAATTTTGCAAACCATGTATCTGATAAGGGACTAATATACAAAATATAACAAGGAATTCCTAAAACTCAATAGCAAAAGAAAAAAAAAAGAAACTTCACACAATTAAAAATGGACTGGAATAGACATTTCTGAAAAGAAGGCACACAAATGACCATCACGTATATGAAAAGATGCTCAACATCACTAGTGTCAGGGAACCACAAATTCACAATAGACACAACATGGAAACAATCTAAATTTCCACTGACAAATGGATAAAGAAAACATAGTATATCCATATAAGGAAATATTATTTAGCTGTAGAAAAGGAAGGAAATCCTGTTATATGCAACAAACATAAACCTGGAGGACATTATGCAAAGTGAAATAAGCCAGTCACAGAAGGGCAAACACCGTGTGACATCACCTATATTAGGTATTTAAAATAGTCAAACTCATAGAAATAGAGTAGAATGATGTTGCCAGGGGATGGCTGGAGGGGGAAAATGGGAGTTGCTGTTCAACAGGCGTAAAGTTTCAGTTATGCCAGATGAGTGAGTTCTAGAGACCTTTATCTCCTATACAACAATGTGCCTATAGTTAGCAATACTGTTTTGTACACTTAAAAATTTAAGAGAGCAGATCTCATTTTAAGTATTTCTACCAGTTTTAAACAGGAACAGAACAAAATAAAATGGTTGATGAACAACAACAAAAAAGCAACAAGATTAGTTCTACTCTCTGTCTTCATACAATAAAATACACCTATTTAAAAGATAAACAAGGCCAGGTGTGGTAGCTCATGCCTATAATCCCAGCACTTTGGGAGGCCAAGGTGGGCAGATTGCCTGAGGTCAGGAGTTTGTGACCAGTCTGGCCAACATGGTGAAACCTTGTCTCTACTAAAAATACAGGAATTAGCCAGGTGTGGTGGCACACACCTGTAGTCCCAGCTACTCGGGAGGCTGAGGTGCGAGAATTGCTTGAGCCTGGGAGGCAGAGGTTGCAGTGAGCCGAGATCATGCCATTGCACTCCAGGCTGGGCAACAGAGTGAGATCTATCTCAAAAAATAAAAATAAAAAAAGATAAACGTTTTCCAGAAATATCAATTTAGCAAATATTTTATTTTTTCTAATCTCCAGTTCAGAGACGAAGAGCTAATATTTTAAAGCAATATATATTTTAAGAATACTTTTCTATTAAAAAAATAAGAACATATCATAGAGTATCTGTTATAGGAAACCTGGTAGATGGCTCTCCAACATCAAAAGAGACACGAGCTTCCTTACTATTCCCTGATGGCACTGTTCAGGATGGAATCAGACCTTAGGTACTGGTGAAGCCATTTCAAACAGGAAAATAGAGGTGAAATGAAGCCCTGAGAATTAGTAAATTAAGTGTAGGCATCCTAAAAAACCCTGATAAGGAAGGGCAAGCTAACAGTGGCATACAGACCCCAAAAGGTAAGTGCTAATAGGTTATCAGCCTCCAGGTTGAGAACAAGCAGAAAATGAGATAACATAGCTGAGGAGAACATGAGGGTGCACAGGAAGGGTGGGGAGGACCTAGGTGATGAGGCAGCCTCCATGCCGCATGGGAGCATCATCAGAGAAGAACAGAATAAGGACTCACCTGGTTTTGCAGCCAAGCATGCATACAATTTTGGCTGCATGATGCCTGAAGCCAGTAAATTCCTCCAAGCTCAGTTCTGAGGCTTTGGAATTCATATAAAATGGTCCTGTCTATAGGAAGACTACTGCTCATGGAAGATAAGCAGTAGAAACATGTAAATTAAAATGCGCAGTCCTCTTTCATCCTTTTAATGAACTCTGAGATTAGAGTGACCCTCTCTCATTTCCCAGTTGTTTGTCTGAGTTCAGAGTTAGCAGTAATATAACCACTACAATTTTCTTCTCATCCACAACAGAAAGTACTTAGCATCTCTTTTAAGAGGAAGTTTTAGTCTCTCCCGTTACTTGAGAATTTAATTGTACTTAATGTGTGTGCTTATTTGATGTGTGTTCATTGGCCTGGTTGCCTTTTAAATTCATGTGTGCCTCAGTGATGACTTCAATTCCTGAAATTGCAGGTTACCAGGGAAAGAGAATCTGCCAAATTCTACCTAACACAGTATCACATTTAGGTAAGTATATTTAATAAATTTTTATTACAAGAAATCTTATATGCAATTTATGTCTCGAAATTGTTTCTTTGTGATGTCTTTGGGGGGGAGTTCTACTGCTCATCTTCCTTTGCAATTAACTTTTTTAAAAAAATTTTAATAGTATCCCAGTACACGAGGACAAGCAGCAGCAATCCTTGAAGAGTGGAAAAGAAAAATAGTAGACAGGGTCCCCTCATCTCTGGATGTGGCCCTCATCCCAGAACTCTGGGTTTCATTTTCTCCATGTGCAATGCAGATCACATAGTTTTGTAAGACACAAGCTTCATCTGAGAATTTAAGATGGCTGCTTTTTTACTCAAGCCCCCAGCTTCCACATCTCCGCATGTCAAAAAGGTATTTTTTTAAATCCCTTATTTTACAAATGAGGGAATTGAGATCCTTAGAGGTTAAATGGCTTGCTCATGGGGACGCAGCTAATTAGCAGGCTTGCAGACATCATTCATCAGCCTTAAAAATGTCCTTTCAGGATGTTGTCAAGTATAACCTATTCCCCTTAAGAAAGCTCCTTTGCTAAGAGCTGGGAGTTTCATCAATACTGTCCACCTTCCTTTATAATTAACTTTTGTTTTATCTCTCTAATAGAGTCCATAAAATAGAGGACAAGGAGCAGTAGGTATTTTTAACCTATTACAGTTTCTGTATGTTATTAAACCAACGTTAAAACAATGTAAATTATTTAAAATAAAAGGCAGCTGGAGTCCCACCAACGTAATAAAACCACGACTATTAATTTTATGTCCTTTCCCAAACTTTGTTCTTAATCTATCAATGTATACTTTTCAGAAGGCTGTGGTATGGTATTGGTTGGATGTGTATTTATGTGTATTGTTATTCTATTTGTGTCATATTATCTTGTTCATTTTCTTTCTACAAAATTCTACAAAAAAATACAAAGTGACTATCATCATGAAGTAATAGAATAATTAACCTTTCCCCTATTTTTGGACACTTGGATGTTCCTAGTTTTTCACTATTTTATGCACAATGCAGAGGAGAGCACACCTGCACTTTAGTAGAAACACTGCCATCTTTACACACAGGAAACCAACACTGTGTCAAATATCCTCACACCCAGTGAAAAATTTGGTTCAAATTTACCTTCTGTGAAATAAAACATGCAGGCCAGGCATGGTGGCTCACACCTGTAATCCCAGCAATTTGGGAGGCCAGGGTGGGCAGATCAGTTAAGGTCAGGAGTTGGAGACCAGCCTGGCCAACATGGAGAAACCCTGCCTCTATCAAAAATACAAAAAAAAAAATTAGCCAGGCACAGTGGCACATGCCTGTAGTTCCAGCAACTTGGGAGGCTGAGGCAGGAGAATCGCTTGAACCGGGGAGGTGAAGATTGCAGTAAGCCAAGATCGCACCACTGCATTCCAGTCTGAGCAACAAGAACGAAACTCTGTCAAAAACAAAACAAAACAAAACAAAAAAACAAACAACTAAACCTCCTAAGAACTTCTTCGGAAAAAACATCCACAGAAGTTTCCGTGACTCGTGTTTTTCCCAGGCATGCCCTCAAGCAGGCTCAATAAGCCTTGATTTGAGACTTATGCCTCAATCAGTCATTTTGGTTGTCAAAGTAATTTCCTATAACAAATCTCTTGTTAAGTAGGTCTGTATATTCTATTGGTTTTGTTTCTCTGGATAACCCTGACTGATACCACATTTTGTTTCTCAATTAAGCCACTGATGGACACTTGGGTTGTTTTTACCTTTTAGCTATCATAAATAATGTTGCAATGAAGATTTATATGCAAGTTTTTGTGTGGATATGTTTTTCTCTTGGCTATATACCTGGGAGTAGGATTGCTGAGTCATATAACTCTATGTTTAATCATTTGAGGAACTGTCAGTTTTCCAAAGTGGCTGTGCTATTTCATATTTCTACCAGCAGCATCTGAGGGTTTTGATTATTCTACACCCTCATCAACACTTGTTATGCTTTGACTAATTGTTTCTGGCCATCCTCGTGGGTGTTTTTAACTAAGCTAAAAACTTAGTTTTAAAACAAGACCTAGTTTTTTTTTTTTTTTTTTTTTTTTTTGAGACGGAGTCTCGCTCTGTCGCCCAGGCTGGAGTGCAGTGGCGCAATCTCGGCTCACTGCAAGCTCTGCCTCCCGGGTTCACGCCATTCTCCTGCCTCAGCCTCTCCGAGTAGCTGGGACTACAGGCGCCCGCCACCACGCCCGGCTAACTTTTTGTATTTTTAGTAGAGATGGGGTTTCACTGTGGTCTCGATCTCCTGACCTCGTGATCCGCCCGCCTCGGCCTCCCAAAGTGCTGGGATTACAAGCGTGAGCCACCGCGCCCGGCCACAAGACCTAGTTTTTAACTTAATGTTTTAATTACCGAGAAGTTTCAGAACTGTATTCACATGGACCTGAAAACGACCTGTCACTCTCAATGTTTCTTTGGGGGAAAAGTAGATCTGTCCTGTCACAGAAAAATCTCAAACCAAAAGAAAGTTAAGGGCAAGGAAACTGAAAAAAAAAAAATGCATTTTATTTCTATCAGACACATAGGCTTAAGTTTAAGGACTGTATATCTAACTTGCATATCCACGCATCATTGCACCTCAGTATGAACCTGCTGGGATTCCTCTTGTTAGCTGGTTTCAGTTGCAAAATGGTATTCGTCAAACGACCCTTTACCTCCAACTCCTACCTTCATTTCCCACTCTTTCATCCAAAGTCACTTGTAAATGTGTGAAATTCTCGAAAGTCTCATGTTGCCTGCTTTCCAGGACCATTAGGCTATTTATTCAATACAAACATGTTTGCTGCGTATCTCCCCTGTGCTAGACACTGACTATGAAAGGCGTTAGAGCTACAGTTGTGAACAAAACCAAATAAAATCCTTGCCATCATGGAGCTCACATATAGTGAGAAGGACGTTATTGATCAAATAATCACACAAATAAACGTAAATCTACACCTGTGCTAAGTGCCATAGAGGACACGTACTTAATTCACAGATTTACAAAAATGGTGGGTACAGAGGGGAGTGAGAGAGTGAGGGAGGGAGTGGGCTGGCAGAAAACCTATTTGCAGGAAACATTTTTGACAGTGAAATGTTGAATTTATGGCTGTGTATTAACAGTTTCATTCTATGTCTACTTTTTGTCAAGACCACACTAATAAATGGCTCCCAGGTAAACAGTCTGGAACCCCAGAAAATAGCAGAATGTCTTTTTGCCTTATAGTAAACAAAAGCAGTTTTACTGATATTTAAAGCTCATAATCTGGTGTGCATGTATATGAGTCTCTCTACTAAGCTACTTCAGACATTGATATATATTTCCATGGACCTAATTTCACAAAATCTATTTTCTTTGATTTTTCTTTTTGTTTCAAATTCTGCTTATTTTTTCAGGTGTTTGTTATCGTGCCAATTATTTTAAATGTTTATGTCACCAAATCTATAGCCTTTTTCTTTTTGAGCATTTGGGTTTTCCTTATTTTATCTCTAAATAAATCTAAAGTTTGTTTTTAATACAAAATAATTTCTCGGAGATTTCTAATTGGCTTAAGATTTGATCTTTTGTAAGTTTATATGAAAACGTAGCTGTCTCCAATGTATGTGCCTATGATTACTTATTGTTTTACCATTGTTCTTTGGAACATTTGGCTTCTAAACAAGTGGAGTGATTTTATCTAGCTTAACTATATCTTAATATGTGATGTGGTGCAACTGGTATAAGCTCTGAGGTCAGATCTGAGCTTCAATCCAGACTATTATTTATTATTGGTATGATCTCTAACGAGCTATTTAAACTCTCAAGACCTCAGCCCTTTCATTAAAAGAAAAAATGAAATTAGTGGGACATATCTTTGCAGAATTTTTAGCATTAAATAATCGTTATATCAAACATTTTGTATACTGTCTAGCAAAAAAAAAATGCTATAGAAGGCTAACCTATTAAATAATTGCTTTGTGTTTCCACTGCTCTATATTTATCTGGAATAAAGGAAAGGTTATTTTCTCCCTCCCAGAAGAGTTACAAGGCATTTTATTCCGAAATACTAGCCCTCTTGTCCAGGGAGATAGGTAAAGCAGGCAGGTTCTTTTGCGGTTCTGGGGTTTGAAGCCTGGCTCCCTAAGAAATGAAGCACTTGCTGATTAGCCAGCAAGTTCCGTGGAGGGAGAAATGTGTATGAAGTGGAATTTGTTCTATTTAATTGGAAGAAGGAAGGACAAAAAGAAAGCAGCTGGCCTTTGGATGGCTCTCTGGAGCCTAAAGGAGAAAGGTTGCAGAGAATTTGAGGGCGGCGCATGGATGCGATGCATGGATGCATCGCCTAGAAGACAGAAAGGCTTCAGAACCCGGGGTGGGATGTGTTAAGTGCTGTGAGGAGCCTGTGGCTGGCTCCAGGCCTGAGTGAGCTTAGCAGACATGAGCTGCTGATCTGCTTTGCAGGGGATGCTCTCCCAGGCTACAGAACCTGGGAGTGCCAGGGAGCAGCAGGTAGTGAAGGTAGGTGACCAGACCCCCGACCCACCATGGTAGGACAGAAAGGAAAAGGAACCTCCAGAGGATGGCAGCCACAGCTGAAAGACCAGGGCTCCTGCCTGTGACCCAGTTAGAAAAATAAAGGAGCTTTGTAAGAGTCCAGGAATTAAAAGCTTTGAAGACTCTGAAACAGCAACTGATACTGGTTTCCTTTCCTCTTTTTTTCATTTTTTTTTTCTGGTGGAGTATACAAGGGAAGCATCTTGAGCTTTTTCTAATTAAAGCAAAAAAGAAACCAAATATGACATTGCATTCTTAAGTGATGTGGAACTGTTCATAACTATTGCATATATCCAAAAAAAGGAGCAAGTGTTAACCATTTAATAATTGGAGAAGCCTGTACATTATTTTAGCAACAACGAGATAATAAATGCTTCTATGCTATTGTTACTATTTCACCTTTGTGAGTCCTTCTTTCAAATAAACTCCCACGCTTTAGAGAAGGGATGTAGACCTTAGGAGGCCTGATTCTGCTCCCTAGTTCCTGCCCCTCCCTTTGCCTTTTGCCCTGTTTCTTTCCTTCTCTGCTGGTTTTCTCTGTCTCTCCTTTGCATTTTCAGTTTCTCTTTCTCTTTCCCTTCTCGGCTTTCTCAATCTCTCTCCTTTCCTAGTTACCTCTTATTTCAAAGTCCACAGCTCACCACCTCCCTTTTCCCTATTTCGCCTCCTTTTCTCCTCCCTACTTTCTTTCTGCTTTTCTCTCCTTTCTCTCCGCTTCACCTTGCCTGCCCTTGCCATTAACCCCACTCCACTTCCCCATCTTGCATTGACTTTTTCAGAATAGAATTTTCTCTAAATAGAATGAACGATCTTGATCTATATTTCCTCCAATTCATCCACAAGGGAAATCTCACCCCTCAGATGATAGTAAGTGGGAAGCTTCAAAGGCAAGCCCTTGAGTGCTCTAATATTCTGGACAGCGGCTCTGAAATCTGCATATGTCTGTGAAGAAAACTTCATATATAAATAAAAAGTACTGAAAATATCTATGAGAACTTCTTTAAAACTATAGTAATAGCTTATCTTTCAGGCAAGAAGAAAAAGGAAGAAAACAGACATGGCCCCTGATAGCAGAAATTTGGGGCTGAATTTAAAAAGCTGAAAAGAGAGATATATTCAGATAAAGTATTATCTGAGGCAAAACCATAACATCTCAGTGTAAGAAGATTCTGTATTAAAACAGCTGAAGTAGAAAAAAAAGTATATGTGATATTCTGCCTACCTAATTATGACTTACAATTTCTTTTACTGCTGTACCTTCAAAGCCTGTCCTTGTTTACCCTTGGTACTTCCATTCTAGAGGCAGAAAGAGCCTTGTGTGGGCTGAGGAGAGACAGCAGGACTCCTGACTTCTCACAATGGTTTTGATTTGAATCGATGGACCACGTGTTTCCTTTTGCTCTTTTAAGGATTGGCATTATTTTTCTGAGAGGCTAATCAACCAAAACAGTAGAGTCGGTTAGTGTGCATCCAGTGTACTTTTTACCTGGGGACCTTTCAAACAAATGCCCAACAGGACCTCAAGAAACACTTTCTAATAAATAGAGTTCCTGTGAACAGAAGGTTCCAAATGAAGACAGATGATATAAGTGGAGGAAGGAGCCACGAGAGAGGAAGGCTCATGCATTTCTATGAATGCGTGTTTTTTAGACAAAGAATATGATCACAACAACCTCATGACAAGGTAAAAGGATGCAGTCTTCCATATTACAGAACTTGAAGAGAAGGACTTTCTGACAATCAAAATTGTGTTCATCCTTGTTTTGCCTGGTGTTTCACAGTTGGAGACTAATATGTTAGAATGAGCATATCCAATTCCATCTGAGTCTAGCTAGTAAAGAACACGTGAGGCTGGGTGCAGTGGCTCACAATGGTAATCCCAGCACTTTGGGAGGCTGAGGCAGGAGGACCACCTGAGGTCAGGAGTTTTAGACCAGACTGGCCAACATGGCGAAACCCCATCTCTACTAGAAATACAAAAATTAGCAGGTCGTGGTGGCATGCACCTGTAATTCCAGCTACTCAGGAGGCTGAGGCAGGAGAATCCTTTGAACCTGGGAGGCAGAGGTTGCAGTGAGCCAAGATCATGCCACTATACTCCAGCCTGGGTGACAGAGCAAGACTCTATGTCCAAAAAAAAAAACACATGAGAGTGATTTCCTACGAATTTTTTTTTTTTTTTTTTTTTTTTTTTTTTTGAGACAGAGTTCTGCTCTGTCACCAAGGATGGAGTGCAATGTCACGATCTCAGCTCAGTGCAACCTCTGCCTCCTGGGTTCAAGCGATTCTCCTGCCTCAGCCTCTGCAGCAGCTGGAATTGCTGGTGACACCATGCCCAGCTAATTTTTCTATTTTTAGTAGAGATGGGGTTTTACCATGTTGGCTAGGCTGGCCTCAAACTCCTGACCCTCAAGTGACCCACTCACCTCAGCCTCCCAAAGTACTGGGATTACAGGCATGAGGTACCCCACCCAGCCAGATCTGACTTTGTATATTAACGCTGTCCAATAGAAATGTAATGTAAGCCACATATACATTTTTAACTATTCTACAAATCATTTTAAAAGTTAAAAGAAATGGGTAAAATTAATAGTATATTTTATCTAAATCAACATATCCAAAATATTATTTCAACATGTAATAAATATTTCTTAAAATTATTAATGAGCTGTTTTTACATTCCTTTTTCCATGCCATGTCTTTGAAATTCAGTGGATATTTTACATTTACAGCTCGTCTCATTCAGATTAGCCACGTGTCAAGCGTGGCCACTGTATTGAACAGTACAGCTCAGAATCATGTGTCTTTTCCATTTTCTTTTCAAGTATAATATTTTCATTTCCTTACTTCACTTTCTACACAGATAATCATTGATTATATTAAGATGATTCAAAATTTACCACCACCCAAATGTCCACCAAAGAATGAATGGATAAACAAAAAGTGTATGTATACTTGCAATGGAATATTAACCTTAAAACGGAATGAAATTTTGACACGTCACAGCAAGAATTAACCTTGAATACATTATGCTAAGTGTAATAAGCCAGACCAAAAAAACCTCACAAATATTATATGATTCCACTGAGATACCTAGAGGAGTCCAATTTATATAGACAGAAGGTAGAATGGTGGATAACAGGGTCTTGGGAGGGGGAAATGGGGAGTTATTTTTTTAATAGGTACAGAGTTTTATTTTATTTTATTTCATTTTATTTTTTGAGACAGAGTCTTGCTCTGTTGCCCAGACTGGAGTGCAGTGGTGTAATCTCGGCTCACTGCAACCTCCGCCCCCTGGGTTCAAGCAATTCTCCTGCCTCAGCCTCCCGAGTATCCAGGATTAGAGTCATGCGTCACCACACCCCACTAAGTTTTGTATTTTTAGTAGAGACAGGGTTTCACCATGTTGGCTAGGCAGGTCTCGAACTCCTGACCTCAGGCAATCTTCCCACTTCGGCCTCCAAGAGTGCTGGGATTACAGACGTGAGTCACCATGCCCTTTCAGAGTTTCATTTCAGACTGATGAGAAAGTTCTGGAGATGAGTAGTAGTGATGTTTGCACAACAATGTAAATGTACTTTGTAAACTAAGAATAAGAACAAAAATAAAATTGAGCCCCCCAACTTTTTGAATAAACACCTCCTTTCAGCCAAGGGCATTCCAAAGTTAACCTGAAAAACTAGTTCAGGCCATGATGGGAAGGGGGGTCAGACATGACTCACTATACCTTCCTCCCTTTGGAATTAATGCACAACTGAACAGCATTAACATTAAAAGAGATCTTAAGACTTTTTGTAGCAATAAGATATCAAATTCCAGCCTGACTCTAGTGTAGCATCACATGACAGATAGCAGGCCCTGAAAGAAATCAAAGTATTTTACCCTCAAATATATTTCTTTGACATATTTTGGAATGACCCTAGAAAGCTATCTCTTGTGGGGAAAATCTACATTCTATATAAAATCTCTTTCCATTTCCAGGTCTTTTCCTTGATTCAGGAGAGAATTAACTAAGAGTCTGGCACCTTTTTAAGTCTGATAAAAAACCTTTAAAATCTATTCTCTCTGAAGCCTGGTACCTGGAGGCTTCATCTGTATAAGAACCTTGGTCTCCACAATGCCTTATCTTAGCCCAGATATTCCCTTCCATGGATTCCAGGTCTTCAGATACTCTTTTAACCAACTGCAAATCAGAAAACCTTTGAATTAATCTGTGACCTGGAAACCTCCCTCCCTGCTTCAAGTTGTCCCACCATTCCAGACCAAACCAATGTATATCTTACAAGCATTGACTGATGTTTTAGGTCTCACTAAACTATATACCAAACTGTAGCCCAATCACCTTAAGCACATGTCGTCAGGACGTCCTGAGGCTATGTGTCATGGGCATGTCCTTAACCTGGCAAAAGAAACTTCTAAATTGATTGAGACTTGTCTCAGATGCTTTTTGGTTTACAACTGAATGCCACTGACTATATACTTTAAAGCGAGTAAAAAGGTAAATTTTACATCATGTATAGTTTAATAAAACAGACAAAAAAATTCACTGCTATAAACCCTACATGAATAACCAGGCTTTCAGCTTTGAATTTATTTCCTTTCTGTGGGAAGAATAGCTTCTCCATATTGCTTCATAATCATAGTTTGGGAAGTGTTATTATATTATTAATTATAAAATTACACCTTATTTTCTGTACGATTGAACACTAGGTGATTTATGCAACAATTAGCAGGGTAACTTTCACTTGCAATTAGAAATGCGGGACCAAGTAAGAGATGCAAAAACAGCTACAAACTGTATTCTTGTTACAGAAGAGAGTGTGCTTGAAAAGGAGAACAACAATTCAGTTCAGTGGAGGGATTGTTGTTCTGACAATACAATACATGAAATTCTAGCTTTGGATGAGACATTAAAAATGCTTTGTTAGCAGTAAATGAGCAAAAGAAACTGCCAGTCTTTTCCATAAAGACTCCCACCAGTGTTGTACTCAGCATATCAAGATATGTGGGTTTAAAGAAAGGGAGCATTTTTGTAACCTAAAAGTCCATTAATTAGCACATATTTATTGAGCTTAAGGATAACATAATATTGCAATTCAAAGCAAAAGAAACCTTATATTTTGTGGTTGAGAGAATAAGTTCCTGACTTTCCTATCACCTCAGGTATCCTGCCCATAGAACCAATGTAATAATGGAAAGCCCACGAGTTTAGCTGTTGGAAAGGCCAATGTTCAAATCCCAGCATTGACATTATGAACTATAAAACATTAGGAAGATATTAGGCTCTCTGAGCCTCGGTTTACTCACCAGTAAAATGGGGGAAAAATTTACTTTTCAGAGTTGCCATTCTCAACAATTTATATGAAGTGTATGACACTGATAACTGATCACTATTACTATGGAATTACTTATGGAAATTGGATTAGGACTTACTCAATTTCTAGACCTAGTATAACTTTGAGTACAGTAAAAGCTGTATTTCACCTTGTACTTCACAGAATAATCACCACAGCAATTAAATAATTGGTTATTTAACTACCTGTTTAACGTCTTTTTCCTTGTAACACTGTAACTCCATGAAGCTTGACTTGGACCTTATCTGTTTCCCTCACTAATGTATTCCTAGATCCTCTGTAAATCATGCAAATAAAACAAAGAGACCTGAAGAGAAGAGAAAGCATGATGACATCCAACAATGGCCACCGTAATTCTGAGAGCAAGAGTTTTATGCTCTATCAGACTGAGTTAACCAAGGCAAGGAATTGCCCAGGTTCAGCCAGTCTAGTGAGTGGAGCATGAATGAATTAAACAAAGGAATGTCGGTTTCAGTCTCACCTTGTCACTTTCTTCACATAATTCGTACTCAATGCACGTGAATCACCAGGGTGTGTACACATGCTTCCCCATCACAGTTCCAGCACATAATGGTGTTCAATAGCTATTTTGAATAAATCAATTACAAATCAACCTTCTTCATGTACCAGTGTGAGTGGCATCCCTGACCTTCAACAATGTAACGGTACTGCTTGTATATGATCTATTACATTTAACCTAAATAGTCATAGAAATAACCGTATGCTGTTTTTGACATAAGTGCTGTTGTAGAAACAACACTGGATCTAGTTTTGGCAAATGCAGGTTTTAAATGTTACTTCGGTTTCTCTGTCTCTAAAACTAGGTATTTTGTTTGTTTGTTTGTTTGTTGAGAGGCAGTCTCGTTCTGTCGCCCAGGCTGGAGTGCAGTGGTGTGATCTCGGCTCACTGCCACCTCCACCTCCCGAGTTCAAGCAATTCTCCCGCCTCAGTCTCCCATGTAGCTGGGATTACAGGTCTGCGCCACCATGCCCAGCTATTTTTTTTTTTTTTGTATTTTTAGTAGAGATGGGATTTCACCATGTTAGCCAGGCTGGTCTCAAACTCCTGACCTTCAGTGATCTGCCTGCCTTGGCCTCCCAAAGTGCTGGGATTACAAGTGTGAGCCACCGTGCCCAGCCTAAAACTAGTAATTTTGAATTAATGAACTCCAGTTTCCTTCCAGATATACTATTATATGATTTTTTAGATATGTATACTTCATCCAGATAAGGAGAAGGTAGTTAAAGACATAATTAAAACAATAAGTAATTTTTCATGATTCAAAGCAATGTAATAGCTTCTGGTCACTACAGGGTTCTGGACAACTTATAAAATCTTAATTACTTAAATTGACATATGTTTAAGATACTGGTCCTAATCATTCTTTAATATCAATTGAAAACTCATGGGCAACTTCTCTATAATGCATCCCATCGATAAAGGCTACCTGGACCTGAACAAATATTTCTTGACTATGTTACAAATTTGTACACTAGAAAATGGACCCTTGGAAGACAGAACTATAAATGCATTCACCTCACCATTCAACCCATTGTTGACTCATAAGAACAAACTGTCCATCCAAGATATTTGGATGCCTATGTCTCTATTCAGCAATATCTAGTATAATTCAGAAGCATGCCTCACTCCACCTTCTAATTTAAGAGGTAAGCAGAAAGTTCTATCTCTTGCATCTGTCCTCTCTAGAGTGCTTGTTTGGCTATATAGTCTTTATTTCGGCTCCCACTTTTATTATGACCAGCCCTCTGAAGTAGAGGTGACTATGCCCTAGAAGTAGCAGTCTATTTGGTAGAAGGGAATCTATCATCAGTGGACCTTAAAAAGAGATGGGTGTGAAACAAGCTCTCATTACTCACCTTTCTGTACCTTCAGAATCCCCAAGATTAGTACATTGGTTTGTGCAGATAAAAAGATGGAGTGATACTCAAAAGATTAACAACTGGCTCTGCAGAAGCATGAACCTATAAGAAAAGATAAGGGTCTTTAGTTCTGGAGCAAGGGTCCTAGAGGCTCCCTAGGATCTCTGGCAGTTAATCAGCTCTACGCCAGCAGTTAATCATTTACTTTCTGGATTCTGAGGAGATGGGGGTCCTAGGAATGAGTCTAAAGTGGCTGAGATGGTATAAAAAGTAACATTTTGAGAATCTCAGGGTAGCATAAGAAAGAATTTAAGTATTTTAACAATGAGTATGGCCATAACATTGTATACTGAATGAATATTAGCCTTGAGTGTACATGAATTGCTCTACTAAAATTTTAAGACAATTTCAAGAGAATTACAGTGTGAAGGAAAAGGTCAAAGTTCTAGGTAAATTATACTTTCCTTTGTAACTATAAGGTAAAGGCAGGTAAAAATGTAAATCCTAATCCTCTGGTCCAAAATGCCCACTCCCCTCCACACTCCCTCAGGATTGTGTCTCATTTTCCAAGTGCTACCTTAAATCTTTCTATTGCTAATTCAAACCCTTCATCCTCAACAAAATACTAGCAAACTGAATTCAACAGCACTTCAAAAGGATCATACACCATGATTAAGTGGAATTTATCTCTAGAATGCAAGGATGGTTCGATATATGCAAATCAACACATGTGATACACCCTATTAACAGAATGAGGGATAAAAAAACATATGATCATCTCAATAGATGCAAAAAAAAATTGATAAATTTAACATAATAAGGCCATAGATGACAAGCCCACAGCTAACATCATACTTAGCAGTGAGAAGTCGAGAGCTTTTCCCGTAAGATCAGCAACAAGACAAGAATGCCCACTATTGCCACGTCTATTTAGCATAGTACTAGAAATCCTTATCAGAGAAACTATGTCAGAAAAAGAAATAAAAGGCATCCAAATCAGAAATGAACAAGTCAAATTGTCTCTGCCAGTAACATGATCTTATATACTGACATTGTAAAACTACTGGGAGAAAACATAGAAAAAAATCTTCTTGACATTTATCTGGGCAATGATTTTTGGATATGACTCCAAAAACACAGGCAACAAAAGCAAAAGTAGACAAATGGGATTGCATCAAACTAAAAAGCTTCTTAACAGAAAAGGAAACAATCAACAGTGTGAAGAGATAACTTATTGAATGAGAGAAAGTATTTGCAAACCATACATCTGATAAGGGGTTAATATCCAAAACATATAAAGAACACAACCCAATACCAAGAAGACACATAGCCTACTTAAGAAATGGGCAAATAACCTGAATAGACATTTCTTAAAAGAAGACATGGAAATGGCCAACAAGTATAAAACATTCAACATCACTAATTATCAAAGAACTAAAAATTAAAACCACAATGAGATATCACCTCACACTTGCTAGAATGGCTATGATCAAAAAGACAAAAGATAACAAGCATTGGCAAGGATGGAGAGAAAAGGGAACACTTGTACACCCCCAGCCCTCTGAATATATATGGGAATATAAATTGGTACCGACATTATAGAAAACAGTATGGAGTTTTCTCAAAAAAATAAAAATAAAACTGTCATATGATCCAGCAGTCCCACTACTGGGTATATATCCAAAACAATAAAATCAGTATGTCAAAGAGACAGCTGCACTTTCATGTTCATTGCAGCATTATCACAACAACCAAGATATGGAAACAACCTAAGTGTTCATTATAGATGAAGAAAACATGATACATATATATGCACACATACAATGGATACTATACAGCCTGAAGAACATTCTGTCATTTATGACAACATGAATGGACCTGAAGGACATCATGCTAGGAAAAAAAAGATAAGCCAAGCACAGAAAGATAAATACTGCATTATCTCATTTATATAATGTAAACAGTTGAATTCAGAAACAGAAAGCAGAGTGGTGGTTTTCAGGGGATAAAGTTTGCAGGAAATAGGGAGATGTTGGTCAAAGTCTGCAAAGTTCAGTTACGCAGGATGAATAGGTTCTGGAGATCTAATGTACAACACAGTAACTGTAGTTAATAGTACTGTATTGCAACTTAACCACAGTAACAGAAAAAAACAGACTATATTTTTAGTAGTCTCTTCTCATGCTGCTAATAAAGACGTACCCAAGACTGGGTAATTTATAAAGTAAAGAGGTTTAATGGACTCACAGTTCCACATGACTGGGGAGGTCTTACAATCATGGTGGAAGACAAAGGAAGAGCAAAGGCACGTCTAACATGGCAACAGGCAAGAGGGCATGTGCAGAGGAACTCCCCATAAAACCATCAGATCTCATGAGACTTATTCACTGTCATGAGAACAGCACAGGAAAAACCCATCCCCATGATTCAGTTACTTCCCACTAGTTCCCTCCCACCACATGTGAGGATTATTACAATTCAAGGTGAGATATGGGTGGCAACATGGCCAAGCCCTATCAGTATTACATAATTTAAGCTGTTAAGAGAATAGATCTTAAATGTACTCAGCACACACACACATACACACGCACGTACAATGTTAACTATGAATTTCCAAATTTTTTTCCTTGGGGAAACTGCTACCTCCTCCTATTGAAAGAAATCTCTTCCTATGGATCCTTCTTCCCTTCACCCAATACCATGCCCAAGTGTGAATCAAGCAGGCTTAAGAGGCTCCTGGGAATGCTTCAGCCAGTAGACAATAACATCTATCATCACATTGATCTTTATTTTCTAGAGACAGGGTGTTTCTCTGTATCCTAGGGTGGAATGTAGTGATGTGATCATAGCTCACTGCAACCTTGAACTCCTGGGCTCAAAAATGATCCTCTGCCTCCTGGGTAGCTGGGACTGCAGGTGCACACAACCACACCTGGCTAATATTTTTATTATTTTTTGTAGAGGCAGGGCCTTGCTATGTTGCCCAAGTCGATCTTGAATTTCTGGCCTCAAATGATTGTCCTTGCCTCCAGCTTCCAAAGTGCTAGGATTACAGGCATGAGCCCCCAAGTACAGCCTTCATCACGTTGATTTTTACACAGAAGAAAGTGGGCTCCAGTGCTATTGTAAAGTGGGATCATGATTCTCCAGTCTGAGCTTCCTTTCAATATTATTTGCCAATGAGACCTTTAGGCCTCAGAGCTCCGAATGACATCAAATTGTTCTTAAGCACAGCTACTTAAAACTCTCATTAACCATTTTCAGACTACATAGTCCTATCTGATATTGAGAAAGAATTTTCTCAATTAGCATCAGATTGCCCTATCCCCTGAGCCAAATGGTTTCTTTTATCCTGGAAAAGCAACATTTTGTTTTCTTTTGTTTGATGTTTGTATTTTAATTGCTCTGACCTAATAGCCTATTTTAATTATTAAGAAGAGAACACAAATATTTGTCTTAATGGTTGTTTTCTAAGCTTTTGAAAAAAGCTCTACAAAGGAACTTTGTGATGAGGGGGATAAAAGGTCGAGGCTTTGCTGCTCATTCCATATGCCACACTAATAATATCATCTTTCAAATCTACGTAGCTCCTTATGAAGAGCTTTCCCTTGAGTTTTCCAAATCTGAGACACAGATTTTTATTTCATCTCAAAGATGATAAAACTGGAGTGGACCAATTAAGAAATTTGCCAAAAGGCTGGGCATGGTGCCTCAATGCCTGTAATCCTAGCACTTTGGGAGGCCAAGGCAGGTGGATCACCTGATGTCAGGAGTGCGAGACCTGCCTAGCCAACATGGTGAAATCCTATCTCTACTAAAAATACAAAAAATTAGTCAGGCGTTGTGGCAGGCGCCTGTAATCCCAGCTACTCTGGAAGCTGAGGCAGGAGAATCGCTTGAACCCAGGAGGCGGAGGTTGCAATGAGCTAAAATCGTGCCACTGCACTCCAGCCTGGGCAACAAGAGTGAAACTGTTTCAAAAGAAAACACACACAAGAGAAAAGAAATTTGCCAAAAAAAAAAAACAACCAAAATAGAAATATTACAATGCAAATACCAAATTAGGTCTTCTTTCTGTGGGGGTCTAAAATGTTTTCCACAGTAGTCCTTTATCTCAGTTTTATTCACTTTTTTCGTATTAATCTAGTCCCTTTTAGAGAGTATGTTCCAAGAGAACAGAACTGTGTCTAACCAGTTTTACACAGCATCTTACGCACATAGCTACTTAAATTAACATAATTCAAGAGATATTTATGAAGCTTCTGCTATGTAAAAAGCACTATATTAGGCATTCTCTCCAGGCCTTTGGGAACTTACAGTTACCATTTGATGATAGCCTTAAATAGAATTACATTGTTTAAAAATATATGTTTTTTACAGAGATGTCTTAATTGATCCTGGAATAAATAAGGTTTCAGAAATGTGAGTGGGCCTCTGTGATGTTGTCTTCCCAGCATACACTTCGTGTATTGTTGATCCCATCCAACTATTTTGGTAACAAAGGAGCTGACTTGTTCCTATCTTATATGGCCCACACTTGATGACAGTTGATTGGCCCAGCAGTATACCTGACTTGAAGTAGGCCAATGAGTCCATTACCTAGAGTTTTGGAATCTGATATCCAGAAGTCTTCATTTGGAGGCTGACGATTTGAAAATTAAGTGTGGGGAGTTGTCACTTACCATGTGTCTTACCAAGTGGAGAAATGTAGTCTGCAAAGAGTAAGAATAAAGCCAACAGCCAGGAAAAAGTGAAGATGATGGCAGTCTGCTATCCTTTAAGTCTCTTGTTCTAGTTATCTTAGTTCCTCCTGCCCTTTCTGAAATTCGGTTGCTACTCTTCAGTGAATTTCGTAAGCTCATATTTTTGGTATTTTGTGGGTATTCATTTTTTTTTTCTTTTTTGTCTTAAGCTAAGTAGGGTTTGTGGCTTTCAATCAAAAGCCTCAGCTAATACAAAGAGACTAATAGGTTGTTATTGATCCACACATTTTACTAGCACAAGTGGAGAAAGGAATTTAATTCACCATAGTCCTACAAGGAAAAATAAAACGAAAAATATTCTAGTAGTTTTTAACAAAAGATTTCTATCATTTGACTTTAAAACATTATTTCACATAGAAAAGTTAAATTTCAATTGCAGTTTTTTTCATGGCAAAATTACATTAACTATAGTCCACACACAATATGTTAGGCCTTTAGAACTTCATCTTATGACAAAGATTGCACCCTTTGACCAATATCACTCTATTTCCCCCATTCCGCATCCAGCCCCAAGTAACTACTATTCTATTATTACCATAAGTTCAACTTTTTTAGATTCTACATATAAAGGAGCTCATGCAGTATTTCCATTTCTGTGCCTGGCTCTTTGGCATTATGTCCTTCAGTTTCATCCATGCTGTCACAAGTGGCAGAATTTTCTTTATTTGAGGCTGAGTAATATTCCATTGTATATAATACATATGGAATCTTGACCCTCTGAGTTTTTTCCCTAACAGTGTTGTTGCAGATTCTGCAAGGTATATTTAAATGTCTTTTGCATCTTTAATAGTTCCAGGTACAATGCATTAAAATTGAGCTTGCATGTTTGATAGCCATCGGTCTGTGGGTAATTATAAAAGTGCTGAAAATCAGTTTTTCAAGGGAGCATAATATCAAGAACAACTATTTTTGGAAATACCACAGTCAGGAGGCTAGAACAGACTAAGAAAGAGTCATTGAAAAATGTAGATAAATGAAGTTGAGTCATCAAACTTTCTGATCCTTCTGCTATAAATCTCTTCCTTGCTCTGTCTCCTTCCCCTACTTTTCCTGGCTAACTCTTCCTTCTTCGATTCTCAGTTAACATCTCACTTTCTTAGAGAAGACTTTTCTGGTCCTTCAGAATAGATTTCTAATCCCCTGTGATCAACTTTTTTTGCACTCCATAGTTCCACACTTCTGTGGCACTTATCACACTATTCATTATTTTTTTAATACAGTTGCCTGACAATGTTTCAAACAACAGACCAAATATACAACCTAGTGGTCCTACCAGATTATAATGGAGCTGAAAAATTCCTACCATTTCGTGATGTCATAGCCATTGCAATGTTGCAGCACAAAGATTACCTTTTCTAAGTTTAGATATGTTGAGAGACACAAATACCACAGTGTTACAACTGCCTACAGTATTCAGTACAGTAGCATGCTATACAAATCTTAATTAATTAATTAAGACTTAATAATATATAATTAATATTAATATATTCTCTGGATATAAACACAGATTATATCTGTGATCCTAACCCATCCTTGGCACATAGACAACACCTATAAATACTGTATTTATTGATTGAAAATACATTGTGAAAGAAATCAAGAAAAAGGAAAACATGTAGAAAAACAGGAAATTCATAAAAGTTTTTTCATTATTTATTATACAGTCAATAAATTTTTATAGCCTATCATATTCCTGATACCATGCTATATGGAAATGGGAAGGAAAAAAGCTACTGACCCCTGGGAATGGTGCTCTTCTAATGGAGAGACAGCCATTTCAACAAATTATTTCTAGATGAACATATAGTTATACGAAACAGTGTTACCAAATATTACAGTGAAGTCAAAAGAAATCAGGCATACATGCTAAGCATTGAATTAGTAAATTAAAAGTTTATAGTGTCTTTTTAATTATTTGATATGTTAATTTAAGACTTGTCTTTTAGAAAAGTATATACTTAATTCTTGTGCTAAGTCACACAGATAAAAAAGATTATAAACCAAAATATATTTAAAATATATATTCAAATGGGCCGGGCACGGTGGCTCACGCTTGTAATCCCAGCACTTTGGGAGGCCGAGGCGGGCGGATCACGAGGTCAGGAGATCGAGACCACGGTGAAACCCCGTCTTTACTAAAAATACAAAAAAAAATTAGCCGGGCGTGGTGGCGGGCGCCTGTAGTCCCAGCTACTCAGGAGGCTGAGGCAGGAGAATGGCGTGACCCCGGGAGGCGGAGCTTGCAGTGAGCCGAGATTGCGCCACTGCACTCCAGCCTGGGCAACAGAGCGAGACTCCGTCTCAAAAAAAAAAAAAAAAAAAAAAAAAAAAAAAAAAAAAAAAAATATATATATATATATTCAAATGATTCAAAATACTTTAATTCTTGATGTATCAATTATGCAATGATATTCTGTTTCTTCTAGATTGTACTAAATATTGAAAATAACTCTAAGTTTAGGATAAAAAGAAAATGCTATGTAAAAATATTTTACCAGAAAAAAAGATAATAAATATTGCATTGTTCTTTGCTATTTATGTGTATTCCACCTGGTCTAGTGAATAAAGAAGAGGCTGTTAAAAGTTCAGTAAAAGATAAAATACTAGTGGATCCTGAACCCCAATTTAATTAGGGTTGGCCAGGATTCATTATGAGTGTAGAGAGACCGTCAAGAAGTTTTAAGAAGTGATGCTCAGTAGAGATTATCTATGCAGGGTGCATACATATTTATAACTCCACTGGGATCTTTTAACTCAACAAATAACCTTATTTCTCTGTTGCCCCAATAACTTTCTTTTGTAAAAAAAATAAACTTCCTTGAACAATAGGAACACTTCCTTTTAAGTATAGGAACTGGCTTTCAGGTGGATCAAAAGAGGCTACAAATCAAGTGATTCTTACAATATATTTGAAATCTATGACTAGCAATATGGTGGATTGAAAAGCTCACCCTGCTGAAATGGTTATGCCATTTTTGCACTTAATCTTGAAGGCACATGTTCTGGACTGTCAAGGCTCCACTAACTTGTCAAATTGTGATTTTTTTCCTTTTGGGGACAATGCCACTGGGTCTTAACTCATAGCAAAATAGAGTGACTAAATTATATTCTAGGAGTACAGCTGCTCACTCAGTTAAGAAACATGCTTTTCTTAGTTATGCACAGCCAAGTCCCTGGAACAAAGTGTTGAGCACTGGTGGAATAGCATAACTTACGCTTACAAATGGCCATGCAAAACAACAGAACAGGTTTACTGATATTATATTATAGATGCCAATTTATTCCATTGAGTGAGACTGTTGGACTTTAAATGCCATCTGTTTTGTTGGTACTATTCTGCACCCTTTCTCTAGAGAAAATTAACATGATTCAACAGGCTACAAGAGTTTACTGTACGGGAGAGTTCCAGGAAGTTTAGATGCAATTAATTAGATACTCAGCTTTATAATTCTAATAGAATCTATTATCAAAAGTGTCTTTCAATATTTTGTTGAAAATCTGGAACATTACGTCCTTGAATGTTCACTACAGTCCCTGAAAAGAGCTAAGGGAATTCATTTCCATTTTGTTTTTTAATCTTTGTTTGAACTTTTAACTAACCTATTTTTTTCCCACTCTACTCTTTTGCTGTTGCTGCTGTGGTGAGTATTTATACAGCTGTTCTCATCCCTGAGCTGCTGAATAAGGTCCTGATTATTTCAAACAACTTTTGTAATTAGCTTTCAAGAAGAAAATTGCCATGTTACATACAGTATCTGTGATTACAATAAACTGTTCTTTTTAATAACACTTCAATGTGAGCTTTAATTGGCAAGCCCCAGCAGCTTGGTGAGCATTCTACCAACTCACTCAATATGTTGAAATAAAAAAAAAAAAGAATGTTTGACAATCAATAGAACAAGTACAGTCCTTTTAGCTCAGTTTGGTTTTAAAAGGATCTATTAAATCAAAAAAACCCTAAAATACAGTGTTGTAGTTCTCCCTGGGGGTACTCCTGTGGCACAGAAGTAGTGATAACTTAGCAAGATCAGTAGTTGAGGCAGATAAATCTTACAACTTCTACCATGCTTTGATATTTCTTGATTTAGGCACTTGCTCAACAAGTATTTAAGCAAACACATAGTATCTCTTAGAAATATTGCCAAGCATCTGCCAGAGAAATGTTCCCCAAAGCATCTCTCAAATTTGGCCATACAAGATGCTGCTGGGAAATGTGAGGCTAATCAAGAATATACCCCCCTGCCAGGAAGGGATGGACGGTGCTGGGGACAGAGACCACAACTGCTGTTTCCCCTTTTCAAAAGGGAAATATTTTTTGCAGTCATCCTGTCTTCCGTATACCTTACTTCCTGGGTGTGTTTGGGTGGTTAAATGTGTAAGTTAGGCATAAGTTGCTACATGATTAGGATATATATCTCCACTTAACAAGATTATACCATTAAGAAATCCAGAGCCTAGAAATGGATGAGACTTTAATATTTGTTTATGAGAAGGTGAGTGCATATCTGAGGTTACATATAATAGCTGCTTTATGCTAATGGAACATGTTTGAGATCGTAAGTGTATGTGTACACATATGTGGGCATCCAAGAGGTGAAACCTTGTAGACATCCATTGTTTCTTCCTGTTCTGCATTCCTCCATTCTGGTGTAAAACCCCTTTGTCTCTTCCTTGTCTGACAGTATTGACAATTACAAATTCCATATACGACACAGGAGTAGATGTGACTGGTTAAAAGGATTCTCCAGACCCTTGTCCAGAAATGGGCACTAGACTCAAGCAGGCCCATTCTTTGCAAGGAATGATTTGCATACTGGAAGACCATAGATGGGATAGTGCTGGAGTGTTGGGAGCCCAAGCAGAGTCTCCCACAGATGAGCTTGACATGAAAAAACTAAGTCTGCTGACAGCCTCTTACAGTAATGATGAGTTATCACATTACCTAAGCAGGAAGCGGAGCAAGGAAGGGTCATTTCATATGGAGCCATGTACAGTGAAGGAGCAACACCAAACAATGGCAGCTGGAAAGTCAGCAGAATCGTGAACATGACTAAGAAACCCTACAAGTGTGAGGACATCTACAAGTTTCTGCAGCTCCTATACAACTCTGAAATGAGATTGAGTATCCCCAAAATAATAGACATTGTTGAACTTGTATCTTTGAATATACCCAAAGTCAGGATTGTGATACAAATAGCTTATTTTGGAAGTGATTCCAGGAAGCAACGTGAGGAAGTTTGTAGTCAGAAAGGAAAGCCAGCAGAAGCACTGGAGAGTAAAGAACAAGTTATTGTTGTGGGCAAGTGGGGTCCATCCTTACCGGGGACCCTCTGAGAGACCATGTAGAACTCAGTGGAGGACAAAGAATTTGGAGTTTATCCATCAACCCTTCTCTCTAATTGAGAGTCACTGCTGAGTATAACTTCTACCATGCAGTCAACTTGCCCCCAAGGTTATCTGCACTGCAGAGAATGCGCTCAGAGAAACACAGGAAGCTGAAATTGTCTGTGAGAAACTTCCAGGGTGGACACAGAGGATTTGTGCAGGACACCAAAAGAGGCTACCGCAATTTATCAGCAATCTTGGTGAGTGGAGTCCTAATTGTTATATTTTATTTTTAAAAATAAGATTCTAAACAAAATGACAAAATAAGCTAATTCATGGAAACCACTTCTTTCTATTCCAAACACAAATAAATGAAAAGTTAAAGTATTTAGTCTAAAAATAGTTTATTAAAGCCCGTATGAAAAGCAAGAAAAGAAATCTCCAGGTGACATAAATAACAACTACAACCATGATTTGAAGCTCCATGGTCCATGGGAATAACCAAATATATCACCCTGGGTTAAGTGTGTAATACTTGAGGGAGGACTGCTGTTTTGAAAATAAAATCAAACAGATTCTAGAAGTGAAAAATGAAATATGCAATAAAAAACATCAGGTAGTCTGAAGCAATGCATAACTGATACGAATACACAAAGACAACATTTTAATACAATTGCAGGACTGGAACCATACCTTTAAAATTCTGAGGGGAAAATTATAAAACAAAAATTGATTGTATATTTGGCTAAATTATCCATCAATATGATGGCAGAACACAGATAAGTTTAGATATACAATAACCTTAGTATTTACTTCTCAGACATCTATTCCTAGAAAGATGCTCAAAAGTGCAATCCGGCAAAACAAAGGAGAACACAGAGGAGACAAAGTGTTTCAAGTACAGTAGCTCCAACCCAAGAGTTTAGTTAAAGAAAGGCCTGGGATAATAGCTCTGCTGCAGACTTAGGGAACAACCAGTTTGTGTTGGACGGAGAGACAGAGGACTCCAATATCAATAGAAAAGGGGAAATAACATCCCATAGACAGTATTGGAAGGACAGGGCATTCCAGACAGAATGTATGAAAAATCAGAGGCATGAAACCACATTGTGTGTTCAGGGAACTTTCAAAATTTCAGAAGCCAGACATACCATGAGATGAGTCTGGAGAAATGAGTAGAGCAAGATCACTAGGGTGGTGCGTGGCAGGCACACTAGATTTGCTGTTATCCCAGCTCTCATTCCTACTGCTCACTCAAGAATGTAAGAACCAGGCCCCACCAGTATCCTTCACCCGCTTTCAATCTCTTTGATTTGACACCATCCCATATTCAAACAGCCAAAACTAACTGTGGCAAAATTTGAAATACGCAAGTGTCCCCTTCAATGACATTTTTTATAACCTTTGCTTCAATGGCTGGATCTACTCTCTAGAGCTTTGGATTTTTGCTTCAATCTCTCCATCAAAAAGCTTCTAAAATCAATCATTTATTACTTGAGTATCATAAATGAACATGCTATTATTTTAAGCCTTTTTTATAAAAAAATGTGTAACATGAAAAGCTTTGCTATTTGGAAGTTTTCTATTGTCAGCAATCAGCTAACAGTGATTCATCAAGGAACTTTTTCTGAACTCATAATATTATCATTTAAAAATAGATAAGCCAGGTGGAAAGTCTTTTGGGTTTGTAAAAAAAAAAGATACAGTAATATCGTACTTTTAAATTTAGTTGACTTTTTGGTTTACTTTTCCCAGCAGTTTTCATCCTTGTAATCTTTGGACTAAAGTTACATGATGATGAAACACTTTAATATCACTAACTGCTCACCTAAGGAATCGTAGTCTGCTCAGGCTGCCATAACAATACCACAAACTGG
The DNA here is from genome assembly GCF_028878055.3 of Symphalangus syndactylus. Classification (NCBI taxonomy): domain Eukaryota; kingdom Metazoa; phylum Chordata; class Mammalia; order Primates; family Hylobatidae; genus Symphalangus; species Symphalangus syndactylus. The sequence continues at coordinate 134,679,385 of NC_072428.2, read as the reverse complement.
ATGTCTTAAACAACTGAAATTTATTTTAGCACAGTTCTGAAGGCTGGAAGTCTGAGATCAAGGTGTCAGCACGGTTTTCTGGTGAGGGCTCTCTTCCTGGATTGCATACAGCTGCCTTCTCAGTGTATCCTCATATGGTCAGACAGAATGAGCTCTGGTTTCTCTACCGCTTATTAGGGCACCAGTTGTATCAGATCAGGGCCCCATGCTTACGATCTCATTTAGATTTTACCACCTCCCCACAGGCCATATCTCCAAATATGATCACCTGTGGGTGGTGGGGGTGGGGGTAGGGCTTCAACAGACCAATTAAGGGGAGAAGCACAAACATTCAGTCAGTAACATAAGGTAATCCAGTATTACTATTTGTACTTTTCTTAAACTTAGCATTCACTACCCCATATACAGATAGAAATTTTTCTTCAGTTGTACAAACAGTGTCTATTGTAACACACTCTGATAGGAATCAAGTTAATAGATACTGTAATACTTATTTAGTAACATGGGATACACTATTATCTACCAGAATATACAAGACAACCTAATATGTTAGGACAGTTTTAAAACTTTACTCTGCATTTAGCCCAAACCAGTTAATAGCTAAAAACAATCACCATATTAGCAGGTTTAGCCACATTAACCCTTTTACTATGTACGAATCATGACAAATGTTAACTTTACAAGCTTTATCCCCTTTAGAAGCCAAGGAAACATCGATTGCTGCAAAACAAATGCTTCATTTCTGATCTGACACAATAAATATTAAAAATCACAGCACTTAAAAGCTTGTAGTACTGTAAATGTAATATGTACATGAACATGTTCTGTATACTGGAAAGTGCTATACAAATGTAGTACAAATGCCATAAAGTGGCAACAGGACAATCCAGGCAAAATCTCGATGGCTAAGAAACACAGTAACCTCATCTCTTAGCAGAAGCAGGTACAATTCAGTAAAATGAGATAATGTCAAGGGATTCTAAATCTCGTAACTTTGGGGACCTGGCTTGAATTTATGACCTAATCACTTGTGAGTCCCTTTCATGCTAAAATATATTACAGTCTATAATATAACAAATATCTGTAGATACTGCCTTTGAAAGGTTAGTTCTCTCGACATGTTTTTTTCCACAGGATTTTTGGGTTCCCCATTACAGTCTTAAATTCATTATTGGAGACTATATAGGGTGACAATATATTTTATCACCCAAACCTGGGCACTTGTAAGAATGAAAGGAGGTGCTATCAGGCACAAACAGAGATCATCCTGAGCAGCCCCAGACATATGGTTACTTTAGCTATGGAGACAAACATTCTTATTTCTACTTTATGAACTTCTGCAACTGTCCTTTGTACCTTGAGGTTTGATTCTTTAGAAGTATGAACTAAAGTATGTCAATTATCTTCTATTTAGCTTTTTCAGATATCTCATAACCTTTTTAAATTGCATATTTTAGCAATCAGATGTTTATTTGGATCCAGGTACACTATATTTTCTAATTATTTTCGGGGTCAGGTGAAACAAGCAAAACATAAAGGACTGTATATGATACCAAAAGAGTCATTATTATAAATATTTAAGTTTATTCTATAATTTATCAATAAACATTTAAGTGTTTATTGTACACATCACTACTAATTTATAGTGTGTTATAGAAGACCAGAAAGGAAATATAAAACACAACTTGATAAGTACTATTCTAGAAGCATACAGAAATAATTGGTTAAGGGCAGGTATAAGAAGAGTTCCTAAAGAAGGCAAGGTTTAAGCTGAGTCTCAAAGGTTAAGTTCATTAATATGATCAGATTTTAATTCTACATGGAAAAGAATGAAAAAATTCAGAAGCACAAAATACAGTATTCATTTTTTTTTTTAATATTCTTTGGGATGTTCTTATGCACACTAAGGCTTGAGAACCACCAAGTTTCCTCTAAGAAGGAATCGACATCAGATCATCTGGTCATCCAACCCTTTCTACTTTTAAGATGACTACAAAAGCACTAATATGAATGAGATGGGTGGCATGGATACATTCCCAGCTTGCCTGCAAGTGTTACATCTCCCAACATGAACATACCATGCTTCTGAATTTTTTCATTCTTTTCCATGTAGAATTAAAATCTGATCATATTAATGAACTTATCCTTTGAGACTCAGCTTAAACCTTGCCTTCTTTAGAACTCTTCTTATACTTGCCCTTAACCAATTATTTCTGTATGCTTCTAGAATAGTACTTATCAAGTTGTTTTATGTTTCCTTTCTGGTCTTCTATAATACACTATAAATTAGTAGTGATGTGTACAATAAACACTTAAACTGTTTATTGATAAATTATAGAAGAAACTTTTTTTTTTTTTTTGAAAAGGAGTTTTGCTCTGTAGCCCAGGCTGCAGTGCAATGGCATGATCTCGGCTCACTGCAACCTCCGCCTCCCGGGTTCAAGCGATTCTCCTGCCTCCGCCTCCCAAGTAGCTGGGACTACAGGCGCCCGCCACTGCACCCGGCTAATATTTGTATTTTTAGTAGAGATGAGGTGTCACCATGTTGTCTAGGCTGATCTCAAACTGACCTCAAGCAATTCACCTGCCTCAGCCTCCCAAAGTGCTGGGATTACAGGCATGAGCCACTGAGACCGGCCCCTGAGTGCAGCTTGTGATGGAACTGAAAGGTAAGTTGAAACCCATTCATGAGAGACACTGGGCAAGGCTAATGACAGCGCACACCGTGAAGGTTATGTTTTAAGACAGTACACAAGGTAAGAATTGCACTTAGTTAAAATTGGCCTTGCAAGTCATTTACATTCCTATGAAGTACAGTATTCATTTTTTTTTAATATTCATTGGGATGTTCTTATGCACACTAAGGCTTGAGAACCACCAAGTTTCCTCTAAGAAGGAATAGACATCAGATAATCTGGTCATCCAACCCTTTTTACTTTTAAGATGACTACAAAAGCACTAGTATGAATGAGATGGATGGCATGGATAAATTCTCAGCTTGCTTCCAAGTGTTACCAAGTTCTACTTTAAGATCAAATCTCGGCTGGGCGCTGTGGCTCATGCCTGTAATCCCAGCACTTTGGGAGACCTGGGCTGGCCCATCACTTGAGGTCAGGAGTTCCAGACCAGCCTGGCCGACGTGGCAAAACCTCATCTCTACTAAAAATACGAAAATTAGCTGGCTGTGGTGGTGGGTGTCTATAATCCCAGCTACTCGGGAGGCTGAGGGAGGAGAATTGCTTGAATCCAGAAGCGCAGGGTACAGTGAGCTGAGATTGCACCACCACACTCCAGCCTGGGCAATAGAGCAAGACTCCATCTCAAAAAAATTGAATTAAAAAAAGATAAATCTCTATAACCATAATTCAAACAATTAGATTACGTGGTATGACTTCACTGTCTTGATTAAAGTCATACAGGCATATTTTATAGATATAGAATATATTTTAGTAAACCAACTGCAATTTCAGAATCTGTGAGAATTTATCATGAATATATCAAGGAGAAACTACTTATATGGCACATTTATATTTTAACCAAAAAGAATTGCCTACTAACAATAAACTTAAATTTTGAATACATTTTATTATCATGCAAATAAAAAATTCTAATTAAAAATTGGCATTAAAGCCTCTACTAGAAGATACTGTTAGTTGGTTGCTGATATACTTAAGATGCATTTAAAAACTTTCTATAATGCAGTTCTTCACTAATTCAAACTGGTGCTTTCTCTCACACTGCCCCTCCAAAACCTGTGATACTAATTCAGATAGATGATATTTTATTGGTAAAGCATTCTCCATTTCCAATTAAGAATTATATTAGACAAATCAAATTCAAAATAAAGCAGAGGCTGCAAAACCAAGTTGAGATTGCTGATAACATACGAACGCAAATAAATAGATTATCATGCCCTGGTTTTTTTAAAAGGATTCATTTTGAATGATAAATCACTCATATTATGAATATTACAAAGGTGGGTTGCAATCTACCAAAAGTTGTTTTATTTTTTCAAGTAACAAAATACATAAGCTGCTAAACACAGAATATAAAATAGAGGTAGACACTTTCAAATGAGGAACAGAGATAAGATGTTTGAATAAATTATTCTATGTTATTTATCTTTATCTTGGTGCTTCTAAATTAGTTGTACTGAGCTAATGGAAATATGAAATTGGCATTATAAAAAGAACTTGAGATCCAGAATGAGTAAATACTGAGTTCCTACCATTTAACGTGCAGAAGGAGTATCTTAATAAGTGCATACAAAACAATAATTTGAGATATTTTTTAAAAGAAGCATTCCAGTATATTGTACTAGAAGTCTCAATTTTTTTTATTTGGTATTTCTATATATCCCACCTTCCTCTAGAAAATGGCTTAATATTACCAATTTCTGAGAGTACTTTAAAGTATGTACAAAAAAATACTGTCAATCAGTATATGCCATATGCATTTCATAAGCATGGCACAAACCAAAACACAATTGGATTCTGAGGAGAACAAACCACTTCTGTCTTTGGTGATAAGAGAAGTCTTTGAGGATTCAGTGCTATTTGAATCTGGCTTTGAAGGATAAATAGGATTTCAGTAGAGTAGCAGAGATAGCATATTTCAGATTCCAGAAATAGCTTGCTTAAAGGAATCAAGGCAGGGAAGCCCAAGATGCATTTGAGCAGAGTGAATATGCCTACCTTTTGTTGATGGTGGTCGATTAATTTGTTGGTTGGTTGGGGGAGAAGGGAGAGATGATTCATTCATTTTTTTTCCCCCCAAGTACCGAGTTCCTGCGGGGAAAAAAGATGAGACCAGAAGTAGTGTAGTGAAGGTGGGTTCAAAAACCAGATAGAATCGAAATCAATACCAGAGTGAATTATTTACCCCTTCAGAACCTCTCCTTTTCCTTCTAAACGGAGGTTAATAATTGGCTACTACAAACTTAAATGAGACAGCATATGTAGACCATCTAGGCCACAGTACTGATTTGATTTTTACTATTAGAAACAGGATAATGAAAGGCTTTTAATGTTAATTTTTAAAAATAATCATTTTATTGAATCTTTTACTATGTGCCAAGCCCTGTCTTAAGTATTTAACAAGTGTTAATTTACAAGAGATTAAAGGAGTAAACTCCCCCAGGTCACAAAACTAGAGCTAGGATTTGGACACCAGAGCCAGCTCTAGTGCAGTTGCTAACGCAAAGGCTCAGGAGTGAGGACACTGGGTGTGAGTGCTGGCTTAGCCACTGTCTGGCTGTGTGACATTGTGAAGTAATAACCATTTCTTTGCCTCAAGTTTTTCTTCATGTGTAAAATAGACTTAAGCGCTCTTAGGGACATCTGTGATCCAAAAGAACTTTATTTATAAAAACAGGCCGTGGGCCAGACTTGCCTCCACCCACCCCATCAGAGTTTGCTGACCCCTGTTCTAGGCAATTACTAGCTGGGTGATATTTGGAAAATTATTTAACTTTTCTAGCCCTCACTTTCCCTTTCTGTTATAACAGGCCAACAGCAAAGCATTATTGTGGGGATAAAATTAAATGATACGTACAGAAATGCTTTGTAAATTCAAACTACTGTAAACTTTCAATTTCATAGTATAAAGTCTACAAAATATAAATTGCTCTGATGAAACGTCCATTTCTATGGAACAGCTGTTTATCCCAGGGACCCTAGTATCTCAGAATCTCAAATTTCAATCATGTTTGAAATATATCCTTTCTGAACTTCACAGGGATCCAAGACTAGTCTCAACAGCTTCCAAGAGTTTTTGTTTATTTTTGACCTCTCACATCAAGCCTGTTCTTCTCCATTTGTGTCCTTGTGGATATTGTATTCTGGAACTAATAAAGGCTGAGGCTGTTCACACAGAGTTAGTGATAGGTGCTGAAAAGAAATCAAGAACAGGAAACATTTGCCCATTACATTAGGTGATATACTGACTTGGTTCATTCTTTCAACAAATGTTCATTGAGCATCCATTAAAACTCAAGCGGCCGGGCGTGGTGGCTCACGCTTGTAATCCCAGCACTTTGGGAGGCCGAGGCGGGCGGATCACAAGGTCAGGAGATCGAGACCACGGTGAAACCCCGTCTCTACTAAAAATACAAAAAAATTAGCCGGGCGTGGTGGCGGGCACCTGTAGTCCCAGCTACTCGGAGAGGCTGAGACAGGAGAATGGCGTGAACCCGGGAGGCGGAGCTTGCAGTGAGCCGAGACTGCGCCACTGCACTCCAGCCTGGGTGACAGAGCGAGACTCCGTCTCCAAAAAAAAAAAAAATAAATAAAAATAAAAAATAAAAAAAAAAAACTCAAGCACAGCAATGTGCTGGAGATACAAAGATGAATAAGACACAGGCCCTGGTCCACGTAAACAGATCACTTATAACAAACTGAACTGTTTTAGAAGATGAAACTCTTCTACCTTGAATGGTTCAGTAAAAAAAGTAACCTTTGAGCTGGACACTTAATGATTTTGCCAAGTGGAAAACTAACGTGTGTGCAAAGGCAGAGTCATGAAAGGACATCATGGTAGGGCCATGTTTCAGAAGCTGCACTCTTGCGGGGCATCTTCAGAACTTTATCATACCCACATACCATGTTCCATTATTTCTTTCACAATTTTAAGTCAACTCACATTTTTAAACTTAAGTAAATCTGTTCACAAAAAAAATTGTTGTACTAGTTACAAATTTCTGATATAAAAATTAAAATTCATAATTATATAAATAAAATTATGAATTAAAATGTTAATTCTTATACCATTAAAAATTGTTTGACGACCAGTGATGTGCATTTCACACTTCAGTTAACAGTATTTGGAGGAGTGATGACTTCAAGTAGAAATTTTAAACTACCTACTAGAATTACAAAATGTTTAGTCTAGAAGGAATCGTAGAAGCCATGTAATCTAATTGCCATCATTTTACTGAGGTTCAGGAAGAAAGTATTTTGCCCAAGATGGTACAGCTTAATCTGGAATTGATTATAATGTTCTTTGGATTTAGCTTTCAACAGTTAATGACTCTGATCAATTTATAGATCACCAATTTCAGCCTGAGTCATTTAGAAATGTGCTTCAAAAAAATTGATTCAATATGCCCTGTTCTTTGGTAATATTAAAACTTTAAAAAACACTCATGAAATTTCTATTTCACTTGATACCACCAATAGCCCACTACCCAAAATTGAAAGAGTTAGCTGGGTGTGATGGCTCACACCTGTAATCTCGGCAGCTAAGGAGGCTGAGGCAAGAGGATCACTTGAGACCAGAAGTTCAAGACCTGCCTGGGCAATGCAGCAAGACTGTCTCTAAACACTTAAAATTTAAAGAGAGTGAATAGTTGTACTTCTAAATAAATATGGTAGATATGATATGTGTTTATTTCTGCCATGTCATGAAAATGCCACCAAAAAACAGTAAGGATTAAACAAACAAAAAGTATAAAGTATATATAGCTCTACCCCTACATCCCGCCCCCCCCAAAAAAAATTATGAGGGACAACAGTAGATGGAAAGTAGCAATGAAAATTTAGAAACAAAAAAAAAGAATAAGCAGATACTTATTAGCTGAGTAAAGATAAAGTAGCTAAAATGAAAGTGCTACCAAGCCAGGCTGTAGGGAACCCAAAAGCAGAAATAGGCTCCCAGCACAACTGAATTGAGAAGAATTCAAAGTGGAGGTAAAATTAGAAGAATCAGTTGAGAGTCTGGACAAGGAGCAATTAGGCCTTGCCATCCCCTACCCAACCTACACAGCCAGATGACTGGCCTTTCTTGAATGATTAAATCGGCAAGTCCCTGGACTTGAGACCCCAGGCATAGCTAAGGGCTATGTTCAAATGAGCAAATGAAATGAAAGTGAGTTTAGCAGCCCAGTGACCTTCCCCTTAACTTCACTCTGCTCCCATTACAGAGTATCAGGCCATAAGGTAATTTCTTTCTGATGAAAGTAACCAGGCCAAAAAAAGGATCTACAATTACTGACACTTGAATATCCCTTAACCAAATGGCCAATTCCTCAAATCAGTTGCCCTACTAAAAGGCTGACCAGCCTACTAGCCAAAATGCCTTCTACCCCAGACTGTTTTTCATAACTCCACTTTAAATGTACATGGACAATAGATCACTAGATATTTTAAGGACAGCATTAGCATAAAGGATGGTGACAAAAATAAACAGAAAAGGATTTTGGAGGTTAGACATACAGGGACTAGAAAAACTTCAGTAAAACTAAGGTTTAAAAGAAGATAATTGCATTCATCATTGCTAGAAAAAAATGAATAACATTTAAATATCAGGAATAAGTTTTTGGAAATTATAAAATAGAGGAGGGAAAATATTCTTAGACATTTAATGGAATTGAAAAGAGAAAATAAAATAGAAAGACAAAGTAATAGGAAATAAGAGGAGAGAAAAGATTTTTTAAAGTGGATCTCCTGGTAAGACTTGAATAGAGTCAATCTATTTTAATCACAATAAGAAAAGAGGCCAGGCATGGTGGCTCACGCCTGTAATCCCAGCACTCTGGGAGGCCAAGGCAGGCGGATCACCTGAGATTGGGAGTTTGAGACCAGACTGACCAACATGGAGAAAACTGTGTACTAAAAATACAAAAATTAGCTGGGGGTGGTGGCACATGCCTGTAATCCCAGCTCTTGGGAGGCTGAGGCAGAATTGCTTGAAGCCAGGAGGTGGAGGTTGGTGGTGAGCCGAGATCGCACCATTGCACTCTAGCCTGGGCGACAAGAGCAAAACTCCGTCTCAAAAAAAAAAAAAAAAAAAACAGCTGGGAAATTTTCCCAAGTAGCTCCTTGGGTATCTTCTACTCACATTCTATATGCCTCCCCCAGACTTGCTCCAAAATGAGTTATCAAATATTTTTATCAGGAAGATAATATTTTAAATGTTTAAAATCATTCATGTACAACTTAACCTTAGAACACACAGTCTCAGTCTCTCTCTCTCCAAATCTATATATAATCACCATTATCACATTCCTGTTATAAACTTCAGCCAATTTGTTTCATTACTTTTGGGAGAAACCTCCTATGCTGCTCATTTGGAACTCTCCCTTCTAGATCTCACTTCCAGATACCTGCTTCAGTGACCTGGGGCGATGGGGCGACAGAGGGGAGAGGCAGAATGGGGTTGAAGAATAGAGGTGGGGGTGGGGGTAAAAGTATACATAAGATTTTCCTAGGCCAGGCATGGTGGCTCACGCCTGTAATCCTACAACCTTGGGAGGCCAAGGCAGGTGAATCACAAGGTCAGGAGTTTGAGACTAGCCTAACCAATATGGTGAAACCCCATCTCCACGAAAAGTACGAAAATTAGCTGGGTGTGGTAGCACACGCCTGTAATCCCACCTACTCAGGAGGCTGAGGCAGGAGAATCACTTGAACCTGGGAGGTGGAGGTTTCAGTGAGCCGAGATTGCACCACTGTACTCCAGCCTGGGTGACGGAGAAAGACTCCATCTCAAAAAAAACAAACAAACAAACAAAAAAAGATTTTCCTGAGCAACATAAGCAAAGTCCAGTAAGGTAATGTGTAGTGTAGTAGTTTCTGCAGTGATTCCTAATACCATGGCTACCCACATATGAGAAGGGATTTGACCACTGTCAAACAAAATCAGAGCCAGGACAGTAGCTAGATCAGTAAAAACTGATCTGACCCAGTATCTGCTGCAATAGGAAAAAAGAGACCTCAGTAGAGAATTGGGCTAAATTCCAAAAACAGCATGGACAAGTGGGATTACAGCCAAAGAACAGGTTGGGATTGGAGGGGGTGCATGTCAGCAGATGGAAAATTACTAAGAGTAAACATCAGGGGTACTGGGATTCTTGCCAAAGGCAGCCCAGGATCATCAGATAACACCTGGGGGAAAGCGGGTGATAAGGATATTTGATCAGATATCAAGTGATCAGACAAGGAGGGTGAGAAATTCTGGTGAAACTGAGCAGGATTCTTGCTAACATTGGGTTCTACAGGGATAGAGATGGAACACCAAGGTCAGGCCTTATCAAGCAGAGAGCTCAGAGGAGCTTCACTAAAGGAGAGAATCTTCGTCATCACTTTAGAACAAAATTGTTATTTACCACACTTATTGTAGTTCTTCCCACCACACTTTGTGAACTGATACAAGCAAGTGGCCCTCTAGCCAGTGAAAACCAATGCTCAGAAGCAAGCCTCCCAGGCTAACTCTCCACAGCCCACTGTACTCACTGTGGCAGCTGAAAGCAATACACAGAAGCAAGCCTCCCAGGCTAACTCTCCACAGCCCACTGTACTCACTGTGGCAGCTGAAAGCAATACGCAGAAGCAAGCCTCCCAGGATAACTCTCCACAACCCCCCCGCTAGCAGCTGAAAGCAATACTCAGAAGCAAGCTTCCCAGGCGAACTCCCCACAACCCCCCTGTACTCACTGTGACAGTCTTTTCTAAGTTTTCCACCTCAACCCAGACGCTGAGATGTACATCTGTATTCAGAAGTAATATCATATAGAACGAGGGTATGGGATCAGATTTTGACTGTGGCACCTGCTAACCATGTAATCTTGATAAAGTTACATAATATCTGTTTAACTCAGTTTTGTCATTTGTAAAATAGGGATAATAACTGTACCCAACCCTCATTGAGTTGTGGAGAGCAACACAACTCCACAACTGTGAAAAGCTTGGAACAGTGCCTGGTATATAGTAAAGCCTATATTGTTTTTAGCCATCACTATTCACCATTTCTTGATGTTAATTATTCTTCTAGGGAATATAGAATTTGTTCATCCACCACCTCCATTCTCTGTCCTAAGATTTCCCTACTTATATTCCCATTTGAATCTAAACCAATTGCTACTTGCTTTTTCTCAACAACATAATCCTTTCCTATTTCTCTAGATCAAGCCAAGACAGTATTGTCAAATAACAACAAAAATCCCACATAATCTTAAAAAGAGGGTGGGCAAAACTATCTGTCATTGAGGCAAGCCAGTTGTCCTAGATCCTTGGAAAACCAGAATTTTTAATGGGTACTATATTTTAATTATTAAAAATACAAAGATGTGATTTACTACTCAAGGGTTTTTGTTTTCTTTTGTTTTTGAGACAGGGTCTTACTCTGTCACCCAGGCTAAAGTGCAGTGGCATGACCATCGCTCACTGCAGCCTCAACTCCCTGGGCTCAAGCAATACCCCCACCTCAACCTCCCAAGTAATTGAGACTACAGGTGCATGCCACCATGCAAGACTCATTTTTTATTTTTTTAGAAAACAGGATCTCACACCATGTTGCCCAGGATTGTCTTGAACTCCTGGATGCAAACTATCTTTCCACCTTGGCCTCCCAAAGTGCCAGGATTACAGGTGCAAGCCACCTCACCCAGTCAAGTCAAAGGTTTTTTGTTTTGTTTGTTTGTTTTGAGACAGAGTCTTACTCTATCACCCAGGCTAGAGTGCGGTGGTGCAATCTCAGCTCTCTGCAACCTCTGCCTCCCAGGTTTAAGCGATTCACCTGCCTCAACCTCCTGAGCAGCTGGGATTACAGGCACCCACCACCATGCCCAGCTAATTTTTGTATTTTTAATAGAGACGGGGTTTCACCATCTTGGCCAGGCTGGTCTGGTCTTAACTCCTGACCTCATGATCCACCCGCCTCAGCCTCCCAAAGTGCCTGGCCCAAGTCAAAGGTTTTTTAGCCGGGCACAGTGGCTCATGCCTGTAATCCCAGCACTTTGGGAGGCTGAGGTGGGCAGATCACCTGAGATCGAGAGCTGGAGACCAGCCTGACCAACATGGAGAAACCCCACCTCTACTAAAAATACAAAATTAGCCAGGCGTGGTGGCGCATGCCTGTAATCCCAGCTACTTGGGAGGCTGAGGCAGGAAAGTTGCTCAAACCCAGGAGGCAAAGGTTGCGGTGAGCTGAGATTGCACCATTGCACTCCAGCCTGGGTAACAAGGGCAAAACTCTGTCGGGGCCAGGGTGCGGGGTGAGGGGGTGGCGGGGTGGGGGGATGAGGGGTGCGTGGAAGTTTTTAAATGAAAAACAGTTTCCTTCTCCCTGTGATATTATGATAGAATGAGAAATACATATATTTGCTTTTCTCTTTCCGGCATAGGGCTCCTAAAACCCTTGCAATTTCCCAAGTAACAGAGATGAGAGCAATATCTTTTTTAAAATTCATAATGAGCCCCTTTCCACCGCATCTGTGTTTATGCTAATGCGGTAACTTTGATGACGGGCTCTGGATGCCAGAGGAACCAACCATGTCATCAGAGGGTTGGGACTTTCAGCCCCTCAACCTCTGGGAAGTAAAGAGTGCTTAGAGATTAAGTTCAATCACCAATGGTCAATAATTTCACCAGTCATGCCTACATAACAGAACTTCCATAAAAAGCTCAAACAGTGGGGTTCAGAGAGCTTCTGGGTTGAACACATGCAGGTGCTGGGGGGATGGTGCACCCCAGAGAGAGCACGGAACCTCCACGCCCCTTCCTTACATTTTGCCCTGTGCGCCTCTTCCATCTGGCTGTTCCTGACTTGTAACTTTTACAATAAACCATAAACATATGTAATGTGCCTTCCTGAGTTCTGCGAGCTGTTTTAGCAAATTATCAAACCCAAGAAGGAGGTGTGGAAATCCCTGAATTACAGTCGGTTGGTCAGAAGTATAGGTCACAACCTGGGACTCTCAATTGGCATCTGAAGTGGAGAGAGGAGGGCAGTCCTGTGCAACTGAGCCTTTAACTTGTCGGGTCTGTGCTAACTCAGGGCAGTTAGTGTCAGAACTAAATTGTAGGACACCCAGTCGGTGTCTGGTAAGAATTGAATTGGTTGATGTGGGAAAAGCCTCCACACATTTGATGTCAGAAATATCGTGAGTGTATTTTTAAAAGGGTTTTCCATGTTAGCCCCCAGCCTGCAAATCCTCTCTTTTTCTTGAAAAGCAATTTTTAACCCTTTGATGCTTTTCTTTCTTTTTGCAGTTATCTCCCTACTCTAAGTAGATTTACATTAATATTTTTTATCTTTTTCCATTTTATACATTTGATTTTCTGCTATGATAGATGAGGCTGTAATTCCTGTACACTATTTCTCCCGATCCACCTAACACAGTAATATGATTCCTTAGGTTAAATCAATAAAGCATAATTACTATAAATATGTACTATTGTTTACTACAGAGTAGGGTATTGTGATTAGTTTTCCATTTTTTGTATAACCATTTGTTCCCTCTAGAATTTCAAGTTGATTATCTTTGCTCCTATTTGTCCTTTGCTCCTACTATTTGTCTTTTTCATATTCTAAAAATCAAGTTCTTGATCATAGCACATATTCTACCAAGTATCACTGATTCCCTCAGTAGTTTCTATTTTAGTTCCAATATTGTCATGTCTTCATCTCCTTTGATTTCTGGATTGTTCTAGGTCATGTTGGGGCTCAGAAACCAATACACCAAATATGGCACTTTGACATGTTGAATTCAAGAAGGAGCCACATCGTGTCTCTGACATTCCCCCCACCCCACCCGGGTCTCTCAGTTCTCTGTGTCTCCCAAAACACAGAATGAAGTTGTTCTCTGAGGTTTCTTATCTGCCTAAAGTCCAGACTTGCCAAAGGAGAAAACAATGACCTCTGGTCCCTTCCCTAACTTTTCATTAACTGTAGTCATTATCACAGGAAGAAAGATGGAAGTCTATCTACTCGCTTGGACAGACTTTTTTCACAGACCATTGTCTGCTCTGCAGGCCCAACAGACTTGTTGCAGGCCATTGTATATTCTTCAAGCCCACTGAATTCCCCTAAAAATCGTTACTTTCCCCCTAAAATCATCCATACTCCCCCAATCCCCTAAGACACAGGGTATATAAGCATCTGTAGCCGCCCCGCCCACCCCCCCCCCCCCACTTCCTTGTTTTTTTTTGAGACCAAGTCTTTCTGTCATCCAGGCTGGAGTGCAGTGGCACAATTTTGGCTCACTACAACCTCTGCCTCCCAGGCTCAAGCGATCCTCCCACTTCAGCCCTGACCAAGTAGCTAGGACTACAGGCGTACACCACCATGCCCAGCTAATTTGTGTATTTTTTGTAGAGATGGGGTTTCGCCATGTTGCCTAGGCTGGTCTTGAACTCCTAGGCTCAAGTGATCTGCCCGCATCGACCTCCCAAAGCGCTGGGATTACAGGTGTGAGCCACCATGCCGGGTTTCCCATTGTAATATTGGGCAATCACTCCCCTGGACCTACTAATCAATTTGTATGCCCTTTCTCCAATTAATCTACCTTTTGAGAGTTGATTTTTCTGGGAACCTTCAGAGGGTGAAAAGAAAGTTTTCCTTGGCCCCTACAGTAGGGCAAGTTGCTGTTATTTTTGTGACCCATCCTTTTTGGTTCTATCCACATGCCCTCTTTGTCTTCTTCAGGGCACTCAGACCACCACGTTTTGACCATCTCTGATTTAGGATCATTTATTTCTTGTAGCTAAGGTTCACCATTGAGTAGTAGGAAGAAGACTGGCTCAATGTCAGTCAGACTCAGATTTAAAACCTAAATCGCCCACTTACCAAATATGTGACCTTATGCCATGTAATCACTCTGTTCTCTCATGTGTGCCACTGTGCATTAGGAATATGTTAGAGACTTATTCAGAAAATATGCATTTCCAGCCATAAAAATAACAAGATCATGTCCTTTGCAGGGACATAGATGAGCTGGATGTCATTATCCTTGGCAAACTAATGCAGGAAAAGAAAAACAAATAAAAACAAATATGGCGTGTTCTTACAAGTGGGAGCTAAATGATAAGAACACATGGACACAGAGGACAGCAACATACACTGGGGCTTATCAGAGGGTGGAAGGTGGGAGAAGGAAGAGGATCAGAAAAAGTTACGATGAATAATAGGCTTAATACCTGAATGATAAAATAATCTGTATTACAAGCCCACATGACACACGTTTACCTATGTAACAAACCTACACATCCTGCCCATGTGCCCCCGAACTTAAACAAAAAGAACATATGCATTTCCTTATTGAACATATATTATGTCCTTAGACACTATTCTAAGCTCTTGATAGGCATTTTCCAATTTAATCCTCAACCAACCTTATGAAGTAGACCGTATTATAATCCCAGCACTTATGGAATCTGAGGCAGAAGGACATTAAATAATATACCTGAGGTCAGCAGCCTAGGGGTAGAGCCAGGAGTCACACTCAGACTCTCAAATATGCAGTATGCCTCTGCTTGTGTGAATATACATCTCAACAAACTGTTCACCATGATAACAAACCATACGGCTTCTCCTATGCATTCCATGTCCCAGGATTTATCTGTAAAGGATGATCAGTCTAATGGAACATTTTGTTAAGAAACTGATCAACTGTAACTATTCTCCATGCAAGAGCCAGAAGCCAGAAAGCAGAGTAGCATAGAGTGAATGAGTATGTTCCACCAAGCAGATGTGGGCCCACATGCTGAGCTTTAATGAGCCTTCCCCACTATATTATTTCTTTCACCACCAGATGCATTATGCAAAAAGTTCATTTTACAGCTCTAGAAGCCCTGAATTGCAGCTTCCTACAGCAGTCCTTAGTTCATTATCAAGAAGCAAGCCCATCCTCCTTAACCTATTGCATTGGCTTGTTGAAAGGATTACATGAGAATGTGGTTGCTCAAATTACTGGTCATCTGAATCACCTGAGAAACATCCCAAGTGATTGAGTTGACAATTTTACACACACACACACACACACACACACACACACACACACACACAGAGAGAGAGAGAGGTGGGGGGTAGTGGGGGCAGTGCATCTAGAAATTCAGATTAAACAGGTCCAGGGAAGGGCAATATTGTGTATTTTTTTAAAGGTCCTCAGGTGATTCTGACAATCAGCCATGTGCAGGAAATACTGTTCAAAGCACCTAGCTCAGTTACCACCTGGGAAACTCTTCACCCGCTCTGCTTCCTCACATGTGGGAAACTGCAGTCAGCTGACATTACTATTCAATTTATTTCATCTTAAGGACATCTGCCCAAATGTTAACCCATATATTCTCTATTTGGATTATCACTGAAATAAAACCACAGATTTATTTCTCTGCAGATATTTCATTAACCTACACTGTTTGCGTTTTAAATGGATTTTTCAGAACTTTTCCTTGCCAATTTTTCATATTAATTTCCACGGAAATATACTGAATTCTTATTTTCTCCCATTCACTTCGCCAAACCCTTGCCTCTGCCCCCTACACAACCCCTGCTTTCCGATTCCCTCTTGGGTCCCAGCTCTGCAACCTTGCAGAAGGGATCATCCACAGATGTGGCCATAGAGACGTGTACTTCAGGGATGAGGAAAGGGCTAAAAAAAAAAAAAGAAATAGTTTAAAGGTCACCTCGTTGTCTAATTCCCTGTTGCTTTCTTCTCCACACGAGTTGCTCCTGCTTTTTCAGCAGGGAGTGAGCAAACTGAGGGAAATGGTGGGAAGGTTTTATGAGAACAGGAGGGAGGAAGGGACAAGGGCACAGGTAGAAAAGATACCATTATCAGAAGATTGATCCCTTGTACTTTTAGAGAAAGGACTGAGAAGAACAGATGGAGAGAGATATACATATTGACCTGGATTAAGAGTAGCTAAGGGGCTGGTACTAAACTGGCAGGAAGTATGAAATCTGTAACTTAAAAAATAGGATAATTTACTGCTCCAGAAATGATGTAAGATAAGGTGTTTAAAAAAAATTCCTCCTTTGTAAAATAAGTTCATTTTCACACTGCTATAAAGATACTACTACTAGAGCCCGGTAATTTATAAACTGAAGAGGTTTAATTGACTCACCGTTCCACATACGGCTCAGGCGGCCTCAGGAAACTTACAATCTCGGCAGAAGAGGAAGCAGCCAGTCTCCTCACAGGGTGACAGGACAGCGTGAGCAAGCGGGGTGGGGGGGGGGGGGAACTGCGCTTTATAAAACCATCAGATCTCGTGAGACTTAGTACCACGAGAACAGCATTGGGAAAACCACCCCATGATCCAATCACCTCCCACCAGGTCTCTCCCGCAACACGTGGGGATTACAATTCAAGATGAGATTTGGGTGGGGATACAAAGCCTAACCATATCAGCTGGGTTCTGGTAAACCTCACACTGAAGGGATGTCAGTAAGACAGTAAATTAGAGAGAGGCTTTTCGTGCTGGGTGGGTAAATATTTCTCCCCCCAAGGAGTGGCAGTGGGAGATGGCATTCTGATTGACTTAAAAATATATTGTTGCCAGGTGCAGTGGCTCATGCCTGTAATCCCAAAACCTTGGGAGGCTGAGGCAAATGGATCACTTGAGGCCAGGAGTTCGACACCAGCTGGCCAAGATGGCAAAACCCCGTCTCTACTAAAAATATAAAAATTAGCCGGGTGTGGTGGTGGGCGCCTGTAATCCCAGCTACATGGGAGGCTGAGACACAAGAATCACTTGATCCTGGGAGGCAGAGGTTGCAGCGAGCCAAGACCGCACCACTGCACTCCAGCCTGGGTGTCCGAGCGAGACTCCATATCAAAAAAAAAAAAGAATCACATTGTTGATTCAATTGTATAATTATGATACTATATGAGGTTTATTAGTTCATATATATTTTAAGTCAAATAAAAGTAATCAAGTGGATTGTTCTCCCTGAATATCCAATTTATAGAATCCTGAGTTTGCCAGGTTTGGTTACCAGATGCCTGGCACCTTATTTTCACCTGGAGGACATATCCACAGGACAGGAAACACTGGTGGTGGGTGAGGGAGTGAGGATGTAGCAGGCTGGAGCCAAGATGCGTTACTTCTTTTTTTAAAATGCTACAGAACACAAACCACAGCTAAACATAAATACCATAAGATTAAAAACACGTAGTGGAATGTTTTAATGTGGAATACACAGCATGGAATACCTTCTGCCTTGCCTGGACAACTTTTACTTTCCGTTTATGGCTGGAAGCTTCCTCCATAAGCAACTATTTCATGGCCCTTCAAGGCATCCTATCTCTTTGCCACCACAACAATTTGAACTTACTGTTGAAAGTACCAAGTTCATCATGGTGTCATTTAAATAACTGAATACATCAATCTCCCAATTGTATTTTGAGCTTCTCCCAGGAAGAGTGTTCTATTAATCCTCTTAATCTTTCTGGGGCAGTGCACTGACAGGGAAGGGAAGCTTACAGATGAGCGTGATAAACATAATGAAAATGAACAGAAAAGACTTTAATAAGGTATAGGCAGGAGACCCTGTCCAGTGCACTCCTCACTCAGGGAAAGACTAAAAATCTAACTCGAGGATTAACTAGGCTGAAAATCCAGTTGCAAGATAAAGATAGAGGAGACTTGTCTGGGCTCTCAGATTTTTGTCAATGTGTGAAATTTCCCCAGTACAGAGGTTAAGAGCACTGGCTTTAAAGTCAGGCAGCCTGGAATGTACTAGCTATAAGGCTTAAGGCAAGTCACTACCTCCCGAAGCTTAGCTCCTCATCTGTGAGATAGGGACAGTAACAGTTTCCACTTCAACAGGTTGTTGTGAAAATTAAATAAGCAAATGAAATAAGTACCATCTTCAGCACTCAATAAATTACTTACTACCACTATTATTATTATTGTTATTATCATCAAACCAGATTTGCAGAATGGAGTAAAACCGTGCCCTGAAATAATCAATCACTAGAAATATAAATAAACAATAACAATCACTAGCCATGCATTATGAATATCAGAAAATCTTGTAGAAAACTCAGAAGCAGAGGCAAAGTACTAAGGCAAGCCTGTCTGTGTGATTGTGAGATAGGCAGGGATGTCTGTGTGTGTGTGTGTGCGTGTGTGCACATGTGTGTATACATGTGTGAGAGAGAATGTGATGAGGGAAAGCCACAAATAAATAATAGTTGCCAGGTTGCATTTCATTATGGACCTTATAAAACAGAATCAATGGCTTTCCTGAATGTTATGAACTGAATTGTTTCACCCCAAAATTTATATGTGAAGCCCTAACCTTCAATGTTACTGAGTTTGGATACAGGGTCTTTAAGGAAGAGGTTAAGGTAAAATGAGGTCATAAGGCTGGGCGCCTAATTCAGTAGGACTGGAGTCTTTATAAAAAGAGAAAGAAGGCAGGGCACAGTGGCTCATTCCTGTAATCCCAGAACTTTGGGAGGCCAAGGCTGGCGGATCACCTGAGGTCAGGAGTTTGACACCAGCCTGACCAACATGGAGAAACCCTATCTCTACTAAAAATATAAAATTAGCTGGGCATGGTGGCACACACCTGTAATCCCAGCTACTCAGGAGGCTGAGGCTGGAGAATTGCTTGAACCTGGGAGACAGAGGTTGCAGTGAGCCAAGATCATGCCATTGCACTCCAGCCTGGGCAACAAGAGCAGAACTCTGTCTCAAAAAAAAAAAAAAAAAAAAAGAAAGAAAGAAAAGAAAAGAAAGAAGGCTGGGTGTGGTGGCCTGCAATCTCAGTGCTTTGGGAGGCTGAGGCGGGAGGATTGCTTGAGCCCAGAAGTTTGAGGCTGCAGTGAGCCCTGATCATGCCACCGCACTCCAGCCTGGGTAACAGAGTGAGACCCTGATTCAGGAAAAAAAAAAAAAAGAAAGAAAGAAACAAAGGGAGGGGAAGGGAGGGAAGGGGAGGGGAGGGGAGGGGAGGGAAGGGAAGGGAAGGGAAGGGAAGGGAAGGGAAGGGAAGGGAAGGGAAGGGAAGGGAAGGGAAGGGAAGGGACACTAAGAGCATGGGAGGACACAGCCAAGAAGACAGCCATCTTCAATCCAAAGATAGAGGCTTCACCAGGAATCAACCCTGCCAGCCTCATGCTCTTGAATGTCTAGCCTCTAAGAGCCATGAGAAAAGAAATATCTGGCTGGGCACAGTGGCTCATGCCTGTAATCCTAGCACTTTGGGAGGCTGAGACGGGTGAATCACCTGAGGTCAGGAGTTCGAGACCAGCCTGACCAACATGGTGAAACACCATCTCTACTAAATATAAATAATTAGCCCAGCATGGTGGCACATGCCTGTAATCCCAGCTACTTGGGAGGCTGAGGCAGGAGAATCACTTGAACCTGGGAGGCAGAGGTTGCTAAGCCACTCAGTCTGTGATGGCAGTCCTAGCAGGCTACTACAGTACACCGGATAATGGTCTTCTTAGCCAAGCATGCCTAAAGTTTCAGCTACTTGGAAGGCTGAGGTGGGAGGATCTCTTGAGCCCAGGAGTTGTAGTCCAACCTGGGCAACACAGCAAGATCCCATCTCTTAAAAAAAATGTAGTAGTCTTTTGTTTCTCATAAAAATGTCTACCTCTCTGAAAGCAGGTGTTTGAGAACCACGGTCTGATCCTTTATTCTTGGTGGACCTCACCTCTTCCTGCGCATATCCAAGCCTTCTTCCTACTCAGGGACAAGGGGGAAGGCCCCACTTGAAGTTTTTGTCAGTCTTTGTCTAGAGAGCAAATATTAATGGCAGATACTCTTTATCTGTTATATGTTTTTTCTAAAGTCACATGAATAGCAAATAGGAAGGCCTGATTCAAATCCAAAGATGTCCAAATCTGATGACTATAACCCCCACCCCCGCTTTTTTTTTTTTTTTTTTTTTTTTTTTTTTTTGCGATGGAGTTTTGCTCTTGTTGCCCAGGCTGGAGTGCAATGGCTCGATCTCAGCTCACTGCAACCTCTGCCTGCTGGGTTCAAGTGATCTTCCTACCTCAGCCTCCTGAGTAGCCGAGATTACAGGCACCCACCAACATAGTCAGCTAATTTTTGTATTTTTAGTAGAGACGGGGTTTCACTGTGTTGGCCAGGCTGGTCTCAAACTCCTGACCTCAGGTGATCTACCCACCTCAGCCTCCCAAAGTTCTGGGATTACAGGTGTGAGCCACTGCGCCAAGCCCTATATCCTTTCTGTTAAAACACAGCTTCCTCCCACAGTTTCACCAACCTGGCACATGGGAGACAGTCATAAAGCTTGGCTGAATGCATGACTAAAGATTAAACAACACAGCAACTTGTATTATGCATATTAGGTAATTTAAAATATATATACATATATTAGTTTATGGTGCTTTACTTTGGACAGGAGGAAAGATAAAACTAAAAAATTATTAGAGGATAAATTTGCATAAAGTAGCTGAAAAAATTAAATTATCAGGAGCCTGCACAGAAGTGTTTAAATTTGCTAATGAATTCTTCAGCATTACCCTTTTAATGCCGGATTTAAATAATTCACAGATGTACTTTTTGTTATCTCTTTTTTAGCAGGATAAGTTTTTACTTTCTTCCTTACCTTTAGAAAAAGCATCTGTCTGGGATTTCTCATGTTCCCAAGGCTATAGCTAGAGCATGGAATTAGATGCATAAAAGGGCTTGCCACGTGCTTGCACCTCCTGCCCCCATCTCCAAGCTATTACGGCTACTGCTGACTGCGCGGATGGTGCAGCTAGGAAAAGCGAGGAGTCTCAGATTCCACTTTACTCAAGGAATGAGAAAAATAAAAGAAAAAGAGGAATAGGATCTAGCAAACTTACCTATTTCCTCCTCTTAAATACACAGAAAACTCACTTTTTTTCCAAAGCTTTGAGTTTCTAGCTGCCCAGGGGAATGTAAGTCATTAATGTTTTCACACTTTGAAAATACTGCATGTTTCTGGAGATTCACATTGGTTTATTAGTTGCTTCCTTTCTCTGTTTATTTAGTGATTAAATAAAACTGAATAAAACTTTCGCTCATTGCTTCATCCTTAATCATGCAGAAATTGAGATGGGCTTTCAAAAATTATCATAGCCAGGTGCGGTGGCACACGCCTGTAATCCCAGCACTTTGGGAGGCCGAGGCGGGCAGATCACTTGAGCTCAGGAGTTCGAGACCAGCCTGGCTAACATGGTGAAACCCTGTCTCTACTGAAAATACAAAAATTAGAGGGGCATGGTGGCGCACGCCTGTAATCCTAGCTACCCAGGATGCAGAAGCCGGAGAACCGCTTGAACCCAGGAGGTCGAGGCTGCAGTGAGCTGAAATCATGCCACTGCACTCCAGCCTGGGTGACAGAATGAGGCCCTATCTCAAAAAATAAATAAATAAATAAATAAAAATTATAAATGTCCAACAATAAAGCAAACAAACAAAAACTAATCTGTGTAGCAGGCGTCTACCAATCTCCAGTTTTCATTTCCTGAAATATTTGAGGAGGGAAGGGAGAAGAAATGATGACACCTGATTTACTCCTACAATGGACTTTTTCATATGTTAATTTTGTCCATCCTTTTTTTTTGCAAAATTTATATTTTGAACAATTGTTTTCTCTAGTTGAGATGACTGAGCCCAAACTTAGAACTTCTTCCCTTTTCTCCCAGGATTTCCTAGTTATTAAAAAAAAAAAAAAAAAAAGTGAAAACGGAGATGGTAATGTGGGACACTGAATAGTAACAATTCTTTTGAGCATACTATCAATTTAGTAAAACTTTTAAGGATCTGGAGAAATATGATCTCTTCACATTCAGGCTTAGCTATCCAGAAAAAATAATTAAAATGCTGCAAATGAAAAATTTGCAGAATACTGTGAATTCAATAGTATTTCTACTTATAAATTTGATGAAGAAATTTTTAAAGGATTAGAGTTAATTCCTAAGATTTAATTAGGGAGGGGGAAGGACTGAAAAACACTTTTTCAAATTAATTACAATCAAATACAAAAATAAGATATTGAAGCAAAAAACATTTTTGACAATCATATTGCAATAAGAGGATCGAGCGAAAAAATCAGAATTTGAAACTAAAAATAGGTATCTGGAAAAGAGTCACAGGTGCTAATATATCCCAGTAGCAGATATTTACACTATGAAGAAGGCTAGGAGAATAGAAATGATGCTGACAAGCTAATCCACAAATGACCTCAGAAATGACTGAATTTTTTTTTCTCAATCTTTTTACTAAGAAATAATGACCAATTCAATATTATGAACTGATAATAAGTAGTAAGCTAACTAAATTATCCTGCATTTTTAACAAAAACAAAAACTGACAAGTAGGACCTGATTAAACTTAAGAGCATCTGCACAGCAAAAGAAGCTATCAATGGAGTAAAAAGACAACCTACAGAATGGTAGGAAAGATTTGCAAACTATGCATCTGACAAAGGACTAATATCCAGAATCTATAAGGAACTTAAATTGACAAGAAAAAAACAACCCCATTAAAAGTGGGCAAAACACATGCAGACACTTCTCAAAAGAAGATATAAAAGCAGCCAACACACATATGAAAAAATGTTCCGTGTCACTGATCATCAGAGATGCAAATGAAAATGACAATGAGCTACCATCTCACACCAGTTAGAATAGCTATTATTAAAAAGTCAAAATCAACAGATGCTGGTGAGGCTGCAGAGAGGAGGGAATGCTTATACACTGTTGGTGAGAAGGTATGGTTCAGCCACTATGGAAAGCAGTTGGGAGATTTCTCAAAGAAGTTGAAACAGAACTACCATTTGAACCAGCAATCCCATTACTGGGTATATATCCAAAAGAAAATAAATTGTTCTACCAAAAAGACACATGTACTCATGTACACAATAACAAATACATGGAATCAATCTATATGTCCATCAATGATGGATTGAATAAAGAAAACGTTTACATATACATTATGGAATACTATGCAGCAATAAAAAAGAAAGAAATTACTCCTTTGCAGCAACATGGATGCAGCTGGAGGCCATTACCTAAGTGAAAAAATGCAAAAACAGAAAGCCAAATATCATATGTTTTCACTTACAAGTTGAACCTTAGGTACACATGGACATAAAGATGGAAAAATAGGCTCTAGGGACTCCAGAAGGATGGAGGGAGTGGGGCAAGGGCTGAAAAGCTTCTTAGTGAGTATTATGTTCACTGTCTGGGTAACAGGATCAATAAAAGACCAAACCTCAGCATCATGCGCTATGCTCCTGTAACAAACCCGCACTTACATTTCCTGAATCTAAAACTCAAATTCAAATTTAAAAAGAAAATAATAATAAATTTCTTGTATTTTTCTTTTCAGAAAGCAAGAATTGCTTTAGGATTTTCTTCATTCATATGAGATAGAGAAGGAAAGGATACATAGATGTTTGAAATGGAGGGTTTATGTTCAGAACTTCTTTTTTTCTCTGTTCTTTGAAATTGTGATTTAGAAATCAAATGTCCTTAATCCGGATGGAGAAGGAAGAGGTGGCTGCTATGAGCTCAGTTAATACATAAGCATTTGGGTAGGTTAGTTACATATTGGGGAACTGAGAAACTGGACTCCAGCTCTAGACAGGTAGGAGGAAAACATAAACCAACAGAAGGACAGATTTTGACATAATTATGGGGGTCGTGGCCCTCTCCCCTTTCCATGCAAGCTTTTATAAGCCGATAGACATTTCTTTTTATTTTTCTTCTTTTATGGCAAGAGTACACCACAAACTATTAGAACTAACAAATGAGTTCAACAAGATTGCATGGTACATAATCAATATAAAAAAATCAACAGTGTTACTATATATTTGCAATAAACAATTTTAAAATGAAATTAAGAAAACAATTCCATTTATAATTATATCAAAAAGAATAAAATACTTAGCAATAAATTTAACAAAAAAGTGCCAAGCTTATGCTCTGAAAACTCCAAACATTGCTGAAAGAAATTAAAGACATAATGAATGAAAAACATTTCATGTTCATGGGTTGATAAGATGGCCATACTCCCCAAATTGATCTACAGATCCAATGCAGTCTCCATCAGAATCCCAGCTGCCTTCTTTATAAACTTTTAAAAATTCACTCTAAAATTCATATGCGGTTGTAAGGGACTTAGAATCACCAAAGCAATCTCAAAAGGATGAAAAAATAGAAAAATTCACACTTCCAAATTTTAAAACTTACTAACAAAGGAATAGTAATCAAGACAGTATGGTACTGGCACAAGTATAGACATATAGACCAAAGTAATAGAATTGAGAGTTCAAAAATAAAATCATGTATTTATGGTCAGCTGATTTCAACAACGGTGTCCAGACCATTTAAGTGAGGAAAGAACAGTCTTTTCAACAAATGATGCTGGGACAAGCAGATAGTCACACAAAACAATTAAATCGGATCTTTATCTTGACCATACAAAAAAAATTAATGCAAAATTGATCAAAGACCCAAATGTAAGTGCTAAATGTATAAAACTTTAAGAAGAAAATGTAGGATTAAATCTTTATGACCTCAAATTTGGAAAAAGATTTTTAGATAAGACTCCAAAACAATGAGCAACAAAAGAAAAAAAATAGATAATTTGGACTTTTTCAAAATTGAAAATGTTTGTACTTCAAAGAACACCATGAAGAAAGCAATCCCTTCAATGAAATTTGTATCAAACAATGACATTCATCACATAAATAGAAAATAAATTATAAAATTTAGTATGAACACAAAAGACACTGAATAGCCAAAGAAATCTTGAGCAAAAGGAACAAAGCATAGATGCATCACACTATTTGACTTCAAAATAGACAACCAAGTTCTAGTAAGGCATGGTACTAGCATAAAAAACAGACACCTAGAATAATGGAACAGAATAGAGAACCCATAAATAAACATATGCATTGGCAATCAGCCCATAAGGCGTGAGACTGGCATAAAAAGCAGATACATAGAATAATGGAGCAGAATAGAGAATGCAGAAATAAATATATGTATTGACAAGCAGCCCATTTTCAACAAAAGTGCCAATAATATGCATTGGAAAAAGGACAGTCTTTTCAATAAATGGTACTGAGAAAACAATAATCACATACAGAAGAATGAAACTAGACCCCTATCAATCAAATCGAAATGGAGTGAAGACTTCAATGTAAGACTTGAAACTATGCAACTACTGGTAAAATACATTGGGCAAATGCTCCAGGCCATTGATCTGGAACAAAGATTTTTTGAGTAAGATCAAGCACAGGGTATAGAAACAAAAATTGACAAATGAGATTACATCAAGCTAAAAAGCTTCTGCACGGCAAAGAAAACGATTAACAAAGTGAAGAGACAATCTAAACAGTGGGAGAAAATACTCACAAACTATCCAACTGACAAGGAACTAATAACTAGAATATATAAGAAAGTCAGACAACTCAATAGCAAAAATAAAAAATCTGATTAAAAAATGGCAAAATATCTGAACAGGCATTTCTCAAAAGGAGACATACAAGTGACCAACAGATATAGAAAAAAATGTTCAACATCCACTTATCATTAGGAAAATGCAAATCAAAACCACAATGAGATATCATGTAGCCCCAGTTAAAATCGCTATTATCAAAAAGACAGGTTAGGCATGGTGGCTCACGCCTGTAATCCCAGCACTTTGGGAGGCCGAGGCGGGTGGATAATCTGAGGTCAGGAGTTCCAGACCACCGTGACCAACATGGCAAAACCCCGTCTCTACAAAAAAAAAAACAAAAATTAGCCAGAAGCTGTCGGGTGTGCCTGTTGTCCCAGCTATGGGATGGGGGGATGTTGAGGCAGGAGAATTGTTTGAACCCATGAGACAGAGGTTGCAGAGAGCTGATACCGGGCCACTGCACTCCAGCCTGGGTGACAGAGCAAGAGAGAACTGGAGGATATTATGTTAAGTGAAACAAGCCTGACACAGAAAGACAGATATTACATGTTCTCACTAATATGTAGAAGCCAAAAAAAATAATCTCATGGATGTAGTGAGCAGAATGGTGGTTACCAGAGGCTGGGAAGAGTGTGGGGGTGGGGATAAAGAGATATTGGTCAATGGGTACAAACATGCAGTTAGAGAGAAGGAACAAGTTCTAATGTTCAGTTGCATAGTAGGGTGACTATAGTTAAATAATAACTTATTATATATTTCAAAATAGCTAGGAGAGATTTGGAATGTTCTCAACACAAAGAAATGATAAATGTTTGAAGTCATGGATATCCTAAATTACTCTGATTTGATCACTACACTGTATGCATTTATCAACATACCACATGTATCCCATATATATGTGCAACTGTAATGTATCAATTAAAAATATTTATTGCAAAAAAGTTATCTCCCACAGAATAGGAGAAAATATTTGCAAATCATATATCTGATAAGGAAGTCATATCCGTAATATGTAATGAACCTACAACTCTATAACAAAAACAAGCCAATTAAAAAATGACCAATGAAGCTGACTCGACATTTCTCCAGGGAAGATATACAAATGGCCAACATGCTCATGAAAAGATGCTCAAAAGTATTAATCATCAGGGAACTGCGAATCAAAACCTCAGTGAGAACCACTTCACACGAGGATGGCCGGAATCATAAAGGGCAGACAATAATAGGCATGTCAAGGATGTGGAGAAATCAAAAGCCACATACACTGCTGGTGGGATGTAAAGTCAGGTAGCTGCTTTGGAAAATAATCTGACAGTTTCTCAAACAATTAAATGTAGAGTAACCATATGACTCAGCATTTCAACTCCTAAACACATAACCAAGAGAAAACATGTCTATACAAAAACTTATACAAGAAATATTATAGCAGCATTATTCATAAGAGCCAAAAAGTGTGGGAATAACCCAAATGTTCATCAGCTAAGGAATGTATAAGCAAAATGTAGAGTATCATACAATAAAACATTGCTTGGCAGTAAAAAGGATAAAATACTGATATATGTTGCAACACTGATGAACCTGGAAAACTTTATGTTAAGTGAAATAAACTAGTCACAAAAGTTGACAAACTATGTGATTCAATTCATATAAAATTCTAGAATAGGGCAGTCTATAGAGACAAAACATAGCTGCTCGGGTCTCAGGGGCTGCTCGGGATTGGGGATATGAGGAGAAAGGGAGATGATAGATAAAGGGTATGAGGTTTCTTTTTGACATGATGCAATGTTCTGAAATTGACCTCAGTGATGCGTGCAGATATTGTGTACTGTAAATGGGCGAATTACATGGTATGTGAATTACATCTCAATAAAGCTATTTAAATTTTTTTAAGTGTGCCATTATCAGTAATTTGAAAAGTACAGAAAATTATACTAAAAAATATCTGGTACATTATACATTTTCATCTAGTCCTTCATTGCTCTGGTATTTCCAGAATTGCAGCAGGATAATTTTCTTTTCTTTTTTGTTTTGTTTTTTTTTGTTTTTTTGAGATGGAGTCTTGCTCTGTCGCCCATACTAGAGTGCAGTGGCACTATCTTGGCTCACTGCAACCTCCGCCTCCCAAGTTCGAGCAATTCTCCTGCCTCAGCCTCCCGAGTAGCTGGGATTACAGGTGCCCACCACCACACCCGGTTAATTTTTATATTTTAGTAGAGACGGAGTTTCACCCTCTTGGCCAGACTGGTCTCAAACTCCTGACCTTGTGATCCACCCACCTCAGCCTCCCAAAGTGCTAGGATTACAGGCTTGAGCCACCACATCTGGCTGATAATTTTCTGTAACACCAAATACGTCAAAAAAAATTACCAACTTGGTAATTTGTGGAGAAAAACTATAAATAAGTCTAAACCTTAGTTTTACACTGCCTTAAGAAAACATATTTAAAAATATAAGAGCATAAGTAAATAAAACCATACAAAAGGGTATACAGTAAAAAGCACACGTCTCTTCTACTTCAAATTTCTAGTTTCCTTCCCTAGAGACAAGCAGTTGTCATTTCTTGTGTCTTCCCAGAGATGCCTACTATGACATTATTCTGTATCCCAAACTGTCGTGATCTCTCCGTACATATCAACTTGTTCAACACCTAAAATCGACTGCCTTTATTCTTAATTATCTTTTCATGTGCATAAAAGCTATGTTTCCCACAAAAAATACAACTATGTGCTATACTTTTAAAATTTCAGCCATAGCACCAAAATCCTAGGTCCTTCCACATTGTAGATATCTCAGTAAATATTTTTTGATTGGCAAGATTAGAGAAAACTGCTCAGAAAAATTCTCAGCTCTCTGCTGACAGTAGGGACTAATAGCTTAACAAGAGAAAAGGAGGTGAGCAGGGATAGAAGCATATGGAGAAAAGGTTTTCTTGAATGTTTTCACACATGATTGGGGTAAAAACAGTATATTAACTTTCATTGAGAAAAAGAAATTTGGTATCGCTCTTCAGATAATTTTACATATTGGCTAAGAGTAAACCATACTCCCCATGTGGATCCATAGCCAAATAATTGTGTTCATAAAATGTTACAATTTTATACCCTCTAAAGCAATTATTTATTTTTTGGCTTCAGGTCAAAGGCATATTCTAGTAGATTACAAATTCATTTCCAGTAACATAAAAGATTTCCTTTTCTCAGCTCAAAACCTAACAATGAAGATAACAATGAAACAATTGCTCTATTGCTATCTCTATAAATTTTTGATACTTGGTATTAAGAATAATAGTGTCACTCTTCAATTAACTTTTGTAATGTATTCTTTTCTCTTCCCAATTTTTCCTAGATATGTTTTTTGACCTTTCGTAGTCAATCGCCATTAGATTTACTTCCTTTCTTCTCTATTCACTTCATAGCATTTAATGACAATCTTAGTTTTTGCACTCTATTTTCACTTTCCTTCATTAATTAGGAACTAAGCAAATATTTCCCTGAAAAACACAAACACACAAGTGTGATGAATTCATCTTGCATTATTAAGTAATAATAATGTTTTGAAACTGAACCTGATTTACCAGTATCTACCAATCTTCATCTTTACAGGGTACTGTTAATGATACCAGAGTAGTAACTTGCCTGGACAAAATGCTTGCAGGAAACGAATAAACCTCACTCATTAGTGAGTTAGGTGAACGAGTAGTCAGAATATATTAATGTTTGAATTGTAAAATGTGAAAAACTAACAACTGGCCACTGTAAAATATAGAGAATAACAATTGAAATACTAAGTGATTTATTTAAATGTTTCCAATTGTAGAAACTTTGTCCTGGATATATTTTTTTTAATTTGTCTTAACTGTTGTTAAAATAGTAATATGATTAAGTATTCCATTTCTTCCATCTAGAGGGTAGTGATTAATTTTACATTTCAAGATTTCTTTTTTCAGCCATGTGCCTTAACTTGACTCAAACTGATAGCATGAATACCCCCAATTAAAACTTGCAAATCTGTTTGTATTTGAAAAGAAAAGAAATACCCCCACTTTGGTTACATTGAATTAATTCAAAATTTTTATATAGTTTTTAAGTAAGTTTGGTTATTCACATTTAGCTTAAACATATCTAACATAACTTCCTCTACTTATGTAATACGTTTAATAAAACATTTTATATGTTAAATTAAAAGGCCTTTAAAATGTTGCTTAACAAATGACAATGATGTCTTATATTTGTATCTGTACTCATTACAAACAATAGAATAATCCATTGGTGGGCTTTCATTGTAGACCCAGAGATGACAAGACATTTAGTGAGCAATTTACTGGGTATTTCATTACCTCTTCATCAACTAGGGACATGTAAGTTCATTCCATTACCCTTAATAAGATTGCTTTTGAAGCTCTTTGTGTCTAAGATTTAAATAGGAACTCTGTCATCTGTCAGCCTACTACTGAACTTAAATAACCAGACCAATAAAGTAGATGCAACGTGCTGCTAAACATTTCATCTGCTACAAATGAGTTAGGAGGTTCCCTTTCACACAAGTGATGCTATGTATAGCCTGTTGGAGAATGACAACTTAAGCAGGAAGGTTTGCATAGCTTCTAAGCACAAACGTCCCTTCTTCCCTTTAGGTGGATGATGCACATCTTCTCTCTCTAGGGCTGACCTCTATAATCTTCAGCCCAGAAACTTGTTCTAAACAGAATAATTTAAAAATCCAGAATATATATATATATATTTATATATATTTTTATTTATATATAATATAATATAAATATATAATATGTATTATATATATAAAATACGTATTATATATACATATTATATATATATAAATAATAGGCGTGAGCCATCGCACCTGGCTTTAAATATAGCCAGGTGCGATGGCTCACGCCTATAACCCCAGCACTTTGGGAGGCTGAGGCAGGTGGATAACTTGAGGTCAGAAGTTCGAGACCAGCCTGGCCAACATGGTGAAACCCTGTCTATACTAAAAATATGAAAATTAGTTGGGTGTGGTGGCACACACCTGTAATCCCAGCTACTCTGGAGGCTGAGGCAGGAGAATCGTTTGAACCTGGGAGGCGGAAGTTGCAGTGAGTTGAGATCTCCTGCTGCACTCCAGCCTGGGAAACAGAGCAATACTCTGTCTCAAAATAAGTAAATAAATACATAAAAATAAATAAGTAAAATCTAAGATTCAAAGAACTTTTTTATCTTTTTTTTGAGACAGAGTCTCGCTCTGTCGCCAGGCTGGAGTGCAGTGGTGCGATCTTGGCTTCCTGCAGCTGCCACATCCTGAGTTCAAGTGATTCTCAAAGAACTCTTAGGTTTCGAACTGAGCCAAGACAATATAAGACAAGTGAATGCTATTCAAAGTTTCAGTCCTATATAAAGATGGATTAATGATGTTTCAAATGCATTTTACTACTGAATGACATGAAATAGTGTTCATAAATTCATCCTTTTTTGTTTTATAAATCAATGGGAAAATACCAGAGTTTTAATGATTAAACCATTTTAATATCTAACCCTTCTACCTGATCTCTAACAAGTAGCTGCTCAGCCATTGCTGGAAACTGTTGAGTTACATACAACTGAATACTTCATTAATGGAGAATCCCAGATTTTAAAAATTCTTCCTTGGGCCGGGCACAGTGGCTCACGCCTGTAATCCCAGCACTTTGGGAGGCTGAGGTGGGCGGACCACGAGGTCAGGAGATCGAGACCATCCTGGCTAACACGGTAAAACCCTGTCTCTACTAAAAAAAAAAAAAATACAAAAAATTAGCCGGGCGAGGCCGGGCGCGGTGGCTCACACTTGTAATCCCAGCACTTTGGGAGGCCCAGGCAGGCGGATCACGAGGTCAGGAGATTGAGACCACTGTGAAACCCCGTCTCTACTAAAAATACAAAAAAAAAAAAATTAGCCGGGCGTGGTGGCGGGCGCCTGTAGTCCCAGCTACTTGGGAGGCTGAGGGAGGAGAATGGCGTGAACCCGGGAGGCAAAGGTTGCAGTGAGCCGAGATCGCACCACTGCACTCCAGCCTGGGCGACAGAGCGAGACTCCATCTCAAAAAAAAAATAAAAATACTTTGGGAGGCCGAGGCGGGCGGATCACGAGGTCAGGAGATCGAGACCACGGTGAAACCCCGTCTCTACTAAAAAATACAAAAAAATTAGCCGGGCATGGTGGCGGCCGCCTGTAGTCCCAGCTACTCGGAGAGGCTGAGGCAGGAGAATGGCATGAACCCGGGAGGCGGAGCTTGCAGTGAGCCGAGATCGCACCACTGCACTCCAACCTGGGCGACAGAGCGAGACTCCGTCTCATAAAAAAATAAATAAATAAAAATAAAAATAATAAAAAATAAATAAAAAATAAAAATTCTTCCTTATTCTTAATCAAAAGATAACTTCTACTCATTTTACCACTTGTAGACATGTAAATCAGTCTAAATTCAAGGCGTAAATACAATTATCATTGACCAAAAAACAAATGCATTTCAAACTTTGTTTTCTTGAGTTGTTAAATGGCCCAGTTTATGTATAGAAACTTTCCCACCCCTGTTTACTAGAAATTTCAATGAGTAAGAGAAATGAGTAATATGGAGAGATAGATATTGTTGATATCAGAGAGATAAAGAATGTATCTGTGAATATTTGTCCACCTACTTCTGTAGCCTTTCCTCTATTTTAATTATTCTTTGCTTTAAATTAAAACTCCTTTTCCCTGGGAATGAGTTCAGCTAGATTCCTCTCCGATTAAAGCAAATGGCATTGTCATTCCAAAGAGAACTTTGTTAGAACAAGTGAATGTCTAATTTGTGAAATGTAAAGAGTAGACTATTTTGGTGCTTTTTACCTCCAAGAAACCCTTTCTATTTATCCCAAGTAAATCACGAGGGAGTGAAATACACAGAGCCATCTGCATTGCTTAGTAATGCACAGCACACGATATTTGCAAAGAGCTCTGCACTTCGTAGGAAATAATGCCTTCAACACCAGAACCTGGCATGAGACAGCCTTTACCTCTCTGGCAGAAAGTTATCCTCAAGGTCACTAGTAAAATGCCTTTCTCTTTCAAATGCCAGCATTAAAATTGAATTCCATCTCTGCACTCTGCAGAATCAAACAAAATCTCAGCTTACATAATGATGCAGACCCACAGCACCTGAAAGTGCCTTCTTTGTAGGGATGTGATAAATGAGGACTGCAGTTAGAACTTTCTTGCCAGAGGTAAAAGCTAAGGGTGAATTTGAGCTGGATCCAAAGCCTGATGCTTACTTGAACATTAAAACTGTCAGGTGATCCTACAAAATATGCCCAGTTATTGTTTACTGGACTAGTTGGCTTTCTGAGTGTATTGACTTCCAAGTTCTCTCATACTCTCACTCTACTTGGAGAGCAAAGAGACGTGAAATTGGTGATAACAAGAGGATATAAAATTTGTAATAAAATATTCTATTTTTATATCAGTGCATTTAAAAAATATATAGGGTACTCAAGGATGTTCAGACAATCAAGTTTTGGATAGGGTTAATCCTTAAACTTTGTTATGGGTTTTAAGCAGCTTCATGGTATAAACTTCCCATAACACATAATTTATTTTAATTATGTATGAATTTAATGATTAATCAAATAAACTTTTTAATTGTTAGTGTTTTAAGAATCCATTTTCTGTGACAACACAGAACATCATAGTCCTGATTGCTTTTTTTGTTCTCAATAGACATTCTGGTTGTTTTTTTAAAAAATGCATTTATGAAGGTGTAACTTTATTTTTATATTAATAGGTATAAGTATGTGAACAGTTGTAAAGGAAAACTCGACTGGGAAAGAAGGTAAGAATGAAGGTGTGAAATAGTCACTTTTAACCTATTTAGACTATGTGGCAACTCATTATACATGGAACTATATTGCATTACGCTTTTTTTTTAAAACTTTCTTAGTCTTTCTGAGCATCAGATTCCTTAATAATTAAATGTGTATAAAAATGCCATATTTTATCAAATCTGAGACACCACTGGTTGTAACACACACCATTATTTTATGTACCAATAGGGAAAACAAAATATTGCCTAAATTATAACAATGCTTTCTTATCCCTTAGAATTGTTATTTTATACTTACTGAAAGATCCTTTTTTTAATCTTACTTAGACATACTTAATTGTATGTCACACATTTGTTTCTATGGTTTTCTGTGGGCACAGTATCTTTCAATATGGCATAAACAGCTATAAACGACCTGTGCATTCATAGGCAATGGAAACTAAGTCCCTTCTGGCTGACAATGACTATAGCCCATCATCAATTATAGGTGCTCCCAAGGTCAAAAGTGTCATGACAATATGTGAAGATGAAAAAAAAAATGTATCTTGGACTTTGTGAAGTGTGGAATTATGTTATTATCAATACAAATAGCTATTGTTATTATTACAATTATGGCTATTATTATCAAAATCATTTGTATGCTACAGATGAATATATTTCTAACTGAACAAAAATGAACATCCTGAAGATAATCTGCTTCCACACCATAGAAACTATTGTATTACAGTAATTTTTTGGTGTAGTAGAGAAAATAATGTCTCTCTTTTGCAGCATAAATTTTTGTGGGGGCTTTCTCTGGCCAAATGTCATCAATAATTTGATATCCAGTTATTGGATATCCAGAAGTATCAAAGTCTTCCAGGTACTAGGAATGGCACCACTCCTGAATAGATTTTCCCGTAAATAAGGGGGCATATTTCCCTTTTAACAGTGACTCTCGGCCGGTGCAGTGGCTCACGCCTGTAATCCCAGCACTTTGGGAAGTCGAGGCGGGCAGATCACGAGTTCAGGAGTTCAAGATCACTCTGGCCAACATGGTGAAACCCCATCTCTACTAAAAATACAAAAATTAGCCAGGTAAGGTGGTGGGCGCCAGTAATGCCAGCTACTTGGGAGACTGAGGCAGGAGGGCAGGAGAATTGCTTGAACCTGGGAGGCAGAGGTTGCAGGGAGCCTAGATCGTGCCACTGCACTCCAGCCTGGGTGACAGAGCCAGACTCCTTCTCAAAAAAATAAATAAATAAATAAAGTGACTCTGTGTGATTGGCCCAAAAGTACAACCAAGTATATAAACCAGACCATTGCACTTGCTTTCCTTTCAACTTCTACTTCCTCCTGTGACAGGGAAGCTAAAAAATAAATGATTGCTCCATCTGTCAAGCTTTACCGACTTTAGGGCTTTATATAAATTCCATGAAACCTACATATTCTCATTTGATAGCCTCAGCGTAGCTGAACACAGCATTGCACTGCTTCTCAGTCAACAGAAGTATCTTTGGAGTCATTTAGCGTGTGCTTTGCCTCTGTGATTCGCCGTGTCTCATAGTTCAAGGTATGCAATGCCACAGAATATATTTCTCTAAGTTCAGTAACCTTCCTAGTTCACTCAAGCAAACAAGAAAAATATTAGATGACAAAACATAGAAATTAATTCCTAAGTATGATCTTTAGAAGGATCAAAAATGTTTACAGCTTATACTTAAACTCCCTTCATCTGTGTAATAAACACAAACCCATTTAAAACTCATCACTTTGGCCGGGCGCGGTGGCTCAAGCCTGTAATCCCAGCACTTTGGGAGGCCGAGGCAGGCGGATCACGAGGTCAGGAGATCGAGACCATCCTGTCTAACACGGTGAAACCTCGTCTCTACTAAAAATACAAAAAATTAGCCGGGCGTGGTGACGGGCGCCTGTAGTCCCAGCTACTTGGAGAGGCTGAGGCAGGAGAATGGTGTGAACCCGGGAGGCGGAGCTTGCAGTGAGCGGAGATTGCGCCACTGCACTCCAGCCTGGGGGATAGAGAAAGACTCCGTCTCAAAAAAAAAAAAAACAAAAAAAACTCATCACTTTTGGGTTTTCAATGAAAGCAAGGGTGAATCATTAAAGACAGAAAGTAAGAAAAGCCAGGGTCTGCTACCGTTAATAATATTATGCACATTATGCATATTTCTGTCCAGGAGAATGATATAAAATATATACGTTCAAAAATCAAGACGTATAAAATTCTTTGAGTTTTCCAAATTTTGAGATATTTAGCCACCTCATAGTCACTATAGCTTCTCAACTTCTATCTTCTCAAATTGCTTGACTTCTTCTTAATGACCTAGCCACACATCATTCCAAGGGGAGCCTTAACAAGGGGATTGGGATGTGTCCCAGGATTTTTGTCTTGAGATGTGCTCCTCTGCTGCCCTCTACTGTAAGTATCAATAATTTTTTACAAGGAGCCTGGATATATACAATGTTTTTATTAATTGAAAAGCAGAATGCTAATTAAAAACTCTACTTTGGGGGAAAAAGGGAAAAAAGGCACAATGGCAAACTAAAAATGAGAGGTTATAATTCTTTCTTTCCTCTTATAAAAGTTAGACCTCTATAATTCTGTATTATTATAAACTACCCCCAAAAGTTGCTACTTTATTAAAACAGTGTTCCAAAAACCTAATAAGTCATATTAAGCAGAATTGGCTGTATTGGTAGTGGTAGGAAGAAATTGTCTCAGGATCTCAAGTTGCAACTTTAAAATTCATTCCATGATAAGTAAATTAGTGAAAATAAGAAGGTAGTAAAATGCTTATACTTTGACTTCTATTCCTAAAGTCCTCTCTCTAAATGTCTTTTTTCTTTACTGAGGAGAGAAAACGAGTTCATTTATTTTCCTTTCTTGTCAAAACTAGAATGGAATGCATTGTCAATTATTTACCTTAGTTTATAGTTGGATCAATTTCACTTTAACAAAAACTCATTCAAATTAAATCCCTTGCTATTTCACTTCCTTCTTTCCAACCTTCCTTCTTTAAACAAATATTTATTGAGTGTATTTTGTGTCCCAAGTACCTTCTTAAGAACTTGAACAAGACTGGTTCCTGCCTTCCTGGAACATATAGTTTATGGAGACATTTAATTAAAATATTATAGGAATAAGAATTTAATTGTAATTTTCTTTTTTTTTTTTTTTTTTTTTTTTTTTGAGATGGAGTCTCGCTCTGTCACCCAGGCTGGAGTGCAGTGGTGTGATCTCGGCTCACTGCAACCTTTGCCTCCAGAATTCAAGTGATTCTCCTGCCTCAGCCTCCCACGTAACTGGGATTACAGGCATGCGCCACCACGCCCGGCTAATTTTTTTTTTTTTTAATAGACACAGAGTTTCACCATATTGGCCAGGCTAGTCTCAAACTCCTGACCTTGTGATCTGCCCACCTCAGCCTCCCAAAGTGCTGGGATTACAGGCATGAGCCACCATGCCCGGCCTATTTAATTGTAATTTCCTGAAATATTATAAGCAGAGTGAGTAGTGTATGGAAGGGAACTTGGTGCACTCAAGGAACTGAAAGGTTAGTGTGCTGAAGAAATGCCATACATGAGGCTGTAGAATGAGACAAGAACAGAACATGTTGGTCTTTGGGACATGTTACAGATTTTCGCCTTTATCCAAAGAGTAGTTGGAAACTATTCAGTTCTTTCAGGCGAGAAATGACATGATCAGTCTTGTGTTTAACAGAGATCTCTATGCTGTCCACGTAGGACGAGTGGGAACACGACAGAAGGTAGGGATTTTTGTTTTGTTTTTAGGAAATATTGCCTAAATCCATTGAAATATAATGAAGCTCTGAAATAAGGAGATGGTAGTGTACAACTTGGAGAAATTTTTAGGTGGTACATTTAAAATAACTCAGTATGTGGTTGGATAGATGTGTACAAGGAAGAGGTAATAAAGTTTCACAAGGGAAGAGTAGTTCTGATGCAGGGAAGGAATGTGAATTCACTAATAAGTGTACTACATTTTCTCTGTAATTTAAAACAAAACTGTTCTTTCTTTACTCCTCTCCCTCGCTTACACACAAGCACACCCAAATATACGTAATCATGCCAACATTTCAAAGGAATTCCAGGCATGTTTCAGCCATATTTCAGACTAAACTGATAGGGAAGATGCATCTATAAATAAATTGAAATGCTGATTAAATTTAAATATATAACTGTATAAATATATATACATAGATGTATGAATATGCTTTATGTATGTATGTATATTCATGTATATATAGGTGTGTGTATATGTATATATATGCATATACATATGTATATATGTATATAAAATCCAAAGGCTGCAGTCATAAGCAAATAAAAAACTGCTGCTTACACATAACCACAAATTTTAAAACATATAAGGAAACAAATAACAATATTTGTTATTTGTAATACAACCAACAGAAGTATTAAGACCTACAAAGTACAGATAATATAACAATCTGAAAAAGACTGCAAAATAAACCTAAAGTGATTAAAGAAGTAAAAGAAAGCCACCGCAATAACATAAAACAGTATGAATAAAAGATCAAGCAGATTTTAAATTAAAACTAATTCTGAAAATATCAAAAGCAAGAGAAAAATATCTTCAGAATACTACTAAACAACAGAAAAAAAGAGAGAATTGCTGGACCACCCTAATAGAAAATCAAAGGTTTATCTTCTGAAGACACTTAACCAAAAAAGACCTGAACTCAGGAATAGCTGAGTTTCAAAATAAGATGCCCAATAGAAAGGTTCTACAGAGAATGACTTTTATGGGGAAGGGTAATGAAATCAATTACCCATTCTATTGTGTATCCAACAGTCAGAAACTCCTGACCACGCATGCGGAGTTTCTAACAAACTTTTCAGAAATTAAGTTTTAATCTTAAACTTACGAGAAATAACTTCTACTTCCTCCCATGTAAAAGTATATAGTGGCCAGGAGCAGTGGCTCATGCCTGTAATCCCAGCACTTTGGGAGGCCGAGGTGGGCAGATCATGAGGTCAGGAGTTCGAGGCCATCCTGGCTAACATGGTGAAAACCCATCTCTACTAAAAATACAAAAATTAGCCGGGCTTGGTGGCGAGTGCCTGTTGTCCCAGCTACTCGGGAGCCTAAGGTAGAAGAATCAGTTGAACCCGGGAGACGGAGGTTGCAGTGAGCTGAGATTGCGCCATTGCACTCCAGCCTGGTGACAAAGCAAGACTCTGTCTCAAAAAAAAAAAAAAGTATATAGTACAGGACCTGCCTTCCTGCATGCACAGCTAGAAAACCAGGCAAAATGTATGAAACAACACACAGAGCAGAACTGTGATCTTTGAGGGGTGGGGGGAAAGAAAAATAAAACCAAAATAGCCCTATGATCATCTCGGCTTCCCATCTGGAGCTAATTTTCAGACCACAGCATAGGGAGGGAAAAGTAAAGCCAACACCTTCACTGACATGAAAAGATAAGAGATAAGAATTTTAGGAATTCAAAGTGGCAGGTATTTTAAGGGCAGAGTACCAGGGAACCATGCAGAAGAAGAGCTCCAGGCTGGGCGTGGTGGCTCATGCCTGTAATCCCAGCACTTTGGGAGGCCGAGGTGGGAGAATCACCTGAGGTCAGGAGTTCAAGACCAGCCTGGCCAACATGGTGAAACACCGTGTCTACTAAAAATACAAAAATTAGCTGGGCGTGGTGGTGCATGCCTGTAATCCCAGCTACTCTGGAGGTTGAGGCAGGAGAATCGCTTGAACCTGGGAGGCGGAGGTTGCAGTGAGCCGAGATCGTGCCACTGCACTCCAGGCTGGGTGAAAAAGTGAGACTCCGTCTCAAAAAAAAAAAAAGCTCCAGAACTCTGCAGAAAGATCCATTCTAATATTTTTCAATTTTAGACGTGTGTTAAGTAAAACTCTATAAAACCAGGCAAAGTATAATACCCAGAAAACTATAAGCTGAACAATTTCCAGATTTCATACAAGGTTTGGAAATACTAGAGTTCCTACCACCCGAAAAGGAAAAGATGCTGTTAACTTCACAGGACATTCGGTAGAGATCTCAGAAGAGGCATGCCTTAGTACTAGCCCTAAATAGTCCTAAAGTAAAGGGTAGCATAGACCCATACTAACAAAGCCTGAAGACAAACCTCCAAAGAGTAGAGCTGATCCACATTTAACTGAACTGTTTACCAAAACAAACTTTAAGATCATTAAAGGGAGAAAACAAGATTTGGACACTCAACCACATAAAAATTATAATGTCCATCATCTAAACAAAAATTGCTAGATATTCAAAGAGGAAGAAATACTTGATCTATACCAGGAAGAAAAGCAAAAATGCAATAAAGAGATCCTGAAATGGCAGGGGCAATGGAATTAGCAGATAGAGACTCTAAAACAGTTATTATAATTATGCTCAAGGATTTAAAGAAAAATGGAGGGCTGGGCGTGGTGGCCCATGCCTGTAATCCCAGCACTTTGGGAGGCCGAGGCAGGTGGATCATGAGGTCAAGAGATCAAGACCATCCTGGCCAGCATGATGAAAGCCAGTCTCTACTAAAAATACAAAAATTAGCTTGGCATGGTGGCACACGCCTATAGTCCCAGCTACTCAGGAGGCTGAGGTGGGAGAATCACTTGAACCCAGGAGGCGGAGGTTGCAGTGAGCTGAGATCACACCACTGCACTCCAGCCTGGCAACAGAGTGAGACTCCATCTCAAAAAAAAAAAAAAAAAGGAAAATGGAAGATATTTTTACAACAATAAATGGAACTTCTTGCACTGAAAAACACAATAACTGAAATAAAAAATTCAAAGAATTATGTATCCAAAGATAAGAATTTGTAAGAGAAAAATTCATTGAACTTCAACATATAGCAATAGAAACTATCCAAACTGAAGCACAAAGAGAAAAAAGACTGACAGGAAATGAATGGACTTTTATGAATTTTGAGACAATATCAGACAGTATAATATATGTGTACTTGGAGTGGCAGAAAGAGGTAACGGAGAAAGAAAAAACTATTTAAGAAATAATAGAAATATTCTTAACTTGATTACAACTCTGAACCCACAGATTTGAGAAGCTCAATAAAGTACAAGTAGGCTAGAAACAAATAAACTATCATAATTAAATTGCTGAAACCTATGATAAAAGAAACATTTTTTAAAAAATAAAACACACACGCACATATTATATATAGAATGACATACATTGAAAACCCTAAAGACTGTCAAAAACTCCTGAAGCTGATAAACAACTTCAGTAAAGTTTCAGGATACACAATCAATATACAAAAATCAGTAGCATTTCTATACATCAGTAATGTTCAAACTCAGAGGTGAGGGCGATCTGGTTGTGACATCTGTCACCCCATTGATCACCAGGGTTGATTCAGCTGATCTGGCTGGCTAGGCAGGTGTCCCCTTTCTCCCTCACAGCCCCATGTGTATTCCTCCCAAAGCTGTGCGGTTGGTCAACGAGGACAACCATCCCTGATAGAGGAGGACTTGTTTTCACTCAAGGGTATAGAAATGGCTGCACTCCCTGCTAGAACCTCCAAACAAGCTCTCAAAATCCATTTGTAGGAGAACATAGTAAAGCTTCCAAGACTCCAGACACATCTGAATGAGGCACTGCATGGGGCAGTCAGCCTTTCTCTTTTAAAAATAGTCATAATAATAATAATGTTCAAATTGAGAGCCAAGTCAAGAATGCAATCCCATTTACCATAGCAACAAAATTACAAACTAAAAATAAAATACCCAGGAACCCATCTAACCAAGGAGGTGAAAGACCTTTACAACGGGAATTATAAAACATTGCTTAAAGAAATCATAGATGACACAAACAAGGATTATGAATTGGACTAATCAATATGATTAAAATGATCATTAAAACAGCCATACTGTCCAAAGCAATCTACAGATTCAATGCTATTCCTATCAAGCTACCAATGTCCTTTCTCACAGAACTAGGAAAAAACTCTTTTAAAATTCATATGGAACTAAAAAAAGAGGCCGAATGGCCAAAGCAACCCTAAGCAAAAAGAACAAAGCCAGAGGCATCACATTACCCAACTTCAAACTATACAATAAGGCTACAGTAACCCAAACAGCAGGGTACTGGTAAAAAAGCAGACACATGGACCAATGGAACAGAATAGAGAACCCAGAAATAAAGCCAATAGCAGTAATCTGATCTTCAACAAAGTTGACAAAAATAAGCAATGGGGAAAGTACTCACTACTCAATACATGGTGCTGGGATAGCTGGCTAGCCATCTGCAGAAGAATGAAACTAGACCCCCACCTCTCACCATTTACACATTTTTTTTTTTTTTTTTTTTTTTTTTGAGACAGAGTCTTGCTCTGTCACCCAGGCTGGAGTGCAGTGGCATGATCTCAGCTCACTGCAAGCTCTGCCTCCCGGGTTCACGCGATTCTCCTGCCTCAGTTTTCCGAGTAGCTGGGACGACAGGTGCCCACCACCACGCCAGGCTTATTTTTTGTATTTTTAGTAGAGACAGGGTTTCACCGTGTTAGCCAGGATGGTCTCGATCTCCTGACCTCGTGATCCACCCGTCTCGGCCTCCCAAAGTGCTGGGATTACAGGCATGAGCCACTGTGCCCAGTCAATTTTTTGTATTTTTAGTAGAGACGGGGTTTCACCGTATTAGCCAGGATGGTCTCAATCTCCTGACCTCGTGATCTGCCCGCCTCAGCCTCCCAAAGTGCTGGGATTATAGGTGTGAGCCGCCACGCCCGGCCACCATTTACAAAATTTAACTCAAGAGAATTAAAGATTTAAGTGGAAGACCTCGAACTACAGGAATCCAAAAGAAAACCTAGGAAACACCATTCTGGACATTGACCTTGGGAATTACTTTATGACGAAATCCTCAAAAGCAATTGCAACAAAAACAAAAATAGACAAATGGGGCCTAATTAAACTAAAGAGCTTCTGCGCAGCAAAAGAAACTTTTCGCAGAGTAATCAGACAACCTACACAATGAGAGAAGATATTCACAAAATATGCATCTGACAAAGGTCTAATATCCAGAATCCATAAGTAACTTAAACAATTGAAAAAGCAAAAACAAACTCATTGAAAAAAAGGGGCAAAAGATAAGAACAAACACTTCTCAAAAGAAGACATACAAGCAGTCAACAAACATGAAAAAATGCGCCACATCACTGATCATCAGAGAAGTGCAAATCAATCCAGACTGGGATGCTATCTCATATTAGGCAGAATGGCTATTATTAAAACGTCAAGAAACAACAGATGCTGGTAAGGCTGTGGAGAAAAGAGAACACTTATATACTGTTGGTGGAAATGCAAATTCCTTTAGCCATTGTGGAAAGCAATTTGGAGATTTCTTAAAGAACTTAAAACAGGACAACGATTTGACACAGCAACTCCATTACCAGGTACATATCTAAAAGAAAATAAATTGTTCCACCAGAAGAATTCATGCACTTGCATGTTCCTTGCAATATAGTACACGATAGCAAAGACATGGAATCAACCTAGGTGCCCATCAATGGTGGGTTGGATAAAGAAAACGTATACATATACGCCATGGAATATGGCACAGCTGTAAAAAAGAATGAAATCATGTTCTTCGTAAACATGGATACAGCTGGAGCCCATTATCCTAAGCAGGATATTGGAATTAACACAGGGACAGAAAAATAAATACTGCACATTCTCATGTATAATTGGGAACTAAACATTGGGTACTTACGGACATAAAGACGGCGAAAATAGACACTTGAGACTACTAAAAGGGGAAGAAGGGAGGTGGGGCAAGGGTTGCAAAACTAACTATTGGATACTATGCTCAGTACCTAGGGGATGGGATCAATTGTATCCCAAACCTCAGCATCATGTGATATACCTAGGTAACAAACCTGTACACGAACCCCCTTGAATCTAAAATAAAAGCTGAAATTAAAAAATAACACAAAGGCAAAGATAGGTTAAAAGTAAACGCATAGAAAGTTATAGTCCATGGAAATGCAGTGTAATCATAAGAAAGCTAGAGTGCTTATATTAGTATGTGACAAAGTAGACTTCTGGAAAAGGAGTATTAACAGAGACTTTACAAAGACATTTTATAATGAAAAAATGGTCAATACACCAGCAAGATTTAACAATCATAAGTGTGACTATACCTAATCATTATGCATTGCTTAACGATGGAGATAAGTTCTCAGAAATGCATCATTTGGCAATTTTGTAGTTGTGCAAACATCACAGAATGTGCTTACACAAACATAGATGATACAGCCTACTACACACCTAGGTTATATGGTATAGCCCATTACTCCTAGGCTGCAAAATGTACAACGTGTTACTGCACTGAATATGCAGGCAACTCTAACACAATGGCAAGTATTTGTGTATCTAAACATATGTAAACATATAAAAGGTATAGTAAAAACATGGTATCATAAACTTATGGGACCACCATCATATATGCTGTCTGTTGTTAACCAAAACATTGTTATGCTGTGCTTGATTGTAGTTTAAAAATAAATGAAGTAACAGCTGATAAAACTAAAAGGAGAAACAGACAAATACACAAGTTTAGATGGAAAGTTACACACTACTTTCTTAGTAATTGACATAATAATTAGAGAAAAACTCAGTAGCAATATACGTGACATGAACAATCCTACCATTTAACTTGATATAATAAACATGTACAGAACACTACAGAAAACAATACAATACAATTTTTTTTTACAAGTGGAATATTCACCAAGATAGCTTATATGCCAGGACATAAAACAAGTCTGTGGAAATACGCAGTGTACGTTCTCAGACAATGGTAGAATAAAACCGAAACTCAGTAACAAAAAGATAGCTAGAAAATTCAAAATTATTTGGACATTAAATATCACACTTCTAAATTGTGCATAAACCAAAGAAGACAAATCATAAATGAAATCAGAAAATATTTTGAACTG
This sequence comes from Symphalangus syndactylus, assembly GCF_028878055.3. Classification (NCBI taxonomy): domain Eukaryota; kingdom Metazoa; phylum Chordata; class Mammalia; order Primates; family Hylobatidae; genus Symphalangus; species Symphalangus syndactylus. The sequence goes on along the minus strand of NC_072428.2, from coordinate 134,634,430 downwards.
AATGATAATCAATGCACAACATATTAAACTTTTGAAATGCTTTAACATTTCTAGATTTAAATGCTTATATTTGGTGAAAAGAATCTAAAACCAAAAACTTAACCTTCCAACTTAAAAAGCTAAAAAGAAAGAGCAAATCAAATCCAAAATAAGTAGAAGGAAAATATTCAAATTTATAAAGTAGAAAAAAAATTGAGAGGATTAATGAAATTTAAAAAGCATCTTTTCAGAAGATTAATGGAATTTATAAAATTCCAGCTGAATGATAATGACGGATTCTGACAAATGGAATGGCTGTATCAGAGATGCACATTTAAATTAATGATAGATATTATCAAAGTCACTTACCTGAAAAGGATTTACCCATTTAGAATACACCGAGGTGTATGAAAACACCACTTTTGCAAGTCCTCTTAGACGTTAGATATTATTAATCTTTTTATGCTTTAATTAAAAATTTTTATTGTTTTAGTTTTTATTTCCAATGATGATTAGAGAGTTGAGAATCTTTGATGTATTTATTGGCATTTTGTATTTTTTTCTTCCATGATCTGATCTTTGTCTTTTTCTTATTGCTTTGCAGAAGCTCTTTTGATGTTCTGGATAGTAGGATTTTGCCTGTCATATATTTATGTGGCATGTATTTCCTTCTTGTGTGTTGCATCTCTCTTAATTTTGTTTTCTACTCTATAGAAGTTTAAATTTTTTAGTCAAATCTGATTTGACTTACGAGTTTTGTGATTACTGTGGAAGCTCTTCACTATACAAATTTTCTTAAAAATCTTTTTTCTATAATTTGATTTGACTTTTATATTTAGCTTTTAGAAATATATCTTGTATGGCATGAAGTAGAAATTGACTTTTGCTCACTTCCGTGTATAGACAATTATATCAAGAATATTTATTAAATACACCACTATACTTTTCCCTCTATGGTAAAACGTCACCTTTATCATAAATTAAATTCCTACATATATTACTTTGTTTCTGAACTCTATTTTGTTCTATCAAGCTATATAACTATTTCTATGCTGATGCTACATAGTTTTAATTATAATGGTAATATATGGTTTTCTATACATAGCAGGAAAAAGTTTCCACGAAACATATTTTTGAGACTTTGAAAAGTATTATATTACATTTATTAGATTTACTTGGGGATTTTTTTCTTTTTTTTTTTTTCTTTTTGAGATGGAATCTCGCCCTGTCACCCCGGCTGGAATACAATGGCATGATCTTGGCTCACCGCAACCTCCGCCTCCTGGGTTCAAGCAATTCTCCTGACTCAGTCTCCTGAGTAGCTGGGATTACAGGCGCATGCCACCACGCCCAGGTAATTTTTTGTATCTTTAGTAGAGATGGGGTTTCACCATGTTGGCCAGGCTGGTCTTGAACTCCTGATCTCGTGATCTGCCCGCCTTGGCTTCCCAAAGTGCTGGGACTACAGGTGTGAGCCACCACGCCCGGTCAGGGATTTTTATGTTATTATTATTATTGTTTTAACATCACAAGTCTTCTCATTTAAGAAAATGGTAAGAGTTTTTATTTATAAAAGCCTTTTAAAAAAGGGACCAATTTATATTATACTTTCTTTTTCTTTTTTTTTTAAATTTATTTATTTCTTTCTTTGAGACAGAGTCTTGCTCTGTTGCCCAGGCTGGAGTGCAGTGGTGTGATCTAGGCTCACTGTAACCTACTCCTCCTGTGTTCAAGCGATTCTCCACCTCAACCTCCCGAGTAGCTGGGAATACAGGCACGTGACACCATACCTGGATAATTTTTTGTATTTCTAGTATAGACGGGGTTTCACCATGTTAGCCAGGATGGTCTCAATCTCCTGACCTCATGATCCACCCTCCTCGGCCTCCCAAAGTGCTGGGATTACAGGCATGAGCCACTACGCCCGGCCTTATACTTTATTTTTCTAATGGTGGGATTAGAAATGTTTTTTTAAACTTTTATTTATTTTAGGTTTGGGGTACATGTGCAGGTTTGTTATACCAGTAAGTTGTGTGTCATAGGGGATTGGTGTACAGATTATTTCATCACTTAGATAGTAAGCATAGTACCCAACAGGTCGTTTTTCAATCCTCACCTACCTCCACTATCCATCCTCAAGTAGGCACATATGTCCTTTGTTCTCTTCTTTGGGTCCATATGTACTCAATGCTTAGTTCCCACTTGTAAGTGAGAACATGTGATATTTGGTTTTCTGTTCCTGCATTAATTCACTGAGGATAATGGCCTTCCAGCTTCATCTATGTTGCTGCCAAGTACATGACCTTGTTCTTTTTTTATGGCTTCATAGTATTCCATGACATATATGTACCACACTTTCTTTATCCAGTCTACCACTGATGAGCATTTAGGTTGATTCATGTCTTTGCTACTGTGAATAGTGCTGTGATGACCATATATGTGCATGTGTCTTTATGGTAGGATGATTTATTTTCCTTTGGGTATATACTTTTGTAGGCTTTGCAAACTTCTAAAATCTATTGATTGAAATATACATAATCATCAAGATTGCCTTAAATTAGGTGACTTTTTTTTTTTTTACTTTTTTTTTTATTAATTTTTTTTGCATACAAAGACAATAAACATTTTCTAAAAATACATACAAACAAAAAGATGCGTATCAAACATATTAGGAAGGTTGCACATGGGAAGTCGGGGAATAGAAATGGGGGGTGGGAGTTAAAATAAATGAGAGAGGGACTTTATATGGATCAGTGATAATAACTCAATCCTCTATTTGACAAAGAAGAGGGAGAAGGAAGAGGAAGAAAAAGAAAGTGGGATAAAGGATCAGAAAGGGAGGAAAATAGAAAAAATTAGAGTATGACTCCAGGGTAGACCTGTTTTGTTGTCACTGAGTTGGTTGGTTGGTTTGTCTGTTGTATTCTTCATGTTTCGCCAAGTTGGCCAGACTGGTCTCGAACTCCTAGCCCGAAGTGATCAACCCGCCTCACCCCCCAGAGTGCCGGGACCACAGGCATGAGCCACCACGTCCAGCCCCCACATTGCTTCTGGCCTCCGTGGTAGACCTCCCAGACGGAGCGGCCAGGCAGAGGAGCTCCTCACTTCTACCCAGACACGGGGCGGCCGGGCAGAGGAGCTCCTCACTTCCCAGACGGGGCGGCCAGGCAGAGACGCTCCTCACTTCTTCCCAGACGATAGGTGGCCGGGCAGAGGCGCTCCTCACTTCCCAGACGATGGGTGGCCGGGCAGAGGCGCTCCTCACCTCCCAGACGATGGGTGGCCGGGCAGAGGCACTCCTCACTTCCCAGATGGGGCGGCCGGGCAGAGGCGCTCCTCACCTCCCAGACGATGGGTGGCCGGGCAGAGGCGCTCCTCACCTCCCAGACGATGGGTGGCCGGGCAGAGGCGCTCCTCACCTCCCAGACGATGGGTGGCCGGGCAGAGGCGCTCCTCACCTCCCAGACGAGGTGGCCGGGCAGAGGCGATCCTCACTTCCTCCCGGACGGGGTGGCCGGGCAGAGGCGCTCCTCACCTCCCAGACGATGGGAGGCCGGGCAGAGGCGCTCCTCACTTCTTCCCGGACGGGGCGGCCGGGCAGAGGCGCTCCTCACTTCTTCCCGGACGGGGCGGCCGGGCAGAGGCGCTCCTCACCTCCCAGACGATGGGTGGCCGGGCAGAGGCGCTCCTCACTTCCCAGACGGGACGGCCGGGCAGAGGCGCTCCTCACTTCCCAGACGGGGTGGCCGGGCAGAGGCGCTCCTCAGTTCCCAGATGGTGGGTGGCCGGGCAGACGCGCTCCTCACTTCCCAGACGATGGGTGGCCGGGCAGGGGCGCTCCTCACTTCCCAGACGATGGGTGGCCGGGCAGAGGCGCTCCTCACTTCTTCCCGGACGGGGCGGCCGGGCAGAGGCGCTCCTCACTTCTTCCCGGACGGGGCGGCCGGGCAGAGGCGCTCCTCACTTCTTCCCTGACGGGGCGGCTGGGCAGAGGCGCTCCTCACTTCTTCCCGGACAGGGCGGCCGGGCAGAGGCGCTGCTCACTTCCCAGACGATGGGTGGCCGGGCAGAGGCACTCCTCACTTCCCAGACGGGGCAGCCGGGCAGAGGCGCTCCTCACTTCCCAGACGATGGGTGGCCGGGCAGAGGTGCTCCTCACCTCCCAGATGGGGCGGCCGGGCAGAGGCGCTCCTCACTTCTTCCCAGACGGGGCGGCCGGGCAGAGGCGCTCCTCACTTCTTCCCGGACGGGGCGCCCGGGCAGAGGCGCTCCTCATTTCTTCCCGGACGGGGCGGCCGGGCAGATGCGCTCCTCATTTCTTCCCGGACGGGGCGGCCGGGCAGAGGCGCTCCTCACTTCTTCCCGGACGGGGCGCCCAAGCAGAGGCGCTCCTCACTTCTTCCTGGACGGGGCGGCCGGGCAGAGGCGCTCCTCACCTCCCAGATGGGGTGGCCGGGCAGAGGCGCTCCTCACTTCCCAGACGGTGGGTGGCCGGGCAGAGGCGCTCCTCACTTCCCAGACGGGGTGGCCGGGCAGAGGCGCTCCTCACTTCCCAGACGGTGGGTGGCCGGGCAGAGGCGCTCCTCACTTCCCAGACGGTGGGTGGCCGGGCAGAGGCGCTCCTCACTTCCCAGACGGTGGGTGGCCGGGCAGAGGCGCTCCTCACTTCCCAGACGGTGGGTGGCCGGGCAGAGGCGCTCCTCACTTCCCAGACGGTGGGTGGCCGGGCAGAGGCGCTCCTCACTTCCCAGACGGGGCGGCCGGGCAGAGGCGCTTCCCACCTCCCAGATGGGGCGGCGGCCGGGCAGGGGCTGCAATCCCAGCACCCTGGTAGGCCAAGGTAGGCGGCTGGGGGGCGGGGGCTGCCGCGAGGCCAGACCACGCTACCGCACTCCAGCCCGGGCAACACCGAGCACTGGGTGAGCGAGACTCCGTCTGCAGTCCCAGTACCTCGGGAGGCTGAGGCGGGCAGAGCACTCGGCGTCAGGAGCTGGCGACCAGCATGGCCAAGATGGCGAACGCGTGCCTGCAGCGAAAGGAGAAAAGGCAGGCGGTGGCGTGCGCCGGCAGTCCCAGGCAGTCCGCGGTGTGGGCAGCAGCAAGCCGAGTAGATTGCAGCCTGGGCCAGAGAGGGAAAAGAAGAAAGAAAGGAAGGAAGGAAGGAAGGAAGGAAGGAAGGAAGGAAGGAAGCTAGGTGACGTTTTTAAGTAAATTTATTATAGCATTCATTTTGTTTTTGTTTTCTGTTTTTTTGTTTTTCTGCGGCCCAGGCTGGAATGCAGTGGCACAATCTCGGCTCACTGCTACCTCTGCCTCCTGGGTTCAAGGAATTCTCTCGCCTCAGTCTCCCAAGTAGCTGGGATTACAGGTGCCCACCACCCCACTCGGCTAATGTTTGCATTTTTAGTAGAGACGAGGTTTCACCGTGTTGTCCAGGCTGGTCTCGAACTCCTGACCTCAGGTGATCTGCCAGCCTCGGCCTCCCAAAGTACTGGGATTACAGGCGTGAGCCACCACACCCAGCCATATAGTATTCATTTTAAATTTATTTTCCTCCCCCTTAACTAGTCTTGTCTTCCCCCATCTTAGTAAATGAAACTACAACATGCTTCTTTGCAAAAGCTAAAAATTTAGGAGTCAAATCTCTCACACTCTATATCTAATGCATAACCAAAATGTCAATTCTGGTCCCAAAATATTTTCCAAATCTTTTCACTCTGTTCACTCTAGATCAATTTGCCATCATTTGTTAATAGATGTATCAATTAGGACAAAGGGTGAGTATCATATAACTAACTCTTTCCCCCTTGCCCCTCAGAAAAACCCAACTAAATAAGAGTGGTTTAAACAAGATAGAACTTTCACAAACAGAAGAGTGGTTTAACAAACAAGAAAGGAGTTTGTTCCCTTCACTACTGAGGGCCAGGTTGCTGACTCCTAAAACAAGGAGGCTTTCTATTATGCCAGTGACTTCCAGCCTGTAGGGTGTTGATGCCTGGGAGTTCATAGAGTGATACCAGGTGTCCCCAAAGTTTTATGTACTAAATATTATCCATAGATTAAATGATAGTATTGATTTAGTTTATATTTATTCTATGATATAGTAGACATTGCTGTGTGATATGCAGACCTTATGGTGGCTAATGAATCCTTCACAAATTCATATATATATATATATATATATATATATATATATATATGTTCAAGTCACAATTTGTTTTAAGCAAAAGTATAGTGTGAAACTTTCAGGAAGCTTCTAACATTGCCTGAGCCCTGTACTGAAAAACAGTGATGACTGAGAAATTCCTTCACCTTTTGTTTTCTGAAACCCATCCCTAGCCCCGCCTTTTGTGTTTCAGGAATGAATTACCTCAGAGAACTACCCTTTCTCACATGAGGTAGATGAGACTCTGTGTCTCATTCTCCTGGCTTCTGTAGTACTCTCAGATGACTCCCTTGTTTTTGCCTGAACCTGCTGAGAAGGTCAGTCATGAACGCTCCAAGTCCCCATTGTTTGTCTCATAAATGACTTAGCAGAGATTAGAACAGTTTGTCTGTTTGAAACTAGCCAAACACAGACATAAACATTTCCTGTTCCGCCAACTGACTGGGACTTCCCCTGATTGCAAAACAACCCCAAATGGCAATCGCCCCATGTCTACTCCTTCCTATAAAAGTCTAAGTAGGGCTGGGCACAGTGGCTCATGCCTGTAATCTCAGTGCTTTGGCAGGTGGAGATGGGAGGATTGCTTGAGGGCATGAGTTCAAGAGGAGCCTGGGCAACATAGCAAGGCCCTGTCTCTACAGAAAAAAAAAAAAAAAAAAAAAGAGCCAGGTGTGGTGGCATGCACCTATAATTCGAGCTACTCAGGAGGCTGAGGCAGGAAGATGGCTTGAGCCCAGGAATTTGAGGCTGCAGTGAACTCGGATCATGCCACCGCAGACCAGCCTGGGAGGCGGAGTCAGATGCTGTTTCTATGCTAAAAACAAACAAACGAATAAAAAGATCTAAAGGAAAATCACACTGCCAAGACACTCTGACATTAGGGCCTAGGGTGTTCTGCTTATTACAATAGCCTGAATAAAGCCATCTCCTTAATTGTCAAGATCACGCCACTGCACTCCAGCCTGGAGACCCTGTCATTAAAAAAAAAAAAAAATTTTTTTTAAATATAATATTGTTCCAAACAATGCTATAATAAAAGTGCTTTATAGTGAAATAAGTTTTGAAAATACTGCACACTATCACCGATATCATTTGGGGTTTATAACACATTATTCACTTTTAAACATCTTCCGAGGAACACAAGTAAAGAAGCTGCTTAGGCTGGGCACAGTGGCCCATGCCTGTAATCCCAGCACTTTGGTATTACACCACCCAGGTGGGTGGAGTGCTTGAGCTCACAATCTGAGGCCAGCTGGGCAACATGGTGAACCCGTCTCTACAAAAAATACAAAAATGATCTGGGTGTGGTAGTGCACACCTGTAGTCCCAGCCACTCAGGAGGCTGAGGTCGGAGGATCACTTGAGCCTGGACAGCAGTGGTTGCAGTGAGCCAAGATCGTGCCACTGCACTCCCGCCTGGGCAACTACAGGATAGTGTTAAGGTACTGTGATTCTCCTGCCTCAGCCTACCTAGTAGCTGGGATTACAGGTGCACATCATCACACCCATCTAATTTTTTGTATTTTTAGTAGAGACAGGGTTTCACTATGTTGGCCAGACTGGTCTTGAACTTCTGACCTCATGATCCACCCTCCTCGGCCTCCCACAGTGCTGGGATTACAGACGTGAGCCACCGCGCCCAGCCCTAAAATAATTTTTTTTTTTTTTTTTGAGACGGAATCTCGCTCTGTCGCCCAGGCTGGAGTGCAGTGGCGCAATCTCAGCTCACTGCAAGCTCCGCCTCCTGGGTTCACGCCATTCTCCTGCCTCAGCCTCCCAAGTAGCTGGGACTACAGGGGCCTGCCATCATGCCCCGCTAATTTTTTTGTATTTTTGTAGAGACAGGGTTTCACTGTGTTAGCCAGGATGGTCTCGATCTCCTGACCTTGTGATCCACCCACCTTGGCCTCCCAGCGTGCCGGGATTTCAGGTGTGAGCCACCGTGCCCGACTGCCCTAAGGTAATTTTTATATGCACTAGGAAACCCAAAAATTTGCGCAGCTTACTTAATTGCGGTATCTGGAATCAAACCCACAATATTTCCAAGGTATGGCTGTGTTAAAAAGAATAAGCTAGATAAATATGGCCTCATGTGGAAAAATGTCCACAACAGAGTCAATTTTGTAAATGTAAATGGTAGAATAGTCTCACATCTGTTTTCGATTATTCATAGAAAATGGATTTGGAAAGTCATAGAAACTGAATTGTTAAAATGACCTCTGAGAAAAAGGGATGCAGTAGGTAGGAGCCAGTAGGGTGAAAATGATATCAATTTTTATTTCATGTACTTTTTTTATTACATTAATGCATATTTTTTCAATAAGTATATTAAAGAAGTTTAAGATATTTATAAAAATGTATATTAAAAGAAATTTAATGAGCAATTATTGTTAACCATTGGTATATTTGGGGCTTCCAAGGAAAGCAGGGTAAATATAAACATGCGTGCATACATATATACATACATGGAACAGTCTTCAGGGGAGAGATTCTAAATCTTCAAACAAATTTTCAATTGATTCTATGATCCCAAAAAGGTTAATACTGATGGTAAACAGGTCCACAGTATGACTCCACAAAGTAGGAAGGAACTCCAAGTAGTAAGTTATATAGTTTTCTCCACAGTACAAAGAAGGCTCTTCTGTCTTCCTCACCAAATATTCTGTGGCTCTGTCCTCATTTTCTTGTACTGGTGGCGTTCAAAATATATGGTATATTGGCCAGGTGTGGTGGCTCATACCTGTAATGTCACCACTTTGGGAGGCATGGGTGGATTTCTTGAGGCCAGGAGTTTGAGATCAGCCTGGCCAACATGGTGAAACCCCATCTCTACTAAAATTATAAAAGTTAGCCAGGCATGTTGGCACACATCTGTAGTCCCAGCTACTCAGGAAGCTGAAGCAAGAGAATCATTGGAACCCAAGAGGCAGAGGTTGCAGTGAGCCAAGATCATGAGATTGCAGCAATTCAGTTCCATCTTCAGGCTCCAATTCTAATTCTAGTTCTCTTGCTATTTCTACCACATCTGCAGTTGTCTCCTCCACTGAAGTCTTGAGCCTCTCAAAGTCAGCCATGAGGATTGGAATCAACTTCTCCCAAACTTCTATTAATTTTGATATTTTGACCTCCTCCCATGAATCATGAATGTTCTTAATGGTATCTAGAATGGCAAATTCTTTCTAGAAGGTTTCCAATGTACTGTGCCCAGATCCATCAGAGGAATCACTATCTATGGTAGCCACAGCATTACAAATGTGTTTTTTAAATGATAAGACTTGAAAGTAGAAATCACTCCTTGATCCATGGTCTGCAGAATGGATGTGTTAGCAGGCATGAAATCATTAATCTCCATCAGAGTTTTTGGGTGACCAGGTGCACTATTAATGAACAGTAATATTTGTAAATGATATATATATATATTTTTTTTTTTTTTCCTGAGCAGTAAAATAGTGGGTTTAAAATATTCAATAAACCATGCTGTAAACAGATGTGTTGCCATTCAGGCTTTGTTGTTCCATTTCTAGAGCACAGGCAGAGTAGTTTTAGCATAATTCTTTTTTTTTTTCTTTTTTTGAGACGGAGTCTCACTCTGTTGCCCAGGCTGGAGTGCATTGGCCCAGTCTCAGCTCACTGCAACCTCCACCTCCCAGGTTCAAGTGATTCTCCTGCCTTGGCCTCCTGAGTAACTGGGATTACAGGCACGTGCCACTATGCCCAGCTAATTTTTGTATTTTTAGTAGGGACAGGGTTTCACCATGTTGGTCAGGCTGGTCTCGAACTCCTGACCTCATGATCCGCATGAGCCACTGCGCCTGGCCAGATTTACCATAATTCTTAAGGGCCCTAGGATTTTCAAAATGGTAAACAAGCATTGGCTTCAACTGACACCCACCAGCTACATTAGGCCTTAACAAGTGAGTCAGCCTGTCCTTTGAAGCTTTGAAGCCAGGCATTGACTTTTCCTCTCTAGCTATGAAAGTCTTAAGATGTCATCTTCTTCCAGTAGAAGGTTGTTTCACCTCCATGAAAAATGGCCACCTTCATCAATGATCTTAGCTAGATTTTCTGGTCAACTTGCTACAGCTTCTTCATCAGTACTTGCAACTTCACCTTGCTCTTTTACGTTATGGAGACGGCTTCTTTCCTTAAACCTCATGAACCTCTGCTATCTTCAAACTTTTCTTCTGCAGTTTACTCATTTCTCCCAGACTTTAGAGAAATCAGAATCAGGGCCTTGCTCTGGATCAGGCTTTGGTTCAAGGAAATGTTGTGGCTGACTGGATCTTCTACACGGACCACTCAAACTTTCTTCATAGCAATAAGGCTGTTTATCTTTCTTATCATTCACGTGTTTAGTGGAGTAGCACTTTCAATTTTCTTAAAGAACTTTTGCTTTGCATTCACAACTTGGCTAACTGATACAAAAAGCCTAGCTTTCTTTTGACAAAACTTTCTCACTAATCTTCATCATTTCTAGCTTTTCATTTAAAGTGAGATACATGTAATTCTTCTTTTCACTTAAACACTTAGAGGCCATTGTAGGGATATAAAATGGCCTAATTTCAATATTGTCATGTCTTAGGGAATAGGGAGGCCCAAGGGGAGAGAGAAATAGGAGAATGTACTGGTCCTGCGACAGTCAGAAACACACAACATTGATCTATTAAGTTTGCCATCTTATAAGGGCATGGCTGGTGGCACCCCAAAACAATGACAAGAATAACATTAAGAATCACTGATCACAGATTATAATAAATATATTAATGGAAATATTTGAAGTATTGTGAAAATTACCAAAATATGACGCAGAGACATGAAGCAGGTACATGCTTTTGGAAAAATGTTGCAGATAGACCTGCTTGATGCAGCGTTGCCACAAACTTTCAATTTGTAAAAAATGTGGTATCTGTAAAGCACAATAAAGCTAAACACAATAAAAGGAGGTATGCCTGTAATTTCCGGTATGAAGTACCATAATTCTCCATTTCTTCCCCCATTATTTGTTAATCTATTTCACATTTACCGAACTTCTCTTGGTGAGACACACTGTGTGGCTGGAGAAATAGCAGGGAAGGAAACAGACAAGGCTCCTGCCCTTGGAGAGCGAGCTCTGTAGTAGAGGGAGACAAATCATTAACAAGTAAACTGTGCTACAGTGAGGATTCAAAGGTGAACAACTAAATTTCGGTCCTTGTTCTCCTGGAGCCTACATTTTAGGGTAATTAAATAAAATATAAAAGACCTCAACACTGACTGGAACATAATAATTGATCAGTAAGTGTAAATTTTTATTACTGCTTAAAAAATTGGTTACTATCTGCCATTGAATTCATTGTTCAAGATTTCGTTCTGAATACTGGTGATGTGTTTTTGCCATTTGACTACCTTCTATAATTTGCCTTGCCTGTTTATATCCTTGGTCATGATTTTTCTGGTTTGCCTTTTACTAATGGACATGTAGTTCTGAGGCAGAATAGGGTCTGGAGGCAGGGAATGCAAGGCCGATTCATGCTGACTTCCTAGAACTAAATCAAATTGAAATACTTCAGCAATGACAGGAAACATCCTCTCCATTTACACAGGGCTTATATCCAGTAAATGACTTTGAACTTTACTTCATCCTCTTCATTTACATAGGGCATATGCCAAGTAACCAATGGAAACCTGTAGCCGAGATTTAAACCCCAGAACATTCTCTAAAGGCACTCTTGAGCCCCTATGCTCGGGGGCTCCCAACCTATGGGGTGTACTTTCATCTTCAATACATCTGTTTTTGCTTCATTCTTTCCTTGCTTTGTGTGTTTTGTCCAATTCTTTGTTCAAGACGCCAAGAACCTGGACACATCAACTGGTAACAGCTCTTCATAGGATAAACACATGGCAACCGCTTATTACATGTGCAGATAGTTTCCTTGTACCCCAATTGTCTTTTAGGTTCATTAAGGTCAGATTTAAACATGGACTTTTGAGATTTGTTGTAGCTAAACCCGTATATAAGCATTCAGGCTTCCTCCTTCTTTGGGTCTTTTCTTGTGGACTCCCATGCACACAGCTGTAAGCTTTTCTCCTGTTAAACTGTCTTATGTCAATTTAACCTCTTAGGCCCAGGTGGAAACCTTAAGAGGGTAGAGGGAGATTAGGTTTGCTCAGTATTGGAAAAGCCTGTATTGCAAGAGTGACGCTTTGCAGCTGCAGATAGGCGGCTTAAAGTTTCTTCCAACAAAAAAATTGTTTCCACAAAGCAAAGGAAGGAAAGCTCTTAACGAGTGTTCCCTAAAGAAAGCTTTTTTTTTTTTTTTTTTTTTGAGATGGAGTCTCACTCTGTCGCCCAGACTGGAGTGCACTGGTGTCATCTCGGCTCACTGCAACCTCCGGCCTCCTGGGTTCAAGTGATTCTCCTGCCTCGGCCTCCCAAGTAGCTGGGACTACAGGCGCGCGCCACCATGCCCGGCTAATTTTTTGTATTTTTAGTAGAGACGAGGTTTCACCATGCTGGCCAGGCTGCTTTCGAACTCCTGACCTCATGATCCGTCTGCCTTGGCCTCCCAAACTGCTGGGATTACAGGCGTGAGCCACCGCACCCGGCCAGGAAGGAAAGCTTTTAACCCGACGGCTCAGGGAGGACACCGGTAAGCAGGACTAGAAGCAGCACAGTGGAAAGTAAGTTTGGCTCGGAAGCTAGGTCAAGCACGGGTGATGGGGAATTCGCCACTTAGTTTGGAGCAAATGGTGGCCTCCTTGCTAAAGCTGAGTGCAGAGGGCCCGGCAGCAATACTACAGCTAGCAGAACCAGCCCTGAGAACGCAGCATTGGAGACTTGAGGCGGGTAGTACCGGACGCAGAGCACCGGGCGCGGCTCCCACTTGCCTCCGGCTCCCGGAAGCGGGCGGGGCCACCTCGCTTCCCGGGGGCTAAAACCTGCGAGCGAGGACCGCGCGCCGAGGCGTCTCAGCCGCGCGCCGAGCGGTCGATCGCCGTAGCTCCCGCAGCCTGCGCTCCCCAGTCTGTGGCTCCACCAGCCATTGTGTAAGTGCGACTGCAGCTGGGCGCGCGGGCCGCGGAAGGGGGCGGCCGTCTCTCGCTCCCCAGGTTCCCGGATGGTGACGGGTTCGCGGAGAGAGGCGGCAGGGGCAACCCCTCGGACCTCATAGCGGCCCGCGCGCGCCGGTTTCCGGGGGCCCCCGCCCCCGGCGGCGCTGTAGGCGAGCCGTGGCGGTTCCCCAACGCCGTGTGCTGCGCCGCAGCTCAGCTGGCTCCTGAGTCCCGGAGCGCGCCGCTGCCGAGTGCCAGGTTCAGGCGGCTCCCGTGCTGTTGGTTTTGCGCGATGTTTAATTCAAACTGAGAGTCTAACTTTTTTTTTTTTTAAATGCAGAGGCCAATAATCCGTTATGGAGCATGCCTTTACCCCGTTGGAGCCCCTGCTTTCCACTGGTACTGTATTTCTTTCCACGTTTTAGTGTCACTGACGTGCCCCTCCCCAGCGACGGGAACAGGTCGAAAGGACGGGGCTCTAGAGCCAGCGTGACTTCTAGCCTGGGTTCTGTCCCTGATTTCCTAGCTCTGTACCGCTAAGCGTTATCAGCCTCTCGCCGGTCTCATTTTCCTAAACTGAAAAATGAGCTTACGTATCAGTTCTTGCTGTGAGGACGAAATGACAAGATATGGTGTGTGTAGTCCGTCTGGAGCCCAGTAAGCACTTCCCGGCTGTTGCGCCTCCACCAACAGCGCGAACAAATCTGGAACATAGCGGAACATTAGACATGGCAGGCATTAAGGACGGTCATCGTTGCCTGACCGTGATGCATTTTTAATCCATTGAAAGTGCCCCGAGCTTATCTAATAAAAGATTGGCAAATGATTATATCAAGTGCTTTAAATCTATATAACATTCAGGATTTTTATTCTTCCAAGATTTGAAATTACTGTGTTACCGAGTGCAGGCCGGGCTGCTCGCTGCTTGCAGACCCAATCAACAAGGACGAAGTGCCCGGAAAGGAAGGTGACTACTTTCCAAAGCTAGCAATGGGGAAGTGGTCCAAGCTTCTGCCTTAAAGAAACCATTTCAAATTTGGACAAAATGCAAGAGCTTAAAAAGGGGCGCTTGGTATTGGGGCTCGGGGGCCCCAGTCTACCTGACTTGCTCATATATTTATCTTGGGTTGGTGCCTCATCTGGTGAATGGGCTGGCCCCTGACTATAACTGGGTTGCAAATTAACTGCAGGCTTGAAGTAACCTCCAGGTGGAGGAGAATTCAGTAGTCGCCTGAATTGTTTCAAGATTAGTCTCTGGAACTTCAGACGAACACATAATTAGATAAGGGAAACGTTGTGTAAGGGGGTTCGTGGGGGAAAGAAGGAGAGCAAAGACTATTATCTCATTGTTAAAGGTAAGACAAGGCATGGCACAGGAAAGAGAAAAACTTGAAAACGACATTCAGGTACTTCACGTGGAAATAGATGGAATGAATGAGTTTATGAGGCAGGTTATTAGCATTCATTCTTGTGTAATAATTGACTACTGTGTGATAATTTGGTAATGTTAAATTATTTTTAATTAACTTAGTTTTTATTTTCTCATTTATAACTTTCATAAATTTAAACAGAAAGCGTAATTGTTTAAATGTTTACATTTGTTTGCTGTCAACATGAATTCATGGGTCTTGTTTAGGGCATTGAGTTTAACTTGTACGTTTCTCCACATGCTGGGAGTAGTAGGTGACATTCACTCCTTACTCCCAAGTCATGTTTTTGTTTGTGACAAGGTCTTGCTTTGTTGCCCTGGCTGGAGTGCAGTGGTGCCATCATAGCTCGCTGCAGCCTCGACCTGCCATGCTCAAGCGATCCTCCCACCTTAACCTCTGGAGTAGCTAGGACTACAGGTGTGCACTACCCCACCTGGCTAATTTTTAAATTTTTTGTAGAGAAGGGGTCTCCCTGTGTTGCCCAGGCTGGTCTCAAACTCCTGGGCTCAAGTGATCCCATTCTCCTGCCTCAGTCTCCCAAAGTGCTGGGATTATGGGTATGAACTACCACGCCCAGTTATGCTAAATGCTTTATATACATGTTTATGTCTTATTCTGCAGGTGAAGGAAAACAGTTACATAACTAGAATCTTCACCCCTTTATTATTTTAGTAGGTTAAAAGGTTGAGTGTTTATTACTTTAAACAGCTTTTCAAAAGTTAAAAAAAAAAAAGGCCAGGCGCCATGGCTCAGGCCTGTAATCCCAGCACTTTGGGAGGCTGAGGCAGGAGGATCACCTGAGGTCGGGAATTCTGAGACCAGCCTGGCCAACATGGTGAAGTCCTCTCTCTACTAAAAATAGTCTCAACTAAAATTAGTTGGGTGTGGCGGCACACGCCTGTAATCCCAGCTACTTGGGAGGCTGAGGTAGGAGAATTGTAGGAGAATTGCTTGAACCTGGGAGGTGGAGGCTGTAGTGAGCTGAGATTGCGCCATTGTGCTCCAGCCTGGGAGACAGAGAGAGACTCCATCCTCCATCTTAAAACAAAAACAAAAACAATCCAAAAAAAAAAAAAAAAAAAACCCAAAAGGCATTGGCAAGCACATTTTGCAAATTTCCTAGTTCTTGTTTGTCCAGTATTACCAGGACAAACAGCATTTTCTAGAGCAAACATTTGATTTGGGTGAAATGTTGACTTTCAGATTTGTTACTTAAACCTAAGAGCATTACTGTGTGAAGATTTCTAATGGTTTCTAGGTTAAAAGGCATATATCAGGGATACTGACTGCTGCGTAATAAAGATTGTATTGAGGAACTATACTATCTGGGTTTAAATCCTAGCTTTGCCACTTAATAGTTATTTGACCTTGTACTTCCATTTCTTCATCTGTAAAATAGGAATACATCATAGGGTTATTATGTGTATAAATGAATTAGTACAAATCAAGCACTTAGCTTCAGTAGCTGTAAGCTGTTCAGCAGTAAGTTTGAGGGGAAAGCAAAAAGGCAGTTGAATCTCAGGGTGGATGCTGAGATGGAAAAGGAGGGAGCAGATAGCTCTGCCCCTTTGTTTTTAATAGAGGCTTAGTGGAGAAGGCCTTGACTGCTTAAGTCAGGACATTTGTAAGTTCCACATTGGAGCAAGGCCCGTAGGGAAATGGCAATATATGAAGTACAGATCCAGGGGACAGAATCCAGTGCCTGCCCCCTTGGGTGGTTCTCACAGTTTCCTCCTGTTGTTCCTATGCGTAAAACTGTGTAGGAGTCTTGTCTTATCTCTAGTTTTGACCTTGAAACAAGGATTTGGGTAAGTTTGTGATTACTCTGGATATGTATAAGGTGTTTAACAACAGAACTATTACTATAAGGGCCAGTGTAATGCTGGATTTTTTACAGTAATTCAGTAAATTTTTGAGGTTAATTTTTTATTGGAGAGATTCCTGTTATCAGATTTAGTGTTTAATACTCACCTGGCAGAGAAGTTTTTTCTGATACCAGCTTCTGTGAATTTGATTTGTTGGTATGATTTATCAGTAATGCTTTTTAAGAGTTAGTATAGTGGACAGTCCAACAATAAAAGTAGTTCTCTACAGATTAAGAAGTTGCTAAGAAAAGTTTTGTGGACCAAAATACTTACCCTCTGGGATGATCACTAGCCCAGGGAAAGAGGGAATTCTTTTTTAAATTCTTTTTTTTTTTTTTTTTTTTTGTAACTAAGTGCTCATTATTTAAGAAAAAACAACTATCTACCCTAGAATGTGAAAGTTTCCTGTACTCCCTTTTCCAGAAATAACTATTATTTCTCATACTTTAAACAAAATGGGTTCATATTATAAATTGTTTTGTAAATTACTGTTTGGGGGCAGTGAGTTAAAATACATAAATATTTGTTACTACAAACCTCACATGTGCCCTTTGTTCATTTTTTTTCCAAACTAAAAAATGTGTCCTAGTTACCAGACATTATCAATCTAAAAATTTATGTGTTCTTTTAAATTTTGTGTGTATGAATAAATAAACAAAAATAGGCCTATTGAATACCCTTTTCTGCAACTGTTTTCACCTACTACTTTGTTATGTCTATGTGTATAGATATCCCAACTGTTTGTTTTTTTAATGGGCAGTGTGGACTGAAATTCACTGGTCATTCTCTTTTTTTTCTTTTTTTTAGAGACAGGGTCTTGCTGTGTTGCCCAGGCTCGAATGCAGTGGTGTGATCATTGCTCACTATAACCTCTGACTCCTGAGCTCAAGCAGTCCTCCTGCCTTGGCCTCCCAAAGTGTTGGGATTACAGGCATGAGCCACTGTGCCTGGCCTCACTAGTCTTTTTTTTTTTTTTTTTTCCCCTGAGACAGAGTCTCGCTCTGTCCCCTAGGCTGGAGTGCAGTGGTGCAATCTCAGCTTACTGCAACCTCCGCCTCCTGGCTTCTCCTGCCTCAGGCTCCCAAGTTGCTGGGACTACGGGCGCCTGCCACTGCGCCTGGCTAATTTTTCTAGTTTTAGTAGATATGGGGTTTCACCACGTTGGCCAGGCTGGTCTCGAACTCCTGACCTCAGGTGATCCACCCACCTCGGTCTCCCAAAGTGCTGGGATTATAGGCATGAGCCACTGCGCCTGGCCTGGCCTCACTGGTCTTAATAGACATTTATGTTACTTCCAATTTGTACTATTACAGTCTACAATGCATATTTTTGGTCATACTATTTTTCATATTTGTGTGAGTATTTTAGTAGTGTAAATTTCTAGAAATGCAGTTGCCAGGCCAAAGGGGATCTATCAGCTAACTGGTGTATACCCTTTGGTACTAGGTGCTGAGGGAGATACAAAATTGAAAGAAGTGGTTCCTTCTATCTAGGAGTTTATGGTCTAATTGAGTGTCAAGGACAAAACATAAGATTCCAGTGAGATGCTGAATTATGTATTGTAGAACCCACATAGGAACTGTAGACACAGGGATGAGAGGCAGGCTGGAGTCGGCAGGATAAATCATGGGGTGAGTCAGACATCAGCTGGGCCTCCAAAAGAGCACTGGATTTAAATGGAGAGAAGCACAGGGAGGTTTCCAGAAGAGCATCACAGGTGATGGGCCATCCTAGAGAGAGAGCTCAGTGTTGCATCTGGACGTGAAAATGGACACGGTGGTGAGAGAGAGAGAGAGTGTGACTAGGTTGGAGAGTGCTCATGAGGGTTTTGGAAGAATGTGGTTGAACAGTGAGGGTAGAATCAGATTGTGGAGGAAGAGACATTTATTGCAGAGAAAGAGATAGTTTTTGAAAGTTTCTGTGTCTTCTGCCTTTGGAACATTCTATACAAAGCAGCTTTTTATAAACAGTAATCCCCCCATATCCTAAAGTGATATATTCTAAGAACTCCAGTGCAGTGAGTCACCCAACTTTTGTTGGCACCAGGAACTGGTTTTGTATTAGACAATTTTTCTATGGACCAGCAGAGGGGTGGGTGGTGGTGGTTTCAGGATGACTCAAGCCATTACATTTATTGTCCACTTTCTATTATTATTGCATTGTAATATATAATGTATATAGGTATTTATTATTACATGTAATATATACAGTGACAGATCATCAGGCATTAGATTCTCGTAAGGAGTGCGTGACCTAGATCCTTTGCATGTGCAGTCCACAATAGGCTTTGGGGTCATGTGAGAATCTAATGCCCTGCTGACCTGACAGGAGGTAGAGCTCAGCTTCACTCCTTCCTGCCCTACTGTGTGGGTGGGTTCGTAACTGGCCACAGACAGTCTAATCGACAGATGATTTAAAGTATACAGGAGGGTGTGTGCAGGTTATATACAGATAAGGGGGACTACTGTACTTTAAACTCATTTAGTTGTGTCATTGATGTCATGGTTCTGATTTGCCAACCAACTATATTTTAAAGTCCTTATCTTGAAGGCAGTTTTCAAGCATACAATATATTATTTATTAACTATAGTCACTGTGATGGTACAGTCACCTCTTTGCACCTAAGGTAAACTCACATACCCACTATTGCCATATAGGACGTGCTTCAGTATTTTCCCTTAGCTCATGCTAAATTTGCCACCTAGAATGATCTTTGCCAATACTTAGAATTATTAAATTTTAGCCATTCTGGTGGGTGTATAGAGATGTCTCTATGATTTTTGTCATTTTCCTTATGACAGATTTCTCATAATGTGTTTATTGACTTTTGCATGTCTTCTGAAGTGTTTATAGCTCTTACTCATTTTTTCAATTAGGTTATCTTTCATTTTTTATAGAAACATATTTTAGGAGTTTTTTTTAATATATTCTGGTTGCAGTTCTTTACATTTTGATTTTCTCATTATTAAAATAAGGAGAATGACACTTTCCAAGGAGAGTTGTGAAAATTAAACAATATGTGTAAAGCATGTAATGGTGACATGTAAGAATTCAAGCATTTTAAGTATTTTTTGTCTTTTTAAACTTTTCATCTGAAGGGTTTTTATTTTTAAATTAATACAGAATATTTAACCAGTAAGGGTGTACTATTGCTGTTTGAGGCCTTGTAAATGTAGGTGCCTTTTCAGCATATTCTTAGACATCTAAACTTTTTGCTTTGTTCTTCAGTGCCTGTGATCATTTCAGTTTTTATCACGAAGATTTATGTTCAGAAATTAATATGCTTTAAACTTTTTTTAAAAAAAGTTGATTTACTTTAAACACTTTATAGCCAAAATAAAGGTAAATAGTCAAATCTCAGAACAATTATTTGCCATATACTTATTTCACAGACTCTTAAGACACAGCAGTTACAGAGGTTTTAATTTTTAGTTTACTAAGAATACTGATCTTTTTATTTTTATTTTTTCAACTTTTTTGAGGCATGATTGACAAAAGTGCTATATTTAGCCAGGTGTGGTGGCTCTCACCTATATTCCCAGCACTTTGGGAGGCCCACCCATCTGGCTTCACTGTACTGTATTTATCTCTTTAAAGATCCTGTCTGCAAATACAGTCATATTCTGAGGTTCTGGGGGTTAGGACTTCAACTTATGAATTTGGTGGGAGTTGAGGGGTGGGTGGGCACAATTTAGCTCATAACAAATAGGGTATGTCAATTAGCTTTTCAGCTGTAAACTAAAAAAAAAAAAATGACTGGGTCCATATTTCAGTGTTACCATGATTTCCAAAAAAGAGGTTTTAACATGTAATTATATAGCATATAGCTAGTATATGAATCAGAGAGTCAATTTTGGTCTTATTTAATTGCTGTTTTCTACTTATATACAAAGGTTTCTCTGTTCATTCCTGTTTATCCATTATGGGCCACACATCTAATAGATGTTGTAGGAAAATAAAAAAGGGTTGACAAATCTTACTGTGAAAGATTTCAGTACATGACAGGCTGTTTAATACAACACAATGGAAATGTAATTTCGTATGTCATATAATTCAAAATTTTCTAATAGTCTCATTAAAAAGCTTATAAATTTTAAGTTTGTCTTATTTAATCTAAAATTATATTATTTTGACATGTGGTCAATAGAAATCACTACTAATGCTATAGTTTACGTTTTTTGCACAAAATCTTCCAACTCAAGTGTGTAGTTAACGTATCTGGCACATCTCAATTCAGATGATAAATTTTCATTAGACATACTTGATCTATATTTAATTTGTGATAATTTGTCAGATGTTTGTTTTTATTCGTATTAGCAAGGAGTAACTGGTAGCCTTGTAACTTTGGAATGAACTTCATAGGCAAGGAAAAGAATATTTCTTTTCCAAAGAAAGCCTTGGAAATAGATACTAGAGATAGAACTGGACTAAAACCTAGGTTTTCTGATTATCTATTTCCCCTAAAATTATAATGACTTTTGTTCTTGTTGTTTAAAGCAGTATTCTTGCTTTAAAACCTAGAAAACTTTCAGGATTATTGTTGTTGATGTTGTTGTTGATTGGTTTTTTAAGACACTTTCATCTGGTATGGTAAAGAAATCTCTGGCTAAAGCTGCTGTGTAAGGATTAGCCTTATCTGCTGCTTAAGTATTGTGATATTTTTGTTATCAAGGGCTATCTAAGATAGTGGCAGATACGAATTTGTGAATTCCAGAGTTTCAGGGATCTTGTGATACTCTCCTACCCAATCAAAATCCTCCTGTGTAGCCCTCAAATCTCTGGAATGTTTCCAGGACACTCTGTGTTGACTGTTTATGCTTTTCTTGGCGTATAACTTATAATTGTTGGAATCCTTTTTTATTTCTTTCAACCTATTTCTAATTTACTAAGACTTGCTGTTAACTACCCTTTACTTATTTTTTACTTATTACTTACTGTATTTGATATAGTTTAACTTTTCTTCGTATTTTGTTTTATTTTCATATTTGCCTTAATATTTGCTGTACTTTTTTTTTTTTTTTTTGGAGATGGTGTCTTGCTCTGTCACCCAGACTGGAGTGCAGTGGCGTGATGTCAGCTCACTGCAACCTCCACCTCCCGGGTTCATGCCATTCTCCTGCCTCAGCCTCTCGAGTAGCTGGGACCACAGGCGCCCGCCACCATGCCCGGCTAATTTTTTGTATTTTTAGTAGAGATGGGGTTTCACTGTGTCAGCCAGGATGGTCTCGATCTTCTGACCTCGTGATCCGCCTGCCTTGGCCTCCCAAAGTGCTGGGATTACAGGCCCGAGCCACCGTGCCCAGCCTTTGCTGTACTTTTAATTAGATTAGTTATATTTGATGACAATATTTTGATTCATCCTCATTGTCAATGAGCAAATTGTTTCTCTTGCCTTAAATAAGATCTCATTAACTTTATAAGCTATCTTTTCCACATCATCTAGACAATGAATTTCCTTTGATTCAGTGGTATTTAGTTTTATGGCACCTGCTTCCCCATCTTTCCATATTAGCATTTTAATAGTTCATGCTTTTAGAAACTAAAACTTCTAAAGTGAGTTTAAAAATAATTTTAAATCTTTAAAAAATTATCTAAATTTTTATTTTGTAGCATTATTAGAAAAAATGGGGTTTTTTTTTTTTAGATGAAAAAATTGAAAATATCAAGTGAGCCTGTGGGGTAGTTTTAATATTCACAATGATAAAATGTTACGGCATAATTACACCAAAAAAATCTGTGGGTATTGACACATTAATACCAAATGTCTTTGAGGTTTTCTAGGAAAATGAGGTGTATTTGTGCATTAACTTCCCATCAAATAAATTTTATTTTTTTTGTTGCTGTTGGTAAAATGCATCCGAAAGTTATTCTTTGTAGGTGGCAAACAAATGCTGAAACAAATGGATGCCATTCTGAGTATTTCTGTGTCTTTGTCACACCATTGTCTTTGAAGGTATTCACTTTTCACAGTGGAATAGTTTCTTTTGTTTTTATGACTTCCAGTGAATTTAAGCTTTTGATTTACTCATAGGTCATGTGTAAGGTTTTGGCTTGCCAGCCCAATTGCTGCCAAAAAACCTTTTTTTCTTTTTTCAAAATAGGAAAACTGTTTTAGAAAAAGTTTCTTCCTAATCCAAATACACATGCTCTGAGTGAATCCTGTGGATGGGTAGGAGACGTTTAAAACCTTTACTGTTCCTGATGTGTGTCTTCCTTAGTAATCCTCTGAGATAGCCATCTGGTTTTTATGCTGGAACATGTTTAGATAGCTCAGTCTTTTTGAGAAAACATGTACCATTATTGGACAGACAACTGATGACTAAAATGTGTATTTAAAAAAAGCTGAAGTTTACCTTTAGCTCTCTATTTTCCACCTTAAATAGCATAGAAGATCTTTACTTGTTTTCTACCTAATTACCCTTCAAATACTGAAAAATCTTAACCAGATCATAGCCATTTGTTGAACAATTATTTGAGTGCCTGCCTGCTGTGTACTGGGAACCATTCTAGGCATGGGAAGACATATCAACAATTTTCTTTTCATGTAATGCTTTCCAGCCTATCCCAATATAGGTATCAGTTATCTACTTCTGGAAAATCAGATGTCCTTGTCAAGAATGCTTACTGGGACCTGTTTTCATTATTTTATTTTATTTTATTTTGGAGATGGAGTCTCGCTCTGTTGCTCAGGCTGGAGTGCAGTGGCACAATCTTGGCTCACTGCAACCTCTGTCTCCCAGGTTCTATTGATCCTCCTGCCTCATCCTCCTGAGTAGCTGGGGCTACAGTTGCGTGCCACCATGCCTGGCTAATTTTTGTATTTTTAGTAGAGACGGGGTTTGGCCATGTTGGCCAGGGTTCTCTCGAACTCCTGACCTCAGGTGATCTGCCCGCCTTGGCCTCCCAAAGTGCTGGGA
Organism: Symphalangus syndactylus; assembly: GCF_028878055.3. Taxonomy (NCBI): domain Eukaryota; kingdom Metazoa; phylum Chordata; class Mammalia; order Primates; family Hylobatidae; genus Symphalangus; species Symphalangus syndactylus. Next base: position 134,611,041 of record NC_072428.2, on the reverse strand, counting down.
TTACAGGTGTACCACCATGCTTGGCCTGTTTTTGTTATCTTAAATTGCAGCTTCTGCAGGATATTGAGAATCCTGAACAGGAAGGTCTTGATAAACCGTCAGGAAACAATCAGTGCTTTGGGATTAAAGAACAAATGAAAAGAGGAAGCGGGAGCAGGAAAATGGAAGGTCGCACAGTTGCATACCTTGTTTAAGTTTATAAATTTCTTTGTATGTTGCTCTAAAACCTTGTTACTTAAATTGAAATTCTTAGGCCAGTAGCATTGGCATGCCTCAGTGCGTGTAAGAAAAGCAGAATCTCAGGCCCCACTTCAGACTGACTGAATAAAAATCTGCATTTTAACAAGACCCTCGGTCAGCCTTAACGCTCCTTAAAATGTGAAAGGCACTACCCAAGAGGAATAGCACCTTCCTTTTAAAATAATTAAAACACCCTCCATCACATTTAATGATAACATTTATCATTATCTAGAACTTCTTTTCAACGATTAATATCCAGTGGTTTTCTTTTGAGCTTTATTGTTGTCTGTGAAAATGTATAGTGTGATAAGGCATTCAGGACACATACCCAGTGGCAGAGGATGGCTCACCTGAGTGCGATGAGGTGATACCTTTTTCCACACCAGCCACATCTGAGGTGCATATCCACTTTTTGGCCCTTGGTCTGCCTTTCAAAATGTCTACATGTAATGCTGATATTTTATCAACGTAGTTGGTTAAGATATAACTTCAGGCTTTTCTCATACATAATTTTGTTTTGCTGTTTTATTGAGTTTGGAGGAAGTAAATCTAAAATTTTCCTTTGGAATTATTGGCCAAAAATTACTATATTATGAGATATATACACTCTATAAAGTTTGGGTGTTAAAATCACGCAAACAATTTTCTTTTGGAAAATCGTTAACCAGAGAGATGTTTGTAAGTTACGCTTCTTCAGGCATTTCAATTCTTGAGTATCCCTTTACAAATGAGACATCAGTGACCGAATACATTCTTCTAGGTATGGCTTAAAGCCAAAGAAAGTAGTCACACAATCACATTCTTTTCTCTGGATGATATCATCCTATTAAATAAGCACATGGTTTTGATTTTGGGGAATGATAGTTGAAGAGTTCTGAAGTTTGAAGTCAGTAAAGCCTTTTCTGACCTCACTTTTTTTTTTTTTTTTTTTGGTGAATCTGGCATCTGAATTGGTTACTATAAGTCAGAATATATCAAAGCCATTTGAAAATGGAATTAAAATGGCCTCTGTGAAAAATACTTGTAATTATGGTTTCATTTCTATAGAGGAAACATATGTTTTCAGGCTGTTTAACATTTTATTTATTGAGCCAACTTTTGTCTGTTAGGCATGTAGCATCATACTAAATCCATGCAATTGAAATACATGGTCCAAGGTTCCACTGAGATTATAGCCTAGTAGGGCAAATGGATAAGCAAGTGAGACATTAGAGTACAGTGTGATAAGAGACATGTAAGGGCAACCTTGGGTCACACAGGAAGGATTTGGGGGTTTATTGAAGGCGTCTGGAAAGAAGAAATATTTAAGGTGGTACATTAACTTGTTTTAAATTTTTTATTTTTGTGATTAACACTGTGAAATGTTTATGTACCTTAGTCCACTTCTGATTGTATGCTGAGTGTATATTTCTGGGAGTAGAATTAAATAATCAAAGTTATGAGCCTCTAGGGTTTCCAGTACACGTTCCTAGGTGGCTTTCCAGAAAGGCTGTAGCAGGTTATGTGGCACTATCAGCATATTAGTGTGTCCCTTTCAATATGTCCTTGCTGGCAGTGGATGTTCTGCAGTTCTGGATGGAAATATTCATGGATTATAGCTGCTCCTGCTTTTTCACTCCCACATCGTGATTTTTGTGGTACTCTTGGTAGTACTGCCCATAATCTAAGGTGGGAAAGGTTGTCCAAGACTTGAAAATGATCAGAAGAGATTATTAGGAGTCTTTTCAGTGGAACGCTGGGCTTCTTTAATGGATCCTGAAGTGACTAGATACAGGGTGTATACCTTTCACTTTTTTTTTGATTGGGCAATTTTGCAATGCTGTAGGGATAGAAGTTAACTAATAGTCATGCAAACGATTCTAGATGGAGTCTCACTCTGTCATCCAGGCTAGAGTGCAGTGGCACAATCTTGGCTCACTGCAACCTCTCCCGCCCAGATTTAAGCAATTCTCCTGCCTCAGCCTCCCGAGTAGCTGGGATTACAGGTGCCTGCCACTGCGCCCAGCTAATTTTTGTATTTTTGGTAGAGATGGGATTTCACCATCTTGGCCAGGCTGGTTTTGAACTCCTGACCTCGATCCACCCACCTCGGCCTCCCAAAGTGCTGGGATTACAGGCGTGAGCCGCCACGCCCGGCCACGATTCTTATCTATAATAATGTAAATGAATTTTGTCCAGTGGGATAGAATTGATTTCCACCCTGAAGAAACATCCCCAGATACTATGTTTCATTGCTCTATAGCGGAGATTACTAAACTTTCGGTTTTAGTCTTCAGTGTCTCAGTAATTTCTTCATGGGGCCACCAGCACCAAATACCTAATAGTAACTGTATTAAGTAATTGGGTCCAAAAAACTGTCAGTAGTTTGTACAGTGTCCCTGTTAGTTCAGTGAGGCACCCTGAATGCTTTGCCACTCAGCTTGGGAACCCTTCTTATAATAGATTCCCCACTGATTTCAGTAATACTCCGCCTACACACACACACACACACACACACACACTCACTCAAGTTTGTACTAATAACCTCATTAATTGATGAGCTGAATAACATCTTTGGCATGTGTTCCTTTTATATTTGCATGAAGGTCGTGCTTCTAAACCTTTTGGAAATTACACTTTAAGCACCAGTTAAATTCTCCTTAATTTGTTGTTAATTTAAAAGGTGAGTAAATAGGTCATCTTAACTTTCTTTGAAGTCGGTTTCCTTATCTATAAATGACCAGTCATTGACTATGAGAATTAAAAGTGAAACTGCATCTGTAAAAGCATAGCATGGAGCCTTTGAGGACAATGTGCAAAGTGGGCAGGTCACACATACCTTGGAGCTTGTGGGATTCCTCAGGTGCTCATCCCATAGAAAGGACTTAGTCTAGGCTTGCCTGTGCTGCAGGGTGCCCTGGTAATCACTCCAGGAGAGGAATCTCAACTGCTGCCCTCCCACCCCCACAAAAGTTCCACATATTTGCTGGAACCTCCAGGTGACTGTAACACTGTGTGTCTGGGAACTTCCAGGTTACTAGAGTGGGGAGCTTGTGTTGCTAAGCAGATAATTTCAGCCTATTCTTGGACTGTTAACTCTGACCTGCTGAACTAGCTCCTTGAAAAGATCCAGAAATTGGGGAAGGGAAGGAGGTGAAATGAACTCCAGGACCAGCTGCGTTTGTTTTTATATTCCCTCACTTGTTTTCTAAAAAAGTGAAATGTATCCAGTAGTCATAACTTTACATTTAGACAGCAATTACATAGTTTTGTCATTTTAATTTCCATATGCTTGGTCTCCGTGTGCCAAGTATTACCTTCTAACTACAGAAATGACTTTATTTCCCCAAACCAGTGAGTGTTGGAGTAGGCTCTAAAAATGTTTTCTTCTCCTTCAAATTTTAAACTTCTAAAATTATAACTAAAATTTGGAAATAGAATATATTTAGGCTTGATGAGATATCCAAGGAATGGAAAGTGAAAGAAGCTGGCCTAAACTGAAGTACAAGGCTAGGAATGTTTACATAGGAACGTCAGGCATAGATTAGGACTGAGAAAAATAAAATGGGAATGGCAATTTGCAAGTAGGTGTCCAATACCCAAAGCTCTAAAGTAGCTTACAAAAACAGAGTAGTTAGGGTGTGGGAAGCCTGGTGGAATATTTGTACTGTTTTGTTCAAAACTGTAAAATAGTTTCCTTGTTTATTTTTTGCTGTCTGTCTTGATCCAGATTGCTATTATCATAGGAACAATTGGTTTCTGAACGTTCTCTCTTGCCTATTATCAATTCAACTGATTTAGTGTTATCTGTTTCAGTGGATCTGTTAGAATCTGCCTGCGACAATTCTTGTTGATTAAAAAAAAAAAATGCAAGTGAAGGGAACCCATGTGCAGACCAGCTCGTACTAATGACATTCATAGAAACTAGTGATTCCATTGAAGTGTGCATTGGACTGTGACACTAGGTAACTATGAAAGGATTAGGCATATGGTGGTATTGTATACTTGAAGCCTATCATAAATTCAACCTTTCTATTACTGTTAGGAGATGAGTTATTGTTTCCACTTGCCAGGTAAGAACAATACTTGAGATGAGATCCGATGTTACGCTTTTGCCCTTGCACTGCTTTTTGAAGTGTAAATGGCTTATGTTTAGTCAATCTTCTTGTTGTGAAATTGCATCATTTTTATGCCATCCAAGAGTTAGAGCTGCTGATGCAGCTATTAACAGAGAAGCACTACTCAGTTGAGACAATGTGTTAGAGGTGGGTGAGTTCTGTGAGGAATTTTCTGCTCACTTGTACCACACAATTTGAGTCATGTTTGCGCTGCATAAACTGTATCATTCATTTTTATATATTTATATATGTTTGCATAATACAGATGATGACCAGTATTTACTGCGAGCTTACTGTATGCAAGGAGCTATTCCAGGTTTTCTATGTATTACCTTGTTTATTCTCACAAACATTCCTAAGGGGAATATACTGTTACCCCCATTTTAGAAATGAGAATGCTGAGACAGATACAGAGAGGTTGACTATCTTGCCCAAGGTCACAGGTCCAGGAAGCAGCAGAGTTGAGGTTTAGGCCCAAGTAGTCTGGCTGCAGAGCCTGTTGGGTAACCACTACCACAATACTGATTTTGTATGTGTATATTTGGTATGGCTGATGGAGTTTTATTTCTCTTTGAAACTTTTTTCTCCAATCTCTACATCTCTTGTCTCTGAGATCACTTTAAGTTTATTCTCAACCTGGTGAGTGAGTCTATCACTATCCTTAGTGGGAAACAGTACATCAGTTAAGGAATGCATTTGGGTGTAAGTAATAGGGAAACTCATCTCACAGTAGCTTCAACAATAAGGAATTGATTTTTCTTAAACGATGAATCTGGAGGTAGGTGGTGGAGGGCTGGCGTAGCTGCTATACACTGTTGATAGGGATGCAGGCCTGTTCTTTGCTCTTCTGTCTTTCTGTGTTGGCCATTAGCCTCATGCTTGTGATCCTATTAGAGGCAAGGTAGTTATTAGAACTTCAGGCATCAAGGATGCGTTGTAAGCAGAAAAAAAGTATGGAGGGATTTTAAAAAGGGTCACGCCAACCTGGTTCATCCCCCTGTAGCAGAAAACTAAAAGCCTTCTCCAAAGATCCACAATCCACATAATTCACTTTTGTTTTATTTCATATTGGCCAGAACTAGGTTATGTGGCCATTCCTAAAAAGCAATCACGTGGAATTCTGTTCTTATGACTGATTTTGGCCAGGAACAGTTCATCTTCTGGGACTGAGATATGGGCATACTTGCAACTAAATAAACTGAAGTGGTACTGACAGAGAAGTTAGAAGGATGGATGTGGTGGAGACAGTGGACAGAATTGGCCATAGGATGACTTCCAAGAACTCTAGCCAAATACTCAAGGTTTGGAATCATTGTAATCTTGCTTGTAGTTGGGATCTGAGTGTTCGAGGTGAAAGTTTCCAGGATACATCTGCCGTCTTTGATCTCAGATTAAGTGGTTCAATTCCTGCTTTTTCTTGGAAGCCTTTTTGTAATACTCTCAGGAATGTGGTTTCTCTGGATTTGGGAGTTTACCTTGCTCTTTGTTTTCTGCCGATTCCAGAGCTTCTCAAATATGACATTCTTGCTCCTGAATTCCAGCTAGTGATGAGGCCTTGTTACTTGTTGATAGGTTTCTCTGATACTGTCCTTTGTGCCACAGTATAATCTGCTTTGATTTTTTTGTTTCTCTTACCTGAGATGCTTATTTTGTATTGAACCATTCCTAATGTCGCAGTTTTGTTCAGTGTTCATATCATTGGTCAGGCACTATTTTAAGATAACTAGGTGGTCTGATTATATGCTAAAGCATATAAAAATGACAGTAGCATGCCACCAAATTATTTGCTTTTATCTGAAATTCAAATTTTAATGAGTAGTCAGGCATTTACATTAAACATTACTTGGTAATCTTCTATGGGTTAACTTATCAAAGCTGTGATATATGTCATAAATACCTAAAATGTAGTTGTAATGGTTTGGGACATAATTTTTTTTATTCTCATATTGTTTTTTCCTTTTGATATTCCTATGTGTGCTCTTTATGTCTAACAAAAGATTGCCTATTTTTAAGCTTTTGGAGAGGAAGAGAGTTCAGAGAAAAGTAAATTGAGGATCACAAGGCAGTATCACTTATTGAGTGGTACTGTAGTTGATCTGTGTGCTTATCTATGCTCTTGGAGGGGAGTGACATGAATTCTTCTTTATGCCTCCTATGCTAAGCATCCTACCACATATATTTAGACAATGAGTTGACTTTAAGTTGAGTTGCCAGGCTGCTCAGCTCCAAATCAAATTCCAAGTCAGGCATTTACATTAAACATTACATGGTAATCTTCTGTGGGTTAACTTATCAAAGCTGTGATGTATGTCATAAATACCTAAGACATACCTACCTTGCATGTCCCATGATTTTTTTCCCCTATCCTTGATTGGTGTCAAAACCCTAACCAATAAGGCCCACAGCCTTTGGCTAGGCTTCCTTCACTCCCCCTGTTGCTACTGAGCCTCAGCAGCATCTGTTCATGAGTATGTTATTCTAGCTTCAAATTTCCTCTTGGCAACCCCTGCCCCCAACCACACACAAACTTGGCGATTTCCCTCTCTTGTGAGGGCAGCTGTGTTTTTAGAGAGCAGTATTTATTTATTCTATTCCATCCAGCATTTAGAGGGGTTCATGCTAAAAGAGTTACGTATATGGGCCGGACATGGTGGCTCACGCCTGTAATTCCAGCACTTTTGGAGGCTAAGTGGGGGTGGATCATCTGAAGTCAGGAGTTTGAGACCAGCCTGGCCAACATGGTGAAACCCCGTCTCTACTGAAAATACAAAAATTAGCTGGGTGTGGTGGTGGGCGCCTATAATCCCAGCTACTTGGGAGGCTGAGGCAGGAGAATCACTTGAACCTGGGGGGCAGAGGTTGCAGTGAGCCGAGATCGCACCACTGCACTCCAGCCTGGGCAACAGAGCGAGACTCCATCTCAAAAAAAAAAAAAAAAAAAAGAAAAAAGTTCTGTATCAGCTTAGTCTGCTGTGTTTCCAAAACTGTCTTTCTTATAAAGCAAAGAATCTTAATACACTGAAACCTTTAATAGACAGCTGACTGTTGTATGAACTGTGTATATCACCCAATATGATTTATTTTTTCCTCATGATTCTGCAATCTGGGCTGGATCAGGTGGGTCTTCTGCTCCAATTGCCACCTTTTGAGGTTGGAACATTTAAGATGGCTTCTTTACTCACATGTTAGGTGCCTTTTCTGGTAGGCCTGGAAAAGGCCTGGCTGGGCCTGTCTTTCCACATGATTTCTCCAGTGTGGTTCCTGGACCTCTTTACTAAGGGCTTCAAGAAGGTGCATACCAGGAAAGTAATCCCTGATGTAGAAAGAAGCTTGCTTTATGCATGCTAATGTTACACTGCCAAAGCCATCACATGACCCAGCTGGGAGCTAGATGTACAAGCACTTGGATATTAGGGGTGTGATTTGGGTACCATCAATATAACGGAGTGGTTTACCATTTTATACACATTGTGTATAATTTCATGCAGCCAATTTTGTGGAAGGAGTGCATTTTATTCCATTTTGTTTTATCTACAGTGAATTTTGTTATTAAAACTATCTTCCTTCTTTTAAAGTTGTAACCATAATATTATACTTCATATTTTGAGATAATGTTAGATTTACCAAAAAGTTGCAAAAATAGTAGAATTCCCTTATGCCTTTCACGTAGCTTCTACTAATGTTAACATACTGCATAACCCCAAATTAAAAATTAACATTGATATAATGCTGTTTACTTTACTAAACTACAGGCTTTTTTCAGTGTCCACCAGTTTTTTCACTAATACCCATTTTCTGGTGTAGGATCAAAACCAGGGTCCCATATTGCATTTACTTGCCACTTCTCCTTAATCTTTCCAGGTCTTTCATGGCTTGGATACTTTTGAAGAGTAGTGGCCAGTTATTTTGTAGAATGTCCCTAAATATGGGGTTGTCTGATGTTTCCTCATGATTAGGTTTAAGTAATGCATTTTTGGCAAGAGGCCCACAGAAACGATGTACCCTTTTCAGTGCATGATGTCAAGGGTGTATTATGTTGATGCGTCTTACTGGTGCAGGTAACCTTGTTCATGCTTGAATAAGATGTTCTTACCCAGCTTTTTCTACTGTAAAGCTACTTTCTTTTTGCAGTTAAGTATCTTCAGGTAGATACTTTGGAATTATGCACATATCCTGTTTCTTCTCAAACTTTGGCTCAGTATTTTTATATCCCATTGTTCGATGGGTTTTTATGTGCAACAGTTATTACTGTGCTGTTCTAATGGTGATTTTCTATTTCCTTCTTTCCTTTTACATTTATTTTTATTTTATTTTATTTTCTAGACGGAGTCTTGCTCTGTTGTCCAGGCTGGAGTGCAGTGGCCTGGTCTTGGCTCACTGCAACCTCCGCCTCCCAGGTTCAAGCAATTCTCCTGCCTCAGCCTCCTGAGTAGCTGGGATTACAGGCATGCCCCACCATGCCCAGCTAACTTTTGTATTTTTAGTAGAGATGGGGTTTCACCATGTTGGCCAGGCTGGCCTCGAACTGCTGACATCGTGATCCACCTGCCTTGGCCTCCCAACATGCTGGGGTTACAGGCGTTAGCCACGGCGCCTGGCTCCCTTTTACATGTATTAATTAGGATTTTTTTGGTAAGGAAAAGCTGCTCCATTTATTTTAAATTTATTATAATTTATATTAATATGAATACATAGGTATTTTATGTATTATAATTCAATGCTATTTATTTTGTTGCTCAGTGTTCTAGCTTTGGCCCTGGGAAGTTCAGTTTGGTTCCTGGGCCCTTTTTATATATTCCCATTCTTTCTGAGCATTCTTAATACCTGGCATCACAGGATGCTCTAGGCTCATCTTATTTGTTCCCTGCCCCAGCCCCAGAATCAACCACTTCAAGGTGCCTTGGCCCCTTATTGGAGAATGGTATCTGGAAGCCAAGGTCTCAGGGCTACCTGTGCTCATTGCTACTGTGGTGTCAATTGCTTCAAGGTCCTTTCAGTGACTAGAGTCAGGAAAATATGTATACTAACTCGTGCATACATACACATCTATATTTTGGTATGTATATTTATGTATTAGTGTTCATATATAATAAAAAACATTAGTTCATACTGATATGTTGGATTACAGTCCAACAGCACAGAGTTCATTCTAGCCTTATCAATTTCCTTATTTGTAATTTCTCTGACAGTGAAAAACTTGGTTCTCATTACCTGTAATACACTTATTTGCTCATACATACTATACATTTAAAGTGGCTTTGCTTAATATGTATACATATAAAGTGAGAAACAGACTTATTAACTAGAGTAAGAATTTTGTGTACAGTCTTTTTGTCTTTAGCCTTGCAGTATCTAGCCAAAATACTGTTTTCCAAAGTTACTTTCAATTGTTTTACAAACCAAATAGTTGTTAGAATTGTCAACCATAGGAGTAAATGAAGGAAGGTAGGAAAAGAGGAAAAATAGGTAGCAAATGAAGGCATTAAGCCTATTTTCTGAGGAAAATTTGTGTGTGTTTTTCTTTATTCCTGGACCTTTTGACTTCTATATTTGTTGCACAGAAGTATCTTGCATGCTTTTGGTTAGAGTCTCAGTTTGCTGGAGAGGTGAGGTGGTACAGTGAGACAGTGTTTACATTTCTTTAGTTGTGTATGTTGCCCATGCATATTTATTTATTTATTTATTTATTTATTTTTTGAGATGGAGTCTCGCTCTGTTGCCCAGGCTGGAGTACAGTGGTGCAATCTCGGCTCACTGCAAGCTCTGCCTCCTGGGTTCACGCCATTCTCCTACCTCAACCTCCCAAGTAGCTGGGACTACAGGCACTCGCCACCACGCCTGGCTAATTTTTTGTATTTTTAGTAGAGATGGAGTTTCAGTATGTTAGCCAGGATGGTCTCAATCTCCTGACCTCGTGACTCGTGATCCACCCGCCTCGGCCTCCCAAAGTGCTGGGATTACAGGCGTCAGCCACCGCGCCCGGCCATCCCATGCAGTTTTAAACACTTAAAATATGTAAAAATTAAAAACAGTTCCTTTTGATATATGTGTAAAGAGTTAAGTAATAACATATATGAGAGTGATAATGTCTTTTCAGCCATATCCCTTTCACCAGTTGTTTTAAAATAATTAGGTAACCTGCCTGTTTTTACTTTAAAGATTTTTTAGTAGAATGGTCTAGTATTCTTATAGAATGTTAACAGTCTAATACATTAAATCTTGCTTATAGTGGCTAAATTACTGTTCTATTGTTTTCTAGATGAGGCTGAGTTTGTAAAAGGTTGGGGAAGATTTTCTACTCATGATGTATGGATAACCTTATTAAAAAACAGAAATGAAGGCTGGCATGTAGAAAACCTTGGAGACCAAGAGATTTTGTCTTTTGTGGAGCTTCTAATTTAGATGGTACATGGTAGTGACTGAATGCCAAATGAATGAAGGTTATGATAGAATGGGAGGAAATTGGAACTTGGAGAAGGTAACACTATGACAGGATTTTAGACTTAAAAAAAAGTAGTTGACCTGGAAAGCCATTGTAGGAAGAGAGGTAGTGATTGCATATTTAAAGGAGTTTAAAAACAATAGCAGTTACATTTGCCCGAATATTTTTTATGTGAGCCATAACTCATAGAAGAATGGCTGTCTACACAGTGTTATTCTAGTCAACTTAACTGCATTAGATAGCATCTGGGTGAATGTTATATAAATAGCCCGCTTACTGAAAAATTTCAGCACATATTACAGTTTATGGTATGTTAATTAATCTATTAAGGAAAAAATGCTGTCAAGGTATAATGAAAATGTAAATATATTCACTACTTTGTGTTAGTGCTATGGCTACTGAAAACATCAGATTTTAATGTATGTCTCAGGAGGATTTAACAAGTAACGAAAGTCAGTGGGTCTAGGAAGTATTAATTGCTGGTTTGAGTTCATCAAAGTTAGGTCTAATTAAGGGTTCATTTAAAAAGGACAAAATGGGATCGCAGAAAAGTAATAAAAAAGTTTTTTCATTGGTTTAGCGATATAACTTGAAATTGGACCTGCAACGGCTACCTGCACCTTGTAAGTTACAGTGAGCAGTATTAATTAAAAAAAAAAAAAGATTGATTACAGATTATTCCTGGCCTTCTTCCCTTTCCCTTTTCCCTCTTCTCAGCCTTTTAGATTTTTTTTTTTTTTTTTTTTTTTTACTTTTCCTGTCTTTGTTTGAAGCTTTCTTTCAATGTGCCCTGGATCTTAAGGATTTGTGTATTGAGATATAAATAAAGGGAACTAAAGAAGTCCTCAAAACAGGTTATTAAAATGGAATGAAGATATATATATATAAGATATATAAAAAAGTTCTCAAAATCACTTGTAATATAAATTGTCCCTTTGTCCAAACCACCACCTGCCCTATTTTAGCCCTACCTCATCACAGAATCTTTGATGAATAGTCAGTTTTAAAATATAGGATTCTGTCAATAAATTACTTATAGGACTATGTTCACTCTGTTTTTGGCAAAACTAGAAAGTGTTTGAAAACACGGAAACAAATCCAAAACCAATTACCATAACGTCATCAATATAGGATTCATGGTAATATGTGCTAAATGCTTTATTCTGCCATGTAATAGCATACGGGAAAGGGCTGTGGGTCATGCGCATTTTTTAAGTTGTTGTATGCAGGTACTGTGAATTTTAAGTCAGTTTTTGGCCTTTGTGCATAGTTGAAGATAAGATACTTGCTTGGTTTAATTTGTTTTTTAAAGTTAATGGTGAATGGTTGAGCCTGGAAAGTGTCAGGTTTACCTTAGTAAAAGAAGTTTATTAGCTATGCTGATTAGCTCTAATTAAGTTTAAATGTGCGCAGACAGCCTTATCCAAAGTCTGTGTTTTGTTTGTAGTTTTAAACTCAGAATATATTTTCTCATGGAAATGAAATTACAATGTTGGCTAAGGTCTTAGACTACCTCATAAAAACTCACTCAATGCATAATGTAGCAGGATTTTAGTACTTTTGGCAATCGGATATGCTTCCTGGCTTCTGAATTTTTGGCAGGAAGTGTGAGATTGAGACTCCAGAAGTGGCAGTGGTAGCAGGCTGGAAGACAGTGGAGAAAGTGTCCCCAGGTTCCAAGCACGACAGAAGCTGTGGCCCTTTAAATATGTGGGTTCTAAATCTGGTTGGTTGCCTGTATTATATATTCCAGCCCATTTTTCTTTGAGCCTCACTTCATGTATTAAAGCTCTACTTTCCCAGTAAATCACAGGCTGCATTATAATATTTTAGTTTTTCTTTTTTCCTTCATGTAATCATTGTGCATGAGCAATTCTAAGTTTCAATTGTGAAAGCTAATTATAATGTGAAACTGAAATCTCTGTGTTCTTGAAGAAGCTTGGAATATATTGACAGTTTTTTCTTTGAGAATTACTTTAATTTCTTTTATCTTTGTTCAGTATCTTAAGCTTTTAAAATAAGGACTAATTTTCAGAAGAGCTGTTCTTTTCCATAATGTCAGAATCTCACACAGTGATAGCAGGCTAAATTTTCACTGAGGGTTGAAAAGCAGTTCTCCTTTTTTAATGGCAACACTGTCAAACTAGTGGTAGAATGATACAAATAATTCTTGTGGGCTGTAACCATTACTGTCCTACACATGTAATTTCAGGTGTATTCAGTCTTTATTGCGAGCTTGAATTCTAGGCAGCTGATCTGATAGTTTGCACATGCCAAGATTTTAAAGTTTATTATATTTTTATTGAAAGTTCTCATGTATCCAGTTGGTTTAAAAAATGATGTTTTAAAATGTGAATTCCTGCAGAGCTGAATTCTATGCTGTTGAATGCCCATACTCTACATAGAAATGGTAAAGTTTCCAAGGGATGACAAAATAGGCTGAATTACTCTAAATTAAAGGTTTTCTGGTTTTCTATCTCTGGCATGTTTCTTCCATCCAACAAATGGTGGTAGAGAGTTTCTTCTGAAGCTATAAACTTTAAATTTCCTTTACCTTTTTTTTTCCCCAAACTTGCCTCTGTGTAAGGCTATTTCGATAATGCTGCAGTCAGCTCTTGAGAATACAAGATTTCTTTGCTGTAAAGAGAAATAATATTGGGATGTGGATGCTATTTAAAGGAAGCTTTGGCTTAGTTCAACAGTGATCACGTAGCTACAGTTTTTGTGTGGATTATTCTGACTATAATTTTTGGCTGTGCTCTGGATGTCATAACATTAATTTCAGGTTGAAATGGCTGTCTAAATTCAGATTTGGCATTTCTTTTCTCTAGATGTTGCCCAGCACATCTTTGTCTTTGTAGGAAGGATACTACTCTATTGTTATTCTGCCTTTTTATAATCTTCCTATTTTTGAGGTGTTGGAACATTAGTCTTCAAGGCCTTCTTGGGAGAGATTGAACTGGATGGGTGGTTGGATTAACTTATATTGATTTTCAGCCAAGGAGCCTGTGATGCTAGCTTGCCTTACAGAGTGGGACAAAGGGGAGGACCAGCAGTGTGCCCAGTCTAGTGAAGCATACTTTTTTTTTTTCTGGTCACAGGAAGTAGTTAGGGATTTTGGACATCTTGGCTGTAGGTGATGAAATACGATTTGTTTCCTCTGGTAAAAGGGCAGTGAAGGCAAGAAGTATGATAAAGTGTATCATGGAGAGTCATTGTTAACTAAAGAATTCAGGCTTGGTGGTCTGAGTTGATCGTAGGTCACTCAGGACTCCTGCTGTGACTCAGTAGAAAGTAGCCAACGTGTTGAAGAAATAATTTTTTTACTGAAAAAGTGGTGGGCATTTTATTTAATATAATTACAGATATAGCAGACTATCTTGGCATTTGTCACTGAATCTTTTAATAAGCCTCTTGCAGAACAGTAAGAGAATGTAAAAAGCGACAAACTGTTGAAATATAATACTAATAAAAGCCATCACAATCGCTGCAATTGTATGTAGAGATGTATTATTAAAGGAAAAGACTTAAAAGAAGTTTCATGTAAGGCTGGAGATTTTTCAGTGATTTCAGGATTTGAAATGAACTCTTATTTTTAAAATGTGAAATTTCATGATAAATATACAGGGGAAGAAAAGTAGCTTTCCTCTGCTACTACATGCTACATATAGAGGAATAAATGAAATTTGCTGTGAAAATATTTTTATTTGGAACCTCCAGTGAGTGTATATACATATTTGTGTAGAATCCATTTTACATTTGTTACACATTTAACTAAGGAACACAGAAATGAAACTTAAATTTCAGGAGGATAAATTATTTTAATAGAATGTCATAACCACAACGGTAAATACTAGCTTATCATTTTTTATAGTCAGAATTTTCATTACTATACAGTGTCACTTAAAGAGCCTTGCATAAACTTAATTTGTTGTTTATTAACAAATCCAGAAGCATGAACTTTTTCAACTTATTGAGGAAAGAGATTCTGAGTAGTTACCTGTTTCTCAAATTTGATGATGTTTATTTAGAAATATCATGCTGATATTCAGTATTTACAAATGTGTGTGTTTCTGGAATTACTTTAGAACTATTTCCTTTATATTAAGTTAAAATGGAATAATCTCATGCTTGAAAAATGAACTTTGAAATTAAAGTCTTTATTCTTTAAATTTTTATTAGAATTGAAATTTTATATTGCAATTTGCATAACGCTAATTAGTAGGGGTTGGAGATGAAAATGTAAATTGGATTTTGCAATCAAAGACTGGTACGACTTGATTTTTTTTCTCCCTGAGCTTACAAGTTTGACCTATGAAAACGTGGGAAGTAAAGAATATATTAGTTTAAGAAAACTTGCAGAGGGGAAAATAGCATTTTTTAAAGCTCCATATTGTAATATGATTTTTGTATAGTATAATTTTGAAATAAATATGAAGCTAACGTAGTAGCTATTTGTATTTTGAAGAGGGGGCATATTTTTGGATATGTCCAAAACCAACTGTAAGCAAGTAATTTGATATCTTTCTTGAAAGATAAAGGTGATGATGTTAACTGTGTATAGTTTCAGGTAGCTTTATTACTGGTAGTAGGAAATTAGCTGTTTGTGAAAATAGCATGAAATCGAATTCAGAACAGCTGTCTAATTTATCAGCCAGAACAAACTGCTCATGTTTTAAAGTATATCAATTACTCTAGGTACCCATTATTGACCTGTTAAATCTACTAATGTTGGCTCAAATCTAGAGAAAGTTTGCAAATCTTTTAAAAATAAACCAAATAAACCTCTTACTTCTTTTGAGTGTTCTTTCATTTATTTTGGATTTGTATCCACTGACTATTTTAAAACAAAATTCTCAAAAGACTTTTTGAGGCATTTTGCTATAACAGGGCAGAGAAATGATGGGGTAGCCTGAGAAGGAATTAGGGGTGTGTGTGTGTGTGTGTGTGTGTGTGTGTGTGTGTGTGTGTGTGTTTTAAAGCATGGAGAATTAACAGCATTATATGTGCTGCAGCAGAACGGGAATTAATTTATAATGTAGGAGAAAATAGGGAAGAACTACGGAAATTATTGTCAGTTCCTAGTGCAAGTGGATGGGGTCCAAGGCACAAAAGGATTAGTTGAGCGTTAGGAGCATACATTGTTTATTTGTATAGGAAGGGGCACAGAGTGTATGAGTAGAGAGATGATGGTACTTGGATACGTGTGTTTGTCTGAATTTGTGGAAGTTTTCTGATTGGTTCCATTTTATCACTGAAGAGGAGTATGACATTATAAGGAGAGTGAGAATGGGGAAAAGAGGTTTGAGGTGAGAGAAGATGTGTAATAAATAGTCTAGAAGAGAGTGGCAGACTGTAGACCCTGTGTGCACCCATGTTGCAGCTGATTCACATTTGGCCATCTCTCTGTCCCTAAAATGCACATCAGCAACTTTTTAACATTGTTTTCATTTGGTTTGAGGTTGGTTATTTTTATCCATCTCCATGAAATTTAATCTTTTTTTTTTTTTTTTTTGAGACGGAGTCTCGCTCTGTCGCCCAGGCTGGAGTGCAGTGGCGCAATCTCGGCTCACTGCAAGCTCCGCCTCCCGGGTTCACGCCATTCTCCTGCCTCAGCCTCCCGAGTAGCTGGGACTACAGGCGCCTGCCACCACGCCCGGCTAATTTTTTTTTTTTGTATTTTTAGTAGAGACGGGATTTCACCATGGTCTCGATCTCCTGACCTCGTGATCCGCCCGCCTCGGCCTCCCAAAGTGCTGGGATTACAAGCGTGAGCCACCGCGCCCGGCCTGAAATTTAATCTCTGTGTGTAATTCTTTTTTAAAAATTTCCAACTTTTAAGTTCATCTGCATATAATTCTGATGTATTTATAATGCCTCTTTGTTCCATAGCTTTGCTGTTGTCAAAATTGGAAAAAAGATGTTTCAGTCAGTATCCTCCCAAGTATTTGGTCCAAGTAATCTGGGTAAGTTAGGCCCAGATCTGACTTGCTGTGATATTAACTGGCACTTTTCTTCTGATTCTGGGTGGACTCGTACTCTCCAGTAAAGGCCTCTTGTTGTGCAGAAGCGGTTTAAGTGACACAGAGACTTCTTGGGGGCTTCTTCATAGATCTGTGATCAAACTGGCTAGCCATCAAAAACTGCGTGAATAAAGCAGAATGGAAAGACAAATACAAGTCTCAGTATCATAATTAAAACACTGCATGAGCATTATCTTGCTTTTAGGAGGAAGCAATAAAAGGCTTACAATTTCTATATATTTACCTTAAATTGAATGCCCCTTCTAAACTGAGGATTTATTAGCTTTTTTAAAAACTGGAAGTATTTATAGATATTCTGGGGAAATGTGACATTTTGTGGTCATTTACTGTAAAAATTTATTTGCTATGCCAGCACCCTAGAAAAATTCTGAAGTATTAGAGAATTAAAACTGCAGTATGCAAAAAGTGCTGTTTTACTGATGAAAAGAGAGATCTTCTGTTTTAAATGAGACATTTTTATAAAATAGTTCATTGTAATTGAGTTTCAGTGAACCATGGTGCTAATAGAAATCTTTTATGATCTGTTGCTTATTGGATATAAAAAAATGAAATCTTTTATGAAAGTGGTGGCTTCATGGAATATTGTGGCTTGGATCTTGTTTTAGTTAAGAAGCATTTGTTGATCACCTGCTCAGTGCAAAGCCCTATAGACGATGCTGTAGGGGAGATAGAAAGGAAATAGAAGACCAGATTTCTGCCACTGAGGTTTGAGGTAGAGATGATATCAAAATTTGATCTTTACCAGAACCAAATGTAGTCTGTTACCCCTATTTTTAAATCCATGGAGTTAGAGTACTCAAATTTAGCTTCTTACTGTATGGTGATTATAAAATGATGCTATGTTAGTGGTTAGGTAGGATTGGAGAAGAGATGTCACATCTGCATGTAACAGGTTATAAAATCACTATCCCTAACCAGTTTTAATTAATGGATTACACAGTAATTACCACATGAATACATTTTAAATTTACAGAATACCTAATCAGTTTAGGAATTTTATTTTCTTGGGGGGAGATGTGGTCAACTAAGAAAACTTTATTCTCAAACTAGTATTTTTATATGTGCTTTGTGGGTTTTGTAGTTTCTTAGACTTGTTCTTAAAATAATGTTTAGTCATCCTTTTTATTGATGCCTTTTAAAGACTATAATTCCATTCTTGACAAAAATACAAAATTCAAGTGTTGAATTTTGTGTTTTGTACTTATTTGCAAGTGAATTTTATTATTGCCGTAAGAAAATTGTTGAGTACTTGAATCAAGATAATGTATACTTACAGAGTGAATATAGTCTGTAAAATTTGCTTTAAAATGGTATTTTGAATATTGTATCATTTAGGATGACAAAGTGTTAAAATAAGGATGGTTTTAGTAGCATTTTAATATTTCATGAAAATGAGTAACCGAGTAAAATAGGACATTAATTATTATCTGATTTAATAATTACTAGGAAAATTGAGTGAAGGTTAATTGGATTAGGATAGCAATTGATATAATTTGGCTGTGTTTCCACCCAAATCTCATCTAGAATTATAGCTCCCATAATTCCCACGTGTCATGGGAGGGACACAGTGGGAGGTAATTGAATCATGGTGGCAGTTCCCCCATACTGTTCTTGTGGTAGTGAATAAGTCTTACAAGATCTGATGGTTTTATAAAGGGGAGTTCCCCTGCACAAGCCCTCTTGCCTGCCACCATGTGAGACGTGACTTTGTTCCTCCTTGCCTTCCACCATGATTGTGAGGCCACGCCAGCCATGTGGAACTGTGAGTTCATTAAACCATTTTTCTTTATAAATTAACCAGTCTTGTCTATGTCTTTATCAGCAGCATGAAAATGGACTCATACAGCATTGTTTTAATATTTAACTGCTTATTGGATACACCTGTGCTAACTAGAAAACAGCCCTTAGAAAGACACTATCAAATTTTAGAGAAAGATTTATTTCAATGTGAGGTTTTAAATATTTTGTGTGTGACAAATATATCTTCTTTTAAATTAAGTTGTTCGTTTAAATGAGAGTAAAATACTGTCTGTGTTTATATGCTTTTGAGGATAAGGGATATACTGGTATCTAAGTTTTACCTTACACACTTTGAGCCCTGGTGTAGAGGCCTGTGATAAATATTTTAGCAAACAGACCCCCACAGCCATTGCCTGGAGGTTTACATTATTTGAAAATTCTGGCAACACTTTCCATTCAGTCAATCAGTCAACAGTATTTGAATATGTAATATTGGTCCCAAACCCTCTTAGGCATTGTAAGTGTTACAGGAATGTCACCACTATTTGGCACGTATTTCTATAATACCCTGTTTTTGAAAGATTGTGTCAAGTTGACAATGTATATCCTGAAATAAGTAACTATAACAAGCTAGTTGTGATGATTTCATTATCTTGTGTAACTGTAGTAGCTATCTTTTGGTTAGTGTTTTCCTATTACATATTTGTTTCTAATTTTATACTTTTAGACTTATTGGGTCCTTATATTTTAGCTGTCTGTCTTGTAAACAGCGTATAGCTGGATTTTAATTTTACATTCAGTCTGATAATCTGTCTTTAAACTGGAGATTTTGCTTTGTTTTTTGACCGTGATTACTGGTAAATTTATATTCATTTCTCTGATTTTATGTAACATAAAAGTTTGTATCTGTTAGTCTATTCTGGCTGCCGTAACCAAACCCCATAAACTGGGTAGCTTGTAAATGACAAAACTAACTTTCTCACAGTTCTGGAGTCTGGGAAGTCCAAGATCAAGGTGTTGGCAAATTTGATGTCTGGTGAAGACCTACTTTCTGCATCACAGATGGTGCTTTCTAGCTGTGTTTTCAAAGGATGGAAAGAGGGAACAAACTCCCTTGGGCCTATTTTATGAGGGAACTAATTCCATTTTTGAGGGCTCTGCCCTTGTGACCTAATCACCTCTGCAAAGGCCCCACCTGCTAATACTATCATGCTGATGATTAGGTTTCAACATAGTAATTTTAGGGAAGATTCATTCAGACCATAGCAGTGTTGATGTGTTTTTTACCTTTTTATTTTAAAATAAGTATAGATTTACAGGAAGTTGCAGAGAAAATATACAGAGAGGTCTCATGCATGCCTCACCCAGTTTACCATGATGGCAACATCTTGTATAAATACAGTACAATTGCAAAAGTAGGAAATTGACATTGGTACTATTCACACAGCTTATTCAGATTTGCCATTTTACATGCATACATTTGGTGTGTGTGTGCGTTTGTGTGTGTGTTTAATTCTATGCAGTTTTATCTTGTGTACATTTGTGTAAGTACCTCTTCAAGATACATCTACCAGACTCCCTTATGTTACCCCTTTATAGCTTCACATACTCTTCTCTTTTCCCCCTCCATCCCTAATCCCTGACATCCTCTTATCCGTTCTCTATCTTTATAATTTTATTTTAAGAACTTTATATAAGTGGAACCAACTGTATGTAACCTTTTGAGATTATCTTTATTCATTCAGCATAATTCTCTTGGTATCCATTCAAGTTGTTCAGCCTATCAATAATTCATTCCTTTTATTCTTGAGCAGTGTTCCATGGTAGAAGTGCACTATTATTTTTTTTTTTTTTTTTTTTATTATACTTTAGGGTTTTAGGGTACATGTGCACAATGTGCAGGTTTGTTACATATGTATCCATGTGAGAAGTGCACTATTATTTAACCATTGACCCTTTAATGGATGAATTTGGGTCATTTCCAGTTCTTGGGTGTCACAAGTAAAGCTGCTGTCAACATTCACATATCAGTTTCTCTGAGATAAATGCATAGGAGTACAATTGCTGGGTTATATGGTAGATGCATTCCAGAGTGGCTATTCTCACCACTGATGTATGAGTGATCCAGTTTTTCAGTACCTCTGAATCACTTGATATCATCACTATTTTTTTTTTTTTTTGAGACAGTTTTGCTTTTGTTGCCCAGGCTGGAGTGCAATGGTGTGATCTCGGCTCACCATAACCTCTACCTCCCGGGTTCAAGCAATTTTCCTGCCTCAGGCTCCTGAGTAGCTGGGATTACAGGCATGCGCCACCATGCCCGGCTAATTTTGTATTTTTAGTAGAGACAGGGTTTCTCCATGTTGGTCAGGCTGGTCTCGAACTTCTGATCTCAGGTGATCCACCCGCCTCGGACTCCCAAAGTGCTGGGATTACAGGTGTGAGCCACTGCACCCGGCCATCATTATTATTTTTATTTAAACCTTTTTGATAGGTGTATAATGATAACATATTGTGGTTTAATTTGCATTACCCTAGTAGCTAATGAAGAACATCTTTTCATGTGTTGATTTGCCATCCATATATTCTCTGCTGAAATGTTTTTTATGATTTTTGTGCATTTCTAATTGGATTATTCATTTTTTTACTGTTGAATTTTGAGAGTTTTTTTCTATATTCTAGGTACAAGTCTTTTTCAGGTATATGGTTTTCAAATATTTTCTCCCAGTCCATGCCTGTGTTTTTATCCTCCTTAACAGGATCTTTTGCAGAACAAAAGTTTTTATTTTGACAAAGTCCAGTTTACCAATTTTTACTGTAATGTAATGTCCTTTGGTGTGAAGTGTGATTTTTTTTTTTTTTTTTTTTTTTTTTTGAAACCTCCTCTCTCAACTTTCCTCTCTAGGCACTTTGTTGTTATATTTTATTTGTTATTTTGGTTTCATTTTCTTTTTCTTTACTTTTTCAAACTTTACTGTTTGAAAAGTTACATATTGCATGTGTACATTCTTTTCATCCTTATAAAATTTCTTTCTTGGATGTTTGACTTGAAGTATAAAGTTAATCACTGTATTAGTGTGTTCTCACACAGCTATGAAGAAATACCTGAGACTGGGTAATTTATAAAGGAAAGAGGTTTAATTGACTCACACTTCTGCATTGCTGAGGAGCCCTCAGGAAACTTACAATCATGGTGGAAGGCAAAGAAGCAGGTACCTTCTGCACAGGGTGGCAGAATGGAGTGAGTGCAAACAGGGGAAATGCCAGATGCTTATACAACATCAGATCTCATGAGAACTCACTCACTATAACAAGTACAGCATGGGGGCCTGATCCAATTCTCCCTTTACCTGGTCCTGCCTGCGACAGGTGGAGATTATGGGGATTACAATTTGAGGTGAGATCTGAATGGGGACATAGAGCCAAACCATATCAATCACTATATTTACCTTTCTTCTAAACAAAGTATGGGATCTCAGAATGCTTTGACTCTTGTATCTTCTTCTCAGACTTAGACTACTCTTAGTTACCACTTTCGTTACTGTAGATATCACTAATTATTTTACAAATGTTTTATTTAGATTTATCTTATTTGATTTTTTCATGTTTACTTTTTTCCTCTCTATACTTCGTTTTTCAGACCTTTCTTCTAGAATTCTTTTTCTTATCCATGAAGTATACACATTTTAGAATATTCTTTGTAAGAGAGTTTATTCATTCAAAAAATGCTTTCATTGTCTGTAAATATATTTTGTTCATTTTAGGTATCAAAGTATGGACACTTTATAGTATTCCACTGTCATCTGGATTCCCATGTTGCTGCAGAGTAAATTTTCAGTCTGATTGTCATTTCTTACTACAGTATCTTTTCTCTATGGCTTTAAAAAACACACACACAGAGAAATTCCTCCCAGAATGACTGATAGATAAGGAAAAAGAAGCCAAGTGTTTATCTTGCCATTCTTGTATAAACTAAATATCAGGGTAAACAAATGATTATTATGAGGCAGTTTTTCCTTACCCACATACTCCAGGTAATAAATGTGGTAGTCACTCACGATAGAATTTGAATCTCACTAGCCCCTTATGAGTAATGTTAGAATTAATAAGTAAAAGTAGCATTAAAATTTCTTTTCAAGTTCTGGGATACATGTGCAGGATGTGCAGGTTTGTTACACAAGTAAACGTGTGCCATGGTGATTTGCTGCACCTATCAACCCATCACCTAGGTATTAAGCCCAGCCTGCATTAGCTATTTTTCCCGATGCTCTCCCTCCCCTTGCCACCACCCCTGACAGGCCCCTCCCTGTGTCCATGTGTTCTCATTGTTCAACTCCTACTTATAAGTGAGAACACGCAGTGTTTGGTTTTCTGTTCCTGCATTACTTTGCTGAGGATAGTGGCTTCCAGCTCCATCCATGTCTCTGCAAAGGACATGATCTCATTCCTTTTTGTGGTTGCATAGTATTCCATGGTATATATGTGCTACATTTTCTTTATCCACTCTATTTTTGACAGGCGTTTGGGTTGATTCTATGTCTTTGCTATTGTGAATAGTGCTGCAGTGAACATATGTGTGCATTTATCTTTATAACAGAATGATTTATATTCCTTTGGGTTTATACCCAGTAATGAGATTGCTGGGCCAAATGGTATTTCTGGTTCTAGGTCTTTGAGGAATTGCCACACTGTCTTCCACAGTAGTTGAACTAATTTACATTCCCACCAGTAGTATAAAAGTATTCCTATTTCTCCCCAGCCTCACCAAAATTTGTTGTTTCTTGACTTTTTAATAATGCATTTTGACTGGTGCGAGATGAATCTCATTGTGGTTTTGATTTGCATTTCTCTAATGATCAGTGATGCTGAGCATTTTTTCATATTTTTTTTTGGCCACATAAATGCCTTTTTCTGAGTAGTCTGTTCATCTTCTTTGCCTACTTTTTAATGGGGTTGTTTGTTTTATTCTTGTAAATTTAAGTTCCTTGTAGATTCTAGATATTAGACCTTTGTGAGATGGATAGATTGTAATAATTTTCTCCCATTCTGTAGGTTGTCTGTTCACTCTGATGATAGTTTCTTTTGCTCTGCAGCTCTTTAGTTTAATTAGATCCCATTTGTCCAATTTTGCTCTTGTTGCCATTGCTTTTGACGTTTCATCATGAAATCTTTGCCCATGCCTGTGTCGTGAATGGTATCGCCTAGATTTTCTTCTAGGGTTTTTATAGTTTTGGTTTTTACATTTAAGTCTTTAATCTATCTTGAGTTAATTTTTGTATAAAATATAAGAACAGGGTCCAGTTTCAATTTTCTGCATATGGCTAGCCAGTTATGCCAGCATCATTTATTAAATGGGGGATTCTTTCTCCATTTCTTGTTTTTGTCAGGTTTGTCAAAGATCAGATGGTTGTAGATGTACATTCTTATTTCTGAGATCTCTATTCTGTTCCATTGGTCTATGTTTCTGTTTTTGTACCAGTATCATGCTGTTTTCATTACTGTAGCCTTGTATTATAGTTTGAAGCTGGGTAGCACGATGCCTCCAGCTTTGTTCTTTTTGCTTAGGATTATCTTGGTTGTATGAGCTCTTTTTTGGTTCCATGTGAATTCTAAAGTAGTTTTTTTCTAATTCTGTGAAAAATGTCAGTGCTAGTTTAATGGGCATAGCATTGAATCTATAGATACTTTGGGCAGTATGGCCATTTTCACAGTATTGATTCTTTTTATCCATGAGCATGGAATGTTTTTCCATCCGTTTGTGTCCTATCTTATTTCCTTAAGCAGTGGTTTGTAGTTCTCCTTGAAGAGGTCCTTCACTTCCCTTGTTAGCTGTATTCCTAGGTATTTTATTCTTTTTGTAGCAATTGTGAATGGGAGTTCACTCATGATTTGGCTCTCTATTATTAGTGTATAGGAATGCTTGTGATTTTTGCACATTGATTTTGTATCCTGAGACTTTGCTGAAGTTGCTTATCAGCTCAAGAAGCTTTCAGGATGGGTCGATGGGGTTTTCTAGATACAGGAACATGTATGTCATCTGCAGAGAGAGTTTGACATCTTCTCTTTGTATTGAATACTCTTTATTTCTTTTTCTTGCCTGATTGCCCTGGCTGGAAGTTCCAATACTGTGTTGAATAGGAGTGGTGAGAGAGGGCATCCTTGTCTTGTGACAGTTTTCAAGGGGAATGCTTCCAGCTTTTGCCTATTTAGTACGATATTAGCTGTGGGTTTGTCATAAATGGCTCTTATTATTTTGAGCTATGTTCCATCAATACCTAGTTTATTGAGATTTTTTAACATGAGGGATGTTTAATTTTATCTTAGGCCTTTTCTGCATCTATTGAGATAATCGTGTGGTTTTTGTCTCTAGTTCTGTTTATGTGATGAATTGCATTTACTGACTTTACTTGTTTAACTAGCCTTGCATCCTGGGGATGAAGCTGACTTGATTGTGGTTGATAAGCTTTTTGATATACTGCTAGATTTGGTTTGCCAGTATTTTGCTGAGGATTTTTGCATCGATGTTCATCAGGGATATTGGCATGAAGCTTTCTTTTGTCGGTTGTATCTTTGCCAGGTTTTGGTAGCAGGATGTTGCTGGCCTCATAAAATGAATTAGGGAGGAGTCCCTCCTTTTCAATTGTTTGGAATAATTTCAGAAGAAACTGTACCAGCCCCTCTTTGTACCTCTGGCAGAATTTAGCTGTAAATATGTCTGTTTCTGGGCATTTTTGGTTGGTATGCTGTTTATTACAGCCTCAATTTCAGAACCTGTTATTGGACTATTCAGGGATTCAACTTCTTCCTGGTTCAGTCTTGGGAGGGTGTATATGTTTAGGAATTTATCCATTTCTTCTAGATTTTCTAGTTTGTTTGCATAGAGGTATTTATAGTATTCTCTGATGGTTGTTTGTATTTCTGTGGGGTCAGTGGCAATCGTGGCTTTATCATGTATCATGTTTTATTGTCTCTACTTGATTCCTCTCTCTTTTCTTATTAGTCTAGCTAGACTATTAATACAATAGTCGTATTTTATATTAATTTTTTCAAAAAACCAGCTTCTGGATTCATGGTTTGTTTTTTTTTTTTTCTAAGACAGTGTCTTGCTCTGTCGCGCAGGCTGGAGTGCAGTGGCACGATCTCAGCTCACTGCAACCTCTGCCTCTTGGGTTCAAGCGATTCTCCTGCCTCAGCCTCTGAGCACCCAGGATTACAGGCATGCACCAACATGCACTGCTAATTTTTATATTTTTGTAGAGATGGGGTTCCACCATGTTGGCCAGGCTGGTCTCAAACTCATGACCTCAAGTAATCTGCCCGCCTCAGACTCCCAAAGTGCTGGGATCACAGGCATGAGCCATAGCACCCAGCTGATTTGTTGATTTTTTTGAAGGATTTTCATGTCTCTGTCTCGTTCAGTTCTGCTCTGATCTTGGTTATTTCTTGTCTTCTGCTAGCTGTGGGGTTTGTTTGCTCTTGGTTCTCTAGTTCTTTTTGTTATGATGATAGGATGTTGACTTGAGATCTTTCTAGCTTTTTGATGTCAGCATTTAGTGCTATAAATTTCTCTCTTAACACTGTTTTGGCTGCATCCCAGAGAATCTGGCACATTTGTCTCTTTGTTCTCATTGGTTTCCAAGAACTTCTTGATTTCTGCTGTAATTTCATTATTTACCCAGGAGTCAATCAGGAGCAAGTTGTTCACTTTCCATGTAGTTGTGTGATTTTGAGTGAGTTTCTTAATCTTGAGTTCTAATTTGATTGCATTGTGATCTGAGAGACTGTTATTGTTTCAGTTCTTTTGCATTTGCCGAGAAGTGTTTTACTTCCGATTATGTGATCAATTTTAGAGTAAGTGCCATGTGGCTATGAGAAGAATGTATATTCTGTTTTTTTGGGTTCAGAGTTCTGTAGATGTCTATCAGATTCACTTGATCTAGAGCTGAGTACAGGTCCCGAATGTCTTTGTTAACTTTGTTTTGATGATCTAATATTGTCAGTGGGGTGTTAAAGTCTCCCACTATTATTGTGTTGAAATCTCTTTGTAGGTCTCTAAGAGCTTACTTTATGAATCCTGGTCCTCCTGTACTGGGTGCATATATATTTAAGATAGTTAGCTCTTCTTGTTGAATTGAACCCTGTACCATTATGTAATGTGCTTCCTTGTCTTTTTAAATCTTTTTTGGTTTAAAGTGTCTTTTGTCAGAAAGTACTATTGTGACTTCTCCTTTTTTCTTTTTTCCATTTGCTTGGTAAATGTCTCTCTTGAAGACAGCATACCAATGGGTCTTGATTCATTATCCAGCTTGCCATTCGCTGTCTTTTAATTGGGGGATTTAGCCCACTTACATTTAAGGTTAACATTGTTGTGTTTGAATTTGATCCCATCATCATGATGCTAGCTGGTTATTTTGCGGACTTGTTGAGGTAGTTGTTTCACAGTGTCATTGGTCTGTGTACTTCAGTGTGTTTTTGTAGTGGCTGGTAATGGTTTTTCCTTTGCATATTTAATATCTTCCTTCAGGAGCTCTTGCAAGACAGGTCTGGTGGAGATGAATTTCCTCAGCATTTGCTTGTCTGAAAAGGATTTTACTTCTCCTTCACTTATGAAGCTTAGTTTGGCTGGATATGAAATTCTGGATTGGAAATTCTTTTCTTTAAGAAGGTTGAATATTGGCCCCCAATCTCTTCTGGCTTGTAGGGTTTCTGCTGAGAGGTCCACTGTTAGTCTGATGGGCTTCCCTTTGTAGTTGACCTAGCCATTCTCTCTGGCTGCCCTTAGCACTTTTTCCTTCATTTCGGCCTTGGAGAATCCGATGATTATGTGTTAGGGGTTGATCTTCTCATGGAGTATCTAATTGAGGTTCTCTGGATATCCTGAATTTGGATGTTGGTCTGTCTTGCTAGGTTGGGGAAGTTCTCCTCGATGATATCCTGAAGTATGCTTTCCAATGTGGTCCCGTGCGCCTTGTCTTTTTCAGGTACCCCAATCAGTTGTAGGATTGGTCTTTTTTTTGAGACGGAGTCTTGGTCTGTCACCAGGCTGGAGTGCAGTGGCACAATCTTGGCTCACTGCAACCTCTGCCTCCTGGGTTCAAGTGATTCTCCTGTAGCTGGGACTACAGGCACCTGCCACCATGCCTGGCTAATTTTTTGTATTTTTAGTAGAGACAGGGTTTCACCATGTTGGCCAGGATGGTCTCGATCTCTTGACCTTGTGATCGACCTGCCTTGGCCTCCCAAAGTGCTGGGATTACAGGTGTGAGCCACCGAAGATTGGTCTTTTTACATAATCCCATAGTTCTCGGAGGTTTTGTTTGTTCCTATTTATTCTTTTTTCTCTAATCTTGTCTGCCTTACTTCAGCAAGATAGTCTTCAAGCTCTGAAATTTTCTCCTGTACTTTGTCTATTTTGTATTGATACTTGGGGTTGCATTGTGAAGTTCTCATGTTGTGTTTCTCGGCTCCATCAGGTCATTTATGTTCCTCCCTGAATGGCTTATTCTGGTTAATAGTGTTTTATCATGGTTCTTAACTTGCTTTGCATTGGGTTAGAACATGCTCCTTTAGTTCAGTGAAGTTTGTTATTACCCACCTTCTGAAGCCTACTTCTGTCAGTTCATCCATCTCAGCCTCAGCCCAGTTCTGTGCCCTTGCTGGAGAGGTGTTGCAGTCATTTGGAGGAGAAGAGGCACTTTGGCTTTTTGAGTTTTCAGCCTTGTTTTCCTTGATTCTTTCTCATCTTTGTGACTTTGTCTACCATTGGTCTTTGAGGCTACTGACCTTTGGATGGAGTTTTTGTGGGGACTTTTTTGTGATGCTGTTCCTGTTCTTGCTTTCTCTTTGTTTTTCTTTTAACAAGCCCCTCTTTTGTAGGGCTGCTGAGGTTTGCTGGGGATCCACTCCAGGCCCTATTTGCCTGGGTCCTATCTGCACCTGGAGGTGTCACTATTGAAGGCTGCAGAACAGCAAAGATAGCTTCCTTCTCCTTCCTGTGGGATCTCTGTCCCAGAGGGGCACCGACCTGATGCCAGCGGGAATGCTCTTGTACAAAGTGTCTGGCGACCACTGTTGGAGGTTCTCACCCAGTCAGGAGGCACGGGATCAAGGACCTGCATAACAAAGCACTCTGGCTGCCCTTTGGCAGAGAGGTTGCGGGTGCGCTGCTCTGGGGGGAATCCCACTTGTCCAGACTGCCCAGATTCCTCAGAGCTAGCAGGGAAAGACTAAGTCTGCTGATCCGTGGAGAGCATGGCTGACTCTTCTCCGACAGGCTCTGTACTAAGGATATCAGAGTTCTCTTCATATATCCATGGCTGCAGTTGCTGAAATTGTTGCAGGGAGGCCCTGCCTGGTGAGGAGTGATGGGTCCAAATTTGGCCTGAAGAGGCAGTCTGGCCATGATCTGCCACACCTGCTTTGCTGCACTGTGGGGAATTCCTTGTGGGTCCAAACCGCCCAGTCTCCCGGGCACCGGCAGGGGAAAATGGCAGACTGGAGCTGCGGTGATGGTTGTTGCCTCCCCTCCACCCAGGAGCTCAGGTCTTAGGCAGCAGGCATCTGCAGTGATGGTGGCCTCCCCTTTCCCTGCAGGACCTCGATAGTCTTAGGCAGTCTGTAGACAGGCAGCCACTGAGAATCTGCATAGATCCGTGGAAAACGCATGGTTTCCCAAGTGTGGCAGCACAATCACTTGCCGCCTCCCTTAGCTAAGAGTGGGAGCTCCCCGTGCCCTGTGCAGTTCCTGGGTGGGCTGTCGCTGCACCCAGCTCTGTAGTTCATTCCAACCGTCTAGTCAGTTCCAATGGGAGAACCTGGATACCTCAATTGCTGGTTCAGGATTCACTCACCGTTTTCATTCTTGATAGGAGCCTTCCACCGCAGCTGTTTCTACTCGGCCATCTTGGCCCCTCCCTCTAGAATTAGAATTTTAACCACTAACAGAATGATAGATGTCTAGATTATAATCATAACAAAAATAGACAACCAGACTTTTGCCTCCTGACAGAAGTACTCAGCCTGACTTAGGAAATAAGCCTGAGTCTGATTAAGCCTTTAGATTTAACTGAATATGTGTCATGGTCTAATAAGGGACAGAAACCATACAGTTATTTGAAAATGGAAAGTTTCATCTAAAGAATGGTCACTAGGGGAGTGGAGTAGGTGGATGGAATAAGAGGCAAAGATGTATAGGAATAGCAGATATATGGAGAGCAGTCACCACCACCAGCATGGAAGAAAAGTGTCCAAGGAAGAGGCCACCCACTCTCGGGGCTGAGAGCCTAGCCGGGGTGGAGGCTGTGCAGCTGTGGCTTACTGCTGGGGCTAGTTGGCCGAGGTTCTGTGCTGCCTGGAAATCCATTCTCAGGAGTGCTGTGGAGGTATTCACAGGAAGACACAATGGCTTGGAATTTACTGAGTCAGCCTATTCTCTGGAATGGGTAGGTGACAGAGGATTTGTTCAAATGGAGGTGCTTACCTGGTGGCACCCTTCTTCAAAGACACCTGATGGTGGGTGTCAGTGGAAAACCACCTATCAATCAGTACTCACTGCCACTCTGCTGCACAGCCATCTGTGGGTGGGGCACTGGGGGCTCCAGGGAGGTCGTCCAAAGGCAGGTGGCAGCTCCTGTGCTCTATTGCAAAACCTCCTGGGGATGGGGTTGAGTTGGGGGAGGCTGGTGATGGTGAAGTGCCCTGCTATTGGCACTGGTTGTGGAAGCTCCCAAGAGGGATACACTGGCCGTGTGTGTGTGTGTGTGTGTGTGTGTGTGTGTGTGTGTGTGTGACGTCCATGGGAAGGTGCTAGTTGATGCTGGCTTTTCAGCTTGGCTGTAAGGAACTGTATGCCATGCTGAAGCCCAGGGAGACAAATACACTAGATCCAGAAAGAGAAGCTCTTCCTTCTGCGTGTCTTTCCACTGCCTTCTGGTGACAAAGACTTGTACTGGGATAGCTCTTCAGAGGAGAAATATTTCCAAGTTCAACCCCACTCTTGCAGAGCTGGCTAGGAAGAATAGATTTATATCTGGAGGCAAAAAATTGACAACAGACACAAACTACTAGCTTATAAGAAATTCAGGGAGTAGAGGAAGATATCAAATGATATCATTAGATAAAATCAGCAAAATATAGTATGTGGGATAAACAACCTAGTTCCTTCAACAGATAAACATCAAGGAAAACAACACAAAGAAATGGAAGATAAATCTGGATTAAGAGAGATTTAAGACACATATGTGTGGGCCTTCTTTGGATTCTCATTTCAATGAATGAAGTATACAATTTTTTTTGTATGTGACAGGAAATTTGAACATTCTGAATGTTTGATATTAAGCAATTATTGTTCATTTTTGATGTGGTAATAGTGTGTCTATTTTTTTTTCTAAGAACTCCTTTGGTAATGCATGCTGAAATATTTACAGATGAAATGATACAATATCTTGGATTTTAGTAATATGTTTATTGCCTTCGTGTTGAAAAAACTCTCAAAAAATGTGAAAATCGTTTTTTCTTACAGGGTTTAAAAGTTACTACTATACAATAGCCTCTACCTCAGTTTTGTACAGAAATCAATCATGAATGATGACCTGTCTTTAAAATAACATAATTTTGAATCTTATTCCTGGGTTTTGTTTATAATGAACTGTTAGAAATTTATGACAATGATAACTGGCATTTACTAAGACATATTCCATGACTATATTCACGCACATACTCTGACTTGGTAGTTTATGATGTGAACAAAAGTGTCTTGTGCTTTATGGGATAGTTGATATTGTCTTATGGAAGGAAAGAAAATCAACTATCATTTTCAGCAGCCTTGTTGACATAGACATATGTTTTCTACCTGCAAGCCTGAATATGTATTCTTCTGACATGTTTACTATTTCTATAAACCATGGTATTCTTAAACATTTCAGAAATGCAACTGCTATTATATTTATCCTCTGCTGATATAGTGTTTATAGCATATACTAGAATTTTAGATTTTGAGAAAAGTTCATACTAAAACAACTACAAATTCCCAAGAGACAATATTTTAGGTTTTGGTGCATTTTTTAGTCCATGAAAATTTTTGAAATAAGTCTTTTGTAATTTACTAATGTTCTTCAGCTCTCAATGATAATTTCACTCTTGTTTCATAGCTGAAAATAAAATATTAGGAATTTATAAAGTTCAAATAGCATGATATAAATAATAAAATTAGTCGTTTACAAATATTGGTGATATTTGTGGGTAGGGGGAAAGGCTGAGTAGAGGAGAAGAGGATGCATTATTAAGTTTAAGATTTTTTGCCAGGCATGGTGGCTCACGCCTGTAATCACAGCACTTTGGGAGGCCGAGGTGGGTGGATCATGAGGTCAGGAGTTTGAGACCAGCCTGACCAACACGGTGAAACCCTGTCTCTACTAAAAATAGAAAAATTAGCCGGGCATGGTGGTGCGTGCCTGTAATGCCAGCTACTCGGGAGGCTGAGGCAGGAGAATCACTTGAACCTGGGAGGCAGAGGTTGCAGTGAGCTGAGATCGTGCCACTGCACTCCAGCCTGGGTGACAGAGCAAGCCTCCATCAAAAAAAAAAAAAAAAAAGATTTTTCTTAACTTTTTCAGGGGTTTCATAAATGGTTACTTGCAGCTCATTCTTATGCCTAAAAATATGATAAAATACTCTCGTGTGTATATGTGATGCTGTAAATGTCAAGAACAGGGAATTGCTTCAGATTTCATCCCTCTTGCAAACTAACAAGTCAGCCACAGTTTCATGGATACTGGTGGGAGACATGAGACTCCTGAGTCAGAGATGAAGGACAATTTCTTACAGCAGTGGAAGCAGCATTTTGGGCCAGTTTTCTGGACTTTGCTTCCCATAGGATGATGGGAAGACAGTCAGATGACACCTAGGGCTGCCTGAGACAATCCCAGAGCTTATGACTCTTGAATTTTTCATAATGTTAAGTAAATGCCCTGGAAGGAGACATTACCTTTAGTAAGCATGGCTGCCTTTTGCTCCAGAGCTGACACTGTCTCTGTCCTCTAAGCTATCCCTGAAAAGATGATCTGGAACAAAAACGGGCGGTACCTCACAAGACATACAGAAACATGAGAGACCCATAGAGAACTACTTCTCAACACCATCTACACTTGCTCCTGTGCTGTCCTGGCTTCTGATGAATTTTAACCTGAATACCCCACTCTGTCAGCTACTCTGATTAGTTGGATTGACAGAGACTCAGACCAAACTGTTCAACTTGTCTCATATGAAATTTAGCCAAGGGCATTATCAGTAATAGTCCAAGCAGCAGAATGAGGCCAACCTGAGATAGAACACTAGGAATAATTTTAGTCAGTAGAGATATAATAAGGTACATCAAGGCAAATATTGGCCAAAGCTGTGAGAGTGGCTTTGAGCTTTGCCTCCCTGTGCAGAAACACCATGGCTATTTTCATTTCTGCACAGTTGAGCACTGAGATTGTACAGCTGTAGCAGTCCAGTGGACATTGAGTTTCAGCTTAGCTGAACCATCAATGAACCAAGCCCAGGCAACCCATGGCTGCATGAGCCAATGACTTTGCTTCAGGTGCCAGAGTTGGTGGGGGGAGGGAGGATACAGTTTTCCCCAGAGGGATAGCTGCCACTTTTTTAAGGTAAAGCTGCGATGCCATTGGGAGTAGGTTAGCTGGTTCTTGAAGGTATCATTTCTATTTGATAAGCTAGGCTTATTGAGTCCTACCCACCTTGATAGTTATGGAGTCCTTCAGTGGGACTATCAGGCAAGTGAGTCACAAGGCCTCTGTAGGTTAGGTGGAGAGTTTAAACGAGAGCCCGGCAGCAAGCTCATAGCTGCCTTTTAAAAGGGATGTACCTGGCAGCCACGTCAGGGCGGTGATGAGCCCAGAACCCCAAAGGTTGCTGCTGGTTGGAGATCATCTCCCTTCACTCCATACTTGGATTCACAAACTCATCATAGAGACTTGTGAGTCTGTGGAGCACCAGAGGTTGAGAGTGTGCCACAGTTCGCTGCTCGGTTTCCAGTGAGGACTCTGGGCTATGCTCCAAGGGTGCTGGTTTGCAAACTAACCAAAGGAAAGCACCAAGTAGAATGCCAAGGTGAGGTACATACTGTTTCCTGTACCCAGAGAGACTAATAAGACAGCATAATTCCTTAACTGCCTAAGGAATTGAGCAGAAAACTGTCTTCATAGTCCCAAGAACTTTTACTTGGGAAGGTTCTTGTACATTGTGAGAGTTTCTCAGCCTCCTTTTCAGGCAGAGGTGTGGTAACACCACAGTCAGGACTGTTGAAAGTGAGGCTTCTGACTTGTTTACCAACAGGCTGTCCCTCTGTGGTGAAAACTAGATGTCACAAGGCACAAAATCCTCTACTCCCTCTTGGTATATAGCCCCAAAGAGTGTAGCTTCCTGTTTGGGAGTACCTGGGGGCCTTGCATGTAAACGAAAATGGATTTTCGTCCTCAGGTACCTGTAGGATGAAAAACAAGGTAATGCCCAGGACCTCAGACTTAGTGCCAGCAGCCTGTGCAGTGGTTTCAATTACAGTTGCAGTGGCTAGAATAGCTGGGACTCTAGCAGCAACAACTGAATGCAGGTGATCAACATTCACTGTAAGCCTCCAACTCCTGTTAGTCTTTTTCACTGGCCAGATGTGGCCGTTGGTTGTATTGAGATGTTGCTTCTCTTTACTACCCCTGCTGCCTTTAAGTCCTTAATCAAGATTGTGATTACCCTTCTCCTGGGATTCTATTTTGCTTCTGTTGGACCACAGACAGGGAGAAGGGTTGAGAAACAATTTACATTTTCAACTAGCACTTTATATGTCACTCTTCCTCATCTGAGTGATCCCCTCTGGCTCTTATGAGACAGGGAAGTACAGGCATTTAATGCTTCTTACTACATACTCCGAGGTAAAGACACCACAACAGTGTATAGAAGAGTTCCCTGTGAAGTCAGCTCGTCTTTGCTCTAGGGGGAGTCCCTCCTGTTTTCCTTTTTTACTCACTGTGCCTTTTTGGTCTTCTCTAACTCCTTTTACCTTATCATAATTCCAATTATTGAGTGGAGAGTTAACACTGAAACTTAACAGTTTGTCAAATATGATTGAACATTGATTAGGTAGTAGTTACCTAGGCACGGAGACTACAGTGTTGAACAAAACAGGTAAAAATTCCTACCCCATGGGTTTACATACTTTATGCTAGACATTGCGCTAAACTGTCCATATGACTTAATCCCCACGATGGCTTAATGAGAGTGACATTTTCTTCCCGCTCCCACTGGAACTCTGACATCGCATGGTCAGCCAACCCCACCCCCTTCACCCTTGATTGGCTCTGACACCTCACTGTGGGCCTGGGTGGCTGCCTTCTCACCCTTCAACACACGTACACACACACACACACACACACGCGCACCCCTGCACCTGCATTGCTCTGGCACACCTGAATTGTTTGAGAAGGGAAAATGGGCACTAAGTATATTGATACGGTCTGGATCTGTGTCCCTGCCGAAATCCCAAGTGGAATTGTAATCCCCAGTGTTGAAGGTGAAGCCTGGTGGGAGGTGACTGGATCATGGGGGCAGATTTCCCCCTTGGTGCTGTTCTCCTGATAGTAAGTTCTGAGATCTGGTCATTTAAAAGTGTGTGACACCTTCCCTGCCACTTCCTCCTGCTCTGGCCATGTAAAGTGCTGGCTTTCCCTTCACCTTCTGCCATGATTACGTTTCCTGAGGCGTCCTTAGAAGCCAAGTAGATGCCACCATACTTCTGTACAGCCGTAGAATTGTGAGCCAATGAAACCTCTTTTCTTTATAAATTACCCAGTCTCAGGTATTTCTTTATAGCAATGCAGGCGCTAATACATATATATTTCTTAAAGAAAAAGTTACTTCCTACATTTGTATGTACATTTTGTGTACATGAACATTTTTTTTTTCCAGGAGATTACTCATAATGTTCTTAATAAATCAGTGACTTGCTGGGTGCAGTGGCTCATGCCTGTAATCCCAGCACTTTGGGAGACCGAGGCAGGTGGATCACCTGAGGTCAGGAGTTTGAGACCAGCCTGGCCAACATGGTGAAACCCCGTCTCTACTAAAAATACAAAAATTAGCCAGGCGTGGTGGTAGGCACCTGTAATCCCAGCTACTCAGGGGGCTGAGCCAGGAGAATCGCTTGAACCCGGGAGGCAGAAGTTGCAGTGAGCCGAGACTCCAGCCTGGGGGACAAGAGCACGACTTTGTCTCAAAAAAAAAAAAAAAAGAAATCAGTGACTCAAAAACATTCTCTGGGGAACACAACCAAGTTGAAGCCATGTAGGTGGTTCCTCTTAGTGCAAAAGAGCCTTCTTTCCCCTCTACTAATTAAGGAGCTAATTCATAAAGGAGCTGACTCTATATCCATAGAGATTCTTCCCTTAAGAAAATCTCAAATATAGGCCTCATGATTAGAAATTAATACATTTTATAAGACCCATGAATTTTTATTGCTAACAGTGGGGTATCTGAGAAATTATCTAAAAGATTCTGGCTGTGATTCAGGTATATGGCATTTTCCCCTTTTCTGTAATCCTTTTAAATAACTTAAAGACAGAGTGAATCAATTTTATAATTAATTTTATGCAGATATTCTAATTTATTAAAAATGGTTGGTGGTAGTTATACATTGAGAAATGGGTAGGAGTTATTTATCTCATTAGATTAATACCAATTTTGATGAACAGTTTTGCGATAGATTGGCTAAATGACTTTGGCGCTGAAGCTATGCCAGTTTGAGGTTTATTCTTACGCCTTTATTTCTCTTCCACAACCTTGTCTTAACGGTCTGTCTCCCACTAAACTCTGGGCTGTTGGAGGGCAGGTACAATATTCTATTTTCAGTGCCCTTATGCCGAGCTCATAAAAATGCCAAGCATGCTAAAACATGTTGAATAAACAGATAGATGAGAAAATTGAGGACTGACTTTTAAAAAGCTCCAGTTATATACTGAACATTTCTTATTTGTTGAGTCCTGCAGACAGAGCTGTCATATAGCCCTTACAGAGCAGAGGTTCAACTACTGGCAGAACTGGAACTCAGGTCCAGTTTTACATCTGTGTCTACTCTTTGCTCTTTAATGGAGAATAAATGAGAAAATTCTAAAGAGTCGTAATGGCTGAATCCATGATATTATTTCGTGGTTAGACTCAGTCCATTTGGACTTGTGATATTTTCCCATTTGGTAGCCAAGGATAAGGACTAGGTCTGTGATTTCTTTACTTTTCTTTTTTCTTTCTTTTTTTTTTTTTTTTTAAGATAGAGTTTCACTCTTTTTGCCCAGTCTGGAGTGCAATGGTGCAATCTCAGCTCACTGCAACCACCACCCTCCAGGTTTAAGTGATTCTCCTGCCTCAGCCTCCCAAGTAGCTGGGATTACAGGCATGCACCACCACGCCTGGCTAATTTTTTATTTTTAGTAGATACGGGGTTTTTCCATGTTGGTCAGGCTGGTCTCAAACTCCCGACTTCAGGTAATCCACCTGCCTCGGCCTCCCAAAGTTCTGGGATTACAGGCATGAGCCACTGCACCCGGCTGTGATTTCTTTTATATTGCTTTTTAGCCCCCAAAACAGGTGTTTATCAAGTTCTGTTTCTCCACTTTCCCTGCCCTGCCCTGCCCCGTGGTACTAAGAAAGAGTATATTTAATCCAGAGATGGGCCTGTGGATAGTTTTTCTTCCTGTTCCATAATTGACATGTCAGTTGCCATTCAGCCTAATCACAAGGTGTCTAATCCTACTCCTCCTTAACATGGTATATTCCCCAAAATTTATTCAGATCCATTTGAGCTTGTGTTATATATAGTTTTATCAAAATCTTTTGTAGATAATTCTCCATTTTTTTTAAGTCGGTGCCCTTGCTGAAATTTCTGACCGCAAACTTTTGTGTTTTCTCATATGCTTGATTCTTATTCTACTATTCTCTTTTGCTCCTCCATCAAAAGTTGTACAGAAAAAGGAGAAAGTCCTTGCTTGTATAACCTTAGCACTATATCAGCCTTTTAAAGTATTTGCTTTCTTACTAGAGACCATTTTTACATTGTTTTGACAACTTAAAGTTCTTATAGCTCTACCTTATTTTTGTTTGATGCAAATACAAACACACACACGTTTGAAGAAAAGCAAGTTGGACATCAAGCTTTATATTGATGTGTTTTGTTTATTGTTGATTTATATTGATAAAGTGTGCATGAAGATTAATTTGTCATGCACATGGTATAGAATAGTATATAAATTAACTATAATATGAAAATCCACAATTACAGTTACCAACAGTGAGGGCCTGCTCCATAGCCTATGCAAGTAAAATTATTTTTTTGTTTTCCGTTGAAACCTTTCAGCATTTGTAGGGGTTCCCAAGCACTAAGTCATATGTTTGTGTGAAGTAATGTTTATCTGCTGTGCATTCTTTCCATTTTATTTATTTATTTTTTAATTTAAATATGCAGTCTCTCATAAAATGTCAACACATCTAAGAGTTTAGAAATGACTCATTTTTTCCAGTTTATATGGAAAAATATTAAAAAGTTATATACTTTTCTGTTGAACATTTTTTACCTTAGATATTATAGATTAAATATTTTTTAAAAAAGGAAGTCATCTACATATGCAGAATTTCAAAGCAAACCAGTAATTGTTTTCAATTGATATTTATCGAGCTTCTACTTAGTACTCCATTTTTTGTAAGGCTCTTAAAAAGAAGCAAGATGCTTCTGTTCTTGAGATACTCTCTTGCTCTTTCCCTTTTTCCATGGATTCTTAGAGACACATTTTTCTGTCATATTTTAAGCTTCCTACAGTTGGATGGCACCTTGCAATCACTGTCAGCCAGGTGGCAGTCATGACCTAGTTGTGTGGAAAATTATTACTTGAAACATTCTCATAAGCTCTGGTTTAGATTTAGTGAAATGAAATATTACTTTGAAAAATCCAAATAATGTAGTTATTGGATATAATTTGGGAAATGCTTTTAAAAGATTAATAGAAGGAAAATAATAGTGTAAAAATAGAAACAAATTAGTAATCAGAAAAATTTAAGATACTCCAATAACCGCATTTTCCACCAAAATTGTCCTTTATCTCTGAGGTTCTTAGGGGAGGAAAATAATTTTCCCTCTACACTTCTGAGTTCTTAGCTGGGACCTTTGTAATAAAAGACAGACTAACAAGAGAGAAACAAATTCATTAACTTGTATATATCTTATAAGGGAGAAAACTCAAGGAAAGAATAACTCTCAAAAGAGGTGGCTTAGAACTATGGCTTATATAGCATCTTCCCCCCAAAATGATAAATGTTTACGGGGGGACATGACAATGGAAAAGAACCTTGAGTATTTAGGGGTACACATTCTGGGGAGGTATAAATATAGGGGAGACTAATGGTAAATAAATATAGGGCAAAGTAATGGCAGTTAGTGTACTTTGGACAGAGGTTTCTCTGGCGCCCTCTCTAGACTGATAAGGGTCAGAAGTCATCTCTGGTGATTTACCTTCCTTTCTGATAGAGAAGGAAAGAGGGGCACTTTTATAAATTTATGTCTGGCTTTTAGGCAAATAGGGGGAAGGCAGAGAACTTTTCTTGTATCTGTTTCTTCTCAATTGCCATTAGCTCAAAACAGTCATTGAACGTTGTGACATACTTTGGAGTGGTATATTCTGCTGCTCTTAAGATTCCTCTAATTTTCTATTTTCTACTTTAAAGGTTCATAAGTAGTGTGTTAATCTGCTGGAAACTCAGTTTGCTAATGGGTTGCAGAAAATCTTTCCCTTAGCCTTTCCTGAGTTTTCTCTAAACCTAATGCTACAGACCTCTTGAGATTTGCATCAAGTGTAGTCATCAAGGAAATCCACGTAGATAGGAAAGGGGCGGCCTAGAGATTAAGCAGGAGACTGGCTTAAAGTAGTCTGGCTTTGTTATGCCACTTGGCAAATGACCTCTGGTCAGTTACTTTCCTTCTCAAGCCTTAGTTCTTCCTTTGGCAAATAGGAAAAGTAATAGGATTCTCCCCATAATTTGTAGGGCTTAAATGAAAGAGTGCATATAT
Source organism: Symphalangus syndactylus (assembly GCF_028878055.3). Classification (NCBI taxonomy): domain Eukaryota; kingdom Metazoa; phylum Chordata; class Mammalia; order Primates; family Hylobatidae; genus Symphalangus; species Symphalangus syndactylus. The sequence continues at coordinate 134,571,378 of NC_072428.2, read as the reverse complement.
GATACTTTGATTTCTAATTTTTTTTTTTCTTTTTACTTGTATTTACTGGGTATTTACTAAGCTTCTCTGTGTTAGGTACTAGGGATACCTAGTGAATAGGAGATAAAAATTCAGCTCACAGTTGAGCTTCTTTCTTAGTGGAGTGAGATCAGTACTTGATACATAGTAATCTGTGTAAGAAGTTGTAATATAACATACAGTTTATGTAACAGTAGAACTTACTGTGTAATAAAATAATAGCACCTTGTTATTCTCTTGGGGCTGACAATACCTGGGGAAATGAGAATTCTAATTACCTCCTTACACATCCATACCTTATGGCTCCTGCTTCATCAGGGCTCAAAGGAAGGAACTGCCAAGAGTTTCAGATGACAGCTTGCTGTGTTGGCACTTATTATTCAGATGCTAATGGATAAATTCTTTGGCTTTTATACTTGGGAGCAGATTTAACGTGTCTTCTTAGATTTCATTCATAATCTTATTCACAAGTTCTTTTTAGCTTCTTTGAGAAGTCTGTAATTTTAGAAGCCATAGCTCCTGAATCATAATGTGGGAGAACATGAGTTGATTAGCAAAAATAATGTTGAGTGATTTCATTTTAATTCTAGTGCATCAAATCTAAAGAAGACATTGACAATGTTAGGGCTATATGTAGCACCTTGACATTGCTCTAAGCAATAAGGCCAGTAATAGCCATATCAAAATGGAGATTAAAAAAATCATTTATTTGAGTCTTCCAGCTGAAATTGATGGGGAGAGGGAGCTGGTGATCATTACTTAAAATGGCCTAAAATATATTTTACTGTGTGGCCACCACCTCTCTCCTAGGTTTTCTGCTGTCATTACCTCTTTTTCCCCATTCACAGTATTGGCCACTTTTCATGCGTTTGACCCTTTGCATGTGGTGTTTTCTCTGGGACTATCCTACCTCCTCCACATGGGGCACTGTAACAGCCTTCAGTACTGCTAGAATGACTCTTCTATGACTCCTTCCCCATTCCCCTGGGACAGCTTCCCCTTCCCTGTGATCTCATTGCGTTTGGCACATTGGGTGTTTTCTTCAGTCTTTTGTTCTTCACACTATTTTTGGGCCTGTATTCTTCATTGGATCCAAAGCATTAATAACAATATCATCTGCTTTTTCATCACATTATAAGGAAATCATGGTTTTTAAATATTATAAACATTAGCTTTTGTTAGAAAAGCAGAGAACATATTGATTATTCTTTGTTAATATTTGGTATCTTTTATCCTAGTATCTTAATTCCACAAATTTTGATTTATTTATGAACCTCATTACAACTCACAAATATTCATGATATTGGTGTAAAATAATAATAATAAGTATAGCTTAAATACTGGTTTAAATTGCATCCTTGATGTCATTAATTATAAGATACATCATTGTTTTATGTACCACTAAGAAAAGTAACAACAATTGCCAATTACACCCACACTGTGCTAAGATCTCATTGACTGTAAAATGCATTCTAAATGTATTCTAGAATGCTCATCAGAGATTTAAAATGTGTAAATATGTTCACTTTTAAATTGGTGATACATCTAAAAAAGATGTAAGAACTCACTTGAACAAAATGAAAGATTTGTTTGTTTGTTTTCCTTTCCTTCATTGCCTTTGGTAGATGTACTAATGAGCAGCAAAGTCCTCATAAATGCTAGACAACCGAAAGATGGAGGACCTGACAAAGGATTTGGGAACCCAGCAGATTACATAATCCATTCCTGTAATACTAAAAATAATCTACATATAAAGTAAGGGAATTGTAAGTACAGAGTTGATTAGCCACATTGTTTATTCATAAAATTATGGATATGCATCTCATAATGTGTGAAAACTTTGTATGTTCCCTTTTGTTGGCCGAGATCATTTCCAGGTGTGGATATGAGTGGAAGAATGGGAGGGGAGTGCAGTTTAGATGGAAACCTTCCAGTCATTTGCAATTATAAGTGTTTTTTATTATTAACTGGCCCTGCAAGTGTGGGCGTGTTTCATTTTCTTCAGATTCAATGTCTAACTTATAATGAATATCATGAGAAGAAATAAAATTCAGTTTCTAGCTGATTTAGAATTGGATCATATACTTCATTAAGTGAGGGATGCTGATATTGAGTGTGTTTTATCTTGTTTTTTCTGTCTCTGTGTATCTGTCCATCTGCCCATCTGTTTTAAGATTGTTTCTGTTCATTCAGAGTATAGTATCGTTAGAAGCAATATTGTGCTTCTATTGTGCAATATTGACATAGCAAGTTTTAAAGATTAAGTGGAAAGAAATTTAGAACACTCTGAAATTGTGATGGTTTAGTTTGTGTGCATGTGCACACATTTAGTTTTATGGGTAACTATTTTCGTGACACAGGAAACAGCACAATGAATGGCTTTTTTAGGTTATGTTAGAAACAGTTCATTGTATAACTTCTTTGTGCCAGGTCTTACGTTGAATTTTCAAGCTAATAGGATGAATAAGTTATGTTTTCAGCATATCTAAAATTTATAAACTGTTAAATGAGATGTATATAGCTATTATTAGAAGAAAGAATTCAGTACCATGGTTGGCAGGTGAAAATGATTAATGGGTAAAAAGAAAAGATGTAGGGAAAGGGGAGGGGGTAAAGTATTTTCTGTTGGTTTTGAAAGATAAGTAGGTCTTTGGCAGGGACAGGAATCTACATTTGTTGAATATTTACTTATATAGCTAGGCACTATACAGCTCTCTATATGTATAATCTCACTGAGTCTCCTGTTACTATAGTACACACTTTGCAGGCTTAGAGATGTTAAATTAATTTCCCAAATATTCCAGTCAGGCAGCTAATAAATGAGAAAACTTGGATTTGAGCTAGGTCTGATTCCAATCACTGTATTAATTACTGTGCCTAATCACTGTACTATTCTTATTCATATGTACTTAATCACTGTACTATTCTGAAAGATATTCAAGACAGAGGAAAAACCATGAACAAAGACCTGGGAACTATGACGGTTCCTGACAGGTTCACAGAATCAGGATCAGCCTGCTAGACTAGAGCCAAGGTGGAGCTGGACACTTGGTCTCTGACACAGTCTCTGTCAAACCAGGATGTGCTGTTCAGTCATTGATTAGTTTTTTGATCAGTGTTACTGAGTATCTGTTGTGTGCCAGGCAGTTTGCTTGGTGCTGGGGATTCAGAATGCTCTTGCCTTTAAAAGCTGAGTCTGGTAACAAAACTGAGACTTTCAGTGATGATTTCTTGCTTTGCTTGTTTGCCTAGGAAGTACTTCCTCACTCAATATAAATGTCTAGATTGTTGAATTATCTTATAGTTTCAAAACTATATTAGGTACATGTGCTCTGTTCGGAATGCGTCCCCCAAAATCCATGTGTTAGAAACTTCATCTTCCAACATGGCAGTGTTGAGAGATGGGGTGCTTGGGTCATGAGGGCCCTGCCTAGAAGGCGCTTGCTAGACATTGATGCTGGCGCTTTGATTTTGGACTTCTCAGCCTTCAGAACTCTAATAAATTTCTGTTCTTTGTAAATTACCCAGTCTATGGTATTCTGTTATAGTAGCACAAACAGTGAGAATCTTCTCTTTCTCTCTCTCCGCACACAAACACACACACTATATATATATAGACATATATGGTGTACCTATATACACACTATGTATATATAGAGATGTAGTTTTATAACTTTATTCTGAAATTAATTGAGGCAAGCAATTTAGGTATCTTTTATCTTCAATTTATTTATTTATTTATTTTGAGACGGACTCTTGCTTTGTCGCCCAGGCTGGAGTGCAGTGGCGCCATCTTGGCTCACTGCAAGCTCCGCCTTCTGGGTTCACGCCATTCTCCTGCCTCAGCCTCCCCAGTAGCTGGGACTACAGGCACCCACCACCATGCCCGGCTAATTTTTTGTAGTTTTTAGTAGAGACGTGGTTTCACCGTGTTAGCCAGAATGGTCTCGATCTCCTCACCTTGAGATTCGCCTGCCTGGGCCTTGCAAAGTGCTGGGATTACAGGCGTGAGCCACTGTGCCCGGCTATCTTCAATTTTTTTTTCTTAGAAAGAGGCCTCTTTATTTTCCTTGTTGAACTACTACTACTTTGATATACTTGGTTCTCATAATTTCAGTGCTGAAGCTATTGACTTAAAAAGTGCATTGCTCATGCTGTTAAAATTCTTAAAACTTTCATAAATGAGTATCAAATGAATCTGTGACTAAATTAATGCAAACGCAACATTGCTTTCCTTTAACTAATATGTGGCTGGTGTGCTGCTGCTTCTTCCCCTGACAGAACAGAAATATTTTGAAGTGTACCTCAGCCTGTTAATAATTTTCCAATGTGTTTTAATCTTCTGTAATTACTCATAAATTTCCTATCCTCACTTCTTTTTAACAAAGCTTTTAAATGTAGTACAGACTTAGTATAAACATTTATCCGATCCAAAGGCAAATATAGAAAAAGTTAATTTTCCCTTTCTGCTTTTCATTTCTACTCTCCTAAGGTATGGTTTTGACATGTTACACCTTTTCTATATTCATTTCTAGTAACTATTGATGAAGAGAACTGTTGTATGTCGAGAAGTAATTTAAAAAGATGAATAAAATTAGAAATTGGGATGGATATGGATATGAGTAAGTTCTTAAATATAACACTGTTTTATAAAATCTTCCCCTAAGCTTTGAAGAACAAATGTTTTCTGAGTTCCCTATAACTTATTTCAGTGGAGGAAAAACCCCTCCATGGTGTTTAGAGTGAGTTGCATCTCCTTTTGCTGTTTAGGGAATTAGTGGTTCTAAGTCCCTTTCTCTAGTCTCTTAAAAGTTTCCAATCTACGCAGACAAATCAGCATGAATTACTTAATAATTTTTGGGAAGAAAGGATGCTAGATAGTGTTGCACAAATTATTTGCTTTACTTGTAGTCTGAAACCCAATCTATCATTTTAGTGACCCTTTATTATATTCTAGCCTAATGTTTAAGGATTGTTGGCCAACAACTTCTTAGGAGTGGGATACATTGCTTGGGAGGTCGCTTTCCTTTTCATCAGAAACTCTTCTGTTTTACTTATTTCACATATATGTGTGTATATATATATATATATATATAACTTGTTCACATATATAATATATATTTATATATTATATATTATATATAAGTACATATTACATATATTTATATATTAAATATATATTTATATATTATATATTCACATATATAAATATATATATATTATGTTCAAGACCAGCCTGGACAACATACAGCAGTGGTCCCCAACCTTTTTGGTACCAGGGACCAGTTTCATGGAAGACAGTTTTTCCACGGACAAGGGGTGGGGTGGGTGAGGGATGGTTTGGGGATGAAACTGTTCCAGTTTGCATCATCAGGCATTAGATTCTTATAAGGATCACGCAACCTAGGTCCCTTACGCACAGTTCACAATAGGGTTTGTGCTCCTATGAGAATCTCATTCCACTACTGATCTGACAGGAGGTAGAGCTCAGGTGGTAATACTTGCTCACCTACTGCTCACCTCCTGCTGCACAGCCAGTTCCTAACAGGCCACGAACCAGTACTGGTATTCGGCTGGGGAGTTGGGGGCTCCTGACATAGAGACCTCATCTCTACAGAAACAACAACAACAACAAAAAAAACTAACTTGATGTGGTAGTGTGTTCCTGTAGTCCCAGGTACTTGTCAGACAGGCAGGCAGGAGGATCACTTGAGTCCAGGAGTTTGAAGCTACTGGTGAACCATGATTGCACCACTACCCTCTTGCCTGGGCAACAGAGTGAGACCTTGTCTCAAAAAAAAAGGCCAGGCACAGTGGCTCATGTAATCCCAGCACTTTGGGAGGCCGAGGCAGGCACATCACCTGAGGGTTGGGAGTTTGAGACCAGCCTGGCCAACATGGAGAAACCCCATCTCTACTAAAAATACAAAAAATAAAAAAAAGCTGGGTGTGGTGGCATATGCCTGTAATCCCAGCACTTTGGGAGGCCGAGGCGGGCCGATCATGAGTTCAGGAGATCGAGACCATCCTGGCTAACATGGTGAAACCCCATCTCTATTAAAAATACAAAACATTAGCCGGACTTGGTGGCACGTGCCTATAATCCCAGCTACTCGGGAGGCTGAAGCAGGATAATCGCTTGAACCCACGAGGTGGAGGTTGCAGTGAGCCGACATCGCGCCGCTGCACTCCAGTCTGGGCAACAGACCGAGACTCCATCTCAGAAAAAAATAAATAAATTTTTTTAAAAAGTACAAAATTAATAAGATACAAGAGTAAGATATGCAAAGTAGTGCTTCTTTTCACTGTTCTAACATTTTCCCTTTTGATGGATAGTCTAAGGATGAAAAGATATATATGTAAAAGTATACGTATATATTAAAAAATTTTTTTTACACAAATGGTAATGTAACATCTGTTATTTGAACCCTGCTTTCCTACTTATTTTTGTCTTGGAGAATGTTCCATGTTTATTCCCATATTCCTATAGTTTAGGTAATATATAGCTATTTCACTATGTGGGACATCAGTGGGCTTTTGTGTTCTTTCCATTCTTTATTGAAAAACAAAATCTTTGAATACTCTTTCTTAGCAAACTCTTTTTTATATATATACTTAGCAAAGTCTTTTATATATATATACTTAGCAAAGTCTTTTATATATATACTTAGCAAACTCTTTTATATATATACTTAGCAAACTCTTTTTTTATATATATATACACACACCTTTTTATATATATACACACACTTTTATATATATATACGTATATACATATATACGTATATGTACATATATACGTATATACGTATATGTACATATATACGTATATATACACGTACATGTATATGTGTACATATACGTATATGTACACATATACGTATATATGTGTATATATATGTATATATGTATATATACACACACACACACACAATTATATAAGCTGGATGTGGTGGCTCACGCCTGATAGCACCATTTTGGGAGGCTGAGGCCGGTGGATCACTCAGGATTTCGGGACCATCCTGGCCAAAGTGGCGAAACCCCATCTCTACTAACTCGAGTCAAAGTATAACTCAAGTCAAAGTCCTCTTTAAGGAATATTAAAGAAAGAAAAGATCTACATACTATAATTGTTTATTCTTAGTATTGTTGATATGATTTGGCTTTGTGTCCCCACCCAAATCTCATCTTGAATTGTAATCCCATAATTCCCACATGCCATGGGAGAGACCTGCTGGGAGGTGACTGAATCATGGGGGTGTCTTTCCCCATGCTGTTCTCGTGATAGTGAGTTCTCACAAGATCTGATGGTTTTATAAGTGTCTGGCATTTCTCCTGGTGGCACTCATTCTCTGTCTTGCTGCTTTGTAAAGAGTTGCCTTCCGTCCTGATTGTAAGTTTCCTGAGCCCTCCCCAGCCATGCGGAACTGTGAGTCAATGAAACCTCTTTCCTTTATAAATTACCCAGTCTCAGGTATTTCTTCATAGCAGTGTGAGAATGGACGAATACAGTTATACATGTGAAGCCCACAAAGCTTTAAAGCCCACCTCTTCCCAAAATAATTCTCATCAAACCTAACCAAACCTAAGTAGAAAGGGTTTTCAAAGGGAGTATTTACTGCCACGTTGAACCTCTTTGGTCTTTCTTCTACTGCTTGCCATGAAGAGATTCTGTGCTTTTTGATATGGGTGGACATGGGTTGAGGTTGCAGGAGTAGCCTAAGGATAAAAGTTAGGCTTTCTGTTTGATTTAGAAGCGCATTCCAAACTTAGAGTCTGCCTTCAGGAAGTGTTTTGAACCGGCTTTTCAGGTGTAAAGACTATTGTGGGCCCTGCTGTCAACATGTCAAAACTGATGTGATGGACTATAATTTTTAGTACTTTATGATGAACCCTTAGGGTTATGGCATTACATGTGCAGTTTGCTGGGCAGTGATTTTCTTGATTGACAGGAAACACAGTTTATTGTGCCCCATGTCTGCAGGGCAAGGGACAGTTGATGGAGCAGCTTTGAACTCTGCCAGCAATCCAGAGGTGTCAGTGTGCCAAGATAAAGAACTCAACTTCATTCATTTGGTTATAGTTAGAATGTGTTTATTGGCAACAAGAATATGGCTAAGCTTTGTAAGGGTAAAGAAAGAAAACATTTCTTGCTATAGCCTTCTACTTTTATGTCAAGAAAGACTCAGAACTTTGTCAGGTTTCACTTGCACTTCCCCCCACTTCCTACAGAGCAGAAGCTTACTAGTTGTAAAATATAAAGTATTCTTTTTCTCATGCATTTCTAACATATATAAATTCTTGTGAGAATTTATTGGGGCATTTTGTTTATTGTGGCATAGATTTTATAATATTAGGTTTAGTAAACTTGGACAGACCCATTACAGTTGCATTATGGGAGGTAATGCTCTCAGATGGAAATTGATTTAAACCATTCAGAGTCTCTTTACACTTTCAACTTGAAAGGTTGGACGACAATAACTAGATATATGCTCAGGTTTGTAGGGCTCAAGGCATATTACATGGATTTCTTTCACTATGTAGGTAGTAAGCCTAAACATCTGTTTACCTCAAAAATACTTAATCTATTCTCAAAGAAAATATTTACAAACTTTGAAATTGTATAGTTGCACTTTTCAAACCATCTCCAGTTTCATTAGGTTGTTCTTGAGCTATCATGATCAAAACACGATTTAGCGATTTGAAGGGAAGACATTTGGCATTTGTAGCTGTTGCTGTTGTCCTTTCTAGTACCCTTCCTGGAACATTTTGTATCATATTGATTTAAGTGTAGTACTCAGGGCTTCAGGACCTAGAAAGGGCCATTGAGTTTTAGGAGGGAATAATTTCATTCTGCAAAGAATCCTTTTGGGCAAGCAACCAAGGGAAGAGTACCTATTCAAATTGGGGACAAGTCACTTGATTTTTAAAGAAAGTATATGGAATTGATTTATTGTAAATGGACATAAAGTCATTGCTGAAAGAGCCACTCAGCAGATACCTACTGAGTGCTTACTGTGTATGTGGCACAGTTTTAGGTAATGGATCCAGGAATTTATGTACTAGTGTGGGGAGACAGACATTAGAAAAAAGATTGAATGAACAAACTGGTGATACATTTATTATAAAAAACAAATCAGGTTAAGAGTGAGTGCTAGTGTGGAGTCGAAGGTGTTTCTATCTCACATAGATTGCTCAGGGAAGTTCTATGATAACTAACATTTGAGCAGAGAGCCGAGGAATTAGTGTGAAAGTGAAAGTAAGGCATTAACCGAATATGTGGCTATCTACAGTAAGTCTAAAAGGTGGCATTGTGCTCTGTATGTTTTAGGAGCAGCAAGAAGGGCAGTGTGTTTGTTGCAGTGATGGGGGCTGTGGGGGAGGAGAGAGGGAGGTAGGAGATAAAGTAGGGAGAGAGAGAAGCCAGGTCATGTAGAGCTTTGTAGGCGATTTGTGAGGAATTTGACTTTTATTGTGAAAGGAAGCCAGTGGAGGTTTTTGAACAGGGAAATGACTTCCTCTGACTATATTTTAACAAGATGCATCTGGCTGGTGTGTGGAGAATAGAGTATAAGAGAGGCAAGTGTAGAAGCAGAGAGGCCAATTAGAGGGCTGTTTTATACAGTCTAGAGATGAAAACTGTTCACGGGGAATAGAGTGTCGGTGGTAGATATGGTACTGGGATGGGCAGCACTGTGGATGGAGCAGGTTTGCATGGAGAGAAGATTCAGGAATCTGATTTGGACTTGTTGAGTTTGAGATATCTGTTAGCTCTACAAGTAGAATTGTTGAATAGGCAGTTAGACGTAGAGTTCTGGAATTTAGGGGGAAAGCCCCGGGTTGGTGTCATGCATATGGAAGTCACCATTATAGATGGCATTTGAAGCCGTGAGACTGAAGGGGGTTACTTAGGGAGTGGGTATAGATTGAGAAAAGGTCCAAAGATCTGCACCTGGGGCACTGGGCACTCTTACATATAGAAGCTAGAGATATTCACTATTTATTCAACAAGTTTTATTCAGTACTTTCTATGCAGATAAGGAATAAGCAGCAAACAAGACTGAGAAGGAGTGGGTCAGTCACATAGAAGGAGAACCAATAGAGAGTGTTTTCCTCAAGTCAAGGGATGGGGAGGGGGATTGCTTGCCTAAAGTGATTCTCTGCAGCATGAAATTACTGCCTCCTAAAACTCAGTGGCCCTTTCTAGGTCCTGAAGCCCTGAGTACTACGCTTAAATCAATATGATACAAAATGTTCCAGGAAGGGTACTAGAAAGGACAACAGCAACAACAGCAAAAACCAATTGTCTTGGCTTCAAATTGTTAAATCATGTTTTGATCATGATAGCTCAAGAACAATCTAATGAAACTGGAGATGGTTCACAAAGTGCAACCACACAACTCTCTCCCTACTTTATTTCCTATCCCCCTCCTTTCTCCCCCCCTGCCCCCATCCCTGATCATTCAAGAAGAAACATTCAAGGAGTGATCTACCCTGCTATGCTGCTGAGATGTGTTAGGCAAGAAGAGAACTGAGAATTAGTCATTGAGTTTTACAGAAGAGGTCACTGGTGACCCTGACGAGCATTATTTATGGGATATGGTAGGATGTACATCTCATTGAAGTAAGTTTTGCTGGAGACTGAAATAGAAGGATGAGGCGGAAGCCGAAGATGATGGAGGATACAGTGATTATATAATTTATTATCCAAGCCAGGACAATTTGCGAATGAATGGAAGGGGACACAGTTTGTTGTTATGCTGGTACAACTGGCATATACCATATGGTCACTCTTGGGAGAGGGCAAGAAAGATTTCTCAAGTACCTGTTTATTTCTACTCTTTGTTTACTTTCTCTGAAGCAATTTCTTATATGTGACTTACCAATTTTTTTAGTCCATTGGTAATTCAATTATTTTAATAGACTTTGGTATGGAATATTTGTTCAGAGCCTTTTAATAGTTCTGCTTTGTCCACATGCAATTTATTTCCTCAAAGAACGAATTGACTTGACAGTTTTGATTTCCCTATGCACACTTGAAAAAAATCCTGTGCTTAAATATAGAAGTTTGTGCAATATGAATACGAAACTCAGTACTCTAGAGTTTTCATGGTTTAATTGAAATACTTTTTAGGGATGAGATATTCATAATAATAGTGTTTGGTCCTTTGGCAAAATAACTATATAATGACTGGCATGTGCTTTGGCTAATATTCATTTTATCCGAGTTTCAGTAATTTTTTAAACAGAACATAAAAACGCTTGATAACTCGCCATTAATTTTTTTCTATTGTAAATTGTGTTTTATTGTAACATAATTTCATTTACAATACTGGGCTTCAGTTTTTTTCCTAAACAAATCTAATACCATATCAGTTTTCAAAGGGGAGTTCATTTATGTTTATGAAAATCTACAAATATCGTTTGCTATTTATATATAAAATTTTCAGAGAACAGCAATGAAAAAAGAGTGAGATACAGATGAAATTAATAGTGTTTTAAAGTAACATTGCTGGTTACGAGGGCTTTCCACTGTCATTAGCTAATAGCATAAGACACCACACCAGTGGTTCTCAACTTTGGTGACCTGTTAGACTCTTACGGTGCTTGTAAAAGATTATGATGCATAGGCCCTACTACAGGCATGTTGAATAAGGATCTCTTGGGGGAGGAGTTGGCTTGCTTGCTTGCTTACTTATTTATTTATTTAGAGAGAGGGTGTCACTCTGTAGCTCAGGCTGGGATGCAGTGGCATGATCATAGCTCACTGTAACCTTTAACTCCTGGGCTCAAGCAGTTCTCCCACCTCAGCCTCCAGAGTAGCTAGGACTACAGACATGTGCCACTGTGCCAAGCTAATTTTTTAAACTTTTATTTTTATAGAGACAGGGTCTTGCTGTGTTGCCCAGGCTGGTCCTCAACTCCTGTCCTCAAGCAATCCTTCTACCTTGGCCACCCACAGTGCTGGGATTATAGCCACTGTGCTAGCTGGCACTAAAAAAATCTGTGATTACAGAGAGGCTGAGACCTACTACTCTATATACTGAAGGATAAATTTATCATTTATGATAATTGATGTAAATCTGAAGTTCAGATGTGTTTATAATTTCCCTTCCTCCCTCTATCCCTTTCTTCAGACCTTAGTTCTTGTCAGAGCTAGTTAGAGTCTACTTCAAGCTTGTTAAGACTTCCTAGTTCTAGGAGGAAGAAGTGATCAGTTCAGCATTTACTTGTATGCTTTTGCATGCTTGTGCAGAATTTGTATTATCTTTAATATGTGTTAAAGAATATCTTTAAGTCACTTACCCATTTTATGAAGATTATGCAAAACTGAATAATCTGTAGTTTTACTTTCCTGGGCACAGGTAAACTGCAGGTCATCCTGATACGCTGGAGAAGAGGATGAGGTGCTGCTGACACCTCTGTGTGGTGCAGCTCTCACTTTTCCTTAGCATGTCTCAATGGCAGATAACCTGTGACCATCTACTATAAGGACAAGTGAGGTCCTTGTGCTCGTCTGCATACTAAATATCATCTTAATTTCTTTTTAATTAAAAAATACGTCAACCTTTCACTCCTGAGTTGCATGACTGCATTTTCGAGATTTAGAGATGTGACTGTGGTCTCTCTCATAGAATTCAAATAGTTTTCCTTCTCAGAGTCGGAAATAAAAAGAAATTGGTTTTCTTGAGATTTTCTCTTCTGTTCTTGTTTTACTTCTTAATTAAAAGAAAATCTGGATGTCATTTAGTTTTCCAAAGATGGAATAGAATTATCTTTGCCTTCTGGCGTAGTGGGTTTCTTTTTGCCTTTTTTCCTGAAGTCCAAACATTCTTTTGGGCTTTCATCGTAAGGGTTGACAGTTTTGTCCCATGGAGTAATCACTGAATGAATACCTGATGGAATAGTTGTTCAGTTCTGTTTTTGCTTGCCTCAGAGCTTTTTAAAAAAATTAACAGACTGAAAAAAATAACTTAAGATTTACAGAAAAGGTTGAGAAGATAGTACAGAGAATTGTTCTACAAGCCCCATGAGCAGCTTCCACTATATTAACATTGGACATTAGTATGGTACATTTGTTATAATTAATGAACCAATATTGATACATTATTATCAGTTTATTATTCCGTAGTTTATTCAGATTTCCTTAGTTTTTGCCCAACGTCCTTTTACTATCCAGGCATCCCCTCCAGGATACCACATTACGTTTAGTTGTCAGGTCCCCTTGGCTCCTCTGACTGTGGCAGTTTTTCAGACTTTCTTTGTTTTTGCTGACCTTGGCAGTTTTGAGTAATATTGGTAAGGTGTATTGTAGGATGCGCCTCTATTGGAATTTATCTTATATTTTTCTCCTGATTAGACTAGGGTTATAGACTTCGGGGAGAACCCGGAGACAGAGTGCCATTTTAATCACATCATATTAAAGGTACATACTATAAACATGATTTATGAGTATTGATGTTGACCTTGATCACCATCCTGAAGTGTAGTGTTTATTATATTTCTCTACTGTAAAGGTTTCTCCCCCTTTTCATAATCCTCTTTGGAAGGAAGTTACTATGTGCAGCCCACTCTCTGCTGTGTATAGCCTATAGCTATGTTCTTTCTCTTTTAGGATGGAGGATTGTATAATTTATTTGGAATTCTTCTGCCTGGGAGATTTGTCTCTTGTTACCTATGTATTAATTAACCCATATGGACTCATGGATATTTATTTCATACTCTGGGTTGTAATCCAGTGCTACTTTATTTTTTGCTCAAATTGTTAAGTTTTGGCCATTGGGACCTCTTTCAGTTGACCGTTGTGCCCCATTTGACCTACTCTGATCTCTGTGGGTATTTTGTTTGTTTGTTTGGGGGATCATGTTCTTTCCTTCTTTCTTGGAACTACCTGGTGCTCCAAGCTCATCTTGAATTGTTCCTTAATAATAGAATCAGCCATTTTTCTAAAGAGGCAGGATTTTGTTGTTGTGGTTACAGAAGACGGAGAACTACATACAGTAAAGACAGATGGGATGCCCCTCCCCCTTTCTTAAAATCTGAACTTGTTATGTTTAGTTTTTTACCTTCAAAGGGCCTCTTCCGTTTTTAGCCCAAGGCTGATGATTTGACCTCATTTTTATTTTCATGTTATAAACTAGGACTTAACTCAGGATTTTCATGCAATTTGGAGCATTTTGGTTTCAGTACATCCATGATAAGGGATTTTTCATCTTCTGTAATTGAAGCGCATTCGAGAAAGCAGTTCAGGGACTTTTGCCTTAACATTTGAAGGATTAAGACTAGTCTGTCTTTCTTTATTCTTTTAAATGGAGTGCATCATACATTTTTATAAATAATGAAAAGATTCTTTCACCATCACATTTGAAATCCTGCTGTCTGTGCCTACATTTGTCTTTGAGATTGCCTTAGGACACCTGATTTAAAAAATTTATAATTTTTATAACATAATGAAGAAGTTCTTTCTAGTTTTTTTCTTAAATCTTTTTGCATATCCCAGGAACAGAATCAATGTGACAGCTGGAGAACTACTTGAAATAAGACTATTGATTTTTCTTACTTCCTTGGTTCCCAGAGTTTTCTGAATTTTGGGGCATTTAGAACCAGAGGCATTGTCCCATAATTCAGTATCTGAGAGTGATATGGAGCTATATTGTGGTGGAATGTTTGGCTGAGAAACACCCATACGCTATTTAGGAATCATGGTGGTTCTGTATGCTACTTTTTCTGCAACCCGCTGTGGATTAGTAATCAGGAAGGCTTTGAGCGTAAAATAAATGCCATACTGACTTCCAGGGGAGACAAGATTAGAAAAGGAAAGACTATCAGATCTTATTAGAAAACTAAACTAGATTAGAAAAGAATGTCAGATCCCATTACCTAAATAACTTTATATACAGAAACAGCCTACCATAAATGTTATGTATAGAAATAGCTGAAGTAGTTAATTCTTTTTTATTAATAACATCATTAGTAAAGCCTAACTGTACTATACATTTTATACTGCTTAATTCTTTTCAAAAATCAAATGCCTTCACGGATATTACCTTAATGAAACTATTGGTCTAGAGGAGCAGTAATGTGGATAATAGTGCTTTCCTCTCTTATCAGATGGCTCTGTGAGGCACACAAATACCAAGTTCATATATCAAATAATCAGTAACAGCAGTTTCAATCACTCATGTAAACTTACAGTCAGTATTGTTGAATGCCTCTTTTGGCAGTGTAGACTTTGCTACAGAGAAAAGGACCATTGGGTTATCCAAATTATTAGCTCCTTGCTATTGAAATCTTATTGAGCATTTACCATGAACCAGACTCTGAATCTCTTAAACTGATGCTCCATCCAGGTGGAATGAATGAATGAGCTAATGTCCTGCATTTTGATGCTTGTCTACTCTTCTTTAGAGTCATCTCAAATTCTTATCTAGGTCATCTTTACCTTAACACAATCTGGACTGTGATCACTGCATTCATTACAATTAGGTTTTTTTTCTCTAGAATATAGAAACCCAAAATAACAGTGACTTGTACAGCATAGAAGTATGTTTTATTTTTTTTTTTCGTTTTTGCATCCCCAAAACCTAGTTCAGGGCTTGACACATATTACTTGAAATAATAAATGAATTACCTTGCCCGATTAACCTTCACTGCCCCCACTGAGACGATAGATTTTAGCCTATGAAACAAGCACCATCTGGGTTTGGGAAACTGGTATGGTGATAACAAAGCAGGATTTCTTAAAGCTTAGTCCGTGGACCACTTGTGGTAGAATAACTTGCTTGTAAAATGTTGATTGCCATGCCTCATGCCAAGGGATATAATTTGAAAGGTGTAGGATAGGGTCCAGAAATTTTCATGTCTTATAAATTCCTCTGGGTGATCTGAGAACCACTGGGAAGGAAAGGAAAGGAGAGGAAGAAACTGATTTGCAGTCTCACGACCTTTTAATAAATTCTCATAAAGTAGTGGCAGGGGCTCTATTTCCAGTCCTGGCTCCTGAACTCATGGTAGGACCTATTGCTTCTAGGAGTGCTCCCCAGAATTAAGGCCAAGATTAGGAAACGACTTAAAAGTTTATTTTTCACTCATGTGAGATAAGCTTTGAGGCAGGTCGTGAAGTGCTGGAATGGAGGAAGATTCATGAAGTCATCAGCAACCCAGGCTTCTTTACTCTGATGCCCTTGTTCTTATGATCCAAGGTGGCTGCTAGAATTTCATTCAATGAATCTATCAATTCTTACTTCCAGATGGCAGGAAGGAGGAAGGAAAGGAGTAGAAGATAAATCCCCCTTTATTTTAAGGAGACTTTCCAGATATAACAAAGAAAGCTATATACATCTCTTTGGCCAGAACTTAGCCTTGTGACCACATTTTGCCACAAGGTTATTTTTTTCTTACCTGGCCCAGTAAAATGAACAAAAATCCCCTCAGGATCCTCTTATTAAAGAAGAGGCTGTTACTGGTCTTCACCATAATCAGTAACTCTAAAGCTGCCCAAATAAACATCCTGGATTCTGTTGACCTCTTGGCAAGTGATTTTGCCACTTGTCAAAACCAGCTATCATCACCATCCTGTTTACGCCTACTCTTAAGTCTCCTCCTCATAATCAGTGGGAAAAGTGCTAAAATTATAGACAGATATGATTTCATATTACCTTTTAGTTAATTCCAATTTTATTTCTATTTTTAAAATTGTGGATTGTCATGTCCTGTAATCTGTTTTTTACACAGTTGTTTTAAAAATGTTCCATATTCCACTCTAATTCTCCCCTCTTACTTTATTTTACCTTGTTTTAAATAGTTGTAGGTGCAGGCTGGGCATGGCGGCTCACACCTGTAATCCCAGCACTATGGGAGGCCGAGGTGGGTGGATCACCTGAGGTCAGGAGTTCAAGACCAGCCTGGCCAACATGGTGAAACCCTGCCTCTACTAAAAATACAAAAATTAGCCAGGCGTGGTGGTGGGCGCCTGTAATCCTAGCTACTTGGGAAGCTGAGGCAGGAGAATCACTTGAACCTGGGAGGCGGAAGTTGCAGTGAGCCAAGATGGTGCTGCTGTACTCCAGCCTGAGCAACAGAGCAAGACTCCATCTCTAAAAATTAATAAATAGGGACAGTTGCAGTGGCTCACGCCTGCAATCCCAGCACTTTGGGTGGTGGAGGATTGCTTGATGCTAGGAGTTGGAAACTGCTTCTTACAAAAAATAAAAATACTAGCTGGGCAAGGTGGTGTGCATCTGTAGTCCCAGCTACTCAGGAGGCTGAGGCGGGAGTATCACCTGTGCCGAGGAGTTTGAGGCTGCAGTGAGCTATGATCGTACCACTGTGCTCTGGCCTGGGTGGCAGAGTGAGACCCTATCTCTTTAAAAAAAAAAAAAAAAAAAGACAACCTCAGTTTTGAGGTACATGATGCGCCTTCATGTGCCTCAATCTCAGTCTCTTTTTTTTCAGTAGGAGATACACATTACAGGTGGGGGTGGGGGTGGGGGACATGCCATTTCTCTTGACTGCTGTTCAGAGCAGTGCCTGAACAAGGTGTGCTCTGAAAATACCTGTTGAAAGAACAAATGCATAATTTCCCTTCTTCCTCTTACTTCACTCCCCTATTTAGGATATAAGATTGTTTCTATATTTAAAATATTTTATCTTGACTTTGTTGCATTATTTTTTCCATTTCTCACAGTTAACTTTTTATATTTTAAGGAAAGGAGACTATTCTTCCTTCTTAATCAACTCCTGACTGTTCACTAATTCCTTGGTCACTTCACTGTCTTGAGTCTCCCTCCATGAATTTTCGGATTTTCTTTGAGATCCCCCTCTCCTCGGCCTCTTGTTCAATCTCCTTGACATTTCTGTAGCATGCTGTGTTATCGACTGCATGTTCTTGGAAATACCTTCTTATCCTTCTGCCTTTATGGGTTTTCCTTCTGTATTTTCTCTGTTGACCTCCTTCAGCTCTGTTACGGTGAGGAAAACACAATGTCTTTGCTTTCATCTTTATTCTTTTCTCTCTTTGCTCTCCCCTGCTTTGTGCAGTATCTCAGTGGCTTGCCTACTCTTTTACCTTCAACTATGATCTCTGTATGGATTCCAGATTATATAAATTGTGTGTACTACTCATTACTGCATCACTCTTTTTGTAGAGGAATTTAAGTTGAGGCATCAACTTAAATTCCTGTGTTATCTTAAACATTATGTTTAAGATAATAAAATTACTGATGTTAGTATTAATGTCCTGTGATCACATCATTAGGGCATTGATTCTGAAACTGTTCATTGGAGTAACCCTAATGGATAAGGAGAACAGCTTCTTGTGGGCTGTTTCTCTTGTCTAGAAAGCCCCTTCCTTTATTCTTTGCACCTTCTTTCTCTTTGTAAGATCAAGTTCAAAAATCTACATTTCACAAAAATTTCTGGGATGACACCAGACTTTATTGGCTTCCTAGCCTTTGAACTCCCACTATACTCATTTATCTATTTATCTGGCACTCCTCTTGTGCTTCTGTTATATTGTATTTTGAATAAATCATCTTTATTGTAAGTGTCTCATCTCACAGCTTGTAATCTTATCCCTTTTTGTACTCCCAGTGCCTGGTATGCAATTGGCACTTAATAATATTTGCTATGGATGATGGCATATCCTTTTTATTTACTTATTGTGTTCCATTTCCAACAGTGAGATTGCTTAAAAAACAATTTTTCTTAAACATTTAATGTTTCACAAATGAAATGGAGGGTGCTTGGGCTGAACTGAATGACAGATTTTCAATACCTGATTGTACTTTGCTTTGCACTGTTTTAGGTACATTATAAAAGGTGTGGAATGATTGTCTTAAAAGTAACTTTTCTTCATCTTTGTCTTTGGAATGTCATTTAAAACCTGGAATAAGAGAACCATGAGAAGACTTAGTAGGGTTTGTGAAAGCACACAGGGTTTTGCTTTGGAAAGTTCAGGATAGGGTAAGGGTGGAAGGAAAGAAAGAGAGAAAAAGAATATGAATGAATGTGAAAATATACACCCACTAGACCCATACCATTTGATAAATAAGGTCAGGATGATATAAAACTAGCCAGGTAGAAGGATAGGTGTGTCAAAGTAGTGGATATATTGGAAGGATGAGAATTCATATCAAGAACATTTGTGCTCCTCACCCCCTACAAAAAGTTTACCCAGTTGTTTCTGTGATACATTGCTCAACAATATAGTAATGTGACAGATACACTAAGTAAAACAGGACCTGTTAATATATGATGCCTTTTAAAATTAAGGTGTGGAGAATTCACTGTGATTGAACTTTAGTTCTGTGTATACTGAAAATCTGTACTAGTAGGGTATGATTTTAGACTCATATAAGGGGAACAAAAGACTCAGTTCACTTATCTATTTTATTTTGCTTTCTTTTTTTCTGTAGGGAATTTGAAGTACTGCCTTGTAATTCTTAATCAGCCTTTGGACAACTATTTTCGTCATCTTTGGAACAAAGGTAATCTTAATTAGCATTTCTATTTCTTTGCTTTCTTTATTTGGGACTGACCAGCATAACTATTAAGTACCCTGAAACCTGACTAAAAAGTGGAATTCATAATAAGGTGATTCAATTATTAATGATTAGAATAACTTATTACCACTTCTCTGTTAAACTGTTTAAATGTGATTTCCAAAGCATGGACCCCGAAGGACGGAATACCGTACCGTATTTCAGAACTACAGTGTGGATATTAAGCCTGAATCCTCAACAAGTATTTGTTCAAGTGTAAATTATTTTTGGCACCAGTGATAGCAGAAAAGCATCCACATGCCTCATTTGTTGCAGCATCCAATAAGATATCTGCAGGGTGATCAGATTTGCAAAATCAAAAAAGAAAATGATGCTAGTACGTAAGAACCTCTTGGGGTGCTAAAAAATACAGTTAAAGATGGGATAGTGTCACAGAATTGATACTATTGGAAGGTTTTGTGTAAGAAACAGTCTTCATTAATTGTTTATTTATATTATTCTTTAACTTTTATAGGATTATCTCTAGGTTGGAAAATAATGTTCAATATCATTTGCTGTTTTGAATCTCTGTTCTTCTCCCATGAAACCATGAGTTTTTTTGTTTTTCTTTTTCTCCAAGGAGCATTTTTGTTGAGTTGTCAGTGGAAGTTTTAGGCCAAGGTAGATAGGCAGAAGAACTTGATTCTTGATGCCTTGATGCATATTTTTGCAATTCCCGATTCCCTCTTACCATCGTAGAACTCTTTAGTATTCTCAACATTATGTTTATGTTTCTTAGAATGCAAACGTCATATGTGAATAAGCTCACATCTGTAGTTGAGATAGTTGTGATACTAGAGGGAATAAATTATCACAAGTGATTTTTGTGTAAAGAACTTTTTTGTCTAATATAATTATAGTGAAAACTCTTGGTATTCTAAATTGAACTATGTTTAAGTTAGTGAACTTAAAATTTCACATTACAATTGTACTAACATTTCTCTCAAAGCATAAAAATTATTTAACCATTAACTTTTCTTTCTTAGCACCCCACTAATCAGGTAGTTATATGAATGGCTGTAATGTCTTTTGTCACTGTGTCTCTAGTGCCTAGTGCAGTATCTGTCACATAATTGCTATTAATGACAATCAATGAAAGAATGAATTTGGTATGGCTTATATTGCTAGAAAATACTAAAATGGTTAGGTATATCCTTTCTAATTGAATTTATTATATCACATTTTATATTGTTTGGGGAGAGTGTGAGTGACTGTTTTATTGCAAACATTAGAAATAGGGAGAATAACCATTGATGCAAACCGCTGGAGACCTTGAATATTCAAAGCTACATCTAAAGAAGTCTGTTATGTTTGGGGGAGTTGAGGGTCTTAATTTTGCACATATTGTGAATGATGTAGATTTTTGAGCCGACCGAAGTTCCTCATTTCATTAGTTTTTCTATAAGGATCAGTCTGTACGTGAAAAAAAACTAAAGGTATCTGAAGTATCAGGTATGCTGAAATGGCCAGTTAATTCTCATTTCCAAAATAATTTGTCTTTTTTAGGTTATTGAGATGTTAAGTTCTTTCACGTATATACTAGGATAATCCTTGGTGTTCTGGAGCCTTTAACCGTTGTAAGAAGCAGGCCTATTGATAAATACTAAAGAGTAGGTTTTTTGTGATTCTCTTAACAGAAGCTGTGCTTTTTATGTTTGTAGTGTCCCCTTTTGTGTTTCTTTTCTTCCAAGTAAAGGAAACAAAATAGGGAAGTACTGAGCTTGAGTTGTTAATCTTAACATAGGAAAGGCTTAGGAAAATGGATAGCGCAGCATTGAGAGTTTGGGAGAGGAGACAGTATTATGGGTTGGGGTATTAGCAAGTATGAAGTGGCTTGGGGGTGCTGTCCCCATTACCTTTTAACCCATGTGCTCAACATTTTCTGTAACTTCTGTTCTATGATACAAAGATTTGTGAAGAGCTGAAATGAAGGGATGAAGACCGGGCTGTTAAAATGGTTGCAAGCTTCAAAATGCAGAGAAATCTGAAGAGTGTTGCATAGTATATAAGACTCCTGCATAAAACTGGCAGTTTCACTTTATGCCAAGGACTTCTGTTAAGTAGATGTTTCCTGAGATTCATTTCAGGGAAAAGACTATGTTGAAAGTTTATCTTAAAGTTTCTTCCTGCAATGGTTAGGTGATATTTTTACCAGCAGCGAATCCGTACGGGTCTGCAGCAACCCCATCCTTGCCTGCTCAGGGATATAATTCAGCTGAGGGCAGAAGTAGGTTTAAGGTAAGGGGAGAGACTGAGGCAAGTTTTAGAGCCGGAGTGAGAGTTTATTAAAAAGTTTTAGAGCAGGAGCGAAAGGAAGCAAAGTACACCTGGAAGAGGGCCAAGCGGGTGACTTGAGAGATCCGAGTACCCTGTTTGGACCTTGATTTGGGGTTTTATACATGGCCGTAGTTCGGGGTTTGTGTTTCTTCTCCCCTGATTCTTCCTTTAGGGTGGGCTGTCTGCATGCATAGCAGGCCAGTGGCCCAGTGGCTAGCCAGCACTTGGGAGGGGCCGCATGCTCAGTGTGTTTCCTAAAGTTGTGTGCATGCTCATGTGAGCCTTTTTTCCCTTACCAGTCAAGTATTCCTAGAGGAAGATCATATACCAGTTAAACTCCACCATTTTGCCTCTTGCAGTGTGCATGCTGAGCCTCCTCGCCCAACTCCAGAGACCTTATAAGGAAGCAGCTGATCACCAGCTCCAGGTGTTTGCTATTTATTGGGAGGTTGCCTTTCCCTGGTGCTGGCTGCCACTAATTATTTTAGAGAAACAGTTTAACAATTGCCTGACCATCACCTATGGTCCCCTGACATTTCTGGGGAGGGGACTTCTGCTGTGCTCATGTCTGCCTAACTACCTACTCTAACAATATGAGTTATGAGATTTAGCTTAGATGCCTAAGGAGGGAGTTCAAGAGAGATTAAAATTATGGAGGTTTTAATGTATTTTCTCTTTTATATATCATGAAGTTTAGTGATTTTCTTGGTTAGAAGTCTTGGAGCATATCTCTCTACCTGTTCCAGCATTTTCTACGTTTGGTTTGATGACAAAGTAAGCACTTAGGTAGGTAGATGGGTAAATAGAAAGATGGGTAGATTGAAGTAGAGTTAATATCTAACTTTTCTGTAATATCAGAGGTTATTGGTATTTGTGACTTGCTATTGGTCTTAGATTTACTAACTTTTTTTTTTTTTTTGAGATGGAGTCTTGCTCTGTCGCCCAGGCTGGAGTACAGTGGCACGATCTCGGCTCACTGCAACCTCTGCCTCCCGGATTCAAGCGATTCTCCTGCCTCAGCCTCCTGAGTAGCTGAGATTACAGGCACATGCCACCACGCCCGGCTAATTTTTGTATTTTTTAGTAGAGATGGGGTTTCACCATGTTGGTCAGGCTGGTCTTGAACTCCTGACCTCGTGATCTGCCTGCCTCGGCCTCCCAAAGTGCTGGGATTATAGGCTTGAGCCACCGTGCCCAGCTACTAACATGTTTTTAAAAATATTTTGAGTCAGGCTTTATTTCAGGACATGTCTTTCTCTTCCTGAAATATGTGATAAGTGCAAAAGTAGGGATATGTATGTTAGAAGGGCTCTGCCTATTTCTTGTAGGTTAGTTATTCTTGACTGGGGTCACGGTGCTGACAGCGTTCTCAGAGTTAGTAGTGGAGATCTCTGTGCTACAAAACATCATGAAAAACAGACATACTGGAATAAGGTTATATTGAGTGACTGTGTGTGAGGTTTCTAGGAGTTCAGCTTAA
This sequence comes from Symphalangus syndactylus, assembly GCF_028878055.3. NCBI lineage: Eukaryota > Metazoa > Chordata > Mammalia > Primates > Hylobatidae > Symphalangus > Symphalangus syndactylus. The sequence goes on along the minus strand of NC_072428.2, from coordinate 134,548,062 downwards.
CACATATCCTCATTGTTAGCATGTTTTCACAGCCTTTCTCCACTTTTTCCACATGATTTACAGGACAGTGGTGATCATGTTAATTAGATTATGGCTAGATGATCAGATTCTTTTACTGTCATCCTTAAGATCACCTCAGGGTATGGGCAACGTACTTATTTTCATTGACACTGAAGTCATAAAATATTTGGCATATCAGGCAGGTCTTACAGATTAAAAAGAGGCACAAGTAGCATTCGTGAATTAAAGTATAAGCAAGGTCTTTGGTTTTATAGCATTAGTTATGTTCCATTTATTATTGACTGACACTAGTTGAGGCCCTTTTGTGTCAGGCATTGGGCTGGTTGCTAGAGACATGATAGTGGCTAGAATTGAGAGTTGGAGTCTGTTAAGTGCTGCCTATTCCTGTGACGGCATGTCCAAAGCTCTGTCTGCCCAAGCCACAAGTGCTTAGAATGAACTAGCCATGCCCCTGCTTCTTAAGAATTGATATTTTTGTAATAGTTGGTTAATTGACTCTACTTCGTTCATTTCCATTTGCTTGTCTTTAAAACGAAAACACTCTACCTAAATAGTTTTTAATAGACTAAATAGACTTGCCATAGTAATTATGCTAATCTTGTGCTAGTGTTAGTATTGGCATTAGATTTGTTTTAAATGAGGTAGAAATCTGCTATAAAGCACCTTACTTCAATTTAGTTTTTTTTTGTAACAAACTCTTTCCTTCTTAAATTATGTACCCCAGGCTTTTGTGTAAGCCTCTTTTCACTTGATTAAGTTAAACACAACCAACTTTATATTATATAAAGTTTTATACCCTATAAACTTTATATTAAAGTTTTCCTTTATCTTTCCTTTTTCATTCTTCTCTATTTAGTGGGACCTATTTATCCCAATTTTGGTGTCTCATGTGTTTTTTTCTCATTAAAATAGAGAAATCAGATACCTGTCACTTTTATGTGTGTAGATTGGTTGAATAGATAGTTATGCTTTAATATGCTTGGTATCAGTTACTATTTTAATCCTGTTTTATCTATTGTATGTATTATTCCTGTTAGAGGAATTTTAAGGGAAACATGTTTTTTGAGGATAACTTTGAAATTTTGAAATCACCTTAAGGTGATTTCTTTAAGCTGACCCTGGAAGGGCCAGTCCCCCCAAAAATGTATATCCAACATAGTGTTTTCCTTTGGTCTCATCTCCATGGTAATCCTTCCTGTGTATTTAATGATTAATCTAAATAGAGCTGCCATTTACTTTTTTTCTGCAGAAAATAGACTTTTACTTATTTATATTGCAGACTTTCACCCATCCTTTAAGGTCCAACTCAAATGCCACCTCTTCCGAAAGCTTCCTTAGCTTCCCCAGGTAGAGATAGATTTTCTCAAATGTCACCTTATCTTTCCTTGAGGATGAACTTCTTGAAAATGGATACAAAGTGCTTAGCTGATGGTGTTTTCTTAGTTCTTGTGAGACTGCCCTGGTAGCTGTTGTGGGTCATCCTGACAAGTGGGGAAGGTCACTGCCTGTCTTTCATGCAGCCAAAGACAGGTCCTGGAAATCCTCTTGCGCTGATGTGGACCAGTTAGCAGGCTGCAGGCACATGCTTGCGCCTCCTCGTGCACTCTCTTTCTCTCTCTTTCCCCGGATTCCTCTTTGGTCTTCAGTCTCAGTTGGGTCCCTTTTCTAATTCTGTTAAACTTGAGCTTTGTCACTCACATTTTTTTTCTCTGTTCTATGACTCCTCTGTACTTACTTGATATTTCCTGGTACACCCCATCAGAACTGATATTTTCATTACTCTCTCCTTTTGTTATAGTGCATGTACAAAAATGTATTTCTTTTTTTTTTTTTTTTTGCCTTTTTGGTTTCATGCCTTTGACAATTAAGATGCCAGTAAATGTATCATTTGAATATATCTTCTTTGTCTATTAAGATATTATGATAGGGTGCATCTTTTAATTATAGAAGGATATATAAGTTAGCAGTACCATTGTCTTCTGACATCATTGTCTAAGGAGATTAGTCATATATTGGATCCTTTTTGTTAAATAACTTGTTTATGAGAACTGTAGATTAACTTTATTTTTTTTTTTTTTATTTTTGAGACACTGTCTCACTCTGTGACCTAGGCTGGAGTACAGTGGCATGATCACAGCTCACTGCAGTCATGACCTCATGAGCTCAAGCAGTCCTCCCACCTCAGCCTCCTGAGTAGCTAGGACTACAGTCATGCACCACATACCCGCTAATTTTTTATTTTTTGTAGAGGTTTAGTCTCCCTATGTTGTCCAGGCTGGTCTCAAACTCTTGGCCTCAAGTGATCCTCCTGCCTTGGCTTCCCAGAGTGCTGGGATGATAGGAATGAGCCACTGTGCCCAGCCATTAACCTTATTTTCACAAATGTAAATTCTTCAGTTTTTCCTTAGATTTTTCATCTTTAATTATAGAACCATGTGTGCATTTTTAAAAGTTAAAACCTCACAGTTTGGTATAAAAAATGTCAGTCCCCATTAACTATATATATATATATATATTTTTTTTTTTTTTCTTTTTCTTTTTCTTTTTTGAGATGGAGTTTCGCTCTTGTTGCCCAGGCTGGAGTGCAGTAGCACGATATCGGCTCATTGCAACCTCCACCTCCTGGGTTCAAGTGATTCTCCTGCCTCAGCCTCCTCAGTAGCTGGGATTACAGGCACCCGCCACCACGCTCAGCTAATTTTTGTATTTTTAGTAGAGACAGGGTTTTGCCATAGGCCAGGCTGGTCTCGAACTCCTGACATCAAGTGATCTGCCCACCTTGGCCTCGCAAAATGCTGGGATTACAGGTGTGAGCCACTGCGCCCAGACCCATGAACTGTTATTTCTGTCATTATCTTTGTTTTATGCTTTTAATTTTACTTTTCATTATTTCTCATGAAATGATTTTTAAATGTAATTTTGAACAGGGTAATAAGTGAAATACTACTACTAAATAGAAAAATGCCCCTGAATTGGTGATTGTAAGACCATGTGACTCTGTGTGCTTCATGGCAGTTAGTATAGACATTTCAACTGCCTGTTTTACTTCACTCTTTATGCCATTTAGATCTCTGTCCAACTGGTATGTCAATTTTTAATGTATCCAGAAAGTGACTGCCAAGTTTGTATGGCTACTTATGTTTTCTTTTTTAACATTCAACATTTTATGTATGTTTTTTGAGTGTTTGCTCCATGTTTAATTCACTTGTATATGCATACACACACAGATACACAAACACAAACAAACACACAGTTTTATCTTTTGTCTGCTTCAGTGAAGTGGGCCTGGTGTGTGGATAATTTGAGGAGTTTAAGCACATTGCTAATAATTATCCTTGCTAGAGAGGCTAAGTAGTATCTTTTGTGATGCTGTACCCTTAGTGAAAGAAACTAAAATTAAGAAAAAAAAACACAAAGAATTCTATTTTTATACTAACCAAGTGGTAGGCTATTACATAAAACTAGAAAATGTAAGTAGAACTTCAAAACAGACAATTTACTAGAGGTGAAGTCAACATTTTGCATTTCTTATAGTTGTTGGTGCCCAGTTCTTTAGAAGGTGTGGTATCATTCTCCCAGTCAAAACGCTTGGGTCTCAAATGCCTTTTCCTGAAACACAGACATCTTCATTTTTAACAAATATTTACTTTCCTGGTAATATATTTGTTACGGAGTAATTAAGGTCTTTTCTCCTTGGTGGTGTTTCTTTTTTTTTTTTTTTTTCCTTTCTATTTCACTTGTAATGTACATTCAATCAGTTAGTTTTAAAGACATCTGAAAATGTAAGCTTGGGAAAGCAGCCAGAGAAACATGGTGGGGTTCACCTTCGTTTTTTTCCCACATTGCATAGTGTATAGTAATATATAGAAACAGATATTTTTGCCCTGCCCTACTATAGGCTCTACATAATGTTATATGTTAGATAGATATTATTGTTTCTCCTATGTATATTTAAATTGTCATTCTATGTTGCTTCTCTTTTGTAATACTTTGTTCCAAGATTGATTCCTTCTAGAATCTTATTTTTAAGATCATGCCATTTAATTGAATATAGGTGAATTAAAGAACATTTACACTGAGCATTTGTATATGATTATAGATTAAAAAATAACTTGAACTTTTTAAATAGTACTAATTCTTGGGGGCAACTGAGGCTTTTGAGCTTTCAGTTTTACAGTGATAGCTGCTTTGGGGTCTATGGAAAGAAAAGTCCATAGTGCAGAAAAGATCATGAGGGGATATAACATGCTCTTCTCCCGTCACGCTACCTGACAGCAAACTATACTACAAGGCTACAGTAACCAAAACAGCATGGTACTGGTACCAAAACAGAGATATAGACCAATGGAACAGAACAGAGCCCTCAGAAATAATACCACACATCTACAACCATCTGATCTTTGACAAACCTGACAAAAACAAGCAATAGGGAAAGGATTCCCTATTTAATAAATGGTGCTGGGAAAACTGGCTAGCCATATGTAGAAAGCTGAAACTGGATCCCTTCCTTACACCTTATACAAAAATTAATTCAAGATGGATTAAAGACTTAAATGTTAGGCCAGGCGCGGTGGCTCGTGCCTGTAATCCCAGCACTTTGGGAGGCCGAGGTGGGCGGATCACGAGGTCAGGAGATCGAGACCATCCTGGCTAACACAGTGAAACCCCATCTCTGCTAAAAATACAAAAAAATTAGCTGGGTGTGGTGGCGGGTGCCTGTAGTCCTAGCTACTTGGGAGGCTGAGGCAGGAGAATGGCATGAACTCGGGAGGCGGAGCTTGCAGTGAGCTGAGATTGTTCCACTGCACTCCAGCCTGGGTGACACACAGAGAAGACTCTATCTCAAAAGAAAAAAAGAAAGACTTAAATGTTAGACCTAAAACCATAAAAACCCTAGAAGAAAACCTAGGCAATATCACTCAGGACATAGGCATGGGCAAGGACTTCATGACTAAAACACCAAAAGCAATGGCAAAAAAAGCCAAAATTGACAAATGGGATCTGATTAAACTAAAGAGGTTCTCCACAGCAAAGGAAATTACCATCAGAGTGAACAGGCGACCTACAGAATGGGAGAAAATTTTTGCAATCTACCCATCTGACAAAGGGCTAATATCCAGAATCTACAAAGAAATTAAACAAATATACAAGAAAAAAACAACCCCATCAAAAAGTGGGCAAAAGTTATGAACAGACACTTCTTAAAAGAAGACATTTATGCAGCTAACAAACACATGAAAAAATGCTCATCATCACTGGCCATCAGAGAAATGCAAATCAAAACCACAATGAGGTACCATCTCACACCAGTTAGAATGGTGATCATTAAAAAGTCAGGAAACAATAGGTGGAGAGGATGTGGAGAAACAATAGCTGGAGAGGATGTGGAGAAATAGGAACACTTTTACACTGTTGGTGGGACTGTAAACTAGTTTAACCATTGTGGAAGACAGTGTGGCGATTCCTCAAGGATCTAGAACTAGAAATACCATTTGACCCAGCCATACCATTACTGGGTATAAAGGATTATAAATCATGCTGCTATCAAGACACATGCACACATATGTTTATTGCGGCACTATTCACAGTAGCAAAGACTTGGAACCAACCCAAATGTCCATCAATGATAGACTGGATTAAGAAAATGTGGCACATATACACCATGGAATACTATGCAGCCATAAAAAAGGATGAGTTCATGTCCTTTGTAGGGACATGGATGAAGCTGGAAACCATCATTCTCAGCAAACTATCGCAAGGACAGAAAACCAAACACCGCATGTTCTCACTCATAGGTGGGAATTGAACAATGAGAACACTTGGACACAGGGTGGGGAACGTCACACACTGGGGCCTGTCGTGGGTGGGTGTAGTGGGGAGGGATACCATTAGGAGAAATACCTAATGTAAATGACGAGTTAATGGGTGCAGCACACCAACATGGCACATGTATACATATGTAACAAACCTGCACATTGTGCACATGTACTCTAGAACTTAAAGTATAATTAAAAAACAAAAAGCATGCTGTCCTCCAATTCACTGGGAGACAGACATTTGAAAGTCTGGTCTACATTCTTTCTATGTTTAGAGTTTACAGGTGATGTCTGGAACAAATTGAATGGGGTGACATGAGAGAAACCATGGGCTGAAACACTTGTTTATGCTGGTAGAAGAGGAACTGTGGGGGGAAGAAATATTCTATTTTTGAACATGTTTAAAAGAACTGAATAGTGTGCACTCTGGCATATCTAGTGGCAGAATCTCTATGGAAGTAAAATAGTGATACCTTTAGGTAAGGCTTCTTTGTTATCTAAGTAGTTGTCACGAATGTAGCTTTTAGGGATTTGCTCGTTACGAGTACATGAACAGGCAGACTGCCATGTACATTTTTATCATTTAAATGCATCCAGGCAGAGATGCAGGAGGTCACTTCACCTGGAAAATGCTGGGCTTTAAAAGGATATCTGAATTTCAGTTAGAATGATCTGGGAGGCATCTGTTCTAGAATTGAGTAGCTTTATTCATTAGAATTGGAATTCTGTAATAGTTCAGCTATTATAGTTGTATTAAAGTACCAAATTGACATTATTTGTGTCTGTTTCTGTGTTTAGTGTTTCATAGAACTTATGCTTTGAGCACATTTAAGTGAACATTGAGCCAAAGATCTGATGAGCAATTTGCATACTTGGTTCAGGTCCATTGAACAAAACAGTTATGTACAAGCTGTAGTTTCTGTAAATAAGGCTGGCAGAAAAGATGTTTCTCAGTCACACAGAAATATTTGGGGGACTGCAGAAAGATTATTTAAATATATAAGACATTTTAATATATTGGTGGTACAGATGAAAATACATATTTCTTTTTATGAGGCCAGAGGTAAATTCTATTCCCATCCCCAAAATGATGGCCCATTTCTATTGAAATCAATATTTAATCATTCTAGGTATTATCATAAAAATATTGTGAAATTTTTAAGAAGGCCTGTGAATCCTTTCCCAGGATTCTCTCAGATGAGATGGAATGACTTAATCTTTGTGTTCAGTGCCAGTTTTGGTGATATTCCTCTATCACAATTAAATGATATATCTTCTTTTTTGAATTTACTTCATCCACAAGCTTCTTACCATTAACTACCACCATGTTTTTCAGTAAATTACTGTCTTAGAATTTATCTCTCAAATATATTAATTCATTAGTTAATTCATTCAGCATTCGACTAATGACTATTATGAACCTACTACATTTAACAGTAGCCAACACACAGATAGTACTTATCATGTGCCAAGTAGTGCTCTAACAGCTTTGCATGATTAACTAAATTAATCCTTTGTCAACCTTGTGAGATCAATACCATTATCATCCTCATTCTACAGATGAGTAGACTGAGGCACTGTAAGATTGATTGGCCAGTTTTCATTCACAGTTCCTGTAAATGGAAAAGCTGGGAATTAAACTCAAGCAGATAATTCAAACAGTGTAAATATTTGTATAGTGTGTGCCAGGCATATGTATGTTTGGTGACTTGAATGTTAGTGTTAAGGCTTATATGATTATGCCCTCAGCTCATAGACAGGGAGGGAAAGTTTTTCTGTGAAGATCCAGATAGTAGATATTTTAGGCCCTGCAGACCATGTGGTCTCCGTCACAACTCTTTAACTCTGCTGTTATAGTGCAAAATCAGCTGTACAAAATCCCACCAGGCCTGCCTTACAAGAGCTCCTGAAGAAAGCACTAAATATGGAAAGGAAAAGCTGGTACCAGCCACTGCAAAACATACCAAAATATAAAGACCATCAATACTATGAAGAAACTGCATCAAGTAATGGGCAAAATAACCAGCTAGCATCATAATGACAGGATCAAATTCATACATAACAATATTAACCTTAAATATAAATGGGCTAAATGCCCCAATTAAAAGACACAGACTGGCAAATTGGATAAAGAGTCAAGACGCATCAGTGTGCTGTATTCAGGAGACCCATCTCACTTGCAGAGACACACATAGGCTCAAAATAAAGGTATGGAGAAATATTTACCAAGCAAATGGAAGAAAAAAAAAGCTGGGATTGCAATCCTAGTCTCTGATAAAACAGACTTTGAACCAACAAAGATTAAAATAGACAAAGGAGGGCATTAGATAATGGTATAGGGATCAACATAACAAGAAGAGCTAACTATCCTAAATATATATGCACCCAATACAGGAGCACCCAGATTTATAAAGCCTGTTCTTAGATACCTACAAAGAGACTTACACTCCCGTACAATCATAGTGGGAGACTTTAACACCCCACTGTCAATATTAGATCAATGAGACAGAAAATTAACAAGCATATTCAGGACTCGAACTCAACTCTGGACCAAGCAGACCTAACAGACATCTACAGAACCCTCCATCTTGAATCAACAGAATATACATTCTTCTCAGCACCACATCATACTTATTCTAAAATTGACCATATAATTGGAAGTAAAACACTCCTCAGCAAATGCAAAAGAACAGAAATAATAACACACAGTCTCTCAGACCACAGTTCAATCAAAATAGAACTCAGGATCAAGAAACTCCCTCAAAACCGCACAACTACATGGAAACTGAATAACCTACTCCTGAATGACTACTGGGTAAATAATGAAATTAAGGCAGAAATAAGTAAGTTGTTTGAAACCAATGAGAACAAAGACACAACATACCAGAATCTCTGAGACACAGCTAAAGCAGTGTTTAGAGGGAAATTTATAGCACTAAATGCCCACAGGAGAAAGCAGGAAACATCTAAAATCGACACCCTAACATCACAATTAAAAGAACTAGAGAAGCAAGAGCAAACAAATTCAAAAGCTAGTGCAGAAGAAAAGAAGTAACTAAGATCAGAGCAGAACTGAAGGAGATAGTGACACAAAAAAACACTTCAAAAAATCAATGAATCCAGGAGCTGGTTTTTTGAAAAGATTAAGAAAATAGATCACTAGCCAGAGTAATAAAGAAGAGAGAAGAATCAAATAGACACAATAAAAAATGATAAAGGGGATATCACTACTGATCCCACAGAAATAGAAACTACCATCAGAGAATACTGTAAACACATCTATGCAAATAAACTAGAAAATCTAGAAGAAATGGATAAATTCCTGGACACATACACCCTCCCAAGACTAAACCAGGAAGAAGTCGAATCCCTGAATAGACCAATAACAAGTTTCTGAAATTGAGGCATAATTAATAGCCTACCAACCAAAGTAAGTCCAGGACCAGATGGATTCACAGCCGAATTCTACCACAGGTACAAAGAGGAGCTGGCACCATTCCTTTTGAAACTATTCCAAACAATAGAAAAAGAGGGACTCCTCCCTAAATCGTTTATGAGGGCAGCATCATCCTAATACCAAAACCTGGCAGAGACACAACAAAAAAACGAAAATTTCAGGCCAATATTCCTGATGAACATCAGTGCGAAAATCCTCAGTAAAATACTGGCAAACCGAATCCATCAGCACATCAGAAAGCTTATCCACCACGATCAAGTCGGCTTCATCCCTGGGATGCAAGGTTGGTTCAACAGACACAAATCAATAAACGTAATCCATCACATAAACAGAACCAATGACAAAAGCCATATGATTATCTCAATAGATGCAGAAAGGGCCTTCAATAAAATTCAACACCGCTTCATGCTAAAAACTCTCAACAAACTAGGTATTGATGGAACGTATCTCAAAATAACAGCTATTTATGACAGACCCACAGCCAATATCATACTGAATGGGCAAAACCTGGAAGCATTCACTTTGAAAACTGGCAAAAGACGAGGATGCCCTCTCTCACCACTCCTATTCAACATAGCATTGGAAGTTCTGGCCAGCGCAATCAGGCAAGAGAAAGAAATAAAGGCTATTCAAATAGGAAGAGAGGAAGTCAAATTGTCTCTCTTTGAAGATGAAATGATTGTATATTTAGAAAACCTTGTCGTCTTAGCCCAAAAATCTCCTTAAGTTGATAAGTAACTTCAGCAAAGTCTCAGGATACAGAATCAATGTGCAAAAATCACAAGCATCCCTGTGTACCGATAATAGCCAAATCATGAGTGAACTCCCGTTCACAATTGCTACAAAGAGAGTAAAATACCTAGGAATACAACTTAGAAGGGATTTGAAGGACCTCTTCAAGGAGAACTACAAACCACTGCTCAAGGAAATCAAAGAGAAACAAATGGAAGAACATTCCATGCTCATGGATAGGAAGAATCAATATTGTGAAAGTGGCCATACTGCCCAAAGTAATTTATAGATTCAGTGCTGTCCCCATCAAGCTACTGTTAACTTTCTTCACAGAATTAGAAAAAAACTACTTTAAATTTTATATGGAACTAAAAAAGAGCCTGTATAGCCAAGACAATCCTAAGCAAAAGGAACAAAGCTGGAGGCATCACACTACCTGATTTCAAACTATACTGCAAGGCTATGGTAACCAAAACAGCATGGTAGTGGTACCAAAATAGAGATACAGACCAAGAGAACAGAACAGAGGCTTCAGAAATAATGCCACACATGTACAACCATCTGATCTTTGACAAACCTAACAAAAACAAGCAATGGGGAAAGGATTCCCTGTTTAATAAATGGTGTTGGGAAAACTGGCTAGCCATATGGTAGAAAACTGAAACTGGACTGCTTCCTTACACATTATACAAAAATTAACTCAAGATGGATTAAAGACTTAAATGTTAGACCTAAAACCATAGAAACCCTAGAAGAAAACCTAGGCAATACCATTCAGGACATAGGCCTGGGCAAAGACTTCATGACTAAAACAGCAAAAGCAATGGCAAGAAAAGCCAAAATTGACAAATGGGATCTAATTAAACCAAAGAGCTGTTGTACAGCAAAGGAAACTGTCATCAGAGTGAACAGGCAACCTACAGAATGGGAGAAAATTTTTGCAATCTATCCGTCTGACAAAGGGCTAATATCCAGAATCTACAAGGAACTCAAGTTAAAAAGAAAAAAAACAACCCGATCAAAATGTGGGTGACGGATATGAACAGACACTTCTCAAAAGAAGACATTTATGTGGCCAAGAAACATGAAAAAATGCTCATCATCACTGGTCATTAGATAAATGAAATCAAAACCACAATGAGATACCATCTCACACCAGTTAAAATGGAGATCATTAAAAAGTGAGGAAACAACAGATGCTGTGTTCTAAAAGCATTTTATTTGCAAAAATAGGTAGAGGAGTGGATTTTGACCCATAGGCCATAGTTTCCTGATCCCCTAATCCATTTTAGCTACCAGCCAGTACCTCCTATCTGGAATTTGGATATCTTCCTGGAAAACTGTTCCACCTTCAGTGTCTCAGGATCATACGTTTCTCTCTTTGGCTGGTAGATAGTTATCTCCTGTTCTTTCGTACTTACTGATTCTGCTCCTAATTTTTTTATTGCATTCAGATATTTAGTGTATACCAATTTTCATAGTATATTGGTTGCTATCTGCTTTTATTCTGACCCTGATTTTAGTGATAATATTTATCCTATGGTAATTCCCTACCCTCTCACTTCTCTATCTTTTCTAGCATCTGAATGGTCAGCCTGAATTATCGCTTTACTTTCCTTACCATCTCTCATTCGTGAACAGGCTTACCAAGTTGGCTAGTGGAAGTCATGCTGTGCTGCCAACTGAGGGTATATAGATTTGATATTTAATGACAACTAAATTATCTTCTATATCATCATATGCACCTGAATTGTATATATTGTATATTTTTCTATAACAGCTATAAATAGGGTGTACTTTGAGGAATCTACTAGAGAGAATGAAGTGTTTTGTTATTGGTCTTGGTTTCCAAATAAGTGTCTTGCTTTAAAGCTTGTAAACTGCCTGACAAAAGACATTGTCACTGCTTTACTAAAAAGGACATTATCTAACGAGTCTTTCTCCTTACCTAAAAATGTGTTACCATACTCTTCATTTTCCAATTTTCTCTCATTTGTACTCATCTTTTTCTTAGTGTGTTTTCTCTCTTTTCCTTTCTTCTTTCCTTCCTTCTCTCCTCCTTCTCATTCATTTTTTTCATGCTTACATATTTTGTCTCCTTCTCTGTCACTTTTTCCTCTGTCACTAACTCTGTCACATATGCTTCCTCTGTCACATATGCTCTCTCATATACATGCAGATGCTTTATCATTTGTTCTGACCTCTTCTTCCAATATTGATAGTAAATGATTATTTTTCTGACTAATTGTTATAAAAATGTTTATAATTATTTAAGGCTTTTCACATTTTTATTTCTTTTCTGTAAATATTAATAATGCATAGCCATTACAATAATTATTAGTAACAATTTTTCATTGCATGGCACTTAGTGGCCATGCCTGATTTCTTCATGAAACTGAAATAAAGAGTAATAACAAATGTGTAAAGGATTGAAAGATCACAATTCAGAAATATATCTAAGATGACATCAATTAGTTATAATTATTAATACAAATATTACCTATCCCTTCTTCAGAAGTAAGAATGTGATTTCCTGACTCTATTTTAGAGCTATGAATTGTTACCTACTAATGAATTATGAAAACAGTTTAATGGGGTAAGCCCAGTATTTCCAAAAAATGAAAATTGAAAACTAAAAGACAATGTATCAGGAGTAGGATAATTATTGTTTCTTGAAACATACACGTGCATGTACCTATATTTACACATAAACATTTCTATGGGTGATGGAAAATGTGTATCTATAGGTTATGATTAATCAATGGCATGTTTATTTTTTTATTTTTATTTTTTTTTGAGATGGAGTCTCGCTCTGTCACCCAGCCTGGAGTGCAGTGGCGCGATCTCGGCTCACTGCAAGCTCCGCCTCCCGGGTTCATGCCATTCTCCTGCCTCAGCCTCTCCGAGTAGCTGGGACTACAGGCGCCCGCCACCACGCCCGGCTAATTTTTTTTTGCATTTTTAGTAGAGACGGGGTTTCACCGTGGTCTCGATCTCATGACCTCGTGATCCGCCCGCCTCGGCCTCCCAAAGTGCTGGGATTACAAGCGTGAGCCACCGCGCCCGGCCAATCAATGGCATGTTTATTAATGATAACCATAGTAGTAACTATGTATTGCGTGCTTGTCACTCTGCTAAAGCACTCTGTGCAAGTTTGAATGTAATCACCTCAACAGTCTTATGGGATAATTATTACAATTATTCTTATTTGTTAAATGAGAAACATTGAGTACGGAGATAACAGAGCTAGAAAGTGACTGAAGCCAGACCTCTCTGCTTTAGAGCTTCAGCTCTTAGTGGCTGTTTTCTTGCATTTAGCCTTTCCTCCTTTTTTTCAAGGGGATGAGAGGCTTTTCTAGAAACTGGGAAGCCTAAGTGTGTTTCATGGAAATATTGCTAACTTATAGGATACTGAGTCCTCATTTGCACGTTCTGTTAGGGGTCTCAATGAACATTCCTCCTAGCAATAGCTTTAAATTTCAGACTGAGTGTTTTTCTGTTTAACAGATCATTAGTTTCAAAACTTATCATTCGTAAAGGAATATTCCAAGCATTCTAAATCTCTCTTATATTAAATGTTATGTCATAACAAATATAAAACAAACATTTGAAAGTAGTAAAAAGAAGTCTGAATGGAAATATTCACAACCTTTTCTTTTAGAGTAAGTAAAGTGAATGAATCTCAAATAGCTAGCATTGAACCATCATTTTTCATAATCACATTATATGTGTGTGGAATCCTTCTTATGAAATTTTATAACCTTATAAGTTTTGTTTTGTTTTAGTAATCACAGTATCACAGGACATTCAAGGAATTTATGCTAAAGTCTCAAGAGCTTAATATTTTAAGTGAGTTTATAAATTTGCTATACTTCCTAATTCTGTGATACTGTGTGTGAAGAGTTTCACTTAATGTTTATAAGAGAAGTTGTTTTTTAAGTCCAAGCTTTACAGTATAACATTTTAAAAATATGTTTCCTGAGAGGCAAAAATGTTTCCATTTATTGTTTTTACTCAATATTTTTTGAGCACCTTCTGTGTCAAGCAGTGTAAAAAGTCTGGAGATAGCACAGTGAGAAAGACATACATCCTGTTCTTAAAGGGCTAAAATTAACTGCGTCATAATATTCTTTAAAGATTCAAGTGTATTATTTAGAAGGCTTCTTGCCAAGTTGAGAAATGTTCAATTCTCTTTTCTCTATATAAGCATGATCTCAAAGGTCCTTTTCATTTATGAGCTTGGTGCCAGGTTTTCTTGTAGGCAGTCTCAATCTTATCTTAGTACTTTGTAGCTCCAATCAATTGCTGTTAGACATTAAACTTTCCCTTAGAATTATGTTATAACTAGGGTCTGATATTGGCCCCTCTTTGTAGAAGAAATTTCGCTGACTTCAGAAAACAGTGGAAATACCTCTTGTATTACATATTTTTTTGAAAATAATGAGAACTTAGGGAATATATTTTGGACATCTGAAACAGATATAGAACAAAGTATAGATTAAATAGATTAAAGTCTTGCTGTGTCGCCCAGGCTGGAGTGCAGTGGCGCAATCTCAGCTCACTGCAAGCTCCGCCTCCCAGGTTCACGCCATTCTCCTGCCTCAGCCTCCTGAGGTAGCTGGGACTACAGGCACCTGCCACCACGCCTGACTACTTTTTTTCTATTTTTAGTAGAGACGGGGTTTCACCGTGTGAGCCAGGATGGTCTCGATCTCCGGACCTCGTGATCCGCCTGCCTCGGCCTCCCAAAGTGCTGGGATTACGGGCGTGAGCCACCATGCCTGGCCTAAAGTGGATATTTAAATAACTCACCTATCTATGGTTATTTGGGCATCAATCTATTGCCCTTTATATAGATGAGAATTTGCTTTTCTTGTAAAACATCAATTAGGATTCATTGAATTACTTTGGGACTATCATAAACCTTAATGAAGGTATTCTGTAGGTCATTGCACAGTGAGGCCAACCTGCTTCTTTATAGGATGTAGTCGGCTTGTAGTATGATAGCCAGCCCCATTACCCTAGATTTGTTCACAGAATGGTAAATAAGAGATTAGAGTTGCCACCACTGGCAACTGTAATTTAAAGAGTTAGTAAAACTCTTTCAGTACTAGGTATGATCACTGAGGGAAAGGAGGTTTTAGATGTGGGGCACAATAGCTTTTAGACAAAGATGTGTATATTTTTATAAAAGAAGGGTTGCTGCCATGCATACTGTTTTTTTTTTTTTTGGTTCTTTTTGTTTTTATATTTTGAGTTTTTGACATGGGAACATATATATAGACCTTTAATAAAAATATTTAAGATATGTGACTTCCTTTTGAATATCTTCATTAGAAAAACAACCTACCTTTTTCCCGTAACTCCTGCTGTATTAATGCAAATATAAATATAAACATTTGAGTTTTATGAAGTGAATAGACTCATTGGCTTGTCCTTCGTGAAAATTCCTCAGACTGTCTAAGGATGGTATATAAATTAGGTCAGTGAAATCAGCCAAGATATACTCATCAAATCTCGTACCTTTTCAAAGTTACCAGTCTTCCTCTGTCTCTCTCTCTTTCCCTACAACTTAGATAACAAAGGGGGAAAAATATCAGTGATGGTGGCTATCCCCTCTCCAAGAAAACATAATTAATGTAAGAAAGAATTTAACATTATAAAGTATTTTATTTTGAAATTTTTACCTTTACATTTAAATTCATCTAGATATAAATGGTGAGTGTTTAAAACACATCCCAAAGTTGTAGTAGAAGTTAGTGGAGAATCATCCAGAATACTTCAGTTTTTGAAATTACAATTCTGTCACTAAAGGAAAATTGTTGTGTGATTTCTACCTTGAAGTGTCCAAAATGTGCCCTCCCTCTTGTTCTCCGTTGAGGTATTGTGGAGAAGTACTGTGATTTACTCAGTGATGAGATTTGTTCTTGAGAGTTCAGAAGAGGAGACCTTAGAGGACAGATAAGATACAGCTGATTTTTTTTCCATTGCCAGCAATGTTTGGTTATTTTAAAAAAGGAATGATAATACTATATTTAAAATGTATGTGTCATTATCAGCCTGGATCACTCATTGGACAAATATTTATTGAACTTATTAATTATAACTAGTTACAAATCCAAGCCAGACTTTTTGCTTTATGTTTACTTTATACATCTTGTTTATAATGATGCCTTCAGTAATTTCAGTCTTTCTCCTGGGTTTTCAGTTGCAGTTAATCGTGCTTCGTTGCATTGTTCCTTCTCTACATTCAATAGCACATAAAACACTGCAGGAATAAAAACAGGGGCATCATCTTGGAACTGCTTGCAAATAGGCTGGGTCTGTTATCTTAGAGAGAAGAAAAAAGGAAATATAAACTGCAACTTAGAGGAACATGGATGTGAGTGTTCACTGAAAGCAAATTTAGGATCTTGGGAAATATAAATATGCCAACTTAACCATATTTATTTAACCCAATTGTTTTGATTGGTTTCAGTTATCCATATGGCTTATCCATGTCCATATGCTTAAATTTGCCAGACTCTCCTTTGCTTTGATTATGTAGGTAGGTCTGTTGGTTTTGTTTTTCCTTGCTTTTTATTGTATTAATCTCAATTGTTATTGAATCAAAGACCTTCATGAGACAGTATGCTTTCAACTATAACATTCAATAGGCCTCTAAATACTGTGTTCTAAAACTCTTGCTGGTTGAATAAAATACCATTTTTATTGTTGGAAATGAAATAGGAATATTTTATAATATTACAATCAGAATGCTGTTTCTAGTTTTTATGGGGAGTTTTTAGCAGAGGCCTTGAGAATTTTCATTTCATTTGTGCCCTTTTTATCTTGTCTTACAGAACAAAGCAAAAGTGCATTTTTTGGCTATAGATTAGTCTAAAACTAGTATTTTCTATCCAATGACAGCAGAATTGTTTAGTCTAAAACTAGTATTTTCCATCCAATGATAGCAGAATTGTTCAATCTAAAACTAGGATTTTCTATCCAATGATAGCAGAATTGTTTTGTCTAAAACTAGGATTTTTTATCCAATCATAGCAGAATTGTTTTGTCTAAAATTAGGATTTTCTATCCAATGATTGCAGAATTGTTCGCATGCTTTAATAATTTCTTCACGTTTTTTGAAGAGTTGAGCTATTGATCTTCTCAATGTACATTAAAAAACCTAGGTATATCTGCTTTCTAGTTTTAAAGAAGCAACACTTCTTTCTTCTGTGAGGGGGAAAATAAACAGGAAGCATATGCAAACTTTTTGTTTAAAAAAGAGATAAGCAATATTTTTATACTTAACAGTATTAAAGGCTATGGCTGCATTACTTTATATATGTTTCATTAAATGAGGTTGTGAGGGTCTACTTGTAGAAAATGAAATATAACATCCTTTATATTTCCATGATAATGCAACTGTGAACTACCATAGCAAAGTAGAATCCTGAGGCTTTCACAGTAATTGGAGGCATTCTTTCTTTTCTCCTTAATCCAGTTTAACAAAAATTTGTGGCTAAGATATTTTTGTGTTTTGCATTTTGTATTTTATTCTGTATTAGGCACGTGTGATGTTTAAGTTTCTGACTTCCAGTGAAGGGAGGATTAGGTGATACAATACCTGTATCCTAGCAGTCTTGATAAACTGTATATCTTAGCAAAGTAGAAATTTTTCTGCTAACTCTGCTTTTAGAAGTTATAAACCATAAATGTCAAACTCCCAATCAGTATTTAAAAATTTGGTAAAGATTCAGTTCATTCTCTTGTATTTATTCTATCTCTGCACTAATGAGTCTTCAAATCCTGAGTATTAACCTTGGTACTTCAGGATCTTTTGCCATTGGAGTGGGTTTCAATTATGCTTTTTATGGTGCTTATTATGTAAGGAACTTTTGCTACTTTTTGTGAGGATTTTGATACTTGTTAAACACATGTTTAAACAAACTGGACGTGATTATGTATTACTTAACAAATATATCTATTTCAATGTAATACCTGGAACAACTTTGTTAGCATTCCAATTTATTAATGTAAGACTTACTTTATCCTACTGGTGAGCATTTTGTATCCCTTTTAACCAATTTTATGTTATCATACACTGTTGATGTATTAGTCTCTAGGGCAAGGGAAAATGCCACCAGTTTCTTTACATAGCAAGAGTGATGTTTACCCCAGTACAAATTCTGAGCTCTCCAAACTATTCCGACCTCTGTCTGTTCTAAAGTTGCTTCCACATTTTTGGGTACCTTTACAGCAACACCACACTCCTGGTACCAACTTACTGTATTAGTTCATTCTCGCACTGCTAATAAAGACATACCTGAGACTGGGTAATTTATAAATGAAAGAGGTTTAATTGACCCGCAGTACCACATGATTCACAATCATGGCAGAAGGCAAAGGAGGAACAAAGTCACGTCTTAAATGGTGGCAGGCAAGGAGAGTGTGTGTAGGGGAGCGTCCCTTTATAAAACCATCAGATTTCATGAGACTTACTATCATGATAACAGCATGGAAAAGACCCACCCCGTGATAAAATTACCTCCCACAACAGGTGGGAATTATGGGAGTGACAATTCAAGATAAGATTTGGGTGGAGACACAGCCAAACCATATCAGTTGATGATGTCTTTCTTTTTTTCTTTTTTTGAGATGGAGTCTTGCTCTATTGCCATGCTGGAGTGCAGTGGCTTGATCTCGGCTCACTGCAACCTCCGCCTCCTGGGTTCAAGCGTTTCCCTTGCCTCAGCCTCCCGAGTAGATGGGGCTACAGGCATGTGCCACCACAGCCAGCTAACTTTTTGTATTTTAGTAGAGATGGGGTTTCACCATGTTAGCTAGGATGGTCTCGATCTCCTGACCTTGTGGTCCGCCCACCTCAGCCTCCCAAACTGCTGGAATTACAGGTGTGAGCCACCACACCTGGCCAATGTCTACCTTTTTTATCTTGAACATTGAACTAATTATAATTTCACTGGTCTTATTTTCAGTTTTGAATCAAAATTAAAAGATAATTATAAATTATAGTATGTGGATAGTATTTACCTTAGTAAATTTAAGGAGTATTTCAAATAAAAGCCAAAGTCATAAATAATTAAACTTCTGTTCTTTCATTTAATGAATGATACCTGCATAATTCTGCAACTTAAGCAAACTTAAATACGTCAGCAGAATGAAAAAGAAAAGATTATAGAGATAAGTTATTTATAACTGTGGAATGAAGAAATTATAAAACTAAATTAACTTAAAATGTATACAGAAGATATTTATCACTGAACTTTCTGTCATTGCCTTTTTTATAATTTTTTATTTTTATAACTTTCTGTCAATGCTTTTTTTCTGTCTTGAATAATAATTTTTGAAGTGTTGGCACCTTAGTCTTCAAGCATATACGTTTAGAAAAATGTCATATTAATGGAAATGAATGTTACCTTATATTGAGATTTTCCAGTACTGGACATCAGAATTTCCTGAAGATGCTGGGAAGCATTTTGATGTATTCCTGGAAGCTGTATTTACCCCAGAGGCTTATTTTATATTGACTACTGTATTTCTTTCCCTTGCTCTTTCTTTTCCTCTATTTTTTTTACTTTATTTTTTGAAGTCATTCTTTTCTATTACTATACGGCATCATCCTTGTTATTATTGAGAATAGTCTGTCTTTCCGTTCTCTTTTCCACCCAGTCTCATGTGTGCCTGTGAGTTAAATGCTAGGTACCAGAACAGATTTAATAAAGATGTGAAAGACTTGTACTAATAGGGCTGATAGTATTATAACCTGTGATTTGTGCCTCTTCTGAGCCTGTGAGACCTGCCTTGTGAGACCCACTTCACCATGTTAGTATCAGGATATTTCCCAGAGAATAACCCATCATTCTGATTAGGCTTTCCTCATCTGCTTAGAGATGTGACTGCCCTAATCAAATATTACCTTATAGTTTCCTACAAACTTCTAATTTCTAATCAGGTCAAACTCTTACTTTCTGGAAGAGTGCTGATTGAGATACTTTGTGCCTAGTAGTTTTTGGTTCTCCAGAAATGACAGATCAATGGAGGTAAAAGAAGCCACTTGGATCCTGCAAAATGTTTACAGACTCAGGTTACTCATTTCTGTTTTTCCCCTTCACCAAGCTTCACCCATTTCTTCCTCCAGCCAAAAGTAATCCTGTCTTAATGTCATCTCGTGTGTGTGTGTGTGTGTGTGTGTGTGTGTGTGTGTGTGTGTACGATCTCCTCCAGTGTGACTGTAACCTTAATCTTGTTAAGACAGTCTTTGGATGGTATCTGACTACTGTGTTGTTACATAAAATTAGGTGGTTATTATACTTGATTGCTTAATTGGGTGCCACCATTATCTTTATTTGACCTTACTAAATAGCCCATTTTCTTTTCAGTTTTGGTGCCATAACAAAAAGTGAGAGAAAACATTTCTCCAAAATAACATATTTATCACTATCTTTCTTCTTAAAGCATTAGTAAACAGATGTGTTTTTATTTTTTTAACTTATGGAATGGGTTGTTTTTGACTTCTTCAAAGTTTGCATGAGTTTTGCACATTTTATCTACTATCATTGTTATTTGGAATGATTAAAATCTTAGCACCTTAGATAATGTAATAGATGAAGATGGTATTTTTAATGTTTAAACTAGCTATTTGAAACTTTCTTTTAAAAATATACTAATAACTATTATGTTAAAATATAACTAATAACTGAAAGAAATTAAAGAATTGGAAAGAATAGTATTCTTTATGAGTATTTAATTTAAAGTATTTATTTAAGTCTGTTATCTGACTCTGTGGAATATTGTAAAATACAGGTATCTTTCAATGTGCCAAAACAACAATAACAACAATTCCAAATCCAGATGAGTTAAGGACCGTTTTCTAATTTTGGAAAAACTAAATTTCTCCTAACTTTATTTTCTCAGGAAATGGAGTCTTTCCTATACAAATTTTATAAAGGTAAAGGCAATAATGTTCTTTTGAGCTTTTGGAGATAAGCATTAGATAGTAGCAAATAAAGTGAAGATTTATGCTAGAATCTAGGAGGTAGAGGTTGCAGTGAGCTGAGATTGTGCCATTGCACTCCAGCTTGGGTGACAGGACAAGACTGTCTCAAAAAAAAAAAAAGCGAAGATTTATGTTTCATGAGATTTAAATTTATTAATACAGCACAGACATAGATTATAAGCAATAATTAAGCTTTTAATGGCCACATTAATGTCAGAAATTGAGGCTACATTTATTTTTCCCTTCAGCTTTTGTCTGCTTCCAATTCCTTTTGCTACCTATATTCCATATATAAACTGGTACTTTTTAACTCTGTATCCCCTCTCTCCCTCCCACCCCACAAGCCCATCTAAGTTTTGCTTTATAACTGTGCTTGGAGAATAGCAATAGGTAATTTTAATTAAAACAGTACAGAAGTTTTCCATAGGGGACTACATTTAATAGAATTGTTTTGGCTGTTTACTTTGAATATTGGATTAAGATTTATTTGTTTTCAAATTGCTAAACTGATATTAACTCTATTATTCTTAGCCTGAAATGTGCTCTGTACTGCATATTTCTTTTTTCTTTTTTTGAGATGGAGCCTCACACTGTTACCCAGGCTGGAGGGCAGTGGTGCGATCTTGGCTCATTGCAGCCTCTGCCTCCCAGGTTCACATGATTCTCTTGCCTCAGCCTCCCTAGTAGCCGAGACTACAGGTGTGCACCACCACGCCTGGCTAATTTTTGTGTTTTTAGTAGAGACAGGGTTTCACCATGTTGGCCAGGCTGCTCTTGAACTCCTGACCTCAAGTGATCCTCCTGCTCAGCCTCCCAAAGTGCCGGGAATACAGGCATGAGCCACCATGCCTGGCCTCTACTGGATGTTTCTATGTAAGTCTCTTACCTGACACATTTGAAACCACCTCATCTTTGTCTTAAAATCAGAACTTCTGTGGACTTACCTCCTTTTTTATTCACTAAGGCTCACTCTATGGAGCTATTTTTTACCCACCACTTCCTTTTTTTTTTTTTCATCCTTATGTGTAGGATCAACTATTGTCAAGTTTTTCTTTACTGTGTTTTTGTATTGTTCTCATCCATTTTTACTTCCTACCTAATCTCTTCTTGATGCTAATTCTGTCCTATTCTATTTCAGCTGTTCTCTGAGTTGTCTGCTTCTGATTATTTTCCAGTTACATTTATGCTGCACGTTACCTTTAGATTCATTTGTCTATGTTCTTGTTCTCTCAGTTCAGAAGCTTTGCAGGTGTAAACATTTCCTAGAGTGTGACGTCCAGCTTCCTTAGGCTTTAAGAAGTGTTTACAATTTATATTTGAAATTTCTTTCCCATCCTTACTCGTATATGTGTGTCTTCACAGGTAGACTGAGCATAAAGTCTTTGGCTTCTCTCTCTTTATGTTCGTGCTTCGTGTAGCACCCTGCATGCTGTGCACCATTGGAGATTGTGTTGAAGAAGAGAATCTCTTTTTAAAGAAAATATTTAAATTGATGCAGATTAGTTGTACATGTTTATGTGGTACGTGTGATATTTGATATATGCATACAGTGTGTCATGATCCAATCAGAGTAGCATATTCATTGTCTCAAACATGTATCATTTCTTTGTGTTGGAAACACTTTAGCTCTTCTATTTTGAAATATATATTATTAACTGTAGTTACACTACTGTGCTATTGAATACTAAAACTTATTCTTTCTATCTAACTTTATGTTTGTACCCATTAACCAGCCTCTCTTCATCTGCCTGTCCCCTAGCCTTCCCAGCCTCTGGTTACTATCCTTCTACTCACTACCTCCATGAGATCAGCATTCCTAGCTCTTGTAATCTCTGTTACTTGTACATTTCTGTTTTTCTGCCTGCCTGCACTTCTTTCTGTGTGTCTGGCAGCCTGTCTGTCTGCCTGCTTATGCCCATTTATTTACTGTGACTTCATGTTCTGCATTTTCCATTTGAGGAAAATTGGTCTGATGTCTACTGGCTACTTCAATTTGATCCCCCCCCCCTTTTTTTTGGTGAGCACATAAGCAAGTTTTTTTTTCTTTTCAATTTTTACTTTTCTTCTAAAATTTAAAGACTTCTACAACCAGTCTTTTTTTTTTTTTTTTTTTTCAGAATATCTTTGCATTGCTTCCTTGAGTCCCTTGGGAGCTCTCTGCATGTTGTATCTCAAGGGAAATTATCCTTGTAGTGTATACAGTATTTTTAAAGCGTTTCCGTGGAAAGCAGATGGACTCTTTATTTTGTATATCTCTGTATTTCTGATTATCCATGCAGTGGAAGTGATTAATTAATGTAGATAATGGCAAGATTGTCACAGAACCATTGACTTTTACATTCAGGTAACTTATTCGTAATACTCTTTTGGCAGTTAACTGCCACCAAGTGGTGGTTGTATGCCATAGCTCTGTAACATGAACAGTGTTTCCAATAAACCGTCCACCGCAAAACCTGTAAGTTTCTATACGTTAATATCCAGCATCTTAATGGAAAATTACACTTAGCATTATATAGTGGATTGAAAACCAATATTTTTCAGGAAACATTGAAAAAGTAAACTTTTTTCCGTATTTTTTGTTTGTTGTTTGTTGTTTTTTGTTTTTTTGTTGTTTTTGTTTCTTTTTCTTTGCTTTTTTTTAATTTGGCTTTTTTTCATATTTTTTAAAAAGTAAACATTTTGTGTTTCAAAGATTGCTGTCAAGAAAGTGAAAGGAAACCAGAGAATGGGAAGAAATATTTGCCAATCTTATATCTGATAAAAGACTTATATCTAGAACATATAAAGAATTCTTACGGCTCAATTATAAGAAAAATGATCTAATTTAGAAACGAACAAAGAATCTGAATAGACTTATTCCAAGGAAGATATACAAATGGCCAACATGCACATGAAAAGATGCCTGACATCATTAGTCATCAAGGAAATGGAAATCAAAACCCAAATGAGATACCACCTCACATCCTCTAAGATGGCTAGAGTAAAAAATTCAGATACTAGCGAGTGTTGGGGTGGATGTGGAGAAAGCAGAACCCTCATATACCGCTGGTGGGGATGCAAAATTTTGCAGTAAATTTGGAAAACAGTCTGGCAATTCCTCAAATTGTTAAAAATAGAGTTACCATTTGACCCAGCTATTTCCACTCCTAGGTATATACTCAAGAGAAATGAAGATATATGTCCAAACAAAATTTATATTCAAATGTTCATAGCTGTGTTACTCATAATAGCCCAAAGGTAGAAACAACCCAAACATCCAGTAATGGATGGATGAATGGAAAAAACAATGGATAAAGAATATGTTCCATTCATATAGTGGAAAATTACTTGGTCATAAAAAGGAATGATGTATTGATACGTGCTGTGACATTGCTGAACCTTGAAAATATTAAGCTAAATGAAGGAATGCAGACACAGAAGAACACATATTATGGTTCCATTCATATGAAATGTCCAGAACAGGCACATCTATAGAGATACAGAATATATTAGTGGATACTGGAGATTAGGGCGATAGGGGAGACTTACCAAAGTGTAGGGTTTCTTTTTAGGATGATGAAAATATTCTAAAATTGGTCATGATGGTTGCACAACTCTGTGAATATACTAAAACCATTAATTGTACAATTTAAATGTATTAATTTTATGGTATGTGAGTTATATTTCAATAAGGTGTTACCCCCCAAAATAGACATTAAGGTGTAATTTATTATCTTTTAATCTTTATTATCCCATCAATGTAATATTTGTCTTGATTAGGATGTTCACTTTTTTATGAGCTGTAACTTATAACAAAATTTATTTTATACTCTGTCCTCACTTCTGGATATGTTCATTTTGTTCATGTGCTACAGGCCAATGATTCTCAAATTTAGCATGCATCAGAATTAACTGGAGGGCCCTAGCCCAGTATTTTGGATTCAGTGGGTCTTGGATAGGATTTAAGAATTAACATTCCCCAGCTACTCTGGAGGCTGAGGCAGGAAAATGGCGTGAATCCGGGAGGCGGAGCTTGCAGTGAGCCGAGATCTCCCCACTGCAGTCCAGCCTGGGCGAAAAAGCCAGACTCCGTCTCAAAAAAAAAAAAAAAAAAAGAATTAACATTCCTAGCAGGTCTGTCTTACTTCCTTCTCTTCCTTCCCCCCTCCCTTCTCCCCATCCCTTCCCCCCATCCCTTCCCCACTTCCCTCACCTCCACTCCCCTGCCCTCCACTGCCCTCTCCTCCGCTCTCTCCCTCCTTTCCTTCCTTCTTCCCCCACGTTTTGTTTTGTTTTCTTTCTTTCTTTCTTTCTTTCTTTCTTTCTTTCTTTCTTTCTTTCTTTCTTTCTTTCTTTCTCTCTTTCTTTCTCTTTCTGTCTGTCTGTCTGTCTGTCTCTGTTTTCTTTATTTCTCTCTGTCTTTCTCGCTTCTGTCTTCTTTTTTCCTCTTTTTTCTTTTCTTCCTCCCCTCCCTCCTTTCCCTCCCTCTGGTCTGGTTTGAGAACCAGTGGCTTAGGTCTTGTGGGACCATTTTTGTTTTAGCACAACTTTTATTAGATTCTGAGATAATGGCCTTCATAGATTTAGACTTCAGCCCTACTAAAATCTCATATAGCATCAATTCTTATATTTTACCAGTGAGAACATAGCTTTTTAATATTATATTTCCTTTTGTGAATACTTCCCTCCTCTTCTCTGCGTAATAAGTTTGATGTTTAAGCGAAAGCTTTTGTTTACTGAGTTTTAATTTTGATTTTCTTTAACGTTTACAGCAACTACTTCTTTGAAAATATGCCCTTAGAAAGCTTAGAAATTCTGTAATACTATAGAATGTAATACTATAGAAATTAAATATTTTGAACAGAAAAAAGTTTCTTTAAAAAGTGATACATTTATGAAGCTAGGCAAAAATGTCAGTTGTTACCATATTTTGGTGTACTTCACTGTTTTTAGTACTTATTATTTTAATTCCCAGATCAAAGAGGGATCTTTGTTTATTTTAATTAGAACACTCTTGTTTACAGTATTTTTACTAGGGTAAGCTTTATGTGGAAGAGTGTGACAAGCATTCATTATTAGCATTAAATTCTTAATTAAGGACACTGCTTTCTGAAGAAATTTGTCTTCTTGATTTAAACCAAACAAGCAAAGTGTTTAGTGAAAAGGAAATATCCTTAGGATTATGTCACTAGAAAGTTCTTAAGCCTCTGTCCAATGTTGCAAATTAATAATGTTCAAAATGCTTATTAAGTTAGAAAATGAATGAGCTCCATGAGCTGAGGAGCTAGCAGATTGCTGGGATTACAAAGACAACAGACAGGACTGTTTCCTTAGTAGGATTTACAATCTGTTAGTGTGTGTTGTAAATCAGTCAGTGAGGATTTATGTAGCATCTGGAATTTTACCAATGTACTGTGCAGGATACTTGAAAGGGAATTTGCGAGGCAGATAAGGAAGGCTGTGCCCTTGAGAGTTTTTAACCTGTACTGAAGGTGAAACCCAGCACAAGAAATAACCACCTGTATGCGTGTAGTATTTTGTGTGGTGGGGAGTATATGCATGCTGCTGGAATTCTAAAAGGGATTTTAGGGATTGAGCAGAGATCTGCGTGGATGCACACACGTCAGGAGTTGGCTGAAAAACTGCTGCAGGCAAAAATGCCATCGCTGATAATAAATTGTAAGGAGATCAAAAGTGATGTTTCAAAAAGGAAAAAAAAAAAAAAAACACCAGGGCATAGAATTCTTTATTTATTACGCTGGTGTGGAAGGGAACAGCTGTTACCTTTCAAACTGCAGAATCCTGACTGACGCTGACCAGTTTAGTGCCTCTCTCTTCTACTGTATTATAGAGGATGTTTTTTCTGGAGCTTTGGCTGGCGTGACAGTGTTCGAGGATCCTTCTGGAAAAGTAGAAGAACCTGGAAGCCAAAAACCCAGCCAAGTTATACTTAAAATATTTCACAATGTTGAAGTGAAGTATGCCACTAGGATTAAGAATTCTACTTTATAAGCAGAGGCAGAAATGTAATGAAAAAGATCGTAATATAGAGAATATTAGAAGCAACCTACTACTTTGGACTTATCTGCCACATTTGAGTGTTAGAACAGTCTCAAGTCCTAATAACCGTGGAAAATTTGATTTCAAACATCCATTTTTAGCCAAAGAATTGGATTGTCTGTCCTTCATATAACAGTAACAGTTACATTGGAAGACTTGTATGGAGAATGTCATGTAGCACAGTTAGGCACTATCTGCTGAAAACACTTTGAATTTAACCTAAAACTTTTTTACTCATTATAGTTGCTTTATGTATGTGTATTGAATTGCAGTCAGATATTGTAATTATTATATCAATATAGTCTTGCCTAGGCCTTATGACTTTTAATTAATGAGAACATGCTTCCTTGACTTAGCCAGATTTTTAAATTGAGGAGAGATGCTTGCTAGGGTGAATTAGCCAACAGTTTATAAATATGATGGATAGATAATACCTATTCACATTTTTTTACCTTATTGCAAAAATAATTTAATAAGGAAATGAATCAGTCAATTTCAACTGTTTTGTAACACTGCTGATTTAAATGTCTTCAAAATATTTTCCTCATCTATAAAGACTATGTGATTGTATCGGACCCTTATATCACATGTGGAAATATTTCCAAATATATAAAAATACATAAATGTAAAAAAGAAAAACAAAAATTTTTGAAGGCAATCAGGATATATATGAATGTAGGATTAGGGAGGGTCTTTCTCATCTAGGATTGGAAACGTAGAAGTTTAAAAGCTAGGAGCATTTGACTGTATAAAAGTTAGTAGCTGGGTGTGGTGGAACACAACTGTAGTCCCAGCTACTTGAGAGGTTGAGGTGGGAGGATCGTTTGATCCCAGGAGGTGGAGGCTGCAGGGAGCCATGATTACAGCACTGCACTCTAGCCTGGGTGACAGTGAGACCCTATCTCAAAAAAAAAAAAAAAAAAAGTACATTTTCGTTGGCATAAAATACCATAATCAGTGTTAGTAGAAAAACAGTAGATATGGAATTATAAGTATAAACAAAGTAAATGCCCAATCATCATTGAATAGTTATATATTGTGGCATATAAGTGTCAAAGAATATTATGCCATTTTGAAAAACAAGAATTAGAGCTGCACTCATTGCCTTGGAATTTCAGTGAGGTATTGAGTGAGGAGAAAAGTAGGATGCAGAAAAGTTCCCATTATTTGATATGATTTTAATAAAATAAGTGAAGTAAACAAGTCCACATATACATATTTAGTGTGTATGGGTGAAAATTTGTCTCTGTATAAACATGGAGAAACAGGGATCCTATAATGTGTCTCTTAGACCCGGGTTGTGGAAGGGAATAAGGTGTGAGCATAGAGGAGAGAGAGGGAGAGAGCAAGCGAAAAAGAAAAACTGCAAAAATAGCATAAATAAAAGCCTTTATGATATGAACACATTTATACGTATACGATTTGAGGTAATGATATAAATTGTGTATGTGTAGTTAAAATTGAAGACAATTAAAAACAATGTGAAAGAGTGGGAGCTGATATGTGTACAAACAGAAGTGACTGTAGACATCTTCTTTGGTTATAGGCAGAACTATAATAAGGTTTTGAGAAATACATATTAGAAAAGCTTTTCTCACGACTGTTTTCTGTCTAATAGTTAGTAAACCTTTTTACATTGCAATCTTCTGTGTTGCTCTGAATCTCCAATTTATTTGAGAAAAATCACATTCAGAAATGCTTAATAGATAGAGTATTCAATTATTTTTTCAATAAACATATGGATAACACTTATGTATGACATAGATAGGCCCTGCATACAGTGGCACACAGAGGCAAGGTATATAATTTGCCTGAGGGAGATCAGGGAAGGCTTCCAGGAGGATTCAGAGAATGCATGCTAGGTGGGAGGCAGCAAGAAAGAAAGTACAGAGTGGAGAAAGAGTATATATTTCTGTTTTAAATGCAGTGGAACAAAACAACAAAGCCATAGATTGTAAATGGAAATTAATTGCTGCATTTTATTGAGTCTAAGAGACTCTATCAGTTTTATGATGCATGAGTATTTTATGTACCACAGGAAAGAAAAACTTGCTTATTAAACTATTTTGTATGCATGTAAATATATATGTATATACATATAAACTATTTTATATATGTAAATATATATGTATATATAGTTTAATAAGCAAGTTTTTCTTATATATGTATATATATTCATATATGTGTGTGTGTGTGTGAATGTGTGTGTGTGTATATGTATATATAAATTTTTTTTTTTTTTTTTTTTTGGTGAGACAGAGCTTCGCTCTTATTGTCCAGACTAGAGTGTAATGGAACCACCTCGGCTCACTGCAACCTCCACCTCCCAGGTTCAAGCGATTCTTCTGCCTCACCCTCCCGAGTAGCTGGGATTACAGGCATGCACCACCACTCTGGGCAAATTTTGTATTTTTAGTAGAGATGGGGTTTCTCCATGTTGGTCAGGCTGGTCTCGAACTCCTGACCTCAGGTGATCCACCCACCTCAGCCTCCCAAAGTGCTGGGATTAGAGGCATGAGCCACTGTGCCCAGCCTATTTATTGTATTAACAGTTATTATCTCACAGATTCTCTGGGGCAAGAATTCAAGAGCTAGTTATCATAGGTGGTTCAGGCTTAGTATCTCTTATGAAATTGTAGTCAAGATGTTGGTTGGTGCTGTGGTCATCTGAAGGATTTCCTGGGGCTGGAGAATGTAGTTTCAAGATGGCGTACTCACATTGTTGATGCTGATGGGAGAATCCCTTGTCCCCCATGGAGATGGTTGACTACTTTTACAGCATGGTGATTGCCTTTCCCTAGAGTAAATGATCCAAGAGAACAAGTGAGAAAGATTCTGAAATGTCTTTTATGACCTAGTTTCCAAAATCACATTTCATTACTTCTTTTTTTTAATTTTTTTTATTATACTTGAAGTTTTAGGGTACATGTGCATAACGTGCAGGTTAGTTATATATGTATACATGTGCCATGTTGGTGTGCTGCACCCGTTAACTCGTCATTTACATTAGGTATATTTCCTAATGCTGTCCCTCCCCCCTCCCCCCACCCCACAACAGTCCCCGGAGTGTGATGTTCCCCTTCCTGTGTCCATGTGTTCTCATTATTCAGTTCCCACCTATGAGTGAGAACATGCGGTGTTTGGTTTTCTGTCCTTGCGATAGTTTGCTCAGAATGATAGTTTCCAGCTTCATCCATGTCCCTGCAAAGCACATGAACTCATCCTTTTTTATGGCTCCATAGTATTCCATGGTGTATATGTGCCACATTTTCTTAATCCAGTCTATTGATGGACATTAGGGTTGGTTCCAAGTCTTTGCTATTGTGAATAGTGCCACAATAAACATACGTGTGCATGTGTCTTGATAGCAGCATGATTTATAATCCTTTGGATATATACCCCGTAATGGGATTGCTGGGTCAAATGGTATTTCTAGTTCTAAATCCCTGAGCAATCGCCACACTGACTTTCACACTGGTTGAACTAGTTTACAGTCCCACCAACAGTGTAAAAGTGTTCCTATTTCTCCATATATTTGTTAGAAGTGAGCCACTAGGTCAAGCCAACTTTCAAGGGTGAGAAGATTAGACTCTACCCTTCTACGTGTCAAACGAGGAAAAACAAGGAATTTGTGGACATATTTGAAACCACAGCGTTCTTAAAGATATAAGTGAAAAAAATGGTCAAGGATATTTTTTAAAACCTTGCGTTTATTGTCTAACTCTTCTGAATCACTTTGCAAGAGAGTTGTTGATGTTCATGTTTTTCGACATAATATTGTCTTCTGTGCCACTAATAACATTGGTGATGAAGCATTTTTAAACGAATGGTAGAGTATTGACTTCCAGACCTTCCTTAAAGCTGCTGTCATCAAAGATGCATGTTTCAATGCTAGTGTTTTCATAATCTTACCGTGTGAGTCTAGAAAGGATTCAGTGAAATATGAATATTCATTTACCTTCCTAAGATGGTTCTCAAATGGCTTATTGATTGAAATGTTGAAAAGTTTTCTGGCCCAGATACGTCACCCAGTTTTTGCATATATGGATAATGACACTATGTCATGATTGTCATCAGGTCAGCAAATGTTTTTGAGACATACCCTATTTTCAGATTGTTAAAATATAAAAAGAACATGCGGCCGGGCGCGGTGGCTCACGCTTGTAATCCCAGCACTTTGGGAGGCCGAGGTGGGCGGATCACGAGGTCAGGAGATCGAGACCACGATGAAACCCCGTCTCTACTAAAAATACAAAAAAATTAGCTGGGCGTGGTGGCGGGTGCCTGTAGTCCGACCTACTCGGAGAGGCTGAGGCATGAGAATGGCGTGAACCCAGGAGGCGGAGCTTGCAGTGAGCCGAGATTGCGTCACTGCATTCCAGCCTGGGCGACAGAGCGAGACTCTGTCTCAAAAAAAAAAAAAAAAAAAAATGCTTATTATTACGCAATGATGTAGATAGCTATTCTTTTTGTTGGCTCAATACTCCCCCTTTGTTGGCAAAAATACCTCTTCTCTCTCATTCTAACCATGTAGTTCTAGTGGAAGCTGCCAGTCATCAGAGTCCAGACACTGGCTGCAGTGGTGGATTCCCTGAGCTGTATCCAGGTCGATGGTCCCCCTGGCCACTGAGATTTGCTCAGGGATGGACACATGACTCAGTCCTATCTGTGTTCTTTGGATTTTATTTTTAAACTGGAACTAGCCAGGTAAAGTGCTTTTCTGACATTGTTTAAGAAATATGAAAGAAATTTCAGTTTCCTTTGCAGACATGTGTTCTGGCTTGGAGTGACGGGCAGAACCTGCAGAAAGCCATGATGCTAACAAGGACTTTTATAAATAAATTTACCTGCTTAGCTTAAGGTAGTTCAAGTTGGGATCCTATTCTGACCCATTAAAATTCGTAAACTATAATTTCATTATCTATGTGTTTTGCATTTGTATACAATAAAACATAAAAGTCACATCAGCCTTGAGGGCTGATGTGATTTTTATTTTATGACTTTGTCGCCAACCCTATTTTTTCCATTAGCTTTTGTTTTCTTTAACTGAAGATACTACTGTGGTTTTCAAAAACATCACTCTTGTATTTGGGAAATAAATAACCTTTTATTAATAATATAACTTTTAGTCTAGGCGTGGTGGTTCACAGCTATAATCTGAGCATTTTGGGAGGCCTAGGCAGAAGGATCAGTTGAGCCCAGGAGTTCAAGACCAGCCTAGGTAACATCTCTGCAAAAAAAAATTTTATCTCTGCAAAAAAAATTTTAAAAATGAACTGAGCATGGTGTTCTGTTCCTGTAGTGTCAGCTACTCGGGAGGCTGAGGTGGGAGGATCACTTGAACCCAGGAGGTTGAGGCTGCAGTGAGCCATTACGGTACCACTGCACTCCAGCTTGGGCGATAGAGACTCTCTCAAAAAATATATGTGTATATATATATAACACTGTTAGATTCACCAATAAATGACTTTTTGATGCATAATTAATACAAAGGGAAGATAACTAGGAACTTGTTAGATATCCAAAATGTTTCTTCAGGAAAATAACAGACTTTAGAAATTGCCTAATGTTGTTTCTACGGTTTACCTTTGGCTTTGACAAAATTTATTTGACTAAGAAGTAGTATCAATTTGTAATGAAGAAAATTGAAGTCTTAGCAATGTCAGAAGTGTGAAGTACTGAACAATTCAATTTATACGTGGGACATTTGTTACACCAGGCTTCATGCCACTGAATATGGCTGCTCAAGAGAATAGTCACGTTAGATGTAAATTTTAATAGTAATATTTATATATTGTTTTTACAAAGTTTACTTGAACATTAAAAACTAGACATTGCTGAAAAATTACTGTTTTTTAGGTCTTTTTTGATTTCTTTCATCAGTATTTTGGTAGCTTTTACCATATATTTTTAAAAGTACCGAGTTTTTAATGTGTAATTTTCAATGTTTAGATAAACTCTGTGTAAACAGTATGTAAATACTATTGAAATTTGTACCTGACATGACTCAGCATTTTGGTAATTTTTACCATATATTTTTTAAAATACTGTTTTAAACACCATTTTTAAAAAATATATGGTAAAAATTACCAAAATGCTGATGAACGATGGTATTTTAAATACCATAAAATGATATTTTAAAAATATAGTACATATATTTTAATGTTTTTGTGTAAGTATTCTTTTTCTTTAAAGTGATTATAAATGACATTGTTTTTTAAATTTTGTTTTCCACATGTTCATTATTGGTAGATAGAAATGTGATTGATTTTTGTATGGGGGTAAAGAGATCCTAATTTGAAAATTAACACTATTTGTTCCCATAGAAATAATGAACCACACAAAAGGCAATGTTCTTATTTAGGCAAAATCTTTGATGTTGTTGGTAACTTTTTTTTAGGTTTTATATAATGTTCAGCTATAGCATAAAAATTATTTAAAATATAACTATTTTAGGAGAAAATTTTTGAAAGAAATATTCACCAAGAGAAAATAATTTTATAAGGAATTGAATGATCCATGATACATAATTTTTGGAATATATTGATAATTCAATATGCAGAAAGAATTGTTTAAGTTTAATTTTTTTTTTTTTTTTTGAGACGGAGTCTCACTCTGTCAACCAGGCTGGAGTGCAGTGGCTCAATCTCGGCTCACTGCAAGCTCCGCCTCCCAGATTCACGCCATTCTCCTGCCTCAGCCTCCCGAGTAGCTGGGACTACAGGCGCCCGCCACCACGCCCAGCTAATTTTTTGTATTTTTAGTAGAGATGGGGTTTCACTGTGTTAGCCAGGATGGTCTTGATCTCCTGACCTCGTGATCCGCCCGCCTCGGCCTCCCAAAGTGCTAGGATTACAGGCGTGAGCCACCGCGCCCGGCAGTTTAATTTTTTTTTAAGACTAAATTAGTTTTGATTATCTGCTTAGTTTTCAAAAGTCAGCTTGATGGCCTTGCCTCTAAAAATCACTCAGTGTGTCTCCTTCTAAATAGACATATATTAAACATAATGATTTGGACATCTAATTAATGACATTTAAAATGAATTATACATATTATCTTTGCTCATTCAATCATCTATTTAAAAATATAAGGTAAATTTAGTAGTCAGCACACACATTCATATTTGAAGTCTTACAGTAGATTTATGTGTTATTTTCTCAGTAACCTAAGGTTTGCTAGTAACTTTGTTATCCTCTGATAAAACCTGTCTTTATTAGTTAATGTTGACTTTGCTGCCTTCACACAATATTCACTACCACTCTTTATGAGTTGCGGAGTTACGACCATCATAAATAAAGACAGCATGAAGAGAAAGAAGAGATAGAATAGACAATTTATTTTCATGCATTTTTGGCTACCATCTAAATCACACTTGTCAGAGGAAAGTGGAGTTTAATGGTCATCCTTAACAAGTTTAGGAAAAATATGTGCATTTTTACTCCTTCCATGTTGTGTTTTATGGTTATATCACATTTGGTTCAGAATAATGATGATTCAATAATGACATTTTATTATTCAAGCTTGATGAATAGGATTGGAAAGGGTTCTTTATTTTATCCTTCCAATTCCCTGTAACTAACAGTTTGACAAGAGTAAGAGACACTGACTGATGCTGTACAGAGACTGTTTAATGTTTTTTAATGAAGTGCTGGAGTTAAAATGGAAATATCTCTAGCCTAATTCAGACCCTGGCAGGTAAGGCTTGTTCCTTCTAGTGTGTTTATTGGAGCTCTGTCCAGCTTCATTTCACATGTGTGTTTTGGGGATTAGATATGCAAATACATATGTGTATATTAATATAAAACGTATATAAACATATGTTTGTATATATTCAAAAACCTTTTACAGTGCTTTAATTTTGTTTTACCAGCAAAATTCTTTTCCTCAAGTGAAATCATAGATAAGAAACCCTCTGGAGTTTCCAGGACAGAAAACATACAAATGGAGCTCCTCTGGCTGCCAGGCTTCCTTACTGCTCTGCTGCACCCTCCGCTGATTTGTTCCAGTGCGTGTAAATAGTGAGGATTCTTGCTAATCCCTCCTTTGCTATTCCTTAGATTTATTTCTTCCCCATGTAGTAGGCAAGTCAGTAACTACCCTTTGATTACAAGGAAGTTTTAAAATGGCCCAATGACATATTTTAACCAGTATGGATGGAATGAGCCCATAGTTCCTTTATGTTGTTTAGTTCACGAACTGATATCACTGTAAGCCAGAGACTGTTTGGAGGGAAAGATCATTTTTAAAAAAGTGAGAATTTTAATATATACATTGGAAATGGAATCAATCCAAAGTAAATATACAGAATTCCATTATACCTCTAATTTTGGTATTAGCCAGTTTCCTTACGTTGCCTGTATAGAGTGACAAAAGTGAGAGATGGCCAAATTGAATTGTTCTGTTATTTAACATTAGGGAATTATACATTACTGTGCTAGTAACTTTTATAGGATATTTATGTATATATGTATTTATTTATGTTAGAGACAGGGTCATGCTCTTGCTGAGGCTGGAGTGCAGTGGTGTGATCATGGTTCAGCGCAGCTTTGAACTTCTAGGCTCAAGTGATCCTCACCCCGTAGCCTCCCAAGTAGCTAGGACCTACAACTAGTGTGCACCAATATGTGTGGCTAATTTTTAAATTTTAATTTTTGTAGCAATGGAGTCTTGCTTTGTGGCCCAGGTTGGTCTCCACCTCCTGTCTTCAAGTGATCCTCCTGCTTCAGCCTCCCAGTGCTGGCGTTACAGGTGTGAGCCACTGTGGCAGGCCTGAAATCAGGAATAAAAAATGCACACAACTAGAATTTTTTTTCAATCATATGAGGTTTGAACAATTATTCTTGGCTTAAAACTTTTAAATGATTTTTTATGTAGATAAAATTATGATCATTTCCCCTTTGACAATTGGAGTAAAATATTCTGCAATTGGAATGTCATGCTAATGAGGCTTGTCTTTTGGCCAAAATAGGATATAATGAAACATGCTTTATGCTTCAACAGACTGTGGACAGTTGTCTCTCCATCATCCTTCTGAAGGGGCCACTCTTGGCATCCTGGAAGCATGTTAATGCCGAATGTCCTTGATATGTCATTTTTTGTTTGTTTGTTTGTTTTTTTTGAGACGGAGTTTCACTCTTGTTGCCCAGGCTAGGGTGCAATGGCACGATCTTGGCTCACCGCAACCTCCG
The DNA here is from genome assembly GCF_028878055.3 of Symphalangus syndactylus. Taxonomy (NCBI): domain Eukaryota; kingdom Metazoa; phylum Chordata; class Mammalia; order Primates; family Hylobatidae; genus Symphalangus; species Symphalangus syndactylus. Next base: position 134,511,810 of record NC_072428.2, on the reverse strand, counting down.
CCTCCCGGGTTCAAGCGATTCTCCTGCCTCAGCCTCCCGAGTAGCGGGGATTACAGGCATGTGCCACCACGCCTGGCTAATTTTGTATTTTTAGTAGAGATGAGGTTTCTCCATATTGGTCAGGCTGGTCGTGAGCTCCCGACCTCAGGTGATCTGCCTGCCCCAGCCTCCCAAAGTGCTGGGATTACAAGCGTGAGCCACTGCGCCTGGCCTGATATGTGATTTATAATCATTTGAACAAAACTTATTCTGGGATCGAAAGATTTTATTATCTTTTTAAGTGTTATAATAAAGAAGATGTAGTTATCACTGCTGCAATACTAGTGGGATTTGTACACACTGGTGTATAGCTTGGCATAAAATTTGAGTTTATAATGGAAATAAATATTTAAAAAGGTAAAACTTAGAAGTTAAGTGGTAGTGAGTTTTTATGATGAAATCTTTTAGACATTTAGAGAATAGCACCACATCCCCATTGAAAATTTAAGTGAAGAGAGGGAGAGAGTGTGTGTGTGTGTGTGTGTGTGTGTGCGTGCGCGTGCATATGCCTTCCTGTTTTTTACAATGGAGTCTCTGTTTTCTTAAGTTATAAATAGAAACAATAAAAATATCTTATTAGATTACTGTGAGGATAAAATAATATCTAAACTGGAAGGTTGTAATTACTTGATAAATGGTAGCCATTATTAGAATTGCTATTATTAAGAACAATGTACAATTTCTATCTTTTCAGCATCTTAGGGAATTTCATAAATGTCGTATACCTATGGTCCCATGAACTTACCCTCCTTGTTATGTTTAAGGACTATAATTAGATTATTTCCTTAACTTGATTCAGTATTACATTTGTTCTTTCTTAAGAGCAAAACCGAGAGAAAAACACAAATTTAAAAATAATTTTATCGAAATTGCAAATGCAATTTAAGAACTTCGACAAAACAATAAAAAAGAAGCACCCAGGGGAAATAATAATAATGTCTATAATTATACTATCCAGAAATATCCCCCGCTAACACCTTGGACCATTTCTTTCTAGTTTTGTTTGCATAGGCATGTGATCTTATTTACTAAAATGGATTCATATTGTAGATATAGTAGCATTTCAGATGTTTGATGATGATGACGGTGTTGATGGTGGCAGTGACAATGATAGCTAACAATTTATCATGTTTACTATGTGTCAGTCACTGTTCTGAGACCTTTTCATAGATTGACTCATTTAACTCTTACCCTGAGAAGCAGGTACTCTTATTATCTTCATGTAACAGATGAGGAAATTGAGATTCAGATAGATTAATGATTTGCTCAAGATCACATAGCAAGTCACATGTGCTCAAGGTCACACAGCCAGTGGCAGAGTTGGGCTTAACCCCTAATTTATATGTATATCTGGTCAACTAAACTTTCTATTAAGTCATTAGTGATTCGTCTCTTTTTATGGTATGAAGTTAATGATTACAACATATAATAGAATCTAGTAATTTGTTTTGGAAAATGCCCTCTTTCAAACACTGTTAGTGTTTAACAAAAGTTAAAAAAAAAAACACAAAACTTACTAGGGGATAGGCACAGTGGTCACGCCTGTAATCCCGGCACTTTGGGAGGCCTAGTGGGTGGATCACCTAAGGTTGGGAGTTTGAGACCAGCCTGGCCAACGTGGTGAAACCCTGTCTCTGCCAAAAAAAAAAAAAAAAAAAAAAAAAAAAAAAAAAATAGGTGGGTGTAGTGGCGCACGAATGCAATCCCAGCTACTCAGTTGCAGTGAGCTGAGATCATGCCATTGCACTCCAGCCTGGGCAAAAATAGTGAAACTCTATCTCAAAACAAAACAAAACAAACAAAAAAACCCCCACACATCTTACTAGGGAAAACAGTGAGACTATAAACTTTTATCTAGTTATATTGTTTGTAATGTGACAAAACATTTTTTCAGGCTTTGAGTCTTTGGATCTTAGTGCTTAAATTTGCAGCAGTGGTTACACGCTTGGGATCCAACACATTCATCATCCCTAAGAGCTTAAACATATGCTCTGCGTCCCAAAACAGTTCCAGGAAAACAAATGCCTTAAGGGTCTCTTGTGTTTTAGATTATCTCAGGATCTCAGTTAACCATTTACACTTTATTAAAGATAATTTACTGAGTCTTAACTAAAGTTTAAGATGAACCACAGTTTAAGATTAATAATATTTGATGTTCATGCAGTCAATTATATGTCACATTTTTATTAGGATGCAATGACCAACGGTAAAATACTTAGTTAATATTTAAAACATTGGTTAATATTTATTCAATTACTTAGTTAATATCCACTAATGTTAAAATATCAGTTAATATTTAGAGAATATTTACAGCTTGCCCAAGGTGTAAACTTTGATAAATATATTTGACCCAAAGTACTGTGCATTTTGTGTACTGCCTGACTACAACATCATTGTTTGCTTTGATATGTCTTGTTTATATTATTCTATGAATACCTTTTAAAAAACATAGCATTTGAATCATTTTTTATGTTTATTCTTGACATCATCTAAAGCACACAGGCTTATGGAAGGGCAGGGTAGAATGAGGTAGGGTTTTTCAGTTTGTTTTTAAATGTTTTTTGTAGTTATGTTTAATGATGGTATAGTGTGTTAGACTTGCCTTTTTTTAGTAAAAATTAGTTACAAATTTCATTGTCAAAGTTCACAATCTTTTTCCTTAGAAGGGAGTGCTCAGTGAATAGTTAGATCCGTGTGAATACATAAAAGCAGTGAGCACGTTTTTGTTTTTAAATGGAGAGAATCGTTTAATGAGCCTCCATCTTCAGCATTTGCTAGCTCATGGCCAATTTTGCTTGGTATTACCCTTTTCTACTGGAGTATTTGCAAGCAAATGTGGGATATGTCATTTTAATCCATAAATAAGGAAATAATTGAAAAAATATTCCTAGAGTTTGTTTCATGTGGTTGCACTTAATATTATCATAATATACTTAAGCTTATTGTATTGAAAAATGCTGGAGGGCCTCATTTGGCATGCACGAATCAAGCCAGCTGCCCAAGAAAGATGTGAAAACAGATGGAATTTTTATGTGTTTTAGATGTTGTGATCATATGTGACACCAATCCTTCATTCTGCTTTTCAGGATGGAAACATTGAGTCATCCTTGATGCTTCCTTTTTTTCCTTCTCCCCTTTTAGATATATCTTCAAACTTTATTGATTTTCATTCCTTAAGTGTCTCTTTAATTCACTTTTAACTCTGTATCTCCATTGCTGCCACTTACTGATTATGATAAGTGTTGTCAGGCCAGGTGTGGTGGCTCATGCCTGTCATCCCAGCACTGTGGGAGGCTGAGGCGGGTGGATCACCTCGGGTCAGGAGTTCGAGACCAGCCTGAGGAATATGGTGAAACCCCATCTCTACTAAAATTACAAAAATTAGTCAGGTGTGGGGGTGCATGCCTGTAATCCCAGCTACTCGGGGTTGAGGCATGAGAATTGCTTGAATCTGGGAGGCGGAGTTTGCAGTGAGCCAAGATCACGCCATTGCACTTCAGCCTGGATGACAGATCAAGACTCTATCTAAAAAAAAGAAAAAAAAAAAAAAAAAGAAATTTAGGTGTCTTCAGTGATTTTTTTCTGATTACGTTTTCCTTCCTGTTGCGGTTAGGAAGGGCAATCTCTCGAAATCTGAAGATTTCGAGAGATTGCCCTTCCTAACTCTCACCATATCTTTGTATTAAAGACAGTGTTTAATTCATCCCATTTACATTTCTCTTCTTATATTCAGTTTATTCCTCAAGATGACCCTTTCGTAACTACATCTTTTTCTGTTTACCAACATCAAGCTTTAGGCTGCTGTCCTGAATGCCCTTTCTGTGTTTTGGGTCATACTCAATTCTTGCCTCTGCTCTGCCTGCACTCTCCTCGGTTTATAAATCTGTCTTCTTTTTGATCTATAGTCTACCTTTCCATCAAAGTCCAGCATATTTTCTGCCTTTCCTGTCAAATCCATCTTGATAGCTCCAAGCTACACGTATCTTCCCCTTTTCAGAATTTCCGCAAGTGTGAATAGTTGATGCTGTGAAATGGGATCTTTGGTTTTGCTTTTTTCTTGTATTATCTTCCAGTTGTTGATGGATTTTTGTGTCTAATTTGGATAAATACCTTCTTGGGTGCAGGGACTTTTCAAAATAAAGTTGGCCATCTTTTCCTTGTTGCATTTTCTTTTAATCATTATGCCAGTTAATACACCTTTCACTTCTTATACAGGTGAACAAAGAAGGAGAGTAGTTAATATCCTTACATAGTTCTCATCCTTATCCTCATCCTTATCACCATGCCTCTCCTATCAATGAAGGGGCTGGTGTTATGAGTGTTGTGAGTGGTGAGTGCTCCTCCTCAACCTTTACACTCAAGCAGAAGGAAAAATGGAGGCTCTGAGATTGATTAAACCCCTTTGAAAAGACTTTTTGTAATAATAGGCTCATTAAATGAGCAAATAAGCTTTAGATTTTCTGGCACAGGAAAAAAAGGGGAAGGAGGGGAAATGTAAAGTAAGGATAGTGCTGGGCATGGTGGCTCACACCTGTAATCCCAGCAGTTTGAGAGGCCGAGGTGGGCGGATCACAAGGTCAGGAGATCGAGACCATCCTGGCTAATAGGGTGAAACCCTGTCTCTTCTAAAAGTACAAAAAATTAACCGGGCATGGTGGCAGGCGCCTGTAATCCCAGCTACTCGGGAGGCTGAGGGAGGGGAATTGCTTGAACCGGGGAGGTGGAGGTTGCAGTGAGCCAAGATCACGCCACTGCGCCACTGCACTCCAGCCCGGGTGACAGAAAGAGACTCTGTCTTGGGAAAAAAAAAAAAAAAAAAAAGGATAGTGTATAAAGCTAGGTAAGAGATGGATAAATGTAAAATGTGTATAGGAAAAAAAGACCAAAAAAAAAAAAAAAAAGATACAGGTGAGTGGTAAGAGCAGTTTTAAGTAGGGAGAGAAGAAGCCTGAGAGAAGAGTTATGGATTTTAAAAAAAGGAAAGGAAAAGATATGCTGCAAATTTAATAATTAAAAAAAAAAAAAAGGAGAGCCCAGAAGTTGGAGTGGAAAAGAAATGTACCCTTTGTTTTTGCTGTTAGGAATGGGACTAATATTTTAGATATTTAGATATTCTAATTCTCATATTGTTTAAAAGAGCGAAACATTATAAAGAATAAAGCTAATAAAAAGCTCGAAGAGGTCATTACCAGAAGTAACTCTTGGAAATTAAGAAGAGACTATACTTTTAAAAAGTTTTAAGCTGTTGGTAGTTGTGGTGATTTTGATAATTTTGCATTGCCTGCTGGTCATGCTATCCCATTGGTGATTCAGCTCACCTGGATCTCAAAACACTCTCAAACTAGATCATGAACAAAAATAAACTTTTAGATGCGTAACCATTTTATTTTCTGGACCTGTGTCCACAAGCCACATGTGGCCATTTAAATTAATTAAAATTAAATAAATGTGAAATTCAGTTAGTCATCTTAAGTCATCTTAAGTGCTCAATGGCCACATGTGGTTAGAGGTACCTGTATTAGCACAGATGTTGAACATCTCCATCACCATGGAGCATCCTACTGGGCAAGTCAAGACCATAACACTTAGAAGAATTTATAGATTTTAAATATGTTAAATGAACGATTTAATTTTGCTTTCATGATTAGAATAAAATGTTTGTATTTTAAGTATACAAGTTGCTTTTAAAATAGGAAAAGAGCAGAATTGTTTTTAAAGTGATGCCTGGTTGCAAGTTTATCGACAGAATCTGTGAAATTGCTCGACTTTTTTTTTTTTTTTTCCTGGGTTTCTTTTGTAGATTCCTCAGAATCATCAAATAGAGTCTGAATATGCATATCTGTCCCCAGGCTTCCTCTGTTTTGATTTGTAACAGAATTTCAGGCACAGGAAAGATAAAAATTTGCTTTTTATTCGTAATGAATTTGAAAGGTCTTTGTGCAACTCTCATGATTGTTGAAATGTTTTCTGTGATTATGTATTCTGAGAGTTCACATATACTGGAATAGTGTTCCCCTGTTTTGCCTAGTAAGATTCACAAATGGCATGTGATTCCAAGGCTCTCACTCAGAACAATCCATCGTCTCCAGTGGGGAGGGTCCTGAGGGTTGTCGTTTTAAAACTAGTGCCCCAGGAGATTCTCACCAGGCAGGTTTGCAGAACACCACTCTGACCGTTGACATACTAAAGATGAACTTTGGCAGGCTCGCGATTGCTGAAAGATGTTAAATTTGTGTTACCTGAGTAGGACTCTGCACTTATGTGACAGTAGAATGTGTTTACATATTTTGAGTAGTCAGAATTCTGACATTATTTGATAGTAGATGCAGGACTATATCATTGAACTAGTAATGAAACAGTATTTTCTTACCTGTACATTTTCTTATTTTATTTTATTTTTATTTTATTTTATTATTATTATACTTTAAGTTTTAGGGTACATGTGCACAATGTGCAGGTTTGTTACATATGTATACATGTGCCATGTTGGTGTGCTGTACCCATTAACTCATCATTTAGCATTAGGTATATCTCCTAATGCTATCCCTCCCCCCTCCCCCCACCCCACAACAGTCCCCTGAGTGTGATGTTCCCCTTCCTGTGTCCATGTGTTCTCATTGTTCAATTCCTACCTATGAGTGAGAACATGAGGTGTTTGGTTTTTTGTCCTTGCGATAGTTTACTGAGAATGATGTTTTCCAGTTTCATCCATGTCCCTACAAAGGACATGAACTCATCATTTTTTATGGCTGCATCGTATTCCGTGGTGTATATGTGCCACATTTTCTTAATCCAGTCTGTCGTTGTTGGACATTTGGGTTGGTTCCAATTCTTTGCTATTGTGAATAGTGCTGCAATAAACATACGTGTGCATGTGTCTTTATAGCAGCATGATTTATAGTCCTTTGGGTATATACCCAGTAATGGGATGGCTGGGTCAAATGGTATTTCTAGTTCGAGATCCCTGAGGAATCGCTACACTGACTTCCACAATGGTTGAACTAGTTTACAGTCCCACCAACAGTGTAAAAGTGTTCCTATTTCTCCACATCCTCTCCAGCACCTGTTGTTTCCTGACTTTTTAATGATGGCCATTCTAAATGGTGTGTGATGTTATCTCATTGTGGTTTTGATTTGCATTTCTCTGATGGCCAGTGATGATGAGCATTTTTTCATGTGTTTTTTGGCTGCATAAATGTCTTCTTTTGAGAAGTGTCTGTTCATGTCCTTTGCCCATTTTTTGATGGGGTTGTTTGTTTTTTTCTTGTAAATTTGTTTGAGTTCATTGTAGATTCTGGATATTAGCCCTTTGTCAGATGAGTAGGTTGCGAAAATTTTCTCCCATTCTGTAGGTTGCCTGTTCACTCTGATGGTAGTTTGTTTTGCTGTGCAGAAGCTCTTTAGTTTAATTAGGTCCCATTTGTCAATTTTGGCTTTTGTTGCCATTGCTTTTGGTGTTTTAGACATGAAGTCCTTGCCCACGCCTATGTCCTGAAAGGTAATGCCTAGGATTTCTTCTAGGGTTTTTATGGTTTTAGGTCTAACATGTAAGTCTTTAATCTATCTTGAATTAATTTTTGTATAAGGTGTAAGGAAGGGATCCAGTTTCAGCTTTCTACATATGGCTAGCCAGTTTTCCCAGCACCACTTATTAAATAGGGAATCCTTTCCCCATTTCTTGTTTTTGTCAGGTTTGTCAAAGATCAGATAGTTGTAGCTATGCGGCATCATTTCTGAGGGCTCTGTTCTGTTCCATTGATCTATGTCTCTGTTGTGGTACCAGTACCATGCTGTTTTGGTTACTGTAGCCTTGTAGTATAGTTTGAAGTCAGGTAGCGTGATGCCTCCAGCTTTGTTCTTTTGGCTTAGGATTGACTTGGCGACGCGGGCCCTTTTTTGGTTCCATATGAACTTTAAAGTAGTTTTTTCCAATTCTGTGAAGAAAGTCATTGGTAGCTTGATGGGGATGGCATTGAATCTATAAATTACCTTGAGCAGTATGGCCATTTTCATGATATTGATTCTTCCAACCCATGAGCATGGAATGTTCTTCCATTTGTTTGTATCCTCTTTTATTTCATTGAGCAGTGGTTTGTAGTTCTCCTTGAAGAGGTCCTTCACATCCCTTGTAAGTTGGATTCCTAGGTATTTTATTCTCTTTCAAGCAATTGTAAGTGGGAGTTCACTCATGATTTGGCTGTTTGTCTGTTATTGGTGTATAAGAATGCTTCTGATTTTTATACATTGATTTTGTATCCTGAGACTTTGCTGAAGTTGCTTATCAGCTTAAGGAGATTTTGGGCTGAGACAATGGGGTTTTCTAGATTTATAATCATGTCATCTGCAAACAGGGACAATTTGACTTCCTCTTTTCCTAATTGAATACCCTTTATTTCCTTCTCCTGCCTAATTGCCCTGGCCAGAACTTCCAACACTATGTTGAATAGGAGTGGTGAGAGAGGGCATCCCTGTCTTGTGTCAGTTTTCAAAGGGAATGCTTCCAGTTTTTGCCCATTCAGTATGATATTGGCTGTGGGTTTGTCATAGATAGCTCTTATTATTTTGAGATATGTCCCATCAATACCTAATTTATTGAGAGTCTTTAGCATGAAGGGTTGTTGAATTTTGTCAAAGGCCTTTTCTGCATCTATTGAGATAATCATGTGGTTTTTGTCTTTGGTTCTGTTTATATGCTGGATTACATTTATTGATTTGCATATGTTGATCCAGCCTTGCATCCCAGGGATGAAGCCCACTTGATCATGGTGGATAAGCTTTTTGATGTGCTGCTGGATTCGGTTTGCCAGTATTTTATTGAGGATTTTTGCATCAATGTTCATCAAGGATATTGGTCTAAAATTCTCTTTTTTGGTTATGTCTCTGCCCGACTTTGGTATCAGGATGATGCTGGCCTCATAAAATGAGTTAGGGAGGATTCCCTCTTTTTCTATTGATTGAAATAGTTTCAGAAGGAATGGTACCAGTTCCTCTTTGTACCTCTGGTAGAATTCGGCTGTGAATCCATCTGGTCCTGGACCCTTTTTTTGGTTGGTAAGCTATTGATTATTGCCACAATTTCAGAACCTGTTTTTGGTCTATTCACAGATTCCACTTCTTCCTGGTTTAGTCTTGGGAGGGTGTATGTGTTGAGGATTTTATCCATTTCTTCTAGGTTTTCTAGTTTATTTGCGTAGAGGTGTTTGTAGTATTCTCTGATGGTAGTTTGTATTTCTGTGGGATCGGTGATGATATCCCCTTTATCATTTTTTATTGCGTCTATTTGATTCTTCTCTCTTTTCTTCTTTATTAGTCTTGCTAGCGGTCTATCAATTTTGTTGATCTTTTCAAAAAACCAGCTCCTGGATTCATTAATTTTTTGAAGGGTTTTTTGTGTCTCTATTTCCTTCAGTTCTGCTCTGATTTTAGTTATTTCTAGCCTTCTGCTAGCTTTTGAATGTGTTTGCTCTTGCTTTTCTAGTTCTTTTAATTGTGATGTTAGGGTGTCAATTTTGGATCTTTCCTGCTTTCTCTTGTGGGCATTTAGTGCTATAAATTTCCCTCTACACACTGCTTTGAATGTGTCCCAGAGATTCTGGTATGCTGTGTCTTTGTTCTCATTGGTTTCAAAGAACATCTTTATTTCTGCCTTCATTTCATTATGTACCCAATAGTCATTCAGGAGCAGGTTGTTCAGTTTCCATGTAGTTGAGCGGTTTTGAGTGAGTTTCTTAATCCTGAGTTCTAGTTTGATTGCACTGTGGTCTGAGAGACAGTTTGTTATAATTTCTGTTCTTTTACATTTGCTGAGGAGAGCTTTACTTCCAACTACGTGGTCAGTTTTGGAACAGGTGTGGTGTGGTGCTGAAAAAAATGTATATTCTGTTGATTTGGGGTGGAGAGTTCTGTAGATGTCTATTAGGTCCACTTTGTGTAGAGCTGAGTTCAATTCCTGGATATCCTTGTTAACTTTCTGTCTCATTGATCTGCCTAATGTTGACAGTGGGGTGTTAAAATCTCCCATTATTATTGTGTGGGAGTTTAAGTCCCTTTGTAGGTCACTCAGGACTTGCTTTATGAATCTCGGTGCTCCTGTATTGGGTTCATATATATTTAGCATAGTTAGCTCTTCTTGTTGAATTGATCCCTTTACCATTATGTAATGGCCTTCTTTGTCTCTTTTGATCTGTGTTGGTTTAAAGTCTGTTTTATCAGAGACCAGGATTGCAACCCCTGCCTTTTTTTGTTTTCCATTTGCTTGGTAGATCTTCCTCCATCCTTTTATTTTCAGCCTATATGTGTCTCTGCACGTGAGATGCGTTTCCTGAATATAGCACACTGATGGGTCTTGACTCTTTATCCAGTTTTCCAGTCTTTGTCTTTTAATTGGAGCATTTAGTCCATTTACATTTAAAGTTAATATTGTTATGTGAGAATTTGATCCTGTCATTATGATGTTAGCTGGTTATTTTGATCATTAGTTGATGTAGTTTCTTCCTAGCCTCGATGATCTTTACAGTTTGGCATGTTGTTGCAGTGGCTGGTACCCCTTGTTCCTTTCCATGTTTAGTGCATCCTTCAGGAGCTCTTTTAGGGCAGGCCTGGTGGTGACAACATCTCTCAGCATTTGCTTGTCTGTAAAGTATTTTATTTCTCCTTCACTTAGAAGCTTAGTTTGCCTGGATATGAAATTCTGGGTTGAAAATTCTTTTCTTTAAGAATGTTGAATATTGGCCCCCACTCTCTTCTGGCTTGTAGAGTTTCTGCCGAGAGATCAGCTGTTAGTCTGATGGGCTTCCCTTTGCGGGTAACGCGACCTTTCTCTCTGGCTGCCCTTAACATTTTTTCCTTCATTTCAACTTTGGTGAATCTGACAATTATGTTTCTTGGAGTTGCTCTTCTTGAGGAATATCTTTGTGGCATTCTCTGTATTTCCTGAATCTGAATGTTGGCCTGCCTTGCTAGATTGGGGAAGTTCTCCTGGATAATATCTTGCAGAGTGTTTTCCAACTTGGTTCCATTCTCCCCATCACTTTCAGGTACACCAATCAGACATAGATTTGGTCTTTTCACATAGTGCCATATTTCTTGGAGGCTTTGTTCGTTTCTTTTTATTCTTTTTTTTCTAAACTTCCCTTCTTGCTTAATTTCATTCATTTCATCTTCCGTCACTGATACCCTTCCTTCCAGTTGATCGCATCGGCTCCTGAGGTTTCTGCATTCTTCACGTAGTTCTTGAGCCTTGGCTTTCAGCTCCATCAGCTCCTTTAAGCACTTCTCTGTGTTGGTTATTCTCGTTATACATTCATCTAAATTTTTTTCAAAGTTTTTAACTTCTTTGCCTTTGGTTTGAATTTCCTCCTGTAGCTCGGAGTAGTTTGATCATCTGAAGCCTTCTTCTCTCAACTCATCAAAGTCATTCTCCATCCAGCTTTGTTCTGTTGCTGGTGAGGAACTGTGTTCCTTTGGAGGAGCAGAGGTGCTCTGCTTTTTAGAATTTCCAGTTTTTCTGCTCTGTTTTTTCCCCATCTTTGTGGTTTTATCTACTTTTGGTGTTTGATGATAGTGATGTACAGATGGGTTTTTGGTGTGGATGTCGTTTCTGTTTGTTAGTTTTCCTTCTAACAGACAGGACCCTCAGCTGCAGGTCTGTTGGAGTTTGCTAGAGGTCCACTCCAGACCCTGTTTTCCTGGGTCTCAGCAGTGGAGGCTGCAGAACAGCGGATTTTCGTGAACCGCGAATGCTGCTGCCTGATCGTTCCTTTGGAAGATTTGTCTCAGAGGAGTACCGGGCCATGTGAGGTGTCAGTCTGCCCCGACTTGGGGGTGCCTCCCAGTTAGGCTGCTTGGGGGTCAGGGGTCATGGACCCACTTGAGGAGGCAGTCTGCCCGTTCTCAGATCTCCAGCTGCGTGCTGGGAGAAGCACTACTCTCTTCAAAGCTGTCAGACAGGGACATTTAAGTCTGCAGAGGTTAGTTACTGCTGTCTTTTTGTTTGTCTGTGTCCTGCCCCCAGAGGTGGAGCCTACAGAGGCAGGCAGGCCTCTTTGAGCTGTGGTGGGCTCCACCCAGTTCGAGCTTCCCCGCTGCTTTGTTTACCTAAGCAAGCCTGGGCAATGGGGGGCGCCCCTTCCCCAGCCTTGCTGCCACCTTGCAGTTTGATCTCAGACTGCTGTGCTAGCAATCAGCGAGACTCCCTGGGCGTAGGACCCTCCAAGCCAGGTGCGGGACATAATCTCCTGGTGTGCCGTTTTTTAAGCCCATCGGAAAAGCCCAGTATTAGGGTGGGAGTGACCTGATTTTCCAGGTGCCGTCTGTCACCCCTTTCTTTGACTAGGAAAGGGGTAACCCCTTGCGCTTCCCGAGTGAGGCAATACCTCGCCCTGCTTTGGCTCACACACGGTGTGCTGTCCTGCACCCACTGTCTGGCACTCCCTAGTGAGATGAACCTGGTACCTCAGATGGAAATGCAGAAATAACCGGTCTTCTGAGTCGCTCACGCTGGGGACTGTAGACCGGAGCTGTTCCTATTCGGCCATCTTGGCTCCCTCCCTGCTGTTTTAATGTTTTTGTAGAGATGGTATCTCCCTATGTTGCCCAGGCTGGTCTGGAAATCCTGAGCTCAAGTGATCTTCCTGCCTTGGCCTCCCAAAATGCTGGGATTACCTTACCTGTACATTTTCAAGCACTAAGTCATAGAAAATGTTCTTGATGAAATTATTCAATATATGTGTGTGTGTGTACACACATATATGCATAACTGAAGGACAAGTATATGTAAGCTCTTTCAAGTAAGGAGAGCCATAATTTAGGATCCTTCCAAGACTGAAGCTGGAGGGCATTTACATACAATGTAGTACTGAGGTATTATAAAAATTCAACTCATACACATTGTGTCATAGTTTCCTTGGTAGAGCTTTTCTTTTTTGGTGTTATATATATAACAGTGATGTGTCTTTCTGATTATGTGTCTTAGGTCTAATTGAACTATATTATATATTTGAGCTTAGTAACTTGGGTTGACCATATGAAGGATCTGTAATATATAAGGGAATGAAGCACACTGGATATGACATGAGATTTCATGGCCTTGACTCCCAGTTCTGCCATGTCTTACGTGTGCTACCTACCGCAGTGTCAGTCATTTGTTTGAATGTTGAACTTTAGCTGCCAAACATGGTGGTAAATCTAATGTAGTGATTCTTAACTAGACATGGGCATTATCCTTACCTAAGGAAGTCTCTGAACTAAAACTATGCACACTATACTGCTGGAAATTCTGACATATATATAGTCTTTATTACTTTTTGTTTCGTTTCTGAAATTGAGGTAAAATTTCCATACCATGAGTTGGCATAGTAAGTGTGCAATTTGATGAGTATTTATAAATTGTATACATGCATCAACTACCACTTCAGTTAAGATAGAGGATATTTGCATCAACCCAGAAAGTCCCTTCAAGTCTCATTTCTATCAATTCCCACCCCATTCATAGGCAACCACAGTTTTGTTTTCCATCGTGATCGAGGAGTTTTGCAGTTCTTGGACTTCATATACATGGAGTCATAAAGAATGCACATTTTGCATCTCGCTCCTTTTGCATAATAAGATTTTGCAGTTCTTCCATGTTATTGCATGTATCAGTAGTTTACTTGCTTTCTACTTCTACTTCTTCCATCCTTACTGCCATGTATTAGGCTGTTCTTGCTTTGTTCTAAGGAAATACCTGAGACTGACTAAAAGAAAAGAGCTTTAATTGGCTTATGGTTCTGCAGACTGTACAGGAAGCATAGTGCTGGCATCTGATTCTGGGGAGGCCTCAGGAAGCTTATAATCATGGCAGAAATTGAAGAGGGAGCAAGTGTCTCACATGGCAAGAGAAAGAGCAAGAGAGAGATTTGCGGGGAGATGCCACATTACACAACAACCAGATCTTGAGCGAACTGACTCACTCTCTCAAGGACAGCACCAAGCCATAAGGGATGCACCCCCATAACCCAAACACTTCCCACCAGGTCCCACCTCCAGCATTGGGGATTACATTTCAACATGAGATTTGGGTGGGGACAAATATCCAAACTATATCATTCTACCCCTGGGCTCCCAAATTTTAATCTTCCTTGCATTGGAAAATACAATTCATGTCTTTCTAATAGTCTTCCAAAGTCTTACTTATTCCTGCAGTAATTCAAAAGTCCAAAATCTCATGTGAGACAAAGCAAGTTCCTTCCACCTATGAGCCTGTAACATCAAAAACAAGTTATTTACTCCTAAGATACAATGGGGGTATAGGAACTGGGTTAATATTCCTGTTGTGAAAGGGAGAAATCAGCCAAAAGAAAGAGACTACAGACCCCATCAAGCTCAGAAACCAGCAGGGCAGTCATTAAATCTTAAAACGCCAAAGTAGTCCTTGACTTCAGGTTCTGCATCTGGGGAACACTAGTGTAAGAAGTGGGGTCCCAAGGCCCCGGGCAGCTCCACCCCTGTGGCTTTGCAGGGTGGAGCCCCTATAGCTGCTTATAGGCTGTTGAGTGCCTGCAGCTTTTCCAGGTGCAGGATGCAACCTCTGGTGGATCTACCATTCTGGGGTCTGGAGGACGGTGGCCCCCTTCCCATAGCTCCACTAGGCAGTGCTCTAGTGGGGACTCTGTGTGGAGGCCCCAACCCCACATTTCCCCTCCACCCTGCTCTAGTAGAGGTTCTCCGTTAGGGCTTCAGCCCTGCAGCAAGTTTCTGCCTGGGCAGCCAGGCTTTGAAATGTAGGCAGAGGCTGCCAAGCATTCTTCAGTCTTGCACTCTGCACGCCTACAGGCTTAACACCATGTGGAAGCTGTGAAGACTTATGGCTTACACCCTTTGAAGCAGCAGTCTGAGCTGTATTTGGGGCCCTTTGAGCCAAGGCTGGAGCTGGAGCACCCAGGATGCAGGGAGCAGTGTCCTGAGGCTGTGCAGGGCATCTGGGCCTGTGCCTGGCCCAAGAAACCATAATAATGCCTGCGGAAGCATTATACTCTGCATGGCCCTGATGGCATTCCTGTGGCGACTTTTAGACTCTTTAATCTGGCCCAGGAATGTCTTGTGCCTTGTCCTGAAGCCTATAAGCCTTTAGGCTCTATGCCATGCGGGGAGCCTTCTGCCCCTATCATGGCTGAGGAAAAGTTGGTTGTTTGTCATCAACCGTCTCCAAGAGATAGGAAGTTGTCTTGTGAGGAGTCCGAAAAATCATCATTGCCCACTTCTCCTGCTTCACCTCTGCCTTCACCAGAGGAAGATGAAGAGGCCTTGGTACGTGCTTTCGCTGCCACCTTTCTTAAGAAACCCCCTGGATCTAATTGTTCTTGCTCTTGTTCTCATAAGCCTGACTCTGCCTGCGTCTGTCATGTCACCTTTGGAGGGTGCTTTGCATCATGCTCGTTTGTCTGGAGAATCACTAGAAGGTTTTCATGCCTTCCCCGTCAGGCTTGACCCACAGACAAATCAGCAATATCATGAGCCTCTGCCTTTTAAGACTTTAAAGGACCTTAAGGCTGCTGTGGTTCAGTATAGGACTACAGCACCCTTTACTTTAGCCATGCTGGCTCTCCTGAGCCTTCAGGTACTGCCTACTGAAGGGAAAACTTATTGGGCCTGTGTGCCTGAGCCCCCCTTGTTGCACCCAGTTGCATGGAATGATGCTAATGTCCCTGTGTATACTAACAATACTGACTTATTTGGGGGCTTAGATGGAGACTTCATTATCCCCGTTTCCACCATATGTAATTATACAGGATCCACTGCTACACTGCCTATTTGCCTTTCCTTTACTCCAATGGCTGGTTGCCTTACTCTTGGGCATGAAATTCGATGTGTGGCAGGATATCTACCCACGGCGCTACATACTATTGTGCAGTGGCAGCTTTCATTCTGGGGATTTTCCACTGAGGCGGTCGCCCCAAAAAGCCAACATCCGCCTCATGTCCTTCCCCCATGCCCTGTTGTCAGGCCTGGACATGTTGTTTCAAAATATCCCGTATGGCAAAGTTGTGCCTATCTACCTGGAACTCAACATCAAATTCCTCATTATGGCATTAATCTTACTGACTGGTCTCGCCTATATGCTTACATTCCTCCCATTTCTGGGACGCACTATGTCGCTACTGGAGATTGGACGGTGCCTATTATTACCACTCAGGAGGGACGAGTGCAAGAACACATGTGGCGTGCCGCCGCTGCTTTAGGAGTGGTAGAATTCCTCTATCCAGTACAGACCACTCACAAGCAAGTCTGAACTCGGTTACGTGCCTGTGTGCGTGCCCCCTCTGTGTTCCTTTCTAGACTTTTCAATATTACCGTTAAAGCCCACATGGGCAAGTTGGTTTCCCCACATTTGGCTCATAGCATTCCCCGTCAAGGTGAGAAGGAATACATTATTCATTGCCTGCATCGTAACCTTACCAACTGTGTTACTAGAGACAATTTCAACCTAACTTTGGCTATTTTACAGCAGCCTCCTTTTGTGATGCTGCCTGTTCATCTTAATGAAACCTAGTATACCGATCCTGGTTTTGCTGCATTACAAATAGTTGTTGAGTCTCTTACCCGAACAAAACGCTTTTTAGGACTTCTCATTGCAGGAATACTAGCACTTGTTACTGCTATAGCTACTGCAGCAACTGCAGCTGTGGCCATCACACAGTCCATTCAAACTGCTCCCTTTGTAACCGATCTTGCAAAAAATACTAGCACTGCTTTAGGAACTCAGGAACGAATCGATTTAAAAATCAATGCAAAATTAAATGCATTAGAGGAGGCTGTTGAATTTCTAGGCATGAGAGTAGAGGCCTTATCTACTAGACTCCCCCTAAAATGTCATGCCGATTATGAATGGATCTGTATAACAGCTCATGAGTACAATCAATCTCAATGGGGCTAGGAAGAAGTGCAGGCACACCTTCATGGAGTCTGGTCAGCTAACAACTTCTCTTTAGATATTGCCTCGCTACATAATGAAATACAAAAGACGCAACAGGCACATTTAAATATTGTGAATCCTAAGGATGTTGCTGATAGCATTTTGTCCATTTTTCATAAGTTATCCCCTACATCCCAGTTGTCTGCTATAATTATTAGTCTAGCCACCCTTGCAGGTATTGTTTTATTAATTCTTTGTGTTTTCCCAGTCTTTCTCCGAGGAGCCTTCTCTGTTATCACCCAGCTCCAGATAAATCATCAACGGCTTCTTTTAGAAAGAAAAAGGGGAACTGTGGGGAGCCAAAGCAGAGTTGTTCCCATGCACTGGCAAGGCCTGCAGACAGGGAAGTAGGTGGCATGGTCAACGACCTGACCACTGAAGATCCTGTTGTTGGGTATCTTCCTGTTCTTAGCAGATCAGTGAAGCACTGAGAATGGCTTTTCACAGTTAATGGTTAATACAGGTCAGACTGCGGAGGCCGCACCAATTGAAGAAGACAAAAACAATTACTGTGTGGACCTTTAACCCCTGGCATGTATAAAAGCACTGAATAAAGCAGAACTTGGGTGGCTTCCCCATCAGGGGACCGTCCCTCCTAATCCCGCTTCTCTGTGTCTTTCTTTCATCATTCTTCCCACTACTTCTCGGTGCATTCCTGAATAACCCCTGCGGCCGGACCGCAAGAGGCCTCCTAGGCTGTGATGGGAGGGGCTGCTGTGAAGGTCTCTAAAATGCCTTCCAGGCCTTTTCCCTGTTGTCTTGGATATTTTAATAGCACTTGGCTCCCTTTTAGTTGTGCAAATCTCTCTACCAAGTGTTTGCTCCACAGCCTGCTTGAATTTCTCTCCCAAGAGAGGCTTTTTCATTCTCTGCCACATGACTGGGCTGTAAATTTTTCAAACTTTTATGTTCTGCTTTCGTTTAGATATAAATTTCAACTTTAAGACATTTGTTTGCTCCACATCTGAGCATAGGTTGTTAGAAGCAGTCAGGGTACATCTTGGTTGCTTTGCTGCTTAGAAATTTTATGCACTAGATACTCTAAATTATCACTCTGAAGTTCAAACTTCCACAGATTCCTATGGCAGGGCACGTTGCAGCCAAGTTCTCTGCTAAGGCATAACATGGGTGACGTTTGCTCTAGTTCCCAATAAGTTCCTGATTTCTATCCGAGACCTCACCAGCCTAGACTTCACTGTCCATATCCCTAACAGCATTTTGGTCACAACGATTTAACCAGTCTTCAAGAAGCTGCAAACCTTCCCTCATCTTCCTGTCTTCTAGCCCTCCAAACTCTTCCAATGTCTGCCTGTTACTCAGTTGCAAAGCCACCTCCTCATTTTCAGGTATCTTTATAGCAATGCGCAACTCCTTGGTACCAATTTTCTGTATTAGGCCATTCTTGCATTGCCATAACGAAATACTTGGCTGGGTGCGGTGGCCCATGCCTGTAATCCCAGCACTTTGGGAGGTCAAGGCGGGAGGATCACCTGAGGTTGGGAGTTCAAGACCAGCCTGGCCAACATGGCAAAACCCTGTCTCCACTAGAAAAAAAAAAAAATATATATATATATATATATATATATATGTATAAAAATTAGCTGGGTGTGGTGGCACACACCTGTAATCCCAGCTACTTGGGAGGCTCAGGCAGGAGAATCACTTGAACCTGGGAGGCAGAGGTTGCAGTGAGCATTGATTGCACCACTGCACTCCAGCCTGGGTGACAGAGTGAGAGTCTGTCTCAAAAAAAAAAAAAAAAAAAAAAAAAACCCTGAGACTGGGTAATTTATAAGGGTTTTAATTGGCTCACATTTCTGTAGGCTGTACAGGAAGCATAATCATAGCATCTACTTCTCCTGAGACCTCAGGAAGCTTAAAATTATGGTGGAAGGCAAAAGGGGAGCAGGTATCTCACATGGTAGGAGTATGAGCAAGAGAGTGGGAGGGAAGCTGCTATTCTTTACAACAACCAGATCTCAAGACAACTTACTCACTGTCTCCAGGACAGCAGCAAGCCATGAGGGATCTGTCCCGATGGCCCAGACACCTCCCACCAGGCCTCACCTTAAACATTGGGGATTACAATTTGACATGAGATTTGGGTGAGGGCAAATTTTTAAACTATCCCTTTCCGTATAGTAGCCATTAATTGAATAAACTACACTTTTTATCTATTTTTCTGTTAATGGGTTGTATTTGGTGTTTTCAGTTTTTGCCTTTGTCAGTCAAGCTGCTGTAAAATCCTTGTACAAATCTTATTGGGAGAAAAAAAGGTAACTGTGAGGTGATACGTTAATTAGCTTGATTGTGGTAATCATTTCACAATGTATATGTATATCAAAACATCATGCTGTACACCTGTGATGGTTCATACTGAGTGTCAACTTGATTGGATTGAAAGAGGCAAAGTATTGATCCTGGATGTGTCTGTGAGGCTGTTGCCAAAGGAGATTAACATTTGAGTCAGTGGGCTGGGAAAGGCAGACCCACCCTTAATCTGGATGGGCACCATCTAATCAGATGCCAGTGTGGCTAGAACATAAAGCAGGCAGAAAAATGTGAAAAGACTAGACTGGCCTAGCCTTCCAGCCTACATCTGTCTCCCATGCTGGATGCCCTTGAACACTGGACTCCACGTTCTTCAGTTTTGGCACTCGGACTGACTTCCTTGCTCCTCGGCTTGCCGACTGCCTGTTGTGGGACCTTTTGATCATGTGAGTTAATAAAATCCCATATATAGATATAAAATTTATATAGATATCTCATAATATATATTATATGCATGTAATATATAACATATATTATATGTAACATATATGTAACATATATAACATATATATTACATGCATATAATATATATTATATATAATGTATATATTTATCCTATTATTTCTGTCCCTCTAGAGAACGCTGACTAATACAACACCTTAAACATACATAATTGTTGTATGTTGATCACATTTCAATAAAGCTGGAAAAATGTTTTTTTGTTGATGTATGTTTTTCTTTATTTGGGGTAAATACCATAGAGTAATTGTATATTTAACATTATGACCTGCCAGCAAGTGTTCCAAGTGGTTGAACTATTTTACAATTCTACCAGCAATGAGTGAAGTTTCAGCAACTTCACACCCTCTCAATATCTGGTTTTAGTTGTCTTGATTTTTAGACATTCTAGTGGATGTGAAATAGCATCATTATGGTTTTGATTCAATTTTCATTTCCTTTTCATGTGGTTGTTTAGCTATTTGTGTATTTTATTTTGTGAAGTGTCATCAGTTCAAACCTTTTGCTTAATTTTCATTATGTTGGTGGTGGTTTTATTGATGATTTGTAGCCATTGCTTGTATATTTGAGATACAAGCATTTTGCTACATATGTATAACAAATGTGGTCTCCCAATCTGTGACAGTTTTCATTTAAATGTGGAGGAGAGTAGTGGAGGAAGCTGGGGGATCCTCTGAGTCCCAGGAGTACCAGTACATTTGGTAGCTGTCTTAATTCCCTCTGGACCTAATTGTTTCCTTCAGAGAATAGCCCTAAAATGTTAAGAGTGGGCAAATTCTTGGCTTCTCTTGTTAGACCTAGGCCAACAACTGGGGTGCTACAGTCAGATTATTTTTTTCTTTAGTTGTTTCAGTTTTATTTGTTCTGTTCAGCACTCTATCTTTTAAATGATTCCTTTTCATGTTCCTGATTAGGTTAACAAAGCATTGTTTTTTTCCTTCCCCAAATAATCAGTTCATTTAACTCTTCAACCCCATCTTTTGCTTTTGACTTAAGGAAATCTCTAGCTCTTAGGGTTTTTGTGTTATTTCTAGTTTATAATTAATTCATAGTATTGCACTGTGACCATAGAATGTTATCTGGCTTATTTTTTGCTATTTGGATCTTTTGTGTAGTTTTCTTTGTGGCCTGGGTATATTTCAATAGACAATGAAAAAGATCTATTTTTGTAAGTTTTCAAAAGACAGTGGAAAAGATCTATTTTTATATCACAGCATTTGATATACTTCACTTAATTATAGCTCACTAGTTATTTTTTATTTGTCCCTTATCTTCCTGAATTGAGAAAGGAAAATAAGCTTCTTCCACTAGTGATGTATGACCCCTGCTTTCTTTTAGTTTTTAATTACAAGGCAAGCCTTTGCCCATTTTCAATATTTTAGAGTTCTTTTAGTTTAGGGATATTATTTATAGCATATAGTTGGTCAGTTTATTAGAAATGCAGAAAGGACACAAGCCAGAAAAGTGGAATCAGAAAAGATTTTAAGGAAAAGCTGCTGCTTGAGCAAAGTCTTGTTGAAAGGAAGAAGGACCATGGTAATATATGAGGTGTGAGGAAGGGAGGGGGCACCGCAGGAAAAGTAGGAGGACCTTGAGGCAGAGGTGGCTGCTACAAGGCTTTGGAGTGAGAGCCAGCCAGTCATAGCATTTCCAAGTAATTTTTTATATATTAAAGTTTTTCTTGTAGTTTTTTTTAACTATATAAATGAAATTTTGTGGGTTTTAAAATGTTTAAAAGCATTTGTTTCCTTTAAACTTTTGGGGGGTTTGTTTGGTTTAAAATTAAACAGCAGTTTGGTTACACTTTCATTTCCTGAGGACTTCACAGGGATCTTTAATTGCTTAAGTATGTTGCATGTTTCTATGGAGAAGTCTGAGGTTGGCTTGATTTTTTTTTTCCACTAAAAATACTTTTGGGGTTTTGTCTTTAAGTACCAGCAAGTTTAATTATACCCAATTCAGTGTTATCATTCCATATTGGTGTGTCCTGACATGTGTGTGCCCTCTCAGTCTATAAGTTTAAGTCTTCTGCTAGTTTTGGAAAATTTGTCTTTAATTTGTTCCGTGTTCTTCTTGGGAAAGCAGTTAGACACGTGTAATTTTTATTAATCTTCTTTCTAATTCATTGTTAATTTCCATGTCCTTTTGCTCATTTCTTCATTGTGTCTTTCATGCCCCTTAATGGATTTTTCAGTGATGCCTTTTCCATTTTGAGCAGCTTCTTGCATAGATTTAATTTTTTTTAACGAGCTCTGCAAGCTCATAAGTCATCTCATTCTGTGGTTTTGCCATATCTTTCAAGAGCTCTTTTATCTGTTCTTTGAGTGATTTTACTTTTTCATTAAGTTCTTCAAGTTTTAGTGATATTTTAGTCATGATTTTTATTTACTTGTTGGAAACATTTTTTTCTGGTGACATTTTCTTAGCTGTTTTTCTTGTTTTTCCTATCACTTAACCCTCCATCCCATCCCCCCTTCCCGTTCTTCCCTACCTCTTTTTTTTCCTCCTCCTTCCCTCTCTCTCCTTTAATATCTTTGTCTATTCTAGGTCCTATGCCAGTTCCTCTCTCTGAATCTTTGAATGAATTGAATTGCCCCTGGACCTCTGATCTGAGGCAGGTTTATGTTGGGGCTGGAAGAGAAGAGAGAGCAGCATTTCTTCCTTTATAGCACAGGAGTGTATATTAGAGAGGATTTAACCTTGACTGCTTACTGCCAGTGCCCTGGAAGCCACAGTCTGTTCACAGATCACTGTTTTCTACCCACTTTAATAATGGTGTTTCCCACATGGAGTTTGAGTGAGTCTGTGGCAGAGCCCTCCTCTGCCATCCCCTCACCGTTGCTTGAGTTTCACTGCTCTTTCATATACATTGTGAGTGGGATGATAGATTTTTGCCTAGCTTTATTTAAGATGGGAATTCTGTTTCTTTTTAGAAATTCTTCTGTTGTTTTGGGATATAGTAAGGGCAGGTTTCTTCTCAACACTGTCTTAAAACAAGGTTTTTCTTTCCTTTACATCTTTCAGTAAATGTGTTCCAGCTAACAAAGCCTTCTTCAGAGTAACATTTAGGATTTGGTTTCTTGACTCCTTCCATCCTTCCTTTCATTGTCTGGTGATACTTCTTCCCATTGTTGTTTTCCTTGAGGACTAGATTTCACTGTCTATGGTTTGAATTCCCAGATGAGATAACTATGAACAAGTAGGGCATGAGTGTGCTGTGAGGATTATTTGTTTGGAGGGCATAACTTGGTATTGCATTTATTAAAAATATTGTAGAGATCAATATTTCCATCTCAGTTTATTTCTCTGGGCTATGTTGTACTTCTTTGTGCATTTATGAGGTTGTATATTTTATGAATTATTAAGGCAAGCCTGGATGCATCTTTTAAAAATAATAGGCATAGGTTTTACTTGCCTGCCATTTTTCTGGAAGCACTGGTTTCCTTTTATTATTAAATTCTACTTAGTGTTACCAACTTAGCATTGCTTTTTACATTTCAAAGATCAAAGATATAATTTTAAAGAGTGCATAGTTCTATACTTCAATGGTGGAGGAGATAACTATTTTAGTTTCTATCATCAAATACCAAAAGTTATTTTCAAAGGCACTACAGACAAAAGAGTTGGGATGGGGAAGAAAAAACAAAACAAAAGTCACTACCTGCAATTCAGTAAAAATGACTAACAGCATGTGCTGCCATGCAGTACTTACAATTGTTTCAAATTTACAAACAGAACAATAAAACACATTTTGCATAGTGAAATATTTATTTTTATCCAATATATTTGCAAGCTGTTTTCCATTCATCATATTTGCAAACAGCAGCAGCAACATTTCTTTAACATGAGCCAAATGTAATTTCCAGCTGTTGAAATTAATTGTTTTTTAAGTCTTGTTAAAAACAGTTACCTAACAACAAACCTCAATACATCCCCTTTTCCACTTTTTTCTTGATTTTATTTATGAGTAAGTGTTTTTCAGTGATGCTTGATGTTTGAGATAGGAATAGAGTATATAAATAAAAGGCATTCTTGTCTTTATATAACTTACTCTTTCATTCAGGTGAGTTAATCAAAATTTTGCATTCTTTTTGTTTCACAATTTAAAAAGCATAGAGTAAAAAGACAAAGCCTATGGCCTCTAAAACAGAGAAAAGCTAGCTATAACATAATGCATTTTTGAACTGCTAAAATGTGAAGATTCTATTATTCTCCTGTGGATTTGAGTCAAGACCTGTGCAAAAGCCCTGGAGGTTAAAATAATTCCTCAGCTTCATCTTTTGTGGTGTAAGTTTACATACACAATTGGTGTTATTCTAAAGCTGCTTATCCTTTAGATTCGGTGATTGTTATAGTATATGACGGTATTATGTAGATAAATGGTCAAAAATTACTTTCTGTATATTTGATGTTTTTTGTTTTAGTTGTCTAAAGTTGCTTTTTTAAGGGAAGAAATAATACAGAAACAATGATTGTTGTTATTATTCGCCCAAGGTTACAAGAGCAAACTAATCAAGCCTAGTTTTGACTAATCTAGCTAGTTTTTGCTCTCTCTTGCCTCTGGGCCTCTGCCCGGAATAATTTCATTCCCTTCATGTTTTCTCACTCAGTTAACTCAAGCTTTTTAAGTAATAATAAAACTTCCTACCATTTTGATTACTTATGGTCTCAGTTTCTGTGGTTTGCTTTCTTTTGTGCTTATGGCTGAATTGGCTTTGTCCTTTCTGCATGCCTGTATAGAGCTTTGTACTTACCCACCTTAGGAATCATCTCACTGTATGATTCTACTTGTCTCTCCTATCTTCTTGACCAGAAATGTATTTTACATTTATAAAATATAAGGTGAACCACATACGTAAATTTAAATCTTGCTGTAGCCATGTTAAAAAAGTAAAAGTAGGACAAATTCATATGGTCTTATCTTCTAACCTACTATATTCAGAATATTATCATTTTAGCAAATAACTAATGTAAAATTATTAATGATATATTTTATATTCTTTTTGTACTAAGTCTTCAAAATCTAGTGTTTATTTTATACTTATCGCACATCTAAGTTGGTATGATCTGCATTTCAGATGCTCAATACTACACATGGCTGGTGGCTACCATATTGTTGTACAATAGTTCTAGTCTGTGGTCTGCTTGAGGGTTGAAACCATGTCTGGTTTTTACTGTACTTATGGCTACAGTTAGTGCCCATTAAATATGTGCCTATGAATGAATGAATGAGTGAGTAAAATATGCTGGGAGGGATATTATATTGAGTGATGCCAATAGCTAATAATGTTAGTACCATTCATGCAGAGACCTAAAGGTACATTGGCTAAAAATAGGACCGTGATCTCAGAGAATTCTGCACATTTCAGTCATAAGTTAGGACAGTAGGGACAGGTTTTGAATAGATTAATTGCCAAGGATTGATTACTGGGGACAGATAGGAGAAGAAATTCAGAGGATGGCCAGTCTCTATCCAGGGTCTGCTTTCCAGCTGATATCCTTTGATCCAGAGCATTTGACAGTCAGCCATCACTCTTACTGGTAGACTAATCGCCTTCTACCACAGTAGTCCTATTCAAATTCAAAATCAAGTCCTATGCATACCCATTTAATACAAATAGAGGCCGATGTGTCTAATTTGGTTTGCTGCTCAAAATATAAAACTTAAGTTGGTATAACTTAGTACAGTCATTATGGATAGCAATTCGGTATTACGTAGAAATATGAATAGTGTGCATATCCTGTGACTCAGTGATTATTTTGGTACAGCCATGCATTGCTTAACAATGTGTATATGTTATGAGAAATGGATCATTAGGTGATTTCGTCTTTGCGCAGACGTCACAGAGTGTACTTACACAAATCTAGGTGGTATATCCTACTACATAACATATTATGGTATATCCATCCTGTTGCTTCTAGGCTACAAACTAATATGGCATGTTACTGTACTGAATACTGTAGGTGGTTATATCACAATGGTAAGTATTTGTTTATCTAGACATGTCTTAATAGAGAAAAAGTAGACTAAAAAATACAGAAGCAAAGATAAAAATGGTACACCTGTCTAGGGCACTGACTGTGAATGGAGCTTACAGTACTTTCCTGGAAGTTGCTCTGGGTAAGTCAGTGAATGACTGGTGATTGAATGTGAAGGCCTAGGACATGACTGTACATGATGTTAGACTTTCTAAACGCTGTACACTTAGGCTGTACTGAATTTATTAAAACAGTTTCCTTTCTTCAGAAATAAATTAACCTTAGCTTACTGTAACATTTTTACTCTATAAACTTTAAATTTTTAAAAACTCTTTTGTAATAACACAGCTTAAAGCAAATACATTGTAAGCTGTAAAAATATTTTTCTTTCCATCTTTATGCTATAAGCTTTTGTCTACTTTTAATTTTTTTATGTATTAAACTTTGTTGTTTATAACTAAGACACAAACGCACCCATTAGCTCATGTCTATACAGGGTCAGGGTTGTCAGTATTACTTTCTTCCACCTCACATCCGTCCCACTAGAAGGTCTGCAGGGACAGTAGCACTCATGGAGCTGTTATCTGCTACGATAACAGTGCCTTCTGGAATACCTGCTAAAAGGACCTGCCTGAGGCTGTTTTACATTTAACTTTTTAAAAAACTAGAGAGTACACTCTAAAATAATGATAAATATACAGTATAGTACATACATAAACGAATAACATGGTCATTTATTGTCATTATCAAGTATACGTGCTGTACATAATTGAATGTGTTATACTTTTACATGAGTGGTAGCACAGTAGATTTATTTATACCAGTATCACCACAAACACATAAGTAACACAACCATGACATTATGTGCCATGACATTGCAATGGCTGTGATATCACTGGGTGATAGGAATTTTTCAGCTCCATTATAATCTTTTGGGTCTGCTTTCATATATGCAATCTGTTGTTGACTAAAATGTCATTATGTGATCATGACTATATGTACTTTTGAAAAAATGTTTTATATTTGCATAAGGAGGCCTATTAATAATTGCAGCTTTTTAAAAAATCATGAAAACATGTAAGTCACCTAACATCTACTATTAGGAGATGAGATAATTTTGACACATTCATTAGCTCTGTACAGAAATCAAATGAATGTAGTGAACTGGATTTGTATTTCTAAATGGAAAGCCCTTGAAAACCTAGTGTTGAATGATATAAGCATGTTTTGGAACACCTATTTAAAAAATTAAAAATAACACATCACACAGTATTACATACTGCTCGTTGATGCAAATACATGCCATATAAAAGTAAACAAAACAACCACAGCTAAGCCATAAGGGTAAAGCTAGAATAGTATATACTACTAATAAGGGGTGTGGGAGTGGGTTGGGGGCATTAGAGAGGACTCTAGGGCCTAAAAACTTCTATAGTTTTACTGCATGACAAAACACTGAATGATAGCAAATGGCAATTTTAGGTGGAGGTCACAGAGGTGTTATATTATTCTTTGATGTATTTGGGATTTAATTGATAAGATACATTTTATGCATTCTCAGAGACCCAGAGGATTTCCCTTGGGTCTGTACAATGTATTTTGACAGTAAAAATTTAGGATTAAAAACAGTAGGGATATTTTTTCATTTTAGTCCTTTTACAAATTATTTCAGTTCTTTGCTGTAAACGGGTGCACAGATGGAGCAGTAGCCCTTTTGATGTACACAAGTACAAAAGTGCATTTTATAAACAAATTTACTTTATCCTGTCTCTCAGGCTGGAATTGTAATATATTAGGAAATACCTAAAAACTCAGTGTCCCACAGGGCTTTCTGTATTCTCATGTGTTAAGGTAAAAAGTATTTTTTAAGATATGAAATGGTCTGAGCCTTTGAAACACTTTAGGCTGTGATGTATTTTAATTCAATTGCACAAGCACTTATGGAATGCCTGTTGTAGGTACAGATACTGCATCAAGCATGAGGATGACTAGGAGAGAGTGAGTAGAAAATGAGAGGAGGTGGGGAAATGACTGCTCTATACTTCTAGGATATTGACACAGTTGGGAAACGATTAATGGAATAAATAAACCTTGACTGTTGGAGTGGGAAGCAGTATATTTTGTTAATGGAGTTATCAGTGTATTGCCTTTCAGCTCAGCATCCTGCCTTTATTATCTGCTCTGATAATGGAGCTGGACCCTTAGAGCATTTCTCCTTTGCCATGAGTTTGATGTTGAACTGCGTCAGTAGAGGGCTTAGAGGGAGGCTGCTGGATGAAAGGGCTACTCTTCACTTCCAATGTCCTTGTCTTGTCAGGTGTCTGAAACACAGTGTTTTTTCTGAAGTACCCTGTGGTCTGTTCCCTTGGTCAGTTTCCTGGCATCCTCTTAGATGGTTACGCAGAAGATTACTATCAGGTGGGGACACCTCCCTCCACCTGCTTTCACTAGTACCCTTCAGGTGGCTTTGCAGTGAGTTTCAAGGCTGGCATCTCCCTGTGGATGTATCCCCAACACTCAGGAGTGAGGAAGTCCAGCTTGTCTTCCATTGAGCCCTTCTTAGTGATGTCATTTCTTAGTCCTGGCAGGTGGCTTCCTAGTCTCTGGATCTGCTCTCAAGTTCAGATTACTTTCACAAATTACTTACTCTGTTCAAGTTAGCTCATGGGACCTTCTGATTGCATTGTGATGCATAGAGAAAGCAAACTGTGTTTGTTCCAGCATGCTAAAGTCAACAAAATGGACTTTAATATTTAAAAGATCTCATAAGATCTCTTTAATCTTTTCTCCATTTTTCTTTCTGTAGTGCTTTAACCTAGCTCTATGAATGGGTTGTTGGGTTAGTAGATGTGAACATCTCTATGGCTCCTACTGTGTATTGCATTGGAAAAGCCATCTGCATTATTGTCATTATTACAGTTGATGTTTATGATTTTTACATTTCATATTTCATCCTTTATGCTTCACTTTTGCCATCCTAAATGCACAGCAGTGGCTTTGTGGTATAACAAAAATAATGTGGAATTTATTGCCATCTGGATCTAGTTTCTGATTCAGGTGCCACAGTTATATTATAATTGTATAACACAAAAATAATAACTCATATATCTAAGTTCTCACTTTGAAGACCACAGGAAAATAATTGTGTAACTTATATAATTACTTTGCATCTTTGAGCTCATTTTCCATGAGACATTCTGGTGGCTGTAAGGTTAATCATGTTATAATAAAACATTTGGCATAGTATGTGAGGAAGAGTACTATCATCATGGATAGCTGCCATGTATTAGACATCTTTTGTGTGCCTTTTTTTTTTTTTTTTTTTTGAGACGGAGTCTCACTCTGTTGCCCAGGCTGGAGTGCAATGGCATGATCTCAGCTCACTGCAACCTCTGTCTCCCAGGTTCAAGCGATTCTCCTGCCTCAGCCTCCCGAGTGGCTGGGATTACAGGTATGTGCCACCATGCCCAGCTAGTTTTTATTTTTAGTAGAGACAGGGTTTCACCATGTTGGCTAGGCTGGTCTCGAACTCCTGACTTCAGGTGATCCACCCACCTCGGTCTCCCAAAGTGCTGGGATTACAGGCATCAGCCACCATGCCCAGCCTGTTGTATGCTCTCTAATATGGCCTCAGTAAGTGGCAGCTATATTGTGTTCTGTTCTTTAGCTTATTTTAAAAAAATTTGTCCTTGTTTAAAACGTATACTACTAATAAACAAAATTATTATATTTCCTAGAACAACTTTAGTATCATTAGCAAGATTTCCATGAAAGAATGCTGCACAAAATAGTATCAGTTAGGATCTTTCATGTAAGTTAGTGTGATTGCTGCTGTTCTACTATTTTCAGTTAAACATTTTGCTTTGAAATACTTACAGAATCATATGCAGTTTTAAGTAATATAGAGAGATCTCATGTGCCCTTCAGCAAGTTTTCACCACTGATAATATCTTGCAAAATTGTATTACAATATCACTATGGGAAAATTGACACATTGATACAATTCAGTCATCTTCTGTAGATTTCACCACTTCTACATTATGTGTATTGTATATGTAGGCATTCAGTTCAATTAAACTTTATCTTATGTGTAAGTTGATGCAGCCACCACCACCACAATCAAGATACAGAGCACTTCCATCTGCACAAGCGTGCCTGTTGCTACCTTTATAACCAGGCTCTCTGCTCTTCATTCTTAACTTCAGGAAACCACTAATTTATTCTCTAGAATTTTGCCATTTCAAGAATGTTATATGAACTAAATCCTGAAAACATTATGGGGTTTGGTTTTTTCACCCAGCATCTTTCCGTGAAGATGTATCTAGATTGTCACATGTACGAAGAGCTTGTTCCTTTTTGTTGTTGAGAAGTATTCCACAGTATGACATACCGTGGTTTGTTTTACCTCTCACGTGTTGAAGAGCAGCTGGGTTGTTTCCAGTTTAGGGCTATTACAGATAAAACTTGCTTTTTTTTTATTTTTTTTTTTTTTGAGACAGAGTCTCGCCGTCACCCATGCTGGAGTGCAGTGGCGTGATCTCGGCTCACTGCAAGCTCCGCCTCCCGCATTCACACCATTCTCCTGCCTCAGCCTCCCGAGTAGCTGGGACTACAGGCGCCCGCCACCTCGCCTGGCTAATTTTTTTTGTATTTTTAGTAGAGACGGGGTTTCACTGTGTTAGCCAGGATGGTCTCGATCTCCTGACCTCGTGATCCACCCGCCTCGGCCTCCCAAAGTGCTGGGATTACAGGCGTGAGCCACCGCGCCCGGCCCAGATAAAATTTTTATGAACCTTCTTGCATAGGTTTTTCTGTGAATGTAAGTTTTCATTTCTCTGGGTTACATGCCCAAGAGTGCAGTTGTTGTGTTGTAGGGTAGTTCCATATTTAGTTTTATATAATACTGCCAAACTGTTTTTCAGAACGGCTGTACCATTTTACATTCCCACCAGGAATCTATGAGTAGTCCATTTTCTTTGCTCCCTCACCAGCATTTGATGTAAAATAAAAAGTATGTTGTGATGTCTTATTGTGGTTTTATTTGATTTTCCCTAATGACTAATGATGTTGAACATCTTTTCCTGTGCTTGTCTGACATCTCTATAGCCTCTGTTCTGTTTGTAAAATTTTTTTGAAAACAACATTTCTTGTAGTTTTCTTACAATTCTTTTTTGAAAATAAGCAGGAAAAAGACTGATCTGTTTAGGTTTCTCTTTTGGCTATTTGCTATAGCAGTTGTTCCTGGGTTTCCAAATCATGGCTTCTTTTCTAGAAGTTATCTCACATATCTAGATTTATCTCAGGTTCTTCCTAACTATATTAGTATGTTCTCACGTTGCTATAAAGATACTACCTGAGACTGGGCAATTTATAAAGGAAAGAGATTTAATTGACTCACAGTTCTGCATGGCTCGGGAGGCCTCAGGAAACTTACAATCGTGGTGGAAGGGGCATAGAAAGCAAGCACCTTCTTCACATGCTGGAAGGAGAGAGGAGAGTGAACAAGAGCAGGGAAAACTGCTTTATAAAACCAACAAATCTCATGAGAACTCCCTCGCTGTTACTAGAACAGCGTAGGGGAATCTGCCCCCATGATCCATTCACCTCCCACCTTTGACACATGGGGATTACAATTCAAGATGAGATTTGGGTGGGACACAAAACCTAACCATATCATTAACATTCTGTTTCCATGTTTCCTTTAATTTGGGAATAACCAAAATAAACAAGGAAACCCAAACTCAAGCCCAAACGACAAAACTGCTCTGAACCACAACATTCACTAACAACGCATCTATTCTACAAATTTTATTTAATGTTTTAAATTCTTAAACATTTTTTAAAATAATACCTTTTAATTTTTAATCACCATTAGTATAAAATATTTCCATTAAGCAGAGACACCTTGGGGTAAATGCAATGTAGAGAAAGTGGAAAAGTGGGAGATAAGCTATCTAAAATACTGTATTATTCATTGTAAGGAGATCATAGGAAGGCCCATATAACTAGAATATATTCTAACAGAGCTGTAAAATTGTGAAAGGTGATAGAGAGCCAGGAATAGCAAGAAACATCTTGTGAAATGTGGCCAAGTATTGGAACAAACTAACAAATAAACAATACAGAAGATACTAAATAGTTGTAAATAGTACCAGAATCTGTCAGTTGCTCAAGACAGGAACTTGAAGGTTATCTTTGATTCCTTTTGCACTGTCTTCCATATCCAGTCTCAGCCAATCAAGCCAGTTCTATCTCCTGAATACATCTTGACATACATCTGTTTTTCCTTGCCCTAATCCAAGTCACCATCTTTCCTGGGCTATTGGAATGACCTTCTAACCAGTTTCATTAGTTTCACTCTTGTACCCTTCTAACTTCTTCCCAGTGTAAAAGGAAGAATAATCTTTAGAAACATATTAAATGTTATTAATTGATAGATGATAACTGTATATATTTATGGGGCTACAATGTGATGTGCTGATATATATTTACAATGTGGAATAACTAAATCAGGCTAATTAGCAAATCCATCACCTCAAATACTTATTTTTTGTGGTGAAAACATTTAAAATCTACATTTTATTTGATTTTAAAATATACAATGCATTATTACTTATTATAGCCATGCTTCTGTGCAGTAGATCACTCAAATTCCACTTGTTGAACTGAAACTTTATACCCTGTGAACATCTTCCTTTACCTCATCTACCCCAACCCCCAGCCTCTGGAAACCCCCATTCTACTCTCTTCTATGAGTTCAACTTTTTTAGATAACACATGTGAGATCATGCTGTATTTATCTTTCTTTGTCTGGCTTATTTCACTTAGCATAACGTCTTCCAGATTCATTCGTGTTGTTACAAATGACAGAATTTCTTTCCCTTTTAAAAGGCTAAATAGTACTCCATTGTGTATATGTACTACATTTTCTTTATCCATTCATCTGATGACAGACACTTAGGTTGCTTCCACGTCTTAGCTATTGTGAATAATGCTGCAGTGAGTATGGGGGTACAGATATCTTTGACATACAGTTTTCAATTCCTTTTGGAAATATACCTAGAGATAGGATTGCTGGCTCACATGGTAATTCTATTTTAAATTTTCTGAGAAACCTCCATACTGTTTTTCAAAATTGCTGTGTTAAAGCAGGTTTCTCATAAGCAGCAATGCAAGCAAAAGACAATGGACTAAGACCTTTAAAATATTTTAAAAAGTAAATATCAACTCAGAATTTTATCTTTCCAAAGCAAATATCTTTCCAAATTGGAGGCAAACTAAACTTTTTCAGAAACACAAAGTAATTGATCTCTAGAAGACCCAAGAAATGTTAAAGGAGTCCTTCAGGAAGAAGGAAAATGATACCAGGGAGAAATATGAATCAACACAAAGAAACAAACAAACAAAAATGCTGGGAATGGTGTCTACAAGGCAACATATAGGAAAATGTTTTTCTTGTGACTTAAGTATTTTTGGAAGATAATTGACCATTTAAACAAAAATGATAAAAACATAATATGGGGTTAATAACATATGAAAAGACTGGGGTTGGTGGCTTGCACCTGTAGTCCTAACACTTTGGGAGGCTGAGGCAGGCAGATCACCTGATGTGGGGATTTGAGACCAGCCTGGCCAACATGGTGAAACCCCATCTCTACTAAAAATACAAAAAATAGCCAGGTGTGCTACCAGACGCCTGTAATCCCAGCTTCTCAGGAGGCTGAGTCAGGAGAATGGCTTGAACCTGGGAGGCGGAGGTTGCAATGAACTGAGATTGCACCACTGCACTCCAGCCTGGGCGACAGAGTGAGACTCCCTTAAAAAAAAAAAAACCAGAAATCAAAAAACAAAACAAAAAAAACCCAAAAACCATATGAAAAACAGAATGCATAATTACATACAAAGGCCGAAAGGGGAGAAAGGAAGTATACTCTTATATTTTTATTGTGCTATGTGAGAAGTTATATCACTTCTAAGTAGACTAGGAAAATTTCAAAATAAATATTATAAATTTTAGAGCATGTAACAAAACTAATAGTTATCACTAATATGCCAATAAAGAGGGAAAAATTCAAAAAAAGAAAAAGGAAAAACTGTGTTAATTTGCATTTCCTCAACAGTGCGCAAGGGTTTCTTTCTCTCTACATCCTTCCTTGCCAATGTTTGTTATCTTTTGCCTTCTTTTTTGTTTGTTTTGAGACAGGGTTTCGCTCTGTTGCCCAGGCTGGCGTACATCTTTGCTCACTGTGATCTCCACCTCTGGATTCAAGCGATTCTCCCACTTCAGCCTCCTGAGTAACTGAAATTACAGGCACACACTACCATGCCTGGCTTTTTTTTTTTTTTTTTTTTTTTAAGTAGAGATGGGGTTTCGCCACGTTGGCCAGGCTTCTCTCGAACTCCTAACCTCAACTGATCCACTGTCCTTGGCCTCCCAAAGTGCTGGGATTACAGGCTTGAGCCATTGTACCTGGCTTAGCTTTTGTCTTTTAGATAATAGCCATTGTAACAGGTGCTAAGTGATATTTCATTGTGATTTTAATTTGCATTTCTCTGATGATTAGTGATGATGAATATTCGTTTATCTGTTATTCATTTGTATGTCTTTTATTGAGAAGTGTCTGTTTAGGTCTTTTCCTTGTTTTTGATTGATGTATTTTCTTGCTATTGAGTTATTTGAATTCTTCATGTATTTTGAATATTGGCCTCTTATCAGATATATAGTTTGCAAGTATTATATCTCAGTCCATGGATTGTCTTTTCCCTCTATTAGTTGCTTTCTTTGCTGTGCAGAAGACTTTTAGTTTGATGCAATCCCATTTTTCTATTTTTGTTTTTGTTGCCTATACCTTTGGCAAAAGAAATCTTTGCCTAGCCCAATGTCATGAAGTATTTCCCTATGTTTTTTTTCTTGTAGTTTTACAGTTTCAGGTCATGTTTAATTTTGTATTCCATTTGAATTGATTTTTTCATATGGGGTTAGAAAAGGGTCCAATTTTATTCTTTTGCTTGTGGATATTCAGTTCCCCCATTTATTGAAGAGATTATTCTTTCTCTATTGTGTGTTCATGATACCTTTGTCAAAACTCAGTTGACCATATATATGTATGTGGGTTTATCTCTGGCATCTCTGTTCTTTCAGTCATTGTGTCCGTTTTTATGCCAGTACCATATTGTTTTGATTACTATAGCTTTGTAGTAGATTTGAAGTCAGATAGTGATGCCTCCGGCCTTGTTCTTATTGCTCGAGATTACTTTGATTATTGAATTAAAGATCTTTTGTGGTTCCCTATGAATTTTAGGGTTGTATTTCTATTTCTGTGAAAAAAAGACATTGGAATTTTGCTACGGATTGCATAGACTCTGTAGATCACTTTGGGTAGTATGAGCATTTTAACATTATTAATTTTTCCAATCCATGGACACAAGATATCTTTTTCTTTGTGTCATTTACAACTTATTTCATCATTGTTTCATAGTTTTCTGCATATAGATCTTTTGCCTCCTTGATCATATTTCTTAAGTATTTTATTTGTTTGATGCTATTTTAAATGGGATTGTTTTTCAGATAGGTCATTGCTAGTGTAAGGAAATGCTATGGATTTTTGCATGTTGATTTTGTACCTTGCAACTTTACTGTATTTGTTTATCAGTTCTAATAGTTTGATAGTGTAGTTTTTAGGGTTTTCTATATATAAGATCATGTCATCAGCAAACAGACAATTTTACTTCTTTATTTCCTATTTGGATGTCTTTTATTTCTTTTTCTTGCCTAATTGCTCTGGCTAGTACTTGCAGTACTATGCTGAAAAGAAGCTGTGAGAGTGGACACCTTTGTCTCATTCCTGACCTTAAAGGAAACGCTTTCCACTTTTCACCATTGGATATGGTGTTAGCATATGTGGCCAGTATTGTGTTGAGATAAATTCCTTCTATGCCTAACTTGTTGTGAGTTTTTATTCATAAAAGGATGTAGAATTTTTTCAAATGTTTTTTCTGTATCTATTGAGATGATCGTGTGGTTTTTGTCCATTCTATTAATGTGATGCATCACATTTATTAATTTGTGCATGTTGAATTATCCATGCATCCCAGGGATAACTCCTACTTGATTATGATGAATCATCCTTTAAAGTGCTATTGAGTTTGTTTGCTAGTATTCTGTTGAGGACTTTTGTATTTATGTTCATCAGGTTTATTGGCCTGTGATTTTCTTTTCTTATAGTATCATGGAAGAATGGTCTTAACATGTAAGCTAGATTGTAACACTCTTCAACTTAAAATCTTTAATGACTTCCCTTTATATTTAAACTGTCTTTATCATTGTGGTCTAAATAATCAGTTTTTGACTACCTCTCAACTTTATCTAATTATTCTGTTATCTAAGTAAACTCAAAAACAACTGGCCTGCTTTTAGTTATGTTAAGTTGCAAGTTTTTCCATGCCTTGCTCAATCATATTTTAAGGATGAAGATTAATGTATTCCTAAGATGCCCTGAGATAGCCTAAATACTGAAAACCATTCTGTGTTTCACAACTCAAGAAATGTGCTAGTTTAGTAAAGCATTCATTTTAAATACTTTGACCTCCTTTAGGCACTTTGCTCTTAAGTTGCTCCTCACCCCACAAGATTGTAGCTCTTCATCTACAGAAGGCCCACTATGAATTTTCGGGTAATTATCTCTTGCTTTTAACCTGAATCGAGTTACTCTTTTTCTTTCCATTTTTCTTTTCTGGAAACACTACACAGTTCCTCTCCCTTCTTTCTATTCTTAGTCTTCACAGTCTCCCCTGTTTCCTAAGCAGGAGGAAGAATTAACTTTTGATTGTGCTCATTTAGAAAAAGAGCATAGTCAAGTTCTAAAACCATAATATGTGAAATTCTTGCATTAGTCGGTAGTAAAAATATACAATCATTTCTCAGTTTCTAATTATTTGGCATTAAGGTCTGATTCCCCAAGTTAACCTATTTTCACCTCTTAGATTTAATGATCGTTGTTTAAGAGAATAGATGTGTTTGCTGGAAACTCCTACTCAGTAAATTGTGTTGATATTTTTATAAATATATCAAAGGTACCAGGAAAGGTGGAGCTATAAGCTGATTAGGTACTTTTTTCCTTCTACCTCTACAGAGTAAGATAAAGGTTAAGTATCACATTTTTGTGTAACAAAGTATCTGATTTTGATGTGCTTTCACTTTTGATATATGCAATAATGAATCTCTCATTTGAAATATGCCTTGTAAATGAGTTCTGGAATCTGTGACCACTGATCCAGAAAAGATGAAAAGAAAAAGGAATTCTGGTGACAAAGAAACAGGCAAGGAGGTGAAACAGTTCCAAGCTTCTCCACCTTCTTCTACATTCATTATGCAATATGGTTGCAGCAACAGTTATTTTAATTTAAAAGCTTTACTTAAATACTTTTACTTTTAAACTTTTGCTGACTGGACCAACCGCTATTATTACCCATTTCTTTTATTCCAGTGCTTCTTGGTAGTTATATGTATTTTATTATTTTGCTCATTCATAGATATCTGCCACATTTCATTATTTTGATACTGCCACTTTACTGATGTTTTTACATTATGAAGTTAACTGATCCGATAGAAATTGTCACTTTTGATGCACATTCTCTATGGTGGTGATATATGTGGGATGTTTTCTTTCTTTCTTTCTTTCTTTCTTTCTTTCTTTCTTTCTTTCTTTCGTTTTGTTTTGAAACAGTCTCTATCGCTCAGGCTGGAGTGCAGTGGTGCAACCTCTGCTTCCTGGATTCAAGCAATTCTCCTGCCTCAGCCTCCCGAGTGGCTGGGATTATAGGCATGTGCCACCATGCCCGGCTAATTTTTGTATTTTTTATTTTTTTAGCAGAGATGGGGTTTCACCATGTTGGCCAGGCTGGTCTCAAACTTGTGGCCTCAAGTGATCCATCTGCCTCAGCCTCCCAAAGTGCTGGGATTACAGGTGTGAGCCACTGTGTCTAGCTGGATGTTTTCTTTTTCTCACCATCATGGGAGATGATGTGAACTATCCAGCAGATCCAAGAGGGTAGTCAGAAGGACCTGACTTTGACTGTTGTCACTAGTATAGCAATAATTTGGGAATAGATTCTCAAATAAATAGGAGGCACAAATGGAGATGATGTGGGATTATGCTATAAGACTGCTGTAAGACTACCTAGAGTATCACAGTTACCCGTGTATATCCAGATTGTATGAGAAGTCTTACTGAAGATTCAGTAAGCCTGAAATAGAGAGTAAGTTGTTGCCTGTGCATCTGGGATAGATGTGAAGCAACTTAGCACATAAATTGCTGTGTTAATTTACCTGACTTTGGTTGCCAGGTAGAATGTAATTTCTGGGTGATAGGTTTGCTTTCAAAATTGGAAAAGTTAGAGAATAACAGCGAGCAGTCTGCTACACAGCTAAGTATTATGGGACTCTGGACGGCCTGCCGAAGTTTGAGTTGTGCTCTCTTTGTTGCACTGGTTTTCAACTGGTAGTGATTTTGCCCACCAAGGGACATTTGACATTTGCAGATATTTTGGTTGTCATAACCGAGGATTACTATTGGCATCTAACTGGTAGAGGCCAAGAATGCTGCTAACTATGCTACAATGCACCAGACATCTACCCATATAAAAAGACCCAAAATGTGATAGTGCCAAGGTACTAGAGAAACAGCAACAAAGTTTTTTTGTAAGTTTTCTTATTCGTTAAAGGTTGAGCTTGCATGTTTGCTGCTTATTCCTAAAGCATGGCCAATCTTTAGTAAAAATTCAATGATTGAGGGTACATGTAAACCTTAATGGTTACTATCAACTAATATTTGGACAAACGTGCATGTACTAGCTTTACACATACAAGATTTTTTTTCTGTGCTGTTTACCTATTTGCAGTTTTTATACAATATGAGTTTTGCCCATCTTTTTTTTTTTTTTTTTTTTTCTCTGAGACGGAGTCTTGCTCTGTCGCCCAGGCTGGAGTGCAGTGGGGCGATCCTGGCTCACTGCAAGCTCCACCTCCCAGGTTCACACCATCCTCCTGCCTCAGCCTCCCAAGTAGCTGGGACTACAGGTGCCTGCAACCACACCTGGCTAATTTTTTGTATTTTTTAGTAGAGATGGGGTTTCACCATGTTAGCCAGGATGGTCTTTATCTCCACCTCGTGATCCACCTGCCTCAGCGTCCCAAAGTGCTGGGATTACAGGCGTGAGCCACCGTGCCCGGCTGAGTTTTGCCCATCTTTTAGAAAAATTTTTCTGTGCCACTTTAGGATGAACAGAGATAGTTTGATGTTTGGTTGTTTCCCTCAGATTTCTTAGTAATGAGGTATTTAGTGTCACTCAGTATTAAAGAATTATCTGATTGAAGACTTTATGAATAGGATCAAGGGTGACTAAATGTCATACTTTTTCTCCGTAGTGAATATAACTAGGAGAGGAGGAGGCAGGAAGTGTTAGAGAAAAAGGGTAATAGAATTTACACAACAATGTTTACCAAAATGTAATAAAACTCTTCATTACCTGGTAAGAACCATATCATGAGGACTAGCACAGCACTGTGCTTGTAGATGCTTAATATAAATACCACCTGATTTTTATTCCATGTGGTGTAATTCTGTGCTACAGACTTGACTAAAATTCAGAGTATTAGACTCATTATTTGTAGGATATTACAAATAATGTGAGCTTTCTTGATAATTGCACATAAATATACTATAATAAAACCTTCAATCTACAATGCTGAAAGAATTCTCTAAACAACAATTAATTATGCATTTCAGCACTCATATGAGCCAAGTAAATTGTTACTGTCTCTCAAGGAGAGCATATATTTCCGTGAAATGCTTGGAATACAAGTTTTCCACATGAAATAATGTCTTGATAGGGAAATCATACTAATCCGTTTCTGTTAACTACGTCCATAAACTCATTTAGACCTTCGCTCATGATAGCATATACCAATAATAGGCAAAGTACCTGCAAAAATATACACCTCCTCTTACCTGCTTGTTCCAACATATATTTGAGGCATAATAAAGTAGAATTTTCCAAATGAAAGGATTTTGTATCTTTGGAGCAGAAATTAATATTTGTATTAATACAAATATTCTGTTTTAAGTGACAGAGAACCCAGCTTAAATTTGCCTGAACCCAGAAAGAGCATTTATTAGCTCACATAGTTGGAAAGGCTAGTGGCTGGCTTTGGCTGTAGTTATAGACACTCAAACAGTGTCTTCTCTTGTCTCCTTGCCTTACCTTCGCTGTTTTGGCTTCATTCTCAGGGTCAGAGTAATACATGATCATAGAATCAAATGCCTATTCCCACAAGTTATAGGACAGTTGAAGAGGAAACCTGCAAAGTCTCCTTAGCTCTCATTTTCTTTGCCTGGGTCATATTTCATTTTTTTTTTTTTTTTTTTTTTTTTGAGACGGAGTCTCGCTCTGTCGCCCAGGCTGGAGTGCAGTGGCGCAATCTCAGCTCACTGCAAGCTCCGCCTCCCGGGTTCACGCCATTCTCCTGCCTCAGCCTTTGCGAGTAGCTGGGACTACAGGCGCCTGCCACCACGCCCGGCCAATTTTTTGTATGTTTAGTAGAGACGGGGTTTCACCGTGGTCTCGATCTCCTGACCTCGTGATCCGCCCGCCTCGGCCTCCCAAAGTGCTGGGATTACAAGCGTGAGCCA
Organism: Symphalangus syndactylus; assembly: GCF_028878055.3. Taxonomy (NCBI): domain Eukaryota; kingdom Metazoa; phylum Chordata; class Mammalia; order Primates; family Hylobatidae; genus Symphalangus; species Symphalangus syndactylus. The sequence goes on along the minus strand of NC_072428.2, from coordinate 134,471,361 downwards.
CCGCGCCCGGCGCCTGGGTCATATTTCTGTCTCTGAACCAGTCACTCTGGCCAGGAGATTGTGATGGCATAGATTGAGCCACATGCTGAGCTTGGATTTGGTTGGGATTCAATACCACTTATAGCTGAGAGTGCAAGAGTAAGTTTCCCTGAAGAAAATTTAAATTATGTACAATATAAATATTTGTCCTAACTCTTCTCTCTTTCCAGAAGCACCACTGTAACAAGTTTATTGCACTTACAATTCTATAGATGTAAAAATCAATACCTTTTTATGTTGTATATGTATAGTATCGTATGTGTTTCTTTCTCTTGCTTTTGTCATTGACCAATATATTTTATACCCCCTACTTACGAAGATCTTCAAGGAAATACCGTAACTTCTCTTTTAAATAATGGAAATATCCTAAATAGACATTTTATTGTTTATAAAGTATTTAAGAAATATCAAAACCGACCACCCAAACATTCTTAGGAATTCATTAAGTGAAAATTTCCATGAGTCTTTTTATAAAATCTTATTAGGCGTCAATCTATATTTGGGGTTTTAACACAGGCAGAAAAATACCTGTAGGTAAATTAAATACTTTTCAGCAAGTAATATTTCTGAAAGAATGTATCAGTTTAGAGCATCTTGGCTGATTAAAGTATAAAGTACATCAGTATTGTCCCTAGTGATGAAAATTGGATAAGACTGGGTGTATGGTGGCTCATGCCTCTATAATCCTGGCACTTTGGGAGGCCACATTGAGGGGATCAGTTGAGGCCAGGATTTTGAGACCAGCCTGGGCAACATAGTTAGACCTTGTCTCTACAAAATTTAAAAACATTAGTCAGGCATAAAGACATGTAGCTTCAACTACTTGAAGGTTGAGGTAAGAGGATTGCTTGAGCCCAGGAGTTTGAGGTGACCATGAGCTATGATCACACCACTGCATTCCAGCCTGAGCATCAGCGTAAGACCCTGTCTCAAAAAAAGAAGAAAAGAGCTGGTTAAAAACTCAGATTTTCAACTGAAAATGAATTAAAGACTTAACTGTAAGACCTGAAACTATGAAAGACCTAAAACAAAACATAGCGGGGAAACTTCATGACATTGATCATGGCAGTGATTTCATGGATGTGACATCAAAAGCAAAGGAAACCAAAGCAGAAATAGACAAGTGGGACTACATCAAATTTAAAAGCTTCTGCAGAGCAGGAAGCAATGGAGTGAAAAGGCAACCTATGGAATAGGAGAAAATATTTGCAAACCATGTATCTAAAATACATAAGGAAGTCCTAGAACTCAATAGTGAGAAAACTAATAACCCTATTTTAAAGTGAGAAGTTTTTGATATAAATTTAAGGTATACAATATGATTTTTTGTGAACTTTTAGGTGCAGGGGTATATATGTGGGTTCGTTATATTGGTAAATTTTGTGTCATGGGGTTTAGTGTACAGACTTTTATCACTCAGGTACTAAGCATAGTATTCAATAGGTAGTTTTTTGATCCTCTCCTTTTTCTCACCTTCTGCCCTCAAGTAGGTCCTGGTATGTGTTGTTCCCTTGTTTGTGTCTGTGTGTTCTCAGTGGTTAGCACCCTTTTATAAGTGAGAGTATGCAGTATTTGGTTTTCTGTTCCTGTGTTAGTTTGCTTATGATACTGGCCTCCAACTTCATCCATGTTGCTGCAAAAGACATAATCTGTTTTTTTTATGGCTATGTAGTATTCCATGGCATATCTGTACCACATTTTCTTTATCCACTCTACTATTGATGGGTATTTAGGTTGATTCGTGTTTTTGCTATTGTGAATAGTGTTGCAGTGAACATATGTGTGTGTCTGTCTTTATGGCAGAACGATTTATATTCCTTTGGGTATATACCCAATAATGGGATTGCTGGGTTGAATGGTAATTCTGTTTTAAGTTCTTTGAGAAATCACCAAACTGCTTTCCATAGTGGCAGAACTAATTTACATTCCCACCAGCAGTGTATAAGAATTCCCTTTTCTCCACAGTCTTGCCGGCATCTTGTTGTTTTTTGACTTTTTAACAATAGCCATTCTGATTGATGTGAGATGGTATCTCATTGTGGTTTTAATTTGCATTTCTCTAATAATTAGTGATATTGAGCATTTTTAGATGTTGGCCATGTGTATGTTTTCTTTTGAAAGGTACAACATGATGTTTTGATATACATAATGATTAGAGGTAAGCAGTTTAACATACTCATCATCTTATATAATTTTTTTTTTTTTTGGTAAGCACATCTAAAATCTACTCTCTTCAAAATAGACATTTCTCTAAAGAAGACACACAAATGGCCAACAGGTACATGAAAAGATGTTCAATTCACTAACCATCAGGGAAATACAAATCAAAACCACAGTGAGGTATGGACTCACACCTGTTAGGGTGGCTATTATCAAAAACAAAAGACAGCAGGTATTGTTGAGGATGTGAGAAATGGGAACACTTGGACACCGGTGGTAGGAGTGAAAAACACGTGCACTCGGTTGGTTTACACTGTTGAAAACTGTATGGTGATTCCTCAAAAAAATTAAAAATAAAATTACCATAAAGTCCTGAAATCCCACTTCTGGGTGTTTAATCTAAAAGAATGGAAATCAGGATCCCAAACAGGTACTAGCACTCCCATGTTCATTGTGGCACCACTCACAATAGCTAAGATGTGGAAACAACTTAAATGTCAATGGATAAATCAATAAAGAAATGTAGACTATGCATATAATGAAATGTTTTTCAGCCTTAAAAAAGAATGAACATAATATGTGACATCATAGATGAACCCAGATAACATTATGCTAACCGAAGTGAGCCAGTCACAGAAAGACAAATACAGCGTGATTCTACTTAATACGAAGTATCAAAAATAGTCAAACATATACAATCAGAGGGTAGAATGCTGGTTACCAGGAGCTTGGGGGAAGGGCAAATGGGGAGTTGCCCTTCAATGAGTGTAAAGTTTTAGTCAATGCCAGATGAACAAATTCTAGAGATCTTTTGTACAATATTGTATCTATAGTTAACAATACCGTTTTTTATACACTTATTTAAGAGATTAGATCTGATCTTGTGTTCTTAATGCAATACAAATTAAAACAAAAACAAAAGCTCAGCTTATCTTCTTCATGCCTGGTAGTAAACTTTCAACTGATACCTGTGTAGTTGTGTATGTACTCACATGTTTAACAAATAATTATCACTTCCTTATTGATGTGCAGTTGCTAGTGGGCTGTTTCTGAGGTGCTTTCAGACGGGATATATTTTCTTTCTAACTCTTACGGGTGCTAGAGGTGGCTTACCAGAAGTTGGAGATTAAGTGGTTTACTGTTGTTTCTCGGGTTTGGGACAGAATCCCTAGCTCAAACTATGACTATTGACAGATTAGATTGATTTCAGGAACATAAGACTTAATTGAATCTTTGGAGTGCTAGGGGCAAGAACTTGGTTAGGAATAAACAGGATTTAAGTAATTAGAATTATTTAGCTCTCCTGGGACTCAGTGAAACATCTTCTAAATAAGATTCTGGACCTTCTCTGTCCTCTAATTTAACTGTAGACACCTGTGACTCAATCCTGACCAACCTGGCAAAATATCTAATTCTTTCTCCTGAGGTTGTATCTGGAATCATTCTTACTATATCTTAAGTCTATAACTCTTATTTTTCCTTTTAATTATTACTGTGAGTTTTAAAATTGTAATTACAGTATAATTCATATTACTGAGAAAAATATTTTTAACAGCACAGTGATTATTGTAAGCAATTTTTAAAAAAATCTTTTTCGTTATGCCAACCCCATTTCTCATAAATAATCCCTGTTAATGAGTTTGGTGTATGGAATATAGAAGTGGTCTTGTGTTTGGATTAACTAATAAGATATGATAGGCTTTACTCAATGCCAAATTTAAGGGCATGAGGCAGGTAGTAAAGCTTGATAAAATTAGTGAGGTCTGTCATTTCACAGTAATTGCTTTCAAATGTACCAGTAAGTCCACATTTGGGATATGCTTTGCCAGGGAAGCCATTGATTTTGGGATCTCTTTAGTTTTTATCCCTTTGTTTCCTTCGGGGTGCCAGACTAGGGCCCCTTTTCCAGTGCAGGTGCATCTTATTAATGCTGATTGCCGATTACTTGAGCTACAATCTTGCCATAAGGACCTTTACCTGACGCTTTGTTTTCTTGGATTTGGTATGTTCCTATACCTTCTATGAATTGCTATTGCAAGGAGGATCTGACCAAGGTTATTCAAACTTAAAAAACAACAATATATCTCATAACAGATCATATACTAATACATGTAAGATCTAACGATTTTGATGGTAGTGAAATAGGACCATGGTATATTTTACCAGTATTCACCTGTGGACCATATAAGTTTGCTATTAGTTTTTCATGATTACACATACTGTCACAGCAAATATCCTTGTACATATTTCCTTGTAATTTTGGGCAAGTATTTATGCAGGCTACATAGAATTTCTGGATAAAAAGCTACGCATCTTTAAATTTTTTATAAATCTGCCAAATTGTCCCTCAATGTTATAGTCTCATCAACAGCGTGTGAGATAATGTTTCCTCATGCACCTTCCTTCTAGTTTTATTTATGTTGTCTCTTTCTAGTCCCTGAATTTTTGTGCGTGTGATTTTGGTAGGATATACAAAATGATCTTGATTTTGCATTAAAATCAGAATGTTGAGGATTAGCTCAACATCATAGGACTAAGTGGTGATCTAGACTAGCACTGTCTGTCTCTTGTATTCTTTGAGTTAACTGAAACTACATAATCTATTTTGTTTTATTCTCCCACTTTAATATTTAGAACTAATTTATAATCTACTTTGCAGAAAGTGAAGTTATTTCAACTCAACTTTATTCCAAAGAAATAGGGAACTATTTGAAATAGGGAACTAATAACCTCTGCTTGTGCCTGAAGCTCTTCATTATTTGTCAGTAATGTTAACTTATGCCAAGTAAAAAAAAAAAAGTTAAAGATGTATTTCACCTACTTACGGGTTCTACTACAATATAAAGTTGCTGTAGAGGTTTTTAATATATTTTAGTCTTCATCTGTTTATCAGCCTGTTGCATGGTAAGTGATTGCTCAACCATTGAAGTTATGGTATGTGACAAATCTGCAGAAATTTTGCTGTATAAGCCAATGGAATTTTTACATTAAAAGATAACTCATGCAGTAACTTCTATTCATTAAAGCTTGGGACAACTTAAATGATGATAAAGTGAACATTTTTTAAGGCAGATTCATTATGATTTATCAAAAATTAAAGAATGTCCTCTACTTCTGGTTCCTTTAGTTGGTCACTTTCTCTAACAGTGATACTGGTTTACACATTTTTCAAGTGTCGCTGTGTATGAACTTATGCCAATGTTGTTTACAATGTGTTGGAAACATTTTATTTTTCAAATGCAGTTTTATTTATGTTTATAGAAAATATTTGAAACTGGTGAAAACCTCTTTGTTAATAAAATGTAGGAGAGGTAGAATACATCTTTTTGGTCATGCCTTATTGAAAACAAAATGGTTTTAGGGACAGACTGGAACTTGTTTTTCCTTCCAGATTGAGTAAATCCCTACTCTCAACCTACATGCACTGAGAAAATAGTCTAAACATTTCATCATGCTTATTTTAGCTCCCTTTGCCACTTAAAGCAGGAATAGATGTGGACAAATTTACTTCCTATGATATAGGTGTTTCGCTTTTTATACACTGCTCAAGAAATATCAATTTAAAGGTGGATGTTAGAAATAACAGGCATTAGTGTTTTTTCTATTGTAAAAGTAACAATGATCTTAGCTGAACAGGATTTATTATTAGCAGTTGTACACATTTGCCCACTGAAATTCATTTCTTCTTTCCTTGTCTTCCTCCTGCATTTTGGTGACTTCCTTACAGCCCTCACCACAGTCTACAGTGCATTGCATGTATTTGCTTCTGTTTTCATGTTTTTCACTATAATATGAGCCTAGAGAACTAGATATGTTTGTTGTTCATCTTTTTATTTTATGTAAAGCCTAGCACATAATAGGAATACATACTGAATTCAACCGATCTTTGCAAAATGGTATAATGTGAAAAATTGGCAAGTCATTCTATTTGATAATCCTTGATCATTAAAAACTATTTCTGAGATTTTCATATTACTTTAGTGAATCGGTTATTATATAAAAATATTCCATACACTTGTTAGTTTTGTTTACAGAGAATTGTTTTATATTCTCTAAAGATAATTACTGATAGTTTACCATCTGTTTCTATTAATGAGTCATTTCTATCTCCCTAATCACTTGTTTTGTGCTATATTTTATATGTGAAATAATCTCCATTTTTTAGCTTTTGATGGTTTTGATACTTAGGAAATGTGCAATATCTTCTGTGATCTTCTGCAAGTTATATTTGTGACATAATTTGAATTTGAGTGCCACTCCTTACTAGGAAATGTGTGTTGGTAATTTGTAAAATGAGACATCCCTTTTAGATGTCTTTATGAAAACTCTTATTTTTGTCTTTTACTTTCTAAGTAGATGTGGCTTTTCTTTTCCAGAAACACAATCTTTTGAGGTTTTTTTTTTCATTCTGACAAAAATGGAGAAAGAGGACTCAATGTTTATTGAATGCTTATTGTATTCTTGTATTGTAATGAGCACTATATATAATCATTAAATAATTACTTAATAACCTTATTCCATAAGTAATATGCTTATGTACAGGTGAGTAAGCTACAGAGAAAATGAATATTTTTTTTCCACTTGGCCTCTGCTTTATTTCTCATGTAACATAGAACACAGAAAATAGTCTTACATATCATGGATAAGTGGAAATTACATTGGAACTTTTATTTCTGACAATATAGTCAGGTAGATATTCTTTAAATATCCCATCCATAGGGAAAGGATATTTTTTTTAAAAAAAGATAAAAGAAGGTATAGAAAACATTAGCAACAGATTATCAGAAAAGACCTTGAATTGAAAAAAGAACCAAATAGAACTTCTTTAAAAAGAATCAGTAAGAGTATAAACTTTAATGTTTTAAACAGGTGACTAAACATAATTGCAAGAGAGGTTTGAAGAAATTATATGCATACACAGAAAGAAAAGGTGATAGAAGTGACACAGTTTAAGAAATGTGAAGGACAGAATGAGACTGTCTAAAAATACGTTTAAATGGAGTGTCAGAAAATTGATGCGTAGAGAGAATGGAAGATAGGAAATAATGGAATTAAAAGTGGCTAAGAATTATCCAGAACTGAAGAAAGTCATGGGTCCTCAGATTTAGGAAGCACATTTTGTTGTTGTTGTTTTTCAGACAGGGTCTGGCTCTGTCACCCAGACTGGAGTGCAGTGGTGCCGTCTTGGCTTACTGCCGCCTGGACCTCCCCAGGCACAAATGATCCTCCACCTCAGCCTCCTAAGTAGCTGCGACTACGGGTGACTGCCACCATGCTCAGCTAATTTTTAAAAATTTCTTGTAGAGGCAGGGTCTTGCCATGTTGCCCAGGCTGGTTTTGAATTTCTCAGCTCAAGCAGTCCTCCTGCCTTAGCCTCTCAAAGCACTGGGATTACATTCCTGAGGCCTCCACGCCCAACCTTGGAAGCACAATTAATTCCAAATAAGCTACATGATGGTGAAATTTGGAAAACCAAAGATAAAAAGGAAGTCTTAAAATTTGCCAAAAAGAGAAAACAGGTTAGATACACAAGAATATTGGACTGACAGCGGCTTTCTGAGAGTATCAGTGTACTGATGGCAATCAGAAGCCAATGTACTAATACCATCAAATTTACTACCAATTTACAGTATTATTTATACTCAGCTAATCCATTATTCCAGAGTGAAGCTGAAATCATTACATTTGCAGCCAAACAGAAGAGGAGTATCTTTACCACCAAGAGAGGCTCATTAAATGTGCATTAAAGCTGGGTGGGGTATACAGGTGTGAAATGTCAGGAGGTGGTTAGGTCCCCTGCTGAGATTTGGGACCATTCCACCCTATTTCAAATACTTTCATAAGACATCTTGCCCTCATGGGTGGATTAAATTCTGGGGAAATTCCCACAGTGGAAATTGTGGATTTTTATTTGTTTAAGTGGTCATTTGCTAGCATCTATTATTTTACAGTTTCTAAAACAAATCATGTATCACTGGTCTTTTCTAGAGGCTGTACTCATCTGAACTATTTTATATTTCAAATACCTGAGGAATACATAAGGGAAAGTGGCTGTTTTTCTTTCCCCCAATTCCACTTACCTGTGCCATTAATTTTAATTTCGAGGAAAAGTAGTTTCTCACTTTGTTGGTCAATTCTGAGAGTGGACTTTAATTAATCGGCTTCTGGCTTATTTGTACTGGTTAGAAGATGCTTAAAGTGGAGACCCTGTCAGATTATCTTAGGCCTCTAGCAAAGAACCTGCTAGTTTGATGCCTAACAATGTTCATTCTGAGCTGATGCTAAGATACTAAATATTTCTATGAAAAATAGAAATCAGAAATGTAGCACCAGCAACAAAAATAGCTTTCCATGGACTGCAAAAACTTCAGAGAACAGTTGATTAGCAGCATCAAATCCGAGAGCAGTAGCAGGGAGAAGTCATGGGAAAGGAGGAGGCCAAGGCCCAAATTGGAGAGACAGCAGGATTTATTTGATTACCTTAGCATTTCCAAGTTTCAGTTAATTTTGTACCACCTTCACAATTTTTACATTATGCTCATATTACCTAGGTTATTATTTACTTATATTTTAAAATAAATTTATGCTGATCATTTATTTTTAAGAGGATATGTTTTAATCAAAATAAAAATTGAAATCCATACTACATGTTGTAAATCAAAAGTATATGTAAAAATGATTAAAAGGAGAGAACACAATGAAAACCATATCCTGCTGGGTGCAGTGGCTCACGCCTGTAATCCCAGCACTTTGGGAGTCCAAGGTGGGTGGATCACTTGAGCCCAGGAGTTTGAAACCAGCCTGAGCAAACCCTATCTCTACAAAAAATATAAAAATTAGCAGGATGCGGTGGTGTGCGTCTGTAGCCCCAGCTACCTGGGAGACTGATGTGGGAGGATCACCTGAGCCCAGGAGGTTGAGGCTGCAGTGAGTTGTGATCGAGCCATTGCACTCCAGCCTGGGTGACAGCGCAAGGCCCTGTCTCAAACCACAAAAACAACAAACAATTTTCTGTTGCCTGTCATGGAGCCTGAGGCCTATCTTCTGTTATAAAGAAGAAAAAAATTTCAAAAAACATTGAAGACATGCTAGCACCATCTACGGTCTTCTTTACTTAATCAAAAAGATGCAAAGGCTGGGTGCAGTGGCTCATGCCTGTAATCCCAGCACTTTGGGAGGCTGAGGTGGGTGGATCACCTGAGGTCAGGAGTTTGAGACCAGCATGGCCAATATGGTGAAACCTCGTCTCTACTAAAAATACAAAAATATGCTAGGCATGGTGGTGCATGCCTGCAATCCCAGCTACTCAGGAGGCCGAGGCTGGAGAATTGCTGGAACCCCCCGGAAGTGGAGGTTATAGTGAGTCGAGATCACACCACTGCACTCCAGCCTGGGCAACAGAGCCAGACTCCATCTCAGACAAAAAAAAAACAAAAAACAAAAAAAGCAGAAAGGAAGTAAACTTGTCATTTGTCATGTGCAATATAAAATCGTTTTTAGTACCAGCAGTGTCAACAGATGAATGTGAAATGATTCACGGAGGTTAGCGTGACTGTGTGCGTCTGAGTGCCTGCTTTTTAGTGATCATCATTTGAAAGATATTGCTCTGTGCCTCCTGTATTGAAATGATTTTGTTCTTTCTATTTGAAGCTCTTTTAAGAGCCTGTGCCGATGGAGGTGCCAACCGCTTATATGATATCACCGAAGGAGAGAGAGAAAGGTATGCTTTCTTTTAGCCAGTGTGCATAGTACCACGAATTTCTGCTCTTCTGTTCTTTATTTTCTTTTTGTAAGTGGACATTGTTAATTCTCCTTTAGACTCTTTTATAGAAAATCTCCTCAGTGAGGGAAGAGTAACCTGAGCTGCTTAACTATGTTGTATTATTTCTTGCTTTGAATGGTATCTCTTAGTAGAATGAGGCCCATCTATTCTTATTTTAAAAACCTTCATTCTGCTACTTCAAAGCCACATTAAGTAGCATTATCAGATCTTGATACTTGTGAGAACTGTGAAAGTCAGCTAAAATAAAACTTCAAATGGCAATTTGAGATGTTATTCAGTGTAAATTAATGAAAACTGATTTTATTTAAAGTAGATGTATATTCCCTCATAGAAAATATGAGATTTTATATTAGTGTTGAGTAAAGCCCAGTATAATTTAACTTAATTATTTCTCAGTTATGCATACACTTAGGAGATAAAGAGTTTCCTTAAGATTTACTATCCCTGCTGTCTGATTTTTCTTATCTGTATGCGGTAAGGTATTTTTAGATAAGATAATATATTTGATGGAAGCGGATTTTAAACCTAGCTCATTGTGAACGTGTTTGTAGTCCAAACACCTTGGCAAACACAAGAATTTATAGTGAACATATAAGTAGACTAACTATGAAACATAGTTTCATCTCTATCATATGTATTATTATGTTGAAATGTTTATAGTTAAATAAATTACCTCCTTGCTGCAAAAAATAAAAACATTATGATGTAACACACTCTAGGTACAAATTAAATGTATGTATTTTGAAATAATATATTTTTCTTTATGGGATCAAAATTTCTAACACTGGAGCTGCTGTTTGAAAGCAGCCGGTTTCTTATTGGAGGAAGGCATGTTTCCTTCAAGACTGGACATGCTAATGCTAATGTCTGGGGACTAGATGCATTATCAAAAAATATAGCAAGAGTGACAGCCTAGAAGACAGCTTAAATTCTTAACATTTTTTGCTCCTTTATTTTGTAACTTTACAGATTCCTCTGACAGTATCCTCCAAGACCTGACATGGTCAATGTGTGAAAAAGTACTCAAGTATGTGTTGTAAAAAAAGGGTCCAGGCCAGTTACTTCAGATAGGAGCGTAATGCCCATGAGGCCAAGCTTCTGTATTGGGCCTGTAGCTTGCTTGCTGGCAAACAATCTGGTGCCAAGTATTCTCTAATGGCAGGTGTAGCTTGTGAACGTAATTGTAACGACAAGTGTGAAAGGATCTCAACACTGTGCCTTCCAAGTGATCTTTGATCATAAGATCTGTCGACAATTCTTGTGAAAAAATACAGACTCTCGATTATTGATTATTTTTACTGAATTGGAGTGGACACTAATAAGAAAGATAACAGAGCACTTTAAAACATGATTTCAACTTTTATTTTAGATTCAGGGCATATATATATATATATGTGTGTGTGTGTAGTTTCGTTACATGCGTATATTGTGTGATGCTGAAGTTTGGGATATGAATGATCCCATTACCCAGGTAGTGAGCGTAATATCCAGTAGTTACTTTTTCAACCCCTAACCCCCTCCGTCCGCATTCTCGTAGTTACCAGTGTCTATTGTTGCCATCATTATGTCCATGAGTACTCACTGTTTAGCTCCCACTTTTAAGTGAGAACATGCAGTATTTGGATTCCTGTTACTGCATTAATTCACTTGGGATAATGGCTTCCAGCTGCATCCATGTTGCTACAAAGCAGATGATTTCAAACAGAACACTTTTATTCATATTTGAAAGCAAAACAGATTACCAGATTTAGGGGGCGAGTACCACTATTTTTTGCCCAAATTTCACAATAACCACGTGTGACCACGTGTGATGTGTCTCAACCCATTTATAAGTAATCTTACAGAAGTCTTCCAAGAAGATTTATATAATTTACCAACTGTTTGTTCATGTATGAAGATGTTCAATAAAACATTGTACTTTTCATTGATTTTCTAGTTGTAATTATGTGTTTGCATCCTACTCTGATGCCCAGGGACATCGCTGGCCTGGGTGAGGGTAGAATCTCTAATAGGAAGATGAGTGAAACTGATTGTCTCATGTGGGAATTAAGTCCTTGAATCAGCCTCTAAATACAAACCCTAACCAGTCAAACTAATTGGATTCAGGTGACTAAGCGTAATTCCTCTTAATTGTATTTCTAATAGAAAGGCATCACAATAAAAAAAGAAAAAATATGCATGAGTTTTAAAAAGCCAGTATGTACTTTGAGGACCACTACTTGCCTTGTTCTTATTTATTTACTTAACATCCATATGTACAATGTAATGGCTCATAATTATGTGATAAAACATGCATTTTTAAAGAATCATCCTCAGTTGAAGACAAAAGATTTGTACATTTGGAATGGAAGGAAGGAAGACATATAGACAGTAGTAGAGGAACAAAGTTTACAGAGGAGTAGAGCTGAAGGAAAAATCGGTGATGGGACCTTCTCTCCTCTGCTCAGGCTGAGGAGGGGCGGGGCGTGAGGCCCCAGGCCCCGTGTCACTCTGCTTCTGGATACCACGGGACATTCAGGTCCACATCTGTCCCTCATGGAGCCAGGGCCCTAGGAGAGCCTGAAGAAGACCCAGGTGTGCTCCAGGCCCCTGCCTGGGCCTGCTGGCTCCTTTACTCTTTCATGGACCCAGAGGGAAAGGGAAGGTTAAAGTGTGGCAGGTGAGGCTGCTGGGACCCATGGGGAGATGTGTGTAGTAGAAAGAAGACTCAGAAAAGAGTATTGGATTTGGCCATAATCAGCAAGTAGAAACATAGTGCCCATTTATCCTGCAGCCCAGAAAGTCCAAGATTAGACAACGGAAACGTAGTTTATGAAGTAGAGGTGATTAATGTTCTTCTGTTACCTGCTTTCAGAATACTGAACTAGTGCTCCCAAACTCTTGGCTTATACATATTAGATAGGTTTCATTTTATTACAGATGTGCAGTTATCATTGTTTTCAGTGTTCAAATTGTCTCATCTTTGGCCAATATAAACTTCTTTAAGTTAGATCCTATGTTCTTTGTAAAAAGTTATCTTTATGTACATATATAAAGGTTATATATATATGCACACATATATATAAATCATGCGTATTATATAAATCACATATAATTTTTAGGCATAGTTAATGTACAATAAAATGCATATCATAGATGTTTAATTACATGGGTTTTGTTAGACATTTATTTACAGCCTCTTATCCACCATCCAAAACAAGAGAGAGAACATTTCTCTAGCCCCAGAAAATTCCCTCATGATTGATAATCCAGTTTTTTACCCCCAGTCAACTACTTTCTGATTTCCATTACTATAAACCTTAAAAAATCTATTACTGAATTTCGAGCAAAAGAAATCATATAGTATGTATTCTTTTGTGTCTTTTTTTCTTTTGCTCACATGTTTTTGCAATTCATTCATGTATTGGTAGTTCTTTTTTATTGCTCAGTAGTATTTTATTGTATGAATATACCACAGTTACATTTGTTTATTCACCAAATGTACATTTGGTTGTTTGCAGTTTTTGGCTATTATTTGTAAATGCCACTTCTTATACAAGGGTTTCTGTGAACATGTTTTAATTTTGAGAAGCAGGTACAAAGAATGAAGTTTCTGGGTAACAGGGTAAATATATATTTAACTTTCTAGAAACTGACATTTCACTTTTCCAAAGTGGTTGTACCATTTTATATTTCCATGAGTAATGTCTGTATTGCTTCATATCCTCACCAATATTTGTTCTTTTTTATCTTTTTGATTTTAGCCATTTAGTGTTTGTGAATGGAATTTATGATTTTAATTTACATTTTTCTGTTAACTAAGGATGTTGAGCGTCTTTTCATGTATTTATTAACCATTGGTATTTCATGATTTGATATATAATAGCTTGTAACACAATTCTTATTTATCACTTTTATTAATTAAGAAAAGAGCTGTGAGCTTAGGTCCAGTTCTGTACTACATGTGTGAAATACTTGCACACCATCTTTATTAAAATTGTTTTAAAATTGTGGTAACAAAACTTAACACGAGATCTACCTCTTAACAAATTTTTGTGTATAATACATATTGTTGACTATAGATACAGTGTTATGCATTAGATCTCCAGAACTTACTCATCTTGCTTAACTGAAAATTTATGCCCATTGATGAGTAACTCCTCATTTCTCACTTTCCTCCACCCCTGGCAACCCCATTCTACAGTTTGATTCTATGAATTTGACTATTTTAGATACCTCAGATGAGATAATCTTGCAGCATTTGTCTGTCTGTGACTAGCTTATTTTATGTAGCATAATGTCCTCAAGGCCATTCCATCTTTCATAAACGTCTGTCTTTGTTTCAACTATGAAAGCAGCCTCTCTTCATTTATCAGGTTTTGTTTTGATAAAGAAGCCCTAACTATTTTTTCTTATCGTGAATTGCAATGTATCTATTCATATCTATTGGTTCTGACCTGTAGGACAGTAGGACATATGATTAATTTTTCTGTAGTTACTTGTTAAGTGGATGCAAGCTCAGTAAACAAGGTCCCTGGTGCCATTCAGTATGATAGATTATATGACATAAAGAGAAAATTCTAGTTCAGTGTGATAGATTCTGTAACAAAGGAAGACATGGAGCAAGGACAGTTAGATCAGAGTGAAGGTATTAGAAAATATTCTGAGGATCCTAACGGGCTGTAAAAGATCAGGACCACAGAGCATGTGAGGTATACATATGTGTGTGCATTTGTAGCGACTGGGGAAAGGCAGGGAGATTCTCCTTTGTCTCCTGGATGAAATCTAAATTAACTACCTTGAGATGCAGGGTTATCTTTTTAGGCATGCCCAATTTCTTCCCTTGTATTCTGGTCAAGCAGAACTGCGCACTGTCCTAAATCTGCCGTGCGCTTTCTCCTCTCTGCCTTTGCTCAGGCCCTTTCTCATGGCTGATCGCGTACACATTAGCCCCACCCATAGTCCATTACAATTGTGCAGCCATTCGAAATAATCAGTGATGGTAGATCCTATGCTGTACTCATTCTTAGATGGTTTTAGCAGCATGTGCTAGCATGTTTTGTAGCAGTCCTATCCATGCATCAGTGTTCAACTAACACACCATGTACTCCAGGAGGGCTCCTCTTCCCTTCCAGCCTGAAGTGATTTGGCATTTCCTACACTGTAATAATACTCTTAAATCACAATGTTACATTCACCTTTTACCTTGATTTAAAGCTGTAAAGACTTATATTCTTTACTAGGTTGTAAATTGCTAGTGTTCTATTGCCCTTTAACTTTGCATAATACTTTGTAATTATTTACTTTCCCATTTTATCTTGTGATTTAGCTATGGGTAGATGTATCTTCTTCACTAGGTGGTAAACTCTTGGAAGGCAGCAATCATAATTAATCATCTTTATATGCTTCATATCTACTACACTAATGAGCATTTGAGAATTTATTGAATTCATGATTTTTCCTTGATACGTTAGCAGAGATGTAAGACTAAGTTTTGTTAAGTCAAGGATTTCTAAGATACAATACCAGCTATTGGAAATATCTTGTTGTTAAAGAAACTTTCGGTAATTATATATCTTAATAGTATTATAAGGCAGAAATGGCTTATATCTAAAAAGATTGTGTATTTTTGTCTAAAGTCATGTATAATGTATATCCCACTTATTTCCAGAATATCTTATGTTACGTTGCATTCTAATTCCTGTCTAAATGAATCTTTTGTCCTGGAACTAAGGTCCTTGCCTTTGAATTCATTGGTATTTTGAGAGCAATTTGTACCATGAATATCAGTGCTAAATGTGAGGGTTTTTTATTTATTTGTGATTTTGTGGTACTTAGAGATTCTCAGGCTCATCAGCATAACAGTCTAAGAAGTTGCGATATCTTTAATATTGTGTGTAGGATGTGGGGAGGGTTGTTTTTAGGTTAGTTTTCTCAGAGTAATTAATGAATATAGAATCCTGAATGGAAAGTTCTACAGGAGAGTATCTTTATATAAACATTACTCAAGGGTAGCTCAAATGTTTAGGAGTTTCCTTTCTGTTTAAATATGGGCGCCTAACAAAAATTCCTTGCATTCATGGAAATGACCACGTAATTAAACACTCATTACCAATGGCAGGATGATGAGGACCTATTTAAACAGAAAAGCAAAATACATTCCTGATCCCTTTTTCCTCTCACTTCATTAATTTTCTCACAGTTACAATTTCAGTCTTTGAGCTTTATATAATCATGCAACTTACTCATCAGATCGATCTACTTTTTAGATTAGTCAAGTGTGAAGGGGATGACTGTTGTAACTCTAACTCTACAACTATTTGTGCCCCAGCTAAACGAAGTTGAAAATATAATTAAAATAACTGAATAATTTGGGAGGATAGGTCTTAAGAATTAGCTTCTAGGCCAGGCATGGTGGCTCACACCTGTAATCCCAGCACTTTGGGAGGCCGAGGCGGGCGGATCTCGAGGTCAGAAGATCGAGACCATCCTGGCTAACACGGTGAAACCCTGTCCCTACTAAAAATACAAAAAATTAGCCAGGCATGGTGGCAGGTGCCTATAGTCCCAGCTACTTGGGAGGCTGAGGCAGGAGAATGGCGTGAACCTGGGAGGCGGAGCTTGCAGTGAGCCGAGATCACGCCACTGTACTCTAGCCTGGGCGACAGAGCAAGACTCCGTCTCAAAAAAAAAAAAAAAAAGGAATTAGCTTCTAAAGCCTTTATCAATACAATTAACCCAGGCATCTGGTAGCAAGTATCTGCTTACTCTTTAATCAGTGACAGTCTAAGTCTGGCTATCTGTGAGTAACTTTGAACAATTTCGTTTCATTTCATTGCAGGTAGCAGCAGCCTCCAGAATGGACATTATGTAGTCAGAGAGTTAGATTAAGGTTCAAAATAGGATTCTGCCACTTCATTACTTTTAACAAGTAATTTAACTTCATGGGCTGTAGTTTCTTCATCTATGACCTTTCAGGAAGAGATCACTTTCTTTTGGAGTATTCAGAGAAATCTTGATGAGGTAACATTACTGTGTCTGATTACAGAAGATCTGGATAAATCAAGAGGTTGGAACATGGCTCTTAAAAGCTATAATGATAAATTATTGAATAGTTCAGTGTGTACCTGATGTAGTTTTAGGCCATAGCTGTAAATATTTTTGTCATACTTAACTATTCTGAATGTAATAATTGTATTACTTTTCAGAAAGGTTGTAAGCATTTTTCAGATAGTGGTTGGCATATAGGAAGGTAGTGTTTGGCATCTGATTTGTTTTAAATCCACTTTGTTCAGCTATAATTTCATACAACAAAATTCATCCACTTTAAACATACAGTTCAATTATTTTTGAAGCGTTATATGGTTGATACCCACCACCACAGTCAAAATTAAAACACGTCCATCATCCCAAAAAGTTCCTACCTCTTGCTTTGCAGTCATTCGCCTCCTCCCACACCGTGTCCCCCTGTAGACTTCTAGAATGTCATACAAATGAAATCACACAATTTGTTGTCTTGTCATTTTTCACTTATCATATGCTTTTGAGATTCATCCGTGTTATTTTATGTATTTTATTCATCCATGTATTTTATGTATTTATTATGTTATGTAGTTTGTTCTTTTTTACTGTTGAGTAGTGTTCCAGTATATGGGTACACCACAGTTTTCTTTCTTTATTTTACACAGTTGATGAACCTGATTTCTAAAACTTGCCTTTTTGTTGAAATTTGTTGTCATTTTTTTATGTGCTTCTTTGGAATACATGTTCTTTTAGTTGGAACCAAGCAAAATTCTCAATGTTTTCAATTCAATCCTAGACATTATATAAAATAGTAGTAAAGACTTATATGTAAGGTCTATATTTGCTGTATCTTAGTAAAAAGTATGTAAAAGCTCGTTCAATTCTGTTTTTAAAGGAACAAGACAATAAACATGAAATCAGTGTGAAATAAGTTGGTGTTAAGTATCTGAGCATAAGTTGTGGTCTTGATAACCTCCAATATATGTGGCAGTTGATTTCAGTCTCTCTCTGACTAGTTTTCTCACTGATTGTGATTTTTTTTTTTACTGCTTTTCAAGCCTCTCATGGAATAGTCAAAACATGTAATTTCTATATGCTTTAACATATGCAGAAAGGAAACAAATATGAACCAAAGATCTTTGGTTCAGTTGATTCTTATAAGCCTAGCCTTAGCAGTGATTAGTCATTTGCTTCAGCAAATTTCCATTAAAAAGTATTTATGCAATCAAATTACCAAGCTCTGTAAGCATGTCAACATTATTAGGTCTTTGAATCAAAATGATGAAGGTAAAAATGATTGGTGCATTTAAAAGATAATTTACAACAGAAGTCTTGGTATTAAAGAACCTTACACAACAAACTGTGAAGGCATATTTATCAAATTATTGATTAGATTAGCTTAGTAATATATTTTAGTCTGTTCGTTATCAAATGCTATAAATCAGAGGTCTCAAAATTATCCATGCATAGCTATGAATCATTTTGGAGTGTTAGAGGAGGGAGGAATGTGTATGCGAAGGTGCTATGTTTCTCAGATCATGCATGAACTCAAAATAAATTTTCAGAGCGAGACCATTTTAAGCAGCTGCAGGAAGTCAGTTTACAACTAAATTTAATCAGAGGAATTGTTTTTTATGGCTATTCTATTTCATAAAGTATGTTCCTGACAGAACCCTTTTCCCTTCCAGCACTGTGGATGAAGTCTTCAGAAGTAAATTATCTTCCAGTAATTTTTTAGAGAATGCTAGATCATTTGTCAAAAGTTTTGAGTAACGTGGCTTTTAAAATTTTACTTTTAAAAAAGAATGTCGAATTGTTTTAGTGATTGTTAATATAAGAACTCATGTTTTCTTGTCATGTTTTAGACATATTTTTAATAGATTTTTAGATCAATGAGTTAAGAAGTGATGGTTGAAAGTAATCACATAATACCACACAAACAAAATTGTTTCTTAAAAAGTTGTGGAATGGTCCCTGTCTGGTTTTTCACACACACTTATGTGATCGCACATACACGTCTTCTTGCAAATACACCCTCGGATTCTTCCTGCATGGTTTTCTTGTTATTAAGAGTTGGGATTTGTATTATTGGGCCAAGAGCAAACAGAATAACTCCAACACTAGGCAAGATGGCTTATATTACTTGTTGACACATCACTATAGGGCAGGACATTTTAGTTGATGATAGGATTGCAACTGAGCTATCCATGGTCTTCCAGTTGTTAGGGAACAGAAGTGACAGCTGGAATTCAGTTTAAGCAAGGGCTAGTGAATAAATTTTACGGGAAAATATCCAAATGGCAATTACACAAAGATGAGCACTGAACTATCCCTTGGAATGTGGGGTTAGGAATCTGAGAGTTGTTTGAGGTGTATTCCTTAAAGACTTCAGTTTTGCTTCTGTAGCCAGCAAGGTCAAGAATATGCTGAAGAATCTCAGCGAGGGCATTTAAAATACAACAGAAAATATTATACCAGACTAAGAAAAAAGTCATTGTGTGTGTGTACATTATATGCAATATACTTAACTACGCGATAGTTAACTCTGGCTGTTACTAGCTTTTGGAAGTAGAAGAGAGCTAGAGAAAGTCAGAGGAAGGGAACTTAAATGGTGAATAAGAGGGCATTTAGTATATGAATGACTAGACTGAAAGGAACTAAAATAAAAAATCATAAATATTAAAAACACTGACTCTTCTAAATCCTATGATTTTGAATTGCAAGGAGCACTTTTGTTGAATGAGACTAACAGTGCTTCTGCTTAGACTACAAGGAAGATGGTGTTGTCCCTCTCTACAGGGCTTAGACCAGGGAACACTTTCGTTTCACCTTGGATGTCAGGTTCCATCCGTTTCTGCTGGGTGTCATGTAGGCGTGCTGACACCTGGGTGTGATACCCAGGGCTAGAGGAGCCATGTCGGGGAGAAGATGTGTATGCGTTAACACTGTTTAAAAGATCATTTAAAATCTTTGTGCCATCTAAATGTTGAAAAAAGCCTATTATTTTCAAACCATCGGAGTGCCCTTGGAAATATCAAGGAGCAGGTTTTAGGTACAAATGGAGTTTTTAAATTTGTTTGTTTGTTTGTTTTTACAGAACACTATGTAATTAATTTCTAAAAGCCTCCTGCTTTCTTCCATGTGTTATGCATCATTATCTTTCAAAACTCAGCCCATGTGTTGTATCTCCCCAGAAATCTTAGTTTCCACACACCCAAGTTAGGAATGAATTCTCAAAGCAGTCCTTCACCGTAATGCCACATGATGTTGAAATTATCCATGGGTGCTTCTATTTAATTGGGAAAAATTCCCTGTTCTTGTTTTATTCATCTTTGGAAATAATCCTAGCAGCTAGGATCACGTTTGATAACTAATAGATGATAAGTAAATATTTTTAACTAACCAGCATTACTCCTTTTAGACAATTCACCTTGAAAATAATTTACCCACGTATTCAATTAAGCAAGTAGGTGACAAATCCTAAATAAACTAAGGGTCTTTCATGGCTAGATTTCTTACCTTACCAGGTTATATTACATTATTATTCTGCATCTCTCTTACGTAATTTGTCCTTGAAGTTCTCTTATCCAACACTTCCATTATCAAACATTTATCACAACGTATTAGAATCACCTATTTGCGTATTCCCACCAGCCTGTAACCTCAGTGAAAGCATACATTTCTCTAGCATTTTTACTGTCTCATCCCCAGCAATTAGTTCTTAACTATGTGCTTAAGAGTTATTAAAAAATGATTAGAAATACTCATCAAAACTTCATATAGCCTACTGTCATGGATTGCAGTATGAATGTGTGTTTCTGACCCAAAAAGGTAATTCTTAAGATTATTTTTATTTAAGAGGAGAATCAGAGACTGATAACAAAATCTCTTCTGTTAACAATATTAGGACTCATTTAACTTTTTGTATTGGTGTGGGTTTTTAGTTGCAAAGAACAAGAACTCTGGCCAATGTAAACAAAAATCAAGGGTGATATAATTAATAGAGAAAGTGGGAAGGCTGGGGGAATATGCAGGAATTGGGAGGCTTGGGAAACATTTAGGAATCAAGGGAAGCTGGAAGCTAGATCCACAGCTATGCTTACACTCTTAAGAACAAGTTAGGACTTGCACTTAGCCATCTGTGAGCTGGCCACTGGGTGTACTACAGGTGAATTCCTGTGTTTCTTTTCTAGTGTAATATGGTGTTCAACTGAGTTGAAGTGGTTCTGAGAGAATATCTGCCCATGTCCTTGTTTCTATTGATTGTGTTTGTTTCTGGAGTGGGATTTGCCTCCCGTCAAGACTGAGACCATGCTAATTTCTGTACACCTAAGTGGGACCAGCCAACTGTAAATACAAACAAAAACACCCAAAAAGAATCCTCATGCGTATACATCAACAGCATCTTTTCTCTGCTGCCTGTGCTGTCTTCATGCCCTAGGATAGTCTAATAGTCTTTATTAATCTCCTCCTTACTTCTGCCTCCCCATACACGTCCCTAACTTATTGGGGTATAAAATGCCCCTGGTTGGGAACTGTTTTTATTCCTCACTAATGACAGTGAAAGGGAATTGAATGGTCATTTATCATGCAAATAAGTGACAAAAAAGCCTCTCGTGTATTCTGAGAAATTTAATAACATTCTTTTCAAATTTAAAAAAAGTATATAGAAGTATAATTCCTCTTTAGTTTTATAAAATTTTTTTTAATGAAAAGATTCTTGTTTTCTGAATTCATGTTACATTTGTCTCCAAGTAAACTTTAAAATTTTACTCTTATGATTCATAACTTTCCGGGGAGAGGGTTGTAAATTTTTTTAGATATCTTTTGCATTTAAAAATATTTCCCCCCTCTAAATGAAATATTACCAAGACAAGCTTATATTTTTACAACATAGAGCTTTCTTTAGTTGGTTTTTTGTGTCTTTGTGACAACTAAGTGAGAGAATAACATTATTTTTCTAATTTTGTAATATATAAAAAGGTTTCATTACTTAAAGGTAAGGCTTTAATTTAAATATACAATAATGATAAATTTTTACAAAATTCCCCAAGATGAAAATTTCCCAGATTTAGTTCTTTTTTAAAAGAATATTTAAGGCGAGAAATAATTAAGAAAAAAATGCTTTCTGACTTCCAACACAGTAGTTAAGAGGGCAGCTGAAGCTTAGAAGCTTAGGATGCAGTTTTCTTTGTAGAGCTAGCATCAGTTTTTTTCCACTTCATGCAAAATTCACTTATTTATCACTAGCGGCCTCTAGTGTGTATTCAATTTTTTTTCCTGCTCGACTGTGCATTAGTTGGTTATTAGTAACTGGAGAGCTGTTCCATGTGTTAGGAACAAGAAAAACAACTCCAGTTTGTGTCATCTTGGCATTTTATCAGTCAGTAAAAAGAACATTTTTGCATAATAGTGTGGCCTTATGATTCCTATGAGCAGTAGTAGAGCTTTCCCAGCGACTTTTCTCCATGTGGCAGTTGCTCGCCAAAGCTTAATTCTGATGTGGGAGGAGAGAGTTAGTGATCATGCATTACACTGATGCCGTCTAATGCTTTTAATAGGATGCAATCAAGTTAGGATACAGGAGGCAGGGATTATCAAAGTGAGATTTTAGCCAAATTGTGTGGCAGAAATCTGAACAGAACTTATTTGTTTTAATTGAGCTTATTTGTTCAATTTTAAATAAAACCATATTCAAGTAATTTTTGATGCAGTCATAATTACAAAATATATAAACACTTCAAATTTGTATCATTTAGTATTTACCTTTCTTTTAAACGTTATATATTTTAAAAGGCAAATTCTCCGCTATCGCCTCTAACTTTTCCCCCACTTATGAACATAGGATTATTATAATGAATTTGGGGAATAGAGGAAGACATAACGAAAAAAGTTAAAATAACCTAAAATCCCACCCCTATAGATAACTTCTGTTAATATTTTTACATATATAATTTTTTTCAATTTTACATTTTTGTATGTTTCTTGCTCAGTGTATGTATGTGTGTACATGTAATGAAATACAGATTTTTATCTATACATTGCTTTACATCATGCCTGTTTTTTAACATTATATTATGAACATGCTACCAGGTCATTATATATAAATTTTGTTACATTTTTATCTCTCAACCATTCTCCATATATCAGAAAGTTATGTAGCTCATAAGTTGTGTTTTTTTTTTTTTTTTTTTTTGAGACAGAGTCTCACTTTGTCATCCAGGCTGGAGTGCAGTGGCGCAGTCTTGGCTCACTACAGCCTCTTCCTCCCGGGTTCAAATGATTCTCCTGCCTCAGCCTCCCAAGTAGCTGGGACTATAGACGTGCGCCACCACGCCTGACTAGTTTTTGTATTTTTAGTAGAGACGGGGTTTCGCTAGGCTGGTCTTGAACTCCTGACCTTAGGTGATCCACCCACTTTAGCCTCCCAAAGTGCTGGGATTACAGGTGTAAGCCACTGTTCCCAGACAGCTTATAAGTTTTTTATAACTAAATCTTTGGTAAATAAAACTTTGTTAAGTATTATAAAAACATTAAGTATTATTATAAGTGTATGAGTTTCTGACACAGTAGTTTCACAGAAGTTAAGACATGGTCCAGAAGTTATAAATTTTAAAAAATGTATTTAAGTTGACAACTTGCTTTCCAGAATATTTGTGCTTAAGTTAACCTTCATCAACAGTATAAGACAACTTACATTTCTCTCTGCTTTTGCCAGCTTTATTAAGTTTTATTGATGCATTACATAGGAAATCATATTCCATTATTATTTTAGCATATTTTAATTATGGAGTCATTCTGTATAACAGGCATTATTGTAGTCACCTATGATGTAGCAGAGAACAAAATACTTGACCTCATTGACCTTCCATAGAGGAAATAAGCAAGACAAATAATTAAAATATAAAGTATATTACTAGTGAGAAGGAGAATAATAATGCAGGAGAAGAGATAGCATGCTTTGCAGTAGGTTGTTAGCAATTAAAGTGAGGGAGAGCCTCACTGAGCAAGTGACTTCTGAGTTAAGACCTGCAGGGGGTGGAGAAGCAAGCCATTTGCTCAGCCAAAGGAAGAACCTTCCAGGAAGTGGGGATGCTTGTGCAGAGGCCCTTAGACATGAGAATGATATCAGTTAGCTTTTGCTGCATCATAAGCTACCCCAAATATTAATGGCTTTAAACAATGATTTATTTACTCACAAGTCTAAGGTCAGCTAGGCATATCTTGTGGGCTCATTCATGTGCCAGTTACATGGGTTGGTAAAGGAAAACTGTTTCTGTACTGACAACATTTCTGCCACTAACTGTCTGGGTTTTATACATCAAACAATTTGTCAGTTGTCTGTGGCCACCAACTGGGTATACGACAATTTAATTCAATCTGACATTATTCAGAATAAGCACAGACCACCACTCTCCAACACACACACATAAAGGACTTAGTCCCACTGGATTGCCGCGCACTTTAAATGCCAGTTGCAACTAGTGGGTCCCCAGAATTCCCTCCTCGTGTTTGGTAATTAGCTATAATGGCTCACAGAACTCAGGGAAACACTTATGTTTACAATTTATTAAAAAGGATGTTATAAAGGATGAATGTGAACAGCCAGCTGATGTGGTACAGAGGGTGGGATCTGGAGAAGTCCTAGGGCAGGAGCTTCTATCCCCCTTGGATTTGGGATACACTACCCTCCCGGCATGTGGATATGTTCCCCAACCTGAAAGCTCTCTGAACTACGTTGTTTAGGGTTTTTAAATGGGGGTTCTGTTACATGGGCATGATTGATTACATCATTGGCCATCAGTGATTAGCATAATCTGTAGCTCCACTGGGAGTGGTGGGTGTGAACATTCCACACTCTGATCATGCCTTTGTCTTTCTTGGGAATCAGCCTCCAACTTGAAACTCTCCTAGAGGCCCCCAGCCACCAGTCATCTCATCAGGATACCGAAAGACATCCATTACTGTGGAGATTCCAAGGGTCTTGGCAACTCTTTTTATCAGAAACCAGAGGTGAAGACCAAATGTTTGTTTCCTCTTGTATCATGATATCACAGTTGGTAGGCAGTTTTGTTGGTGATGTCAGCATGTAGAAAGGACTCACATGCTTAGAGATTGGATGTCTATAAGCTGTACCTGACTCCAGTCTCATCCTCCATCCATCAGGCATGCTCAGAATTACTCTCATGGCAACAGGGGAGGGTTCCAAGCGAGCAAAGGGAAGGCTGCAGCTCCACCTGAGGCCTCCATTCCTAACTGCCATGCTGTCACTTCCACTGCATTTTTTAAGTGAAAGCAGGTTTCAAGGCTAATACAAATTCTTGAGGTGGGGAATGGGATGCATATTAATAGCTTGTGATGAAACAGTCTGGAAAGTCACATTATAAAGGAGTATAGATTGGGAGGAGGAAATAATTATGGATAATTGTGCAAACAATCTACAAGTGGAGATAATGAGGGGAACTTAAGAGGAAGGAGAGTGATCAGAAAGATAACAGGGTAGGTCTTAAAGCTCCTTTGTAGATAATATTGATGATTTACTGTGAATGAGATGGGCAGTCATTGGAAGGTTTTGAGCAGAGGAATGCCATCAGCTGTTTTTTCAGGATTGTACCATGGAGGATGCAAAGAAAGAGATTGAGAATGTATTTTCGCCTATAGAACTGACTGACAAATCAGTTACTAGGTGCAAGAAAGAAAAGTCAAGGATGACTCCAAGAAAAGTTAAGGATTTTGACCTAAACAACTAGAAAAGAATGATGTTTCCTTAGATGAGATTGGGGAGATTATAAGAGTAGTGGTTTCAGTGGGAGAAAGAGCAGAGATTGAGTGATTTAAGTTTGAGTTATTTATCCATCTCACATTGAGTAGGTTGTTGGATACAGAGTCATCAGTATATAGAGAGCCGTATAAGGCTATGAGACAGTGAAATAACCTAATGACTGCAGACAGAAGACAAAATAAGTACAGATACTGAGCTGTGGAATACTCCAGTGTTAAAAATTCTGAGGGACAAAGCAGGAGTAACCCATGAGTTGGGGGGAAAACTAGGAAACTATGGTCATGGTCCTTAAATGATGAAAGAAAATCAAGGAATACAGAGTGATCATTTGTGTTATATGTATCTGATGGGTAAAGTAACATAGGATAATTGACCATTAGATTTAGCAATATGGAAGTCTTTGACATTGGAAAATGTGTGTGTGTGTGTGTGTGTGTGTGTGTGATTAGAGATTATATATAAGGTATTTAAATTCCTTCCCTTTTTGTGTCATGTCTTTTTTCTGTTTTATTTTTCCTATGTGATTTTATTCTCATTTAATAAACTATTGGGATCAACTCTGAACAAGGATACTCACCCTTTGTCTTTTGTATTTCTTTCAAATGTTTTTCCTAATATTCTTTTTAATTTTAATAATAGTCATCTCATGATTTTATGATTTCTGGGTGGCCTGTACCCAAGCCATTATCATCTGGCTGCATTCTTTTGGATTCCTATAATGCAGAGATCAGTATTAAATACCATAGAGAACCACCCATGCTGTAGTCTCTGTCTTTTAGGACAGTGACTCATACATCTATATAATGGATAGCTGCAGCAAGATAAAAACAGAAACTATCCAAGGTAGAAAATACAGTACTTACTTCACCAAGAAAGTGTATGCCTTAAGAAATTCTTTTTTCGTGTGTTTGTGTCATTTTCTTAAGTAAGGTTTTAGTTCCTGCTGTGAGGGAAGCTGTATTGGAAAGGCAGAATCAAGATGAAAAACACTCTACTAGCAGAAACTGTAGCTAGGCAGCTTATTACTCTTCCCTTTGGAAAACTTGGGAGGAGCAGACAACCTATTAGTGACCCTAATGGCATTAATCACTAGCTGTATTTATTGAATTCTGTGGATTATGTCTCAGCTGAATCACAGAGAGAAGCATAAAGCAAACAAATTACACAAAGTAATTCACTATCATTGAGCTAGCTTTTTATATTTGTTAAGGTGAAGAATTGACATTAACCTATAAATATACTTTGGGACCCTTTCATGTGTGTAAATCAGAAAAGATGAAACCTTCCACTCTGGACTACATAGGGGTTAGCATGATTCTTCTAAATATCTATATCGCATTTTCTGGCACTACCTTACCCTACTGCCGCTACCACATCCTTCTAGGAAAGTATTCCGTAGGTTAGTTTCTATTCAAATAACCTTTCATTCTTCTCACCCCTTCTGGCCTCTTTTGGAAAACAAATAATTACAACAAGTGACTGAAGGGGAAGTGACCTGATGTTCAGAGCCAGAGGAAATGTTTACTTGTACAACTTTTATTGAATACATTAATATTATACAAAGCCCTGTTTTGGGGCTAAGAGATCCTGCAAAGTCACTCACTCTTTAAAAATTGTAGCATGGCTAGCCACATGTAAATACAAGTGATTGAATGAGAAGTCAGCTATGTCTTAGCCTGATTGGGCTGTTA
Source organism: Symphalangus syndactylus (assembly GCF_028878055.3). NCBI lineage: Eukaryota > Metazoa > Chordata > Mammalia > Primates > Hylobatidae > Symphalangus > Symphalangus syndactylus. The sequence continues at coordinate 134,443,904 of NC_072428.2, read as the reverse complement.
TTTTTTTTTCTTCAACTTTTATTTTAAGTTCAGGAATTCATGTGCAGGATGTGCAGGTTTGTTATATAGGTAAACATGTGCCATGGCAGTTTGCTGCACAGATCATCCCATCACCTAGGTATTAAGCCCAGCATCCATTAGCTATTCTTCCTGATGCTGTCCCTCCCCTCCCCACAACAACAGGCTCCAGGGTGTGTTGTTCCCCACCATGTGTCCATATGTTCTCATCACTCAGCTCCCACTTATAAGTGAGAGCATGCAGTGTTTGATTTTCTGTTCCTCTGTTAGTTTGCTGAGGATAATGGTTTCCAACCCAATCCATGTCCCTGCAAAGGACATGAGGACATGATCTCATTCCTTTTTATGGCTGCATGGTATTCCATGGTGTATATGTACCACATTTTCTTTATCCAGTCTATCATTGACAGGCGTTTAGGTTGATTCCATGTCTTTGCTATTGTGAATAGTGCTGCAGTGAACATACGTGTGCATGTATCTTTATAATAGAACCATTTATATTTCTTTGGATATATACCTAATAATGGGATTGCTAGGCCAAATAGTATTTCTATCTCTAGGTCTTTGAGGTATTGTCACACTGTCTTCCACAATGGTTGAACTAATGTACACACCCACCAACAGTGCATTCCTTTTTCTCCTCGACCTCATGAGCATCTGTTGGTTTTTGACTTTTTAATAATAGCCATTCTGAGTGGCATGAGATGGCATCTTATTGTTGTTTTGATTTGCATTTCTCTAATGACCAGTGATGTTGAGCTCTTTTTCATGTGTTTGTTGGCCATATGTATGTCTTGTTTTGAGAAGTGTCTGTTGATGTACTTTGCCCACTTTTTAATGGGGTTGTTGTTTTTTTCTCTTGTAAATTTGTTTAAGTTCTTTGTAGACTCTGGATATTAGACCTTTGTCAGGTGAATCGATTGCAAAAATTCTCTCTTATTCTGTAGGTTGTCTGTTCACTCTTATGAGCAATTGTGAATGGGAGCTTATTGATAATTTGCTTGTCTGCTTGCCTGTTACTGGTTCATAGGAATGCTAGCAATTTTTGCCTGAGACTTTGCTAAAGTTGCTTATCAGCTGAAGAAGCTTTTGGGCTGAGACAATGGGGTTTTCCAGCTATTACAACCGCTGCTTTTTTCTGTTTTTCACTAGCTTGGTTAATTTTCCTTCATCCCTTTATTTTGAGCCTATGTGTGTCTTTGCCCATGAGATGGGTCTCTTAAAGATAGCATGCCAATGTTTCTTGGCTCTTTATCCAGCTTGCCATTCTGTGTCTTTTAATTGGGGCATTCAGCCCACTTAATGTTGCTGAAAACTCAGAAAGCCAGACTGCCTCGTTTCTTCCAAATGACTGCAATGCTCCTCTAGCAAGGGCACAGAACTGAGCTGAGGCTGAGATGGCTGAGTTGACAGAAGTAGGCTTCAGAAGGTGGGTAATAATGAACTTCACTGAGCTAAAGGAGCATGTTGTAACCCAATGTAAAGAAGCTAAGAATTATGATAAAAACAATACAGTAGCGATAGCCAGAATAGCCAGTTTAGAGAGAAGCATAACCAACCTGATGGAGCTGAAAAACACAACATGAGAAGTTCACAACGTAATCACAAGTATCAATAGTGGAATACACCAAGCAGAGGAAAGAATTTCAGAACTTGAAGACTATCTTACTTAAATAAGATAGGCAGACAAGAATAGACAAAAAAAGAATAAAAGGAATGAACGAAACCTCTGAGAAATATGGGATTATGTAAAGAGACTGAACCTATGACTGAGGTACCCAAAAGAGACAGAGAGAATGGAACCAAGTTGGAAAACACACTTCAAGATATCATCCAGGAGAACTTCCCAAACTAGCCAGTTAGGCCAACATTCAAATTCTTGATATGCAGAGAACCCCAATAAGGTGCTCCATGGGAAGATCTACCACAAGATGCATAATCATCAGATTCTCCACCGTCAGAATGAAAGAAAAAATGTTTAGGGTAGCCAGAGAGAAAGACCATACCACCTACAAATGGAAGCCCATCAGGCTAACAGCAGACCTTTCAGCAGAAACTCTACAAGCCAGAAGAGATTGGGGGCCAATATTCAACATTCTTAAAGAGAAGAATTTCCAACCCAGGATTTCATATCTGGCCAAACTAAGCTTCATAAGCGACGGATAAATAAAATCCTTTTCAGATAGGCAAATGCTGAGGGAATTTGTCACCACCAGGCCTTGCAAGAGCTCTTGAAGAAAGCACTAAATATGGTCCTTTTCAGAACCCTGAAATATTTGTAGTGGCACTACTAGCCACTACAAAAATACATTGAAGTACAGACCAGTGACACTATGAAGCAACCACGTAAATGTGTCTGCAGAATAACCAGCTAGCATCATAATGAAAGGATCAAATTCACACACAGCAATACTGACCTTAAGTGATTGGGCTGTTGTAACAAAATATTATAAACAGTGTGGTTTATAAACAACAGAAGCTTATTTCTCATAGTTCTGGAGGCTGCAGTGTCCAAGATCATCGCACTAGCAGCTTCTGTGTCTGGTGGGGAACTGTTTTCTGGTTCATAAATGGTATCTTCTCACTTTGTCCTCACATAGTGGAAGGGGCAAACAGCCTCAGGCCTCTTTTATAAAGACACTAATCTAACCTAATCCTCTCCCAAAGGCCTCACCTCTTGATACCATTACATTGAGAATTAGGTTTCAACATATGAATTTTGGCGGGGGAGGCATAAATATTCAGAACATAGCAAGCTGTGAGCTAAGAAATGAAGTGGCCTTCATGGTCTTCCTTGCTCCTCCTTCATTTCATACCATTTCTTTTACAAACACTTTTGTCTTCCTACTTTTCTTTCCACTCCCTGAATGTGGGTATTATTTTTCTCTCTCACCCTCTTGCCATGGCTTCATTTATTTATTTGGATTTTTCTTGTCGTATCAATTACTAGGAAGCCTTTCCTTCCTTTTCTCTTACTAGCTTGCTCCCCCAAGCCTGGCACATCTTGTGTGCCACTGTAGCACTCTGTCAATTACTTATAGTGTCACTTCCATGATGGCCTGGCTTGTCTAGCCCTACTCTTAGACTTCAAACCTGTTGGGACTGTGACAACTATTGTATCAGTAGTCTAGTGTATTTAAAATATATATTTAATAAATATTTGATGAATTTGATTAAGTATCCTATAGATGGAGGATTCACCAGTGTGTAGTTTTGGCTCTGGCCTCTCCTGAGCTCTCCTTCTGCGTTTGCAACTTTTAGCTGAACTTGGACCCTGAAATATTCTATAATCTCAAACTCTAAAATATTGTTCTTATTCTTGTTATTTACAAGACTCACATTTTTTTTTTTATTTTAAAATTAAGATTGTATACTGTTTACACAAGAGAATGTTGGGAAATATGATTAGAAAGGTTGATTGAATCAGCTTATAGAATGCCTTAGTGACTTGCCTATCTTATAGGAATAGATGGTGGTGGCTTGTTGGAAGAGTTTTATATTAAATCATTCTGCTTGCCATGTGTTTAGATGGGCAGCAATAAGCCTTAATTAAGTAAATGGCAACCCACTTTTCTTTTTCTCAGCATCTTTCAGGAATGATGAAAGAGAATAAAATGACTATAGTCAGTGTGCTTCAGTGTAATTATAAATTTTGCTTTTTGGAATCACATCATATAACACGTGATTTAGTACAGAAACTATCTTCACAGAAACTCCTATTTAGTTCTTGCCATATTAATCACCTCAGAGAAAATTTGCTAGGTTATATATAGTACATAAAAATTAATGTATTGTTTATTGTATCTCATATGTAGTACCTAACTAAATTGTATACAATTGTGTGTGCACAGTTTTCGCTCTTCATGTATGTATTGTTAATATTCTATAAGTTTTATTTCCTTTGTCCTCTTTTCTTAGCAATTTCAGCTTTCTTTTTCTAGAGCAAAGGGGACAGTACATTTTGGGCGAAAAGTTGATAGTAAATTTTAAAACTGCTTTTCATCAAAAACCTTTTTACTTTAGGTTTGCTATTGACTTTACCTTTTTCTTCCTTATATCTCATCCTTCCTTTTCTCCAACTAGACCGGTCATTAAAAATGTAAACTGGTTCTCTAGACTGGACATAATCTCATTTCCAGAAGCTGCTGGCCACTTATATAGAGTTTTCTGAACCTTGAAATCCTAGCAAAGCCATAAAAGCAGACCCAATATTTTCTTTCCTATAGGGAAAATCTGTCATCATGAGTCATGAAAGTTATTGACAACACATTCTACCACCTAAATGTATAATACTAAACTGCTAGCATTGGAGATACAATGAAATCATTTCTGATAAATCATACGAAGCCTAGTATAATAGTATCTTAGCAAATGTTACACTGAATATTAAACTTTTTAAATTAAATATGTGATTATGAAATTACTGTTATAAAGAATAATCTTTATGTAACATTTTAGGTACTGATTAAAATTTGAAATTATAATGTAAGGCAATGATAAAGTGACTTTTTAAAATGTATCTTTTTCAAAATTTGTGTGTGCCTGAACTATAAAATATTTCCAAATTAGCTGTATATTCATTAAATATAATTATGAATAAATACTAAATATAAGATCTAACTAAATATATAATCTAGTGGGACAACTTAAACTAGTGTAAATAAGTAGGATACAATATGAGTAGGAAAATTAAAATTTTTAACTTGCTTTAATATAATTGGTTTCAATTAATATCAGTATTATTGTGTACAGTAAATCCTTAACATTGTTGATAGTTTTTTAGAAACTGATTTTAACCAAAATGGCATAAAAGAGAACCCATTTTACCCTAGGCTAATTGGTATCAGCAAGAGTTAAGTTCCTATGGCATATTTCTTGTCACAAAAACATCACCAAACTTCTGAATAAAGACCAAACACTTCTAATATTTAACACTGAAATAAATATGAGCTCTATGTACATTTAAGAAAAATCAATAAAAATCACTTCTCAGCCTTTTAGCTAAGATCAAGTGAAGAAAGATCAATGAAAACAACAAGCAAGATAATTATTTACCAGCTTATTTCAGTTCAGGGTGATGGGCAGTTGGAGCTTCTCTGGGCAGCTCAGGGGACAAGGAGGGAACTGATCCAGGACAGGACACATTCTACTCTGAGGCACACTTAAACACACACACACACACACACACATTCTCACTCACTCACTCTCACAGTGGGACTGTGTAGACAGCCAGCTCACCGAAAGTGCACATCTTTGGGATGTAGGTAGAAACCAGAGTACCTAGAGAAAATCCACATAGACGTAGTGAGATCATGCAGACCCTATACATTTAATGGCTCTAGCCAGGTTTTTTCCTCATCAACCTTATAAGGAGATGACCTTGAATGAAAGCACGTTATTCAAGGATCTTGATACAGTTTGGCTCTGTGTCATCACGCAAATCTCACCTCGAGTTGTGATCCCCATAATCCCCACGTGTCAAGGGTGGGACCAGGAGGAGGTAGTTGGACCATGGGAGTGGTTCCCCCATGCTGTTCCCATGATAGTGAGTGAGTCTCACAGGATCTGATGGTTTTATAAGCATCTGGCATTTCCCCTGCTTGTTCTCACTCCATCCTGCCACCCTATGAAGAAGGTGCCTGTTTCTTCTTTGTCTTCTGCCATGATTGTAAGTTTCCTGAGGGCTCTCCAGCAATACGGAACTGTGAGTCAATTAAACCTCTTTCCTATATAAATTACGCAGTCTCGGATATTTCTTCATAGCAGTGTGAGAATGAACTAATACAGACCTGCTTTATATAAATGGAGGTTTTAAAGCCTCAACTAATTCTGATAGCAGTCATAGTCCATTCTGGAGAGTACTAATTATAGTTGATTAATTTGAAGAAGGGAGAAAAGAGAGAAAGGTATGTGTTAGAGAACATACTTGTTATGATTTCAACCCTCTTAAATCGATTGAATCTTGTTTTATGGCCTAAAACAGGGGTTGGCAAACTACTCTAAACAGAGTTTTCCTGGAACATAGCCATGCCCATTGTCTTCTTATTTTCTACGGCTGCTATCATGCTGCCATGGCAGAGTGAAGTAGTTGTGTCAGAGACCTTATAGCCTGTAGAGCCTAAAATATTGACTGTCTCGCTCTTTAAGAAAAAAATTGTAAGGCCTGGCGCGGTGGCGTATGCCTGTAATCCCAGCACTTTGGGAGGCTGAGGCGGGCCTGAGGTCAGGAGTTGGAGACCAGCCTGACCAACATGGACCCCGTCTCTACTAAAAACACAAAATTAGCCGGGTGTGGTGGCGCATGCCTGTAATCCCAGCTACTCGGAAGGCTGAGGCAGGAGAATCGCTTGAACCTGGGAGGCAGAAGTTGCTGTGAGCCAAGATCACGCCATTGCACTCCAGCCTGGGCAACAAGAGTGAAATTCGAAATTCCGTTTCAAAAAAAATTTTAAAAATGTTGCTCCCTGGACTAGAATAGTGTCTAATTTGAAGAATGTTTCATGCGGAAGTTAAAGAGAATGTATATATCTGTTGGTGGTGGCTGGAGTATTCTAGAAATACCAGTTAGATGAAGCTGTCTGATAGCGTTTTTCTTACTACTTTTTAACAGCTTTATTCAGATATAGCCATATTCTAAATAATTTACCCATTTAAAGTCTACAGTCCAGAGGTTTTAGTGTTCATAGATAGCTGCAACCATCTCCATTTTCGGTGGTGGCAAGAATGCAGAGCAACAAGAACTCTCTTTCATTGCTGTCAAATTTGAACATTTTCACCACCTCAAAAAGAAACCTGTACCCTTCAACTATCATCCTTCTTCCTTCCCCCAGCCCTAACAACCACTAATCTACTTTTTGTCCCTTTAGGTTTTCCTCTTTGGTATTTGCAAATAAAAGGAATCATACGTTCCGTGGACTTTTGTGCCTGGCTTCTTTCACTTGGCATAATGTTTTCAAGGTTCATCCCAGTTGTAGTGTACAAGATTTTGTATGCACGTGTTTTCATTTCTGTCTGTATCTATTAATACACCTAGGAATAAAATTGCCATGTTTTTATTGTAACTCTATGTTTAATCATTTATTGCCAGATTGCTTTCTCCTCTATTCAAGTCCATTGTCCATTCTGTTAAAACTATTTTTTTAAGAGCAGTTTTTAGGTTCACAGGAAAATTGAGAGAAGGATACAAAGACAGCCAAGATACCACATGTCCCCACACATTCCTAGTTTCCTGGTTATCAACATCCCCCACCAAAGTGATAGAATTTTTTTTTTACAATTGAGGAACCAACATTGACACATTATTGTCACCCAAAGTCTGTAGTTTACGTTAGGGTTCACAATTGGTGTTTTACATTGCATAGATTTGGACAAATGTATGACATGTATCCACCATTATAGAATCATACAGTAATCACTGCCCAGAGCTGTCATTTTTCCACTGTCTGAATTTCTACTTCTTTTGTGTGGTTTTCTAAGTGGCTGCAGTGAGAGGTTAATTCCCATTGCAGGGGTGGAAGCAGCAGTCTGTATGTTTTAATTTCCTACTGACCCATAAAATTTACATTGCTTATGCTGATTGCTCAGTTATGGAATTGAATATTCAATTTGTTTACTAACTAGAATGAAATATGCTGTCTGGAAGCCTCATGTGATTTTGTGATGGTGCCTCCCTTCCCCACTTCTCCGTTCATAAAAACAAACCATGAACCTAGCTTCACGAGAGAGTGTGCCTGGGGACCTGTCACTTGTGCTGTGGAGCAACTTTGCATTGCCCTCTTGCTGTGGCTTGATGACTGTGCACCTCTGTTGGGCATGCAAGCAAGGCAGATTACAGACAAGGGCCAGGATTTTGGAAGAAGTGAAACTGCATCCTGTGAAGGAGGTAGAGCAGGATTATTTCTCTGTGCTGGTCAAGGGCATATGTTGTTCAGTGAAGAAAGCAGGAGGAGGAGGAGAGAAGACCTTTTGAATCTGTGTGACACCAGTGCAGGTGGCTTCATATCACTCAGCCCTGGCTTTCTACCATAAAATTCAGATGATAAAAATCAGCCTCATGGGAGTGTTATGGAAATTAGCTAAAATTATATTAATTAATAAACATAAATGTATGAATAAAATGCAGAGACTGGCATAGAACAAATATTCAAAAAAATGTTTCCTGGAAGGTTTTCTCTAGGATAAGAGCCCTCAAGTCTTCTTCTTTTTGGCAGCTTTTTCTGTGTTTCCCTCTTTGTCTCAATGAAGAGGTCTTCTGCAAAATTATATATTTTTTCTCGTCATTGATCTATCCTCATTCTGTTCCCCAGTCATTATTTTAACTGTGTGATATGGAGATTCTATCTGTATTTCATTTGTTAATTTTTTTTTTACTGTTTTTTCCCTCTGGATGTTGTTAGCATATAAAGACATCTTTAAATAATTATTTTGGGAAACACTGTTATTTTCTGCCTTGTGATGAATCCTGGGCTAGACAGTTTGAGACGATGCGATCAATTATTCTAAGAGATAAAACACTGTCTTCTTTGGGTAACTTAAGTCATTTATAACAACCTCAGTGGCTGCTAAGTACTATTTAATGTTCTTGTGTAATCAGAGTCTAAGCGTTTTCAGTTAATTTTTCATTTTCCTTCACATTTTTATTTGCTTTCACAAGTGTCATTATTAATTTTCTTTTAAGTTATTAAATTAAGGTATGCTTTATAACATTTTTCAAAGAAAAATTAATCCCATCCCCTGAGATAATCAGTGTGAATAGCTTGAATCATTCACTTCCATAACTTCCTTTGTGTTTATACAAAAATGCACAAATATATTTAGGCTTGTTTTACTTAGTAACGTGTGATGGGCATTCCCTCGAGAACAGTAGACAGTGATTAGCTCATCTAAAAGCTGCCTACTTTCCCTAACAGGTTACATAATGTTTGATTCCACCTTTCCTATATTGTTGAACATTCCGTTTGTTTCTCTCCTTCTTATATCCCTTGCTTTACTGTGCAGATATCCTAGGTACTGTTAAAACGAAACAAAAACAAACAAACAAAAAAGCCAGGATGGATTCCCAAAGTGGGATTGCCGGTTTGTAGGCAGTATCCTAGTCACGACTTCACTAGTCTGTGTTTGCGCCTATTTTTGCTCAGCCTTGTCAATACCCACTTCACTTTTCTTAGTTTTTGAGTTTTTGTGTAGAAGAAAGTACTCTATTTTTGCTTTAAAATTTATTTCCTTGATAATTATTTTAGATTTACCATGTTTTCATATACTTACTGCTTGTGTGAATAGGCTTTGGCACTTTTTCTATTTGTATCTTTTTCCTTTACGACTGTGGGGTGCTCTTCCTGTGTTGGGGACAGCAATTCTTATGGGTTATATATTTTGCATTTGTAAAAGTCATAATTTGACCTTTGTATTAACATATTGTTACATTTGTACATAATCTGTCAACTTATTTATTGTTGTGTTTTCTGTCTTTCCTAAGAATGTCTCTTACCCAAAGTTACACAGATATTTAAATATCTTTTGACACTATTATTATATTTAGAGACTTATTTATTGCAAACAGTTGAACTGATTGTGTTTATAAACACAGTCAAAATGTGGTAACATTTTTATGTATTACATTTTGTGTCACCCTTATTCCCCCCCACCAAATTTATATGATTTTACAGAGAATGTTAGCACAAATCTTTAAATGATTCATTCCTTCTTTTTTCAGACTGAATACTACTTTCTATGTCTGTAGTCATGCTCTTCTTCAACAATATTCCCAAATTTTCTTCTTCTAACATAGTCTGTCCTCAAAATCCTGTCCTTACTTCTGGTACCACGAGCACAAATCCTTTTTCTCTTGTGCCTCAGGGAAACCTTTATAAACTATATAGGTTGACCAAATTAGTAGTGATTAATAAAATCAGCAGGAAAGAGTACATTTATGCAGAGAACGTTCTCTACCAAAAACATCATTATTCTGTTTTGTAAATGCATGTATGTGGGAGGCTGTATACTTAGCCATTAAAGAACAAAGAGTGAACTGCCTGGATTTGAGTTCTGGCTCTACCTCTTATTAGCCTTATAATCTAGGGCAAACTACTTAACTTCACTTGCAATAATTTTTATTTGAACTGAGTAGCTTAAACTGTGCTTACTGTATGCCAGGCATTTTCCAAGTGCTTTACATATATTAACTCCTAATCCTCACAAGCATTTGAAATTATCTTCATTTTATACATGGATACATGAGGTTCAGAAAAAGCTTAAATAATCTGCACAAGCTAGGAAGTGGGGGGAGGGGCAGTTGTAAGCATAAGTGCCTAGTAAATGTTTCTTTCCTTATTCTTCCTTTCTACTCTCCTCTTGCCCTATCTTTCCTCTCCTGGCTTTTCTCTTTGTACCATTTTCCACCTCCTCCTATCTCCTCTTCCCCCACTTCACTCTTTTCCCCCATTTCACCCTTCTTTCCTTTTCTCCTTGTTCCTCCTACTTCCTCTTCTCCTTGTTCCTCCTACTTCCTCTTCTCTCCCTTTCGCCCCCCCCCCCCATTTTCTCCCTCTTCCCTTCTTTCTCCTTCTCTGCCTCTTCATCTTATATCATTTTCAGCATCAGTGTCCTTCGTCCTTTGGGGCGTACCGAGATCAATCAGAGACAGACTTGCTTCAGAGGCCTTACCATCTGTTAGTAGCTAAAAGACATAGAACTTGCTTAAAATGAAATGGAAAGTAAGAGATTTTAGTGCTATTCAAGTTTTAAGGGAATAAGAGTATCTTTCCTGGGGGCAAAACAAAAACAAAACAAAAAAAAACGGCTTTATGGAGGGACAGTTTCCTTTAGTGGGATCAGGAAAGACCCTGTAAAGGCAGTGGTTATATTCTATCTACTCCATTGTATTTAGAATATTTCCTAAATTTGTCAGCCTCCCTCTCGATTATTACGTGTGATGGATCTTAAGTTCACTAATTGATCTCAGTACTTTTTGGACTCTTATTTTATCATGAATGAGTGACCAGTATGGAAAGAGTTAAAATGAAAATGTTTAAGGAGTCTGAGCTATTTGTGGAGAGTTTGGGACACCTTTCAGTATTAACAAGTCAGTGCCCATAGATTGAGGATAGCAAAGAAAAGATAGATCGGTGTGTCTAAGTCGACAGTAGGTAGAAACGTGGTCAGTGGCTACACAAATCCACATACCCATAGTCAGTTGCTACGTGTAATCAGTCCCCAAAGAGTTCTGAAAATAATCTGCTTATGTAAACTGTCATTTATATCATAACATAGCTCTTCTACATCTGTGAAGTGTCATCCTCAGTAAGTACCTCTTCAGAATGCCCAGGCACCATGGCAACAGGCACCTCAGGAAAAGTGAGACGGGCTTTTAATTGCAGCGTCAAAAAGTAGATTTCAGCAAGTTTCAAAAACGAGCGCATTACATGACGAAAAGTTATAATTATTTTAGTCATCTCAGCATGAATGCCAGGTGTATTTTTGGCATGGGTCTTCTTAGAAGTAAGCATCCTGATTCAATTTGAAAGCATACATGTTACACTGGAGAAAATTATATTAAAAGTTAACAGAAGTTAGGTATCTACTACCTATATGTTTGTTTTCCTGTTAATATTTTCCACTAAAATATAAGTGAATTTGTATGAATGCTTTCTTTCATTATTCACAGTGTAAGATATAGGGAGATCTAATTGTCTTTAGGATGATTTGTCCCTAAGGGGATAGATGCTCAGTTGCCTGTGTGTATCAGCTTTTATTTTTCATTTTTATTTATTGACAAAATCAATATGCTATTTGGAAACTGCCAAATTGGTTCTAGAGATCTGACAGACTGAAATTTGGAGAGCAACATAAAGTCAGTCTTCCCAGGATGTTGCTTGAACCAGCAGAGACCCAGAGTCCTAATTTTAAATGGTTGCTTTATTTGGTGAAATAGATTGGATATTGGCTTTACACACAAAATGCCCTTGATGTCTTGGATCTCAGTTCTTCAGAAAGGATAATGAGGATAGTAGAAGGATAATTTCTTTTATTCCTTCCAGCCCTAATATTCTGTGATTCATCTGAGTATTAATTTGCACGCAGTTATATGGTGATAGGTGAAACATTGTAAAGAAACTTTGAAAATGAATGAATTTATACAACAAGAAAAAATAAAGAGAAAAAAACTTAATAGTCTATTTTTGGTCCTAACAGCAGGGGTAAGGTATATATTATTTACCTAAATAGGTATAAAATGAAATTGAAAGTAATAGATACGGTGTGCAGGGAAGTTTCCAGGAAGAAAGCTTATGGGAAGATGTTGAAACCAGATGTGATTTGAACACCTAAGTACTTAATTTACTTTCCAGTTCTACTTTTTTTCTGAAATTAGCTGTAGTCTTTGGCATATAGTTGGTGTTCAGTGAATATTTGTGGAATGAATTGACTAATAAAAAATTGTTGGGCCTAGCTCATCCGAGCTAAGGAGTTTATATGGTACAGATCTTTGTGGTAACTCAAAGAAGAGGTGGCCCAACACGGACCAATTAGATAGGTTTGACCTCAGAAATATTTCCAGTTGAGTCAAGAACCTTACAAAAAGAAATGTGCTAAAAGACAAGGTTAGTATTTTTTTCTCCAAATTTTGTCTCTATTAATTTTATTCTGAACTCACACATCAGATTTTCTGAGAGAGATGTGTCATTAGTCCCCTTTGCCCTAGTTTGTTACCCCTTGGCCCAAGCAGTGAGAGCCAGGTCCATTGTCCTCTGCTGGTAGTTGCACACCCATAGGTGAAGGATAAGACAACGTGTTTTTATTTTTTATTTTTCTTATTATTAAGTAGAATATACAGCTGTGTTTCTCCCCTCGTGAAAGAGTCTCCATAGAAATTTTCTGGACCTGAATCATAACCCCTTTGGTATATTAATAAAATGTCTCCAGGAGCCAGATAACCCCCCCCCCCCGTGTTTTATATATTATTGTGTCTGGAATTGGTGGGTTCTTGGTATCACTGACTTCAAGAATGAAGCTGCGGACCCTCGCGGTGAGTGTTACAGTTCTTGAAGGTGGCACGTCCGGAGTTTGTTCCTTCTGATGTTTGGACGTGTTCGGAGTTTCTTCCTTCTGGTGGGTTCGTGGTCTCGCTGGCTTCAGGAGTGAAGCTGCAGACCTTTGTGGTGAGTGTTACAGCTCTTTAGGTGGCGCGTTTGGAGTTGTTCATTTCTCCCATCCGGAGTTGTTCATTCCTCCCGGTGGGTTCATGGTCTTGCTGGCTTCAGGAGTAAAGCTGCAGACCTTGCAGTGAGTGTTATAGCTCATAAAGGCAGTGCAGACACAAAGAGTGAGCAGCAGCAAGATTTATTGCAAAGAGCAAAAGAACAAAGCTGCCACAGTGCGGAAGCAGACCTCAGCGGGTTGCCACGGCTGGCTGGGGCAGCCTGCTTTTATTCCCTTATCTGACCCCACCCACATCCTGCTGATTGGTCCATTTTACAGAGAGCTGATTGGTCTGTCTTACAGAGAGTTGATTGGTCCTTTTTGACAGGGTGCTGATTGGTGCGTTTACAAACCTTGAGCTAGACACAGAGTGCTGATTGGTGTATTTACAATCCCCTAGCTAGACATAAAGGTTGTCCAAGTCCCCACTAGATTAGCTAGACACAGAGCACTGACGGGTGCATTTATAAACCTTGAACTGACACAGAGTGCTGATTGGTGTATTTATAATCCCTTAGCTAGACATAAAGGTTCTCCAGTTCCCCACTAGATTAGCTAGACACAGAGCACTGACTGGTGCATTTACAAACCTTGAGCTAGACACAGGGTGCTGATTAGTGCATTTACAAACCTTGAGCTAGACACAGGGTGCTGATTGTTGTATTTACAAACCTTGAGCTAGACACAGAGTGCTGATTGGTGTATTTACAATCCCTTAGCTAGACATAAAGGTTCTCCAAGTCCCCACCAGATTAGCTAGATACAGAGTGCTGATTGGTGTGTTTACAAACCTTGAGGTAGACACAGAGTGCTGACTGGTGTATTCACAATCCCCCAGCCAGACATAAAGGTTCTCCAAGTCCCCACAAGACTCAGGAGCCCAGCTGGCTTCACCTAGTGGATCCCGCACTGGGGCCGCAGGTGGAGCTGCCTGCCAGTCCCGCGCAGTGTGCCTGCACTCCTCAGTCCTTGGGCGGTTGATGGAACTGAGCGCCCTGGAGCAGGAGGCAGCACTTGTCGGGGAGGCTTGGGCTGCACAGGAGCCCATGGCGGGGGGTGGGGGGTGGGGCTCAGGCATGGCGGGCTGCAGGTCCCGAGCCCTGCCCCACGGGGAGGCAGCTGAGGCCCAGCGAGAATTTGAGAGCAGCGCCGGCGAGCTGGCACTGCTGGGGGACCTGGTGCACCCTCCGCAGCTGCTGGCCCGGGTGCTAAGCCCCTCACTACTTGGGGCCAGTGGCACTGGGCGGCCGCTCCAAATGTGGGGCCCACCAAGCCCATGCCCACCCAGAACTTGCGCTGGCCCACAAGCGCCACATGCAGCCCCGGTTCCAGCCCACGCCTCTTCCTCCACACCTCTCTGCAAGCTGAGGGAGCCGGCTCCAGCCTTGGCCAGCCCAGAGAGGGGCTCCCACAGTGCAGCGGCGGGCTGAAGGGCTCCTCAACTGTGGCCAGAGTGGGCACCGAGGCCGAGGAGGCACCGAGAGAGCGAGCGAGGGCTGCCAGCACACTGTCATCTCTCGTTATGACATAGAGTTTTCTCCAAGTTCTGGGGCTTCACCTTTTTTAACACGTAATACCCACAAATATAACACCCCAGTCTTCTTTAGCTAGGGACCTAGTTCATCGGATAACAATTTGGCCCTCTTGAGGAGACCTAAGAAGTTTTAGTATTTTGGATCAAAGCAATTAACTAGATAAATGGTTACAGTCTTAATTCTCATGGCATGTGAAGGGTGGAATATTTTTACAGTAAGTGAAAGCAACCATTCCTTTCTTTGTATCATATACATTTCTGAGGCTCAGCAGGCTAAGGATTTCTGCATAGTACTGAGAAATCCAGGGATGTTTTATTTCTCTACAATTATGTGTTTTAAGTGGGAAGAATCTCTACCAAGTTATGTAAATATTTTATGTAAAAATAGCAAATGATGGTTTGTGTATAATAGATGGAGTAAGGTATGCTTTCTAAAATGACTTAAAAATATAGCAGGGAAAAAAGTAAAGGCAGTAGTAATATTATTAGAAATAACCACATCTGGGAATCTCTATATTTAATAACCTTGACTCTTGTAGTATTTCAGATTTATCTAAAAGATGCCTGTGTCTAGACATATGTTAATAGAATATTTGGAAAATGTCTTTGAACTGACTCTTGCTTGGCACAGATTTCAAAGAATCCTCATGATCATTCGTTCTGTTCATACCTGTTGAAATTTCTGAACTTGTGCGAGGGTACAATAATGTAAAACGTTATATATATGTACAAGGTAATATGCAAAGATGATGAGTATTTCTGTTAGGATTTTTTAAACCAGTAATCTTTAATTTGTATCGATTTGTTTAAAAAGATAAATATTCTCTGACATTGTGACTGAGTTGATGAATTGGTTGGATACCTGTTGTTTGCCTCAGTCACTGAAACCAAGAGTATATGGTATAACATCCTATTCTCTCTAAAAATAGTTTCTGTGTTTTTGGTTTTGTTCTGAGTACATTGCTTTTCTTTTTGGTCCTTATAATCACAGTTATTATTTTTTATTTTTTAAATTAGAGATGGAGACTTGCTTTGACACCCAGGCTGGAGTTATGCTGTCATGGATTACTATATCCTCGAACTCCTGGGCTCAAGTGATCCTCCCAGTGTAGCCTCCCAAGTAGCTGAGACTACAGGTGTGCACCATCATGCCCAGCTGATTTTTTAATTGTTTTGTAGAGATAGGGTCTTGCCATGTTGCCCAGGCTGGTCTTGAACTCCTGGCTTCAAGCAGTCCTCCTGCTTCAACCTCTCAGTGTTGGGATTACAGTTGCAATCCCAAGCCACTGCACTTGGCCACAGTTTTAAAGTTTCAAAAATAAATAGAAATAATTGGTTGACTTACTTGACTTACTGTTTCTTTCAGCTTTTTGCCTGAATTCATCAATGGAGACTTTGATTCTATTAGGCCTGAAGTCAGAGAATACTATGCTACTAAGGTAAATTATAAACACTTTTTTTGTTCAAGATCTTTCTCATGTGGTTGCTTTTTCTATGTTGTTTCCAATCGTCATGCTGTATAGGAAGAGATTGATAAACTCATTGGTTGGTTACTTTTCATAGTTTTTTTTATTTTGGCAATTGTAACATACATGCAAAATGGAAACTTACACTTTTTCACAACGGGTTTGCCGCCAGAACACAGGTGTCATGAAAACTACTCCTAAAAGCCAAAACGGGAAAGGAAAAGACTGACATCAACATTATCGTCATTGGACATGTACATTCAGGCAGGTCCACCACTACTGGCCATCTGATCTACAAATGCGTTGGCATTGACAAAAGAACCATTGAAAAATTTGAGAAGGAGGCTGCTGAGATGGGAAAGGACTCGTTCAAGTTGTGCCTGGGTCTTGGATAAACTGAAAGCTGAGCGTGAACGTCATATCACCATTGATATCTCCTTGTGGAAATTTGAGACCAGCAAGTACTACGTGACTATCATTGATGCCCCAGGACACACACACTTCATCAAAAACATGATTACAAGGACATCGCAGGCTGACTGTGCTGTCCTGATTGTTGCTGCTGGTGTTGGTGAATGTGAAGCTGTTATCTCCCAGAATGGGCAGACCCAAGAGCATGCCCTTCTGGCTTACACACTGGGTGTGAAACAACTAATTGTTGGTATTAACAAAATGGATTCCACTGAGCCACCCTACAGCCAGAAGAGATACGAGGAAATCGTTAAGGAAGTCAGCACTTACATTAAGAAAATTTGCTACCACCCTGACACAGTAGCATTTGTGCCAATTTCTAGTTGGAATGGTGACAACATGCTGGAGCCAAGTGCTAACATGCCTTGGTTCAAGGGATGGAAAGTCACCGGTAAGGATGACAATGCCAGTGGAACCACGCTGTTTGGGGTTCTGGATTGCATCCTACCACCAACTTGTCCAACCGACAAGCCCCTTCACCTGCCCCTCCAGGAGGTCTACAAAATTGATGGTATTGGTACTGTTTCTGTTGGCCGAGTGGAGACTGGTGTTCTCAAACCTGGTATGGTGGTCACCTTTGCTCCAGTCACCATTACAACTAAAGTAAAATCTGTCAAAATGCACCATGACGCTTTGAGTGAAGTTCTTCCTGGGGACAGTGTGGGCTTCAATGTCAAGAATGTGTCTCTCAAGGATGTTCATCATGGCAGCATTGCTGGTGACAGCAAAAATGACTCACAAATAGAAGCAGCTGGCTTCATTGCTCAGGTGATTATCCACAACCATCCAGGCCTAATCAGTGCTGGCTGTGCCCCTGTACTGGATTGCCACATGGCTCATGTTGCATGCAAGTTTGCTGAGCTGAAGGAAAAGATAGATCACTGTTCTGGTGAAAGGCTAGGAGATGGCCCTAAGTTCTTGAAGTCTAGTGATGCTAACATCGTTGATACGGTTCCTGGAAAGCCCATGTGTGTTAGCTTCTCAGACTATCCACCTCTGGGTCGCTTTGCTGTTCGTGCTATGAGACAGACAGTTGCCATGAGTGTCATCAAAGCAGTGGACAAAAAGGCTGCTGGAGCTGGCAAGGTCACCAAGTCTCCCCAGAAAGCTCAGAAAGCCAAATGAATATTATCCCTAGTACCTGCCACCCCGCTCTTAATCAGTGATGGAAGAACGGTCTCAGAACTGTTTGTTTCAATTGGCCATTTACGTTTAGTAGTAAAAGACTGGTTAATGATAACAATGCATCATAAAACTTTCAGAAGGAAAGGAGAATGTTTTGTGGACCACCTTGATTTTCTTTTTTGCGTGTGGCAGTTTTAAGTTACTAGTTTTTAAAATCAGTACTTTTTAATGGAAACAACTTGACCAAAAATTTGTCACAGAATTTTGAGACCCATTAAAAAAGTTTAATGAGGAAAAAAAATGGAAACTTACAAAATGACAAGTTGGAACACAATCTTGGGGAAATTTTATCACCATTATGTAAAAATTAATCCTTTAAACATATATATTTGAAAAGAGCTTATAATTTGTATATGCTCATTTAATAATACACAATTGTTGCCTATATCCTCATTAATTATTATATATTTCTCGTGGATCATTTTAACTTCATTTAATGAATGTACCTTATTTCACTTAACCAATTCCCAATTAATGTACGTTTCAGGTGTGCATTTTTTTGCTTTGTAAACTCTGCTAAAATCATCTTTGTAAATGAATTTTTGTAAAAATGCATAATTGTGTATTCATAAGAATTTAGGACTAACGTTAGAAAATTTTCTTTAACATTTAGTTTTCTTGAAATTATTATTGCTGTGTTTTGAATAAAACTATTCCCTACAACTTGAGATTGATAATAACCTACATCTTTTGAAAAGGTGTTAATTTTCTCAATATTGGGCACATCTTTCAAAGATCCTTGCCACTTAAGAACATATAAATAATCTAATTGGGAATGATATAAGGCACGTGGGAGTGTATTAAAGTAACCAATAGTTCAAGGTCTCAGTGGTTTTGGAACACAATGAAGAGTTTCTCAAATAAAAATTGTAGCATTGGTAATTCTTCTAACCACAACACCATCATCTGTGTTTAATTCTAAACTGGCGTTAGCAAAGTACACATTGTTTTAAAAAGAAACATCAGGTATTGAAATCACAAAACTTTAAATTCTTCATGAGGCTTGGGGGGAGATGAGATAAATTCAAAAAGAAGAGAAGGAACCTTTCTCAGGAAGGAGGGAAGAGAAAAAGGTAGGAAAATGAAAAGAAAGAGGAAAAAGGAAACATGATTCTAGGTGGAAACACAAAGGTGCTATGCTTATAAGGTATAGCCTGTTATGATATGGAAATTTTGGGGCTGGCAGTGAATGCAGGTCTCTGCACATCCCATCTGCCCACCAGCTGATCAGACTTTCCCTCAGCAAATGAAGACTGTTCCCAAGTCAGTGTTTGATATTCATGCTCAATTACTTTAACATTGGCATGTTCCTATTCATTCCTCACAGTCTCACTTCTCATTAACTCCATACCTCAACCTCGTTGGGATGGAAAAGCCACAGCCTTGCTTACAATGCAGAGTTTTACAGATGCATAGATGTTAATCATATTTTCAAGAGCAGAAGAAACAGCAAGAGAGGCAGGGACAAGCAGACTCAAAAACAAGTTGAAGATCTGGTCAGGTGTGACTCCTCTCCCCCTTCTTTAATGCTGCTGGCTTGCCAAAGTCAGAAGTGCCAGCCTGATCACATCTATCCAAGATAAGAAAATAGGGGAAGCCAGCCTTTTTATATCTATAGGCAGTAAAATGAGGGTCAAGGATAGAGGAAAAATTTGAGTTAATGCCTCTTGATGAATTTCTCTTATATTTCCTTCTTCACTTTATTTTAACCTTAAAAACTAAATGATATTTGTTGAGTTTTAGTTTTTAAAGTAAGATTTAGCTGAATCTTCTAATTCTTGAACTGCATAGTTCTAGGTTGATACAGTATAATCCACTTTCTTCATGTATCAGCGAGGATCAAACTCACTGCTTTGAACTTTTAGGCTAATCCTAGAGGGCACAGATGATGTCTTTTATATAGTTAATGTGCCCTGTAGAGCACATAGTGAGTGTTTGGCTGTAGTTTTAATAACCATGACAATTACAACAAGTTAATGCAATATTACACACAATTCATATAAGCCATTATCTCCAACTTAAACAGCGTTTACGCTGCTCTTTCACAATTGAAAGGCGGTTATCTTCATTTTCAAATACAGCCCCTCCCTACCTGGTCTGAGTTGGCAATGAAGGTGAAACTGGGGATCTAGTAAAGTGAAGAAATTTAAAATACCAAAACTTGGTTAAAAAGTGGATTGTGTAGCCAACATTTCTTGATACAAAGTGTTGAGCTTGGCAACTGGTGTACAGTCCTTAGTTTATAAAGTCCTCGTTTTCAGGTAGCTGTAACATCTTGGTGCTTTCCCTTTTGCCTATTTGTCTTAGTTCGTCTCTGCCTGGTTCACTGCTGTTAACTCAGAATGAGGAATATCTCTTACTGATTTTCCTCTTGATATTTTATTTTTCATTTTTCTGGGTCAGTCAGTGCTTCTTTGATTGAAAGCTAAAAATCGCCTACTTCTATCCATTATGCCTACCACCATGTTAATTTTTTGAGAACTTTAGAAGAAACCGTGCTATCTTATCAAACTCCTGATATTCTTTCATTATTGTATTCTGTTGGGTCTTCAATGGATTTAGGAAAGGGAGTTTTAAAATTGTTTCCTTAATATTTAGGGGGTTAAGGAACAACTTGCAGGATTTAGCTGATGCCTTAAAAATTACAGAATATCAAGGGATTGCTATAAATGTAGGTTTATAGGATATGAATTAAAATATAGAAATACAATAAAAATATGAAATACAGTCAACCCTTGGTATCCAAGGATTCATCCAACAGTGTATGGGGAACCTTGGGATATGCAGGGCCTACTAAGGGACTTAAGCATCCTCAGACTTTGATGTTCTCTAGGGTCCTGGAGCCAATCCCCTGTGGATATGAAGGGCCTACTGTAATTTAAAATAGAAGAAATTATTCAATATTCTTTATCCCAATTTTTTGATGAGGGACCTGAAGCCCAGAAAGCTAAGCGACTTCAACAAAATGGTAGAACTAGTGAGAGACAGTTTTAGGATCAATGTCCATGTTTTCTGTAAAAAGAATGTTGTTAGAACTGGGACTGGGTCACTGCTACTGCTTCTCAACAGGTAAAGCCTTTGGCCTATTGGGTAAGACGGTTGTTCCTTGCGCTGGATATGTAGCATCCCTGGGAATGAATGCCACTATCACTGTCATTGTGACATAATGTCAACAACATAATCAAATACTTTACATTATGTTTCTGGTATGTCCCTCTGAACCTTTGATTCTGAGGCAGCAAGGGTAAAGGTGCAATAGTTGGACCAGACCAGGAAAGAGCAAAACCTTATAAACTGATAAATTCTTAAATTACCTATTAACAAAAGCTGCTTACAAGATATTGGATTAAGCCAAGATAGAAGAACACTGAAGAATCAGAGTGATTTGGTAATATGAAATTATCAAGGGTACAGGCAAATTTTTAGTATGTCTTTCTTTGTGTTACCAATGAGTATTTTGCCATTCCAGAAAGTGTTGCTATCAACACAAGGCCATGTTCTAGACGGTATGATGAAAACAACCCAAGCATAAGTCAGGAAGAGGACTGTAGGTCCAAGTTCTGATTTTATCTTCTCTGTTAATCCTTCCAAGTCTTAGAAGAACATAGCATCAAGAATATTGCAACAAGGTGCCCAAAGACTCATTGTAACTGTTTATGAAGACAAGCTTGGTTAAGGGAAACATTGAACCCCTGTATATGTGGTGAATGAGGGCTAGCAGAAGGGGTGAGTTGATGCTGAACCACAGATTTTCTATTACAGAGAAAATAAGATAATTCCAGGTCCCCTGATAATTCTAGCACTATAAACTGGAGGAATGGAGAAAGAAATGTAGGCAGATTTTTGTCTCCTGTCTTTCATTGTATCTTTTTCCCTCTTGGGAAAGATAAGGGTTTTTTAAAGCAAATTGCATGAATTATTGAAGAATATATCTTATAAAACCAATATTTTTTATAGTATTTTCCCATTGTCATTGAATACTTGCGTGGCCATACCCAAATTTTTGACGAGTGCTCTCGATGGGCAGAGGTAGTGTATCTAATCTTTAAAAACCAGTACTCCCTTTTATAAATATAAAACACTATAAGTGTTAGATGCAGTAGCAGAAAAATGTCTCATCATTTTGCATTTCATCATAATGGCTATTACCTGTATAAATGTGTTTCCGTTACATTTTAGGGAATTGGGGATTTGGGTTTAAATATAACTTTCTCAGTCAAAATAATTGGAAATTGTCACCTGGTTGGCATTTGAATAGAATATCTGATTTTTCATAAATGGACTACTGATGACAAGCAGAAAATGCTTATATTTTAATTCCAATTTAAAGATGGGGACACTGATTCTCAAATAGTGGGGAGGGCGGGTTATTGGGTGAAGGGTGCATTCAAGTGTGGATATCAAATAACTAATATTTAATCTTGGCTGTTAGCAGTGTGCATTTTAGTTTTTAGGCTTTTATAAGTAGTAAAGTGATTGTTTTCTTGAATTAAGTGCAAATTACATTTGTGTTGTTAATTTACATATATGAAAGTCTTACCACCACACGTGAAACTAAATCATGGTGTTATATCCCTGACTTTCTCATGTGCTTATAGTAATGATCTAATGATGGCATACATGTAGAGTTCTCTGGAAATACTAAAGCACTATTTTAATATAAGCTGGTAGTGTTTTATTTTACTTCCTAAAATTGTTTGCTTAAGACCTTTTTAATATTTTATTTTTTCTCAGTAACATTGCTTTTTAAAAATATTTTCAAATACTTCATCTTTGTAAGTGCATAATTTATGAATGTAGATGTAATTCATAATCAGAATTGCTCTGGATATCCTTTTGAATCTGATAAAGCCTCAGGTTTGATTCTATTTACATTTCACAGAATCTCCAGTTAAAAACATCTGAACTGATCCACCTAATCTCATGAATCTTATTATTTTCTACTCTTAGCTACGTCTCTTTTTCAGTTCTTCTCAGACACATGCCAACAACTTTTAGATGAAAAATTAATTAGAGAAAATGACAAACTGGACTGTTAGAAATTGTGAACCGTTAGTAAGTTTGACTATTATGCCAAACAGAGGAAACTATACAAAATATATAAAGCTCAACTCCATTTTTTGATATATTTCTTTAAAAAATATAAACAAAATGAAACAAAGCCGGGAATGTAATAAATTTTTAGGCTTAAGCATGAAGTCTAATTAACATATGCTAAGATATAAAGGCTTTGCTAAGGGAATTATAGACAGTCAGTTTCCCTTGACAACTGAGTGACAGGTTCTTCACTTCATATTCCTTAGACTGGCTGTCTAACCCTTATTAGCATCTCACCAAGGGAATGATGAGACTGCCAGGGGAACATTATGTGAAACTATCTCTTGAATATACCTTAATTCTTATGCTTGCCTCAATCATAGTCCTTTCAAATTGACTTTATTGCCATCGATGTTTTTTGAAGCTTGTTTTGTTTGAATTTGTTTAACATACTGAAGGCTTTTAGAGAGGGCGAGACTTTGCCCTTTACATTGAAGAGCTCCCAGTGAGACACACAGGACCTCCAGGAGCACCTGCCTGCCTCTCCTCATTCATCTGATGTTACACTCTGTGTTCTCCAGGGCCTCTGTGACTCTGTCTTCCCTCTTTCGTCTGACTCATGGGATTCTTCCTTCACCTAAACCAACCAACTATGATAATCTTAAAAGTAATAACCAAATATTTTTAGTGCTTAAAATATGCCAGATATTTTTATATGCACTTTCCTTTATGAATTCATCCCTTCACAGTTTCCCATCTGGAGGTGGTGGTTAGTCCCTTGTTTATACTTTCTTGCTGAGTTTGAGATAAACAATTCTATCATCATTTTACTCCTTTTCCCTGTTAACATGTGAACTTCTGGAAGCTGAAGTCTGCGGTCATTCATCCTGGTATCCCCAGTCATTAGTAGGTTCAGATTGAAGTTTATATGAAGCAGTTATCTGATCCCTCTTTTAGAACTAAAACAGAAAAGCACTGGTCCTGCTTTGCTTCATATAAAAAAGATTTCTGTGATCAAATGATTTTGTGAAATTTGCCACATTCTCTATGCCCCTTTTGGAAACCCACTGTGCATGTATCATTTTAAGTAAGTCTGCCAAAAATCTAATTTTACCTTAATATTTCTCAAATGTATTTCAACCCAGAACATTTACTCTTTACCCTACTAAAAATACAAAAAAAATTGGCCAGGCGTGGTGTCACACACCTGTGATCCCAGCTAATCAGGAGGCTGAGGCACGAGAATCGTTTGGACCCTGGAGACAGAGGTTGCAGTGAGCCGAGATTGTGTCACTGTACTCCAGCCTGGGAGACAGAGTGAGACTCTTTCTCAAAGAAAGAAAGTTTTCTATCAGTGTAGAAACTATTTACCATTCAAGTTTCCTGATGCCAGCCAGAAGCCAATCTTGGAAGCAGGCCATTTTAAAGACAGCAGTCTCAAGCCTGCTATGCTGAGTTTTCCCTGTACCCTCTTTCACCCAGAAGTCTGGCTCTGGTTTTAGGAAGAAAGCCATCATTTAAAACCCTGTGCTGCTCTAAAAAGACGTTCGACTTCCATTAACAGAAGGGATGACTTTCTTGTTTGAAACACTATAGCTTTCGTTCAATGCCTTGTTGAAAGAAAAGGTTATTTTACAACACATAGGACAATGAAGATTATGCTAGATTAGAATGTCTCTTTAAGTTTGAGAAAGAATGGAGAATTGCTATAAGGTTAAATTGCATTTCTTCTTTTCCTTTATACACCATCTAGATACCAGAAAGAGAATACTAGATTATATTAGGCAATATGCTTAGAGTTTTTATACGGTTACTTAGGTTTTTAAGAGTTGAATCCTGTGACATTCTTGCTGAAGAAATCATTCCTTGAAGGCTGTTATTTGATGATTTAAAAAACAACCTTTTTAGCTTGAAAAGTATAAATGTTTCTAGAAGCCTAGTAAATAAAAGGAACAATCTGCCACAGTATACTTTATATAATGAAGAAGAAAGTGGGAATTGGTTATTTTGTGATTATATCTCTGCAGGGAAAAAGACGATGTTCATACCTGTATCCACAAACAGAGATCTTTTAGATTTCAGTTTACTTTATGGAACTATTCCCCTTCTTAGCAAATCTGAGAATAAGTTTGAGCTAATTTTAGACCTGTATCTTTGGTTATTTGGAGTATCTGTCATTTTGCTCTATGCCTGCTGTGCCCTTTATCTGGCAGGCAGTTTTTAATTACAGAGTTCCAGTCAATTCCATTTAATGAATGACTATGGACTCTTATTATTAAACCTTGAATATATTCAATTCTTCCAAGACTCTTGAAAATATCCCCCCAAAATATTTTAAGTGTATATCTTGCATACTGATGAGAAGAAAGGCAATGTCAGCAATGAATAGGGGAAAATAAAGAAGCTAACATGTTAAAACCAAGTAAAATTTTATCATTGCTTATTTGCTAAAGAAAATCCATATCAATATGCGAATATGAAGGTATAGGAAATTATACTTCATGTTTTCAGAGCCAACTTTAAAGATGGTCTTTGATTTCTTCTTACCTCGTTTACTTTACTTTATTGATAGACAACTGTTTTCCCCTCTGAGCATGTCCGTTTCTTTTCATACTGTCCATTAGCCACTCAATCCTCAACTGAAAGAACCACTTCCTATCCCTGTTGCACACTCCAAAATTATCTTAACTTTCTCTTTCCTTCTCCTCTTATGGAAATCATCTTTCCCATAATGAAACGGATTTCTGTTTGCTATTAAGGAGCAAGTAAATCAATTCAATTAATTCACAGCAAGAAATCCATGATGAATTGTCTCTCCTAAAATTACTTATATTTTAAAAGGATGAACTGTTCATCCTTATATACCACTAATAGGAATATATATTTTTACAACTTTCCTAGAAAGCACTCTGGCATCAAATATCAAGGAACCTGAAAATGTTCTCATAATTTTCCCAGTAATTTTATTTCCAGAATTCATTTCTAAGAAAATAACCAGAACCAAACATTTATACACAGAGATGTTGATTGTAATGATATGTTTAAAAGAAAAAGAAAAAGTCAACTTATGTCATAAATATAATAATAAAGATAATGATAATGTAATGAGTTGAAGAAGAAGGAAAAAGGGAGAGAGGGATAGATAAGCATTCATTGCCCATTTTCAGGAGGCTGCAAAAACCATGAAAATTTCTAAGTCTTCTGATGCAGCATGGTCATGTGGGGTCATCATGTCCGCCTAACAGCTAATGGATGTTCAGGTATTTAAAACTAGAGAATAATAACTAAATAAATGTTCCTATAAACTATAAAGGCATTTTTCTGCTTAGTCATGCCCAAATAACAAAAGTTCAATTAAGCAGGGTACTAAGCAAAGTACAAAGCAAGATAGGTTCAGATCCCACACGGTGTTCCTATCAATTGTGTGACCTTGGGCAAGTTATTTAATCTCTGGGAACTACAGTCTGCATATTTTAAAATGTGAAAATTACACTTGCCTTATAAGGTTATTATGGGGATTCAGAAATGTAATTCATGTAAAGTGATTCATATCTCATATAATACTAGATGTACTCAACTGTTCTTATTAATGTTGCTCATTTAGTGAGGGAGACAGTTGTCAATAGATCATATCCTTTAAGATTGGATACTTTAAAGGTTATCTTATTTGTCAGAGAATTAGGCTATATTTTGTTGGAGAATTTTAGTTTATTGAAAAGAATCCTAGAGTTTATTAGCTATATATACCTTGTATTTAATTATACTAGGTAAGGGTCTATATGCAAGTCACTGGAAATAAATTTTCAAAATTGACATGCATGATACCTAGGAGGAAATAGCACTTCTAAGTTCCTAACCTTATAAACTCAGTCCATAAAGTTACAGTAGATGTCTCAGAGCCCCATAACATCTTGCCAGGATAATTTGCACAGGTGTTTTCTGTCCTGGATAAAGGGATGGGTACTAAATGATGACTTGACCTAAAATGAATAAGCTAATAGGAAACTTGGGAATGTTTTCACCAGACTTAACTCCTTGCCTCTTGTTTTATGAAGCCAAGTCTCTCTGGATATAGTCCATGAAATAACAATTATTATGTTATTACAAGTTTTTTCAAAGGATATGTTTTCTTTCCCATTAAAGAATTTTAGAGGAGTCAGCATAGTATAACCTGATAGGTTTTATGTGTGTAAAATGTATAAACTCATTAACCTATATTAGTTAAATTATTGGCAGACAGTAAATTAAGTAATTGAGAATGACAGTCTAATGGCTTTTGCATTGGTCTTTTGAAATTAGGTTGATTATTGACACTCATTGCCTTGTAATAATTTCTTTCAGTTGTCAGTAAATTAAAAATAGTTTTGCAAATATTGACACAAAGTTCTTTGGAGAATATTAATATTTTGCTCACTGTAGTATACTTTGATGTGAGGTGGTCTGCCTGTAATAGCTGCTGTTTCTAAAGATTCTTCCCAGGTTCTGAGGTGAGCATTTGATATGTATTCATCACTATGCATCATCTCATTTAATCTTACCAGCAATTCTGGTTTTTATATTAGTTCTGTTACAGATGGAGCTATGAAGTTCAGAGGGATTTTTTTTCAATCTAAGCCTTTTTCCTCGTATTAAATTTCTTACAGTATACAGCATTTAGTTGTATATGGACAATATCTAATTGTAGGCCTAGAACAAGGGTTGGTTGGTAAACTAGTAATACAACTCGCAGGCCAAATATGGCTTGATAGCTGTTTTTCTAGTTTTGGCAAGCTAAGAATGGTTTTTATGTTTTTAAACGTTGAAAAAAATCAAATGAAAATTTTATAACACATGAAAATTGTAAGCAAGTTAAATTTCAGTTTTATTAGAACACAGCCATTTCCATTCATTTATTTATTAGCTTTAGAGTCTTTCATGCTACACAGGTAGAGTTGAGTAGGTTGGACACAGGCCCTGTGGCCTGCAGAGTTGAAAAAATTACTATCTGGCCCTTTATAGGAAAAGTTTGCTGATCCCTTGCCTAGAGGGATAATTTATTTCATCTGCTATGCCTTTATAAATGACCTTATTTGTTACTGAGTGCTTACCACTTGCTGCATACCATGTTGGGCCCTTGTCTTGGGAATACAATCGTAAACAAAGGAATACAGTGGGTAGCTTCAAGGAGCTTACAGCTTAAAGCTTATGTTTCAATTAATATTTTAATAGTCATGGGTAGATTGATAATTCTATATGATAAAATTATTTGGTTATTCTAATAAAATATGTAAATACTCATAATGGAGACTTTCATACTCATATAGACCTAAGTAATTAATATACTAATAAAATATTAGGTTAATCCAATAGTAAAATTATTTGATTAAAATATTCATCATAAACCTTACTGTTTGACCCTCTTGATTTTTAAAAAATGCATGCATATACCACACTGAACATAAACCTATCCCTTAGATGATCTGTGATTTTATTGTGATTAGGACCATATATTACAAGCATATATTTTATGTTTGCTATAGCTCTAGATGTTGGCAGTATGGGAAATTGAGCTGAACCCTGATCATTCCATGGCATGTTCCGAAAAATGTTTATTGTTAATTTTTTGCTAAGTTCCCAATACCAGTTTTTTTCCTTGTCATTTTTTTTTTTAAAAAAACAAGTAAAAACTTATTCAAACATATTCTGAATTTTTTCTGTAGTACTTTATACTACTGCATTTGTTAACCTCGATGTGCATGTATATTTCAATTTTCCTTACTGGATGTTAGTTTTGTTAACATTAATGTATTTTAAACTTTACTTAATTGCATATGAAATGCTAATTTTTGTTATTTTAAGAATCTGCATTAATTGTGTCCAAATAGAAAAGAGTTATTTAATTTCCTCAAGGCAGCATTAGTATATAGTGAGTAAGTGTTTCTTCTCTGTGTGAGACTCATTTTCTGGTTTATATGTGTTTATGTTTATGAGAAAAATACCATTATTTTCATGAGGAGAGAAATGGTTTTAATTCAACCATCATTTGTCTAGCCACTAAACGTCTATTGACTTATTGATATGTGCCCATAGTAACTTAGTGACTGAGAGTGCAGATGTCAGTTTCCCTGTATGCATGGAGTGTTGCGTTTACACTTTCTGCCTGAAGATCGTGTTTTCCCCAAATAATAGACAAGATTTTCCAGACGAGAATTTTTGCCTGTGTATATGTGAGATTGAGTTGTACCACTTTAAGTTGTTCCATGAGTATCCCTTTGTAAAATACTACTTCTGTTTTAGTAAGTTTTTTGCCTCTTTCTGTTCTTCAGTCTCCTCAAACCTGATGAATGATCATGTTGACGATTAGGATTAAATTACCTTATTTGTAACTTTCTGCACCTTTAATATTTGCTTTCAAATTTTGTTTTTGGAGACCTTAGGGCATTCATCATTTTAATGTGAACTTGTGATATTTCCTTTATCATTGTGAATTATTTCAGTTTGTTATTATTGAACTTGGTATTCAGCTTGTTATGTCTTTTCAATTCAATTTTTATTATTTTTGTTGTTACAGCCAAGTATAATGGAACATATCCTTATAATGTATTATTTATTAAAACTTTTTGGCAGGTCTCTAGTTTCTAGTCAAATGAAAGTTTAAGGAAAATTTACATGTGGAAGAAAATTTCTTTTTTGTATTACCAGGTTGTTCCTAAATTCTGTCTTTTCCATGATGTATATATGTGTGTGCACATACACGTATCTATTTATATATAAAATTTGCAATTTTGGTTCCTATTTTACTTAATTTACAGTTGTTTCTGGCTAATTTTCAATTATGTCCTAGGACCTTTTAGGTAATACCAAGGATAAAACACTTGCTAAGCTATTAATTCTCTGTGTTTTATGGTAAAATTATATATGTCATTATAAACTCTTATCTTGTGCTGAAATGGCTGAAGAAGTAGAACACCATTATAATGACAATACTTGATTAGCACAAATTCATTACCCAACCTGATGATGAGTTTGCTAATACCACGCCAACATATTATGTCTTTAGGGACCACGGCTTTCCCAGTCTGTAGATCTATACACTTTTCAATGTTTATCTTCCTTTGGCCTCCCAATGTACATAGTCTTCAAATTTTTGGATGTTAAATTCCTAGATACTGACCTGGGCATGACAGGCAAGAATCTAAATATTTAATCCACCTAGTAGTAATTTTCATGTATAAATGCAGATAAAACATTGAAATGGGCCGAGTGTGGTGGCTCACGCCTGTAATCCCAACACTTTGGGAGGCCGAGGCGGGCGGATCACGAGGTCAAGAGATCAAAACCATCCTGGCCAAAATGGTGAAACCCCATCTCTACTAAAAATACAAAAATTTGCCGGGCATGGTGGCGTGTGCCTGTAGTTCCAGCTACTCAGGAGGCGACGCAGGAGAACTGCTTGAACCCGGGAGGTGGAGGTTGCAGTGAGCCAAGATCACGCCACTGCACTCCAGCCTGGGTGACAGAGCCAGACTCCATCTCAAAAAAATTAAATAAATAAATGAAACATTGAAATGAAAAAAGAAGTCATTTGTTAGGTGTCTTCTGTTTCAGCCCTACCATATAAATGAATATTTTCTTCATCTGTGGGAAGGCTGGTGGTAAGAACTGCTTATATTGCCAAGCAATGAAAACAAATAGCTTTAACCACACAAAATAAAACACTTATTTATTCGCATAACCGAAAAGGATAGAGGAGAGTTCAGCTTCAGTGAGGCTTGATGGGCTACCAAAACAGCCCCCAGGTACTGGTTTCTTGTTTCTTAACTCTTTGACCCGCACTGCCAGCTTCATTCTCGGGTGCCACATTGTGGATCTCTGGCTCTAGGCTGTCCTCTTGTGTTGCAGACTGGCTGCCATCTCAACATGTCTTTCTGCTGAAGAGCAGAAGTCTCTTGCAGGGTTGATGCACACACCCCAGCAATTCTTGTGCTCTCTTTGGCCCGAACTGTGGCATGTGCTCATCTCCAAACAATTTGCAGTGGATAAGGGGATAAATTATGTTGATCATCTTTACCAGTCCTGATACCTCCAGAACTGAGTATCTAATTGTATACTTGAGAGAGGGTAAATAAATATTCAAAGAAAAGTCAGGTGCTAGTATCTAATAAAGAGGAGGAATGCATGCTGGGGATGTAGTATCTTTTTTTTACTATATAGGAGTCCCCTTTTTCCACAGGGGATATGTTCCAAGATCCCTAGTGGGTGCCTGATACCACGGATAGTACTGAACTCTATATACACTGTTTTCCTATGCATACATACCTTTGATAAAGTTTACTTTGTAAATTAGTAAGAGATTAGCAATAATAACTAGTGATAAAATAGAACATTGATAAGAATAGACTGAAATAAAAGTTATGTAAATGTGATTCTCTCTCAAAATGTCTGATTGGATTATACTCACCTGTTTTTGGGCAGCTGTTGATTGTGGGTAACTGAAACCCTGGAGCTCAAAACTATGGAAAAGGGGGTCCACTGTACTTGTTCTGGTGAAGTGTTCATCCTAAGAACTTGAAGAAAATGGGAGAAATAAAAAGGACACTATCTTCATATTACCATGACAGATTAATCTATTGCAAGTTTCCATTTTAGCTGGGACTGTATGTTTTGTCTGTATGTTTTTAGCATTGATGTCAGAAAGGCTTGCAGTTGGGTGTATTTGTGAGGTGAGGCAGGGTACAAATCAATTCCAGTAGTCTCACTTTAACATACAGAGGAATGAAAAATTCCAAAGAATATGACAGATATTCACCTGTCACCTATTTGAGTTTAGTCTCAAAATATTTTATTAGCATTCATCTATTACAAGAATGTTAAACTGCTTGTTTAATTATTTTTAATTGGGAAAAGTCTTCTATTGATTAATTTAGGCTACCAAGAGATTGAGGTGCCAGTCCAGCTGAAAAGCATAGACTATATCTGATATGGTTTGGCTGTGTTCCCACCCAAAATCTCATCTTGAACTGAATCCCCATAATCCTTATAATCTGCACGTGTCAACGGAGAAACCAGCTGGAGGTAATTGAATCATGGCGGTGGTTTCCTTCATGATGTTCTCCTGATAGCGAGTTCTCATGAGATCTGATGGTTTAATAAGCGTATGGCAGTTCCTCCTCCATTTGTTTTCCTTCCTGCCACCCTGTATAGAAGGTGCCTTGTTTCCCCTTTGCCTTCTGCCATGATTGTAAGTTTCCTGAACTTACAAGGCTGAACTGTGAGTCAATTATGCCTCTTTCTTTTATAAATTATCCAGGCTCAGGCAGTTCTTTATAGCAGTGTGAAAGTGGACTAATATATTTGCAGCTTTGTAATTTTAGGAAATAACAAAATGTTCCTTTTGTCATTGTCAATAGTATTTTCTCACCAAGGTACAATATGTAGAACGTGTACTGCTATTCAAACATGTGGCAGGAGACATCTGCATTACAGCAAATATTCATTCATTCATTTATTGAGTAAATATTTACTGAGTGCTTACTGTGTGCTGTTTGAGGTACTCAGGATAAAACAGAAAACAAAACTGAGGATTAGCCCTGCCTCCTGGTATAAAGAGACAATAAATAATATGTAATGTGTTAGAAAGTGTTATTTCCTTTGGAGAAAACAGAAAATTCTGCGTAGGGTAAGGGCAGTTGGGACAGTCAAGATGAAGCTTGCTAGGGTCGGACAGAGGGAAGTGCGTGAAGTCACAGTTTTAAGTAGGGTAATCAGGGTGTGCCTCATTAAGAAGGTGAAATTTTAACAAAGATTAGATGAAGGAAAGAAGTTATGAAGACCTTTTATATCTGTCTTATTTAAATTCAACAGCTACTTTTTGATATGAATTGTATCCTCTTCATATTTCACACAAGAATCATAAGAGGCTGGGGCAGTATAAAATTAGGGAGAGCTGGAAATTTTCTGGTTCATGCAGATTTTGTAAACAATTGAATTGTAGAAAATGACAGTTCTTTGTGGTTGATAAATACTCATAAGTGAAATCTTCAGTTTATGTTGAGGATATATGGCATATTTGAGTGTGCTCCTGGCAGTTTGAGGGTTCTGAATTTCTAGGAGAGGGGAGTAGAGTTCGAGGTGGAAGCTGTTTTGACTTTGTATTTGCACAGCAAGCACATACAGTATGTACATAGCGACACACACTTAGTGTACTTTTTCTTGTGCCGTGGTGGTGGTGGTCAGAGAGACTAGGAGTGGAGAAGCACCAGCCACCTCTTGCCGTTGTTCTTTCTTTGTGAGAAGATTCTATTTAGTCAGCAATTAATGTGTTCTTCCTATACCTTTCATTCCTAATTATTTTTGCCTTTGTTTTAATTTTTATATTTTTTCATTTATTAGCTCATTGATTCAACAGATGTTAGATAACTAATATTTGTCGTTAGTGATTATCATCATTGAAGTCATAATGTTTTACATTTATTTAATACGTTTATATCTCATAGCATATAGATTTGCATATATGTGTATATATAAAATTTTATGTGAATGATCTAGTGTAGAACCTTCAGGAAATATTTATAATTATTATTGCCATTTTTCTAAGTAAGTTATTATTTCTAATGAGTTCCAATCCATCTCATACTATAGGTTTCACAGCATGATATATCTATTTTCTGAATCTTCATTACTTACAGGATACCATGTAAGAAAATAGTGTTTCTTTCCCTGCCTCTGTATATGATTATTTATCATATACAGGTAGCAGCTTTGATAATAACAGCTTTGTTGATGAAACTAGAAGCAATAGTATTTGAATTGTTTAAAAACTGCAGGAAAATCATTGTAAGTTCTTTGTCATTTTGACATAAATCATCTTGAGGAATTATTTTCTTGGAAAAATCACACACTAATATTTGAAAACATAATACTTAATGCTTTATGGCATTTTCTTAATAAAATATCTTGCTTTTGCAGACTGTTATTTTTTGATATATGTTCATTTAGTTTGGTTTTGGTTGAGAATATGCCTTGTCTTGTACTGATATTCAGATGCCCAGCACTGGAGAGACTGCTACTGTTTTGGTAAAGGATTCTGTTCCCACCTGTCCTAGTCAGTGTTGGGCTGAGATGTGGACGCAGCTGGGGAACACATGCTTATCGCCTCTGTGAGTGTCTACTGGAGCTGAGAGGGATAGTTTATATGTTACTGGGTATAAATCTGGATCCTAAATATCTCAGGATCAATGGAATGGAGATAAGAAAATGAAACAGAGTTTTCTAATTTAAAAGAAATGTATGACCTTTTCTATACGATCTCAAGAAGGTACAACTAAGACCAGTTACAAGACAAGGGAGATATACTTGATACAATAATTTTATGGAATTTTAATAGAATTATTGAGATATGCAATGGGCTAGTTAGAAATTTCCTGTCACTATAAATTTGTACCAGCTTAGTGTGAGGGATAAAGAAGGGACTCAATTTGATCATATACCAAATGTTTAATGTATGTTTACTGTGTATTAATCATTTTTCTAGGTACTGGGGATATCATAGTGAATTAAAACTGACCCCACTCCTTAGTAATAAGCACTAAATGACTTTAAAAATAGTGTGAAATTATATTAGTCCATTCTTATGCTGCTATGAAGAAATACCTGAGACTGGGTATAAAGGAAAGAGGTTTAACTGACTCACAGTTCCACATTGCTGGGGAGAACTCAGGAAACTTACAATCACGGCAGAAGGCCAAAGAGAAGCAAGCACCTTCTAAACAGGGTGGTATGATGGAGTGAGTGCAAGCAGGGGAAATGCGAGACGCTTATAAGACCATCAAATCTTATGAGACTTATTCACTATCACAAGAACAGCACGGGGAGACTGCCACCATGATTCAATTACTTCCCACCAGGACCTTCCCACGACTTGTGGGGATTATGGAGATTACAATTCAAGATGTGGTTTGGGTGGTGACACAACCAAACCATATCATGCTGGCCCTGGTCCCTCCCATATCTCATGTCCTCACATTTCAAAACACAATCACTCCTTCTTCCCAAGAGTCCTCCCAGAGTCGTAACTCATTCCAGCATGAACTCAAAAGTCCAAGTCCAAATGTGAGATAAGGCAAGTTCCTTCTGCTTATGAACGTGTAAAATCAAAAGCAAGTTAGTTACTTCCTAGTGAGTAAATATACACATTCCAAATGGGAGAAATTGGCCAAAAAACAAAGGGGCTACAGGCCCCATGCAAGTCTAAAATCCAATAAGGCAGTCATTAAACCTTAAAGTTCCAAAACGATCTACTTTGACTCCATGTCTCATGTCCAGGTCATGCTGATGCAAGAGGTCAGCTCCCACGGCCTTGGGGAGCTCCACCCCTGTGGTTTTGCAGGGTACAGACTAGCCTCACTCTTGGCTGCTTTCAGAGGCCGGCATTGAGTGCCTGCAGCTTTTCCAGGTGGAAGTGCAAGCTGTTGCTGGACCTACCATTCTGGGGTCTAGAGAATGGTGGCCCTCCTCTCACGGCTCTACTAGGCAGTGTCCCAGTCAGGACCCTGTGTGGACTCTGACTCCACATTTCCCCTCTGCACTGCCCTAGCAGAGGTTCTCCATGAGGGCTCTGCCCCTGTAGCAAACTTCTGCCTTGGACATTCAAGCATTTCTGTCCATCTTCTGAAATCTTGGTTAGAGGTTCCCAAACCTCACTTCTTGACTTCTGTGCGCTTTCAGGCCCAACACCATGTGTAAGCTGCCAAGGCTTGGGGCTTGGACCCTCTGAGGCAATGGCCTGAGCTTTATCGTGTCCCCTTTTAGCCACAGCTGGGACTGAAGCAGCTAGGATACAGGCACGATGTCCCGAGGCTGCACAGAGCAGGGGCACCCTGGGCCCAGCTCATGAAACAATTTTTTTTCCTCCTAGGCCACTGGGCCTGTGTTGGGAGGGGCTGCTATGAAGGTCTCTGACATTCCCTGGAGATATTTTCCCCATTGTCTTTGGATTAACATTCCATTCTTTGTTACTTATGCAAATTTCTGCAGTGGACTTGAATTTCTCCCCCAGAAAATGGGTTTCTCTTTTCTATTGCATAATCAGACTGTGAATTTTCCAAATTTTTATGCTCTGCTTACTCTTGAATGCTTTGACGCTTAGAAATTTCTTCTGCCAGATATCCTAAGTCATCTTTCTCAAGTTCAAAGTTCACATATTTCTATGGCAGGGGCAAAATGCCACCAGTCTCTTTGCTAAAGCATAGCAAGAGTCACCTTTGCTCCAGTTCCCAAGAAGTTCCTCATCTCCGTCTGAGACCACCTCAGCCTGGACAACATTGTCCATATCACTATCAGCATTTTGGTCAAAGCCATTCAATAAGTCTTTAGGAAGTTCTAAACTTTCCCACATCTTCCTGTCTTCTTAACCATCCAAGTCTCTAGGAAGTTCTAAACTTTCACACACTTCCCTGTCTTCTGAGTCCTCCAAATGGTTCCAACCTCTGCCTGTTTCCTAGTTTCAAAGTTGCTTCTTCATTTTCAGGCATATTTACAGCAGCACCCTTCTCCTGGTACTTACTGTATTACTGTTCTCACGCTGCTATGAAGAAATACCAAAGTCTGGGTAATTTATAAAGGAAAGAGCTTTAATTGACTCACAGTTTTGTGTTGCTGGGGAGGCCTCAGGAAACTTAGAATCATAGCAGATGGCAAAGGATAAGCAGGAACTTTCTTCATAGGGAGGCAAGATGGAGTAAGTGCAAGCAGGGGAAATGTCAGATGGTTATAAAACCATCAGATCTCGTGAGACTCACTCAGTATCATGAGAACAGAATGGAGGAAACTGCTCCCGAGATTCAATAACTTCCCACCTGGTCCCTCCCACAATTCATGGGGATTATGGGAACTACAATTCAAGATGAGGACACAGCCAAGCCATATCAGAAATGTTTAAGATATGTACAAGTATAAAAAATAATAAACCAAATAATTTTGTAGCCACAATCCAACTTAATAAATGCTACCTATACAGTTCAAGACTTCTGTGGCCCTTTCTCATGGTTAAATCTAAAAATTTTTATTCCCTTATATTTCTTAATACTTTAACAAAAGCAACACTAAACCTACGTAAAGGTAATAAGCATGTTTTTACATTGTGTATATGTATGCAGTTATACTGCCTGTGTCATTCTGTAACTCATGAATGTATCATACATTTATTCTTCTATGTTTTTGTTGTTGTTCATTTTTGTCATAGAATAACCCAGTGTTTAAATATGCCACAGATTTTTTGTTAATGTAAGGTACGACAAATGTATATCAGTGATTTTTATTTGGGCTTATCAGATTACTAATGAAAATCAACATCCTTTCATGTGTATTGGCTTTTTCTGTTTTGCTAGTCTTTAACTTGCCTATTAAAATATTTTGTGTATTTGCTTTCATGGCTCACTGCAGCCTCGACCTCCTGGGCTCAAGCAATTCTCCCACCTCAGCCTCCCAAGGTGTGCACCACCATGTTCGGCTAATTTTTTTGTAGTGATGGGCTTTTGCTGTGTTACTGAGGCTCGTCTCAATTTCCTACGCTCAAGCAATCTTACAGGTCTATTGGCTGTTTCATGTGTATTGGTGATATGGTTTGACTGTGTCCCCACCAAAATCTCATTTGGAATTCTCATGGGTTGTGGGAGGGACCTGGTGGGAGGTAATTAAATCATGGGGGGCAGGTCTTTCTTTTGCTGTTCTCTTGATAGCGAGTAAGTCTCATGAAATCTGATGGTTTTAAAAAGAGTAGTTTTCCTGAACAAGCTCTCTTTGCCTGCTGCCATCCACGTAGGATGTAGCTTGGTCCTCCTTTCCTTCTGCCATGATTATGAGGCCTCCCCAGCCACGTGGAACTGTAAGTCCCATTAAACCTATTTCTTTTGTAAATTGCCCAGTCTTGGGTATGTCTTTATCAGCAGCATGCAAATGGACTAATTCAATTGGCTTTTTCAGGTTTGCTGTTCTTTAACTTGCCTATTAAAATATTTTGCCTATTCTTCCATCCAGTTATTTATTCTTTATAGATTTTTACAGATTCTTTATGTATTCTGGATAGTAACCTTTTGTTTTTAGTTATGTTTGTGGAAAATACCTTCTTTCATTTTGAAGCTTTCTTTTTTTACTTTATGCATATTGTTTGTTGATGAAAGAAAGGTCTTAATTAAAAGTAGCTGAATTTATCAGTTCTTTCTCTTCAGATTTATATTTATTTTTGCACCTTGTTTAAAATACTACCTACTGCAATCATTTTCTTTTCTGTTTTTTTTTTTTTTGTAAATGTTTGGAGACTTTGCTAGTATGTTTTTAAATATGCATCTGTATATATTTCTGTCTTCCCAATTCTGTTCAGATATCTATTTACCAACCATATGGCACAAAGAACACTTCTTTGTGCCAGTCACTGTTCTAGTTTCTAGAAGACAGCTGTGAATCACACAAGCAAATACCTATGCTTCTGTGGTGCTAATATTCCACTGTTTCATTTTGCCAGTACCCTGTTGTGTTAATTACTTTGTATATCTGAATATCCGGAAAGGCAAGTTCAACTACCGTGTTGTTTTGCAAAATTGCCTTTGCTTTTTTTTTGGTCCCTTATTCTTTCATGTAAATCATAATCGTTTGAGTTCCGCAAAAAATATCGTCGACTCAGTAGATGACTTTTCTTATCTTTCTATCCCTGTGAGTCTTTGATACTCTTTCCACGTATATGTGAAAAATTATATTTTAAGACTAATTAGCCAGGTGTGGTGGCTCACACCTATAATCCTAGCACTTTGGGGGGCCAAGGCCGTAGGATTGCTTGAGCCCAGGAATTTGAGACCAGCCTGGGTAACATGGCAAAACCCCATCACAAATTAGCTGAGCATGGTGGTGCACACCTGTAGTCCCAGCTACTTGGGAGGCTGAGGTGGGAGGATTGCTTGAGTCCAGAAGGTCAAGGCTGCAGTGAGCTGTGATTGTGCCATTGCACTCCATCCTGTAGGACAGAGGAAGACTCTGTCTCGGAAAGAAAAAACGAAAAAAGCAAAAGTATAATCTGAAAAATGGAGCCACTTGTTGGTTCATAACATAATACATTGTATCCTAAAAACAATATGTTTTATGTAACTGAGAAAAAAATCGAAGTAGTTGAAACAAAAATTCCCACTCACTGGCATCATAAGTCTATGTTTTGTGCATTTCTATTAGGAAACTAACATTACAAACTACTTATTAGAAAGTCATATACTTTCTTACTTTGCTAAATTTCATGCCTTTAATGTCTTCTCAGTCCTTGGATAGTGAGTATGAGGGTTGTCTTTTTTTTTTTTTTTTAAGAAAATATCATATCAGTGGAATTTTTCACAGCACCTCAGCGCTTCTGATGCTAGGAAATTGGGCTTTATTCTATATAAAAATAATCATAACTATTAATATATAGTAGATGAGTATCACTTGATACCTTATAATATTTCTACATTATTCCTTGTTTGCAGGATCTTGGCCATTTCTCATCTTTACCTTTCTGTTTCTCCTCTCTTAGATCTTAATATGTTACCCTAAGACCCAGAAAACAGTGAACACATCCTTAGTTGGCCACAGGCCTGTTATTGCACTTTGGTTAAGATTTTGTTTTTCAGGTCTCCTTTCTAACTGTCGGACGCTGCCCTGTTATTAGAGCTATTTCCACTTCTAGTGAGTTCATTCTCAGTCTGTAATGAGATTAGAACCATTTCAACTTTAGAATGGCTGCTGTTTAGCAGTTAAACACCTTCAACAAGTTTAATAGAAATTCTTGGTTTAGATTCAGTCTGATTTTCTCAGTGCTAATAATCTCTGTCCATGTCCTGAGCCAAGCATTTCTATGTGTTTATTGTAAATGATGAGGTAAAGTAAGATATTCCCACCTTGCTCATATGTTTCAAGTAGCTTTTCTTTTATAGTATCCTTCTTGTGAAACTAACTCTAGAGATGTAATATGACATTTTTCAGTCAGCTATCCCAGAACTTGTTTCACTTTGTGAGAGTAAAGAAATAGGATTTCTAGTCATGGCTTTGCTGCTAATTACTAGCTAGCTGTCCAGTTGTCAACAAGTCAGTTTTTATCTCTTGTTCTTGTTTTTATTAATCTACAAAATGTTGTGGTGGTACTAGATAGATTACTTCCTGGGTTTTGTTTAACTATCATTTTTCCCATGGCTTTCTATGTGGATTCTGTGAAGGTAGATAATGATCTATTAATCATCCATTATGTTGTAGTTTCTAGTTGCCATTTAAATTTTATTTCCTTTTTGGTGAGTATGTCTATTGTTAGCATTTAAAAGAGGAAGACAACTTTCGTTATCATTTATGGTATATTTAGCAATAAGATACTGCACGATTATACTCCCTAGCCAGTGTACATTTTTATAAGTGTATTTGTAAAAATCAATTTTCTTCCTCAAGAATATTATTTAAACATTTATTGAACATTTACTATGCAACAAACTGGTGCCTGGC
Source organism: Symphalangus syndactylus (assembly GCF_028878055.3). Taxonomy (NCBI): domain Eukaryota; kingdom Metazoa; phylum Chordata; class Mammalia; order Primates; family Hylobatidae; genus Symphalangus; species Symphalangus syndactylus. Next base: position 134,403,512 of record NC_072428.2, on the reverse strand, counting down.
ACTGGAAACAATAATGAATGAACCTGCCCTTGAGGAACTTTCAGTGTAATGATTTTTGGTTTGGTGGCAGTCTGTTCTGTTCAACCATGCTAATATTCCTGTGTGCCCTGCCATATGCTTCCATCTTCCTTTTTAGGAGTGTTAACCTAAGAAGGGTCACTTCTTTATGTCCTTGCTTGGTGATTATAGTAAATTTCAATGTTCTTTTAGGGTCAAGAAAGTATATGTCGATGATCTTGTAAAGATGACATATACATCTTTTAGAGCATAATATATTTCTGAATGATGAGAAATTAATTTTTTCATTGGTCACTATATTGTAGGACAGTCATAAACGAATGAAGCACAGGTTGAGCTTGACACATTTAAAGAGACCTTGAAGTAAAAGAAGAACCTTTAAATCTACCGAGAATGGTTCTTAGAATAATTTAAGAGGCAGTATGGGTGTTGTATCCTTGAAAACTCTTTGAATGGCAACTTTATATACTAGATTATATTTAACTTTACCTTACTCAGCTGTTTGTCAGAGTCCAAGAATTGTTTTATTCCTGAATTAAGAAGTCTGAAGTCCCATCGTGCTCACTTTTACGTACCTTTGCCTCTGTATGACATTGGAGGAAAAGGTGTCATTTCAAAAATATGGTCTCTTTAGCCATCCAAGTTCACTAGTGCCAACAAACTGGCACTTTTGTGGCTTCATACTTATAAATATATTTCAGTGTTTTTCACTGGGTAAGATATCTTGTAGAGAAGGCAAAGAACTTATAATTTCATGATGTCCAAAAGATAATCCAGGAGACATATTTACACAGGCATAGCTCCTTATTCTGTGTCTCACAAGGGAGAAAGAGGCTTTTATCAAATAATATTATAGGACAGCTATCTTGGTTTTACTTAAAATGTGAAGTTTTATTATTCAGTATTCATATTAGCTTTTTCATTCATGTAAACTTGTCATTTCTGCTTAAAGAACTTCAAAGTTTCATCAAAATAGTTTCATTTTAATTTCAGGTAGTTGAGAATATAATTTATTATACATATATCAAAGTCCTTATGTTAATCGTGAATGTCATCACATCAGTATTTTTTAAAGACCCATTAATGTAATATAATCTGTACTTTCTTAAATAAAACGATTGTCATAATCAGTCCATTATTGTAACACTCTAATACCATTCCTGAAACGTCCCATGATGTGAAATAAAAAAGATAATGATAATGATTCTAATGATACAGGAATAGTAAAGGCATGATAGGATATGTCTATTGGTACCTTATCTTTTCTTTTGTAACTCTTGATCTTGTTCATAAAGGTGAAGTTACTACTTATTCTTACCTTTTCTTTTACTTTAATACATAGGGATGTGAGCTCATTTCAACTCCTGATCAAGACCACACTGACTTTACTAAGTGCCTTGAAATGCTCCAAAAGAAGATAGAAGAAAAAGACTTAAAGGTAATATATACATGTATTTGGTGGTTATTCCAAGGATATGAAAAAAATTTGTGTTTATTTTTTCACTCAGCTGAAATGGATATTTACTTTTGTGCTGTTTTTTTTTTTTTTTTTTTTTTTTTTTTTTGATTGCTGTCAGGTTTTTTTTCCCATGTATAGCAGATAAATCTGCACTTAGTTGCCAAAACATTAACATGTGCACTTAAACCAGGGGACACAAATGTAAACATCTTACAGTGGCATGGTAATAAAATGGGTGAGCTGGACCGTGTGTCAAGTAATCAAAACTGGGAACTCATTCTTGCCTGAAAGCGACTAGCTACTATTCGTCTACAGTTGATTGTTGCCATGAAGAGCTACATGTATTTTTGGACTATGTCTATTTACATGTTATATGGGCAAAACAAATATGGCCTTGATTTGGCCCCTGGGCTATCATTGCAAATTTTTATTTAAACAACTATCAGCTTTTTTTTAAGCCAGAGAAGAATCTACTGCTTTGCATTCTGTGCTCTTTAAGGTATTCAGTACTGGTTTTCACCTAGCATCCAAATGTTTAATTGTATTAATTAGTTAGTACACAAGTTTATGCTTTATTTTTTGATACCTATTGAAATGGTATGCAAAGTTTTTTAAGACTGTGTTTAATGAAGAGCTACAAAATTAAACCTGAAGCAATGAATGACAATTGACCTTTTTTCCCCCTACTAGCAGGGGCAATAAGTTTTAAGCTGAGATGAATGATCAGTTGTGTAATTTTAAACCAAGAAAAGTAGGAAAACACCCTTGTATATTAGAATGATTTTGGTAGTACAAGTAACAGAAAACGCATGTCAACCTGCTCTCAATAACCAAGTGATACAGGGCAGTCTTGAGACAGAGCTCGGTCAGAACTCATGCTCTTTTTCTTTTGTTTATCTTGGCTCCGCTTTGTAGGTTTTGTCTTGACACTAGCTTCCCTGATTGTCTCCAACTGCCGCCTGCAGTAACATTTTACCCTTCACATGGAGGGGGATTAAGGCATAGAGCTGGGGAGATACTTCCCACCATCATCGGACTTAACCCTTAGGATTTCTCCATTAAACTACTCTTGCTCTTGGCAAAGGAGAATGAGAGAATCCTGATTGTCTTGGGCTGGAGCCAGGTGTGGGATCAATCCACATGTCTTATATATTCAAACTATGTGGCTAATACATATTTGGCAGGATGGGATAGATATCAGAGTGGCAGCTCTAACAAAAATTTACTCTCTAGCAAAAGTTGGTTAAAGATACACTCTAGCATGTATTTACCAAGTTGCAGTAAGTAGTAAATTCTTTTCTCCGTTTGAAGTAAAATCTTGCTGACTCACAATTGGCAAGTAGCTCAATCTGTGAACTCGAACAAAAATAATTGAGTGAACATTTCTCATCTCTGTTGTAGCTTTGCTGATCTATATCAAATGTATTGTGCTGTTTCCAGCAGTAAATTGATATAATTAAATATTTGTTTAATAAAAGCAGAAAACAGCCAATTGAGAGTTATTTATTTCATCCAGATATCACTTATTTGGTGTTTCTTAGGAAAAACAATGTAAATATTCACAGCTGTCTTTTGTTTTTCCCAGCACTTCTACTGACATGATTAAAAGCTAAGATGCAATTATGTGAGTCTAATGTGTTGTGTCTAACCGATAGTATCTATAATACAGTATTCTGTCGTTGAGCTTTGAAACAAATCATCATATCTTAAACTCAACAAGGCGCAAATCTAGAGAGAGCCCCAGACTGGGAGAGGAGGGTATGACCTGCAAACAAATCTGACAGTCTTGGCCAATCTTGTGGGGGGTCTTGAAGCAAGAGTAGCTGTTAGAGGACCCCTGCATTGGGCAGAAATAGCAACAACCTTGTACTCCAACTGTGCTTAGTCACAGACTAGAGGGTGCTCATGAGGAGTGTGGACTTGGCTCAGAGGTTGCCGGGGAAGAGTACAGACTTGGTGGCTGTGATGTGCTGCCTGCTGAAGGGGTTGCAGCAGGGCGATGACGGATGACTGGCCTCCACAGAGCCTAACAGTGAGTTCTTTTTTGAAGAGCAATGCAGTGGTACACTGCCTGTGCTGCCTCAGGCCCCGACATGCTTTGGGCCCAATGCATTCTCCAGCCCCATCCTACACCAGTGTTTCTCCTTGTTCCTAAACTATGCTGTATTTTCTCCTCTCTCCTGCTTTAACGTGTTTCTGTGTATGTTGCCCCCTCTGCTTGGAATCTTATTTTTCCTTTTCTTTGTCTAGATCATGCATGCTAGAGGGTTTCTTTCTTTTTTTTTTTTTTTTTTAGGTCTGATACATTTATTTATTTTTATATATTTTTTATTTCAATGGGTTTTGGGGTACAGGTGGTTTTTGGTTACATAGATGAATTGTACATTGTTGAAGTCTGAGAGTTGAGTGCACCTGTTACCCCAGTGTAGTGTACATTGTACCCAATAGGTAGTTTTTCATCCCTCAACCCCCTCCCACCCTCTCCTCTTCTGAATCTTCGGTGTCCGTTGTATCACTATGCCTTTGCACACCCATAGGTTAGCTCCCACTTATAAGTGAGAAAATGCAGTATTTGGTTTTCCATTTCTGAGTTACTTCGCTTAGAATAGTGGGCATGGCCCAGCCACCCATCGTCTGGGATGTGAGGAGCACCTCTGCCCAGCCGCCCCGTCCAGGAAGTGAGGAGCCCTTGTGCCCGGCCGCCACCCCGTCTAGGAAGTGAGGAGCGTCTCTGCCCAGCCGCCCTGTCTGGGAAGTGAGGAGCACCTCTGCCTGGCCGCCCCGTCTGGGATGTGGGGAGCGCCTCTGCCCGGCCGCCCCATCTGGGAGGTCTACCACAGAGGCCAGAAGCAATGTGGGGGCTGGACGTGGTGGTTTATGCCTGTAGTCCCAGTACTCTGGGAGGCCGAGGCGGGTTGATCACTTGAGGCTAGGAGTTCGAGACCAGCCTGGCCAACATGGTGAAACATGAAAAATACAACAGACAAACCAACCAACCAACCCAGCAACAACAAAACAGGTCTACCCTGGAGTCATACTCTAATTTTTTCTATTTTCCTCCCTTTCTGATCCTTTATCCCACTTTCTTTTTCTTCCTCTTCCTTCTCCTTCTTCTGTGTCAAATAGAGGATTGAGTTATTATCATTGATCCATACAAAGTCCCTCTCTCATTTATTTTCTTTAATTCCCACCCCCCATTTCTATTCCCCGTCTTCCCATGTGCAGCCTTCCTAATATGTTTGATATACATCTTTTTGTTTGTACTTTTAAAAAAAAATAAATTAAAAAAAAAGAACAAACAAACAAAAAAATTTGCTAAAACTGAAGACACTTGATGGCTGAATGGAAAAGTGAAATACTGGTGGCCCAAGTGGTATTCAGGTGGCCTGAGCTTCCCCACGGAATCCGAATAAGGAGTTAGCAGGTTGCTGGGTGAGGCACCTGCCTGATGGGCCTCTTCTAGCTGCAATATGAGAGATTTCGACTGGAGAACTCCAAGTTCCCTTCTAATTCTAGCAGCCTTCGATTATTTTATTTTAAGCAGTTGCAAAATAATAAAGTATAGGAGACCCATTTAAAAAAATAATAATAATAAAATAAATTGCTGCATTGAACAGCTTTAACAAAAAAAAACTAAAGTTAGCCTTGAAAATTTAAAAAAAAAAAAAAAAGAATAGTGGGCATGGCAGAGTTTGACTGGCTGTCCTTAACTATCACTCTAGGTTGGATTTAGCTACTCCTTTATTTTTTCTTTAGGGTATTCTGAACAATTTTGATCATTTTACTGATTATTTCTAATTGTTTGCCTAAAGTCATTCTTACCAGCTTGACTGTACAGCCCATGAAGCTGAGCTCAGGTTTGCTTGTTCATAACTTGACAGCAGTATTTTGCATATAAGAAGTACTCCTTGAAAGTTTGGTACGTCTTATGCACTACAAGAACACACAGGAGAGTGGAACATAACACAGTTAGGAGACAGGCTTTTTAGAGAAGGCTGAGACATAATAAGCAAATAGGAGGTAGACAGTGCGTTAGTCCATTTTGCATTGCTACAAAGGAATACCGGAGGCTGGGTAATTTATAAAGGTAAGAGTTGTATTTGGTGTATGCCTATGCTGGCCGTACAAGCATGGCATCAGAATCTATTTGGCTTCTCATGACCCCTCAGAAAGGTTTTACTCATGGCAAAAGGTGAAGGGGTAGCAGGCCTGTCACATGGCAAGAAGGGAGCAAGAAAGATGCCAGGCTCTTCGTAAGAACCAGTTCTCTTGGCCCGGCATGTTGGCTCACACCTGTAATCCCAGCACTTTGGGAGGCCATGGCGGGCAGATCACGAGGTCAGGAGATCGAGACCATCCTGGCTAACATGGTGAAACCCCATCTCTACTAAAAATAAAAAAATTAGCTGGGGTGATAGCACATGCCTGTAGTCCCAGCTACTTGGGAGGCTGAGGAGGGAGAATCACTTGAACCCAGGAGGCAGAGTGCCGGGTCCAACCGGCAGACCCTGACCCAGCAACGGATGAAAGACATACACTGACACAGATATTTTGCCTGTCAGTGGGGCTAAGGGGCTCTGCTGCCTGAGTCTGCAGCTTCCACCTCCATAAGATGGCAAAGTTTGCATTTATTTAGTACAAATTAAATGACAAAGTTCTCAAGTAAATACCACTAGAGGGTAATTAACATTGTCGATCCCCCGAATAGAGAGCAGTCATGAGCCCACACATGATCAAAGGTTGGTCTTAGGACCACATGAATAAAAAAGCTATTTAGATAAACTCCTTTACATTCCTATGTATCTTTGCCCTAAGCTTTTAAGAGAATTCAGTTGTCTTCAGCCAAATCCTTTACTGAAACTATGCAAACCCACTGGCCTTCCGAGAAGGTTTGTGTCTGTTTCCTGTAACTTCATAATTTCTCCCACCACCCTGATCGATCCCCTATAGCGGAGGTTGCAGTGAGCTGAGATCGCACCACTGCCTTCCAGCCTGGGCGACAGAGCAAGACTCTGCCTCAAAAAAAAAAAAAAAAAGAACAAAAGAACCAGAAGAACCAGTTCTCTTGTGAACTAAAAGAGTGAGAACTTACTCATTAGCACAAAGGTGGCACTAAGCTATTCATGAGGGATCCACCCCCATGACCCAAACACCTCCCACCAGGCTCCACTTCAGAAATTGGGGATCACATTTCAACATGAGACTTGAAGGGGACAAACATCCAGACCACATCAGACAGCAAAGGGGAGAAGAGTGTTTCAGGAAGTACTGTAGTGCACACAGAGTGTGTATAGCACTTTGTAGGAGTGGGCACAACTCCTATCTCCATCCTCGTAGGGTCCTCACTGCGCCTTGAGAATTAAATTGACCTAAGATAGATTAACAAGAGCAAAGCACAAAATTTTATTTCATACAAATTTTACGTGGCATGGGAGCCCACATAAAGAAGTGAAGACCCAGAGAAGTACTTAAAGCCTGTTGCTTTATATACTAGATTGGACAAAGAATAGTACGTTGTGAAGAAGCATTTAACTTACGTGCAGAAGCTTGAAAGATAAGAGTTATTTTATTGTATTTTTTATTTTTGTATTTTTTTTTATACTTTAAGTTCTAGGGTACATGTGCACAATGTGCAGGTTTGTTACATATGTATACTTGTGCCATGTTGGTGTGCTGCACCCATTAACATGTCATTTACATTAGGTATATCTCCTAATGCTATCCCTCCCGCAATCCCCACCCCATGACAGGCCCCCGTGTGTCGTGTTCCCCACCCTGTGTCCAGGTGTTCTCATTGTTCAGTTCCCACCTATGAGTGAGAACATGCGGTGTTTGGTTTTCTGTCCTCGGGATAGTTTGCTCAGAATGATGGTTTCCAGCTTTATCCATGTCCCTACAAAGGACATGAACTCATCCTTTTCTGTGGCTGCGTAGTATTCCATGGTGTATATGTGCCACATTTTCTTAATCCAGTCTATCACTTTTGTACATTTGGGTTGGTTCCAAATCTTTGCTATTGTGAATAGTGCTGCAGTAAACATACGTGTGCATGTGTCTTTATAGCAGCATGATTTATAATCCCTCACACCCAGTAATGGGATGGCTGGGTCAAATAGTATTTCTAGTTCTAGATTCTTGAGGAATCGCCACACTGTCTTCCACACTGGTTGAACTACTTTACAGTCCCACCAGCAGTGTAAAAGTGTTCCTATTTCTCTACATCCTCTCCAGCACCTGTTGTTTCCTAACTTTTTAATGATTGCCATTCTAACTGGTGTGAGATGGTATCTCATTGTGGTCTTGATTTGCATTTCTCTGATGGCCAGTGATGATGAGCATTTTTTCATGTGTCTGTTAGCTGCATAAGTGTCTGTTCATATCCTTCTCCCACTTGTTGATGGGGTTGCTTGATTTTTTTCTTGTAAATTTGTTTAAGTTCTTTGTAGATTCTGGATATTAGCCCTTTGTCAGATGGGTAGATTGCAAAAATTTTCTCCCATTCTGTAGGTTGCCTGTTCACTCTGATGGTAGTTTCTTTTGCTGTGCAGAAGCTCTTTAGTTTAATTAGATCCCATTTGTCAATTTTGGCTTTTGTTGCCATTGCTTTTGGTGTTTTAGACATGAAGTCCTTGCCCATGCCTATGTCCTGAATGGTATTGCCTAGATTTTCTTCTAGGGTTTTTATGGTTTTAGGTCTGACATTTAAGTCTTGAATCCATCTTGAATTAATTTTTGTGTAAGGTGTAAGGAAGGGATCCAGTTTCAGCTTTCTACATATGGCTAGCCAGTTTTCCCAGCACCATTTATTGAATAGGGAATACTTTCCCCATTGCTTGTTTTTGTCAGGTTTGTCAAAGATCAGATGGTTGTAGATGTGTGGTATTATTTCTGAGGGCTGTGTTCTGTTCCGTTGGTCTATATCTCTGTCTTGGTACCAGTACCATGCTGTTTTGGTTACTGTAGCCTTGTTGTGTAGTTTGAAGTCAGGTAGCATGATGCCTCCAGCTTTGTTCTTTTGCCTTAGGATTGTCTTGGCAATGCAGGCTCTTTTTTGGTTCCATATGAACTTTAAAGTAGTTTTTTCCAATTCTGTGAAGAAAGTCATTGGTAGCTTGATGCGGATGGCATTGAATCTACAAATTACCTTGGACAGTATGGCCATTTCACAATATTGATTCTTCCTATCCATGAACATGGGATGTTCTTCCATTTGTTTGTGTCATCTTTTATTTCGTTGAGCAGTGGTTTGTAGTTCTCCTTGAAGAGGTCCTTCACATCCCTTGTAAGTTGGATTCCTAGGTATTTTATTTTCTTTGAAGCAATTGTGCATGGGAGTTCACTCATGATTTGGCTCTCTGTTATTGCTGTATAGGAATGCTTGTGATTTTTGCACATTGCTTTTGTATCCTGAGACTTTGCTGAAGTTGCTTATCAGCTTAAGGAGATTTTGGGCTGAGATGATGGGGTTTTCTAAATATACAATCATGTTATCTGCAAACAGGGACAATTTGACTTCCTCTTTTCCTAATTGAATACCCTTTATTTCTTTCTCCTGCCTGATTGCCCTGGCCAGAACTTCCAACACTATGTTGAATAGGAGTGGTGAGAGAAGGCATCTATGTCTTGTGCCAGTTTTCAAAGGGAATGCTTCCAGTTTTTGCCCATTCAGTATGATATTGGCTGTGGGTTTGTCATAAATAGCTCTTATTATTTTGAGATACGTCCCATCAATACCTAATTTATTGAGAGTTTTTAGCATGAAGGGTTGTTGAATTTTGTCAAAGGCCTTTTCTGCATCTATTGAGATAATCGTGTGGTGTTTGTCTTTGGTTCTGTTTATATAATGGCTTATGTTTATTGATTTGCATATGTTGAACCAGCCTTGCATCCCAGGGATGCAGCCCACTTGATCATGGTGGATAAGCTTTTTGATGTGCTCCTGGATTCAGTTTGCCAGTATTTTATTGAGGATTTTTGCATCGATGTTCATCAGGGGTATTGGTTTAAAATTCTCTTTTTTTGTTGTGTCTTTGCCAGGCTTTGGTATCAGGATGATGCTGGCCTCATAAAATGAGTTAGGGAGGATTCCCTCTTTTTCTATTGATTGGAATAGTTTCAGAAGGAATGGTACTAGCTCCTCTTTGTACCTCTGGTAGAAATTGGCTGTGAATCCATCTGGTCCTGGAATTTTTTTGGTTGGTAGGCTCTTAATTATTGCCTCAATTTCAGAGCCTGTTATTGGTCTAGTCAGGGATTCAACTTCTTCCTAGTTTAGTCTTGGGAGTGTGTATGTGTCCAGGAATTTATCCATTTCTTCTAGATTTTCTAGTTTATTTGCGTAGAGGTGTTTATAGTATTCTCTGATGGCAGTTTGTATCTCTGTGGGATCAGTGGTGATATCCCCTTTATCATTTTTTATTGCGTCTATTTGATTCTTCTCTCTTTTCTTCTTTATTAGTCTTGCTAGCAGTCTATCAATTTTGTCGATCTTTTCAAAAAACCAGCTCCTGCATTCATTGATTTTTTTGAAGGGTTTTTTTGTGTTTCTGTCTCCTTCAGTTCTGCTCTAATCTTAGTTATTTCTTGCCTTCTGCTAGCTTTTGAATGTGTTTGCTCTTGCTTCTCTAGATCTTTTAATTGTGATGTTAGGGTATCAATTTTAGATCTTTCCTGCTTTCTCTGAAGCTTGTGCATGCGTCATGTAGTTCTCGTGCCATGGTTTTCAGCTCCATCAGGTCATTTAAGGTCTTCTCTACACTGTTTATTCTAGTTAGCCATTCGTCCAATCTGTTTTCAAGGTTTTTAGCTTCTTTGCAATGAGTTCGAACATCCTCCTTTAGCTCGGAGAAGTTTATTATTACCAATCTTCTAAAGCCTTCTTCTCTTAACTCATCACTCATTCTCTGTCAAGCTTTGTTCCATTGCTGGCAAGGAGCTGCATTCCTTTGGAGGAGAAGAGGCGCTCTGATTTTTAGAATTTTCAGCTTTTCTGCTCTGTTTTGTCCCCATCTTTGTGGTTTTATCTACCTTTGGTCTTTGATGATGGTGACATACAGATGGGGTTTTGGTGTGGATGTCCTTTGTGTTTGTTAGTTTTCCTTCTAACAGTCAGTACCCTCAGCTGCAGGTCTGTTGGAGTTTGCTGGAGGCCCACTCTAGACCCTGTTTGCGTAGGTATCACCAGCAAAGGCTGCAGAGCCGTAAATATTACAGAACGGCAAATGTTGCTGCCTGCTCGTTCTTCTGGAAGCTTCGTCTCAGAGGGGCACCAGTCCATATGAGGTGTCAGTCGGCCCCTACTGGTAGGTGCCTCCTAGTTAGGTGACTGGGGGGTCAGGAACCCACTTGAGGAGGCAGTCTGTCCGTTCTCAGATCTCAAACTCCGTCCTGGGAGATCCACTACTCTCTTCAAAGCTGTCAGACAGGGATATTTAAGTCTGGAGAAGTTCAGCTATGCCCTGCCCCTAGAGGTGGAGTCTACAGAGGCAGGCAGGCCTCCTTGAGCTGTGGTGGGGTCCACCCAGTTGGAGCTTCCAGGCCGCTTTGTTTACCTACTCAAGCCTCAGCAATGGCAGGCGCCCTTCCCCAACCCCCCCAGCCTCACTGCCACCTTCCAGTTCAATCTCAGACTGCTGTGGGCATAGGACCCTCCGAGCCAGGCATGGTATATAATCTCCTGGTGTGCCATTTGCTAAGACCATTGGAAAAGCGCAGTATTAGGGTGGGAGTGACTGATTTTCCAGGTGCTGTCTATCACGGCTTCCCTTGCCTAGGAAAGGTAATTCCCCGACCTCTTGCGCTTCCTGGGTGAGGCGATGCCTCGCCCTGCTTTGGCTCATGGTGCATGGGCTGCACCCACTGTCCTGTACCCACTGTCCAACAAGCCCTAGTGAGATGAACCCGGTACCTCAGTTGGAAATGCAGAGATCACCCGTCTTCTGCATTGCTCAGGCTGGGAGCTGTAGACTGGAGCTGTTCCTATTAGGCCATCTTGGAACCTCCCCGAAAGATAAGAGTTATTTTATAACAAGACAAGGATGCCCTCTCTCAGCGTTCCTATTCAACATAGTATTGAAAGTTGTAGGCAGGGCTGTCAGGCAAGAGAAAGAAATAAAGGCCATTCAACTAGGAAGAGAGGAAGTCCAACTATCTCTGTTTGCAGATAACGTGATCCTATATCTAGAAAACCCCATTGTCTCAGCCTAAAAGCTTCTTAAGCTGATAAGCAGGTTCAGCAAAGTCTCAGGATACAAAATCAATGTGCAAAAATCACTAGCATTCCTATACACCAACAACAGGCAAGCTGAGAGCAAATCATGAATGAACTCCCCACTCATAATTGCCACAAAAAGAATAAAATACCTAGGAATACAGCTAACGCGGAAAGTGAAGGACTTCTTCAAGGAGAACTACAAACCACGGCTCTAAGAAATCAGAGATGACCCAAACAAATGGGAAAACATTCCATGCTCATGGACAGGAAGAATCAATATCATGAAAATGGCTATACTGCCCAAAGTAATTACTAGATTCAATGCTGTTCCCATTGAATAATTGAATAATAAAACTACCAACACATTCTTCATAGAAGTAGAAAAAAACTAATTTAAAATTCATATGGAACCAAAAAAAGGGCCCAAATAACCAAGGCAATCCTAAGCAAAGAGAAGAAAGCTTGGAGGCATCATGCTACCTGACTTCAAACTATACCACAGGGCTGCAGTACAAGAACAGACAGATAGACCAATGGAGAAGAACAGAAATAAGACTACACACCTATAACCATCTGATTTTTGACAAACCTGACAAAAACAAGCAATGGGGGAAAGATTCCCTGTTTAGTAAATGGTGCTGGGAGAACTGGCTAGCCATATGCAGAAAACAGAAACCGGACCGCTTCCTTACACCATATACAAAAGTCAACTCGAGACAGATGAAAGACTTAAATGTAACACCCAAATCTCTCAAAACTCTAGAAGAAAACCTAGACAATGCCATTCAGGAAGCAGGCACAGGCAAAGATTTCACGATGAAGACACCAAAAGCAACTGGAACAAAAGCAAAAATTGACAAATGGTATGTAATTAAACTAAAGAGCTTCTGCACAGCAATAGAAACTATAAACAGTAAACAGACAACCTACAGAATAGGAGAAAATTTTTGCAATCTGTGCATCTGATAAAGGTCTAATATTCAGCATCTATAAGGAATTTAAACAGATTTACATGAGAAAAACAACCCCATTAAAAAGTGGGCAGAGTGATTATATTAAATCTGAGGAAGTGGAGTATCTGTGAGCTTCCACCTGACTTTACATTTAACTTGGATTTTATTTGATGTTATAGCAAGAGAAAAGCAACATTAGAAGGGAAAATAATACAAGATTTCCCTCCATCCATACTCCTACCTCCATATGAGATCATGAAGGCTTTTTAAAATTTCTCCTGATGATACACATAAACTGTATCAAATCTTTATATGCCTCTTCTCCATCTAATAAATCATATCAAATTATTATATATTTTGTATTTCTACTTATTAAATTATAAATATGAATCTATAATCAAAGTATATTTTATAATAGGCCTCTTACTATAAAATGTTAATTGTAAATAAAATGCAAAATAGTATTTAATATATTAAAGAACTATATGTTAGAAATTCATAGAATTTGAATTAGGTCTGTCCTGATCCTAAAGGAGTTTACTATCTAGAACATGAGATTATTTTTTTTTAATTCCCCTAAATTACCTTATTAGTTCATGTATCCATCTAATTGAAACCTAATCCCCCTTAACATTTATTCTTCCGCAAAAGGATTCTCTCATACCTGGGACTTTTTAAGGCTTTGCTTTCATGTTGCCACGTTGTTTATCTGTAACTGAGTCATGAGTAATACATTATCAGCATGCCATCTGATATGTCTGAGTCTTCAAAGGACACATATATTTTCGGATGCTTTGATACACACTTGAGATCTAAACCCTGGGATTTGGTGGAAAACATTAAAAGCTGTCTCTCTAAACATCTAAACATATAAGATGCACATTCTTTACAATAAAGCAGAAATAAATTATGAGGCCCAAAGAATAACAGGATAGGTCTCTTTAGGATATTTACTAGTATTGTATGGCAACAGAATCAGTTACTTCAATTTTAAACATAGACTATATATTCGACAAAATCTGAGCAGAAAAGTTTCCATTAATTTCAGTCTGAATGCTTTGGAGATTTAAACCAATACTAGTTTTATTTGCTGAAACCTCAATACATTTTAGCCCGCTTATATTATGCCATGTAATTTCTTAAGCAGTTTTTAAATCAAGTAATGAAGGATGGTGAGTAGGTTATATGAATGAGGGCAAATGCTTATATTATATATATATATATATATATATATATGTACACATAGACACACACACACACACAAATGACTGTGAATTAAATACTACTGAAGGCCATGGGTTTATTACATATTATTATTTTTTATTTTCTTAATAGGCTGGGCAAGTACTGAATTGTGATTTACATATTTTAAGACATTTCTGTATTATTTGATTATGTCCAAATTGAAGTTATTGACTCTTGACCATTAGGACTCTGTTAAGAATTGTCTTTCTATTTAAATTCTACATGGCATTTCTCAGATAGATACATTATCTTTATACATCAGCAAATTCTATGAGCTTAGAATATTTTATCTTCTAACTATCAGTATTGGATTTAGGTCTACATTTTTTTTTGTAATGGACTAGTGGATTTGTTTTATCTTCATACTAAATATGAACATTCTCCTCAATTGAAAATAAAATTTAAGGCTAACTATCTGTTTGGACTAATTACTCAGCAGCATAAAAAGATGTGACTCATGGGGTTGCAGGAAAAACCATGATAGTACCCGAAGAGATGTCTTTCCAGGTACTCTGGTGTCTCAGTACAGCCTGCTTCACTCATGAGCTGATATCTTTGGCATGATCTAAAGGAAAATATATGTGTGTGTATGTGTCAAAATGTATTCTGAAAAGGAAAAAATCTTTGTAGTGGAGAAGCCTGGCAGATACCACATTAATCATGTGAACAACATTAACATCATTATATCATACTAATAACACCCTCCTACATGGATGTAAGTTGAGAAGGGCACTTGTGGAGTTCTTCTCTAAAATCCGTAATTCCACTTTAACCTTTAAAATAGTCAAAGAACTCCAAATTGAAGAATATTCCATAAAATGCCTGACCAACAATTTTTAAGGCCAACAGAGAAAGACTGAGAAATTGTTATGGCCAGAGGAGATGAAGAAGACATGACAACTAACTGCAGCGTGGTAACCTGATTTCTGTTGTGTAGTGGAAAAATAGGACATTAGTGGAAAGCTGTTGAAATGTGAATAAGCTTGAAAGTTTAGTTAATAGTAGTGACCAATGTCAGTCTTAGTTTTATCCTATGTACCTTGTTTAGACAAGATGTTAACACTGCTGAAAACTGGATGAAGAGTATACTCCTTGCACTATTTTTGGAACTTTTTAGTAAATCTAAAATTATCCCAAAACACAACACTTCATTGAGAAAATATATTCACTGTTTCAAATATGCTGTTACCATAGAACAGGTGTAATCTTTTAGTGAATGGCTCACAGTAATACAGAATAAAGGCAAGTGCTTCTTAGTACTTAGGCAAAAAAAAAAAAAAAAAAAAAAAATGCCTTTTATGGACTCTCCCACCTTTAAAATATTTCCTCAGGAAATTTCAAATTGTGAGTTTCTGCTGCATATTTAGACAACTGTTTTACATGAAAATTATGCCTGGCAGAAAATCTTAGGTAGACATTCGATGGTCTTTAAACTATGGAGACAGCCCAGATGCTCTCAACTTTCCCTCTTTCCCACTTTCCCAAGGGATAAATTTAAAAATATGATAAGACTCTATTAAAGGTAGAACTGTCACTAGATATGTTTTTATCAGAATTAACTCTAGAAGTACTAACCTGTGCATTCCTGCCTCTCCTTCTTGCCTGTCAGTCTGTGTCCTGGTCTCCTTCAGCCTCTCATTTTCTCTCCGGCACTACCTGTGCTGACTTTTTGACATATTTGCTTTTCTCCTCTTTATCTTGTTTCTGTGACTTTCACTTACCACTTCTGTGCCATTCATTAACTCCTAATTTGTACCTTTAATCCTAAACTCCAAAGCTGTTTTTCTGCTTGCTAACTGGAAGACCAGAGGAACTTCATTTTATTGTCTAAAACAAAATTCATCATTGTTCTCACAAGAATCTTGTTTTCTCTTTTTGTATTTCCTTTCTCATTCAATGGCGCTACCATCCACCTGCCTGGCGGAAACCTAAGAGTAACTTTATGCTTTACTCTACCATCCTTCAACAGTTGGTCACAGTTCCCTGAAATTCTTCAGATCTCTGTCCTGTGCCCACTTTTATCTTTGCAGTCTTCCTGCCACTATGTGAGTTCAAACATTTATCATTTCTCACTTGGGTTATTTTATTAGCCTCTGCTTGCCCCCTTCAGTACATTATCTTACCAAAATTCATATCATTTATCTTAAATCTATATCTGCTTTAAATTTTTTATTGTCTCTCATTGTTATGTATTCAAGAAATATTTATTTAACGAATAAATGCATTTCTAATAACATCAATTTTCTCCATTCCAAAGGACATTATGCTAAAACTTAGCTGGCATATAGAACTTTCTGCAGGACTCTTCTTGCTAGCATTCTTGATGCCATGTTAATTCTCCTGTGACATGTGTCCAGGTGCTTTAGAATCTTGCTTGTCTCTACCAATTGTGATAATGAATATTCTTATTATTGAAAGTAATAATACCACCTTAAACTGTAATAAAATGTTAATCTTCGAAGCATTGTAATTTGAAGTCAGGTATTCAGGTGCTCAGGATCGGCCTGGCACTCTTTTTAGCTGCATGACAGGAGAAAGATATTTAAGTTTTTTTTTGTTACTGTTTTTTTTTTTCTTTTTTTTCTTTTTTTTTTTTTTTGAGACAGAGTCTTGCTCTGTCACCCAGACTGGAGTGCAGTGGCGTGATCTTGACTTACTGCAACCTCCACCTCCTGGGTTCAAGCGATCCTCCTGCCTCAGCTTCCTGAGTAGCTGGGATTACAGGCACACACCACCATGCCCAGCTAGTTTTTGTAGTTTTAGTAGAGATGAGGTTTTACCTCTTTGGCTAGCCTGGTCTTGAACTCCTGACCTCAGGTGATCCACCCACCTTGGCCTCCCAAAGTGCTGGGATTACAGGTGTGAACCACTGCGCCCAGCCAGTATTTAAGTTCTTTAAGCCTCGATTTTCTCATCTGTAAAGAATACTAACCCACCTATAACAGAGCATTACAGGGTAAAGCACTTACTTCAGTGCCTGTCCCATAGGAAGTCCTTATTTTAAAAATTAGCAATAGTGGTGGTAATAATAGTAATACACTCTTGTGCAACTAAATGTAATAGATTTTGTGGAATAATATCACTTAAGAATTAGACTATGTCTTAGAAATCTCTTAAATTAGTTTTTTACCCAGGTTCATGGGACTCTCAATATAGTATTGTGGGGTTTTTTTTTTTTTTGACATATTCTAATTTTACAAGAACTCTCAATATCAGAAACTTGAATGAAACTGAGAACTTCTTACACGTTAATTTATTTCCCAGGTGAGGTCTGAAACTTCCCCTATTCCCAGGGAACCTATATATATTAAATATATCGCTATATTTAATAGTGGAATCCAACAGAGACTGTACAACCTGCACAACCCAGGTAACTATTTTTGTACCTTGCCTTTGTGTGGAGAAAAAAGGAAGGATCTGCTTTACCCTTGCTAATCCTAGTATGGACGTTATATGCCTTATGCTCATGGAAGGATATATTACCCTAAGATTAGGCAAAAGTTCATGTTAGAGTTCCTCAGGCCAACTTCCTCCTCTTAGATATACTATAGAGGCTATTAGGTATCTTCTTCCAGTCAGCTTAACAAACTTTTACTTGATATCTGTTCTTTTTAAGTCAATATGCTGTGATTTCTTGACTAAGTCCATGATCTCAAACAGCCTTCAGTCTAATAGAGGAGGCAGATTTACAGGTGACCATAGAATGATTTAGACTACTGTAATAAATACTGTAACTTGCCTCTTCAGAATAGATTCAACTTCTTTTGGATAGATTACTCTGCAGTTATTTATATATAATTCCTTTTTGAGAAAATGGGATAATATAGTTTTTTTCTAATGAAATTGCAGCTCATGTTGAAGCCTTCTGTGAACACCGTATTTAAGGCAGCACCCCTCACCTCTACGTCTTGAATCCCTTGGGTGAGCTGTCCTTATATCTTCCCCTGCTCAATGTTCTTGTCACCATCTGACATACTACATATTTAGGATATTTGTTTCTATTACATATTCATTCAATATATTATAAACTTCACATGGACAGGGAATTCTGCATATTTGTACTCTGCTGTGTCCTCAGCACTTAAAACAATACCTGGCACATAGTGGGCACTCCATAAATATTTATTAAATGAATCAGTAGTTACAAATACAGAAGAATCTTGTAACAAACTCTTATCAAATGTTAGCAAACATTAAGTATCTGCTTTAACTTAACAAGGCTTATTCTATTGCCACAGAACTTACCCAGTAAGTTTATTTTGGCAGTACATGGAAATATCCATTATTATATCTACTATTATATGATTATATATATAATTATATTATAAATGGTTATATATCCACTATTATATGATTATGTATGATTATTTGATTATAAATACCTTCAGTATTTATACCTATAACAGAGAATCTTCAGTAGGATGTATGTTGTGTGTAAGTAAAAATTGTACAGTTCATATAATATCTTCCTCTCATTTCCTTAATTGGTATTTTATAACTTTTGGGACCTGCTTCTTCTTCCAAGTTCTAAGTTATTTGTAAAAGTCAAGAGTTAAAACATGAGAATACATAAAGCTTGTCTCATATGCCATTGCCATTGTGAACTTGATGATAATAATAAATCTTGCTATCTTTCTTGAAGAAAAAACAAGGAAAGGAATACTGTTCAATTCCAACATCAGCTGTGTAACTGAAGCATCATAATACTTTTATGACAAGTTTCACTACCTTTTTGCCTGTGCCCATGTACCTCAAAGGGATATGGTAAGCTTAAATTGATAATTTGTGTAAGATTCTAGAAAGTAACATGACACATATACTTATTTATATATATTCAATCATTCAGTTACACATAAGTATATCTACATACACCACTCCTTGCTTTTTAGTATATAACAACATTGTTCTCTTTGTGGAGTGCCAAAGTAACTACTTACACGTTCAGATTTTGGAACAAACGCAGTGGAAGCTAAGTATCAGACAAAGAAGCAAAGAGAAGGAAAAGATTTCTGGGCATCAGCCTGTGTTAGCAGGCTATTTCCTAGATCATTTTGGAGAAGCCTTCAAAAGAGGAATTCACATCTCTGTTTCTCCTTCTTAGAGATCAGCAATCTTTTTTATAGTGCTGTGCAATGAGAGAAAATAGATAAACTCAGTGCTTGGAAGTGACTTGGGAGATGTTGCTACGGATATAAAAAGCTTACTACCTTAGAGGCTGTGGCAACCTAATCCATCCCTGCCAGAGGAGAAGCACGCTTTTTATAGGCCCCAAGACAAGGGTTAAGTTTATCTGCTTACCAGGAATCTCAGCTTGATGACTCACTTGCCAGATAAAATTTCTTATTAATGCAGAGAATTCCAGATTTGGTTGGTGTGGGGCTCCTCTGCAAAAGACATGCTGACCTTACGTGAAAAGGAGTATTTTATTTTGAATTACAACATTGTGAGAATGCACAAATTACAGATGGAGAGAGAAACTATGTATTGAGGATTTTTGTAAGAAAATTTCACATATAATAGAACATCCTGAAATTACTTAGTAGATTATAAAATTTGTTCTCATTCTGTATATTCCTTAGCCAGAGATATTACATGTGGTAGTCCCTATATCTATAATTATGATTGTCCACAATGATAATACTGTCCATATTTTTAAGAAATGTTTTGGGGCTGGGCACAGGGGCTAATGCCAATAACTTCAGCACTTTGGGAAGCTGAGGCAGAGGATTGCTTGAGCCCAGAAGTTTGAGACCATCCTGAGCAACATACTGAGACCTCATCTCTAAAAACAAACAAACAAAAATTAGCAGGGTGTAGTCGTGCATACCTTTAGTCTCAGTTACTTGGGAGGCCGAGGGGAGAGGATAGCTTGAGACTTGGAGGTCAAGGCTGCAGTTTAGCCGTTCTCACACCACTGCCTGGGCAATAGAGTGAGACCCTGTCTCAAAAACAAACAAACAAAAATAAATGTTTGGCTTATAGTTTAAGTCACGACTGAAAAACTGGAATGATGTTACTGCTCATTACAGGTCTACATATGTCAGATCGATATATTTTTAATGGTGATTAAATAGATAATGAAGCAAAGAGATGCATGTAATTTTTTGCTTTGTGTTAGGTGATGAGCCTAGGTATCTCAGAAAGTTCCATTTAAGTTAAAGAGGAAGATGGAATCCTATAGTATTCACTCTCTATCCGTCTCCTCTGTTAGTAGCTGGAAGTAGAAGATGTTTCTGTTGTGTCCATGACCCTCTGCTTTTCCATTTGTGCTTAGCACTCCATGGTTAACGTGCTGTTTCAAAACAGAAAATGGCATACGAAAATCCAGATGCATGGAGTAGAAATAAGATGATACTAGCTTCTTTCCTGAATCTGTTGTGTACCTTCCCCTGTGAACATATATGTCGATGTATATAATTCTCAATATGAACAACTGGATCAGCGTATCTTGAAACATTAGGAAATAGTAATATCTAAATCAAGTTATATCGATTGCAGTTTAATTCTATTTCCTCATCTATTTCTACTAGAGAATTTAGATGCCTATCAGATTGACTCTAAAGATTCTGATTTTTGTTTGTAAAGCATTCTTATAAATAAAGGGAATTATTTTAGAGAGGAAATTATTATTTGAACAAATATTTTATCCCAGATTACAGATTTACTGTGATGCTCATGGATATGGAATACATTTAAGTAAAATAGCAAATAGTGTTGCTTATCATTTTAAGGTCAACCTGGGGGTTGCTTCAACTTGTGAAGCAAACTTACTGCATTGCAAGAAATACACTTTAAGTAATTAATGTCACTGAAGTAACATGTTTAACATTCTCATTTGGCATTATTAAATGGTCCAGTGCGTATCTAGAAACCAGAGTGTTAATGACAAACTGCAAAATTTGCAATCAAAATGCTCTCTATTCTCCCAGAAGGTGGAAAGGGGATAATTAACGTAAACTGTATATTACACCAGATTGCTAGATCTAAGGATTGCACTACAGCAAGTCTGATGGCCACCTGCTATAACTGGGCAATAAAAAGTGGAGAGGGTTTTAAACCACTAAACTTTGGGGGAAATAATACACCAAAAATAGTACAAATAGCCAAATCTAATTTATGCAGACATGGAAGCCAGGTGTTTCATGTATCACTTTCAATGAAACTATGCAACTAAGACTTATTTCATGGCTGAATTCAAGCAAGAAATATTTTCAGATTTAAACGAATCATGATGATGAAAGAGAGGATAGTTTTTATTAAGAAATGATCACAAGTACAAATATACTAATCTCCTGGGACTAGAGCATGTCTTTATCACAGTCAATCAGCTCCAAAGTGGCTTGGAAAATTGTCTTTTGTCAACTTGACCATTGGTGGGTGTGACTGAAGAAAGAGGATACAGATTCTGAGCTATCATAACCCATTTTCCATAGAAAGGGAAGGAGTGACTGGTTAGTGTTCTTTCAGGTATTCAACTTTAGCGGGACATTATGTATGTTAGAGAATTTTTAACCAGAGTAAACAATACTTGGTACTTTTTGAGTAAGACTTCGACAATAAATTTTGGGATGTTTTCAGTTGTGTACCAAGCAACATTTATAAAATAAAATTGTAATATCCTTTCAAAGTCTACTTCCAAATAGCTAATTGTTTCTGAATATGATATAAGTCACACTTGCATTTTTCATTTTACACTAAACACCTAGTGTGCTAAAGATGCTACACTAGGGGTCGGGCGCAGTGGCTCATGCCTGTAATCCCAGCACTTTGGGAGGCCGAGGTGGGTGGATCATGAGGTCAGGAGATCGAGACCACACTGGCTAACACTGTGAAACCCCATCTCTACTGAAAATACAAAAAAATTAGCCAGGCGTGGTGGTGGGTGCCTGTAGTCCCAGCTACTAGGGAGGCTGAGGCAGGACAATGGCGTGAACCCAGGAGGCGGAGCTTGCAGTGAGCCGAGATCGCACCACTGCACTCCACTCTGGGCGACAAAGTGAGACTCTATCTCAAAAAAAAAGAAAAAAAAAAAAAAAAAAGATGCTACACTGGCTATTATGGCCATTCTAAACCACAAACAATGGGATCTTTCCATTCCTCATAACCTCTGTAAGTCAAAAGGAATGCCTTTGAATTCACTAAAATATCTTTATATCCTGAGAATATGAGAGGTTCGCACACCATAATTACCTCTAGTAGGTTTTATAATATCTATGCTGTTTATACAGACCCTAATTTTATGTATTGTTATTTACTCATAATTCCTACTCTTCTCCTCAAAGAATTTAATTTTCAGCAAAGATAAGTTGAATAAAATTATGTTAAAAAAGAAACTTCCCACAAGAGTTTTTTTATTCCATTCAGCTCTCGTTATCACTCACTTCTGATATAGGGAAATGTAAATACATGCATATTTGCCCTTCCTGTCCCGTGGTGTATTTATATGGGGAAGAAAAATAACATATTTCTATATTTTCTAGATATAACACTGTTGTTTTTGTTTATATGCAAAAAATGTCCCATCTATAGGGATCTCATTGGTCTGGCTTGAAAACCTATAGTCCAGTTAATCAAGGAAATATCAATATTCAAGACAGCTTTGTGAGGAAAGCACTGTTATTACAACCACGATTATTACAAAATCATAAGGCAACCAGGCTTGAAATGTTTAATTAAAAGATTCAAAATCCTTGTCCAGGGTGAATCAGAAAAGGTTTTCATTGTTCAGGGAGTGAACTCTGTGTCATTGTCCTATACATTGTCATGACCGGAGTACCTGAAATTAAAGTGCTTTTAGAGATTCTTTGAAGAAATCTGAGGGTAAACAGAACACACCTAGGATAAAAGCACTGCATCCATTGTAGCTAGGGAGTGCTCTAAAGGAGGAGAAATGTCACAGCAGTCATCAGATTTAGGTTGTTTGGGGTCAACATATGAAGAATCTTTAATTTCTAGATAAGAAATTTGAACCTTGATCTATATAGATAATGGTAAGCTATTAAACAATTTTGAACAGAAAATCATAAGGCAATTTAGAAAAATAATGTAATGGTTGTATGCAAGCTGCATTGAAGGATGGAAAATCTAATGACAGTAATAAAAGAACCAATTATAGTGTTCTTTGAAGAACAATACTTTAGTCATTTTCTCCATCAAGAATTTGAGAAAGGAATAGAGACCTCAGAAATTAGCCTTAAAGTATATACTTGGTGCTGATTGATCTTTTTTTGACAAAATTGAAACCTCAAAACTAAAACTATTCAGCTAACAAATATCTATTATGCATGTGCCAGGCACTCTGCTAAGTATTATAGATTGAGAAATGCAAACTGAATGAGACCCAGTTTCTGACTCTAAGACGGTCCTGTCTTTTGGGGTGGATGCACTTGTAATCAGATTATCTTCATACACTGTCAGTAGTGCTACAGTAGAAGTCTGATAGGGTGAGTGAGAAGCCCATTGGAAGCAAACGTTTTCCAGCCTAGAGTGTTTAAAGACTCCTTCCTAGTGGAGGTGGTCAGTCTGCTGAGTCTTGAAGGTATAGTAAGGGCTAACCAGAATAAGGGGAGTATTTATTTTGAGTATTCAGAGTTAAAGGTAAACCCCTTAATTCTAGGCTGTCAAAGAGTAGGCAGTCCTGAGAGAATGTAATAATCACACATACACCCTGGTTTCAGGCAATATTTACATTTGCTTCCTTTAACAAGCTAGCAGAGAACTTTACTGGGATTGGTCAATCTCTCCTGGACTTTTCTACTGCTGGTTCCTATCTTAGTGTGTCAAGGACCTCTGCCAGCAAGACTAAGACTTATGCAAGGAAGTTGGAGTCCCTTGGCTGAGCTCTCAGAGAGGTACAGGGGCATCAGTGCTAGAGAGTTAATGAGGGTATAGACTGCCTGGGATTTTATGCTAAAACTTTTACCAGGGGATTATGGTTTATAGCAGACACATATCTTAGCACAGATCCTCATCACAGCTCCCGTAGTTTTTCAGATGCAAAGAAGCTTGTATACATTGCTGACTCTTCATGTGTGTGTTCATCCTCCTTTTTTAAAAACATCTTTTTTTTTTAAATAACGTGTTGAAAAAAAGATTTTTTATAATCATGTGTTATAGACTGAGTGTTTGTGTCTCCCAAAATTCATATGTTGAAATCCTACCCCCAGTGTGACTGTATTTAGGAGGTTGGACCTTCGGAAGGTAATTCGTTCAGGGGAGTGGAGACTTCATGAATCGGATTAGCCCTTATAAAAAACAGCTTGTTCCTCTCTGCTCTCTGCCCTGACCATGTGAGGATGCAATGAATAGATGGCCATCTGCAAACCAGGAAGAGCGTCCTCACCAGAGCTGCATCTGCTGACACCTTGCTCTTGGGCTTTCCAGCCTCCAGAACTGTGAGAAATAAATGCTGTTTAGCTACTCAGTCTAATTTGTTAAAGCGGCCAGAGCTAAGACAACACATTTATCACATTTCTTAATAACACTCTGTTAAGAGTTTAGAAAAGTAGGATGAAAACACTCTATCCAACCAAGTTCACTTTTTTAGGTGGTGGAGGTAGGCATCGTTTGGAAATACAGTAATTACATGCTTTACAAGGAAAGGAGGGGAAAGGTGATAGTTTAAGCACTAAAGTTGGAAATCTTGTGATGTTTTCTGGGATTTTTTTTTTTTTTTTTTGAGACTGAGTTTTGCTCTTGTTGCCCAGGCTGGAGTGCAATGGCGCGATCTTGGATCACTGCAACCTCCTCCTCCCGGGTTCAAGCGATTCTCCTGCCTCAGCCTCCCGTGTAGCTGGGACTATAGATGTGTGCCATCATGCCATAACAGGCTCATGCCACCATCTCCGGCTAATTTTTGTGTTTTTAGTAGAGATGGGGTTTCATCATATTGGTCAGGCTGGTCTCAAACTCCTGACTTCAGGTGATCCACCTGCCTCGGCCTCCCAGAGTACTGGAATTATAGGCGTGAGCCACCACGCCTGGCCATTTTCTGAGAATTAAAGTATGGTTGTCCCTTGGTATCTATGGGGGATTTGTTCCAGGACCTACCATGCATACCAAAATCTGTGGATGCTCATGTTCCTGATATAAAATGGCATAGTATTTGCATATAACCTATGTACCTCATTCTGTATACTTTAAGTCATCTCTAGATTATTTATAATACCTAATACAATGTCAATACTATGTAATAACTGTTATACTGTATTGATTAAGGAATAATGGCAAGGAAAAAAATCTGCCCATGTTCAGTACAGACACAGTTTTTTTTCTGTGTATTTTTGATCCATAGTTGGTTGAAACCTATGGATGCAGAACCCATGGATACAGAGAGCTGATTGTATTTCTAGAATGTAAATGTGGGGTGGGAGTTGAAGATGTGATTTATGGGACAGAACTGGAGGCAAATGGACTTCATCTTGTGGAGCCTGAAGAACCAATACCTAATTTTTTTTTTTTTTTGAGATGGAGTCTCGCTCTGTCGCCCAGGTTGCCAGGCTGGAGTGCAGTGGTGCAATCTCGTCTCACTGCAACCTCCACCTCCCAGGTTCACACCATTCTCCTGCCTCAGCCTCCGGAGTAGCTGGGACTACAGGCGCCCGCCACCACGCCCGGCTAAGTTTTTTGTATTTTTAGTAGAGACGGGGTTTCACCGTGTTAGCCAGGATGGTCTTGATCTCCTGACCTCATGATCCACCCGCCTCAGCCTCCCAAAGTGCTGGGATTACAGGCGTGAGCCACTGCGCCCGGCACCAATACCTAATTTTAAGCAGAACATTGGCAAGCTCAGATTTAATATTTGGAAAACTTACTGTCATAACCAATTGAAAGACTTGGTTATAGAAGCAACATTGTAGATAAGAAGGCCAGTGGAATTATCCATGTGAGAATTATGATTTCTGAATTAAGGCTGTGGCAACGATGATGAAATAAGCATTATTTGAGATAAATCTAGAGTTTCCTTGGTTTTCTTATCTATGAATGGAAGCCTCAAAATTTTGGCATTGCAAGAGGCATTATTTCTATCTCACCCAAACATGCTTACATTAAACTGGACCTTACATTATAATATAGCCTGCTTGAAATGGAAACAGGATCCCTGTAGTAGTGCTTCCGTAGCCTGACAAGATGCAACAAGATATATCCTGTGTTTGTTCATATAACATACCTTGGTACTATAAAATACGAGTTCTTTACTTTCTCTGGTTTCTCATTGAGCTTCATATTAATCAGTAGAATTATTTTGTAGGCTTACTAAAACATGTTTTAGTATTGCTTTTTTTTTTTTTTTGGTTAGATTATTTGTTCTTGCTCTATCTTGATCCCACTCATTCCTCCAAACCCTTTATTGGCTCTTCCATCTTCAAATTATAGGATCAAACAAACCAAGAATTTCATTATTCTGTTGAAGCCTCGCTGGAGTGCAGTACACATCTTTGAGAGTTAAAGGAAACTTATTAAGCATAATCTAAATTTTTTATACCCTAGTGTTTAATTTTGTTAAGTTGCTGTGCTAATGTTAGTTGTAACTATCAGACAGTAGGGTAAACATATGCCTTGGTTTACATGAGATAGTCCCAGTTTATGCCTGTATTCTTGGTGTAATTTATTTATAATGCCCCATTTTTACTTTCAAAAGTGTCTCAGTTTGTACATTAAATATTATGATCACCCTATCTATCAGGGAGAGCCACAAAGAAATTGTCCATTTATGCATTTCTAGAATTCAATTTATGGAAAGTAAATGTAATTAAAATATGCTGACAGCCACTGTGCCTGCTGTAGACTTCGTGCATACTGTCTCTAAGTCTTTTTGAGGACATATGGAGTAAAACTTGTCATTTGTTTACTAAAAGATTTTTACTGCCATAATAGAAAAATGAAATTCTCTTTTGGTGCTATATGTCCCTCAACCAGTCTTGTCATGATTCTATTAAGGTAAATAATGCAAAGCTGAGTTTTGCATTTATTTTCCAAACAAAATACACACTATGACTATTTAACTTATTATGGTGGAAAACAGAGAACCTTATATGGACTTATAAGTGAAAAGAATCTTGAAAAATATGATAATGAATTTAGTACATCCCCTTCCTTTACAGATGAATGACCTAGATCACAAAGTGGTCATGTAACATATATGTGGTTCTATGGCTACTTAAGTAGCATACAGTGCTATAGCTAGACCTCCAATGTTTTAATCCAGGGTTTCAAGGTCCTTTTCGCTAGATGGGATTGCATATGAAAACCACAGGCCACCTTTATTCCCATCACACTCATCTGGTAAACAAAAAGGTCCATGTAAAATATCCTGACTTCAGGAAATATATGGAAAGCAGTCAGAAATTGATATTTTACATTTTATATATTTAAAATATGGCATAATAGGTATGTGCTGAGTACCTTTATGTATGTATGCATAAATATTTTTTAAATTTTTAATTGACTGTATATGTTTATGGGGTACACAGTGATATTTTGATACATGTATATACATTGTGGAATGATCAAATCAGGATAATTTGAGTATCCATCACTTTAAGTATTTATCATTTCTTTGTGGTGAGAACATTGAAAATCCTCACTTTTAGCTATTTTGAAATATACATTATTAACTGTCATCACTGTGCTGTGAAATAGACCAGACCTTATTTCTTCTAACTGTAACTTTGTACTCATTGACCAATGTCTTTTTTTCCCCCATACACCAGCCTCTGATAATGATCATTTTACTCTCCACTTCTATGAGTTTGACTTTTATAGATTCCACATATGAGATCAGACAGTATTTGTTTCATTGTTTCTGGCTTATATAGGTTCATTCATGTCACAAATGATGTAATTTCCTAGTTTATTTTTAAAGGCTGAATTGTATTCCATTATTTATAGATACCACAGTTTTTAACCCATTTGGTGGATACTTGGGTTATTTCCATATCTTGACTATATTGTGAATAATGCTGCAGTGAATGCAGGAATGCAGTTATCTCATCAGCATACCGATTTCCATTCCATTGGGTATGTCCCAGTAGTGGGATTGCTGGATCATATCGTGATTCTATTTTCAGTTTTTAGAGGAAATTCCGTACATTTTTTTGAAAAATAGCTGTACTAATTTGTAAAACCACCAATAGTGTATGTATAAGGTTTCCCTTTTCCCCACATCTTCACCAACACTTATCTTTCAACTCTTTGATAATAGTCAATCTAAAAGTTGTGAGGTGATAATTCACTGTGGTTTTAATTTGCATTAATCTGATAATTAAAGCATGTTGAGCATTTCTTCACATATCTGTTGGCCATTTCTATGTTTTCTTTTGAGAAATGGTCTTCAAATCCTTTGCCTATATTTTAAAAGGGTTATTTGTTATCTTGTTACAGAGTAGTCTGAGTTTCTTGTATATTTCGAATAGTAGCCCCTTATCTGATGTATGATTTGCAAGTATTTTCTCCCAGCTCATGGGTGCCTCCTTTATTAATTGTTTCTATTGCTGTGCAGATGCCTTTTAGTTTGAACCAATCCCATTTGTCTATTTTAGCCCTGTAACTTGTGATTTTGGGGTCATTATCTAAGAAGTTTCTACCCAGAATAATGTCAGTCATAGAGCTTTTTCTCTATGTTTTCTTCTTATGTTTTATGGTTTCTGCTCGTATGTGTAAATCCTTAATATATTTTGAGTTGATTCTTTCATAAGGGGTGAGGTAAGGACCCAAGCAA
Organism: Symphalangus syndactylus; assembly: GCF_028878055.3. NCBI lineage: Eukaryota > Metazoa > Chordata > Mammalia > Primates > Hylobatidae > Symphalangus > Symphalangus syndactylus. Next base: position 134,374,905 of record NC_072428.2, on the reverse strand, counting down.
CTCCCAGACTCAAGCGATCCTTCTGCCTCAGCTTCCCAAGTAGCTGCCACTACAGATGCGTGCCACCATGCAAAGCTAATTTTTTTTATTTTTTACCTTTTATTTATTTATTTATTTTGGTAGAGATGGGGTCTTGCTGTGTTGCCTAGGCTGGTCTTGAACTCCTGGCCTCAAGCAATCCTCTTGCTTTGGCCTCCGTAAGTTCTGGGATTACAAACATGAACTGCTATGCCTGGCCTCCAATTTCTTTCTTTCTTATGTAGATATCTAGTTTTCCCAACATCATTTATTAAAGAGACTACACTTTCTCCAATGTGTGTTCTTCACAATTTTGTTGAAAATCAATTGACCATAGATATGTGGGTTTATTTTGGAGCTCCCATCCTACTCCATTGGTTGATGAATCTGTTTTTATGTCAGTATCATGCTGTTTTGATTACTATAGCATTGTAATATATTTTGAAATCTAGTAGTGTGATACCTCCAGCTTTATTCTTTTTATTGATTATTGCTTTGTCTATTTGATGTCTTTTAGGACTCCACATGAATTTTAGGAATTTTTTTTCTATGTCTGTGAAGAACTACATTGGAATTTTTATAGGGATTACATTGAATCTGTAGCATTGTGAGTAATATGGATATTTTAACAATATTAATTCTTCCAATTCAAGAACATGGAATATCTTTTAATTTATTTGTGTCATCTTTAATTTTTTATTAGTGTTTTATAGTTTTTAGTATTCAGATCTTTCACTTATAATTTGATTAAATTTACTCCTAAACATTTTTTGATCCTGTTATTAATGGGATTGTTTTCTTCTTTTTCAGACAGTTCATTGTTACTATATAGAAACTACTGATTTTTTATTTTGCACCCTACAACTTTACTGAATTTATCAGTTTAAACCATTTTTTGGTAGCTTCTTTAGGATTTTCTGTATATATTAATAAGATCATGACATCAACAAACAGATACAATTTCACTTCATCCTTTCCTGTTTGGATGCTTTTTATTTCTTTCTCTTGCCTAATTGCTCTGGCTAGGACTTTCAGGACTATGTTGAAGATACTTAATATGATTTTTATCTTCTTAAATTTGTTAGACTTGTTCCATGACCTAACATATGATGTATTCTGGAGAATGTTCCATGTGCACTTAAGAAGATTGTGTCTTCTGTTGCTGTTGGATAGAATGTTCTATATATGTCTTTTGGGTCCATTTGTGGTACTTTAAAGTACAGTTCAAGTCCAGTGTTTTCTTATTGATTTTCTGTCTGGATGACCTGTCTAATGTTTCTAATGTTTAAAGTGGGGTATTTAAATCTCCTACTAGTATTGTGTTGAAGTCTTTGTCTCCTTTCAGATCTCTTAATGTTTACTTTATATATTTAGGTGCTCTAATGTTGGGTGGACATATATTTACAATTATTATATCCTCTTGATGAATTGATCCCTTTGTCAGTATATAAGAATCTTCTTTGTCTATTTTTACTGTTTTCTACCTAAAGTCTATTTTGTTTGTATTATGTATAGCTGCCCCTGCATTCTTTTTGTTTCCATTTTCATGTAATGTCTTTTTTATTTCTTCACCTTCAGCCTACGAGTGTCCTTTAAAGTAAAGCAAGTCTTCAAAGAACACTCATAGACTGAAAATGAAGGAATAAAAAAAGCATTCCACATTGAGTCTTTAAAACAATATATTCAACCACTCTATGCTTTTTGATTGGAAAAGTTAATCCATTTACATTTAAATAATTATTGATAGGTGCAGACTTACTAGTGCCATTTTGTTCATTGTTTTCTGTAGAGCAGTTGTTTTTTAGATCTTCTGTTCTTTTTTTCCTCTCATGTTCTTCCTTTGTGGTTTGATGGCTCCCTGTAGTGGTATGCTTTAGATCTTTTCTTCTTATCTTTTGTGTATCTCTTATAGGATTTTGCTTTGTGGTTACCCTGAGGTTTACATAAAACATCTTATACTTAAAACTGGCTATTTTAAATTGATATCTTAATTTTGATCACATACACTACACATTTACTCTTCTACTTCCCACATTTTATGTTTTTAATGTCTTGCTTTATGTTTTTTTATAATATATAATCACTTGAAAAATTATTAAAGCTGTAGTTTTGTTTTTGGTAATTTTGCCTTTTATCCTTTATACTAGAGGTATAATTGTTTATCCAGCACTGTTTCGGTGTTAGAGTGTATTGGATTTGACAATATACTTGCTTTTATACTTAAAGTTTTATACTTTCATATATTTTAATGTTACTAATTAGTATCCTCTTCTGCTTGAAGAACTCTCTTTGGCATTTCTTATAAGACAAGTCTAGTGATGATAAGCTCTCTCAGTTTTTGTTTGTCTGAGTAAGTGTTTATTACCTCTTCATTTTCAAAAGACAATATTGCTGGGAGTAGTATTCTTGGTTGACAGAACAACCCCCATCCCCCTTCAGGATTTTGAATGTATCATTTAACTCCCTTCTGGCCTGCAATATTTCTGCTGAGAAATACACTGATACTTTTGTGGAGATTCCTTTACATGTGACAATTCACTTCTTCCTTGCTGCTTTCAACACCCTAACTTTTGACATTTTGACAGTGATGTGTGTTGATGTGGGTCTTTTTTGGATTTATCTTATTTGATTTATCATAGGCTTCTTGGATTTGCTTTCTATTTCCTTCCCCAGGCTGGGGATGTTTTCTGCCATTATTTCTTCAAATATATTTTCTGTTCTTTTCTCTTTCTCTTGTTCTTCTAGTACACCAGTAATGTGTAAGCTGTTATACTTGATGGTGTCCCATAAGTCTCTTAAGCTATCCTTACTTTTTTTCACTTGTCAGATATTGCTGAAGGGTGAAGTAATAAAAGGACTGGGAATTGACCACTGAGTTTTGCTGTGTAGATGCCATGGATAATCATGTTTGATGGAGTAATAAGGGGTAGCAAACTTATCTCTTATCTGTATTACTATAATGATCTCTTTATATCTCCTGACTTTCCTTCTTGCCTTTCCACAGTTTATTCTCAACACACGCAGCATGGTAACTTTTTAAAATATATAGATCATGTCAATCCTCAGCCCAAAATGGCCCCGATTTAATGTTAATAAAAACCAAAGACTTTGCAATGATTTAACAAAGCTCTATCTAAATCTAACACTTGTATCTTACCCTGATTTTTCCTACTTCTACTAATTTCTCATTTTGCTCTAGCAACTTAACTTCTAAAGCTCTTTGCCAATGCCTGTAGCCATGGAACATTGTCACTATATTACTACAGTCTGTTCTCTGAAACATCATCCCACCCCCTACTCTCCTGCCCCAGATGTCCACATATGTGGCTAATTCCCTCAACTTCTTTCAAGTCTTTGTCTACTTTATTACTTTTCCAATGCAGCCTACTGTAGCTCTTTTATTTAAAGTTGAAACATCCCCCCAGCCAACATTTTTTATCTTCCTTTCTCCACTCTATTATTCTTTTTTAGCATTTACCACCTTTTTCACATTCTAACTTATATGTTCATTTAAAAAAACCTTTTTATCAAGTGTATATTATCCTTCATTTGAATATTAACACCATGAAAGCAGGGGCTTATGTGTTTTTGCTGATATATCCTAATTGTTTAGGATATTTCCTAGCACATGGTAAATGATCAACAAACACTGGTTGAATTTTTCTTGTCATCAGCTTGTAAATGAAGCTTATAAAAGCATCAGATGTATATCTGAGCTAATAAATATGACGTGTTTGCTTTTTTTTCAAAAGTTACTACCTGTTGGAATCATTTCCAAGTAAGAAGGTACTATTTTGTAGGAGTTAGGTGATGTTAACTCAGCCTAATAATTAGCTTCTTGCCTCTCTGGTTATTTATTCAGTTTTTCCTGAGTATTTATATGCTCAAGGGAAGCTCAGTAAATACCTGTTGTCTACTCTGTTGCAAACACTGTGCTAGCGACTGTGATTCATAGGCCTCCTCTAGAAGGAGAGATTCACAAGTATGTCAATGTTTATAAAAAAGTGTGACTGGCTAATGTTAGAAATAAATGCACCGGGGTTTGGGTTCACATAGAAAAGACACACTTGCAGTCTATAAATGGTCTATTTTAGATTGAATACTCTGTCCTCTTTCCGATATCTCTGTGAATATCAAATGTCCTACTTACAGCCAGAACTAAAGAACTGCAAAAATGATCCAAAGCCAATTCCTTTTCTGCCCCACCTGCAGCTTGCATTGATCCTCTAGTGTTTTTAATCAATCTTGCTAAATACTCCTGTAGGGAAAATGAGTAGTGATGAGAAGTAATCTTGCTGCTACTTTCTTCTGAAAAAAATTAATGATTGATTTACAGATATTACTTATTCATCATGATATCCCATTGCAGAAGATGGGGATTAAATTTCAGTCTTAAAGGTTATGGGATCCCTCAAGGCTTAGTGTATAGTAATGAAAAATTAAGGACCTAAAAAGGGGATTTCAGATTCTGTATAGTGAATAAACTTTTGTCAGGCCTTGCTTCTGATATGAATTTAGGATTATGTGGATAGGAATATGCCATGAGCTTTTTACTGCAGCCTTAGAACTTTCTCTATATTTTTAATACAATTTCTTATTTACTTATTTCTCTTCAGTTTAAAGCAAATGCTCTAGTTTTCCTGAAGTCATAAATAATCTCTGGGCCTTTCCCAGCTGGTCTGTAGAGGCCCTCTTAATAAGGCCTCCAAAACATAAATAGAAATCATGTACCTAACTTGATATCACAAACAGAAGCCATCCATCCGTTTGATAAGTCTATGTCTAATGGCTTACAAGTTAACTCTTTTCTCTGAATATTAACAGATGTCCTGGACATTGCCTGTGTATTTGGAGTAATACATACTTCCTAGAGTACATGGTCTTTCTGAGCCACAAAACCTAATTCTTCGAATTCTAAAAAGATCTCCAGGGAGAATAATAGATCCTTCAGATACATGGTTTGCCTGGTTTCTGTTTCTTTTTTTCTTTTTTGTGAGACAGAGTCTCACCCTGTCACCCAGGCTGGAGTGCAGTGGCGCAGTCTCGGCTCACCGCAACCTCTGCCTCCTGGGTTCAAGTGATTCTCCTGCCTCAGCCTCCCCAGTAGCTGGGACTACAGGTGCACACCACCACGTGGGCCCAGCTAATTTTTGTATTTTTAGTAGAGACAGGGTTTCATCATGTTGGCCAGGATGATCTCGATCTCTTGACCTCGTGATCTGCCCGCCTCAGCCTCCCAAAGTGCTGGGATTACAGGCGTGAGCCACTGTGCCCGGCCTGCCTGGTTTCTTTGATTTTTAATTTTTGATGTTCCTGGGTACATACTAGATGTATATATTTCTGGGGAACATACAGATATTTTAGTACAGGTGTGCAGTGTGTAATAATCACATCATGGAAACTGGGGTATGCATCCCCTGAAGCATTTATCCTTTGTGTTACAAACAATACAGTTACACTCTTTTAGCTATTGGTTTGCCTGTCTTAAAGTATTTTAAGCTTAATGTGAAGCATGTTACCCTTAGTAAAAATTCCCATTCTTTTTACATTCTGATAAGGTCACAAATAGGAAACTTATTTCAGAACTTGGTTCTTCTCTGTAATTTACTTTTAGTGCTGTTATGGAACCCCATTTTGAAGTATACATTCCCACAGTATGGCAATTAATCTATTTCTTCCTTAGGCTAATGAGTCTTTTCTTGCAATGTCTTCATTTATTCATTCGTCAAACTCTTGAACATCTTGTACGTAAAGCACTTTGCAAAATCCCTGGTGTAATCATTGAAGCAGAGAAACACAACATTTGGCTTCATGACCTGATACCACCTATTTCTCTAGGAATTGAACAGGTTCTGTTGGTGCTTGGTTAACAGGTTATTATTCTAAAGTCATGCCATCTTTATGGATCACACATTAAGTCTTTTTAATGTATTATTTTAAAACTTAAACACCAATATTCTGTATTTTTACTTATTTTTTATATGTGACTCTATGTGACTCCCAGTTTTACCTTCCTTGCTTAGGTTGATGTGATCGTGACACTAGGAGGCCTTGCTGGGCGTTTTGACCAGATTATGGCATCTGTGAATACCTTGTTCCAAGCGACTCACATCACTCCTTTTCCAATTATAATAATCCAAGAGGAATCGCTGATCTACCTGCTCCAACCAGTAAGTCAAAAGTGAATATAATGTAAGTCCTTTCCTTCACAAAGCTTCTACCACTTGAGTAGACTAGGAGAAAACATTGGCCCTGCTTGGGTCTTTGAACTGTGAGTGGATTTAACATGTGCTCTTTCTTGTGGCCACTTTAGTTTTGTCCCAGGTCACTGACCAGCAAAAATGTGGAGGAGGATCCTGAAAGTTTTCATTTTATTTTATCTAGAAAACAAGAGAAAATGTCGTAACTCTAAATCGACTAAGAATTAAATTGAGCACTTTTTGCGTTTTGAACAGCTGAATGTGAATGATATTTGAGAAAAACCTCAGTAGGGGAAACACAAGGCTTGGCAAATGTTGCTAATGTAATTCTTATGTATTTTGAGTGTTGTCATTATAATTGGATATAGTTGGAAACTGGCTTTGATTTCATTAGGCACTTAGAAGACAATCTTTAGCTTTTACTATTCATAAGTTGCCTGGTGATTAGTTCTCTGTCTCGGAATAATTTCTAATGATGTCTTTCATTTCCAATGATAAACATTAACGACATTTTCTCTCAATGTAGTGCATAGAACAGAATTCTTACTAAACAAACAAGTTTTATGAGGTTTATTGGTGGATTTCAGTTTAAAAATATCATTTGGTAACTTTTTTTTTAATTATACTTTAAGTTTTAGGGAACATGTGCACAACGTGCAGGTTTGTTACATATGTATACACGTGCCATGTTGGTGTGCTGCACCCATTAACTCGTCATTTAACATTAGGTATATTAGTGGATAGTTCCTTCCATTTTTGCCTCTCATTGTAGTCTACTACTTACAATTTTGCTTCTACCCTGTTGCTACACACCATCTGTAGCCGGCGTAACTAGGAATTGTGGTTTGGTTAATAGGGTGGGTTTAGTGCATGCTCACTATTCTTTAGCCAGTTTTACATTTTTTTCCTGGCTCTTTGCGTGTCCTAGCCATGTTGCTTTCTGGGTAAATATGGAAGGGGAGGAGAAGAATTCAGATTTCAAACTATACTATCCATTTATTTCATCAACAGTTACAGACTGCCTTCTACGTATTTGTTGCACTGCATAGCAATTAAGGATAAAAATAAATAGTTGCGTATGATCTTTGCTCTCCAGATTAAGTGCAATGAAAGATCCATTTATACAAATGTAATCACAATTCAGTGTTGAAAGATTAGTACCAAAAAATGAAATAACTGAAAACTGGGGCATGTGTGTAGTAAGAAAAGTCTTCACAGAGGCACTCACATTGTATTCACTCAAGTAATTCAACAAACATTTACTGAGTACCTGCTATTTGCCAGGCTCCTTTCTAGGGATAGAGCAGTTAACAATATAAACAGAAATCCTTTCATGCAGCATACCTTCTACTAAGCTTACAATTCAACAGAGTCTTCAAGGATGAGTAGATTCTTGCTATGGAAGATGATGGGAAAGTTATTTAATTCAAGAGGAGCCAGGAAAGAAACACGGAGATGCAGGATATGTTATAGGATTTATAGGTAATTCTGTGCAGCTAAAATATGGGCTGTGGTATGGAAAAATGCCAGAAGATAAGACTAGAAAACTAATCGGGATACTGATTATGAAGAGCTTTAAATTCCACACAATGGAATGTGAACTTCTTTTTGCCATAGGTTTTGGAAAGTCATTAAAAGATTTTGGTTAGCAGTACAGATATGCTTTTTAGATTTCTTATCAAATTTGTTAAATACCCATAGACTCCCAACAGTTTCTGAAGTTTCAAACTTACTACTATTGTGAAGCAATGGGCTTTGTTATATTGCACTGAATTGATGGTATGACTGCTAAAGTATTCAGTTGTAACTTGTCTCTGTATAGATGCTCTGGTCAATATATTACTAGTTAAAGATGCAGTACAATACTTTTTAAAATTATAATTGGCAGATTCACTGATAGAATAAGCCACATCTAAAATATGAATTCTACATTAAGGTATTTTTACTGTTTTGGGTTTCTGTATTTTCCCTATAATTGGTATAATTATGAGCTTTCTGAAATGCATTTGGCTTGGGATTCATTGGATTTTCTTCCATTTATAGATTGTTGTCTGTCATCATTTCTGGAAAACTCTCAACTATTATGTTTTCAAATATTGCCTTTTTCTTTTTCTCTTTTCTTCTGTACCTCCAATTAAATGTATTTAAGATCCTCTACTTGTGCCATATATATCTCAGCACTTTCGTATTTTCTATGTCTTAATCTCTCTCGGCTGCATTCTGAAGTTCTTCACTACCTCTGTGTTCTGTTCACTGTCCCGCTTCATCTCTACCTATCTGCAGCTAGACCCACCCTCTGCATTTTTAATTCCTGCCATGATTATTCTTTCTTAACATGCTTGCCCTTCACTCACATTTTCGAGGGGCTGTTTCTTAAAACATAATTATCAAACTGGTTTTATAGTCTAGAATAATTCTAATGTAAGCCAGCTGCCTTTTATGTTCACTTTTGCTTTCATATTTCGTGACCTCAATTCCTTCTCTGTTTTATGATTTTCGGCGGGACCTCACATTTCTGAGAACTTTAAGTGTGGGAATTATTTGAGGCGTGGGTTAAAAGTAAATCCAAGGAGAATTTACATTTGCTTTTGCCTGGCTGCTGAGTGGACTTGTAGCCCAGTTCTGTGGGAGCATTAACTACTTAGGACATTTTGTCTGAGACTATTTTGGACCACGTTGTCAGTGTAGACTCTTGAGTGTAACACTGCTGAGAATTTGATGTCTGGTTACAAATGCTCAGGGGAGACTTTTCTCATCTCAGTTATGGAGTGCCAAAGTTTGGTTGGCCACTTTTCCTAGCAGACCAGTGGGAGTGTTATTCATATTCATCTTGATATTTCGGATCTCTGCTTTATGTGGTACAGCATCCTTTTAGATGTCCACCTTGGGCAGGCCTTGGGCTTTGTCTTCTGACAACCTTCCCTAGTTGGGGGCTTTAGAAACTGAAGCTCAGGTTCATCTGATTTGCTAACCACTCTCCAGATGAAAGTTAGCCTTGGCCTTCTTTTTATATCAAAATGTAGTTTTTGGCTTCTGGGCAAAATTCTTTTTCTTTCTTTTTCTTCTTTTTTTTTTTTTTTGGAGACAGAGCCTCCCTCTGTTGCCCAGGCTGGAGTGCAGTGGCATGATCTAGGCTCACTGCAGCCTCTGCCTCCTAGAATTCTTTTTTTTTTAAAGATACATTTGATGCATTTTAGAAGATTCTCTTAATATTTTTTAAATATTTTTATTGTTTTCAGTTGGCCAGGGCACTAATCTATCATATTGCCTCTGTACCTCAGTTACCCCCCACCCCCTGTCTATGTTGCAGTAATGATCAATTCCAGATCTGAGAGGTTTTCCAAGATGAGGTTTATTAAGTTTTTTTTTCTTATTAATAGAATATCTGATGTGGCTTGAGAGGCATCCCACATTTTATATCTAAGCTAACTGGAACACATTGCTGAAGCAGAGAAACTGATTGGTAGAATGTGGCACCACGTTTTTTAAAGGCCAGGCCTGCCTATAGCCTGTGCCACCTTCCGCAGGAATGAAGTTCTGCTGCCCCAGCCCAACTGCAAAGGCAGTCTAGGAAATGAAGCTTGTGGGCCCAGGAAGAGGAAACACTGATTTACAAAGCAAGTCTCCCTCAAACTGCCAGACACGGATATCTTGAAAGAAATTCTGGAATCGTGACCCTACATAACTTATAGGAATGTAACATACAATGTGTTAGGCTTTAGTTAGTTATTAAGGCAGAATCCCCAGTTCTCTAAAGTGGTAAACATGTTAAGGGTACCTGTGTAGCCAAATCCTCAAATATAATGCAATGTAGATTCTCTCTGTGATAATTTTGATTTTGTGTCATTGGAATAACTACAAAATTACCTTATCCTAATGAAGTAGTTATTACATAGCGTGGTGCAAAAATCTCATGCAAGATTACACTCTCTGTTCTTTAAGGGAGTGACAATGGCAGGCACAGGCCTCCATCTGTGGGGTTAGCAGTACAGCCTTTGCTCGTCTTGGCCACTCTGTTCTAGGGAGTTCTTTCTGGAGACACAGCCTGGCTCTCTGCTTTTCTATCACTTTTAGTAAGCAAATAGCAAGAAAATTAGTAACACAAATGCATATGTTGAAGTGAATATGTTTAGGGGTTTAAGGTATGGATGGATCTCATGTGATCCACCATATTGGTAACAAGTTTTAATTGTATACCTGTGAATGGGTTTAATACTAAAGATCAGTTAAAAACTACTATAGACCAGCTGTGGTGGCTCACGCCTATAATCCCAGCACTTTGGGAGGCCGACGCGGGCCAATCACCTGAGGTCAGGAGTTTGAGACCATCCTGACCAACATGGTTCACCATGTCTCTACTAAAAATACAAAATTAGCCAGGCGTGGTGGTGCATGCCTATAATCCCAGCTACTTGGAAGGCTGAGGCAGGAGAATCGCTTGAACACGGGAGGTGGAGGTTGCAGTAAGCCGAGATTGCGCCACTGTGCTCTAGCCTGGGTAACAAGAGGAAAACTTCGTCAAAAAAAAAAAAAAAAACAATTATAGAATTACTACACAGAAGCATTCTACATCCTAAAAATGAGACTTGTACCATTGGGTCTGAACTGGCTCTGTCAGGTGTTACTTCATATAACTGTGTTATTAATATATGTGATACATGCACTAAATGTGCCTGTGCATTACATAGTGTGCATACTTTGGGGAAGGTATTCAGAATGGACATCTACAGCAGACTGTTCATTATTTTTAGAATATACAGTCACAGGACGGGCAGGAGAAATGTTATAAATTTAAACTGAAATCATTTAAAAATATTGCAAAAGTAGGCTTAAGAAAATGTCTCGTATGCTTTAGTGCCAGATAAAGAATGACTTTAAAAAATGCTCATCATCACTGGCCATCAGAGAAATGCAAATCAAAACCACAATGAGATACCATCTCACACCAGTTAGAATGGCCATCATTAAAAAGTCAGGAAACAACAGGTGCTGGAGAGGATGTGGAGAAATAGGAACACTTTTACACTGTTGGTGGGACTGTAAACTAGTTTGTGGAAGTTGGTGTGTCGATTCCTCAGGGATCTAGAACTAGAAATACCATTTGACCCAGCCATACCATTACTGGGTATATACCCAAAGGACTACAAATCATGCTGCTATGAAGACACATGCACACGTATGTTCATTGCGGCACTATTCACAATAGCAAAGACTTGGAACCAACCCAAATGTCCAACAACGATAGACTGGATTAAGAAAATGTGGCACATATACACCATGGAATACTATGCAGCCATAAAAAAATGATGAGTTCATGTCCTTTGTAGGGACATGGATGAAACTGGAAACCATCATTCTCAGTAAACTATCACAAGGACAAAAAACCAAACAACGCATGTTCTCACTCATAGGTGGGAATTGAACAATGAGAACACATGGACACAGGAAGGGGAACATCACACTCAGGGGACTATTGTGGGGTCGGGGGAGGGGGGAGGGATAGCATTAGGAGATACACCTAATGCTAAATGACGAGTTAATGGGTGCAGGAGACCAACATGGCACATAGATACATATGTAACAAACCTGCACATTAACCTAAACTTAAAGTACAATAATAAAAAATAAATAATAAATAATAAAGAAAACAAAAAAATAAAATGTTATACAATCTACTGGGAAAAAAAAACTTTAAATTTTTAATTTTTTTTAAAGTCAACATATAGTTGTTGAGGAAGATAATACTGATACTTTTACAAGAAGCATCTCATCTGAGCCTTATAACAATACTGGGAGAAAAGTAGGATAATATGGTCACACAGTGAAGTGTTTTGTCTCAACACTTTTTCCACAACATTGCATTTCCTCCTTCATGGGTTAATGGACTAAGATGCACATAATAAACCCTTGAAACAAGTCACAGCCCATAGGCTGGTAATTATCCATAAGCAGTATATAACTGATGGTTGGTTAGTGTGTGCATGTGTATATATAAATATATGTGTGTGTGTGTGTGTGTGTATGTGTACATAAATGTTTTTTCCCCTATGATATTATTTTCAAGTAAGATAAATCTTGGATGCACTTTAAGGATATACCTCATCTTGTTGCTGTATCCTTAAGGAAAAATGACTTTCTGAAGTTTTATAATAAAATTTATATCTAACAATAATCTTTCATCATTTAAGCAGACTAAATGATTTACCATTAAGCTTTGCTAAAGTGGTAAAAATTCAATATAAATGTTAATTATTATGAGTGTGAGATTTGAGCCTAGTGTGTTTTATAATTTTTTTTTCAATTAGATGATTTGAAATTAAAGATAATAGGAGGAATAAGTCATCTTATAGCAACTGTTTATCTGATAATTTTTTTAGTCTAGTAACTTGGTAAGAGAGCTTGTGTTATATCTGCTACACTAATTTTAATTGGCTAGAATAGTCCTAGTCCCTGGAACCAGAATGCACTTTTCTTGATCTTTTTAACAAAGCCTATCCTCGTATCATCTTAATCTTTCTGTGATGTTCTGTGTTTCTTTTGGAGTGTTTACATGTGAGACTCTCATGAGACTAGGTTGTGTAAATAAGTAATTATCTTCCATTCATTAAGATTATTTTAGTCATTTCAGACTGATCTATATGTCATAGTAGCAATTCACTTAAAGTGTATAGTTTGTTTAAGTCTAAAGTGTGTGTTCTCTTTTCAGTCCCCTCTCTGTGATGTATTTTTATTAGTTATAAATTGAATTTTAAAACAAGGATACAATGAGGTAGTTCCAGTTAAAATGAATATGGGAAGACGTTTGGAATTTTTTTTTAGCTGGTTGCTTTTTTTAGCATGTAAGGTTTTTCATATGGTATTTTGGGCATATTTCACTTACTATGGGTCAGAATGTCATTATGAGTGAACACGTTGGTAGGTAGCATTTACTTTGTAGGAATGTTCAATTTGCCATTTGAAAAATAGAAAATTCAAAATAGGATCCATCATAGTCCCTTCCTTAAAATAAACATCCTTCTTTTACTTCCAGAAATGTGTTCTTGATAAGACATCATCACCTTTTATGAGGAGGGGATGCTATGAAATAGATGACAGACATTTCAGACATGAAACATCGCTGATGTCAGTAACTAGTTAGGCCATCTTCCTGCTGAAGAGTCAGCTGCTCGGAGCCATGTTTATCACGCTGCCTGTGCGGAGTGTGGGCGGCTCCAGGTTTCACATACATACTTTCTCATTTTCTGGTCCTGTGCTTCTCAGGAGTACAGAAACATTAGCTTCTGTACACTGAGCATAAATTATCTTTTATCTCCAAGTTTTATGGCAGTTTGTAATACAAGTTAATAGGATTTATATCCAAGAAATGAGATGTCCAAGAGTTAATAAGGCATGCCTTTTAGATTATCCTAAACCTTGCTCGGTGGATTCCCGCTCAGGATTCCAGTATCTGATATAGGAGAAGGTGACACAGAGCAGACTTCTGTCAGTTTTTATCTCACTGGAGCAAACTTGCAAATATGTTGTAAATATTTCTTCCTCATCATTTTAGTCATGCTTTACTGCTGCTTGTTTTTTTTTTCTCTTTCACCAGATCAATTATTTACTATATAATGTCCTAACATTATTTACATTATACATTTGTAATGCTGGTAATGAATATGATAAAATATGCTGAGAGTTTGATAGAAAGAAGCTGAATATTCATGATATAAATTTGTTATGCCTGATGGTTTCTGCTGAGAACTGGGCGTTTGGGTCGGTCTACCCTTGTGCGCACATGTCCAGCACAACGTCATCAGTGATAACATCAAAGAAGTGATTCTCAGCGTGATTTCAAGTAGGCGACAGAGAGTTCTCAATTTTAGACAACACTGAAATCTTCCCACACTATTTATTACCCATTTTAATTCCCTTCTTTGGAATAATCATTATTATTTTATTCTTCCTCTGTATCTTTCATGTAATTTTTATTGTTGCTTGGCCTTTTAGAATTCCTAGTATAAACTACATAGTATCACAGAACTATTAAATATATATTATTAAATATAATAAACTATTAAATAGCGTAAATAGTGTAAAGCTTTAGAGATCATTTTATAGATGAGCAATTGCAGAGACATTTATGTGATCTGCCCAAGGTTATATGCAGTGTTTCTTTGGTAGGTAATTGATACTGAAATTGAAAAAGATCTGATGCAGTAATAGTCTGAAAAAGGGCCATAGGCATTTCATACCAGAAATGGCCTGTTACATTGACCTTCCCAACCTCCCTCCATCTTCCAAAAGGCACATTGTGAATACCTGTTCCTACCTGGCCTACACCCACCTCAGCTTGTTGCCCTGGGAAAGTTTTGCCACTCAGGGTTCAACGCCTGGCTGAAATACTCTTTACCTTCAAATTCTGTCCTTGCCTGGTTCTCTCCTTTCTTGGACTTGTTTGCTCTGCCATGCCAGTGCAGCAGATTCTTCTTCACATGGAATGCACACGGACACATCTTTGCTAAGCGTCCTCTTCTTTTCCCTCTCTTAAAGTGTTGCCTGGCTTTCTAGGAAACAATTTTCAGTACTCATTCTCTCCTTTTCTTTCCCCTTTCCTTTGTGTTCTTTTTTTCCTCCTCCTCTACATGGCATTTAAAAAAATAACACAAAAATCTATCCTGTTGTAGTATGTGTTAATTTCATACACGTAAGCAGGAAAACCTTGCATTTTAGTATGAAACAAGATAATAAAATTCCAGAGCTATACAGTTCTCATTTTTTAAGTGCCCTAATGTTCCCTTTAAATCTCCATAGAAAATTTTCCTCTATGGTTTTATCCATGTTCAATTAAACTAATTTTCATTTAAGAAGTTAAACTATACACTTGTCTTTACCTTGTAGCTATTATTGTCTGTTTTGTTGATTCACAGAGTAGGATACTTCAAAAACAAACATTCAGTAAATACCTATGATGTGATAGACACTGTGATAGGCACTCAGAGTACAGAAATAAAAGGCACTGCCTTTATTCTGCTGCTCACAGTTTAGTACAAGAGACAGAATAAATATTAAAATTCAGAAATACGTATGAGAAAACACGGGGAGCTAGGGGGATGGCAGGAATCAAGCATCTCACCCAGACGGGACACAGGGCCAGTGGTCCCCAACCCTAATACCTGCCACTCACCCATGCAGCATGCAGGCCCTTTGACCTTAAAGAAGCCTTTCACTGGGAAAGATTTATAGGAAGATGTCCATCAGCAAAAACTTAAGGTGATCCCTCAGTGATTCCAAAGCAGTATAGGAGGAAATACCGAATTCAGTCTTCATGGAAACTGTTTGAAAACTTATGTGAACATTGGCCTTTCCTTTCAACCATGAGTTATGGAGAATCAGTTTTGGAGACTTGAATAGTTTCTAAGAGATGATATCAAGACTCCATAAGTGATATGGAGATGATATCTGAACTCCAGACTGCTAAGAAGTCAGGCAAAGAAAGGAATAATGACATTTAATGTGGAAGGAATATAAAGCAACAAGAAAACTTGGCACGTTTGGGGAACAGCAAACTGCTGGATCATGGGGAGCCATTGGAGGTGCAGCTGGAGGGAAGCAGGCTCTAGAGCATGAGGGCTTCCTTGAATCCCCAGGAAGTGGTCTCTATATTGAGAATAAAGGTCAGGTTTTAAGGGTTTTTTTAATCAAATGAGTGGCATTTGATTGACATTTTAGAAAGTTTAATTTGGTGGGAGTATAGATTGTTTATGGAAGAAATAGAGGCCAACCAATTCTCTTGGAAATCCAAGGAACAAATGGTGAGTAAACTTAAGTAAACATGAGAGTGAAGGAAAGATGATGGAGTTTGTTGGGAGGTGTGCTCAGAAGTCTTCATCGTAGAAATGCAGAAGGAGGAGTCGGTGTAATACCTGCATCCTGCATTAGGGAACTGGGTGCTGTCCTTCTTTGAGATAGAGCAAATGGGAAGAGCAGATCAAAATGGGAAGATCAGCAGTTGACTCTGGGATATAAAGAGAAAGATCTATCTTTGGAACCAAATGGAATTGCCTCGAAGGATATATGGTCTGGCCTGGAGGTATACCTTGAAAATTGTCAATATGTAAAAAGGCAAAAGAGTGATGAGCTTGGATGTCAAGAATAAATAGGATACAATGGATTTGGCAGCTAGGAAGAAATTAGCCAGGAAGAAATTTTGATAAGTTTCTATGGCACAATATGGGTGGAAACTATATTACTATGAGTTGAGTATTAAATGGGAAGGGCAGTTGAAATATATTTGTTTTCTTTTGTGTTACTGTTTACCCTTTTTTGTCATTCCCTTATAGAAGTTGATTTTTTTGTGCTAAACTGGGAACTAATAATGGCTTATAAAACTGTTTTGGTGAGACCATTTTTCCAAGTTAAAAACAAAACCATAGCACATGTATTTGGGATTTTGCCTTTGTATCTTGTGCAGCATGACTGAGAGTGCAGCTGCCATGCTGCATGTCTGTAAAATGCTGCAGATATTCATGGACACTAATTATACCAGCATACACTGGAGAAGTACTTTTCACCCTACTTTTAACCAATATTTTCTTCCAGAAAAAAAAAAAGAAAAAGAAAAAGAATCTCCTGGCCCAAACCCCAGCTCCACATCTCTTATAAACCCTTTGACACCTCTTCTACTTGAACATCTGTGGTATGGGGCTAAGGCATGGTGGAACTCTGTTTCAAACCTTTTAGACTCCTTTTCTGGTCTAGGGAAAACTGGTCCGAACATTCCACAAGTACTCTTTTCTCTGCTTTTCTGAACTCACTGTACACTTTCAAATATATTTTTAAGTCATTTTTGTCTTTTAAAACCCGACTCAAAATTTTTGTCTTCTATGCAGCATTTCCAAAGAAACCCTCTAAACCTCCTTCATCTGGATCACTTTTATCATCTTTTGTCTTCGCTTATTCCAGCTGCTATAACAAAATACCATAAACTTGGTTTTATAAACAACAGAAATTCATCTCTCATAGTTATGGAGATTGGGAAGTCCAAGATCAAGACGCCAGTAGATTGAATGTCTGGTGAGGGCCCCTTGGCTGGTTGGCCCTTTCTTACTGTGTTCTCCCATAGCAGAAGGGGCAACTAAGCTCTCTAGGACCTCTTTTTTTAAAGGTACTAATCGCATTCATGAGGGCTCTGCCCTCATTACTTAATTGCCTCCCTAAGGCTCTACCTCTTAATACTATCACATTGGTGATTAGGTTTCAACAGATGAATTGGGAGGCAAGTGCGTGAGGAACATTAGGAACAACCAAGCACTTTTTTTAATGTTTTTTTTTTTTTTTTTTTCTCCTTTGGGCCTCAAATACTCTAAACCTAAAACAAAATTTATTGAGTTATAACTTTTCTTGTTTCTGAACTTTAAAAAACATATAATTGCATGTTTTGATAAAAGATGAAATAACAGTTATCACAGTTTATCTAATGCTAGCCAAGTCTAAATAAATAGGAAGTTTTAGATAATCTAAATGCATTAGTCCATTACCAGAAGCATCCAATATTGCCTCGTGTTATAAAATGTGGGCTGCCTGGACATCCCTGGTTAGGAGTCAGAGGCTATAACTTGCTCCACTTATTTCGCATTTGACATTTGCCTTTTTCCTTGTATTTTGGGTGCTTACTTGGGGCAGTGATTGTTTCTTTTGGTGGTTGGTAGCATGTTACTGCTGAACAAATACATGCAGATAGTGGTGGTGGTGGTGGTGGTGGTGGTGGTGGGCTTTAAAGCAACCTATATATGATGATGTTTCAAGGGGAAAGGAGTGAGACACTAGCCTGATACCTGCCTCTCACCCACACAGCATAGAGGTTCCTTGACCTTAAAGAAGTCTTTCACCAAGGAAGCTTTGTAGAAAGATGTTCATCAGCAAAAACCTATTGTGACCCTCAGTGATTTCAAAGCAGTAAGGGAGGAAATATCAAATTCAATCTTCATGGAAATTGTTTAAAAACTTATTTGTACATTGGCCTTTTATTTTCAACCATGAGTGACAGAGAATCAGTTTGGAGACTTGATGCAATCCATAAGAGTGCTGTGTGCAGGTGCAACAATAGAAAATAGAAAGATGGCATCAGCATTTGTCTGAGCTCTGTCACCATAATTTATTATAATCCAATTCTAGGTAAAGTAATGGAATATTGGATGCAGGATGTCATCTTTTCCTGTATCCCCCCTCCCACAGTCCTCTGTGGCAAGGACACTGGTACACTGTGTCATGTATACTTAGTTCAATTGAGCATTGCTGCAGCATCTTCCTTTGATTGAAAACAAAAGGTTGCCAATGCAGTTATCAATGAACTGTGAAGTGATTTGAGTGTTACCAGCAGGGAAATGAAATGAGCCTCTGGGAAGAAGATTGGCATAAGTGAACGTTTCTATATAAAGAGCTCCACACAGCTCCAGCTGGGTTGTTCTAGTTCTCGGCCAATTAAGGTTTTTTCCTTCAAATGTGGGAGAATTTTCATCTTACTTGTTCTGAAAGTGATCAAAACTTAAAGTGAAGAAAAGTGGAAAATTTTACAAAGAAAGTTAAGCTAGGACAGGTGGGGCTGGAGGGTATTTATTCAGACCGTACATTCACCCTAGATATTTTGAAGCTCCTTCAAGGAATCGTGTAAGATGTCTCCCTCCCCCATAATACATACATATACATAGAACACATGTAATATATAAGTACACGCACACACCACATAGTTTTACTAAGAAAAAGGAAAGTAAGGATTCTAGATCTCAGGTCTATTGAGAAGGATTTTTTTTTGTTTTTGAAAACTGGTATGTGTGTCTTTTAAAAGCTCTAATTAATTCTTCATAACTTTGTTATTATCTGAATTATGATATATGACTTAGATATATATAGAATAGTATACCAGCGAAATATTTTTTTAAAAAGTTTCAGAGTCTGAAAGCAGGTTAGCAGGATATAACCTAAGGTGATAGACACACACAGAGAGAGAAACTTACTTTGAATAAACATAGAAGAGGAGAGGTATTCTCAATTTCATATTGTTTTCTGAATCAGACTGAGAAACTGCTTATAAAATATTAAGTAGATTCGATAGTCTAAACATTGAAGATATACTGAATATTAATATACTAAATCTCTTGACTGCTGCGCATGATTTATAAAATATCCAAAAGGATGGAAAATTAAAAAACAATAACATTTTTACTTATATACTGAACACTTTTGTACACTTAACACTTTTACAATTTATGAACTACCTTCGTCATCATCTCATTTGATTCTCCCAGCTGCCCTTTTAAGTAAGCAGGCTAGGTACATTTTTCCTACTTCTGAGATGAAGAAACTATGCATAGAACAACATGGTGAATCCATGGTAAATCCATCAACAGTCCAGGAATTTTCTGAACGCGACTTCTATACCTTTTCTTTATAAGAATCCATAGTTACTCTCTAAATTTTATTGGATACATATGGAAGGCTCCAAAAGGATTAAGAAAAAAATAACCAGTTTTACGTATCTTCTACGCACTGTGAGGTTCACCTAGGAGTAAGCATTTGTATTAGTCTGTTCTCACACTGCTAATAAAGACGTACCCAAGACTGGGTAATGTATAAAGAAAAAGAGGTTTAATGGACTCACAGTTCCACATGGCTGGGGAGGCCTCACAATCATGGCAGAAGGTGAAGGAGGAGCAAAAGCACATCTGACATGGTGGCAGGCAAGAGAGGGCGTGCAGGGGAACTGCCCTTTATAAAACCATCAGATCTCTGAGATTTAATCAGTATCACAAGAAGAGCATGGGAAAAACCTGCCCCCATGATTCATTTACCTCCCACTGGGTCCCTCTCACAATATGTGGGAATTATAGAAGCTAAAATTCAAGATGAGATTTGAGTGGGGACATATCCATATCAGCACTGAAATAATCTATGTGGCTTTTTTCTCCCCAATCAATTTTTTAATTATGAAAATTATCATACATACAGATTTTTTTTGTTTTTTGAGATGGAGTCTCACTCTGTTGCCAGGCTGGAGAGCAGTGGCGCAATCTTGGCTCACTGCAACCTCCGCCTCCCGGGTTCAAGCAGTTCTCCTGCCTTAGCTTCCTGAGTAGCTGGAACTACAGGCGTGCACCACCGTGCCCAGCTAATTTTTGTATTTTTAGTAGAGACGGGGTTTCACCATGTTGGCCAGGATGGTCTCTTATCTCTTGACCTCGTGATCCGCCTGCCTTGGCCTCTCAAAGTGCTGGGATTACAGGCGTGAGCCACCGCACCTGGCCACATACAGAGAATTTTTAAAAATAGAACAGTGAACAATATGTTCCAAACATTTTTAACTTTTAACACTTTATCACATATATTCTATTTAGTATCTCTATATAGAAGTATTTTCTTTTTGAGCCACTTGAAAATATGTTGCAGATATCGTATCATATTATTCTAAATACTTCAATATGGGGAATAATATTTAGAAGCCAAGATCTGAGCAATAAGTGTGCTTATTTCTACTGTGGTGGTATTGCTTTTAGACTTCCAGTGAACAGAGCTAAGAAAAATTGTGTGTGTGTGTATACGTATACATATATATCTATAAATCATGAGTTAATATTGATATTTTGAATTCAGTTTTAATATGAATTTTTAAATTTTTTTATGTTTATATGTCTTTTAAAAATTCTGGTTTGAAATAACATACTTTATACTATAATATATAGTAATTAGTTTCAAAATTAGGATACTCATATTTATACAAACAGTAAAACTGAGTGAAATTAAAGACTTTGGAAGTGTTTCTGTAGTTAAGTTATATCTCAGTCAGAGTATTGTCTCTAAAGTTTGTCACTTGAAATGCAAAGTTTTGTTCTTTCTGTGACTATATCAATTTATTAAAATATTAGATTCATTTGTTGTAGTTTATTTGAAATTATAAGGCTTTAGTTTTCAATTTCACATTATTATTTAAAGTAATTACATAGTTCAGACAGCAAAGGTCAACAAGAAGACAGTCTTAGGAGATGTCTTCTTTTCATTCCTAGCCTCACTACCACCATCCTCTTTCAGAATCTTTGAAATTCTTGCACAAAATATTTAAAAAGTATATATATTTCCTTTTCCTCTTATTCTTAATAAAAGAAATCTAGTATACTATAAGCATTTGTCTCTTTTTTTTCCCCACTTACTTTATTTTGGAGCCTACTCTATATGCAGTAATAGAGATCATCCTTGTTCCTCTATTATGGCTGCTTAGTACTACTCTACTGTGTAGATTTACCTAAATGGACCATGATTTATGCAGGTGTAGCTTTTGGAAATAACATACTGGAAACTCATACGATGTAGTGCATGCTTTGAGTTAATGGGCATGTATGTTTTGAAAATGTTCTTCAAGTGATTCTGTGTAGATTCCTATTAAGAACAATTTTGTTCTCAGAGCAACCTTATGAGGTAGAGGTGATATGACCCAATTTTAAAGATGGACAAACTGGTTCTTAAAAAAGGCAAAGGGACTTGTCAACGGTTATTTTCTCAGTTAGTGATAAAGCCACATTTCAAAACCTTGTTAGACTGAGCCTTTAACTCTCTCCACTCCACAGTTCTGTCTCCATAAAGATGATTCATGAGCGTTGTATGATGCCATTCAGTGTAGAAGAATGAATCGTAATTTTAAAGGTAAATTTTAAAAAGTAAATGAATTATGCAAATATAACCTATAAAGACCATAAAATTCTTCTATAACAGATAAGTAGGCTTCCCTGCCACTTTTCCTTTCTTTTCTTTTTCCTTCTTTCTTTTTTTTTTTTTTTTCTGAGACAGCGTCTTGCTCTTTTGCCCAGGCAGGAGTGCAATGCCGTGTAATCATAGCTCACTGCAGCCTTAAACTCCTGGGCTCAAGCGATCCTCCTGCCTCAGTCTCCCAATTAGCTGGGACCATAGGCATCTACCATCACACCCGGCTAATTAAAAAAAAATTTTGTTTACAGGTAGGGCCTTGCTAGATTGTCCAGGCTGGTCTTGAACTCCTGGCCTCAAGCAATCCTCCCACCTTGACTTCTCAAAGCACTGGGATTACAAGTGCGAGCCACTGCACCCGGTTACCTGCCACCTTCTATTGCACATAGATAAATTTCTAAATAGAAAGAAATGAATAGATGTAATCAGTTTTCTTATCAAGAAGGAAGAATATTCTGTTTTAGCTAAGATAGTGTTGATGAGAAACTGGATTGCTTCCTTTGTGGAAAAAGGCATGATGACAGAGGAGCCCCAAAATTGATTCACTGTGGAGACATTGGCCTTTCCTACTGTCTTATGACAGTAAGCCAATTTTATCCCTAGTAGGAGACCTCAAGGTAAAAGGCACAGAGTATAGAACATTGGTCTCATTTTATCAGGCAAGTTTAACATACAATGTTGCTCAAGGGACAGTGGAGGAGGATTGATTTTCTCTGGAGAGATGCTAGCCTATTAAGAAGTGGGCACTCTTTGAAATTTTGGTAATAGTAATTGAAAGCTATGAAAGGATCTTAACATTATTTTCTGAGCATATTTCATACTATATAGTATTTCCAGGAGCAGAGAAAGCCATATGAAAATAAAAGGCACTGAACAATTTTTTAAAAGTATTCATTCGATCAAAATATTATTAAGGACTTATTTGTATCAGGCACTTTGCTGGATTGAAGATGGATAATTTATTCTCAAAGAGCTAACAGTCTCTTCACTAAATATAACAACGCTATAGAATGAGATTTTTTAAAAAACAGTATTGCAAGTATGTACAGAATATTATGGGAGCCCAGAGAAGCAGCACATGCCATGCCACAGACTGGCGTAGGAAGGATTCCTGGGGGAGGGCATTCCTGAGCCTGCCTCAAAATAGGCAGAAGAATCAGTGTTACCAAGAGGGAAGGGATCAGGAGACCCCTAGAAGGGACAAGATGAGCAAAATGTATGCAGTTAAGACACTGCACAGTTTATTTGGGAGAACTGTTGAAAACCTGTTGTGTCTCGGAGAGAAAAGAAGGAGATGGTGGTTGATAAGGCTAAAAAGGTGGGCAGAGAAGCAATTAGATATCAGCTCCTGTGCCAAGGAAAGAGTTTGGATTTTATCTTTTAGAGTTTAAAGAGATTCTTAACTTTTCTGGGTCATAAGCCCATTTGAGAATCTGATAAAAACTGTCAATCTTCTCTCCATAAAAATGTACCTTTATAAATGCACGTAAAATTTTAAATATTATCTGAAGAGTTTATAGAAGCCCTGAGCCTGTCTGTCCATGGACTTCTACTTGGGAACCAGCTATTTCAGAAAAATTCTTACATACCTCATTGTCCTATAAGTTAGCATGGAGAGGGTTTAGTGATATTCATAGATAGGAGCTTCACATTTAGTTATCAATAACAATTATCAAACGTGGGGAGCAGCCAGGCTCTTCATTCGTAATGAAAATAGTGATCGTGGCTAATGCTGACTGAGTCTCACCATGTGTCCAGCGCCATGCTGAGTGATTATGTGTATTAACTTGTTTGTTTTTGTTTTTTTTTAACTTGTATAACAAGCTCATAACAATTCTGTAAAGTAGCTATTCTTATTTTTCCAATTTCTCAGGTGAAAAAACATAAGCACAAGGTATTATTTACAGCTAGCAAGGTGCAGAGATGGCATGTACCCGGCATTCTGGTCACACAGGCACTGTTTCATGCCCTTAATTGCTACATTATCCTCTCCCTGAGAAAAACAAATTGAAGCAGTTTCTAATGACAAGAGCCTAGACCAACTGGCCATAGATACAACTCAGTATGCAGATGTTACGTTGTGTTCATTGAACTTACATCTTAGATGTACAGATTGCTGCCCTTGAAAGCACTAGTTCATTGTGGCTACATTCATGACAGAACTTTGAATAGGTTAAATGTGGCTTTAAGATTATTAGCAGCAACACTGAATGCTGCATGTCATCCAGGTTGTCTTAAAGAATTTTATTTCTAAAGCTAAATAGTGTATAATTTTTTAAAAATTATCCTTAACATACACTTCATTTAAAACAATTTATGAAACCAACTCTAACTAGAACTTAGCATAAAATGTTGAACTGCAACATTAATAAATCGATGCTCAAAATTTCATTCTCTGTTCCTTTTATCTACAATGCTTTTTACTTGAAAATGTGCATTTATACCCCAAAAAAAGAAGCTACATGAACATCTCAATAGATGTAGAAAAAGCATTTAACAAAATTCAACATCTGTTCATGTTAAAAACTCTTAAAAAATAAGTATAGAAGTGAGAAACAAGTTTACTGCAACAGGGCTCTTCTAGAAAGGAACTATACACAAAGAAAGGGAATCATTCATAACTGAAATGGAACTAGGAGACTGTATATCATATTTAATTAGAGCATAGATATTTCATAAGCGAGTGGATGAAGAAGCAACATGGCGTCACAATCCAGTGGTTTGTTAGGGCTGGAAATTTTAAATTACTTCATACAAGTTTAGGTGTTCTGGGGCTTCTGGCTCTGAGTGGGAAGTTTGAGGCTTGACTGTGGTGGTATACTGACTGCCAATCCTGAGGAACTCTCTCAGTCTCAATGTCTTCATCTGTAAGATTGAAATGATGATTCACATTATTTCCATGAAAATTAAATGTTTGGGGCCATGCATGTGAAATTACCATTGTTGTGTTTTGCTTTTGTTTGTTTTTTTTACTTTGGGCTTCTAGTGGAAATAGTTGCATTAATCCTGCTCCTTATTTCATGGCACGTTATCATCACCGCTCACTTTGTTTCATTCTTTGGTTTGGATTTGCTGATTATTTTTTCTGTCATTCTTTAGATTTCCTTTACATTACATAAGAAACCATCATAATATATCATTTTATCTTTTTGTTTGTATGTGATTTGCAAAATATATTTTGTTTTTATGACTATTTTTAAAGATATTTTTATACATACCAAATCATTCTACTATAAAGACACATGCACATGTATGTTTATTGTGGCACTGTTCACAATAGCAAAGACTTGGAACCAACCCAAATGCCCATCAATGATAGACTGGATAAAGAAAATGTAGCACATATACACCACGGAATACTATGCAGCCATAAAAAAAGATGAGTTCATGTCCTTTGCAAGGACGTGGATGACACTGAAAACCATCATTCTCAGCAAACTAGCACAAGAACAGAAAACCAGACACCACATGTTGTCACTCATAAGTGGGAACTGAACAATGAGAACACATGGACATAGGGAGGGGAACATCACACACCGAGGCTTGTCCGGGGGTTTGGGGGATAGGGGAGGGATAGCATTAGGAGAAATACCTAATGTAGATGACCGGTTGATGGGTGCCCCAAACCACCATGGCACATGTATACCTATGTAACAAACCTGCACGTTCTGCACATGTACCCCAGAACTTAAAGTATAATAAAAAAAAAACTATAACTGCAGTGCCATTATTACACCTAAATAAAGTTAAAAATCGTTACTAATATGGTAAAATATAGAGTTTATGTTTTCTCCATTGTTTTAAAGGAATATATAGTTTGTTATTTGAGTAGGGATCCAAACAACATCCACACATTGCAATTGGCTATTTTTTAAAAATCCGTTTTAATCTATAAGTCTCTCTGTCTCCACTTCTTCTTCTTCTTCTCCTTCTTTGTGTTCTTCTTCTTTTTCTCCTTTAACATTTTTTTGAAGAAACATTGTCATTTGTTCTATGGAATTTTCCAAAATCTGAACTGATTTTATGGCACTGTCACTAAATAATTTGTTTCCTCTGTATCTTTGTAATTAACTCTAAAGCTGTAATCAGAGCAGTTAAAAAATGTTTGTGGGGGCAAGTTCTGATACAGGTGGTGATATGGTTTGGCTCTGTGTCCCCACCTCAATCTCACCTTGAATTGAAATAATCCCATGTGTCCAGGGTGGGACCAGGTGGATATAATTAAATCAAGAGGGCGGTTAATGCTGTTATTGTAATAGTGAGTGAGTTTTTACAAGATCTGATAGTTTTATAAGGGGCTTTTTCTCCTTTGCATGGCACTTCTCCTTGCCACCATGTGAAGGATGTTTGCTTCCCCTTCCACCATGATTATAAGTTTTCTGAGGCCTACCTGGCCATGTGGAACTGAGTCAACTGAACCTCTTTCCTTTATAAATTACCCAGTCTTGGACGGTTCTTTATAGCAGCATGAGAATGGACTAACACGGTAAATTGGTCCCAGGAGTGGGGCGCTGCAGTAAAGATACCCAAAAATGTGGAAGCAACTTTAGAACTGGGTAATAGGCAGAGATTGGAACAGTTTGGCGGGCTGAGGAGAAGACAGGAAAATGTGGGAAAGTTTGGAACTCCCTAGAGACTTACTGAATGGCATTGACCAAAATGCTGATAATGATATGGACCATGAAATCCAGGCTGCAGTGGTCTCAGATGGAGATGAGGAACTTGTAGGCAGATATAAGAATTATTAACGTGTACCCCTGTAGGAAACAACCTTATTAGCTCGAGTGCAGTAGTTATGTGCAGGTCCTTTTGCCTTTAGTTTTACAGATTCTATTCATTTCCAAAGTTAGGTCAGCACCTTTCTTACCCCATACAATGAGGTCATTCCATATATTTGTAATACAATTAGATTTTCTTGTCACAGTCTACATTCTTTGCGGAGATCCTCCAACTTTCTAAATGATTTTTTAAAATTTGAATACAATAATGTTCACTCTGTGTTGTAAAGCCCTATAGGTTTTGATAAATCCTGTAATATCATGTAGCCACCAAATACCATGAAGTATAGTTTCAAGACGCTAAAAATCCCTTGAGCTTTGCATATTCATTGCTCCCCACCTTTCCCATACACCAGGGAGACTGATCGTTTTACTGTTCTTATAGTTTTTCTTTATCCAGAATGTTATATAATTGAAATAATACAGTATGTAGTCTTTTTAGACTGGCTTGTTTTGTTTCGTGATGTAAACTTAAGCTTCGTTCGTGTCTTTTCTGATGATCTTTTTTTACTTAGCATTATATATTTAAGATCTATGTTGTTATGTCTGCATTGATTCTTTTCCTTTTAATAGCACTATGGGATGGACAACTAGTACATTTGCCCATCCACTCTCTGATGGATACCACGTTGCTTCAAAATCTTAGTGTCCCAACCCCACTCAGCTCTACCACCACAAATAATGTAATAAACAGACTCACATATATGCCCTTAAGGACCTGTGTGTTTCTTTGGGATATATAGCTAGGAAAGAAATTGTTAGAACATAAGACATGTCCTTGTTTTATTTGACTAGTGTCAGATTGCTGTCTGGAATGGTTTCAGCAGGTCAGCAACATGGTTTTTGTTTAATTTGTGTTTTAGAATTAGCCCCATTTCCCCACCAACACTTTTTATTATCAAAATTTCTGGATATAAATATATAGGTATCATGTGGTAACTCACTGTATTATTTATTTAAATTTCTATAATTACTAATGAGTCTGAACACCTCTTCCTGTGGTTACTAGATTTTACCCATATTTATATGTAGATTGTGTATTTTTTAAACTGATTTGTAACTGTTCCTTTTAAATATGAATATCATGTCAGTTTTTAACATTACAAAATACCTTTTCTAACACCATCATCTGTCTGTTAGCTTTGTTCATGATGCCCTTTGTTGAACAGATTCATCAGTTTAATCTTTGGCTTGTTGGATGACGGTACTATTTACAAATATTCTGAAAACTGAGAGAGAAATAGGGTAGGCTAGAGCAGGGAACAGGAGTTTTGTTTGGCTGTATTAGGTTAGAGATGCATTGAACCTTCAGGTAGAATTCTTAAGCAAGTAGTGAGATATGTGAATCTGGAATAAAGATGAGGTTTTGTTAGTATCAACCTTTAAAATTGCTTTTTTTGTTTCTTGAAGGTTTTCTTTTTTTAAAAAACTGGTACTTTGTTGTTTAAAGCTATTGACAAAATTTCTACTTAATAAACTGGAGCTGGGAGCAGTGGCTCATGCCTGTAATACCAGCACTTTGGGAGGCCAAGGTGGGGCAGATCAACTGAGGTCAGGAGTTTGAGACCAGCCTGGGCAACATGGTGAAACCCCATCTCTACAAAAAATACAAAAATTAGCTGAGCATGGTGGCATGCACCTGTAGTCCTAGCTACTCAGGAGGCTGAGGCAGGAGAATTGCTTGAACCCAGGAGGCAGAGGTTGCAGTGAGCCAAAATCGCGCCACTGCACTCCAGTCTGGGCAACAGAGTGAGACTCCATCTCAAAAAAAAGAAAAAACAAAAGAAATTGCAGTTGAAGGCACTTTGAATTGCATCATAGTGGATTTTTTATTTTGCTACATATATAATTTTTATCATATATTTTATCCCAAATATTTAATCAATATATAGTCACAGTTCCCAAAGAAATGTGCAGTCCAACCCCCTTTGTCCTCTTCCCCTCTGGCCCCCTTAGCTTGTTTCAAGGGTTCTCTGGATATATTTCATAGAAAATTTTACTGTTCCCTTTGTAAATAGTGGTATTTCTCCATTTTACATTTAGATTCTAAGAAACAGCTCAAGGTGACTCTCATATTTAAATTGAATATGGAAATAGATATTTTTGATGCAAATTTATAATATGTTCATGGGATTAAGTTATCAAGCATTGAATATTATATTTTCAAGACCGTCTTCCTTGAGAAGAAAATGTTTATAGACCTGCAGTGTGTATCCTTTTTTACATGGTAAAAAATACTTCAGAATTATTGCTAATAAAAATAATTCTTTAATTGTTGAAGTTTTTTTCAATAGAAATAAGACACTTCCATAGAATTCTTGTCAGGTCTTTGATGTTAGAAATTAATCTTTGACAACTGGGCTTGAAAACAACAGGAAAAAATACTTGAGCCAAACATTAATATTAATATACTTTTTTTAAGGTTCACGAAGATAATTAATTTTAGATTCCTCCCACACTGTGTTTCTTTTTTACAGGATTTACTTTCTGTTTTCATATAAAAAATTATTCTTATTATACACAATTATATATCTGTAATTTGACTTTTTATAAATTGTAACTAATTCATTATCACATATATGTACTTTTGGTTGTTGTAAATAGTCCTAAAATCCTAATTAGGATATAAAATTACTAATACATATTTACAATTTATATCCTAAACTATATTTATAGTTTGATTTTTATTATGTAGGAAGAAAGTATATTATCTTAGCTATTTAAGTTTATAGAGGTAACATTTTCTCCAAAAGGGGATGTGACCATCCTAGAAAAGCTAAAATAAAGAAAATCTTCCTTTTAGGTACAGAGAAAGAAAAAAACAACAAAAAAACAAAAATGCCTTGTATTGCTTTGCTGAGGACTCATAAAAATGCCTGGTGGTGCTTTCAGGCATCATTCATCAGGTTTACATTTTAGAGAAAAAAAAAATCTCATTATCCACTCTATAGTCATTTAAGTTTTAAGTGCTTAGAAGACTTGTCATAACCTAGACTCCAGCTCTGAAATGTTAAATCTTGACACATCTCAATTTTAGCAACTCATCTTGGCAGTGCTAGAACTCTGAGTACTCATAGGTACAGGAGCTTTATATTTTATTTTGCCCTAATTCTTTCACATTTTTTATACATCACTCCTAACTTTATGATGTTGTTAGCTTTTACACCTTCCTTTATTTTAAAACTGGATTAGTCTAGAAGTTTCCTATCCAGTAAGAATTACCAAACGAACCATTGAGCACGAAGCATATGCATTAACACATTTAATCGTGGAGGGCAAGTGAAGAGTACAATTCAAATGGGTCGGGAGAACTAGATTTCTATGAGGTCATTAAGCATCTGTTTACCTTAATTTTGTGCTCTCATGACACTGCCCTTTGCCGTAACACGCAGACTTCTTATGCAGCAGAAACTGTAGAAGTTTAGGCTAGGGGAGAAGGGACTGAGAACCTATATGTTTTTGTTCATTAGTATCTGAAAAGTGATGAGTTAAAATGTGTGGCTACTTATCTTAAAAGCATATATATATATATATATATATATATATATATATACACACACACACACACATATATATATACACATATATATATCATATATATCATTCTTTTACTTGCAAAAGTACATTATTTACGATAACATTTAGATACTAACTTTCCTCACTTGAGGAAGTAGTAGCAGTCTTTCCCTTCGGAATACATTTTTTTTATAACTTCCTTAAATTGAATGAGGTCATTTATTAATACTCAAAGCTAATAAGGCATCATCCTTTATCTTTCAGAAGATGAATATAAGTAGAAACTATTTAATAGGGGAAAAACTGCCTGGTTTTTAAAACTTTCCTTTTATACTTTGTAATGTCAGATTTTTTTTCTTAACAAAAAGAAAGTTGGACAAGACAACTCCTTCAGAATGAATCCTAATTTATCTCTATTGGATGCACGTGCAAACCTAGCTCCGGTTCCACCAATGTCCAAAGTTTATAAAAAATTGAACAGCTAATTTTTAAGTAGTATTTAAAATTCATTGAGAATGTAAAATGACCACAAAATTATATTTTTCCAATAACTTCTTATATCCACTGTGATGTCCAACTTAGAGTCAGAATGTAAGGGTTCACATTTTCATTGCTACTTGGACAGAATGCCCAAACTCTGAATCGTGAATGTATGTCATTTATGGAGATGCTAGGATGTAAAAGTATTCAAATTACGGTGCTTTTAAGACAAACAGCAATTTGGTGTTATTGGTTGTTCTTTCTCCTACACTAGGCACTATACCCATTTATTTAGTCTATGTTTTCACAACAGCCTTGAGGTTTTCGGAAAGTGACCTAACACTCCTGTATAGACTGATCTTAGGATGGGGACTGAGGCTGAACCCGGGTAATATGGACAGAGGTGAATTTGTTGTAATGTGTTTCATGTAAAAGCAATGCATACAAGTTTTAACCCATCTCCTGCTTTTTGTTTTTTTCCATTGGCTTGTCTGGCAAAATTAGAGAATAATTAAAGGTGAAAAACAAAGCCTCTATCCTCATACAGCATACCTGTTTAAAAATGGAAAACTATAAAACTAATTTCACTCATCATAACGAGAAATGTATCTATGATAGTAATTGAAATAGTGTGCAGCTTGATCTCTCATTAGTACTTCGGTAATTTATAAGAAAATAACACAGCATCAAGAAAACGTGAGGTCCATATTATCTATGTTTTTTCACTGCTCCCCTCCCAAGAGACATACTATATATTAGAAGTCAAATTATAATCAGAGGACTGATGGTCAAGAAGGAATTAGCATGATAGGAGTGAGAGGAAGCCGATGTCTGATAGTATCAGATTTTAGGAAAATGAATGTGCTCATTCTCATGCTGGGGAGATTCCTCCCAGTGGGATGGGAATGCTTGAAGATGAGAGTCCTCTCTCTACTCCCCTTTTTATCCTCCTCCACATGAGGGTTAATTTTGCTGATGTAGCTGAAATACTTGAAGTCAGAGGCACCATAAAGTCTAGTTTTCTACTGAAGGTTACATTAATAGTTAGAGACAAGATCTGGCTGGATGGCAAATGCCTTTCAAGGTATGTTTATAACCAGGGAATCCTAGAATTATTCTGCCCATTTCAGGTCATATTTTCCTTTCAGGCATCTACAATATAAAAATCTTAATTCAGCAATGAGGCCATTGGCCTTGTTTTAACCTGCACATTGTAAGAGCATGGGTTATATAAAGCGGCACAGGAATGATCGTCCCTGGACTGCCAAAATCTCCATATTCAGAGTGCGACTTCACAAAATTTGGCAAAAATAATTGAAGAGCAGTGGATGATATATTTAATTATCTCTTTCTGTGAATGAATTTGTTTATGAGTTTCAGTCTATTTCACTCTGGGGGTAGAACTACCAAATAAGACATTTTGATTAAAATATAAAAAGTAAAATTCAACAAGTCTGTAAATGACTATTTCAGTGTAAGTCTCTAGCAATGTGTAAAGGAGCAGCACTGTATTTCTCAATAAAGGTAACTTTTTACTATCAAAGTTAGAATTTGACTGTTTTGAGATTCTGCATTGAGATGTGAAGTTATCTGTTAATTATTTTACTTGAAAGTGTATTTTAAAAGGAGGATGAGCTGTGTCCCCACCCAAATCTCAACTTGAATTGTATCTCCCAGAATTCCCACGTTTTGAAGGGGGGCCTAGGGGGAGGTAATTGAATCATGGGGGCCAGTCTTTCTTGCGCTATTCTGGTGATAATGAATAAATCTCACGAGATCTGATGAGTTTCTCAGGAGTTTCCACTTTTGCCTCTTCCTCATTTTCTCTTGCCACTGCCATGTAAGAAGTGCCTTTTGCCTCCTACCATGATTCTAAGGCCTCTCCAGCCATGTGGAACTATAAGTCCAATTAAACCTCTTTTTTTCCCCAGTCTTGGGTATGTCTTCATCAGCAGCATGAAAATGGACTAATACAGAGGAAATATACCTTTACCTGTGTTTCTTACTTGGAGGAAAGCATCAGTCTTTTTCAAAATTTTGAATTATTTAAAATTAGGTCAGTGATGTCACAGTAAGTTAACTTATACTGAGTAAAGTTGATTTTCAGTGAGAAACAGTTATGGTGTTAGGTGACAAAAAAGATTTCTACACCAAAACAAACCCAACCATATTTTGGCCTAAGACATAAATAAATACTTCTTGGAAATTTAAGCCAACCATTTTATGTTATGGAAAAATCTTTTGACCTTCTCAGTAAGATAGATTTAACAAAAGGTTTTTTTTTTTTTTTTTTAATGACAGAGTACAGGATTAATATAGGTTAATTAATCTGTTAATTTATTATTTGTTTTATTTATTTATTTTTTGAGATGTAGTTTCACTTTTGTTGTTCAGGCTGGAGTGCAGTGGTGCCATCTCGGCTCACTGCAACCTCCGCCTCCCCAGTTCAAGCAACTCTCCTGCCTCAGCCTCCCGAGTAACTGGGATTACAGATGCTCCCCACCATGCCTAGCTAATTTTTGAACTTTTAGTAGAGATGGGGCTCACCATGTTGGCCAGGCTGGTCTTGAACTCCTGATCTCAAGTGATCCGCCTGCCTTGGCCTCCCAAAGTTCTGGGATTACAGGCGTGAGCCACTGCGCCTGGCTAATATAGATTAATTTATAATTTATGGTTACAGGTTTGTAAGTTTATCAAGAAGTAATGGCTAGCTCTGAACTTGTTGTTGCAACACTCTTGTACCAACAGAGGCCCATTATTTCAGGGATCTTCTTGTTTCTAACACTGACACATAGTCTCTGTCTTTACTTACTTATTTCTTAGTTTCTCAGTTATATTTTGAGCTACTCTAAGGATTGAGACTAATCATGTTCTGTTTTCAGTATTCCTAATCCTTGAATATCTTTCTAAATCCTTATTTACTTGTATTCAAACTTTTACAGTTCCATACGAAACAATCCCTTTTATAGAATATGACATTAACTTTGGGAAAAAAAGGCCAGGTGCGGAGGCTCACGCCTGTAATCCTAACACTTTTGGAGGCCAAGGCAGGCGGATCACCTGAGGTCAGGAGTTCGAGACCAGCCTGGCCAGGAGTTCAAGACCAGCCTGGCCAACATGGTGAAACCGCCATCTCTATGAAAAATACAAAAATTAGCCAGGTGTGGTGGTGGGTGCCTGTAATCCCAGCTACTCTGGAGGTTGAGGCAGGAGAATTACTTGAACCCAGGACACGGAGGTTGCAGGGAGCTGAGATCGTGCCACTGTACTCCACCCTGGGGGACAGAGCAAGACTCCATCTCAGAAAAAAAAAAAATGGAAAAAAGTACTTTTCTTTTTAGAATAAACTAAGAATATTGGAGAGAACAAAGCTACTAAATATTTTAATACTTCATGGCAACATGAAACCATTACCTGCATGGTTACAAGTCAAATGCATGGAATGAAAGCGAAGTTTTTCATCAGTCAGTGATTGTGACTCTTACCCTAGCTTTCAACTCTTTCCTGTTAACCGTTTGTTGTAATCCCCTATTCTCTGTTTGCATATTTTTAATGCCTCCCTTTTTGCTTGTTCAAATTCCAAAGAAGAATATTTCGTGTTTACATGACAACTGTATGCTGTTGAACAGCTCAGTGGGGTACTTTTGTCCACACAGCCATTTAGGCACCCAAAGTGTTTCAGGCTCTACTATTATCAACATAGAGTTTCCAGAGTTGGCCAGGGTTCATGTCTACTTCACACAGTTAAAAAAAAAAAAAAAAAAAACGGAAAAAATGAAGGCATGTGCATGGAAGGCCGAGAAGCAGTGTGCATTGCACCTCGCGTTGGCTACTACAGGCCACTGCTGGGGAGTCTAGGATGTACCCTAGCCTCCTTTGCCACGAAGCTGTATTAATATTCTCTAGCAGATACCACATTTGGCAGAGTAACTACAACTGAGGCTACTACTTGGTTGAGTTTGTAGTACTTTGTCATTCTCTCACATCTTTCTGATTTTTGTAGCAGACCAGAGTAAAGCATTAAATGAGGATGTGAGGGAGTCACTCTGTAAGAGTGACTCTGATCTCTTTCTCCCCTGCGTTCAGTGTTATTTTTAGATTATCTTCTTAATGAGGAGGAGAGAGAGGAGTGACAGTTTCAGATACTTCTACTTGGCCTTCCTCACTCTAGTAGCTTTTATCCCACAGGCCAAGGAACCAGTGTGGAAATTCTGCCAACTACTGAGTATGTTCCTTCTAACCATATGGTCAAGCACCAGATAGTTCATGGACTGAGTGGGCTCACTGTGAGCCAGACTAGGTCCCGGACTCCGTTTATTACTCTCCCTACCCCATCTACCCCCACTTTGACAGTGGGCCATGATGATGCTTCAGGTCCCTGGGTCTTAATGTCACCTCAGGTTCTTACTCAGCAGTGGTGGCTCATCTCCATGCAATGTGTGGGTGTCCTCCTTTGCCCAGTGGTTACCCCAGAGGTTCCCATGGTTACCTCAGTAAACACTTGTGGATCTCTTTAGGGAAGGACTAGGAATCATCAGTTATATAACTGAGGGGACAGAGTCCTTCCTCCTGAGAACTCATCCTCTCTTTCAGTTAATGGTTTCTACTTCCGAGAACTGGCTTATGGCCAGAAATTGGGCAAAAGGTTATGACTTTATTAACTGATTTATTTTAATCATATAAATGAAGCAATATTTCTGTTGCAATCCATTTATCTTGTCTCCTGGAACTTTGTGTCCTAGTAACCATCTCCAAAGTTTTTTGTGGTTAAGGTGCCCCTGGCTGTAACTAGTCTTATCACTCTTTGTGATAATTGAGCCTACCCTGCTTTTGACAGTTAGTGGCCATCATCTGGTCTGTTATGTTAGGATCCTGTCATCTCAGTTGCTCTCCTGGAGCCCAGTTCTATGTAGCATCTTCTGCCATTTGCGTCTTTTCCTACCAGTCTTAGTCTATAGAGGACAGCTTCCACAGGACTTCTTTTGGATTCTGGTATCCCTTTCACTAGCTCATTCCTTCTCACTTTTGTCCTCCAGCTTCTCACAGAGCAGAGTTAACTGATGGACTTTGGCTTTGGGTGGCATATCTACTCTAGCGTGCTCACGTCTCTGAGCCTTTGGATCCCTTCCATC
This sequence comes from Symphalangus syndactylus, assembly GCF_028878055.3. Taxonomy (NCBI): domain Eukaryota; kingdom Metazoa; phylum Chordata; class Mammalia; order Primates; family Hylobatidae; genus Symphalangus; species Symphalangus syndactylus. The sequence goes on along the minus strand of NC_072428.2, from coordinate 134,339,049 downwards.
CTTCACCATTTGCCATTGAAATTCTAGAAATTTAAATTTCATTTACAATAAACCATCACTTCTTCCCAACTTTCCAGAGCCAACTGGAGTTTTATTACCACTGTCTACTAGAGTCCTCTGTAGGGTGGTACGTTCTCTGTCATGCCAAAGTGTTTCATTATCCATAAACTAGCCCTTATCTTACCTTAGGTTTCACCCTGTTTGATCCAGCATCTTTGGGGACCAGTCCTTTTATTATACCAAGTTGACTAGGTCCCGCAGCTCTATTGGAATGTAGTCCCTTCTTCCCTCAGCAGTGTCAGCCCTTTCATGGCTGGGTTATGTTGGACCTTCACCTTTGTTATTGAACTGGTGGCCAGGAGGGAATAAGAGGGGTAAATCTGGAAGGGTGACATGTTCCCTTATAAGGCAGAGGTTCTAAATAATCTCAAGGAGAAGGGGAGTGCTAGCCTTTAACTGGGAAGAAAGAGCCACTTCTGAAATCCGTAGATTTCAGATGAATCAAGCAATGCAAAGTTTTTTGAGTTCTTGAACTCAGATGTTCCTATTCTGTTTTTCTGGGTCCTACTCCTTCCCAGTTAGTTCCCTGACCTTGATGTAGCAGACTTGGGGAAAAGAATGTGCTGAGAATTCAACCTTCAAGGGAGCTCTGCTATCTATAATTAAGTCCTAGACCTGATCCTCAGCTTTTGATACCCTGCAGCAGACGGGTTCCTTTACAGACTTCCAAGGATGTTCACTGGATTTAGTGCCATTCATACCTACTCATTGGAGTTCTCTATCATGTAGGCCTTACAACAGCACATGTATAGTGCTATACAATGAACTTTCATTCATATCACATGTTGTGACAACTGCTGCCTTTTGAATTGATGCAAGTGCTTGTTCTCATATTAAAACCATCTCAGTTATTAGCCATGACAAATATTACCTCAATTTTGAAAATTAAGGAATTGAGACACAGAGAGATTAATTTAACTGTCCAAAGTCACACAGCCAATAAGTAGCAGAATAGAATTTGTTCCCAGGTAGCCAAATGCCAGAGTCTGTGCTGAATCTCACTACAATGATGCTGATTCTCTTGGTACTGTTTGATGCCAAGCAATTATGAATTGAAACTTAAATATAGCAACTGAAATCAAATGCCAGTATTTTGTGATAAAACAGACATCTGGATGAACCTTACTATGATTATATTAATTTTATTAATATAAACAGCTAAATGAAAAAGCAGCATTTCATTATTTTTATAAAGGGTGTATTGATAACTCATGAGTTGAAAACATGGCAGCAGATTAAAGATTCCTGTTTTTCACATTGTATGGCTTTCAGACTGTTCACCAGGTGTGTCAGTACATTTCAGAAGAAATGTCTAGCTGCCATGACTGAGCTGCTAAATGACAAATATTTTTAAATAATGTTACTAATTATTAGAATAAAGAGTTCCCATGACCTACTTCTTAATCGGCCCAGCAACAATTACTGGTATCTCATAGAGAAAAAAAACTCACAAGATTTTTTCCTGTCTTATTCTATTTGTCCTTAATTTTACTTTTTTTTTCCTAAATTGTTAGTTGCATATGCATCTATGTGACTATTTTCACTTGCCATTGTGTCATCAGCTGGCATTAGAGTGAGCCAAAATTCTCCACATCTTCTTAAGTATGGAACAACTACATCGTCATAGAATTTATAGTGATGAACAGTCACTAAGTTTGTGATTGTGTTAAATCTGAATTTGGAGAATGAAAGAAGAGAGGTTGTTAAAATGCCAGTGACACACAAGAGCCAGACCTTTTTTTAAAAAAAAAATCTCAAAGACAGTTTCTTATAGATGACTTTAGAAATTAAGCCCTGAAAACATCCTTGGTGCGCTGGTCTAAGTACTGGCATTCAGCAGTGAAAATGCAGTGCTTTTCTTGTCCATGTCTAGAGGAAAACAGCACTATCAGTTATTTAGAATCTGATTTATACCTTAAGAGAGTGGCTGCCACTCTCTGTGATTTCAGGGAAGTCGAGTATCAAGGAGCAATTTTCAAAGAATTGAAAGCCAATGCAAGGTTATGAATAAACTCTGAGAGGTTTGACCTTCCCTGTCAAATGATAAGGCCATAAATATGTTGGTAATTCTGCTTTGTTGTGAGCACCTGTTCTTTTTCATCATTGTGGAGTTTCTACTAGGATACTAAAAATTGATAACTGCAAAACTAAAATATTTTATTGTATTAAAAATACTAGAAAAGTAGGCAATACAGGGTAGAGAACAGCTTTTTGCATGTTGCTTTTGAAATGTGTCTGGAATTGGACTATCCAATTTTGAAAACTTTACAAGGTCCAATCAAATTCAATATAACAATATGGTCATATTTTACCATTTATTTGAATGAAGACAGCATAAGTGGTTTTTGGACAGGAACGGAGATAGTTAATGTATAATATTTTTAATGCTTTTTTCCCCAGTATGCCAAATTCATCATGACATGTGGTTCATTCTTGCTCAAATGTAGGCTTTTTCAGCAATCACATACAGTACAGTGTGTTTGAGCATTTACAGTGCTGTTAAGCATAAAGTGTTCTGTTTTAATGATTATGTTTCCATCTTCATTAAATAACTGTAGTGGAACCTTTATTCTCTGACTTCACCATTACCTTTCTCAGATTGATAGCCCAGGAGAAAACAAAGATAAGCGGGAGGGGGGGAAAAAACAGTCCAGATAACCCCCAGAGAAGAGGAGGGAAAAGTGGTCATTTTCTTTTATTTTAGAAACAAAAATAAATAAATAAAACTTCTTATTTTTTACAATTTTAAAAGGGACCCTTAAACTCTTTTGAACAAACACATAAAAAACACTAAAAATGATTTTTCTGTTTTATGGTGGCCTAAAAAAGCAGAAAGAGCACAAGGAATGAGAAGGAAAAAAGGCAGTGGGCATACAAAGATAAAATGGTGCAGACAAAGCCATCTGGAGAGGGACAGCAAGAGACTGAGAGTGTGTTAGTTCTCTATTGCTGTGTAACAAATTGCCCCAAAACTTGGTGGCTTAACACAACAATAAACATTTATTATCTTTCAAAGCTTCTCTGTGGGTCAGGAATTTGGGCTTAGCTGGACGTTTCAAGCTTAGGGTCTTGTATAGCTTGGTTGTCCTGGCGTCAGGCATCAGATTCCATGTGGCTGATAAGTTGATACCGGCTGGTGGCAGCGATGGGTGTGAAGTTGGATTCCTCTCAATATGGACCTCTCCAAAGGGCTACTTGAGTGTCCTCATAACATAAGGATTGGCTTCCCCCAGAGCAAGTAATCTTCAATAGCGCTTTAAGCAAGAGGCAGCTGTATTTTTTTTTTTAATGATCTAGCTTCAGAACTTACAATATACCTGCACTTCTGCAATCTCCTGTTGGTCATACAGGTTAGCTTATTCAGTGCAGGGAACGCAAGGGCACAAATACCAGGAGGCAAGGTTCACTGGGCACTGTTTTGGAGCTTGATTGCCACAGAGAAATAGGAGAGAGAGTGGTAGACAAACAGACACACAGACCTATATGAACAGGAGAGAGGAGAAGACTGGGTAATTGAGTCAAGTCCAGGGTGAGGGTGATAACGTTCTCCTGAATTGTGCTTGGTTTGTGACAAGTGTAAAGGCTGCTTAATATCAGTTGTTAATTCTAACCCAACCTGTCACATCTAGTATGCTTAATTATACTTTCATTACAATAATCTTTTCTAGCACCGAAATAGAAAGCTTAGTTGCATTAAGGCATATTTTTCTCAGAAATATTACCACAATTTTACCTTAAAGGATAAAAATCTATATATTTACACACACACACACACACACACACCAGTATCAGTGCTTTTACATTTCTCATATCAAAGTATCTTATCTGATATAGAAGAAGTATCAAAATAAGACCGCTGTAACAATGAAGATTGTAATCTACATAACTTGAAAGGAGTGTTTATTCTGACATTCTTGCCCAAGCACAGTAGATTGTAGGTTATGAAGTACTTCTCAAGTTGCTTTCAGCAGACAACTGTATCCCAACATTCGAGATCCCCAAAATGAAAGGCAGGTACGTTGACTTTCTAAAAGTAAAAGTAATTAATTGTGTTACCTGTGATTTAATCCGTTTGTTTTCTAAACTCATGATAGCAGATGTTTTTGGAACATTTACTCTTTGGCAGGCATTATTCTAAGGGCTTTGCGTTTCAAGCCATTAAGTTCCCACAACAACATTTTTATTCTGGTTTTGTAGTTAAAGAAAATGAAACTTAGACATGATAGAAAGAGATTGAAACCCATGAAGTCTTTCTCCAGCACCTACAACACTCTGTCTGTCTGTCTGTCTATGTATGTATGTATGTACCTATCTATCTATCTATCTATCTGCCTATCTATCCATCCATCCATCTGAGGCAGAGTCTTGCTCTGTCACCCAGGCTGGAGTGCAGTGGCACGATCTCGACTCACTGCAACCTCCGTCTCCTGGGTTCAAGTGATTCTCCTGCCTCAGCCTCCCGAGTAGCTGGGATTACAGGTGCCCGCCACCATGCCCCACTAATTTTTGTATTTTTAGTAGAGACGATGTTTTGCCATGTTGACCAGGCTGGTCCTGAACTCCTGACCTCAGGTCATCTGCCCGCCTTGGCCTCCCAAAGTGCTGGGATTACAGGCGTGAGCCACCACGCGTGGCTTACAATACTCTTAATGGTCACACTGCATACAGGGTAGATTAACCCAGGCAAGTTCAGAAGAAGGATTCACTAACAATGACAATGATTTCCTCAGACTCCATGGACAGAATCTGTAGTATCCTCAGACTTCTCACGAGTTAGAAAAAGAAAATGGAATGCTTTCTGAAACCTGGGAGTGTTTCTCTTGAGGGAAGGGGTCAGCCTGGAGGTAGGTGGGTCTGATTTACTTTTTAAAGGGATCATTTTCAACTGTTGGTTTGGGAACAGACTCTAGTGAGGCAAGAGGAGACCTTATTATGGCAAATTGCACAGGGTGGTAATGAATGAGACTGTGAGATGTGATAGGAAGTGAGAGGAATTTTGAAACTAGAATAGGGTCGATAAGATTTCTTTATGAGTTAGATGTGGGGTATGGGAAAAGAAATGCTTTGGCCTAAGAAGTTGGAAAGATGGAGTAGCTCTCAACTGAGATCAAAAGCTGTGAATGGGGTGGGTTTGAGGTAAAGGTCAAGATATGTAAAATAGGCAATTGGACATGCAAAAGCAGAGTTTGGGAGAGAAGTCTGGGCTGGAGATCCAAATTTGGGATTCCACAACATCTAGATGATTGAGATCACAAAGAGTGTGAATATGGGCAGATGGAGGATCTTGCTGAGAGGAAGGAGCTGAGACCGTCTATCATTGAGAGTTTGAAAAGAAGGGGAGGAGCCAGTGAAAGACACATGGGTTAAGAGGAAAATCAAAAGAGTGTGATATTCTGGAAGCAAAGTAAAGATAATTTATCAAAAAGAGAAAATGATAACCCATTGCAAACACTGCTGATAGGTCAGCTCAAATGAAAACTAATAGCTGATGATTGAATTTAGCAACTTGGAGGTCATTGGATTTCTCAGTGAAAGCCAGTTTGGAAGAGTGATGGGGGCAAAAGCTTATTTGCTATGGCTCTAAGACAGTATTAGGTCGTTCTTGCATCGCTATAAAGAAATCCCTAAGACTGGGTAATTTATAAAAGAAGAGGTTTAATTTGCTCTAGGTTCTGCAGGCTGTACAGGAAGCATAGCAGCATCTGTTTCTGGAGAGGACTCAGGAAGCTTCCTGAGGTGGAAGGTGAAGGGGGGAGCAGGTGGCAGAAGGTGAAGGGGGAGCAGGTGCATTACACAGCAAAAGCAGAAGCAAGAGGGTGGGGGGAGGTGCCACACACTTTTAAATGACTAGACCTCACGAGAACTCACTCTCACAAGAATAGCATCAAGGGGATTGTGCTAAACTATTCATAAGAAATCCACCCTCATGATCCAGTCACCTCCCACCAGGCCCCACCTCCAATGTTGGCGATTACAGTTCAACATGAGATGTGGGCAGGGACAAATATACAAACTATATCAAAGACGAATAGAGGAGAAGAATTGGAGACAGTGAATTTAGACAGCCTTTTCTAAGAATCTTAATGTAAATGGGAACAAATAAATGGGGTAATGAGGTGGTAGATGGCAGATGAAGGAGGTCAAGAGTTGTTATATGGAAACTACTAAGCTTAGTGTTTTCCTTTTGATAATATTTATTGTACTCCTACTGTGTACTTACTTAATACTATACATACATATATATATATGTATGTATAGTATATATATATACACACACACACACACACACACACACACACACACACACACATATATATGTCAGTGAAGCTGTGTGCAGTGGCACATGCCAGTAGTCCCAGCTCCTCAGGAGGCTGAGGCAGGAGGATCACTTGAGCCCAGGGGTTTGAGGCCAGCCTGATCAATGTAGCCAGAACCCATCTCAAAATTAAAAAAAAAAAAAATCAATAAGATATGCTTCTCTCCTTGAGGCATTTATCTTCTGGTAAGGCAATTAGACTTGAAATAGTGTGTTTGGAGAGGAGAAGGTATGCAAGTAGCCCAGATCACAAGTTCAACGAAGGATTCTGAGAAGAAGGATAACGGATTAGGTGGCATCTGAACTGAGTGTTGGGACTTGTACCATCTGAATATTAAGCCTACCTGCTTTTCATTAATATTTTCTAAGATCGGGGGAGAGGAGAAGCAAAATTGTCCTGTTTATTCTTGCCTTATGGTACTGAATTTTTTTAAAAAAATGACTATTGTATCTCAGTTTTCTTGTTCGTAGCCCAGTTATTGATTTTGCCTTAACCATTCTTTGTGAACTTCTGGAAAACCCAATAGGCATGTTTTGAAAACATGAATAGGTGTTTCACGCAGACTTACCTGCATCCTCCCCATATTCAGTCACCAACACAGAACAGCAAAATAAATGGAGACATGATGACATAGTAAATAAAGAGAATGGGACATTCTATTGAAGATACGTGGATGAGGTCAAAGAAGATAGGCATTCACTGACTTATTAATTCATTCATGTACTGTACGAGTATTTATTATTTAGGATAAACTTTAGGCAAGGTCATGCAAAAGCTTAACTTGGAAATTGAATATAGGGAACAAAAAGGAAGAATGGGGAAAAAGCAAGCAATGAGATAAAAAGCCGGACTGGCTTTTAAAGTTAGAGCCTAGAAAGACATGATGACATAGTGAAAACAAGTGGGCTTTAAAATCACAGCATACTTGGGTTGAGATATCACACCTACTGTTACTAGTTGAGTTATCCTGAACAAGTTCATGACTGCCCTGAGTCTACAATCTTTATTTTAGCAGTAATTCTACCACACAAGGTTGTTATGAGAACTGTAGTGCCCAGCAGAATATTTGCACCTAGCAAATACTCAAAAATTGTTTCCTCACTGCTGTGGTCTGAATGTTTGTGTCTCCCCTCCCCTGTGCAAAACTCCTATATTGAAATCCTAAACCCCAAATTTGGAAATGGGGTCTGTAGGAGATGATTAGGTCATGAGAATGGAACCCTTGAATGGTATGGGTACTCTTCTAAAGGAAGCCTGAGAGAGACCCCTTGCCACTTTCGCCACGCGAGGACAGACTGAGAAGGTGCCATCTATGAACCAGCAGGCAGGTGCTAACCAGACACTGAATCTGCCAGCATATGGATCTTGGGCTTCCCAGGGTCCAGAAATTTGAGAAGTAAATTTATGTTGTTTATAAGCTACCAGTTTGTGGTGTTTTATTATAGTTGCCCAAATAAACTAAGATACTCATTTTTCTTTTCTGTTTTTTTGTTGTTGTTGTTGTTTTTTTTTTTTTTTTTGAGATGAAGTCTCACCCTTGTCCCCCAGGCTGGAGGGCAATGGCATGATCTTGGCTCACTGCAACCTCCGCCTCCTGGGTTCAAGCAATTCTCTTGCCTCAGCCCCCGGAGTAGCTGGGATTACAGGCGCCTGCCACTACGCCTGGCTTTTTTTTTTTTTTTTTTTTTTTTTTTGTATTTTTAATAGAGACAGGGTTTCACCATGTTGGCCAGGCCAGTCACGAACTCCTGATGTCAGGTGATCTGCCCACCTCAGCCTCCCAAAGTGCTGGGATTACAGGCGTGAGCCACCATGCCTGGCCAAGATACTCATTTTTCTCCCCGTTTTTATTTTAACTAGATTTTTCTCATTATTTCTTCCAGGTTATAGAGTTTGATAGTCATGCTGGTTTTCGAAATAAATGCAAATTTGTTGTCTTTCCCCACACACTTTCTTCAGGAACACTAACAATATCCCATGAGCATTATTAACACGAGTGAAAAAAATCGCCAGACACCCAACATTCAGTTAAGCATGCTGAACGTCAGCCATACCACATTCTCAGCTAGCAGAAACGCTGCCTGGAGTTTGTTAATGAATAGGATCATTCCAGTAGTTCTCCTTACGGTTGAACCATCTCCCCTCTTATCCTCCATTCTCCTGCCAGTCTTAATGACTTGTAGCTTCTGAGATAACATCAAAGCGAAGTGCATGGGGATTGATGAATAGCTCATCTGACAAAAGGTGGGGGGTTCAGATAGAAGGGAATGTTTGTGCTTACAGTAATTGTGGGAAGCTGATTGTCTATTGAAGGGGACTCTCTTTGGTAGCTCTTTTATAGTAAGAAAGTTGGAGCAGTTAATAATACAGGAAGAAAGTTGAAATACGTATTGCAGTACCAGCATTCCAATCAACTCTTTAACAATTATGAGAAAATGTGGGAAACACGTTAGTATATTTAGAATCTGAATGAAATATTACTTAAATTATTACTATCACTAAAAAAAAGATAACATTGAGTTATCGCAGTATTTGGCTAAATTCATGTTGAGAATTCCAAAAAACAACTTGAAGAATTTCACGTTGGGTTTAGTGACCAGACATTAGGCTTCAGAAGGAGTTCTTAGAACTTTTTTTAAAATGATGAACAGAGTAAGAGAGGTATGCTCTTACTTAAAAATTCATTTACTAAAAACTAGAGCTTCTGTATGACAAATTGGAGAAATGACTCTCCTTAAGATATCTTAATGTCGGCCGGGCGCTGTGGTTCACGCCTGTAATCCCAGCACTTTGGGAGGCCAAGGTGGGCGGATCACGAGGTCAGGAGTTTGAGACCAGCCTGACCAACATGGTGAAACGCCGTCTCTACTAAAAATAAAAAAATTATCCAGGCGCAGTGCTGGGTGCCTGTAATCCCAGCTATTCAGGAGGCTGGGGCAAGAGAATTGCTTTAACCTGGAGGGTGGAGGTTACAGTGAGCCGAGATTGCACCACTGCCCTCCAGCGTGGGCGACAGATCGAGACGTTGACTCAAAAAAAAAAAAAAAAAAAAAAAAAAAAAAGATATCTTAATGTTTCATGGAGGTATAGCATTAAAATGTTTTTCTTTTGCCTTCTTTCTGCTAATATTTTACGTTAGTCTTCTGAGGGCTAATCACACTTATTTTTCTTTAAAAATTACTGGAGCAAAGTGGCCAGGTTGTTAAAAAAAAAAAAGAAAAAAAGCAGAAAGGAAAGAAAGTGTGGGTTCAAATTAAACCTGAGGACCCGATAAAGGGAGAAAAGTAAATCAACATGTATAATATGAGTGCTTGAAATGCTATTCTTGTCACCTTCGATGTGTTATTTAGTCCTGAAAATAGCTCAGGGAGGTAATATTGTAGTCCTCATTTTACAGAAACACATAAAATTACATTTTAAATGTATTTCGAGCACTAGTGACAGGGTATTCATGATTATTGGTTATGTACAGTTTACTTGTATCCAATTAAGCAAACATTATCTAGATTGGGGTGTCCAATTTTTTGGCTTCCCTGGGCCACATTGTAAGAAGAATAATTGTCTTGGGCCACACATAAAATACACTAACACTAACATAGCTGATGAGCTTTAAAAAAAATAGCAAAAATATCTCACAGTGTTTTAAGGAAGTTTACGAATTTGTGTTGGGCAACATTCAAAGCTGTCCTGGGCTGCATGCAGCCCATGAGCCGCGGGTTGGGCAAGCTTGATCTTAACAAAGAATATTGAGTCTGTCTGTTGAGTCCTTTCAGTTCACCTGGACCTTCCCTCATCTACTCAGATACTGAGAGAAGATTTTTCAAAGCATATTGACACCTTTTCATCAATACGTTTTCTTTAAACAATGAAACAATCATTTATTTGATACATATGTTCCTTATACTGTGCTGTAAGTCCAATAGAAAAAAAATTAGATTCTTGTTCTTCAAAGAAAGTTTATTGTTTTTAGGGATACAACATGAACCTATCTGAGGGATGCAATACAGTACCAAAGTGCTACATTTTGTAGCATAAATAATTAAAGTTGTAGCATTCAGGAGGAAGTCATCTTTGCTATTTAGAACACATAGGGAGTTTTCATTAAAAAAGTAAAGCTTGCATTTTGCTTTGATGTTTCTCTGGATTAAGGATGGAGAAACGGTATAGAAGCAGACAGGAGAGCATGGGCATCCTGATCAGATGCTATCTTAAGAAAAGCATTTATCTAAATTAATTTGAAAACTCTGAGATCACACTAACTCAAAATATATCTTTCAATGCAACCTGTCCTGTTTCTGCTGTCAGTAATGCTTACTTCTGGGGTAAATATTGTCTCTAGAAGTCATCATTTAAAATGTCTATATCTTTTGAAGAGGCCAAGAGTGGGTTTTTCTCTGACTGGAATAAAAGGAAGGCGTGAAGATAAGATATGATCCATTGTAAAAAAGGCATAAATGCAGAGGTGATAACAAAGCAGAGACATCAGTGTCATGTTTTATTTTGAAATATCCAACGTAAGGCAATTGATAAGGAAATTAGCCTGTCATTAGAGTAATTTACTATCTCTAACAACAGTAGGCATTTCATACATATTTTTGACTTTTGAATAAACAAACTAACTTAACTAGCATTAAGAAGGTTTTCTTTTGGATAACTGTTGAGTATTGTCATTAACCCTTTAATAGTACAGCTAGCTCATGTCAGAACATGTATGTGATTTCAGCCAGAGGTTATTAACTTCTAAAACAAAAATCAAATGGAAGTTATTAAGTTCAAAACATATTCTTGAAATGTTCTGACTATGGAAATATTAAACCAAAATCTGCTAGTTTCAGGTGTTGTGTGAAAAATATTATTCCCAATCAACATTTTCCTAAGTTGATTTCATGAAATGAAGCTTCCATGGGAAATTACGAGATGATATTTGAGCAGCAGAGGAAGGTTCTGTGGTGAAGTAAATTTGGGAAACACTTATTCAGGTAAACAGGGTTTCTGTTTACTTGTTTTTGCTGCAAGATTGCCTAGAACATCTAACATGCTGGCAAAAATCGTGGTTTCCAAGAGGTGAATTGACAAAGCGATTTTTCCAATCTGTATTTGACCGTGGGAGTAATGTTCTATGGAAAGCACTTTAGAAAATGTTCTAACATGATTTGAAATTCTAAAAGCTATCTGTAGATAACATATTAATGCTTTTTCAAAGGGAACACCCCTCAATTTAATATATATACATGCAACATTAATTTGATACAGGCTATTTCAAATAAACCCTATACACTTTTATTTTGAATTCTACATTTGTGGAGCAGAATCAAAGAAAATATATAAGACTCCCAACTCTGAGGTTTTACAACTACAAGTTCACTGGGGAGACCCTTTATCTTGTGACTACTTTCAGCTATGTGAGCAATCACAGTATGAAAATATACCAGCACAAAAGTCTGTTGTATAGAAGTAACCTTTTTTTCCTGCAAAGTATAATGTAGATACTTCTGTCTACTTCTTTTACTCTTCTTTCCTGCAGGCTATTTAATTTCCTGCAGTGTTTGTTGATAAATTTTTTAAGTACCTGGACCAGCTAACAAAAGATGAGCTACCAGAGACTGGCCTTGTGTTAAATCCGTCTACAGCAATGTTTCATTCATACAGGTTCTAACCATGTGCCACTAATTGTGGCTGCCATTAGCCTCAGAGTGTAGGTTCAGCATTAACAACAACTTGATTAATGCATGGCCACTTTATAAACTAGCATTGGCACCTTCTCCTTGAATTTTTTTACACTAAATCTAATGCGTTTATGTTCTTTTTGTGTTCAGTGCTTTGTGAATGATCTTGTTAATTTGCTGTATATTTTGTGATATCCACACTGAAATATCTTAGCACAAAACTTGGCATAGTTATTGGATTTAAGGATGTGGGTATGTAAACAGAATTCAGATATCTCTCCGGTATTTTTTTTTTTCTTTTTTTGTAGAGACAGGGTTTCACTGTGTTGTCCGGGCTTGTCTCCAACTCCTAGGCTCAAGTGATTCTCCCACCTCAGCCTCCTAAATTCCTGGGATTACAGACATGAGCCACCATGCCCAGTCAATGTTTGGTATTTTTCAAAGGCAAAATCTAGAGTCAGCTTCAATCTTTTCTCTCAGTTATGTCATTGTCCTTTGGAAAGTGGAGGTATAATACAAAACAAAGGGACAGCGATTTCTCACCCCTTCATATTTGTGTGTATTTTGTTCTACCCTGACATGACAGTCTAGGGAAACTAATACTATTATGCTGTTTGTCTTTAACATGTTCATAAGTATGCTTTCCAGCACACATACCAAGCAACAACTGTGTTACCTTTCCCTAAATTACAATTTCATACTTACTAAGGTTGTTAGATGTGTTGAAATAACCACAATTGGAAAAACAACCTGACTGTAATTGATTTTTGTTCTTTCTTTACTATATAGGACTGACTTTGACTTCAAAGAGTTATCTTAGTTCAGAAAAGAGGCCAGAGCAGGAACCTGTGAAATGATTCATGGGAGAAGATGGAAGTAAATGATGAGTTCATGTGCCTCTAGTCTCCAGTAATGGCATAAATCCATAGGGAAGTTCTTTAATGTCAGCCTGTATGCCTGCCTGTGTCAAATCACATATAGGCTAGCACATATTATGAATTAAGAAATCTGGGGAATGAACAAAAATTCCTTTATACAATTGTTCATTTTCAAAAGAAGTCATATAGACTTGAAGATACAGGAGGAAAGCAAAATACTGCTCTCATTTAACCATAAAAACTGTATTTGCATGTTTATAAACACAAAGACCATTCACATATGGCTAAGCACCTTTTTGGAACAAGAGAAAACATGGTTAATTGATTGTGGGCTAAGGCCTATCTGTGGCTTCTCAAGTCCACAAACGAGTTTATTCCCAGACTGAAAATGTTAAGGTCTGTTGATTCTTAAAATAATGAGGAAGGCAATGAATATGTAACATGCTTACTACTATGTCATTTAAATCATTGGATTTTATAACAGCCCTCCTCTCTCCCTGGGAGAATAAAACTTAGCATGTATATATGCTGTTTCCTTTGCATTATACGATACAAGTTGAAGAATACTCTCTTAGGGAGTTAATACCACAAATTGAAAAACATTTCCTTCTTTGCTTCGCCATTCTTAACAGAAGTCACCTAGGAGCACCAAACATGCTAATGTATTCAGCTAGGTAGTGCCAAACCATTAAGCAGGCCACAGACAGAGGAAAGAAAGTCATCAATTAAGAGACAAGAACTAACTGTAACACACTGAAAATAAGAGAGCTCAAGAACACAGGAATTCCTCTTTGATAAGTGATGGAGAAGTCGCACTCTAACAGCAGGTCTCATTGTCAGAAGCACTGTTATCAGATGCAGAAGTACAGAGAGCTGGACAAGGTGTATCTTCTTTTCCTTGTTCCACTGGTGCTCTCTTGAGCCCTACACTCTCTGCAACCCAATGTCCAGAATGCTACAGGTTACCTATAACCCCTCTGAAATTGCTGTGTTTTCTGATGGGAACCCTAAGAGTACTGCCCTTCAACAGGAAACTGGGTGGCAATCCACCTACATGATAAGTCACCACCAATTCCTGTTCCTTCTCTGCTGAAGCCAATGTAATGCTAAGGAAATCCGAATTTCTAAAACGTCTGTCTCATCAACTCCTTTTTTTTTTTTTTGAGATGGAGTATTGCTCTGTCACCCAGGCTGGAGTGCAATGGCACGATCTCGGCTCACTGCAACCTCTGCCTCCCGGGTTCAAGCAATTCTTCTGCCACAGCTTCCCGAGTAGCTTGAATTACAGGCACCCACCACCATACCCACCTAATTTTTGTATTTTTATAGAGACAGGGTTTCACCATGTTGGCCAGGCTGGTCTTGAACTCCTGACCTCAGATGATCTGCCCGCCTCAGCCTTCCAAAGTGCTGGGATTACAGGCGCACCGCGCCTGGCCTCATCAACTCTTTCTATTAGAAAGAAGGTTTTGTTACCCCTTTGAGCATTTGTTTTAAAAGTGTGCTATGTTTGGCATCTAGGGATGGTCATTTGTATTATGTTTAGTATATCTATGTTGAGAGAGAATTATTTATATAATGGAGAATGGTAGGAAGAAACAAATCTCAAATTTGTGTGGCAAGCTATTCAATATAAGTTTATGTTTTTTATTTTTTTTTTATTATACTTTAGGTTTTAGGGTACATGTGCACAATGTGCAGGTTTGTTACATATGTATCTATGTGCCGTGTTGGTTTGCTGCACCCATTAACTCGTCATTTAGCATTAGGTATATCTCCTAATGCTGTCCCTCCCCCCTCCCCCCAACCCACAACAGTCCCCGGAGTGTGATGTTCCCCTTCCTGTGTCCATGAGTTCTCATTGTTCAGTTCCCACCTATGAGTGAGAACATGCGGTGTTTGGTTTTTTGTCCCTGTGATAGTTTACTGAGAATGATGTTTTCCAGTTTCATCCATGTCCCTACAAAGGACATGAACTCATCCTTTTTTATGGCTGCATAGTATTCCATGGTGTACATGTGCCATATTTTCTTAATCCAGTCTATCGTTGTTGGACATTTGGGTTGGTTCCAAGTCTTTGCTATTGCGAATAGTGCCGCAATAAACATACGTGTGCATGTGTCTTTATAGCAGCATGATTTATAGTCCTTTGGGTATATACCCAGTAATGGGATGGCTGGGTCAAATGGTATTTCTAGTTCGAGATCCCTGAGGAATCGCCACACTGACTTCCACAATGGTTGAACTAGTTTACAGTCCCACCAACAGTGTAAAAGTGTTCCTATTTCTCCACATCCTCTCCAGCACCTGTTGTTTCCTGACTTTTTAATGATGGCCATTCTAAGTGGTGTGTGATGGTATCTCATTGTGGTTTTGATTTGCATTTCTCTGATGGCCAGTGATGATGAGCATTTTCTCATGTGTCTTTTGGCTGCATAAATGTCTTCTTTTGAGAAGTGTCTGTTCATGTCCTTCGCCCACTTTTTGATGGGGTTGTTTGTTTTTTTCTTGTAAATTTGTTTGAGTTCATTGTAGATTCTGGATATTTGTCAGATGAGTAGGTAGCGAAAATTTTCTCCCATTCTGTAGGTTGTCTGTTCACTCTGATGGTAGTTTCTTTTGCTGTGCAGAAGCTCTTTAGTTTAATTAGATCCCATTTGTCAATTTTGGCTTTTGTTGCCATTGCTTTTGGTGTTTTAGACATGAAGTCCTTGCCCACGCCTGTGTCCTGAATGGTATTGCCTAGGTTTTCTTCTAGGGTTTTTATGGTTTTAGGTCTAACATGTAAGTCTTTAATCCATCTTGAATTAATTTTTGTATAAGGTGTAAGGAAGGGATCCAGTTTCAGCTTTCAAGCTATTCAATATAAAAAACTTAGGGGGGAATTCTATACACAGGAATAAAGGCAGCTCTTACCTAAAAGAAAATAAAAACTTTTTTAGAAAAAAAAAAAAAAACCCAAGGCCAGGTGTTGTGGCTCACGCCTGCAGTCCCAACACTTTGGGAGGCCAAGGTCTGTGGATCACTTGAGGTCAGGAGTTCGAGACCAGCCTGGCCAACGTGGTGAAACCCCATATCTACTAAAAATATAAAAATCAGCTGGGTGTGATGGTGCCCGCCTATAGTCCCAGCTACTCAGGAGGCAGGAGAATTGCTTGAACCCTGGTGGCAGATGTTGCAGTGAGCCAAGATTGCAACATTGCACTCCAGCCTGGACAACAGAGTGAGACTCCATCTTAAAAAAGAAAAAAAAAAGCAGAATACATTGTAATGGCTGCTGAGAAGCAGCTGTCTTTGTGTGTTTCTCTTTGTGTGGTACCTTTCATTTAGGATAGGTTTCAAACTCGACAGTCCTATTGCTGCCAGTTTGGTCTCTGGAATTGGCAGGTGTAGGTAGGAATCTTTATCTGTGTGGTCCTATGTTAATCTCTGCCAGCTTCAATTTTCTCATAGGTGAAACATAATTAACAATAAGATATCAGATACTTTGTAAAATTGTTGTTAGGATTAAGTCAGGTGAAAGTTCCTAGGATTATTTAGCACATATTGCAAACATTTTTTTGTGAGGATTAAGTATGATAAGCCATGTGAGGGTTATAGACGCATCCTGCTCAGGTCTTCAGTGCACATTAACATTCCTTCTCTCTTCCCCTTCTTAATGATCATTTCTTGTCTCCTTCAGGGAAAGCACAGATTGCATGTAGACACTGGAATGGAGGGTGATTGGTGTGGCCTTATTCCTGTTGGAAAGCCTTGTATGCAGGTTACAACCACAGGCCTCAAGTGGAACCTCAGTAAGTAGAACCTTTCCATAAAGGAATGATTTTTTTTCTTTTTTTCTCTGTTTATTTTTATTTATTTTTTTTTTTTTAATGTCTCTGTGGTCTATACCTAGGAGGAATTGCTGGGTCACATGGTAACTCTATGTTTAACCTATTGAGGAACGGCCAGATTACCTTCCAGTGTGCCTGAACCATTTTACATTTCTATGTGCAGTATAAGAGTGTTCCAGTTTCCCCACATTCTCAACACTTGTTGTTATCTGTTTGCTGGCTTATAGTCATCCTAAAGCATGTGAAGGTGGCATCTTATTGGGGTTTGATTTCCATTTCTCTGATGACTAATTATGTCGAGCATCTTTTCTTGTGCTTATGGAACATTCATATATCTTCACTGGAGAAATGTCTATTCAGCTCTTTTACCCATATTTTAATTGGCTATTTTTACATTGAGTTGTAAGAGTCCTTTATGTATTTTAGAGACAAGTCCTTTACCCAGGTGTGTGACTTGCAAAAATTTTTTAGCCTTTAGCATATATTTTCACTTTCTGAAATTTAATTAACTAAATAAACAAATGTTAATGAAGTCTATGTTTTTCTTTTATGGATCATATTTTTGATATCATATCAAATAACTATTTGCCCCACCTTCTTCACAATTTTGTATATTTGAAAAACCTACTTTACTTTCCTGGAGAAGCAGCAAGTTATTTTCGTAGTCAAATCTTTGACATAAGATTTGCTGTTCTTATTAAATTTTAAAATGTTTTCCAGTAATTGTGAACTGTATTAGGTCCTAGTAGTACTAAAACTATCTGAGTTAAAAATATTAAAAAGTAAGGGGGTCCTGTTCATGAGATAAATGCTGATTCCAAAAGGAATCATCAGTCATTGTGAAATGAATCAATTCTAGCCTTTCTAAGGATAGCAATAATTTAATCAAAGAGTTGTGATTGAATATCAAAGGGATCATCTCCTGATTGACCAATACGGCAAAGCTGTACAAGTAAAATATGCAACTATGTCGTTCTTTTCTAACAAGTAAAGCACTTAGATTCCCACAAGAAAATAAATTTTTTTCCAAGAGATAAATATTTTGAAACAAAAAGACTTGTAAAAAGACCTTTCTGTGAGCCACTGCAGAAACAATTAGGAAACACTAGAGATATTTTGAAACAAATGTCTAGAGAGCTCATCAGAATTTGAAAGGACTGTGAGAATACATCTCCTCCAGTGCACAGAAATATGTGACAGGCTTTGAAGCTGTTTAGCTGAAATTGACATGAGCTCCCATTGGAAGCTTTTTTGAAAACATTCTGGCCCCAAACAACTGTTTTATTTTTTATAGTTCTCATTATTTCCAAGGGCACCCAATCTAGACAGTGGTGAACTTTCTGCTGGATCTAGGAGCAATCACACTTTTCAGGGCTGGCACCATGACAAAGGAGCACTGAGCAAAGTAGAGAGGAACGTTGGCACTAGGAGCAGGTGCCCCAGCTTCCTTTATCTTATAGTAATAAAAAAGAGTCATACGTTAGACATGATTCTTCTGGGATCTTTAGAATGTCCTTTGATCCTGTATTTCCCACAGTAATATGCACATTGTATTAGTCCATGCTCACATTGCTGTAAAGAACTACCTAAGACTGGGTAATTTATGAAGAAAAGAGGTTTAACTGACTCACAGTTATGTAGGCTTACCAGGAAGCATGACCAGGAGGCCTCAGGAAACTTACAATCATGGTGGAAGGTAAAAGGGAAGCAGGCACCTTCTTCACATGGCAGCAAGAGAGAATGAGAGTGATGGGGGACGTGCCGCAGACTTTTAAGCCATCAAATATCATGAGAAGTCATTCACTACCACGAGAACAGCAAGGGGGAAGCCCACTCCCATGATTCAGTCACCTCCCACCAGGTTCCTCCACCAACATTGGGAATTACAATTCAACATGCGATTTGGGTGGGAACCTGGAGTCAAATCGTATCACACATCCTAGTTCTGTGTAAGGCTTTCTCTGGTAAGGGGGCCTTCAGCATGATGAGGGCAGGGCTCTTAACCTTCCTGAGATAACTTTTGATCCAGTCTGCATGTAATATGCCATTACTTATTTATATGGTTACACATCACTTTGACTTTTGAAGTAATTATTTTTGTAAACTTCATTAAAAAAAAAAACTTCATGGAATATGCAAAGCAATAAAGTTGAAACACAAAGTGTTTCATCAATTACCTGTTGTAAAAGTGCTAATTCATGGGGTCTTCTGATAGGTAACATTGCCTCATTAAAACTTAATAAAAATAAATGTGACATCATGTTGACTTGAAGAAAAGTGGGTAGATATCATTCACAGAGAGGCTCCCTGCCTTCCTCCGTGCTGTTGTCTGTGAAAGAGCCCTGAGGTCAGGGTTATTTTGTCAGTCATGGCTACAAAGGGACAGGGTGAAGGTGGGCTTGCAGAAAGAGAATATGCAGACACTTATTCGGGGGCAGCTCACTTCTTGGGTTAATGGGAGTAAGCAAGTTTTTGTAAAGAAACTTGTCAAGGTCCTCATGTGTGGCCCCGTGGCTTGATCTCTACCTATCTCCACCCACTCTAAGTACATGATGCCAGAAGTTCTAAAAGTAGTTGGATTTATCTGTTACCAGTTTGCAATATTTCACACGCCATTCTAATGTTAAAAAAAAATTGTATGAATGATACCTAGGTACCGATCACCCAGGAGTGAAACTTTTCAAATATTACTGAAGCTACCTATATTTACAGTCTTTTATTTCATAGCAATATGCTATGAATATTCTTTGACTTGTGTCTTGTACAAGAGTTTCTCTGGGATATATACAGTTGGCAGTAAAATAGCTGTGTCATAGATAATCACATCTTCATCTTTATGAGATACACCGTATTGCTCTGCACAGTGGTCGTACCAATGTGCACTCAGCCCAGGAATACATATGAAGTTCCCCTGCTCCATATCCTCAACAATTCTTGCTATTATCAAACTTAACCATTTTTGCCAGCCTGATGAGTGTAAATGATGTTTTTGTGGTCTCTGCTGATAAGGATAAGCATCTTTTTCATGCTGGTTTCTTCTTCTGTGAATTGCTACTTTCTTTTGCCTATTTTTCCATTGGGATGTTAATTCCTAGAAGTTCTGAAGACTCTTTTTCCTGGCTGTACTTTGGCTTTTCAATTTGTTTATGGTGTTTTTATATGAACAGAGTTTATTGAGTTAAATGCAGTCAAAATGTATCAGATTAGTCATTTTTGTGTAAGTTATCTTTCTATTCCTCATGGTCATAAAATTCTCTCATTTAAGTTTCGCGTTTAGGTCTTTTCTCTCACCTGAAATTGATTTTTGTATATGATATGAGATAAGGATCTAGTTTTTTTAAAGATAATGGGCCGGGCGCGGTGGCTCACGCCTGTAATCCCAGCACTTTGGGAGGCCAAGGCGGGCGGATCACAAGGTCAGGAGATCGAGACCATCCTGGCTAACATGGTGAAACCCTGTCTCTACTAAAAAATACGAAAAATTAGCCGGGCGTGGTGGCGGGCGCCTGTAGTCCCAGCTACTCGGAGGCTGAGGCAGGAGAATGGCGTGAACCCGGGAGGCGGAGCTTGCAGTGAGCCGAGATCGCGCCAGTGAACTCCAGCCTGGTCGACAGAGTGAGACTCCGCCTCAAAAAAAAAAAAAAAAAAAAGATAATGAATTGCCCTAACATCATTTCTTAATCCTTTTTCCAGTGATTTGCAGGGTAGCACAGGTGTTCATATGTATGGGTATGTTTCTCGGATCTGTTTTGTTCCATTGGCTTACATACTTCTTCCTGTGCTGGAGCCACACTGCCTTCATTACCATAGCTTTATAATAAATATTGAAATGTGCTAAGTTGAGTCCTCAGACCTTGTTCTTCAAAATTGTCACTCTGTTCCCGGCATTTTGCTCTTGCTTGTTTGTTTGAGACGGAGTCTCACACTGTCGCCTGGGCTGGAGTGCAATGGCGCAATTTTGGCTCACGGCAACCTCCGCCTCCTGGGTTCAAGTGATTCTCCTGCCTCGGCTCCTGAGTAACTGGGATTACAGACGACTGCCACCACACCCAGCTAATTTTTTTTTTTTTTTTTTTTTTTGCATTCTTAGTAGAGACAGGGTTTCACCAGGTTGACCAGGCTTGTCTTGAACTCCTGACCTTGTGATTCACCCACCTCGGCCTCCCAAAGTGCTGGGATTACAGGCCTGAGTCACCACACTCAGCCTGCTCTTCTTTATAAATTTTAGAAGTAACTTGACAAGTGCCTCTCTCACACAATTCTATTATAATTTTTACTGCAATTACATTTAATGTCTAGATTAATTTGGGAAGAATCGAAAAATTGGGGAAGAAAATGTCTACATGAAATTGAGTCTTCCCATCCACAAATTTAGTTTAGCTCTCTATTTACTTAGAACTTTTAAATTCCTTTCAATAATTTTATAATTTTCTCTATAAACATCCTATGCATTTTTATAAGATTTATTTCTATAAACCCTATATTTTGTGTCCTAGTATAAATTATACTTTAAAAATTACATTTTCTGTTTGTTGGTGATATATAGACATATAATTCATTTTTGTCTATTTTAATGTTAATATATTGATGAACATTTATTATATCTGAAAATGTGACTATAGAGTCACTTGGTTTTCTATACACAATCGTGTTTCTGTTAATAATCAAGTTTTCTTCTGCAGTCTGTGACAAATAGAATTAAATTACTATAATGGACTGAAATGGTGGCTTTTTTAAAAAAAAAAAAAAAGCCTTTTTGTTGGTTTCCTCATGTAACAAAGTGCAGAGGTAAGTACCTATAGGGCAAGGTTTCTATTATTTCCTCAGCCTTTGCCTCAAAATCTAAGATATCTGTTGCAACTCCAGGTGTGTTGTGCCCAGTGGGCATCAGAAGAGAGGAAAGGGAAGGGAGCAGGAAGGGTCTGTAACAGGAATCAGAGACTTCAGGGATTCCCGGCATTCTCAGCAACCCTTCTTGTGTCTCATCTTTTGCCTCAGTGGCCAGAATTGTATCACATAGCCACCCTAGCTTCAAGGGAGGCTACGTGTGCAATTTTTTATCCAACTACATTGTCACTCCAAATAAAACTGAGGTTCCATCAGTAAGGAAGAAGAGAATGACTAGGAGTCTGCTCTTCTGTCAAAAAATGCCTTTGCTTCATTCATCATCTTGAACATTTTATCTATGTGTATCATAAAAAATTTAGTTTTCTTTCAGCCATATTCATATGGATTGCTGTTGTTTCTGTTGAAAAACCTACAATCAATGAAATTAATTCTGATTTGTTTATAATCTGTCACGTTTTCTAGACCTTATGTTTTGCTTTGACATTCTAAAGTTTTACAACAATATGTTTACATGTAACCTTTCTTTTGTTCTAGTTGCTTTTTATTCAATCTGATAATTGGTATAGTTCATCAATTCTGAAAATTCTTAGCCATTTATCTTCGATTGCTTCCCCTCCATTTTTTTCTATTCTTTTCTCCTTGAACTGTTAGTAAACATATTAGGCCTCATCATCTCTTTTCCTTGTTTATTCTTTGTGCATTCTAGTTTTTTTTTGTTTTTTTTTTTTTCATCTTTCTTTTCACTATTTCTGTCTTTGGCTGTTTCTAATCTGCCATTTAATGATTGGGTTTTGAATTTCATAGATTGTATTTTTCACTCTTTTTTATCTCAAAAAATTTAAGACCACATCTTGTTGCCAGTGTTTTAATTATATATTTAATTTTTTAAATAAGCAGATTTTTAAAATATCAGATATTGAGGTGAATTATTTATTACATTGTTAAAGATGTCATAATTTAATTGATAGGAGTTTTTTTAGATATTTAAAAATTGGGGCCTATTATAATAAATGGTATCTTATATTGGGTGGAATACAGTATGGTATTTGAGCATTCTAGTTTCTTCATCTCTTTTTTGACCTAATTCTGCTATTTTCCCTTTATTTCTTGAGAGGGAGTCTCAAATTTTCTGTTTCCAATTATTTTTAACATTTATTTTAGGTTCACAGGTACATGTGCAGGTTTGCTATATAGGTATATTGCATGTCACAGGGGTTTTATATACAGATTATTTTACCACCCAGGTAATAAGCATAGTATCCAATAGGTAATTTTTCAATCCTTACCCTCCACCGTCAACTAGACATTGGTGTCTGTTCCCTTCTTTGTGTCTATATGTACTCAGCATTTAGCTTCCACTTATAAGTGAGAACATGTGGTATTTGGTTTTCTGTTTTTGTGTTAGTTCAGTTAGGATAATGGCCTCCAGCTCCATCCATGTTGCTGCAAAGGGCATGGTCTTGTTCTTTTTATGGCTGCATGATATTCCATGGTGTATATGTACCACATTTTATTTATCCAGTCTACTGTTGATGAGGATTTAGGTTGATTCAGTGTCTTTGCTATTGTGGCTAGCACTGTGATGAGCATACATGTACGTGTTCTTTATGGTAGAATGATTATATATTTCTTTGGGTATATACCCAATAATGGGATTGCTGGGTCAAATGGTAATTCGCTTTGAGTTCTTTGAAAAATCGCTCAACTGCTTTCCACTGTGGCTGAACTAATTTCCATTCCCACCAGCAGTATATGTGTTCCTTTTCTCTTCAGCCTCACCAGCATCTATTAATTTTTTGACTTTTTGATAATACTGCTATTTTTAAATATTTCTTTTATTCTCACTCGTGATAGACACTTTATCCCGTGTTTTATATATTTGGTTGTCTTTTTTTCCTGTGGAAATATGTAGAAGGTTAGGTTAAGCATGTTCTTTGACATAGGATTTTAAGTTGCTTCTGCCAGTGCCCTGAGGTATAACCAATCCTGGAACACTTAGCTATCTTGGTATAAGGTTTTCCTGAAGACGCTTTCATTGTTAATTAAAACCACAAGGAATTGAGGTGTCTTTTTTAGTTTTTGCATCTGTGAAAGCCCAGGCTGATAGAGAGATGTTTCCTTGTTCTGAACCTTTTCTGGCAGACCAGTTATTTCCTAGTTGCTATGGTCTGAAGGTTTATGCCCCCGCCCCCAATTCGTATGTTGAAACTTAATCATCAATGTGATGTTATCAGGAGATGGAGACATTGGGAGGTGACTAGATCATGAACCCTTGTAAATGGGATTAATGCCCTTATAAAAGAGGCCTGAGAGAGACACTTGCCTCTTCCACCACTCAGTAAGAAGGTACCATCTATAAACCAGGCAGTGGACCCTCCAGATGCCAAATCTGTGGTGCCTTGATCTTGTAATTCACCTCCAGAACTGTGAGCAATAAATTTGTGATGTTTGTAAGCTATCTAGTTTATGGTATTTTATTAGAGCAACCCAAATAGACTAAGACACAAGTCTACCCTTCTGTTAAAGATGTAGCAGTGAATTTATATAGAACCTCAGTCCTAACTCTTACTTTGTCAAGGCCCGACATGTTGATTCTTGATTGACATGTATCTGAAAAGAAAAGCATCTTAGTTAAGGAAAGAAGTCAACATTCTCTGTGCAGGTGCCCTGTTTTCCAGCTCCTTCAATTTTATACCACTGAAGAGTTTATTTTCTTGCGAGCTTAGCATGTTAGTTACAGAACATTTATAATAAATTATGTATTATGTCTAAGAGTCTGGTATCAGGAGAATTTCAGGATATATGGGCTACCGTATGGCCAGAATGGAAATCTTCCACATCTCCTAGTTGAGGTTGCTTGAGTAGGACACTTGTAGCATCAGGGAACCCTCTGAAGGGGAAAAGTTAACAGCAAAGGCTCTAGCAAGGTTTTTCAGAGGCCACAATTATATTTTGAAGTGAGTCTACTCAAACTTTGACTCATGGAAACATAAATACAAATCATTATTGTAAACATTCCAACACTCATATTTTCACCTTTGGGAAATCTGAATTCCAGACTTACTCTGATTTTTGAAGTTCTAAATGGAGCCACTGCTCATCCTAATCATTAACCCTAGAATCCTGCCCCTTTTTGTATATTTTTCAGAACCCAGCACACTGGATTTTGCCTCCTGATAGCTTCATCCTCCCCATTCTCTTGTCTCCCTACTCAGCCATGTTCCATACTCTAAATATTCCCAGAACAAAGATTCTCTTCAATAATTTACTAAAACTCCTCCAGTCTTTCAAAGTCTCCTGCCAGGAGATAGCTACTTAATCTGATTTATAAATTTGTGTTAATGGGTGTTAATAGCTCAAAGTTAGGTTTCCTTCCTAGATAATCCGGGTGAATTTAGCAGGGTGTATTTAGGTTGATATTC
The DNA here is from genome assembly GCF_028878055.3 of Symphalangus syndactylus. NCBI lineage: Eukaryota > Metazoa > Chordata > Mammalia > Primates > Hylobatidae > Symphalangus > Symphalangus syndactylus. The sequence goes on along the minus strand of NC_072428.2, from coordinate 134,314,025 downwards.
CATGTAATACCTATACAGTCAAGTGGCAGTATACTCTATGTATGGGTTTGTGGTATTTCCAGAAGTTTTTGACTTTTCACAAAGGATGGGAACAATAATCAGAATTGTAATATTAATGTTCATATGATATTTCACATTTTTAAAAAGTCTTAAATATTACAATAGTGACAGGTTGGATTGTCTGTATTTTTCAGAAATGGAAATAGTAATTAAAATCTGTAATTGGCCTAAATTTACATAATTATGGATTAATGCACTCAAAATTTGAAATCAAGTCTTCAATACTATTTATGTTTGTTTCCAATTAGTAAGTGAAGGACTTATATAAAATAAGTTGATGTTTAAAAAATTTAAATATGGAATAAAGAGAATGTAAATTTTGGATAAAGAGAAGATAGGAGGAAGGTAACTAGATGAGAAAGCAAAGGTGATACGAAAGAGAAGATAATGGCACAGAATGGAAAGTAATGGCAAGAAAAGTGAAATTCTGAGGGATAGAACTTTTAACTTTTCTATACTTTTGCCTAAGGAAAATATTAAATGGAGTTGCTTTCCATTTGCCCAGGCCCCTTTATATAGCACTCATATTGAGACTGAAATTATGTATTCATTGTTCTTTCTTTTATGTTTTTTTCAAAGAAATATAGAAGTAAATTACAAGGAAATAACTTCTCAGCATTGACTAAAAGAGACTCAACTCTTTTAACCTAGGGAAAAGAGTTTTGAAAGAGAGAAATTATGAGAAAACAGTTTGAAAAGATTTTTCATCTCTATGAAAATAAAAAAGCTATAATAAGCATATACAGGTACCATGGTTTTCTGCAGGAGTTTTCTATGAAAATTTTTAAGTGCCATCCTAACAAGGGAACATTTCATGCATCTGTAAAATTACACTTGCTAGTAATGCATTTTCAGTGAGAAATGCTTTTAATTCTCACTCCACTGCAACTCACAAAGTGATTGTAGGCAGTTGTCATAGTATAGCTATAGCTATTCCCACTTAGGTTATAACCTCTTGTGAGCTAGTGCCACTAATGTGTGAGATGTTTCGTGTTTTTAGATGTCTTTGTTATTATATTAATTATTGATTTTCCAGACTAGTGCTTAAAAAAGACACTCTGAAACTGTGACATCAGTATTTCTTGTCTGAGTCAAGGACGATGTCTTTCATACTGTAAGTCTTCTATAATCAATAACTTACTCTGAATTGAATTAAATATGTTAACATTTTTCTAGAAAAAAAAAAGATGCATTACAGATCACAAGTGACAATAAAATTAGCAATAGCAATCTTTTCCCCTCTGGTCCTTCCTAAAATAGATGCTAGCTGAGGTCTTCCACCCCCAAACCCTTTTCTTGAGTTAACGAGTTGGTGAAATGATTGCATTTTATCACATTTATGATGCCATTGATTGTAAGATATGTATTATTTTATGTATACTAAGAAAAAATATACTAATTATAATTGCAGATACAGGAAAATATCCATGTTAGAACTGATGAAATTTGATAGATCAAATCGAATAGAAAATTAAGTTCCTTATAGACTCTGTATATTAGACCTTTGCCAGATGCATAGTTTGCAAATATTTCCTCCCTTTCTGTAGGTTATTTACTCTCTTGACAGTTTCTTTTGCTCTGTAGAAGCTCTTTAGTTTCATTAGGTCCCATTTGTCAATATATGGTTTTGTTGCAATTGCTTTTAGTGTCTTCGTCATGAAATCTTTGCTGGATTCTATGTCTAGAATGGTATTTCCTAGGTTATCCCCAGGATTTTTATAGTTTTAGTTTTTAGATTTAAGTCTATACTCCATCTTGAGTTGATTTTTGCATGTAGTGTAAGGACGGGGTCCAGTTTCAGTCTTCTACATATGGCTAGCCAGCTACCCCAGCACCATTTATTGAATAGGGAGTCTTTTCCCCATTGCTTGTTTTTGTCAGCTTTGCTGAAGATCAGATGATTATTGGTGTGTGGTATTACTTCTGGGCTCTCTATTCTGTTCCTTTGGTCTATGTGTCTGCTTTTGTACCAGTACCATGCTGTTTTGGTTACTGTACCCTTGTAGCATAACTTGAAGTCAGGTGATGCCTCCAGCTTTGTTCATTTTGCTTAAGAATGCCTTGGCTATTCAGGCTGTTTGTTTGGTTCCATATGAACTTTAAAATAGTGTTTTCTAATTCTGTGAAGAACATCATTGGTAGTTCAATAGGAATAGCATTGAATCTCTAAATTGCTTAGGACAGTATGGCCATTTTAACAATATTGATTCTTTCTATTTATGAGCATGGAATCTTTTTCCATTTGCTTGTGTCATCTCTGATTTCTTTGAGCAATGTTTTGTAATTCTCATTGTAGAGATCTTTCACCTCCCTGGTTAGCTGTATTCCAAGCAAAAAACAAACAACCTTGTTAAAAAGTAGACAAAGGACATGAACTGACACTTTTCGAGAGAAGATATACATGTGGCCAACAAGCATATGAAAAAAATGCTGAACACCACTATTCATTAGAGAAGTGCAAATCAAAACCACAGTGAGATACCATCTCACACCAGTCAGAATGACTATTATTAAAAAGTCAAAAAATAAAAGATGCTGGCAAGGTCACAGAAAAAAGGGAATGCTTTATACTCTGCTGAGGAAGTGTAAATTAGTTCAGCCATTGTGGAAAGCAGTGTGGAAATTCCTCAGAGAATTTAAAACAGAATTACCATTTGACCCAGTGATCTTATTTTTGAGTATATACCCAAAATAATATAACTATTTCTGTCATAAAGACACATGCATATGTTCACTGCAGCACTATTCACAATAGCAAAGACATGTAATCAACCTAAATGCCCATCAACAGTAGACTGGATAAAGAAAATGTGATAAATAAACACCATGGAATACTATGCAGCCATAAAAAAGAACAAGACCATGTCTTTTATGGGAACATGGATGGAGCTGGAGACTATTATCCTTAGCAAACTAACACAGGAACTGAAAACCAAATAACACATATTCTCACTTACAAGTGGGAGCTAAATGATGAGAACTTATGAACACAAAGAAGGAAACAACAGACACTGATGTCTACTTGAGGGGGGAGGGTGGGAAGTGGGAGAGGAGCAGAAAAGATAACTATTGTGTACTAGGCTTAGTACTTGAGTAATGAAATAATATGTAAAACAAACCCCCATGACATGTGTTTATTGATGTAACCTTCATATGTATCCCTAAACCTAAAAGTTAAAAAAAAAAAAAAAAAAAAGGCCGGGCGCGGTGGCTCACGCTTGTAATCCCAGCACTTTGGGAGGCCGAGGCGGGCGGATCACGAGGTCAGGAGATCGAGACCACGGTGAAACCCCGTCTCTACTAAAAATACAAAAAATTAGCCGGGCGTGGTGGCGGGCGCCTGTAGTCCCAGCTACTCGGAGAGGCTGAGGCAGGAGAATGGCGTGAACCCGGGAGGCGGAGCTTGCAGTGAGCCGAGATCGCGCCACTGCACTCTAGCCTGGGCGACAGAGCGAGACTCCGTCTCAAAAAAAAAAAAAAAGAAAATGTGATACATATGAACCATGGAGCACTATGCATCCATTAAAAAGAATGAGATCATGTCTTTTTTGCATTAACATGGATGGAGCTGGAGGTCATTATCCAAAGCAAACTAATGTAGGAACAGAAAACCAAATAACGCACCAAGTATTCTCACTTATAAGTGGGAGCTAAACAATGAGAATACATGAACACAAAGAGTGGAACAGTAGACACTGGGGCCCACTTGAGGGTGGGATTAGGGAGAGGATCAGAAAAAATACCTATCGGGGCCATGCTTATTACCCAGGTGATAAAATAATCTGTACACCAAACCTTCATAAAACGCAGTTTACCTATACAGCAAACCTGACCATGTACCCCTGAACCTAAAATAAAAGTGAACAGTGAAAACTAAGAAACAGAAAGATTCCTGAATGTCTTTTGATGGATTGTTAGACTTGGTCTAAAAGATCCTTTCAGGGTTATCTGATTCTATAGGAAAGTTAAGCCCTTCATTGTTTTTGATGATTTTGCAACTCTGTTTAGTTAGAAGCTAACTTGTAAGGGGCTGATTGTAATGTAAATGATTACTGTTTGTATAAGTCAAATGAGTTTTTGTTCTGTTAAAATGCAGTGGATTCTCACCCTATAGAATTGGCCAGTTTCCTATTCATTAGCAAACTCATGTCAGCATTCCCAATTATCTGTAGATGTGCCTGTCCTTTGTAGAGTCTCCTTGAAGCAGTTTTTTTTTTATTTACAGGTTTTCTCATTAATTAATGACTTAAATAAAATATCTGTCATGTTCATTTTATATTTGTATGAGCCATTATTTTACCTTTTAAAAACTGTTTGTTAACAAACCAAATTGCAGTCACTCATGATATTTTAAGGATCACAAACTGTTGCAGTCTTTTTTAAAAACTGTGTTTTGTTATTGCAAAATACCATTTAACTTCCAAGTAGAGGTCAGTGGTAGCCCTGGAAACAAAGGGCTGGTTATGTCACTTCCGTATTTGTGTACTGGGAAGAGGTCTCACAAAGAGCTATGCTGTGCTATCTTTGTCTAAAAAGGATCATGGCCATGACTTTGAGCCAAGGTAAGCAAGAGGAATCAGACCGGTATGATCTTCTAGGAGGCAAGCGTTGATTCTAGTTCTAGTGAACTAAGCTAGAAAGAAATGATATCTGTTTTTTTAAACATTTTTTGAGATATAATTCATATATCATACAATTCACTCATTTAACATGTATAGTCAATAGTATTTAGTAGGCCGGGTGCCGTGGCTCACGCCTGTAATCTCAGCACTTTGGGAGGCCAAGGCGGGCGGATCACGAGGTCAGGAGATCAAGACCATCCTGGCTAACACGGTAAAACCCCGCCTCTACTAAAAATACAAGAAATTAGCCAGGTGTGGTGGCAGGTGCCTGTAGTCCCAGCTACTCGGGAGGCTGAGGCAGGAGAATGGCGTGAACCCGGGAGGCGGAGCTTGCAGTGAGCTGAGATTGTGCCACTGCACTCCAGCCTGGGCCACAGAGCAAGACTCCATCTCAAAAAAAAAAAAAAAAAAATAGTATTTAGTATATTAAAATATGTGTACAGTCATCACCAAATTTAGAAAGTTCATCTTTTCAAAAAGAAACCATGTATCCTTTAGCTGTCACCCTCACATCCCCGCCATACCTTTTTGCTCTAGCCCTAAGCAACTACTGCTCTGTTTCCTATCTCTAGATATTCTAGTCTTTCATATGAATTGAATCATGTAATATAGGGATTTTTGTGACTGACTTCTTTCACTTAGCATAACATTTTTAAGGTTCGTCAATGTAGAAATTTGTCAGTATTTCATTCACTTATATGGCTGCATAATATTCCACCATATGGTTATACCACATTTTATCTATTTGGCAATTAATGGGCATTTGAATTGCTTCCACCTTTTGCCTATTGTAAGTAATGCTGCTGTAGATACTCGTACAAATTTCTGTGTAGACATGTCTTCATTTTTGAGGGGTATACACCTAGGAGTAGAGTTTCTGGGCATTATTGTATCTTTATGTTTAATTGCTGAAGAACTTCCAGACTGTTTTCCAAAGGGACTACACCATTTTCTATTCCTACCAACAGTGTATGAGAGTTCCAATTTTGCCATGTCCTTGTCAACACTTATTTTTATCTCACTTTTTGATTCTAGCCAATCTGGCGTGTGTGAAGTGATATCTCACTGTGGTTTTGATTTGCATTTCCCTGATGAATAATGATGTGGAATATATTTTCAAGTACTTCTTGGCCATTTGTATACCTTTCATGCAGATTCTTGAGCCATTTTTTAATTGAGCTATTTGTCTTTTAATCATTGAGTTGTTAGAGTTCTTTATGTATTCCAGATACAAGTCCTTTATGAGATATATGATCTGCAAATATTTTCTTCTATTTTGTGGGCTCTCTTTTTGCTTTCTTAATGGTGTTCTTTAAAGCAAAAAGAAAAACTTCTAATGTTAACAAAGCCTTATTTCTTTCACTTGTTACTTATGCTTTTTGCATCATATCTAAGAATTGGTTGTCAAATCCAATGTCATGAAAACTTATTCTTACATTTTCTTTTAAGAATTTACAGTTTTTGTGCTTACATTTAGGTTTTGGATCTGTGTTGAATTAATTTTTATATTTAAGTAATTTTGTGTAATTACAGCTAGGATTCTAATAGAGATTGTGTTGATTCTGTAGAGTATTTTGGAGAGTATAGCCATCTTAACAATGTTGCCTTCTAATCCATGAACATGGAACACTTTTCATTTATTTAGATCTCATTTAATTTCTTTTCATGTTCTTTTTAAATAGTATAAGTTGTGTACTTTTGTTACATTATTTAGTATTGTTTTTATGCTGCAGTGAATGGAATTCATTTTATTTGGGGATTAATTCCAAGTGTATAGAAATACAATTGATTTCTGCAATTTTTCTTGTATCCTACAACCTTGCTGAACTTATTCCTTAGGACTAATGGATTTTTAGCAGATTTCTTAGGAGTTTCTATATACAAGATCACGATTTCTGCAAATAGAAGTACTTTTACTTTTCAAATCTGGATGCTTTTTCTTCCTTTTTCTTGCCAAATTGCCCTGGCTAGAGCCTCAGGTACAATATTGAATAAAAGTATTGAGAGTGTACATCTTTGTTGTGTTCCTGATCTTAGGAAGAAAGCATCTAGTTTTCTGTTCTTAAGAATGATGTTAACTGTGGGCTCTTCATGGATGTCCTTTATTAGATTAAGGGGGTTATTTGCTATTTCCAGTTGTTGAGTGGTTATATCATGAAAGTGTGTTGGATTTTGTATCTTTCTGCATCTGTTGAAATGAACATTTGATTTTAAAACTTCCATTGATATGTTTTACATTAATTGAATTTCAGATATTAAATCAAACTTGCATCCCTGGAATAAATCCCACTTGGTCATAATGTATAATTATTGTTATATGTTGCTGGATTTGGTTTCTGACTATTTTGTTGAGGATTTTTGCATCCATATTCCTAACAGACATTGTTCTGTGGCTTTTTCTTCTTGTGATGTCTTTGTCTGGTTTTAGTATCAGGATAATACTGAGATCTGCTCTTAAGGTTCAGGTATTCAAGAGAGAAACTGGGGAAGTCAGCCAAGGCAGCAACAACAACCCAATTAGAGTTAGCAGGCAAGATGCAGAATGTGGGGTACATGACATAGAGGGAATTTTACAGTGTAGAAAATTTTTATGTTTGACAGTATATTTGAAGATAGACAGATGATAGATAGATGATAGATAGATAGATAGATAGATAGATAGATAGATAGATAGCAGACAGACAGACTTAGAATGGGTGTTGTTTGATAGGTAGATGAAAAAAATTGACAATATTTGTTAAAATTTTCAAAAGTTTTCAGATTTATCAGTTCCCTATTGCTGCTGTAACAAATTACCACAAACTTAGTGGCCTAAAACAACACAAAGTCATGATTTTACAGTTTGGAGGACAGTCAAAAATGAGTCTCATGAGACTAAAATACAAGCACTGGCAGAGCTTCATTCCTCCTGGAGGCTGTAAGAGGGAAGTTTTTTCTAACCCTTTCCAGCTTCTAAAGGCCACCCACACTTCCGGGCTCCTAACCCTTTCCTCCATCCTCAAGACTGGCAGCATAGCAGCATCAAATCTCCCTCTTTTTCTGACCTCTCCTTCCGCTGTCACGTTTTTTTCTTTTTTTCTCTCTCTGCCTCTGAGTCTTCTGCCTTCTCCTTTTAAGGAACTTGTGACTACACTAGGACCACCTGGATAGCCAAGGATAATCCCGTCCCAAGATTAATCAGATTAATCAGACTTAATCACATCTGTAAAGTTCCTCTTGCCATGTAAGTAGCATATTGGCAGGTTCCGGGGATTACAATTGAGGACTTTTTAGTGGCCTATTATTCAGCCTACTATATCAGATAGTAATCCAGTGATTTTCTAAAATAATACTTCTTGAATACAATTATCATGCCATTGAATCTGTACAATTGCTCTGAAAATTGATGTATAAAAACGGTATATAATTGTATTCTATTTGAAAAACTTAGTGTTGTCATTCATCTTGCCTCAGGAAGAATCAAGACATAAACAAAACGAATTGTGCAAGTAGGATTTATTTGATGCCCTCAACAGGCAATGAGGACTACCTTTTCCATTCAATGTAGTTACTGTTCTCCAAAATTGTAGTAAGTTTTGCCACGTGTGTATTTCGATGCTTCAGAACCAGGAAGGAAGTCAGCAGGTTTACTTAGGCTAGAGCTCGCTCTTCACTCTGTGGTAGGTTTTAGCCAGTCTCTTCTTAGATATATGTTTCCCAGCCTTTTTGCATGTCTTCTCTTTTTTTAGCCTTTTTAAGTTGTACTTATACGAGAGACTTTATACCAATAACAGGCAGCAATCTGATGTGGAAATAAAATTCCCGAGACTCTAAAAACATGTGGCTGTAAAGGCAACAAGAAAGAGTCAAAACTTTCTCCCTTCTGTTTTTGTTGCCTTTCTGGCCACATGTTATTATAATGAGTCTCAGGACTCTAAGGGTCCTTATTATCAGTGACTTCACTGAGCACACATACACCATTAAACTGCTGGTGGACTACTTACACGGCTATCACTCTTACTCCTCCCCCTTCCACACCCGCATATACCTACACTCTGATATAATACAAGTTTAGGTTTTTTATTATGTACAAGATTTGGTCAGTTGGGGATTATAGACCACAAAACTGCCACCTTTGATGAGTTCCAAATATTAGCATTGAGGAATGATTGCACCAGTGGGCAATCGTGGGAAACTCTCGGACCTAGCTTTTATGAAGAAGGCAAAGACTGGGGAGGGGGTTGATTAGCAGGAGATATTATTTCTCTATAGAGAAAAATACATGGAAAAACAAGATTACTTTTTAGATTATGTCATTCTGAAGATTGTATAGTATTCTACTTGTAAGCAAATACTACATTTTCAGGCATATAAGACTAATGACACACAGCCAACTACAAACTGGGATTTAATAATATATTTCATTAACTCAGCTCCAATTCCATTTTCTATGTTGTAGGATTTGAACCAGACACAAATGATTTCTCTTAAGTCCTTGCCCTTTTGTGATTCTGCTGAGAGCACAAGGAACCCACAATAATTTACCATATGCCATAGTTCATCCTGTTTTGTTTTTAAAAAACTCGCAACAACTTGACACATTTGTTATGGTTGATTCTGGGCATTTAAATATGAAAACAATCAACGTGCATTTGTAGAGAATATGACAAGTGGGAATTTGTGTGCAGGCCAATTTTTCACTGACCTGCATTCAGGAACATTATTATAACCCAAGCTTGCCTCCCAAGTTGTTTAAATGAGTTGATTTCTCAGTATTTGTGTGGGCAGGTTGAGTGATGAGAATGACTTCAGTGTAAGCCCAAGTCCCTTTCTATTTCCCCTCCTCCGGGTTTCATTTTTGTGCTGATTCAGATGTGAGCTCTGTGCATTCAACCATCCAGTTAATACACTGAGACAAGAAAGCAATAACTTTTGGTGATTACATGAGTTGTAGAGAAAGAATCAAGGGGTGCAGGTGAATAAACTTTTGCTCTGGGAATGGCACACTGGATATAATTTTCTGCTGGTTCCAAATAACAATACTTTATATCTTGAATAAGTCTTTCATGTGTCTCCTACCTGTTGTATCTCTATACTCATTCTCATTCTTGTATAATATCAACCTTTTTAAAATGTAAAGTATTATCATCCCCATTTTATAGATGAGAAAACTGAGACACAAGATGCCAGATGAATTGTCCAAGTTCCTATTTTCTAACCTAGTCCTCTATATACATAAATGGATTCATTTATATAACCATTTTTAAAATCATTGGATGTGGTAGTAGTTAAATAGCCTATTTCCAAGTCATTTTTCTAATTGACAATGAAATTTTTCTGAAATTGGGCCGGCTCAAAGACAAAAAGATAGCAAACATCTTAGCAGTTAAAATCATGTTTTAGGCACCATCCAAGAGATTCCTTTCCACTCCGTGAACCACAAGTGCACAAGCTAGTAGATTTGTAGTGTGTAATTTAAGTGTAACTTAGGCTTACTGTGATATCTGATTTCTAGGGTAATTATAAACTGTTGTCATTCATCATGGTTCTCAAGGAATTTGTGGTAAGGATTCGAGGGAAGAAAAAAGATACTTAGCATCCACAAAGGAGAATAAATGGTTAAAACAGTGTTTTTAAGTGTCTAAAGATTAAAGGGTGAAAAAGAACCATGTTAACAGAGCTGGGAAGACAAGGTTGCAGGAGGTTTACACTGCATGCAGGTTTTTCAGCAGTGAGCCACCACTTTGTCCTTTAGATTGTTTGGAGATCAAACTGTAGAAAAGCTAAAAATGTTTGGAGAACACTAGGTTTAAATTAAAAGGAGGGGAGATCAAACTGGAGAAATGCCCATTATGGAGACCAAAATAGAAGTATCTGCATCAGAGACCTTTTACATATACCCATGTATCCCAAATAGTAGTGAAGTATTTGCATAGCTATATGCATATATAGCTATACTTCAAGGAAAATCAAGGCATAGGTTACATGGAGAGCAGGTAAATTCCCAAGCTAAAGGGGTACGTGAGGGAATTATACAGTATTTTCTTTCCATTCCAGAGAAAAGAGTAGAATTGAACCAGCAAGAGAGGGTAAAGATCCTCTGGCTTTGAGACTATTATGAAAGAGTCAAAAACAAGAACAAATCCATGCCTTCTTTTATTTTTTCGTTTTTTAACTTTTAGCTTTAGGGTTCATGTGCAGGTTTGCTCTCTAGATAAATTACATGTTGTGGGGGTTTGCTATACATATTGTTTTGTCATCCAGGTAGTATGTACGGTACCCGATAGGCAGTTTTTCAATCCTTGCCGTCCTCCCACCCGCCTCCCACCCTCTGCCCTCAAGTAGGTCCCGATGTCTCTGGTTCCCTTCTTTGTGTCCGTGTGTACTCAGTATTAGCTCACACTCAAATCAGTGCTTTAAACATCTTGACAAAAAAAATCTCTGGAGATTATTGCATAATATATAACTTACCTTCTCTGTGTGTAATTTATACCTTGAGTTTTCCTTAAAATGTAGCAGAAACAAAGTATGTATCTGTTTACTTCAATTCATAATGAGGAGGGAAGATGCCAATAGGGTTCAAAGTCTGACTCTGTAACTAATGAATTAAATGGTACTACAAGCAACATGGATTCTTCATATATACAAAGAGGACTGATTGTATATATGATGATAGATGGTAGCTAAGGTTTCTTTTTGTTTGAAAACCATGGCCGCTGAAGCCACAGAGAAGTGCATGAGTCCAGATCCTAGATGTCAGGAGCTTGATATTCTAAGGAGGCATCCCTCTCTTCCTTACATTCCTGTGTGGCAGCAATGAACGGTCCCCATGAGAAGCTGTAATAGGATGAGACTCAGGGGACTTTTGCTTGGAAGCTGTGTTGGGGTGACATCGCACTGTGCATACCCGTCTCTTGTCAGTTTTATGAGATGTAGTTCACTGTATGACAGTGGCTTTGAACATTGTGAAAGAAGACATCCTATGGCATCACTACAGTTTATCATCTCCTGCTGAAGGTTCTCACTCTTCAGAAGTTCACAGCCAAGCGAGGACTGGGAAATTATTATTATTCCTCATTTACACTGAGACAGAGTTGAAGCTCTGGCTGCAGTCAATAAATCACTTTGATGATGATTCATTAGCCGTGTTGAGATCCCCCAGCCGCTCCAGCATCAGCGTCACACTTGGGCTGTCTTCTCATCTTAATTGCAAGGTTTCACTTCTGGAGAAGCACATCAGCCTTTTCTACTCAACTGTTTTCTGGACACATTTAATTTCAAATTAACAACTATCTATCTATCTATAAATCCGGTTTTTCGTGTGTGTGTGTGTGTGTGTGTGTGTGTGTGTGTGTGTGTTAATGTGCTTAGGAAAAAACAAGAATGCTTTCAGACTCTCTTTTCTTAAACAACTACAGATGATAACTAATTTTTGTCTTAACCATTAAGAAATTAGTTATGTGCAGTGTACAAGTGGCAAGTCAGCCAGGAGAGAGAAACAAATTGTGGACAATTTAAATTTGACATACAATTAAGAAAAATGTAAATTGAAACTTGTGGTGTTTTCGCTAACTTGTATCCCACCAAATGCTGATTTTCTAGAGATAACAGTGAAGAGGTGCCGTTTCCTGCTGCCATGGTACATGCCAACTACCATATAAATTTGATAAATAAGGCTCATTCCCTATGGGTGGGTGCAGTACCAAAGGGAGAAGTCTGTCTTGTGCTTGTAGGACAAAGTGAATGAGGACAGAGATAGCTCTGGCAGCCTTCTCCTCTTCATCCCCTGCTGCTGCAATGATGATATAAGTATGAGCTCAGTTCTCCCCTATCCTTACTATGTAGCTCTCTTTCTTTAAAATGAGTAACTTTGAACTAAACTATCTCAAAATCTTTTTCATCTCTCGCATTAGTCTTTCTTCTTTATTCTCAGTAATAGAATTGTACTATTTTGTCCTCTCCTCCTGAGAGCCTATTAAAAGCATTTGAGGTCTAACATATATTCCATTTTCCCCATAATACATGACCTCACCCCCTGGTATTCTCAGAATGTGTTCTCCCTTTAACGTCTCCCCCTGCACAAATTTTACTCATCTACAAGGGCCATTTCAAATCACATCCTTCATGAAGCTTTTGTAACTAAATGCAATTTCTCTTTCCTTTGAATTCCTAAAGTATACCATGTAACTCTTCCATATAAATAGCATCATTATTTGTGCATATTGCTTTTTCCCTTGACTAGAATAGATTTGCCTCAAGAATTTGGTGCTTGTCTTCTGTGTCCCCTCCTAGTCATCCAGAATAGTGCCTTTGCATATTTTATGTAATTAACCACCTTTTTTATTTTAAATCAGCAAGTGCATTTTACCCACATGAATTCTGTAATGGGACACGGAATTAATTGTGCTATGGTAAAAAATGTTCAAGCAAGAGTTCTTTATTATAACTTTTAAAGCAATTAGAAGAATGAAGAATAAGTTCCATTTTAAGGGTAAAAATACTTGCAAACCCTGCCAGAAGTTATATGGTTTAAAGTAATATGATCCAAAATGTGCCTATTACAAAAGAGGGTTTTTGAGTCTAAGTGAATGTATGTGTAGGTGTCTCTGCGTGTGTCCAGACAGGGGCTTACCTAGGGAGTGGCAGTGGAGGAATTTTTGGAAATCATTGCCTTTTGGGGGATTTGGAGTTTTAAATGCATCCTCTGCTCCCCAAGATGTTTTTTTCTGGCTCATTTCTTTACTGCTCTGAGCGTGAGTCAAGGTCTAAAGCATTTCATTTAGATTCATTCTCCTTTTAGATGCTGAAAATTGTACAGAACTCTTATTTGAGAGCAGGTATCATTGTAAAAACAAAGGCAAATGAAATTGGTTCTTGCATTAGTGTGTCCTCATTCACAAAACTTGTAATATTTGCTTTGCAAAAAGAAAGAAAACAGAAAAATCTTAGTTCACCTTACTCTACTGTTTCCAACAGGCATTTGTAATGGTGTTACACATATGTAAAAGGTGGGTTTATGTTTGTTCCAGTTATTTTGTATGTTTTATCCACATAACTAGGTTGTATACACTTTTAGTTTATAGGCCCTTCATATTTTGCTCATCGTAGTTAGTAAATCCTTAATATTAGATGCTTAATTGGCATTGATTAATAATAGGATTCCTTATCAGGGTTGCTGCTTTTAAATATTCAGACCTTACACATTTCTCTGGCATTGTTAACTAGAAGAAGTAACTAAAGGGGTTACTTAGCCCTGGGAAACTGTCATGTTTACAGATTAGTTAAAAAAAAATAGCAGATCCTATATAAAAAACAAAAGGCAAAGAATGAACGGTGAGCAGGCCAGGAAGAAGTTAGCCAAGAATTAAGCTATCATTGAAAGAGGGATTAATAAGTTGGATCATATGTAAAAGAGATTAAAATTGTTGGATTTTTACTAAAGAAACGTGTTGGTCACTCTTAAAAATGCAGAGGAGTAATAGCGTAGTAGGAACAGAAGCCAGATTTCTATTCATTAAGAAGGTGTTAAAAACATACTGAAAGCACAATGGCAGGAAATTAAACTTTTAAAAAGAAGTTTATCAGTGATACGAGAAGATACATACATGTGAAGGCTTCATTATCAAGGAGGCCTTTATGTCCAAGATGAGAGGAGTCTATTTATGTTGAAAGATAAAAAGGACCAGGAAACTCCAGAGATCCAGGGAGAGATGGAAGAAATGGGGAGAGGATGGGTGAAGTGTGGAAGTGGTATTCCTCAAGATGGAAGATGGAATTCAGACTGGGGGTGGGAGCCTTCCAAGAAAAGTATGTTTAGCTCCACCTTTGAAAGTAGAGACAACGAAATGAGAGATGATGAGTTAGGTATGAAGCTGAAGACACTCAGAGATGACAGCACTGATAGGTGGCAAGAGTCTTTACCAAAACAGAGACCACAGCATCGGGGATAAGGCACTGGGTTAAGGGTAGGATTTAGGAAGTTTAAAATACTTATCAAGGAGAGTGGGTTAAATTTTGAACCACAACATGGACTAAACTATGTTGAACATAAAGTATTTTTCAGTTCTGAATTTCCCTGCAGCAGAATTATAGTAGGAAATAGTGGCCAGAGTGGACTGGAGGCCCTGACTGTGGGCAAGGCTGCCCTCGGCAGCCATTCTCAAGGGCCACAATATGTCTCAATCACCTGTCAATTAGGCCCCAAGTACTCTGTAACTAAGTGTAAGTACTCGTGATTTTGATTGAGTTTTTAAAAACTCATTAAAGCAGATTAAAATTCGCTCCTAAAATAATGCCTCTCACTGTTGATTTAGTGTACTTCCTTGAATTGAAAAGAAACCTGTGGAGTTAGAATCAGGGTTGTGGAAATTATATGTGCTTTCCCCCTCATCTGAAAGTGGCTCATGGATTCAGCTGCTGTTACAGATTTACCATTAATTGTTATGGCAGCCACAAATTATTTAGAGTTTCGTGGTTCATGTTTTATCGTTAGTTGGGTTTTCTGTGTAATTTTTCTGATGAATTAATTTTTTTCTCTGAGACAAGGTCTCGCTCTCTCACCCAGGCTGGAGTGTGGTGGCACAATTATGGCTCACTGCAACATCTGACTCCCAGGCTCAAGCAATCCTCCCACCTCAGCTCCCCAAGCAACTGGAACTAGAGGCATGTGCCACTATGCCCAGATAATTTTTTGTAGATATGTGATCTTGCTATGTGGCCCAAGCTGGTCTCAAAGTCCTAGCTTCAAACAATCCACCTGCTTTGGTCTCCCAAAGTATTGGGATTACAGGCATGAGTCACTGCCCCGGCCAGATGAATGAATTTTTAATAAAGAAGGTATTGGGCAAAAATACAAAAAATTAGTCATGGTGGTGTGCACCTGTAGTTCCAGCTACTCAGGAGGCTGAAGTGGGAGGGCTGCCTGAGTCCAGGAGTTCGAGGCTGCAGTGAGCCATGATCGTGCCCCTGCACACCAGCCTGGACGACAGAGTGAAACTCTATCTCTTTAAAAAGAAAACAAGAATGTATTGGCTGGGTGTGGTGGCTCACACCTGTAATCCCAGCACTTTCGAAGGCCGAGGTGGGTGGATCATGAGGTCAGGAGATCAAGACCATCCTGGCTAACACAGTGAAACCCCGTCTCTACTAAAAATACCAAAAATTAGCCAGGCGTGGTGGTGGGACCCTGTAGTCCTAGCTACTGGGGAGGCTGAGGCAGAAGAATGGCGTGAATCTGGGAGGCGGAGCTTGCAGTGAGCTGAGATTGAGCCACTGCACTCCAGCCTGGTCGACAGAGTGAGACTCTGTCTCATAAAGAAAAGAAAAAGAAAAAAAAAAGATAACAAGAAGGTATTGAATGGAAGAAGAAAATGAGAGTAGCGCATCAACAAATTTCTTGCACTTGTATCTAAGCAATCTAAAAATACAATCGGGGATAGAGGGGAGGTCACTTTGCCATATCAGTCAGTATTTTCAAAAAAAATGAAGACAAATTTTTAAACTAGAAGTCATCAAATATGTTTTGCGTACACCATTTCTCAACAGAAAATGCCCCTTTGCTTGGTCTGGTCCTGGGTCCTTTTCTTCTTTTTATCTGTAAATTCTCCCGAAATGATCTTACCATGACCCATGACTTTAAATACATCTGAATGCCATTGTTTCTCAAATACATAGTTCCTTTCCTGCCCTCTCTGACTATTCCATTTGCACCAAGATTCCTGGGATGTAAGCTCACTAGAGCATAGAAACTTCATCTGCTTTGTTAACAACTTATCTCTAGTGCCCTCAAGAGCACTGAGTTGTTCAGTAAATCTTTGTTGAGTGAATGCCTAAAAACCTTGTCTAACCCAGTGACCGTAAACAACAACCTGCTTTTTGCCTCACCTGTTCTGTTTTCCTCATGTCAGTAAACCACCATCTACACAATAGCTCAAACCAAAAACCTTAAACTCATTCTTCTGTTTTCTCCATCTCCTAGTCCCATCCTAGTCTAGGTGATCTCTACCATGGAATCCTGCAGTGGTCTCCTTCCTTATTGATCACTTTGTCTAATCATTCTTTGCAAAACAACCAGAGCAATCTTTTTGAAGCCAAAATAAAACTTACGTCACTCCCCAGTTTGGCACCCTCTAATGGCTTTCCTTCACATTTAGCATAAAAGCCACACTCTTGCCTGCATCTCATGACCTGGTTTGTTCTCTCTTCCCCAGCCTGGGTGCCAGTTTCCCTTCACTCACTTAACTCTAGTCTCAGTGACCTTTCACTTTCTGCCTTAGGCCTTTGTACCTGCTTTTCCTTCTGCCTGGAATACCATTTTTCCTGTCTTTCAGTGGATGTCCCACGTTGTATTTTTTGAGTCTTAGCTTAGATGTTACTTCTTTAAGGAGGTTGTTTCTAATAACCAGATCTGCATTAGCATGACCAACCCACCAACAAAGCTTCTCCAGCACATCACCCTGTTTTGTTTTCTTTATTGCAATCATCACTGTCTGAAATTATTGAGTGAGATTATTGAGTGTCTTTAAAAGCAGAAGTTGGGTCTCAGTCATTTCTATACCTGCCAAAACACAATCACATGCCTTAGACACAAATGGATCATTATAAAGTTTAGAAGGAAGACGGAGCGTGCTTTAAATACTGGTTCTGCTACTTGCTAGGTATGTGACCTTGTGTTTCACGTAAGTTATATTTTCTCATCTGTAAAACAAATAATGATAGAGAAAATAACTCTTCATAGGAATGTTGAAAGGACTAAATGAGACAGAGCATGTCCAGTGCTTGGCACACAGTATAAGTAGTGGATGTTGTTATGGTGATGATTTTTATGGATACCCAAAATGTCAATCCCAATAGAATCCAAGAGTAGCCCATCTTAAGTGACTATCTGAGAGTCTAATATTGGTACATTCTATAATATTGACTGTCATGGAGCCAATAAATAAATATTGTACCAAAAACTCAGCTGTGAATTTAGGCCCATATTCTTAATTAAGAAAAAGGTAACAGTGGAAAATCACTTCTGAGTCCTATAAATAGGAAATTGGATTTCCCAATGGGTAATTTAAAATACTTTGGGAGCATAAATACACCTGGAGCACTCAAGCTATAAGTTGGTTACTCAGAGAACAAGGGCACAGAATCCTGAAATAAGCAATAGCAAATGGGCACTTAAGCACTTAAAGAGCAAATTGCAGAAAATAAATTAATTCATTTAAATATGCATGAATCTCCTGAGTGGGGAATATGCTGAAATGGTGCTGAATGATTTCTTTTGTTATGTGTGTTCAGAAGTATTAATAATGCTTCACTTTGTGCTTTATACCTTTGAGGAGAACAAATCCCAGAATCTTTTGCCTTTATAAATTGTTTTTAAAGGAATGGATTCTAAAACAGGAAATTCTAATCAAAGTATACACTGGTCACATTGATTTGGAAAAGTGGATAGGAAGTTTATCAGAGGACAGATGGATCCCTGAGAGAATGAAAAGTAGTTCTGATTACATTGTTAAAAAAAAAAAAAAGTCGGGGGGCCTTTGGGGAGGCTGATATAATTTTGTAGAAACTTCTTAAAAGTTAGAAACTTGCTGACCTTTTGCCTAAAATACATGCTAACATTTAACCAACCTCTCGGATACTGTGTGGCACAGCAATTTAAGTTCTAAGAATCAATATACTCAATTGTAGACCATAGTGTATGTTCAGGATATTTATCAGAATTACTAACTCAATTATTTCAGCTCTCATCAGATCTCTTAATTTTCATTCCGGGCAGCACAGACACTAAAAATCTTGGTATTTTATGTCCTTGCATACTTAAAAACCAACTTTATGCTTACATAATTGAATAAATAAAGAGAAAGGACCGGGGAGGAGGCAGACATAATAGAAGCAGAAGCAAACTCCCAATAAAAGGACTATAAGATGCAAAGCTATGCTCTCTTTGATCTTTTTAAGGAGAAGGATTTAAGGAAATTTGGATTTGCCCTGCACATGCTGATTGCTAGGGAGCTTCCTTCCTTGGCCACATTTCATCTTTGATGCCAAGGCAATGAAGGGGAGCTTGGCAGCACAGCAAGAGCTGGAACCGAAGAGACCTCAACTGTAGAGTGGATGGAGCTGAGAAAAGGATTTGGCAGCCCTGCCTGAGAACAGAAATAATCAAAAGGGTTGCCAAGAACCATAAAACAAGGAGGGTAGGGATATGAGCTACATTGACTTGGTTTTCTGAACATGGAAAAATATTAAATCTATTTGCAGTCTGTTATTATGCTCATGTATTTCTATGAGTTTGTTATTACAGTAATTTCTATTTTGCCTTAGGGCTATGAATAGGATCAAGACAGATAAGTTTTGTTGTTGTTTGTTAAGTTTGGAAAAACACATACTTGCTCACACAGGATTTAAATATGTGTAACTTATGTATAAATGCATATATCCCCATAGTTGAATATTTCCGTTGACACCAAAAGTTCATTTTTTTCCTTTTGGGATGCAGTGATATGTCACAATTACAAATAATCTTAGAAATCTTTTGGAGCACTGTAGAAAGAAACAGGAGCACATTCTGGGAACGTGGTGCAGCATTTGCAGAGTATGTCCTGATGGGTAAGGGATATGTACATCGCTGGCATAGCAAGTATGGGTGGTGGAAAGGTGAGAGGCATGCTAGAAGTATTGGCGGCATCAGCTCATGTAGGACCCTGCGTACCATAACAGGATGTTTGGATTTACTCTATAGGTAACGGGGAAAGATTTTAAGCCTGGGTGTGGGGGAAATGCTCACCTTTGCGTTTCACAAAGATGCCTCTGGAATCAGGTGCAAGTTGTATTACAGAAAGATACAGTAAATAGATTTTTTGCTCCTTTTTAAAATCAGACCATATAGTAAACTAGAAGCTTATCTCAGTTACCTGAATAAACACTCAAAAAAAGCATTTCTTACTCATTCTAAAAAAAAAAAAAAAAAATCTATTGAGCACCATTTTTAAAACTTTTGGCTACATTAACTGTATTATCTTTTTTAATATGTATCATTTACCTTTAAAATTCCAAATTCACCTTCTGTGTCTGCTTACATGGAAGGGAATATAAGGATTTTCTGTCTTCAAGGTTATGATTTGTGGAATTACTTGGTTGTTCCCAAAAAACAAAATTGCAAATGTCTCTTCTCCTTGTGAGATGTGGTAGGACTTTATTTCTGTAATATATTCTGTGCTGTTGTTCTGACCAAACCTGATGACCCAACTATCTTTTGTTTAAGGTGAAGTGATGTATTTTAAAGTCCAGATGTACCACAAATGAAGTCCTTTAGACATTAGAAAAATGTCACAATTACATACTCACCAACTACTCACCCACCTGACTGCATTTTACACTGCCCGTTACTGTTGCTAGAAGGATTATGCTTACAGGTAGAATTCACAGAGGACCTACATGAAATGAGTTAGTATGTACTAAGGTAGGTACTAACTGTTCAATGATGCTTCTTTAAGAAGATATATCCTGTAACAAACTGAAAAGCAGAATCTTCAAGAACTTTCAGTATGAAATATTTTCCATCCACTGTTATGCTTCTAGTGATTAACTTGCCTTTTTAATAGCTCTGTGAGATGTTTTTCTAATCAGTGCACATGAGCTGTCATCAAAACTAGAATTCCTAATTCTGAGCCAAAACAGTTGGAGACCAACCAAATCAGGACCTTTAATAAGGCTTATAAGGAAAAACCATCAATCATTCATTCACTCTCTCTGGCTTTGCATACATTATTGAAAAATTGTATCAAAGTTTTTATACTAAGAAGGCTTTTACGACATTTGAATGTTACTCATATCAGCATGTAGTATTATCTAATCAAAATTTGATTTGTAAGGGTGAATCAGCTAATATATTCATAATTTTAATCCTGTTAACAACTCTGAAATTGGCTGATAATTACCTTAGGATTAGAGACTCTAATTTGTATATTGGTAATGTGTTTCCAGTCACCAGCTAATGTAATAACAATAATAAATTATACTTCTATCTTCATTGAGAGCGTGATGGACAGCTGAATTAGGGTATTTCCACTGGAACTGAATATCAAACTTTTCCCCTAAATATTAAATTAAAACCTTGTAAAGTTTCTGAACATTCAAGGCCATGTTTAGCGCTGTGCTAGTCAAGGCTTATCATGTTCCCAGTGGTTTTAATTCAGTTAAAATCTGTGCCTTAGTCTCATCAGCATCACTGTCACTGTCAGCAGAGTTTCCTCAGTGCAGTGCCAAACAAAACTGCCTCGTAAACCACATGAAAGCCAAAAACTTGGCCATGTAGCTTTACTTGCATTTACAGCAGGCATCCATCTAATTCACATAGTCAGAGAGGCCTCATAAAGAAAATTCCATTGCCCCAAAATATTTCTAATGATGTGTTTTAAAATCTACGCAATAAGAGTAAATTAATGACGTTAAGCCAAAGGATTTTAAACACCTTCTTAAACTGCAGAAGCCTTTGCTTACCAAATTTTACTTAGAATCTTAAAGCATAAAGATAGATAAGCAACTGTTTCGGCCGAAGTCTAATACAAATGCTATCACATAGGGTGCTTTATCACGTAAGATTTTTAAAATCACTGAAATAAGTTCATAACATTGTACATGAATTTCACACTTTATTTATGGACTATTTTTTCCTGCAAAAAATAATAGCTCATAAAAATGAAGTGAATACTGAGTGCTTCCTTCTGTGTCAGCAACTCTTCAACTGCTTTCTGTGAATTGTCTCCTGTAATCTAACAGTGTCAAGTACTATTTTACAGGTGGGGAAACTGAAGCTTATAAATATTAGCTTTGTTGCCCAGGATCACAAAGCCTGTAAGCAGTGGAGTTGGGATTTATTTTTTCCTCTGGCCAACTGCCGCCAAAGCCCATGTGCTTACCACTGATACACTCCTACCTACCGTGAAGATAGGATCTTTGACCAGCATCTCAGAATTCACAAGTCTGCTATGGAGAGATTCTTCTTTTCAGACATGCTTGAAGAGAATTTTGCAGAGCATTAGTTGCCTGATGACTTTCTAATAAGCCCAAGGGCCAGGGGTTTTTTTTTGTTTGTTTTTTCTTATTACCTTCTTTGATACCTCCTGACGAATTGCTGAAGCAAATGCAGTTAGAGCTGGATTCTCAACCCTGGCTGTGCACCGGAATCACCTGGGAGTCTGTAAAAAGTACTGCTGCTTTGGTGCCACATGTTGAGGGTCAAGGTAATTGGTCTCAGGTGTAGCCTAGATGCTGGGTTTTTGTTTTGTTTTGTTTTATTAAAAAGCTCCCTAGGTGTTGCCTGTGCAGCCAAGGTTGAGAGGGCTGCTCTGAAAGCTGAGCTGCTGTGCTCATGCATTTGCCTGCATAAGGTGTGCAGCTACATAGGTGCAACTGGCAGAGTAAGGTGGGCCACAAAAATGAAATCATTCTGTTTTCCTGTAACAGGACCTCTTAGTAATCCTGAGCGTTTAATATCTTCATATCAATCCACAGAACCCAGTAATACCCTAAGAATTCACAAATGGATTCTTGAGCAATAGTCTAGGTGGTCCCATTCATTGTATATACGTTTTATGACCCCTGGCCTTATAACATGTTTGTGATTTGAGAGGCAATACAATCTCAAAGTTTGGAAAAGCACTGGAGCATAGAACATGGGACTGAAAATGGACAAATTCTGTTGGAAGGAAACATTTGTTTATGTCAATTAACTGCAGTGGTAACAGAAACCTATTCTTTACATGGAGCTCTTAATATTTCTTTAGTAACCCACACTACAGCTTTTAGCCGGAGGACATGTCATATGCAACCCCTTCCTTATGACTATGACAGAGCAAAATGGCTAGTGTCCAGGAAGGGAGCCACAGCTCTAGCAAAATATAAGTAAAGAAAGACGATAATAACTTACATGCCCATCGCTAAATTATTATTAGCCAAGGAGTGGCAAGTAGATGAGCTGTTTTCTGTGATTGCATGTGCATGCAATTATGTTTCTGTCTAGAGTAATTAACTGTATATTCACTTGTTTTCTGGGAAACAAAATGGATTATATACCATCACATGATTTTCATTGCAGAAAACAAATAGCTGTTTAGTGGTATAATATCCCCTACCCCACCCTCAAAAAATCCGTAAGTTCCTCCTCCCCCAATCTAATTTTGGTGTCTTGTGACTTTTTAAAATCATGATTGTTTAGTTCTACTAAGTTCACTGTCCTGTCATATTAAAGGTATTCCTTTTTTAAATTACAAATTAGAATTTATGTTGTGGCTTCCTGCTTCCTTTTTTCTCTTTCTACATCCAGATTACAATTGTAATTATTTTCTGCATAACTTCCTATGTCCTGTAGGTAAGTTTTCTTTTTTCTGAGAATTGTGTTACAACAGGGATTAACAGAATCCTTGGAAGCATGAAGACAAATAATTGCCTACAAAGACACGAATTGAGAAAAATAATAATTGATATTCTTGAGGTCTAAGTTAATTTGTACCAGTAGCCTATAGGATTGCTTTTAGCTGGAGGGCAGAGAGCAGAATCCTCTTGAACAGCTCCCCGCTTGGTAACTGCTGACTGTGAATGCACAGAACAATGAGTGCTGAATCAGGGCCTCACTAAAAAGTTGCCATTTTGATTTTGTTTCAATTAAAATACATCATGTGTGATATTAGAGTTACTGAAATTATTATGCCAAATGATGCATTGACCTTGTTGTAAATTTTGTGACTTCTTTAAGGCAAACCACTCAGCTGTGCACTAAAACCTGCGCTATAGAAAAAGAAGAGTAATGGCATTGCATTGACAGTCTGTTTGTTGGTTTTCTGATCCAGGCTGTTGCCCCCCAGGACTCTAAGAGCCCTGGGTCCTTGTCAGATTCCTTTCAGTACCTCAATTCCTCGATAATTGAAAAATAAAATAATTGTGGTGAGCTGAGGAACTGTGGGTCAGGACTGATGTATTACATCCTTTCTTTCTCTGTGTGCCCAGATTGCCACTCGGCTTTCTCGTCATTCTAGCACCCTCAGACTGTGTCTGGATCTGAAGCATCTCTGTCTATTATTCCACACTCTTGGTAAAAGTCACTAAGGTTCAGTTGGCCATATGAGTGGGAAATATGAGTGACTGCTTGAAGCAACACACTCTAAGGAAGGGAGAGAAAGAGAACACCTCATCTTCTGTCAGCCTCTGAAAGTAACTGACTCAGACAAAAGGCAAGAGAGAGTAGCTATGGCAGTAGCTATTGCCATGGCCTGGGTGACCCTGTGTTCATCAGCTGCAAGAGCTCAGTACAGCCTGCATGGCACAGTTTCACACAGTGCAGAAACAGCCAAGAGGGTGAGGACTGTAGGAGCACTGGGTTGTCTCAGCTATCTAAGATTTTTTTTTTTTTTTTTTTTTTTTTTCCTGAGTTGGAGTCTCAGTCTGTCACCCAGGTTGGAGTGAAGTGGAGCCATCTCAACTCACTGCAACCTCTGCCTCCCAGGCTTAAGCGATCCTCTCACCTCAGCCTCCTGAGTAGCTGGGACCACAAGCATGAGCCACTATGCCTAGCTAATTTTTTTGGATTTTTGGTAGAGATGGGATTTCACCATGTTGCCCAGGCAGGTCTTGAACTCCCAGTCTCAAGTGGTCCATCCACCTTGGCCTCCCAAAGTGCTGGGATTACAAGCATGAGCCACCATGCCTGGCTAGAATTTTTTTTTTTTAATTGAGAAACTTCAACTTGACACTCGAATTGCCATGATAATTAACTGCTTAGACTTGCTGTCCCAGCTATATGTTTCAGGATGTACCTGTAAAGAAAAGCCAGTCTGATGAATATGCGATTGAATGTCTGATCAACCGTGACTTGTTTTCTAGGCTAGAACTTGCTTTTTGCCAGAAAAAAAAAATAAGTGTAATTCAAGTGTATGGGAAAAGATACTAGTCTGATCCCTATGGCATAGTTTGAATTGTTTTGTTCCTCTTTCTATAGTTCCATTACGTTCGCCGTTAGTGACCCCTGCAGAAAGGTTAATCAATCCATCAGTCAATACAAGATAAAATAAAAGTCTGGGTTTCAGGACCCAAAGCCTGACTTTTCTCTTTCTTAGATACTTCATCTGACTTCCAGCAGCTCCTTACTCTGGCTTAAGATGACAGGCTCACCCTCCTTGGCATTAGAGTCCGACTGTGGTGCAGTACCTCTGACTTTATCCCTTCATCCTTTACGTTCAGCAGACACTAATCTGCCTCCCTGCAGAATATTACTCAACTTCCTGGGGTAGGAAGTGAAACTCAAAATGCCATAAAAAGCGTGCCTTTGGTTTAGTCAGACCCAGAGTCCACAGGAATGATTTATTATGTATAGGTTTATCAATGAAACGTTTTTCCACTTTAGGGAACAGGCATTATTCTATTCCTGGCAATAAACTAAAATAGATGCTACAAGATAAACAGAATGATTTCACCAGTTCAGCCTTTGTATGACCTAATACATTATAAGAAAAATTTCAAATAAATTACAAATTGGAGTTGTGTCCTGCAATTGTATAAGACGGTTGCCACTGCAAAGTGATTTCTGCTTTTAGAATGAATGTGCTTTTCCTACAGTTCAGTGTGACACTTATCTGAGCCCGACAGTGATAGCAAGACTTATGAGCCAAGCCCACTGTTGGACCTGCAGTGCCATCTACAGAATAGATTGGATAATGTGGATTCTGTTTCTCCTGTGCACTTCAGCTAATGTAGCCACAAGGGAAATAAGATGTGTATATGTTTAGAATTAGCTGTGTACATAGAGTAAGGCTTTTTTGCTACATAGAAAAATGGTTGCATATTTGCAAAATGCTGTTGCTGTACTTAAGGCTCTATTACCTAGACTCCTAAGGCAATGGAGTGTTGTTTCCTATTATATTGATGAACTGGATAGCCCATTTGTTTCAAAAATTTGTTTGATAATCTGTGTAAGATGACTTTCTGGTTACCTTGAATAGATTGTATTGGAATGACTATTAGTTTCATTATTTATGTATTTATTATCTCTACTGCTTATATCTGTCTCCAACTGCTAGAACATAATCACTATGAGGGAAAGATTTTTATCTATTTTGTTCACTGATTTATTCCAAGTTTTTAGAACAATGCCTGGCACAAAAGCAGGTCTTCAAATATTTGTTATTTGACTGAATAAATATAACTGTACTTTGCTAGTAAGTAGAACAAATGTGGAAAGATAGTCAATTATTCTCCTTGAATTTTGGTTTGTATTTTTAAAATGGGCACACCTGTACCTCTTCTTCCTATATTACTGTTGTACTGAAAATTACATGAAATAATGGATGGAAAAGTGCTATAAACTATAGGTACTATAAAATTTAGGTATTTTCCCAAGAATCTTTTTTTTTCTTTTGGTAGAGCTCTAGAAATTTAGAAAATGTAAAACATCCCCCCATTTCCCCCCATAATTTCCTGAAGTACTTTTAGAATGTATATATCTGAGCCCCACATCACATAGGTTGGGGCCTGCCAGTGTTCATGTTTATTAAGAGTCTCAGATGATCCTGAAGCATGCTATTATAATATTCGAGAACTTATATCATTAAAAGGGGGTTGAAATTGAATTGAATTCAAAATGGAAGTTATACCTTTAATATTATCCTCACACATTATTCCTGATAGGATGTTATTTCTAACTGGATATATTTCTTTGTCTTAAGGAAAATACATAATATTTTAATTGCTCTATATTATTTAGCTTATGGTATAGAGTATTACCTGACTTAAAAAAAAATAGAATAAAAGGATCTAGAAGTATGTAGTAAATTAAGATCATTTTAGTATATCGTTTATTTAATTTTAGAGAATTTTACATATATTTCCCAAGGTAGGGTACAAATACTATATGAAGCAATATAAAAAGGAAGCAAAAGAAAACCAGCCTAAGTTTGTATAAGACAGACTTTAATTTTATTTAAGAAATTCTACTTGTTAATTTTGGTGCTAAAATGCTATAGAGGATATTAATGTGCTTTGACATATTATAAAAATAGTTTTTTTGCACGGAGGTTATTTCTCTATTGTCTTTCTTAAGGCTTTTCTGAGAAATAAATGGGGAAACACCGTATCTTTCCCCAGATTTGCTAATTACCCATGTAAGAATTCAAACATTCTTTGTTATAATAGTTCTATAGATAGATATATGCCTTCGTAGCACAAAAGTATCTCGTAGGCAAGTTAAATGCATTTTCACTTATTTTATATTTGGTTTTGTCTTGAGAATAGTGTCTGTAGGCTGAGTCATCATTTATAGCATTTGCTTCACAATATGAATGAATGGAATATATATTTACTCTAAAACAAAGAGGAGTATTTTGGATAGTGGATAAAAGTGAAATTCAGAGTCAGGTAAGCCTTAGATGTAAATTCTGGCCCTACCAGTGGACTTCTTCCTCTAACTCACCTTCCAAGTGTATTCATTATATTCATGCATTCATACACACACACACATACACGTTTATTTTAATGGTGTCCATGTACCAGGTACCACTGTGCTAATGTGCCTGTGATAAATTCAAGAATTCAAGGGCTCCTATGACATTCTGGGAGGGAAGTGATAATATACCAAGTATAACAAAAGTGTAACAATCAAGATAGACAGTATGATAAGTACCATGGAGTAAATTAGCAAATTCAAAACACACAGAATAACTGAGGAAGGTCCCATTAATAACGTTTCCATGAAAGATCCCTTTGGGGAGGTAAAATCTACAGAATGAGAAAGAACCCACTGCAAGAAGAACTGAGGAAAGAGAATCTGGACAGAGGGGAAACAAATGTAAAATGCAAAGGCCTTGGCACTTCTGAAGACCAATAAAGAGGCCTAGGACAGGGAATAGTGGCTGAATTTGATGTGGATATGAGAGAAAAAGGTAGGCAGGAGGGAAAACTGGTAGGCCACCGCAGGAGGTGTGCGTTTTATTCGAAGAGCATTAGAGAATCATCTAAGGGTTTTAACCAGGAAATGATGCCAGAGTAAACTATCCAAAACATCTTGTTACTCTCCTCCCTAAATAGCTGATGGATGTCCATTGCCTACCCACAAGACAAAACTCAAGCCCGTTTACCAGGTCATCAAGTCCTTTAGGACATGGTCTGTTGTTAAATACTCATTCCTCACCATTTTGTGCCTTGCACTTTTCAGTCCAGCAACAGCAAACTGCCTTCAGACTCCAGCACCTCCCAAATTGTTCCCACCTTCCTGTTGACATTTCTGCTCCTCTACCTGCCAATATGCTCTCACTCAGGCCAGCCCCTCACTTTTTCAAAGAGACTTTCTCCCTTGCACTCCTACCCCGACCATTACAATCCAGAACTCACAGTACCATATGTATATTTAACGTCCTCATCTGTTTATGAGTTTCCCTGGGGACATGCGGAGAAAACTGCCAAGGAGTGAAGATGCTTTCAGTAAATGTCGCATGAAGATTTTGGGTAAAGGTAGCTGTGTGGATTAATAAGTTTAATCAAGTGCCAAGGTAGCATAGTGGCACAGTCTTGAGTAGACAGTAGGTGCTAACCAGATCGTCATTCACATTCATTCTCATTCCTTTCCCCTTGTCTGTCTGGCAAGCTTTTGTTGCTCTTATCATGTGCAAGTACTTTACAATGGACACTCTCCCACTAGGCCTTGCAAAAAGGGGTCAAATCCTGGATCTGTCTCCAGAGGGCTTAGAGTCTAGCAGAGGAGTGGGAACAGATTCATAAAAGAACAAGCAGATATACAAATGCACAGGATGAAGTGATAAATGAGATTATGAATAGGAAGAGCTAAAGTCTTGGACTGAAATGAAAGTCTCACCTCATTTGTTTCTTAGAAAAGAAGGCTGGAGAAAAATTTCACATTATTAAGCCTTCATTACTTTTCCAAAATATCCTGCGGCATGCTTACTAATGTATAATGAAATTCTTATGAATAAATAATTCTAATGTCGCATTTCAAAATATGTGAACAAGGGGTATTTTTTCAAGTTCTTTTCTGCGTATTTCATTTTGCATGTTACCTCTAAGAAATGCTATATAAACAGTTGGATATATTTATAGAATTGATGTACCATAAATCCCATTACTCCTTTAGATAATCATGCGTAACTGCTGATGAGTGTATTAACCCATTTTTACTACTGTAAAACATCTTTAAATGGATTCTAGTTTTATAACACACCCATGGTCAAAGCATTTTAAAGTTTGTAAACATAATGTTCATAAAAACTAATTTAAGGCCAGACACGGTGGCTCACACCTGTAATCCCAGTACTTTGGGAGGCCAAGACAGGCGGATCATGAGGTCAGGAGATCAAGACCATCTTGGCTAACACGGTGAAACCCCATCTCTACTAAAAATACAAAAAGTTAGCCAGGCATGGTAGCAGATGCCTGTAGTCCCAGCTACTCAGAAGGCTGAGGCAGGAGAGTAGCGTGAACCTGGGAGGCAGAGCTTGCAGTGAGCCTAGATCGCACCACTGCACTCCAGTCTGGGCAACAGAGCGAGACTCCATCTCAAAAAAAAATAAAAACTAATTTAAAATACACAACAGTAAATTCAAGTTAGAGCTTACATTTGAGCTCCATTTTAATTGGCTTTAACATTACTTGTTCATTATTTAGTTTTGCAACAGTCTAAAAACATCCAATTGCTGAACATTGAAGGCATAAGAGATCATCTTTCCCTATCAAATAAAATTCCAAGTTCTAAGAAACACCAATATAAATATTACTCATCCCTGTAAGCCTAGCAAGCACAGTGCTCATGCATCCTGTTTGATCTGAAGAGCATCACAGTCACTTGGAAGACGTAAGATCTTCTACATAGATGAAGACAGTATGTAGCAAAATACAGTTATGTATTTCAGAAAATACGTAGCAAGAAGTATAGGAGAAATCACTGTCATGCTCTGGGAAGGCCTTTGAGTTGAGCCTTAACAATTGGGTAAGATAAATAGGCGAAAAAGTGGAAGAGGCAAGTGAGAGAGATGGAAAACGAACATTCCGGGCAGGAGGGAGAATACAGATCTAGATGTGGAGGCAGGAATGAGCATCCTGGCAACTGAGCAACCCACCTTCTCCTTCCACTTAAAATATCCTGGAACCTAATTATCATATTATTACAGGCTAAAGATAGGCCTGTCATACACCCGAGTGAAGGCAATTTTTATGCTGCTTCATATATAACAGGACTGAGGAGTACAGAGGTTTCAGCACCCGTTGTAGGGGAAGAACAGATCTGAATGTGGGCTGAGAAAGGGGAGGAGATAGTGACCCGAAAATAGTACTTTGTCTTGACCAAAGTTTTCAAGTTCCTTGAGGGTATTTTCAACTAAGATGCAAACAGCAACTGATTCTTTTACCATAAAAACAAAAGAAATTCTGTTAAATCCATCTGAGGTAACTCCACAGTTAATTTTTTTTTTTTGCTCCCTTTTTCTCTCTCCCATGCCATCCTTCAATTTAATGTGTTAAGATTTTAAAATGGCAAGCATGAAATGTAACAAAACATGAAGTTTCTTACAAAGTTTTTTAGCTGTATTTATACAGCCAATAGCAAGGCCAGCCTATGTGACATAGGCATCATTTAACTAGAGATATTCTACTTGGTTCCCTAGGTCTTTGTACCTTATTACAGTGAATTAATACAATTTAAGTCTTGCTAGAATTGTATCCTTTAACAACAAAATAATGTTGCTGTCACCTAGGTGTTATATTATTTAAATGTATCTTTTCAGAATAAATTGTGTTATACTTAAATATTCAGGTAAGGGTTTACCATTTTAGCTGGATGTGGTGGCTCATGCCTATAATCCCAGCACTTTGTGAGGCCAGGAGTTCAAGACCAAGCTGGGCAACATAGCAAGACCCCATCTCTTTTTAAAAATGTAGCTGAGTGTGGTGATGTGTGCCTGTAGTCCTAGCTACTCGAGAGACTGAGGTGCCGGTGTAGCTTGAGCCCACGAGTTTGAGGATACAATGAGCCATGATTGCACCACTGCACGTCAGAATGAGACCCTGTCTCTAGAATATAAAAAAAATAAAAAAAAAGATGACTTATTTGAGCACATGAGAAAGGGGAAGAGGAAGAAACCTTTATTAAATGCAGATTTAAATGCCTTGTGCAGTCTTAGGCACTATTTACTCATCATAAAAACCCTATAAAATAGCTATTAGCATTTTCAAATTAGAGACTGGAAAACAAGTGTTTAGACAGTTCAAGGCCTTTAAATTAGGGCATATAGAGTACAAAGTATATAAACATGTGAATGATGCAACAAGAAGTAAACAGAAACCAATTCAGTATATGTCTGGCCAGCGAGGTATGATTTTGAGTCCACACACACATATACACACACATGCACACATGTGTGCATGACTATGAAAAGAGAGGCATGAGACATTTCGGAATACAGGAAAAAAGGGAGGTCATTTAGTTTCCTGTCAGTGACCATCTTTAGAGCTTTTAGTATTTATAATGACACCCAAAAGGTGTCATGGATAAAGTGAACATGTAGAAATGTCAAAGCTAAGTGTAATTTTGAAAAGAACCTGATGTAAAAACTGCCGAGATAAAGCCTGGCTGAAAGAAAAAAAAAAAGCAAAAACAGCAATAGGAAGATGATGATTGGGGAGCTAATGAGCGAGAGCAGAGCGGAAGATGAATGGAAGTATAAGGCAGCTTTGCATAATCATGCACTTCATGTGGTTACATACATAGAAAGAGACCATGCTTAAAACCACAGTCCCAGGAATGAGCAGCCCAAAGGATTTGTGCCTTTTCTAGTCTGAAGAAATGTGGCATATGATTACTCATATATTCTGGTTGCCATGCACTATTGTACCCTCCTTTACCCCTCTATAGGCTTGTGATATGGGGGAGAGAGAACATATATTATTCATTAAATGAAACATGAACAGGGGAGACATATATCTTTGATAGTGTTAGAGAATTTGTAGGCAATTATATTATAATCACCCTCAATGTTTCTGTGTTTCTGATTTTGGATTGTTCGTGGGTGGTAGCTACTGCAGTCTGTGATTAGATAAATGGATGCAATGGTAATTGTAACTGATGAATGATTGATGATGGCTTTATGTGTTGATGGCCTTATTCTGTACTCCTGGAAACAGCCTCTGGCCTACCAGAAAAGTAACCTCTAACCAGAGAGTAATTAATCTAAACTGTAAGCTCTAGCTTGTTTTCTTGGGGTGGCTGGGTAGGGTTGGGGGATATGGCACGTCTTTGGAACATTGAGGCTGTCTTTTCTAGCCTGTGCCTTTCCCCAAGTCTTTTTACTTTATGTCTCAGAGAATTGCTAGTTAGAGTGAGAGGGCTAGGAAAAGAATATAGGATTTCAGCATGGTAATTCAGTCAAATATGGCTGATTTCTCAAATAAAAGTACCTGAACTAGAAAGCTAGGCAGCCTAGGGGTAGATAGGGAGCCTACACCTGTGGGTTGAAGAATCATTTGACCTGCATTACAAAAAAAACAAATACTTCAGTAGTACTGCATTTCCTAAAGTTTTACAACTGCTTATATAGATTATCTAATGCTTTTCAGATAACGTGATTTCTCAGCATCCTTCTAAAGTTGTGTGTGTGTCGGGGGAAGGGCAGATATATCTTGGTCACATTTATTGACTACATTTGACTCCCTGAAAAACAGACATGAACAACATATATATGGAGGTGGTAATGTTCTTCTCTGCATCCAGAAAACTTAGTCCTATCTAGTTGGCCCATCTTTTTGAACTGTAGTCATACCTTGGAGATTCCAGTTGAAGTGAGGTTGTTAAGACAAACATGAACATGATGAAAAATTACTTAGAAT
Organism: Symphalangus syndactylus; assembly: GCF_028878055.3. Taxonomy (NCBI): domain Eukaryota; kingdom Metazoa; phylum Chordata; class Mammalia; order Primates; family Hylobatidae; genus Symphalangus; species Symphalangus syndactylus. Next base: position 134,281,491 of record NC_072428.2, on the reverse strand, counting down.
TTAAGAATGCCAAGAAATTGATGTATTAAATGAGGTTATAGAGGATCTATTTATGAAATGGGAGCGTTCCCTGACCCCCTCACAGGACTTGTGACGGGGTGTGGCTCATTTGCTTGGCCCACACCCCCTTACAGGACAGGAAGCATGCAGATGGGCTGGTGCAGGAGCTGGGCCAAGTGCTTCTGGGCTCTGGCCCCACAGTAGCATCTAGAGGTGTGTTACAATTAATGCTCTTTTAGCAGTTGCTATCCATGGATGGCTAAGTGTTAACGCCAGCTCAGTGGAGAGTTAGGGTGACATCCTTTTACACTCTGCCCTCTTGATACCCGGGTCCTTGTCTGGCATCCAGGAAGAATCAGGTCATACGGACTTGAAGGATAGTGAACATGGGGATTTTACTGAGTGATGGAGGTGGCTCTCAGCAGAATGGATGGGGAGCTGGAAAGGAGATGGAGTGGGAAGATGATCATCCCCTGGAGCTTGGCCATCCCACGGCCAATCTCCTCTCTGACTGTCCCCAGCCAAACGCCTCTTGATGTTCAAATGCTCCTTCTTTTCTCTCCTTCTCTGCTGTGCCTTTCTGCTGCTCTTCTGTTCCTCTGCTCGTGGAGCTTGGGGGTTTATATGAGCACAGGATAGGAGTGTGGCAGGCCAGAGTGGTCTTGGAAAAGGCAACATTTGAGCATGAAAACAGGAATGCCTATTCCCACTTAGGGCCACCAGGTTTCCAGGCTTTAGGTGGGGGCCTTTGCCAGGGAAGCACCCTCTTCTACCCAGAATTTCCTTGCCTCCTGTCCATATCACTATTTATTGTGTTATCTGCTAGTTCATAGTGATAACCCTAGACTAGGGAAGGAGAGAAATAGGAGTTTGGAGGGGCAGCCATGAGAGAGCAGAAATCGGCCTGGAATCAGAGGCTCTCAGTTCTAGTCACATCTGCTTCATAGTTGAGTTATATGGCCTTGAAGAAACCTATATTTCCTGATTTACTAATGTGAGAGTCTTTTCCCCTGCACTCCCGTGGCCTCCTTTGTTCCACAAAGAGATTGGCAGAATTTGCAATAAGTCATTTGAAATAGAATATCAAAATAGAGAAAGAAGTCAAAACCATGGTGAAAAATCCGACCACAAATATGTAGGACAAAAATCAAATAATCTTATAATGCAGGGTTGTTGCTAAGTTCAAAAAAGAAAGAAGCTTTTACTTTAAAGGTATTGCCTGGGTGGTATTTCAGAGAGATACAGATTCAGCAACAAAATCTTGGAGCTGAATAAGACTCTTACTATTTACAAGGTTTGATTCGCTTTTTATTGTTTCATTAAAAAAAAGTATTAACTAATGCCTTCTTGTCAAAATAGGATTTTGATTTTAGTAAAAATTCAAATACTCATTAATAGACAAGGAGGAAATGGACTATATGTGCCCAAAGGGTCGTAGAAAGAAGACAGAATTAAAAATAAGATTTTAAACAATATATGTCTTAAATTCTTCATGTCTCATAAAAGCCTCATAATTTGCTTCATATTGGATCTGATTCTATCCCCCAAACTATGGAGTCTAAGTCTGATCTTTCTAGCACACGCCACATGTTTGAAGTCAATTAACATGCCTTGGTTGTGAACATGTATTTAAGGTAAATATCCCTAATTTCTTTAATGATTCTTCATATAATATTTTCTCTAGATACCTTCAAAACACTCTCCTGTGGACATGTGGCAGTTGCCAATGTCTCTCTTAAAATGTGTTGCCAAGAACTGATAATGGTGCTCTAAAACTGGATTGATGAGTACATAGATCAATAGGTTGTTACTATCCTTTTTTAAACCTTCTGGTTATTCTTCGATATCACTTAAGAATAGCTCTTTTAATAGTCACATGACACCACTATCAACTCATATTGAGCTTACAGTCAACTAATACTCTTGTGTTTCTTTCATATGAGATACTGTAAGTAAGTCAGGCCCCTGAGATACTGTAAGTCAGACACCCTAACATTCTGTTACTATTTTAAATGTAATAGCAAGACCTTATTACTGTCCCTATTTCATTTTATCTTGATAGTTTCCTAGAGCCAGGGAAATTGTTTTTAAGTTTGTTTTGATGTGATTTTTATGTTAGCTGGCACATGCTCATTAAAGAAAATTTAGAATGTTAAAAAATTAAACATTATATACATTCAAAATTAAATATTATCAGTAATTATATCATTCAAATATAACTAATAACAGCAGTTTTTATATATTTCTTCTCATTGTTCCTATGTGCATAGTTATTACACTATATATACAGCTTTTACATGCTGTTTTAAAACAGACTTAGAAGCATATCATATGCTGGTATATAGTCCTTATGGTTATATATTTATTACCTACACAATATTCAATGCAATGTAAATTTGTGTTTGTTTCCTTTGAACAATGAGGGTGCTTTTACTATTATAAATAACACTGTAATAAATAGACATCATCATGCAAGAAGTTTTATCTGTGTTTAAGATTTGTCCTCTTAGGATAAATGCTCAGAAATTACTGAGCCAAAGACAATGAATTCTAAAAATGTCATTTCTACCACTCAATTAGTAGTAAGTGTGGAGACAGACAATGAATAGACAATATGCTTAGCCTCTAAAACACTCTTTACTTCTATTTTCATTACACATGTAATTACTTCTTCAGTATGTGCCTACATTGAGAGTGTATCCATTAGGATTCAGTCCAGCTGAAAGAACAAAGGCCCAGGATCACAATGGTTTAAACACAGGAAGGGTTTCTTTCTCCTGTGAAAGCCCATTCAGGTCAGTGTAGGGATGATCTCGTGGTTCCACTTCACACAGTTGTCGGGGACACGCTTCTTCCGCCTTTCTGCTCCAGCGTTCCTGGAGCATTCCTGGGTGGGACCTTCATGCTCATGGTCAGAGATGGAATCTAGAGCTCCATCCCATCAGCGTTCCAGGTAGCAGTGTAGATATAAAGAAGCAAAAGCTTCAGCTGTCTCTTTAAGGAAAATTCCTTTAATTGCTACACAAATTCTGCATATATCTTTTTAGCCGAAACTTTCTCGGACTTACCTAGCTTCAAAGGAGGCTGAGAAGTATTATCTCTATTCTCAGGAACTATATATCTGGCTAAAAATCAGTGGTTCTCTTCTTGTGGATGAAGAGAAAAATGGATATTGGGGGGTTACAAGCCATTTTTGCCATGGAGAATAGATGGTGTTTCTTTCTGTTTTTAACCTCAAAACCTCAGGACCTAAAGACCTAAGTCAAAAACACAAAAATGTGGAAGATTTCTGAATATTTTTTGAATTGAATTTGCAGTTCTTTTAGGTGCATTTTCCCACCAGTCACAAGTTTCATTATGCCACTTGAGCCATTTATTTCTAAATCCATCCTGTAACTTAAATTCTGATGGAATTCAGAGATGATACAACTCAGCACCAGACAACTGTTTTTAGCCAGTATTGCTGCAGCCCAAATCTGTAAACTGTGGGGTTTGTATTCTCTTCCATATGAGATCTACCACCATAGAGGAAGTTTGTTTAGAAAGCATTGTGAATTAAAAATGTATACAGAGTTATTGTGTATATAGCACAAAAGTAGAAAAGTGATGTTCTCCAAACCATGGAAGCCAGGGAGAGCCCCACTGAATTGAATTAGAGTCATCATTTTCAGTATGTTTTATACAAACAAACAAAAGATAAATAAGAAATTGGGAGGCCAGGCGTGGTGGCTCACTCCTGCAATCCCAGCACTTTGGGAGGCCAAGGTGGGAGGATTGCTTGAGTTCAGGAGTTCGAGACCAGCCTGGGCAACATAGCAAGATCCCATTTCAAAAAAAAATTACAAAATTAAAAAACTAACTGGGTGTTGTGGCACGTGCCTGTAGTCCCAGCTACTCAGGAGACTGAGGTAGGGGGATCACTTGAGCCTGAGAGGTCGAGGCTGTAGTGAGCTGTGATGGCACCACTGTACTTACCCTGGGTGGCAGAGCAAGGCCTTGTCTCAAAAAAGAAGAAGAAAAAGAAACAATTGGGCCGTTTGACTTAAAGAGCCTAATAATCTAAGTGGGCATTTAAAATCACCCGTCCATTATTCAAAGGCATGAATGTTTGTCAGATGTCTGTTCACACTTTTTAAAGAGATTATTTGCTTTCTACCCCCTTTAAATTTAAATACGAAGAAAAGACCAGGGGCAGATTTTTTATCCCTGGAATAAAAATGTCAGTTTTGTCAGAATGTGAAAACTTTGACAAATGAGACTGTAGCTTGCTCAGCGGTTTCAACACATGTACAAGGGTGCTTGGTACCAGAGTGCTCCCCACCTGTTCAGTCATCTACAGTGAATGGCCTGACAGTTATTGTGCAAAGTTTGTAAATTTAACTTGGGAAGAGTGATAAAGAATACAGAAACCTGAAGTATATAAATGAATTGGAAACCAAATTCTATTTTTTGACACTTACAAAGAAAAGATGCTCATTTGCCTGGATTTGAATTTATTTAGTTTCTGTCAAATATATATGTATATCATACTAGAGAACCATATTGCTCAATTTCTTTCCAATTTTTCTTCCAAAGCTGTAAGAGCAAAATTCACAACCCTAATAAGGTTTTAGAAATAAAGAACGTTTTCTATCTTCCACCTGTTATTGATACAACCACTTAGAAAGTGGAGTGAATAATAAATCTAAACATTTCTATATTTTGCTATTTGCTACATTTCTATTTTCCCCAACTACCATCCTTTTCGTTTATTGATTTTTTGTTTTTAACTTTAGCTTATTGTCATAATTACTTCATATCAGAGTATACAAAGCTTGACTGATATAACAATTTCAGAAAACAATGTCATTAGTTTGATATATTGTGAAAAAACTTACCCTATAGTATTGAAAACTATACTGACTAATACTCAAAGAACATGACCTTTCAAAATTAGTTTTCCTCTTTACCAAAAGGAGAGAGGAGAAGAGGTATTCCTTTCCCTAAGCCATAGGCTTTCTTGAGATTTTTTGAATTTTTTCAAATACCAGACACCATGCATTTTCATACTTACAGTGCCCGTTCTGGTAATCTGATAAGCATTCATTCAGCATAGCTTCCTATCAGTCGAGCGTTTGGTTTCTATCTAGCTGTGATTGTTTTTATTCCATTTGTATCCAGAAATACAACACTTAGTAGATTATCTTCTAAGCATACATGCCTGTTTTAAAAAATATAATCCTTTTTTCTACAAAACAAACCTATCCACATTTCTCCACCACATCCCACGTTTTTCAGGGTTCTCAAGGCAAAACTCTTTTTACTGTGGGTAGAACAGGTAGGCCAACTGACCCTTGGAGTTGCTTTTTAAATGTTTTTTAAGTTTCTATCTGCTTGAGCCTAGCATAGGAAGAAAAATGCAGTGACTGCAGCCTTATTCTTTCAAAAGTTGTTTTAAAGAATTCAGAAATGTGTCTATCAAAGGATATTTGGGAAGACTAAATTTTAAAGTAAGTGAAGCATAACTTACAAGGATGCAGAGATAACAAGAGGCTTAAGTGAAATGAGAAAAGAGAGAACGTCTTACATTGGATGCAGCTCTTTCTCAGGCCTGTGAATTGTCTGTATTTCTTTGAATTTTAAACTTGTTTGAATTATTCCTTTATTGCTGTTTTCATCCATTACATTGATCTCGGAGAAGCAAGCAGGGCAGTTAAACTCTCGTTCCAAAGTAGAACTGCCTGTGGATTGATTGGTAGTAAAGGCAAGGTGACTGAAAAGGGACTGTGCTTTATTTCTTATTGACTAGAAGTGTGTCTGTCCGATTAGTCTGTGCCAAGTACAGAAATAGCAGGTGCACATTGTTGAAGGATGTAGCAACTGAGGTTTTGTGCTTCCAGGGAGGCCAGGAAAATTCCTGCCCCAAATTTATCACCACTGAATTGTCGATTATTTTTCAGCTGTACTGCTGGTGATTCACTCTTTTTGACATTTCAATTCAAGTCAGCTAACGTAAGTATTTTAAATCCAATCTTTATGCATGGCCCTGGGAATTTTAATGGATTCAAAAATTAATAAATATGGAACTGTCCAGGAAGTTTGAATCTAGATGATGGACAGACACTTTTGTGTATAAGAATGTATGTTGTGTGATTTCTTCAAACCAAACATAAGAACAGGTTCTTATTAGAATTAGAAGATTCTAATTTAGAAGAACTAGAATAAGAATTAGAAAGGTTCTAACTTAGATTTAGAAAGATAAAATATACTAGAAGTACTAACAAGAACAAAGCTGTTGTTGATTTTTATTGTACAAAGCTAGATTCAAGATAAACCATGTCAACAGAGATATAAGTAAGAAATTTGTAATAAATATTAAAGGACATAATGAGGGTATAAGTATGTATACCCAAATTCTATTGCACAAAAATCCATATAGCATAAATTAAAGGAAGGTTAAAAAAAGAAACTGACAAATACAATGGTAATTATAGGCTTTAATTAACCTCTGTCAACCCAAGACAGATTAAGAAAGTAAGTAACCTTGGCCGAGCACGGTAGCTCACGCCTGTAATCCCAGCACTTTGGGAGGCCAAGGCGGGCAGATCACGAGGTCAGGAGATCGAGACCATCCTGGCTAACACGGTGAAACCCCGTCTCTACTAAAAATACAAAAAAAATTAGCCGGGCGTGGTGGCAGGCGCCTGTAGTCCCAGCTACTCGGGAGGCTGAGGCAGGAGAATGGTGTGAATGCGGAAGGCGGAGGTTGCAGTGAGCCGTGATAGTGCCACCACTGCCCTCCAGCCGAGGCGACAGAGCCAGACTCCGTCTCAAAAAAAAAAAAAAAAAACAAAAAACAGTAAGTAACCAAAAGATGTGAAAGGAAGAAAAGTAAACAAAAAGATATGAAAGATGTGAATTATTAGTAAGGATTACATAATATGGATAAATGTATATATACATATATATGTTTATACATATATGTATATGTGAAATATACATAAATACAACATATATATGCATATGATTAAAACCTGTATAACAGAAACCATTTTAAACTTGCTTAGAAATTTACAAAATGGACTATTAAGTGACAAAAACATTGTTTCAGCCCTGAAATATAAATAAATACATTCTACAGTCTGACCCAATGCAATAAAATACAAAATATAATTCATAAATTCATAACTAACATATCCTCAAAATTAAAAGTACCTTTAAGCAACTTTTAAATCAAAAGGCATTTTAAGAATTGAAAAATAATCCCTGCACACCTCAGGATACAGTATATGTGGCTTTTAATACTTATATTTTTAAAAGAAAAAGGATCAGTTTTTAAGTCAAGAAGTCATAAATGGAATAATACAGTGAATATAAGGAAGTCAAATGAAAGACACAAAGACGATCAAAGGAGAAATTTTAAATCACAAAATTGTTAAGCAGTCAAAAAATTTGTTAAAAAGAGACACTACTGGACAGTGGGCCATCAAGAAACAAAAAAAGGAGAAATCACAAGCAAGTAAAATTAGAAGTGAAAAAGAGCAAACATTTACATTAGAGATTAAGTGAATGATAATTTGCAAGTGTCTAACAAATGCATTTGAATCTCTAAGTATTTCAGCAGGAACACTGCACTATGGAGTAGAGTCAGACTTAACGGGTTTGATTCAGAGTAACTTAATGAGAGCAGAATTAGGAAAAGATCTACAACTTTTCTGAGATTCCAAAATATTACAAAAAAGAATATAAAACACTATATTAATAAGTAGCTGATTCAATTAAAATATTTTTGTACCCTTCCTTCTTGAAATGGCTGTGTCATTTTTAAGAAGAAAGTTGCTTGTTGAGAAACAATTTTTCATTAGGAAAATGAATTTAAAAATAATATACAATTGCGTATGTTGTGATTGAACTGTGTAAAATAATCACTTATATGCATAAAGGCAGAAAGTGGGAAAACATAATAAGATGAGAGGCGATTTTTAAATTTTCCAGCCTTTAGAGAATACTATTTATATAATAATAAAAATGCAGAACAGGCCAGGTACAGTGGCTTGTGCCTGTAATCCCTGCACTTTGGGAGGGTGAGGCTGGTGGATCACCTGAGGTCAGGAGATGGAGACCAGCCTGACCAACATGGTGAAATCCCATCTCTACTACAAATACAAAAATTAGCCGGCCATGGTGGTGCGTGCCTGTAATCCCAGCTACTCAGGAGGCTGAGGCAGGAGAATCACTTGAACCCGGGAAGTGGAGGTTGCAGTAAGCCGTGATGGCACCACTGCACTCCAGCCTGGGCAATGACAGATTGAGACTGCATCTCAAAAAAAAAAAAAAAAATGCAGAAAAAATAAGGTGTCTTCTGCATATGAACCTAAGCTGTTCTATAGTTGTTCTCCTAGTAAAGGAGTAAAGGGACAAGTACAGTCTACCTATCATTATCAAACTGTAAATGTCAAATTGTATCAAATTATTTCTTCATTAAGCCACCTAAAATGAACCATTCTCTCAGCTGAATGTATTCGCTTTGGTTGTTGTTCTTTAAATACCAAGCATTACAACAGTTCTTAGAGAAATCTTCAGTACAAACTCAGTTTGTACATTCTATGGGAAGTCAAACACATTTCTTAGTAAATTAACAGACCCTACCTAGTGAAGTACTTCCAGCATCATTTATTGAATTCACTTAAGTAGAAGGGACCAAGAGAGCACGTTAGCTACTCCACTAGAGATGACAAATCTTAGAAATGATTCTGACTTTGGACTTCAAGGGAATTACTTGGGGTGGCTGTCAGTTGAGTCACTCAGATGCGGAGAGACTTTCTACCATGTCCCTAAGACTGTCTCAGCCATTGCATAAATACAATGATTTATTTTGGAGCTAGTAACTAAACTGCTAATTTTAAAATGTCTTAGGACTTTGTTGAGGTTTGCAGTGGTACTATTTATCAAAAGATGCTATGGAAAAATCTCCATTGCTGCCTGTACTGTGTTTTTGTGAGCTAAACTTAACTATTTTATGATAGAAAAGGAGGAAGTATTGTCCTAAGCTTTGTCTATGTTTAGTGTGTCACTAAAACTGTTTATCTTAATGCTTAGATGATTTTGGAGAGAGTACTTCCAGAATTTTTTGCAAGTCATTAAAAATTACATATCATGTCAAGAATTAGATGAATTAATGACAACTAGGGTGAAATATGACCTACTTTAAGTATATATAAATATTTCAAATACTGTATTCGTGTGGAAAAGCATAGATTATTTTGTTTCTTTAAAATTATTTTTACTTAGGAGGGGAGTCAACAAGGTATTACTGCTTTAACTTTAGTAATTACCACAAAGTCTCTAGATTACAATAAAATATTATAGAGCACATTGCCTAAAGAAACACATACTATCCTATTACTTTCTCACTCCCTTTAAATAAAATCTTCAGAAATTCTATTGAGGATCCCAAGCCACTTATAGAACCATGTCTTTGATTAAGAGCTGCTTGAAAAATAAATACATTTTAAAATAAAAATTTATCAATTTGTATAAAAATTATATTGTTGAGGTAATGAGACAGTACAGACAGTTAAAACATACAAAATGGAGGTCCTATCACAATCTAACCACATAGGTTACCACTTATAAAATTTGATAATTTTCTTCCTAGAACTTTTTCTATGTGTATATATGTATATTTTTAACCAAAAAGTAATAATGAACATAATCTTCCACACTTGCTTTTTCTACTTAAGAACATATTTTCTGTATTTTAAATATACAGTCTTATCTTACAAATGAGATCTAACTAATTCATTTAATATATGCATAGAATTATGTTGTATAGAGGTATCGTGACTTATTTAAGTAGTTCCAATATGATTTCTATATGGATTATCTAGGTTTTTTATTACAGTGTTGCAATCAAAATCCTTGCACTTGTACTTGTATTTAATATAAATAGTCAAGATGACCCAATGTCCAGATGTAGGACAACTGGATCATGGGGTGGAGGTGAAGATATATATATTTATATATATCCTCAAACTTAGATTTTTGGTCAATCTAGTGTAGAAAGTTTCCTTGCAATTTAATTGTTAATTACTTAATTATTATAGGCTTTGTAAATTTGTGTTTTTGAACTGACCACTCTTTGTCTTTGCTCATTTTTCAGTAGGCTTATTCATCTTCCCATTTATTGAACAAATTCTTTTCTATTAGTTATTGAATCGTATGTGTTGTAAATGAATTTGTACTTTGTCTTCTGACATGGTAAACACATGTGCTTATTTATTTTACCTTCTAGAAACTTTGAATTCTTTTGATAATTTCTTGAAATGCCAAGTGTAGAAAAATAATAGAGTTCTCATTTATATTTCTGTCATTCAGAGTTAGTAATTTCTTGTTTTTGTTTCTAGTCCTTTTATTTAGCTTAAATAAATAAAACATTTAATACATTGATACCAAAGCCAGATAAGGACACTTCAAGAAAAGAAAACTACAGGCCAAATATCACCAAAGAACATAGATGCAAAAATCATCCACAAAAAAGCATAGCAAACTGATTTCACTAGCACATTAAAAGGATTATTCACCATGATCAAGTGGGATCTATCCCTGGGATGCAAAGATAATTCAAGCTAAGTAAATCAATAATTGTGATATGCCACATTAACAGAATGAAGGACAAAAACCATATAATCCTCTCAATAGATGCAGAAAAGGCATTTCACAAAATCTGACATCCTTTCTTTATAAAAACTCTCAACAAATTAGGTATAGAAGGAATGTACCTCACACAATAAAGGCCACATATGAAAAACCCACATCTAACATCATACTCAGTGGTGAAAAGCTAAAAGCTTCCTCTAAGATCAGGAACAATACAAGGTTGCCCACTCTTAACACTTCTGTTCAGGACAGTACTGGAAGTCCTAGCCAGTGTAGTTAGGTAAAAGAATGAAATAAATGACATCCAAATCAGAAGAGAAGAAATTAAATTGTCTCTGAAATTAAATTGATCTTCTTATAAGATCACGTCATCTGTATAGACAATTTAATGTTTTATGTTTTTGATAAATAGAAAACATAAAAACTCCTCCAAAAAACTGTTAAAATAAATGAATTCAGTAAAGTTGCAGAATACAAAATCAACATATGAAAATCAGTAGCATTTCTGCACCCTAATAACAAAGCGTTTGAAAAAGAAACCAAGGAAACAATCCCATTTACAATAGCTACAAAAAAAAAATGTTTAGGAACAAATTTAACCAAGGAGGAAAGATCTATACACTGAAAAATATAAAACACTGATGAAAGAAATTGGATACAACACAAATAAATGGAAAGATATTCATGTTAATGTATTGGAAGAATTAATATTGCTGAAAGGTCCATCCCACCCAAAGCAATCTACAGAAACAATGCAGTCCCTATCAAAATGCAATGATATTTTTTTCACAGAAATAGAAAAAACAATCCTAAAATTCATATGGAACCACAAAAGACCCTGAATAGCCAAAATAATGTTGAGCAAAAAGAACAAAGCCAGAGGCATCACAATTACTGATTTGAAAACATTTACTACAAAGCTCTAGTAATTTAAACAGCATGGTACAGGCATAAAAACAGTATTGCATTTTCATCTTGCTAATATTTGCATATTAAATAACTCAAACTCTGTTGTTTTCCATAGTTTCTAGTTGATTATCATAGGTTCTGTAGGCTTGTCATCTGTACATCCTCTCTGATTAATGTGTTATCCAAATCAGTAGTTCTCATCTGAGGTAATTTTGCCTCCCATGGGACCTTTGGCAAATATCTCAAGGCATTTTTTGATGTCATTACTTCAGATCCTACTGGCATCTCTGGGTGGATGTTGGGAGGCTGCTAAACAACCTGCAGTTCACAGGACAGCCTCCCCACAATGAAAAAATTATCCATCCCTAGTGTCTCTGACAGCATAGTTGAAAAACCATGGTTCAAATATTTTGCCCATTTTTATTGGATTGTTGATGAGTTGTAAGAGTTCTTTGTATACTCTGGATGCAAGTGACTTTTAAAATATGTTTTGCAAATATTTTTCCCAGGCTTTTTCATTTTCTTAATAGCTTCCTTTAAAGAGCAAAAGGTTTCAATTTTGATCAAATCTAATTTACTGACTTTCTTCTTTCATAATTCATGCTTTTTGTGTGTTATTTCAGAAATCTTTGTCTAACACAAGGTCTCTAAAACATCATCTTGTATTTTTGTTTGTTTGTTTGTTTTTTTAGAGATGGGTTCTCACTGTGTTGCCCAGGCTGGTCTCAAACTTCTGGGCTCAAGCAGTCCTCTTGCCTCAGCCTCTCAAAGTGCTGAGATTACAGGCTTGAGTCACTGTGGCCAGCCCTTTTTTTCTTATGTTTCTTCTGGAAGTCTTACATTTTTTGCTCTTACATTTCGATCCATGATACATGTTGAATTTATTTTTATAAATGAGTTAAGGTTTGAAGTCCATGTTTTTGCATGTGGATATATTATAGTTCCAACAGCATTTGTTGAAATGTTTTCCCTTGCCTACCGAATTGCCTTGAAATTTTTGTTAAAATTGTTCATATATGTTTATGTGTATTTCTAGACTTTCTGTGCCATTGTTGTATGACTATTCATATCCTAATACCACAGTGTCTCGATTACTGTAGCTTTATAATAAGTCTTGACATCAGATAGTGTAAATCCTCTAGCTTTGATCTTTTTCACAATATTGAATCTTCTGGCCCATGAGCACAATATTGTTCCATTTCCCTGGGACTTAATTTCTTTCAACGACGTTTTATAATTCTTAGTTTATAGTTCCTGCACATCTTTTGTCAAATTTATCACTAGTTATTTTGTATTTATTAAAGTTATCTTAACCAGGTTTTACAGGCTTTGTTATTAATGCTGTATTAGCTCACATCAAAAGAAGTAATTAAAGAGCATTTTCTCTGTCTTTGTACTCTGTTTGTTGAAGATTTAGAGGAATTAACAAATGGAGCTTTTGTGCTCAAAATGCTTTCCTCCTTACTTCTTAATCAAAAGCTAGCCATTTATTTGAAAGGCAACTTTTATCTTTCTACATCCAATTTTTCTATACAATGCCAGTGTAGTAAATTTTGTAGCAATTATTCTTTCTATAATTCATTTGGAAAACATATTGACTCCTACCATTCTTTGTATATTTATATTGAATTATTGATTGAATGCAATTAAACTTACTATGAAGTGAAGCTTGTGTCACCTTCTATATAAATTTCATACCTCTTGAGGATTTTCTTTATAGCCCCTAACAGGATGCCTTATACAGAGGGTAAGGAACTGGGTCTAATGCTTGGATGTTCAAAGACTGGTTTCCATCAGAAACCTTAAAATACAATTATTCTTCTGGGATAGGGAAATTGATTTTTAGGATAAATATTGCTTGTAATACTCCTGGCTAGTTTAAAGATTATCTGGCAATTTACTGATAATTATTGAATCACTATTTCTCTAAGACATATGTCTGGCAGTAATTTCTTTTGGAGACATGTTAGAAGGAAATAGTGAAATAATATCAGAATGAAAAATCAGGGCCAGACGACTGTTAACATTCTTTTTCAACAGAATAAATACAAAGTAGCCCGAAATGTATTATTATTATTTTTGAGACGGAGTCTCACTCTGTCGCCCAGGCTGGAGTGCAGTGGCGGGATCTTGGCTCACTGCAAGCTCCGCCTCCTGGGTTCATGCCATTCTCCAGCCTCAGCCTCCTGAGTAGCTGGGACTACAGGTGCCCGCCACCACACCCGGCTAATTTTTTTTTTTTTAAGTAGAGACTGGGTTTCACTGTGTTAGCCAGGATGGTCTCAATCTCTTGACCTCGTGATTCGCCCGCCTCAGCCTCCCAAAGTGCTGGGATTACAGTCATGAGCCACCACGCCTGGCCCGGAAATGTTTTATTATGCTTTAAACTTGTACCAGGTGCAATGAAACATAGAAACAATGCACGTTATTCACGTCACATAGATAACGTATGTAACCTAAAATTGACCAACGTATTTAAAGTTTTGGTGTGTGTGGTACTGGAATTTATATTGCTGCTGACAGAGGAATACACCAGGACCCTACTGAAAAACAGTAGAAGACTGATAAAAGACTTTGACTTCGAGAAGGTATCTTGACAAAGAAAGCCTATACCTTTTTTTTAGCACTCGGATAATAAAGCAGCTTTTTTTTTTTTTTTTTGAGACAGAGTTTCACTCTGCTACCCAGGCTGGAGTACGGTGGTGTGATCTTGGCTCACTGAAACCTCCGCCTCCTGGGTTCAAGCAATTCTGGTGCCTCTGTCTTCCAAGTAGCTGGGATTACAGGCAGGTACCACCACGCCTAATTTTTTGTATTTTTAGTAGAGACAGGGTTTCGCCATGTTGGCCAGGCTGGTCTCGAACTCCTGGTTTCAAGTGATCCACCTGCCTGTCTCCTAAAGTTCTGGGATTACAGGTGTGAGTCACTGTGCCCTGCCTAATAGAGCATTTTTAACTAAGGGCCAGAAAAATGAACATAATAGGTTAGCTGGCTAGACAGACCCAGAAAAGCAGCTTCCTTGGGGAGCTGCTCAGGGTTGACACAGGCCCCCAACAGCAGAGATGTGCCTCGTCAGGGGTTGGGATGCAGGTGTGCACAGGTCTGCATCCAGACACAGGTGCCCAGAGGGATCAGAAGCCACATAGGTAAGATGCATGCCTTCGTATTACACATCTCTATACTGACGAAATCCATTTAAAAGGAAGATTGAAGGCACATTTGAAGCAGAAAAGGAAAAAAGAGAGTTGAAAGGTAGGATGTGTTATCTATGTAAGGGGCTTCCAGTCATTTTAGCACCTGCTAACGAAGCATCTTTTCCTACCAGTTGCACTGGACTCTCTTGCCAGCAACAAGCAAAGGCAGCACCTGACAGGGAGTTCGCTGGTGGCCTAAAATGTGAGACTCCAGGCCTGAGGATTAGTCTGGCCGCTGATGTAAAAATGTTGGTCAATGTCACAACTGTACAAAAAGAGTAGAGGGTTTCTGTCGGAAGTTAGTTCCACACCAGAGAAACTAAATTTGGCCGGAGAACTTAAGTCGTTGATATTTGTAATAAACAGAAAAAAAAAAAAAAAGGATAGTACTTCATAGCTGAAAATAATTGATATATTTATCAGAATTCTGAAAATCCATGAGGTAGCCTTTAGATAAACAGAGTATATATTAGAGATGGTACAAAGTATAATATTAGAGGTGGTACTAAGTATATTATTAGAGATGGTACTAAAAGGCTTGATTATAACTTTTATTCTTATAAAAGTTTTCTCTACTTTTTATACATGGTATTATATATTACATTTTTTAAATGCCTAAAGAATGATCTTTTTCAAATAGAGCTATTTAAAAATTTGCTGGTGACATTATAGTAATGATCTATATATTTACCTATCCTTGTTTTTCTTCTCAAGAAAGAACAGACTCTTGTGGTCCTATCCTGATGGAGAATTACCCTCAGCCTGATGGCTGTTGTCTGAGGTTGAGCACGAGGAAAACTAAACAACCACTCTCAACTCCTTGGTCATAAGCACTTAATCAACCTAGCATGAGTTGCCAATATTGGAATCCTACCTTTTGTGTGTTACTAGTACCTTTCTAGAAGATTACCTACCTGTGCTGGCCTTTGGGGACACACTGGAGCATATTTTCAGATAGTAGTTTTAAAAATCACTTTTAGGTTTCATTCCTTCATCACAAAACAAAACTTTAGAGCCCATCTTCTTACGAGGAGTTTAGGTTATTTTTCCTCAAGGACATTTATGCGTCAACACTTTATTTTAGTTGATATTTTTCTGGCTATTTTCACATGCTTATATGCCTGTATTTTAATTTATTCTCATCCGTTTAGCAATTTGTGTAGTATTATCTACGCAGTTGTGGCTGTTTTCCAGATCTATGGGCCTGTTTTTCAGATTATTTGTAAAATAAACAAACATTAATCCCTGTAAACCAACTATTTACTCCTTTTGTTCAGAGAGTTGATTGATTCTCTCTTTTTTTTGGAAGGCTCAAACCAATTTCCTGTTAAAAACCAAAATCTTTATCCCAACTATCCTTTACCCTGATCCCCGACTACCAGTCTATTCCATGCTGAAGCAAAATTCTTCAGCCAACCAGAAAATAACAAAACAAAAAATACTTCTTTGTAGAACCTTAAGAAAGGACTTTTAAAAATCAACACCCGCCCCATACACACATACACATACACAGCATGCCCACCTACACATCCGCGCACATGGGTTTAACGAATTCTCTCATTACATATCCTTTTCCAACCCCTCAAATAACTCAAGAATTTTACTCAGGTATTTCCGTTTTGAGTCTGATTTATGAACTCTCCATTGTCTGGCCAGGTGCCAGCCATATTCCACAATTCATAATCTGTCAGCAGAAGTAATGGCCCATTTCCAAAGGTGAAGCATGACAGTACTGTCTGCATGCATCAGATAAACAGATTGGCCGCTCCGTGTTCTGTCTGAAGTGCTAGGCTGAAGAGCACATTAACCTTTCAGCACACCCCCGTTTTCACTGTGGTTCTTTTCTTTTATGCTCTTCATTTTTCTTCATAAGAACCAGGCCTGATGAATAACACAACATCCAATCACTAGTGAGCAGATTGCTCAAAACCCGTAGAAGGTGAGTGGATGGTGGTACCCAGTAAATTTCAAAACATCTCAACCTTCCAACCTTGTTGTATGAAATGACTTCAGAAAGTCATTGGAATTAAGAAGAAGATTGTTTTTATTTCTTGGTTCCTCAATGGTATAAGCTTTTTCCTATGATACTTGATGGTGGGGAATCTATTGGCAACTTCTTCCTTTTCTTCACGTCTAACACAAGACTACAGATGGGCCTCTGTCTTCTAGGATTTACCTAGCAGAAGCATTCAGGAAGAAAACCTAACTTAGATAGGCCTTAAGTACAAGGTCTCATTTTGTTTCACTTTCATAAACCTACATCTGTGTGTACTGCTGGGATATTTATGCAGAGATACAAGATTTCCCTTTCAGGATTGGGACGGTTGTACCACAGGGGCATTCAGTAAATTTGGCCTGGTGTAGGTCAGTCCAGCCACCTAAGCAGGATCACAGACAGGTAGATGATCCTAAATAGATTCACGATAGGAGTGGGCACACCAAAATCATCAGGAACCAAATGTGGCTCAGATAATTAATGTTCCCATCAGTATAGGAACTATGGAAATTTTAAAAGTTGATCTAACCTTATCAGAGTTAATCATCTGCATCTGTGTGTGTGCATGTGGGTGCACCCATGTGTGTGCCTCTGTGTGCACGTGTGTGAGTTCACGTGGCCTATGTGTTCAAACTGCTTCAGAGTGAAAGTTTCCAAGTTTTAAGAAGAAACTGACTGAATTAAAAATGAAGAGAGCAGGGGCATAAAATTCATTCCAGGAATGTGGGCACCACAGAAACAGAGGTGAGGTGCTCTGAAAGCCGAAAGGGATCTCAGTCATTGAAGATGGGGAGTAGGGAGGGATGTTTCTTGTTTTGTTTCTTAATAATGACCCCTGGGTTGTTCAAGAAGGGAAAAGGAGATAGTGAGGGAAAAAGAGAGACTAATGGTGCTAGAAATGGAGAGGCTGATTTTTGAAAGAATGGCCGAGATCAGCAGGTCTCCCACTGGAATGTGTCTTGTTAAAATGCGGATTCTGGTTCTCTCTAGAGCAGTGGTGAGGACTGAGATCCTGCCTTTCTAACAAGGTCCCCAGGGATGCTGCTGCTGCTGGCTCACAGATTGCACTCTGAGGAGTAAGGACATAGAATAAATGGGCAATGAGGAGCCATGGAACGTAAGAAAAGGGATTAACTCTAGATGAGAAACAACAAACATTTTCCTCCAATATCTGAAAGAAAGATTAAAAAACAGAAGTTTGGGCAAGATGGCGAAGGACAGAAAATCAATATGGTTTTATCTTCCAGTCCCAGTGTTCAATATGGAAGGAGAAAAAACTTAGAGTGGGAAATTACTATCTACAAAACACCACAGCCCCAAACAATCTCCTGAGGTGTTTTTTTTATGTTCTTTTTTCCCCCTTTGGTATAGGTATCATTTACTTTGGAAATCTATAATGCTTCTGTTGTAATTTAACTTATCACATCTTTATATATTGTCTTTTTAACTCTTCTACAGTTATCTCAAAAAGAAAGTTTTAGTATAATATTTTATAAGTAGTAGAAGTCATTAATAATTTTTTCATTGATTTAGCCAGGAATCCTGAGTTCTGGCTTCTGGCTACTGGCTCCCAATCAATAGTAAATCATGTAGACTTTATCTGCCTCTGTTTCCTTACCTGTCACATAATACTCTTTCCTCTCCACCTTCTACACTGCTAGGAGAGAGAAATTAGCTCTTACTTATAATGCTACTTTGAAAAATATATTCAAATTTATAGTGGTCTTCATTGTAGTCATATTTTATCTCAACAACTGACTTTTACATTTTATCAAAGACTTTATATTTTCTGTAAAATACTACACAGTAAATCTTCCAGCCTCACTAGAAAAAATTATTTGCTTACAATCTACTTTCTGAATACCAAGGAGTGCTGATCCATAGAGGGGAGAATGGAGAGAGGGCCCTGCCAGCTGCTGATTTAGCTCTCACCATAGGGCTCACTATTGCTGAAGTACTTTTTCCATCACAAAGAATTGGAATTCTATTTACCAGTACAACTTTTCTGAACATTTTCTAGAGGTAATATGCAAAAACTGCTGATGACACACAGAGTAAAAATAAAACTCCCTGTGATCAAATGTATCTTCATTAATCTGCGTCTGCTTCATCAAATACAGACTGTGTGTGCACATGCACGCGTGCGCATGTGTGTGTCTTGGTAAATGGGTAAGGAGTTAAGGAGTCCCAATATCATCTATACTCTTCTCATAACAAGAATGAAAAGAAGGGTCTACACTGCCTTGGCTAACTGGCACCTCCCATGTGCTCTGCACCAAGCTAAAGGTTGTGAAATACTCTAAAAACATGTAATACATAATCTCTGCCCTCAAGGTACTTAGAATCTATTTGGGACACCAAGTAAACATATCTAAAACTAGTCATGATTGGGTAAGCACCTACCATGTATAAGACAGTGTGATAAACACACTCAGGTGCAAAATAGCAAGATATATAGCCACAAACGCAATTAAGGACTCTCAAACTTTAAGGCCTCCACGTATCCTGGGTGAATCAGAGATTGCTCCTTATTAGGCAGGGCAAGTAGTGTTGGTCATTTAGTTCATGTAAATGATACACTCACAATTTTTTTAAAAGGACAGTTCTCAAGGAATTAAGAAAACATATATGAACAGCAGAGAAAATCAAATACGAAACATGGAGTCATCATATTTCCAATAAAAACTCCTCTCCTTTATATTTCTTTTTTTTATATAAATAGGCTAAAATCCATGCTAATATATACGCAGAAAAGAAATGAGGCTTTGCTCTTTACCTGCATATCCTTACATCCCTTTCAAAAACCTGAACATGTTCTCTAGCATAGCATTTTGATCTTTATTTTTTTGGGGGAAAGAAGGCTTATGGCTTTGTGACACTTAGCTGTTCTGTATCCCTCTGTATTCTGCGTATATTTGACTTTTCTTTGGCTAAGAGGTAGAAGGTACTTCTTATGTTTTAAAGGTAACTTTAGAATGACCCGATGAAGAAGTTAAATATCTCTTTATGAAATAGAAACTTATGAATCCTCTTTTATAAAAGAAACAAAAAGATGATAAATATATTAATCAGATTTTATCTCCATAGATCCTTGGACCTATTAGCACAATATAATCACAAGTTGTATGCTTATCACAGCTGGTATTGTTTGATCTTTTTTATTTTTTGACAGAGAAGCAGAAGGCCTTAATCTCTAAAGATAAAATTAAAATGATGTATTGTTATTTTGTAATGTTCCTTATCAGTACATATTGGAGGATTAAAATATTACAATAGAATTATCTGTGAGCAAATATGTTTTCAAATAAGGCTGAGTGAACCCTTCATTGAATTAAGAGACTTTAATGGGGCTGGGTGCAGTGACTCATGCCTGTAATCCCAGCACTTTGGGAGGCCAAGGCGGGTAGATCACGAGGTCAGGAGTTCGAGACCAGCCTGATCAACATGGTGAAATCCCGTCTCTACTAAAAATACAAAAATTAGTCAGGCGTGGTGGTACATGCCTGTCATCCCAGCTACTCAGGAGGCTGAGGCAGGAGAATCACTTGAACCTGGAAGGCAGAGGTTGCAGTGAGCCAAGATCGCACCACTGCACTCCAGCCTGGTGACAGAGTGAGACTCTGTCCAAAAAAAAAAAAAAAAAAGACTTCAATGGTTATGTTCAAACTTGAATTCCTCATTTTAATTAACCATTAAATGGTTAAATGTTTACCATTTTAAATAACCCTTCTCAACTTATTTCATTTATACTGAAATAAGTCATAGTACTGAAACAAATTATTTATAATAAAAATAGAAAAAATGCATAATATTCAATTTGCCAAAAATTAAAGAATTTAAAGCAACAGATATTTGTAATTTTCCCATTTTGGTCACTGAACATTCCTACATAAGGTAATATTTCACTCTCTGTAGCTTAAATAAGTATTTGAGGGATTTAAGAATGTATTTCCTAACTACAAAGGCTTTCTTATTGTCAGGAGCCATCACTGCGAGCCATTACTCTTTGCTTTGATCTCCTCATCCCGTCATAGAACAAACTTATTGTGTGCCTATTATGTTCAGCACTGAGAATGCAAAGATAAATAAGACTTAGCCCCTGCCTGCAGGTGCTCACACTCTATTCAGTAAAGCTCAAATTTGGAACAGAAGGAGGAATAAGGATATAATGGATGTATGAAGACATTCACATAACATTTTCTGCAGATATTTTTGACACACTTTCCTGTGTGTTATTGCCTGAGAGCTTTCTCAGCTACATAAATGATACCTACCATGAGTTCCTATTGTGAATAGATTTCATATCCCTCACTTATGTGTCAATGAAATAATTTTTCTGTCTCTGTGGATTTGACTATTCCAAACATATCATATAAATGGAATATGTGGCCTTTTGTGTCTGGCTTTTGCCACTTAGCATAGAATTTTCAAGGCTCACCTATGCATTCCTTTTTATAGCTGTATAATATTCCATTGTATAGACGTACTACACTTTGTCTATTCATGTATCAGTTTATGGACATTGGTGGTATTTTCACTCTTTGGCTATTATGAATAATTCTGCTAGGAACATTTGTGTACAGGTTTTTGCATGAGCATGCTTTCAGTGCTCTTAGGTGTATACCTAGGAGTGGCATTGTGGGGTCATATGAAAATTCTATATTTACCTTTTCAAGGAATTGCCAAATTGTTCTCCACAGGGGCTGTGTCTTTTTACATTCTCACTGGTTATGTATTATAGTTCCATTTTCTCTACATCCTCACCATTTTCCTTTTTTTTAAATAGCCATCATAATGAGTGTAAATTAGTATCTCATAGTGGTTTTGATTTGCACTTCCCTAATGATTAATGATGTTAAGCATCTTTTCACGTGCTTATTGGTCAATTGTTTTGAAGTTTTTTGGAAAAATACCTACCCATATTCTTTGCCCTTTTTAAAAGTAGGTTATTTGCCTTTTGTATTGTTGGCTTACAAGAGTTCTTTGTATGTTCTAGATACTAGACCTTTATCAGATATATGATTTCAAAATTTTTTAATGTGGACTGTCTTTTCACATATTTGATATTGTCCTTTGATGCACAGAAGTTTTTACTTGTGATAAAGTCAAATTTATTTTTTTATTTAGTTACTTATGATTTTCTGTTCTTCTCTAACACTATTTTTATTGAAATAAGATGCTGTTTATATTTTAAATTCTTCTTTGCTATAATATTATATTTAATTACAAAAATTATTTATCAATCCCAATTTACTT
This sequence comes from Symphalangus syndactylus, assembly GCF_028878055.3. Lineage (NCBI taxonomy): Eukaryota > Metazoa > Chordata > Mammalia > Primates > Hylobatidae > Symphalangus > Symphalangus syndactylus. Next base: position 134,259,498 of record NC_072428.2, on the reverse strand, counting down.
CTGATCCATTTGGAGTGCCAAATAACAGCCAAAGCAATTGTAGTTATAAATTAAAGCACACAATCCAGCAAGGAAAAATAAATTAAAAGAAAACAAAAGCATATTATTCTTTTACTTTTGCCATTAAACAACAAATACATTTCTGATAATTTGTCAAGTATTTGTCAAATTGTCTCCCAGTTATCTGTAAGGTAGACAACCTTCCTGGTAACCTGTCTCACAAATAAATGATATATTCATTTCCTGTGGCTACTACAACAAATTACCACAAACTTAGTGGCTTAAAACAACACAAATTTCTCCTCATGTAGTTCTGTAGTTCAGAAGTCTGAAATGGGTCTTGCTGGGCTAAAACAAAATGTCAGCAGGCCTTTGATCCTTTCTGGAGGCTCCAGGGGACAGTCTGTTTCCCAGCGTTTTCCAGCCTCTATGCCACCCACATTTCTTGGCTTCTGGTTCGTCTCCTCTATCTTGGAAGCCAGCCAAGTTGGGCCAAGTCTTTCTCATATTACATCACTCTCACCTCCTCTTCTGCCTCCCTCTTTGACTTTTAAGGACCTTTCTGATTACATTGGGCCCACCTGGATAGTCCAGGATACTCTCCCTATTTTAAGGTCAGCTGATTAGGAAACTTAATTTCATCTGCAACCTTAATTCCCCATGTGCCATGTAACATATATATTCACGGGTTCCAGGGATTAGAAGGTAGACATCTTTGGGCAGCTCTTATTGTGTGTACCCCAGATGACTTTACTCGTGTCCTGTTGTACTGAAGCTAGAGACTGCTGTACATCTGTTGACAAATGATAAATTTGAAAGTACTCAAAAAGAGAGAGAGACTATAGATAACTTTGTTCTTGCCTTTACAGCCCTTTTTGGCTAGGAGCACAGATCATAAAGGCAGGGAACTTGGCAGATATGCATGTTACTGATTCCTAATTATAATGGCTAAACTAGACATTTCTGTTTTTCCAATACTAGAATAAAGCAGCTTAGAAATTTGGCATTATGGATAGCAGTCTTAAAACTGGTTTTCTTAAAATGGAGCTTACAGACAGGGGCTTTCTGTAAAGGCAGCATGTACGGTAGAGTGAGCAGGGGCTTTGGAGTTAAGGGGACCTGGGAACAGGTTTCAGCTCAGCTCATCTACCGTATTAGAAAAGTCCAATATTGAGATACGGAATTCAACCACGTCCCCCCAAAATTAGATTTTCATGAATAGGTACAAAACTTTATATAGTAGCATATCTTGAATATCTCTAACACAGATTGAAACTTTTTTAAAATGAGAAAAATAGTACTTAAAATGTCTAAAGTAGTTTAAAGACACTTAGTTATGCTGTTTACTAAATGATAATGGCTTTAGGAACACATGTTAAATGCATGAATTTAAAAATCAATTTGTTGATGTGATGCTAGAAATAAAAGGATTCTCCCTATCCAGTGCTGTTAGAAGCCACCGCTAAGATGATGACAGTGAATTCTGTTAGGCCTTTTCCTTGATTAAAAGGAAAGTGAGACAGCAGACCGGCTGACTTGTTTACTGCTAAGCTTCCTGTCCTGGCTCTCCTGCCCACATTTTCTTTTCTAAGTCATCTATTGCCACATCTAGACAGAAGGGGGAAAAGACTCTAATCTAAAAATGAATAGAGTAGCATGTCAGTGCTCCTGGTGATGTACATAAAAGCCTGAATTCTTCTATTTCTGTATGCATCAGGCTGCCTCTTGCCCTAGGTTATCTGGATTGTAAAAACTAAGATTATTATTAAAGAGGGCAGCAAGCCATTTAGGAAGTGCCCTGTCTCCCTGTGACAAAAGCTTTGCAGCTGAGCACAGTAATTTATGTTGATAAATTGCAGCTGTCAGAGTGTCCAAAGCACTTCATGGGATATGTTTCTAACTTTACATTTCTTCTTCATGCATTCCGATATATGGACTTCTCTTTAAAAAAGAAAAAATACCAGAGCAAGTCTTTGGAAGTATTCCCTAAATTGTCATGACCTAGTTTGGATAAGATTAAACAAAGCTAAAAATGATAATAAGATAATAAGAATGATTATTATGAGTGGCTTTTTTTTATATTTTTGCTTTTCAAAGTCTGTAAGGATCTTAAGGTGGAAAGAAACGTTAGAGAAACTGGCCATTATTTGAAAGACTTAAGTTTCGAAGGAAAGAAAACAAAATGTCAGTAAAGTGGAAAAATTGGTTCCAAAGCGCAGGGAAATACATACATACTAACAAAACAGGCCAGGCACAGTGGCTCACGCCTGTAATCCCAGCACTTTGGGAGGCCAAGGCGGTTCGATCACTTGAGCTCAGGAGTTCAAGACCAGCCTGGACTACATGGCAAAACTCCATCTCTACAAAAATTAGCTGGGTGTGGTGGTGCATGCCTATAGTCCCAGCTAGCCCAGAGACTGAGGTGGGAGGATCACTTGAGCCCAGCAGTGAGCCGAGATTGTGCCACTGGACTCTAGCCTGGGCAACAGGCCAAAACTCTGTCTCAAAAAAATAAAGAAGCAAAACAAAAAAAAAATGGGAAGGCAAGATAGTTAAAAAGTTACTGAAAAAGGCAATGGAAAGGGCACAAAAATAGAACAGATTAAGTTCTACATATGACGGTGTCATGCCTAGTGCAACAGGAAAAAAAAGTGATAGATAAAATACATTCAAATAAGAGCCTCCAAGCCTCAGTTCTAATCCCTGTTTTGCCACTGTATCCATTAGCTATTGCTACAAAGATACTGTGTTTCATACTTCCTCAAAGCTCTGTGGTCCATAACAGTCATTTACTTGACTGCAGCTGCAGTGCAGATAAGATTTGGCTCATCTAAAGCTGAACTTCTGTACACAGCACCCGATACGTCATTGCTCTGCCTCTTAAAATAGATGTTTGGGTGTCTGACTGGCCATGCTCTTTAAGTCTGTCTTTGGACTTGGGGCTAACTTCTTCTCAAGGCAGTGGCAGACACTTAAGACAGCAAGCAGAAACATACAAAGACCCCAAAGGCCTGGCTTCTGACCTGGCAAACGATCCTCTTTGGTCATATACCCAAAACAGTCATATGGCCGGCCCCACATCAAGAGGCAGAGGAGTACACACTGCTCACAAAGAGAACTCCTGAGAAATTGGACCTAACGTTGTACCTAAGAAAGCCTCCACGAAAGAAAGACAATATAGTTAAACTGATATTCTTATTTAAGTGAAATTCTTGAAACTCTAGGTCTTCAATAACCTTCAATAATAATGCATCAGAAATCTCAACCTAAGGAATGGATATTATAGCTTTTACCCTCTACACTCCATTCCCTAATTTTTATACTCAAAAAGTGATCAAGTTGTGGAAACCTCATTACTTTTATTCTTTTCTTAAATTTGTCAGCTTTCACATATAGCTGTAGATATTTGAAAATACTTGTTGGAGACATGAATGAATCAAGCTATCTTAGTCAAAAGAACTGAGATCAGTGCTTTCCCAACCAAGAGCTCCCAAACTGAACCATTAAGACCAGCTAGACATTTCCAGGGTATCAGTCTCACTTGAGCAGTTGACTTCATCAACCAACATAAATAGTTAAATGCTTTCAATAAAAGAATTTAAAGCCTGGGTTTTCACTAGCAAAGGATTAGTAGTTATCTTAGTAGGGCAACAACATATTGAATGCTCGATGCTAAAAGTATTTTATTTCAATTCCTACTAGTGTGCTGTATCATATTTGTTGAATATTCTCAAAATATTGTTTAATCCAACCACTCCTTATAAAAATGTTATGCAATGACTCTCTACTGCTTAATAGTCTATAATTCAAAGCCTTCTTTATCTGGTTCTTTCTATCCTCATCAATCTTGTCTCTTGAAAGACAGTGCCACTTTACAGGATCATCAATATTCGTGGTGACGTTTGAATGTATGTTGTGGAATACTACTTTAATGGGAAAAGTTTCCAGAGCTACTGGTGGAGCATCTCTTCTCCCTGTATTTCAACATCCAAGAATACACATTTTTCACAGAAAGCAGTTAGTAGTACACGGTAAATAACAATTGCTTTAAAATGAGTAACTTTTAGTGGGTTTTAGGGAAAGACTAGAATAGCCAGAGGCAAGAAAAAAAATTGAGAATATTACATATGTGACAGTCAGATGTATAGAGAAACTTAAGTCACAGTTTCTTATGATAAACTTTGGTTCCAATCCTCAAATTCAAAAGTAGATTGAAAAAGAATGTATTACCCATAATTGCAAAAGGTAGTATTCTCATCTAGACTAAGTCATGGAGGCCATACATGATAAAGGACTTGGTAACTGCTAATATTTATGATTACTATATTTGAAGGTGGTATGATTAATGATTCTTTATGTAAATGTCACTAACTTGTAATGTGTGTTTATTCATTAAATCTTATATTATCTAAAGAAAAAGGATTTGTGTAGCAGGATAAACAATAGGTCATTTAAACTATTTGGATAAACAAATTATTTGAAAGAATTTTAGGGCACATTTACTTTCTTAAATTTATTTATAATTATTCAGATTAATTTGTTATATCTTTCTGTAGCTCCACATACCAAAAATTGGTATTCATTTCTTTTTCTCTGTTTTTAAATCCCAAACCATGTTCTGACTAAACATTTTGTATTTTCAGCACTGAATAATTAAGAATATTATTATTAGTAATGAGGTTCAGGTCATTTGGGCTCAGATGCATTGTGGCTGTGCCTATGCATGCAGCCTGATTTGAATTCTCTATTTTGACTCCTTAGATTCCTTTTTCTGAGTTGATTTGGTTGGATGGACTAACTGGACTTGTCAAGATAATCTAAATCAATTTGTGCACATATCACAAACGATCAAATTTGTTTAGCTAAAACATTTCTGATGGTGACACGAAGATGATAGAGATTTGGTTCATGTTGCATTGGATTCACCTCTACTTCTCCCACTAAAGTTTTTCTGGCTGCAGGTCTTAAATAATGGGAAAATTAGAGAGATGAAATGTGGCTTGTAAAGTGAATAGGGTTGGTTGCTTGGTTGTGGATTTATGTTATTTTGTAATTATTTTTAATGCCTTTCTAGAGAAGCCTGCAAACTTATACAGGGTATTCAAGGGTAATTGCTAATTTCTGGGTTTCTTTCATGCGAAGTGGTAGAAATATAAGCTGTTACCAATACTAATTTCTGAGGCCCCAGGGAATTGCCCCATCTAGGCAGTCTGGCCTAGTGCTCCCCACAACTATGGGAGCTAAATGGCCAACTCCCTTCTACACTGGTACAGACATAAAGATCTTAGAGGTTTTGTTTCACTACCTTGTGGCAAGCACCCTGCCTAAATAGGTGGCCTTGATTTTTCTTCTCTGTTATTGCTCTAATGACTCCTAAAACTGATTGAGAGGGCGATAAAATCCTCCTGTGAAGTAGAACTTGAAATGACAGTCCTCCATCAGGAGTATTGGGATAATGTCAGATAAATTACTACCGATCACATACACTGGAAAAAAAAAAAAAAAAGGTAATATCTGAGTGTTTTTTTTTCTTCACCACCAAGAAATAAAAAGATCTTCAGAAATGTCATCTAGCCTAAACTTTGAGTCATAGTGTTGACTTTTGTTTTAGTTTGAGTCAAGTGTCTTTTCTTAGAGAAATTATATCATATTAGGATGACATTAGAGCAGCCATGTGGGTAAACTTCTAGTCTTTTTCCCAGTTCAGTTGTAATAACGTTTGCAAGAGAAGGTGGTTGAATTTGCTGCCATCCTTAGCATCAGACTATATACAAGGATAATAAAATATCACTTCTGCAATCTGAGTATCTACAGTTCAAGTGGAAAGAAAAGACATACAAATATAAATAATTCAAAGTAACATATATAAAAAAATTTTTCAAGCAGCTCAATGTTTCAACGTACTCATTGTCCTTCAAACAGCCTTGGGGTAGGGTTGAGGGGTAACAGAGGATATACTTTTCTGTATCCTACAAAATCGGAACATACAGGAAAATAGAAATATGAAATTAAATGATCACAATTTGCCCATAATCTTCTGACCCAAAGACAACTACTGCTAGTATTTTGATGTTTATTCCAGTCTTTTTTCTCTATACATGTTAGATTTATTAGAGAAGAAACTCCTATTTTTAACTTTGTAAAGTTTAAGATTGTGTTCTTGGCTTTTCTTGGTTGTTTTGTTTTTAAGGAGCATAATTATTCAGCAGGTATTTGCTATGCATTCCTTTGTGACGGACATGATGTCAGGTGCTGAGGGTCTAGGGGGAGGCTGCCGCTGAGGAAGCCAAGACTCCAGCAGACTGTCACCTGCTCCTGAGCCCACAGTCTACTGCAGGCCTCAGCCTATCAACAGGGAAGCTTTCTCTACTCAGTACATTTTTTAACTCAAATATATGAGGCTTTACATTTTCCAGTTAAACATTCTCCTGTTACTTTTTAAAAAAATATAACAGCTTTATTAAGACATAATTCAGAAACCATTAAATTATTTCTTTTAAAGTGTGCAATCTTCCCATTGCTTTTGGCTCATAATGTTTAAGTTTCTGGAATCCTGGTGAATCTTGATTCTTTGTTTAGTTTCTCTCTCCTAGTACTTTTTAAGTTCCAGGGTACACGTACAGGATGTGCAGGCTTGTTACACAGGTAACAAGCCGTGGTGGTTTGCTGCACCTATCAACCCATCACCTAGGTAGGAAGCCCAGCATGCGTTAGCTGTTTTTCTTGATGCTCTCCCTCCCCCCAGCCCTCCTCAATATTTTTCTATTGACAGATCAGATTAACTTTACTGGTGTTCTTCCAAGACAGTGATAGGAAATTGAATGAGGTAGTCCAAGGACAGACTCTTGCCTCATTCAAGGCCATTCCAAACAGCCACTAATCAGTACTCTTTGGGAAAAGTATTTGATATCTCAAAATTCATATGTCTGTATAACCATTTGGCCCATACTTTACCATGTTATTCTTGGTAATGTACAAAAATAAAATTATAGTCTCTGAAAGGCATATCATCACTCGAGAGTAATAGCTGGAAATTATTTTCAGTAATCTGAGTTGAGGAAACAGAACTTTATTTATTTTTGAGATGGAGTCTTGTTCTGTCACCCAGGCTGGAGTGCAGTGGTGCGATCGCGGCCCACTGCAACCTCCTCGGCTCACTGCAACCTCCGCCTCCCGAGTTCAAGCAATTCTCTGCCTCAGCCTCCTGAGCAGCTGGGATTACAGGCACCTGCCACCATGCCCGGCTAATTTTTTGTGTGTTTTTAGTAGAGATGGGGTTTCATAATCTTGGCCAGGATGGTCTTGAACTCTTGACCTCGTGATCCACCCGCCTCAGCCTCCCAAAGTGCTGGGATTATAGATCTGAGCCACCGTGCCCGGCCAAGTAAACAGAACTTTAATATCACATCACATATCTTGAGTTCAACTTCCAGTGTACAACACGTGAGATCATTTTCTGTGATGGAGAATGTGAGTGCCAAGTAAGTGTCCTGGAGTTGATGTCACAGCATCTTCTTCAGGCAGAAATCAATGCCTTTGCTTCCAGCATAGCTTTGAAGCCCCTTTTTGTTATTGAATTTGGCACATTTTGATACTTTGACCTTCCAGATCTTTAGCTTTCCTATTTTTCCCATCTTTTAACATATTCACTTGAATTAAGGAAACCCTTCCATATCTATTTTCCAATGGTGAGCCCGTCCTCAGAGTTATGACTATGTAATAGCAATATTTCATCTGTCATAAAATGTAGAACCCTGTTGTTTGGAATTTTAACATGCTCTTTGTTGATAATAGAGGACCTCACTGGTTGGGAGTGCTCTGAGCTAGCCTTTATGAGAATGCCAGAATATCCTCATGACCTCAATATGACAACCAGAAATATATCACATCCATCTATGTTACCTGCATTTTGTAGTTTATCTGGGTGATTTTTTTCTTTAACTTCCAAATTTGATTTTTAAGCCTCTTTTATGTAGTTTACAGGTTTCTTGCCAAATATTTCACTTGTATTGCATTTCAAGCCAGAAACCCAACTGAGTCTGCAGCTAGTGAACTCTTTGCTTCCTATATAGTCTCTTTTTGCATCTTGGATTCCAGCATAATTGTCTTTTCTTAAAGGCAACATCATTAAAGTAACACAGTGTCCATGCATCCTGTTGTATCTCTTTGTTCTTACACTAAGGAAAGACGTCTCCTAGTTGGTAAAAAAGTTTTTATAGGACATGTTGGCAAACTGGCAGCTACCTTCTGGGGATTTTTGCCTATGCATTTACCAATATTTAGGCAGAATGAGAAATAGATACTAATGCTTTTATTTTAGTAGAGATTTTTGAGGAGCTCAGAAAATTACATGAGTACTGTTATAGTGTAATATAAATACAGTATCTCACTTCAATTTTCTCCCTTGGCTGAGTTCCCAAAAATTAGAGGGAGTTCCTTTCCTTATAATTTGTGTTAACAACCTATTGTTCCTCCAGCTGTCTTTAGCTCCTCTATCCAGCATAAATTGATTCCAGTGGGAGGGAAGGCAAGATAGTAAATCAGTGCATCTATGCTTTTACTTCCCCTTTTGTTCTGTTCAACTCTATACTTCATTTTCGTAGAGCAGCAGATTTTCAAATTTAAATCTCATGAATTTCAATATTTATACATGTACATAATAGAAAAAAGGACTTAACTGCTCTCCCTCTCAATTCACACCTACAAACTAATATTTGCTATAATAAGATAAAGGCAAATCCTTTTCTGAAAAAGATGATAGGGATTACCAAGTAACATTGTCTATAATTTTACCTTTTCAGAAATGGATGAGTGAACATTTTGGAGAACGAAGAAGTAAAAATATTTTTTTCTTATTCTTCCCTAAAGTTAGTATGACCAGGTAAAGCCCTCTAGAGGCCTTCAGATCTAGGAAAAATGCCCCTACCTGCTTTAAAGCCCCAGCAGGCCACAGTTCCCAGCAAAAATAATTATTTGAGCATCACTGTTATGACCTCTCTGGGCACATTTAATCAGTCAGTATTTATGGAGTATATTTCATGTGCCAGGCACTGGTTTAGGTGGTAGAAAAATGATAATACTCAACATATATTGAGCTCTTTTTCTTATACCAGGAAATCTGCTAAGGATTTTTCAGTATATTTTCCTATCTAATACTCTTATTATTTCAGAGGGAAGAAGCAAGGATGAATCTTAGGTGGCAGAACAGATGTCTGTCCTTCAGGGAGAGATTTAACCTCTGTGAGCTCCAGTTTCCAAATCTGAATCACATTAATAATACCTACTTTATCAGGTTGTTGTAACAGATGACGTAATTCAGGTAAAGCCATAAGCCAATGCAGAACTATTTTTAAAATTAGGAAATCCAGAGAAGTGAGGCTCTACTCTATGTCCGTCACAGTTGTAGGCACTGAGAATACACATTGTATTCAGGGAAAATGAAGTCACTGATGATCTTAGTAGTTTTAGTGCAGTAATAGAGGTGGAACCTACATTGCAGCAGGTTATGAAATGAATGGAAATTGAAAGGTATATGAGTAATTCCAGTGTTTGGTCTCTGAAGTGGGGAAGAGAGAGAGATTGATAACTGAAAGGGACTTGGAGTGGGAGAGAGAGTAAAATGAAACAGCCATGAACATATCTAAATGTTCATAGAAATAAATAAGTTGATGAGAACTGTTTGAAGGAACAGGAGAGAGTGATGATAATCTGTAGATCAAAGCTGTGAGACAGTAAGGGAAGTGAGATCCAGAAGCCTGGACAGAGGACATGTCTACATTTCTATTACAACCACAGGAAGGGAGGAATTGAAAGGATGAGGCTGTAGATACTGGCGTGAATGTTGAGAAGATGTGGAGCAAGTTTTTATTGGGCTTGTTTTCCCTGAGAAGATGGGGTAAAGTCATATGTTCAAAGTAGATAGGCATTAGGCATTTGGAAGGGTAGGAGGTTTTAGTGTGTAGGTTTTTAAATAGTAGCTAGCAAGAACTTAATGATTAACCAGGAAAGCAGAAAGATTGCCCCAACTGTGGATCTAGTTGAAGCTGAGTGTGCTCTCTGTATCCTTTTTTACACGCACAGTGGTAATAAATAAAGACAAACCAAAAGAGAATAAATCAAGGCTATTTATTCAGTCTCTTGCAGAGTAACTCATTTCAGCAGAGATTCAAAGGCAGGGAAAGAAATGGGAATGCTGTGTAGTGGAGCAAGGGATGGCTTCTGATGTACCCTAATTGGAGTCTGTTGGCCCAAAGAAGCTGCAGGCAGGCTGACTGGAAGCAAGCATCCTATGCGATAGGTCAGAGGAGCATATTTGGCTTTCTCTGGTTGGTGCTAAAGTTAGCAGTGGAGCCAAAAATTAGGGAAACTGTCAGTTACCAGTTAAGTCATGGCCATTTGGGGCAAATTGTTGCAGAAATTATTGTTTGGTTTCCTGTGTTCTGAATCCCTGCAAGTCTGACTTATGGGGGGCTGATTTCCCAGGCTAGTTGTTGCAGATAAGGGGTTGGTTTCCTGGGCACATTTCTACAGTGGGGGTCAGAATTCTATTTTTTATATGATCTTGCCATTGTCCATTTGGCAAGATCATATAAAATTGTCCAGATAAAGTTTCCTACCACTTTTATTATTATTATTGAAACTTGAAATGACCTTCTCTTTAGAAACCCTTGTTCCTTTAGTTAAAAGAATATAGAATCTGAGAGACAGATGAGACTCAGGAAATAATCAGTAATGGAATGGAAGTAAGAGAATTTGTGGGAATACATTTAAGAAATTAACATGTAATTTTAACCTGTGCAGTAAAGAAAAAATTTAAGAAACTGCATCAGCTTGTTTTGAGCCTTGGTCAAGGTAAACCCAAGCTATGTGATATGGTTTGGCTCTGTGTCCCCATCCAAATATCATGTAAATTTGTAATCCCCACGTGTCAGGGGAGGGGCCTGGTGGGAGGTGATTGAATCATGGGGGCAAACTGCCCCCTTAGTGTTCTCCAGATAGAGTTCTCACAAGATCTGGTTGTTTGAAAGTGTGTAGCACTTCCCCCTTCGTTCTCTCTGTTGCTGCCATGTGATGAAGGTGCTTGCTTCCCGTTTGCCCTTCTGCCATGATTGTACATTTCCCGAGGCCTCCCAGCCGTGTTTCCTGTATATCCTGCAGAACTTTGAGTCAATTAAACCTCTTTTCTTTATAAACTACCCAGTCTCAGTTAGTTCTTTATAGCAATGTGAGAACGGACCAATACACTTGAAAGTGGAACTTCAGGCCAGATCTCTCAGACCAATGGACTAGAGGATAGAGACTTAAGAAATAAGTGACTTGCTTGGGCCTGGACTTGAACCCAGCGCTCATTCATTTTCATTGACCTGAGAAGTAGCCATTACATCAATCATGTTGCAAATTTCTTTATCAAATTTGGAATTGGAAAGTTTGAGTAATGCAAAACATCGACCTAAACGCTTCATTAATTACTCCACAGAGCTGTCTAAAACCATAATAAACTTACCTGTTGTTCATTGTAGCTGTTTACAGGCTTAAGAAAGTTTAAGGAGAATGTAACCTTATAAATGTTTAACCATAAGGGATGATAAATGTTAGGATTAATGGTATGTCAGAGTGTGCATATTTTTAGGATTCTTTGTTGAGATTAGAGAAATTCCCCTGTTCCTATAAAATATTTGAGGGGCAGTTTACCTGATAAGAGAAACAAGGGTATATTACCATTGATTGATTATATAGTGAACCCTTACCTTGTCTCTCTTCACATAATGAATTTCTTTTCTCCTTACAGCCTGATAAGAAAATCTAATGGGATGCTTCCACCAGTAATAAAACCACTGAGCCATATAGAAAGTGGTTTTTGCATCTAGTGAGGGAAATACCTTGATATCAGCTGGAAAGAGTCATTACTTCCACTTTAAAGTTGTGCTAAAGTGAAAGCTTCACAAACACTTAGTGTATCAGAAACACAGCAGCATTTCCCAAAGCTCCATCCATGGATGCATGGTATTCTAAGGCTCAGAGGTAATCTGAAGTTGCTCATGATCTCAAAGGGCAGGGAGACCTATGAAAAGGGAACGAGTGGGAAACAAGGATCTAGCCATTGAGCCCAGTGTTCCTTTTTCCCCCAGTGCTTCTGAACACACCCGTATAAGGTGGCCTAGAAGCAATATTAAATACATTCTGGAAAGCCTGGGGGTGGTGTGCTTCAATCAGCAATCACCAGTTAAGGAAATGCTGAGTTCGAGGAAAGGGGCCTCCTTTGAAGCCATTTAGAGACCCTTGACCAGGGAGCTTAGGGAGAAGAAATACCAAAGGAATTTGGGTTTGTTTGTCTTGGCTGTCTGGGTGAATTATCTGAGATGTAGACCCAGGGCCTGGATGAAGGTTTGCAGAGCAGACATCTTTATTCAGATACACATTTATTCATTCAATAAATATTTATATTAAGTCTGCTATGTAGTAATTATAATCTATAATTAGGATATTTTCTTTGAATATGCTAAATATACAGGAATAATAGAGAACAGAGCAAACCTGGTCTCTCCTGAGCTCACATGATTCTGAGTAATGAACAAACTGTAGCAATAATACTCAATATTAATACTTTTGTTTAATGTAATAACTAGGGTGCTACCTTTATGGAATTCTCTGTTTTTAATGGAGTTTCTCAAATTGGCATACTGTTTTCTACTAATTGAGAACAGCCCTTGCATAACTGTAACATAGCCTTCATTGTTTTTGGTTTTTTTAATCTCTAAACAAAATGTTTTATTTGGTAGAACAGAATTGCAGTTGCCCTCATTCTTTTTAATACAGTTCTTTGCTAATAACACCAAGGCCCTAATTTTGTGCACACACACTGAACCCTTAATTCTGCCTAGGAGCCCTGCTGGTATTTGTTATAATGCCAAAGTCTTGAACTATGGAACTTGGCAAATCCGTTACCATAATGAATTAGTAGCAAAATGATTGGGGTAGCACATTTTAGCATTCTTATTGAATGCTTGCTTATTCCAATGTTTCTTACCTTTATTAAACCCATGAATCTTTTTTTTTTCTTTTTTACTAAACATAAGATCACATGTAATGTCAGAATGTTCACAATAAATTTTGTTAAATTTACTTAAAGTAACACAATTATAATTTTAGGATTTTTTTCAAGCTATATATACAATTCCCTACTCTTAAGAATTACTCTGGCACATAATAAAGCATTTGAATGTATTTGTAGATTATAGAAACTTGGCCTTTTTCATCATTTTTACAAAGTGTTAAAACATTTCCAGGGAGTAAAAAGGGACAGAGATTTCAAGCATCCTAAAATGGCAATTAAAGCACCAAGTAGAAATTTTCTGTAGTCTTTGAAAATGAGACAGGATTTTAAAATGTAATTTTTTTCTTTCTCATGGTAATTATTATCATCTCTTAAGCCTCAAATATCATAAATTAGCTATACTGGAGGAACCTAGGTCTGAAGTTAGTCTGTTACTTTTCTATTTTCTTATTATCCTCTTAACTATTTTCCAGGCTGAGTAAATTCTTTGTACACTGGATTTGTGGCTAAATCAAAACAGAAAATAGATCCTTCTGTCTTTGCATTTTAGAAACGAATAACACGTGTCACATACCAGAGTGTGTATTTTGCAATTACTCACAAGCAACATGTTTCAAGGTTGAACCACATACAGTAAATTGTACTGTTAAAAATTTAATGCTTTTGCCTGCAGAATGTGCCAGTATATTAATTTAGTGGTGCCTTAAAGTTCTGCATTTGAGAGTCATGAGCTTACATCACTAAGCCTGATAGATATCTGTCTAATAAGGTTCAATATGGTTAATATATGAGCCTCCTTTTTAAAAGAGTAAAGATAACTTTTTACTTTGATTTTATAGATTTTTTTCATGAGATATAAAATCATTTATATAAGCAGCATCATCTCATGCTAAAACATAGCACTATTCTTGCATTGCACATTAAAAGAGCCATACAAGACTACTGTTTAAAAAAGCAGCCTGAATTTGTAGCACAGTTTTTTGTTTGTTTTGTTTTGTTTGAGATGGAGTCTCGCTCTGTCACCCAGGCTAGAGTGTGTGGCACAGTTTTTCAAGAATCTATTCCTCTTCGATTCAGATATTATAAATACTAGGGCAACATCGGAAGATAAAGACTTGCTTAAATGGCAAATTTAGTAAATAAAAGTTATTAGTATGTTGAAGTATATTTAAGTCTTGACTCAAGAAGAGATCAATCACTCTCCAGTGAAATGCCTGGGAGGATACAAGGAAGAAAGTACACCAGGCCCTATACCAGAGGCAGGGCTGTGTCCAGATGTGTGAAATGGTGCCAAGAATCTGGAGGTTCCTCATCCCTGTTGCCATGTACACATATAAACATATCTCTTAGATGAGAAGGAAAGAAACAATCTGCTAAGATGATTTCTTCATCCCTCAACAGGGAAACGGAATATGGGATAGGTTGTGTATGCCTTTGGATTTCTTTGGAAGGAAAAGACCTCTATGGAAAAAGGGCCAAAATAGATAGTGTCAGTCCTGTTAACGCTTAGAACAAAAAATACCTACAACACCTCAGCACCAATCCACAGACCTGCAGCGTGTCCTGTAGGAGATGCCTCTTTGACTCAGAGAAGAGGAGACACATGTCACTGTCACTCCATCAATGAGTGGAAAATGAGATACCCCAGCACTAACAGAATGAAGCCTCGGAGGCTCACAGTCAGTACTCATAAGTGAAGCTGCCCCAAGCCCAAGATCAGAAGCAGCTGTTACTCCAGACACATCAGATGGCCTCAAGTGCCCAAGTAGAAGCCAGTCTGTAGTCACCTCCAAGCAAAGTATAGAACAGTGAGACATCACAACTGTGTCCATCATCTCTGGAGGAAGAGATTCACCAACACTCAGCAGGCACAACACTAAAAAGGCATATTGGTAATTATTCATCACATTTCTCCAGATGGCTTGGATGTTTTAGGAAGAATAAGGGGGATATCTGCTTTGCCAGACTGCTTCTTGCAAAGAGAGTCATGGATTAAGAGAAAAAGGGTGAGAGGTCAAAATGGTAGCCATCAAGAGGGTTCCACCCAATATTGATTGGACCACAATGAGTAGGTAAGACCCTGGTCATCAACAAGGTGCCACAAGGGTCTGAATCAGAGGCTCCCCCGAAACCCCCAACAACTAGATACCACCGATGGCATCAAAGGCACAGGGAGGAGCCAGGGATCTTTCATGCCTTTCAGGCTAGATACTTGCAAGGAATATATGGGATTGTTTATTTCTTAATTAAGAATACAGAAAAGCTATCTCAAGCCATTTCTACACATACATACTAGTTGTGATATAACAGGCTTTTTAAAAAATTAGTTCAATTTTAGTAGACTTTTTACCAAAGTGATTAGAGTTGTAAATTTGTCTATACATACCAAGTAAATATGACTTCCTAACCTGCAGCTTTGATATAATATAATCTTAGTTTGTACAAACTGCACAACTCAGCTTTTGAGGAACGATTTTTTTAGTATAAAAACAAAATTGCCACTCTCCATCCCTGTCTCCCAATACTTCAAAATGAAAGTTTTTTCTGCATAGAAAGTTTGTAATCATCTTATCTTTGGTGTAATTGATGTCTGATATATTGATATTCTTTTAGTTGCAAATACAGCCATTCATAACAAGTGAGTTTTTTTCTTCTCTAACAATATAGGTCTATTTTCCTAAATCATAAATAAAGGCTCTGTAGTTAGCCTGTCTTCCAATAATCTTGCCATATCAGCAGTGAAAGTGGATTAACTGAAATTTCACCTTTAATTTTTATCTAATGTGTTTACTACAGATACAGCAAAATGTTTTTACTAAAAGCCAAATATTGAACCATGCCTTAGCAGCTAAGCCTGTGTGACCATTTCCTCATTCCTCCTTGTCTAGACTGTTAATACTACTTAATTAAATAATGGCTGACACAACAAAAGAAACACTCCTATAGATAGTGGTTTATAAATGGAATTGGTGCATTTTCTAAATAAGAAAATGCAGTACGGAGTGTTTGAGTTAAGTACATTGTGTCCTGTGGTCTGTAGCTTACAAAAAAATCAAGGATGAGAAACTTCTGAATCCATTTTGCCACTGGCTTGAAGCCTGTGACTTTAGTCAATCTACGTGACTCACTAAGCTTTAGGAAAAAATAGGTAACATAGCCACATGTTCAAGCAGTTCAAATATTCAGTATGTA
Organism: Symphalangus syndactylus; assembly: GCF_028878055.3. Lineage (NCBI taxonomy): Eukaryota > Metazoa > Chordata > Mammalia > Primates > Hylobatidae > Symphalangus > Symphalangus syndactylus. The sequence goes on along the minus strand of NC_072428.2, from coordinate 134,243,252 downwards.
GTTTTAATCATTTAGCTTTGCTTAGCTAATCCAAAAATACTTCTGAGGAGCCAACCAATTTGTTAAAGCCTGTAATTTGACTTTGGGTTTTTAAAATTTATTATTTTTTTATATAGAGAGAGATGGGGTCTCACTATGTTGCCAGGCTGGTCTCAAACTCCTGGCCTCAAGTGATCCTTCCACCTCAGCCTCCAAAGTGCTGGGATTATAGATGGGAGGCACTGTGCCTGGCCCATAGTTTGATTTTGTTATAATAGAGAATACACTGAGCTACAAGTCAACAGACTTGAATTTTAGTGCTGGGCATCCGAGGTCAATAAGGTATCTTTAATTCGTTTCCCTGTCTTGAAATAAAGTGTTTGGATATTACATCAGTGGCTCTTTAAATACATTCTCTGAAGCACTGAAGACCTAGCTGGTTCCCAAAGGCCAACTTGGTTTGGTTATAAGGTAAAGTCAAGTGAAGAGAACTCTGAGCCTAGCACTTTAAATTGGTTAAAGTAGGAGCAGCCTCACTTTTATCTGTATTAAACCACTGAACTAAATAATAGATAAGGTTTCTTGCAGATTAGACATTCTATAATAAAGGAAGTTAGACCAAGTCATATTTCTGCCCACAAGGAGCTTATAATCTAATTGGTAGAAAAAAATATTTGAACATTTAATGTGTAAGATAGTATTACACATGTCAGCACTCCACAATGATATAGTAAAATGCTAAGTAGAAGGTTATAAATTTGAGCCTGGGATAATGTGCAACTTTGGATGCAGATAGTTAATGCAAAGAAGGTTCATCAAAAAAAGAGAAGTTCAGGCTGTCATCAGGAAAAAGTCCATGGCATGAGTATTAAAAAATTGATTATTATAACTAGAATGAGAAAGAGAATATATTAATTGTGAATTAAAGTAGCTTGTTTCTAAGAATGGCTAATATTTTCAGACTTGTTAGAATATTCATATAGGAAGATGACAGCTATTCCTAACATGAAATATTATTATTGTATATCAGCAAGGGGAAATTAAAAATGAAAATAGGTCATGATGAAATATATTAGGAGCAAGCATGTATATTTATAGGTTTATGGACAAAGTCTAAGACATTGCTTCATTACCTTTGCTATAACAAGTCATATCTGTTAATATTAGACCATTTGAACTTAAATCAAATGATGTTTTTCCCAAAAGGCAGTGGTCAGACTCTCACTAAATGAAATTCTATTCTCAAAACAGCCATATGATTGAATGGATTCTGCTTGATGGTAAACACTCATCCCCTATTTCTGTGTTGTAAATATTTTTCCATAAGACAATGAAAAGCCACCATGACCACTGAGATTTCATTTTTGGGATTGTCACAGTTTCAGACTGAGGTATAAGAAAGACCATCTATTATTAAAGGAGCAAAGGTCAAGTCATGCTGGTGGCCCTTGTAGGGTAAAGCAGGGGGTCAGGGAGGGGCTGGTGCAGGAGGGTGGCAGGAGATCTGGAGGATCTAGAGTGGCAAGTACTCACTGTGACAGGGAATCTCAAGTGGAGTGGGCGGTGGAGCCAAAGAGGAAAGCAGGGCACCACGTAGGGACACAGGCAGCAGGGAAGATGCCTTTGTGAGAGGAGTGGGAATTTCACCAGCAAGAGGTGGCCTGAGTGGACCAGTTAGTCTGGCTGAATTGATGAAGATTGAGCCAGTATCTTAGAGGGATTTACATGGCAAATCTTTCAGAACTTCAAGGGTTTTCTGTAAATTCAAGGATTCAGTCATCTGGTTAATCTGACTAGATCTTCACAAGCACAAATAAATGGAAAATTGACTTCTGATAGTACCTAAATTTCACTCCAATATTTCCGGCTTTTGAACTTTACCAAAGGTAACCTCCCAGGTGCTCAGCGAAAGGAAAATTTAAGATAGTACATGAAGGAGAAGAGACTAGACAAGGTCATGCAGAAATTAAATCAAAAAGCTTTTATTTTACAAGCAGGGAATCGAAACCAGACCACCAGTATGAAAGGGCAAAGCCTTAGCTACTGAGCTACAGCACAGGGCAGTCTTCACTGTTCTTCCCAGAAGGCATCTAGAGTAGTTAATTGTGAGCTTACAAGGCTTTTAACTACTCAAGATAATTTTTAGAGCTAATTATGACATAAACCTTAAAATTCCTGTTCCCTGGAAGGCGGAGGCCAAGAGGAAGTACTGCCACATAGTAACAAGGTCAAGCTCCCAAGGACATAAAACAAGATGGAGATAAACAGTGGTTTTTACCATTCAGTCAACCATTTGCACAGAAAGAGGGAAGCCAGAAGTCTGACTGGTAAGAAATTCTTACCCTTTTGCCGGAATGCCAGGCTCCTGGGTTCTCTTTCCCTCAACGGCCCTCGTGACTGAGCTTGCCACACCATCGCGCTGGGGCAAAGCCACATCAGAAAGGAAAATTATCTTTTTCTGTTCTGGCCAGAGTCAAGTACGTGTGACAAAAACATAGACGTTAGCTACTCTGATTAGCACCCAGTATCAAACTGGCAAGGCTCAAATTTGCCCCTGGTTGGTCTCCATCATCGTTAATCCAACCTCCGACCGGGAGTTTCAGCCTGTGGTCTCTGGGCAAGATGGTTGCCCTGAGTAATAGAAAAGATAAGAAAGGGAAAGGAGAGAGAGAAAAGCATTGCCTGAGGCAGGGTGGGGAAGGCGAAATGATCAAGGAGGCCAAAGAAAGACCCACCCATTGCAGCAACACTGAAAAAAAAGTTCAGGCGGCTGCTTCTAGGTAGCGAAGGGATCTTTTCCAGTAGTCCCATCATCTCTCAAGTTTCCCCTTTTACGGAGGAAAAAGCTCCCCATGTCCCACGATCCTGTACATGTCTAATCCTGTCACCCACAGTTGTCAGCAAAGACTGCAAGGCAGATTATTCCAAAAAGAATAGCAGTTGACATGCTGTAGTGCCAAACCCATTCTTAGACAAAAGGGACTTTATTGAGAGCCCTCATTTTTAAAAGGTACTTCAAATGCATTGTTGTTCATTCGGAACATTCCACTGTAAGTTATCTTTAGTAAGATTATGCTGTTTCTGTTACACTGCCTCCCAGGCCTAAAGTATAAGCCAGAAAGAACTCGGTTTTCCAGAAACTAAGGATCCCATTTTTACCTAAAATATTGGCCTTATGCTCAGGTTCTCTTAATTAACTTAGCCAGTGATTTTTTTTCCTACTTAAGTGTAAGAAAAATGAAACAAAGGGGTATAACACAAAAATCTGATTTTTCAAAAGCCAAATTTTATAACTCTGCAATATTACTGCTTACTACCAGTTCCTTTCTGACCCAGTCAGACGTAAGAGGCCTCTAACTGGATCCAAGCCAGTTAATTCCCAGATCAAATCCATTCCTGGACCCAGTCCAGTTTCTGTCACGACTCCAAACCGAGTTTGGATAAGAAATTTGCTCAAAGAAACTCAGCTCAAAACACAAATCCATGGAGCTTGGAAATCCAAGAGAGAGCTTACCCATGATCCCCAGTGGCTGTGAGAGATGAGTGGAGCTACGAAATCCAAGAGGGAGCTTACCCATGGTCCCCAGCAGCTGTGAGAGATGAGTGGAGCTATGAAATCCAAGAGGGAGCTTACCCATGATCCCCAGAGGCTCTGAGAGATGAGTGGACACAAGTGGGTCCTGCAGGTACCTTGCATATTCACTCAGCGCTGCTGGGGGACACTAGAAGCTCCACTTTGGATCCCACTTCTGACACCATCTGATAAAAGAAAAACTTCAGCCGAATTAAATTTAAAAGAGTTCAATTGAGAAGTGAACGATTTGCAAATCCGGCAGCCTCCAGAATCACAGCAAATTCACAGAGACCCTCTTGACTGGTAAATTCTAAAAGGGCCTGGATTATGTCTCTTTAGCTTATTTGTATAGATACCACCTGCAGGTTTGAGATTGATGTTAAGTAATCATACCATGCTACCACACATGTTCCTCCCTTTCTTCACTTTTCTATGACATTTCTGTTTGTTTGATGTACTTGTAATAATCTCTGTTGACATTTGAAGGATAGAAGCAAATGCCACTTTAAAGCTTCCTCAGTGCAGATGAAATGATGATAATAATACAACACATTTTCAACACTTTTCTGGAGAAGTCAAAGCTCTTCACGCACATTAACTCATTCATCTTCACAATGGCAGTATTAGAGATAACTGGAGACAAGTATTATTGGCATTTTACAAATGGATGCTGAGGTCACCTGAGGGACTTTTAACAAAAGTCATAAAATATTACAGTGAAAAGTTCAACTCTCTGTTTTCAGGGATGGCACTGAGGCCCAGCAGTACAAAATGACTTGCCTTGCTCTACAGCTGGGCAGCAACAGATTAGGATGGCTGCGACTCAGTCATCTTTGGCATCTGCAGGTCATAATTCTCACCCCTGTGGGATGGTTTTGGGGCAGACCAGTGTCCACAGGAGGCAACACCAAGACACAGGATTTGAAGGCAACAGAGCAAAGTAAATCAGTTCAGAACAGCCTGTGGACAGCCTTTCTCTTCTTTGAACAAATGTTTAAATCTGATACTGACTTTCCACACTGAAAATTTTCACAGAGTTCTACACAGTTCATTCACTTTACCTCTAATAATTAATGCAAAAAGGTCACATTTTGTGGATTTGGACTGTGGTTCTTATTTTATAAGCCCAGTAAGCTTTTCTTTTTTCTTAAAGCAGCTCTGATTGGCTCTTTAACTGGAACATGGGACCTTTTATGAGTAGAACATGCTGATGACATAATACATTAGGGAATTCTCTTTAACAAATAAAAATAACAATTTTGTTTATTTTAGAAAGGGCTAAACGTTTGAAAGTCATGATCTTTGTAAACATTTTCTGACTGGCATAATTAGTTTTGATTCCTCCAAGCAGCAGCATTTTCCTGGCCTAATTGTTTTTCGATCAACAGGCTGAGTCATAACACAGAAAATGTGGAGAAGGAAGAATAATTGAACATCAGAAGCCTTCTAATGCCTTCCAGCCCTCATCCAAGGGCAAGGGAAATGTGACTTCTGAGAGAGATGAAGATAAATGCAGCCAGTTTCAAATAGAATTACAATAGCCCTTCCTTGGACATTTGAGTTCAAGGAAGGATTAGTTGTCAGGAGAGGGAAGTGATGAGTGTTCACCTTGGGAAGAGTCTTAGCAGATCAGGGTTTTGAGAGATAAGGCCCAAAAAGAAAGCACAGCTGATGGCTTGTTATCAGAGACACGCATAACAATAAGTCTACTCTTATCATTTTCACAAGCACTAAGAAGTTCTGGTAGACACTGCATGTTAATTTCCAGGGCCTCCTGCATCAATGAGTAGAAGTAAAGGCTGTTCTTGGTGAGCTTCAATGAGTTGACAAAGGAAGGGTCCTCACCACACACAGTCTGTGTGCTCGGCATCTCTCTATATACTTTTCCAAGAAGCTGCAATGCAGATATATCATAGACTAGATAATTTCTTCCTGAATTTGGCACTTTTTTTTCAACTTGGATTTATTTTGATGCACTTTAAATCAATGAACATTTCTTAATGCTTTGCAATGGCATTACTTCAGCTTTCAGGGAAACCAAAGGTGAACCAAGAGAGAAACGCTTCCCTTTCTAAGTTGCTAGCCTTTCTTCCCAAATTGTTTCCCCAGATTGTAATGTGGAATTTTAATATTGAATAACTTCAAACCTACAGAAAAACTGAAGGGACAGTACAGCAAAATCTGTATACCTTTCACTGAGACTCATTAAATACTAACATTTTTTTCTACATTTGCATTTATTTCTTTATATGTGTACTAGGCCATTCTTGCATTGCTAAGAGACTGGATAATTTACAAAGAAAAGAGGTTGAATTGGGCTTACGGTTCTGCAGGCGGTACAGGAAGCATCATGTCAGCATCTGCTTCTGGGAAGGCCTCAGGAAGCTTCTACCCATGGCAGAAGGCAAGGCAGAAGCAGGCACTCCCCACAGGGAAATCAGGAGCAAGAGAAAGATTGTGGGGAAGGTGCCATGCACTTTTAAATGACCAGATCTTAAGAGAACTCACTATCTCAAAGACAGCACCAAGCCACAAGGGATCCATCCTCATAACCCAAACACTTCCCACCAGGCCCCTCCTCCAGCATCAGAGATTATGCTGATTCATGCAATTCAACATGAGATTTGGGCAGGGACAAATCTCCAAACAATATATGAGTATGAATGTATGTGCATTGCATTCTGAACTATTTGAAAATAAGCTGAAGACAGGACAATAATAAACACCTGAAATTCCTCAGCTTGTATCTCCTAGGAACAAGGTCATTCTCCTGCATAACTACAGTGCTATTATCTACTCCCAAAATGTAACATTGATGGAATAATAGTGTACAGTCCATATTCTTACTCCCCAAGTGTCCCAGTAGTGCCCTTTATAACTTTCTAAAATCTGGAGTCTACTAAAAAAACATGCATTGTATTTAGTTGTCATATCTGTTTAGTCTGTTTTAATCCAGAAAAGTCCCTTCACTTTTTTGGTCTTTCATGACACTGACAGCTTTTAAGAGTTCAGGCCCACTAACCTGTCATCTGCCCCCATTCTGCATTTGTCTACGATTTCCCCATGATTCAATTCAGGTCAGGCATTTTTGGCCAAAAGTGTTCATGGGTGATATTGTATTCATCCCTAGCATCATAGCAGGAGGCACATGATATCAGTATGGCCTTTTATTGGTGATGCTAAGGTTGATCATTTAGCTACGATCGGACTCATGAGATCTCTCTCCTACCTTTTTTTCTTTTGAAATTAAAAGCAATACGTGGAGTACTGCTTTGGAAATGGGTGCTATCCTTCTTCTCCACATTTTATCCAGTAGTTTTAGCATTCATCCATTGATGGTTCTTGCCTAAACTAGTTATTACACTGTTGGCTGCAAATGGTGCCTTTCTAATTCTCTAATTCTGCCATTCCTTCCTTTAGTAGTTGGCATTCTTCTGTAAAGAATAGGTTTTCTTCTCTCCACCTGCTTTTGGCAATTCATTATTCAATATATTATAATGCCTCTCTCTCTCTCAGGATTCTTTTCTAATGCCCCAAATTAGTTCCAGTCGTTGTGTCCTTTTCACAGGTCTACATCTGTTTTTGAGCACCCTCTTGCTTTCTGGAGCAAGATGTTTCAAGCTCACTCTGTACTTTGCCTGCTTGAGACAAGGCATCTAAATAGTCAGCTTTAAATACAAAGTGTGTTCCAGGGAAGCAATCAAGTCCTTTGTAAATAGAAAAGAGAATTTTTAATTTGGCCTGTAGCAGTTGGAGAATCAAAGAGCGGTACAGGGTAGCAAGTGACATTGAGTTTAGACTTGAAGGATAAAATATGCAGAGAAAAAGCCCATTTGTTCTTGGAGGGAACACGTCAAAAATTTTCGTAGAAGCAGAAAATTCCTGATCTATTCAAGGAATAGCAAGTAGCAGAGAGTGGCTGGCAAGCAGGGAGGAAGTAGCCAGATGACAAAGGGCCTTAAGTGCCATGCCAGGATGTTAGGGCCGGGAAGAGGGAATGTGTTTGCTTTGTTCTGAACATTTCATTATAGGCAATTAGGGTCCGCCAGTTATTCTTTCACAAGGGTTAGAGGAGTGGGAAGAGAAGGTAATAATTGGGAGAAAGGAGTACAATTAGAAGATTATTTGCAATTATTAGAAGAAAAATTAGAAGATTATTTGCAAGTACAATTAGAAGATTATAAGTATCTTTTTTGTATAATGACTTCTTTTCCTCTGAGTAGATACCCAGTAGTGGAATTGGAGATCATTATTCTAAGTGAAGTAACTCAGAAATGGAAAACCAAACATCATATGTTCTCACTTATAAGTGGGAGCCACGCTATGAGAATACAAAGGCATAGGAATGATACAGTGGACTTTGGGGACTTGAGGGTCTTGGGGGAAAGGGTGGGAGGTGAGTTAGGGATAAAAGACTACAAATTGGGTACAGTGTACACTGCTTGGGTGATGGGTGCACCAAAATCTCACAGATCACCACTAAAGAACTTATTCATGCAACCAAACACCACCTGTTCCCCAAAAGCCTATGGAAATAAATGAACAAATAAAATAAAATAAAAATAAATAACTCCTTCCCCCCTTCAAAAAAAGGAAGATTATTTGACACATGTCCAAGCAGGCATCTATTTATTCTATGCCTTATAGAATGTAGTATATATTCTCTTGGTAATTTTACATCAGGTTTGCTTGGATTTTGGATTTTTGGTTGTCCTTTCTACAGTTCCTGTTAGATAGTCTCAGCCTTCAAGTTGAAGGGCAGAGGACTGAGTCTGTCTTGCTGCTGAGCACGTGTTAAGTATTTAAGTGTTTGTTGATCCACTCACATCGTAAGTTTAAATCACTCGAAATGATTTTATATGCTCACTTTGAATTTAATGTTCTCTTTATAACCTTGGACTCTGTGACTGCATATCTACATACGAAATGAAACTTAGTATCTGTATAATCAAACCAAAAAATAATGTTCCTCTGAAAAAAGCAGATAATTGAATCATAAATATAGTTCCTGCTTCAACAACCTAGAACTGCACTGTTCAATCTATATAGTAACCACTAGCTATGTATGGCCATTGAATACTTAAAATGAGCCTTGTCTGAGTTGAGACATGCTGTAAATGGATTTCAGAGACTTAGTATGAAAAAGGAATGTAAAAGACCTCAAATTTTATATACTGATGATGTTAAAACGATTTTGGATATATTGGGCTAAATGAAAAAGATATTAACATTTTTCCTATTTTTACTTTTTTAACGTGGCTATTAGAAAATTTAGATTTGTGGATCACTTATTTTTATTTGGCAGTGCTGAGATAAATAAATATATTTATAGATGGTCTCAAATTTGTATTTCCTAAGATTCTAATAGAAATATAAGTACACAAAAGGCATGTACTCCACAGCTTTACATTAGGACTACTTTGAGTTTTTGGCTTCAAGAAAGTGAAAACACAACATATTGATTTTATTTTTGAAAATTTTCAAGAGCAACCATAAGTATAAATGCCATTTTATAAGAAACAAATTCACTAATAACCCTTCCCAGAATTCATATTTTAGTTTAAATTAGCAATTTTTAAAATATAATCTTTTGCCTCATGTGTGTACATAAAAGACCTTTTTAAAAAATATATTTGTCAAAAATTAAAATTTTAAAGACCTATAATAGTGACCTGATGTTACAGACAGTATAGTTTGCTTTTCCTGGTAATGAAATCTGAGTCATATTTTCTTAATCTGTTGCCATTTCTCCACATAGGCTAAGAATCCTCAGAGAGTAAATGGTGAGTGTAGACAGTGGTCCCATTATGTCTTAAATAGTTAGCGATGTCTAATATGTCTAATTAACGCTCAGAACTTAACCTAATGTTCCAGAATGGTAGGGAGCCTTCAGATTCATCATAATGGGTTCATTAAGCATTTGTCTATATGAGATGTAAAGTATTCATTAAGTCTTAGAGTGATTTTTAGGCTGTCACTAACGCATCTCCTTAAGTCTCCTTCAGGCTGCCGAAAGACAGCTCTGTACTTCAGGAGAACAGACCAGCAACAGTTCTCTTCTTTAGAGCTCTTCAAAGAATCGCCTTAACCTCCCTTACTAACTTGTTAGTGTCTGACCACTTTTATTATCATCATAGCCTATGACTTTAGCCTCTCTGAGCTTCATTTTCCCTATCTCTAAATGGAAGATAAAACCTAGCTATGCCTTGAGTGCCTGGTATACTGTAAGGACTCAGATCACGTCTTGAATGAATGAGGATTATGCCCATCTCAAATAACACCTCCCAGGCAAAGCTAGTTCACTCCATTTTGCCCTCAGGATTTATTGATTTTAGAAATGTTTCCATTGCCTTTTTAAATAACTTATTTATTTTTACAAAAGAACCAGCGTCGATCTACAGATTCTTGGGAAGCCAGGTCAGCGGGCAGGCCTCTAGGGATGCCAGTATCCCCCCACTGTCAAAGGCTTCACCTCCCTCTTGAATACACAACCCATCTTGGCTGCCAGGAAGGCACCTCTGCCCTCCTTGGCCCACCTCATGCTTCTCTTCTGTCTGCTGGGTTTGATTGTATATCTTTCCCTTTTACTAAAATGTGAGTCCTCATTTTAGTGAGGGCAGAGATACTCATCCTTAAACCCTAGTGCCTGGCACAGAATGAGGCTTTAATATCTATTAAATAAATGCATACATACATGCAGGCCAAGGAATCACCTGAAATGATGTTAAGTATTTCACAAAAGCTAGCCTGGAAAAGTTACGAGTGTACCTCATTCTACTTCTCAGCTGGCTATAAACTAATCACTTGAATTCAGGCCTTTGCTAGTTGTTCAGCTCACGACGTCTCTCTTTTTGTTAATTTTAAAAGACAAACCTGATCTGTTTTATCGGCAGGATAACAGGAGAAAGCAAAGAAGATGGAAATTACTTGAATATGTATCATATGTAAGACTGGCCACATAATCCATACAACTTCCCTGTGAAGTAGATACTTTCTACATATTTACTGTTGATGACACAAGGCCAAAGAGTTTAAATAACTGAGTTTGTAAAGCTGGTGAATGGTAGAGCCAGGGTTTGAACCTAGGTCTAACTTATTAACTTCATCATGATGGAGTCATGCTCTTTGATAGAGAGATGCCTTTTCTATAAAAGCACCTGATGAGAAAAGTCATGCAGGTGCACAGAGAATGAATGCCTCCCACTGTTGCTTTTCAGTGCCAAAAGCATCCGAGGCCTTGCAGAGTACTCCTTCACGCTTCCAGCTCCAACCAAGGAGCCACAGTTCACTAATGTAGCTTGTGGAGGAAAGATGGGCAAGAAACCAGGGACAAATGGCACCACTAACTGAAAAGAGTTGAATAATTGGTTTCCACCGATTTGCCAGCTCTTGCTTTGTAGTCCCCTGTCTTTCCAGCTTTAGAGAAAAGCTGGGAGGACATCACTGAAAACAATAGAACCCGGAGTGCTAATTCTCATCCTTACCTTTGGGAAATAAAACAGCCTGAGATAATGGATGAAAATTGTAAAATCTATGTTAATGTGTTTATCACACAAAATATCATTGCTTATAAGCTTGCACATAGATCTGTAACTTTTATTTTTGCCTTTTGTTGAAAACAGGACTTGATCTGATAACTGGTTGTCTTTGAGCAACTATGGTTGGCTGTAGTCTACTCTGCAAACAATGGGCGGGGGGGAAATCCAAGTCAGATTTTCTATAGTTCAGCCAGCTAAAGTGTTGGACAAATCCTCTAGGGTAGAAACGAAGAGGTAATTTGTTTTTTCTACTATCTGTACACAGCTGTCTCTTTACTAGTTTCATGTACTTATGTCATGATTGGCCTTCAGATATTTGGGGAAGAAGAAGTTCATCATAATTCCAAATATTTTCCTTAAAAATTTTTTATTTTTCTAAGGTTTTGTCTAAAAATATGATTCTGTGACTTGAAGAAAATATATTCCAAAATAATTGTAATGACATAGTAAATTAAAATTCATGACTTTGTCTCTCAACTTATTCATCTTAGTTTTCTATCATTTTTATTGTACTTTCCATAAAGTTAGAGATAACCAAAACCAATTGTTGTCTTTAATTAATTGTAACTGTATAACTGGTCTTGTTGGAACTTTAAATATTATAAAATAAAATAAAAACATAATTTACAAGTATGGCTAACAGTGGCCTTGCTTAACTCAAAGAAATGTTTCCTTCAAAAAAAAATTGCATCTTCTTATGCCCAAATACAACCACTTTGATTATTTTCCCATTTGAAAATTAATTAGGCTACAACAGTGTCTTAGCCTAATATGTATAATCCGGGTAGCTACCACTGAAATTCTGAAATCCATAGTATGGCTTCAAAAATCAGAAAGGAATTTATATGCAGCTATAAACTTGAAGCACAATTTTGTACTCCTGTTCTTTGGGCCTAAGTAAAAACTAGGATTTTAATCCAGTTTCTCGAATCATATAATGTATGTGTCAAATTCAAGTGGGTTGTGCATGCATGGGTCTTCACAAGAGAGTTTCCACTTTAAAGTTGGCAGGCCTGCTGAAGCACTCTAAATTGCCTTCGCAATGAAGTGGTGTGAAGTGCTGCCTGACTCCCTCCCTCTTGGCTGTTGGGAAAACCTTGAAACCATAGGCCTGGGATAGGTCTCAGTAAGCTACTTGGTAAGCACCCAGGTTCCAGGCAAGACCACCGTTCAGGAGAGGTAGAGATTTCAATTGACTTTGCTGTGAATCCTTCAGAGATCACCAGCCTGATCTACCAACTATGTAACAGTGTCTAGATCAATACATATTTTTGTGTATATCACCAGTGTTCAGAAACATCATCTCACAGAAGTCCCAAGTCCCAAATGACCCAAGAGTTAAGAGCTTCCTATATTGAAGTTCATATCAGGGCAATATTCACATGAGATTCACTCTGTATTACTGTGTAATTTTACTTTTGTGTTTGCACTAGTAAAAACATTAAGAACTATGAAAAATAATTTGAGTTTTAATAAATAAGCTGTGTGAACTGGTAAAATTGACGATAGGTTATCTTGCAGTACTGTTCCTGAATTTTTAAATTGCCTTTTCAAGATTTCCTCAGGAAGACAGGAGGCTCCCTCTAGTGGGAAGTGAGCATTGTAATTGATTGATTTCCCCCAAAGCAGTGTGTATAACTTCATAGGTTTTGTTTGAAGGAAAAGGGGCCTCTTCTGACTCTGATAGTTTGGGCTCCATAACATTTGTTCATTTTTCTCTCTGTATTTTGGTAAAGAAAATAATATTGGTTACCAAGGGATGCTTATAGGACAGTTGTGAGTTTAGAGTCATGTTGATGAAGTGAGTTGCTCCTGTATCAGCAAAGAGAGGTGAAGTTACCAATCTATGCCTAGGCATTAACTTGTTAGAAAATAAAAACTATATTTATAGCTATATGTTTATGAAATGTATAAATATATAAATTCTAATCTTAATTCATAAGCCTTTTACTTTGATAAGTAGTTTAAAGGATCTTATCATCTCTTGCCCTCACTTTATGGCTGAGCTTAACTGACTTGCTCAAGATTACACATTTGAAAGTCGGCTTTGACCTTTGAGTTTCTATTAATTTTACAGAATGTAAGCTGTATTCGCTTTGGCTTTTCTTTATGAGAAAACAATGACCAAAATCACATGCATTTTTTAGGTAATTTTCTATCTGTCTCATATCATTTCTACTTGAAGCTAAAACTACATTTCATAGAGTGTAATAACATATTAGATTTTAATTCTGAATTATCAAGAGAAACTAAAATTGTACCCAGGGAAGGAAGTAAGTAGCGCATTAAAAATACAGGTTTTGGTTTTATAATTAGTAAAGAAAAAGAAAAGATTCTAATAAAATTTAATATTGAGAATGATATATAACCCAAAATGGTCAATAACCAATTCCAGGAAGAATGTTTACAGCAAGTTATAGAAATGTTTACAGCAAGTTATAGAAACCCATTTTAAAGCCATATATCATATATTTCACCTATCCCACATTTATATATTTTTTATCAAAGTGTGTGCTTACTTGCTTTTTGGTAAGTGACAAACTTAATCTACACTGGACGAAGAAAAGAAATAGTTACTAATTTTTTTCCCTTATTTTCTTACAGCAAATGATGTGCTTGCTTTTGGAACATTAGTCAGTACTTCCAATACCTACGACGGGTCTGGTGTTGTGACTGTGGAAACTGACCACCCACTCCTCTGGACCATGGCCATCAAAAACTAACCTGTCGACTGGCATCCATAAGTGTGCCTCTGCCTTATCTCATTTCTCAATGGTTCATTGCTCAACAAGAACGATTCACCTGGGTTTGCAAGAATCTAAACCTCTCTAGGGGAAGCCCACTGGGTTTAAAGATGTTAGCGTTTAGATAATACAGGTAACATTATAAATGACAGATCTCAATTTTATAGTAGTGGGAAAGATACATGCTAAGAAAGCAAATAAGCTCCATTATATTTGGTTGGAACCTAATGGGAATCATTCCACTATACAATTCAGTACTGATTATTCTTCTTATGTTATTAATCATTCCATTTATCCTAGAAAATTGTTTTTAATTTGAAGCAGAGAAAACTGTTGAGGTTCCTCTTGGAGTCTAGAACATCCTTAAATGTCTAACAACAAGGGCTACCTCTGAGTACCTTTTAGTATTAGTTTTCTGTATATGATATATCTTATACTGAAAAAAATTCCTTTCAGATTGGGGTGGTAGAAGTGCACCAGGTCACTCTGACCTTATTACTGTCTTTGGTATTGTCTTTTTTAAATAAATCAAGAATCATTGACCTAATTGTTAAATTTAAAAATAGGTAGTTATATAAGCAATAGGTGAAAAGAGAAATGATGTGAAAGATAAGTGATGATTCATGGAGCCCTATTCACACATTAACCCCCAAATTCAAAAGTAAGAATGCAAAAGTCTAGAGGGGGTGACAGTCCTCATCATCATCACAACCTAAATGGAAAAAGCTGTGCAGAGGAAACTTAAGCATAAAAATTGAATTCGTTTCTGACATACCTTAGACTGAAAAACTGTTGGTTCATCCAGAAGTATATTCGTATTACCAGAAAATGAGTTTGTCTGTGGGGATACATGAACTTCATATACTAAGGAGCGTAACTCCAAAGCCTGTGTTCTCATCCCAGTCTGATATTCACCTAAGTTTCCGGACCCTTTTCCTTAGCTGTAAAATGGAAGCGGTTGGACTGATGGTGTCTGAGGTTCTTTCCCACACCGAAATTCTAAATATTGACACTTAGCAGTCATAGGGCTGATAATACACACAGTTACTGACTTAGCCTAAACAACCTGGTGCATCGAAATGTATTCATCTTTCTTTTGTAAAGAGACCATCTTCTATCTTCTTTCCACCTTTCTCTATCTGTTTTATGAAACCAACTGTTGACATACAAACCATGATTGAAGGAGATCCTGTCCAACATGTTTTATGTACACAAATCCCTATGTTGCTATAAGAAAAGTGACAGTAACTGTTTTCTTCTTGGTGCTATGACAGTGTGAGACTCAGGTTGTCTGTAGAGAATGAAGGGAGCAGTGGCCCACGTGACTGTGGCATTTAAGGAGCAGTGGCCCATGTGACTGTGGCATTTAAGGAGCAGTGGCCCACGTGACTGTAGCATTTTCGGCACTTTTCATTACTTTCTGCTTGACCGGAAGTTGAGGCTTAGCTATGTTTCCATCTTCAGTTTCTGAAGACTAGTTATATAGTCCTTACTAGAAATATATTCATAATATATAAAAGAAATATATCTATGATTTTAAAATTTTGCTACCAAAGAATGCATGTTCTGTTTGCCCTAAAAATGTTACCAGTGTTAATAAATGGATACTTATCAAAAAAGAATATAGTTTCCTGAAGCTTAGTAAATATTGGGGGACAGGGGATAAAAAAAAAAGCATTGGGGCTTATCTCACACCACCACCTGAGTATCAGGCTGTAGCCATTGGGGGCCCACAGAAGGGGTTCTCTTAAAACAATGGCCACCATTCCCAGTTCCTGCCAGGCTACTGAGGAATTAGGTGCTAGTTTTAACCATATGTGTGTTGTCAGGCCCAAGGGCCTCTTCCATTCTTGTCAAGGGGAGTGCTAACCTTCTCTCCTTTCATACAGCGCTAGGTACTGGTTTTATTACAGTCAGCTCTCCATATCAGTGGGTTCCACATCCATACATTCAGTCAATCAATCATGGATTGAAAATATTTGTAAAGAATGGTTGCATCTGTACTGAACACATACAGACATTTTTCTTGTCATTATTTCCTAAAAAATACAGTATAACAACTGTTTACTTAGCATTTATATTGTATTGGGGATTTTAAGTAATCTAAAGATGATGTAACATATAGGGGAGGATGTACATAGGTTATATGCAAATACCACATCATTTTATATCAGGTACTTAAGTATCCCATCCACGGATTTTGGTATCTGCAGGTTGGGGGTTGGAGAGGTTGTCCTGGAACCAGTCTTTGCAGATATCAGGGGACAACTATATTTCACCCCTTCCCATTCCTTAAAACTACCTGTGTTTTTCTCTTTATGTGCTACCCCACCGTGGCAGTTAAGTATCCACTTATTTTTATAACAATACAAGTCAGCAGATGGTGAGATCTCAGGTACACCCAGTGAACTATCAGCCCCCCAGGAAGTCCCTCTTCTTTCACTCCTGTTCAGTTCAGATCCTGACCTCCAGCTTGCAGCCATAAAAGAGACTGCAGGTTGGGCCCTGCTGGGAAAGTGACAGGTGCTCCTTGACCTTCTGACTACAGTCACTTTCTTATTTCTATGGGTCGGATTTATAGCATTTATAAATCTAGTTATTGTCACCCCCCAAATGTCATCTGTCTACCTAAATCACTGATTAGTGAAAACATGCTCTGGTCTCACTTCTCTTTAGAAAGCAGGGAAAATATGAAAATGGCTGCAGCTATTGCAACCTGGTCGGAGTCACACATGACCATGACATGTAATAAGTTATATGTGTGGTTCGAGGAATTGGGGCTAGAGGGGGGCATGGGCGAACATCACTCAGAGCAAAGAAGCGGTGGACACAGACTGGGGCATTCATACAGGTAAATGTTCAAACTTTTGCGTCACGCTTCTACGTGTGTGGAATGCATTTTGCGTTATGCTTCCGTGGGTGGCACAGACCTTGCCTACTACTGCTGCTCAGACTTTTTCCACAGCTTTACTTGAACTGTGAAAATAAAGCAGCACATAGATCTGGCGTGATTGCGACTGATGGTATGTGCCAAGTCAGTACGTAGCAAGAAACTGCTCTTCTCCAAGGCTCTGTGATTATGAGAGGGGTATGGTCAGAATGGTGACTTTCAGACTATATTTACCATGACCCACTAGAAATACATCTGGTATACCTTGTGACTCAGTCCGTAGACACAGACAAACACCATAAAACATGCGTGTACTCCAGTAATTTTATTCTCAATTGAAAAACATCCAGAAATATGTTCTAGATTGGAAAAAGAGCACCTAAGGGCAGAGCAAAATGCATAAAGGTACCTTTTTAAAAAGTGTGTGTATTTATGCAAGTGTTCTGCATTGAACTTTTTTTTTCATAAATTTAGGACAATAGGAGTGTAATTTTAAAAAATATTTCCCATCAAAGTATTAAGATATCCCATTATTAAAGTATTTAAAAAATCTGTTTCGGCTGGGCGCGGTGGCTCACGCTTGTAATCCCAGCACTTTGGGAGGCCGAGGCAGGCGGATCACAAGGTCAGGAGATCGAGACCACAGTGAAACCCCGTCTCTACTAAAAATACAAAAAATTAGCCGGGCGTGGTGGCGGGCGCCTGTAGTCCCAGCTACTCGGAGAGGCTGAGGCAGGAGAATGGCGTGAACCCGGGAGGCGGAGCTTGCAGTGAGCCGAGATTGCGCCACTGCACTCCAGCCTGGGCGACAGAGCGAGACTCCATCTCAAAAAAAAAAAAAAATATGTTTCAGGATTTAAATGATTTCAATAAATTATTGAAAACTGGCATATTTAAGTGAGAATATATCTGGAGATAATTTCAACTTACTTGCCTCATAATTTAACCAAGGTCACACAGAACACTTTTCTACTCCTATTCTTGATGTTTGTTTCACTGCCTTTATCACCAAACTAATAATAGTTTTTATTCTTACATGTGTGTTAAGAGGAATAATCTACCAATGACAGCGGGTTGAATGTGATCCTATTTGGGAATAAAACAATCAACACAACTTTCTTAGGAAATGGTCAGGGGTATTAGATTATTCAAATTGTCTTTAGAGCATTCTATTCAAAATAAAATGAATTATCCTTATACCTGCGGAGATTAAAATCGAAGCTACAAGGTCAAGCCTTTCTTGGGAGTCACATACAGATTCGAAAATTCCTGGCATGTACAGTACAAGTTTGCCCTTCCTTGACCACAGCAGATTCACTTATCATAATTTTATTTTCTGATGAGCCCCAGCCTGAGCCTCAGAATCTCTCAAAACAGTTCTCCAGGCAGCCTTGATCAATTAGCCTCCATTGGGTGGCATCCCTGGAGGCTCAGAGCGTGCACAAAACAGCTCTGGGTACAACCCAGGAAAGAGGTCCTGGCAACATCACTCCTCTTCACAGGTCATGGGAAGTAAATAGATCCATGGACTGTTCTCTAAGCACTTCATTCTACCGCCGAAAGCAAGACTTTGTACACAACAAATAAAAACCAATTCCATCCCTGCAGATAACTTGAAAAACGTAAGCAAGGCCCTGATAGCACCCACAGTTGAAAAGTAGGAAATTTCTCACAATGGACCCATAGCTGGTCCCCGAGAACCAAGAAATCTGAGCTGCATACAGAGTCCAGAGGTAGAAAAGTGTTTTTAGCTAATAGTCAAAGGAACTGATAAATGTAGGGTGGCAAATCATGCCATAACATTTATATTTTTAAAGCCTAAAGTCTAGTGAATATTTAATAGCCCATTGTATTTTTGAACAATAAACATGGGAAATTATGAGAATAAAATTATGCAAGAATTGAGCAGAGTTTCATCTGAATGGCATAATTTTGTTAACCATTAAACAGTATGAACCTTCTACTAGAATATGAACCCCTTGAGGTCCTTGACTGTCATCTGCTGTATCTCCTATTCCTAGAGTAGGGCCTTGTCTGTAGCAAGTGAGCAGTGAATATTTGTGCAGCACCACTAGTGCAGTTACTGAAGTCCCCGCTTGTACCCGTGCTGAGGGAACATACTGCACTGCTTCTCTAGTCCCTGACAACTATTGTTCTTTTCTTTCCTTGTTCCCTAACTAACCAAGATTTAAAGTAGATACAGACAGTCCCTGACTCACAATGGTGTGACTTAGGATTTTTCAACTTTACAATAGTGTAAAAGCTAGAATTCAGTAGAAGCCTTACTTTGAATGTTGACTTTTGATGTAAAATTCTTTATGATAACTTTATTATGATAGGTTTGGGGTTAGATGATTTTGCCCAACTGTAGGGTAATGTAAGTGTTCTGAGCACGTTTAAGGTAGGCTAGGCTAAGCTATGATGTTTGGTAGGTTAGGTGTATTAAGTGCATTTTTGCTTTATGATATTTTCAATTTATGATGGGTTTATTGGGATATAACCGCATCATAAGTCAAGAAGCCTCTGTATGTTAATGTTGCCCTTGAATGGGTTCCTCAATCTGAAAGATAAATATCCTAAACCTAGTCTGGTTAAATCTGGTTGCATCTGTCATTGTTCACATATCTGAAGAAGAAAGTGATATTGCAAGTCCAAGGCCAGGCTTAAAGGCATTGTCCAGGGCAAAACATTCAGCTAGTAACAAAGGAAAATCAAAAGGCCAAGCAATTTTCAGTTGCTTAAAATGGCTAGCATGTTCATGGGAAAGCCATGAGGCAAGTAATCACATAGGCTTAGAATATTAGTGTAAGCTGAAAGAGTCAAAGTAAATACAAAGAGGACATTTATTTATTTATTTTTTTAATATACGGGTTCTTCCTGTGTTGCCCCAATTGGATTCGAACTCCTGGACTCAAGGGATGCTCTTGCCTCAGTCTCCCAAGTAACTAGGATTACAGGTACATGCCACCACTCCCAGCAAGTGAAGAGCATGTTTAATTGACCTCATTTAACAGGAAAAATAGAAGAAGTAAGAGGTTAAGAGAAAATTTTCAGAGTTAGAAATCTTGTAGCTGGAGCGATTTCTCGATTTGGAAGTTCAAGGCATGACCATGGCTGTCAAGAGTTGAGGTGGATTCCAGACAAGAGTACATGGAATTTTCCACGTTAAATGTAAATGGGCTAAATGCTCCAATCAAAAGACACAGACTGGCAAACTGGGTAAGGAGTCAGGACCCATCAGTGTGCTGTATTCAGGAAACCCATCTCACGTGCAGAGACACACATAGACTCAAAATAAAGGGATGGAGGAAGATCTATCAAGCAACTGGAAAACAAAAAAAGGCAGGGGTTGCAATCCTAGTCTCTGATAAAATAGACTTTAAACCAACAAAGATCAAAAGAGACAAAGAAGGCCATTACATAATGGTAAAGGGATCAATTCAACAAGAAGAGCTAACTATCCTAAATATATATGCACCCAACACAGGAGCACCCAGATTCATAAAGCAAGTCCTGAGTGACCTACAAAGGGACTTAAACTCCCACACAATAATAATGGGAGATTTTAACACCCCACTGTCAGCATTAGACAGATCAACGAGACAGAAAGCTAACAAGGATATCCAGGAATTGAACTCAGCTCTACATAAAGTGGACCTAATAGACATCTACAGAACTCTCCACCCCAAATCAACAGAATATACATTTTTTTCAGCACCACACCACACCTATTCCAAAATTGACCACATAGTTGGAAGTAAAGCTCTTCTCAGCAAATGTAAAAGAACAGAGATTATAACAAACTGTCTCTCAGACCACAGTGCAATCAAACTAGAACTCAGGATTAAGAAACTCACTCAAAACCGCTCAACTACATGGAAACTGAACAACCTGCTCCTGAATGACTATTGGGTACATAATGAAATGAAGGCAGAAATAAAGATGTTCTTTGAAACCAACGAGAACAAAGACACAACATACCAGAATCTCTGGGACACGTTCAAAGCAGTGTGTAGAGGAAAATTTATAGCACTAAATGCCCACAAGAGAAAGCAGGAAAGATCCAAAATTGACACCCTAACATCACAATTAAAAGAACTAGAAAAGCAAGAGCAAACACATTCAAAAGCTAGCAGAAGGCTAGAAATAACTAAAATCAGAGCAGAACTGAAGGAAATAGAGACACAAAAAACCCTTCAAAAAATTAATGAATCCAGGAGCTGGTTTTTTGAAAAGATCAACAAAATTGATGGACCGCTAGCAAGACTAATAAAGAAGAAAAGAGAGAAGAATCAAATAGATGCAATAAAAAACGAAAAAGGGGATATCACCACCGATCCCACAGAAATACAATCTACCATCAGAGAATACTACAAACACCTCTATGCAAATAAACTAGAAAATCTGGAAGAAATGGATAAATTCCTCGACAAATACACCCTCCCAAGACTAAACCAGGAAGAAGTTGAATCTCTGAATAGACCAATAACAGGTTCTGAAATTGTGGCAATAATCAATAGCTTACCAACCAAAAAGAGTCCAGGACCTGATGGATTCACAGCTGAATTCTACCAGAGGTACAAGGAGGAACTGGTACCATTCCTTCTGAAACTATTCCAATCGATAGAAAAAGAGGGAATCCTCCCTAACACATTTTACGAAGCCAGCATCGTCCTGATACCAAAACCTGGCAGAGACATAACCAAAAAAGAGAATTTCAGACCAATATCCTTGATGAACATTGATGCAAAAATCCTCAATAAAATACTGGCAAACCGAATCCAGCAGCACATCAAAAAGCTTATCCACCATGATCAAGTGGGCTTCATCCCTGGGATGCAAGGCTGGTTCAACATATGCAAATCAATAAATGTAATCCAGCATATAAACAGAACCAAAGACAAAAACCACATGATTATCTCAATAGATGCAGAAAAGGCCTTTGACAAAATTCAACAACCCTTCATGCTAAAAACTCTCAATAAATTAGGTATTGATGGGACGTATCTCAAAATAATAAGAGCTATCTACAACAAACCCACAGCCAATATCATACTGAATGGGCAAAAACTGGAAGCATTCCCTCTGAAAACTGGCACAAGACAGGGATGCCCTCTCTCACCGCTCCTGTTCAACATAGTGCTGGAAGTTCTGGCCAGAGCAATCAGGCAGTAGAAGGAAATAAAGGGTATTCAATTAGGAAAAGAGGAAGTCAAATTGTCCCTGTTTGCAGATGACATGATTGTATATCTAGAAAACCCCATTGTCTCAGCCCAAAATCTCCTTAAGCTGATTAGCAACTTCAGCAAAGTCTCAGGATACAAAATTAATGTACAAAAATCACAAGCATTCTTGTACACCAATAACAGACAAACAGAGAGCCAAATCATGAGTGAACTCCCTTTCACAATTGCTTCAAAGAGAATAAAATACCTAGGAATCCAACTTACAAGGGATGTGAAGGACCTCTTCAAGGAGAACTACAAACCACTGCTCAATGAAATAAAAGAGGATACAAACAAATGGAAGAACATTCCATGCTCATGGGCTGGAAGAATCAATATCGTGAAAATGGCCATACTGCCCAAGGTAATTTATAGATTCAATGCCATCCCCATCAAGCTACCAATGACTTTCTTCACAGAATTGGAAAAAACTACTTTAAAGTTCATATGGAACCAAAAAAGAGCCCGCATCGCCAAGTCAATCCTAAGCCAAAAGAACAAAGCTGGAGGCATCACGCTACCTGACTTTAAACTCTACTACAAGGCTACAGTAACCAAAACAGCATGGTACTGGTACCACAACAGAGACATAGATCAATGGAACAGAACAGAGCCCTCAGAAATGATGCTGCATAGCTACAACTATCTGATCTTTGACAAACCTGACAAAAACAAGAAATGGGGAAAGGATTCCCTATTTAATAAATGGTGCTGGGAAAACTGGCTAGCCATATGTAGAAAGCTGCAACTGGATCCCTTCCTTACACCTTATACAAAAATTAATTCAAGATGGATTAAAGACTTATATGTTAGACCTAAAACCATTAAAATCCTACAAGAAAACCTAGGCAATACCATTCAGGACATAGGCGTGGGAAAGGACTTCATGTCTAAAACACCAAAAGCAATGGCAACAAAAGCCAAAATCGACAAATGGGATCTCATTAAACTAAAGAGCTTCTGCACAGCAAAAGAAACTATCATCAGAGTGAACAGGCAACCTACAGAATGGGAAAAAATTTTTGCAACCTACTCATCTGACAAAGGGCTAATATCCAGAATCTACAATGAACTCAAACAAATTTACAAGAAAAAAACAACCCCATCAAAAAGTGGGCAGAGGACATGAACAGACACTTCTCAAAAGAAGACATTTATGCAGCCAAAAAACACATGAAGATATGCTCCTCATCACTGGCCATCAGAGAAATGCAAATCAAAACCACAGTGAGATACCATCTCACACCAGTTAGAATGGCCATCATTAAAAAATCAGGAAACAACAGGTGCTGGAGAGGATGTGGAGAAATAGGAACACTTTTACACTGTTGGTGGGACTGTAAACTAGTTCAACCATTGTGGAAGTCAGTGTGGCGATTCCTCAGGGATCTAGAACTAGAAATACCATTTGACCCAGCCATCCCATTACTGGGTATATACCCAAAGGACTATAAATCATGCTGCTATAAAGACACATGCACACGTATGTTTATTGCGGCACTATTCACAATAGCAAAGAGTTGGAACCAACCCAAATGTCCAACAACGATAGACTGGATTATGAAAATGTGGCACATATACACCATGGAATACTATGCAGCCATAAAAAATGGTGAGTTCGTGTCCTTTGTAGGGACATGGATGAAACTGGAAAACATCATTCTCAGTAAACTATCGCAAGGACAAAAAACCAAACACCGCATGTTCTCACTCATAGGTGGGAATTGAACAATGAGAACTCATGGACACAGGAAGGGGAACATCACGCTCCGGGGACTGTTGTGGGGTGGGGGGAGGGGGGAGGGACAGCATTAGGAGATACACCTAATGCTAAATGACGAGTTAATGGGTGCAGGAAATCAACATGGCACACGGATACATATGTAACAAACCTGCACATTGTGCACATGTACCCTAAAACCCTAAAGTATAATTAAAAAAAAAAAAAAAAAAAAAAAAGAGTACATGGAATTTTCAAATACTGTGAGACCTTGGCATTCAATTCTAATATTTTACTTGTGTTTAAATTTACTTGTTCTACAAATTAAACCTTTAACATGCATATGAAATTAGCCTGAGGAGTCTAAAACCATAAAAAAATAAACGCTATGTTGTCTGCAACTGAATTCCCTATGCTAAATCTCATTATTTGTGATTTGGATTCAGTGCTTTTTTGTTTTGTTTCGTTTTGTTTTGAGACAGAGTCTCACTCTTATTGCCCAGGCTGGAGTGCAGTGGCAGGATCTTGGCTCAGTGCAACCTGTGCCTCCCAGATTCAAACGATTCTCCTGCCTCAGCCTCCCAAGTAGCTGGGATTACAGGCACCTGGCATCATGTCCAGCTAATTTTTGTATCTTTAGTAGAGACAGGGTTTCACCACGTTGGCCAGGCTGGTCTCGAACTGCTGACCTCAGGTAATCCGCCCCCCTCAGCCTCCCAAAGTGGTGGGATCGTGGGCTTTTTTTATATACAGGGGTCTGTCTGTCACCCAGGCTGGAGTGCGGTGGCGCAATCTCAGCTCACTGCAACATCCATTTCCTGGGTTCAAGTGATTCTCATGCCTCAGTCTCCCAAGTAGCTGGGACTACAGGCATGAGCCTCCATGCCTGGCTAATTTTTTTTGTATTTTTTTGTAGAGATGGGGTCTCTCCATGTTGCCCAGGCTGGTCCCAAACTCCTAAGTTCAAGCAATCTGCCTGCCTCAGCCTCCCAAAAATGTTATCTTTTGTTTTGTTTTTGAGTTAGAATTCTTCTTTATTTCATAATAATTCTTTTTTGTTTGTTTTTGAGTTAGAATTTTTATTGTATAGTTATTCTTTTTTTTTAAGTTTCGGGATACATGTGCAGAACGTGCAGGTTTGTTACATAGGTATACATGTACCATGGTGGTTTGCTGCACCCATCAACCTGTCATCTAGGCTTTAAGCTCTGCATGCATTAGGTAATTGCCCTAATGGTCTCCCTCCCATTTCCCCCCAACCCCCAGCAGGTCCCGGTATGTGATGTTCCCCTCCCTGTGTCCATGTGTTCTCACTGTTAACTCCCACTTAGGAGCGAGAACATGCAATGTTTGGTTTTCTGTTCGTGTGTTAGTTTGCTGAGGATGATGGCTTCCAGCTTCATCCAGGTCCCTGAAAAGGACATGATCTCATTCCTTCCAAAAGTGTTACCTTTATATCACTTTTATTAACACATGCGGTTACTCAGCAACTATTTGTAGAATGCATGAGAAAGCTTTCTATGTAGTATTATGACATTCTGCTCACTTCTCCCTTATAGAAATTCTCATGCTTTGTCCCACCACAACTTCCTGAATAACCCCAATAATTTTAGTATCATAGGTTAGGAAATTTTTAAAATAATCATTTTGAAGTAATGAGGCTCCCAATATTACAGCTATGGGACCAAATATATGAAGGACATAAAATAAGGGATTCTTAGGTTAATATATGAGTTTTACTTTTTTGTGCTATAGAAAATACATAAGCATCCATCAATACTCTCAACACCATATCAACGTAATTTATTTAAGAAATACCTTTCACTCTACCTTTAGTTCCGTATTCATGAAAAAAATGTCCTAGGCCCCAGTGCTCCACACATTCTGCTCTTTTATTTGCATTCCTTAAAATTCAGGGAAGCCTACATGAATAATGAGATGAAGAGAAATGATGCAGAAAGTTGTTGGGATAGCTTTTAGTCAGTGAATTTATTAGGCATATTTTAAAGTTGACTTTTTAATCCAAGTTTTTATTCAATTCTATTGCAAGGAACTGAGCAGCATGGTCAGTTGGAATATTTGCATGCCAGCGGCATTGAGCAATGAGTTTCATGAGGAAGCCCTGGATTAAATCATGAAGAAGCCAATATATTATTTTCAAGGCTTGAGAGATAAAGGATAAAGTGTTTTTTTTTTTTTTTTTTTTGAGACAGAGTCTTGCTGTGTCGCCCAGGCTGGAGAGCAGTGGCATTATCTCAGCTCACTGCAACCTCTGCCTCCCGGGTTCAAGCGATTCTCCTGCCTCAGCCTCCCGAGTAGCTGGGACTAGGCACATGCCACCATGCCTGGCTAATTTTTTGTATTTTTAGTAGAGATGGGGTTTCACCATGTTAGCCAGGATGGTCTTGATCTGACCTCGTGATCCACCCACCTTGGCCTCCCTGCTCTAAATTTTAAGAAATGGATATGCAAATCATTTTTATAATTTCTTCTCTAGATATTGCTAGTAATTATGTACCCATATAAATACATTAATAATGTTAGTCTTATCGAGGCCATTGTTATTCATTCCGGTTTTGAGGAATGAAAACTTTCCACAAGTTGCTCTAAGGCTTAACCATTCTCTTGGGTAGATGTGTCAAATATTTATGAAAGCCAAAGCTTCACAGAACTAAAATCAAGTAAATAATGTTAGCATTAAAGGGGATGGGATAAATGGATTGACTACAAGGAGTCAGAGAAATCACAGAAGCCTCAAATTACTAAAGTTTCCAATTATTCATACTTTAGCCTCCTTAAAAAATTCCATATACCAGAACTTTTTGTTGACCCTGTGGGAGGTACTTTTCATCTTAACATAAAAAAGACTCTGCTAACAATTTTTCCATCCAACAACTACAAAACAGACCCATTCCCAGTAGACATGGCAAGCTCCTGGCAACAGAAGTGTTCAGTCTAAGTCTAGACAAATGCTTGTGGGGATCTGGCCTCTAAATTAATCTCCAAGTTTCTGTGTTGAGTAACTCCCCAGGAAATCTAACATTTTATAGCTATATGAAGTTTGAGGGAAAGGACAGATGTATCTGCTTCCTTCTAAAATTGTGCTGATTAACTAAAATCATCACAAGCACCCTTAACTTTGTACTTTTTGTAAATGCATTCTTATGGCCTCATTGAAAATTTACCAATACTGCATCTACTGGTCAGGTTTCTAAGCAGAAGATTTATGACTGAAGAGTTTGCTCTCTGTAATACTATGGATGCAAGAATGTAGATAAAAGTGTGTTTCCCTGGGTAGATGAGACTTCCACAGTCCCCAGCAGGAAACTAACCCTGGCCATTTCATTAGCAGTTAACTTTCAATAAACCAGACAGTCCAGTTAAACGGGATATTCCAGGTTGACATGTCATTGTCCTTACACGCAAATTTTAGTACCTACTGTAAGACAGACATTAGGGTATAAGGATGCCCTCACAGAACTTCCATTATGGTAAATGAATAGGAGACAAATGAGAGAAAGGAGCCAGGAGTCAAAGAGACATGAGAAGAGGAAGAAAAAGAGGCAGAAGTACGTGGAAACACAGACGGGGAAGACTGCAGAGAGTGCAAAAGTGGGGCATTCACTGTGGGCACAGGAGACAGGGAAAGAAGAAGAGAATGGAAAGTTTGCTTCCCTTTTCTAAACCACTCAGAGTGACAGCATTACCTCAAATTTGTTTTGTTTTGTGTCATTTTGAGAGGAAGTTTTGCTCTTGTTGCTCAGGCTGGAGTGCAGTGACACGATCTCGGCTCACTGGAACCTCCACCTCCTGGGTTCAAGCGATTCTCCTGCCTCAGCCTCCTGAGTAGCTGGGATTACAGGTGCTTGCCACCATGCCTGGCTAACTTTTTGTATTTTTATTAGAGATGAAGTTTCACCATGTTTGCCAGGCTAGTCTTGAATTCCTGACCTCAGGTGATCTACCCAGTTCAGCCTCCAAAAGTGCTGAGATTACAGGCGTGAGCCACCGTGCCTGGCCTACCTTAAATTATTAACACCAAAGTTACTATAGAAGTGGAAGATAGGCTTTTATGCATCCAGTAAAAACAATGTTTGTGAGAAATTTATAACAGACTAATATTAAGAGCATAAAGGATACAGTGCATATGTACATTTTGATTACATGTATGTAAATAATAGCCAATACTGGAAGAGAATATATTTAAATTTTTAACATGGTTGACTTTGAATAATGATATTGTAGGTAAATTTTTTCATTATAAATCTATCTACATTTTTCTATATTTTGTAAATTAGGTTACATGTATGTTTATAAATCAGAATTTTTAAAAACAGTTGTATTTGATTTAAAATATTTAAAATATATATAAGAAAAAAATAAACCTTCTCAGTAAATTATTATTCAAACATTATGAAGACATTCACAGAAACAGAGAGGCTCAACGAGGCCCACAGAGGCAGACACATTCTAATTCTCCAAGGTCCTCATGAATAGAAATGTGTAGACAGGCCACAGAAGGAGGACAGAGGAATAGACAGAGGCTGACAGGGCGCAAAGAACAGCAGCCAGCATGAAGACCCTCATTGTCTGACTCATTGTGCAATTTCTCAGACATTGAGATGGCACTTATTATTCCCATGCACATGTTTTTTTCTTTTTTATAAAGTTTCAGCTTTTCCTTAAACCATTTATTCATTCAACAGACAATCATTAAGCATCTGGGCAAACTCCATTTCAGTCAGAATCATGCTACTGCTTATCCCCTGGACTCAGGCTTACCAGGCGAAAACCTATCACAATCCCACGCTTTCCCTCTCCTGCACCTGAAAATTGCTAGGGGGGGGAATTAAAAAAAAAAAAAAAAAAAAAAAAAACAAGGG
Organism: Symphalangus syndactylus; assembly: GCF_028878055.3. NCBI lineage: Eukaryota > Metazoa > Chordata > Mammalia > Primates > Hylobatidae > Symphalangus > Symphalangus syndactylus. Next base: position 134,214,699 of record NC_072428.2, on the reverse strand, counting down.
CCCGGGAGCGGTGGCTCACACCTGTAATCCCAGCACTTTAGGAGGCCGAGGCAGGTGGATCTTCTGAGGTCGGGAGTTCGAGACCAACCTGACCGACATGGAGAAACCTCGTCTCAGCTAAAAATACAAAATTAGCCAGGCATGGTGGCACATGCCTGTAATCCCAGCTACTCGGGAGGCTGAGACAGGAGAATCACTTGAACCCAGGAGGCGGAGTTTGCAGTGAGCTAAGATCACGCCACTGCACTCCAGCCAGGGCAAAAAGAGCGAAACTCTGTCTCAAAAAAAAAAAAAAAAAAATACAAAAACAAAACATGACAACTGTGACGACTGACCTCACTTAAAAGTGCATGCACACATCCAGATACACCTTTTTTAAGTGGGTTTTTAACGATGCCTGGCAATTCTACTGCATGTCCCCAATCCATTCATTCTCCCATTTTCTTTGTTTCTCTTTTATGGCTGCTCCTCTTCCTCAGACTTTCAACACCTCTTCCCCAACTCCTCACTTCCATTTGATGACCTAGCGTCCAACTTCTCTGAGAAAATTGTAGCAATCAAAAAAGAACTCAGACTCCATCCCTTTCTCCACCCACCAGCATCTGCCCCTGCCGCCTTTCCTTCTGTTACCATCGTTGAACCATCCACCATTCCCATCAAAGCTGGCCATCCACTTGTGCACAGTTCTCCTTTCTGGTCCCTTCAGGGTCATCCTACAACCTGCCCCTCTCTTTCCTACATCATGGGTTTTTCTCCCCCTTTCCCCTGGATCATTCCAACTGGCATAAAAAGTACTTCCTTAAATTGTTTTATTGGCCCTGCTTCCTTTATCAGCCACCATCTCATTTCTTTATTCTCCTTCCCAGTATACTTTTAAATGTTGTCTTAAGTGCACTCTAGTTCCAATTCCCCTCCTATTTCTCTCTTAAACCCACTCCAAGCATGTGTTGGCCTCCCCATTCCACCAAAACAACTGGGCGCTGGTGACCTCCATATTGCTAAAGTCAGTGGTCAAGCCTCAGTCCTCACTGGACTTGACATATCTCATCAATATTTAACACAATTATCACATTCTACCCTTGACTCCCAGGACACTAAACTCTCCATTCTCCTGCTGTTACTCCTATCTCCCTGGTCAGTCTTCTGTACCCTTCACTGGTTCCTCATCTTTTCCTCCAGCTTTTTAATGTAGGACGGCTCCTAGGTAAGGCCTTGTTCTTTTATTTTTCATTGTGTCTGCTCACTCTTAGTGGTCACACCTAGTACATATGGTCTCCAACAACGTGTGCATGGAAAGTCACATACTGAATCTTCTACTTGTCATCTCCACTCTGATATCTGATGGACTTTTCGCACTCAGCATGTCTAAGACTAAACTGGTACTCTTCTCCCAAAAGCCTGTGTCATCTCCTCCCTCCCCATCTCAATTGCTGGTAATCCCGTCCTTCTCGTTTTCAAGCCCAAAGCCTTGGAGTCATTCTGATTTCCTCTTTCTCTTGCACTTGCTAGTTCTGCTTTCAAAATGGACTTTGACTCCTTCTTGCTGTCTCTGTCATGATCACTCTGGTTCAGGCCACGTGGTCTCTCTTATGAAGGACTGCAGTAGCCTCCCAGTGGCTCCTATTTCTACCCTGAGCTCCTTCCTGACCGTTAGCACAGTGGCCACATCCAGTCAGCCATTTCTCTACTTAAAATCCTGCTTAGGATTAGGAAGAAAGGCAAGTCTTTATACAATGGACTGAAATGTCCTAGATGGCCTGACTGACTCCCCTCATTACTTCTCTAATCTTATTTTTTGCTCTCCCTCTGCTCACTCTGCTCAAGCTTCACAGGCCTCCTTACTCCTCAGACACAACCCTTGCAGCCTTGGCACTAGCTGTTCCCTCTGCCTGGAATGCACCTCCCCACATGTCCGTCTAGCCAGGGCCCTTGCCATTTTCATATCATTTTTCAAACCTCACTTTCTCAACAAGGCCTCCTTGGAGCTTCGTACTGAGTAAAGAAATAGGCCCACTAACCCAACTCCACCCCACCGTATCCCTGGCACTTTCAATGCCCCGTACTTAGTGTTAATTTTATTTTTTCCAAAGAATGCCTCACCTAGCATCCCACATAATTTACTTATTTATTATGTTATCTCTCTTCCCCTTGCTAGAATGTAATCTCCATGAGGGCAGCGACTTTTGTTGTTTTCACTGATGTTTCCCAAGGCTCTAGAGCAACAGGGCAGATGTATTCCTTCATTTAACAAACACCTGCTGAGAATTTCCCATGTGCCAGGACTGGGAGTTGAGCACAGAGTAAGACCATCATGCTGTCTGTCCCTTTAAACTTCACAGTCGGATTCTTATTGAGATTTCCTGGTCACCTAACTTTTAAAATATCTACAGGAAAGTGGAAAAGCACCAAGAAGAATTGCATCAGCCACCCTCACAGCACACTAAATGCTCTCATCAAACCCTGAGACTCTGCCAACTGATATAAACACCGTAACTGTCCACTTGTGTTTTAGGCTTCAGCGCTACCTCAGACAATTAAGCGTCTACAAACTAGGACTCCAAGGTTCCTCGATCCAGTACACAGAAACGTATTTGCCTTAATGATGCTAGATATAATTAATGATGAACAAAATAAAGCAAATAAGATACCATGTCTTTCCCATCCCGGGATTCTAGTCTCCCAATAATAATTCTAGTGTCTCAATAATTCTTCCCCTAAATTAAAAAATTAAAAGCTTTGAATGAAAATATGCCCATTTAAAAAATTCCCCTGACATGGTGATAATCAAGTCTTATGCTTTAGCCAATAATTAGCTGGACTGAAATTTTTCCATGCCCATTCTTCTGCAGTTCTGGCAGCAAATTGATAACCCTAGGCAATTTTTAATTAGCACCCTTTAAAAATGGTTTGCTAAGTTAGTTGACTCTGAAATCACTCCACCCAAATGATTAAGTTCAAATTACATTTTGAATCTATCACCTGTTTTGACTGTATGAACATACTATCATCCCAGGATGGTTAATTACAATGTTTACCTGTGTGTTCACACACGCATAGCACAGCGTGCAGCAAATGCCAGCTGGCACATCCTGACTGCTGTTTCTAGCGTCCTACCGGCCTTTTGGTGTTGACATTTCTATCACCGGCAATCGTTCTGGCCCCTTAATCCTGTGGAGACAGTATTTACAGATAACGCTCCTTACATCCAAGTAAATCACTTGTTATCTTGAGAAAACCTAGGGCCTACTTTAGTGAGGCCTTGGTAGTGGCTGTGCTCAGCTGGCCTGACAGCTGTGCTAACTCAGGGGAGGCCACTCCGTCCTCACACCTTTCACACCCAAATCATATTTATGAAGCACCTATTAGTTAGTAAGTGCATTCAAATTATTTAATTCTCAAGACTAGGAATGAGGTACTTTTTGTTTTCTTTTGTTTTGCTTTTTTGAGATGGAGTTTTGCTCTTTTGGCCCAGGATGGAATGCAATGGCGTGATTTCAGCTCATTGCAACCTCCGCCTCCAGGGTTCAAGTGATTCTCCTGCCTCAGCCTCCCAAGTAGCTGGCATTACAGGTGCGTGCCACCACACCTGGCTAATTTCTGTATTTTAGTAGAGAGGGGGTTTCACCATGTCGGCCAGGCTGGTCTCAAACTCCTGAGCCCAGGTCATTTCCATGCCTTGGCCTCCCAAAGTGCTGGGATTACAGATGTGAGCCACTGAACCCAGCTGAGGTAGTTTTAACTCTGACTCATAGATGAGAACATGGAACAGCCGACTTAAATAATTCAACCAAAGTTAGTGACAGGGCCAGAACAGGACTTTTGGTCACCTGACTACAAGTCAATTGCCACCACGTAGTGCCCCCATCACCTCCAGTCTCCATTCCCCCAACCACCTCCTTATCTCCCTTTCTCAAGCTCTGTCTCCCTCTAATCACGTCCCTACCGTGCAGCCAGATCTTAAACCACAAACCTGCTTGCAATACTCTTTTGCTTACATAGCTTACCAATGACACAGGCTAAGGTTCAAGGTCATCCTGCAAAGCCTTGTGTCGTCTGTCTGCCTTCCTCTCCCATCTGCTCATCACACTCCAGCCACACTGACAATGTGCAGTTCTCTGAACTCTCTTTGCTCTCCCAAGTCCTTTGCACAAGCAAATCCCTCTGCCTATGACCCAGCACCTACCACTGCACTTTCACTAGGGTTGTCACTGGTTCTTCTAGGCAGCCAGTGAGGAAGCCGAGTCCAGGCACTTCAGTGACATCTCCCTTGGCCTCTCCCAGGGGAAGGTAAGCTCCAGCATGGCTCTCACTGCACCTGGCCCAGTGGGAGCTGCAGCGGTGTTGGTGCCCACACCTGACCTGACTAGACCCATTGAACTGGGCCTTCACCATTGGAGGAAGACAAGGTGGACAGTGATGTTCCATGAGGGGACAGCAGTGATGGGACTCTTCATAGAGCCAGCAGCCAGTGGCCCAGGAAAAGGGAGCAAGGAAATCTGGGAAGGGTATAAATCTGATACAACATATTGTTATACTGGTCATTCTACAAGATCAAGATGTCTTCCTTATACGCTAGATTGTTCCACAACCCAACGAAAGTAGATCATTTTCCTTGTTTTTTGTAGTTTTTTTTTTTTCAGACATTGGTAAAAAAAAAAAAAAAAAGAATCAACTTAAGGAAAATCTATTAGGTGTGCTTAGCATTGTTAAAACTTAACTTGCCTGCTTTTCCATTCTACTTCTTTACATGCTCCTTGCTTACAGGGCTATTTTCTGATAAACAGAGATGAGGATTCCTTCCTGTTCTAATTTGTTCCATGAGATCTAAGAGTGGGTGGTTTCTGGGAGATTTCACACCCGGCTTGGAATTGGTAGGATGTATGTTAGCTCCAACTGGCAATAAAAATCTTAATAATTCTGGCCTCAAGTTTACTCTCAAAGTCTAGGTGAAGACTGACACAACCTTAGAGCTAGAAAAGAACCCTCGAAGACAATGAATCTGGTGCCTGGGACTTACTTGGTTAATGAGCAATCATATTTGCAGATAGCAGGCGCATGCCCTAACACAACCACAATTATAAGTCTTTAATTCCTTTAAGGCAACTGAACTATTTTGGAATATCTTAGGCATCCAAGCATACAGTTAGGTGACTAATGACTTGAGTCTTATTTATGCATTTGACATTGAAATGAACATACTGCAGAATTTCCCCCACCAGGTGGCAGTCAAACCTTACTAAACTATGATGTGTATATTCCACATATATACAAGTAGTGTGTCTATTTCCACTACTTGTTGGCCAAGTAGACATCTATATTTTCAGCTCAGTTCAGTGGGCCCACCATCTGCAAACCCTATGCACAATATCCTAATGATGAAGTACTGAAAAAATGGGGGATTGATACAAGTGGCATTATTAGGGTACCAGGGCTAAACAGCGACTCGGGCTCTGATAATCTTCATTTAGCCATTGAAGTTGGGAAAATCAGATAGTGTATCATTGACATAGTCCTAAATACAAGGCTTTCCATTAAATCCCAGGCACCTCAGTTCAATAAATCCTATATTGCACGTTGGCTTTTGTCAACCTCTCTTCTAGACACCACTGTAAGGGTCATAGCTATTGGGGAAAAAATAGACTCATACTTTACATCCTTACTTGCAGGATGGTCCCTTACTGTAAGAAGCTCATAGCTATTGGGGAAAAAATTGACTCATACACAATAAGGGAGTAAAATAAAAAGAAATTATTCTTATGAACCTTTCCTCTCCCCTTCCCCAAATAAACTCCTTGAGCAAACTACAGAAATGCTAACAGCAAGAGGTCAATGTACTTAACTCTTTCAAAAATCACGATGTGTGATGGCCAGACAAATCACCCAAGGGTTCAAAATAGGGAAAGAAAGGAAGATGTTAGTTTGTGGTAGCATAATATTACCAGAGATGTTACTGTTGTTCTCAGTGGGAAAAAAAAATATGTAAATTTTATAGGGGAATGAGGACAGAAAAAGTGGTTCTTTCCTTCACCATTTACTCCTCCTTTTAATCAAGGCTTGCCTGCCCAGTTCCCATCTCCCTGAGTCTTCTGTGAGGATCTGACATGTAAGTCTGCAAGAGAGAACAGGACAGGCAAGTTTGCTGATCAACTACAGTACACTCTGTGTGTGACTGTATGTGATTTGTGGGGATAGGGACGGGGGCGCATTCACTGTCTCCACCCTTAACAAAGAGTAGAAACAGATGTCTCCTTGAGACAGCCGAACCAAACAGATGGGAAGCAGGATCATATGGGAAGTGAGGTTTTGAAAGGTTTGCTTAACACACATGGTCTCTCTGATGTGAGGAAAAGTTTAAAACGAGAAAAGGTAAATAATTAAACCATAACACTGTACCTCATTCCCACACTCAGATTACCATCTACCACAACATTCTCTCTCAGTGTATCTAAATATGATTGCAAGTCCTCCCCACACAATGCTTCAAGCAGCCCCTTCTGATCGATTAATCTATCAGAGTTAGCAGAAAAGTTGAAAACTATTTCCCAAATACCAGCTATAAAGATCACCTATACAGAAGACTCTTTTGATTCCAGAATTATCCAATATGGAAGCCACTACCATATGTGTCTACCAAGCACATGAAATGTGGCTAGTGTGGCTTAGGAATTAAAATTGTATTTAATTTTAATTAAAAGTTTAAATAGCCACATATAGTGGCTACTGTGCTGAACAGTGCACATCTAGAACGTTTCCATCATCACAGAAAGTTCTATTGGACAGCAGTCTATTCCATAGCCACATCAGAAAGCTCTAAGTATTTACAGAATTCACAATTAGAACTTGGCTTCCGGCCAGGCACAGTGGCTCACGCCTGCAATCCCAGCACATTGGGAGGCCAAGGTGGGCGGATCACCTGAAGTCAGGAGTTCAAAACCAGCATGGCCAACATGGCAAAACCCTGTCTCTACTAAAAACACAAAAATTAGGTGGGCATGGTGGTGCATGCCTGCAATCCCAGCTACTCGGGAGGGTGAGGCATGAGAATCACTTGAATCCAGTAGGCAGAGGTTACAGTGAGCCGAGACTTCACCACTGCACTCCAGTCTGGGTGACAGAGCAAGACACCATCTCAAAAAAAAAAAAAAAAAGAACTTGGCTTCATCATTTTAACACACCCTTGCAAGCAGTCCTTGCAACTTCTTTATAGATTATGTTATTGGTAATAACACCTGAATCAAATTAAATGTGATCTTTAGCTCTCATGCACCAACATGTTGAGAAACTCAAACTCAGTAATGTTTGGGGCATAAGAATCTTTAGTGCAGACTGCTGCTGAGAAGCTCACTGTCTGAGCCCACGTCATTCATTCACAGATGGGTGGTGTATTTCATTATTCTAAGCCTAGGCCTAGCAATCCTTCTTGATAAGCCTCAAGAGCATGGATCTCAGAGTTCATCTCCTATCCCCACCCCAAGCATTCACACATCAGACAGAATTCTATTAACCAAATAGGAAGTAATGTGTAAATGGGGCATGGATCTTTACCATTTACACATTACAAACACACATGCACATACATACACACATGAAATAGTCATGGGGGGAGATTTGCCTATGCCACCCATGCTACCCAGAGCCCCTTGCCACTAGCCACGTTCAACCTCACAGTGTTCTTCAACATCGCCATAGCAAGCCCCTGGGCAGCATCTCCTTTGAGCTGTTTGCAGACAAAGTTCCAAAGACCGCAGAAAACAGTCTTGTTCTAAGAACTTGAGAAAAAGGATTTGGTTATAAGGGTTCTTGCTTTCACAGAATGATTTCAGGGTTTATGTGTCAGGGTGGTGAATTCACACACTATAATGGCACTGGTGGCAAGTCCATCTGCAGGGAGAAATCTGATGATGAGAACCTCATCCTGAGGCCTACGGGTCCTCGCATCTTGTCCATGGCAAATGCTGGACCCAACACAAATGATTCCCAGTTCTTCATCTGCACTGCCAAAACTGAGTGACTGGATGGCAGGGATGTGGTCTTTGGCAGGGTGAAAGATGGCATGAATATTGTGGAAGCCATGGAGTGCTTCTGTTCTAGGAATGGCAAGACCAGTAAGAAGGTCATCACTGCTGACTGTGGACAAATCTAATAAATTTGATTTGTGTTTTACCTTAGCTACCAGACCATTCCTTTTGGAGCTCAGGAGAGCATCCCTCCACCCTACTTGCTCTCAGCATCCTATAATCTTTGTGCTCTTGCTATAATTCTTTGGGTTCTCTATTTTCCTTATTCTCTTCCACATCTAGCTGGATTGCAGAGTTAAGATTATGAGATAAAAACTAACAAAAAAAAAAAGAGAGAATGAAATGGTGTCATGAACTTACCCCTTTTCTCATTGCAGATAAACTATCTTCCAGGTTTGGCCCGTCAGCCTCTTCAAAGCCCTTACCTTTTTCCTCCACACCATGATTCAAAGATTTGAGGGAATGCACTCCTCTAAATCTGCTCTAGGGACAGCAAAGACCCCACTGTCACCATCCCTGGTCTTGGTTTCAAATTTCTGCTTGTTAGGTAAAGAAAATGTTGATGTGTGGGGTGAGAGGATTGAGTTGTCCACAAAGAAATAATAGCTTCCATTCTTTCTGATTTGTTTATAGCAATGATGCTAAAATACAGATGAACACCTTAATAAGTTATTCTTCCAAATTGATCAGGTGTTGCTATTTTATAAGTAGCAATGGTACCTAACAACACATCCATCCAGCAGGTAGCATTACACTGTTAATATTAACTGCCCTGATTAATGAAAATGATTTAATCAATGCAAACGGTACGTCTTCTTCCAAACTCAGCTATGACATTTTGCCACTGACCAGGCAAGATTTCAAGGAAGAGAATTTTAAAGTGGCTTCTCCATTTAGAACGTTCTACTGTTTATGCAAGGCAGCCTACTCTCTTCTCCCTTGTCCAGACAGATTTGATCTGTCCAGACAATTTGAACATCAACTCCACCACTGTGTTACTATTTAAAGGTTATATGCTGCTCAAGACCAACTTTTCTTCTGAAAGCCCTGATGCTGCAATTTCCAAGCCGAACTGTGACTAGCTTTGCCTCCTTTCATTCATTGCCTTGTATTATGAGCAGAAAGCTCCATTTCCTCACCAAGCTGTAAAGCCCTTTGAGGGCAGAGCCTAGATTGTTCATTGTTATTTGCCTTTCTTCATTTCTGGTACCTGACCCCTACGTGTTTCTTAAGTGTTTTCTCTCATTCATCGGGCTAACTCCACATCATTTTTTTTTCTTTTTTTTAGGGGGCGGGAGGGGAGTGGGGACTTCTTTGATGTATCCAGCCCCTTTTGCTTAAATTTGCAAGAATTGATTTTTGTTGACTGCACCCTGAGCCTCACCTGATGTGGGCAAGGATGACCATATGCCTTCAATGCTTAACAGACTGCCTAAGCTACCGTCAGCACCGATTCACAAGAAGGAATACGTATTGAGTGTTGTACATAGTAGGAACTCAACAAATGCCTGGTTGTTAGGATATGAGACTTCTAATATCAGCCTTTTTTCTTTGCTACACTAGAAGGATAAGATGCAAATAGACAGCTCACTTTCTGAGCCTTTGTCCTTGTTTTCTCAAGGAAAGGGAAACTAAATTTTTGTCATTAGTGATTCAACGTAAGAACAAGGTTTGAGGGAAATTGTAGAATGGAGTGGAAAAGCAGACAGCAGGAAGGAGCTTCATAAAAGAAAGATCTGTCCATGGGCTGAGAAGGTGGGGAGTGTCAGTGAGGAGAAACAAGACCTCAGAGAAGAGGACTGTGCTGCTTCTACAGAGATAGAACCACTGAACCAGTTTACAGATTACAGTTTACAGATACCTTTTTTTTGGGGGGGAGGGGGACGGAGTCTCGCTCTGTCACCCTGGCTGGAATGCAGTGGCACAATCTTGGCTCACTGCAAGCTCCACCTCCTGGGTTCAAGTGATTCTCCTGCCTCAGCCTCCCAAGTAGCTGGGACTACAGGTGCGTGCCACCATGCCCAGCTAATTTTTCGTTTGTATTTTTAGTAGAGACGGGGTTTCACCATGTTAGCCAGGATGGTCTCAATCTCCTGACCTCATGATCCGCCTGCCTCAGCCTCCCAAAGTGCTGGAATTACAGGTGTGAGCCATCATGCCCAGCCCAGAATATCTTGTTTTCCCAAGCAGAGACATCTCAGACCTAAAGAGAATGTGTAGACAAGGAGAGCAGATGTCTCTGATAATCTATAAGGACAAATAACAGAGAAGCAGGCGGTCTCTTCTGTATAAGGCCCAGGACCCAGAGAAACCCTCAGAATGACATGCCCAATTTCTTGCCAGCCTCGAGAGATACAGCCTACAAAGTCAAAATTAGACTGACTTGGAGAACATAGACAAAGATAGTAGCCTGTAATCTCAGCACTTTGGGAGGCCGAGGCAGACCTGAGGTCGGGAGTTCGAGACCAGCCTGACCAACATGGAGAAACCCTGTCTCTGCTAAAAGTACAAAATTAGCCGGGTGTGATGGCGCATGCCTGTAATCCCGGCTACACAGGAGGCTGAGTCAGGAGCATCGCCTGAACCCAGAAGGCAGAGGTTGCAGTGAGCCAAGATCGCACCATTGCATTCCACCCTGGGCAACAAGAGTGAAACTCCATCTCAAAAAAAAAAAAAGAAAGTATTTCTCACGTATATGAATATGTGAACCTAGATTCATATATACGTTATTAAATAAATTGGAAGCTCTCAGGATAAGTTCCCATATTATTCAGCTGTTGGTTGTACTGCTCTGACTGACCAGGAAGAGCAGAGCTTTAGCGCACAAACACAAGGGAGCAGTGATACCGTGTGTTCCTACAGGCCGCCCAGGACAATGCTAATCCTTGCTCAAGGTCGAGAATAGAGATCATGTAGGTTTCTTTCTTTGGTGTTTAACATTCTTGTACATCTAAGTACAAATTTACGATGTAGAATCCTCCCAGGACAAATGGTACTCTGTCACCTCTAAGCCTCCAATGATTTACTGCCATCATCTTCCAACTCAGAGTTCAAAGAATCAAGGAAATTGAGGCCTACTTCTTCACCTTTTAAAATCTACAAAGAAAGTTTCAAGGTGAGAGAAGACATAAAATCATATCAATATATAAAACACAAGACAAAGAAAATGTTCTAATCCTCTTAATGAAATACTGTCAGTGTAGAGGAACGCCGTCTCCTTATTCAAGCATATCCTTCTAACCTCTCACTTACTGTAAAGACAGAAAGTAAAGCTATACTTTTAAGCCAGGCAAGTGAACAATAGAAGAACCCCGAAAATAATTTTCTATGGATAGTTCCATGGTACAAAACCATGGATGGTTGAAAAGAAAGATCCAAAGGAGATCATAAGGGCTGGATCATAATGAGCCCATACTGTGCCCAAACGAGAGAGTAAATATTCACCGCAGGTCACACAGAACATCCCTTGAGCAGGGCCAGGTCACATTGACAAATAATTTGACTTATGGCATGACCTGTGCAAATCTGCCTTAGGGAAAACCTGTTGGGATGCAGAAACAGAAGTCTAGTCAAAGAGTTACTGTTTACTATCATGAGGATTCAGGCCACTTTTGCATCAGTCACCTATTGCTTCTAGTCAGTACCCATTCTAAATGGTCACTACCTGTGCCTTTCTAGTTATCTTTTTTTTTCTTGAGACAGTTTCTCACTCTGTCACCCAGGCTGGAGTGCAGTGGCATGAACATGGCTCACTGCAGCCTCAACCTCCTGGGCTCAAGTGATCTTCCCACTTCATTCTCCCCACTAGTTTGGACCACAGGCATGCACCATCACACCCGGGTAATTTTCTTATTTTTTGTAGAGATGGGGTCTCACCATGTTTCTCAGGCTGGTCTTGAACTCCTAGGATCAAGTGATCCTCCCACCTCAGCCTCCCAAAGTGCTGGGATTACAGGCATGAGCCACCGAGCCCAGCCTCCAGTTATCTCATACTGTTTCAACCAAAACAGCCACACAAAACTCAGTTTCTGGAAATACAAATTCCAAGGGATGCAGAAGGTAGAAGGTAGTTTCCCTGGATCTCCCTGATGCTATCGCCACAGAATAGGTAGACAGGCCTATGAGTTCTGTACTGGTGATGGTGGGACAGATACAGTAAAAAGCCAATAATAAAGATGGCTTGAACATAGTCTTTGCAATAGAGAAGACATACTGTTTTAGGGAAAAGAGTGGGAAGACTTGAGAGATACAGCAGAGAAAACATTAGCAAAAATTTGTAATAGATGAAAACCCTGTTTCCCAAAGAGCACAGCCATTATTAGTTTGAAAATCTCCTGGGCCACCTGCTGAAAATGGCAGATTCCTGGGCTTTCCTCCAGAAGCTCAAAAATCAGCACTGTAGAGGACGGAGAGGAAGTCTAGGAAATCTGCATTTTTAACTCATTTCTCAGATGATTCTCAAAGAAACAGTCTGAGAAGGGGAAGAAGGATGATGTGCCTGGTCATTATCAAAGAAACAGTCTGAGAAGGGGAAGAAGGATGATGTGCCTGGTCATTATCAAAGAAACAGTCTGAGAAGGGGAAGAAGGATGATGTGCCTGGTCATTATCCTATGTGAGTTTAGATCCCATGGAGCACCCAAGAGGATGCCCCTGAATGCATTTGGAAAACCAGGAGTAGATGGTCAGAGCTGGAGTTATAAATCTGGGATGAATCAGAATTTTCTGATAAAATAGAGGCAGGCAATGACAGAGGGAGAAGTTGCTTGTCTATACATTCAATATCCAAATACTCTCCTATTTTGGAAGAACCTTTACTGTGTGGATCTTGGTGGGAGCAGGGCCCCACCCCTCACTATGGGAGCAAAGAAGTCAGTTGTTCCCTCCCCCTACCCTCTAGTGACCAGGATGTAAACACACATCAAGGTGAGGTCAATTAGATGTTTCCACTCAGGACTTGGTGTGTTGAATTGGAGACTCAAAAATGCAGAAAGAGTTGAGAGATGTCCCAGCAACCACCACTCTAGTGTCAAGGTTCCCAGGGTAATGCCCTACCCAGAATCTTACTGGAGTAAGATTCTTATTTTTTGTAGAGATGGGGTCTCACCATGTTTCTCAGGCTGGTCTTGAACTCCTAGGATCAAGTGATCCTCCCACCTCAGCCTCCCAAAGTGCTGGGATTACAGGCATGAGCCACCGAGCCCGGCCTCCAGTTATCTCATACTGTTTCAACCAAAACAGCCACACAAAACTCAATTTCTGGAAATACAAATTCCAAGGGATGCAGAAGGTAGAATGTCTAAAGGTGAATGTCTATACATTCAATATCCAAATACTCTCTTCTGCTAAGTCATTTTCCAAGTCTGGTTTTTCACTGCTGCTAGAATGTATGAGCTACTTGCATATTTTTCCATAAATTCCCATACTGCCTCAGTTTATAAGATTTGAAGAAACCCAGAGGACAAAAACAGACCCATGATAAATTCCTCTGGATATTAAAAAGAAGTACAAAGATATGAGACAGAGAAAGTACATTCAAAAAACAAAGGGTCAAAGAATTTCTTGAGATAAGGATTCAGGAGAGCACAATACCACAGAAATTAATAAAGAGTTCACTGAAGAAACCAATGTTCTAGGGCTGGCCATTTCCTTTTCTCTCCTCCCAGATTACATTGATAATATTTCCATTTTAAGAATTATCACACAATATTATAATTCTTTCTCCCAGTAGACTATTGGTGCCAACAGGGTAAGAACGATCACGTGTTCCCTGATAAATCCACAGGCCACTTCCAAGTGCTGTCTGCACACAGCATGTGCTCCAGAAATATGTAAGGGAGGCAGGGAAGAAGAAAGGAAAGACTGAGCCTTGAAAAAGGAAAAACAGGTGGAATGGCAGCTCCCCTGGGTGTCCTGAGAAACAAACTAAGCCAACCCTGTGGGGTTCCTCTCCCTCCGTATGAAACATCGCCAAAGCAGTACCTGGGTTCCCACCATGACCTCTTCCTCCTTGGGAAATGTCTTTGCCCCTTTCAAAGATACTCGCCTCTCTCCTCCCCACCAGACACTTTAACATCATTTACACTAATTACACAGTGGGATACATTATAATTCGAACTATGAGACCCCTTTCAGACAGCAGAAAAAAGCCAGAAAGTGGAAGAAGAGCTCCTTCTTTCTAGTGAGAAGAGGCCAATAAAGCAGAAGAGTGAATGCTTATAACTTCCATTCTTGGCTTTCCAGAATGTGTTTATTGATGTTAATCTGTTCTTGTTCTACCACTGGGTACTAGTTATATGGGCAGCAGAAACTTGTCTTCTTAGCTGTTAGATCTGCAGACCAAGAAGAGCCAGGTCCTAATCTGATATAGTGACTATTGTATAGCATTCAGTGATCCTGGAACGGGTGCCAGATGCATTCATCAAATTGAACTTTTAGGTTGTCTATGGAAATTGGGAATAAGGAAGTGATATGGTTTGGCTGCGTCCCCACCCAAATCTCATCTCAAATTCCCACAGGTTGTGGAGAGACTCAGTGGAAAGTAACTGAATCTTGGGAGCAGGTCTTTTCCATGCTGATCACATGAAAGTGAGTAAGTCTCATGAGATCTGATGGTTTTAAAAAGGGGAGATTCTCTGCACAAGCTCTCTGTCTCTTTGCCTGCTGCCATCCACGTAAGATGTGACTTGCTTCTCCTTGCCTTCCACCATGATTGTGAGGCCTCCTCAGCTGCATGGAACTGTAAATCCAATTAAACCTCTATCTTTGTAAATTGCCCAGTCTTGGGTAAATCTTTATGAGCAGCATGAAAACGGACTAATATAGAAAATTGGTACCAGTAGAGTAGGGTGTTGCTGAAAATATAACCAAAAATATGGAAGCAAATTTGGAACTGGGTAACAGGTAGAGGTTGGAACAATTTGGAGGGCTCAGAAGAAGACAGGAAAATGTGGGAAAGTTTGGAACTTCCTAGAGACTTGTTGAATGGCTTTGCCCAAAATGTTGACAGCAATAGGATAATAAAGTCCAGGCTGAGGTGGTCTCAGATGGAGATGAGGAACTTGTTGGGAACTGGAGCAAAGGTGACTCTTGTTATGTTTTAGCAAAGAGACTGGTGGCATTTTGCCCCTGCCCTAGAGATTTGTAGAACTTTGAACTTGAGAGAGATGATTTAGGATATCTGGTGGAAGAAATTTCTAAGCAGCAAAGCATTCAAGAGGTAACTTGGGTGCTGTTAAAAGCATTCAGTTTTATAAGGGAAGGAGAACATAAAAGTTTGGAAAATGTGCAGCCTGACAATACAATAGAAAAGAAAATCCCATTTTCTGAGGAGAAGTTAAAGCCAGCTGCAGAAATCTGCTTAAGTAACAAGGAGCCAAATGTTAATCCCCAAGACAATAGGGAAAACGTCTCCAGGGCATAACAGAGGTCTTCTGGGCAGCCCCTCCCATCACAGGCCCTGAGGCCTAGGAGGAAAAAATGGTTTCATGGGCTGGGCCCAGGGTCCTTGTGCTGTGTGCAGCCTAGGGTCTTGGTGCCCTGCATTGCAGCCACTCCAGCCATGGCTGAAAGGGGCCAAGGTAGAACCTGTGGCTTCAGAGGGTGCAAGCCCCAAGCCTTGGCGGTTTCCACATGGTGTTGAGCCTGCAAATATACAGAAGTCAATAAATGGGGTTTGGGAACCTCCACCTATATTTCAGAAGATGTATGGAAATGCCTGGATGCCCAGGCAGAAGTTTGCTGCAGGGGTGGGGTTCTCATAGAGAACTTCTGCTAGGGCAGTACAGAAAGGAAATATGGGGTCAGAGCACCCAAAGAGAGTCCCCACTGGGGCACCACCTAGTGGAGCTGTGAGAAGAGGGCCACCATCCTCCAGGCCCCAGAATGGTAGATCAACTGACAGCTTGCACCATGGGCCCAGAAAAGCCACAGACACTCAACACCAGCCTGTGAAAGCAGCCAGGAGAGAGGCTGTACCCTGCAAAGCCACAGGGGCAGAGCTGCCCAATACCATGAAAACCCACCTCTTGCATCAGTGTGATCTGGATATGAGACATGGAGTCAAAGGAGATCATTTTGGAGCTTTAAGATTTGACTGTCCCACTGGATTTTGGACTTGCATGAGGCCTGTAGCCCCTTTGTTTTGGCCAATTTCTCCCATTTGGAATGGCTGTATTTACCCAATGCCTGTACGACCATTGTTTCTAGGGAGTAACTAACTTGCTTTTGATTTTACAGGCTCATAAGCAAAAGGAACTTACCTTGTCTCAGATAAGACTTTGGACTGTGGACTTTTGAGTTAATGCTTAAATAAGTTAAGACTTTAAGGGACTGTTGGGAAGGCATGATTGGTTTTGAAATATGAGGACATGAGATTTGGAAGGGGCCAGGGACTAAATGATACGGTTCAGCTGTGTTTCCACCCAAATCTCATCTCAAATTCCCACCTATTGTAGGAGGGACCCAGTGGGAGGTAATTGAATCATGGGGGTAGGCCTTTCCCATGCTGATCTCTTGA
Source organism: Symphalangus syndactylus (assembly GCF_028878055.3). Taxonomy (NCBI): domain Eukaryota; kingdom Metazoa; phylum Chordata; class Mammalia; order Primates; family Hylobatidae; genus Symphalangus; species Symphalangus syndactylus. The sequence goes on along the minus strand of NC_072428.2, from coordinate 134,198,164 downwards.
TATTGAATAAGTCTCATGAGATCTGATGGTTTTTAAAAGGGGAGTTTCCCTGGACAAGCTTTCTCTTTGCCTGCCACCATCCACCTAAGATGTAACTTGCTCCCCCTTGCCTTCCACCATGATTGTGAAACCTCCCCAGCCATGTGGAACTGTTAAGTCCATTAAACCTCTTTATTTTGTAAATTGCCCAGTCTTGGGTATGTCTTTACTAGCAGTGCGAAAATGGACTCATATGGGGGGTAAATAGATATTCAGTGATTAAAAGAGCAGGCTGAGGCAAAGACAGTACTGTTGTCCCAAATATTCCATTTTTCTCACACATTTCCTGGTGCCCTTCCAATTAATCATGACCATAGACTACTTCAGGCTAACAAAATATGAGCAGAAGGGAGGGGGTCAATCTTCAATTTCCATTCTCCCATTGAGGAATATGAATAAAGATCATCTTTTGGACCCACGGATAGTAAGTTTTCAGGAAGAATGGAGAGATAGAAGAAGCTGAGGCAGTTGAAAGGCCTTCATTTCTCCTGCTGGCAGGGCTGAGGAGGAAGATGTGCTTTCCAGATGAAGGAGCTGTAAGATGGTCAGCTTGGGCCTTTGTGTACATGCAGCAGAATGCCCTGCTGACCAGTGATGGACATGTACTATGAGTGACAAATGAATAGTGTTGTTTCAAGACTCTGGAATTTGAGGATTCATTTTTTTAAATTGCAGCATAACGTATCCTGTCCCAGTCACACTGCAATCTTCTTTTTCCTCTTTGATAAGGTTCACACTGTACACATCTTTAATGGATGGCTCTTTTTGAACAAACAGTGTATTAGTTTGTTTTCACACTGCTGATAAAGACATACCCAAGTCTGGGTAATTTACAAAAGAAAGAGGTTTAATTGGACTTACAGTTCCATGTGGTTGGGGAAGTGTCACAATCATGGTGGAAGGCAAGGAAGAGCAAGTCACATCTTACATGGATGGCAGCAGGCAAAGAGAGAATGAGCAAGACACGAAAGTGGAAACCCCTGATAAAATCATCAGATCTCGTGAGACTTATCCACTACCACGAGAACAGTATGGGAGAATCCACTCCCATGATTCAATCATCTCCCACCTGGTCCCTCCCACAGCATGTGGGAATTATGGGAATACAATTCAAGGTGAGATTTGGGTGGGGACACAGAGCCAAACTATATCAAACAGTAATGAATATTACAGTCCCAATCCTGCCTAAATGTTGCAAAACAACATTACAGTCACTCTAAGCCACTTTGTACCATGTACTTTTGTCACTCCTTGAGAAAAATTCTTCAGATGCATTAGAGAAAGCTTTACACTAGATTTGGTAAGAAAATGGTGAAGTCCCTCAGATTTCAGGGCCAGATATCCAGGATTCTTATATATTCTCAAAGGCATATGCTTTTTTTCTTTTTAATGAAACAGGGCACCCAGTTCTCCATCTTGTTTTATGGGAACTTGAGCATTTCTTGGTTTATAATTGCACAACTTTCCTTGATCTCAAATATGACTGTTTTCTCCACAGAAAGAAGGACAGATCTCCCAGTCTTGGTCAACAAGTACCAAATATTTCACAGTGTTCTGAGTGTATCAAAGAAGGTCTTTGTCATTTGAGTAAAATTAGAATTATGCCATAGGCCATGTAGGGCCCTGTACTGGGGATAGAGGATAAAGGAAGGAATACTCACTGGTTCTGAACATCTAAGATGCTAGTTCTTTGATGTTCCCAAATCTAAAACTGTTTTGCAGCTGCATTTGATGATTTGCCTTCCTCAGGGCAGTCTTATTTCTAACACCAAGCATTCAGAATCTTATAATAAACAGGAACACTGTACTGAAGTTATAATAGAATCTAATTTTAATGAAGACTATGAATTAAGGTCATATTTTGGATCTGCAAATAGTGTGTTTTTACGGAGAAACAAGAAATAAGTTATACATGAAAAGGGGGGTGCAAGTATAGAAGTGGAAGGGACACTGTCAGAAGGAGGCAAAGAGTGCAGGAGGGTATGCAGGGACAGCGGAGGCATGCACATATGTGTGGTGCATGTAGTTGGGGGTTTGCACCACAGAAAAGCCATCAGCTATTCACTGTTTATCCCATGAGAAGCAGGTAGGACACTGCAGGAGTTGCTTACATACATCATCTCATTTAATCTTCCCATTAGCTGATAAGACCGATATTTTCTGTTTTATATGAAAAAAACTGAGATTAAGATGAATGTGTTCAGAAATGCAATGCAAAACTAAGTCTTCCCTATTGCAAAGCCCAAATTCTTTTCTTTGGCATTTGGTAAATTATATTTTTGAGAGTCTTATATATCAAATATCATTAATTTTCCCCTACCAATATACAGTTCATGTTGTGCCCTTCTCCAAGCTAAATCAGGTATGCCCCCTGCCCAAATTCTACATGGGATAAATTACATGATCACATCTATAAAAGGACAATTTTGCACTTATAGCTACATGTGCATAGAAGAAGTCAAAACTGAGTGTTGGGTTCATTAAGACTGTTTCCAATCAGATGAAGTCACTGAACAACCATGAACTTTCAGCAAGCCAACATCCCAAGCTGATAAAGGACTCAGAATTGTGAGTAATCTGGTATGTCAGAACCTCAGTGTACCAAAGTACAGATTACTTTCTAAAATGGGACATGATTAAGCCAAACATGTATGGACAAGAACTCATTTTGTTCCATTCAGAGAGGGAGTTTTCAATCACTACTTAGTATAACCACCTTGAAGCCCTTTTCTAGTGAATAAAGCCTTTTGATCCTCACCCTGACCCCCTCCCATTAAGTATTCAGTAAATTTTGTTGACAGTATATACTCCTCTGTCTGGCAGGCAAGTAAACAAACTCAGAAGAGAGAGAGAGAGTAAGAGTGTGTGTGTGTGTCTGTGTGTGTGTGTTTAACATTCTGGTGGACTTTGTTTTATTCAGAGACATATCTGATTACTCTTCTCCATCTTGAATAAGGAGGTGAGCTTCTAAAATGTTTGCTCTTTCCTAAATTGTTAGCCTTCAAGAGCAGTTAATAATCTTGAATCCTTAATATACATTATCCTGAGACACATGCCCCAGGCAGTTCAGGGCATACCTGAGACATAGCTGTCTAAGATAATGGCTTCAGTCAGGCCAGAAGTAGCTGATTCCAGCTCTTTCAGTTGAAGCTGATGCTTTGGAAGTGTTTATATTCCCTTTATGGAACTTCCAAGGAACAACTCTTCCTGCACTTACCTCTCCCAGATATAAGTCACAGAACTCCACCAACTGTGAGAGAAAAATCCCAGCTATTGGCTATGAATTGTTTTAATGCTGAGATAAAGGCTTAGAAGGGAACCAGCACCTGCCCAGCATCCTCTGTGATTAACATAACACGGAACACCTGCTAGACCATGGCGGCTATTCCAGTCCAAGTTTTATTTTATTTTTTTAACCATTCCCACATGCCTCCAAATAAGCAAGCCAATACTATTTTCAGAAAGCAAGATTATGCATTATGACAGGGCATTCATTCAGAAGTAGACATTTGCCAAGAACCTAAGTCAGGCATTAAGCTAGGCTGAGAGATGAAAATGTGAATAAGATGTCGAGGTTACTGCCCTTGAGGAGAGGAAGACATCTCCATCAGGTGTGTAAGTCAAATAAAGACACTCTATGATAGTGTCATAAGAACATAATAAAATCATATCCTATAGCAACTAACACTCAGGTCTGGTAAAATTTAACAGAGGAACTGGTAATTGAGTTGGGTCTTGAGGAACAAGTGGGATTTGGAAAGATGGAAGACACAGGGGAATAAAGTCATCCTACACAAAGACAAGAGCATGTGCAATGCACTAAGACATTAAAAAGTATGGATATGGTCAGGAGGTGGCACGCCATCTTGAGTTACCATAAGTGGGTGAGGTGTGGGTAGGAGATTTTCATGAAGTCTGCTTGTAATGTACTAAGTATGCTAAACTAATGAGTTTGAATTTCATCCTGTACATGGTGGAGAACTAGTCAACATGTATAGTTTGTGGGAACTTCATCTTCTAGCCAAAATGGGCAAACAGAAACCAGATTTACCCTACCATCCCAAACAATTAGAACACTTTACAAAATATGTAAAACAATGGTTTTCAGATGTTGCACAACAGCCAGTAGAAGACAGTCATTCCTGGGGAAAAGGAAACAAGATGAGCCCACAATTACTGTGGCTTACTGTCTAGAGGAAAGTTCCAGATTTCAGGCCAGAGGGTGGTCTAGCTGAGTTGAGGATACAGAATTGAGAATTTGGGAAGATGAAGGTGGGTACTGGGAAGGAGAGCACCACCCGGAGAGGAGCTGAAGGAGAGAAGGATGGAGCAAGAGAACCCTCAGCTGGGTACTAATTACTACATGTATGTGAGGAAACCACTCAGCCAGGAAAGAACCAATGAAAAAGAAAAGGTAAAATAACCAGTGAAGTTCACACAGGGCCAGGAATAGTTTGGATTTCTACCAGCCAGAGTGGAAGGACATTGTAATTCATGGGGCATTGGGTGGAGTATTTAGAAGATATTGCTTTGGCAGTAGGGAAAATTAGCCTTAGATGGAAGCCCTCTCTATCTTAAAAAACTTAAAAGTAAGTCTTGAAAAGGTGATAGTACTTCCAAGTAACAGGATACAGAACAAGCACACACACACACTTACATATACACACACCCTCTCACACAGTAAATCCGGTAAGGTAAAATTCACAATGTTACAATGTCTAGCATCTAATAAAACACTTCCAGCTATGCAAAGCAGCAGAAAAAAATGAGCCATAATCTGGACAAAAGTATTGATAGAAATAGATATAAAAATAGTAGACAAGGGCATTAAAGTAGTTACATAATTTTATTTCATCTATTCAGGAAGATAAAGGAGAATATTTGCATGTTTAGACACTGAAGATATAAAACACCCAAATCAAATGTCTAGGGATGAAAAAAATTAATGTCTGAGATGACAAACTGGATATAATAACTACAGACACTGAAGAAGAAAAAAATACAAAACTTGAAGACATAGCAATAGAAACTCTCCAAAATGAAACACAGAGACAAAAAACATGAACAGCATTAGGGAACTATAAGGCAACTTCAAAAGGCCAATATATGTAAAATTGGTGGCCCCAAAGAAAGGGAGAGAGAGAAGAATGGAAAAAAATATTTGAAGAAATAATCAATGAAAAAAATCTCCTAATTTGATGGAAACTATAAACTCACAAATTCAAGAAGCTAAATGAATCCCAAACACAAGACACATAAAGAAAATTACAGTAAGGCACATCATAAACTATTTAAAATCAGTGATAAAGAGAAAATATTAAAATCAACTAGAGACAAAAAGTCACCTGTGCAAAGAAACAAAGATAAAAATGGTGACAGCAGCTTTCTCTTTAGTGACAATATATAAGGTAGAAGAAAATGGACCAACATCTTTATAGTAGTATTCAAGAAACAACAAAACATATCAGCATAGAATTATATACCCAGCTTTCAGAAATGAAGACAAAATAAACACCATTCACAAATATAAAAGCTGAAAGAAATTGTCACCAGAGTTTTACTACGGGAAATCTTGAAGACATTGCTTTAACATAGAAAATGATATCCTTTGGATATATTGAAAGTATAGAGCACTGGAAATGATAAATATGTAAGTAAATACAGAATACTCTTTTTCCTTATTTTGAAAACATTTTTTAAAGATAACTGACCATTGAAATAAAAAATAACAACGCATTGTGGGGTTTATAACACGTAGAAGAAAACTGTATAATGATAGCACAAAGGCTGAGAGGGAAGACACAGAAGTCTAATGTTGTCTGTAATCCCAGCACTTTGGGAGGCCAAGGCGGGCAGATTACCTAAGGTCAGGAGTTCAAGACCAGCCTGGCCAACATAGTGAAATAACATCTCTACTGAAAATACAAAAATTAGCCAGGTGTGGTGGTACACACCTGTAATCCCAGCTACTTGAGAGGCTGAGCTGGGAGAATCACTTGAACCCAGGAGGCGGAGGTTGCAGTGAGCTGAGATGGCACAACTGCACTTCAGCCTGAGCGACAGAGCGAGACTCTGCCTCAAAAAAAAGAAGAAGTCTAATGTTGTAAGGTTCTTATATTTCAATGAAGTGATTTAATGCCACTTTAAGGCCCATTCTGATAAATTAAACATATATCCTGTAAGTCCTAATGCAATCACTAAAAAAAAAACAATGAATTTTATAAATCAATAATATACTCAATAAGCCAACAAATGAGATAAAATTGAGTCATAAAAATACTCGATGACTCAAAAATAAGGAGAAAAGAGGAAATAAGAACAGGTGTGACAAATAGAAAAAGAACACTAAGATCATAAATTTAAACTCAACAATATCAATAATTTTTTTTTTTTTTGAGACAGAATCTCGCTGTGTCGCCAGGCTGGAGTGCAGTGGAGCGATCTCGGCTTACTTCAACCTCCACCTCCCGGGTTCAAGTGATTCTCCTGCCTCTGCCTCCCAAATAACTGGAGTTATAGGCTCACACCACCACGCTAACCTAATTTTTGTATTTTTAGTAGAGACGGGGTTTCACCATGTTGGCCAGGATGGTCTTGATCTCTTGACCTTGTGATCTGCCCACCTTGGCCTCCCAAAGTACTGGAATTACAGGCTCCACTTTTATATGTGGTCTAAACACCCTAATCAAAAAGCAGAGATTGTCAGACTGAATTTTCAAGAGCAAGATTCAACTATATGCTGCCTACAAAGCCATTTTTTGGTTGTCTGTGCCCATCTTTGAAGACTGTAACAGCCCTAATGGGCTATAGCTCTGGCTATTGCTTCTCTTCTCAGCCTCTGAAAAGCAATGGCCTCTGGTGACTATGGACTTTACCAAAGTGTAATGCAAGTCTCACTGTATTCTCTAGAATGGACATTAAAAGGCCACATTCTATCCCTAGTTTCTGGATTCTTCAGTTCTCAAAATGGCCAATCCATATTTTCAGGAAGCATTATAACTTAATGTGCTTACCGAATACCTGTAATGTATCAAATCGTGAATTTCCCAAAACTGCAAATTGTGCCATGAATCTGATAATTTTCTCTCTCTTCCAACTAAAAGGTCCACATTATTCGTTCATTTATTCACTCAACAAACAGTTAACACTTAGAGCCCAGCCACTGTGCTAGATATGTCCTATACACAGGTATACATTGTTGAAACAAACTGGGATAGTTTCTGTACCCATGAAACTTAAAATATAGTAAAAGAGCTAGATTGTAAACAAATAAACATATAATTACATATTGTGTTAAGAGTTATAATGGAAACAAAAGAAAATCTCAGAAGGCAGATGTTAAGTAGATAATGTGGCTGAAGGACTTGACAGTGAGGGATACCATTTAAACCAAATCCTGGCTATGAACTAGTCACAAGAACAAAGAGAATAGTTTGGCCAAGCACAGGAACAGCGTATGTGAACACCTTGAAATGGGAAAATTTGATCTATTTCAAGTGCTTGAAGGATCAGAAGAGTCCCCTGAGATGAAGCTGGGGTAGTAAACCGGAGCCAGATCACACAGGACCACAGCAAGAAGTTTTAATTTTCCTCTAAGTACACTGGAAAATCACTGAAGCACACAAATAGGAGAAAAACATACGTGACTTAATTTACTTTTTTTTTTGAGACAGAATCTCGCTCTGTAGCCAGAGTGCAGTGGCGCCATCAGCTCACTGCAAGCTCAGCCTCCCAGGTTCAAGTGATTCTCCTGCCTCAGCCTCCTGAGTAGATGAGACTACAGGCGTGCACCACCATGCCCAGCTAATTTTTTTGTATTTTTAGTAGAGACAGGGTTTCACCATGTTGGCCAGGATGGTCTCCATCTCTTGACCTCGTGATCCTCCTGCCTTGGTCTCCCAAATTGCTGAGATTACCGGCATGAGCCACCGCACCCGGCCTTAATTTACATTTTAAGACTTTCACATGCAAGTCTCTGGAAAATGGGTGACAGTGGGCTGGGAGTAGAAAGAGGGCAACAGGAATAATCTGGCAGTTTCTACAGAGATGTGTGTGAGACAGAAATCAAGGGTGATTCCAGCTGGGTGGAGGATACAAAGATTGGGAGGACAGGAGGAGTGACAAGTTTGGCGGTGGGAATCAGGAATTCAGTCTGAAAATCAGGTTAAGTTTGAGCGATGTGTTTCCCTTGCTCAGGAGCCCACATCAACAGAGAAGCTGAAGAACTGGACCTTGGAGCAGGATCTCGAAGAGCTCAGATCATAAACTAGGTCTCCTGACTCAAGGATGCATATCCAGTGATACCTAGTACATCTCTAGTTCCAAGTATGGCTTTTCCCTCTCTGTTGCTCTGCTCTCCTTTTCCTTAGGACTGCTCTGAATAAGAGCCTGACTGAGCTCCGGGTTGCCCACTCACAACCTACACTGCCTTGCACCACCTTAATAACATATGCAGCATGCAGCAATGCAGCTTGTAAAACAGAAACGATCAGAAGCCCTTTGCAAAACAAAGGCTGGATCTTATAGCCTATCCAGTTTGATTGCTTCCTTCCAAGCAACGGAATGACAGGTTTTGCAGCCCTAATTATTTGTCAGGTAATCAATCTAGTCTGCTATCACTGTTTAATCTCTACGCCTCACTAAATGCAAGCCTAATATTTCACCAGTCTCTCCTCCGTGCAAAGGAAGCTGCTCCCAGCTTCTAACCCACACTACTGATCTTGCCCTTGATTGACATCAAGCAAAGGAGATATTTAAAGACAAGCTCAAGTATCTCCAATTTTACAGATCTAGAATTGTCACCATAAAGTTAGTGAGCTTAAAGTTTGTTGCCCCAAAAGGACAGAGGAACCTGCTGGCCATGACATGGCTCTCCTTTTGACACTAACATCGCCAGACCTGGAGGGTACCTGGGACACCAGAGACAAGGTTGGCTTCGAAGCCCAGGAGGGTGAGCTCATGTCCTGGAAGCAACAGCAAAATTGTGAGCACCACACTCTGAACAGAAGACAGAGTTGTCTTCCCATACACTGAGGACTCTTGGTAGAGCATCCCCTCTTGGGAGCCAGTGACCCTAGACTCAAACATCGGAAAAATCTATCAAGCCACCAGCAGAACTGGTACAGCCCCAAGATACCAAAGGAGGAAAAAATACTTTGTTCAGGGACATTTCTTTCCTCTCACTAAAGATGCCGTGCTGGCTGTCAAGTTTATGAGCTCAGAATCCCGGACCCCTTCTTAAAGTTACCCTTAGCTGTCCACTTGGCCAGCCAGGCAGCCTGTCTATTCCTGTGAAATAAACAGCTTCAGGGCCTCTCATGGGCTTGGGACTATTAAAAAAATATAGAAAGAGACCAATAACCAAGTGGAAGAGGTTTTTATTTTTTAAAAGCCATTAAGGGAAAAAGATACAAGCTTTATTTCAAATTTGCCTTTTTAATTTTTTAAAATGTATAATATTTAAGTTAAAAAGATTGCTCCAACAGTTGAAAAATGGTTAAATTACAGTACTGCCACTCAAATTCTGAAGACTGAAACAATACAGAACTGTGCTTTTCATAGCACATTTTAAGAGAGACATGCTTGAAATTATATATGGAGTGTAATTACAATCATGAAAATCATATACAAAACAGCAATAATGGAAAAAATGCTGTGAGGAAATGAGCCAAATTGTTAATAACTGATACTGTTGTTTGATGAGAAATATCATCTTTTTCCTTAATTGTTCAGTATTTACCCTTTTTTTCTAATAAATTTGCATTCCTATTGAGACATGTTATTGTTTTACTTTTACAACAAGTTAGATATAAATTCTTCTGCTTGCCCACCCACAGCCCTGTTAAAGACGTAGACATCATTTAAATCTATATTTTAAAGTTACCATCAAGGAAAGGTTAATAATGCTACTATACCAAAATATTATTTCTGTGAATTATATTTAACCAAGTCCAGGAGAACCAAACTTGTGGTCAGAACACTAGAATCAACTTTTTTCCTGCTTTTTGAGGTAACTGTAGATTCACATGCAGTTGTAAGAAATAATACAGGGATTCAATATACCCTTTCCCCATTTTACATCTTCTGTCATGCCAGTACAATACCACACCAGGAAGTTGACTTTGATACAATCTGTGACCTTACTCAGATTTCACCAGTTTTCATGCCCTAGTGTGTATTTAGTTCTGTGCAGTTTTATCTTGTGTGTAGACTTGTGGAACCACCACTATAGGCAAGATTCAGAATGGTTCCATCACTGCTACTATGCTTTTCAACTCACAGCCACTTCCCTCCCCTGCTCCCTAACTCCTGGCAATGGTCAACTTTTTGTCACTGAACAATGATCCATCCCCCATGCAGGATTCACTATACCAGTATAGTGATGGATACAATCAAATCAACAGTGTAGCCTAGTGTTTAGGAGTGCAGGCAGGAACCAGACTAACTGGGTTCAGATCTGAGGTGGCCACTGTCATCTTTGGAGAAGTATTAAACTCTTTATGCTACAGTTTCTTCAATAAGATGGGGATAATCATATAATAGAACTTCATAGGGTTGTTAGAATTCAGAGTTGATACTTACAAAGCAAGAAAGCACCGGGCATGAATAGATGCATGTTACCATCTAAGAACTCCCAATCCAGTGGAGAATACACAAAAAGCTAATCAGTTCAGCCTGTGTGCGGTGATGTAATATAAATGTAAACACAGTACAAGGGGAGAACCTAGGAGGGGGCAGTTAATTCTGGCTGTGGAAGGCTGAGCCAGGCTTCCCCAGAAAGGGAATATTTGGGTTGTTTGGATTTTGAAGGATGAGTAAGACTTTGCCTGGGAAAAAAAAAAAAGTTTCATGCTGATGAACAGCTTGATCAGTGACCCTGAGAAGGCATGACCATTTCTACGGCATAAAAGCTTGGAACAAAAACCTGGAAGAGTGGGGGAGACTGGGGGGGGGCGGGGAAGTGGTGGTAGCCAAAGAGGAAGCCTGAGTGAAGGTTGGGGCCGGGTTTTGAGGGGTCCTTAGATGCCATGCTATAATTAGCAACAGCGATTGCAATCCTGGAGAAGACTAGAATAGAATAGAAAGAAGAAAGTGCCTCCAAAACTCAGGCACATCAGGAGAAGAGAATTAGAATGGATGGTGAAAGTACGTTCTAAATTACAAAACACCAGTAGTGGTGATTAATTGTAAACAATAGCAGCAGCAGCAGCAGCAGAATATTTTAAACACAGTCACCATTCTCCTTAAACACAGATTATCCTGAGTGTCTGGGGCAAGGGCATTAGAAGTTACAACGCTAATTCACGCCAGAACTTGTCCTCGCCCTGCCCGGCAGTTCCCCTCTAGCCAGGTGTTCCTAATTCCCTTCACAGGCAACCTGAAACCATCCTTTTCTGGGATTTCCAAAGGAAGCCCCTGGGCAGATACTTTGGCAGTTGCCAGTGTCTCTCCCAGTCTCTAGGACCATTCACTTTTTCCCTGTCATTGGTCCCCAGTATTTATCCAATCATCCGGCCATTTGCCCGGGCTCTGGCAGTGCTGGTCCCTGAGCACATGCCTGGCTCAGGATTCCCTTCGCTCTCTCTGCTTTGGAAAGGTCATCTCTTCCTGGTGGTTTTCCGGGGGCCCTGACCTCCCATACTTGCTGTGACTATGATCTCCCTGGCTAGGGCCTGTGCAGATTTCTGCCTGTCTTTCACAACTTATTCTTGCCTTTCTGGTCCTAGGTGTTCCAATGACCTGATGCTGCCTACACTGGGGTGTGGCCCATAGAACAAGAACTCATTACCTTGTGGTTTTGCTTCAAAAAATGTTCTCAATCAGCCGCCTTCTTCGGGTCATTTTTCTCATTATAGAGAAAGAGGGAGAAGGACCAAGAACACTTATTTCACTTACTCTTCATAGACTGAAAAAAATTAACTACTTTTTTTTAGTATCAGACACTTTTCTTTTTGTTCTGGCATTCTCATATATGTGAGGGGAAAAAAAGATTTTGGAAGAAACGGCTCTTGCTAAGTGCATGGTGGTAATTGTGTAAAGTCTAGCTCTGAAAACTAAGAAACCAAAAAAAAAAAAATTAAAAATTAAAAAAAATACCTCCCTGTCCCCTAAACAAAGTTGATTGAGTCTATGAACTAGTCAGCTGATCACAAAGATGAAACGCAACCAAACAGGACTTAGGAAGAAACAGCCCCAAGTTTCCCTGAAACAATACCTTGTTGTCCTCTATATAATTGAGCCATCTCTTTGCTCTAGCCAGTATTTTAACTTCCATGACAAACCTCCCTCACTTGAAGTTGATCCATGGAAGATATGACTTAACAGGATATATCAAAAACACAACACCTTCCCAACAACTCACCAGACATTTTCCCACGCAATGTACATCTTAGATAAAATTCACTTGCAGCCAGTAAAATTCTTCATGTAAATAAAACATCCAACTATATTACTTGTGGAAAAAAAAACTCATTTCTATGTTTGGAAAAATGCCAGTTTTTTTTCTTTTTCTTTTTTGAGATGGAGTCTCACCTGTCACCCAGGCTGGAGTGCAGTGGTATGATCTCGACTCACTCCAACCTCCACCTCCTGAGTTCCAGCAATTCTCCTGCCTCAGCCTCCCAAGGAGCTGGGATTACAGGCATGAGCCACTGTGCCCTGCTGGAAAAGTGCCAATATTTTAAATTCTCTAAGTCCCTATGCCAATCTATTGCAGAGTTAGACCCTGTATCTTTCACAGTTTGTGGAAGGGTGCCATACAGCCTATGGACAATTTGGATCTTTGCTTTCTGACCTTCACCCTGGCAGAGGGGAGCCAGCTAGAGAGAGGAAATACAACATAAACAATGGCAGAGAAGGATGACTTATTTTCAGTTTAATGTGACAGGATAATCTGTTAAGAAATTAATTGCACCCCACTTCTCACTGCAGCAGACACCTCAGTAAAGGACAAAAGGTCATTTCCTTTCCCCACACAGGCCCCTACCATCCCTTGCCCCTACTCCTATCCCCAGGATAGTTTTAACTGACTTTGTTTTTGCAAAGTCTAAAAGTGTCTCAAACTCTGAAATGTACAAAAATTACCCGAGGGGCTTCGAATGGATGTTTCTGGGTACCTCCTTGAACCAACCAATTAAGATTTCTGGGGATTGGAACCCCCATTTTAAACAAATTCCCTAAGAAATTCTGATCCAGGGGGTTTTAAGAACATTCTTTGAGAAACATTAGGCCAAGAAAGACACACACACAACACCACTGAAATACCTGGGTGGGCAACACAGGCGAGCTGAGGATCCAGGGCAAAGACCCAGATCTCAGAGCTTGGTGTTCATCCTGGCAGTCAGGGGTCACTGTCAGGTTTTAAGTGGGACTGTGATGTGGTAAACTCCACAGCTCATAGCCCACATGTCGCCTTCTCCAAGAAGCTTCCATTCTAGTCCAGAAGGGGTTCCTGCTCCTCCGTGCTCCATACTAGCCTTTCACACTTCTAACTCACCGCTGACCACATTACCCTAACATGATCATTTGATGATCTCCCCTCCACCAGTAAGCTTCTGTGAGCAAGGACGTGCCTGGTTTCCATTTACCATGTCACCACCAAATGGTCCTGATTTTTCACCATCAAATTATCCCGGAAGCAACATCAGTGCCCCACAACTCCTTGCTCACTTGTCCTGGAATGCTTCATTTCTAGCAGAGAAACTGGGCCCCATCTATCTGAACACCTCATAAAACAGAGGCTATCCACCTTATGGAAGGCATCAGAATGAAGCAGCAGATGCCTGAAGTCTTGATCATATTCGAAGTTAATTAGTTTACATTTTTGTGTTTCAGAAAGAACTAAAGCTCTCACAGTCCTCCAAAGTCCACATGTGTAGGCCAAGCCCCTCGAGGCAATTAAAGGAATAGGAAAATGTACCCACAGCTGATTTCAGCATGGAAGCACGTGGTGTCCAGAGTCTTTTAAATCCTTAAAGCAAAACACCTGGATTCTGTTCTCGGCCGCCCCGCTCCCCACCCAGCTCCGAGCACCTGTTTCTATCTGACCCGCCCTCTGACTTTCTACCCCTCCCCGCTCAGGAGAAGAGGCAAGAATTTTTAAATTCTGATTTTGCTTGTATAAAGATAGTAAGAAACATTCCGTGAACCAGGAATCATAAGGCAGTACCCCTGTGAGATCTCCCCTAAGAAAGTCCCTTCCATTTTCAGAGAATAAAACCGAAACACCAAATGGATGGAAACACAGTGACCACACCGTCCCCGGCAGGGCTGCCCCTGGCTGTACCTGAATTTCCTCTGTGTGGGCTGTACCGGATCTACGGAGTCTGTGGCTCTTTCAGCTCCTTCATCATCTAGTGCAGCCTTTGTGCGCAGGAGACCCTCAAATCAGTACGGGGGCGAGCGCGGTGGCTCCCGCCTGTAATTCCAGCACTTTGGGAGGCCGAGGCGGGCAGATAACTTGAAGTCAGGAGTTCTAGCCCAGCCTAGCCAACGTGGTGAAACGCCGTCTCTACTAAAAATACAAAAAATTAGCCGGGTGTGGTGGCGGGAGTCTGTAGTCCCAGCTACTCGGGAGGCTGAGGCAGGAGAATCGCTTGAACCCGGGAGGCGGAGGTTGCAGTGAGCCGAGATCGCGCCACTGCACTCCAGCCTGGGCGACAGAGCGAGGCTCCGTCTCAAAAACAAAAACAAAATCAGGAAGGGGACTTTGAAGCTCCTTAATACTGAGGCTTGGAGGAGCCCTAGCATGGGTGTCGGGCAACCCAGCGCTTCCCCTTTGAGGAGTGGCTCTAGAAATCGCCTTCCACGGTCCACAGGGAAGGGCTTTAGCCACGATCCAGGACTGAGTCCTCCCTAGGGTGTGGGTGAGCCCCACGGCTGGGCCCAGCCCCCCGAAGACCACCGGGTAGCCTCGCTCCCGCTCCCCACCCCAGCCTCGCCTTCCAGCCCCGCCATGGGAGGGGCCGCCTGGAGGAGACCCGCACCTGGGCCTGGGCTCCTGGCTGGGGGAGCCCAGCAGGCGGCGCCCGGGCCCGGGTCCTCCCCGCCCTCGCAGCTGCCCCAACCGAGCCTCCAGGGCCGGCCTCGCCCTGGGGGTGGGGGTGAGGGGGCGCAGCCACGGGCTACAGCTCCCCCGGCCCGGCCCGTGCGGGTTGCACACCTGCTCGCCCGGCGAGGCTTCATTAGGCCGCGCCTGTGCATCACGGGCCGGCCGCGGCGGCGGCAGTCCAGGCCATGGAACCCACAGAGGATCCCTGCCAGGGACCGCTGGGTGAGTGTGGGGACCCCGTCGTGCGAGGGGGTCAGGCTTCGGGGGTTCGGGGAGGGGGGTGAGGCCTGTGATCACCAGGTCAGCGTTAGCCGACCTAAGAGCTTCAGTAGGCAGAGGGCCGGGTGGAGTCCGGTGGGGTAGGGTGGAAGGAGGCCGACCTCGCCGCGCCCTGTGCTTTGGGATTGCAACCCTCCCCCCAGCCTCCCGCCTCCAGTCTCCCAGCGCGCATGGGAGAGAACCCTGGGAGCCCCAGGACCCTTCTAGTCTTAGGTCTGACACCCGTCCCCTTCTTACTAGGGCACGTCACTCCCACAGGACATGTGCTTACGGAGCACCCACAGTGCTGGGTACCAGGCTTTTTGCTACAGTACAAGCTCTCCTAAAATGCTGTAAAACAAATTTGTCCCTGCTTCCTCACACCACCAGCCAGCTTTGTCCCTTCACTCCGTAGAGGCCTGCTCACCCTCTTCACCTGCCCAGACCCTCTCATGCAAGTCGGGTCCAGCCTGTGTCCTAAGAAAGGACTTGGAACAGCACCCTTGACCATGACCATCTTCCTTGACACTCTGTTAGAAAGTCATTCCTAGGGCCAGGCACGGTGGCTCACGTCTGTAATCCCAGCACTTTGGGAGCGCGAGGCTGGTGGACTACCTGAGGTCAGGAGTTGGAGACCAGCCTGGCCAACATGGCAAAACCCCATCTCTACTAAAAATACAAAAATTAGCTGGGTGTGGTGGCACACACCTGTAATCCCAGCTACTTGGGAGGCAGAGGCACGAGAATCACTTGAACCCAGCGGGCTAAGATTGCAGTGAGCTAGAATCGCACCGCTACACTCCAGCCTGGGCGACAGAGAGACTCCATCTCAAAAAAAAAAAAAGTTATTCCTTAAGACCTAGCTCACGCAATTTTCATTAAAGTAACAATAGCTCTTAGTCGTTACTTAGCATTCACTACAAATATTCCAATTTAGTTGGAAATGATAAAGCAGCTCCCTAAGCTGAGGGTTCTTGGGGTTATAAGTCAGTTGGGAGGTGAAAGTGGGGGGACCATTTGATGGCCCCAGGAAGGACTCCATGTGGTGATTAAGTACACAGAGTATGTGCTCAGGGTGCTGTGTGATCTTGGACATATTACTCTGCTGTCTCATCCTCATTCCTTCATCTGTTAGAAGGGAACATTAGCAGTGCCGTTCTCGCAGATATTAAATATGCACTGTGCTAATCTTTGAAAGGTGCTTTGCACCATGCCTGGAACATGGTAAGCTCCCGATGCATCAGCCAGCTCAAAGAAAGGAAGCCAAGCTTTAGGGATGAGTGGTAGGGTTTTTAGTTCTAGCTAGGTCACAGTTTCCTTACTGGAAAAAGAGGTTGACCAGAGAGTGAGATTCTGCTTTGCAGGGAGGGGGAGGAAGTGGATGTGCTGGATGGTAGGTGGTGGGGGGTGGGGCATGTATGGGGCTGAGGAGAGTTGGCAGAAACAGAGTTCCGTGGTTCTCCCTGTTACCTCTTTTGATGCTCTTGCCTCAGCTGCTGGAGACGATCGAATCCTGCCTTGTCCCTTCTCCAAGCAATAATGCCTGTTGTGCAGCAGAAACAGCATCCCACCTTGGGAGAAGCAGAATCTCTGTCAGTCTGTTTCTCTTTGTCTTCCTGGTCCATCCCCAGCCCCAACATGATCCCTTAGAGATACCTGAACAGTCCCTCAAACTCATACCCCTGGTGTCTGGGAAAAAGGGAACTCACAGGGAGTGAGTACCCCTAAATTAGGAGATACCATGAGCTAAGGCCGTCACAGAATTGCATAAATTTGTCTACATTTTTCAAAGAAGTTGGGTTATCTGATTTAATCCTCACAATAGTCAAGCTAGGAAGGTAAGTGTGGAATTATTACCCCATTTGATAGGTAGACAAATTAAAGCTTAAGATCAAACCGTCTGCAAAGCAGGAAGCAGCACTTCCTCCTGGTCCAGTTCTTCCTTCTCCCTGGTGCTAAGGTCAGTGGATGTTGGCTCCCCACAGGCCAGGAAGCTGGAGAGAAGCCCCTGGCTGCAGGACCCAGGGAGGAGGAACTGCTCCGGGGCTCAGCCCCTCATGCTCAGGACACTCAGAGTGAGGAACTGCCACCTTCCTGCACCATCTCAGGAGAGAAGAAGCGGCCAGCAGTCTCTGGAGAAGCCACCGGGGCTGATGCTGGGAGACTGTGCCCACCCCCCCGCTCCAGGGCTCCCCACAAAGACAGAACTCTAGCCCGCTCCAGGCCCCAGGCTCAGGGGGAAGACTGTTCCCTCCCAGTGGGAGAGGTGAAGACAGGAAAGAGGTCCTATTCTCCAGCCCCCGGGAAGCAGAAAAAGCCTAACGCCACGGGTCTGGCCCCAACATCCTCTCCTGGTGCCCCTAATTCAGCCCGTGCCACACACAACCCAGTGCCCTGTGGGTCAGGCCGGGGGCCCTGCCACCTGGCCAACCTCCTCAGTACATTGTCACAGAGCAACCAAAACAGAGACCAGAAGCAGGGGCCCCCGGAAGTGACCTGCCAAATTAGGAAAAAGACACGAACCCTATACCGCTCAGGTAAGTCCCTAAAGAGAGGAAATTGAAGAGATCTGGGGTCATCCTGGGGAAAGGTGAGGCTGTGCGAAGAATCTACCCCCAAGAGTCCCAAGGGATGGGGTTAGTTTGTATGTCACTTCGTCCCGGATTCTCTCTTGGGCCGTGGTAGTGCCACTATCTCTGACCCTCAGAGGGAAGGTTGGGTTATCACATCAGAAAATGAGATTGGAGCTGGGCACAGTGGCTCATGCCCGTAATCCCAGCACTTTGGGAGGCTGAGGCAGGTGGATTACCTAAAGTCAGGAGTTCGAGACCAGCCTGGCCATCATGGCGAAACCCCGCCTCTACCAAAAATACAAATATTAGCCAGACGTGGTGGCCTGTGCCTGTAATCCCAGCTATTCGGTAGGTTGAAGCAGGGGAATCACTTGAACCCTGGAGGCAGAGGTTGCAATGAGCTGAGATTGCGCCACTGCACTCCAGCCTAGGCTACAGAGTGAGACTCCGTCTAAAAAAGAAAAAAAAGAAAATGATGGGACCAGGGTAGAAGAGTAAGGAAAGTAAACATACAGCTCTCTGCTGTAGCACCCAAAAGCGAGAAGGCCCAGCCCAACAGGAGAAAGGCTTTGGGAAAGTGTTGGGTTAGCGGCGGCGGCCCCATCTGTTAGATACTTGATGAGCATCTCTCTTTCTCTTCACCTGCCTGTCACTGGCATTTGTCCTCCTCACACAAGTTTCTTCTTCTTTCAGATCAGCTGGAGGAGCTAGAGAGGATATTCCAAGAAGACCACTATCCTGACAGTGATAAACGCCGGGAGATTGCCCAGACGGTGGGGGTGACTCCCCAGCGCATCATGGTAAAGGGGGCCGGCTCACTGGTGGCAGGGTGGAGTGGCGGAGGGCCCACCATTGAACTCTCGAATTGCAGAGTGAGTGCTCAGCGGCAGCCTGGGTAGGAGCTGAATTGAGGCCTCAGACGTGGCTGTGTCCCTGACTGTTTCCAGAGTGCCACAGCCTGAGAGCATTAGGAGAGGAAGGCACTGCAGAGATTTTTGATAAAACTAGCCTGACAGAGGCCTCAGAAGCAGAGTGCTGTAGAGATTTCCAAAGTCCTGTAGCCCCTTGTGCAACAGCCAGGACCTAAGCCTCAGTCTCTGCCCTCTTCTCCAGTTCTTCAAGCACCTTTCCCCTGTAGGTGTGGTTCCAGAATCGCCGGGCCAAGTGGCGAAAAATGGAGAAACTGAATGGGAAAGAAAGCAAGGACAATCCTGCAGCCCCTGGCCCTGCCAGCAGTCAATGCCGGTCAGAATTCCTCCTCTTTCTGTATCATCCCTGTGGGTAGAAGTGGGGTCCAAGCTGGGATCCTGAGGGTCTAGAAGGAGAGCATTGGAAGGCTAGGCATGAGTCCTGGGGTTGCCAGCTAAGGTTTAGAGGGATTTTGGCTGCCATGGTATTGGAAAGTTGCCAATGCCCTGTAGGAGGCAGAGTTTGGGAATTGGTGTCTCTCCTGGCAATGAGGCACCTGTGCAAATTCAGAGACCAGCAAAGCTACAGTCTTCATTCTTCCTGCCTCCAGCTCTGCAGCTGAGCTCCTACCTGCTGTGCCCGTGGAGCCAAAGCCTGACCCTTTCCCTAAGGAGTCCCCTCTGGATACCTTTCCAGGTGAGTTCCCACCCTCAGAGCTGGGGGAAAATGGCAACTAAAGATAGTGAAGACAGTCCTTGTTTGATGGAGGTGGGAGTGACTGGAGTCCTCCAGTGTTTCAGCCAGCAGGGCCTATTCAGGGGGATCTGGGCATGGCTTGTGTCTACCATTCAGCAATGCCAAACCTGCCTCCCATTTCCTTACCCTTATAGCCCCTCTTTGCCTTCTGTTCCTAGAGCCCCCTATGCTGCTGACTTCTGATCAGACTTTGGCCCCCACCCAACCCAGTGAGGGTGCTCAGAGGGTGGTGACCCCCCCACTCTTCAGCCCCCCACCTGTGCGAAGGGCCGACCTTCCTTTCCCCCTTGGCCCTGTCCACACCCCCCAACTGATGCCACTGCTGATGGACGTTGCTGGCAGTGAGAGCAGCCACAAGGATGTTCCCTGTGGGTCCTGGGGGACAAGGTAAGGAACCTATGGGGGTAGGTCACTCGAGTTATCTGGGCGGGGGTAGAGGGGGTGTAGATGGAGAGAAGATAGACATTGAGAGAGGATAGGGTTAACTGAGAGGAGCACAGAGTAGTACAGGAGATGGGGATGAAAGGGATAAGGGGATCTGGGGAATGACCTAGGGGATCACAGCAATAGAGCAGACACAAGGGCAAGATGCTAGGAGCAGGAGCGGGGAGAAGAGGCAGCTGCAGCAGCCTTGCACGGCTGGGGTTACCATGGAGATAAGAAGGAGGTGAGAGGGAAGGACTCAGCTACTGTGGTAGGAACGGGGAGCTCCCCCACCCCTGCACCTCACCAGCTGTTCCTCTGTCCTTGCAGCATCACCCTGCCACCCCCCTGTTCATATTTGGAGGAGCTGGAGCCCCAGGATTACCAACAGAGCAACCAGCCAGGACCCTTCCAGTTCTCCCAGGCTCCACAGCCCCCACTCTTCCAGTCCCCTCAGCCCAAGTTTCCCTACCTCCCCACTTTCCCCTTCTCCACGCCCAGTTCACTGACGCTTCCACTGTCTGAAGACTCTCTGTTGACGTTTCCCTGTGGCCCCAGCGGGGGCACATCACAGGGCTATTGCCCAGGTGCCTCCTCAGGGCAGATCCTGATGCAGCCACCTGCTGGGAACATGGGTGAGTTGAGGCTGGGAGAGAAGGTCCCCTTGAGATTGAGGAAGGTGGGAGGGGACAAAGAGTCACATTATCTGGAGGGTAGACTGAGGCATGTCATGGGTGGCGAATGAAACCTTCTGTTTGCCCCTAGTTCTCTTTATTAAGCTCTTCTCCCTCGAATTCTGCAGAGGCTGCAGAGCACAGTGAGAGGTAGCAGAGAACTCTGGAGTTTAGCATTAGGAAAACAGGCTTGAAGTCCAGGTCAGGCAGTTACTAGCTCTCTTGAGTCTCGGTTTCTGGGACTCTGAAATGGGACTCACAGTTCTATGTTAGGGAGGGATTTGGTGAGGATTAGAAACAACAGGAGTGAAAATACTTGGCCTAGAGTAGATGGCAGCTAATATTCTGCTGGGCCACTTGGACCTCTGAAATCCCAGAAACATCTACCATATTTAAAACTAGATTCTAGCAGAAGGGGAGGAAAGATCAGGTGGTTCCTGGTCTCCTTGTTGCGTGTACGAAACAGCATTGGCCTGATCCATGGTTCACGTTGTGCCAATGTTACTAAACCACAGGACCTCGAGTGCTGGAGCCTGTGTGGTCCTAAGGACAGAGCCCGAGGCTACAGTTTGACCCAGACTTGCAGTGAGGCCCTAAGCTGCGTCTATGTGTGTTGGGGGCATGGGGGGATCTGTTGTAGAACACAGTGAATGATAGTTGATACTCTCAGTCCTGTCTGGTAATTCCTACACTCTCTGACCCCGCAGGTACAGCCTCTTGGAGTGACCCCTGTTTGCCAGAGCTGCCCTTCCCTGGTCCGTTCTGCCCGCAAGCTCTGGGGCATCCCCCAGGAGGGGATGGCTACTTTCCTGACCTATTTCCAACTCCCTGCCCCCAGGCTCTGGGCAGGCAGCCTTCGTCGGCTCTCTCTTGGCTGCCTGAAGGGGCCAGACCAGGGACTGGGTCCTTACTCAGCAAGGCAAAAGAGGAACCGCCAGCTGTTTCCCTGGATCAGCCCTCAGCACTGGAGGAGGCCAGCAGGGATGACAAGGATAGGCATGTCCCCTAGTTGGGGGGTCAAAGAGTGAAAAGAGGCTGCTTGGTGGGATAGGATTGGGCCCGCTGAGAGGACAGGGGTTGGAGGTTTGGGAAAGAGTGTGGTCTCTGTAGACTGAGGGGAGAGTCAGATGTTTCCCCTGTGTAGGCTTATCTTGCTGATATGAGAAGGAAGAAAGAGGGCTGGCCCTTCCCTTTTCTTCACATTCTGTGTGGGGGTCTTGAAGGAAGCAGGTGGCCTGTGTTACTTCTGAATGTTGTATCAGGTGTTTTTGTTTGTTTCCTATCCTTGCTTGACAAATGAGCTGGAGTGTCCACCGTAAGCAGTAAACTAGTCCGTCCTGGGGTTTTCTCTGTGCTTATGTGTCTCAATTATGTGTCTCCACACTCACACTAATGAAGAGCTCCATTTTTGTCCTTTTATTCCACTTGGCTGAGCAGTTATTGGATGCCACTCTCAGGTGGGCACCACTGGGCATAACCACATGGAGGGCCTCTTCCCTGGGCCCATCTCTCCCACTAAAGAAGGAACTGGGCACCTTGGGCTTTTCCTTCGGTCCTGACATTTAACCATATTATATTCCCAAACCCATGAGTGACCCTGAGCAAATCTGAGTCTGGGCCTTTCTCTGGAAGTTGGGCCCCATAGGACAGGATCACAAGAGAAGCCTGAGAATATCTGGTCACTTCTCTAGTATTGTGAACTATGAGTTATTTTCCCACAGCTCTTTTTTTTTTTGTGTATGGGGGGCGGGGCTGGGGAGCACTCCGAGGATAGCAAGTAGACAGTTCTCTCCTGCACAGGAGGATGTGACAGCATCCCCCGACTATAATGGCCCAGACCTCACTGGGCCAGGACAAAAGGTCCAGAATGTTTTCTGTCTCTCCCACCCTAGCTTGCAGAGGCACCAACAGACAACTTTGCTAAGCACCTTGAGAGATCACCCCCTAAAATGATCATCAACCATTTCATGCTTAACTCTCACCCATAGACTGCAATTTTACCTCCTCCACTTGTTTATGGTTACCGTTTGAGGTTGGGTGCTAATCTCGGGAGGTTTGGTTATAAGTTGAGATGTGGGAAGAGGAGGGAACAAGACAGAACTCAACCAAAGATGGAGAATGCTCCCTAGATGTCTGCACAAGGGGTCAGGAGCTCAGGAAAGAATGGACACAGAGTGAGGATGTACCACCCTCCTGTTCCATTGCACAGAGTGATTCTGCAACCACATTGAACTTGAATAGCTTCCTTCTGTCCTCTGGTGGTGAGCCAAATTAGGCAAATGACAAATTAGGTAATGAAGGAAGAAACATCAATTAGACCTTATTGGTTCTATGCTTGAGATCCTGCTTTAGTATGTTAAGGGCTAAAGGAGCATGAGAAGGAGGGTAAACAACCAATTTGTATAAAAAGAGAAGTGGGTGGTGCCTGGGAGATGGGAGAGATGGGACTGAAAAGGACCAGAAAGATGAATGAAGGGTGGAGACAGTAGGTATAAGAAGTAGCAAAAGGTTGACTGGGTGATGAAAGAGAAAGATAACCACAGAATAAAACCTATCCTAAAATACATTTAAACAGTAGAGAAAAGGTAAGGCACAGATCTGGAGACTGGAGGAAAGGGACCTGAGGGGTCTAAAGTAGGAAAGAACAGGTCAGGAGGGGAACAAAGGAAAGAGGCGAGGGGGTGGGAGAGACAGGAGATGACACGTGAATTAGGAAGTGGATTTAAAAAGAGCAGAGAAAGGCCAGGTGCGGTGGCTCACGCCTGTAATCCCAGCACTTTGGGAGGCCGAGGTGGGCGGATCATGAGGTCAGGAGATCGAGACCATCCTGGCTAACACGGTGAAACCCCGTCTCTACTAAAAATACAAAAAAAAAAAAAATTAGCCAGGCGTGGTGGCGGGTGCCTGTAGTCCCAGCTACTCAAGAGACTGAGGCAGGAGAATGGCATGAACCCAGGAGGTGGAGCTTGACTTGCAGTGAGCCAAGATCGTGCCACTGCACTCCAGCCTGGGAGACAGAGCAAGACTCCATATCAAAAAAAAAAAAAAAGAAAGCTGAAGGGACAGGAAGATGTCCTCCTAACAGATAAAGAAGAGGAGTGTTTAGGGATTAGAGAGGTGTAATTAAAACAATAGATAAGTGCAAGCCAATGAGAAAATGTCTCTGAAAGGATGCAGAAATCCACCAGAGGGGCAGAAGTCAGGAGAAAACCAGAAGGTCGATTTGGCGGGTATGTGATGGAGATTGTAATAGCCAGGTTTCAGTACCCTTAATTTAGGGATTAGGATATGTATTTGTTAAATTATGAAATGTTTTATGATGCATAACAACTGAGTTTTTAAAAGTATATATTTACATATCTCTTTATTTTCACATTCTGTCTCATGAGGCTCATGAAATGAACAGCCTAAAGACAGACATAGGGCAAAATAGATGGAAGACTGTAACTGCTCTTTCAATTAATCACCAGAGCATTCTGTTGCTTTCAAAGCCCTACATGGTGGCTGGATATTTTCTCCTCCAGATCTTAATTGGTTCATGCTCCCGCTATTCAGTGATTAGCAGCACCTCTGTATGGAGCAAATACAGCATCTAACACCAAGAATCGAAGGGAAATCAACTTTGACATCTGTCCTTACATGCAACTCTTAGATAAAAAGTGTTGATTTAATAGTATACTAAAAATAAAATGAGTTAATTGAGAATTAAAAACAAACACTAAACAAAGAGAAAATGGTGAAAACTTAGAAGCATGGAAACTTACGGGTGAAAGAAAAAATCCAAGCTCCTGACTTGCAGGAATCTCTTCTACCCACCATCGATGGGGCATCATTCAGTATTGCTTTCCCAGTGGAGGGCCCGGGGCTTGGGGCTAACTCCCTTTCACAAGAACCTGCAGAATTTTTTAATAGCTTTATTTTAAAATTCTTCTACTAGAAATAAACCAATATCTTGTTTGATTGAGCGGGGTTTTGTTTTCCAAGTGCTACAAAAAATAAATCACAAATCTAAGGACTGTATATCATTCCTATTATAAAAGCTTTGCCTTCTACAGGCGATGGTGGGAGCTCTGTCTGCTAGCCCTTGTGGGGCTCGGGCTCCAGGCTCTTTGCCATCCTGTATGCTTCTTTTCAAATAAATGTGAGTTTGCCCATGTTCCTTTTAGGACTGGTGTCAGAAATGAAGCCTACTTTGAATGTGGTCTGGTCAACAATTTGGTACAGCTGTCATCTCCATTAACTAGGATATCCTACAAATGGTGTCTCTATTAAAAACACATTAGCATTTTTGTGCAGCTGGTTCATATTCTTTGTCCAAAACTATGACCTCTAGGTCATTTAAATAGAAGCTGTTTTAAAGGCAGTTCACCCTCCTCATTTTGCACTTGGAGAATTGACATTTCTAATCTAAACATACAGAGATTTATACGGCCTGTCCAGTTTCATTTTGTTAATTTTAGCCCAATATTGAGCTTAAGATACTCTGGAGTTCTTATATAATATTAGCCATTTTTTTGCAGTTTTGTTCTGCCTGCAAATCTGATATGTTTTACACATTTTATAATCAAATCATTAATAAATTAGTAAACAGAATATAGGTCAGCACAGGACATTTTGGTACTCCTCTTTGAAAATACTCCATTAATGGGTACTTTTTTTTTTTGTATAGAGGGTTAAACTAGCTACAAATCTTCCTAAACTGTATTATCATCCCATACCATCCTTTACTATCTCCCTCAAGGATTTTAGGAATAAAACCTGTATGATTCAATAAAATTAAAAACATATTCTCTGTATAGCACTCTGATAATATAACATTATTGTAAACCTAAATATATAACAAATGAGATAGATTAGTTTGGAACACCTGTTGTCTTTTCTGGTTATTTTTTACCTAAGTGTTCATAAGCCATTTTTCAAGAATCTCATAGAATTCCATAAGATTTTACATTTAATTGATTGTACTTTAGTTTCAACAAATCATGTCATTGGAAATTAGGATATTTGCCTCTAGTAAGTCTTAGAAACCCTCTCTTGTCCTGTACTAGAAGACATATAGGATGATTTAAAAGTTATAAGGCTCCAGTTTGGGTTTTTAAGTCCATCTAACTTTTTTTTTTTTGTCCAACTTTTTTTTTTTTTTTTTGAGACAGAGTCTTGCCCTGTTGCCCAGGCTGAAGTGCAATGGCATGATCTCGGCTCACTGCAACCTCTGCCTCCTGGGATCAGGCGATTCTCCTGCCTCAGCCTCCCGAGTAGCTGAGATTACAGGCATGCGCCACCACGCCCAGCTAATTTTTGTATTTTTAGTACAGACAGGGTTTCACCATGTTGGCCAGGCTGGTCTCGATCTCCTGATGTTGCGATCCACCTGCCTCGGCCTCCCAAAGTGCTGGGATTACAGGCATGAGCCACTGCACCTGGCCCAACTCTTTTACTTTCTAGAATATTTTCATTTCTTTGGGAAGACAGTCTGAAATAAAACTCAAGTGCATCTGCTGTGTTTGTATCGTACGTTGACATTATGATGTCTGCCTGCAGGAGTACATTTCTCTTTTCTCTCTCCTTCCTGTCCCAAGTTTGGTTTTATTACTGTCATTGCTAGTGTTACTGTTCGTATTGGTCTTCAGCATGCTTGCAGAGCGGAGTTTCTTCCAGGCTTCTCACTTTGAGATACCGTCTTTGGAATTCCAGCGTGTGCTTTCTTTTAACTTTTGCATTTTTTCAACCTTTTTAAGATCTGAGCTTGCCTGTGTAGCCACATTGTCACCTTCTGGATGACTTCCTTTGTCACTGGTTTTAATGATGAGTGATCATATCTTTAGAATTTTGTTTCTGATAGTTCCACATCGCTTTGAGCCATCCACAGGTGGAAGAATCTTGCGCTTCTTACAGGAAGCTCTAGCTTTTGTTCTGGTTTTGCGTAGAGAGGGAGCAAAGTTTCTGCATGCTGGAATGGAGCAATGGTCCAGGCACTCTGCTTAGAACACGAGGCAAATGCATTTCAGCCTTGTTCCTATTCCATCTGCTTCCTACCCTCCCTTCCCCCCGCCCATGTCCTCCTCCTCTAACAGGGCAACCTCAGGACTTTGCAGTTGGCCAGAGCAGAATCCTTCCTGGCAAACTCCAGAAAGAAAAAAACAAAACCTGTCCAGTCCTCCAATTTTAGCTTTCACTACTAATATCTTTCCACTAGATGGCAATCTATCACCAGTTTCACTGTGGCCCTGAAATACTCTGGTTGTTTACAGCAAGAAGAGTCCGTGGGAATCTTCCTCAATTCTTTCTCCAAAATGCCCCAGAGCCCCATCCTGTCAATAATATCGCGCTCAAAGTTGTTAAAGTCATTTGGGTTACAGCTTGGTTTTCCAGATTAAAAAAAGGATGTGCAGTTAACTTTGAATTTCAGAAAAACAACAAATAATTTTGTAGCATAAGCCTGTTCCCTGCACTATTTGGATATCTTGCATTTTTAATTTTTTTTTTTTTTTTGCTAAACCTGGCAAATCCTAGTTGTAGCACTTTGCTAAGGACATCTACATCCATGTTAGTTTCGCAGTTCAAACAGATAATCTTGAAGTTGGCCTCCATGTTTTACCCAACTTTCTTGCTGTTCAGATGCCTAGGCATTCCTGGGTTCATTGCTGGCATTTTAGTAACCCCTCACCCCACGCCTCACCATTAGGACTCTCATACAGGCTCCACAACTGTCCAGAAAAATCATTTCCTTTCATGTTCTAAAACCTGTTTGATCCCCATTCTATTTTTTGTTCCTGTAGGCTGAATATTTTTTTAATTTTGAGACAGGGTCTTGCTCTGTTACCCACGCTGGAGTGTAGTGGTATGATCATGGCTCACTGCAGCCTTGACCTTCTGAACTCAAGCAACCCTGTCGCCTCAGCCTCCCGAGCAGCTAGGACTACAGGCAAGCACCACCATGCCCGGCTAAATTTTTGATATTTTGTAGAGTTGGGGTCTCACTATGTTACCCAGACTGAGCTCAAGCGATCCTCCTGCCTTGGCTTCCCAAAGTTCTGGGATTACAGGCCTGAGCCACCTCACCTGGCCCTGAATCTTTTATGTGAGTTTAGATAATTTTATGAGATAGCCCATTAGTTTTAAATGTCTACTTAAATATTATTTGCAGAAATGGAACACAAAACAGAAACAGGCTACAAAAGACAATTAAGCTTTTGTTGGCCCCACTCCAAGTAAATGGTCTTTATTAGTCAACAGCAAATCTGCTTCCCTGGAAATGATGCACCTTCTTCATTCATCCCCAAGTGCTGATATTCGAGTCCAGAGGGCCAGTCCGGGAGATTCAGCGTTCTTATGTTTGTAGTTTAGTTCATACTGTTCTTTCATAAATACCTTTTCATTTGAGTTTATAACGAAGCCCTGAGATATAGGGCAGACATCCGTTCCATCAGGTGATGGAGATTTATGGGCACAGACAGTACTAGGTGAGCACAAAGATAAACAAAATCTCGTCTCAGCTTTCAAGGAACTGCCACTCTCTCTAGGGAGTCTGACAATCACATGACCAGTTACAATACAGGGGGCCAATGCTGTGAGGTGCCAGCCTGGGAACAAAGAGTGGCAGGAACTCAAATGGAGGAAAAGCCACGTAAGAAAGCTCTAGAGTCTAAGGCATTAGAGCTAGCTCGTGAAGGAACAGTGGAATCTGGATAAGCAGAGAAAGTAAGGAAGGATATTTCAGGCAGAAACTATAGCCAGTATAAGACCACTGAGATTGGTAAGAGGATGAGAGAGATGCTCAGAGTGGTGGGGTTTGAGTGGAGGGGCTGGGGTGGCAGATGAGGCTGGCAGGGAGATTGGGAAAGGCCTCACACAATGCTGAGTGTTTGCATGTATTCTTTGGGCAAACAGTGGCACTGGCAGTTTTAACTCATGGGCATGACTTGCCCACATTTGTGTTTCAGAAGGTTGAACAGGCCAGGTGCGGTAGCTCACGCCTGTCATCCCAGCACTTTGGGAGACTGAGGTCAAGAGATTGAGACCAGCCTGGCCAACACGGTGAAACCCCAACTCTACTAAAAATACAAAAATTAGCTGGGCATGGTGGCGTGTGCCTGTAGTCCCAGCTACTCAGGAGGCTGAGGCAGGAGCACCGCTTGAACCTGGGAGGTGGAGGTTGTAGTGAGCCGAGATCGCTCCACTGCACTCCAGCCTAGAGACAGAGCGAGACTCTGTCTCAAAAAAAAAAAAAAAAAAAAAAAAAAGAAAGTTGAACAGAGAATGAGATTGATAGATGGAAAGAGGAGATGCAGGGACATAATCCAAGGCTGCTGAGACAGCCTCACTGAGAGATGTGTGGAGTATGGCTGGGTGAAGAGAGAAGAGTGAACAGACTTGAGGAATATTTTGAGATGGGGTTTTGCTTTTGCTGCCCAGGCTGGAGTACAATGGCACTATCTTGGCTCACTGCAACCTCCACCTCCCAGGTTCAAGCGATTCTCCTGCCTCAGCCTCTCAAGTAGCTGGGATTACAGGTACGCGCCACCACACCTGGCTAATTTTGTATTTTTAGTACACACAGGGTTTCACCACGTTGGTCAGGCTGGTCTTGAACTCCTGACCTCAGGTGATCCACCCATCTCGGTCTCCCAAAGTGCCGGGATTACAGGCGTGAGCCACCGTGCCCAGCCTTGATGAATATTTAAGTCAGAATCAATATAATGTGGTAGATAAGTAACTGAAAGAAAATAAGACTTCGGTAACTAAGAAATGCTATAATTGAGAAAAAATAATGGAGATTGCATAATGCCGTTTTTGCATTGCTAGGCTAGGTAAATAAAAGAAGTTTAACTGGCTCATGGTTCTGCAGGCTGTACAGGAAGCATGGTGGCGGCATTTGCCTGGTGAAGGTCTCAGGAAGTGCAGGGTCATGACGAAGGTAAAGGGAGAGTGGGAACAAGCAAGGGAAGAGAAGGAGGGTGCCACACTCCTTTAAACAACCAGATGACCATATATGGCATGAAATCAAAGCGAAAACTCAGTCATGATTGCAAGGACAGCACCAAGCTGTTCATGAGGGATCCTCCCCCATGACCCAAACACCTTCTACCAGGCCCCACCTCCAACACTGGGAATTACATTTCAACATAAGATTTGGAAGGGACAAACATCCAGACCATATCGGAGATGAAGCAAATTCAGGGAAAAGGAGAGCTTTGTTTATATATGTTGAAGATAAAATTCCTGTAGTTGTCTGGTTAGATAAGTGGTTCTCTGCGTAGAGTAGGGTCTGTAAGTTCCCCCCATAGGGTAGAACTTACAGACCTTTGTTGTAAGAAAAATATAGAAGTAGGGTCTGTAACAGACAAGGACTAAAAAAGACTAAAGGCAGCTCTTAGGCCTATTCAGCATAGAGAACACTAGTTCAAATCAAGAGAAAGTCACGCAGGCACAGCATGTAGCAGGAAGAAAAGTGGTCTTAGGCAGACTCACTATGTTTCCTACGGAAACAGCAACATAGTGAAGGAGCATTGGGCAGAAGAAAAAGTGGCATTGATATGGGTCAGGGACAGCCTGAGAGTACAAGTAGAAAGAGCTCCGAGATGTGCTGGATTGGGAAATGATCAAAAGCCCAAACAGGGCTGTAGGTCCTGGAGGGGAGGTTGAACAGGTGTGAAAATATAATGCAATTATCCAAATTCACAGAGCAAGAAACAGGTTTCAATGATTACCTAAAAATGCCTTAACCAAGGTCAGGTGTGGTGGCTCATGCCTGTAATCCAGCACTTTGGGAGGCCGAGGTGGGAGGACGACTTGAGTCCAGGAGTTCAAGACCAGCCTGGGCAATATAGCGAGACAACCACCCACCCCCCCATCTCTAGTTTAAAAATTATCTTACAATTATCTTTTAAAAAAATAAAATTAAAATAAATGCCTTAACCAAGCCTAGATAGAAGTCTTTTAGTTTTTTATCTTCCACTTCAGCAAGTGCAGATAGAAGAGTCTTGCTTTGGGCATGCTAATGTATCTTCGAAAAAACTGAAAGAGCCTTAACAAGTAAAAGGCTATAAATGATAGCCAATTTTGTGTGCTTGTAGGTTTTACAAGACCATGAGGAGCTGAAATAGCTTACTTAATCCAGAAATTGGTCCTTAGGCAAAATATTAATGATGATGCTAGCTATTTATTTGGCATTCATCCTGTATCTAGCTCTCTGCTAGGTAATTTTATTTCACAACCACCCTATAAGGTATTCTTTATTTGACAAGTGAAAATCTGAGACTCAGAGAGGTTGAAGTATTTGCCCAAAGTTGCAAAACGAATACATTCTGGACACGATTTAAGCCCATTCATGAGGTGTCAACTGCAATAAGCAATGTCTAGTGATAGTTTTAGAAGGAGGTGTTAAAGAAGGTCAAAAGCTGGGGTTAGGTGGGGCATGTCAGAAAAGAGTGGGTATAAGCTAGATTCGAGTTAGAATCAAATCTTTCCACAGGCCCTGGGTCTGTGTTTAAATTACTTAAATGCTCAGTACTGTTTAGTTTGATTTAAAAAGAAATAGACACATTATTGTGATATGTAAGAGGGAAGAGAGAATAGTCGTCAAAGGGAACAGGAAGCTGAATGTTCCAAAACTAGAAAGGGAGTTGGGATGTGTGAGAAGAACAGGTAGTGAGGTTAGTGAAGGTGTAACCTAAGCAGCAGTGGGAGAAACAGAGGGGGCTCATGGACGCTGGATGGCTGGGTTGGGCCCAGCCTTATTACCTGGTAGACAACGAGAGGGGTAAAGAATATAAAGTCGAATTTGAGACTGTGGAACACTCTTCCAGATAGATTTTGGGTGAAAAGACTAAGAGTAGATAGACCAGTGGGGAAGTCATTCCAGTACCCAGGGATGAGGGGACTGAGACCAAAACAGCGGTAGGGAAATAGGAAAGCAATCAATGTGATCAATGCTGTGAATAAATCAATGAGTTGATTGCATGGGTGGGGAGGAGAGAACTTCAAACGGACTCTGGGTTTCAGAGCCCAGGGATCTGGGAGTAAGATGTGCAAAATACACAAGCCCAGGGGAGGAGTTGGTGTCAGACCCAGGGTTGTAGCATCTGCACCTTACTTGCTTCTTCATTCTGTAGCCTTTACATTTTATTTGTTTCTTCATCTCATTACCCTGGCAGGTTGCCTCACATACATTCCTACTGCCATAGTTTCATTATCTGAGAATGGAATTTCCACCCACAGAGATTCCAGGGTGCTTTCTGGTACACTTTCATTCTATTGGTTTTTATGTCATTCTTTCCACATAATTCTACCCAGCGTGCCCCTTCTCAAGCTCCTGCACCCTTACCCCAACCCATATTCTTCTAGCCTGCCAGGGATACAATCCTGTTTCTCAAAAGCCCCTTCATCTGAGCTACCAACCACAACAAGCATTTAATGTTTCCAAGCATTCCAATTTAACTATTTCATTATTTCACATCATTGCCCCATACAAAACAGATTGTTCATTTTGGTCTGACTTTTCTGTTACTTCCAATAAATTACTTAAATTGGTGAAATCAGGTATATTTTCAGAACTGATAAACAAAAAAAACGTTCCGAGGACCATATTTAAAAGATGACTGTCAAACACTTAAAAAAAGTACACATTTGGCAGGGTGCAGTGGCTCATGCCTGCAATCCCAGCACTTTGGGAGGCGAAGGTGGGAGGATCACTTGAGTTCAGGAGTTCAAGACCAGTGTGGGTGACATAGCAAGACCTCATCTCTACTAGAAATCAAAAAAATTAGTTAGGCATGGTGGCACACGCCTGTAGTCCCAGCTACTCTGGGAGGCTGAGGTGGGAGAATTACTTGAGCCCAGGAAGTCAAGACTGCAGTAAGCTGACATTATGCCACTGTAATCTAGCCTGGGCAACAGAGTGACATCCTGTCTCAATTTATATATTTATTCATTTCTCTTGGTTTCTTAACTGGAACACATCTTATCTTTTTCCCTTTTATTTGTTAATGCAAATATTATTTTATTTAATTCATTTTTTTGAGACAGGGTCTTGCTGTGTTGTCCAGGCTGGAATGCAGTGGTGTGATCATGGCTCACTGCAGCCTCAGTCTCCTGAGCTCAAGCTATCCTCTCACCTCAGCCTCCCCAGTAGCTGGGATTACAGGTGTGCACCACCACACGTGGCTAATTTTTAAATTTTTTGTAGAGATGGGGCTTTGCCATGTTGCCCAAGCTGGTCTTAAACTCCTGGGCCCAAGGGATCTATCCACCTTAGCCTCCCAAAGTGCTGGGATTACAGAGGTGAGCCACTGAGCCCATCACAAGTATTATTTTATTTCAGGGAGGAAGCCCAGTCTTACTGCACAAATCCCATTTCTCCCAAAGATCTATACTCTTCTCCCTTGAATCTAAGCAGCCACCTCTACACACACACACAAACACACACACACACACACACACACAGTGGACTCTTCAGTTCTTTAAGGCCCTGCTTGTGCAAGGACAATGAACTGCTTTGAAAACACCACCTTGATTCGTGTTTTCTGGCTAATGTTGTCTGGCTAAGCTCAATTCCATAACCCAAACCTGCTTATTAACAATTCCACAGCCGTGCGCGGTGGCTCATCCTTGTAATCCCAGCACTTTGGGAGGCCAAGGCGGGCGGATCACGAGGTCAGGAGATCGAGACCACGGTGAAACCCCGTCTCTACTAAAAACACAAAAAATTAGCTTGGCGTGGTGGCAGGCGCCTGTAGTCCCAGCTACTCGGAGAGGCTGAGGCAGAAGAATGGTGTGAACCCGGGAGGCGGAGCTTGCAGTGAGCCGAGATGGCGCCACTGCACTCCAGCTGGGTGACAGAGCAAGACGCCATCTCAAAAACAAAAAAAAACAAAAAACAATTCCACAAGTCTGACCACCACCTCTTCCTGCTCTCTCAAAAATATTCTGCCTGTGCATTTTCTGTTCACTCAACCTTTGCGTTGTATGGCAAGTCACCTTCACCCTTTGGGTGATGAGCACAAGCTCAGCAGGTCACTCGTTTACATCCTAGCAGTGGACATGGAGCTGGACAAATCTGTCCTTTATAAGCAACTGGCTGTACGACCTTAGGTAAATCACTTCCCCTCTCCAGGCTCCACTGTGACCAGTGAGGGTGTTAGACACAAAGACTTTCAAGGTTCTTCCAAATCCAGCAGTGGATAATTTTCTCATTTGCACCACACGTTGATCTCAATAAGAAAGTACTCTAGAACGGGCTGGCTGAGTCCCACTGAGGGCCCATCATTTCTTTGCTTTCTGCATTTCCCTTTTCTCCCTGAGACTGTCTGCTTCTGGGATAGCCTAAAGTCTGTCCTGTTGGGCTGCTATGACTGTCCCACAATATCCCACGGTCTGTTGCTCTTGCCCACCTTTTCCCCAACAGTCTGAATGTTCTCCCTGGTGCTTAGGAGCCCCTTGGTCTGAGCAGATGCAGAGCCCCCATCTCACTCAGCACACCATGTGGACTGGCTCCCTCTCTCCTTCTGGGTTTCCATCTGCATTGATCAGAGCTAGTTGCCTCTCTGAAATGCTCAGGTAAACTGCCGGAAAATATTCATCTCATCGGCGCCTTGGTGCTCCTGGAGAATGCTGTGAGCCAGACGCAGCCCCTCCCTAGAGCAAGTTCTGCCCTCAGCCCATGACTCATTCACGGAGCAACAGACACCAGCTACCCCCACCCCAGCAGCGCGGAAAAAGTTTGTAACACACACCTACCCGGCTCCTTTCCTACACAGATGCCCCATTCACAGCCACCCAGAATCAACACCCTCACTCACTCACCTTCACTGCCCGAGTTTTGTCTGTGTCCTTAGCCTCGTTTTTGTGACGCTCCTTGGGAACTTCAGGGTGAATGGATGCTCTTCCAAGGAAGCAGCTAGGGAAATTTCCACTCCATGACTGTCATTTACAATGGGTGGGTCGGAAAAAATGGGTCAAAGACTATTAAGCATAGAGAATGTTTTCTAAATCTAAGCAAGAAGTGCATTTGAATCATGACTGAGTTTGGCATCTGTCTCTCTTCAGCTGATTTACTCATAACCTTTGGCCCTTCCACACACCTGACTTCAGAGTTTAGAAGATTATCCTCAACTACAGGCTTGGAACTGCTGTAATCACATAGCTTCTGAGTCATGTTTACAGCCAGTGTGGCTCTGCGGTCACTGGACTGTGTTAGTGATAGAGCGGAGTTACCACCACAAAAGATATTTACGTGTAAGTCTGAAACATCAACAAGTATAAACCTGCACAAGTCTCAGTGATGTGTCTTGAGGGGATGGGTGGGGAATAACTGTCTGTGAAGGGCCACTACACCAAAACACTGGAATTCTCATTTGACCCCATAAACAAGAGTTTATGATAAGGGCAACATCACTAAATACTTAAGAAGCACATAGACTATCAAGAATAGACCAGGCCGGGTGCGGTGGCTCAAGCCTGTAATCCCAGCACTTTGGGAGGCCGAGGTGGGCAGATCATGAGGTCAGGAGTTCGAGACCAGCCTGGCCAAGATTGTGAAACCCCGTCTCTATTAAAAATACAAAAATTATTTTGTGGCATGCACCTGTAATCCCAGCTACTCGGGAGGCTGAGGCAGGAGAATTGCTTGAATCCGGGGGCCGGAGGTTGCAGTGAACTGAGATCGCTCCACTGCCCTCCAGCTTGGGTGACAGAGCAAGACTCCATTTTGGGGGAAAAAAAAAAAAAAAAACAAAGAACAGACCAACATGAGGTCCCTAAGGGAATCAAGTTTATTTAAGGGGGTAAATATGTGTGCAAAGGAAGGGGAACTAGCAAATGTAATCTGGGTTTTAAAAGACATTTTGTTGTTGTTGTTGTTGTTGTTTTTTTGGGGACAGAGTCTCGCACTGTCACCCAGGCTGGAGTGCAGTGACATGATCTCGACTCACTGCAAGCTCCGCCTCCCGAGTTCACACCATTCTCCTGCCTCAGCCTCCCGAGTAGCTGGGACTACAGGCACCCGCCACCACGCCTGGCTAATGTTTTGTATTTTTAGTAGAGATGGGGTTTCACCGGGTTAGCCAGGATGGTCTCCATCTCCTGATCTCGTGATCCACCCGCCTCGGCCTCCTAAGGTGCTGGGATTACAGGCGTGAGCCACCGCGCCCAGCCTTAAAAGACTTTTTAACCACTTCTATCCTAAAGGCTAATTTAAAACAAAATCAGTCATAGAACTCAGATTCATTTTATCTGTCATGGATATAAAAGTTATTTGAGACAAAAAACAAAATTAGGAAAAATAAACACATATTAAACTGTGTGCTTTCCAGATACTTGTAGGCTAGTCTTATTAAAATCACTATAAATGGCCAAGACAGAGCAAGTAGTGCACAGTTAAAAGCCAAAGGTCATAGTTAACTTTAAGTAAAGTTGGTAGTGAAAATAAACTTTAAAAAATAGCTTTCTAAGCTGTGTGCTTAGGCAAACATGACAGAAGTCCAATGTGGTCAAGTGCACAAATAAAACAACTGAGCACACACCTATATGATTTTAAGCTCCAAGCATATTACAATTCAGAAAAGGTTCTATGAATAGAACTATTTTTGGTGTCTCCTGAAGACGCTACTCAATGCATTGTTTTGCTTAAGAAAGCAACAAAATACTGTATATTCATACATGCTTCAAATGCAGTTCTGCCCAAAAAGTCTTGGTTAATGATTGTTTTCATAATCTCTTTTAAGAAAAGGACACGTAATGGTGCCAGTAATCACTGAAGAAGTTGAGTTCAATTCTGGAAA
Organism: Symphalangus syndactylus; assembly: GCF_028878055.3. Taxonomy (NCBI): domain Eukaryota; kingdom Metazoa; phylum Chordata; class Mammalia; order Primates; family Hylobatidae; genus Symphalangus; species Symphalangus syndactylus. Next base: position 134,161,704 of record NC_072428.2, on the reverse strand, counting down.
TTTGAAGATGGATGGGACAATGAGTGAACCTATATTCACTTTTTCCAAACCTAAAGTATAGTTAGTAATTTAACTGAAGAGACATTACTCATGTCTAAATTTCTCTTTTTCTTTTTTTAACCAAGGACTTAAAAGACAGGTAAAGCCTAATGCTTTCAAATATTCCAGATTAGGTGAGTATAACCCAATTAAATGAATACATATTAAAAATCTAAAGAATAGTTTTAGTTAGAAGTCTTACCGAACTTATTTTCAAAGGGATGAGAAAGCCTTAACTTCAAGCAAAGAAGCAGCAATGCAACTCAAAAAATTATTTGCATTCAGAAGCTGATATTGTACCTCTCTGAGAAAATAATGGAGAATTTGCCTTGAAAATAATATAGGGCTGAATATGGAACTGTTTGAGCCACATGGCCAGTATTCAAATACTGGTTTGTACAAATAGTTTGGATTATAATTATTGTTATTGCAATCGATATGAATCAATTATTATTTTATGTTAGTATATGCAAATTATAGCATATACAAATAACATATATTATTGACTTAAAAAATCTGGCTTTTTGAAAAGAGTGAAAAATCTCAATTGAACTTCTCTAAAACCATCCTATTTTGGATATTTTAGCAATGTCATCTTGCTTATGATAAAATAATATTAGCCTACAACTTTTTTTTTTTTGACATGGAGTCTCACTCTGTTGCCCAGGCTGGAGTGTAGTGGCACGATTTTGGCTCAGTGCAGCCTCTGCCTCCTGGGTTCCAGCAATTCTCCTGCCTCAGCCTCCTGGGTAGCTGGAATTACAGGCACGCACCACCATGCCCAGCTAATTTTTGTATTTTTAGTAGACACAGGGTTTCACCATGTTGGCTAGGCTGGTCTCGAACTCCTGACCTCAGATGATCCACCCGCCTTTGCCTCCAAAGTGCTGGGGTTACAGTCGTGAGCCACCGCACTCAGCCTAGCCCACATCTTAATGATTATAGTGATAATTTTTTTCAACATTAAGTAAACTGGCCAAACACAGTGGCTCACACCTGTAATCCCAGTACTTTGGGAGGCCAAGTCAGGAGAATTGCTTAAGGTCAGGAGTTTGAGACCAGCCTGGGCAGCACAGTAAGATCCTGTCTCTATAAAAAAATTAATTAAACTTAAAACATTTACAAAATAAAAAATTAAGCAAGCTAACATGTTAGGATACATTGAAAACAGTTTGTGTTATTAAGAGGACAATTATGTCACATCATTGTTAAGTGGGCCTAGGACAAATTTTATAGCATCATTCTTACCTTTGTACAAGGCTGCAATGCAATTCTACTTTTGAGCCTCCTGAATATGAAACAGAGTAGTAGAGTGTCAAAGGAAGGACTATTATAGATGAAAAGATGGCATAAAAGATGACTATGGTATTGTTATATATGGATGCTAATGAGAAAAAAATTTAGTCATATTCTTCAACTGAGTCAACCTGAAAGAAACTAGAGAATAACACATTTGTTAGAGTTAAGTAGGGCTTTGGATGTTACTTGGTTCAAGCCTACGTTTTACATTTAAGGGCACAGAGACACAGAAGGGTTGAACTGTGGCAGTGTGGGGCCTGCAGTTTGGGTCTTGTGACTTGGATCCCAGGCCTCTTTCCATTCTGCTTTTCACAAAGAAGAAAGCTAAAGCAGCTGAGAAGATATTTTCACAATAATTCAGGTCAGAATATAAAATCGTGGATGGTCTGAGTCAGATTTGCCCAATCCACCCAAACTAGCCTATACCTATACCTTACGGGTACAGCAAAGACGGGATTTTCATCACCTATCAATTACTTCTAACTTTTTCTACAACCTCTGAAGCTGTAACAAGCAGAAAATCTGTCCAAACTCTCAGGGGTCAGAAAGCAGGAGTCAGGAACTGCCATCACCTATGCACCACCTTAGTCTTTTATGACACCTAAACCCAACAGGTAGGAACTCTTGGGATTCCATGTTCTGAAGCTTTTTCAGTGCTGAGGAGTTTGAGAAGAAAATACTCGGAGAAGTGCCAAGTTTATTAGAGTGAGAGAGTATTACCCTCACATTGCCACCAACAGACATACATCTCAGAGACACACTGACCTTGCACCATAACTATGGAGAATTTCTAGGTTGGAAGATACCTTAGAGGTCACTGGGCTGACCCTCCCATCTGATGTGTTAACCCCTCTTAAACATCTCCCTCCAGGAGACTGAGGTCAGATTCTGTTTAACATACGGCTATCACTGAAACTCTGGCCAGCTCTGAATCTGCACCCCGGAGGCGGAGAATGTTTAAGCACTGTAAGGCAGTAGAACGAAAGTTCCTTGGCTCAGGCCCCAATGGTCCCTTTTTCTTTTTTTAATGATAAAAGGTTCCCAGAGTCCTGTGCAAAGTCCCTCGAAATCCCCCCACCAAGCACAAAGCACAAAACAAGGCCTGGGCCGAGGGACTGGGTTAGCTGGATTTTGTCCTTGAGCTTTGAGAAGGCCTAGTTCTCCATCCACAGAAGGCCTCTCTTGCAGGGTTCTGGGGCCAGCCCTTGCCATGAGCAGCTTGTTCTTCAGCTCAGGAAACTCTTCTCAGAGAAGACTTAGGCTTGCTGTTTCACCAGCTGTAGTTTGGCAGTCTTGACTCGATGAGCTTCCTTCAGGTTCCGCGCACGGACCTCTGGGTTGGAAATGAACTCCACCTGTTGCACAGGAAACCAGCCTCGCTCCCCATCTGAGAGCCTCACGCCCTCCAGCCAGCCTGTGGGCACAGGATGAGTGGGAAGAATTACCTGGGAAAGGCTCACGATAGCTTCTCTGTATCACCTTCCTGGAGACTTTTCTGAATCCTCAGGCTGAGTGAACTGGGGAGCCTCCAGCATAAACCCAGCCTCCAAGTGTCCTAACATGGAGGCCCTGGGTGTGACCAAGTCTACAGCTGTCCATTCCTGAGCCTTCACCACTGTTATGGTTGCATCGTGTCCCTCCCAACATTTATGTTGATGTTCTAATCATCTGTACCTCAAAATGTGACCTTATGGGGAATGAGGTTGTCACAAATATAATTAATAAAGTTAAGATGAGGTCATACTGGAGTAAGGTGGCCATTAATCCAGTATAACAAGTGTCTATATAAAGGAGGAAAATTTGGGCTGGGCGTGGTGGCTCACGCCTGTAATCCCAGCACTTTGGGAGGCCAAGGGGGGTGGATTGCTTGAGGTCAGGAGTTCAAGACCCCATCTCTACTAAAAATACAAAAATTAGCCAGGTGTGGTGGCTCACGTAGCCACTTGGGAAACTGAGACAGGAGAATCACTTGAACCCAGGAGGTGGAGGTTGCAGCGAGCCGAGATTGTGCCACTGCACTCCAGCCTGGGCAACAGAGCAAGACTCTGTCTCAAAAATAATAATAATACATAAAATAAAAAAATAAAGGAGGAAAACTTGGACACAGACACAGGAAGGCAGCTAGCCACAGGAAGACAGAGGCAGAGATTGGAGGGATGCTGCCACAAGCCAAGGAACAGCTGGGGCTACCAGACTGGAAAAGGTATGGAAGGATCTTCCTTAGAGGTTTCAAAAGACGCATGGCTCTGCCCACACCTTGATTTAGGACTTCTTGCCTCCAGAACTGTGAGAGAATGCATTTCTGTTACCATAAGCCACCCAGTCCATGGTACTTTGTCACGGCAGCTGCAGGAAGTGAACACACTCCCAGCGCTGCCCTGCCTGCAGTGCCTGGCCTGCTGCTCATTCATGCTCCCACTTACCGTCACTGCTGTGCTGAGTCACCATCACCACGTCGGCTTTCTCCAGTGCCAACTCGTCGTTCTCTCGGGGCTTGTAGGCTCGAAGGCACTGTACCTGGGGGGAGTCTTTGGAAGAGAAGAGTGTGAAGAGAGGTTAGGAGAGGCAGGGGATTGGAACACAGACAAGGACTTGGAGGGGGGTGGTGTGGGAGGACTTGAGATAGAGACAGATTTGGGCTGTTGAAAGTCACAGACAAAAGAGGAAATTTGAAAATGGTTAATAGGGACATAGACATACCAGAAATGAAATGGACCAAAAATTCCACTTCTCCAGAGGAGATGGGTTGAGAAATACATTGTGACCACCTTTAGATCCTCATCTCAAATACCTGAGATCCAGCTAATGACCCGTCTTCCCTCTGAAACCCTCGCTGACTCTAGTCTTCAATGGGTTCTGAACTCTTTTAAGACTGCTTGTTCATGCCAAGGCATTTATCCCTTATCTAACTGCTACATGGACGTGTTTTGCCTCTCCAACTGGATTATAAAATCGGAGTCTGTGTCTTATTCTTCATTTTCTTCCCAGTACCAGATGTGGAACCAAGAAAGACTTAACCAGTGGTGTCCCAGGTTTGACCTAAGCAAGAGACTGAATGCCCTGGAGCTTCAGTTTCCTCATCTATCAATGATCAAGACGGTTATTGATCAAGGTTGATCAGATGAATCTTGAGGACATTCAAGATTTCTCTATTTCTATGTTTTTGAGAACCAGGGGACATGTCCATAGATCTGAAGCTCAAGAAAACAAGCCTCAGAGAATGCTTCACCTATCAGTATTCCATCATATGTGGGTTTATGGCTCTTTTATGTTACCACACTGCCTTGATTCTCTTGTAAAATAAACAGAATACTGCATTACTATTTGCTTTCTCAAGATCCTCCCCATCTGCCATTCACAAGGTCAAAATGAAGGAGGAAGAATGCTCCTGCCCTCCTCACCCAATGGGGAACTGAAGCCAGCAGATGGAGCCCACAGTGAGCAAGTTAACAGTGTTCAGTTACTACATGGCTCTCCTACATCATTCCCAGGGTTCCTTGTAGTGATTTGTTCTTTTCAGTCACTAAAGGTCCAGTGTTGAGATCAGATTCTCTCTGGATTTAAATTAGGGAATCTTTGCTGGAGGACAACGGTGGGGCTGACATGAGAGGCGTAAGAAGTCCAGTCTTGGTGTGAACGCCGACACATACATAATGTGTGTGTGTCTGTGGCTCCCCATGGGCACCCAGAAGCCTGGGGTAGGTGACCTCAGGTCACCCTCTTAGGAGAAGTGTGGTCAAAATAGATCTGGGGTGCTATCCTCCTGCACACCTCCCACCACCGTCAGGCTTTCTTCCCCTACCCTCACAAGACCTTCCAGCAGGTAAAATCTAGGCAAAGTAATGTCAGCTTAGACTTAAGGGGACAAATGTTTTTAAAAAGAGCAAACTATTGCCCAAGGAAGGGAATGTATGGGGAAGGGGGACTGCCATAGTGATAAGCAGTTTTAGGCGATATATTTCAGGTTTTTAAGCTCTAGAGGCCAGTGTTCCACCCTGACATTTTATGGAATATCAATAAATACAAGCCTAGAGTTCCCACCCAGCCCTTTAAACCCCTGTATCCAAAGGTGACATCTGACCCTGCTTGCTTTTCTCTCCCTCTTAGACCCTCACTCACCATAACACTCCAGAAGGTCCAACTCCTCTCTTGGCATGGCCAAGGCTGAGATCCACCGAAGCTTTTCACTTCTGAGAAAACAAAGCAGGGTCATAGCATCAACTGTAGGGGTGTAGGAGGAGGGCCAAGGATGGGGATGGCAAAAGACTGTGGGAAGGACTTATCTAGTTCCATGACTTCTTTTTTTTTTTTGAGACGGAGTCTTGCTCTGTCCCCCAGGCTGGGGTGCAGTGGCGCAATCTCGGCTCACTGCAAGCTCCGCCTCCTGGGTTCATGCCATTCTCCTGCCTCAGCCTCTCCGAGTAGCTGGGACTACAGGCGCCCGCCACCACGCCCGGCTAATTTTTTGTATTTTTAGTAGAGACGGGGTTTCACCGTGTTAGCCAGGATGGTCTCGGTCTCCTGACCTCGTGATCCACCCGCCTCGGCCTCCCAAAGTGCTGGGATTACAGGCTTGAGCCACCGCGCCCGGCCTCCATGACTTCTATCACAAAACTATATAGGACTCTTTTTGGTTGGAAACATGACACAATCTCGAACTATATGTGAATGTGTCTTGTCACACTTTACTTTTCCTCTTCTCTTTCCAGAATTATCCTCCTAATGGCTTCTCATATCTTCCAAGTTGGGGGCGTAAAGTCCGTTAGTCATAAAGTCTGTACATTTTCTATTTTGGAAATTGTGCTAAGCGAAGTACCCATCTCAGTTTAGATTCCCTTCATCATTTTGCATGATTCTTGACACTCCCTTGCCTATCTCTCTTCGACCAAATATCTCAGAGATGAACATTGTTTCATAATAATAATTAGATCAGGGAGATATGTCTACTGTTTTATTCGTTGTTGTTGCACAGTGTAAACCAAGCTTAGGTTTGTAATCATCTGAAGGTTTTTGCATTCTCTTAGCCTCTGTGCCCAGTTGTGCCTAGGTAACTGGGAACGGACACTATTACTGTTCCAGGCACAGTGCCCAAAGCACCAAACCAACAACATGCATCTGCACCTGGTTATTTGACTTACATGCTGTTTTGCACACAAACTCCAATACTAGTCCTTCTGTTCAATAAATGAGAACAGGTGTTATCAGTCCCACTCTGAAGTATCTTCCAAGGGACAAAACTGAAAAAGTGTCTACAACATAGGGATCCTCAAACACTTAGATATGTCAAACTTTTAAACGACTGTTCATATATCTTTTATAATAGCAATAACAGCTACAGGCTTTTATATGTTCATTATTGCAGGCACTGTGTTCCAGATTTTATAGGTACTATTAATACTCTCAAAAATGTATGTCTGTGTGAATGTATTTTATTTTATTATTATTGAAAACATGAGCAAATCAGCATTCTCAACACTATGGATTTCTGGTCAACAGACGACTGGTTTGGAAGATGGGAGCACAGAAAGTAGAAGTCACCCAGCACTTGTCTTATTCACATCTGTGCCCACCAGCTGGGGCATAGAAGGGTTTCTGCCTCAGGCATGGAGGCATGTGCTCACAGATATCAGCATTCCAATTCCTTGCTCACTGCATACCAGTCCTTCTCCTTTCTGATACCACACAGACCTTGTCCTTCTTGAGTAAAGAGTACAAAATAGATGCTAAGCCTCGGTGGTGACTTTGTACCCTCTCCCACCCCAATCTCCTGCAAGTTATCCATTAGTTCTAGGAGTTTGAATTTCTCTATGGTGGTCCCCAGTCCAGAATGGGCTAAACGAGGCTGTGGCTGTCTTCCGGACACATTTTCTGCCTTGGTCCCACTTCTTTTCTAGGCTGCCCATCTTCCCCCCTAACCCCAGCTCCTCTGCCCAGCCCCATCTCACTGAGTCTCCGTGCGGAAGAGGAACTCGGCCTGGGCGCCCTGAGTGTTCTGCCGCAGAAAGAGTCGGAACAGGTTTTTGTGAGGTCCATGTAGCTTCATTTCACACTTTTCCCCCCGAATGGAGGAGAAGGGAGCATGGTCAAATACCAGGAATCGGCTACCCCTGCAAAATACAAATCCTTTCAACCTGATTCTACAGTTTCCATACTTCACCTACCCTCATAACCTTGGGTTGGAAATCCCTACATCTACAGCCTGCGAATTCCCACAAAAACCATCCCAAGATGGTAGCTCCACGTTCCTCAGGGATTTGTCCTAGTCTGGCAAACCACACACCTAGTGCAATGGATACATTACCACTTTAAAGAGGTGAAGAGATAGAATTAATATACATTTCCCAAGAACCTTAAGACCAGAGACTTAAGATCTGGAATTAGCTAAGTATCTCTAGAATAGCAGGTTGAGGCCAGTCCAAAGAAGCCACAAATAGACTCATGTGAGAATGTGATAAGCTAATTTGCTACATTTTGCTCTGTGTCTACAGCATAGTACATGTCCTGCCATGTGGTTTCATGACATAGTTTGATGGGATCCCCTTTTTGCTTTGGGCTTGTTTTTCTCTTCTCTAGGCTGTGACCTGGGCTGTGTGGGTTAAGCCATTGAGAAGGGCTCTTCTAGGAACATGACCCTTCTCTCTCCCTTTCAGACCCCCCTCTTGCCTCATCCCCTTCCCCTCTTGTGCCCTGGCCTGCCACTCCAGTCACTGACTCTCGGGGCCGAGACAGCAGCAGACAGTCATTGAAGAGGTGCAGGTGGACTGGACGTGTGTTCAGCTTCCTTCGTAGCCCTGGAGAAGCACTGAACTCCAAGGCTGTCAGCTCCCCACTCTTCACCAGCCAGCGTGACTGAGAAATGAGCGGGAATATCTACAGGGCAGAGGAAGAGAGAGAAGGCATTGTCACAGAAGGGAGAAGCATGAGGTTTGCTCCTGGTCCCACCATCCTCCCCATGCCACTTCTATGCAAGTTCCACCTTGAACGAGCATCTCTTCCACATCTGCCTTCTGGCTCATAACCCATCACTTAGATTCTCTTTCTCTGTGAACCCTCTAACTACCACTGTCCACTGGTGTGTGGCTCCCATGGTTGTATGCTCAGGCAAATAGAAGATGCCTATGGTCCAACTCAGGATAGTGAGTGTGTGGGACAGCTCTGCCGGAGAAGCCTGAACTGAAGGAAGGTTGGAAGAGTCCAATCAGGGTATGTGATGGAGCAAGTCAGTGAACACTATATGTGTCTTAGAGGTTAAAATACTAGAGGCAGGTCTGGTATCAATTCCATTTTTTATTATACCAGAGATATGTGAGCAGTTGGAATCAAACTTGGGGGTGAGAAGAACTAGGTGGGGCGTCTTGGAGCTGGAATTTGGTTAAAGATGAGGGTGTGGTCTATGCTTAGTATGTGAATACGGGATTTTCCTTCTTTTTCAGGAGTGTAAAGATAGTATCTGTTCTAAGCATGGGCGAGGTGGCTCACGCCTATAGTCCCAGCACTTTGGAAGGCAGAGGTGGGCGGATCACTTGAGGCCACGAGTTGGAGATCAGCTTGGCCAACATGGTGAAACCCATCTCTACTAAAAATACTAAAATTAGCCAGACATGGTGGTGCAGACCTGGAATCCCAGCTACTCGGGAGGCCAAGGCACGAGAATTGCTTGAACCTGGGAGGTGGGGGTTGCAGTGAGCCAAGATCGCACTACTGCACTCTAGCCTGGGGCGACAAAGTGAGACTCTGTTTAAAAAAAAAAAAAAAAAAGATAGTATCCGTTCTAAGTTGGAATTTGAATATGGAATGTCTATTTTAGATTTATATTTCAATGAGGGATGTTGGCCCTAAATTTGGATCCAATCTTATGTGGGTTTGATTAGACTAGAAAGAGATTTGATAAAGTAATAAATGACTCAAGCACCAAAACATTCTTTTATAAAGCCTCATCCTGAAAAGTTCTCTCTCATTTGCCCATTTCTCAAATGCGCCCCCCTTGTCCTCAGGTAACCACTGTTTCTTTTTTTCTTATTCTCCTTCCAGAGTTTCCTTATGCACACACAAGCAGACACCTGTATAGATTTGTATCCTCCCACTTTAATACCAAAGATGATATAATATACACACAATTCTTTACCTTTTCTTTTCACTTAGCAATATGTCTTGGAGACCAAAGTAGGCCTCCCAGAAATGGAACAGAACAGAAGGCGGGCAGAAATGAGGGGAGGGGCTGGGGATAATGTGAGCAAGGTGGTTCCAGGTTAGGGGGTGATCTGCAGGACATGTTAAGGGAGTTCATGGGCAGGGATGGGGTGCATGGGACCAACTCACTTTGCACTCAAACTCAATCTTCTGGCTCAGGTAGATTAGCTCCTCTGTCCGTCGCATACTCTGGACATTGTTATTGCAGTCCCAGATCAGCTAGGGATGCAGAGAGTGAGGAAAGGGGAAGGGCACTGTGTTAGAGGCTTTGACCTTTGAGTCCCCTGCAAGCAATCTGGAAATAGGTCATGACAGCCTCGGTCATTTTTCCCAGGCTGGAATTGGGCAGGCAGCATCAAGCACAAGTCCTAGACAACTTTGTATCACCTGGCAGAACATTCCTGGACTGAGCAAAAGTGAGACTGAATGTGAGGGTGATGGTGGAGAGGGCACAGTCCCTTGATGTGGAGTGTGCTCAGCGTGGGAGAGGTGGCCGTGGGGTGTGTATATTTGGAAGTTTGGTGTATGCAGGGAGGTGGCTGAGCTCTCCCAACAGGGTCCCACCTCTCATGCTCCCTGGAGTTGTGGGCCTAGGTGGGAACGACCTCTCTGAGAAGAATACACAGAGGGTCAGAGCGGAGGTGGTGGCTGCCTACCTGCTCCAGGGCATGGTGCGCCTTTGTGGCCTCTGCCTCCTCCGAGGAACCAGGCTGTGTTCTCTTCAGAATGTTCTATTGAACAGACAGTAGGCAGGAGTGAGACAGGAAGAAGAAATGGGAAACAGGAAGAAATGATTGGGGGCTGGTGAATGGAGAAGCCCAGGGACCACATTTCAGCTGCAAATATTTCTAAGCAAGCAGGCAGTGGGCAGCAGGGAGACAGGATGTGGACACCTGGCAGAAGAATGGTTGGTCCTTTGTTGTGGGTCTTCCTGAGGGCATCCCTTTGAGTTAAGGGGAGAGGATCAAGGTAGCATCTGCCCTACCTGGAGCAGCAGTTTGAGGCGGGTGATGCGTTGGAAGGGCAGAATCAGAAAGGACTTGAGGGAAAGACGCTGGCAGACGGGGTCGCTCTCCAGCTTCTCCAAGACCTCTCGGAAATTGCTGTTGCTATTCCTGCATGGACAGCGAGCCTTAGGGGAGGGGGGATGTGGGGAGCAATGGGGGATGCAGTGAAGTCGCGGGGAAGGGAGGTCAGTGGAGTATCTGTGGGCTGGGAAAGAGCTGTGGGAGCTGATGTACAGGGCTCTCAGATGTGATGGCTGGGGGAACCAATATGGAGGGTGGGATGGAGAAAGTGTGCTGTTGGGATAGCCCTCTGGGCTGGGGACTGGTGCATGGTCACTGCAGGGCCTACATCGGGATTGAATAGGGGATGAGTCTCACATCAGGCTCTGGAAGGTGCGTTCCTGATAGGTCTGGTTGGTGACATAAGGCAGGTAGACCCGGCGGAAGTCTGGGGCATGGTTCAGGACTACGTCACACACTTGGAAGGAGAAGATATTGTTCTCAAAGTTCTCTTCCAGGTCTGAAAGGAACCTGTACAGGATTTAAACCAGTCTCATGAGACTTCTGGACCTCAGCTAAGCAGTTGACTGGCCCCTGATGCACACTGAGCTGGTGACTTCTTCACTCCATTAGCCAACAACTTCTATTGACTCTCTGCTCTGTGCTCCTTGCTATGCACTAGAATTCGCTCCAAAACTGTCCTGAGTTTGAGCCTGATTTAACACTTTTATTCTAATATTCCGTTTCTCATTCTTCTTTTGATCCTGTTCAGGTTTTCTGATCTTTAGATCGTTTTTCCACCTCATCTCCAATGCAGTGCATGACCACAGTAATCCAAAACCTCAACCCAGGCAGCGTTGCTCATTTACTTATCCATTAATGGATCTATCCACCCACAGGCCCTCTTCTCTTCTTGCTATTCTTCTTCCTATGGCCATCGGGAATCATGGAAGAAACTGAGGCCCAATTTCATCCCATAACTGTGAAAAGGAGAGGGTTTCTAAGAGGGGGAGAAAAATAACGGAACATTTAAAGCCTAACAACAGTGAGGCTGAGTGAGTGGTATTTGGGAGAAAGGGAGTCTCACGTGGCGCTGACGTCTCGCACATCCTGTAAACGAGAGAAGAGCCATTGGTGCTCCTGGTTGGAAAGTGTGGCCCGGAGTGAGGTTGAAAGTTGGAAATGATCCACAGCTATGTTTAGACTGCGCAGGTAGGAGGCCTCTGACACAATCAGCTCAAATTTGACCTAGGAGGTTGGAGATGAGGAAGATTAATTAAGGATTTTATTTACCCCCTGGAATATGCCAGCCACTGTGTAATGTTTTGGGAGTAGAGCAGTGAGCAAGATCCTTTTATGGTTCACAGTCACACAAGAACCTAAGTTGATCTGCGGGGAGGGGAAGAGCATTTGAGTAGGATTTAATCTAGGGTTGAAGCACAGGTATAGGCCTTCAAAGGTATAAGAGAAAAATATGCTTTCAAGAAATCTAAATAACACAAAAACAAGAACAAAAAAATGAGTAACAAAGTGAGATGAATATGTTAATTTGCTTCACTAGGGTAATTCTGTTACTATTTATATGTATCCCATAACATCATGTTGTATATCTTGAATATACACAATGAAATTTATATTAAAAAAGCTAAGTAGACTGGGCGCAGCGGCTCACGCCTGTAATCCCAACACTTTGGGAGGCTGAGGTGGGTGCATCACTTGAGTCTGGGAGTTCAGGACCAGGCTGGGCGACGTAGAGAGACCCTGTCTCTACAAAAAATACAAAAATTAGCCGGGTGTGGTGGCATGCACCTGTAGGCCCAGCTATTTGAGAGGCTGAGACAGAAGGATTGCTTGTGCCTGGGAGGTGAGGTTGCAGTGATCCGAGATTGCGCCACTGCACTTCAGCCTGGGTGACAGAGTGAGACCCCATCGAAAAACAAACAAATAAACCAACTAACTAAACTAAATAAATTGAGCATTTTTTGAACCAAGTATACAGCAGTAGTGGCAAGAGATAAAGCTGCAGCAGTCGAGGAGGCCTGAAGGGTAATGTAAACAATGTAAAATTGTTTGGACTTAAGACAATGGGATAATGAAAACAGGCTTTACATAGGAGAATAACTTCAGCAGATTTGTTTTTTATAAAGTTATTTCTGCGGTTTTTTTTTTTTATTATTGAGATGGAGTCTCGCTCTGTCACCCAGGTTGGAGTGCAGTGGCATGATCTCAGCCCACTGCAACCTCCGCATCCCAGGTTCAAGCGATTCTCCTGCCTCAGCCTCCTGAGTAGCTGGGATGACAGGCATGCACCACCACGCCCAGCTAATTTTTGTATTTTTAGTAGAGACAGGGTTTCACCATATTGGCCATGCTGTTCTCGAGCTCCTGACCTCAGCTGATCCACCCGCCTCGGCTTCCCAAAGTGCTGGGATTACAGGTGTGAGCCGCTGTGCCCAGCCTGTTTTTTATAAAGTTATTTCTAAGCACAATGAGAAGAAAAGATGAAAAGAAGCAAAAGCCACGTTAAGAAACTGTTGTAATAATTCCATATGAGAGATGAAGGCCTGAATAGCCATGGAGCTGAAGAGAAGTAGATTAATTTTATAATTATTTATGGGGTTGAATTGGAAGGGTTGGATTATTTGCTAGAAATGGGGCCTCAAACCGAAGGAAGGTTCAAAGCTAATGTTTTGTACTCACAGCAAAAGCTTTTTGAGTCGGGCACCTGGGTGAACGATGGAGTCATTTACTGAGCCAGAGAACTTTGAAAAGGCATAGATTTAGGGGACGAAGGTGATGAGCTCAGTTTGAGGTTTGAGGACAGATGAGAAGCAGGAGACAGAAGCAGGATATCTGAGAACAAGATGGCGCAGCTGTGGTTTAATGCATGCCCAGCATATAAGAAACTGTCTGGAGGTTCCAGCAAGGGGCGCTATGACTCATGACCATGCCTCTAGCTGGGCTCCTCATGCTTTTCATCCAAGCATGTGGCCTCAAGAGAGATGCCTGGATAGAAAAGAGACAGGAGACACACACACCCTGGTGATGACTTGGATGACCAATGACACAGCCAGATGACCCTCCCATACAACAACCCTGAACAGGGACACTGAAGGCTCATTTGCATCCTTGCTCTAACATTCACTACATGACTGACTTTGGGTGGCTCATTTAACCTCTCTGAATCTCACTTTTCTTGTCCTTTTATGTGGATATAGTGACCCCCATCTCACTGTGGAAGAAGCAACAGTCGAAAGAAATGGAGCCTGTGAAAGCACTTTGTGAACCCCAGAGGTGCTACTTTATAAAATGAGTATGTGTGTTTAACAGATAGAAATGTAAAGCCCTTTCTTCTCAAACATGAGACCAGGGCTGGAATAGGAGCCCTGCTGGACTTCCCAGTATGCTGGAGTTGGTAAAAGAGAGCTAGAACTCATGTCATCTCCCACTGTTTGGTCAACAAATATGGGGAAGATCAGTTATTTTCTAAATATCTTCTCTGTGCTTAAAAATTTGCAGCCAGAACAGGGCTCTCAAGTCTGAGCTTTGCAAAGTCTAACAATGTATTCTGTCTCTGACTTGGTAAAAGCATTGTCTATCCATAAGTCCTCCTGGCCCAAAGTTTACTCTTCCCTGCCTCTGATAGGCAGAGAGTATGGCACTAATATTTATCAAACTATACATCAAATATTACTGCTAAATTAGATATGCATTATTTCATTTAAACCATTCAGCAACCCTGAAAGGTGGGCATTATTATCCTCAATTTGCAAGTGAGGAAACTGAGATTTAGTGAAGTTATAAGGCTGCCTAAGCTAGTAAATGGTGAAGTCATGTTTCGAACCTAGGTCTGGCTTACTTAAAATGAAAAGTCAACGTTTTTTGAGAAATTACTATGTACCAGGCATTCATGTTTCTTGATTCTTACAGTAACTGTTTGTATCTCAGTTTTACAAATGAGGAAACCGAGGCTTAGAAAGATCATGTCGTTTGGGCAAAGGTAAATTGGAAATATTAAAGTGGGCTCTGTGGCCGGGCTCAGTGGCTCATGCTTGTAATTCCAGCACTTTGGGAGGCTGAGGCGGGAGTATTGCTTCAGCCCAGGAGTTCGAGAAAACTGGGGCAACATAGTGAGACACCATCTTTACGAAAAATTAAAAAATTAGCTAGGCATAGTGGCACATACCTGTAGTCCTAGCTACTTGGGAGGCTGAGGCGGGAGGATTGCTCGAGCCCAGGAGGTTGAGGCTGCAGTGACAAACAGCCTCTAGTTCAGTCTTGCTATTGGGAGTAACAACCAAGCAGGGACTGCTGATCACTCTAAGGCCCCTGTTAGATTGATGGACCACAGGACAGCTGCAAGGGGCCCTCTTCAAGGGACCCAACAAAGAGCCCCGGAATGTGCCTTGTCTAAAGACGAAAACTGTAGTGTAGCCTGACACCCTGGCTGAACAGGGAAGCTTTCCTCTACCCTGAAACAGCAGTGATGATGGGATTAACTCCACATTCCTCCACACAAATTCAGAGGCAATGGCCACCCTGTATAGTCCAGACCAACAGCAGGTAGGAGCAAGTGTCCTATGGCATGAAGAGATGAGGATGGAAGGGGAGGTGGTGAAAGCCAGAAAACAATTCAACTTCTTCAGAATGGACATGACCCACAGCTGTGGCATTTACACGCGCCTGTGTGGTGGGGACAGCCGACTCTTCGTGGCAGTGCTGAGCAGGAGAGAAGAATGCTAGCAAACCAGACCTTGTCATCTTTTCTGTAGCCCCCTCCCCACTGCGGCCTGCCCAGTACCTCTTGCAGCTTTTGGTCTTCGTGGGTCATGGAGAGCAGCACGGTGCTGTTGCGCACCACGGGGATTTCCTGCCAGAGGGAGCCGCTGGAGGCCATGGAGAGCCGCTGCAGGTACGACTCGGAGGAGACCAGGGCCTTCCGAGGCTGCCGCGGAGAGCTAGGCCCGGATGTCTCGGACAGGCTCTCCAGCCGCTGCTGGCTCTGGATCTCCTTATTCAGGACAACATCACTATACTCCTGGTAAAGCAGCTGGGCTGCAGGGCAAAAAAGCATGGGAAGGAAGAAAAGCAGGAAGAAGGGACAGTGAGCGGAGGCAGGGAAACAGATCTTCTGCAATGCCTTCTCGCTAGGGACATCCCCACCCCACTGCTGACAGCCACAAACCCCTCTCCAGTGCTGGGCAGAATGCCCACCTGGGTCTATAGTTCCATTTCAAGGTACTCACAGGAGTTGATGAGCTTGGAGCAGCGTCTTGAAAAGCCTCCCATCACCTCCTTTGTTTTTTTCTCCCTGTGGAGTAAAGAAGGGCTCTGGGGTACCTACTGGCCATTAGACACAGAGCACCCCAGGTGACTGTGGGGAACAAAGTCTCTAGCCTCTGGGATGTGTGCTGGGATGTCAAGACCAAATCCCCTGGAGAGGCACAGAGTTGCAGCTTGAACCACTTGGGCTAACATGGAGCTTTTGTGGGGTTTAGTTCACAGCCATAGGGCTTGGGAAGATGGATGACTCGTAGGCTCGGCTGACCGAATGAAGTAGATAAAGACAATCTCCCTAAGCTGGCATCCTGGCATCTCTCTCTTCTCCTCCTTACATCCAGAAGAAACAGGAATGAGCCATTTGGGGTCTCAGAACCCTTATCAACTGAAATCCTCACTAGGGGACTCTCAGTATCCCAAGTGAAGAGAGTGCAGTGTGGCTGTTAGGGGAGAGGGTGACTTACCGAAAAACAACAGGGTCCGAGGGTCCCAGATATTTCTCCATGGCTGGACCTCTTGAATCTAAAAGTGGAAATGGGGAAGATAACTGAGATTTCAGAGGGATAGAGAGAGCCAAAGAAGACCTAGAGCAGGAGATGTAGGGGTCCAGAAGGGAAAATGGGCTTTACTGGGAAACTGGGAGGGAAGAAAGTGGCAAAGCAGAGAGTGTGAAGGAGACCAGTACCAGTGACGTCCTGAGCCACGGGTCAGGATGGGACTGGGACAAGCATAGGAGGCCTTTTCTAATACCCAGGAGGACAGCAAGCAGGGGAGTGTAACTGAAGAGTAGAAGGGAGTCCAAAATAACCTTGGGACATCCAAAGAAGGTGCTGGTTGAGGGAGAGACAGGGAGATAGAGGGGAAGAAGAAGGAAGAGCATCCCAAGGAGCCTGGAGGGCGCTTCGGGACTCTCTCTGTGTTGAGGTTAGGCACACATGTGAGTGAAGCCAGCAGAGGGAATGTTAGGAACCCTGGGGACAGAAGATGGGATGAGGTGGGAAGAGCTGGGAAATGCTTGATCTGATGCATCACTGCGGTCCTGGTTCTTGCTCACCTGAAGAGCCCTCAGGCAAGATGGAAGGTCTGCGCAGGCCCTGCCGGCTCCAGCCCTTGTGCTTGTTGGCCCCCTCACTAGGAGCCACAGCCTGTCCACTGCTGTCCCCTGGTGGCCTCCCTGAGTCCCGCCTGTGGGGCCAGCTGGACGCCTTCTCCAGGTGCAGATGGCTGGGTTTTTCTGGCTGCCTTGCTTGGCCCACAGGTGACCTCCCTGGGCCACTGGCTCCTTGCTGAGGGGTTGTCCTTCTCAAAGGTTCTCTTGCAGGGGCCTCAGGGTGTTCTGAGACCCCTGCTTCATCCTTAGGGATGGGTCCCTGGAGCTCCGGAGTCCAGGGAGTGGTAGGGGAAGAGGGGCTTAGGAAGTTTGTCATGTTGCTGAAAGCCATGCCAGGGGACACTTCGCTCTTACTCCTGCTGGTGGAAGTGAAAGACTCTGTTGATCTACCTGTGGCCGGGGGCCAGGAGGTGCGTCCAGCAGAGGCAGGGATGGGGACTGTCCAGTCTTGACAAGCAGGTCTTGTTTTGGCATGACCCCCTGAGTTCATATGTCCTCCCCGAGTGCTCCGGCTCCTCCCTCTGGACTTTGGGGGTAATGGGGGTGGTTCGGTGGGAGGGTCTATGATGGGTAGCGGGGGTAGAGGCCTGTAGATCCTTGAGATACCAGGAGCAGAAATGGGAGAAAGGTGGGGCTGTGGCAAATCAGGGGTAGGGGGTAGCGGCTTGTTGTATCTCCACCTGGGGGTGGCCTGAGCATGGTGGGAGCTGTCTGGGGTAGATGGCAGAGCTCGGTGCTGCCTGGCCACAGTGGGGTCAGAGGCTTGGGGAAGTGGGCCTTTATGGGGGGCATGCGGCCCTGAACCTAGGGCCAATGGAGGAGGGTGGCTATGCTGCTTCAGTGTGGGAACCACCACACGAGGATGGCCATCTCTCTCCACCACGAAGGGATGGGTGTCCCTCCTCTCTGGGGGAGGAGGGGGCAGAGGTTCGTGGATCCTCACATCCTCCATGGAGACAAAGGATGGGGAAGAACCGTAGGCGGGAGACTCTGTGGCAAAGGCTGGATTATGTGGGGAGACCCAGGGCTGCATGCTGGGAGGACTGCTGGGCCTCTCTAGATTTGAGATGGATTCTTGAGAGTCCTGCTTCAGCGTGGATAAGGCAGTAGGGGATTCTGAAATGGTGCTGCAGTCCCTACCACTCCTTCTGTCCCTTCTTGGGGTCACAGAGCTGTAGATGGCAGGTTTGGGGGGCCTCTGGGGCAGCTCTGAGTGGGAGCAGGAAAGCAACATTCCCACCAGGTCTGGAGTCTGCTCTGTCCTGTGAGAACCAGGGAAGGAGTCACTCTGTAAGTGCTGGATGGTGCCTGTGGAGTTGGCTGGGGGCCTGGGAGGGCTGGCCCCGGCAGAGGGGAAGCCATGGAGGGCAGCCGGGCACATCTCAGAAGTGCCCCAGGGAGCTGAATCATCCATTGAGAGAGGGGCACTGGCAGTTTCTGGAGCACGTGCAGCACAAGAGGTTTCCCTCCTGGGAAAGGCAACTGGGGGCCTGGCAGATACCGAGGCAGGTGTGATGGGGGAGGCTTCAGCAGAACTGGGAGGAGCTGAATCTGGTGTCCTTGGGGGAGTCACAGATGCACTGGCAAAGACCACCTCAGTCCCTTGGCTGGACACTGTTCCCTTCCTCAGCCTGGATTCCTCTTGCCGGCTGTTTTGAGCTATTTCCTTGTCAGGTGACTCCTCAGTCGAAAAGGAGCCCAATAGAGAAATGGGCTGGTGAGAGCATCTGATGGGCTCTAGCGAGGGAGACAGAGCTGTGGGGGACAGTTCCTCAGCCCTGGACTCTGTCTGAGTCCCGGGAATCTGAGTCGCGAGATATGAGGCACCTGGAAACAGGTCACGGTGAGGAGAGTCCTCAGGGGCTACCAGAGCGGGCATCGAAGGCCCATCATGCTCATTCTCCTCTTCCCTGCTCCTCGCTCCTCCCCCTGCCCCCAGCCTGCCTCCATCCCAACTGCCTGGCTCTTTCTCCTCCTGCCCGCCAACTGGCACCCCTTTCTCCTTTAGACCATGATCTTCTTGCTTTCCAGTTACTTCCTCTGATTTTCCCACATAGCTTTGACTCTTCTCGTCCTGAGAGTCCACCCTATTCCCTTCTGGCACCCGCAGCTCCCTCTTCCTCTCTTCTCCCTGTTCTGGACCTCCCTGAACCTGAGCCGTCCTCTCCATATCCTCCTGCTCCCCCTCACCATCATTCAGACCCTCTGGTTCCCCAGTGAGCCTCGTTCTTTCTCCTCGTCTCCCAAGCATCACATCTTCTTGTACCTGTTCCTGTTTTTGCTTCTGTTCTCCCTTTTCACCATTAACCTGCTCTATCATCTGTTCCTCCCCCAATAGCCCATCGGCACAAACATCCTCCCTCAGAGTTCCTTCCCCCCGAAATCCTGCTTCCTGCTGTCCCTGCTCCTCCAGAACTTGGACCTCCTGGGGATGCAAGAGCCCTTGACTTTCCTGCAGCTCCTCAGATGGCAGCTCTTCCCCCTGCCTGATAGTCCCACTTTCAGAGCCTTCATTCTGGTTGGTCTCTGCAGGATGCTCTTCGCAGGGAGAATAATATCTGGTCTGACCAGAGTTATCCGAAGAGGTTTCCTCTTCTTCTTCTGCCTGTCCAGATCCCAATGTCAAAGAAGTAAGTCCTGGCCAAAATTCCACCTCCTCTTCTTCACTTCCCAGGTCACTGGAAAATGGGGCCATGTCTAGATGCTCACTCTGAATGGGGCAGGCCCAGAGCTCTGGGGGAGCTAGAGTCCTTGCTTGTCGGCCTGCCAGGCTCTGGGGTACTGCTTCCCAGTGTTCCAGAGTGTCACAGGCCTCAGCCACAAGGCTTTCCTGATTGGGCTCCACATCTGCAGAACCGTCCTTGGGAAAAGAAGGCATCATCTCAATCGCATAGTCACACACATCCTTTAACTCGCTCTGCTGTGTTGCTGAGAGTCTGTGTTCCTCTCTCCATTTATAGGATGGGTCCTCATCTTCTTGAGCTTCAAGCCCCAAGGCAGAGACCTGGCTGCTCCTCATGGGAGCCTCAGGGATAATGCTGAATTCCTCTATGGCAGAGATGGGAGGAGAGGCTCCATGCTGGGCCTCCTCAGCCTCCATCAGGGCTGAATCCTAAGGAGGAACGAAAGACAAAGGTTTCTAACAACTCTGCTTTTACCTATCAGAGGAAGAGACCATAAAAAAGAAGAGTGATGCATTTATTTGGTTCTATTTAGGGTCATTCTTTGAGACAACAGGTTCTCAACAACATAAGCGACAGCCTCTAAAAAACTTGTCATTGATGTATTTATTTCATAAATATTTTCCTAGCGACCCTGTTAAGTGTGGGGCATTCAGTAGTGAATGAGATAAAGATCTTGTCGTCATGGAGCCTGTGGTCTTGTGAGGGAAACAGGTCATAATGAACAATTAAATTATAGCAGAGGACCATTGTCAGAGAGTGCCCAGCAGCTCCCAGTTGTCAGTTCTCTCTAGACTCCATTATGTCATCTTCTGTCTCTCCCTGTCTACTCTTCGGACACTAGGAGTGACTCAGCCTCATATAACCCCCAGACACAGCACGGGACACACCCCAGATCTATTAGGCCAGAGAAGCAGTGTCAGGAGAGGGTCTTCCTCTTAAGCTGTGGACATCAGTTAAAATAGGCCAGGCTATGATAGCCAGTGTGCGAGGTGCTATGGTTTCATCTTCTTTACGGAGGGTTTGGAGTTTACTCATCTTTCTACATTCCATAGTGTCTACTACAGCATTGTAACTAACAGTTTTGTTTCCATTTCTAGAGGCAGCTGTAGTAAAGTGGGATGATAACAGCCTTATTGGATTAGTGTTGAACTAGACACATTACCACCTTCAAGGAGGACCAAAGAAGGGTAGCTTCTGCATCATCTTACTCTCCCCTTGGCCTCAGTATCCATATGAACTCTTGTCATTGTCATTAATTGTCATTAATTCTTTTGACCTTCCTGTCTTTTGATTTCGACCTTCCTGCCTTTCCTCTCACTTCTAGCAGAACACCTCATCTCCTATTTTGCAAAGAAAATAGAAACTGATGGAACTGGGTTTCTCTCACCTCAATTTCTTGCGATCCAAAGCAACCTGTATTTCCACTCTTTCTATATTCCACCCTCAGTCAGGAAAAGACGTATCCCTCCTTTCCATGCTCTGTCATTTCTAGCCTGCTTCCCCAGGAACCCTGTGCACTCATACCTTCAACATCCCTGCTGAACCACCCCTGGGGTATGGAAGCATTCCCACATTCTTCTCATCTTTCAAATGACTAGAAGGAGTTGCTCTTACCTGCTGTCTTCATAATCTCACATCCCACCTGCCTCCAACCCGGCTTTGATAAGCAGCATTCTGCCAATATTCCCTACAATCTACATGTTGTTAATTCCAAAGAAGACCCTACGGATCTTCATTTTGGGTGGTTCTTGTCAGTATTTGACAGCACTGAGGTTAGAAATACTCTCTTGTTACTTGTGGTGTTACATTTTCCCGGTTTTACCCCTTCAGTTTCCTCCAGTCTTTTTTTTTTTTTTTTGAGATGGAGTCTTGCTCTGTCACCCAGGCTGGAGTGCCGAGGCACAATCTTGGCTCATTGCAACTTCCACCTCCGGGTTCAAGCGATTCTCCTGCCTCAGCCTCCTGAGTAGCTGGGACTATAGGCATGTGCCACCACACCCAGTTAATTTTTGTACTTTTAGTAGAGACGGGGTTTCACCATTTTGGCCAGGATGGTCTCGATCTCCTGACCTCATGATCCACCCTCCTCGGCCTCCCGAAGTGTTGGGATTATAGGTGTAAGCCACCGCACCCGGCCTCCCATGATCTTTTAACTAGGTTAAATTGTACCCCTCTTTGTAGCACTTACCAACTATAATTCACTTGACTTTTCCTTTGTAGCATTTATACAATTATAATTATATAATGATGTGTGTATTTTGATTTACCCTCTATTGCAACCAATAGATGGTAAAATTTATGAGATTAAGAACTATGACTTGCTGAATTATCCATACTTAGCCTAATACTGGCCTATACTAAGTGTTTAATAAATATTTTTCACATAAAGAATAAAATTCGGTCAGAATAAAATGTGATCCTTTTACTTCAATGGAAAATGCCCACCTTTTCCTAAAATCATGATTAACAGTTTACACAGAACTTTAAACATTTAGAGCTGTATACATAACAAATTAATTTTTCTTATTTTTCATTCTGAAACATTAAGGTTTTCCTTCATACATGTCATTAAAAATAATGAAACGCTTCTTTAAATATGTATATGCCATACATCTAAGAGTCATCGTATAAGATGGGTACCATTATTCTGCCAATTTGACAGATGAGAAACTGAGTTTCCCGATGCACTTTATATATATAAACCTGACACTTTGGGAGGCTGAGGCAGGTGGATTGCTTGAATCTAGGAGTTTGAGACCAGCCTGGACAACGTGGTGAAACCCTGTCTCTACAAAAAATACAAAAATTGGTGGAGCGTGGTGGCACGTGCCTGTAGTTCCAGCTACTCGGGGGCTGAGATGGGAGGATCCCTTGAGCCCAGGAGGCAGAGGCTGCAGTGAGCCAAGATCACATCACTGCACTCCAGCCTGGGTGACAGAGTGAGACCCTGTCTCTAAATAAATAATTAATTAAAATAAAATAAAATTCTTGTTTCTCTCCTGGCCCAGATTCCCCATATCTAATCAATCACCATGTGCTATTGACCTCATCTGCTAAATATCCCTTAAGACTGTCCACTTCTGTCCCATCCATCTCCACTGGTGTATGCTGCTACTGTCTCACCCGGGCCACTGCACCCAGCCACAGCTTGGGCACTGGCCTCCACCCATTTCGCGCTATTCCAGTCCGTTCTCCATACAGCATCTAAGTGAGCTTCAAAAGCACCAGTTCTAGCTTAGATTCTTCGGCAGCCTCTGAATGCTCTTGAGATGAAATCTAAATCTTCAGCATGGGTTATACTCCCTGCACAACCTGGCTCTGCCTTCTTCTCCAGCAGCCTATTCACCTGTCACCATCTGTCCCTGCCCACATCCCCCCTCTCCCACTGGCTTTCAGTGTCTTTAGCTCACTTCTCTCTCTGTCTCTCACCTGTAGGCCTTTGCAGACACTGCTCCTCTGCCTGGAATCCTCTTTTGCAACAGAGAATCCTTTGCTTCTCCTCAAACACACCTTGCACTTGTCATGTCACATATAATGTCTATTTTCCAGGCTAGATCATGAGCACCATGAAGGCACAAACACTGCCATATTAACTGCTCAAACCCCTCTGCCTGTTGGCCCTCAACAAAGATGTATTGCATGAATGAATGATGGAAGAATATACAGTTAAAAGAGTGTGGATCAGTGTTTGGTTGTGCCTCTTTGGTATCTTTGCTGGTTTTAAGACAATTGTAGAAACCAGTAAATTTATTTGAACATCCATTTTCTTATATTTAAAAAGGAGATAAAAGGATTCCTTCACAGTTCTAGTAAAGACTAAATAAGGTAACACAAAAATGTATACTGCTATCTTTAAGGGTCATAGAAATAGTGGCTGTGGTAAATACTGTTAATCTGAGAAACAGAGAATAAGTGTAAGAGAGAAACATAGGATTCATAAAGCCAGAAGGACCTTCAGAGACACACAGAAACTTTGCTCAATTTACAGATGAAGAAACTAAAGGTCAAAGACCCTAGACCCTTGCTCCAATCTCCTAAGCAAATGGTATGGGCAAACCTGAAGCAAAGTCGCTTGACTTAAGTCTACTGTAAGCACTTACAGGTCCCATTGAAAGAAAGCTGGCAGGCCACCAGTCCAGAGAAGACCCCAAAATTCTATGGACCCAATGCTGCACCTGACCCTGCATCTTCCTTGTCTGGTCCAGGCTTAAACTGAAAACTCACCTGCTCAGAATACTGTCCTGCTTAGCCACTGTATACACACACACACACACACACACACACACACACACACACACACACACACAGCCATCCTTACAATCTCTTGCAATAGAGCCTGACATAACCAAACAGGCAGGTCCCCAGCACACTGCAGAGTAGTATGTGACAAGATTCTGGCCATCCCAGAGACACAGATACCATCTATATGGGGCAAAGAGCTATGTCTGACATAATTGTACACAGGCAGAAGGACTTTTATGTCCTTTTCCAGTTAACTGACACCATGTGTGATTGGCTCCCTATGTCTAGCCCTTAAGTACAAAATACTATAATCCCTATGGGTGATTCTGTGATGTGGCCCTATTCTCTCAACCACACATCGAGTAATATACTTGCTCACTGTAAGACACTTTCTGAAACTTGGCTCCTTCCTGCCTAAGGAGACCATGGGACTAAACCTGTAGTCTCTCCTCATCTACATCTGTATGATTCAGATGCTCTCCTCCATATACACCATCACATCCTCAAAACAAGTAGCCTCTAAATAGAAGTGTGCTTCTGCCATATCTAGGGTATATCTATAAATACCATGTGCTACCTGGACATTTTCTGTTCCAATCTAGTGGCACAGTGCATGCCTGCCTCTGCAAGCCCATTGACATCGTTTCTAACTGTCTTTTTTCATTTGGAAATATCAGTGGTCACCTGCTCAGCCACCAGTTACCACAAAGGGAGAACATACCCCACGTTCCCTATACTTGATCCTATCTCAGTGATCCTGTTGCAATCAGGCATGACAAAGCTAAAATGTGACAAAGTGAAAGGAAATCTGTAAATCATGGTCTTACTCTCGTAAAGGCATCAGGAGAGAGTTTTTTTGCAATGCTCATTACGTTAGAGTGCAAACATCCTCATCTCCTTCTCCACTGAGGGTGAATAATCACTGTTTATCTGTGTACAGGCAAAGCCAGGGCATGGGATTATGGGGATATGGCCTTGCTTCAGACCACAGACATTTTGCATCCACATAACCTCACCCACGTGTGACTTCTTGAGAGGCAAAGCTTCAAGTCATCCCTTTAACACAATGAGTGACAGAGCTCACTATCTTCCCCAGAGCCCCCCCAACACCTTAGCTCTTGTCTATTTCTAGTCCCTAGAAACAACACTGTATTTCAAGGATACAACCCCTCTCCAATCAAACTGCCAATTCTTTGAACTGAGACTCAGTGCCATATATATTTTTGAGGACCATGCTTCCTGGATTTTCTAGCAAGGTCGATTTCAAATATTCTGACTTACAAATCACTAAAATAATATTGAGGTTAAAATAAGATCACCACATAGATATATAACTTTATTCACTGACATCACTGCCCTCAATACTACAAAGATATCAAAATGGGGGTAGCTTGCTAGACCACTGACTACTGCAATGTGTTTCTATCCATTGTAGGAAAGTCCCACCATGCCAGCAAAAGCTGTAATAAACATTTATCTATTCCCTAATGTCTGAAAATGTCACACCAACTGCCTTATAGACCAGATGGTTTCTATAAGAACATTATTAGTGTCAATGCTGACTTACACTCTACAATGTCATCTGTGGTCCTGGTGGCATCCACACAGATAACACTAGGGTGAGGGACGTGTTTGTGTATTAACATAGACCTTGAGGGTGACTTTGTTCCAGTCTACCTTGCAGGCACTATAAGCAATCAGCTCCTGCTTACTCCACAGACACTGTGAGTGACCCAGCCCCTGTCTACACCAGACCCGTTGGTCACCTGTTTGTCTACACCACTGACACTTGAGTAATGCTGCTCCCGTTGAACCCAAGACCCTACGAGTGACTCCATTCCTGTCCATACCACATAGCGACTGATCTCTCCAGACACCACAGATGACATATTCCTGTCTATCCCACAGACATCACGTGTAATGTGGCCACGGAACCTCAGACAGACCGCGTTAAGGGCACCGATACACTCTCAGGACCTCTAATACATGAACACTCTTCTCTCTATTGAGAATCACTATGTTCTGTTGATGAGAGGGATTCCTTTGCACTCCTCTTGATTTCTCTGTCCTCCCCACTAGGACCATGACATACATTCCTCCTGCAAAACAGTCTCACCCAGAACTGACACGCCCTCATCCCATCTTCCCAGCTCCCCAGGACTCCTTCACTAGCCATGGCTTCAGTTTTAGGCCCACAGATTGGTTAACAAATGACATCCATTTTGCTAAGGCCTATACCAGGAACTTCTTCATGCTCCAAATGTGTATAAAACAGGACGTCTGAGACAGAGGCCACATCAAGAACTTTTCAGCTGGAGCTGGGACCTCTGGATTAGGCCCAAGATGCAAGGCCAGACAATGGAGTTCAGTAGGGCAGCAAGCTAGGGAGGAAGCTCGAAAGGAAAACCACCCTCTCTCCTCTGTTTGACACACCCTTCTCTTTCAACCAGACAAGAGTCATGGCCAGAGTTCACTTCTAGGTAGACAGGAGGGCAAATCTGTCTTTGGAACCCAAGATCCAGGAAGGGAAGAAAGAGACTGACATCTGGAAATGACGTGGTATCACAGTTGGCTCTCCTCTGGCAGTCTTGCCAGAAGGCAACTGCAAAAGATGCTCAGGGGTTCTAGAGCTCTGAGTCCACATTCTAGCTCCCCGACCCCTAACTCAGTCCCCAACTCTAAATAACTTCTTTCCACCTTGCTAAGAATGCAATGTTGTGATTCACATCAAGCTTTAGGAGGCTCCCCATATGTAGGGAACCGGGGTGAGGGGCAGGGCAGGAGTCACTGTTCCAGGTTACGGAGCTTTGGTTAACACGGAGAGAAGCTACACATAGACTCACACAGTATGCAAATACCTATGGAGATACATAAGGAAAGGCCCCGGCCTGGTTAAGGAAAAGGAGCCGATAAAACCTCTCCAGGTAAGGAACAGCCTAGAAAGGGAATCTCAGTTATTCCTTCTGATACGGCTTAGCTTTCCCCAGGGCGCCGACTTTGAAGAAAGAGCCCTGATTATTGGCCCGGGGAACGTCTGGGGGCAGGGTGCCCATTTCCTAGGCGGGACCCGACCGGAAGCAAACTTTTAGGCAACAACATTTCCTCCAGTTCCTCTCCTCTTCCCCACCAGGGTCCTCAGCCACACACACCGAGCCCTGCCTGCGGGCCCAGCCCCCCCATTTCCGGAGCCTGCGCCCCGGACCCAGCGGGGGCTGATCCCTGGGAAAGGCCTTGCTTCCTCTTCCTTCCTGTCCCTGCCCCACCTCCGCCGGGCTCCACAGCCGCCGGGAGCCCAGGGCCGAGACGGGAGGAGGGCACCCACCTGGTCGGTGTCACATGCTGCTTCGGCCCCAGCGTCCCCTCCAGGTCTCGGCGCCGGCCGCAGTCCCCAGCGCCGTCCCCAGCGCAGGCCCGGCCGCCCCACCCGCGGCCCGCCCCTGGCCGCCCGACGGGAGGGAGGGATCGGGTTCTCCTAGGAAGTTTCAGGTGAGGAAACAGGGACACACCTTCCCGGAGGAGGGGCAGGGCCCCTCCGCGCGCGAGCCCCATTGGTGTGAAAGAAGCTCTCGCGTCAGAGCTGGGAAGTGCCGGGCCGGCGGGGAGGGGAGCCCGGGCGCACGGGCCAGGCCGCGGGCTGTCCCAGGGAGCCCCGAGGGCGCGGTGCGCGGGCGCAGGTCGGGCGCAGGCGGGGTGACCCGGGGAAGGGGCGCGCATAGAGACAGAGGGAGCCAGTCGGGCCCCGCGGTGTCCTCGGACGCCTCCGAAATCTCCCTGCGTGTTTGTTTCTTCGGAGCTTCACCGGAGCCTGACTCTGGACCCGGCCTGTCTGCCTGCTTCAGTCTGTATGTGTTTGTCTTTTGCCTTGGCCGTGCCTCTGGAAGTCTGACATCCGTGGTTGTACATGTGTCTTTATCTTCAGGCCTCAGTGGTTTTTTGTTTGTTCGTTGTTGTTGTTGTTGTTTTTCTAAGACGTAGTCTCGCCTTGTTGCCCAGGCTGGAGTGCAATGGCACGATCTCGGCTCACTGCAACCTCCGTCTGCGGGTTCAAGAGATTCTCCTGCCTCAGCCTCCCGAGTAGCTGGGATTACAGATCCGCGCCACCATGCCCGGCTAATTTTTGTGTTTTTTAGTAGAGGCCGGGTTTCGCCATGTTGGCCAGGCTGGTCTGGAAACTCCTGACCTCAGGTGATGCGCCCGCCTCGGCCTCCCAAAGTGCTGGGATTACAGGCGTGAGCCACCGCGCCCGGCCAAGGCCTCAGTGTTAATTTCTCTTCCGTGATGTCTCCTCCTATAGAATAAAAAGTGTCTTCTTCTCCTCCTCCGCCCCCTTCTTCCTTTCTCTCTCTCTCTCTCTCTCCCTCTCTCTTCCCCCTCTCCCTGTCCCTCTCCCTCTGCCTCTGCCTCTCCCCTCTTCCTTCTCCTACTTAGGGCCTAGAAGTGTGCCTCTCTGAAAGGACATGCCCGTGTCCTTCTGTACTCCCGAGTTTATTTTAGAATGAGTGCATATCTCAGGGTGTATGTTCCTTCTAGGGCCTGTGTGTGTGTGTGTGCGTGTGTGTATTTAAATCGCTAAGCCCATGTTTGTGTGTTTTCTTATGCCTGTATTTTTTTTTTTATTCTTTCAGGGAAACGTTGTGTTCTGTTAGTCTTGGAGGCCAAGGCTGCGTGGGTTTATCTCTGTGCCCCTCTAGTGACTTCAAAGAATGCCAAAAGTCTCTGAGTGTACGTGTGTGCACACACAGACACACACAAAGTAGGAATCCTTTACCTGGGGGACAGAGATTTCTGTTATTTTTGGTTGAATCTGACCACCCCCCAAAGCCATTCACTACTCCAGGGGTTTCCATGGTGACATAAGTCAGGTGAAATATTAATGGACTCCTTGCCTATTTTGCTCTTAGGAATGCCATAGTCTACAGCCCAAACAGCTTGGCTAGACCATTTCCAGATCACTGTGCCCACTAGCTGTTGCCAATGATTCTGGTTGAACGTGTTCACTAGTTCTTTTGAGGTGGCTGTAGAATAGAATGTAATTAAGGAAGTATAGCCTCTTCTGTAATAGAGTCCTGAACAGCTTTATGTTCAAAGAGTGTGCTACTTCTGCCGTGTTACTCTGAAGGATTAACTCTTAAACAGTTCAGCAGTTTTCAGCCTACTCTAAGCTGCCATGGAGTATATGGGAAACAATAGGAAAAATTGGGATTAAGACTCAAAAATCTGGATTAAGAAGGGCAGGCCTTGCATGTGTCCTAGGCTCAGCAAAGGGGTAAGAACTGGGAGTACAGAAAGGCAAAAAGTTCGGACTGGGACTGGCTCTACTTCTAGGCTGGAATACAAAACTCATTCCCAGGTATGGAGGGTCTTTGATTTATAACGAGTGAGCAAAGTGTGTAAACTTCTGATCTAGGGCAGAAGCTGTTGACCTCTGGGCCGGGGGTGGTGGCTCACACTTGTAATCCCAGCACGTTGGGAGGCCTTGGCTGGTGGATCACCTGAGGTCAGGAATTTGAGGCCAGCCTAGCCAAACATGGCGAAACCCCTTCTCTACTGAAAATACAAAAATTAGCTGGGCGTGGTGGTGGGCATCTGTATTCCCAGCTACTTGGGAGGCTGAGGCAGGAGAATTACTTGAACCCAGGAGGCAGAGGTTGCAGTGAGCTGAGATTGCACCACTGCACTCCAGCCTGGTTGACAGAGCAAGACTCTGTCTAAAAAAAAGAAAAAAAAAATTGTTGACCTCTGGCATATTTCAGGCTGCCTACTGGGGGTGGGCAATGGGGTCAGAGGTGCCAGAACTGCCTCCTGAACCAGCCTGGCTATCTATTCTTTCTGCTTCCCTCCAGCTTCAGTTGGTTCTCCTTGATTACAGTGCTCTCTTTCTCTCTCTTCTGATCAACTCGACCTCCTTTTGTTCTGCCAGCTCTGACTTGTCAGCATATTTTGGTTTTTGAAGTCACAACCCTGGATTCTTGTGCGCTTGTCCAGAGAGTTAGCACACAAGGCTTTTCCTGACTTTTCAACTAGTAGGAAAGTTACCACCGACCATTTAGGGAGTTTGCTCTTCCCATCAAGTGTGTTCCTGTCTGCAGGGTGTATTTGCATGTGGAGGTCACTCTAGGTCTCCCAGGTATTCTTCCTTTCACTTTGCAGAGTATGGTTCTCAGCATTTTATTTATTTATTTATTTTTTCATTTCTTACTGCTTGGTCTTGGTGACTGGGTTTCTTAATCAGGCCTGTCATCCCATCCTGAGATTTTGATATTTTATTTGGGCCTATATTTCCTCTATAAAGGCCTTGAGAGGAGAGAGAATGATGCAATGGAAAGAGAATGAGATTTAGATTCAGACAGGGTAAATTTGAATCCTGCATTCCATTTACTTAATGTAAAATCTTGGGCATATTCACCTTCCTGTGCTTTCTCTGAATCTTCCTACATTTCATTTCCCTAATGTCTTAAATGGGGATAATAATATGTAATAATACCTACATCACTGGATTGTTGTGGTGATTCAATAATGTAATATATAGAAATCACCTTAGTATAAGTACCCGATGTGTAAAGGTGGTCAAGATGGGTTAGTTTCCTTTCCTAGCAGCTCCTGTCAGTGATGCATGTGGAATGAATACATTTATAAGAACAAAGTGATAGGGGCTGGGAACAGTAAATAGATTCAAAATAAAGCTATTTTAAAATGAAAGCTGTATTAGACGAGGCTGAATAAAAATAGCTTCTGCAACTTGGGACTACTTTAATTGACAATAATGCCTTTAAGATCGAGTTATGGGGCTTGGGGAGAGGCAGGGAACGATCCTGTGTAGTTCTAGGTATCAGGACTAAAGGAATGACAATGACCTTTTTTGAAGCAGGAACTCATCAGCGTTGTCCCTGGGGCTGTCATTGTCCTGACTAGATACTGTCATGGTGCCACCATCCCACATGACTGGCTGCATTGTTCCCACGTGGTGAACTCTTTCTGACTCTCAGCTGGTCCAGTGCTAGTTCTTGGAACACTCCTAAGGCCTTTCTGCCTCTGCTTTTTGCCTGATCCTGTGACCCAACATTGAACCTTTGGAACTGATTTTGAACTCAGTTCTTCTCTTTTTTTTTTTGAGATGGAGTCTCGCTCTGTCGCCAGGCTGGAGTGCAGTGGCATGATCTCGGCTCATGGCGACCTCTGCCTCCTGGGTTCAAGCGGTTCTCCTGTCTCAGCCTCCTGAGTAGCTGGGATGACAGGCATGTGCTGCCACACCCGGCTAATTTTTGTATTTTTAGTAGAGATGGGGTTTCACCATATTGGTCAGGCTGATCTCGAACTCCTGACCTCATGATCTGCCTGCCTCGGCCTCCCAAAGTGCTGGGATTATAGGCATGAGCCATCGTGCCTGGCCCCAGTTCTTCTGTTAATGGGGGTGACTGTGGTCTCTCCATTCGTCTCTGTTGAAGCCAGGCTGACTTGGCCGCCATGGTTCTTAGCTATCCTCTTCTATTCTGGTATTTTATTTTATTGTATTTTATTTTATTTTACTTTATTATTTTATTTTACTTTACTTTACTTTATTTTATTTTTCAGAGATGGAGTCTTGCTCTGTCCAGCCCAGGCTGGAGTGCAGTGGCACGATCTAGGCTCACTGCAACCTCCGCCTCCTGGGTTCAAGTGATTCTCCTGCCTCAGCCTCCCCAGTAGCTGGGATTACAGGTGCGTACCACCACGCCTGGCTAATTTTGTGTTTTTAGTAGAGATGGGGTTTCACTATGTTGGCCAGGCTCGTCTCAAACTATTGACCCCACGTGATTGGGATTACAGGCGTGAGCCACCACACCCGGCCTATCCTATTCTATTCTGATGAGTATAGTTTTATTTTCTATCCTTGGCTTCCCCTTATTTATTTTCTCAACCTTTGCACATTGATTGGCATGAGCCTAAATTTAGTGCCATTCAAGGCATACATACTAATTGTCTCATTCATTTTTTCTTCTATTCGTTTATTCAGTATGCATTCTTAGAAACCAGATATACAAAGACAAGATCTCTGCTTTCAAGAAGCTCTCAGTCTGATTGAGGAGAGGAACAGGTAGCAAATAACGACAGCAGAGTGTGGTAAGTGTTATGTTGAGATGGACACAAAGTACAATGGAAGCATAAAGGAGAGAGTAGGTGGCACTGCTTGGGGAATCAGAGAAGCCTGAATGGATAAGGTGGATTATATATATATTTTTCTTTTTGAGATAGGGTCTCACTGTGTCACCTAGGCAGGAGTGTAGTGGCGCGATCACGGCTCACCATAGCCTCAAACTCCTGGGCTTAGGTGATCCTCCCACCTCAGCCTCCTGGGGCTGGGACTATAGACATGTACCACCATACACACCTGGCTAATTTTTGGTATATTTTTGTAAAGACAGAGTTTTGTCATGTTACCCAGGCTGATCTTGAACTCCTTGACTCAAGCAGTTCACTCACCACGGCCTCCCAAAGTGGTGGGATTACAGGCGTGAGCCAGCGTGCCCAGCTAAGGTGAGATTTGAGTTGACTTGTCTTTTAAAAATATTCTGTTACTGGCCGGCATGGTGGCTCACGCCTTTAATCCCAGCATTTTGGGAGGCCGAGACGGGTGGATCATGAGGCCAGGAGATTGAGACCATCCTGGCTAACATGGGGAAACCCCATCTCTACTAAAAGTACAAAAAAAATTAGCTGGGCTTGGGAGACTGAGGCAGGAGAATGGCTTGAACCTGGGAGGCAGAGCTTGCAGTGAGCCGAGATCGCACCACTGCACTCCAGCCTGGGCTACAGAGCGAGAATCTGTCTCAAAAAAAAAATTCTGTTAACCTGGTATAGAGGAGGATATAGGAAAAGCATACCAATAGCAGAAGTGAAATATGCAAAAATACAAGCCTGAGTGCCCTCTGTTCAGGGATGTGCAAATAATGTGGGTTTAACATGAGATGTGGTGAAGAAATGACAGAGAATGAAGTTGGAAGGGTAGTCGGGCAGCCAAATCATGAAAGGCCTTGTAGGCCATTCCTGCTACTGAGTTTGGACTTTATCCTTCTGGGGATAGGCCTCCTTGGAAGGGTTTCTTGCAAGGTCATGATGAGATCAGATTATAAGGTTAGATTTTAAAAAAAAAAAGCTCTGGGGGCAGTTTAGAGAATGGACTGGTATGGGTAGTGAAGTGGAGAGGCAAGGAAGGCAATCAGATAGCTGTTGTAACAATTAGATGGATATTGTAGTCATGTAGGTAAGAAAAGAAGACACCTTGAATGAATGCAGGGGCAATGGGAAAATAAGACAGGGAATGGATTTTAGTATTGTGCTGTTTTCTGAAGATAAAATGATTAAGTCAGATTTTAAGAATTGACTGTTGGAGGTGAATACAACGATGTGCTCTCTGAGTACTTTCTCTGTTTGTGAGAGGACTCCTCGAGGAGTTCTGCTCTTGATTTTGCGGGGGCTGCCTCTAGAGCTTTGTGTTTTATTCACAGAAAGAAGCTTAACTATTAATACTTTGCTACTTGCTTTGAACTTGCATTTCACAGCCTGGCCCTTTTATCCTCATTGTTGCTACCTTGCTTTCAAGATGTAGAGGCCTACTGGCCAGATAGACACATGAAAGAGCCTTGCCTAGGAGTTTAGTCACAGCTGTCATCATTTGTGTCCTGGAGCCGTGGGCTTCAGCTTGCCTCGTTTAGTCGGCACTACCTATTTTTCTTTTTTTTTAGTCAGTAGTGGTAAGAGTGGTAAGATGGGTGGTTCTGGGAAGGGTTACTGAGGAAATGGTCTGTTTTGCTTGTAAAA
Source organism: Symphalangus syndactylus (assembly GCF_028878055.3). Lineage (NCBI taxonomy): Eukaryota > Metazoa > Chordata > Mammalia > Primates > Hylobatidae > Symphalangus > Symphalangus syndactylus. The sequence continues at coordinate 134,128,054 of NC_072428.2, read as the reverse complement.
GGAATGTTTCTATTAACTCAGACATTTAGAAATTCACTTATTCTCAGAGATATTAAGTCATGGGTGTAGGAAAAGGATAGGAGTTTAAGAAAGAAAGAGACCACCTCGACCTGAGTGAATGAATGAATTGTGAATTTTTAATAATTCACAATTGTGTGTACTTGTGAATTATTAATAATGTATATAACAACTAAGTGTGCAGAGGGTCTCAAAGTATAGTTTGTTGATGTGAGGGTGATCTGGCTGTGACATCTGCCACACCATAGATCAAAGTGTAGTTTGTGGTACACCTGCATTGGAGTCTCCAATTCACTTTGTGAGTCATTCTTTTTTTTGAGACGGAGTCTTACTCTGTTGCCCAGGCTGGAGTGCAGTGGCACGATCTTGGCTCACAGCAACCTCTGCCTCCCACGTTCAGGCAATTCTCTGCCTCAGCCTCATAAGTAGCTGGGGTTGCAAGCACCCGCCACCACGCCTGGCTAATTTTTTTGTATTTTTAGTAGAGATGGGGTTTCACCATACTGGCTAGGCTGGTCTTGAACTCCTGACCTCGTGAACCACCTGCCTCAGCCTCCCACGGGTCATTCTTAAGCACAGTAAAGCTTAGGACTCAGGGTGTTCCAGCTTGTATAGAAGGAAGAAGTACAGTGGACTGCAATGCCTGCTTTAAGGATATTAGGGAAACAAGAAAAGAAACTTCTGTGCCAGGCCACTGGGTATAAAGTTTTATGACCCGAGGATGGAAGGAAATTAGAAACAGGGATTGTAAGGCCAACAGGGAGAAAAGCAGAGCAAGTATTCAACAATTTCTTTAGACAGTACGTGTAATCAGTTGTAGTTTAACACTGGACATGCATGTGTGATGTAATTTTTGAAGTTATGAAAGTGTAAGCAATCTTTTGTTCCGAGTTTACCCCTGGATGCTGTGGGCAATGAGGGATGGGCCTGGTGCAATGAAGAAGTAAATTGCTGCACAGCATGGTGCCTCAGGCCTGGAGCTCTTCACATCCTTTAGAGCTGAATTAAGAGATGCTGTGTTAGCTCGAGCAAAGGTCACTAGGAGTCTTTGGGTTAAATTTTTTTTTTTTAATCCACAAATTCTTGTAGTTCATTGAACTTTAAGAGGAGGAAAGCCCAACTTGGGGTCAATAAATGGTATAGTAAATACTTTTTCGAGTTCTAAAATGGACTATCATTTTAAAGAGTTGATTAGCAAAGTTGAAAATACCTGATGTTCTCCATGGTTCGTATCTGTGGGAGATGTTTGGTGGAATGGTCGGGAGGGAGAGAGGGAAAGAGTGCCATTGCCTTAAAAAAAAGAACAGCCCTGGCCGGGTGTGGTGGGTCATGCCTGTAATCCCAGCACTTTGGGAGGCCGAGGTGGGTGGATCACCTGAGGTCCGGAGTTCAAGAGCAGCCTGGCCAACATGGCGAAAGCCCGCCTCTACTAAAAAAAAATACAAAAATTAGCCAGGCGCAGTGGCTTGCACCTGTAATCCCAGCTACTCAGGAGGCTGAGACAGGAGAATCGTTTGAACCCGGGAGGTGGAGATTGCAGTGAGCTGAGATTGCACCACTGCACTCCAGCCTGGGCAACAAAGCAAGACACCATCTCAAAAAAAAAAAAAAAAAAAAAAGAACAGCCTCTTACCAGCTCTGCTGGGTTCTAAAAGATGAATAGGTTGCCTACCCTGATGTCAAGGAGCTCACAGTGTAATGGATGTGACAGATGAACAACAATGTTGAAGTGCAGTGCACTTTATGCTAGAGGTGCCATGGGAGTTTGGAGGAGGAAAAGATTATCTTGTCGGTGAGTTTATAAACCAATGCCAAAGTGATGATGCCTCTGTGTGATGCTAATAGGTCAGCAGTTACACTATCACTCTTCCTAAGTCTCTAGACTAGAGGCTCATATTTCTCGAATTTCCTATACAAAGACATTTTTAACTTGAGTGCATATATCATAGAAAAATATGTATGCTTCCAAATCTCATTCATTTGAGCATCTCCAAAACGTCTGGTACATAATATCTGAGAATGCCCAGGTCCTCCTGGAGGCTGGTTATAGCTATGGTGAGGTGTTGCAGTCATGAAGAGGGAGTGGGTCCTTGCCTGCCTGCCCTACAGTGAGCAATCCCTGGAAGCGCTGTTATTCAGGTTGTCTTGCTTTTTGTCTTTTGAAATGTTTGGATTTGGGATGTTTTGGAATTTTCCCCATCCAAAATTTTTGGAAGATAGGGATGGGGATGGGAATGATCACTGTTCCTTATTTTTTTGTTTTTTTTTGAGACAGGGTCTTGCTTTGTTGCCTAGACTGGAGTGCGGTGGTGCTATCATGGCTTACTGCAGTCTCTACCTCCCAGGCTCAAGCGATCCTCCCACCTCAGCCTCCTGAGTAGCTGGGACTACAGGTACACACCACCATGCCTGGCTAATTTTTGTATTGTTTTGTAGAGATGAGGGTCCCACTTTGTTGCCCAGGCTGGTCTGAAACTCCTGGGATCAAGTGATCCACCTGCCTCAGCCTCCCAAAGTGCTGGCAGGATTACAGGCGTGAGCCACTGCGCTTAGCCAGTTCCTGTTCTTTCGAGATGGAGTCTCGCTCTGTCGCCCAGGCTGGAGTGCAGTGGTATGATCTAGGCTCACTGCAAGCTCTGCCTGCCAGGTTCATGCCATTCTCCTGCCTCAGCCTCCCGAGTAGCTGGGACTACAGGTGCCCGCCACCATGCCCGGCTAATTTTTTGTATTTTTAGTAGAGATGGGGTTTCACCATGTTGGCCAGGATAGTCTTGATCTCCTGACTTGTGATCCATCCTCCTCGGCCTCCCAAAGTGCTGGGATTACAGGCGTGAGCCACCGCGCCCGGCCCAATTCCTGTTCTTAAGGAGACTATAACCAGTAAAGTTCATTTAGTGGAGTTCTGGCTCTACTGTAATTATTACCAGAAAGAGGTTCTGATCCCAACCCCAAGGGAGTGTTCATGGGCCTTGCACAAGAACGAATTTGGGGCAAGTCCGTAAAGGGAAAGCAAGTTTATTAAGAAAGCAAAGGAATAAAAGAATGGGCTGTTCGACTGAGTATACTTACAGTTATTTCTTCATTATATGCTAAACAAGGGGTGGATTATTCATGCGTGTTCCAAGAAAGGGACAGGCAGTTCCCAGAACTGAGGGTTCCTGTCCACTTTAGACCGTATAGGGTCTAAAGTCCAGACATTGCCTGGCATTTTTAAGCTGTCATGGCACTGATGGGAGTGTCTTTTCGCACACTAATGAATTATAAGTAGCATATAATGAGCAGTAAGGATGACCAGAGAGGTCACTTTCATCACTATTTTGGATTTGGTGGGTTTTGGCTGGTGTCTTTACTGTATCTTGTTTTATCAGAAAGGTCCTTGTGACTTGTATCTTGTGCCGACCCCCCATCTCATCCTGTGACTAAGAACGCCTAACCTCCTGGGAATGTAGCCCCGTAGGTCTCAGCTTTATTTTACCAAGTCCCTATTTATGATGGAGTCACTGTGGTTCGAACACTTCTGACACAGTGGCTCCCAAACCTGGCAAATCGGCAAAATTTCCTTAAAATCCATCCATCTATCTATCTATGAGACAGGGTCTTGCTATCTCGCTTAGGCTGGAGTGCAGTGGTGTGATCATAGCTCACTGCAGCCTTGAACTCCTGGGCTCAAGCCATCCTCTCACCTCAGCCTCCCTGGTAGCTGGGACTACAGGTGCACACCACCATGTACAGCTCATTTTTAATTTTTTTGTAGAGATGGGGTCTCACTACTCTCTATTTTCCCAAACTGACTTTGAACTCCTGGCCTCAAGGGATCCTCCTCCCTCAGCTTCCTTGGGTGCAGGGGTTGCAAGCATGAGCCACTGTGCCTGACTGTTGTTTGTTTTTAAGATGATTATGATCAGGATGAGAAGCCAGGTTTAGGAATCCTGATAGAAAAGCAGTGGTTCTTTAGCAGAGGCTTCTATCATAATCGTCTGATCAGCATCCTGAATTTGCCATTGCCCTAAACCCATGGAGTTTTAATTCTGTAGGTTTGGGGTCAAACAGAACTATTTGAAAATAGCTCCTTGCTGATTTGGATGCCTAATAATAGTGGAAACTCTCTGACCCACAGCAGTGATTTTTAAACATCTTTCATCCTACCTTCTGTCAATAAAAAAATTTTGAGCAGGCATTTCCCCAATATATGCATGTTTTATTTATTTATAAATTGTATATGTGTACTTCTGTATGATATGCAAACACAGATGTTTTAAAATAATAAGGTAAAAATAAATGTCATTGAAAGTTCTAATATTTTTATCTCGTTCCCCCAGTGAATACACTGAGGATCTCATTGTGTAGAACATTGAAAGAACAGGGCCAGTGGTTCCATAATTGACCCCAACTCTTATTTAGATGCTACTGCCTTGGGTAGCTGTCTGAAACAGAATCACCTGTTCCCACCCCAACCAAAGCACTCCTACTCCATTCCTTAATTTATGCAATCATTCAACACATGTATAGGTTTAGCAGACCTAATCCTCAAATCCCAAATCCAAAATGCTCCAAATTGTGAAATATGATACTCAAAGGAAGTGTTCATTGGAACATTCGACATTTGGGATTTTTGGATTTGGGACGCTCAACTGGTTAAGTACCTGCAGGTATTCCCAAATCCAAAGAAATCCAAAAACCAAAACACTTCTGGTCCCAAGCATTTCAGATAAGGGATACTCAACCCATATTGTGCAAAGCGTTGAATGAGGGGCTAGGGATGTAGTTGTGCACGTGGTCTTTGATCTCAAGGACCTAGGTTTTGCCCACATAAACATTAAACAAATGATTACTTAATATTAAATTACTATAATAAGTTTGATGGATGCTAAAAAGTGTGAACTCAAAAGTACCTGAGACAAGTCTCAAAAGAAAGTTTAGAAAGTTTATTTTGCCAAAGTTAAGGATGTACCCATGACAGGGTTTCAGGAGGTTCTGATGACATGTGCCCAAAGTGGTCAGGGTACAGCCTTGCTTTTATACATTTTGGGGAGCCATAATACATCAATCAATACATGTAAGATTTGCATTGGTTCAGTCTGGAAGGGTGGGACAATTTGAGGGTAGGGGTAGGAGGCCTTGCAGGTCATAGGTAGATTTATAAATTTTCTGATTAGTAACTGGTCAAAATAATTATTATCAATAGAAAGGAATGTCTGGGATATGTTAAGGGGCTGTGGAGACCAAGGTTGTTTTCTTTTTTAATATATATATATTTATTATACTTTAAGTTCTAGGGTACATGTGCACAACGTGCAGGTTTGTTACATATGTATACATGTGCCGTGTTGGTGTGCTGAACCCATTAACTTGTCATTTACATTAGGTATATCTCCTAATGCTATCCCTCCTCTCTCCTCCCACCCACAACAGGCCCCGGTGTGTGATGTTCCCCTTCCTGTGTCCAAGTGTTCTCATTGTTCAATTCCCACCTCTGAGTGAGAACATGCAGTGTTTGGTTTTTTATCCTTGAGATAGTTTGCTGAGAGTGATGGTTTCCAGCTTCATCCATGTCCCTACAAAGGACATGAACTTATCCTTTTTTATGGCTGCATAGTATTCCATGGTGTATATGTGCCACATTTTCTTAATCCAGTCTATCATTGTTGGACATTTGGGTTGGTTATCTAGAATTAGAAATATCATTTGACCCAGCCATCCCATTACTGGGTATATACCCAAAGGAACATAAATCGTGCTGCTATAAAGACACATGCACACATATGTTTATTGCGGCACTACTCACAATAGCAGAGACCAAGGTTTTATCATGTACATGAAGCTTCCAAGTAGCAGGTTTCAGAGAGAATAGATGGTAAATGTTTCTTATCAGACCTTAGGTCTGTGTTGATGTTAATGCCGGTCGGTTTTTCCTGAATTCCAAAAAAGAGGAGGGCATAAGGAGGCGTGTCTGACCCCCACTTCCATCATGGCCTGAAACAGTTTCTCAGCTTAACTTTGGAATGCCCTTGGCCTAGAGAAGGGGTCCTTTCAGATGGTTGGGAGGCCTTAGAATTTTATTTTTGATTTCTGAAAGTATATATATATATGGCCCGAGAATGACCTCTTCTGGAGGGTTTGAGAAATTTGTAATTTGGAGGCAGGAATGTCATTGAAGGAAAGCTAGAGAATTTCAGATCTGGAGGACAGAGGTGGAAATACCATAGTAAAAGATGAAACTGAAGATATGAGCAGAGACTAGGGATCACGTGGGCCTAGTAGACCATATTAAGGAATTTGATCTTTATTTTGAGGGCAAGGTAATCCATTGGAGGATCTAAGGGAGAGTGACAGGGCCAGATTTTCATCTCAAAAATGTCACTTGAAGGTGCAGCAAGTTGTATCAATTCTTTCCCTTCTTTTTCTTTTTGAGATAGGGTTTCATTCTGTCACCCAGACTGGAGTGCAGTGATGTGATCCTGGCTGACGTGATCATGGCTCACTGCTGCCTCAACCTCCTGGGCTAAAGCCATCCTTCCACCTCGGCCTCCCAAATAGCTGGGACTACAGGCATGCACCACCACACCTGGCTCATTTTTAAATTTTTTGTAGACATGGGGTCTCACTATGTTGCACATGCTGCTGTCAAACTCCAGGGCTCAAGTGATCCTCCCACCTCAGCCTCCCAAGGTGCAGGGATTGTAGGTATGAGCCACTGCACACAGCCTGTTTTCTCCTTTCTTATCTTTTGCTTGTATTTAGAAACCTTTGCTTTTATAGTTGCCCTCAGATTACGCTCCCCTTTTCCCTACTTTCTATAAACTCTTACAAGTCCTCCAAGATCCATCTCTGTTGTCACCTTCTTGGTGAAGCCTTTTCTTATTCTGTCCTCTAAACATCCACACCCTTTAGAGCTAATGTATTTTATGTATATAATTTTTAATATATATGGTATATGTGCTGCTGAAGTGAGCACTAGAGCTAATCTCTATAAAGGCACTTTGCAGGTTTTATTGCAATGTCACTATTTTGGTAAATTGGGGGAAGGCAGATGCAGAAAATAGAATTACTTGAAATCATCATGGCACAGTATCATTTGGTTTCTTTGGTTTGTTCAAGCTCCTCCCTTATTTCACTTATTGCTTTCTTATTATAACGAATTCTGCACTGTTTGTATGTGTTTTTAATTTACATAAATGCTGTCTTTTATTGACTTTACATTTTTTACTTATTAGAATTAGGACAAGTTTTAAACATCTACTCATTTTCCTTTGTGTATCTGTAGTCTTTTGCTTCTAACCAGTGCTTGCTGTTCCACAGTCTGAATTCATCATATTTTACCTATTCTCACTTTCAGTGGTGGCCACCCAAATCCTTTCACCTTCCCTGTATCACAAACAATGCTGTAATGAGCAGCCTTGTATACATCCTTTACGGACCTGTGTGAGAATTTCTCTGGGATGTGAACATCCAGGATTGGGATTCTGGGGTTGGAAAGCGATGGTGTGCTTATTTAACCAGATCCTGGCTATTGTTCCCTAGAATGGCTGCACTGACTGTGTATTGATCACAGTGCAGGAGTCTCTGTAGCCCCATGTCCCCACCAACACTGGGCATGTTTTGTTCAACTGAGTAGATTCAAAGCGGTATTTCACTGCTGTTTAATTTTCATTTCTCTGGTTACTAGTGGGTTGAGGATCTCAGTAAATTTGTTAGCATGTTATTATTCATATTGCCTATCATGCCTTTGTCTACTTTTCTGTTGAGTTACTCTCATTTTCTTGTTGCCTTGCAAAACTTTCTTGTATCCTTGCAAAACTTTCTTGTTGCCTTGCAAAAGCTGAGGTGGAAGGATGGCTTGAGCCAAGGAGGTTGAGGCTGCCGTGAGCCAGGATCATGTCACTGTACTCCAGCCTGGGTGACAGAATGAGACCCCATCTCAAAAAGAAAAAGAAAAAGAAGAGAAAGAGTAGATACAATTTGCTGCACCCTTAGGTGATCTTTTTGAGATGTAAATCTGGCCCTGTCACTTGTATAATCTCAATGTTAGTTATCTGTAAGTTTTAGATATTGAAAATATTGTCTCCTAGTAATCTGAACAGAAATGTGTAACAATTTTGCCACACATTAATTCTTCTATATTATCTTAAAAGCTTTATTTTCCATCCTGAGTCTATTTTTTAGTCTAATGATATTGAGTAGATACTTAATTATGTCAGTCTATTATGTCAGTTTTTAAACTCCAATTTTCATCTTTCCTTGATTTATGCTACCAACTTTATTATGTATTACATTCTTATAAGTAGATGAGTCTGTTTCTGATGCTTGCTCTCTGTTCTGTTCTACTTGTCCATTTAAATGTTCTTGCTCAAAATTGTTTCTATGGCAGTGGCTTTGTAGTACATCTATGGATTTGGTTGGGACACTCCCTCCCCTACTTCTACTTTTCTCCTCTTTCTCAACATTTATTTAGTTATTTGTGGACCTTTATTTTTCCATGTAGATTATAGAGGTTTTCAGAGATCCTTAGAAAACCCGACTGAAATCTTACTTGAGGTTAATTTGGGGGAGAATTGAGATTTTATGATAATAAACCACCCTTCCCAAAAGTATAGACTGTCTCCCTAATTATTCTTCTCATATTATTTGTTTTTAAACTAATTTAAAACTTTTTCTTTATATTTTTTATTAAGTAAGGTTATCAATATTTTATAGATACTTTTTGTATCTCCCAGAATTCCCACGTGTTATGGGAGGGACCCACAGGGAGGTAATTGAATCTGAAATGCTCTTCCTATCTTTCTCTGCTTATTTATCAATCCTCTACTAATTCTTTTCAATGATTGATTCAATGATGAATTTCCATGCTATTCTTATGATAGTGAATTAAGTCTCGAGATCTGATGGGTTTATCAGGGGTTTGCACTTTTGCTTTTCTCTCATTTTCTCTTGCCACTGCCATGTAAGAAGTGCCTTTTGCCTCCCACCATGATTCTGAGGCCTCCCCAGCCATGTGCAACTGTAAGTCCAATTAAACCTCTTTTTCTTCCCAGTCTCAGATATGTCTTTTTATCAGCAGTATGAAAACTAATACAGTATATTGGTACCAGTGGAGTGGGGCGCTGATGAAAAGATACCCGAAAATGTGGAAGCGACTTTGGAACTGGGTAACAGGCAGAGGTTGAAACAGTTTGGAGGGCTCAGAAGAAGACCAGAAAATGTGGGAAAGTTTGGAACTTCCTAAAGACTTGTTGAATGGCTTTGACAAAAATGCTGATACTGATATGGACAATAAGGTCCAGGCTGAGGTGGTTTCAGATAGAGATGAGGAACTTGTAGGGAACTGGAGCAAAGATGACTGTTGTTATGTTTTAGCAAAGAGACTGATGGCATTTTGCCCCTGCCATAGAGATTTGTGGAACTTTGAACTTGAGAGAGATGATTTAGGGTATCTGGCAGAAGAAATTTCTAAGCAGCAAAGCATTCAAGAGGTGATTTGGGTGCTGTTAAAAGCATTTCATTTTAAAAGGGAAACAGCATAAAAGTTTGGAAAATTTGCAGCCAGTTGATGCAGCAGAAGAGAGAAACCTGTTTTTTGAGGAGAAATTCAAGCTGGCTGCAGAAATTTGCATAAGTTACAGGGAGCTGAATGTTAATCTCCAAGACAATGGGGAAAATGTCTCCAGAACATGTCATAGGTCTTCATGGCAGCCCCTCCCATCACAGACCCTGAAGACTAGGAGGAAAAAATGGTTTTGTGGGCCAGGCCCAGGGTCCCCATGCTGTGTGCAGCCTAGGGACTTGGTGCCCTGCATCCCAGCTGCTCCAGCCATTGCTAAAAGGGGCCAAGGTACAGCTCTGCCCATGGTTTCAGAGGGTGCAAGCCCCAAACTGTGGCAGCTTCCATGTGGTGTTGAGCCTGCAGGTGCATGGAAGTCAAGAATTGGGGTTTGGGAACCTCCACCTAGATTTCAGAAGATGTATGGAATCGCCTGGATGCCCAGGCAAAAGTTTGCTGCAGGGGCAGGGCCCTCATGGAGAACCTCTGCTAGCACAATGTGAAGGGAAATGTGGGGTCAGAGCCTCCACACAGAATCCCTACTGGGGCACCGCCTAGTGGAGCTGTGCGAAGAGGGCCACCGTCCTCCAGATCCCAGAATGGTAGATCCACCAACAGCTTGTACCGTGCACCTGGAAAAGTGGGAGACCCTCAATGCCAGCCCATGAAAGCAGCTAGGAGGTGGGGCTATACCCTGCGAAGCCACAGGGGCAGAGCTGCCCAAGACTATGGGAACCTACCTCTTGCATCAGTGTGACCTGGACGTGAGACATGGAGTCAGAGGAGATCATTTTGGAACGTTGTAATTTGACTGCCCCGCTGGATTTTGGACTTGCACGGGGCCTGTAATGCCTTTCTTTTGGGCAGTTTCTCCCATTTGGAATGGCTGTATTTACCCAATACCTGTACCCCCGTTGTATGTAGGAAGTAACTAGCTTGCTTTTGATTTTACAGGATCATGGGTGGAAGGTACTTGCCTTGTCTCAGATGAGACTTTGAACTATGGACTTTTGGGTTAATGCTGAGATGAGTTAAGACTTTGGGGAACTGTTTGGAAGGCATGACTGGTTTTGAAATGTGAGAACATGAGATTTGGAGGGGCCAGGAGCAGAATGATATGGTTTGGCTGTGCCCCCACCCAAATCTCAACTTGAATTGTTATCGCCCAGAATTCCCAGGTGCTGTGGGAGGGACCCAGGGGGTGGTAATTGAATCATGGGGGCTGGCCTTTTCCATGCTATTCTTGTTATAGTGAATAAGTCTCAGGAGATCTGATGGGTTTATCAGGGGTTTCTGCTTTTGCTTCTCTCTCATTTTCTCTTGCCGCTGCCATATAAGAAGTGCCTTTTGCCTCCCACCATGATTCTGAGGCCTCCCCAGCCATGTGCAACTGTGAAGTTCAATTAAACCTCTTTTTCTCCCCAGTCTCGGGTATGTCTTTATCAGCAGTGTGAAAATGGACTAGTACGATCACCCTCTTCTTTGTTCTCCTTTCTATTTCATCTCTAATTTTTCTGGCATTTGGGGGGTATTATACATTGCAAAAGTTGGGGACTCACTAATTCCACTACTCACTGCATATCAAGGTAATCTGTCAGGGGTTTGGTTTTTATATAGGAAACAAATGAGTCCCCAGAACATACAAGTTAAGATTATTCAATCAAGGGAGGCAGTCATTACCCTTTAACCTCTGAAAGAAAACTGCAGGTAGGCATCAAACTAACCCTGAGATAGGAGAGAGTAGAAATTCCCACACCCAGTGAATTATAGGACATTAGGTAATTATTGGTGGGAAGTATATTTGGGTGGGGAACTGAATTTCAACTGACTTTTATCCTTGAAGATGGTGCTTCTATTTTCTCAAGTTAGAAGGTTATGAAAATTGCATCTGAACAACAAGTTGTATTAGTATAAGTTCTAGAAGAAACTGAGAAAGCAAGGCTAGTCTGAGGAAAATTTATATTGCTCACATTTCCCTTCTGAATTGGAGAATAGAATTGAATAGCAAAATTGTAACCTACCTTTCAAAGATGTATTGTATAGTAAAGTATATTTTGTGAATTTTTATACCTTCTATTCTTATTTTTCTATTGCCCTATTTTAAAATCTATCTTGAATTTATTTTATTAAATGTATATGTCTCTGTGTATATATTTATGAGTAATATTGTACTCTTTTCGGTATCAGATGATAACCCAACACACACAAAGATATACTGACACATACAAAGATGTTTATACTGCCTCTTATATCGGTCAGAAGAGAGAGGGTTCCAAGAATTCCTGTGATGAGGGCTTAAAGCCAGATATTTTTGTTATCATTTTATACATATATATTTTATTTTTTTTCTATTTGGGAGAAGCTAGAAAACACACATTACATTTTTTTTTTGTATCTTATCTGTTTTAGGCTAAAATCTACTGCTATTCAAATAATAAGTTGTATCTTTGTGTATTCTGATAGACATAATAAGTAAGTTGTATAAGTAAGTAAGTTATAAGTATGTATAAGTAGGTAAGTTGTATCTTTGTGTACTCTTCTTCTGATAGACATAGTAATATAAGACAAACCCAATAACAGCATGCTGTTTATTTTGAACACAGAAATGTCCTTAGTTCCGCCTAACTCTGTCCTTCCTTTTTGCTGATGGAAAGTCGTTGGCCTCATCCCTCATCTCACGTCCTTGATGCCTATTTCTCGAGGTGTTCCATCCACTGTCAAAGTCCCCAGTCAGTGATTGTTCTTAGGTATGAGTATTCTTTTCCATCCTAATCCATATTATCCCACTCATCTTCCAAAAGGCAGCCTCTACTCCTAGAGCAGCGCAACAGTTTTCCTCCTCTACTCTTGATGGTGAGCCCAGAGTACCCTGTTGTCTCTGTGGCTCTAGGCTTCCACTTACCCTGCCCTTACCTCTGTGGCAGTGGAGAGGATATGGTAGCAAAAGAGAGCAGGAGTGATCCACCATGTCCAGTCATCCTAGGGGATTGGTTCCAAGGACCCTTCCCACCCCCCACAGATACCATAATCCCCAGATGCTCAAGTCTCTGACATAAAATGGCTTAGTCTTTGCCTATAACCTATGCACATCCTCCTGTACACTTTAAGACATCTCTAGATTAATACCTAGTACAATGTAAATCCTATGAAAATAGTCGTTATACTGTGTTGTTTAGGGAACAATAACAAGAAAAAAAGTCTGTACATTTTCAGTACAGACACAACCATTTTTTTTTCCTGAATATTTTTGATCCATTGTTGGTTGAAGCTACGATGTGAAGCCTGTGGATAAGGAGGGCTGACTATATAGCTATGTCACATTTTTGACTGCCAAGGCACAGAAGCACAGAATAAAATAAAGAAAAATGGAGACAAGAATAAAGATGAGGCCGGCACAGTGGCTTACGCCTGTAATCCCAGCACTTTGGGAGGTGGCGGCGGAAGGATCACTTGAGCCCAGGAGTTCAAGACCAGCTTGGGAAACATAGTGAGACCCCATCTCTATTAAAAAAATTTTTTTTTTCTTTTTGAGACAGAGTCTCGCTCTGTCACCCAGGCTGGAGTGCAGTGGTGTGATCTCAGCTCACTGCAACCTCCACCTCCCAGGTTCAAGCGATTCTCCTGTCTCAGCCTCCCGAGTAGCTGGGACTATAGGTGCCCGCCACCACTCCCAGCTAATTTTTGTGTTTTTAGTAGAGGTGGGGTTTCAACCATGTTGGCCAGGCTGATCTCGAACTCCTCATCTCAAATGATCCACCCACCCTGGCCTCCCAAAGTGCTGGCATTACAGGCGTGAGCTACCACGCCTGGCCAAAAAAATTTTCTTTTAAAGAATAAAGATGAATAGGAAGGGAGGTGCCATTCACTTCAGCAGAAACATCCTTCTATTTCCCTTGTGATACAAATATTCCCACCTCTATGACTCTGTCAGGAGAGGGATACTGAAAATGTTAAAGTCATTAAAACAAGATATTTTTAAAAATCAGGACAGTTTAATCCTATCCTGTTAGAGATGATCAAACAACTCCAAAGAGGTGATGACTTAACATATTTCTAGGTCCAAGTAGTGGCCAACCGGGGCCAGCAACCTCCCAGTCACCCAGGCTGCCAACCAAGGTGACTGAATACTTGCTTGAGATTGCCAGCATTTGTGATATCATCACTGTGCATAAATTCAAGGTAGGATCCTCATTGCTGTGGGCTATAAAATGGACTCTGCGCTCCCCCCCAAAAAAAAAACTTGGCACAATTAGATGGAAATGGAAAAATGGTATTCTAAAACATTCTATTGCATTATTATTTGTACCCCTAGGCAGGTGTGATTCACGTGGGACAGAGTGGCAAGGAAAGGCTCTGTTGAAGGGGCGAGCCTTGAGTTGCCCCTGGTGGAAGTGTGGGTGGCCGTGGGAGCTGCATTTCCATGGTGGTGGGAGCTCTGGGCCACTCCTCAATCTCATGTCTGACACACACACACACACACACACACACACACACACACACACCCCTGATAGTAGGAGGAACAGCATTTTGGACAAAGAGGAGGCTGAAGGCTGCATGACGCCTTGAGACATCAACTCAGGTATGTGTGGAGGTGGCAGAATGTATTATTATTACCTGGAACAATCTTCACCCTTTAGGCCCAAATCAACCTCCACCTCCACCGGGATGTTTTTGCACAATGTGTTTCTTTGACAGACTCACCAGAGCGCATGCAGATTTGGTTCTCAATTAGCAACATATTTTGTATTTCTAGTTCCTAAAGGAAATGTAAATTTTGTACTTAGCAGAAGCTATAGCACCATCTTGTGGAAATAAATGCATTGGATCACAAGCTTGCTCTGAAAATTTTAGTCATCTTAAAAAGTAAATCTTGATATGACTTCATAGCTCTAAATCACTCTTGGAATGCACAATCTATTAGTAGCAAAAGACTTCTCATATATTCTAATTGTATGAGGGTGGAGTTAGCATTTTCCACCAGCTGCAGCTTTCTTTCTGTTTTGCTTTTGAGATAGGGTCTTACTCTGTCCCCCAGGCTGGAGTGCGGTGGTGTGATCATAGCTCACTGCAGTCTCGAAGTCCCAGGCTCAAGCAATTCTCCTGCATCAGTCTCCCGAGTAGCATAGTGTGCCACTATACCCAGCTAATTTTTTGTAGAGATGGGGTCTCTCTATGTTGCCCAGGCCAGCACTGGCGACTTTCTTCTTTTTAGAATAATTACCATTCTTAGGATCCAATATTCTTCCCATCTCAGACTCATTTCTTTTAGAATGTGTGTCCTCAGGTTTGGATTTTAACCATGTCCCAAGGGATCTTGCCTTCTAAATAAAGGAACACTCACTGGGTACCAATGTTCTTTTCTGTCTCCTCTGGCGAATCAGACACCTCTCTTCTTAATAGAGTTCATTGATAAAGGGCTTAGAAAAAGGAGGTCCCTTCATTATTGAGAATCTAAAGCATTGGATTGGGAGCTCACAGAAGAACTGGAACAGAGGCTGAGGCAGGAGGATCACTTGAGCCCAGGAGTTCGAGGTTGTAATGAACTATAATCGCACCACTACACTCCAGCCTGGGTGACGGAGTGAGACCCCATCTCAAAAAAAAAAAAAAAAAAAAGTCCCTGGGAAAGGTTTTATTTAGAATCACGAAATCATTGAATCATTTAATAAATAATGAATCTTTTTAATGTAAGTGGTATACCCTCCAGTGGAAGTGAAAAAATGCCCAATGTTCTCAACCTTTCTTATCCCTAGTTTGATCTGCATCAAACATGGAATTGATGTGAAGCTTTGCGGCTTCACTAGGCTCCCCTCTGAACAGTCTCAGGCTTGATTAAAATTTAAGGCTGGTGTGAATTTTGCAAATTTTAAAGATCTGTGTTTATCTTCAAGACATATTTTGAAAAAGTTACACATTGGCATCCTTCAAAAAAGCTAAATGCACAGAAGTAAATGTCTCCCTCCACACGTTTCCCAGCTATCCAATTATCTTCTCTCAAGGCACCAATATTACAAGTTGTTTGTGAAATGCTTCCAAAAATATTTTGCACTTACAGGAAATATATTACATCAATGATAGTCCACTAAATATTTCAAAACTTGCATTTTTCATTTAAAAATATGGGTTGAAGATTGTTCTATATTAGCACATAAAGAGTTTCCTTATTTGTTTTTCAGCTGTACAAGATTTTATTGAATGGGTGTAGTCTCCTGTTGAGATTTTTCCCAGTAGTTTGGCAGTACAAACAATGCTGCAGTGAATAACCTTTACGTCTGTTGCGTAGCACACATGCTGATCTACCTGTGGGATATATTCCTGGAAGTAGAATTGCTGTGTCAAATGGTGCATTTGTAATTGTGGGAGACTTTGGCAAACTTTTCTCCATGGAGGTCATTTATACCAAATTACAGCAATGTGTGACACTCCATGCCTCACTAACTATATGTTTTTAAAACTTTTTTTTTTTTTTTTTTTCTGAGACAGGGTCTCACTCTGTTGCCCAGGCTGGAGTGCAATGGCGTGATTATAGCTCACTGCAGCCTCGACTTCCCAGGCTCAAGTAATCCTCCCACCTCAGCTTCCCACAGGAATGCACCACTCTGCATGACTAATTTTTTACTTTTTGTAGACAGAGTCTCCCTATGTTGCCCAAGGTAGTCTTGAACTCCTGGGCTCAAGTGATCCTCCCACCTCAGCCTCTCAAAGTACTGAGGTTACAGGCATGAGCCACCACACCCAGCCTTTAAAACTTTTTGACTTTGCTGATGTAATCGTGAAATATTATATTTCAGTGGTTACTGTTGTCATTTTTGCAATGTTCCTTTTATGAATTTGGTTATAGGAACCCAGATTTTTCATGAGGCCTGGTCACCTAGTCAGTTCTCTTTCTCCAGAGCTATTTTGGCAAATACATTGATTGTTTTAAAATTAAGTTTTATGAATAGATATAAATGACTCAGATTTCAATCAGCTTTCAAAAATATTTTTTTTATATTCTCCCTTTCCTACTTGTCCCCAATAGTGGATTTACCATGAAGCTAGCAAAGCTTAAGCTTAGAACCCCTTCCAAGGGTGCCTTCCAAAGCTCTGAACTAATTTTGTATTCATACATTCACATTCTTTTTCTTAAAGAACCTGCCCCAAATTGCATAAGCTTCAGGCCTAGATATGCCCCTGCTTGTCACCATCTTCCCTGTTTTCAACCTCTCTCTTCTTAGTTTTTTCTGTATTCCTCTAGAATGACTTTATGCATATGTAAGCACATCCAGATAGAGTTTATCCACCCCCTTCCTTTTTTCTTGCTTTTCTGAATGGGTCTTGGAGATTTTTCAATGTAAGATCTAGAGACCATCCATATTGTTTACTGTTTGCTGATAATTTTATGGTATTCCATTGTATGAAGATACTGGTCTTTACTTAATCAGTCCCGTATTGGTGGAACTTAGTCGACATTTGTTTGTTTTTTTGCATTAAGAAAAGCTCCTGGCAGGTTTCAGAGACTTAAATGACAGCTAAAAATCTGGTATGATCACAGGTTTCAGAAGCGATAAGGTTTAAAATAGATGAAATTGTTGGGGGGGAGCCCTAGCCTCCCTTCCTCCACACCCTCTTCAGGTATCTAGGACTCGAAGTCTTATCAAAACAGGACACTTATTACCTGCTAATCACAACCTATCTATATGAACATATACATCGGCGTGGGAAGTTTATCTGTGATTGTGAAACAAGATTGTCTTGCTAAAGACATTCTGAATATCTGAAGGCAGGAGGGAGAGATAATTGTAAGGCTTTGAGTGCCTCTAAAATCCTGCTGGATAGTTGTTGGCTTCAAAAAAGGGCAGATAGCTTCTGAGGTCATAGTATTCTATCAGTGGCATTGCTACAGCCTGCTAACTGACTTTCACTGCCCACACACTAACATTTTGTTCTGCCGTATCCGATGGGGAAGGGTTGAGCCACCCAGGCATGGAATGCTAGATGTCTTCTGCATGCCAGAAGAGTTCATTACTTAGTATTTTAACCTTCATTTACCTAATTTTATTTATTTATTTATTTTTGAGACGGAGTCTCCCTCTGCCATCCAGGCTGGAGTGCAGTGATGCAATCTCGGCTCACTGCAACCTCTGTCTCCCGGGTTCAAGCGATAATTCTGCCTCAGCCTCCTGAGTAGCTGGTATTACAGGCATGCGCCACGACGCCCGGCTAATTTTTGTATTTTTAGTAGAGATGAGGTTTCACCATGTTGGCAAGGCTAGTCTCGAAGTCCTGCCCTCAAGTGATCCACCCACCTCGGCCTCCCAAAGTGCTGGGATTGCAGGCATGAGCCACAGCACCCGGCCTTTCATCCACATTAGTCATCACTTCCTTTCTTCTCTTCCATTTCAATGCAAACACCATGGGAACCACATTTGAGATAGCTAGAAATTCAGCCTTTTTATTCTCTCTACCACCTTAAAGCATGGAATGGCTGATCTCCTATCACAACCCACTTTTTGAGAAGAAAGGATCATACACATGTCTGATTTGGTTACTTCAAATCCAGTCCTATTGCCCAGTATTATCTTTGTTCATATGTCTTTGTTTGGCTCTTCCCTAGAACTCTCTTCCCTGGGACTAAATTGTAGTGGGTTTTGGTTTAAGATACCACATTAAATTTTTTAAAACATTTTTAATATTTGTGGGTACATAGTAGGTGTATATCCTTTACTTCTTTTATAAGGGATCAGGTAAATAATACATAGAGAAAGTAAGGAAGGAGAAAAGAAAGGTGAGAGAAGAGAATAGATGGATCTCAATGCTTTATGATTAAGAATAACTTTTAGTACTTCTTTTCAGCTTACAAAGTGCTATGTATATTACCTTTTGTGAAGCTCACATTTCCTTGAAATAGATGGGGTGGTGTCTTATCACCATTTTATAGACAGGGAAGCAAAATAAGGATAAGGCTGATCATGGCACACCTGAATCCAGGTTTATAGGATTTCCCAACATCTTGAGACTTGATGGTTCGGTTTCGACTTTGTCTGGGTCTCTCAGAAGGTAATCAGGGCAGTAGCAGTTTCAGAATTTTTGTACTGAAATGGGGGCTAGGGGATTTGTCTTGAAGCTCTATTTGGATTGTATTTCATATAAAATTGAAAAAAAATCTATTGTCTGATAAAATTGAAAAAAAATCAGATAAAATTGAATTCAGATAAAATTGAAATATTCAGGTAAAATTGAAATATTCAGATAAAATTGAAAAAAAATTCTATACAGGTACTGATGATGGAGATCTGTGGAGGAGGCTCAAGTCTCTTGGTCCCTCTACTTCTTTTGAGTTTTACTATTGTCCTGAAGAGGCAGAGAGCTAGAAACTCAGAACCTCTGATTCTCTGTGGGACAGGCTGCTAGATGTTTATCAAAATTGTTCCTCTTATGCCTGGGTACATGGACCACATTTCTCAGAATCACTTGCATTTTTTATCACCATGGTGACCAAATTTTAGCCAATGGGATGTGAGCAGAAATGAAGAGTCCACTTTTGGGCCAGGTCACTGAAGCTTTGCTTTTTCTTCCTCCAACACCCATGACGATCATGGGAACCATGTGGAAATGATGGCAGATCCATGAGGTGTAAGGACCCTGGGTCCCTGAATCACCAATTGATGGCATGATGTCTGCTGGTCAGGAAAACCTCCTCTGAACAAGGAATGAACATTGGTTTACTGTAAAATTTTCAAATAATGCAATATTCTTTCCCATGGTTCAGTCTACATTTTGAGAGGTCTCTTCATTAAGTCTTTAATGTGTATTATTTTAAACATTTTCCCTGCGTTAGTATATGTCTCTCTATATATATATTCTCACACATACACATATCTATAGGTTTTTAAGTGAATGAGAAAGCACAGTATCAATATACTTTGTTTCCTCACTTCACATTTTATGAAAATTTTGCTTGTGGTAATATTAGTTTATATGTTAACTGTACATTAATATCTAATTAGATGTTAATTAATGTACTAATAAAACTTATTCATATTAAGAGTTGCATAATATTTCATTGTATATATTTGCAATCTTTTATTTAATAACCTCGCTATTGATATTAGGTTATTTATCAATTTACAAATATTGCTTCTGTTTAAAATATATTTACATGTATATATTTATGCATATGGGAATATTTCTGTAGGATATGTTCTTAGAATTGAAATTGCTGCATCAAAAGGTATGCACATTTTATTTTTTGAGACCGGGCACAGTGGCTCATGCCTGTAATCCCAGCACTTTGGGAGACTGAGGAGGGAGGATCGCTTGAGCCCAGGAATTCAATACCAGCCTGAGCAATATAGTGAGACCCCATCTCCACCCAACAACAACAACAAAATTAGCCAGGCATGGTGTCTTGCACCTGTAGTTCCAGCTACTCGGGAGGCTGAGGTCGGAGGCTATTTTCAGCTCAGGAGTTGGAGGCTGCAGTGAGCTATGGTTGCGTCACTGTACTCCAGCCTGGGCAACAGAGTGAAACCCTGTCTCTGAAAAATCAAAACAAAACTAACAATTTAGTTTTTGAAGAGACATGACCAAATTTCCCCCAAATCTATTAAGACTGTGGGGAAGTATCCACTTGCCTACATGCTTAGCGATGCTAGAAAGTATCCATCTAATGGGCGAAAAATGGTATCCTGTGCTTTAAAATTTATTACTTACTAGAGGAACTATACATCTTTTATTATATTTATTATTGTCTGTCACTTGTTCTACTCTAAATAGTTTATCTGTCTCTACTCGTATCTCTGTATTTTTTTCCAATAAAAAACTGGTTTGTATATTACTATTTTGCTTGTTATATATATTGGGGACTACGTTAGCTACATTTTAATGATTTTCTTAAAGCTAATTTTCTTTTCTTTGTGTGTGGTAAAGATGGTGGACTTTTTAAACGTTTTAATTTTTTCTGCTGGGTGCAGTGGCTCATGCCTATAATCCCAGCACTTTGGGAGGCTGAGGCGGGTGGATCACTTGAGGTCAGGCATTCAAGACCAGCCTGGACAACATGGTGAAACCCTGTCTCTATTAAAAATGCAAAAAATTAGCTGGGCATGGTGGTGGCCGCCTGTAATTCCAGCTACTCAGGAGCCTGAGGCAGGAGAAGCGCTTGAATCGGGAGGTGGAGGTTGCATTGAGCCAAGATTGTGCCATTGCACTCCAGCCTGGGCGACAAGAGCAAAACTCCATTTCAAAAATAAATACATAAATAAAATTAAGTAAAATAAAAGTTTTATTTTTCAATTGACAAAATTGTATGGATTTACCATGTATAAAATGATATTTTGAAATGTATGTACATTGCGGAATGACTAAATTGGGCAAATTACCGTATGCATTATATAACATACTTGTCATTTTTATGGTGAGAACACTTAAAATCTACTCTCTCAACATTTTTCACAATACAATATATTGTTATTAGCTATCATCACCAAGTTGTACAATAGATCTCAAGGCTGATTTTCTTCATCCTTACTTAACTCTTCATAGAAAAAGATTCTGTAAGTCCAGGATAGAGGGAGGCCATATGGCCCAGTGGTTATGGAATCAGGCTCACCTGGATTAGAGTCCAGGTTATGTCAGATACTTGCTGTGTCACCATAGAAAAGTTTCTTACTATCTCTGTACCTCTATCTCTTCTTTTGTAAAAATAATAATAATAATAAAAGTACTAACTCAGAATTGTTATGAAGTTGAGACAGGATAATTATGCATGTACTTTAGCACAATGCCTGAGACATTTCATAAGCTCTCAACAAATACTAGCTCTTAACAGTATATCTACAATGTGGGTAATATGGGTACAAAACTAGACATTTATGTTTTAGTCTAGTTCCTAGAACCATTCTCAATAAAAGTTATTCCTAGTAATATTCTTTCCTTAAGGTGGGCATTTTGTGTTAACTTTTAGCCAGTCTTATGAAATTTCTATTTCCCAGAGCACTAAAATAGTCAACTAATTAATTACTTCAGTATGTACTATTTTTTTTTTTTTTTCCTTTTTTGAAACAGAGTCTCCCTCTGTCACCTAGGCTGGAGTGCAGTGGCATGATCCCGGCTCACTGCAACCTCTGCCTTCCAGGATCAAGCGATTCTCATGCCCCAGCCTCCTGAGTAGCTGGAATTACAGGCACATGCCAGCATGCCTGGCTGGTTTTTGTATTTTTAGTAGAGAAAAGCTTCATCATATTCACCAGGCTGGTCTCAAACTCCTGGCCTTAAGTGATCCTCTCGCCTCAGCCTCCCAAAGTGCTGGGAATTCAGGCATGAGCCATCGTGCCTGGCCAGTACGTATTTTTGGGGTTCTACTGTATTTAAAGTCTGAGAGATTCAGCCAGCCTCAGAAGTCCATTTCATTTTCTCTGTATGGAATTTATTTTATACTCCTTTGACAAAAATGAAAATCCAAATTAATACGAAATGTGAAGAAACTAATAAAGACAGGGAATTAGAAAACGAGAGGGGACCTTAAAGTTTTTCTAGTTCAATTCTTTATTTTATATGTGTGGAAATGGAAGTCCAGAGAAGTTAAGCAACTTTTCTAAGGTCACACAGTGAGTAAGTGGGGGAATTGTTGTGAGAGCCCAGACATTCTCATGCTGAGCCAGTATTCTGTTGACCAAATCATACTGTGTTCAAGGATTCACTTCTTCTTTCGGCACAACATGATTTCCAAAATTAAAAACAGAGAAACACAGCTTTGAAAAACACAGATAAAAATGAGCCAATGCTATTAAAAATTTATGAAGAAAGCAAGGGATGTAAGACATTTCTCTGCTGGCTGCGAAAACATGAGAGCTGTGAAGTCCAGTGAGACAGCATTCCAGATGTCTTTCCTTTTTGTCTATTCTCAAGAACCTGTATTTAACAATGATACTCTACACTCACAGCAAACAGTAAACACCAGTCCTACAGGTTGGCAGTTGGCAGTCCCTGGTCCACATGCCAAAGATGCTGCAGGTGCCAATCTCAGGCGGCAAGGAAACTGACTACAACACACAAATTTCCATCCCTTTCATTCCCAGTAGTTATTGCCTACAATTGTCTCCACCCTCTTGCCAGAGTTTTCAAGATCAACACCCTAACATGACTTCCTGTGTAGCACCAGTACCATCCTGGCCTTCTGGAATCACAGTTTCAGTCATTTGGCACACTTCTGTGAGAAGATAATGGCCATGGACTCCTATGATAAAACATAAATAGGTATTTCCAGCATTTTTAATAGTAAGTGCTAAATTTCAACCCTAAATTGTTTCTTTTCTTCTCTGTGATCCTAGAGCAATAGTACATTCTTGATTATTAATATCTACTGCATAAGAATATGCTAAAAGGATGAATTGGACAAATCAAATGCACAAGATATCCAACCTTAAAATAATAGGTGGGGCGTGGTGGCTCGCATCTGTAATCCCAGCACTTTGGGAGGCCGAGGGAGGTGGATCACCTGAGGTCGGGAGTTCGAGACCAACCTGGCCAACATGGTGAAACCCCCTCTCTACTAAAAATACAAAATTAGCCAGGCATGGTGGCCCACGCCTATAGTCCCAGCTACTCGGGAGGCTGAAGCAGGAGAATCACTTAAACCTGGGAGACAGAAGTTGCAGTGAGCAAACATCGTGCCACTGCACTCCAGACTGGGCAACAGAGGAAGACTCCCTCTCAAATAAATAAATAAAAAGAATAAAGGGTAACACATCCCTAGGCCTATATGATGTGAGTAGAAATTTGAATACAAGGACCACTCGTTTGTTCATTTAGTCAAAGTTTATTGAGTGTCTACTATGAACAGGCCTGTTGCCAACCATTCAGGAGATGAATATCAGGAGGTCCTCTACAAGAGAGTGGCTCAGAGTTTATTTACAGTCAGACTGCCTGGTCTTGAGTCATGTTTCTACCACTGAATGATTTGATGACCTGAATAAATTAATTAATTACACTAAACGTTATTTCCTCCCGCTTTAATGTTAGGATAGTGTTAGTACCTACTCCACATATTTGATGTAAGAATTATTCTAAAGCATTTTATGCAGTGCCGACCACATAGTAAGTGCTCAATAATTATCAGCTACAATTAAATTTCTACTGTACTATAGCCTAAAATTAGAGGGATTTAAAGAAGTTTAGAAATCAGAAGATGGCTCAACACTGAAAATTTGGAAATGGGGTCAACAGATAGTTAAAGTGTCCTCTATGTATTCCATATGTTTTTTGTGAGTACTCACTCTGTGCTAGGAATGTATAGGTGTGAAGAGATGAACCAATGCTTGTCCTTCCCTTTGTGAAGAGATGAATGAAACATAATTGAGACATGTACTGTAAATCCCAGGTTGAGGATTACAAAAAGTTGGAAACCAAAACCAAAATCTGAATTCCCTGACCTTGGGAGAAGTCTCCTGTTTTTACCAAGCGAATGGGCTAGGACCAGATTCAGAGAGAGGCTCCCCAGGAGCTTTTGCCAGCTGACTCACAGAGGTTCCCTGAGTCTGGGCCACAGCTTGTGCTCCTGGTCCAGCTATGCCCTCCAAGAGTGAGTGGCCTCCTATGCCTCTAGGGGGAACATGGGGAAGCCATGAGGGCAAAGGCGTAGGTGACCTACCAGCACCAATGCTCTTCCTGTTTAAAGAGCAATTTTGATTTCAGATCAGAAAGTTTAGCAACCCTGACAGGATTAAAATAACTTCTGACAGCATGATAATAATAACAGTTTATCTTATGTTCACACAGCACTTTTAAGTCTTCAAAAAAAAATGTGTCCATTTGCATCTTGCTTTTGATTTTCAGTGGCACTCTGGGGTGTCCTAAACAGCTTCCATATGCATAATTTTCAGATGAAGGACTGAAGCTTAAGCAGTTTAAGAGACTTCTCTGCAAAAAACACAGCTAGCAAATGGTACAGCTGGAAATAGAACCAGGGCCTCCGGTACGCACCTTGTGTATTTAAGGGATAGGCAGCATCGTGGGCTTCCTAGATGCCTGGGCCAATCCTAAGAGAGGGCTGCACACACAGAATTTAGGGTCCACACAGGCAACCGCCTGAGCATGGTTTCTGCACACTATGATTTCCTGCTGCTCCTCTGGTACCAGGGGAGCATTCATCCCTTGAAACCTACCCCTGGTATCAGAGCTCCTCACCTTTGTCCTGCCACTTGAATGTATCCCTTCCCAGTGTTAGTTGCAATGCAGTATGCAGCATCTGCCATGAAACTAAGCAACCATTTAAAAACCGTTCGGCAGCAATGGAATTACAAATTGTATATCCAGTTTGGGTAATTTTAAAAAATTTAATAAATTATTTTATTATTATTATTGTTGGAGACAAGGTCTCACTCTGTCACCCAGGCTGGAATGCAGTGGTGTGACCATGGCTCACTGCAGCCTCAAAATCCCGGGCTCAAGTGATCCTCTTACCTCAGCCTCCCAAATAGCTGGGGCTATAGGCACATGTTGCCATGTCCAGCTAGATAATTTACAAAAACACTTGCTAATGTCCTTCAGTTGATGAACCATCAACTTAAAACTTTTATCCATTGTTTTTAGTTTAACCGTCCTGCCCGTCAAGAGGCTCCTCCTCCATCTCTGACCCTTGGAGTCACAGTCCCTTCTTGCTACCACCTCATCTCATTTCATGCACCAGTATAAAAAAAGCTGGGTTTTTTTTCCCCCCCCAGCTTTAAGTACTTTTCTGTCTGGAGCCCAATGCCTGTCTTTGGCTAGAGATTGAAAATTGCTTTTCATCTCTCCTCCTCTTCATCTTTGGAAATTTCATGGTCTCTTTGAATTTATATAATGGTTATGATTATGGGTTCAGCAGTCATATTGCCTAAGTTTGATTCTGGACTAGGTACTTATTAGCTGGGAGCATTGGTTAAATTATATAATCTCTCTATAGCTCTGTTTTCTCACCTAAAAATAGTATTAATAGTCCCTACCTCATAGGGTTTTTATGAGGACTTGAAGAGCTCTTACTTGTAAGGTTCTTGGAATAGTGCTTCACCAAGCACTGTGTGTGTATGTGTGTGTGTGTGCACATGTGCGTGAGCATGTAAGTGTTGTATGTGAACTAGAGATGTCTTTGTTCTGGATTTTACCACCCAGAACCAAGTACAGTTCTAAACTTACTCCCTAATCTCATTGAGAACAGCCTCTACTCCCACCCTCTCTGTGTTCTGTGTTCCTCTGAATCTGTTAACCTCCTTTGCAGCCATGCCCATAGGACTCGTCAAACAGGATAAGAAGCCTTCCATAAATAATCTCTGACTCTCCTGGCCTCATCATGGCACATTCTAGACGGAGAAGAAACCCACATTCACCTAACATATCCTACATTAGGATTGGTTATACTTATTCTTAATTTGAAATGTTGCTAATAAAGTCCTACATTGTACTGGTTAAGTAAAGAAGGCTTGGGAGCCAGATTGTTTGGGTATGGGTCTAACATTTTCCATCTGCTTAAAGTTCACATCTATAAAATGGGATAATAATGAGAAATTAATTGGCTATAATGATAAACTGAGGTTATCTCTATAAAGTACCTATCAATATGCAGTGGATAGCGCAGAGTAATTTGTAATAATGCTAACTATTAACATTATTATTAAAACCCTTTTTTCCATTGAATTGTCTCTGTGTGGGGCTTTCCATTCATCCCCAGCAGTGAAAAGTTGTGTGGTGGTACTTACTAACTTCCTCTAAGTGAACAGCATGTGCTTATTCAGAACCATAGACAGTCCCCTGGAGGAGGTGAGAAGAGTAGAAACAAATGACCATCACAATCTCAGGGCAGGTTGGAAAATGGATTTTGTTGTGTAATTGCTTCGGATTGCCAGCTGAATGTTTATGGATTCACTCTCTCTGACAACAGAAATTGTCAGACAGTTTGTAGGATTTTATAAAAATCAATTTCCCTCCAAGCTGAAGTAGGCATTTAGGTACATTTACTGCTTATAAGAGAGGAAGTACAATTGAGGGGAAACATCCAAATGAGGATGAAAATGGACAGAGGTATCAATGGGTTCTGGAGTCTCTGCCTGTGGCTGTATTTTTAAAAAGTTTTTATAGGTATGACTCTATCTGGTAATAACTGCTATTCCTCTACTACTGAGCATACCTGACTAAGTCACAGGTGGAGTGTCCGTTTTAAACTTCTGGACTCATAGCAGTGTACAAAATAAATCTTTCCCCAACATTCTCAACTCAATAAGCGGATGAATTAAAAAATGTTAAGTATAACAAATGCATCAAAAACTAAATACTTCCCAGGCAGGAAAAATGAATGCTTTGCAGAGTTTCTTGGTTCATTCAGTCTCAGGTATAAAGAGGGTAGTGAACTTAGGTGGTATTTGGTACCAAGATTCCCGGAGATGACTGAGGAGGGAGAGTCAAATGTCACACCAGTTAGGAATGACTTTCCGTGCACAGTGCTCTCCTCAGGGCACCCTTGACCTCTGCGTTCCTCAGGCTGTAAATCAGGGGGTTCAGTGTTGGGTTAAAAAAACTGTAAAATAGAAAAAAGACCTTCTGCTGCTCCTCAGGATGGCGGGACTTGGGGGCCATGTACATGATGATGGCACTGCCAAAGAAAAGCCCCACCACGCAGAGGTGGGAGGAGCAGGTGGAGAAGGCCTTTCTGCGGCCCTCCCCAGACTGGATCCTCAAGATGGCCGCCAGGATGCGCGAATAGGAGAACAGCACCAGGCTGGGCGGCCCCACCAGGAAGAACACGCAGGCTGCAAAAATGACCACCTGGTTGAGCCGGGTGTCAGCACAGGCCAGCCTGAGGACAGACAGGATTTCACAGAAGAAGTGGTTGATTTCATGAGGCCCACAGAAGGGCAATCTTAGGATGAGAACCACATGGACCAGAGCCAGGAGGGAGCCACACATCCAGGAAGTGATGGCCAGGGTGATGCAGACTCTCCAGGTCATGATGACGGAATATCGGAGAGGGTGGCAGATGGCCACGTAACGATCGTAGGACATTACTACCAGCAGGAGACATTCACTATGTCCAAAACTCAAACAGAGAAAGGTCTGCGTCATGCAGCCAGCAAAGGAGATGGGCTTGGCTGGATGCAGGAGGTTCACCAGCATCTGGGGCACCGTGTTGCAGGCGTAGGTGATGTCGACGATGGCCAGGTGTGAGAGGAAGAAGTACATGGGGGTGTGCAGTCTGGAGTCCAGTGAGATGAGCCCCAGGATGGCCCCGTTCCCCAGCAGGGTGAAGACGTAGAACAGGGAGAAGAGCCCAAAGAGGAGCATCTGAATCCTTGGGCCCAGGAGAAATCCCAGTAGGAGGAACTCTGTGACCATCGTCTGATTTTCCCCCATTTCTCTGTGAAAAAGAAAAAGATCACTTAGGACCAGATTGTCAAAAAACACCTAGACATTATTTTATGAATTTAGTCATTTTTAAAAGATAAACTTTTAACATTAGTGATTGAGCTACACATTAAGTTAATTACTGATGGTAAGTATCCAGTGTTATAGAAGGGATTGTGTCACCAATGATAGGATACATAGAGTCATTGACACATCATGGGAAGAAAGAATGTCATACCAAAAGTGGAAGTAAAATGACCATCTAATAAGGATTGTCTTGAAGCTGCACATATAAAAATTACTAAGAGAATTCCTGAGGTGTAGAAATAATCAGTAATGGAAGAACTCCAAATATGGGAATTAAAGTAGTCCTAGAAAAAAAGATGATATAATCCCAATTTCTCAGTAGAAATATCAACTATTTTGCTTTCAACATCTGAAATCAACCTTTGCACTCTGGAGCAGTTTATATAATAACAGAAGAAGTAGAAAGACAAAAAGCAACTTTAATGACATTGTGATTGTTTGGGTTCCTAAGAAGGAACTAATGGATGTGCTACAAATGGGTTCTAATTGCCATCTTTATTTTATAATGGGTCATAAATAGGAACCGATAATTGGTGATTTGGCAGTTAATCTACTGATTGATGCACAGTCACTGATTTACCAGAAACTGGTTTTGAATAACAACTCATACAATTTGTAGAAATTAGATTTTTCCGGGCTAGTTTGTACATACATATCATTTAAAACATTCACAATGCCTGAATGTTATGTTTGCCACTGGGTTATATATCATTTCTTTTCTAGTCTCTCCTTTCACTTTTGCCAACCCTTTGGTAAATTTAATCCATTTGAGTTTAAGTAAGATGTTCTTTTTACATGTAGAATGAAAGAAACTATGGAGAAAAAATTTAAATGAAGTATCTTTCAAAAACACCAGAAATAACCATTCATAAAAAATTAGTTATGCTTCAGCAGCGTAAGAATTGCTAAACACTTTACAGGTGGCTAATTAAAACTTTTTTTTTTGCAAAGAGCTAATTTAGTGACTTCATTATTTTGCAGATTATTATAGCAATAAATTGTCAGTCAGGTAATTGGTATTTGTGAATTGGTGATATGCCAAATAATATTTGGGTTTTTGTCCTTAAGTCTCAGATAACATTTTCCTCAATATACCATGTAGAAATCCAGTATTTTGCCAGTGCAAATGTTTTTGTTAGTGCCTTTGCTAGGCAAAAATAACCTGAGGCTGAGCCATTGAACCTGCTTATCTCTGAAGAAAAAGCTTCTCTGGATTAAGGAGAACTTCTCTGGATTAAGGAAATGTGCTGCTTTTGATAAGACCCTGGTCCAGCTGTCATTGGAGCAAAGACATGGAATCAACCTAAATGTCCATCAGTGATAGACTGGATAAAGAAAATGTGGTACATATACACCATGGAATACTATGCAGCCATAAAAAAGAATGAGATCTTGTCCTTTGACGGACATGGATGGAGCTGGAGACCATTATCCTTAGCAAACTAATGCAGGAACATAAAACCAAATACCTAATGTTCTCACATATAAGCAGAAGCTAAATGATGAGAACACATGGACACATAGAGGGGAACAACACACACTGGGGCCTATCAGAGGGTAAAGGGTGGGAGGAGGAAGAGGATCACAAAAAATAACTAATGGGTACTAGGCTTAATATCTGGGTGATGAGATAATTTGTACAAAAAACCCCCAAGACACAAGTTTACCTATGTAACAAACCTGCATTTGTACCCCTGAACTTAAAAGTTAGAAAAGAAAAAGTTAAAAAATTAATCTAATTGGAACCCTAAAGAACGTTCCCACTGGATCCTTTTTCAGTGGTAACAAATGATTGTATACTTATAAGCATTATCAATAAATTGTTGATTATTATCAGCAAGACACAAATAAATTCTAGTGAATATTGTAACTTCATAACACATGACCAAGGCTTATATATTTTTTTCAGGATTCTATTAAAAAAATACTCTGCTAGGCCAACCTTCTACACTTAATTGGAAAACACACAAAGCGTATGAAATATTTGGTTGTGAAATGCATTTGAATTTACACCTTATAAAAATCTTTATTTATTTATTTTTTTGAGACAAGGTCTCCCTGTGAAACCTGCCCTGGAATGCAGTGGTGTCATTACGGCTCACTGTAGTTTTGACATACCAGGTTCAAACAATCCTCCCACCTCAGCCTCCCAAGTAGCTGGGATTACAGGTGCATGCCACCATACCTAGCTAATTTTTTTAAAATAAATATTTTTTGTAGAGACAATGTATTATTATGTCGCCCAGGCTGGTTTCAAACTCTTGGGTTCAGGTGCTCCTCCCATCTCGGCCTCCCAAAGTGCTGGGATTGTAGGCATGAACCATGTACCCAGTCTACATCTTATAAAAAACTTAATTTCTTTATTTAGTCCTTCATTATTTCATTTTGTAACTTCCCAAATGATTATACAAAGAAAAAAAATCCACTATGCACAAGTATGAATTTCTTTGAAAGCTAGATGGAGAGTCAAGAAGAAAGGAGAGCTTAGTGAAGACTCTCAGATTCTTTAAGGACAATTGCCACGTGGGTTGAAACGCTGATTTCTTTTACAGGACTGGGTTGTTAACACACTCCTTGTGAACAAGGAAAAGGTGCTCTCACTTTTGTAATCCTGACAGTAAATACTTATTGTGTGAACAAATTAATCAATAAATACAAATGAATAAATGAATGAATGCATAGTTTTTTTTAAACCATCCTTGGACTGAATCTGGAATGTCTACTATAATCTGAATACTTGAAAGACACTTTTATTTTCTTTTTCTCCCCCATAGTTTCTTTCGTTCTACATGATACAAAGAACATCTTACTTAACTCAATGGATTAAATTTACCAAAGGGTTGGCAAAAGTGATAGGAGAGACTAAAAAAAAAAAAAAAATTAAATACAACTCAGTTGCAAATATAACATTCAGTCATTGTGTATACTTTCAGGGGTGTCCAATCTTTTGGCTTCCCTGGACCATGTTGAAAGAAGAAGAACTGTCTTGAGCCACACATAAAATCCACTAACACTAACGATGGATGACGAACTTAAAAAAAAAAATCACACAGTATTTTAAGAAAATTTACAAATTTGTGTTGGGCCACATTCAAAGCTGTCCTGGGCCACCTGCAATTTGGACAAGCTTGCTTTAAATGATATATATGTACAAGTTAGCCATTTAAAAATTTGGCAAATTATTTGATGACTGATAAATTAACCAGCATCTCCATGGCTTCTAAGTAAATATGTAAGACTGAAATCATTTCTTTACACGTGACCAAACCTGTCTACTTCAAAAGGTAAAACTTAAGATCTGATGAGCTGACAAACTCCTTTGTAATGAGTCACACAACATTCTTAAAATGAAAGCTATTTTTAAATCCTCAGGTCAAGTAAAGTATTAGATGATTTATTTCCAAGAATCAGAAATATTTGAGGCTGGGTGCGGTGGCTCATGCCTGTAATCCCAGCACTTTGGGAGGCTGAGGCAGGAGGATTGCTTGACACCAGTGGTTTAATACCAGCCTGGGCAACATAGTGAAACCCTGTCTCTAAAAAAAAAAGTAAAACAGCAACAAAAAAAAGTAGCTGGGCATGTTGGCACATGCCTGTAGTTCTAGCCGCTTGGGAGGCTGAGGCAGGAGGGTTGCTTTAGCCCAGGAGTTTGAGGTTGTGGTGAGCTGTGATAGAGCCATTGCACTTCAGCCTGGGCAATAGAGTGAGACCCTGTCTCAACAGAAAGAAAAAGAAAAAAAGAATATTTGTTACAACCAATACACTCATAACAGTCCTTTGTCTTTTTTTTTTTTTTTTTTTTTGAGACAGGGTCTCATTCTGTCACTTAGGCTGGAGTGCAGTGGCGCAATCATGGTTCATTGCAACCTCAACCTCCCTAGGCTCAGGTGATCCTCCCACCTAGCCTCGCCAGTACCTGGGATTACAGGTGTGCCCTACCATGTCTGGCTACCTTTTTTTAAAAAACTTTTTTTTTAGAGATAGGGTTTCACCGTGTTATCCAGGCTGGTCTCAAACTACTGGCCTTAAGCAATCCTTCTGCCTCAGCCTCCCAAAGTGCGGAGATTACAGACATGAGCCACTGCACCTGGCCTCAAATATTCTTATTACTTGGAAGTAAACCATCTAATACTTTATTTGACCTGAGGATTTAAAAATAGCTTTTATTTAAAGAATATGATGTGACTCATTAGGAGTTCGTCGGCTCATCAGATCTTAAGTTTTACTTTTTGAAGTAGACAGGTTTGGTCATGTGCAAAGAAATGATTTCAGTCTTACATATTTACTTAGAAATCATGGAGACGTTGGATAATTTATTAGTCATAAAATAATTTGCCAAATTTTTAAATGGCTAACTTGTACATGTATATCATTTAAAACATACACAATGCCTGAACGTTATGTTTGCAACTGGGTTATATTTAATTTTATTTTTAGTATCTTCTTTCACTTTTTCCAATCCTTTGATGAATTTAATCCATTTACGTTTAAATGAGATTTTCTTTGTATCACATAGAATGAAAGAAACTATGGGGTGGGGGTGGGTGGAGAAATAGTAGTGTCTTTCAAGTATACTGATTCTAGTAGGCAAGATTAAGCAAGCCAGAAATTCCAGATTCAGTCCAAGGATGGTAAAAAACAAACAAACAACAACAAAAAAACAAAAAATGATATTTAGGCATTCATTCATTTGATTTATTGATCTAGTAAGTGACTGAAAAGGTGAAATACATTTGACTATATATTGTGCCTGGAATATGGTAGGTGTTCCCTAATTATTTATTGACTAACTAGATATCAATTTGATTAAATTTGAGAAAGCAAAACATTAATGAGCTCTCCACATTCTGCTGTGAATCAGGTTCTCAGGCAGAGTAAACATTGAAAGAAACAAAAAAAGTAGCAATTAAAGAGCCATGGGCTTAGTGGTCAGATGCACATTTATTAGTTATATGACCTTGAGTGTATATCTTAGCCTCTCCAAGCATGTTTCCTCTTTTTTAAAAAGGAGAAAAGTGATAGTACCTATTTTATGAGGTGGTTGTAAAGATTAATTGAGATGATCTGTGTTATACATTGAACACACTCCTGGTATGCAGTGAACACTTAATAGCTAAGATCAATTATTATCAGTCTTTAACAATTTCTTGAGTAGCCTGAAGATTATATGAACCTGACAAGCATTGCCTCTACAAAGTTCACAGTAGCCCCTTAAAACCATGATTCTCTAAAGCTGATTTTGTAGTCTTGATTATAGCAGTGGAAGTCAATATGTTAATTTTATGGATGATGTATTCTTTATTTATTTAAATCTAGCATCAATGTTTATAGCTTTGTTGCTGTCATGCAGTTACTTCTCCATCATATAAAACAAAATTAGCTTAATTCTCTATATACTTACATTATTTGTGATAATATGTTCAAAGAAGTTAGCATAAACTTTCCCTCAAACTATCCCCATTGCAGAAAAATAAGCAGCACATATTTAGAGAGGAGTGAATTTCCTTACCAATGTTTGTAGTGGATGTGAAAGTTAACCAAGACTAGGAGCTACAACATGTCTAGCAGGAATTCATGGTAAAGTAAAGAAAGGCAACCTGGTTAGCTCCCACATTTGGACTCAAGGATCTCAGAAGAATGAAGCACCTGAAGGTTTCTGGGAGTTTCTGTGGGAGCTGCAGAATCTTTGCTTCTGTTTCCGATTGAAAATGTATCAGAATCCTCAGAAAAGGAGGTGTTATTCTCTGATGCGCTCAGCCTGTTTGACAGCTGAGGGATCACTGGAGGAGCTGGGCCATGAAACCTCCTGCATGCTCATCTCCTTGGGGAAGGAGAGACAAGACAATTGGCTTTTTCTATTTCTGTTCTTAACCCCAGCAGGATGCACAATTAAGAAACACAGACAGCCACAGAGCACACCTCTGAGACAACATCTTTCATTACAGTCCCAGAATGCTTGGATTTCATGAATCCCAGCACTGCCCTTGTTCTCCAATCTCCAGATGGTTCAAGTGAACCTGTCAGGAAGCAGGACAAGTGTGACAATGAATAAGCTCCTGGCAGGAACCTCTGTAGCTCAGCCTCTCCCTGATGTAATCTGGGTTACTTGTGTTGCAGCAGAACTGGGAAGAAAGGATCCTGAAAAGTTAGCTGATTCCAGGTGACCCTCCAAGTTATGGAGATGCTTTGGGGAGCTGGTGAGGGAGGCACGGAGCAGACCGGGGAGTCCACGGAGGGGCCAAGGTGTCCCGGTGGGGCTTATTGGAACCTGCCTGAAGGGAGCGTCTCCTAAGACACAAACCACCACTGTAGATCATGTATTAGAATTATTCTCTAATCTTTATTCTGACAGGGGAAGAGTGCTGGATTCAGAGTCCACCTCAGGGGAAGACAGGACCCTCTCCAAGGTGGCTTCCCTAGAAGCTACTACCTCTCCCTGGAGGGTGGAGATATTTGCTGGTCAAAGGTATTCTCATGTTTATTTCTACTTCTTTCTTCTACTGGACATAGGAGGATTATGAATTTTATATTAAGCAATTATGCAATTTACAAACTAATGAGTTTATTACAATGTGGTCTTTGACCTGCTGGGGTTATGGTGTAAACCCAAGGAAAATCTTGC
Organism: Symphalangus syndactylus; assembly: GCF_028878055.3. Lineage (NCBI taxonomy): Eukaryota > Metazoa > Chordata > Mammalia > Primates > Hylobatidae > Symphalangus > Symphalangus syndactylus. The sequence goes on along the minus strand of NC_072428.2, from coordinate 134,093,435 downwards.
CTAGGTAATCAGGGTGTGAGAACACGCTCACCTGTGTTCCAGCTGTATGTGTCCACAGTGAATTGCTTTGGGGACACACAAAAATGCTCCTGATCATATGAAAAGTCTAGTGCCTAGTAGGCCATCCATAAACATTAGAATCTTTTCTTTATTTTTCTTTCCACACCCTGGTGAAGTGCAACAGATATAAATGACAACAAGCCTGTGAAAACAACAATTTTAGAACTTTTTTCCATATTCCTCATCATATGAACATCAGTTAAAAAAAGTCATTTTAAGGTAGAAAACAGAAAATGTGAGCTAAAACAAGTTAAATATAAGGCTTTTATGATGCCAAACAATTTAGGAAATGCATCGCCTCAAATTACATGTTTTATCACATATCAAGTTGAAGAAGCTTAAGCTTCTAAAAATGGTCAGAGAAAACATATACAAAATGTAAAAGTATACGAAGAAAAATACACACAGAACAGTCTGTTCTTAGTAGAAATGGATATGCTTACAGATGTTTGCATGATACGCCAGTATGCAGAAATCAGGAAACTGCCTTTTGGGAGCAAGTAGTCAACTGAAAGGTCTGTGAATAATGGCATTAGAGAATTCATTTCTATATAACCAACACCTTAGGAACATTGGTTATAAACACACATTTGAGGGTATAAAAATTAAAAAGATAGAAAATAATTAGTAAGTAAGTATAACATTTGGGAATGTCAGACAAACAAAAACTTGGCAAAAACCGTTTAGGAACATGAATATCAATAGCCATAACTCAAAATTGTCAATATTCTATTAAAATTAAATTGAAATAACTTATGTTGAAGAGAGTAAAAATGACACAAAAGTGTATGAAAGAACTCAGCACACAAATGACACAGCCAATATTAATTGAAATGAGAAATATTTACATGATCTGCCAGCATTGGGCATTTGATTTCATTGAACATTTATAACTTCTATGCTTAAAGTACTTGTAGAATTTGACCAAAGAGTTCATTTGAGAGTAATACAGACAAAAGCTAACACAAGATGGGTGGATTTAGCCACCTTGCAGAGTAAATTATCATAAGAGATATTTTATAAAAGAGCAGCTAACAATGTTGGGAGAAAACAGCCAAGACATAGGTAAATATATCTTCAGGATGGCATGACAGAAATGGAATGAGAAGAGAGTGAAAATGCTCATGTTCTCAATTATATTTCATGAATAATTAGGAGTTAAAAGGGCAGAAGTTCATCTGAAATCCTTAGAAACAGGGAACAAAAGAGAAACAATTGTAAGGACCTACTTTTAGGGTTTATTTGTTTCAGCTGCTAGTGTTACCTTAACTAAGACAAATTCCTTAAAAGATGTGGGGTCTTCTTCCCTTGCACAATTGTCTCTGGACTTAACTGCCAGTATGGGATTTCATTTCCCAGCCCTTTTATATTTAGGTGGGGTCATGTTCTTACAAAAGATATACAAGCAGAAGAGACTTGTGCAGCTTCCAGAGCTGCAGAGGAAGGAGGGCATGCATGGAGGAGAAGGGTATGCCTCCTCCATGTTTGGCTTTTCCATCACTGGCTGGAAGCGAAGGCCTGCAGGGCTCTAGGATGGTGGGACCATGCGATGGAAGGTGCCTGGGTCCCTGCATCACCACGTGGAAGGCTGTCTGTCATACCTGCCTAGGACTTTACATGAGCAAGATGTAAACTTTTATTTTGTTAAATCACTGTGATTTGGGAGTTTACCTGTTGCTGTTTATCTTACCTAATACATTATTTAACATTATTATGGTGATGAGAGGAATGAGGAAGGGCTAGTAACTCTAAAGCTAAAGTATTAGGAGCTCTCGAGATCAATTCATGTTATAAAAAGCATCAACATATGGCATGAAATATTGACTTTTTGCTTATGTCATGCAGTTATCTTAGAGTCTGAGGAATCATGGTTTATTTTGTGTGCTATTTGGTTTCTCATGAAAATCATTTTAATTAATAATATAGGTTAACTTACTTAAACATAGCCTAATATTGAATAATAATGTAAGTGATACAAAATGGTATTTTTGAGGAAATACTTTGATACAATTTAGCACAATCCAACAAAATTCTAAACTGCTTTTAATAATTGCTTAGTTTTGGCTTTTACTAAAATATATGAGAAATGTGTAGTGTTTTGAGAACTTAAGGGGCCAGAAGTTTTTTAAGAAAAGGCTTTTTAAAAATTCTAACATTAATACATGTTTCCTGTAATATTATTGAAAAACATGGAAGTGTTTATTTCTCCTAGCTCATTCCTCTGCCCAAAGCAACTTCTGTTGACTACTTAATGTGCATCATTCCAGATCATGAAATTAAATACAGATATATGTAAACACACATGTGCATACATGTGTACTCACATACACATATACAGGTGTGTGAATTTATGTATAGCTAGGAGATTTCCCTGCACAAATGAGAAAGTCTTATAAAATATTACTTGCTTTCTTCATTTAGCTATATTTGATGGGCTATTTTCATTGCAGCTCATTTTAGATAATACTTGTTGTATTTAATAGCTGTGTAACATATTTTTCATAATTTAGTAATTTCGAAATTAACACTTGATCTTTTGAATTTTTGAAGTCAATTTAATACCAAATCCATGTACACATTTCTTTGTGCAGTTACATATGTAAGTATTTCTGTAGAATGGATTCTTAGAATTAGTATGCGTGTTTTAAATGTTGGGTAAATAATTTCAGTTTTTTAACTCCAAAATGTGTGCCAATTTATACCTCCACCAACAATGTGTGAGTGTCATCAACATCACATGTAACACCATTTTCCCCTTACAATCTACTGAGTAAAAAAATGGTATCTCATTTTAAAGTAGATTTCCTGATTGAGATAGATGACATTGTCATATTTATTGGTATGTTGTGTTTATTCTGTTGTCTGTATCTACATATTTTTGTCCATTTTTCTCATGGATTTGTGTATTATCCTTTTGGATTTTTCATATATGTTAAAATATATTAGCTGCATTACTATCCTCTTTCTTTGGATGAAATTTCAGGCCAGTCAAAAATTCAGGCTCATTTTTCTCAAGCTTTTAATCATGGGTAGAGAAGACTTCATACGTCCAGGCTGGAGGAGATTGGTATAACTTTGTATAATAGTTACAGACATAGTCTCTGGCCTTTGGAACACCTAGAGAAAAGTCCTCCTGTGCCACCTACTAGCTGTCTGAGGTGTACTTCACATCTCCGTGCCTTGGTTTTTTTCATGTATAAATTGCATATAATAGTAATACTTCCCTCTGGTAATTGTTATGAAGATTAAATTAGACATAAATGCATATGTGTAAAACACTGTTTGATATGAAACAAGTACTCAGTAAATGCCAGGAATTAATATTATTATATCACTTGTGCAATGCCAGCACAAATGTACAGATCTGGGAAACTCCGAATAAAAGTTATTCTTAATCTTTTTCAAATAGGATAATGAAACTGTTTTTACTTCCTTAGATAGGACAGTTAATGTGAAACTTCTTTGCCTTGCTCTCCAAGTCTTATGCCGTTCATAATTCCTTATTCCTTTTTTTTTTTTTATACTTAAGTTTCAGGGTACATATGCACAATGTGCAGGTTTATTACATATGTATCCATGTGCCATGTTGGTGTGCTGCACCCATTAACTCGTCATTTAGCATTAGGTATATCTCCTAATGCTGTCCCTCCCCCCTCCCCCCACCCCACAACAGTCCCCGGAGTGTGATGTTCGCCTTCCTGTGTCCATGTGTTCTCATTGTTCAATTCCCACCTATGAGTGAGAACATGTGGTGTTTGGTTTTTTGTCCTTGTGATAGTTTACTGAGAAATGATTTCCAGTTTCATCCATGTCCCTACAAAGGACATGAACTCATCATTTTTTATGGCTTCATAGTATTCCATGGTGTATATGTGCCACATTTTCTTAATCCAGTCTATCATTGTTGGACATTTGGGTTGGTTCCAAGTCTTTGCTATTGTGAATAGTGCCGCAATAAACATGCGCGTGCATGTGTCTTTATAGCAGCATGATTTATAGTCCTTTGGGTATATACCCAGTAATGGGATGGCGCTGAGTCAAATGGTATTTCTAGTGTTTTAGACATGAAGTTCTTGCCCGTGCCTATGTCCTGAATGGTAATGCCTAGGTTTTCTACTAGGGTTTTTATGGTTTTAGGTCTAACATGTAAGTCTTTAATCCATCTTGAATTAATTTTTGTATAAGGTGTAAGGAAGGGATATCCAGTTTCAGCTTTCTACTTATGGCTAGCCAGTTTTCCCAGCACCATTTATTAAATAGGGAATCCTTATCCCATTGCTTGTTTTTGTCAGGTTTGTCAAAGATCAAATAGTTGTAGATATGCAGCATTATTTCTGAGGCCTCTGTTCTGTTCCATTGATCTATATCTCTGTTTTGGTACCAGTACCATGCTGTTTTGGTTACTTTAGCCTTGTAGTATAGTTTGAAGACAGATAGCTTGATGCCTCCAGCTTTGTTCTTTTGGCTTAGGATTGACTTTGTGATGTGGGCTCTTTTTTGGTTCCATAGGAACTTTAAAGTAGTTTTTTCCAATTCTGTGAAGAAAGTCATTGGTAGCTTGATGGGGATGGCATTGAATCTATAAATTACCTGGGGCAGTATGGCCATTTTCGACATTGATTCTTCCAACCCATGAGCATGGAATGTTCTTCCATTTGTTTGTATCCTCTTTTATTTAGTTGAGCAGTGGTTTGTAGTTCTCCTTGAAGAGGTCCTTCATGTCCCTTGTAAGTTGGATTCCTAGGTGTTTTATTCTCTTTGAAGCAATTGTGAATGGGAGTTCACTCATGATTTGACTCTCTGTTTGTCTGTTATTGGTGTACAAGAATGCTTGTGATTTTTGTACGTTGATTTTGTATCCTGAGACTTTGCTGAAGTTGCTTATCAGCTTAAGGAGATTTTGGGCTGAGACAGTGGGGTTTTCTAGATATACAATCATGTCACCTGCAAACAGGGACAATCTGACTTCCTCTTTTCCTAATTGAATGCCCTTTATTTCCTTCTCCTGCCTGATTGCCCTGGCCAGAACTTCCAACACTATGTTGAATAGGAGTGTTGAGAGAGGGCATCCCTGTCTTGTGCCAGTTTTCAGAGGGAATGCTTCCAGTTTTTGCCCATTCAGTATGATATTGGCTGTGGGTTTGTCATAGATAGCTCTTACTATTTTGAGATATGTCCCATCAATACCTAATTTATTGAGAGTTTTTAGCATGAGGGGTTGTTGAATTTTGTCAAAGGCCTTTTCTGCATCTGTTGAGATAATCATGTGGTTTTTGTCTTTCGTTCTGTTTATATGCTGGATTTCATCTACTGATTTGCGTATGTTGAACCAGCCTTGCATCCCAAGGATGAAGCCCACTTGATCATGGTGGATAAGCTTTTTGATGTGCTGCTGGATTCGGTTTGCCAGTATTTTATTGAGGATTTTTGCATCAATGTTCATCAAGGATATTGGTCTAAAATACTCTTTTTTTGTTATTCCAGGAAGTTAATAAAAAGGCATGAATTTGAGAACTTAACAATCATCTAGTCCAACATTTTATTTTATGTGTGGGGAAACCAATGTGCAGAGGAATTAAGTGACTTATCTAAGGTCATGCAGTGAGTAGGTGGTAACTTGGGAGAGGAACCCGTAATTTTGTGAAATGTATATTTGGTCTTTGTCCCCATTTCTTGGCATACAGTTTCTAAAACTCTAGGAATCCCCAAAGTGATAAGAGCATCTTTTGTATGTTCTATGGTTTGAATGTGTCCCCCAAAGTTCATGAGTTGGAAACTTAATCCCCAAACAGCAGTGTTGAAAGGTGGGACCTCTAAGAGGTGATTAGGTCATGAAAACTCTGACTTAACCAATGGATTAATGGTGTTGTCTCAGGAGTGGATTTGTTATGTGGAGATTGGGTTAGTTACAAAAGCAAGTTTGTCCCTCTCTTATCCTCTCACCTTTCACCATGCAGCAAGAAGGCCCTCTGCAGATGCTGACACCTTGATATTGGACTTCCCAGATTCCAGAACTCTGAGAAATAAATTTCTATTTTAAATAAATTATCCAGTCTGTGATATTCTGTTATAGCAACACAAAATGGACTTAGATAGTATGCTAATGAGATGACTGCTGGAAGGGAGCTCTGAAATAACTTTAGGATAGGGGCTGGTTACTACAAAAACAAAGGGTTGGGACTTTCAGCCTATACCTCAACCTCTGGGGAGGGGAGAGGGCCTGAAGTTTGAGTTGATCACTAATGATGTAATCAATCATGCCTGTGTGATGAAGGCTTTACAGAAAACCAAACAGGGTTTGCAGACTTTCTTGTTTGCTGAACACATGGAGGTTCCTGGAGGGTGGTGTGCCCAGAGAGGTCATGGAAGCTCCATGCCCCTTCTCCAGTACCTCACCAGATGCATCTCTCTCGTCTGGTTGTTCATCTGTATCCTTTGTAATATCCTTTGTAGTAAATGGTCAAACTTAAGTAAAGTGTTTCCCTGAGTTCTGTGAGCCACTTTAGCAAATTAATTGAGCCTAAGGAGGGGGGTCATGAGAATCCCAATGTATAGCCAGTTGATCAGAAGCACAGGTTGCAACCTGAGGCTTGCAATTGCCATCTGAAGTGTTGGGTGGGGGGAACAGGCTTGTGGGATCTGACACTGTCTCCCAGTAGATAGTATCAGAATTGAATTGATTTTTAGGGCATGCAGTTGGTGTCCATTGCAGATTGCTAGGTGTGTGGGGGAAACCTCAACATATCTGTTGTTAGAAGTAAATTGTTGAGTGACTGTGTGAGTATAAGCAAAGGAGTAGGAAAAGCACCTTTGGTTTTTTCAATATTTTAGAGAATCCAGATGTCCTGCTGGATTCTCTAAATCCAGTCATCTGAGGACAAAACCAGGCTGTGCCTAGTAGTGAATCTCTTCTCTTGACCCAACAAGATTACAAAAATTAAAAACAAACAAACAGAGACAGGTTACTCATAGGTGGGAATTGAACAATGAGAACACATGGACACAGGATGGGGAACATCACACTCCGGGGACTGTTGTGGGGTGGGGGGAGGGGGGAGGGACACCATTAGGAGATATACCTAATGCTAAATGACGAGTTAATGGGTGCAGCAAAACAACATGGCACATGGATACATATGTAACAAACCTGCACATTGTGCACATGTACCCTAAAACCTAAAGTATAATAATAATAAAAAAATAAAATAAAATAAAACAAAAAAAGTAAACAAAAACCAAAACAGCAAGTCAAATTAAAGCAGGGCTCTTAATCAAAGTTCATCAAGAAGGTAAGAAAAATTGATATGGTCTGGGAAAACATCAGAGCTGTGATACAGCATTCCAACTCTTGTTTTTCTCTTTTTCTTTTTTTCTTTTTTCTTTTCTTTTTCTTTTTCTTTTTTTCCCTGTTGAGATAGGGTCTTGCTCTGTCACCTAGGGTAGAATGCAGTGGTGCAACTATGGCTCACTGCAAACTCAACAGCTCAACCTCCTAGGCTCAAGCAAGTTTCCCATCTCAGCTTTTCAAGCAGCTGGAACCACAGGCGTGTGCCACCTCACCTGGCTAATTTTTTTATGTTTGAAGTTTTTTGTAGAGACAGAGTTTCACTATGTGGCCCAGGCTGGTCTCAAACTCCTGGGCTCAAGCAATCCTCCTGCCTCAGCCTCCCAAAGTGCTGGACTACAGATGTAAGCCATTGTGCCTGGCCTTCACTTTTTCTTAGGAACCATAGATTTAACAATGAGTCTCCATATGATTAATATTCAAAGTGTGGTCTGTGGATCTGCAGCATCAGCAAGGTATGAGAGATAATAAGAAATACAAATCTCTGCCTATTTCATTTAGACCTGTTGAATCAGAACCTGTATTTTTGCAAGATCCCTGAATGATTGATATACACATTCACATGTGAGAAGCACTGGTCTACATTACCTAGCAAAGAGTGAAGAATGGTCCTACAGGTCAGTGACGGCAGTGCTCACTCTACATACCAAGGACAACATGGGGGCCAATTTAAGGTGGCACATGCACTGACTTCCACTCCCAGAGTGTCATCCATATCATTTTCAGTAATTACAGCGCCTAATACTCTACTCTTTTGCAAGAAAGAGGAGGCGAACACTCTCTCCATGGCTACTCTGCCAGCACAATCATGTTGTGTCATACTATAACCATAGGGTTTGGCAATTTGGGACAGTCTTTTTGAAAGACCTATAACATTTGTTCTATATAATAGGAGCAAATATATATCATCCTAGTTTTCTTTTATATTGGTCTCGAAATATCCTCTCAATGTGTTTACAATTTCTCTGTGGCCACTGACAGATGAGATGTAGTTTATTAGTATTCATCTCAGAAGAAACTTTTGCAAAAACTGAATATATCTGGAGCTAAATGTGGTTAAATTGACTGCCACTGTATTTACTTACATATTTTATGGAGATCCTTTTTTAAAAATATATAAGTGTGGACTACATGATTACTCATTTATTTATTTAGTCAACATTTATTGAGTAACTACTATGAAACTGGCCTGGTCTAGCCACTGAAGATACAAATATCAATAGGCCCTTTCCAAAAGAATGGTTCTCAGTTAATGTAGAGTAGATTGACTGGACTACAGTTTTGTTTCTACCACTTGATATTTTGGTGACATTGAATAAATTAACTAATTCTCTAAACCTCAATTTCCCCTCTACAAATGAGGATATTATTAGTACTTAATTCACAGTGTTGATGTGAGGATTATATCAAAAACATTTAACATATTGTCTCATACACAAGTGCTAAATAATTTTTAAGCTATAATTACTTTCTACTATTCTGTGTTATTCAAATAAAATGATTTTTATTTTATTTTATTTTTTTCCGAGATGGAATCTTGCTCTGTTGCCCAGGCTGGAGTGCAGTGGCGTGATCTCGGCTCACTGCAAACTCCGTCTTCCAGGTTCAAGCAATTCTTCTGCCTCAGCCTCCCAAGTAGCCGGAATTACAGGTACGTGCCACCATGCCTGGCTAATTTTTGTATTCTTAGTAGAGACGGGGTTTCTCCATGTTGGTCAGGCCAGTCTCGAACTCTTGACGTTGTGATCCGCCCGCCTTGGCCTCCCAAAGTGCTGGGATTACAGGCATGAGACACCATGCCAAGCCCAAGGATTTTTAAAATACAGAAATCAGAAGATATTTAACACTGACAATTGTGTCTAAGTACTCAGCAGGTAGTTAAAGGTGCATGAATTGGTGCAACCAGTGCTTAGTGAGTGCCTACTAGGTGCTAGGCAATGTGCTCCTGTTACTGATAAATGAATGAACAGATTCCAATTCCTACTGTTGCGGAGCTCCCCATCTTAGAAGTGAAATTTGATACCTACCTGAGCCATGTTCTCAGGTAAACTTTCAGGTAGATACCACCTGCAAGATTTTAACCATTTTTAATATCAATAATGAAACTGAATTCCTTTGTCTTGGGTCTGTTTTTAGATAAAATGCTATAAAACATCCATTGTAATTCTCATCAATTGGTAAGGCACTGTTGTAACACTGCATTGTTGGTCTTCTCTTTCAGTGTTGTCTGTTTCACTCTCCAGCTCAACCCCAGAGTCCTCAGGGCCATGCATCCCTGACCCTTGGAGTCACAGTTCTTTCTTGTGACCACTCCCCCACTTTTTTCACATCTCTGTTTAGAGTCAAGCTGCTTCCTTTTGAAGATGTATACCGCTTTCTATCTAAAGCTGAATATCCATAGTTTGGTCTTAATTATGTGTTTTGTTTCACTGTCACGAGTTCTCTGATCTTTATCCACAGATATGCTCTATAGAGGCCATGCTGTGTAGTGGTTATGGCTATAGGGTCAGGGATCAGATTGTCTTAGTTCAGTCCTGGACTGGGTACTTGTTAGCTGTGGGGTGCTGGGCAAGTTGCTTAATCTCTCTGTGCCTCAGTTTCTTTATATGTAAGGTAGGATATTGATTATCTTCTGACTCAAAGTGTTATTTTGAGGATTAATTGAGATAATACATGTAAAATTCTTAGAGCAGTGACTGGCACAAAGTAAATAAGCTCTGTGTATGTGTGTGTGTGTGTGTGTGTGTGTGTGAGAGAGAGAGAGAGAAAGAAGAGAGAGGGACTGACTATGGGTGTGTTGGTTCTGGGTCTTAGCTGAAGTAAATAGCCAGTCTCAGTGAGAACAACCTTTATTCTCATCTTCTTCATGTTCTGCATTTGTCTAGAAGTCCAGTGCTTTCATATGACTCAGAACATAGGAGTCACCATCCAGGACAACCAGCCTCTCATTCATCATCTCTGGTCCACCACGCCTTAGAGAGAACAGATCAGCTCCCTATGGCATACATCAGACTATAAAGAAACCTTCCTTCTTTTAACAGTTCTGCCTTGGGATACATTTACCTTATCCTTTATTTGATAACATAGATATTAAAATTCTACATTGATGTGCTATGTACAGAGGCTGGGAGCCAGACTGTCTACGGAAAAGTCTGACACTTGCTGCTTTCTGGTTTGTGCATACATAGAATAGTGACAATAGGACCTTCTTCCTGGATTTGTTATGACTAAATGAAATGGCCCATGTAAAGTGCTATTAATATGTAGCATATGCCGTTGATTGGTGAGTCAAAATGTTAGCTATTATTACAAAAACTCATTTTGTTTTTACATTTAATAAGTTCTGCCTGGGTATCTTCACCCGCAGGGAATAATAATGAGTTGGGTGGAGTACTTGTTAACCCCTAAGTGAAAGGCATACACTTATTTTGCTGAAAAAGTATTAACATGCTCTTTTATAGGAAAATTGAGAAAGACTCTGGAAGCAAGTGGCATCCTAATCTTAGGGAAGGTTAGAAAGTAGAATTTATAGGTAACACTCTGGGAAGCCACCTAAAATGCGTGGGGACTCATCTCTAACCATTAGATTTGTAGTGAAGATTTGTTAAAGAAAATTAAAATGGAAACCAGACATGGAGAATCACTTAGATGATTCAGCCTGGGTTAGGTCACTTATGGAATCACTTTTCCTGGAGCAGGGAAAGCCAGTTAGGCCTCATAAGTGACCGAACCCAGATTGATTTGCAAACACAAGTGAAAATTAACTTGAACTATTTCTTATAAATACTTGTATTAAAGCAAAATGAAATTTAAGATTAACCAGTCAGAAGCTGCCAACTAAATTGTATAACTAGAGACTTTCCAGCAGTATAGGCCAAATAAGGCAATTGTATAAAGGTAACCAATCAAATATTTTCTTTGCTTCAGTTCTGTTGTTGTCCTGTAAAAGCCCTCCCCTTGCATTCCCTTGGTGGAGCCCACGAACCAGTTACAGTTTGGAGCTGTCTGATTCATGAATTGCTATTTGCTCAAGTAAACTCTTTAAAATTTTATTGTGCCTCAGTTTACCTTTTAACAGGAAAATAGATTGGATCAGCAAAAATAACTTCACCACCATGGTTGAAGAGCTAGCTACATACCTACACTGTCTGGTGAAATTTCCTTTTTCAGGGGTAAGACATTCTAATGAGGGAAATGATCCACAACTGGACTAACCAAGGTGGAAGAGCTGATGAAAAGACACTGGAGAATCACATTTAGAGATAGATGTGCATATGTGCAATCACAGCTCAACACTCAGTGTTTTCTGAAGAAGCCATAAACAACCCAAATAGTTTTCTTGGATACTCATTTTCAGCGTTTTCAACAGGGAATGCCCAGTTTTGCCTCTTTGCCAGCTACTAGCTACTGAGTTTACCCTGAACTTTGTAAACACTGTTCACTGTTCCCACACGATCTGTAGGGTTCTTTTGCTTCTCTTCTCTCTTTTCCCTTCTATATGTTCTTTTTCTTTTTTTGAGACAGTGTCTCCCCCTGTCTCCCAGGCTGGAGTGCAGTGGCGCAATCTTGGCTCACTGCAACCTCTGCCTCCCAGGTTCAAGCAATTCTCATTCCTCAGTCACCAGAATAGCTGGGATTACAGATGTTCACCACCACGCCCAGCTAATTTTTGTATTTTTAGTAGAGATGCAGTTTTGCCACAGTGTCCAGGCTGGTCTCGAACTCTTGGCCTCAAGTGATCCACCCACCTCACCCTCCCAAAGTGTTGGGGTTATGGACATGAGCCACTGTGCCTGACTTATCTTTTCTTTTAAGTTTGTTCCTTCACTCAGCCTGCTAGTTAATTCCTGTACATGAGTTAATAATTTTTACACAAAATTTCTCAGCGCATGCAACACAACTAACTAAATACCTCTGAGTTGTTATTTAACAGGGAAAGTGCAATTGTGTGAGAATGGACAAGTGTGCTGCTGGGTTTTGGGAATCACTTCTTTGGCTGGACCTTTTTATTTTCTTTTAAATCTTATGACATATGCTGTTAGTGAGTTTATATAGTTCGGTGTATTAGTCTGCTTTCACACTGCCATAAAGAACTACCCGAGACTGGATAATTTCTAAAGAAAAGAGGTTTAATTGGCTCACAGTTACACATGGCTGGAGAGGCCTCAGGAAACTTACAATCATGGCGGAAGCCAAAGGGGAAGCAAGGCACGTCTTACCATGGCAGAGCAGGAGAGAGAGAGCAAAGGGAGAAGTGCTGCACTTTTAAACCATCAGATTTCGTGAGAAGTCATTCACTATCAGCAGAACAGCAAGGGGGAATCCCTCCCCATGATCCAATCACCTCCCACCAGGCCCCTCCCCTGACATGCGGGGATTACAGTTTGACATGAGATTTGGGTGGGGACACAGAGCCAAACTGTATCATTTGGTTAAAGAAGTAAGTGGCCTGTATTTAACTTTTGGGACTGGGAAAATGAATTAAAATAATTGTTTATTTTACAGATATTAAAGTATTGTGAAATAAAAGAAAAAATCGTCTGATAAAACCACATCTTCAAGGTTGGAGCCAAGAAGGCCGAATAGGAACAGCTCCGGTCTATAGCTCCCAGCGTGAGCGACGCAGAAGATGGGTGATTTCTGCATTTCCATCTGAGGTACTGGGTTCATCTCACTAGGGAGTGCCAGACAGTGGGCGCAGGACAGTGGGTGCAGCGCACCGTGCATGAGCCGAAGCAGGGTGAGGCATTGCCTCACTTGGGAAGCGCAAGCGGTCAGGGAGTTCCATTTCCTAGTCAAGGAAAGGGGTGACAGACGGCACCTGGAAAATCGGGTCACTCCCACCCTAATACTGCGCTTTTCTGACGGGCTTAAAAAACAGCACACCAGGAGATTATATCCTGCACCTGGCTCAGAGGGTCCTACGCCCACAGAGTCTCGCTGATTGCTAGCACAATAGTCTGAGATCAAACTGCAAAGCCGCAGCCAGGCTGGGGGAGGGGCACCCGCCATTGCCCAGGCTTGCTTAGGTAAACAAAGCAGCCAGGAAGCTCGAACTGGATGGAGCCCACCACAGCTCAAGGAGGCCTGCCTGCTTCTGTAGGCTCCACCTCTGGGGGCAGGGCACAGACAAACAAAAAGACAGCACTAACCTCTGCAGACTTAAATGTCCCTGTCTGACAGCTTTGAAGAGAGCAGTGGTTCTCCCAGCACACAGCTGGAGATCTGAGAACAGACAGACTGCCTCCTAAAGTGGGTCCCTGACCCCCGAGCAGCCTAACTGGGAGCCACCCCCCAGTAGGGGCAGACTGACACCTCACATGGCCGGGTACTCCCTCTGAGACAAAACTTCCAGAGGAACGATCAGGCAGCAGCATTCGCGGTTCACGAAAATCCACTGTTCTGCAGCCACTGCTGCTGAGACCTAGGCAAACAGGGTCTGGAGTGGACCTCTAGCAACCTCCAACAGACCTGCAGCTGTCTGTTAGAAGGAAAACTAACAAACAGAAGGGACATCCACACCAAAAACCCATCTATACATCACCATCATCAAAGACCAAAAGTAGATAAAACCACAAGATGGGGAAAAAACAGAGCAGAAAAACTGGAAACTCTAAAAAGCAGAGTGCCTCTCCTCCTCCAAAGGAACGCAGTTCCTCACCAGCAACAGAAGAAAGCGAGATGGAGAATGACTTTGACGAGTTGAGAGAAGAAGGCTTCAGACGATCAAAGTACTCCGAGCTACAGGAGGAAATTCAAACAAATGGCAAAGAAGTTAAAAACTTTGAAAAAAAATTAGACAAACGTATAACTAGAATAACCAATACAGAGAAGTGCTTAAGGGAGCTGATGGAGCTGAAAGCCAAGGCTCGAGAACTACATGAAGAATACAGAAGTCTCAGGAGCCGATGCGATCAACTGGAAGAAAGGGTATCAGTGATGGAAGATGAAATGAATGAAATGAAGTGAGAAGGGAAGTTTAGAGAAAAAAGAATAAAAAGAAACGAACAAAGCCTCCAAGAAATATGGGACTATGTGAAAAGACCAAATCTACGTCTGATTGGTGTACCTGAAAGTGACGGGGAGAATGGAACCAAGTTGGAAAACACTCTGCAGGATATTATCCAGGAGAACTTCCCCAGTCTAGCAAGGCAGGCCAACATTCAGATTCAGGAAATACAGAGAACGCCACAAAGATACTCCTCAAGAAGAGCAACTCCAAGACACATAATTGTCAGATTCACCAAAGTTGAAATGAAGGAAAAAATGTTAAGAGGAGCCAGAGAGAAAGGTCGCATTACCCACAAAGGGAAGCCCATCAGACTAACAGCGGATCTCTCGGCAGAAACTCTACAAGCCAGAAGAGAGTGGGGGCCAATATTCAACATTCTTAAAGAAAAGAATTTTCAACCCAGAATTTCATATCCAGCCAAAGTAAGCTTCATAAGTGAAGGAGAAATAAAATACTTTACAGACAAGCAAATGCTGAGAGATTTTGTCACCACCAGGCCTTCCCTAAAAGAGCTCCTGAAGGAAGCACTAAACATGGAAAGGAACAACTGGTACCAAAAGAGCTCCTGAAGGAAGCACTAAACATGGAAAGGAACAACTGGTACCAGCCACTGCGAAAACATGCCAAATTGTAAAGACCATCGAGGCTAGGAAGAAACTGCATCAACTAATGAGCAAAATAACCAGCTAACATCATAATGACAGGATCAAATTCACACATAACAATATTAACTTTAAATGTAAATGGACTAAATGCTCCAATTAAAAGACACAGACTGGCAAATTGGATAAAGAGTCAAGACCCATCAGTGTGCTGTATTCAGGAAACACATCTCACGTGCAGAGACACACATAGACTCAAAATAAAGGGATGGAAGAAGATCTACCAAGCAAATGGAAAACAAAAAAAGGCAAGAGTTGCAATCCTAGTCTCTGATAAAATAGACTTTAAACCAACAAAGATCAAAAGAGACAAAGAAGGCCATTACATAATGGTAAAGGGATCAATTCAACAAGAAGAGCTAACTATCCTAAATATATATGCACCCAATACAGGAGCACCCAGATTCATAAAGCAAGTCCTGAGTGACCTACAAAGAGACTTAGACTCCCAGACAATAATAATGGGAGACTTTAACACCCCACTGTTAACATTAGACAGATCAACAAGACAGAAAGTTAACAAGGATATCCAGGAATTGAACTCAGCTCTGCACCAAGCAGACCTAATAGACATCTACAGAACTCTCCACCCCAAACCAACAGAATATACATTTTTTTCAGCACCACACCACACCTATTCCAAAATTGACCACATAGTTGGAAGTAAAGCTCTCCTCAGCAAATGTAAAAGAACAGAAATTATAACAAATTGTCTGTCAGACCACAGTGCAATGAAACTAGAACTCAGGATTAAGAAAGTCACTCAAAACCTCTCAACTACATGGAAACTGAAAAACCTGCTCCTGAATGACTACTGGGTACATAACAAAATGGAGGCAGAAATAAAGATGTTCTTTGAAACCAATGAGAACAAAGACACAACATACCAGAATCTCTGGGACACATTCAAAGCAGTGTGTAGAGGGAAATTTATAGCACTAAATGCCCACAAGAGAAAGCAGGAAAGATCCAAAATTGACACCCTAACATCACAATTAAAAGAACTAGAAAAGCAAGAGCAAACACATTCAAAAGCTAGCAGAAGGCAAGAAATAACTAAAAGCAGAGCAGAACTGAAGGAAATAGAGACACAAAAAACCCTTCAAAAATTAATGAATCCAGGAGCTGGTTTTTTGAAAAGATCAACAAAATTGATAGACTGCTAGCAAGACTAATAAAGAAGAAAAGAGGGAAGAATCAAATAGACGCAATAAAAAATGATAAAGGGGATATAACCACTGATCCCTCAGAAATACAAACTACCATCAGAGAATACTACAAACACCTCTATGCAAATAAACTAGAAAATCTAGAAGAAATGGATAAATTCCTCAACACATACACCCTCCCAAGACTAAACCAGGAAGAAGTTGAATCTCTGAATAGACCAATAACAGGCTCTGAAATTGTGGCAATAATCAATAGCTTACCAACCAAAAAGAGTCCAGTACCAGATGGATTCATAGCCAAATTCTACCAGAGGTAGAAGGAGGAACTGGTACCATTCCTTCTGAAACTATTCCAATGAATAGAAAAGAGGGAATCCTCCCTAACACATTTTATGTGGCCAGCATCATCCTGATACCAAAGCCTGGCAGAGACACAACCAAAAAAGAGTATTTTAGACCAATATCCTTGATGAACATTGATGCAAAAATCCTCAATAAAATACTGGCAAACCGAATCCAGCAGCACATCAAAAAGCTTATCCACCATGATCAAGTGGGTTTCATCCTTGGGATGCAAGGCTGGTTCAACATACGCAAATCAATAAATGAAATCCAGCTTATAAACAGAACCAAAGACAAAAACCACACGATTATCTCAATAGATGCAGAAAAGGCCTTTGACAAAATTCAACAACCCTTCATGCTAAAAACTCTCAATAAATTAGGTATTGATGGGACGTATCTCAAAATAATAAGAGCTATCTATGACAAACCCACAGCCGATATCATACTGAATGGGCAAAAACTGGAAGCATTCCCTTTGAAAACTGGCACAAGACAGGGATGCCCTCCCTCAACACTCCTATTCAACATAGTGTTGGAAGTTCTTGCCAGGGCAATCAGGCAGGAGAAGGAAATAAAGGGTATTCAGTTAGGAAAAGAGGAAGTCAGATTGTCCCTCTTTGCAGATGACATGATTGTATATCAAGAAAACCGCATTGTCTCAGCCCAAAATCTCCTTAAGCTGATACGCAACTTCAGCCAAGTCTCAGGATACAAAATCAATGTACAAAAATCACAAGCATTCTTATACACATATAACAGACAAACAGAGAGTCAAATCATGAGTGAACACCCATTCATAATTGCTTCAAAGGGAATAAAATACCTAGAAATCCAACTTACAAGGGACGTGAAGGACCTCTTCAAGGAGAACTACAAACCACTGCTCAATGAAATAAAAGGGATACAAACAAATGGAAGAACATTCCATGCTCATGGGTTGGAAGAATCAATGTCGTGAAAATGGCCATACTGCCCAAGGTAATTTATAGATTCAACGCCATCCCCTTCAAGCTACCAATGACTTTCTTCACAGAATTGGAAAAAACTACTTTAAAGTTCATATGGAACCAAAGAAGAGCCCGCATCGCCAAATCAGTCCTAAGCCAAAAGAACAAAGCTGGAGGCATCACGCTGCCTGTCTTCAAACTATACTACAAGGCTACAGTAACCAAAACAGCATGGTACTGGTACCAATACAGAGATATAGATCAATGGAATAGAACAGAGCCCTCAGAAATAACGTCGCATGTCTACAACCATCTGATCTTTGACAAACCTGACAAAAACAAGCAATGGGGAAAGGATTCCCTATTTAATAAATGGTGCTGGGAAAACTGGCTAGCCATATGTAGAAAGCTGAAACTGGATCCCTTCCTTACACCTTATACAAAAATTAATTCAAGATGGATTAAAGACTTACATGTTAGAGCTAAAACCATAAAAACCCTAGAAGAAAACCTAGGCATTACAATTCAGGACATAGGCATGGGCAAAGACTTCATGTCTAAAACACAAAAGCAATGGCAACAAAAGCCAAAATTGCCAAATGGGATCTAATTAAACTAAAGAGCTTCTGCACAGCAAAAGAAACTACCATCAGAGTGAACAGGCAACCTACAAAATGGGAGAAAATTTTCACAACCTACTCATCTGATAAAGGGCTAATATCCAGAATCTACAATGAACTCAAACCAATTTACAAGAAAAAAAAAACAACCCCATCAAAAAGTGGGCAAAGGACATGAACAGACACTTCTCAAAAGAAGACATTTATGCAGCCAAAAAACACATGAAAAAATGCTCATCATCACTGGCCATCAGAGAAATGCAAATCAAAACTACAATGAGATACCATCTCACACCAGTTAGAATGGCCATCATTAAAAAGTCAGGAAACAACAGGTGCTGGAGAGGATGTGGAAAAATAGGAACACTTTTACACTGTTGGTGGGACTGTAAACTAGTTCAACCATTGTGGAAGTCAGTGTAGCAATTCCTCAGGGATCTCGAACTAGAAATACCATTTGACCCAGCCATCCCATTACTGGGTATATACCCAAAGGACTATAAATCATACTGCCATAAAGACACATGCACACGTATGTTTATTGCAGCACTATTCACAATAGCAAAGACTTGGAACCAACCCAAATGTCCAACAATGATAGACTAAATTGAGAAAGTGTGGCACATATATACCATGGAATACTATGCAGCCATAAAAAATGATGAGTTCATGTCCTTTGTAGGGACATGGATGAAACTGGAAATCATCATTCTCAGTAAACTATCACAAGGACAAAAAAACAAACACCGCATGTTCTCACTCATAGGTGGGAATTGAACAACGAGAACACATGGACACAGGAAGGGGAACATCACACTCCAGGGACTGTTGTGGGGTGCGGGGAGGGGGGAGGGACAGCATTAGGAGATATACCTAATGCTAAATGACGAGTTAATGGGTGCAGCACACCAACATGGCACATGGATACATATGTAACAAACCTGCACATTGTGCACATGTACCCTAAAACTTAAAGTATAATAATAATAAAAAAAAACGGCCGGCGCAGTGGCTCACGCCTGTAATCCCAGCGCTTTGGGAGGCCGAGACGGGTGGATCACGAGGTCAGGAGATCGAGACCATCCTGGCTAACATGGTGAAACCCCGTCTCTACTAAAAATACAAAAAAATTAGCCGGGCGCGGTGGCAGGCGCCTGTAGTCCCAGCTACTCGGAAGGCTGAGGCAGGAGAATGGCGTGAACCCGGGAGGCGGAGCTTGCAGTGAGCCGAGGTCGCGCCACTGCACTCCAGCCTAGGCGACAGAACGAGACTCCATCTCAAAAAAAAAAAAAAAAAAAAAAAAAAAATCTCATAGAAACCCAATGAATGCAACACATTTAAAATTTTATCTGCAAAAAAGGAGAGAAGGCTTGCCCTTCTGTCAGTAAAGCACAGATAAAGAGAAAATAATAAACTTTTCTGGATTGAGGCAATAATTGGGCATCAAGAGTCGAGGTGACAACTGAGGCTGGCAGTTCCAATATCACACCTGTTAGGAATGACTTTCCTTGCACAGTGCTCTCCTCAGGGCACCCTTGACCTCTATGTTCCTCAGGCTGTAAATCAGGGGGTTCAGCATCAGGTTGAAAAAACTGTAAAATAGAAAAAGGACTTTCTGCTGCTCCTCAGGATGGCGGGACTTGGGGGCCATGTACATGATGATAGCACTGCCAAAGAAGAGTCCCACCACGCAGAGGTGGGAGGAGCAGGTGGAGAAGGCCTTTCTGCGGCCCTCCCCAGACTGGATCCTCAGGATGGCTGCCAGGATGTGTGAGTAGGAGACCAGCACCAGGCAGAGTGGTCCCACCAGGATGAACACGCAGGCTGCAAAGATGACCACCTGGTTGAGCCAGGTATCTGCACAGGCCAGCCTGAGGACAGACAGGATTTCACAGAAGTGGTTGATTTCATGAGGCCCACAAAAGGGCAGTCTTAGGAAGAGGCTCACATGGACCAGAGCCAGGAGGGAGCCACACGTCCAGGAAGTGATGGCCAGGGTGATGCAGACTCTCCAGGTCACGATGACGGAATATCGGAGAGGGTGGCAGATAGCCACGTACCGATCGTAGGACATCAGCACCAACAGGAGGCATTCGGTATGTGCAAAACTCAAAAAGAGAAAGGTCTGTGTCATGCAGCCAGCAAAGGAGATGGGCTTGCCTGGATGCAGGAGGTTCACCAGCATCTGGGGCACCGTGTTGCAGGGGTAGGCGATGTCAACGATGGCCAGGTGTGAGAGGAAGAAGTACATGGGGGTGTGGAGTCTGGAGTCCAGTGAGATAAGCCCCAGGATGGTCCCATTCCCCAGGAGGGTGAAGGCGTAGAACAGGGAGAAGAGCCCAAAGAGGAGCATCTGAATCCTTGGGCCCAGGAGAAATCCCAGTAGGAGGAACTCTGTGACCATCGTCTGATTTTTCACCATTTCACTACTAAAAAAAAACAAAAAACAAACAAAAAAAAAACCAAGCAGCTATGTGACACACTTTTTTTTTAAGTCTGTTTTATTTATTGTTTGTAATTTTTTAGTTTGTGGAAAATTGTTAGTAAATGTCTTTAAGAACTCATTCAGTTATACATAAGTAAAGTTTTACTTGAAAACTTGCTGTTAATTCAAGTCCTTCTTATTTTGTAACAATCACTATACCTGAAATCCCAAACGCAAGAAATTATTTTTCAAATAGAAAAAGTGTAGCTGACTTCAGCAACAAGAATTGCAATATACTATATAAGTAAACAACAGAAAGAAATTATTGACAAATCAATAATTCAGTCTGGCACTTGACAAATCGCAGCATGGATGAATTAGCAGTAAGATGCTTAGCCTGTGAGTTGGTGGTGTGCTGAATTGATTAACTTGTCTTTTTGACCTTGGATCTGGATCACAGTTTCCTTAATGAACTTCAGCATGGTTTTTGGTGCAAACATTTGTCAGTGCCATTGCAAGAACAAAATAACTTGAGGCTTATCTACTTTACTGAGATTAAAGTGAGGAAAGGCACTGTTTTTGGCAGGTCCTTAGTTTAATTGTTGTCAATACGAATTGGGATATCAAGGAGTGTTTCCCGAGGATATAAGAGACAGACTTGTATTCTGCGAAATAAATTTGTTAAGCCCACATGTAACTGACGAGAAGAACAATCCAAAGGTGAGAAACACGACACTTTCAGGAAACATGTGAGTGCAGAGTTTGAGAAGCCTTCAGAAGGCCAATGCCGGTGCTTTGATGAAATCTCTGGGAGGCAGAGCAGAAGAATGTGATTAATTCAGTGAGCTCAAGTGTAGTGAGTTGTATGGAGTGCCTGTCTGGAGAAAGACTGTAGGAAAAAGAAGGCAGGTGAGCAATACGGAGTGTAGTTATCAGGCCAGAGGGGCAGCATTTGGCAATGCATCCTTAATGACATTCAAGGTAAGGAAAAAGGGGAACCAGCTGCACCAGGATCCTAGTCACCTGGTGATTCTATGTCTACAATCTGGATAGATGGTTTGGGTAAATAGCCCTAGCTAGTAAAATCTCTAATTAGCCTCTCTTGCTCTGATTTAATATTCATCAATCAACTGTTAGGTAATAATTTATCTTCTTGAGCAGTTATTTCTACAAAGAAGAAATGTGTTTAGTAGTAAAGTTCTTGACTCCTTTTGCAGTCACATTTTGAAGTTTAAATAAAGGAAGATTTAGGTATCCTGGCTTATGCATTTTCCTCTTTTGCTTTTGGGTCATATGATGCAGTTCCTGAACAAAATTCCCAAAGCTGGATCTAAAATGTGAGGACCAGACTCTGGGTCAAGGAAACCTCATGGAAGCAAGAACTGGGGAAAGAGACAGATTCCTTTCTAACAGCAACAGATGAGATATCTATTTTCTTATAAGCATTATTGATAGGTGATCAAGTTATCTTGACACAAAAATAATCTAAATAATAGATTAAAAATTCCTCACTTGTGACCAGGACTTATTAAATTTTAAGTTGATAGTAAAAATTTCTCAGTAGGTGCTGTCATATGCACCTGTAGTTCCAGCTACTTGGGAGGCTGAAAGCAGGTGGATAGCTTGAGCCCAGGAGTTCCAGGACAGCCTGGATAACATAGCAAGCCCTCGTCTCATAAAATAACATAAAATAAAACATTTCTGTGTTTATCAAACTTCCTAAATTTATTTTTTAAACTCATAAGGCATAGAAAAATATTTGACTGTGAAAGATGTATTCAAACCCACCCACTTATAAAATAATAATTTCCTTTCTCAATTTTTCATCTCCCTCAAAAGGAAGACATAAAGGAAAAAAGAAACACAGTAAAAACCATGATTTTTTGAAGCCAACTGAAAGACAGGTGTAAAAGAAGGAAAATAAGGTACTTCATAGTCTGAGTTTTCTTTCAGAAGTAGTCCTGTTTGATTCAGTCTTGATTTCTTTTAAAGAAGTGGAAGGGGCATGTTCATTTATATATATATATATATTTTTTTTTTTTTTTGAGACGGAGTTTCACTCTTGTTGCCCAGGCTGGAGTGTAATGGTGCGATCTCGGCTCACCGCAACCTCTGCCTTCTGGGTTCAAGCGATTCTCCTACCTCCGCCTCCCAAGTAGCTGGGATTACAGGCATGTGCCACCATGCCCGGCTAATTTTGTATTTTTAGTAGAGACAGGATTTCTCTGTGTTAATCAGGCTGGTCTCGAACTCCTGACCTCAGGTGATCCTCCCGCCTCAGCCTCCCAAAGTGCTGGGATTACAGGCGTGAGCCACTGCACCCGGCCACATTTTTATATCTCTTTAACTGTGTATATTAATACACATTTGTCAAATGACATAAATAAATATAAGCAAATGAATTAATAACTAAGTATTGATGTCCTTATATTAGATCTGGTTTCTTTTATAGTATAGTCTAGTATAATTATGCCAAGTTCAGCCGCTTCCTCCCAAAGGAAATAAAATGCTACAATTCAGAAGAATTTCATCCCTAATGATCTGAATTAAAATGAAATTTTAAAAATGTGTCAAGAACGAGAGGATTCATAAAGTGTTTAAACACTTGAATTTTGAATCACTTCTGTCTATTTTTTTCTTATTTTATTTGATACCTATGTGACATAATGTTAATTAAAGACAATCAAGAGGAAACCAAACAGTAAATTTCTAGGGGGTTGGAGGGAGTGGACTAGGTGATTTTGCTCTGCCTTGACACACATTCTAATTCCAAATGTAGCTTTCAGGCATAGAGATGTACATTAATTTATATATGTACAATTTCCGAATTTAAAAAATGGCAGATTATCTGGTTAATACATGGTAAGGAAACTAGAATTTTAAAGTAAATATCTAAGAAGGCATTTGTTTCTGTATATATAAGCAAAACAGCATAACTTTATGGAACCTACATTTTAAAAAGCAAATCTCAAAATTTAATGATCTGTCAGGTTCTTTTCTAAAATCTTGGGCATGGGTAAAGCAGAATCGCTAAAGTGATTACCTACAGTTAATCTGTAGCTCAGCTGAGCTGCAGGGCTGTTTGCTTGTCATTAACAAGTGAGAAATGAAAACTAATTTATCTTATTGCTTACATAGTTATGAGCCAAGACTTTGCAAAGTTGTTTTATGGAGTCAGAGTTGATAATGTAAGTAAGTTTTCTGGGTAAAAGAACTATCTTGGACCATGAAGAACTGAGTGTCAGTTTCATGTAACTACTGTCTATTCAATAATCTGCTAAAGGTTGATAACAACTGATCCTACTCTTGAGTGCTTCCTGTGAACTGGGCACTGGAGGAACACAGTATAGCAAGTTGATGGTTCTGAGCTTGTGAAGATTTCATTGTGAAGATGTGCCTCAGAAGGAAAAGCAGAAATAAATAAAAAGGTACACGTTAAACAAAAATCCTATAAAAAGAAAATTTAAAGTATTATTAATTATTACATCGTTTTCCTAATTGTTACACCACCACCTACCACCTCAGTTCTTTTTCTATACTCTTTCCATGTGCACCACAAAAACTTATCCTCCAGTCTATGGAAAATCTAATATTTATACATGTTTATTTAGTACATTCCAGGTGCCTTATGCCCTCTTTACTGCCATGCTTAATGAAAGATAAGACATAGATTTAGCATCCATTTGGGTTTATATTCTATTGCAATAAATATATTCTCATAGATTAGCATGTATTGTGACTGTACTGACAATAATTAAATGCATAATTTATAAAACAGCTGACATGTATTTAATTTTCCTGAGATGTAACATCTCTCCATAATATACTGTGCTATACTTTCCTTTGGCTGAGAAAATTATTTCATACATTTTATCAAATCTATAAAACAGAAACTTCTGACTTCTCTTATGTCATATTTTCCAAAGAAATCTCTGTCACATAGATATTTCTCCACCAAAGAAACATATATAGCCAAGTCCTAAACACTTTTACATAATTTGCACATCAAATGTGCATCTATTTTTCCCCTGGAACCATTGATATATAATATGAATGATGAGCATATATGTTTAGCCGTAAAATAAATAATTTACTTCCCTTCCCAATACTTACTAAAAAGTGTTAGTAACAGAGTGAGAGTTAACCAAAGCCTAGGTGGTACCACAAGTCTAGGAGGAATTCATGGTAAGTAAAGAAAGGCAACCTGGTTAGCTCCCACACTTGGACTTAAGGATCTCAGAAGGGTGAAGCACCGCATGGTTTCTGGGAGTTTCTGTGGGAGCTGCAGAATCTTTGCTTCTGTTTTTGATTGAAAATGTATCAGAATCCTCAGAAAAGGAGGTGTTATTCTCTGATGGGCTCAGACTGGTTGGCAGTTCAGGGCTTTCAGGAGGGCCTGGGCCAGGAAACTTCCTACATGCTCACCTCCTCAGGGAAGGAGAGATAAAACAATTGTCTTTTTCTATTTCTGTTCTCAACCCCAGCAGGATGCACAATTAAGAAACACAGACAGCCACAGAGCACACCTCTGAGACAACCATTACCATCCCGGAATACTTGGCATGATTTGAATTTCATGTATACCCACATTGTCCTTGTTCCCCCATCTCCAGATGGTTCAAGTGAACCTGTCAGGAAGCAGGAACAGTGTGACAATGAATAAGCTCCTGGTGTGAACCTCTGGAGCTCAGCCTCTCCCTGATATAATCTGGGTTCCTTGTGTGGCAACAGAAATGGGAAGAAAGGACCTGAAATATTAGTTGATTCCAAGTGACCCTCTAAGGTTAGAGAGGCAGGGAGCAGACAAGGGAGTGCAAAGTGTCCCAGTGGGGCTTATTAGAACCTACCTGAAGGGAACATTTTTCTAGGGCACAAAACCCCAGTGCTAATCCACTGTTGGAAATGTTCTCTAATGTCTATTGTGAAATGGAGAGATTTTGAGTTCAGCTCCTCTCAGGAAGGGAAGAAAGAATCCTCTCCAAGGTAGCTTCCTCTAGCAGTTTCCTGCCTCTTGTGGGATGAGAAGATTTGCTGTCTAAGATATTATCATATTTATTTGTGTTTTGCTGAGTTCTTTTACTGGATGTAAGGCAGTCAAAATGTTATTTGGAAATCTCCTATCAATCAATCATGCAATTTAGAAAGAAGTTAGTTCCATACAGTGTGATTTCTGACTTGCTAAGGTTTAGAGTAAACTCAGAGGGCAATCTGGCACAGTTATTAAGGTTTGAGAGTATGCCCATCTGTGCTCTGACTCTACACATCCACCGCGAGAAGAAACATCCATATAAGGACACCAAAAACACTATATGAAAATCTTGTTGCACAGTAGGCCACCCATCAATATTACAGCTTTTCTTTTTCTTTTGATGTTCCAGGTGACCTGCAGAAAATGTAGAAATCAGGAAACTGACATACAAAAGAAAAAGTTAGTAGCAAATGGAAACAATATTTATAAAAATATAATATGGTATATAGTATAAAAATTATATTATGGTATACTTTTTATAAAATAAAAAATATAGTTTTAAAAGTATTTTTATACTATATAAAAAGTATAAAAAGTATAAAATAGGCCGGGCAGGATGGCTCATGCCTGTAATCCCAGCACTTTGGGAGGCCGAGGTGGGTGAATCAACTGAGGTCTGGAGTTCGAGACCAGCACGGCCAACATGGTGGAACCCTGTCTCTACTAAAAATACAAAAATTAGCTATGCGTGGTGGCACATGCCTGTAGTCCCAGCTACTCAGGAGGCTGAGGCAGGAGAATCGCTTGAACCCAGGAGGCAGAGGTTGCAGTGCGCTGAGATCGCACCACTGCACTTCAGCCTGGGCGATAGAGCAAGATTCCGTCTCAAAAAAAAAAAAAAAATATATATATATATATATATATATATATATATATATAGTTTTAGGACACAGTTTTATATCTAACATGATATGACACTCAGTTATTGTGTAAAAAGTTATTTTAGATACAAAAGTAAATTTTTTGAACTAAGACAATAAGAAATTAAATATAAATGTTTAAGACCAAACTTAAACCTAGAAAAAATATCATCTCAAAATGACATGTTTCCCATGGCATAAGAAGCTGCTACAACTTTTAAGTGTGTAGGTGGTGGATTTGGAAGTCTTTCTGCATTTTTCTTTTTTTGAGAAATTTGGGTTTATCTTGAAAACCCTGAGTTAGAAAAATTAGATTGATTTCATTCAGTGGCAAACACAGGAAGATGTATACTGAATCATATTTTTTAAAATCTCAAATTTAGAAGATTGTGAGGTTGAATGAGGTCATCTCCTGAAGCTTCTATAGTAGGAATGCCAATCCATGATGGAGGACAGGGTTGGATTTATTTTCTTTAGATGATCCACCATTGAACAGTAGAGACAGGGTACCTCACGGTCTGTATCCAAACAGAGCCCAGATTTTTACAGACTGATCGAGGCATAATGCTCAGAACTATATCTCCTTAGAGGCTCACTTTGCAAGGAAAAGAAAAAATCATTCTGCCCTAGAAGGGGGCTGTAGGAAGTATTCACAACGAGTCAATTAATATCAAGATCTCCTGTTCCAGGAAACTGTTACTAACTATTACAAAGGAAATTTTATGTGCTCACATAAGTTTAGAAAACACTGGCTTAAAGCTGGAATAGAATTATTCTTTCCTAGAGAAATTTTTACAGCATTCACTATGTTAATATGAATTGTGATCCCTAGACAGAGGCATCTGATATGAAGTAAGTCTCAAACTTATTTGACCACAGAACTTATTTTTAAAGCCCTCTGAAGGGACCAATGTTTTGAGGAAAACATTATGGAAGGTATGGGACTGGATCAAAAGCTAATGAGGATGTCATAAGGGGTATTGTCCTGGTGTGGAGTAGCTGCAGCACAATTTGAAGAGATAAATTTCTGGAATTTAATCCCACATCTGCTGAATCAGTCATTTAAAGGTAGGGCAGGAGATAGCTCCATTTTAAATAAATGTCTCAGATAATCCTCATGTCCATGGAGGGCAGAGGTCCCATCAGTACAGGGTTGGGTTAAGAACCGCTCAACAATGTAACTTCCTAGGTCACTGTCAATCACAATGCCATAATCCTTTTCATAAAGCCCTTTCTACTCCCAGCACTCTCTTCAAAGTATTCTTCACTTCTGAGTTCCTAAGACTATAGATAAGGGGATTGAGCATGGGATTAAAGAGGCTGTGAAACAGCAGGAGATATTTCTTCTGCTCCTTGGGGTTCCCATATCTGGGTCCAGCATACATGATAATGGCTGTGCCATAAAAGAGTCCAACCACACAGAGGTGAGAGAAGCAGGTGGAGAAGGCTTTCCTCTGACTTCCCCTTGATTGGATCTGAAGGACAGCACAGAGGATGCACATATATGAAACTACAATTGTGGACAACGGTCCCACCAGCCCAGAAATTGCTCCAGCCAAGACCATGTTCTCATTGATGTGGCTATCTGCGCAGGCAAGTTTGAGAACAGCCAAGATTTCACAAAAAAAGTGATTAATTTTCTGGGGCCTACAGAAGGGTAAAGGTAGAAGTAACACAAGATGAACCAAGGATAAAAGGACTCCAGTGGTCCAGGAAGTCACCGCGAGGGTGATGCAGACTCTCCAGGTCATGATGGCCAAATATTGGAGTGGGTGGCAGATGGCCACGTACCGATCCTAGGACATCACCACCAGGAGGAGACATTCTGTGTCAGCAAAAGTGGAAAAGAGAAAGGTCTGTGTCATGCAGCCCGCCAAGGAGATGGGCTTGGCTGGACGCAGGAGGTTCACCAGCATCTGGGGCACCGTGTTGCAGGCGTAGGCGATGTCGACAACCGCCAGGTGTGAGAGGAAGAAGTACATGGGTGTGCAGTCTGGAGTCCAGTGAGATGAGCCCTAGGATGGTCCTGTTCCCCAGCAGGGTGAAGACATAGAACAGGGAGAAGAGCCCAACGAGGAGCATCTGAATCCTTGGACCAACGGGAAATCCCAGTAGGAGGAACTCTGTGATGGATGTTATATTGTCTCCCACATCTCTATGACAGGAAATCAAGTTAATACTCATGGTTTAGGAGAAGTGTTTAAAAACAGATTCATTTTAACTTGTTCAGCACTCTTTGGCGAAGGAGAAAAGTGTTCACAGACAGCTGCAGTGAGTTTTTGTGTTTTTAAATGAATGCTTCAAGACCATTTGGTAATGCTAAAATGAATGTTTAAAAAATATATGCAGTCTGGGCACAGTGGCGCACGCCTGTAATCCCAGCACTTTGGGAGGCTGAGGCGGGCAGATTGCCTGAGCTCAGGAGTTCAAGACCAGCATTGACAAATGGTGAAACCCCATTTCTACTAAAAATTCAAAAAATTAGCCCAGCGTGGCGGCATGCACCTGTAGTCCCAGCTACTTGGGAGGCTGAGGCAGGAGAATTGCTTGATCCTGGGAGGCGGAGCTTGCAGTGAGCCGAGATCATGCCACTGCTCTCCAGCCTGGGCAACAGAGTGAGACTCCGTCTCCAAAACAAAAACAAAAACAAACAAAATGTGCACACATATACATAGGTTTCTTTTTTATTTTGTTAATTTTTAGATAAAGCCTAAAATTTCAAAATAAACGTGGTCACATGTTGATATATTCTTTTGGTCTTTTTTAAAAGAAAATTTGGCTCAGGCCTTTCAGGGATGAATGTTACATGTCAATCTAATACACAGTTTTTGTTTGATTCAGTGAACTATCTCATATCCTTCAAATAAATTCTTCTTTTCCTTGGTCGTATTATTCAGAGTTTTTCTCTGCTGTTTCAGAAACAATGAACACTAACTGATACACATGTCAAAGTCTTAAAACCGCATTAAGTTTAATCTTAAAGTGGAAGGTTTAATTAAGGGCAGGCTATACTAAGGTTAGACACAGCATCAGCCAAATACACCAGTGGTCATTCACCTCTTAAACTTTCCACTCTTGCACTGATCATCACCTCCACAGCAAATATCTCACAAAATCTTTTCTTATCCAAGTGTAAAGAATTATTTTTTAGCCCAGAATCTTATTTTTTGTTATTTAGTTTTCCACAATATTTAGGTGAGCATTTATGTGAATGACTGAATAGATTTGCACTGTGTCATTATCTAAACATGAAAACAGGGTCAGTAGCTTTTGTTGGATTTGGGCTTACTATTGATAAACACTCTAGAATACACAGTTTTAAGCATTGTCTATGCAGGTGATTGGCAATAGTTCGATGAATTTATGAGGAAAGCTGCAGAAGGAGTCTCTGAATTCTCTGATTGAACTCAGGCCTCCTTGATCCCACAATTAAAATGTTAGCATAAGCATGATATTGTCATTTTTGCTTAAATTTCATTCTCATTTTTTATGTAAAATATATTGTCTTGGAGATAGCAAGGATGAGCAATAATCCTCCATTTAAATGTCCATAAAGTTATAAATTTAATCCTGCAAAACTGACTAAAAAGAATTTCATTTGCATGGGACTTTTCCTACTACCATTCTAAGGATAAGTGTCATGTTCATGCTGAAGAAAATAAAATAATTTGCAGTTATTTATTGATTTCTTATCATTTATTTCATGTTGTCCTGAGATTGGATCTAAACTTTGAGCTCCTAATCATTGCTCAGATTGTGTGGCCTCATAAGATTGTGTATAATAAGTAAACAAGCTTCTGTACACTTGTTAACTTGACGAGCTTCTGTATGTGACACTTTAAGCCTTTTTAAAAATAAAGTGCTGGGCTATGCTTGGTGGCTCATGCCTGTAATCTAAGCACTTTGGGAGGCTGAGGAAGGAGGTTCGCTGGAACCCAGGAGTTCGAAACCAGCCTGGGCAACATAGAGACTTCATCTCTTCTAAAAAATTTTTAAAATAGTAATTCTATGAAAAAAAAATTTTAAAGAAAAAAGTGCTGGTCTTTTTTGTTAATGTTAAACATTTACCAGAGTCACTTGCACACAGACATTTCTTGAACTTAAAAAAAGCCACCAGCGAAAATAACCATTAACATATTGATTGCTTTAATATATTAACATACTGATTGATAATATGCTGACATCTATTAATATATTTTACTCATATTATCCTATTATCTAAAACTATTGGTGAGCAAAATTTGAGCATTAAGAGAGTAGAAATGTACTTCTGCATGATATTAAAGTGTGACGGTAAAAGCAAACAAACAATGAAAATGACCTTAAATTATATTTGACCAGAACTCACAAAGGCAGTTAGGAAATCCAGGTGTCTAGAGATGATTGCTGTGTAAGAACCTAGATAATCTTCATATAAAAAAGGCAAACATTTCTACAGTGTGGCTGAGTTTACTGATGGTGCTGGCAACTCTGCTGCCCATCTGAGAACTGCCAAGGAAGGATCTTGCCTCTTCAAGTGCTTTTGAGAAGGGAAGGTTTTAGTAAGTCATCACCTCCGCAGAGTACTTCCCAACTGTCATGAGAGCTTTGTGTAACGCATGAGAAAATAGGCTTCACTTGCACTAGCATGATTTCCATAAAGACATGAAGAACCCGACCACTGTTATTCTTCTAGGGGCAGAGAGCTGAGCCTCTGTCTCATTCTGTCTCTGAGGAAGCCACAGTGATAAAGAGAATGAGATTAAGGCAAGAACAGAAAATGCTTTTGTAACTGAAAGGATACATATATTATCTAAAGTAATATCCTGGGACCACATGGCTATCACAGCTACCAAAATATGTGAATTTGTTAGAGTTTCATGAATATTTACGCTATTCCTTCCCCAAACATTCAGAAAGCGCTTGGGAGATGCAAAGATCCATGCCTAGGTTTGTTTGGCGGTAAAATAAAACCTTGACATTAATTCCTGCAGTCATTTCTTTTAGTGTAGGCTGCTTTCCCAAATACCTGGAAGCTGGTGAGAGAATAAACTTGAATTCCAAGGTCTTAATCATCAGATAATTTTAGATAGAAACTCAGACCCTTTATTTTTGAGCATCAATCTGTAGATGTTAGAGATTCATTTTAAATAATCTCTGGGGCTCGTTTATCTGTCTAGAAGAAGAATGGATAAGGCCTAAGGATTGAGCAAAATTTACTTTTGAAAATTTTCCTTTTTTTTTTGATAATGTCTGGTCCTGCCCTTATGGGAAGGATAAAGCTCTGTAAAAGCACAGGGCCAGCTCCTGTTTTCTGAATGCTTTCTATGGATGGGGATGAATCTATGTATTCTACTTATCAGAGTAGGTTTACTTTCATGGATTACATTTGAGGTCCCACATCTGAGTGGTTGATGTATTGTGCCAATATAGCTAGCCAAAGTGTCCTTGAATTAGGTCTGGCTTGTTTACTAAGGTATCAGCTGGTTGGAAGGACCTAGGGGACTGTATATATAAGCTGAGAGAGAGGCATCAGTGATACAGGGATCTGGGCCAACTGTTCATTTAGCCTTCTTTTGTCTTTTGCATTTTCTCTTGCTCTAAAACATAATGCATCCATTATAGGATAGATGGTTGCTGTGACCATTCAGTCTTATGACTTGGCAGGTCTAATAGCACTTCAGCTCAAGTTGGACAACTCTGGATTTATACTTACTTGGCATGCCTTTCTCACTAAGCTTAATAATTTCTAGCTTTTAATTTAATGACGTTCACTTGAACATTTAGAGGACATTGTAGGGTGGTTAATTGGCTTAGCTTCAACATTGTTGTGTCTCAGGGACTAGGGAGGTCAGAAAAGGAAGAGAGAGAGGGAAATGACCTGTCAGTGGAGCAGTCAGAACACATACAACATTTATCAGTTAAGTTTGCTGTCTTATGTGGACGTGCTTATGCTGCCCTAAAACAATTACAATAGTTAACATCAAAGATCACCTATCACAGATCATAACAGACATAATAATAATAATAAACCAGTTTAAAATACTGTACAGATTATTAAAATTTGACCTAGGACACAAAACGAGAACATGCTGTTGGAAAAATGGTGCAGATAGACTTGCTTGAGGCAGATTAGCCAGAAAATTTTAACACAATGGAAATGCAGTATCTATGAAGCACAATAAATTGCAGAATGATAAAATGAGTTATGTCTGTATATAGAAATAGAATTAATTTGATTGTGTTTATCTTAAATTCTGTGACCTTAATGGACTCACTTCTTAATTTAAGGAGGTTTCTAAAATAGATTTGTTTGGATTTCTATGTAGAAAGTCATGTCTGTTGTAAGTAGGGACTGTTCTATTTTTTCCATTCTGATCTGTATGTTGTTTAATTATTTTCTTGTCTTATTGCACAGTGTATAACTTCTAGCACTGTTTTGCATAAGGGTGATAAAAGCAGATATAGTTCCTTTATTCTTGATTTTAGAGAGAGACCATTCAGTCTTTCACCACTAAATAGGATGTTAGTATAGCTATGTCCTACATAACACTTTGGTC
This sequence comes from Symphalangus syndactylus, assembly GCF_028878055.3. Lineage (NCBI taxonomy): Eukaryota > Metazoa > Chordata > Mammalia > Primates > Hylobatidae > Symphalangus > Symphalangus syndactylus. Next base: position 134,060,422 of record NC_072428.2, on the reverse strand, counting down.
AGTGATGGACTGCATATATGAGAGTGGTCCCACAAGATTGTAATGGGGGTGAAAAAATCATATTGCCAACTGATGTCATAGCCATAATAATGTTGTAGCACAATGCATTACTTACATGTTTGTGGGATTGCTGCTGTAAACAATCCTACTGCACTCCCAGTTTGGTATAAAAGCAAACAACTATGTATTTTACTATGCATTTACTACACTCTACTAAAATTTTTGTCATTATTTTATTTTATTTTGGAGATGGAGTCTTGCTCTGTTGCCCAGGCTGGAGTGCAGTGGTGGAATCTCAGCTCACTGCAACTTCTGCCTCCTGGGTTCAAGTGATTCTTGTGTCTCAGCCCCCCAAGTAGCTGAGATTATAGGTGTGTGGCACCATGCTTGGCTAATTTTTTATATTTTTGGTAGAGACAGGTTTCACCATGTTGGTCAAGATTTTCTTGAACTCCTGACTGCAGATGATCTACGTGCCTCAGCCTCCCAAGGTACTGAGATTACGGGTGTGAGCCACTGTGCCTGGCCTTTGTCATTATTTTAGAGTGTACTCCTTTTACTTATAAAAAAAAAGTTAACTGCTAAACAGTCTCAGGCAAGTCCATCAAGAGGTATTCCAGAAGAAGGCATTGCTATCATAGGAGACGACAGCCTCATGCATGCTCTTACCCGTGAAGACCTTTCAGTGGAACAAGATGTGGAAGTGGAAGACTGATATCGATGATCTTGATACTAGGTAGACTTAGGCTGATGTGTGTATTTGTGTCTTAGTTTTTAATAAAAAAAAGCAAACAATAAAATTAAAAAATTTCACAATTAGAAAAATGTTCGTAGAACAAAGATATAAAAAAGAAAATTTTTTGTAGAGCTTCATAATATTTGTGTTTTAAGTTGTTATTACAAAGTAGAATCAAATTGTTATTAAAAATTAAAAAGTTTATAAAGTAAAAGTTATAGTAAGCTAAGGTTAATTTATTGTTGAAGAAAGAAAAGTGTTTTAATAAATTCAGTGTAGCCTAAGTGTACAGTGTTTATAAAGTCTACAGTATCATACAGTAATGTCCTAGGCCTTCATATTCACTCACCACTCCTCACTCACTCACTCGCCCAGGCAACTTCCAGTCCTGCAAGCTCCATTTATGGTAAGTGTCCTATATAGGTATGCCATTTAAAAAATCTTTTATGTTATATTTTTTACTGTACATTTTATGTATTTAGATATGCTCAGATACATAAATACCATAGTTGGTATTACCATATTGTTACCGTAAATGTAACACTGTGTTATAATTGCCTATAGTATTCAGTACAGTAATATGCCATACAGTTTGTCTCCTAGGAGCGATGAGCTATTCCATATAGCTTAGGTGTATAGTGGCTACTATATATACCATCTAGGTTTGTGTAAGTACACTCTACGACGTTCGCACAATGTCAAAATCACTTGACCACACATTTCTCGGAACGTATCCGCATCGTTAAACAACACGTGACTGTATCATGTTAGCTTTTTGTACGTGCTTTTTATCAAGTGGATGAAGTTTCCTCTATTTCTGCTTTATAGAAAGCTTTTATCATGAATGGATATCGAAATGTGTTAAATGTTTATTATGCATCAACTGATATAATGTAACTTTCCTTCTTTTGTTTGTTAACACGGTGGATTATTTTGATTGACTTTTTGAGATTTAATCAGGTTTGTTTTTCTGGAAACAGTTCCCCCTCTGGACATGGGTAAATTTTGAAAAAGATACTGTAGAACTCTATTTATTAAGTAAGTTATATATCTTTATATATATATATATGTATAGGTGTGTGTATGTGTGTATACCCACACACACACACACACACTCTCTCTCTCTCTCTCCTGGTTTTGGTATCACTGTAATAATAGCTTCAAAAAATAAATTGGGAAATGTTCTCTCTTTTATTGTTTTACGGAAAAGATTGTGTAGAATTGGTGTTAACTTTTTAAAAACATGTTAGAATTTTCCAGTGAAACCATCTAAACCTAAATATTTCTTTTTTGGTAGTTTTAAAATTATGAATTCTATTTTCTTAATGGTTACAGAATTATTCAAATGATCTATTCATGCGTGGTGAGTTGAGTTAGTTTGTGTTGCAGGAGGAACACTGCATTTTGTCCATTTTGTCTAAGTTGTCTAATTTATGTGTGTGGAGTTGTTTGTAATATTCCTTGATTGTCCTTTGTTATGTGCGGTTATGTCTGTAGTGATATCGCCTGTTTCATTATGATCTTTAAAATTTGTGATTTTTCCTTTTAATTTCTGCTTCAGTTTGCTAAATTTTATTAATCTTTTAACAGAGCTATCTCTTTGTTTCATTGATTTAACTATTGTTTTTCTCTTTTAAATGTAAGTGTTTTCTGTTCTTATCTTCAGTAATCCCCACCCTCTACTTGCTTTGAGTTTATTCTGCTCTTCTTTTTCTAGGTTCCTGAGGTGGGAATCTGTTGCTCACTCGAGACTTTCCCTCTTTACTAATGCTTGCATTTATTGCTATAAGTTTCCTTCTCAGTACTTTGCTTTGTCACAGTTTCATGTTTATCCAGTTCAATGTATTTTTAAATTTTTTCCTTGAGACTTCTTTGACTGATAGATTATTTAGAAGTGTGTTTTTAAATTTCCAAGTGTTGGGAATTTTCATATCTTTCTTATGCTGATTTCCAATTGGATTCCCTACAATGATTTCTGGTTTTCACCTGCTCTGGATGATTACTATCGCTTTTAAATTTGTTGTGGCGAGTTTTAGGGCCTAGGACAGCTCTATCTTGCCATGTGTTTTGTCAGCACTCAAAAAAATATGTGTATTCTGCTGTTATTGTGTGGAATATTCTGTAAATGCCAAATAGATTCTTTTGGTTAATGGCATTTTAAGTTGTTTCATATTCTTGTTGATTTTCTTTTTTTTCTCTTTTTTAAAATATGAAATGCTTCATAAAATTTTGTGTAATCTATATGCAAGAACCGTTTTAATCTTGTCTGCATCATTCTGATTTTAGAAAGTGCTGCCAAAGCCAACACTCCTTGCTGACTTTCTGTCTAGTTCTATCAATTATTGAAAAAGGCATGAGGAAATTTCTAACTATAATTGTGGATTCATCTATATCTCCTTTCAGTTCTGGCAGTTTTCTTTTTTAAAAACATCAACGAAAATTTATTTAATTAAGCATAAAGTTACTTTCACATTTATCTACAACCACAGTGAATACAGTTCTTGGCATGAAGACACCACCACCTTTAGAATTTAAAGTCTCCCCACCTGCAAGATTACATATATAAAACTCCCACTATTGTTTCTCTAAGAGTGGATTAGTTCACCAAATTAAAAGTTATATGATCTAGAATATAATAAAATGGAAATGATTTACTCATAAGATTCATATTTAAACCATCTTTACTTACGAAATACTATTCTGAGAACTATAATTCCATTAAACTTCAATTTGAGAAAAGCGTAATCATTTAAGTAACAGCAGTTACTTAAACTGAAAATGAGATCAGTCAAAATTACTTTTGAAGAAAGCAAAAATATTGTCAGGTTTCTTGCTGTGGTTCTGGATGTTAGTAGCAGTGAAGGCGGAATCAATCCTGAAGGGAACTCGCTTCTACCTTCAGAATGTGGGGTTGGGGTAAAATCCAGGTCTCGGATGAAGGTAAGGAGGTAAACCCCTCGGTGGATAGATGTTTCTCTTGCAAATGGAGCATGTGGTGGACCTGGGAAATCCCTTGGTGGAAGATAACCTCGAGAAGCTCCAAACATGGTTCCTGGAGGAAGTCGGGGGAAAGGAGGTCCTCTTCTCATGAACGGGCCGCTTGTATCCACTGGAAACAATGGACCGCTGATTGGAGCAAGAGGTGGAGGAATAAAGCTGGGGCCAGATGCTTCATTTTCAGCAGGGAGAGATGAATCAGGCACATTTGAATTACCAGGATCATCTTTGGCATCATTTCTACTGGATTCCATTTCTGAAGGCATTGACCCATCCATTTTATCCAAAGAAGGCATATTAAAACTAATGGGTTCTGCTGGTCCAGACAGTCTATCAGAATTAGAATAAAATCTGTCTTCCCTTTGTGGAGGAAGAGCTGAATCAGGATATGATTGCCCTGGTGGAGGAAACAACATCCTGCGGTCCTGTTCCCACGGAGATCTCAGGGACCCAGTGTCAGAAAGAGCCCTGTGAGGATCGATTAACCTGTCACAGCTTGGTTCTCCTCTTCCATTGGTAACATGATGGTCCAGGGGATTCCCTGGGCCGCTTGGGCCTCTTCCTCCTCCCGCTGGAAGCACAGGTGAGAGTCTGAGTGGATCCTCCAACAAAGTTTGAGGAGAGGGAAAAGCTCTCGTTTCAGATGAAGGCTGACCCAATGGTGCGGGACCATATGGGGAATCCTCTCTGCCAAATGCTGTATTTGAAACATCGAGTGCATTAGGATCTTTTTCTAAAAGTTCAAATTTCAACTCTGTTTCAGTTAATTTTTGTCTGTTGTGAGCATTTTCTTTCCTTAAATCATTGAGGTTTCTTTCAGCAGTCCGAGCTGCCAACCAATTATCATGTTCTTTTTTCTCGTAGGAAATAACCTGCTTTTGATAAAAATGAACAGTTCTCTCCAATTCTTCTTCAAGGTCTTTGGCGAGCTTTCTATAGGTCTCCAGCTCTTCAGTGGCATGGCTGATCTTTTCTTCCACTTTAGAAAGCTTCTCTTCTTCCTCTATCCGGTAATTTTCCTCTATTGTCAATTTCCTGTGGAGTTTCATTTCATTTTCTTGATATAATTCAGTCATTATTTTAAGTTTCTGTTGAAGCTTCTGATTCTCACTTTCAAAATGTAGGTTTTCTGACTGCAAAGATGCTTGTTGAGTCTGAATATTTTTCATATACTCTGTAAGCTCTTCCTTTGTTTTATCAACTTCAGATAACTGAATAATAATGCGGTTTCTTTCTCCTTCTAAGGTTTTGAAAGAAACATTTAACTTTGCAGCATGAATCAGTTTCTTCAAAGCTCCTTTTGGAGGATCGTCTAAGTAAGCACCATTTTCCAATTGACTGTTCACTTCTAATTCCAAGTTATCATCATCCGTTGTGTCTTCTTCAAGCACAGCAACCTGATCTTTCATCTTTAGCAAGTGTCCAGTCAGAGTCTTGATGTGATTTTCTTTATCATTCAGAACTTGTTCTGCGTGTACTTTGGAGTCTTCAAATGTTATTTTCTGTTTATTAAGTTCACTTTCTTGTTCTTTCCATACTTCAGCTTCTTGCAAAAGCTGTTTCTGGCTTTCCTGATGAGAATTTTCATTCAAAGCATCTTTTATTGCTATCGCCCATCGTTCTTCGGTTATTTTAAATATCTTGCAGATGATTTTGGCTTCAGCTATTTGTGATTTGAGGGATTTTGCCTCATCTTCTAGAGACTGTATCCTTTTTGAAATATCCGCCATCATCAATTCATCTTGTTGAGAATGTTTAGATTTCTCTTCTTTTAACTCTTTTGCTAGACAGAGGATTTCATCCTCAAGTTCAGAATTGGACCTGTTTAGCTTTTCACAGGTTGCCTCCAAACTTCGTGCTTCTGCTGCCGCCTTCTCAAAGCTGGCATTCTCTAAAGATGACTCTACTTCATAGCCTTCATACTCTTTTTGAATAAGGCTAAATTTTTCAAGTAGTTTACATTTTTCTTCAATGAGTCCAGAAAGCGTTGCACCAAGTTTTTGCTCTCTTCCCACATAAAGCCGACTCCTAACCGATCTAAAACTTCTCCACAGAAAAAGGAGAACAACAAAAAATCCAACAACAGCTGCACATACCACCAGTTCCGATGGAAAACCATAAGGATTTGAATCTAGTCTCATACTCTCAGGCAGTGCTGCCACAACTTTGCGTAGCTCTTCCAGGACCAGCCCCAAGTAGGGCTGAAGGGTAGCACCGGGCTCCTCCATAGCGGCAATGCTGCTCTGGCGGTCACCGCAGTAACACTGGCCACAACAAGCGGTGGAGAACACGCAGCCTTCGGTCTGGAACCTGAATCCGTACGCGGCAAACAACCCGAGCGGACCACTGCGGAGCCGGCTGCGGGGGGAGCTGGGGATCGCGGGCACCCACAGGCCTCACAGGCCCATGCTGCCCCCCCCCCACCCACCCCCGGCCCCCTTGTTACACTTTACATTATGACGCAGCGCTGGTCTGAGCCCGACCCGCCTTAGTTCTGGCAGTTTTCACATCACATATTTTGAAGCTCTGTTGTTTCGTTAATATACTTTTAAAATTGCTGTCTTCTTCATAGATTAAACCTTTGATCGTTATATAGTCTCTCTGTTTCTGGTAATTTTCTTTGCTTTATCTGATATACATACAGGCACTCTTGCTTTCCTTTCATTAATGTTTGTGTAATATATCTTTTTTCATCCTTTTAATTTGGCCGGCCCTGTATTGGTAAATTTCAGGTGAGTTTCTTGTACACAGCATACAAAAAACATATAAGAAAGGGTCATACTTTTAAATACACTCTTCTATTATCTGTCTCTTGGTAGACCATTCATAATTAAATGAATTATTGATACTTTAATGCATAAGCCTGACATTTTTTGTTTTCTGTATCAATTCTTGTTTCTCTGCTTATTTTTCATGACTTGCTGTGGGCTACTTGAACATTTGTTTTAGAATTCCATTTTATTATTCATAGTGTTTATAGTGTATCTTCTTTTTTATAGTTTTTTTGGTTGCATTTTATAGCTTAGTGGTTGCATTTTATAGCTTAGTATATATTCCTTTATATATACATTATCACAGTCAATTGGTATCATCTTTATTCCAGTCTGAGTGAAGTATAGCAACCCTCTGTCATATTATGTCTCTTTACTGTCTCAAATTTGTAGTATAATTGTCTTACATACATTTAGAATAACACTAGACAATGCTATGATTTTTGCTTGAAATATCAAACATTATTTAGGAAATTAGAATCTATGAAAATAAAGTGAGCATTTTAAAGCTTCCAGAAAGAAATCTGACAAACCTGTTTTGTCTTTCATTTTTTCCTTCTTTCCTTTATAATGATCATAGATGTTATGATGCCCTATCTATTAACTCCAATACCTGGATTATGTATGAATTTGTTTTTAATAACTGATTTATTTCTTATCAGTCTGTTTTACCTGCTTTTCTGTATATTTGGTATTTTTTTTAAAGTTTGCTGAATTTGTGGATAATATGATATAGAAATACTCAAGAATTTTGAATTTTTTTTCTGGGCAGAATTTGTAATTACTTGTAGATCATCTTGCTGCTCTCAAGACCTAGTTTTAAGCTGTGTTATGGTAATTATATTTTATTTTCCTCTTAGAACATATGCCTCACTCCTGGGATACTGTACCTCTCCTAAGAATTTTTAGAGTCCCAACTGAGTTCTCAGTTGTTTACCAACATTTCCCAGTTTGGCTGGATCTGAACTCCAGTAGCTTTCCAGGAAGTTTTCAGTCTCTGATGATCTCTTCTGCTTTCTGTATCCCAGCAGTTGCTTTCTCCTAGGTCTCCCCTCTTCTTAGCTGACTGTCACATAGCTAAAGAGTCACAGAAGGACCAAAATGGCATTTACACACCCATTTCTAGGTTCTTTCTCTCTCCCATATGGTACATTGACCCCCAATTCCTAACCAATTTAGCAGCTTTGAACTCTATTCATTGCTTCTTTTGGTTCCCAAGACCACTAACCCCTGTTTGGGTCGAATTTTCCTGTACCAAGGTCAGGAAGATGCCTTTCTGGAAAATCCTGGCAAATGTGGTACTAACCTCATGTGCCTCACCTTCCTTAAAGATCTCATACCTGACTTGCTACAACAATGTTCTTCAATGCCTGCTGATATGGTTTGGCTGTGTCCCTACCCAGATCCCATCTTGAATTGTGGCTCCTATAATTCCCACATGTAGCCAGCCCACCTGAACCATGCTCAGCACCTGGTGAGAGGTAACTGAATCATGGGGTTGGGTCTTTTCCGTGCTGTTCTTGTGATAGTGAGTAAGTCTCACGAGATCTGATGGTTTTACAAAGGGGAGCTCCCCTGCACATGCCCTCTCTCTTGTCTGCCATGTAAGATGTGCCTTTACTTTTCCTTTGCCTTCCATCATGATTGTGAGGTCTCCCCAGCCATGTGGAACTGTAAGTTCACTAAACCTCTTTCTTTTATAAATTATGCAGTCTTGGGTATGTCTTTATTAGCAGAATGAGAACAGACTAATACACCTGCCAAGAATTTTTTTCTGTATTTTGGCCAGATTGTATAGTTTTTTATGGTGGGAAGGTGAATCTGACACAAGCTATTTGGTGTCAAGTAGCCAAGTCACATACTCATTTATTTTTAATGTAAAGCTATACAACCTTCTTTCTATACCTAAATTTTTAATTAAAATATTACTAAAAATTTCTTAATGATTTTATTGCATGGCGAAAGAGACTCAGTCTAGAATGAAACTATGTCTTATAAGTATTTCTCATTTTGCAGGACATTGTCTGGGTGTCCCTCTCCCATGGATGATCATTAGTGTGGTTTATCTTTATGCTTTGAGAAAATAAGTCTGTAGTATGTTACTATATTCTGCTATATAAAGATACTCTTCAACTTATGATAGGATTATACTCCAATAAACCCATCATAAGTTGATAATATTATAAGTTGATGATGCTTTTTTTAAAAAAAAAATATAGACTGTTGTCCTGTTGCCCAGGCTGGAGTGCAGTGGCTATTCTCAGGTGTGGTCATAGTACACTATATTCTCAAAGTCTTTGAGCTCAAACAATCCTCCTGCCTCAGCTTCCTGAGGAGCTGGGACTGACTATAGGCACACACCACTATACCTGGCTTGAAGATATGTTTTATAAACCTAACCTACCAAACATCATAGCTTAGCCTAGCCCACCTTAACCATGCTTAGAACACTAACATTAGCCTACAGTTGGGCAAAATCATCTTACACAAAGCCTATATTATAGTAAGCTGTTGAATATTTCATGTAATTTATTGAATACTGTACTGAAAAGGAAAAACATAATGGTAGCATGGGTACTTGAAATATGGTTTCTACTGAATGCATGTCACTTTCCCACCATTGTACAGCTGAAAATCTTAAGTGAAACCATTGTAAGTTGGTGACTCTCTGCATTTATTTATTTTACTACTTTCCTTTTTTCTTTTAATAGTTGAAAGGCATCATAAGGTAAAATATTACTGCCTAAAAATACTCTGCTGTTCTGGAACATAAAGGCAGAAGTTTCAAAGAAATCTTTCAAGAGATATAAAAATCATATGAAAATGAGATAATTAAAGAATAAATCTGTAATTATGCCTGTTGTAAAATACAAATGGGAGGCTGAAAGAGAGACTGTAGATGCGCCATGAAAATGAAAGCAGAAATGAAGTAGGAATGGAAGCATTTATAATAGAGTTGTGAGATATAGTATCATATTTTTGTTCAACTCTAAATAGTTTTCATGTCTAGCAGAGGACTTGGAAATTATAAGCTACTCAACAGTGAATCTCGGAGCTTTCTCCATTCATCTCACAGTTAGTCTTATATAAATATACAGCTCTGTAATGATTGTATGTATCAATTTTTTTTCCAGTCAAGGACTTTTCCTCCACATGTTCATTTCCATGAAAAATATCACTTGGTACTAGATGATGTGAATGGCTGTGATTGAATTGGTTACTTAGGGTAATAGACTGACATCTTGTTTCGGCAATTAAACCATAAAAAAGATGTTCTTTATTAAGATATGAATCCATTTCTTAAAGAAATGGGTTCCATAGATTTCCATAGCATTAAGCATGTTGGTAATTCAAATGCCTCATCACTGAACAAAAATGCTCAACCTTGGAGACTATCCTTGCACATAAAAATTTTTCTTATTTTCAGTTGAGTATGGGCCAACTCATATAAAACATTGTTGATGGAGATTGGAGCACCGGCTCTGGATCAGGGTAGGGTCCTCCACAGCCAGAACCGTGGAAAACATCTGAACAGTAGGCACTGGAATTGTGCTTTCCCCAGTCACAGGCCTTGGGCAAGAGGAGAGCTGCTATGGCTGTGGTTTCTCCTGGGCAATGAGACTTTCAGCCAGGGCCAGCTTGATGAACTAGAACTGATCTGTGTGTGTTATTGTTGGGTGTCCCAGCCTACTTTCTTGAGACTGTGGTGTAGCAAGGCCTTCTCCATTCTACACATAAGCAGATCGCCAAGCATTTAAAGCACTTGCTCGCATGGGCTGGCAGCCTGGGTTGCCCCTTCCTTCCTGTGCAGAGATCCTTGTGCAAGGGGACCATCTCCACTTCATGCCCAGGCAGATATCCAGGAATTCCGAGTGCCCATTAGCGTGAATCAGCAGTCTGAGCTGCTCCGTTGTTCTGGTGCAGAGATTGCGGTGCAGTGGGACCCTCTCTGCTCCACAGATTTCCAGGTATTTGGAGCATCTGCTCGCCTGGAGCAGTAGCTTGAGCCACCCCATCCTTCCTGTGTAGGGATATTGGTGTAAGGAGACCCTTTCCACTCCACAACCAGGCAGATCTCCAGGCATTTGGAGCAGCCACTCTCCTGGATTAAGAGATTAGGCTGCCTCTGGCACCCTTATGCAGAGAATTTGGGGCCAACTTCCATGCCGAGGCACGCCGCTGGACACTTGGTGGCTGCCCACTGGACTCTCCCTCAGAGCTGGTGCTAGTGCTTATTGTTGGGAGACCTGTAGATGGACTTGCCGGGTCCAGCCCCACCCAGTGTTTTCCCGGTAAACAAGAATCAAGTATATACCCAGCCCCATTGGCTGCAACCTGCTGTTACCCATAAGCGCCATCTACTGGTTTGTAGGTCAAAGTACCCAGCCCAATATAAAACCTGCCGATAGAAGTGCGTAGGGTTATGGAAGCAAAGCCAAAAGACCCTACCCAGCATTATCCTCAGTCACATCCTCTAGGGAGAGGAGGAAAGGGAAAGGGAAAGAAAAAGAAAAATATAGAGAGAGAAAGGAAGAAAAAGAAAAAATCCTATCTACTCAAATATAATTACAAAAATTAGAAGTTTAGCATCTTCAGATAAGAAGGAACCAGAGTAAGAATGCTGGCACCATGAAGGATCTGAATCTACATTCACATTATGCTAGCTCTCCATCAGTGGTCCTTAACCAAAATGGAAACTCGTAATTGACAGATAAGGAATTCAAGGCGTACTGCAAAGAAGTTTAATGAGATCCAAGAAAAGATTGGAAATCGATGCAAAGAAACGTCTAAAGCAATCTAGAAAATGAAGAACCAGATAATAATGTTAAAAAGAAATCAATCAGAGCTTCTGAAATTGAAAAAAGGAATTTCAAAATACAATTGAAAGCATTATTAATAGCTGGGGTAAGCAGGAGAAAGAATTTCAGAGCTTGAAGATGAGTCTTTTGAACTAATCCAGTCAGAGAAAAATAAATCTAAAATAATTTTTTAAAATGAACAAAGTTTTTGAGAAATATGGGATTATGTAAAGTGACCAAAACTATGAATTACTGGCATTCCTTAGAGAGAGGAAGAAAAAGTAAACAACCTGAAAAACTTATTTGATAGAATAATTCAAGAAAATTTTCCTAATCTTGCCAGAAACTTAGACATCAAGATACAAAAAATCCAGAAAACACCTGCGAGATACTATACAAAGTGAACCTCACCAATGCATATAGTCATGAGAGTGTTCAAGGTCAATGCTAAAGAAAAAAAATCTTAAAGGCAACTACAGGAAAAGGTCAGATTACATACAAAGGCAACCCCATCAGGCTGACGGTGAACTTCTCAGCAGAAATTCTACAAGCCAGGAGAGATTAGATAACTATTTTCAGCATTCTTAAAGAAAAGAAATTCCAACCAAGAATTTCATATCCTGTCAAACTGAGCTTCATAAATGAAGGAAAAATAAAATCTTTCCCAGACAAGCAAATGCTAAGGGAAAGTGTTACCACTAGACCGGGTTTACAAGAGACCCTTAAGGGAGCTCTAAACATGGAAACAAAAGAATGATGTCTTCTACTACAAAAACACACTTAAGTACATAGCCCACAGATTCTATAAAGCAACTGTACAATAGAAACCACAAAGCAACCAGTTAACATCTTCATGATAAGATCAAATCCTCACATACCAATATTAACTGTGGATGTAAATAGTCTAAATGCCTACTTAAACGGCACAGAGTGATAAGTTGGATTAAAAAAATAAGACCCATCTGTCTACCATCTTCAAGAGACTCATCTCACACATAACAATGCCCATAGGCTCAAAGTAAAGGGTTGGAGAAAGATCTAGCAGATTGCCACATATCTATTACAGGACATCATTGCCTAAATTAGGCACTCTGTGTGAGCAAAAGCCAAATACAAAAATATCTGCTTTATCCATAGAACAAAGTTTTTTTTTTTTTCTGGTTCATTTGGTTCACCTGCCTCTTTGGAACATTGTTGGAAGCATAGTAGATGTCATTGATTGCCAGGTGTGAGAGGAAAATGTATATGAGGGTGTGTAGTCTGTCGTCTCTGTCATCCAGATAGGTGAGCCCCACGTTTATGCCATTCCTCAGTAGACTGAAGGCATAAAATTGTGAGAAGATGCAAGAGAGAAAGATCTCCATCTCTGCACAGAGCTGGAATCCCGCCAGGATGAATTCTGTGACCCAGGGCTGGTTGCCTCCCATTCCTTAATAACAGTTTGTCAAGGACTGAAGTATGAATGAAAAGGTCACAACTGGATAATCAATAAAAATGGAAGTTATTTAATTCAAAATAATTTAGAGGAAACGTAGTTAGTCTCTATTATGTTTATGTTATTTTCAGTCCTAATCTGGCAATTATTTAAAAACCACATTTAGAAAGGCTGGTCATCCTATTCAGCATATAATTAAAATAGTATCATGGGATAATAGATTCCTAAAATCAATTTTATTCTAAAATATCTACATCGATTTCTGACTCTTCTAAAGACTCTAATATATTTCACTAATTTAACAGTATTTACATTATCTGGTTTATTTTTAGGGTAAACAACTTATAATTCTTAGACCTTTATGTCAGTTATTAATTTAATACCTTTATTTACTTTTCTTTCCATATGAGGAATTTTCTGACACCTGACAATTTTAGATCACAGGTCAAAACTTCAAAAAGCTGATTCATAGTGGGACTAAAAAAGTTCATTTCTTACTTGTCTTTTTTTTTTTTTTTTTTGAGACGGAGTCTCGCTCTGTTGCCGAGGCTGGAGTGCAGTGACGCAATCTCGGCTCACTGCAAGCTCCGCCTCCCGGGTTCACGCCATTCTCCTGCCTCAGCCTCTCCGAGTAGCTGGGACTACAGGCGCCATTTCTTACTTGTCTTACTTGAGAATATGACATTCATTTTCCTACTTCTTTTTAAAAATTAAAAAAATGAAATATCGTGTAAATGACTAAGAAACTAAAAGCTAAAGGTGAGCATTTTAATTATGTTAATATGTGAATAGCCATTTTCATATTCATATGTTGACTTGCAATACATTAGAAATTAAAAATGATAAGAAACAAACATTACACCTACCCGTGGTTTTCATTTAGCAATAATAGTCATGAATATTTCCCATGTCAAAATTCTTCTTCTAAGACATTTATTTGACCGTTGAGTGTTTTTTTCATTGTATAGATGTATTTAAACCTAGTGAATCTCATTTTCTGACAATTAGATTATGGATCATATCCATTTTATTTACTATGGTGTGTTGTGGGGCTGTATATATACTTTCATATATGTAATATGTATGTGATTATATATCTATATAAGTACATATACATTATATATATATAAAAAAAATACACACAGACACACACATAAAATCAGATATTTTAAATTAAAAGCTTAGGATATATTCCTAGGAGTGGAATTTCTAAGTGAAAGAGCACTCTTCATTTGCTTGTTAAATAAGAAATAAAGCCATGTAAAAACAGTTGACCTTTTTTCTTTCTTTCTTTTTTTTTCCCCAAACAGAGTCTCACTCTGTCACCCAGGCTGGAGTGCAATGGTGCGATCTTGGATCACTGCAACCTCTGCCTCCCAGGTTCAAGTGATTCTCATGCCTCAGCCTCCTGAATAGCTGGGATTACAGGTATGTGCCACCACGCTTGGCTGATTTTTGTATTTTTAGTAGAGATGGAGTTTCACCATGTTGGCCAGGCTGGTCTCAAACTGCTGTGATTACAGGTGCGAGCCACTGCACCGGGCCCAGTTTATTTTTATTTATTTATTTATTTATTTATTTATTTATTTATTTATTGAGATGGAGTCCCACTCTTGTCCAGCTGGAGTGCAGTGGTGCGATTTTGGCTCACTGCAACCTCTGCCTCTCAGGTTCAAGCAATTCTCATACCTCAGCCTCCCAAGTAGCTGGGATTAGAGGGGCTTGCCACCACGCCTGGCTAATTTTTGTACTTTTAGTAGAGACAGGGTTTTGCAATGTTGGCCAGACTGGTCTGGAACTCCTGACCTCAGGTGATCCACCAGTCCTGGCCTCCCAAAGTGCTGAGATTACAGGTGTGAGCCACCGCGCCCTGCCCGATTGATCTTTTAAACCTCACCTTGGGGAAGAAACCTTCAGTGGGAAAGGGTGACTGACTCAGCAGTTTCGCCCTTGTGAACCTGGGTTCCTTTGTATTTGTCCTACCTTGATGGTACTTCTATTATTCTGGTTCCTGAGAGGTTTCCTCTTTAAATCTCTGCCTCAAATTGGAAATAATCTGCTACCTTTTGCTTCTTCTTACCATTACTTGATAAGTGGTAAATGAGAAAACAACAATAAAAAAGAAAAACACAGGCTACTTAGACTTGAATTCAACCTGTGACTTCAGGGAGCTGTGACTTCAGGGAGGTCTGCTTTGCCCCAGCTGCTAGCAGCCAGCCTCCAGCTATCAGCTCCCTCAGAGTTTGCCTCAGGCCCAGAGAAGCCTCATCCTAGTGCATGTGCTTCTGGTGGGGCCCACATCCAAAGACTGACTGGGGTGGGGATATAAAGGCCCAGGCATTCTGGCTCAATGTGGGAAAACTGATGGACCATAGGTGTTTCAGAGCTGCCTGCGGGGTTGAATGAATCTTTGTTGCACTTACATTGTAGGTTTTCTGTCTCCTCCTCCCTTCCACATATGTTTATCCCTTATAAACATCCTGCCTGCCAGACCCCACCTTGGTGGCCACTTCTGGAGGATTCAACCTGGGACAGCCTGAGAGACCTTGATCTTTCCATAATTACCAGCCTGAAGAATTTACCTCATTCTGCCCTCTGGAGATCACATACCTCACTCTTTAGACTCTCCTCCCTGATACTCATCTGCCACAAGAGACACACGCTGGGTCTTAGTGCATTTACACTGCAGTGATTTATTTAAATTCACATAAAGTCAGATGTGGGATAAGCACCCCTCTCTCATCTTGTACCTATGTCTTATGAACACAAATTCTTAGTGGATCACAGTAGTGAGACTGACACTTACTTCTCACAGTGCTGGAGGCTGGAAGTCCAAGATCAAGGTGCTGGCAGATTCAGTGTGTGGTGAGGGCCAACTTTCTGGTTCATAGATGGTACTTTCTAATTGTGTCCTCACATGGTGTCTTAGTCCGTTTTCTCACTGCTATAAATAAATAACGAAGACTGCATAATTTATAAAGGAAAGAGGTTTAATTGACTCACAGTTCCATATGGCTGGGGAGGCCTCAGGAAACATAGTCATGGCAAAAGTGGAAGCAGGCACCTTCTTCACAAAGCAGCAGGAGCGAGAGGAGCAAGCAAAAGAGGAGCTTGCCAAACACTTATAAAATAATCAGATCTCGTGAGAACTCACTATCACGAGAACAGCATGGGGGAAACTGCCCCCATGATCTAATCATCTCCCACTAGGTTCCTCCCTCAATACCTGGGGATTACAATTCAAGATGAGATTATGGTTCCAGATTGCAAAGCCAAATTATATCACGTGGCACAGGAGTAAGGAACCTCTCTGGTATCTGTTTATAAGGACACTAATCCCATTCATGAGGGCTCTACTTTTTGACCTAATCACATCCTAAAAGCCCCACTTCCTCCTACTATCACATTGGCGATTAAGTTCCACTGAATTTTGGGGGGGACACAAACATTCACACCATTGTAATAATATTAAATTTAGCTCCAAAAAATTGACAAGAGTTCAGAACTGGGAAGAAACATCAATAACACATACATCTTTTTAGACCTTGTTGGAAACAGCAATAATGAAAACATATTTCATACCTAAACAGAAAGGTTAACAATGTATGTGACGATAACCTATTTCCATAAAGTAGGAATATTGACATCCTAGACATTATCTCGCCTCCCAGATTATCTCATTTTTCTCACTTTTAATTGTGGTTATTTCTGATTTTAAATTAAGAAATACTTTGATTCTCATCTCAGTTGCCATCGTATACATTTTGTATCTAAAAACTGAGCAAATAGCCAGGTGTGGTGGCACGCATCTGTTATTCAAGCTACTCGGGAGGCTGAGGCAGGCCAATCTCTTGAACCCAGGAGGTGGAGGTTGCAGTGAGCCAAGATCGCACCATTGCACTCCAGCCTGGGCGACAGAGCAAGACTCTGTCTTAAAAAAAAAAAAAAAAGAAAAAGAAAACTGAGCAAAATCTAAAAATAGAAGTTAAGATGTCACAGAATAGTGATAAGCTATTACAGAACTGGAAGAGAGAAGAAAACATGAAGTTAATTGATGGTTGAATGACAACCTCAACTTGTCGAAAGAAATGATGAAAATGAGCATCAGTTCATTGAAATAAATGGTGTAGCCAATATGAACATTTCTTTGGGCAGTGGTTTCCATTGAACATACAATATAAAAATCTCTGAAAAGTATTTTTTGAGCTATTTTTATTTATTTATTTTTTGAGACAGTGTCTCACTCTGACACCCAGGCTGGAGTGCAGTGGCACAATCATGGCTCACTGCAGCCCCAACTTCCTGGTCTCAAGGGATCCTTCCACCTCAGCTGCCTGAGTAGCTGGAAACACAGGCATGAAACATCAAGCTCGGCTAATTTTTAATATTTTTGTGGAAATGGGATCTCACTATGTTGCCCAGGATGGTTTCAAATTCTTGGGCTCAGGTGATCCTCCTGCTTCGGCTTCCCAAAGTGCTGGGTTTCCAGGCATCAACCACTTCACCTGGCCTGTTTCTTCAGCTAAAGAAGATACTATATTTCTTCAGCTCAATGGTGTTTTCGGAAAACAGCCAGCAGCATTGTCATTCATCCTACCAACTCTAGGACCAGATTTATTTTTCCTAAAAGACAGACTAGCAAGGTATAATATCTGTCAACACTGATAGATAAAATGGGAGACTATCAAATAGAAATAACTGTAAGTCAACATCAACCTGACTGTTTCAGAAAAGTCAATACAAGATCACTGAGAGACACTGTCACTAGGATTTTTTGCTTGTTTTGAGGGCTATTGACGCTTGCTCAGTAATATCAAGATTAGTAGCAAGTGTTACGGTAAAAATTTTACTGGAGAAGTTATCCAGAAACACATATTCCTATCCTTATCCTGCCATTACGTGATTTTCAATAAGTCAGCTAACATCTCTGGACATCAGTACTTTCATGCAGGGGTGTGAAGTCCTTTCATCTCTGTGAGAGCCACTTGCAGAGGCCATGATGCACAAGGAGTCTCTTATTTTTTTCCTCTCCTACTCATTTTTACATTTGTGCCAGTTTTTTCTTTTTGCCTTTGTATCTGATCACTTTCACTGGGAGTGACATGGAGACCCACCCTCCTGCTCCATCTAGGATAAGCTTCTTGTGGGAGCACCTTTTTCTGCCAGCCCAGCTGCCTTGATCACAAACTGACTCAGTAAGACTATGTTATTTAATCCTGTGAATTGGTCAGTACCATTAACCCACACTACACGCATGGATTATGAAGTTAGGGAAATGAAAAAATTTTCCACAGTCTAACAATCACCAGCACAATGAATGATTTATATACACAGACACTACGTTTTCTGTTTCTAACTACTGAACTCATTTTCAAATGATCTTAAAGTGCTCTCTCAGAAAGGCTTCACATGCATTCCACAGTGCTTACCAACTCTCACCAGTCCTCTGTAGCCCTCTAAAATTTCTGCTCATGTTCCCCTGGATACGACTCATCACCCCAGAAGAGAAGAAATTCTCTTTCTGTCTCTTGCTCTAAGATTTTTTAGATTACAGTATATGACTCTAATCTCAATAATTTCTTCAAAATGTCTTTACTGTCTAGAAGTTTTAAAATTGATGCTCACACTGCCCCATTTGACAGATGATATAAGAAGGCATTGACATTATTTTTCATTTGTCCTAGCACATTTAAATCCATATAAAGCTTACACATTAATATTTAAGACGTGCAAATTAGTTCTTTCAAATATACTTTGCCATTGGAAAGCAGAAGCAGTAAATTAAGTGACTTGATAGCTGATGTGAAATAGATGAACCAGATGTATAGAATTACTGTGAAACTCTAGCACATTAACTTCTGGAAATTATTTCATAATGATAACCAAATGAGATAACATATTGTATAATTTATCCTTTTCTTCATACATTCCCTAATTCAGTCTCTAGCAGTATTCAGTCCTTATTAGTTTCTTACTCAATTCAATATGCATATATTAGTTTTCTATTCTTAATATTCTCTGTTAGAATAATAAATATATTCATGCTTATGTTCTCCTTTAATGACCCTATGATCCCAGTGGTCATATAAAATTTACATGCATTATCTAGTTGAGAAGAAATATAAAGCAATGATTAAATGCTAAAATAATGAGTAAAAATTAGAAATGGGATGTGATTTCATGGAGAGGGAAATCAGTGTAAGCAGATTGGAAGAGCATGCTAGAATTTCTTCTTTTTTTTTTTGGGAAAGATTAATGCATTTTTTTATTTTTTATTATTATACTTCAGGTTTTAGGGTACATGTGCACAATGTGCAAGTTTGTTACATATGTATTCATGTGCCATGTTGATTTGCTGCACCCATTAACTCGTCATTTAGCATTAGGTATATCTCCTAATGCTGTCCCTCCCCCCTCCCCCCACCCCACAACAGTCCCCGGAGTGTGATGTTCCCCTTCTTGTGTCCATAAGTTCTCATTGTTCAATTCCCACCTATGAGTGAGAACATGCGGTGTTTGGTTTTTTGTCCTTGTGATAGTTTACTGAGAATGATGTTTTCCAGTTTCATCCATGTCCCTACAAAGAACGTGAACTCATCATTTTTTGTGGCTGCATAGTATTCCATGGTGTATATGTGCCACATTTTCTAAATCCAGTCTATCGTTGTTGGACATTTGGGTTGGTTCCAAGTCTTTGCTATTGTGAATAGTGCCACAATAAACATACGTGTGCATGTGTCTTTATAGCAGCATGATTTATAGTCTTTTGGGTATATACCCAGTAATGGGATGGCTGGGTCAAATGGTATTTCTAGTTCTAGATCCCTGAGGAATCGCCACACTGACTTCCACAATGGTTGAATTAGTTTACAGTCCCACCAACAGTGTAAAACTGTTCCTATTTCTCCACATCGTCTCCAGCACCTGTTGTTTCCTGATTTTTTAATGATGGCCATTCTAACTGGTGTGAGATGGTATCTCACTGTGGTTTTGATTTGCATTTCTCTGATGGCCAGTGATGATGAGCATTTCTTCATGTGTTTTTTGGCTGCATAAATGTCTTCTTTTGAGAAGTGTCTGTTCATGTCCTTCACCCACTTTTTGATGGGGTTGTTTGTTTTTTTCTTGTAAATTTGTTTGAGTTCATTGTAGATTCTGGATATTAGCCCTTTGTCAGATAAGTAGGTTGCAAAAATTGTCTCCCATTCTGTAGGTTGCCTGTTCATTCTGATGGTAGTTTCTTTTGCTGTGCAGAAGCTCTTTAGTTTAATTAGATCCCATTTGTCAATTTTGGCTTTTGTTGCCATTGCTTTTGTTGTTTTAGACATGAAGTCCTTGCCCACGCCTATGTCCTGAATGGTATTGCCTAGGTTTTCTTGTAGGATTTTAATGGTTTTAGGTCTAACATGTAAGTCTTTAATCCATCTTGAATTAATTTTTGTATAAGGTGTAAGGAAGGGATCCAGTTTCAGCTTTCTACATATGGCTAGCATGCTAGAATTTCATAAGGAAAGATGAGTGAAATTTGCATGGAAAGTTTACATCCCTTTTTCCCCAACATAGACCCAAGTGATAATGTCTTATGAATGTTTTTCCTCTTTTGACAATCAGGAGGTATCTGTGTTCCTCTCATTTTTTGCTCCTTATTTTCAATTACAGATTTTTATTTCTTCACATATAGATTGTCAAACCTGTTAAGTTCTTCTGAATCACATGTCTTACTTGCTTTAGAAAGACCCTGTGTACTGCCAATAGTATAATTTTCCTTACATGCCGTATTAGTTCACTTTCACACTGCTGATAAAGACATACCCAAGACTGGGCAATTTACAAAAAAAAGAGGTTTATTGGGCTTACAGTTCCACATGGCTGGGGAGGCCTCACAATCATGGCAGAAGATGAGAGGCAGGACTCACATGGCAGCAGACAAGAGAAGAGACAGCTTGTGCAGGGAATCTCCCCCTAATAGAACCATGAGATCTCATGAGACTTATTCACTATCACAAGAACAGCACATGAAAGGCCTGCCCCCATGATTCAATTACCTCCCACTAGGTCCCTCCAACAACATGTAGGAATTCAAGATGAGATTTGGGTGGGGACACAGACAACCCATATTATTCTGCCCCTGACTCCTCCCAAATCTCATCCTCACATTTCAAAACCAATCATGCCCTCCCAACAGTCCCCCAAAGTCTTATCTTAGCATTAACTCAAAAGTCCACAGTCCAAAGTCTCATCTGAGACAAGTCAAGTTCCTTCTGCCTATGAGCCTGTTTAATCAAAAGCAAGTTAGTCACTTCTTAGATACAATGAGGTACAGGCATTGGGTAAATACAGCTATTACAAATGGGAGAAACTGGTCAAAACAAAGGGGCTGCAGGCCCTGTGCAAGTCCAAAATCCAGCAGGGCAGTCAAATCTTAAAGCTCAGAAATGATCTCCAGGTCATGCTGATGCAAGAAATGGGTTCTAATGGTCTTGGGCAGCTCTGCTTCTGTGGTTTTGTAGGGTACAGCCTCCCTCCGGCTGCATTCATGGGCTGATGTTCAGTGTCTGTGGCTTTTCCAGGTGCACAGTGCAAGCTGTCAATGGATCTACCATTGTGTGGTCTGGTGGATGGTGGCCCTCTTCTCACAGCTCCACTAGGTGGTGCCCCAGTAGAGAGTCTGTGGGGGCTCCAACCCGACATTTCCCTTCCGCACCACCCTAGCAGAGGTTCTCCATGAGAGCCCCACCCCTGCAGCAAGCTTCTGCCTGGACATCTAGGTGTTTTCATACATCCTTTGAAATCTAGGCAGAGGCTCCCAAACCCAATTCTTGACTTCTATGCACTGGCAGGCTTCACACCACATGGAAGTTGCCAAGGCTTGAGGGTTGCACCCTCTGAAGCCATGGCCTGAGCTATACACTGGCCCCTTTCAGCTACAGCTGGAGTAACTGAGATGCAGGGCACCAAGGCCCTAGGCTGCACACAGCATGGGAACCCTGGGCCCAGCCCACAAAACCACTTTTTCCTCCTAGGCCTCCAGACCTGTGATGGGAGGGACTGCCATGAAGACCTCTGACATGCCCTGGAGACATTTTCCTCATTGTCTTGGCAATTAACATTCAGCTCCTCATTACTTATGCAAATTTCTGCAGCTGGCTTGGATTTCTCAGAGAAAGAGATTTTCTTTTCTATTGCATTGTCAGGCTGCACATTTTCCAAACTTTTATGCTTTGCTTCCCTTATAAACTGAATGCCTTTAACAGCACCCAAGTCACATCTTGAATGCTTTGCTGCTTAGAAATTTCTTCCACCATATACCCTAAATCATCTCTTGCAAGTTCAAAGTTCCACAAATCTCTACAGCAGAGGCAAAATGCTGCCAGTCTCTTTGCTAAAACATAACAAGAGTCATCTTTGCTTCAGTTGCCAATAAGTTCCTCATCTCCATCTGAGACCACCTCAGCCTGGATTTCACTGTCCATATCATTATCAACATTTTGGTCAAAGCCATTCAACAAGTCTCTATGGAGTTTCAAACTTTCCCACATTTTCCTGTCTTCTTCTGAGCCCTACCAAACTGTTCCAACCTCTGCTTGTTACCCAGTTCCAACGTTGCTTCCACATTTTCAGGTATCTTTTCAGCAGCGCCCCACTCCCACTACCAATTTACTGTGTTAGTTTGTTTTCATGCTGCTAATAAAGACATACCTGAGACTGGGCAATTTACAAAAGAAAGGTTTACTGGACTGACAGTTCCATGTGGCTTGGGAGGCCTCATAATCGTGGCAGAAGATGAAAGGCATATCTCATATGGTGGCAGACAAGAGAAGAGAAAGCTTGTGCAGGGAAACTCCCCCTTATAGAACCCTCAGATCTTGTGAGACTTATTCACTATCACAAGAACAGCACAGGAAAGACCTGCCCACATGATTCAATTACCTCCCACCGGATCCCTCCCACAACATATTGGAATAATGAGATTTGGGTGGGACACAGCCAAACCATATCATATGCTATTATTTATTTATATTTACTTATTTTTTTTCTTCCAACTTTTATTTTAGATTCAGGGAATATATGTGCAGGTTTGCTATCTGGGTATATTATGTGATGCTGAGGTTTGATGTATGAATGATCTTGTCACCCAGCTATGAGCATAGTAGCCAATAGTTAAATTCTCCCATCTCTAGTAGTCCCCAGCTTCTACTGTTGCCATCTTTATGTCTATGTGTATCCATTGTTTAGCTCCCACTTATAAGTGAGAATATGCCATATTTGGTTTTCTGTTCCTTAATTAATTTGCCTAGGATTAGGGCTCCAGCTGCATCTGTATTGCTACAAAGGACACAACTTCACTCTTTTTATGAATATATAATATTCCATGGTGTATTTGTACCACATTTGCTTTATCCTATCCACCGTCAATGGGCACCTAGGTTGATTCCATGTCTTTGCTGTCATGAATAGTGCTCATGCTACCTTTTGTAATTTATCTTGTTAGAGACCTTTCAACCATACCTATTTTCTCAAAAATGTCCAGACTCTCTTAAATGAAGTTGTGCAAGAAAAAGCTCATGTAAACCTCAAGCAACCTTCAACATATGTATTACATTTGTGTTTCACAAATAAAGACAGTGACTAAATGATTAGCAGGGAGTTTAGTATGATGGAGGACACAAGATGAAGACAGCTGAAGCATTCTTTATATTATATTACATCATATAAAGAGGTCATATCAGTTCATATAAAATATTCCAAAGAATGATGCAACTAAAAAAAACTTAACATAAGGAATCAACAAAGCAGAATTACACAGGGAAATTGGCTGTCAGTGCAAATGAGAAAAATAATATGTTCACAACTTTGGCTCTAAGGAAATGATTCTGATTATGGGCTGAAAGAGAAGAATGAGATGAAGCAAACTTGAACACTCAGGACACAATTATTAACCTAAGACTTTTTACCATGTTGCTAAACTACCAAGGACTAATTTCCCCAAGATTAACACACAGTTATCATAAAGGGGAAAAAAAGCAGATTAGGGAAGAATGGCAAGAAACTTCTAGAAAGGGAAAAATGTTTTTATCAGTCATATAAGATGGGTAGTGTTCTTCCCTTGCATAATAGCCAGGCTGGTAGGATGTGCATAGGCAAGATGAGAGAGTATTTTTGGGAGTTCTAAGCTTGCTTCTCCTGTGCTTTTAGGATCGTCTAGATCTGCCCCTCAGAAAATGCAGAGAATTGTGATACTACTTTAGCGTTCTTAAAAATAAAATCAAATCATCTTAAAAACTCTACAGGAATGATTATCTGAGGGAAACAGAAAAGAACCAACAATGGCTTCTGCAAAATCCTAGGCACATGTTATAGTCTAAGCAGATTGCTACATAACATTGCTTCAATCAAATCTGTGAATCAAGAAATTTGTTGGCAATATGAGAGTTGACAGATTATAGCTTTCAGTTCATGTGCTCTACACTGAGAGGTCATCTTCCTTTTCCTTTGCAAGCTCTTCAGGTGTGACATAACACTAAAGTCTGGGCTTCAGCTGATCTCCTAATGCACTGTACAGTCAGGTAACCATTAACCACACTGCATTATAAATTCATAGAGCAAGATGACCAGAGATCTATAAAAAAATTTAAAAAGTAATTGTTTTATAAAAGGTCTATGTAAACAAATATTTTAATAGACTATCATGAAAAAATAAACAAAATAAATATACTAAATATCATTTGTATTACTTCCATTTGATAACGGAGTGCTTCTTTGCATGCCCAAATTTATGTTTTAATGGATCTGATAATTTTAGTTCCTTCTGGGAATCACAGGCTGTGTGGTCACTTAGAGCAGTGGTCCCCAACCTTTGTGGCACCAGGATGTGGTTTTGTGGAAGACAATTTTTCCATGAATGGGGGTCAGGGGAAATGGTTTGGGGATGATTCAGGTGCATTACATTTATTGTGCACTTTATTTCTATTATTATTACATTGTGATATATAATGAAATAATTATACAACTCACCATAATGTAGAATCAGTGGGAGCCCTGAGCTTGTTTTCCCACAACCAGATGGTGCCGTCCCAGGGTGGTGGGAGACAGTGACAGATCATCAGGCATTAGATTCTCATAAGGAGCATGCAGTGTAGATCCCTTGCATGTGCAGTTTGGGAGGGTTTGCACTTCTATGAGAATCTAATGCTGCCACTGATCTGACAGGAGGCTGAGCTCAGGAGGTAATGCAAGCAATGGAAAGAGAAATACACATGAAGCTTCGCTCACTCACCTGCTGCTCACCTCTTGCTCTGCAGCCCAGTTCCTAACAGGTCATAGACCAGTACTAGTCCATGGCCCAGGAGTTGGGGAGCCTCGACTTACAGTACCATGTTGGGGCACATGGTTTCTACCATGGTTCAGTATTGAGCCAGAAGAGCTGTGTCTTAAAAGAGGAGTTATGTTTGCTAGAGAAAATGATTTTGCTCCAAGCAAGATGTTTATTTTTCATTTAGAAATTTTTAAACATAACCATGCTGCATCTTTATTTTCCACACTCATACGGAGTTTCATTTGACCCATTTTGGCTAGGTGCAGAATATTCTCTTGTTCTGGGCCCCATTCTAAATTGGAAGTCTATGGATTGTTCAATAATTTTATTAGAAATGACCATTAAAATGTGGCATATATTACCTCAAGAGTTTTAAAGGGTCCCACAAACATTGTGTCTCTCATGTTAACAGTGGCAGAAATGTTTCCTTTACTTTAAAGGTAATATTGCAACATGTCTCAAATATTGGACCTCAGAAATTTCACTAGGGTGGCAGACCTTTCAATTTTTGTGAAGGTTATTTCTAACCACCTTTTTTATTCCAACTTTACTGAAGTATAGTTGACAAAAAGCATATATTTAAGATGTACAACTTGATATTTCAATATCTATATATACTGAAATAATCACCACAATAAAACTAATTAAGATACTCATCATCTTACATAGTTACCTTTTGTGTGAGTGTGGTGAGAACACCTAACTTGAAGTTAACAAACTTCAAGTATACATTACAGTATTATTGACTATAATCAAATTGTTGTATATTAGAGCTCCAGTATTTATTCTTTTTTTTTTTTTTTGAAACAGAGTCAGCTCTGTTGTCCAGCTCTGTGTGTGGCGTGATCTTCGCTCACTGCAACCTCTGCCTCCCAGGTTCAAGTGATTCTTGTGCCTCAGCCACCCAAGTAGCTGGGATTACAGGTGTGCACAACCACACCCAGCTAAGTTTTGTATTTTTTAGTAGACACGGGTTTTCACTACATTGGCCAGGCTGATCTCAAACTCCTGGCCTCAAGTGGCCCACCCACCTCAGCCTCCCAAAGTGCTGGGATTACAGGTGTGAGCCACTGCACCTGGCCTTATTAATCTTCTATAACAGAAATTTTTAACCCTTTCACCAATATGCTCCCATTTCTCTCTGCCCCCAGCACATCGCAGCAACCATTCTACTCCCTGTTTCTATGAGTTTGACTATTTTACATTTTACATATAAGTGAGATCATGCATTATTTTTCTATGTCTGGCTTGTTTCACTTAACATAATGTCCTCTGGTTCATTCACATTATCACAAATAGCAGGATTTCCCCTTTTGGAGATTGAATGATATTCTATTGTGTGTGTGTATACAAATGAATGAATAATATTTTATTGTGTGTATATACAAATGAATAAATAAGGAAAATGGTGTGTGTGTGTGTGTGTGTCTGTGTGTATGAATGGAACCACAAAATTCTAAATAGCCAAAACAATCTTTAATAATAACAAAGCTAGAGGCATCACAATTGTTGATTTCAAAATATATTACAAAGCTTTAATAATCTAAACAATGTGGAACTGGCATAAAAACAAGACATGTAGACCAATGGAACAGAATAGAGAGCCAGAAATAAATCCACACATCTATGGTCAATTGATGTTTGACAACGGTGCCAAGAACACACAATGGAGAAAGGATAGTCTTCAATAAATGGTCTGGGAAAACTGCATATCTACATGCATAAATTGTACCCTTATCTTTTGTATATGAACCCACATCACATACAAAAATAAATAAACTCAAAATGGATTAAAGACTTAAATGTATTAATTTCAAACAGAGCAGACTTCAGTGCAAGGAAAATTATCAAGTCTAGAGTTAATAAATAGTACTAAAATGATCAATTCCCCAAGAAGACATAATCCTTAATGTGTATGTACCTAGTAAAATGTCAAAATACATGAGACAGAAACTGAAAGAACTATGAGGGAGATATATAAATGCACCCCTCTGTTAGTAATGGATGGGAGCAAATCACAGTCCTCAAAGAGACAATCTCAAACTCCATAATCCTGACTGTTGAAACCCCAGAGGATCAAAATCCTTAAATGAAGTCTAGAAAATTATAATCCTGAAAGATCAAAATCCCAAAAATATAATTCTGGAAAAAATAACTTAAAAATTTTAAAGAAGATATTTATTTACATTTTTAAAGGAGATTTTTTTAAGAAACATAAAAACATGACAGAACACATTATAGGCCAGTTTATACAATAAAATAGGCAATAATGTACATATTTTTGCAAACATAAACACTCAAGTATACTAATGATGACAAGTTGTGTTCAGAAAGAAATAGGTCAAAAAGCAAAATGTATAAACGCATGTCACTATGGTTGGTAATTTTGTGTACAACAAAATTTATAACTTCTGTCATATGAAATATTGTAATGGACAACCTAAGTATTTTGGCAAGATCAAGCAAAAACCCTGGGGGGTGACATATTGCATCATTATACCAGTCATCCAAGGAGCTATGACCTCAAGAAATGTTATCTCTCACAAATGCGGATGTGCAAAAGGACCTCCTGTAATTTACTGAGGAAGTTTCAATGTTTTTATGTACACTCATAATGCTTAAACATAAAGTCAATGTTGTTATAATGCACTTTCACAAACTCAAATTTGCAAAAAATGCATAAAATAAATTAGAACTATTTAAAAGTCTTTACACAATTTATTCCTCCATTATTGGGAATGAAGATGAAATACACAGTGTAGTGATTGTAAAAAATAATGCTGACAATATAAAATAGTGGAAAAAACTAAAACAAGAAAAACAAAGGAGAAAAAATGCAAAAAAACTAAAAAGAATATTTGACATATGAAAAAGTGCATTACAGGACTAAGTTGTGGGCAGTTGCCCAGAGGTAGTCCATAAAAGCTGGCCAACTTTCATTATCTCTTAACTATTTTTTGAAGTCTTGCATCGTGATGAATAGCTGCTTTTGTTCTTTTAGAGCATGGCTGTCCTTGGAGACTATGTTCACATTCATAGTCTACATGGCATTGGTCTTTTTGAAATTCTTCTCTGATTCTATATACTTTGACATGAGAATTCCCAATTAAATGTTTCTATATTCTGTGGCATGCTTCTTTGTTGTTCCAGTTATGCTAAAATCCATTCTGTATGCACTCATATGCTGACCATGAATTTCTCAGCAACAATACTGGTGACTGAACAGCAATTCCATTGCCCAAATGTCTTCTAATCTACTGTGCTTATAATTATTTTCAAACTAGTCGTTAACTTTGCTGGCTTCTTCAGAAAAATGTGTCTTTAATTCGTTAAAAACTTCTGGGGTTTCATCAGCTGGGAGAAATGCCAATGCAGACAAATGACATATTTTTAAACAAAAGCTTTTGTTGGGTCTGTATCATGTGGCCAGTCCACTCATCTGAGTTTTCCACCAAATGCAAATGAAGACAATACCAAGGTAATAATTTTATCTAACATGATGCAACTATCAGGATGCAACTATCCTGCATACATCTGAACATGCACTGATCTCTTCCCCAGAATTCAGGTTTTCATAATTCAGAATTTTAATATATTAAGATTGTGATTTTTGGGATTTTAGACATTAGCGATCTTAGACGTTGGAGATTGTGATCTTTTGGCATTTCAACATTTGAAATTACAGTGTTTGGGATTTTTGTCTTTCAGGATTATAATCCAAATCTATAATGGACAGTTCCAGCAGGCAGAAAATTAGTAGGAATACAGTTGAACTGAATAGCACCATGAATCAACTGGACCTAACTGAAATGTACAGATTACTTCATCTAGCAATAGGAGAACACACATTTTTTAAGTTCACATGAAACATTCAACAATGTAGACCATATTCAGAGCCACAAAACATACCTTACCAAATGTAAAAGAATAGAAATTATACAAAGTATGCTCACATGCCACAGTGGAATTAAGCTAATTATCAATAACAGAAAGACATCAGGAAAATCCCAATAATTGGAAATTTTAACAAAACGTTTCTTAAAAAAATGCCTGGGTCAAAGAAATCTCAAGAGATATTTACAATATTGTTAAAATAAAATTATGATTTATATAAAAACTTGTGTGATGAAATAAAGCAGTGCTTAAAGAGAAACTTATAGCATTGAATGCATACATTAGAAAAGAAGAAAGAAAATCAAGAATCAAGTCTTCCACATAAGTTTCCATTTCGAGAAACTAAAAAGGAAAAGCAAATTAGTGCTAAGAACAAAAAAAAGGCAATAATGAACATCAGAGCAAAAATCAATGAAATTGAAAACAGAAAAATCAATAGACAAAATCAGTACAATTGATAGCCCTTTAGCCAGGTTAAGAAACAAAGAAAGAAGACATAAATTACTAATACAGAGTTGAAGGAGTGGCTACTATTATTGATCCCATGGTCATTAACAGGATAATAAAGGAATATTTTGAACAATTCTATGCTTAAAAATATGATGAACTAGATAACGTAGAACTATTCTTTGAAAGGCACAATCCATGAAAATTCACAAAAGGTGAAATAGATAATCTGAATAAGCTGATATCTATTAAAGAAATTGAATCAAGATTAATAATTTTCCCAAACAAAAAGTACAAGGCCCTTATGGGTTCACTGGTGAATTCTAAACATTTAGGGAAGAAATTATACCAATTCTATACAATCTGTTCCAAGAAATGAAAGCAGACTGAATATTCCCCAACTAATTCTAGGAGGCCAATATTACCTTAATACCAAAACTAGACAAACACATTGCAAGTAGGGAAAACTACAGAGCAATACCACTCAAGAACATATGTGCAAATGTCCTCAACAAAATATTACCAAATAGAGTTTTATAATGTATACTGACCATAATACTGATATTACAATGATCATAATGCATTATGATCAAGTGGGATTTATTCTGTTATGCAAGGTTGAGTCAATATTCAAAAATCAATTAATGTAATCCATCAAATAAACAGGTTAAAGAAGAAAAATCTATAATCATATCAATTGATGCAAAGAGAGGATTTGACAAATTTTAACACACGTTCATTATAAAGAAAATCTCTAAGCAAAGTAAGGATAGGGTAGAACTTTCTCAACTTTATAAAGAAGATCTACAAATAACCTATAGGTAACATACGTCATACTAAGAAATGAATGCTTTTACACTAAAATCAGGAACATGGCAAGTGTGTCTCTTTTACCACTTCTATTCAACATTGTATGGTAAGGCCTTGCTAATGCAGTAAGAAAAGAAAAGGAAATAAAAAGCATACAGATTGGGGAAGAAGAAATAAAATCGCTTTTCTTCACAGATGACATGATTATTCATGTAGAAAATCCCCCGAAATTAACAAAAATACTTCTGAAATTAATAAATTATATAGCAAGGATGTGTTGTAGGCTATAAGGTTAACATACAAATTGCTTTCTTACACTAGAAATGAGAAATTGGAATTTGAAATTAAAAAATATTATTCCATTTACATTAGCACTAAAAAATAAGTACTTAGGTATACATCTAACAAAATATGTACAAGATCGATATAAGGGGAACTGAAAAACTTTGATGAAAGAAATCAAAGAAGATCTAAATAACGGAGAGCTATTCCATGTACATAGGAAGACTCACTTATTGTCAAGATTTCGGGTACTTCTAAATTTACCTATAGGTTCAATACAACCCCAGTCAAATTTTAGCAAGTTATTTATGGATATGACAAACTGATTTTACAGTTTATATGGAAAGACAAAAGACCCAGAGTAGCCACACAATGTTGAAAAAGAGGAATAAAGATGAATCACTAACATTATCTGATGTGGTTTGGTTGTGTCCCCACCCAAAATCTCACCTTGAATTATAAATAATCCCCATCTGTCAAAGGAGAGACCAAGTGGCAGTAATTGAATAATGGGGGCGGTTTCCTCCATGCTGTTCTTGTGATAATGAGTGGATTCTCATGAGATCTGATGGTTTTATAAGTGTTTGGTAGTTCCTCCTGCGTTCATTCTCCTTCCTGCTGCCTGTGAAGAAGTGCCTTGCTTCCCTTTTGCCTTCTGCCATGTTAGTAAGTTTCCTGAGGCCTCCTTAGCCATGCTGAGCTGCAAATCAATTGAACTTCTTTCTCTTATAAATTGCCCAATCTCGGGCAGTTCTTCATAGCAGTGTGAAAATGGACTAACATGCTATCCAACTTCAAGCCTTTTTATAAAGCTGCAGTAATTACAGCTGTGTCATATTGGCCAAAGAATAGATAAATAGATCAAAAGAATAGAACAGAGAGCCCCTAAAAACTTCCAAATAATTATAGTCAACTGATCTTAGACAAAGGAGCAGTGGAAATTTAATGGAAAAAAGCTAATATTTTCAGTAAATGATGCTGGGATAACTGAACATGCAAAAATACAAAAAACAAAAGCCCCAAACCTGAACAGAGATATTACATTTTATGCAGTTAACTCAGATGGATCATAGACTTACATGTTAAGCACAAAATTATAAAACCACTAG
The DNA here is from genome assembly GCF_028878055.3 of Symphalangus syndactylus. Lineage (NCBI taxonomy): Eukaryota > Metazoa > Chordata > Mammalia > Primates > Hylobatidae > Symphalangus > Symphalangus syndactylus. Next base: position 134,028,826 of record NC_072428.2, on the reverse strand, counting down.
AGGAAAACAGAAGACTTTATAGGTGACTTTGTGATTGGCAATGCCTTTTTGGATTAAAAGAATAATCCATCAAAAAACAAATTGATAAGTTGAACTTCTTTAAAACTGAAGTTTAAAAAAATGAAAAGATAAGCCATAGACTAGAAGAAATATTTACAAAACAAATATAAAAAAATAACTTGTAGAAAATATACAAGTAACTCTTAATACTCAACAACGAGCAAAAAAAGCATTAAAAAAGTGGACAAAATATGTGAAGAGACACCTCACCAAAGAAGATATACAGATGTCAAGAAAGCACATGGAAATATTCTCAACATCATCTGTCATCAGAAAATTGCATATTCAAGTAAGAATGAAATACCCTTGTACACCTATTAAAATGGTGAAAATTTAAAACGCTGACAAAACTAAACACTGGTAAGGATGTGGAGCAACAGAAACTCTCCTTCATTGCAGGTGGGAATACAAATGGTACAGCCACTATGGTAGACAGTTTGGAAATTTCCTATAAAACTAAGTGCATACTTCTCACATAATCCAGCATATTGCTTTCCTTGGTATTTACCCAAATGAGTTAAAAACTTATGCTAACCCAAAACCTATATACAAATGTTTATAGCATCTGTATTCATAATTATTAAACCTCAGAAGTATCTAAGATGTATTTCAATAGGTGAATGGAAAAACAAACTATGGTACTGATAGAGTTTGGATATTGTTCTTTCTAAGTCTCATTTTAAAATGGAGTCCCCAGTGTTGGAGGTGGGGAGTGGTAGGAGATCATTGAATCATGAGGCAGATTTCTCATGAATAGCTTAGTGCCATCTCCTTGGTGCTGTCCTCATGATAATGAGATGGTTCTCACAAGACCTGGTTTTTAAAACCACGCTCTTGCTCCCACTCTCATCATTAAGATGTCTGCTCACCCTTCACCTTCCGCCATGATTGTAAGCCTCCTGAGGCTCTCACCAGAAGCAGACGCCAGCACCTCTCTTCTTGTGCTGTCTGCAGAACTATGAGCCAATCAAACGTCTTTTCTTTATAAATTACCCAGCCTCAGGAATTTCTTTATAGCAATGCAAGAACAGCCTAATACAGGCATATTCAGATAACAGAATATTCCGTGATAAAAAGTAGTGAGTTACCACGCCACAAAAAGACATGGAAGAACCTTAGTTAGTATAGCATGTCTATACTAACTCAGAAAGGAGCCATTCTTAAAGGGCTTTATACTGTATGATCTCAACTAAATAATTTGGAAAAGGCAAAACTATCGAGCTACTAAAAAGATTACTGGTTCCAGGAGTTTTGGAGGGAGAACGAGATAAATAGGTAGAGCACAGGGGATTTTTAGGGCAGTGAAACTATTCTATATGCTATAATATTGGATGCATGACATTATACATTTGTTAAAACCTTTAGAATGTACAACACAAACAGTGGACCCTAATGTAAGCTATGAGCTATATTTAATGTTAATGTACAAATATTGACCAACCAGTTGTAATAACTGTACCACACATAAGGCATGATATTAATTACAGGGGACACAATTTTTGTAGAGAGGGTTTAGAGGGTATATGTAACTCTTAGCACTTAATTTTTCTGTAAACTTAAAATTACACTAAAAATAATAAAATAAAAATAAAATTACACTAAAAATTAATGGATTAATTAAATCTATTAATTTGTTAATAGATAAAAGGAAATTAGTAGATAAAAGGAAATTAATAGATAAAAGGAAATTGAGACAATAGAACACCAAATTAAATCTCAGTTATTACTACTGAAGTTTATAATAAAGAGAATACTTTAAAAAATAAATGCTTTAGCTGATGACTATAGAAAAGCCACCTTTACTGATTGTACCATCATTAGCATAATGAGTGTTGCTCAATCTTGTTTTACAAATCCAAAGAACTTTTTACCAACATGAAAGGTAGACGACATTGGTTATATCAGAGTTGTTTCATATCTCTCGGTGTCATCACAACCCACCTTAAAATAAATTGAATATTACCCAAGATCCCCTACAGGTGACTCAATCTTGCCATATTGGTAATTACCATATCCCATGAATAAATGTAAAATTAGAGCCATGCTTAGAACTCTTGCCTTCCAGACCATTTAAACAATTTCAAATGGATTTCATTCAGTTGGTCATACCATACAGCTTGAAATATACTTTAGAATTGTCTATCTATGTTCTATCTATCTATCTATCTATCTCCTTCCTTCCTTCCTTCCTCCCTTCCTTCCTTCTCTCCTTTTCTCTCTTTCCCTCCCTCCCTTCCTCCCTCCCTCCCTCTCTCCCTCTCTCTCTCTCTTTCTCTCTTTCTTTCTTTTTTCTTTCTCTTTCTTTTTCTTTCTTCTCATTGAAGTTTTCTACAATGTTTTCTTGTTTACTTTTCTGAATTATTCCCAAAAGGAATTTATAACTTCTCAGTCATTTATTTCATTGTCCTCATAATCAGTGAAGTAGAAACACATTGCTCTACATTACTGTTTATTAAAGTTCTGGTTTCTCTCGGAAGTTTTTTCTCTTAATATTGATTTTAATCTACCGTTTTTAGCTGCCACCAGGTAATGATAGGAGTTACATATGTCCTGATTGATCAGCGAAGAGTAATGTGTTGATGTAACTTTCTGTTGGATATTATACTCATTTCCTGGGTGATGGGTTCAATCACACACCGAATTTCAGCATCACATGATATAACCATGTAACAAACCTGCACACGTACCCCCTGAATCTAAAACAAAAGTTGAAATTATAAAATAATAAGTATTTTATCTCCATGTCGTCCTATTTCTGATTTTTTAAAAGATGTCATTATTTTAAACAAAAAATTAGATATTCTAATATAGCTATTCTGTATCCTAACAAGGCTACTTAATATAAGAAGGTGGGCACACCCAGGAAATTTGTTCCCATTTTCAGCGCCAAAATCTAGGTAATTTTCATTCTTAAATTAAGCCTCTTCTTGTGGACTTTTTCTGAGTTGTATTGTGCAAGCAAACCACATCTCATAAAGGTAGATCAACTGAAACAAAATTCTCCCCTCATTCACACGATCCTCTTTTTCTGCAGTGGTCTGTAGAAGGCACCCTTCACCTGATCATTCCGCAGGCTGTAGATGAGGGGGTTCAGCAATGGATTGAAAAGGCTGTAAAACAGGGTGAGGATTTTCTGCTGCTCCTGTCGTTGACTGTTGTCTGGGACCAGGTAAACAACCATGGCTATGCCAAAGTAGAACCCAACCACACAGAGGTGGGAGGAGCAGGTGGAAAAAGCTTTTTTGCGGCCCTCCTTTGACTGGATCTTCAGGATGGCCAAGAGGATGTGCGTGTAGGAGATCAGCATCAAGGAAAGGGGCCCGACTAAGACAAACACACCACCAGCAAAGACAAAAATTTCATTAATCCAGGTGTCTGCACAGGCCAGTTTGAGGACAGATAGAATTTCACAGAAGAAGTGGTTCACCTCCTGGGGCCCACAGAAGGGCAGCTTTAGAAGGAGAATTAGATTTATGAGGGCCAGGGAAAATCCGCATGCCCAGGAAGTAATAGCCAGGACTGTGCACACTCTCCAGTTCATGATGACAGTGTAATGCAGGGGATAGCAGATAGCCACAAATCTGTCATAGGACATCACCACCAAAATCATGCACTCTGCAGCAGCAAAAGTCAAATACAAAGCCATCTGCATAATGCAAGAGATGAAGGAGATAGTTTTTTTTGTATTTCACTAGGTTTTCCAGCATGTTGAGCAAATTGCTGGAAGCATAGGATATGTCAATAACGGCCAAGTGTGAGAGGAAGAAGTACATGGGGGTGCGCAGTCTGGGATCCAGACAGATGAGCCCCAAGACCATGCCATTCGCCAGCAGGCTGAAGATGTATAACAGGGAGAAGATCCAGAAAAGGAGCACTTCCATCTCCACACTGAGCTGGAATCCAACCAGGATGAATTCTGTGACCCATGATTGGTTGTCCCCCATTCCTTACTGACACTTTGTAAAGGACCAGAGCGCGATGAAAGGTCAGGGTTGGAGAATCAAAGAGAATGAGTTATTTATTTCAAAATGAGCTCAGAGGAAGCATGTATATATTTGTGCCTACTTGACTCACCTTTTGCCCCAGTGTTTCTTTCTGTTTTTGTTTTTAACTTTTTATTGTAAAGTAATTCAAACCTTCAGATAAGTATCAAGAATTAGAAACAATACTCTCATAGACATTTCATCTAGATTCAACAATTTTTTTTTTGTTTTTTTTTTTTTTGAGACGGAGTCTCGCTCTGTCGCCCAGGCTGGAGTGCAGTGGCGCAATCTCGGCTCACTGCAAGCTCCGCCTCCCAGGTTCACGCCATTCTCCTGCCTCAGCCTCTCCGAGTAGCTGGGACTACAGGCGCCCGCCACCACGCCCAGCTAATTTTTTGTATTTTTGGTAGAGACGGGGTTTCACCGTGGTCTCGATCTCCTGACCTCGTGATCCGCCCCCCTCAGCCTCCCAAAGTGCTAGGATTACAAGCGTGAGCCACCGCGCCCGGCCTCAACAATTGTTAATAATTTTTTTCCTATTTGCTTGTTGTTCTCCTTTTGTCTTTATTAATATATATTATTATTTTTTCTGTGACACTTAAGACTACTGTGTATCCATGATACCAATTTACCCCTAAGTTCTCTATTTTATCCAAGAACAAAGGTATTCACTTGTCTAACCACAGTACTATTATCAAAATCAGGAGATGTGATCTTGACATAATATTCTTTTCTAAATAGAGCATCTTCTGTCCTTCCTGTCCAAGATGTGATGCAACATCCCATAATATAGCTAATCTATTCTGATCTGACACTCTCTCTCTGTCTAGACATTAATATTTTTGAAAAGTACAAACAAGTTGTTTCACAGAATGTTCTCCAAATAAGTGGGTTTTCTATTGACCCTCCATATTTTTATCCAGACTTTAAATTTTTAACAGGAGATGAATCTATGTGTCCATCTCAATGCCTTCTACTAGTAGGCAGATAATGTTAATTTGCTCCAATATTGAAATCGTCTATCTCCATTATAAAATTATCCTTTTTTTCTAGTATAATTTCTGGGAAATATATTAAAACTAATATATACATATCTTGTTTTTATTAAATTCTCAGCCACTCATTAAAGCATCTATTGATTATCTTACCTGACTCCATTATAAGTAATGATGGTTGCAAAATGTGTCATTCTAACTCCCTCATTCCTTTTATATTTATTAGTTGGCTTTACTGTGAGAATGAGCTTGATCTATCTGCCTATCTGCCTATCTATATTCTTTCTTTCTTTCTTTCTTTCTTTCTTTCTTTCTTTCTTTCGTTCGTTCGTTCTTTCTTTCTTTCTTTTCTTTCTTTCTTTCTTTCTTTCTTTCTTTCTTTTCTTTCTCTTTTTCTCTGTCTCTTTCTTTTTCTTCTTTCTTTTTCTTTCTATTTATCTGTCAATCAATTAATGTGGACACATGGAATTTTTAATTCAATGGGTTATAACCATTACTGTCTAGCAAACTAACAAAAAATCAGATATATCACCCTGGAAGAAACTACTTAATGGTAAAAAGCCTCTGACTTAGCAATCAGGGCATCATACTCTCATTCACCTTTCCTATGACATTGTCCTATGTTTAGATTTTCAGCTTTGTCATTCTGACTCTGAGAAGTTAATTGGTCATTGGCTAATTGGTCATTGGTCCTGTTTTAATATACCTCGGTGAAACCTGGGATAAAATCCACTGATTACAGCTTTATGGGACATTTTGCTATTTCTTACTGCCCAGGATCTAGACATTTTCTGTGAAAGTCGTTATCTCAAAACCCACTATTCAGGATTTCCTTCTTAGACAACCTTTTACCTATATAATTAAGAGCAAATTATATGTCTTTTATTTTGCATCTATTATTTTATTCTTAATTTCAGTTCGTGGCCCATGAAGAGCTCCTGTTTCCTAGATAAGTGACATCTGGAATGACTTGATTTTTCATACCCACATCATCCATTACACAGAGAAATCTTTACCTATACAGTCATTACAGTTTAAGCAACATTTTAATATATCAATGCCATAGCTTTAAAATACATAATATTGCATGACTGTGATGTTATTTTTATTGCTGATAGTCAAAGTATATTTTCTACAGAACTAACGTATTCCCAGATAAATATGAATTATTTCTTTTACAATGATGGATGTAATTTAATTCATGTTTATTATTGACATTATTTTTTATGTTCTTGAAAGTGGGATAGATTTAACAATATAAATATTTTGGAAAATATTGTATATCACTTTGGAGAATACCAGGCATAGGTAAATGTAAATTATGAGGCAGGCATATTTGAAGCTAGAAATTGAATCTGGATTATTCAAAAATACTAGTGTTGTTACTGTGCTTATCAACTACCTCATTGTATAATCCACAGGGGTGGCTCAGAGAGCAGCAGAGACATATGGCTCCTCAAGTTGGGGGATTCTTTTGTTTGTCTACAACCAGCTACCATAGAAAAGAAGGTGATAGCCTGTTTCCTTACATTTCATTGAAAGTCTAAGTATTCAGCCTATAAAGAGAGTCTTCTAGGGAATGAGAGTAGATTCTTATAAGGAAGCTCTTCAGACACCTGTTAAGTGTATACAGGTTTGTCAGTAAAAACTGTGAAAAGAGTTATATTCCTATTTTGAAGATATGTTGCATGCTCAAGATAAAATTAAAAAAGAGGGATTTGATACCAAATGTCATTTATTTGAGCTGATATGCCTTCTATAACCAGTTATAAAAGTCTTATGGATGGGTTATAAGTATTAAACATCTTTATGGCCCTGATACTAACTAAAATAGTATTAGATGAAGCAGGAAAATAGAAAATGCTAGTTAAACACATTGTTATATTTAGTTGAAAAGTACATATACTAGTGTCTTCTATTTGTCAGTTTCTATCAATTACCAAGACATGATTTTAACTTTGCTAGGAAACATTTACAGTTAGAAGTTAATCATTTGAAAATGGATTTATTAAAATGCCATGAATAATCCACATAATTTGATAGACATTATTTCTATAGGATATACTTGAATAAGCTTAAACAAACCAACTGTATTATACCTGTAGAGAAAACTGGCAATACACAAGTGGTTAATATCTTATACCTGCTTTGAATGTTGCATATGAGAAGACAGTTTCAGGATAATTGCTTTATTGGAAAGTTAGTTTATAAGAAAGTAAAATAAAGTAAAAAGGGACCTTGAAGACCTTGAAGGCAATGTTGTGAACTTTTGCAAAATATCAGCTTTAGAGAGGCATGCATTTTATGGCAGTGGCATCTTAAGAGCAATGGCTCAAACACAAATGAGAGACAGTCTTAGATCTATAAATATGAATATATTTTGGGAGGCTTATATAAACGTGCATGAAGTTCGTAACATGAACTTTTGCTACAACTAAAGAAAATTCCTGTAATATAAAAATGGATATAGTAACATCTTAACTTTATAGTTTAATTATTTTTGTCTCTGAATTATTAAATCCTTTATCTCCATTGCCATCATTTTCATTTCACTGTTAAAAAATAAACATGAAAATAATAGTGAAGAAAGGGCAAAACTTTTTAGAAGGTGCAGCACTGAAATATAGGAGAAAAAATTAAGGTACCTAAATAAATTGTTTCCTTCCAAATAGAGCCAGTAAAATAGTAGAAATGCAGAAAACAATAGTATGCAGGATCAGTATGTAAAATACTCCCCTGGGACAGTCCTGTAACTGAGCTGTAACTGTGCTTTATTGTATTTCTTCAACTCTGATCAGAAGAATTGGCAATCACTCTGCTCTATTTTGTGGTAGGATTAATCCCATATCACATTCAGTAATTTCGAATAATTTTTGACAGTGAGAGTAATAGTTTAGAAAATTTCAAAAAGAAATAACTATATTGCAAACTTACCTCTTACACTGTTTCTGCAAGGGAAATAATTTACTGCAACTGCTACCAGGATTTTATTTTCTAGTAACAGAAGTTTCTCTGAATATCTTCATTTGTGATAGATTACATATGTATATAATCTATATAATAAATATATATTATCTATATGTAATTCTCTCTCTGCCTATCTAATCTATTATCTATCTATCTATCTATCTATCTATCTATCTATCTATCTATCTATCATCTATCTATTATCTATCTATCATCTATCTATCTATCTATCTAATCTATCTAAGATCCTTTCATCCTTTTGGCTTATCCAAAATATCCTTATCCAGAGGCATTGCCTGCATTTGAAGCCTCTCTTACTTTTAGTTGCCTTCTCAATCAATAGAGTTGGGCCAATTTAGATGACCACCATCCCTCCACACTGGGAGATGATGGAGAGAAAGTTGCTAAGCAATCAGAAGGCTCCTGGCCATAGCACAGCAGGCAGAACCTCCCAGAGCTGGGTGGGAGTGGGGTGCATCTAGATTTCTATTTCATCTACCTGGTACACAAGGAGGAAGAACTTAGGATATGCCACCCAGGAGTGTCATTCCTCTCTGCATAGCCATGAGGACTTTTGTGGCCACTCTGTCCTACTTTAGCAGTACTGAAAACCATCTCACAGTGCAAATAAATCTGTTCTGCATAAGAAGGTGTAAGCACTAGATATTCCTCAGGGGTAAACTTTGAACTAGAATAAACACTACATAGATGAGTTATGTGCTGTAAGAAACTCTATCTGACTCCAGAGGAACAAATCCCAGATTCGGCAGCATATACTCCACTTGCTGATGCTATCAAAATAGAGTATGAAGCTCTAAATTAAACCTCAAGGAGTAAGGGTTTTATTTAGAATTAGCTAAGAAGTAAATTCCCAGAAGGATTTTGAGACTTTGCCCATGTCTTTCTACCTTCTCCCTAAGGGGAAACAAAGTTGTTCTCTGACTCTTCTCTCTGGAGGAGAGCAAAGATTGTGTCTGATTATCCTTGGAGGAAAATTGTAGGAAAAAGGAAGGACACATCTTGGCATCCCACTGTATGCATACAGATTTTAAAATATCTCAAGAGTAAATAACTTGAGAGAAATATCACAAATTATAGTATCCCAACATGTAAAATTGCTACAGTTTTATGAATTCACACATCTCTTTAATTCTCATGAAGGTGTAAGAGAGGTTGTGACTTGGTTCCCATAGAACCTGTTATGGCAACACTAAAAAGGAATTGATCTCCCAATGCCAAAGTGTATCTCTGTCTGAAGTGGACTATGTATGTGCTCACAATGAGGAAGGGAAATAATAGCCATAAACGACAGTTACTGAGCCCTTATTCAGTTTCAAAAAACAAAGTTTTTCTAATAAGAATTTAAGATATCATTAGTTTTTCCCACTCTTGTTCTCCTGTGAAGGTGTAACAGAGTATTCCAAATGTTATGTGATGTTTGAAATTATGAAAGATCAGATGCAGCAGTAAACTTGCAAATCCATTCATTTGGTAAAACAGACAAAGAATTTCACAAAAATGTGAAACAATGCTATCTTTTCAGTTTATTTGGCTTTCTAAAAGCTATTTTTAATAAATGTTATATATATTATCATATAATGGGATTATTTTTTAATGAATAAAAAACAAATACTTTAAAATGATGTTTTAATTATAATATAATAATAATTATCAACGAATACCCACATAAAATCTCTTAGAGTCCTTGGAGATTTTTAAAAGCGTAAAGCCATCTTATAACCAAACAATTAAAAAGAATCACTGCAGGCTGGGCACAGTGGCATGTCTTCAATTTGTTTCATCAATGTTTTATAGTTTTCAGTGTGCAGGCCTATCATCTCCTTTGCTGAATTTCTTTCTAAATATGTTATTTTGTAAGCTATTGTTAATAGGATTATTTTCTTGGTTTCTTTTTCAGATAGTTTGCTGCTAGTGTATAGAAATACTACTGATTTTTGTATGTCAATTTTGTACCCTACAACTTTACTAAATTCATTTATTAGTTCCAACAGTTGTTTGGTAGAAACTTTAGGGATTTTTAAATATATAAGATCATGCCGTCTGCAAACAGGGACAATTTAACTCCTTCCTTTTCAACTTGAGTGCATTTTATTTCTTTTTATTGACTAATTTATGTGGCTAGTACTTTCAGTACTATTTTGACTAGAAGTGGAAAGTGTGGGAATCCTTGTCATTTTCTAGATCTTAGAGGAAAAGCTTCCAATTTTTTTCCATTGAGTACAATGTTATCTGTGGGTTCGTCATACATGGCCTTTATTAAGTTGAGATATATTCCTTCTATTCCTAATTTGTTGATAGGTCTTTTTTTAAAATTATGAATGGATACTGAATTTTGTCAAATGCTTTTTCTGCATGTATTGAAATGATCATTTGGTTTTTGTCATTCATTCTGTTAATGTGATGTACCACACTTTTGATTTGCATATGTTGAACCATCCCAGCTTTCCTGGGCTGAATCCCACTTGATCATGGTGAAAAATCCTTTCAATGTGTTGTTAAATTTGGTTTGCTAGTATTTTGTTCAGAATGTTTACATCTATGCTCATCAGGTGTATTAACCTGTAGTTTTCTTTTCTTGCCACATCCTTGTCTAGTTTTGGTATCAGGGTAATGCTGGCCTTAAACAATGAGTTTGGAAGTATTTACTCCCCTTTAATTTTTTGGAAGAGTTTTTACTAGTTCTTCTTTAAATATTTGGTAAAACTCAGCAGTGCAGCTATCAGGTCCTGGGCTTTTCTTTGATGAGAGACTTTTTATTGTGGAATCAATCTCTTTACCTGATCATGATCTTTTCAGATTTTTTATTTCTTCATAATTCAATCTTGGTAAATAAAATGTATCAAGAAATTTGTCAATTTCTTCTAGATTATCCAATTTGTGGGTGCATAATTGTTTCTTATGACCATTGTAAGATCTCCTTTTTCAATTCTGATTTTGTTTATCTCAGTCTTCTCTCGTTTTTTAAGACTAGGTAGCAGTTTGTTGATTTTGTTTAACATTTCAAAAAGAAGACTTTTTTGATGGTTTTATTGTTGTTAGTCTTCATTTATTTCTGCTCTGATCATTATTATTTTATTTATTCTACTAATTTGGGGCTTAGTTTATTCTTGTTTTTCTAGTTCCTTAAGGCACAACAGAGATTGTTGGTATGCAATATTTCTTCTTTTTTGATGTAAGCATTTATTGCCTTAAACTTTCCTCTTAGAACTGGTTTTTCTATATCCCTTGTGTTTTGGTATGCTGTGTTTCCGTTTTCATTTGGCTAAAAAGATTTTAAACATCTTTCTTAATTTCTTCCTTGACCCATTGGTTGTCAGGGAGCATATTATTTAATTTCCATGTATTTGTAATTTTTCTGAAGTTCCTTCTGTTATTCATTTCTATTTTGATACCATCATGGTCAGAAGAGCTCCTTGATGTTTCAATCTTCTTAAATGTATTATGGATTGTTTTGTGTCTTAACATATGATTTATTCTAGACATTGTTTCATGTGCAGTTGATAAGAATGTGTATTCTCCAGATGTTTATGGAATGGTCTGTATATGTCTGTTAGGTCCATTTAGTCTGGAGTATAGTTTAACATTTTCTTCCTGGCTAATCTGTCCATTGCTAAAAGTGGGGTATTGAAGTCCTCTACTGTTATTTTATTGAAGTCGTCTTCTCTCTTCTTGGATCTATTAATATTTGCTTTCTATGTTTAGGTGATCTTGGGTGTATATATATATATATATCAGGAAAGAAACCATAAAAAAAGAGAAATTCTGGAACCAAAAACCACAATTACAAAATGAGCAATTCTTTTTTTTTTTTTATTATACTGTAGGTTTTAGGGTACATGTGCACAATGTGCAGGTTTGTTACATATGTATCCATGTACCATGTTGTTTTGCTGCACCCATTAACTCGTCATTTAGCATTAGGTATATCTCCTAATGCTGTCCCTCCCCACTCCCCCCACCCCACAACAGTCCCCAGAGTGTGATGTTCCCCTTCCTGTGTCCATGAGTTCTCACTGTTCAATTCCCACCTATGAGTGAGAACATGTGGTGTTTGGTTTTTTGTCCTTGTGATAGTTTACTGAGAATGATGTTTCCCAGTTTCATCCATGTCCCTACAAAGGACATGAACTCATCATTTTTTATGGCTGCATAGTATTCCATAGTGTATATGTGCCACATTTTCTTAATCCAGTCTATCGCTGTTGGACATTTGGGTTGGTTCCAAGTCTTTGCTATTGTGAATAGTGCCGCAATAAACATACGTGTGCATGTGTCTTTATAGCAGCATGATTTATAGTCCTTTGGGTATATACCCAGTAATGGGATGGCTGGGTCAAATGGTATTTCTAGTTCTAGATCCCTGAGGAATCACCACACTGACTTCCACAATGGTTGAACTAGTTTACAGTCCCACCAACAGTGTAAAAGTGCTCCTATTTCTCCACATCCTCTCCCACACCTGTTGTTTCCTGACTTTTTAATGATGGCCATTCTAACTGGTGTGAGATGGTATCTCACTGTGGTTTTGATTTGCATTTCTCTGATGGCCAGTGATGATGAGCATTTTTTCATGTGTTTTTTGGCTGCATAGATGTCTTCTTTTGAGAAGTGTCTGTTCATGTCCTTTGCCCACTTTTTGATGGGGTTGTTTTTTTCTTGTAAATTTGTTTGAGTTCATTGTAGATTCTGGATATTAGCCCTTTGTCAGATGATTAGGTTGCAAAAATTTTCTCCCATTCTGTAGGTTGCCTGTTCACTCTGATGGTAGTTTCTTTTGCTGTGCAGAAGCTCTTTAGTTTAATTAGATCCCATTTGTCAATTTTGGCTTTTGTTGCCATTGCTTTTGGTATTTTAGACATGAAGTCCTTGCCCATGCCTATGTCCTGAATGGTATTGCCTAGGTTTTCTTGTAGGATTTTAATGGTTTTAGGTCTAACATGTAAGTCTTTAATCCATCTTGAATTAATTTTTGTATAAGGTGTAAGGAAGGGATCCAGTTTCAGCTTTCTACATATGGCTAGCCAGTTTTCCCAGCACCATTTATTAAATAGGGAATCCTTTCCCCATTTCTTGTTTTTGTCAGGTTTGTCAAAGATCAGATAGTTGTAGAAAATGAGCAATTCTATAAAGATCTTCAACAGCACACTCCATTAGAGTATTGTTATACCCTCTTGCTGAATTAAACCCTTTATTATTTATGTAATGACTTTCTTTGTTTCTTTCTACAGTTTTTGACTTAGTCTATTTTATCTGGTATGAGTATAGCTACTCTTACTCTCCTTTGGTTTTCATTTGCATGGAAAATCTTTTCTCATACCTTCACTTTCAGTCTATATGCGTCCTTACAGGTGAAGTGAATCTCTTGTAGGCAGCATCAAGCTGGGCCTTGCTTTTGATCCATTCAGCCACTCTGCCTTTTGACTGGAGAATTTAATTCATTTACATTCAAGGTGATTATTTATAAAGTAGGGACTTACTACTGCCATTTTGTTAATTGTTTTCTAGTTGTTTTATTTATACTTTGTTTGTCTATTCCTCTCTTATTGTCTTCCTTTGTGGTTAAGTGATTTTCCCTAATAGTATGTTTTGATTCCTTGCTTTTCACTTTTTTTAAGTATTTATTATAGATTTTTGATTTGTGGTTACTATAACACTTACAAGAAGGGTCTTGTGGTTATAACAGTTTATTTGAAGCTGATAACAACTTATCTTTGGCCACAAAAAGCACTACATTTTAAATTTATTTATTTATTTTTTATTTTTTTGTTCCACAGATTTCTGAGAAAGCACTACATTTTTATTCTACTCCCTGCCACCACACATTTTGAATATTTGATGTCACCATTTACATCTTTTTATGTTACATATCCCTTAAAAGTTATTGTAGTAATTTTTAATAGTTTATAATTTAACCTTTATACTAAACATATAAGTAATTAACACACCACCGTTATGGTTTTAGAGTATTCTGAATTATACTGTGTACTTCTTTTGCCATTAAGTTATCTCCTTTCATGTTTCATGTTGCCAATTAGGGTCCTTTTCTTTTAGGTAGAAGAACTCCCTTCAGCTGTTATTGTAAGGCAGGTGCAGTGGTGGTAAATTGCCTTAGCTTTTGTTTGTCTGGGAAAGTATTTATCTCTCCTTCATTTCTGAAGGACAGCTTTGTCATTTGAGTATTCTTGGTTGGCAGTCTTTGTTTTCCTCTTTGGCACTTTGAGTAAATCAACCCACTCTCTTGGCCTGTAAGATTTCTGCTGAGAAATCTTTTGAGAGCCATATTGGTGTTTCCTTGTATGTGATGTGCTTCTTTTCTCTTTCTGGATCATGTCTTTGTCTTTGATTTTTGTCAGTTTGATTATAATATGTCTTGGTGTAGTCTTGTTTAGATTAAATCTGACTGGAAACCTTGGAGCTTTCTGTACCTGGATATTTATATCTTTTCCCATATTTGGGATGTTTTCTATCATTTTAAAAAGCTTCTTTTTTTCCTTCTGTTACTCTGCTCTCTCTGGGACATTCATTATGCCTAAATTGGTTCTTGATGGTAGCCTACAGTTTTTGCAGGCTTTCTTCACTCTTTTTCATTCTTTCCCCCACCTTTGACTGAGCAATTTGAAATGACCTGTTTTGGAGTTCACCAAGTATTTCCCATTTGATTGAGTCTGCTGCTGAAACTCTCTGTAGAGTTGTTCATTTCTGTTATTGTGTTGTTTAGTGCCAGAATTTCTCTTTGATTCTTTTTATGGTTTCCTTCTCTTATTGAACTTCTAATTTTGTTCAGGTATTGTTTTCCTAATTTTATCTATTTGTCTATTTACATTCTCTTTTAGCTCACTGAGTTTCTTTAAGATGATTATTTTGAATTATTTGTCAGGCAGTTTGTAAATCTCCATTTTTGTAAGGTCAGTTGTTGGTGCCTCATTTGTTCCTTTGGTGTTGCCATGTTTCGTGATTGTTCATGATCCTTATGGCCATGCATTGATGTCTGTTCACTTTAAGAAGCAGAGACTTATTCCAGTCTTTGCAGACTGGAATTGTCTAGATAAGCCCTTCACAAGTCAACTTGTCCAGTCATTTTAGGCAGGCCATCTGGCATGGTCCATAGGTGGGCCTGTTGAAGTCCTTGGTCAAGCTGGCCTAGTGTAGGTCAGTAGGTGAGTCAGCCAGGTACCTGGGTCTATGAGGTTGGGCCCAGTTCCTGGAACCTGGATCTGGCCTGGAACCTGGGTCCACAGAGGCTAGCTTGGTGCTGGGGTCTGCTGGAACTGGCCTAGACCCTGAGTCGGCTGATGCAGGCCTAAACCCTGTGTCTGCTGGAGTCTGAGGCTTCAGGGCCTGGCCTGGCACCAAGGCATGCCTGAAGCCTGGGGTTATTAGGGGAACCCTTACTCTAGTCCAGTAGAGAGTTTGGGGCAGGACTGAAACATGGGGCTGTGGATGCCAGCCCAGTCCTGTAGGTGGTCAGGAGGCCAAAGCTGCTGGGATAGCCTGGCATTGGGGTGGGCTGTCCTAGTGCTGGAGTGAGACTGGAGACTGAGTCTGCATGTGCGGCCTGAATTCTGGAGTCATTGGGCCAGCCAGGAGCTTGAATCTGTGGGGACCTATTTGGCAGTGGCAGATAGGCTGAATCTGTGGGTAGCAGCTCAGAGACTGTGGTTGTGAAAGCCTGCCTGGTGCAGACCCACTGTTGGCATCTAGGCTGGCCCAGCGTTGGAGTCTGAGACAAAATCTGTTATTTACTCCCCTCTTCTTCCTCTATGCAGAGGGTATCTCTCTCTGCATTGTTCTGCCTGGAATAGGGAGGGTTGATGCAGGTATTGTGAAACTGCTCTTCCTACTCTTTACAATGCATATTTTCTTATTTCTGTGCTACACACAGTTGCTGTAATCACTCACCTGGTTTCTTTAGCTCCTGTGCAAATATGTTTGTGCATGGATACTTGTTCAAATTGATGTTTCTGAGAGGGGACAAGTATGGGAAAGTCTTATTCTACCATCTTGCTGATGTCACTCTAAGCCAAAAACCTGCACAATTGTTTTCCAATGCTTAGTTCATGGAATGTATTTTTATTTACTTAAAATTTTGATTTCAGTCAACAATATTTTATGCTTTTAGTATGTAAGTCTTTCTTTTTTGTTATATGTATTCTTAGGCATTTTATTTTCTCAGTCTTGCAAATTGGATTTTTTTCTTCAGTTTATTTAGGATTGTTCATGGCTTGTATATGAGAGTTAAGACAGACTAGAGAGAGCTGAGCCTCCAGGTGTTGGAGTAGACAATTAAAACAACAGGCCAAAATGAAAGTAACACTTAGGCCTTTAATCACTTTGCGTGATACTATAAGCAAGAGGCCAAGAAGAAGTAAGTGCTGGCCTGCCCAATTTTCATTTTCTCCGATGAAATAACATCAGTTGAGGATCAAATGGATCAGTACAGATGTGGGGAATAATCTCATTGTTGAGGGAGCTAGGGCTAAGATGCAAATGTGAGTGAGCATTTTAGTGTACAATTAAAGGACAGGCTTAAGCAGCTAATGGGATGGGACAAAATAACTTCAGCTTAGACTACATATCTCAGGTGAGGTCTGTGGTTTCAATGAAGTAATTCCCGAAAGAGCACTTCTCATTGTGCTCTGTGTTTGATCAGGCTGTCTACCTGCCTCATTCAATTGTAGACTCTTCTTTTGTATTTACTGATAATTGACACTTTGACCTTTATAAGGGACCTTGAAAGCATCTTCCATCTCTTTCAATATATTTATAAAGACACAAATATATGGATGATTAAACAGTAATCAAACAGCAATGGATGGGAGGTTATGTAAACACATTTTGTTTCTTTAAAAGATTAGGAATTTTACTGACCAAAACCTAAACATAATGTCTTTCTGATTATATAAAAATTTTTTTGTAGAAAAATGGTT
The DNA here is from genome assembly GCF_028878055.3 of Symphalangus syndactylus. NCBI lineage: Eukaryota > Metazoa > Chordata > Mammalia > Primates > Hylobatidae > Symphalangus > Symphalangus syndactylus. Next base: position 134,011,873 of record NC_072428.2, on the reverse strand, counting down.
TAATCTTTGATTTTAAGGTGCCATCAACACTGATGACAGTACAGGTTTTGGAGGATAAGAGCCCAGGGTGGCCATTTAGGACAGAGTAACTGGCTCCCATATCAAATAAGAAATTAATATTCTTACCTGTCATGTTAACAGTCAGTCAAGACTCCTTACTATGCCTTTTGTGGGAGTCACTAGGAACCTCTGGACCCTCCAGTCCTCAGTTATGGCTGCCAGTCCTCAGTTAGGGCCATTATGGCATAAAGTGTCCTCTTCTTCCTTCACAGCTCAGGGCAATCCCTTTTCCAATGACCCTCCTGCCTGCAGTGAGAACAGGGTTGGGTGGGCTGCCCTGACTGGGATAGTTCTTGCTCTAATGTCCTGGCTTCCCACACTTAAAGTAGCAGCCATTACCTGCAGGTTTGCTATTAGGCTTTTTTGATCTGTGGGTGAAGCATCCCCCTGGGTGACCCTGAGGTTGCAGGGCGCTGCTTACAGAGACTGCTATCATTTGGGCTTGTTGTCTATCCTGTCATTTGCCATGCTGGGTTCTTTCAGCCTCTTCAGCCCTATCCCTATTATTGAATACCCTGAAAGCCACATCAAACATTTGATCAATAGGTCTTTGGAAATGTAGTTTTCATTTCCTGTGATGTCTTTAATTTTTCGGTATCGAGTGATACTAGCCTCATAGAATAAGTTGAGAAATGTTCCAGTTTCTTCTATTTTGAGAGATTTTTATGAAGAAATAGTATTATTCTTTTAAAATTAAGTATAATTTGCCACTAAAGCAATGTGATTGATGGCCTCATTTGGTGTAAGTTTTAAACTTACTAATTCAACTTCCTCACTTATTGCAAGTCTACTCAGATTATCTATTTAGTTTTGAGTGAGTTGGGTTGGACAAGCTTGGCCTAGATCTTGTGGGGAGAAGCGGAGACCCTAGAGATACCTTTTCTCCACTCTGACTCAGTATTTGGTATGTTTCTGCTCCCCTTCTCTCTCCCTCTTCTCTCCTCTTTTGTATTCTCAGGCCCATAAAATATTAGGACCTTTTGCTTGGGGATCCTTCAGCAGTGAGATGATCCCTACTTCTGTATCGATCCACCTGACCTTTGCCCAGTGCAGTTCCACAGGGACAAATGAAATAGTGTGGGAGTTGGAACTTACTCTAGTTCAACCTCTTGCTTATTCTGTCATGGTAAATGATTAAACACTTGCCTGTTGCTTTTATTTTGGCTGGTTGCTTAGCTTAGTTAGTCAGATACTTGGAAACTCAGCTGTCTTAAGCTCAGCTTCGTGACAGAAATACAATTGATATTTCAATATAAAACTTTTATTCTGCAACATTGTTGAATTTATTTGTTTGAGCTGATTTTTAAAATATTTCTTAGAATTTTCTATTCACAAGATCATTTCACCTTATGTCTTTTGAATCTGGATGCCTTTTATTTCTTTTTCTTGTTTAATTGCTCTGGCTAGAACTTCCAGTCTAATGCTGAACAGAAGCAGCAACAAAAGACTTCCTTGATCATGTTTCTTATGGGGAAAGCATCCCAGTCTTTAACAATTAATTGTAATTTTAGTTGTGGTTTTCTTATCTACCCTTTATGAGTTTGAAGAAGTTCCCTTATATTTCTAGTCTGGTGTGTGTGTGTGTGTGTGTGTGTGTGTGAGGAAAGGATTCTGGAATTGTCAAATGCCTTTAGTATGTATAATTAGATGTGTTTTCTTTTCTTTATTTTATTAACATGGTCTATTACATTGAGTTTTGAATGTTTAAACAACCTTGCATTCTTTGAAGAAACCTCACTTGGTAATTATGTTTGCTGCATTTGGTTTGCTGGTATTTGTTGAAGAATTTTGCATCTATATTCATAAAGAAATTGGTCTACAGTTTTCATTTCCTGTGATGTCTTTGATTTTTTTTGATATCAAGTGATACTGGCCTCATAGAATAAGATGGGAAAAGTTCCGTTTTCTTCTATTTTTGAGAGATTTTTATGAAGAAATAGTAATTATTCTTTTAAAAATTAAATAGTATTTGCTACTACAGCAATGTGATTGGCAACTTTATTTGGTGTTAGTTTTAAAATTACTAATTCAACTTCTTTACTTACTAGAAGTGTATTCAGATTATCTATTTATTTTTGAGTGAGTCAGTATATTGTGACTTCCTTGGAATTTTTCCTTTTATGTAAGTTTCTAACTGTTCACATAGAGTTGTTCACAGTGTTCTTTGATAATCCTTTCTGTATCTGTAAGATTGCTAATGATGCTTTCTATATCCCTAATTTTAGTAATTTGAGTCTTTCACTGTTTTGTTGGTAAATGCAGCTACAGATTGTCAATTTTGTTAATCTTTTCAAAGAAACACTTTTGTTTTCACTGATTTTACTTATTCTTTTTCATTACTCTATTTTCTTTGTATACACTTTAATCTATATTTGTTTATGCTTGCTTTGGGTTTTGTTTGCTTTTCTTTCAAAATCACAGATTTGCAATAAAATGCTGAGAAAATGATGAAAATTCCAAAGGAAAATAGCTTTTCCATCTCTTCCACTCTCCAAATAGAAGTGACTCTCAACACTAAAATTTAATCCAGAAACTGGGTTCATACTCCATAGTTTTCAGTGGGAAAGGTAGTGTAAAATATAATATGCTGTTTTTTTCACTGTAATCTTGTCTTATTTTCAGAGCTAGAATTAGAAAAATTACCATATTTATATCAAACTTCTAACTGAAAAAAATTTCTCAGTTTTTGCTTCAGCAAACCACTTGTTTAAAGGCAAAGCCCTATACAGCTAACACTCTGTCCACTCCTTACATAGACCGTGGCCTCTGCAGTGCTCTGTGGAGGGCGCCCTTCACCAGAGCATTCCTCAGGCTGTAGATCAGGGGATTCAGCATTGGGTTAAAGACACTGTGAAACAGGGACAGCATTTTCTCCTGCTCCTCTCGTTGATTAGAGTCTGGGACTATGTAAACCACCATGGCTATGCCAAAGAAGAGTCCAACCACACACAGGTGGGAGGAGCAGGTGGAGAAGGCCTTTATGCGGCCCTCCTTTGTCTGGATCTTTAGGATGGCCCTGAGGATGTGCATGTAGGAGACAAGCATCAAACAAAGAGGCCCAACTAAGACAAACACACAGGTAGCAAATATGACCACTTGGTTAACCCAGGTGTCAGCACAGGCCAGCTTGAGGACAGACAGAATTTCACAGAAGAGGTGGTTCACATCCCGGGGCCCACAGAACGGCAACCTTAGAAGGAGAATTGCATGTACCAGGGACAGGGCAAACCCACATGACCAGGATGTGAGAGCCAGGATCGTGCATACTCTCCAGCTCATTATGACAGTGTACTGGAGAGGGTGGCAAATGGCCACATACCTATCATAGGACATCACCACCAAAATCAGACACTCTGTAGCAGCAAAAGCAAGATACAAATAGGTCTGCAGTATGCATGGAACAAACGAGATCGTTCTTTTCTTGCTCATCAGGTTTGCCAACATCTTGGGAACATTGTTGGAAGCATAGGACATGTCAATGACAGCCAGGTGTGAGAGGAAGAAGTACATGGGGGTGTGCAGACTGTGGTCCAGACAGATGAGTCCCAAGATCATGCCATTTGCCAGCAGGCTGAAGATGTATAACAGGGAGAAGATCCAAAAGAGGAGCACTTCCATCTCGGCACTGAGCTGAAATCCCACCAGGATGAATTCTGTGACCCATGATTGGTTGACTCCCATTCCTTAATGGAAGTCTGTCAAGGACTGAAGTGTGATAGAAAGGTCAGAAAATTTGAGTTTTTATCTGAATTTGAGCTAAGATAAAGGCTAATGCTTATTCCTATTAGATAAGCCCCTTCAAGTTCCCAAGATTTGTTACCTGTGTTTTCAGCATTTAATTATGAAATAAATTTAAACTTATAAACAGTGTCACAAATTTTGCAAAGAACTCCCACTTAATTTCATGCAGATTCAGCAAACGTTAACATTTATTATTTGTCTTATTCTCTTTCTCTATGTAATTTTTATTTTTTGAACCAGTTGAGATTAAAGTGTAGACATAATACCCATTTAATTATAAATTTCTGATTTTTTAGTAAGAAAAAACTAATTTCCACTAGCTTGACCATAAGTATTAAAATCAGAAAATTTAATATTGACATTGACATGTTTAATGTTGATATTGATATTGACATGTTTCTTTTCTCTAATATACAATATTCTCCCTCCAACCACACCAGTCTGAGACCTAATCCAAGATTATGCATTATATCTAAAGTCATCTTTAGTCTCCTGTACCTATAATATTTACTCAGCCTTTTTGTGCCTTTCTGAACACTGATGTTTTGAAGAGTTCTTTAGCATAATGTCCAACAAATTGAGAGTGTACAATATTCCTCAATGTTTTTGTTCAAATTATTCACTTTCTGCAGGAAAAATAGTATTCTCCTCTGTGCATTCTGAGCAAGTATATGATATTAATTTGTCCTATTATTGGGGTGAAGCTAACTTGGATCACTTGGTGAAGATGGTGCTTCCTGGATATCTCCATTATGTTACTATTTTTTTTCCCTAATTAGTTTCTGGAGTACCCATTAAAATTATTACATATGTAGCTTGTTCCTCATAATGTCACTTCACTAGTTCCTTTCAGTCACTAGTTTTAGCATCCATTGATTATCTTGCCTAACTCAGTTATTAATAATGATTCAAAATGTGTTGTTCTGACTCTATAATTGTTTTTACATTTATTAGTTGGCAACTTTAGTATAAAAAATGCTTCATTCACTTACCTGTCTATTATCTGTCTGCTCTCTATCTGTCATCTATCATCTGTTATCTATCTGCTATCCATCATCTATCTATCCATCAGTATAGACTCATGGATATTTTTTATTCAATGGGTTGTACTTCATTGTTGTCATTTTTTGGTGCTTAATTTTCCTATATCTGGGCCTTCTAAGCTTGCTCCTCTGTCTTTTTAATGCGTTCCCATAATATTTGAGCAGTTATTTCCTTCTGATATGACCAGATGTTTCAAGCTCCCTTTGTATACTCCCCACTTCAATCACAAGACAGCCATTTTCTCCAAAAGTTATAATCACTTTTAATAAAGAATTATATTTATAAGCCAATATTTATATTTATCTGGTTTTATTGGATTTTTAATAATTTATATTTTTATCATGATAATTTGTATTTTATCATGATTTTTATTATGAGGATAGCATGAATTTCTGGTCTTCTACATTAAAAACAAGATCATATGATTTGAGAAAGCATACAAATTATTACAGGGGATAATACATTCTCAAGATTCTTCTGAAAATAATATAACTTAACTGACTTCCTTTATGGTGTTAGCATTGAAGAAAATGGTTTTGATATTTATTATTTTATTTTTGGTGAAAAATACGTGTTTGTACTTCTACTACTTTATTAACCATCAGGTTTTATATTATTTTCCTGCTTTTATTCTTATTTAGAAATTATAGAATCTTGAATATTTTAGATTTTGTGTGATCCCTTGTGTGAACAATGTGATATTTACTTTGTATGAGATTTTGTCTTCAAGTTTTAAAAACCTAGAAAAACATGAAACTCTAGTTAAAGGACTAAAGAGATGACATCTTGAAACATACAAACAAAAGTGATCATTTTAAATAATTGTGCAGTTATACTTTTCTACTGTTTATCTATTTCATATATATCATTGTTATAAAAATTATATGAAAAATGCTGCTTGTTTAACTAGCTCTATCATATATCATGAACCATTTCCCATGTCAAAATATTTCTCTGAAACATAGTTTGAACAGCTATTATTCAATACAAATATTCTAATTGACTTAATGTATTATCTCATCATTAGATTGTGTGCTTTATAATGCTTCAGTAATTAAATTATATATGTATATGTTTGTATTTTTTGTCTTTTTCCATGAAAATTTTAATAGTAAATTCTGAGACTTAGAAGTGCTCAGTCAAGTCGATCAATTTATGTATGTATATATCTCTCTCTACTCATCTAAAAATCAAACAAGCAAAAATCCCAAATATATTAAGGTGTATCACTGTAAGATGCCTCCTAGTGGAAGGGGATGTCTAGTTTATCAATCATGATGCTATAATCTCAAATTAACCTTCTGTTACTCCCCAGGTTCCATATGGTCCCATGTGAAAGAACCATCTTAACATTGCACTTCAGATTTCCCACCTAAACATCTTTCTACATATATTATTAAGGACAAAAAATACAGATTTCTCATGTTTTATCTAATCTAGTGTTTCCTTCTCAATTTCAGTTTCTGCCTTGAGGGAAAGTCCTGCTTCATAGGTGAATGACATTGAGAATGAGTTAACACTTCATATACATTAAATAGAAGATAATATCTTTACTCACACAGAAATTACAAGTTAAAAAATAATTTAAAATAATCAATAACATAGCACTTAAAATGTTGTAGAAATATAATTTCATTTTATCACACATGGCTAATGGCAAGGTTTCTATAAAGCAGACACATTCCCAGATAGTTATAAGTTAAATCTCTTTCTATGATGGATATATTTTCAGGTTATACTTATTACTGACTTTATTTCTTAGTGCATAAGAATGTAAGATGGATTCAGTAATAAAATTTCGAGAATTTTGACTATCCGTTTGGAGGATTTGAGGCATAGGTAAGTGTAAATTCTCAGGCAGGACTATATTTAAATTGGAAAAGTCACATGAATCTTTCAAAAATACTAATGTCATCACTATGCTTATCCACTAGCCTCATTGTATAAATGTGAAGGGGAATTGTAGTGGAATCATAGCCTCTTCTTGGAAGGATTTTCTTGCATGTTTACAACCAGTTACTATAAAAAGAAAGGAAGCAGCCTGCTTGAACTTGTCTAGGCCCCACTGAAAGAAAGCCTACCTGATAGATGGCCTATAAAGAGAGTCTTTTCTATTCTAGCAAATTAGAGTAGAGGCACAAGGGTAGGCTCTTTAGGCACCTATTAAAGGTATAGGCTTGGTCAATCATTACAGTTAAAAGAGTTGTGTCCTCACTATGACAATATAGACAATTCTCAAGGTTAAATCAAAGATGAAGGGGCAAGGATATCAAATGTCATTTATTTGAATGGAGATATGCCTTCACCAGATAATGAATGGTAATATATCTTATACTTCTTCATCTCTTATAATAACTAGTATACTTGTAGATAAAAGTAGATACTCAGAAAATGTTTATTACTTAGATGAATGACATTTTTAGTTATAGATTTAATTATTTATGTATATGTATATTAAATATACTCTATAACTATACCTATATAATATATAGGATATATATATATAGTAAATGTATATAATATATATTTTTGTCTGTTGGCCAGGACATGATTTATACTTTTTAAAAAAAGTATAATACTTAGATGAATGACATTTTTACTTAGTTATAGATTTAGTTATTCATGTATATGTATATTAAATATACCCTATAAACTATACATATATAACATATGGAATATATATAGTAAATGCATATAATATATATTTTTATTGGCCAGAACATGATTTATACTTTTTTAAAAAAGTATAAAAATAATTTATACTTTTTTAAAAAAACATTACAGTTACAATTTGATTATTTGAAAGGTCAAAATAATTAAAAACAGTATTTGCAAAGGATACATTCAAATTAGCATAATGGTAGGGGCTATATTGTGTCTGCAGATAAAATGGCCCCACTTAAATGTACGGTATGTGTAGTGGATTGAATGGTGACCCCCAAAAGATATATCCCTATCCTAATCCTCAGTACCTGTGAATATTGCCTTATTTTGAAAGAGGGTCTTTGCAGGTGTGATTAAGAAACTTAAGATAATCCTGAATTTTATGGATGAGCCCTAATTCCAATGACAACATTTCTTATGCAACAAAGGCAGGAGATTTGAAACAAACTGCTGAAGGCACACAGAGGCAAGGTGATGCAAAGACGGAGCAGACAGAGATGTGGCCAGACACTGAGGAATGCTGATAATCCCCAGATGCTAGAAGAGGGATGAAACATGTTCTCCTTTAGGATTCCCAAAGGGAGCTAAATTTTACTAGATTCCAGATCTGTGAAGGAATAAATTTCTATTGTTTTATTCAACCACATTTGTGGTAATTTGTTACACAAGCTGTAAAAAACAAATATAGTATCATATACCTGCTTTGAATTAATGCTTGAGGACAATTTAGAGTAATGGATTTTTGAAGCAAGTACTTCATATGGAGGTAAAATAACCTGAGAGGTAGGCTTGAAGATACACGTCAGCATTGCGAACTCTTGCAAACCAAGCCTAAGAGGGATCGGTCACATGGGCAGTGTTTCTTTGAGATCAATAACTCAATAAAACAGAAAGGCAAAATCACAAATTCTTAAATTTCTGTAAATACATTGTATTTGAAGAGGGTTCTATATAAATATGCATTAAATTATTTTGTTGCAATAAGATATATTCCTATAGTACGCCAAGTGCCGATAGTAACATCATATTGCAAAATCTTTATTAAACAGAGTTGGACATAATACTCACGTCTGAAATATATTTAATTTCTGAATATAAAGGATAGCAATATTATTGAAGATAATCTATTGTTACCCAGTAGGAACATTTGTTTCTTGATATTTTGGTCTGGTTATTTTTTCCAGATTATAAGTCTTTTTATTGTCATTACCCTTATCATTTGCTGTTGAAAAACAGACAAAATTAAAAAAAATAAAATTGCAGGCAGATTAACATCTTTAAGTGGCTAACACACTGGAATGGAGAACAAAATATCACAGTGATGATGCCTAAAATTTCACCTTCCCCATAGAGTAAATAAAACAATAGCAGATCATAAAACAAAGGTTTTCATGATCGGTATGAGCTACTTTCCACCCAGGCAGTCCTGCAGCCCGGAATGTTTCCTCAGCTAGAGTGCTTTATTCTATGTCTCCAACTCTTAGTAGTAGTGATAGCCTGGGATGGTTCCTCCAAAGATATAATTCTATGACAGACTTACCTTTTAAACCCTTTCAGATAGAAAAAGATGTAATGTAACTGTTGATAGATTTTTCTTTTCCATTGAGAAAGGTTTTCCTGACCATGTATATCTTTATTTAGGCTGGCTAATGTATAAAGTCCTTGCATTAATTTGGCTACTTCAGAGCCTTATTCAGAGACTAGATACAAAGCCTCTCCTTCTCTGAACCCCTTCTCATTGAGACAGTGGGGCTAGCTCTGACCTCCACCATCAAGGGACATTGGGAGGTGATGGTGAGAGAGATGCTGGGGGAGCCTTGGGACCCCTGTTCACAGCAGAGCAGGAAGACGTTCCCTGGGAGGAGGAGAGGGACATTGGTGTGTATTCCAACTACCTGCAATCTACACTTTGATTCAGGAGGGAAAGTCACCCAGGGATGTTGTTCTTCCAGCATAGCCATGGTGATTTCTGCAGTCATCCAGCTCTAGTTCAACGACCTATACTGGAAACCACCTCCCAGCAGAAATGAGTATCTTCTATATAAGGAGATGTTAGCACTAGACTTTCCCTCAGGAAAATATTTTGACCTAGAATAAACCCTACAGAGATGAGACACATACCGCTAAAATGAATGTAGACTCCTGCTCCCTCTGGAAGCCTTCATAGGATTAAATCCCAGATACAGACAGATTCACTGGACTCACTGAAGTTTCTTTAGCTAACGCCAGGAGCATAGCTTTTATTTTAGAATCAGATGAATAAAAACGTTCTTGAGTTTCTATTGAGAATTAAATTCCCAGGAGGATAATAATATATACTTATTTGTCTTCTCTCTAAGGGGTATAGGGAAGATCTCTGGATCTTCTCTCTGGAGGAGAACAAAGATTTTCTGATCGTCCTCACAGGAAAATTATCCGGACCAGGCAGGGCAGATGATGGCATCACACTATTTCTGCACAAGCTTTCACAGATCTCAAGGGTCATAAACGTGAGGCAGACATCACAAATTACAATATCCAAACTCTTAAAATTATTATGGTTTTATTACTTTATACTTCCCTACAATCTCCATGAAGGTATAAGAGAGCCCGTGACGTTCAGATAGTTGAGAGGTGGTTTTCATGGAACCTGATATGGGGACTCGGAGAAGGAACATCTCTCAGTGCCAAGGTAAATTTCTATTTCCTGTAGGAAGTGATAGATACAAATGAAAAAGGATTAAAATAGCCATAAGTATCAATTATTGAGCCCTTTTTATGTTTCAGAAAAAGTGACGAATGCTTTATATGGACTATATATTTTAATCTGATCATTATCCTCATTTTACAGATATGAAGACTGACATTTTGATATGCTGCCTGCTAGTCTTTAAGTGTGGTCGAGGGACTCAGAATTTCTGACAAGCTTTCAAAGAGTCTGTGGGATAAAAACTATTTTCACAATAGTATTTAGAGAGTTTTAATATTTTTTTTACCCTCATTCTCTCATGAGTGCACACTGAATTTTTTCAGAGGCTAGCTGATATGTGATATGGCAACAGATAGAATGAAGGAAACATAAAATGCAGCTTTCTATTAAGCTGAATATTTTAAGAATTGCAAAAATGTAAAATAAAGTTACTTTTTATAAAATATTTATAAGAATACCTTATGAAGAATATCATATTAACCTATATTGGAAGCCATTTAAATTAATTAAAAGTAAATAATAAATTTGTCAGTTTTGATTTCTATTATAACATCAACAAATATACTTACATAAATGAAATATCTTCAGATCCTCGGTAATTTTTAGGAATTTAAAGGTGTTCTGAGACCAAAGAGGTAGAGAATTATTGCGCTAAATTATAGATCACCAATCGAGCAAGGTCTAGAGCTGGAAACAAATGGTCTTTATTTAATACCAAAAGCGTATTCACTATTCACGTTCTATTGCAGTTGCAACAAGTTAACAAAAACTTAATGGCTTAAAACAACACATATCTATTATCTCACCGTTTCCATTCGTCAGAAGTCCTGGTGGTCAGCTGGATTCTCTCTAAAACAAAATCAAGATTTTAGCTTGGTCTGCAATTCTCATCTGAGACTTGAGATCCTCTTTCAAGTTTAATGGTTGTTGGAAAAATTAGATTCCTTGTGATTGCAGGGCTGAAATCTCTGTCCATTTGTCGTTGCTGTTTTCTGTCCTCCGGGATGGCCTGAGCTGCCTGCAGCCACTCTGGTGCCTACATGCGACCACCTCCGTGTTTAAATCAGCAATGGTTTGTTGAGTGCTTCACACACCTCAAATCTCTCTGACTTCCTCCTCTGTTACTAGGTGAAAAAAATTCCCAGCCTTTAGAAGACTCACCTGATTGTTACCATGGTAACTTTCACATTTTAAGATCCATTGATCTGCAAAGCCCCTTCACAGCAGAACCTAGATTAGTGTTTGATTAAATAACAAAAGTCTAAGGGGGGCCATTTAGAGAATTCTGCCTATCCCATAAAGCCATTTCATCTTAACCACTGAGCAGTGTTTTCATTTTTTAGATCCTATATTTTTTCCTTGAACACATGCTGTTCTATCAATGCTATCTTTATTATAGGCCTTAAGCTATCGCTTCAGATTTCCCACCCAGAATAACATGGCCCTGAATCCAAATTCCAAAAGGAAAAATTTCCATTTCTGTGTCTTACTCTAAGTGATATGATTAGAATATTTTAAAGTTTTATGTGCGTTTATATAAATTTAACTGAGTTAACCCTTTCTTGTACAGTTCACTCACCAGGCACTTGGCTTAGGCTCTCTTACCAGAATGATCATACTTTTCAGAGTATCTATATTTAGAAAAGCATTTATATAACAGATACAGCAATAGTGTCAGCATAAATGCACCTAATATATGTGTCAGTGTGGGGTAGGGATAGACCTAAGAAAACAGCTAATCCATCCTATAGAGTCGTGACATACACACACATTTTCATGCTTTCGCACTAATCTGATTACTGGCTTCCCCCCTTTATTTGCACCCTGTGATAACCTTATACAGAACAATTTAGCGTAGATATTAGCTGATGGTTAGTTAAATTGATTTCTTCCACGAGGCCGTCCTTTTCCATTGGTATCGCATTCTGAGGAAGTTTTAACCTGATTTTGCAATATATTTCATCATCAGTTTCAATATTAACATATGAGTTATTTACATAAAACGGTTGAATATTACCAGCAATGCCAATGTTATGCCATACTGCAGTGTGATCATGGTATAAGCAGTTTCATTCCAGAATAAATCAGTAAGAATTAGAGAAGTATTTCCTATCCCTTTCTAACAGATGTGGCCCATGCTTGTACACCAGATTATTACTGACAAGTATCATTACAATTAGCCGTGATTTGGTTATTTCTGGGTTCCAGCTCTGTTGGGGACAAATTCAGTCACCCTGTCTAGGTTTAAAGGCTTTCCACTAAAACTAGTTTCTATTGTGTGCTGCCGTATAGCGGGGCCCACCTCTGTCCTCAGGTGAGGGCATGGTGTTTTCAGAATAGTTCCCAGAACTCCTAATTGTACTACAGGTTATATCTTATTCAGATCTACTCTTGGGATGAAGGCAGTCATAGTCCATCAGTGAAAATTATCAGTGCCCCAGAGAACTTTGATAAGTTATAAGGTCTACAAGGTTCCCTTCAGTGATCCCCTTGTGCCTATTCAAGTAGAATGGAAGGCCGTTGCCCCAGGGCAGCTTTTACTTCTGTCTGCATCACAACAGCCAATAGGGACAGTGCACAGTGGCTCACGCCTCTAATCCCTGCACTTTGGGAGGCTGAGGCAGGTGGATCAATATAGTTCAGGAGTTCGAGACTAGCCTGGGCAACATGGTGAAACCCCGTCTCTACTAAAAATATAAAAAGTAGCTGAGTGTGGTGGTGCTTGCCTGTAGTCTCATCTGCTCAGGAGGCTGAGGCAGGAGAATTACTTGAACCTGTGAGGCGGAGGTTGCAGTGAGCCAACTTCACGCCATTGTTGTCCAGCCTTGATGGGTGACAGAGCAACCCTGTCTCAACAAACAAACACACAAGCAACCAAACCAAACCAAACCAAAGCCAACCAACCAACCAACCAACAAACAAACAAACAAAAAAACCAGCCAATAAGTCCTGATGGGTCAGGGCACAAACCCCTCCTCTAACACTGAGTCCTAGCTGTATCCTGCGTTATTTGCTGAGTCTGCATGACCCATGCCACCTAAACTTCATTACGTTTCTATGTTGAGTTCACTCCTTTGCCTTCCTCATGGAAGAGAATTTCCTCTTTTTTGTTTATTCTAGTTAACATTTCTCCCCCTCTTAAAGTGAATTCAGCTTGTCCCAGGATGCCTAGGTAGGCATCTATTTCCCCTAAAAGCTTTTTGCATCTTGTGGGACAGTCACCATTCTTTTTGTTGTCAAATCAAATGTCACAGAGAATTCTATCAGTGAAATATTTTGTCATAAGGGATAGTAGACATTGAGAGGAAATTCGTATGCTGTTGTGTGAGGGCTATAAAGGGAAAGTTGATTTTAAAATTGGCTGAGGAGCACCAAGAAAAAAAAATGGAAACAATAATACATTAGTATACAACACTTTAAATTTCAGGAATAAAAAGGAAGCAAGATAGGTTAATACTTTCTGAGATTAGTGAAAGTAACATAACTTGTCCTCTGAATATCAGAGTAATGTTCAGCTTTAGAAATCCCCGCCCTATCAGTCTAGTGATTCCTTTCTTTACATAGTAAAGATTTCTACAGTATAAGAGCTCCAGGCCCGGCTCGGTGGCTCACGCTTGTAATCCCAGCACTTTGGAAGGATGAGGCGCACAGATCATGAGGTCAGGAGATGGAGACCATCTCGGCCAACATGGTGAAACCCTGTCTCTAGTAAAAATACAAAAATTAGCTGGGTGTGGTGGCAGGCACCTGTAATCCCAGCTATTCGGGAGGCTGAGGCAGGAGAATCACTTGAACCTGGGAGGCAGAGGTTGCAGTGAGCCAAGATTGTGCCACTGCACTCCAGCCTGGTGACAGAGCAAGACTCCATCTCAAAAAACTCTAACATATCCTGAGGTTTTGATATCAGTAATTTTTTCCTTCTATGTTCTCTTCCAGGCAAAATTATTATCAGCTATCAGCTTAGGGTTAAGAATTACATTTCTGGGTATTCCAGGCTAAGATGAGAATGGCTGTCTCAAAATATAATTAAAACTAGGACTTTTTCAATATCAAGATATAAGATGCTTTTAATAAAATGGTTGCTAAATATAAAACAATTAAAAATCTAAGATCTTGTTAAATTCACTCTTAAAAATTAATCTGTACAAGATATCTCCGTGCTTGTTTTCACTGGACTGCTGTGCTCCAACTAGAATATTGAGTTGCAAGCTTTTATCCTAAGATCTCAGGCTCAAATTAGTGATGGAGTATGAGGAGCCTGCTCTTAATTCCTGTGTGATGGAGAAACCATGAATATTTACAGTCCACTGGCTATTGAGTCATGGCATATTTTAGAAAGTGTCAAAGGAGGAAAGGCCTCACTCTCAAGTAAGTACAAAGTGATCACAGGGATTTGATCACAAGACATGTCTAATCACATGCTCCCTGAGGCCCCACCCAGTGAGGGTCTCTAAAGTGAGATCAGCTGGAACTACACTAGTTTTAAGATCTAGAACAAGCGTTCACAAACTACTGTCCCTGGGCACCATTCCAGCAGCCACCTGTTTTTACAAATAAAGTTTTATTGGAATGCAGGCACACCCATTTGTTTACACATTGTCTATGGCTGCTTTTGCCAGAGTTGAATTGTTTTGACACAGAAGATGGCCCTCAAAGCCTTAAGCATTAACCTGTGTATCTTCACAGGAAGAGTCACTAATTATTGATCTTGAGGATGTGTACTATGCTCCTGTTAACTCAATCTGACTTGGCTACTATTGGCACAAACTCTGCTAGTATCGACTATTTCCAATATTAGAAATAGATTTCCAATAACCTCAATGATAAATAAGCCATTAAAAATTTCAGACATTTTAGTGGGTATATAATCGTATCTCACGGTGGTTTTAATTTACAATTCCTTGCTTACTAATGGTGGAAAGCAGCATTTGTATGTTTATCAGCCCCTTGTATTTTCTGTAAGAGTATCTGTTCATATGTTCTGCTAATTTTATAAAATTTGGTTGTTTATATTTTTGATTATTGATTTAAAGGAGTTCTTTCTATGTACTGTATAAACAATAGTTCCATTTCTGGGTACATGTGCTTTCCATAGGATCACTTGGTTTGTGGCTTGCATTTCTTCTTTCTTAACGGTGACTTTGATGAGCACAATGATTAATGTGAAGAGGTCCTATATTTACCAAACTTAAAAATTTTACATCTAGGGATTTTTGTGTCTTCTTTATGAATTTATGCCTATCCAGGATTATAAATGCATTTACCTATCTTTTCTAAAAGATTTGTAACTTCAGTTTATATGTATAGGTCTATAGTATTCCATTTTAAGGTAACATTTATTCTAGCAGAAGACAAAAAAAAAAAAGCCAACTTCCATATTTTGCAGGGAGCAAGGCTCCCTCCCCATGGTTCACTTTGAGATGTCTCACGTCAGCCTCTCCTTCCTCAGTGCCCTCCTCAGAGCGCCCTTGACCTCTGCATTCCTTAGGCTATATATCAGGGGGTTCAGCATTGGGTTGAAAAGGCTGTAAAACAGGGAAAGGACCTTCTGCTGCTCCTCAGGATGGCGGGATTTGGGGGCCATGTACACGACAATGGCGCTGCCAAAGAAGATTCCCACCACGCAGAGGTGGGAGGAGCAGGTGGAGAAGGCCTTTCTGCGGCCCTCCCCAGACTGGATCCTCAAGATGGCCGCCAGGATGTGTGAGTAGGAGACCAGCACCAGGCAGAGCGGCCCCACCAGGATGAACATGCAGGCTGCAAAGATGACCACCTGGTTGAGTCAGGTATCGGCACAGGCCAGCCTGAGGACAGACAGGATTTCACAAAAGAAGTGGTTGATTTCATGAGGCCCACAGAAGGGCAGCCTCAGGATGAGAACTAAATGGACCAGAGCCAGGAGGAAGCTGAACACCCAGGAAGCCACAGCCAGGACAGTGCACACTCTCCAGCTCATGAGGACATTGTAACGTAAGGGGTGGCAGATGGCTGCATAGCGATCATAGGACATCACCACCAAAATCAGACACTCTATGTGAGCAAAAGCCAAATACAAGAATGTCTGCATTATGCATGGCAAAAAGGAGATGGTTCTTTTCTGGTTCATAAGATTCGTCAGCATCTTGGGGACATTGTTGGAAGCATAGGATATGTCAACAATGGCCAGGTGTGAGAGGAAGAAGTACATGGGTGTGTGAAGCTTACAGTCCAGGCAGATAATCCCAAAGATGACCCCATTCCCCAGCAGGGTAAGTGTATAGAAGACAGAGAAAAGTCCACAGAGGAGAATCTCCTGTGCTGGACCAACCTGGAATCCCAGCAAGGTGATGTCTGTGATCCATGTCTTGTTGCCTTCCATGCTCTTGTGGCAGAGAAAGACAAGTCCTCATCTAGGACAGGAAGGTCAGAGCTGTGGGCCAGTCAAAGATGCACAGAGGGGGCACTTAGAAATTATAACTTTGAATGGATTTTCTAGAATTTATTCTCAGATATGTTGCCAAAACTAACCAGGTGTGCTCATAAAAATGAGAAAAAAATCGCATTCTATCAATGGAATAATAAGAATACATACATGTATATGTGTATATATATTTGTGTGTGTATGTGTACATGTATATAACATTTAATAAAATATAATAAAACAGGATCTATTATAATATACCCTACATAAGAGGATATACATGCACACATGTGTTATTTTGAAGAACTCAAGTATCCTTGCTTCCCTTTCAGTGTGAAATATTGATCTTTACGTAGTTTGAGAAGAGAGGACCTTGACAAATGTTGCATTATGAGGTGGTTACGCTCGCTCATCCTGCTTGCCTTCTCAGTCTGAGATGTGCAGGGACTGGGACCCTCTGTTTGCCACGGGCTTGCTCACTGCCCTCACCTCCTCACAGGCTTTTCTACCCACTTATTTCAGATTTGAAATCCCTTCTAAATAACTTTCAATTTTGTAGTTTCTTTAAAACTTTCTGAGATAAGACGCTCCTTTTCAGAAGCTGGCCAGTACTCCCTAGCAGCAACTTTAGGTGCCTCTTTTCCATATCTGGTGTTTGTAGTTTTATTTTGAGAGTTTTCCTTACTTCTTCATCAGCATCTGTTATTGTAAATTAGGCATGAGTGAAATAATTCTTGGCTACATACAATGAATACGTGTATATATCTTTAAAATAACTAAGCATGGTGACATATCTGAGGTCTTTTAAATAAGAAATTCAAAAGAAAAACCAATTTACATGAAGTGGCTACATTTTAAGATGATCGCTGTATCATAATTGTATTTTCTTGGACTCTTTTCTCGATTATAACTTAATATGTTGACATCTCTGAGAGCTTATCTTACTTTCCAGTGTGACAGAGTCTTTTGTCATCAATAAATTCCCAGCTATGGCAACTTGGGTTGCTGTCGGTTCCCCTAACTGCATTCTTCTCCATCACCTGTGATCATGCCAGCAGCCCTGTTGCTGTTCAGATGGAATCTGAGCAGGTGATTGGGATGGGATCAGGTGCAGCCCCGGCTGGTGAGCTCTTTCTAAGGAGCTCTTTCTGGAGGGTTCTGAGTCTATCCAGCCAGCAGGGGGCGACCAAGGGCCATGAGAAGGACGGATGGCCTCATCAGGTGGAGAAACCATGTGACCTGGTGCTGTTCTGTTACACTTCACATTTATTCCAGACACAGCCTGAGGACTATCTTTATTTTCAAATCAGGCTAAAGGTTCAAATCCAACAGGATACTTTTAAAAAACAATTTTGATGTCTTTTATTTTAGTAAATACGTAGATCCTCAAATTTATCTATTGAAATAGGATTATATTGTACAGAGTATTTAAACATTACAATTTTCACTTAATATGATACTTTTCCTGTATTGAAATTATATTTGCTGGACATTATTTTAAAGGGGCATAATATTCTGTCACAATTTATTGAATTTCTTACTGTTGGAATTTTTGTTTGTATTTCTTATTTTTATTGGCATTGAGATACATTTCTCTTAAACTTAAGATTTGCCTATATTCATAATTATTTATTAGAACATATTCTAAAAGTGAAATTGCAGATGCTAAATATACAGACATTTCAAAGGTTTTTATCCCTATTTTAGCTTCCATCTAGAAAATTTGACCAATTTCAATTCCCTCCCACAGTGTGTAAGAATGACGTCTCTTTGCCACATAGTCAGTACTAGGCATTACCAATTACAATCTCTGTTAATTTAATAAGCAAACAATATTATGTAACTTATATTTGTATTTCGTAACGAATGATCCTTGAGTGCCTGATCTGTTTCAGCCACTGTTCTAAGCTTTAGAGACACAGCTGTGGATGATGTAAACACATTCTGAAAGGGAGGCAGATTATAAAGAAGAAATATTAAGGTGATGTGCTTCTCTTCCACACCTCACATTTCTGTTTAGGGAAGGAAACCTCTATGCCCCTGGATAAAATTGTTTTAGAGTATACCTGCCTCTCTTTGTCCCCTAATTTATATGATTTGTGAAACAGGAAAGAGAAACTGAGGACGACCTTTCTCTGTTCTCTGTTTCACCTGCATGCATTTCTATCCGCTTGGGATTAAGGTATCAGGAGCATGTTCAGTCCCATTTGGAGGTGGGGAAGGGGTGTCAGCTAACGGTTGTGATTTTAGTTTGGAGAGAAACTTTGTTGAAAATATAAACCATGCTTTTCAACAGACCTTATTAATAAAATACCGTTTTGAATTACATCTGATTCTTTTATGTATTATTCAACTTATTTTTTCTGGACTTGGAACAGAGAGAGGGCATGATTCATTACCACTCTAAAAGACCAGGAGTAAACAAGTAAAGATAATTGCTGGCCATGAAAAGAACAATGAAGGAAATAATCTAGGTAAAATAATAGAAAGTTACTTGATTTGAGGGGGGTCTCGTTTAGATGGGATGGTTGGAAAAGGTCTCTCTTAAGAGGAGACAAGTGAGTGGAACCTAAACCATGAAGGCCACAACCCTGCCCAGAGCCAAAAGAGAACCGTTCTCTACACAGGGAACAGTAATGGAACAGTAAACGCAAAGTCTCTGAACAAGACGCACTTGGTGAGTTCTGGAAAGAGAAAAAGAAACACAATGTACCTGAACCATAGTGAGCAAGAGATCGTACTTATTCTTTGTAACCTTGTTTATATTTTTAACAATCTGAAAGTGACATAAAAAATTCATGTTTAGCTGATAAATATACTTTTGACTTTATAATAATTGATTTACTTTTAGATTCATGGAAACAGAATACAGTTAAAAGATATGTACAGAACTTCCAATGAGCAGATATTTGAAATAGGAAACTTTAATTTTCTGCACAATATAATTTTAATGCCAGAATGGTAGTTGTCAATTTTTGGACACAGCAAATGTTGTGTTAATGTCCCAATGAATCCAGCTGAAAAGGAGAAGGCCTTTTATCCCTGAGACCTCCAAGGACATGGATATTTTGCATATTTTTAGTCCCTCCTGGCTCCCATCTGCGGTGTACACATCTGTGCTCCTACTGTTCCCAGGCCCAGTGACCTAGGTAGCAGGCATTTGGATGCTTTAGGAGTAAAAAAAAATCCAGTCATTACCAAATAAATACAATTGTTTGGTTAATCTAAATGCATAATTAAGCAAATCTGGGTTTATAGTTTTATTTGTAATTTTTGTAAAGTAAGGAATTTCAGGGAAAAAAACCCCAGCAGCCTAGAATAAACTATTTCTAAAGAGCAGGAATAAAGAAAGAAACAAACAGAATTCTTAGCGAAAGTGAAATTTAATCAGATGTGAACTACGTCCACACTATAAAACTCTGGTTATCAACTGTGCTTTTAACAGTTGTGTACAAGAGGCCACAAGGAGAAAAGTCTATAATGGTGGCTACCTACACCTTTAAATTATCAATCAGTTCAATTGTGAAGTTAAGTAAACAAATATATAGTATAAGAGGAAAATAGTTTTTTTCCTTTTATTTATTGGCATCCTTTTGTATTTTGGAGTTCACAGTTCAAGTAGTCAGATTTTTCTTTTAGAAAAAGCCTGTGGCAAGTTCGATAAGGAATCAGATACCTGAAAGGAAGATTTATTTAGGCGTCCACTCCAGTTACACGTTACAGAACAATCTTCAGTGGATGGAATACGGGAAAAAACTGCATGGATACATTTTTCTGTTCTTAAAGAGCAAAGCAATTTTAGCAACGACAGAAAAAAATATGATCTCTGAATAAGAATGAAAGCAACAGGAGTAACAGTCTTGGCCAGAACACGATTCCAGTCTTGATTCTGAGCAATGAACATGATGCATTTGAGTCCCGTATTCTAAGGCTCATTATTGTCAAATGTAAGACGTTGACCACAGATACCAAAAGGACTGATGTGAAGAAGAAATACCATTGCACTGGTACATTATAGGAATTTAATAAATGTCAGCTGTTACTAATAATATTAAAGAGGGTCGTAAAATTGAGGGAAGTATTGAAGCATAGGAATTGGAAATCCAGTGCAATCATCATGCTGTTGCAAACGCTTTCACATTTATCTTGCTTTTCTTTTTGGCTGTTTTTGAGTTTAAATATGAGACACACACACATTTTGCTTTGATTTCCTAATAGAAATGTTCCTATATTTTGATTTTTAAAATTAAATAGCAATTTAAAGAAATAGAAGACTCCTTTAAAGTAACTACATTCCCTTACTGAAGAAAAAAAAAATATATAGGCTGTAATAGTAAAAGGTCAATCCCATCATGCTAAATATCCCAATGATAGAGAGAGGATTAATTTTTTGGAAAGAAAAGGGGGGCGTATTTAGGGTATTTAGCACTGACACAAAAGAAAAGTTTCTATTGAAAATTGTTTTAGAATGGGAGCCCTGGGGCCTCCAGCAGTGGGGTTGTAAGGCAGCAGTGATTTGTCACATCTTTGCAATTACTCAGAAATAACTTGCCATCTCCAATAATATACTTTGACGCTAAGCTTAGTTCTAGGGAGCAGCCTAGTTTTTTTTTTTTTTTTTTTTTTTTTTTGACATGGAGTTTCGCTCTTGTTGCCCAGGCTGGAGTGCAATGGTGCGATCTCGGCTCACCGCAACTTCTGCCATCCAGGTTCAAGCAATTCTCCTGCCTCAGCTGCCTGAGTAGCTGGGATTACAGGCATGCGCCACCATGCCTGGCTAATTTTGTATTTTTATTAGAGATGGGGGTTTCTCCGTGTTGGTCAGGCTGGTTTCAAACTCCCGACCTCAGGTGATCTGCCTGCCTTGGCCTCCCAAAGTGTTGGGATTACAGGCGTGAGCCACTGCACCCAGCCACAGCCTAGTTTTAAAAACAGATGAACAAGCATGGATTTCTGAGCCCTGCAGCCTGGGTTCAGATCCTGGCCTTGCTACATACTAGCTTTATGACTTCTCTGTGCCTCTTCATGCCTCAGTTTCCCAATCTACAAAATGGGGTGAGTAATAAATTCTGTCTCATAACATAGTTGTGAGGATTAAATGCATTAACTCATATAAGAACTTAAGTTTTTTAGATATATAATTAGGGATATGCGAACCATCATTGGTGAGAATGTCTGGATCCAGTCATCATAAGGAGACATGTTATGTGCTCAACGGTTCCTCTGCTAAAATCAGGAAAAAAAAAAAAAAAGAGAACCTGTGCCCTGACAGGCACTGGCTTTTCCCTGTGAGTGAATGGTGCCTGCATCCAGAACAACTGAGAAGGGGGTCTTGTCTGGAGACACAGTGCTTCTGAGAATGTGCAGGACTAGGCAGTTAGCAGAGGGGCAAGGAGGATACATCCCTGGGTAAGGAAACCACTTAAAAACTCTACTTCAGTTTTTAAAATTAGCATTGTTTGTAAAAAGAGGCACCTGAGCCACACAGCCCCTGACAATCATTGGAGCCGTTTAGCCAGATCATACCCTATAGGGATGGTTATCTGATCCTCTTCTATGGCACAGTGATGACAAAGCCAGGAGCTGCCACAGGGTAATGAGGGGATATGGATGGAGGAGCCGAGAGGGTCAGAGGTACATGGCCATATCCTGGGATAGACGGTGGTCCCTAGAGGGCCCCTCAGGACCCTAGCTATAAATACAGGCTTAGAGGCAGAAGGAGACCACACAGCAAGGGCATTTCATCACTACTATCTGGAGCCAGTGATTTCATTCACTGCCCCTTTCCCATTCCCATCTGTGAACCCCTTCTCAAGGCAAATACACCACATTTACTTACAGTGGAATAATCTGTGATCTTTTCTTCTAACATACCCTAGGGCTTGCTAGGAACCTCGAAGACAGGAAAAGCAGAATGGATAGACTGGGACTGATTCTCCTCTCTAATGAGGCCTCCTTGGGAGGTGAAGCCCAGATAAAAAGCTCTCCTGAACTTTATGATACAATTAGTTGTGTAAGCCAGGCTTTTTCTATCATCATTTGACTAGACACTCACTCCCTGCAGAGAAAAATAATGATTGAGGGAACAGAACTCCGTGGTAATACTTCTAATCATGTCTCTCTAGAGACAATTAAAGAATTTGCTGCTTTCCTATTAGCAGGCAAACCAGTGAAGGCATTGCCCATGTTTATTCATTTTGTTCTTTCAGCATTCCCATGGGATGCGTTATGTGTGTTTACTTGGGATTGGACAGGGACAGGATTTCTGTTTTTTTTGTTTTGTTTTGTTTTTTGGTTTTTTTTGAGACGGAGTCTCGCTCTGTCGCCCAGGCTGGAGTGCAGTGGCGCAATCTCGGCTCACTGCAAGCTCCGCCTCCCGGGTTCACGCCATTCTCCTGCCTCAGCCTCCCGAGTAGCTGGGACTACAGGCACCCGCCAACACGCCCGGCTAATTTTTTGTATTTTTAGTAGAGACAGGGTTTCACCGTGTTAGCCAGGATGGTCTCGATCTCCTGACCTCGTGATCCGCCCGCCTCAGCCTCCCAAAGTGCTGGGATTACAGGCTTGAGCCACCGCGCCCGGCCAGGATTTCTGTTAAAAGACAAGACTTTTTCACAGAAGATTTAAAAACCAAGATCATGTCGTAAATTAATTTCTTTCAATACTTATTCTATCAATCTTAAAATTGTTCCACTCTCTAATTCCTAGTTTCACTAGAGGAGAGCCAATGATCTCTTGGTCTCTGCTGGTTAGAGGTCCCTGAATTCTGTTAAGGCATCACTTCAGAGAAATAGCTTTCTCTCAATGGAGAAAACGTCATTGTAAAATAACTACTCCAAATTTCTCACAAATATTATTGACCTGGTAGTTCAGGTATACTTCATCTTCTTCCTTGAATTTCTTCAGTGTGCCTTCCATCTCAAGCATTTCTTGGCCACATATTTATTTCCTCATTGTGGGTTAGTGCCTACGGATAAAATGGGCATACTTTTTCTTTCTCTATCCTTTTTTTTTTTTTGCACTAAGTGATAAAGTTTGATGATTGTAAAATCCTTTCAGTTCTTACCCTCTGAGTGTCTTTTCTTAACCTAGATCTCAACAGAGGTTTAATTCTTAAACTGTGGTGGAGGGAGCACTTCAAAATACTAGTAATATATTTAACCTATCATGGAGAACAGTAAAAGATATATCCAAGAGGAGTATAATTGGAGTTATTTCTCTTTTAACATAATCTGTGTGACCAATAGAGGCTTACTCTACTTACCTCATTATTCTCCAAAGCACATACTCTACTTCATCCAAGTACTACCCCTAGCAGCTCCCAGTCTTGAAACTTGAAATTCTTATTCCTTATTTCAAAACAATTTTAACTGTTCTACCCACTTGACTTCATACTTAATACCGACTCTGCAAAGCACTCTTGGAGCCCTCTTCACCAATCCAACCCAAATTGGTCTCCCTTGTGAAATAGAACATAACATTTACATTTAGCATGCTTTCAGGTTGTACATAACAGCTTTTTACTCTTAGTATTTTTATCATTAATGTTTTCTAAAAAGTTACCACAGAAAATTAATTTGATCACCAACATTTGGATAAAACTAAGGAAAATATTTTGGTGACTATTAATTCAAATATACATAATTAGTACAATTTTTTTCTGACATGGACAATATAATGACATTGAACACAGTCTACTGTGGATACAAAGAGGTGTCATGATATGGCTCTCTTTTTATCTTTTAAATTTTAAAGTGGATAGAGCAAAAATATTCTTTGTCTTAGACATTTTGTGAGCATTATTAATATTTATATTGATTAATATTTTATATTTTAGCAAGAATAAATATGATGAAGCATACTTGGCTCCATCAGTAGTGATGAGCCCGAGGAGAGCAAAGATCATCTGGTGGCCATCAAGCAGACCATCTGGAGGCAAAGCCCCTTAACAAAGGAATTCAGAAGTAATTAAACTGCCTGTAATCCCAGCACTTTGGGAGGCCAAGGCAGGTGGATCATGAGGTCAAGAGATCCAGACCATCCTGGCCAACAGGTGAAACCCCATCTCGACTAAAAATGTACAAAAATTAGCTGGGCGTGGTGGCATGTGCCTGTATTCCCAGCTACTCGGGAGGCTGAGGCAGGAGAATCACTTGAACCTGGGAGGCGGAGGTTGCAGTGACCAGAGATCGCGCCACTGCACTCCAGCCTGGCGACAGAGTGAGACTCTGTCTAAAAAAAAAAAAAAAAGAAGTAATTAAACCTCCCTATTATATAAAGCCACATCTGGTATCAGCCTTCTTTACAAGAATTTATAGATAACTAGAATTTCTATACATCTCTGGAATGCATGCATGTCAAAACTCATTGCGCAATCCTTGCTGACATCAAGGCACCATAGTATCTACAAATGTAATCATTTACCATGACCTACGTGACTAATATGGTCCAAACTCCTGCCTTAAGGTCCATAAATAACACTAAGGAAAATCCACCATGGTGTGCTGAGTCCTCTTCTGCTGAAGTCTGCGGCTGCTGCACTCTGATACAGCATTCTGTCTAACAAAACTTTCCATTTCAAACCTATACTATTGTTGGTAAATTCTTTTACCACCCACTAGCCAACCACTCTCTGCTGCTAGAACTCTGACACCTCACCCAGCAGAACCTTTGTCAATGAAGGTCAATTTTGAAATAGAAGTGCTTGCTACTACTATTAAAGACACTACGTACAGCTTGGCCTAAATTTTCTTTAAATATTTTGCTATCTCTGAGGCAGAAATACCTTCTCCACATGGCTTGAGTCTTTTATTTCTTTTTTGTTTTTTTTTTTTTAAGTCCACTAATCACATAGAATTTCAAGGGGATAGTTGAGGAAGATAAAATAATATAAGCAATAATAATGATTTTGAAATACTGAGGGCTGTTCTCACTATAACTTCTGTCATTGCATACGCTTTTAACCTTATAAAACGTTTGTAGGATGTGCTCCATCAAAACAAAGGAGTAAACCAAGAAAGAGGATGGCATGAGGTTAATGAACTGGGGAGTCGAACTCAGAATAAAGGCAGATGGAATTGCTAGGATGCAACCAGTTTAGATAGAAGAAGCCTAGAAGTCCACTGAGCAATATCTGCAAGTAAAAGTCCTAATGGACATATTATTTGAGGTGTCAGAGGGAGATTGAGTGGATATATTATTTGAGGTGGCAGAGGGGCATACATTCAAGTTTTATCATGAGATTGCAGCCGTTCAGTCACATACTTAGGCTCCAACTCAGATCTTTCAACCTCAGATTTCTGGAACCCTTGTCCACTTGTCCCATCTTAGCCACCACTGTGAGCTACTCTGTGCTCTAATCAAATCTACTTTACACAAGAATAACCCAAGAGTGCTTCTTCTCCTGCCACTTTACATTCCTCTTGCTTTCTGATCCGAGGCTTTTCTTTTACCCCAGAGCACAAGTCAGTATAGAATAGTTGGTGGCCATGATGCATGTACAATTTCTAATGCGGGATAATTAACACCCTATGGAGTGAGGCACACGTTTGACCAACGAGAGGCAGTGGCAAGCAATTAAATTACTTACTCTGATTGCTCCCGAATGGACCCATCCTAAGACCAGTATTTCACAAGGACTCTCAGAAAACAATCCCATGAAATAGAGGAATCAGTTATTTTTGACACCAAGCAGTGGCAGCTTTAGCAAGGCACCTTTGAGCTTTCTCCCCCTACTCTCTTGCCTCACATCTCTTTTCCCTCTTTCTTATTTTATTTATTTATTTTTTTGAGATGAGTTTTGCTCTTGTTGCCCAGGCTGGAGTGCAATGGCGCGATCTCGGCTCACTGCAACCTCCGCCTCCCGGGTTAGAGCACTTCTCCTGCCTCCGCCTCTGGAGTAGCTGGGACCACCATGCCCACCTATTTTTATATTTTTAGTAGAGATGGGGTTTCACCATATTGGTCAGGCTGGACTTGAACTCCTGACCTCAGGTGATCCACCCGCCTCGGCCTCCCAAAGTGCTGGGATTACAAGCATGAGCCACCGTGCCCAACCCCATCATTCTTAATTAAATGATGTTGTATAAGCTTTTACATCAGGTTTTATTTTGGGGGAACCCAGGTTAATAGAACCACTAAAGTTTCTAAAAGCAAGTGGTAGGGTGAACTCAGTCTAAGGTGCAAGGGCCTCTTTGGAGTGCTGGAGAGTCAGCTTCTATGGTCCCAGTGAAGTGAAGTGGAAAAGGAAGATAGGCAGGTAAAATAAGTGGTCACATACATGTATATGTTGGCTTTCCCACTGTTGTCTTAAATCACAGAGTTATTGCTTATAATAAGAAAATGAATCTTAAAGTAGAGGAAATATTACCCTGCAATCCCCATTCACATCTTTGGCAGGGGTTAGGCGGGACAGCTTCATAAAGCATCACAGAAGGGTGAGCCAGGAGAAGTGAGTGCTGAAGAACTATTCAGGTTAAATGGAAGAGCCTGGGGCAGCTTTCCTGGCTCCTGGCTGTCTGCCTATTTTCTGGAAGGAATTCAGATGATTCCACATGCCTCTAGGTGTCGTAGATGCAAATAACAGAAAAGTAAGGATAGTGCTTTCACAGGAAAACATCATGGTGCAAGAGAAGAAACTTCGCACAAGAGGGCTTTGGGGTCATCCAACCAAGTCAGAGGTTCATAGCACCAGCAAGGAGAAAGATGGGGAGGGATGAAATACCAAAGGGCAGAAACTGTATATATATAGAGAGAGCTCATCATTGTATTTACAATACAGAGCTCAGTGTGAGGCACACTGCAGGTCATGAGTAAATAATAATAACAATTCTATAGGTTGACTTTCAAGAGTTCAAGAGCTCAATCCAAAGCAGATGAAAGTTTAGAGGTTTTTTTTTTTTTGAGACGGAGTCTCGCTCTGTCACCCAGGCTGGAGTGCAATGGTGCGATCTTGGCTCACTGCAAGCTCTGCCTCCTGGGTTCACACCATTCTCCTGCCTCAGCCTCCCAAATAGCTGGGACTACAGGTGCCTACCACCACGCCCAGCTAATTTTTTGTATTTTTAGTACAGACAGCGTTTCACCGTGTTAGCCAGGATGGTCTTGATCTCCTGACCTCGTAATCCCCCCACCTCGGCCTCCCAAAGTGATGAGATTACAGGCATGAGCCACCGCACCTGGCCAAAAGTCTAGAGTTTTTATAACCCAGTATTCCCATGCATATGTAGCCAACAGAAGTGATTATACATGTCTCCTGAAAGGTGCATATGATACCATTCATGGAATAATTATTTGTTACAGCCAAAATTGTAGACAATTCAAATATCCGTTAGGAATGTGGTGAATAAATTATGAAATATTTGTGCAATGCAATGCTGTAAAACAAGGAAAAATAATAAATTATGCTACATACAGCAAACTGGGTGAATCTCACAAAGACAATAATGAGTGAAAGTAGGCAGACAGAAAAGAATATACACTAAGTATATATCCCATTTATATAAAGTCCAAGAAAATACAATGCTAATATGTGCTGTTAGAAGTTAGGGTAATAGGTATCTTGTGGGAGGAGGGAAGGTGCAGTAATTGGGAGAGAGCATGATGGTAGCTCCTGGAAGGCCAGAATGTTTTATTTCCCCTCCCAGAAAGTGGTTACATAATGTGTTTGCTTCATGATCTTTCACCGAATTTAACTTATGATTTATACATTTCTCTGTGTGTCTTTAATTTTAAAAGTTTAAAAAAAATTATTCGGCTGGGTGCGGTGGCTCATGCCTGTAATCCCAGCACTTTGGGAGGCTGAGGTGGGCAGATCACGAGGTCAGCAGTTCGAGACCAACCTGGCCAACATGGTGAAACCCCATTTCTACTAAAGATACAAAATATTAGCTGGGCATGGTGGCACAGCCCTGTAATCCCAGCTACTTGGGAGGCTGAGGCAGGAGAATCACTTGAACCCGGGAGGCAGAAGTTGCAGTGAGCCAAGATCAGGCCATTGCACTCCAGCCTGGGCAATAGTGGGAGACTCCATCTCAAAAAAAAAAAAAATTCTTCCCTCCATTTATTCTTTATACTTACCAACCACCAAATTATGCTCATTTTACCTTCGCATCTCCCAGTGAAATCACCCCCGCTTTATTCTCATGTGTGCTTCTCTCTTCAGCCTCTGCCAGCGTTTCTTGCTTCAACTGATATGATAGCCTTTATATTACAGTAGCTCTGATATCAGGTTGGTCAATTCAAATACCCAGTCCTCATAGCTCCAGAAGATCTTTCTAAATTCAGATCTGATTACTTGGCATTTTCATTCTTATAATCTGGCTTCCCATTTCACATAGGCCGTACTTCAGGGTCATTAGCCTGGAATATGTGTTCCTCCATGCTCGTTCTCTCCAGGCTCACTTGTCATCAGTCCCTGCCGTGTATTTTATACCTGGAAAACCCTGAGCTATGTTTGTTTCCCCCGCAGCTTACAAGCTGCTTACTCCCTTTGGGTCTTTGCTTCTTTCCCTCATTGGATGGAACACCCGCTCCTGCCACACCACGCCTTTCTCCCAGCCCCTGATGCTTAACTCTTACTTATGCTTTCTCCCAGCCCCTGACGGCTAACTCTTACTTATGCTTACTTATGATTAACTTTCTGGGGTCCACAGAAGGACAGTGGTAGCACTAACACTGTCAAGGGCCAGTAAGACTCCTAAAATCCAGGAAGTCAATGCCAGAGTGATGCAGCCTTCCACTCCAGGAAGTCTTACTGAACCACTCCCATTCTGGGGG
Organism: Symphalangus syndactylus; assembly: GCF_028878055.3. Classification (NCBI taxonomy): domain Eukaryota; kingdom Metazoa; phylum Chordata; class Mammalia; order Primates; family Hylobatidae; genus Symphalangus; species Symphalangus syndactylus. The sequence continues at coordinate 133,982,498 of NC_072428.2, read as the reverse complement.
GGTTATCCTTCTTCTGGGCTGCAACAGCATCCTGTGCAGAGCTCAGTTATTGACTTATTATATAAGTTGTTAATTTCCATCATATATCCATTTAATTCTCCCGCTACACATGAATAAAGTAATAGGAAATGGGCCCTATTCATCCTTTTGTTTCCAGGACCTAGCACTGGTGTGTGTGTGTGTGTGTGTGTGTGTGTGTAATGTATACACACACACATATACAAATTTTAGCAATTTTGAATTGTATTTATCCATGTATTTTAAAATAGTCATTACTTTTTCAGAGAACTGAGATTGCAAAGGAAAAGCCCTATGAATAATTTACTTCATAAATTATTTGACATCATGGCATTTTGTATTTATCATAAAAAGCTAAATTTTGCAACATTCCTGCTTCTTTCTGGTAAAATGGGAAATCTGATGTTTTGTTATTGCATTTATAAGTTGGTGTTCTAGTTCTTTAAGGAAATAATAAGTATATGAAGTGGATAATATTAATGACTACTACTTACTGTGTTATTATGAGTTATAGATCTTGCTAAACATTTTCATGTATTTCCTCTAATCTTCCCAACAAATCTGTGAGCTTGGCATTACTGACCTCATTTTATACATAATAATTTCTGAAGAATTTAAATAAATTACAAAAGTTTCCACATCTAGCAACTGGCAGAACTTTGTAAAATCCCAGGTCTAGCTGAACCCAAAGTACAAGTGTTTTTACTCCCCCTTTTTTTTTGGTTATGTGATCATGTCTGCAATAACAGATGTCCTAACGAAAGGGTTGCTTTGTGAGAGAAAAATCCATGTATTTTCCTCATCTACATACTTTTTCACAGGAAACATCTTTTTAACAAATTTGAATATTTCCCTTTTACAGAGTTTGCATATTTAGGCTTAATTAAGTTATACTTAATTTGAGAGAAGAGTTGAGAAACAGAAGTATCTTTATACATCCTTTCCTAACACTTCTTCACTATTATTTTGTATCACTTTATTACTAAGTGGAAGAGTTTCATGTTTGAATAAAAAGATTATTAAGATTACTTAAAATACCTCAATTTAAAATTAAATTATTCCCGATAATTTCCAGCTCTAGTAATATTGATCAACTAGCCACAACAGTTACAGTCTGTTCTTACTTTTCAGGATGATCTCCTCTGAGTTTTAATCATTTTCAATAGGAGACAATTGACCAAACCCCTGAGAGAAAACATATGGTTCTTCCATGACCTCTGTTATTCCCATTGTGCTCTCTTCCGCTCAGCTCTACATCCCATGGCTTTCCCCTGCACTCCACAAGCAGAGAAAAAGCAACAGAGAAGGTTCCAATATGTCTGTATATTTACTAGCATGACATCTGCCCAGGTTTTCTTGTTAGTTGCATTACAGTTATATTCTCCATTCTCTTTCCTGTGAAGACATGGCTCATGCTCTTTCTAATCTACTTGGATTATACCTTAGAAAATGTCACCACCAGAGAAATATGTGCAAATATTTTATATGTAGACCTATTTTTAAATATGGCATTTTTTTTTTTTTTTTGAGATGGAGTCTCGCTCTGTCACCCAGGCTGGAGTGCAGTGGCTCAATCTTGGCTCACTGCAACCTCCACCTCCTGGTTTCAAGTGATTATCCTGACTCAGCCTCCCGAGTAGCTAGGATTACAGGTCTGCACCACCGTGCCTGGCTAATTTTTGCGTTTTTAGTAGAGATGGGGTTTCATCATGTTGGCCAGGATGGTCTCAGTCTCCTGACCTCGTGATCTGCTTGCCTTGGCCTCCCAAAGTGCTGGGATTACAGGCATGAGACACCACACCTGGCCTAAATATGGCACGTTCTAAATTAAGAATAATTAAATAATGACTTTGTTATCAGTCTCTCCTAACTCTTACATCCTTATTCTACAAAAATTGGCCTTCAAGTCCTATTTACAGAACAAAAAGATACACATTTATTTCCAACTTTCAGAATATTTCACATAATTATATTAAAAGTGTGTACACTATACAGCTAGTATAAAAATATTTTTATTAATTGTGCAGCTCCGACCTTTAGTGCTGGAGAGAGGAAAGCAGAATGGGCTTTCTCGGGAGGTAGTCATAGGAAAATTTCAAGAAGTTGGAAAGGGTTCCCTAGAGTGTGATTATGTGTCCTCAGTAGGTATGGGTTCAGATGTAATCTCAAAGCCCTTTAAAGCCAGCTATTTTATTATTCTTTCAGGCTTTCATGAAGTTCTGTCCTTTTCAAGCATCCTCTTTAGAGCACCTTGGACTTCCTTGTTCCTAAGACAATAAATTAGGGGATTAAGCATGGGATTGAAGAGGCTATGAAACAGCAGGAGATATTTCTTCTGCTCCTTGGGGCTCTCATATTGGGGCTCAACATACACGATGATGGCTGTGCCATAAAAGAGTCCAACCACGCAGAGGTGGGAGGAGCAGATAGAGAAGACTTTCTGACACCCCTCTCCTGACCGAATCTTTAGAATGGCACATAGAATATGAACATAAGATATTACAATGGAAAAGAAAGGTCCCACCAGCACAGACACTGCCCCTGCCAAAACCATTACCTCATTAATGTGGGTATCCGCACAGGCAAGTTTGAGAACAGCCATAATTTCACAGAAAAAGTGATTAAGTTTCTGGGGTCCACAGAAGGACAGTGGTAGCAGTAACACTAGATGGACAAGGGCCAATAAGACTCCTAAAATCCAGGAAGTCAATGCCAAAGTGATGCAGACTTTCCAGGTCATGATGGTAGAATATCGGAGAGGGTGGCAGATGGCCACGTACCGATCATAGGACATCACCACCAGGAGGAGACATTCTGTATGTGCAAAACTCAAAAACAGAAACATCTGGGTCATGCAGCCAGCAAAGGAGATGTGCTTGGCTGGATGCAGGAGGTTCACCAGCATCTGGGGCACCGTGTTGCAAGCATAGGTGATGTCGACGACTGCCAGGTGTGAGAGGAAGAAGTACATGGGGGTGTGGAGTCTGGAGTCCAGTGAGATGAGCCCCAGGATGGTCCCGTTCCCCAGCAGGGTGAAGATGTAGAACAGGGAGAAGAGCCCAAAGAGGAGCATCTGAATCCTTGGGCCAATGGGAAATCCCAGTAGGAGGAACTCTGTGATGGAAGTCTGATTTCCCCCCATTTCCCTGTAGAAGAAACAAGGAGCTCACCAAGTCTGAATGTCTAAGGCAAATGTTTAAGCATGCTGCAACTGTACGTATTATTGTTTGAGTGTTTTCTAAGAAAACACCTTCAATTATATTTTGATCTTAGTCACTTACTAAGAGAAAATTATGCATTACAAATGAAGCACAAGGAAATTTTGTCATCTATGATAAATTCAGTGTTAGTATGATATTATAGTATTCATTACATCTTATTTTCAAATCTACTTTCATCACAGTTCAAAATATGTTAATACTTAAATTGCCTTCATAGCATGGACTCTTTCCTCAGTTTGTGATGATTATATCAGATGCTTGCCCTCTGGATTCCTTCATTGCAGGGTACTCATATCCATGCATGTGGAAGTGTGCTGGTGTCTATGTCTACATGTAAGGATAGAAAGAGGGATGATGACCATGTCAATGATCCTGCTATCAGGTCTTCTCACCAATTTGTGCCTTTGCTACATGAATTATTTGTTAAACTTGTGATTTTTACTGATTGCATAATCTTGAATTAAGTTAAGAGAATGGCAGTTTGCCCTAACTTTGGCTGGATTTAAACAGAGATCTTTGTGTCTTGACTTTTGCACCCATAGAGGGTCTACTCTGTTTGTGTTGTCTTATGATCAGAATGTAGTTACCTGTCACCTTTCTTAGACTACAGTAATCTATTGTATATGTCATTGTACATTTCATCATACAGTAATCTATTGTATATATAGTATACTTCTTATACTATAAATGTGTATTTATATTATTTATTTGTATATACATTTTTCTGGTTTTTGCAAATTTATTTTTAACAATTTTTAATTGATACATAATAGATGTAAATAGTTTTAGGGTACATGCAATAATTTAATGTACTCATTTAATTTATAAAGATCAAATCTGTATACTTGGGCTATCTGTCACCTTAAATATTTGCCTTTTCTTTATGTTAGAAACATTCAAATTATTCTCTTCTGGCTATTTTGAAATATACAATAGATTACTGTAAACTATAGTCACTCTTCTAATCCATTGAACACTAGGTCTTATTTCTTCTATGAAACCATATGTTTATACCCATTAGTCAACTTCTCTTTTGTTTCCCTTTTGCTACCCCTCCTGGCATCTGGTAACCACTAATCTACTCTCTGTCTTCATGAGATGCACATTTTTAGCTCCCACATATAAGTGAAAACATACAATATTTGTCGTTCTGTGCTTAGCTTATTTCATTTAATGTAATGACCTCCAGTTCCATCCATATTGCTGCAAATGGCAGGATTTTATTCTTTTACATGGCTGAATAATATACAATTGTGTATATATATCACATTTTCTTTATTCATTCATTGATGAGCACTTAGGCTTATTCCATATTTTGGTTACTGTGAATAGTGCTGCAATAAACATGGCTGTGAAGATATATTTTTGATTTGTTCACTTCCTTTCTTTTGGATATATACCTAGTAGTGAAATTGTTACATATGATTTATTTAGTTACATTTGGAAATTTCTAAAATTCTGCTATATTCCTACAGTAATAAATGTCTACCCAGTACATACACACGAGTATATATATAATTGAATCCTTACTCTGCGTAATGCGCTTGTTTTCTATTTTATTCTAGTCTAATGTATTCTATTTCATTAGTAAAAGTGCTGGCTGAATTATTTCATGATGGGTCATAGCCTGGGATTTAAAAAATACTGATCTCTATCCAAAACTAGAGCTAAAACTCTAACTATATACTTATATTCATAGAATGTTTAACATATTTTATAGCTTCTTAACTATCATGTACAAATAAATAACTACTTGTTATTTATGGTGACTCTTTTTTTTTTTTTTTTGTGGCCTATCAAATGTTTTAAAATCCTTCCAAAGCAAAGAGGGTATACTGAGGTTTGAATCATTAACTTCTAAATTATTGCTTCTGTTTTTTTGCCTGACTCTATAGCCTTCTTTAGCCCATAATCCATCTGAATTTCACTAAAATAAAAACAGAAAAATTCATAATTGAGTTCCTATCAATGAGTTCCCTATTCAAGTTTTCTGATAAGTTAATATTTGAAAGATTTCATCAGCAAAGGTAAATAAGTTTTGCTTCAAAGCAAGAATCATAATTCAAAGTAGAAATTATTGGAAGGTGATATTATCTTAGTCAATAAATAATCTGATCATTATTGAAATTGCCTTCTTGAAAATTAGTAATTTTATTAGGAATAAAGATTTCAGTGAGTGTTTTAATTCATAGATTAATTAACCATCTATTCAAGATGGGATTCCTTTGTTATGTGAGAAGTTGAACTAGAAGAATGCCAAGATCCTTTCCAACAACAGGATTCGGTGGTCCCAAATGTATAGAAAAGTGTTATTCACTTTCACCTCAACTTTCTTGCAATATTTGAGTCCAATGAAGATAACAATGCTACTTTTAAAATTTCATATGATAAAGGCATCACAATAAAGTAGAAGGACCAATGGTGTCGTCTCATCTTCCCCCATCTCCAAGTAGCTAAATCACAAAATATAAATCCACAGGTATTAACTGAACATATACTACATCCTGCTACGTGTCTTAGCTGAGGGCATATAAGACTGTACTTGTTTGTAGCCACATGTAACCTGGTTGGATTGATAAGACTATTAAAAAGACTCACAAATATGCCAGCAGTGCCACTGCTGGGTATATACCCAAAAGAAAGGAAATCAGTATATCGAAGAGATATCTGCACTCCTATGTTGCAGCACTGTTTACAATAGCTAATAATTGGAAGCAAGCTAAGTGTCCATCAACAGATGAATGGAAAAAGAAAATGTGGTACATATACACAGTGGAGCACTATTCAGCCATAAAGAAAGAATGAGATCTAGTCATTTGTAACAACATGGATGGAAATGGAAATCATTATGTTAAATGAAATAAGCCAGGCATAGGAAGACAAATATCACATGTTCTCACTTATTTGTGGGACCTAAAAATCAAAATAATTGAACTCATGGACATAGAGAGTAGAAGGATGGTTACTAGAGGCTGGGAAGGGTAGCAGGGGTGTTGGGAGGAGGTCGGGATCATTAATGGGTACAAAAAAACTAGAATGAATAAGACCTATTATTTGTTAGCAAAATAGGGTGGCCATAGTCAATAACTTCATTGTCATTTTAAAATAACTTAAAGAATGTAATTGGATTTTTTTGTAACTTAGAGAGTAAATGCTTGAGGGTCTGGGTGCCTCATTCCCTATGATGTGCTTATTTCCCATTGCGTGCCTGTATCAAAACATCTCATATACCTCGTAAATATATACACCTACTATGTACCTACAAAAATTTAGAAAAAAAGAGACTCACAGATATGATAATTCTCATGTTTAAATAGCTCAGAAAAAGGAATTTCATATTTAATATAAATCCTTTGGGTCACTCTTCTACTTATGTAACATAAATCTAGTTTGCAGTCAATTAGGCCCATTGTTCTATAAAACCACTCCTTAATTTCATGAGGCAATAGAAACAAGCAACCCCCCACAAACAACTATTTTACCTTACAATTTAAACAAGAAATTCAACACCAAATGTATCAAAATAAATTACCTACATTAGGTATATCTGAAAAACTTTAAATTAGTCTAGTAGCTAAGTCTATAAATAGCAGAAATTTGGCATTAACAGATAAGAATTACAGTTTGCATTGTGATTTTTTATTACAGTGCATCTGAAATTGTATAATAAATAAAGGTTGGATAATATAAAAACTTACATCTTACATCAGGATTAACAACTAAAAATGAGAAAACAAGCTGGATATGAGTTACGTAAAGCTTCACAAATTAGTAAAAAGCATCTGTAAGCTAGTGTTGAAACTCTTTCATTCCAAGAAGATTATTGGGGGAAAAAGTGCCCCAGTGGAGGTTGGATAGCTCTCAGAAGAGATGATGTTATTCTCTGCTTAGATCAACCATGTCTCAGTATGCTATGAAAGCGTGTTGCAGTGGACAGATAAAGACCCATCACGCACACTGCCATCTGCTCCTGTCCTAGGGAAAAGGGCTCTCCCTGTACTTATCTCTCTGGTTTTCTCTGGAAGGATATTGATGTCAAGATGTTGCTGCTGTTAACTTCTTCGGTCAGTGTAGAATTCATGATCAGAAATTTAAGCAGGAATACAATTACTTCCAGGACCTCTTCATACATTACAGATTCCCCAAGTTTATTTTAGTTTCAGGAACTCCAAAATACCCCCACCTACTAACCTTCCAAATAGATTCAGTTGTTTTTAGAGCAGGTGGAACTCACATAGATTCAACCTTCCAAATAGAATCACTTGTTTTAGGGCAGGTGGAACCCATATAGTATTCCCATCCCGTGTTGGCTGAGTTTTATCTTCTGTGTAACCCAAACATATATTTTCTCCATCAAGTCTCCACAAGGAATCCAATTCCCAAAGTAGGACCAGGTAGCAAGAGCTATAGAAGCTGTGGGCAACATGTTAAGGGATCAGAAAGAAGGATAAAGCATCCCCATGGGATTTGTTGAACCCTTTTTGTAAGATTTAACTGGAGCACAAAAAAGGAAGGACAGTTCTTACCAAGAAGCAATCCCTGTTCCTTAATTTCTAGTGATTTTGAATGCAAGGGGAATGTGAGGTGAAGTGAGGAAGACCATAATCCCTGAGGTCTGTGACTATTACTATTTTCTCTGTCTTCTGAGAATGAAGAAATGAAAATGAACTGACTCTACTTTATAATTTCAGGAAATCCAGCTGAGACAATCCGATGGTGTCTTTGTGCTTTAAATTTTCTTTTAGTCTTTTACCTAAATCCATTCTTATACTTACATCTAAAGGAGGCAGGATGTAATTTGCTAAATTAAAGTTTTTTTAATGTTTATGACTGCCAACTAAGAAAGTAAAAAAACCTATTATTTTTACCTTGAGAGAGCTCACCTGTAGCAGGTTTTAATGTGCTTTTCACCATCAGACCTGTTCAATAAGAGGCTTGTTGGTGATTGGTGTCCAGATTGTGTCCTCACATACTGAAAAGATGCTGCTTCCTCATATTGATGCCCAAGGGCATCTAATGCCTGGAGAGAAACTATCACTGTTACCCATATGTTGTTCACGGTCCAATTTATTAAATATATAAACTCATAAATTACATCTCGTCTTTTTCGATTTCTAATTTTATAAATATAAAAGCTTTCTATATGTCTTATAATTTTTTTGGCCTAAAATTATATTTTATCTGAAAAAGATGTATTTTGTTTGATAATAGCAATGCTGAACTTGGTTTACTAATACTTAGGCTAATTTGCATTTATGTTCATTTTTGAGATTTGTTCAATAAATCACTTTTCTTCTATTGTACTTTTCTAGTTTTGTTATCATTGTTATACTAGCCCTATAAAGCAAGCTGGATTGCTGTACTTCTTTTGTCTATTCTCAATAAGTTTTACATAGTGTGAAAATTAGCTGTTCCTAAGGATCAGTAAAATTTGCCTTTAAAACTATATGGCATGGTGTTCTTTGATTAGAAGAAAATTCTGGTAACCAATTCAATTTTTTGAACATTAAGGTTTTGGATTTCCTACTTCTACATAAGGAAGTTTAAGTAATATTTTCCAAATATTTTTTATTTTTCCATAAGTCCTTGGGGTACACGTGGTATGTGGTTGCATGAGTAAGTTTTTTAGTGATCTGTGAGATTTTGGTGCACCCGTCACCTGAACAGTATACACTGCACCTTATTTGTAGTCTTTCATCACTCGCCCCCATCCCTCTCTTTCCCCCTAGTCCCCAAAGTCCATTGTATCATTCTTATGCCTTTGCATCCTCATATCTTAGCTCCCATATATCAGTGAGAACATAGAATGTTTAGTTTTCCATTCCTGAGTTACCTCAATCAGATTAATAGTCTCCAATTTCATCCAAGTCACTGCAAATGCAGTTAATTCATTTCTTTTTATGGCTGAGTAGTATTCTATTTGATATGCACACACACACACACACACAGTTTCTTGATCCACTCATTGATTGGTGGGCATTTGGATTGGTTCCACGATTTTGCAATTGCAAACTATGTTGCTATAAACATGCATACGCAAGTATCTTTTACATATAATGACCTCTTTTCCTCTGGGCAGATACCCAGTAGTGGGAATGCTGGATCAAATGGTAGTTCTACTTTTAGTTCTTTAAGGAATTTCCACACTTGTTTTCCATAGTGGCTGTACTAGTTTACATTCACAGCAGTGTAGAAGTGTTTCTTGGTCACCGCATCCATGCCAACATCTACTGTTTTTTGACTTTTTGATTTTAGCCATTCTTGCAGGAGTAAGGTGGTATCACATTGTGGTTTTGATTTGCAGTTCCCTGATCATTAGTGATGTTGAGAATTTTTTCACGTTCGTTGGCGATTTGTATGTCTTCTTTTGAGACTTGTCTATTCATTTTCTTATCCCACTTTTTGATGAGATTGTTTGTTTTTTTCTTACTGATTTGTTTGAGTTTGTTGTAGATTCTGAATATTTGTCCTCTGTCAGCTGTGAAGATTTTCTCCCACTCTGTGGGTTGTCTGTTTACTCTGCTGACTGTTTCTTTTGCCATGCGAAAGCTCTTTAGTTTAATTAAGTCCAAATATTTACCTTTGTTTTTATTGCATTTACTTTTGGATTCTTGGTCATGAAATCTTTGCCTAAGATAATGTCTAGAAGGGTTTTTCCAATGTTTTCTTCTAGAATTTTTATAGTTTCAGGTCTTAGATTTAAGTCCTTAATCTATCTTGTGTTGATTTTTTGTGTAAGTGATGAGTATCCAGTTTCATTACACTACGTGTGGCTAGCCAATTATCCCAGCACCATTTGTTGAAAAGGGTGTCCTTTCCCCACTTTATGTTTTTGTTTGCTTGGTTGAAGATCAGTTGGCTGTAAGCATTTGGGTTTATTTCTGGGTTCTCTATTCTGTTCCACTGGTCTATGTGCCCATTTTTATACCAGTACCATGCTGTTTTGGTGACTATGGCCTTATAATATAGTTTGAAATCAGGTAGGTGATGGCTTCAGATTTATTCTTTTTGCTTAGTCTTGCTTTGGCTATGTGGACTCTTTTTTGGTTCCATATGAATTTTATAATTGTTTTTTTCTAATTCTGTGAAAAATGATGGTGGTATTTCCATGTAGATTGCATTGAATTTGTAGATTGCTTTTGGCAGGATGGTCATTTTCACAATATTGATTCTACCCATCCATGAACATGGGATGTGTTTCATTTGTTTGTGTCATCTATGATTTCTTTCAGCAGTATTTTGTAGTTTTCCTTATAAAGGTCTTTTGCCTCCTTGGTTACGTATATTCCTAAGTATTTTATTTTATTTTTTGCAGCTATTGTAAAAGGGGCTGAGCTTTTCATCTGATTCTCCATTTGGTCTCTGTTGGTGTATAGAAGAGCTACTGATTTGTGTAGATTAATTTTGTATCCAAAGAGAATTTGCTGAATTCTTTTATCAGTTCAAGGAGCTTTCTGGAGGAGTCTTTAGGATTTTCAAGGTAAACGATCATATAGTCAACAAACCATGACAGTTTGACTTCCTCCTTATCAATTTGGATGCCCTTTATTTATTGCTCTTGTCTGATTGCTCTGTCTAGGACTTCCAGCACTATGTTGAAGAGGGGTGGTGAGAGTGACAGACCAATAACAAGCAGCAAGATTGAAATGGTAATTTAAAAATTACCAACAAGAAAAAGTCCAGGACCAGATGGATTCACAGCAGAATTCTACTAGACATTCAAAGAAGAATTAGTACCCATCCTTTTGACACTATTCCACAAGGTAAAGAAGGAAGGAACCCTCCCTAATTCATTCTATGAAGCCAGCATCATCCTAATACCCAAACTAGGAAAGGACATAACCAAAAAAGAAAACTATAGACCGAGATCCTTGATGAACATAGATGCTAAAATCCTTAACAAAATACTAGCTAACCGAATACAACAACATATCAATAAGATAATCCACCATGATCAAGTGGGTTTCATATCAGGGATGCAGGGATGGTTTAACATACGCAAGTCAATAAATGTGATACACCAGATAAACAGAATTAAAAACAAAAATCACGCGATCTCAATAGATGCAGAAAATGCATATGACAAAATCCAGCACCCCTTTATGATTAAAACTCTCAGAAAAATTGGCATACAAGGGACATACCTTAATGTAAAAAAAGCCATCTATGACAAACCCACAGCCAACATAATACTGAATGGGAAAAACTTGAAAGCATTCCCTCTGAGAACTGGAATATCTTCAAATCTTTTAAATTTATTGAAATAAGTTTTACTTATAACATTCTATTGTCATTTAAAAAATCTACATCTTGTTTTTATAACTTTTTGTTCCTAATATTCTATATACACCTTTTCCTCTTTTTTACTGATCAGTCTATTTTATTAGTATTTTTTGAAAAAGGAACTAGGATTCTATTTTAATAATGTTCATCATTCTTTATTTTTTCAATAACGTTTGCTCTTATATAAACTATATACTATTTTTATTTTAATTTTTAGTCATTGTATATTTCTGAGTTGAATATTTAACTTATTACAAATCTTACTTTTAAAATAAATGTGATTTTAGCTATAAATTTATTTTCCTCCACCATTTTAGCCATACATTTTAAGTCTGACATTTAAAACTTTCATTATGGTTGACTTCATCTTCAAAGGACAAATTATGAAGAAGTGCATTTTTAGGTTTCTAAATATTTTTGTTACATTTCTGTTGTTAATTTTACGTTTATGATCACCTGTGGTAAGAGAATGAATCCTTGTGATATTGATTCTTTGAAAATATGAGGGGTTTTTTGTTTTGTATATGTTCACTTTTTGCAATTGTTATGCTGACTTTAATGTACATGCTTTATTTTAGGGAATGTAGGAATCTTTATATATCTATGTGATCAAGCATGTATATTTTTTGTAGTTTTTATTTCCAATTTTTGTCAGGATTGTCTATTATTTTCTGAGAGCATTTTTCCAATTCCCCCACTAAGAAGTTGAGTTTGCTTATCTTTTCATTGTAATTCTATTTTTTTCCTATTTCTACATTAAGGTTATATTGTTATAGATACATATTTATGATTGTTACATATTCTTGATAAAGTTTTACCTTTATTATTATGGAGTACTCTTCATACCAATTAGTGCATTTGCCTGATATAAACATGAGTGCAAACATCCAGCTTGTATTTATATTGCTGCATCAACTTATTAAATATTTGCATAGGCTGTGTTCTTCATTATCATATTCCCAGGCTTTCTTTGTGGTTGTGTTTTAGATAGTCTTACAAATAATATATAACTGTATTTTATTGTCTTAAAAATATGAAATACAATACAATATGAAAATGGGAAAATATAATTGATTTTCTCTCAATGTAAATATTGAGATATTTGGGCTTTCTATTATTTGTGTTTTGTGTTTAGCATCCTGTTACTTAGCTTTTATATTTGTTCTCTCCCTCTGCTAGTTTAATAAAGAGGTGGTATAAGATTGTCAACCCTGGCTCCCACTTATTTTGGCTCATCATCATTTTGCCTTTGCTTGGCAGTCAATTCCTAAATTTCTTTGGCATGTTCATTCAGCATACAAGTAATGCATACACTGAACTATAATAACTGGATTGCCTTGCAACACACCAGATAAAAAATATTTTATGTTAATGCTGTTTGTAAACTCCCATACATGGCCAGATTTTTTTTTATAATTACTTGAATAATTGTCCCGAATTTCTAAATGTTTTTCTAACTTGTTTTTGAACCAGCAGGAATCCACCAGGAAAACAAAGCACTCTGGTACTTCAACGGAGAATTTAGATAAATCCGTGGTTAAATGGACATTGAAGAAGGAAAGCAGCAACAAAGAAGCTCTCAGACGAACAGACAGGACAGAGTCAGGAAAGAACAGAGGTTAGAGTGATTACAATTTACAGATTCAGAGGAGAGACCGTGTGGGAACTTCAGCCTCTGAGGAGAAAGTGCCCCCCACAAACCCCACTAAAACTATGGCCCCAGGTTGAGAGTGATGAGGCTGATTCTGGGAACTGCCCAAAGTGAAGAGTTGAGGTTAACACCAACAACAGCAGCAAGCACACAGGTAGGAGCAAGTTCCTTTTCCCCTCTCAACGCTCCCAGTTTCCTCTAGCGCCCCCTATTGGTAGAACCTAAATGGAAGTCATCCGGGCAAAAGGCAAAGGTAATTTGGGGACTTTCAGCTACCACTAAGCATAGAGTGAAAGGATGAGTTTGGAGCAGAAAGACAGTAACTTAGGAATTAGTACAGTATCCCCCTTTGGCAACTCGGCAGTTATAAACACACTTTTATATACATTTAAACATCTAAACAATAACAACTTTATGATTTAGTTAGGTATGATGCAACTAGCCTTTCCACATACTAAGATGTCTCTACCTTTTAATTGACACAAAATCCTAATATTCATGTATCCACCTCTAGAGGACTCACAGTATGCACTTGTGGCTGATGTTATTATAGACCTTCTATACAGGAAGTGGTTTTCACCATCTACTAATTTCTGGATCATATCAATTTCTGAGGCAGCACTTTAATTTACTTACTAAGATCACGCCTCTTTCATTCGAATTGCTCTTTGATTACCCGTTAGTTTTTCAGTTCCACCAATGACAAAAACATCTCTTTTTAAAAACTAAAACTTTAAGAACCATTAGCATGGGCACCACTTTTTTCCTCTTTTGTATTTACCGAATCCTTCTTCTAAGATATTAAGCTTTCTCGTAAGGAAGTTTCTCCCTTTGTCTAGCTTACTAATTTACTTTTATATCATTTTATTCTTCCAGTGCTCCTATAATGGTACTCTAAAGCTGCTTTGAATTTTCAAACCACTTTAATTGCACTTTGAGTATCTAAGCAAACCTGATCTCCAGATACAGACAGAGCTTTCCAGGTACATGTTTTTAAAATTGCCTTCTTATTCTCTGGGTTTACAGTAATTTCTATTGGTCATTTCCTTCATTAAACAAAATAAGGGATATATCTTCTCAGGAGTTACTTTGACTCATTTTACATGTATATTAATAATTTTCCTGTGTAATCTATAATTTGGATATCTTACACTGAAGGGACAACTATGTCATTAAAAAATTCTGAGCCCTCAGTGATGGAGTAGGGGTGGAGCATTCTGAGCCTGTGAGCAAACTGTCTGAATTCAAGGTCAGTATCTCCATAGCTCACTCCAAGAATGCAGAATGGAATTTAGGCCAGCCAGTCTGGTGTTACCCATTGTGGTACCAGAAGTTTAAAGGTGCAATGTTACCAGTGCATAAAGATACTCTAATGCATTGATCTTTAAACTTCCCATCCTGTAAGATTTCTTAAACAACTAAAAACAAAACTGTTATTCAATCCAGCAATCCCAATACCGGGTATCTACCTGAAAGAAAATAAATTAATGTATCAAAAAGATTACTGCATTCATGTTTATCACAGCACTATTCACAATAGCAAAGATATGGTACCAACATGTAAATTGGTACAACAGAGAGTGGGACGCTGCTATAAGGATACCCAAAAATGTGGAAGTGACTTTGGAATTGGATAACAGGCAGAGGTTGCAACAGTTTGAAGAGCTCACAAGACAGAATAATGTGGGTGTTTTCATCAGTTCTTACACTGCTAATAAAAACATACCTGAGACTGGGTAATTTATAAAGAAGTTTAATGGACTCACAGTTCCACATGGCTGAGGAGGCCTCACAATCATGGCAGAAAGTGAAGGAAGAGCAAAGGCGCATCTTACATGGTGGCAGGCAAGAGAGCAAGAGAGTGTGCAGGGGAAACCCCCATGTATAAAACTATCAGATCTCCTGAAACTTACTCACTACCATGAGAACACTATGGGGGAAACTGCCCCATGATTCAATTATCTCCACCTGCCACCATTCTTGACATGTGGGGATTATTACAATTCAAGGTGAGACTTGGGTGGGGACACAGCCAAACCTTATTATTCTGCCCCAGCCCCTCCCAAATCTCATGTCTTCACATTTCAAAACCAATCATGCCTTTCCAACAGTCCCTCAAAGTCTTATTTCAGCATTAATTCAAAGGTCCACAGTCCAAAGTCTCATCTGAGACAAGGTAAGTCCCTTCTGCCTATGAGCCTGTAAAATCAAAAGCGAGTTAGTTACTTCCTAGACACAAAGGGGGTACAGGCATTGGGTAAATACCCCCATTCCAAATGGGAGAAATTGGCCAAAACAAAGGGGCTACAAGCCCTATGCAAGTCCAAACTCTAGCAGGGTATCGGGGAACCTGCCCCCAGTAGTCAAGTAGGTTCTTTTCTATGTTCCCTAAGTGTTGGCCGGGTTGAGAAATAAAGGGACAGAGTATAAAAGAGAGAAATTTTAAAGCTGGGTGTCTGGGGGAGATATCACATGTTGGTAGTTTCCATGATGCCCCTTGAGCCGTAAAACCAGCAAGTTTTTATTAGTGATTTTCAAAAGAGGAGGGAGTGTACAAATAGGGTGTGGGTCACAGAGATCATGTGCTTCACAAGGTAATAGAATATCACAAGGCAAATGGAGGCAGGGCGAGATCACAGGACCACAGGACTGGAGTGAAATTAAAATTGCTAATGAAGTTTTGGGCACACATTTTCATTGATAACATCTTATCAGGAGACAGGGTTTGAGAGCAGACAACCGGTCTGACCAAAATTTATTAGGCGGGAATTTCCTTGTCCTAATAAGCCTGGGAGTGCTATGGGAGACTGGGGCTTATTTCATCCCTACAGTTTCGACCATAGAAGATGGCTGTACCCAAGGAGGCCATTTTAGAGGCCTACCCGCAGGGACACATTCTCTTTCTCAGGGATGTTCCTTGCTGAGAAAAAGGATTCAGTGATATTTCTCCCATTTGCTTTTGAAAGAAGAGAAATATGGCTCTGTTCCGCCTGGCTGTCCGGTGGTCAGAGTTTAATGTTATCTCTCTTGTTCCCTGAACATTGCTGTTATCCTGTTCTTTTTTCAAGGTGTCCAGATTTCATATTGTTCAAACACACATGCTCTACAAACAATTTTTGCAGTTAACACAATCATCACAGGGTCCTGAGGCGACATACATCCTCCTCAGCTTACAAGATGACAGGATTAAGAGATTAAAGTAAAGAGAGGCATAGGAAATCACAAGGGTATTGATTGGGGAGGTGATAAGTGTCCATGAAATCTTCACAATTTATGTTCAGAGATTGCAGTAAAGACAGGCATAAGAAATCACAAAAGTATTAATTTCGGGGAACTAATAAATGTCCATGAAATCTTCACAATTTATGTTCTTTTGAGATGGCTTCAGCTAGTCCCTCTGTTTGGTGTTCCTGACTTCCCACAACAGCAGGGCAGTCAAATCTTAAAGCTCTGAAATGATCTCCTTTGACTCTATGTCTCATATCCAGGTCACATTGATGCAAGGGGTGGGTTCCCATGGTCTTAGACAGCTCTGACCCTGTGGTTTTGCAGGGTACAGCCCCTCTCCTGGGTGCGTTCATGGGCTGGCATTGAGTGTTTGTGGCTTTTCCAGGCACATGGTGCAAGCTCTCTGTGGATCTACCATTCTGGGTTCTGGAGGAATTTCAGTAGGCAGTGCCCCAATGAGGCCTCTGTATTAGGGCTTGAACCCCACATTTCCCTACCACACTGCCTTAGCAGAGGTTCTCCATGAGGGATCTGCCCCTGCAGCACACCTCTGCCTGGACATCCAGGCATTTTCATACATCCTCTGAAATCTAGGTGGATGTTCTCAAACCTCAGTTCTTGACTTCTGTGCACCCACAGGCTCAACACAACATGTAAGCCACCAAAGCCTGGGGCTTATACCCTCTGAAGCAATGGCTTGAACTCTGTGTAGGCCCCTTTTAGCCATGGTTGGGAGGTGGGACACCAAGTCCTGACTGAACAAAGCAGCAAGGCCCTGGGCCTGGCCCAGGAAACTATTTTTTTTCTCCTAGGCCTCTGGGATTATGATGGGAGCGACTGCCATTAAGAACTCTCACTGCCCTGGAGACATTTTCCCCATTGTCTTGGTGATTAACATTTGGCTCCTTGTTACTTACACAAATTTCTGCGGTGGGCTTGAATTTCTCCCCAGAAAAATGGGTTTTCCTTTGCTATTGGATTGTCACACTGCAAATTTTCTGAACTTTTATGCTCTCTTTCCCTTTTAAACATAAGTTCCAATTCCAAACCATATCTTTGTGAATACATAAAACTGAATGCTTTTAACAGCACCCACATCACATCTTAAATGCTTTGCTGCTTAGGAATTTCTTCTGCCAGATACCCTAAATCATCACTCTCAAGTTCAGAGTTCCACAGATCTCTAGGGCAGGGGCAAAATGCCACCAGTCTCTTTGATAAAGCATAGCAAGAGTCACCTTTAGACCAGTCCCCAACAAGTGCCTCATCTCTGATAGCTTGCACCATGTGCCTGGGAAAGTCACAGACACTCAAAGCCTCCATGAAAACAGCTGAGTTGGGGGGCTGTACCCTGCAAAGCCACAGGGGCAGAGCTTCCTAAGGCCATGGGAGCCCATCTCTTGCATGAGTGTGACCTGGATGGGAGACATGGAGTCAAAGAAATTAGTTTTAGAACTTTAAGTTTTAATGACTGCCATATTGGATTTCGGACTTGCATGGGACCTGTAGCCCCTTTGTTTTGGCCCATTTCTCCCATTTGGAATGAGTGTATTTACCCAATCCATGTACCTTCATTGTATCTAGGAAGTATTAATAACTAACTTGCTTTTGATTTTTATAGGCTCATAGGCAGAAGAGACTTGCCTTGTCTTAGATGAGACTTTGGACTTGGACTTTTGGGTTAGTGCTAGAATAAGCTAAGACTTTGGGGGACTATTGGAAAGGCCCAATTGGTTTTGAAATGTGAGGACATGAGATTTGGAAGGAGCCAAGGGTGAAATGATATGGTTTGGCTGTGTCCCCACCCAAGCCCCATCATGAATTGTAGTTCCCATAATCCCCTCTGTCATGGGAGGGACCTGGTCGGAGGTAATTGAATCATGGGGGTGGTTACCCCCATGCTGCTGTTCTCATAATAGTGAATGAATTCTTACGAGATCTGATTTTTATTTATTTTATTCTATTTTTTATTTTTGAGACAGCCTCTCTCTGTCTGTCACCCAGGCTGGAGTGCAGTGGCACGATCTCGGCTCACTGCAACCACTGCCTCCTGGGTTCAAGGGATTCTTCTGCCTCAGCCTCCCAAGTAGCTGGGACTACAAGCACGTGCCACCATGCCCGGTGATTTTTGTATTTTAGAAGAGATGGGGTTTCACCATATTGGCCAGGCTTGTCTTGAACTCCTGACCTCGTGATCCACCCACCTAGGCCTCCCAAAGTGCTGGGATTACAGGTGTGAGCCACCATGCCCAGCTGATCTGATGGTTTTTTAAAAGGCTTTCCCTGCTTTGCTTGGCAGTTCTTCCAGCCACAGCGTGAAGAAGGATGTGTTTGCTTCCCCTTCTGCCATAATTGTAAGTTTCCTGAGGCCTCCTCAGCCATGCTGAACTGTGAGTCAACTAAACCCTGTTTTAAAAATAAATTGCCCAGTCTCAGGTATGTCTTTATTAGCAGCATGAGAACAGACTAATACAACATGTGTCCATCAATAAATGAAAGTATAAAAAAAAGTATTATACATATATAATGGAATACTATTCAGCCATTAAAAAAGCATGAAATCATGTATTTTACAACAAGATGGATGAAACTAGAGGTCATTATCTTAAGTGAAACAAGCCAGGCACAGAAAGACAAATATTGCATGTTCTCACTCATAAATGGGTGAAGATTATGGGAATCAGGCAGCAGGTCGGAATAGCTGCTGAGCTGACCAGTGACTCATGTGGCTGTAATCACTAGGACAACAGCCTTGTATCTGGCTGAAAGGCTGGTGAAGCCACTTAGGAGTGGATGACAGACCTGTTGGCTGCTACAACTGCAGCAGAGGTGGGGGGCTCAAAGATGGCAAATGTGATCTACTTTTGAATTTTTAACACACACTAAATTATAAATTTTTCTAATGCAATCTACAATTATTCAGCATTTTCACCTTTCTAATCAAGTCAAGAGCTTTACCATGATTTAATTATTCATTGGTATTATTTACATCAACCTGTTACGGCTGCTAAGAGCTTTTACTATTTTATATAAAAAGCTATTTTGTTTACATTCAACAATTATATTTACTATTATTCTTTATCAACTCGTATGCTTCGCATGTACCCTATATACTTTTATTCTGCTTTCATCTTTTTTTCTATCCAATATATTTATTAATAATTTTGTTGAAGACCTAAGGGAGGTAATTTTCCTTAGACTTTGTTTGAAAACATTTTCATTTTTCTCTTTTTCTTGAATTATAGTTTAACTGTCTGTGAAATTGTAGAGTAACAGTTTTCCTAATCCTTTTGAATATTCTCTTTTGGCATCTGTTTTGCTGAGGGGAAGTCCACTATTATTTGTTGTTCTTTTGTAGTTATTCCTTTATTCTCTGAAGGTTTTATTATTTTCTTTTCCTCCTTAATGTTCTGTGCTTTCATTATGATATGTCTAGATATGAATTTATTTTTATCCATGTGGCTTGATACTCAGAGTATCTTTTGTTCTGAGAATTCATGTGTTTAGCCATCAGGAAAAAAATTTCAGCAATAATGTCCTATCCCATTTTCATCATTATTTTTATATCCTTATAAGATAAGTAGATATTATATCTGAGTCTAGAGTCTATGTGCTTTTTATTCCATTTTCTTAAAAAATAATCTCTGTTGCATTTTGGGAAAATTATGCATTCCATATTCTATTTCACATTTTCTCCCCTAATGTACTCCATCTAGAATTTATCCTGTTAGTTGAATTCTTTTCATATTTAAGAAGAGTTGGCTGGGCACGGTGGCTCACGCCTGTAATCCCAGCACTTTGGGAGGCCAAGGTGGGTGGATCACGAGGTCAGGGGATCGAGACCACCCTGGCTAACACAGTGAAACCCCGTCTCTACTAAAAATACAAAAAATTAGCTGGGCGTGGTGGCGAGCACCTGTAGTCCCAGCTACTCGGGAGGCTGAGGCAGGAGAATGGCATGAACCCAGGAGGTGGAGCTTGCAGTGAGCCAAGATTGTGCCACTGCACTCCAGCCTGGGTGACAGAGCGAGACTCCGTCTCAAAAAAAAAAAAAAAATACAAGAGTTAGTCCTTATTTCAGGGAACGCATGTTTTATTTCTAAGCTCTGTAATTGTTATCTTTTGGGATCCATCTGTTATTTTCTAATTATTTTCCTTCTTAATCCCTGGCCATCTAAAATAATTGGCATATCTTTAAGAAATCTTTTATGCATTTAAACATAAACATAAATATTTATCAATTGTTCATTCCTAAACACACCCAATGGACATCATCAGAAGTAAATTTATTTTCCAGTTGTTGATATTTTGGGCTGCTTCTCTTGGCAGCTTCTGAAAATAGATTTAAAGACCCAGTCCTCTCTCCATTTCTCTCTCTGTGTCTCTCTCCCTCCCTCTTCTCTCATCTAGAAGCTCAGGGGTTGTCTCGGCCCAGCTCTTTGGGCTTCCTATCCAGACCTGGATCTTACATAAATGATTCAGAATTATGTACCTATAGTGTGACTGAGTATATTGGGAATCCCAGCACCCAGAGTGGGTGGCTGGATTCCACATTTGGTTGCAGCACAAGGCCTGGGTTCTCACAAGTCTTCAACCAGCTACATAGGGAAGCAGTATAGCACAGTACATTTTTTGGTCTTCATTAGTAAGCAAAGGAAGTCAGTCCCTCCCACCCTCCTCCATATCTTATTTTCAAGGAAGGTGCTAAGCCTCAGTTCCCCATTATTGCATGAAGAACTTTAATATATTTAGTTCCTAAGAGCAAAGCTGTCTCCACTCAGGCCAACTTACAAACCGTTGGCTAACCCATGGCTTCTGAATCACTCACATGTCTGATTTTATGTTTTGTTTCTGATCCACAGAGATGTTTATCTTGCCTTGGGAGCTGGTTTTGTCTTTTTCATTTCCTCTCCTTGTGGTTTAATCTGTCACTGCTCTGTGGGGTTTTTTGTTTGTTTCTTTGTTTGTTTGTTTTTTCAGAGATTGGGTCTCACTCTGTTGCCCAGGCTGGAATGCAGTAGCATGGTCATAGCTCACTGCAGCCTCAAACTATGGGACTCAAGCGATCCTCCCACCTCAGTTTCTTCAGTTGTTGGGATTACATGTGCAAGCCCATGTGCCTGTGTTTAAGGCAAAAGTCATTGAGCTACTATCACTGAATATCAGGCTAATATTTTAAAATGTGAAACCATGTATATCTAGAAATAAAGTTGCGATGGCATTGTGGGAATAAAAGTGTGAGAACCACAAGTATGAAGCTTATACAACACTTTTTTCCTACTTGAATATTTTCTTTTGATGACTCTGCTGAATCCTTGGAAGAACAAGACAGGATTTTGACACAGAAAAGGATTATCTTAGAATTACCATTTAAAAATCTTTAAATGATTATAAGTTTGTTTAGAATCAGGTTTAACTCCGCCCCTCATTAAAAAAATGAAAAAGTTTATTATGAAATCTTAAATTTTCAAGATTGAAGAGACATTGGAAAGACTCTATTGCAAATGCCTGTTCAATGTATTTATATTTTACTCAACCTTTATGTTTCTATTTATAGTAAGGCTGCACACCAATTCACAAGACCTCATTGTTGCATAACATAATGTTCAAAAATATTTTCTCATATTGATGTTAATTCCACTTTTATGTAAACCTACTTTTTGGTTCTAGGGTATTTTTCCCCACTTTGGGGAAGGCAATAAACAGCTATGTTTGCCTCCTGCAAGATTCTCAATGGGACATATGAAGACAATTATCCTGTTTGCTTTTTTCCTCCTTTTTTCCAGGCTGTGGAAACACAGTCATTTCAAAAATTATTTATGGCTATGCACTCATTTATTTGATCATCCATATATTTCTTTCCTAATATGATTAGTATCCAGGACAATAGTAAGGCCAGGGAGACCAATATAAGGAGTTGGCTACTATGAGTGCCAAAATTTCAGCCAACTAACAAGGTGTCACCAGGGTGAGTTTCTATCTCTACATACAGAGACCGAGATTTCCTAGAGGAGCTATTCTAGATACACAGCTGATGAGAATTCTTGGTGTGGGGGTAGGAGAATGAATGTAACAAAGCTATGGACTAATTATTTTTGTATATATTTCCTATCTAGATGCTATCTCAAGAATCCTTTTCGGATTGAAGCTATGTAGAGAATGTAAAATTTTATGTAGGATTCTTCTTACAGTTTTGTGTACTAGCAGGAGCAATGAAAACCATTTCATACCCAACCTCCTATGCACTAACCTTCAACCTCCTTTGGTGGAGACCTTACCCAATATCACTAACCAAACAAAAACAAAGATAGGCACAGAAACTTGCAAACACAAAGAGCTGAGATTTTTTTGAGAAACTTCCATTGTTCAGTAAGTATCATAACAATTTATGAATCATTAAAATAAAAGTGGATTTTGTAGTTTTATAGTTGTTTAGTCATGAATTTTACCAGCTCTTCGTCTTACTATGTAATCATTTTTCATTTTAATTGTCCTTATATCCTTCTCACAAAAATACTCACTTCAAGTCAGAGTCACATAAATTCTTTCATTTAGCATTCACAAAAGTTGTATAAGACACCTAGCTGAAACCTTGTTAGCCACATCTGACCTAAAATAAAACTCAGGATCGAGGAGGCTATATTATTCCTAGAAGCAGACCTATCTAGGAAGTGGTAGCACAATTGAGATGTGAATCTAACATAGCAAGTATCTCAGCTTGCACCTGTGCTGTGTTCCCCCTTTCTCAGTCCTAGCAGCCTAGAGCACTGGTAAGGTAGATCCATCTGTACACAGGAGAGATGGGGACACTTCCTGGAAAAGCATTCATCACATCATAAAGGGAAAGAACACTGGTGGGTACACCTAATGACAGAAAGAAGACCAGAATCATAAGTAAGATAAGACGCTGAGAAAAGCAGGGTGTCTCTCGTTCAGATTGTCCCTTTGGGGCAATGCCTTATGAGGCCATGTGATTTTGCAGACAGGCATTAGGAGGGAGTTACTATTGGAAAATGATGATGCCGCTAATGTGAGTGTTTCTACTCCTCCCAAAGGTGGTAATGAATCCTCCAAAGATGGGTTGGCTACAGGATGTATTCTTTCCGGTGTTAAGACTTTGGCTATAATACTGTAAACTCTGTTTTGTTCTAGACTCTGCCCCATCATGTGGATGTTGAGTCTAACCCCTGTTGAGCTAAAATTTGTAACGTTTTGGGCAGACAGCTGCTAAGAAGCTGTTTGGGTTTGCAATCAGTACAATCCATAACACTCAGTTCTATTACTGGTTGCGTAGTATAGGATAAGTTATTAAATCATTCTGAACTTTGTTTACTTATATATTAAATGGGGAAAATAATAGCGATGTTTATGCAAGATAAATGGGGTAACATTTGTGAAGCAGTCAGTAGAACTTGCAGCCTAAAGCAATGCATGTTTCTTTCACTTACCCCCACCCCTTTAAAAACTGATTAATATAGAAAATATGTATATATAAAGCGGTCATAACACCAACATATAATTAGTTTGTTAAAGTCCTAGAACTCAAATATGGAAACAATTAATAGAAATTTTTCATATACTCAGGTATTTTCTGTAATGTATTAAATATATATATAATATATATATTATTAGAGCCACTATTCAGACCTGCTAGAGAACATTTCTTTATAATTTATCTATACTTGTCACTTTCTGTAGAAATGTGGTCTTTTTGGTCTATTCTTTCCCAATCATTTAGAACTGACATAGGATGAATTCTACCCCCTGATTTTTCTACTGTGCCCTTGGTAAAAAATTCTGAATTCAAATCTATTGCTTGTGTTTTATATGAGATGAACTATTCTACATGTTTCCTCTTTCCCTTTTCTTTTAAAGGTTTTAAGCAGAATATGAAGTATACATATTTTAGGGAATATAATAATTTTTTCAGATATAGTTAGAAAGTCCTTTCTATATGAAAATAGTGCCTGTTTTCTCTTTCTAGCTTCAGAATAGTGCACACAATGATTCCATAGTGGTTGATAGTTAAATTTAGATCCAGTATTTATTTTTTTAATTCAAATTGCTCTCTTTGGGAGGGGCAGAGCAAGGTTTGTGTATTTCTGCAGGCCAAAAAATGTCCTCACAGTATGGAGATATGAAAACAAAGACCATCACCAGAGGCAGAATGTTTAACCGAGATGAATGGATGAGCAGAATAGTCAGCAACTAGGCTTTTTGAGAACTGAAAAGAAAACAGTGTGTTTGGAGAGAGGGTGGGAGGAAAGAGTTCCCCCTTTGCTTCTTTCTTTCATGGAAGAAGAAATACATGAAATGATAAGAATATATTTTTAAAATTGTAAAAATAGAAAATCTACAGGCAGCAGATAATGTAATACATGGTCATACAGTTGAATGCACAGAATACTATAAGGGTTGAGAGAAAAAAGGGAGAATTCCAAAAGGTACCATACTCAAAGTGTTAAAGAAATCATATTATCACATTATGCTGATCATTTAGGACTCAGACTTGTGTTAAAATAAAACAAATTACTTGTCCATGTCATTCTGACCACTTGGGTCCAGGAAAAGTAATTTATATCACGTGGAGTAGCTTCTCTTTGGAATTTTGTTGAGGTTCCTAAAAGTCCTTGTCAAGACTTGTCACATTCTTGGTTCAAAGCAGTGGTCTATGATGTTACATCAAGCTATCAGTTTCCCTTGATGCTTTCTTCCTTTGCAGTATTTTCTTACTCCTACAATATTTTATGTAATCACCATAATGATAAATTGTCACCTACACCCGGCTTTGCTATCTGAATTATGAAAAAGGTAACTATCCCTAATAACATTCTCTCATATTTATTTTAAATGCAAAATCTTTCCAAACTCTTTTTAATTAAATGGTGCAGAATTAAGTGAAATGAAACAAAGATCCTGATATTTCTCTGCCTTTTATATAAAAAAGTCTATACAATTAAACTTTGCTTTTTACAGAATTAGATTTGTTAGGGTGATTTAGATGAACTTCCAGTACTAATGTCATCATCCTTAGGCTTTAGGTTCCAGACCAGGCATTGGCTCTACTCTTAGTTGTTTTTACGTTCCCAGTAGAGGGCTGCTTAACCAAGGTCAGTATTTATTCTGTGTGGTTACAAGTACTCTCTTGTAGTAGCATATGGTATGGGATTACCAGCATATACTTACGGCAAAAAGAGATGGAAATAATAGAGAAATTTCAGAGGAAATTTGAGAGAACTAAGCCTCAAAAGACCAGAAAGCAGATCCTGGGTAGGGGTGGGAGCTGGCAGTAGGAGTTCATGGCACTTTGCGCCTCTGCTGCACCACACGGCTCAGTGCCTTTCTGCATGTGCTTTGTGATCTGTGGGGTACCCCACGTTTAGGGATAGAAGCCGATCAATATATATGCTTGATATCAGAAATCTAAGAGATGAGACTGTAAGGCATTTACATCACCGTTCCTACAAATCTCATTGGGAGGAAATCTTCAACACTCTAGACTTTCCCTGGCATCCCTCACCTTGATCTCTGTTTCCACAACACTCTTTTCAGGGCACCCTTGACCTCTGCGTTCCTCAGGCTGTAGATCAGGGGGTTCAGCATCGGGTTGAAAAGGCTGTAAAACAGGGAAAGGACCTTCTGCTGCTCCTCAGGATGGCGGGACTTGGGGGCCATGTACATGACAATGGCGCTGCCAAAGAAGAGTCCCACCACGCAGAGGTGGGAGGAGCAGGTGGAGAAGGCCTTTCTGCGGCCCTCCCCAGACTGGATCCTCAGGATGGCCGCCAGGATGTGTGAGTAGGAGACCAGCACCAGGCAGAGCGGCCCCACCAGGATGAACACGCAGGCTGCAAAGATGACCACCTGGTTGAGCCAGGTGTCAGCACAGGCCAGCCTGAGGACAGCCAGGATTTCACAGAAGAAGTGGTTGATTTCATGGGGCCCACAGAAGGGAAGCCTCAGGATGAGAACCACATGGACCAGAGCCAGGAGGGAGCCACACGTCCGGGAAGTGACAGCCAGGACTGTGCGCACTCCCCATCTCATGATGGCAGAATATTGCAGAGGGTGGCAGATAGCCACGTACCGATCATAGGACATCATTACCAAGATGAGACACTCGGTGTGAGCAAAAGCCGTGTATAAAAAGGTCTGCATTATGCATGGGACAAAGGAGATTGTTTTTCTCTCGTTCAGAAGGTCTGTCAGCATCTTGGGGACATTGTTGGAAGCATACGAAATATCAATGATGGCCAGGTGTGAGAGAAAGAAGTACATGGGGGTGTGCAGTCTGGAGTCCAGCCAGATGAGCCCCAGGATGGCCCCGTTTCCCAGCAGAGTGAAGACGTAGAACAGGGAGAAAAGCCCAGAGAGGAGCATCTGGATCCTTAGGCTGAGCGGAAATCCCAGGAGACTGAATTCTGTGACCCATGTCTGATTTTCTGTCATGCCCTTGTGACAGTACCTGTGTTGGACTCTGCTGTGGCAATGAGCTATGTGCTGAGGAGCAAATGCAGATCCGGATTAGTCAGTTAACAGAAGGAGGGGTTTATGGTGCACACAGGGTGTGCTGACTCAGTCAGCAAGTTTTTTCAGAGCCATTATGCCAAATCCTTTAATCCAGGGTAAAGCAGAAGATAAATTTGGTTCAGAGAACTAGAGTAAATGCAGACAGGGTGACGTATACTATATCCAGTCCCAAATAATTTTACTTAACTTGGATTGCAAGACCCACAGTTTTACTATCAGAAGGGCAGCCACAGAGTAAGTTGTTTTTCAGAATGGCTAGCCATTTTATTTTAGAGTAAGGATCACAGCCATGTTCTTATGTGTTTTACTTTCTAATTTATTTAGTTTGCATATTTTCCCCCACTTTCTCTTCCATATTTGGTTTTCTCTTATTTTGGTTTCCTCTTAATTTGTGCAGAGTGCATTGCACATGCAGGTGCTCCAGTAAATGATTAGAGAAAACACATAAAAGCATGAATTAGGAAATGAGGTTTACAAATGCAATTTCAAAGAGGTTTGCTTCCCTGTGTTTACTAGTTTTAGGGAAAATAAAGCTTGCATTAAATGTTTTACTTCCTGAAGCAACTCAGGAAAATCTGGCTGTTTCCCTTTGCATGCAAGCCAAGAAAGAGTGCCATCACTAATCCAGCAAGCATTCACTGAAGTCATTTCTGATATATGGCCAGGGCAAGTGGTTATCTATGTGAAGAGTTAACAGGATAATATTCTGACTCCTGCCTTCACCCCACCCCTTGCAGGCCTGCTTCCCTGGTTCTTAGTAGGTGCTGTTGCTGGCACAATGCCCACTACACTTGTTGGATGAATTGATGGATGGATGGATGGATGGATGGATGGATGGATGGATGGATGGATGGACGAACGAATGAAAGGCATTACATTAAGAATAACATTCAAAGAGCATATCCTAGATTTCAATCAAGTCTTCAGACTCTTCTTAAATTTTCTCTGCTTGTCATTCCCCCAACCACATAGCCACAGGGGCTATAGAAAGGGAAAACCAGGACGTTTCATAGAAGTACACAAATGTTAAATGATCAATGCGTCATTCTCAATGTGCAGCTTATGACTCCACCTCTGCAAATGCTAACTCTACCTTAAGCCCAGGAAACTGTCTGCCAATAAATTATCTCTGTATCTCCCATTCAATGTACTGATTTCTGGAGCCCTGCCTTCCTCCAGACCCTAGCTTCTCTAAACTACCAGACTTTGCAAAAGACCCTTTACTCACTGTGATATCAGGCCTGGTCTTGTCTCAGAAATATATTTACAGAAATTGTGCAGAGATCACAGGAGCTTTTGAAGGCCAGAGCTGAGGATCTTGCTCCCACCAGCAGCCTCTGAGAGAAGGAATTTCCAGATGCAGGTGTTGTCTGTCTTAGCATAGGATGATGCAGACTGCAGCCTGCTTTCTGGGAACACCAGCAGTATAGGTTTTATGGTGGGGTCATCTCCACTCAAGCCTTCACAGATTGTCCCTGAGGACAAGGTAGAGTCCCTAAGGGAAACACGATACACAGCAGTCAGACTCTGTGTCTACCGGAAGAAACAAAAGTTGTTTATCCTCCTGTCTCCATTTCTCTGGGCCCTGGAGATGGGCATTCAGAAAAAAAAAAGCTGGCAGGTGATGGCTTAATAACCAGCTGGATCTCTACACATAAAACTCTTGTAGCAACAAGAGCATGCATTCTCCAGGGGCCACATTGCAAATTACACCCCCTAAGTATTTGGATTGTGATAAGTTCGTGGATCTCAGTCTTGCCCTGGATGGATTAAATGGAGCTTGAGGAGGCAGAGCATCATGCTTCTGTCATAAATGCTTGAAAATCTCCTTCTTAGTTAATTCTAACTTGGTATTGATAGATTAGAAAAAAAAAATACTTCTATCAACCCTCCCACACTGTGGTGAGAAAGAGTCTAAGGCCTTTCCACATAGTTCCTGAGATTTGATATAGGGTGTAGGAAATAAGAGAAGCCAGAGAAGCCAGAGTAAGGCTGGCCTTGAAGAGGTGTCATGGTAGAAGCCCTGTTGTTTCAAGGACAGAAATGTGTAACTCACACCTTCACCTTTACTATGATATACTCCTGAAGTTCAACAAAACTTTTGGTATAATGATGCCTCAGGTGTAGGGGCTGTGTTTATATTCACACAATAAAGCATAGACAGAGGATGCCTTGAAAATGTTTCTGATTATCCCTTTTATGTGTACGTCCCTTATGTGTATATGTATTATGTATATATCTACGTGTGTGTGTGTGTTTGCTGGTTGGGCAACATTTTAGAGAGAAACATCCAAATCTCATTTGTCAGAACACACTGGGTTCTTTACTCCAGAGAGATGTAGGTTGTTAATGTGTGAGCTAACAGGGGAGACTCGGAAATATGCCTATGATTTTGGCTCACAGACTATAAAGATTTCAAAGCAGGTGTATTTCTATGGACAGAATAAAGAAGCTCAATGAATATTTTTCCCCAAATCTCTGGAAGAATGACAAGAAAAGTTTAGTAACTATGTACAGTGGTTAGAAAAAACAGCTGAAGCACTTAACAAAAATAAAATAAGCTTACTAACTACCTAAAACTGGAGAACTAAATAAAATATTGCCAAGATGCTTTTCAATTATTCATATATTATCTACATATGGATGTTTTATATCCACAATTATCCATGTGTAGATACTGAATAATTAATCATTCATTTATTAATTCGCTCATTCAATTTACATTTATTGAGAATCTGCTCTGTGTGGGAATCATCCTAGACACTGGAAAAGCAAACATTAGTAAGATACTGTCTCCATCTTCCAAGAGTTTACAGTCTGCCTACAAGTGAGCCATGCAAATAAGCAGTGTAGGACCTGGGATACACGTGTGCACAATATACTGCAGGCAGCAAGGAAAAGTGGGGTAGATCCTTCTGAAAGTGGATAGGGAAAGGCTTTGATGTGGATGGAAAGTTTAGACACTCTTCAGGAAGACATGCCAGGCTGGACCTTACCTATTCAATTATGCCTGTAGTGACATCTGAGTCTGGAGATGTCAAAGATTATAAGTTATTTTCCCATTGGTACTGGAGGAATCAGGTCCAATATGGGAAGGCTTTGACTTTGCATGGAGGAGTT
The DNA here is from genome assembly GCF_028878055.3 of Symphalangus syndactylus. Classification (NCBI taxonomy): domain Eukaryota; kingdom Metazoa; phylum Chordata; class Mammalia; order Primates; family Hylobatidae; genus Symphalangus; species Symphalangus syndactylus. Next base: position 133,952,447 of record NC_072428.2, on the reverse strand, counting down.
AAGAGATTTCAGTGAAAATTGTAAAACTGTGTAAAAATAATAAAGAAGTAACCACAAGAAAAAAAGATACACTAGGCTGCACCTTAAGGTATGAGGAGGGCATAGCAATAAAACCAATAATAACAATACTGGGAAAGAGGTTCAAAAATGAGCTTCTATTGGACTTCATTGGAAATAAAGAGTAGAACAATTTGACTAAGATATGTTATTACAAAGATTAATGTTTGGTTAATGTGGAGGATTGTTTAAAAGAATGAGATTGGATACTGTAAGCCCAAACTATCTGTAGAGTCTGCATTTTCAAGTGGCAGTGAGTACCTGAATTGAGATGGTAGCCATGGAGACAGGCTGGAGGGAATGAGTATGGAACATGTGAAGGAAATATAATTATCAGCATTCAGTGACTTGGTGTGTGGTGAGGAAGCCAAACAGAGCTGGGGTGCTCCCCAGGTTTCTGGTTTGTGTGGCTGTATATAAAGTGTTTTCATTCAATTATATGAGGAATAACTAAGGAAGATATTATTTAAAAGCAAAGGTTAAAAAGAGAATATAATTTTGAACATGATGGATATTTAGGTGGCTTGGTCCAATAAAGAATTAACTAAATAGTTTTGGAGTTTATTAGAGACATCCGGGTCAAAGTACAGATTTAACAGATAGTTAAAGTCATGATAGTGGATAAGAGTATTCAAGGAGAGCAAAGCAGTTTTGGTGAGAAAAAAAGAGAAGGTCAAGAACAGTATCTTAAGAATAACCAATATTTTAGAGATGGACAGAGAAAGATAAATCTCCAAAAGAGAACAAAAAGAAAGATCAGAGAGATAGGTGGGAAACTAAAAAAATAAAAATAAAGAAAATCAACAAGCTATGCTCTATGTTATCCCAGGAGGCAAATTAAGGTATTCATTTTAATCATATCAATAATGCTAACTCTATTTTTTAGAAACAAGAATATTTTTCCGTAAAAAGCTACACTTAAGTTAATACTTATAGTAAACATAAAATAAAATCAAAGTTACTAACAGAAAGCCATTGCTATCCTTCAAGAAAAATATAGCAGCTTTTTAGCATAATTTCCCAATTTCATGGACCCTTACAAGGGGTACAAGGCTGTTAATCAGAAATATAATACAAATCTGCAGCAACTTCATTGTGAAAATTAAAAGTAATTGTTATTCTATAAATGAAATGAGGGCTCAACTGAAAGAATGTCATTCCAAGGACAGAGATGGCAGATGACCAAAGATTTCCGAAGTGAGGCTCATTGATAATTCACAGAGGCAGAAATCCACTGTGTTCAAAAGAGCTTTTAACAGTACCTTGGGAGCACATCTTATACTCTGGCAACCCACAAACATTATTCTTAATTCCACAACACATTCAGAAAGGCAGATGATTGGGAGACTAATGGGATTTCACACCTTTTTGTTTCTTCTCCAATTGTAGGACAAAAGTCAACACAATCTCTCATGTTTCCTGGCACCACAGTATGGACCTAAAGACGAATAACACCTTCAAATGCAGAAAGAAGAGTATTAGATATTGAGTGCATTAGTAAATACAATTCACACAGACAAATTTTATGTCTGTTAATTTCTTGTTTTCTTTTTAATTTTATTATTATTATACTTTAAGTTTTAGGGTACATGTGCACAATGTGCAGGTTTGTTACATATGTATACATGTGCCATGTTGGTGTGCTGCACCCATTAACTCATCATTTAGTATTAGGTGTATCTCCTAATGCTATCCCTCCCCCCTCCCCCCACCCCACAACAGTCCCCGGTGTGTGATGTTCCCCTTCCTGTGTCCATGTGTTCTCATTGTTCAATTCCCACCTATGAGTGAGAACATGTGGTGTTTGGTTTTTTGTCCTTGCGATAGTTTGCTGAGAATGATGGTTTCCAGCTTCATCCATGTCTCTACAAAGGACATGAACTCATCATTTTTTATGGCTGCATAGTATTCCATGATGTATATGTGCCACATTTTCTTAATCCAGTCTATCGTTGTTGGACATTTGGGTTGGTTCCAAGTCTTTGCTATTGTGAATAGTGCCACAATAAACATACATGTGCATGTGTCTTTATAGCAGCATTACTGGGTACATACCCAAAGGATTATAAATTTCTTGTTTTTTTTGAAAACCACTCAATTATCAACCTTTGCCTCTAAACTGCTAAGCATTTGGTTGACACCATAGATAATGAAGAAATGTTTCTGAAAGCATGGCCCATGCACTACCAGCATAAAAAGAGTACTTTACCCTTTATGAGACATCAAAATGTACCTTGTAAATGCTAAAGCTCAGCGTAAAGGTAAGGTGCTACTTAAGAAGCTTTTAGGCATGCAAAGAATCTTAAAGACCATTTTATCCACAGATGTCATTTTAAAGATAACTCTGAAGCTAGAGAAGATATGACTTCATTAAGACTAAGGGCAGATTTCAGATGAGAACCCAAGCATCTTGAAGCTAGTGTATTCAAAATGGAATGCTTAATTTCCTTTTCCTTGTCTTACCAATCATGATAAGGTGCATCACTGCCACCTGCAGGTTACTCAAATGAAAAATTGAGTCATTCTTGATTCTTCTCACTCTTCAAAGTTGAAGTCTGTTAACCTGCTCTTTAATGCCACCACCACAATCTACAGTCTCCTGGGGTGCATGGATAAAAAAAGAGAGAGAGTTGACCTTCATATTTATCATTTATGTATTTCATACTATTCCCAAATTGAATAATGTAAGCAGATACAGATTCACTATACAAAATAAAATTTTATTGTATAACCTTAAATTTGGGTCCCATTCTGGACCACACAGCCTGTAGTGTACTATACATAATGTTTTATTATTTACATAATTATCTTATATGGAACAGAAATAAATGGAATTTTTTGTCTTAAAATCATTAATTGGTTAAATAAGAACAGTTGATCTGTGCCTTTCTTAACCTCTGTGAGGTTTCATTCTGGGCAAACTTGACAAAATCCACTAAACTAATAGAAGTATCCTATTATTATTTTAAAATGCAAAGTATAGTATATATAGTATAATCTATACAAGTATATGGTATATGTAGTATAGTATACACTAGTATATAGTATATGTAGTATAGTATATACTAGTATATAGTATATGTAGTACGGTATATACTAGTATATAGTATATGTAGTACAGTATATACTAGTATATAGTATATGTAGTACAGTATATACTAGTATATAGTATATATCTCTCCTGCTTAAAAATCTTCAGTGTCCTCTCTTTCAGCAATGTAAAATCCAAATTCCCTTTGAATGCTTTAAAAGCGCTAAACGATCTGGCCCTCCCTGCTTCTGAAATCATAACTCTGGTTGTTCTCATCTTTGATCAGTGTGTCATTGCCACACCGAACCTAAGACAAATTCTAGGTCACATCAACCTATTTCCAGCATCAGTGTTTTTACATATGCTGGTCCCTGTGTCAAGAGTTATCATTTTAATTAGCTCTTATCCCTTCCTCCCCCAACCACATTGCTATTGTCTAGCAGAGCGGCACATATAGTAAAGTAGAATTCGTGTGTCTTTTCATTATTTGCTTCTTTGGCTCTTCTACTAGAAGGGAAGTTCATTATGGGCAAGGACTATGTCTGCTTGTCCATTATACTGAAGTCCCACTAGCTTGTCACAGTAGTTAGATGCTCAATTGACTTGCTGAATAAATAAGTGAAAAAATAAGTGATGCTTAGTTTTATTTCATAGTGACTAATTGAAAAACATCAAGATCATTATATGTTAGTCACTTTCTTTATGTTTTCATGAAATACACACTTTTATTTAAAAATCTTGTTTTTATGGCCTTAGAAAAGCAGACTGTGCTCATATCTTTTTGCTCATGAATTGCCACTGCTATTAAAATGACTTGCAAGAAACTCAGTTGCAGAGCTTCTTCCCCTGCCTACTTTCTGTCCTGTTTCTTTCTCCTGATCTCCCTTTGACTTCTTTCTTCTCCATCATCTTCTCCCATCTCCCTTGTTTTCTTTGCATTCTTGCCTTCTCACCTCCCTCTCTTACTTTTATCTTTAACCTTTCCTCATTGTCGCTTTTCTTCCGTATATTCTCTTGGGTCCTGTCTCCACAGCAGTGTATCTTCTGTCTTCTGAATGTAAATTGTTTCCAGATTTAATTGAGATCATAATTTAATGAAGAATCTCAAACAAGGGATTTGAGGTAACGTGATAACAAATAGCAAAAACAAACGAATGACCCTCACCCAGAATATCAACAACAAAAAACTTATCAGCAGCCTCAGATCCCAAAGCTCCTCTGTTAACTAATGCTGTGTACAGATGTCCTCTACCTCCCCCGCTGACCTATCCCTAGGAAGGCACAAATGTGAGACCATGCGTAGGCTACGTTAGGCAGAAATCCCACTGCCTCAGTGATTCCTTCTCTCACAGGTAGCCTGATTTTTCATTTCAAGAAAAATATAATTTTAATTTGTCCTTCCCTCTTTCTTGACGAATAGCTTATAGATTAATCTTTAATAACATAATTAACCAATAGATATTTTGCAAAAGTCTACTGCTGAATTCCTCACATTTATACCAACGTTCCACATTGAATGTTGGCTGGGCATAAGCCATGTACCCGTATCCAGGAGGGCTCATTTGTGACCCAATGTTATTGTGGGATAGCAGCCACCACTCCCAAAGCTTTTTAATTTTTAATTTGTTTCATGTTTTCAAGCCTGGATCCATTATTATCATGGAAAGTAGCAATATAAATGTCTTTTCTGTTCTCAACAACCTGCATAACTATATAAAAATCTGAAATGCCTGTATATTAATAAAAGATTATTGATTTATCATTGATCAAGAGAATAAGAAGAGTTTCATATTTTAATAACTAGAATGGGCATAAGTCAAAGAGAATTCAAGAGTGCCTGCAAACTAGAGTTCAAAGCAAGTTTTTTCTTCAGTTTTCTAGATTGATATCTGGGTGCAAATCATAAGATTTAATGATTACTGATATGGAAAGGACCCACGTACAGAATCTTCAATATCCCCAAGGGCTCCAGGCCATAAGATATCTCCTCTTCGTCACTCAGATGAGTTTAGAGGTTTGAGATTTGGTGTATCTTGCTCAGTTCTCAGTATTTGAACAACTACAGAGGAGTTGGAATTATCCATTACCGTGAATTACTTATCAGTCAGTCTCCCTTTGAATTCACTTGAAATAAATACAAATTATCTAACTTAAATTTGTATATTCTTCTTACATGTATTCTTTATATGTTTAGTTGTTAACTGTATCTGAAAGGCTTGAATTGAGTACACATTTATCTCTAGAAACACAACACCCATCTTCTAAGCTTTTCTAGTAACCATAATTGAAACATTGGTTCTATTATTGATATGTGGCAGGAACCTTGTATATATGCTCTCATGCAGCATACCCAAAACGAAATGACTTTATATGAATAAGAAAATAAAAAATCCAAGAGCTTAAGTAACCTTAAATCCACGTCGAATTCCATGCTCTTAACCACTGCCCTATTCCATGTCTATTGTGTTGCCTTTGGGTAGCGTTAGGAGGCACATTAGTGTCACATGGAAAGATGGTCTTGCTGTCTGATTGAGTTTCACTGGCCTTAGTGCTTCTCATGCAGAACAACTTTTAAAATGCTTTTGTCTTTCTTTTATTTTAAAATACCACCCGTGCTCATGGTAGAAGAAAATGAAATTCACCCATCAGGCTACACCTCAGAGGTAAATTTGTTGACATTTGGTGGTTTCTTTTTCCCAATTTTCATATATTTTTAGCTTAATAGACCTCACATTATACATAAAATTTCTGATGCTGTTTGCCACTTACCATGATAATCTAGGCAATCTATCAATCAATATAATTTTAACTGATGATTATCTGTGTGGCTTTGGACAAGATAGCTAACATCTCCAAATTGTTTTTCCATCTGTAAATTGGGTATAAAGTAATATTGCAGAGTTCTCATTAGAGCTAAGTAGAAAAATAAAGAGGTAATTATTATAATATTATAAAGTTATTCTTTAAAAAGATTGATTCAATTAATTTTTCAATTTTTAACTAATTTTTTTAAAATTTCATTTTATTTTAAGTTCTGGGATACACATGCAGGACACGCAGTTTTGTTATATAGGTAAATGTATGCCATAGTGGTTTGCTGCAACTATCAACCCATCACCTAGCTATTAAGCCCTGCATGCATGAGCTATTTATCCTGATGTACTCCATCCCAGCTAATTTTTTAAACAACTCCCTGCTTTCATGTTTCTCTCGGTGTGCCTGCATATAATTTCTAAACTGTCTTCAGCAATTTGATAGTTTAAAACTATAACTTTCTAATTTGGATATGTCTGATTACTAGGAAAGTTGAATGTAACATTATTGTATTATTGGCCATTTGCATTTCCTATCTTATGAGCTGTCAGTTTCTGTCCTTTCCTTATTTAACTCACGACTCTACCCAGAGTGCCTGGCTCAGGACCTGGCCAATGGAAAGCACTCAATAAATGCTTGTTGAATGAATGAATGAAAGAAGTAGTTAATATCAGCAAGCCGTGCATATAACAATATTTGTTATTAATTTACATGCGTTTTTTATTCATTAGAGTTATGGATTCTGTGTTTTTGTCCGCTACAAATATTTTTCCATTTAATGTTTGGGTTTTTATACGGAGAAACTGTAATTCTTTTAGATTTTTCATTGATTTTAAATTTTACAAATTCATCCAATGGATTATATGATTATTAATTCCTTTGTTTTCAAATAGAAATAGGTTAAGAATATCTCATTGTAATTAGAATTAGAGAAATGAGTTTATGTTTAGGTGGAAAATTCAAGCATGATACAAGTCATTGGCATTGAAAGAATTTTGAAAAGTTCCAAACTCCCTCGCATTATTTTAAGTTGACATCTAAAAAATTTACTATAAGTTTAATAGTTTCAAAGGATGATTTTAAGAATAAAATTTCTTCTCTTTGTCATAATATTGTGTAATTTTTACAAATAATTTATTTTAAAATAATTTTACAAAAAGTTGCAAATATACTACTGGCAGTTACTGTATCTCCCTAATTCAGATTCCTATATTTCCTTCTCTTGTCTGATTGCTCTAGCTAGGACCTTCAGTATTACATCAAATAACAGTGGTGAAAGAGGGCATCCTTGTTGTGTTCCAGATTTTAATGGAAGGGCTTTCAGTTTTTCCCCATTTGTTGTGATACTAGCTGTGGGTCTGTCATAGATGGCTTTCATTATGTTGAGGTATGTTCCTTCTATCACCAGTTTTTTTAGGGTTTTTATCATGAAGGGATGTTGAATTTTATCAAATGTATTTTCAGCATCAACTGAAATAGTCATATGGTTTTTGTCCTTCATTCTGTTGATATGATGTATTCCACTGATTGATTTTTGTGTGTTGAACCATCCTTGCATCACAGGGATAAATCCCACTGGTCATGACGAATGATCTTTCTAACATATTGTTAATTTATAAAATGAGAAGGAAGACAACGTACCTGAGTGTGAAAGACTGAGAGGCAGGGAGCATCATGGGGCATACTCTCCTCCCTGGGTCTTCACATTGGTTATTGATTTCTCTGAGTTCAGTCCCAAGCCTCACTGTCTTCTGCTCTGTCTGAGATTTTGCAATCTAAGCCTTATCTTCAATTTTTCCATAGAATAACCTCTAGGCTTCTGCCTAGGGCACGTTTTTGCCTAACCGAGTTGGGGTGGTAAGGAGATCAGAGGATTCAGCTGCTGTAATAATAGACTTTCAGCTTACACCCATGTTTTCACCGTTTTTGTATTGTCATTCTCAACTATTGTTAGTCTGAAGTTCCCTGGGGACCCTTGAAAGGAATGTGTTGTGCTTCTAAGTAGTTTCTCTTTTGAGTGCTTGTTAGCTGGTTAGGGTTGGTTACTGCTCCCCCTTGTGCCTTTCTGTATTAAAAAAGAAATCTGCAACTTCTCTGGTCTGCTTCTGTCTTCCCTGTAATTCCATATTTTTCTGTGGATTATACCTTTGCTTTTTTGCCATTTTAGTGGTAGCTGGGGAGGAAAAAGAGATAAACATGTATGATAAATGTTCTCTGCTTTAAGAGACCACTTATAATCACCTGAAATTGTATATTTCTGTTAAATAATTCTTCACTCTAAGAACTTTCTCTCTAAAATCTCTGACCATCTGATCACCCTATATAAATTAAATTGAATTTATCTAAACAAAATTGCCTAACATATCCAGGAAACTTTTTTGACTATTAGTAGCTTGCTGGCTTATTTTTTTCCAGGAAGTATTTTATAAGTGTCAGTATTGTTTACCTTTAAATAATGATCTGAAGCCTCTTTATAAAATTCCATCAGATATATCTTGGCAATACCTTTACTGACTGGACTGTTTACATTAAATCGAATCCACCCTGGCTTCTTTTTTCAATTACCTTAATCTCAATGCTGCTGAGATGTCAGATAGATGGTAAGTGTAAAAACCAATGTGAATGAAAGCTCAAAAGAATTGGTTACTTCAGGCCGGGCGTGGTGGCTCATGCCTGTAATCCCAGCACTTTGGGAGGCCGAGGTGGGTGGATCACAAGGTCAGGAGATGGAGACCATCCTGGCTAACACAGTGAAACCCCGTCTCTACTAAAAAATACAAAAAATTAGCCGGGCGTGGTGGCGGGCGCCTGTAGTCCCAGCTACTCGGGAGGCTGAGGCAGGAGAATGGCGTGATCCCGGGAGGCGGAGCTTGCAGTGAGCCAAGATAGTGCCACTGCACTCCAGCCTGGGTGACAGAGCGAGACTCCGTCTCAGAAAAAAAAAAAAAAAAAAAAGAATTGGTTACTTCAGCAATAAATGTCAGTCTATTTCATAACTTGGCCATATAGATCTAAACTTATTTCTCCAAAGTAGTTTCAATTAAATGTTTTTCATCACAAATTGAGTAATTGGTTCAATTGAATGTCCAAACTGGCCTGTATGTGGATAAGCACATTTCCTGGGAGTGAGGGATCATTTGGCACATCCATCAGGTTAATTAAAGACCAGAGGTAGCCTGAGTCTGGGGTTGGGGTTGGTAAGAGTATAGATATGCTTTTCATATCGATATTGAGGGTCTGATCTATAGTACACCTCCTCTAGTTGCTAGTCAACAAGACAGAGCTGAAAGGCCCAAAGTCTAGACTCAAATATGAAACTAATGCGAGACATATTAAGGCCTTCTGAAGTACTCTCCATCACTTCCTCCCTCCCTCAGTGGCTGTGAATGAATCTAGAGAGATTCTAAGTTGAAAGGAATGTGCACTTCTGAGCCTTCCCAGGGAAATCATCTTCTGGGTCTCAGAAGTTTCCGTGCCTTGCTCCCTGGGAGCTCCTGCCGTCTCAGTGCAGGAAGAACCAATGGCCCAGGAGCCATGTGGAGAATTCATTAAAAAGACACAGCTGGAAAGTTGCCTCAGGCATCTTGGCAAAGATGAAAAAAAACTTTATAATTGATCTCATAGGAATAGAAACTATTTTAGGTTTTACAAAGTAAGTGTCAGAAAAAAATATCCTTATGGGGTTCATTAAAACTTTGCCACAATTAATTACAGCAGCAGCACTCTTCAGGCAACTGCTCCAGAGACCACAGGCATTTGGGCTTTGGGAACAAGTCCTGGTTACACAGCTGTGGGGCACCAGCATTGGTGTTTAAGTGGAGTGAGGAGACACTCTCTTTGGAGACTGGAGATCCAAACATCTTATTAATAGATTGAGTTTTTTTCTAATTCACGCATGTAGACAAAAATAATAGACCAAATATCCTACAATATTCTAGGCACAGTGCTAAGTCCTTTAGAGGCAGTTTTACCAATCCTCAAAAAAATATTTAAAAGTGAACATTTATTACCTCCCTGTTCATAAAATAAGAGACAAGTTCAACGAAGCTAAAGAACTCATCCAAGGTCATATAAGTGACAGCCCCAGAAATTAAAACTCATTCCAAATCCTTTTCCACTTTTCTGCTGATGGAGAGTTTAGCATGAAGGCTCACATGCCATTTCTAGACCTACACATAGTCCCTAGTTCAACCATCCAAACGAATGCCTTGAATATTCTTTCCCTGGAAACAGCAAGGAAGACAAAAACAGGGCAACATTAACTGAAGACATAATAATAAAGGATATGAGTTAGAACTTCTTCAAGTTAATACTGTTCTGATTTTAACATATGCTGCTAGCTTATATCTTTCCCAGTTGTTTTTAACCCCAAGTCTAAACACCCCCTTGACACACACTCAATTCAGGCATCTTTATTGAAATGCTAGTATGAGAGAATCTTTCTTGATAGATACTAAATTGATGGCAACGTATTCAACTCTTTCAGTTCTTCTGTAAGCTTTAACTAAAGTCCATGGCATGGGAATGCTTGAAGTTAATAAACTACAATGTTTGTCTAGGTCCTCCAAGAAGCAAATGCCAAGATAGACTAGATGTCCAAAAGATTTGTTGTAAAAACATCATGAGAAAAAATGAGCAGGAATCCAGAGAAGTTTGGAAGAGCCATTGAATGCAGCTCTGATTCTTGTGAAAGAGAAATAAAAGGAAGTGAGCAAAGCAAATGAAACACCAACGGTCATAGCAGGAAAACAATGACACAAGTTATGCCATTTGAGAAAAGTTTAATAAAAGGACTATTTACAAAGGTATGAGAGGAATATGGGAAAACCACAAGAAAGGGTGCAAGATACCAGGATAGTGCAGGATTCTGAGCTTGTAATAAAACTCCTATACAACCTCTAGGCCTAAATGAGAAGAGGGGATGGCTGTTATTATAACCTGCAGACAAGGACGACTATGTGGAAGGGTTGGCTAAACAGGAACTTGAATCAGAGTCATTTGGTTCAGTCCATACTGACCCTGCAGAAGTGAATAAATTCTTGACCTCACACTTCTCCCTCTTTCCTGTTTCTCTTGCCTTTGCTTCCAATAAGCCAGACTCAGGAAGCCAGAGGGCTGCAGAGCCCTGGTTTTTACAGATCAGTCTTACAGGGCGGAGAGCAGGGTAGAGAAAGATGGAGGGTGGATATGTTGAAAAGAATGCCAACTGATAAATGTAAAAAGAATTGAAAGAATTATAAAATTACTACCTTAGAGCCAACTTAATAATTTATTCAAGCAATCGGTGGATGCTAAAATAATTGGCTGAAAATATCTTAGGAGATAGGATTTTTACCAGAAACAGATCCCGATCCAGACCCCAAGAGAGAGTTCTTGGATCTCATGCAAGAAAGAATTCAGGAAAAGTCCGTAAAATGAAAGCAAGTTTATTAGGACGGCAAAGGAATAAAGAATGGCTACTCCTTAGACAAAGCTGCCCCGAGGGCTGCTGGTTGCCCATTTTTGTGTTTCTTTCTTAATTATATTCTAAACAAGGGGTGGATCATTCATGCCTCCCCTTTTTAGACCAAATAGGGTAACTTTCTGACGTTGCTATGGCGTTTGTAAACTGTCATGGTGCTGGTGGGAGGGTAGTAGTGAGGACGACCAGAGGTGGTTGCCATCTTGGTTTTGGTGGGTTTTAGCCTGTTAATTTACTGCAACCTGTTTTATCAGCAAGGTCTTTATGACCTGTATCTTATGCTGACCTTCTGTCTTATCCTGTGACTAAGAATGCCTTCACCTCCTGGGAATGCAGCCCAGTAGTTCTCAGCCTTATTTTACACAGCCCCTATTCAAGGTGGAGTTGCTCTGGTTTAAACACCTCTGACAGGATGTTCAGGTAGTCTCCGAGATTCATGCTGTAGAGTACTTATGAATTTCCAAGGGAGAAGATACCCCTTACAATGAAGAAATATGGTGGAAAACACTTAAACAAATCACCAAATAGCATTATCAATAATGGGGCACACTGACATCATATGTCTCCTGATGTGATGCACTGAGAAGCATACAACATGTCTGTGTAGAATTACTTCCAAAAAAACTTTATTTGAATCTGGATATGAGGATTCCAAATTTCAGGTCCTTCTACAAAGCAAGTAGACTGGACTCTTCAAAGAATCCCAATGATATGAAAGACAAAGAGTAAGAGAATGGTTTGAGATAACATTAGACTAAACAGGTAAGAAACTAAATGCACTGAAACAATCTTTGATTAGATCCTGAATTGAATAACAAAATAGAAACCCAAAGAGGCATTTTTAGATAATGTTATCATATTAATGTTAAACTCATGAGTGTGATAATGATATTGTATTTAATATTTGTTCTTTGAAAATACTTGCTAAATTATTCTGTGGTATACAGGAGTGTGTGTGTGTGTGTTTGTGTGTGTGCATGTATGTGTACATATATTCTATTAAGATTTACTCACAATGTCTAAAACGTACTTTTAAGTGATTCGGCATATATATAATATATATATATCCACGGATGTATTTATATCTTATATCTACATCTACATCTGTATCAAGAGGAAGCAATATAGATGGATGATAAATATATAGAAAATGTCAAAATATTAACAATTAAGAATTAGTTAATGTAGAAGGAGATATGGGTGTTCATTATATTATTCTATTCAAAATTCTATATATTTAAAATTTTCACAGTAGAAATTAGGAAAAAACAAAAAATCGAATTAATCTACTCATAATAAAACTTCCATCAAACTAGGAATAAGCAGCAACCCCTTCACATGGTGAAAGTGAAAGACTTAATAATTTCCCATTAAGAATGACCTTGGGGCTTGCTAGCAATCTTTGTTAAGCCCACAACAGTCTTTAATCTGGGGTTATTCTTATTACCACCATTGAATCCAACTATTGATGCCATTGTTTATTGCTGCTTTCCAAGGACAATTCAATGGTCATATGTTAAGAGGTGTTTCACTCTAGCTGATGGGAACATGAAGTCTTCCTGGCCTGGTGCGAGCTCTGAGAATAACTGTTCTCTGTTTGTTTCTGATGGTTTTTCCCCAGCCACATTTGTTTTCTTACAGAGATGTGCTGATCAGTATTCAGCCACAGATTTGAGAGAACTCTCTGAAGATATCTGGAGTTCTCTCTCTCTTTCTCTGTCAAAGTTCTCTCTCTCTCTCTCTCTCTGTCTCTCTCTATCTCTAACTCGATCTCTCTGAGATGTCTTTCTCCTCTGGTACCTTGCCATGTTAATACTAATCAGCTGAGCATTTCAGAAGTTTGAACTGTTTCTCCTGAACTTCATGAGACCACAGGGTGAGGTCTCTCTACCTCTCTCTATGCAGTAAGCTAAAGCAATTATTGAATTTGGCTTGGAATGTTTCTTGGAAGATCATCCAGGGACCTGGCTTGGATCAGAAAGTAGAAGAGATGGACTAAATATGCAGCCATGCCACAAGTGTCATTTGCATGAAAAGGATTATCTTTGTAGGAAAGGCTAAAAGGAGATATTCTGTATTGTTAAAAACAACAACAACAAAACCCGAAGTTGCACACTCTCCCTGGCTGTGAGAAAGTAAAGCTCAAACACACTGAAAACCCTGCATCATAAGGAAATGTTCTGTTGGTTTTGGCTCTTCCATTATACAAATCCCTGGAAACATGCTTGTCTGGGGAATAAAGTCATCTGCTTTAAAAATAAAGAAAACCAGAATAATGTAATTCTTGTTATTTACGGGGGTTATGTTCTATACAATCACCATGAACACTGAATTAACAAAACCTCAGCTATTGCTCCCAGGGGAAATAAATACAGGGTTACAGTCCTGCAAACCTTTGGTAGCAGCATTTCATCAACTTAAATACAATTTGCATTCACATTATATGAGTTCCTTTGCCAATATCCTTGTAAAACAAGCTGGTTTCATCAGTGTTGAAAAACAACTCGTTCACGTAATCCTTTTTCTGTATAACACTTAGCCTTTATTTTAAAAATTCTTCTCCAGCTTTCTGACCTGCAGAACCTATCTTTCCTGCAAGTTTCACATTTTCCATGCTGTATTTCCTTAGGTAACATGTGACCCAGCCAGCACTAGCTGAGAAGGGTTTAACATTTTCTTGATCTTAGATAATATGATCATAAATTCCTTTGGCTTTCAGCCTCACAATTGTGCTGCCCACTGTGGTTTTGCTGTTGTGACTGTTATTGGTTTTCTTTTTATTAGTTGTTATTTTATGCATGCACACAGTCACTCATCTCTGCCATAGCTTCATAGCACACTATAGTTGCTACTTTAGCGCTTTCTTGAGTACTCTCACATACAGATTGGTAAATTTTCTCTTTATTTTTTTCTGGAAGTACTGTATTGTTGATTTGTTAACATTAAATCGGTACCAAAGGTTATTTAACACATTTATTTTCTCTGTAAAGTCACATTACAGCTTTCTTGTGCTTAGGAACACTGTACAACACTTTAATATTACACTTGGAGAGGCTGAGGCAGGAGAATGGCGTGAACCCAGGAGGCGGAGCTTGCAGTGAGCCAACATTGCACCACTGCACTCCAGCCTGGGCGACAGAGCGAGACTCCGTCTCAAAAAAAAAAAAAAAAAATTACACTTGAGGGCCATTTTAAACAGTAAAATTACCAACAAAAAGCACAAGAACATGGAAAATGTGGCAGCGGGGTAGCCCGCAGAAAGAACACTAGTTTACAGTCTGAGAGCTGAACCAAGAAGACAGAGCGTTGTCCTGTTTGATCTCAGCCGGAAACATGCACATCTGGGGACTCAAATGTTTGCCATACTGGACATGTCCTTGAATAACCTCAAAAGTAGCCTGAGTATTGATTTGGGGCTACAAACACATTTTAGCAAGTAGGCATATTTACAAACATGGAATCTGTAAATAATGAGAATATCTGTATCTACAAAATATTCTACAAGGAAAAAACTGGAAAATTCAATGGCTGATTAAAAAAATTCACAAGAGAAGTTTGTTTTACAATACAGATGAAGTGGTAGGCAAACAGTTCTGAAAGGAAGCCATTTTCTTTACAAAATAAGAAGAGCTTTCAGAGACTCAAGAATTTGCAGAGACTCATAAATACTGAAATATCTTGATGTAGTAGAAATAAATACCAACATGGCACACGTATACATATGTAACTAACCTGCACGTTGTGCACATGTACACTAAAACTTAAAGTATAATAAAAAAAGAAATAAAGTATGATCACATAAAGTTTAAAGTAGAAATGAAATTTTATACAGAAATACTTCAGAAATAAAGTTGAAATTGGAACAGTTATAAGGAGAATAGAGACACTGCTGGAAACACACAAAGGAATATTGAGCATATAAATAATAAAAGCAAGTATACCCAAATTGAAATAGAGAATTAAAATGAATTAGCAATGCTTTTGGAGAAAGATCTTGATCAGAATTGGGAAATGTGAAAGCTGCCGATACCAGGATGAAGTAACTAGTCAAACACACACAAATCGGGGTCAGGAGAGCATGAAGGAAAGGAACTCATGCATACTTGTCTGAGATACACACACACACACACACACACACAGTCTAAAGGACTTTAAAAAATAACCCCACAAGTAATTCTTGCATGTTTCTCACATACACACATATTTTTATGATAAGGTTTATCACTAAGCATTCTTTAGGATTGCAGCAATTCCGATAAGATGTTCCCTTAACACTCGCCCAGTAATAGCACCTCCACCAATGAACCAATATCTCCGGCTTCGAGCCAACAGATCCAATGAACTCTGTTTCTGAGCAGTTTATGTAAACTTCAACAATTGGCAATAAAAGTTTTCCTTTACTCTTCCCTCACTGTATTTGCCATAGTACATCCCAGATTATAATTCTCTTTATTTACTCCCAAATACATTTGTTTTGTTGGGAGATAATCTTCTCTGGTGTCTTTTTTTCTTAGATTGACAGCAGGAACATGAAAAATGTGGAAGGTAGGTGTAAGAGTGCTGATATGTTCATTTTCTAGAAAATTTAAGTCATAAAGTAAAAGTAGTTTAAGTTATAATTCAAGAATATTCTTCTGAAGTAAAAATTAGACATGAATCTAGAAATTGAAAAGGCAAACTATGTCCTTGGGAAATTGACACCAAATGGAAGTATAATGATACATCCTAGTAATGTTACTAAATTTAAAATAGAAAGAGAGAATCGGCCGGGCGCGGTGGCTCACGCTTGTAATCCCAGCACTTTGGGAGGCCGAGGCAGGCGGATCACGAGGTCAGGAGATCGAGACCACGGTGAAACCCCGTCTCTACTAAAAATACAAAAAAATTAGCCGGGCGTGGTGGCGGGCGCCTGTAGTCCCAGCTACTCGGAGAGGCTGAGGCAGGAGAATGGCGTGAACCAGGGAGGCGGAGCTTGCAGTGAGTCGAGATCGCGCCACTGCACTCCAGCCTGGGTGATAGAGCGAGACTCCGTCTAAAAAAAAAAAAAAAAAAAAAAAGAAAGAGAGAATCATGTGGTTAGCTAGGCAAAAGTAAAGCTACTTATAGAGTCAGTCTAGACTTGTACATTTTCATAGCAATACCCAATTGCATAGCTAAAGTTGGTGAAGCAAAATTCACAAAAATCCTCCAGGAGAGAAAGTATCACCCAAGTTTTATACCCAGCCAAATGTTTGTACAAATGAAAATACACAAATAGTATAGAACATAACAGAAACCAAGGAATATCAGTCCCAGAAAATCAGTGACAGAAGTGGCAGTGAGCATTGAATCTTTTTATTTGTAAGACTGTGATGAAAGTAAATATGAGGACTTAGCTGGCCGGGCAGAATGCAAATGCCAAAAACATGACTTGAAAATATAGAAATAAATACAAATGACAAAAAATGGAAGAAAAGAAGATAGGAGACTGTGTAATGCTGACTTCCTCATCTTTAATATCTGAGAACAAAAGTATTTCACTTAAATCTGGCAAATCAGGTAAAACAGATACAAGTACATTTAATTGATAAGAATAAATACTAAGAATGGTAATATGCCCAACTAAAATCAGATGAGAGAGGAGAGACAGGAAGGCAGAATAAAGAGTACATAGACAAATTCCATTATTGTCCATAACAGGTAATTACCTTCATGTGGGAAGTAATTAATTCAATGAAAGAAACAGAAGATTAAGGATATTGCACAAAATTACAGATCTAAAACATAACCTCCAGAATGAAACTTAAATCTTAAGTTTAGAATGATCTTAAATCTTCAATGTTAGAATGACACAAAAAATAAAACATACAACATAGTTTTTTAAAAGCTACAAATCCACCAAGCTTAACATAAAATCCAATGTTCTATCCTAAAATAAACATTTCAGTTATAACGTAAATAGACAAATTCATTTATTAAAATAACTTAGAGTTTGGATATAAATAACAAAGTTCAATTTTACTCTGTTCACAAGAAACAGAGTTAAAGCAAAGAGATTTACAATATTTAAAAAGGAAGTATGAGTAGTGGCATACTTTTTCTTTTTTTCTGTTTCTGTTTTTTGAAGTACTATATTGTTGATTTGTTAACATTGAACTCATGGTGTACCAAAGGTTATTTAACACCTATATTTTCTCTGTAAAAGCACATTACAGCTTTCTTGTACTTAGGGACACTATACAATACTTTAGTATTACACTTTTAAACAGTAAAATTATGAATTGTAATCTTAATATCAGAGTAAAGCATGAATTGCAATCTTAATATCAGACAAAAAAGTTAACAAGTCATATAAGAGCATGTAATAAGACCAAATAATATAATTAACACAGCAGATATTATAGTTATAACAACATAAACTTCAAATGAAATAAAGTCAACCTTTATAAAGCAAAATCTAGAAGTGACTTAAGAAGAAATAGGAACATAGAACTGGCAGGAGTGAGGAATTCAACTTTTTTTCACTCTGTATCAGATTATGGGAAAAAAATAAAACATAGAGGTCTAAATAGCATAATTAACAAAATAGATATAATTAATACTTCATAGTCTCTGAAACCTGAAAACAGACAATGAACCTTCTTCTTTTTTTTTTTTTTTTTTTTTTTGAGACGAAGTTTCGCTCTTTTTGCCCAGGCTGGAGCACAATGGCGTGATCTTGGTTCACTGCAACCTCCGCCTCCTGGGTTCAAGCAATTCTCCTGCTTCAGCCTCCTGAGTAGCTGGGATTACAGGCGACTGCCACCACGCCAGGCTAATTTTTGTATATTCAGTAGAGACGGGGTTTCACCAAGTTGACCAGCCTGGTGTTGAACTTCTGACCCCAGGTGATCCACCCGCCTCGGCCTCCGAAAGTGCTGGGATTATAGGCATGAGCCACCGCGCCCGGCTGAACCTTCTTTTTAAATGCCAATAGAGAACTCATAAGGAAAGAGAAAGAAAGAAAAGAAAGAAAAAAGGAAGGAAGGAAGGGCCACATATCAAGCCTAAAATAAACCTAATTTCCAAAAGTAAAATGAATACCTGCATTATTTTCTAAACACAACTCAAAAAAATCAAATTACTAATAAAATAAGAAAATTAAATTTCCAAAATTTAACAAAACATGAAATACTATCTGAAACAAGCTTTGTAACAGTGCTTACTGATGCAACAAACTTGACCATGTTCTTGAATAAGGCTGAACATCATAAATATGCCAATTTCCCCTAAGCAATTTAATAATTATAATGCAAACCCAGTGAAAGTCGCAACCGGATTTGTTTTAACTGTAGACAGGATGATGCTGAAATCATATGGAAAAGAAAAAAGAATGAACAGCAGGATACTTCTATAAGAGAAGAGTCATGAGGAAGCCTGGTCTTTTGTATTTTCAAACGTTATAAAATCAGAGTGATTTGAAGTCTGTTACTGGTGCATGGTTAGAGAGACACGTCGATGGATCAGAATAAAAAGATTTTAAGTAAAGCCCATATTTTCAATATATATTGAATTATAAAACACATAATTTTCAATATATATTGAAATTTTGTTTGTGATGATTATGACATCACAAATCAGTAAGGCGAAGTTTGATTACCCAATAAATATACCGAAACCAATAAATGTGCTAGAAAAATAATAATATTGGATTTATGGCTTTCCCTTTACACTGTGTCTCCCAGGAGTCAAGATCCATTCCCAAGACATGGGCAAGCGAGAAAAACTTCTTCACTATATACTCCTCAGAATGTTAAACCATGTCAATGTATAACTTTTAAAGAAAAATTAAATGCAAAAATCTTCTTTGTTTATTCAGTTTTGAAAAATGTATTTTTCTGATTATACAAAAAACATATGTTATAAAAATGTGAGGAATACAGAACATATCAAAAGTAACCAAGACAAAGTAAAGCACAGTCCCAATAATGCCAAAAAAGCAATAAGCGGCAGTTATTACACTTCTTTTTACGTTTTTATTTCATTTATTCGTTTTATTCCACACTTAAGTCGCATGTAATACCTAATAAAGTTGAATGATTTAGTCAGAATCCTTTTTCAGCTGGACTTCATGCCACAATTTCATTCTAACTTTTCACCTGCGTCTTTGACCTTAAGTGTCTTTGTCATCAGAGCTACTTTATGAATCATCCAACACAATTTTCCAAAGCACATCATTTTCACTTCCCTTTAAGTTATTTGAAATATAACACCTTTTGAATCAATGTGTGATCCTTTAGTGGAAATCTTATTTCAAGGCAGAAGTACTCTTTCATAAACCATTAAGATATTTGCCTTTTAAAAAATTATTGATATATAGTTATAATTTGAAACTGTAATTGCTGCTGCTTTAAGAACTTGAATTACCAATTCCAAGCTTTGTGCCTTTGAATTACAAAAGTCCTTCATTACACTGTCCCAATTTAGTGATTAGAGTTTGTGATTTATTCTTTATCTTCTCATACCAAATTGATTTACTCATACCCATTTCACTTAAATTCGTTAATTCCTTCTTACTTTCTCATCTTACTCTTTTTCTCTTTGTTTCTTGAATATCTCCTTTTTCTCTCCTTTCCATTGCATTAAATATTCCTTCCTTGCTTCTCTAGCTATCCAAATCCTACACAGCTTTCAAGATTTAACACAAATTACACTTCTTCTAAAACTGCATTTTTATTCACTGCACTTTTAGCATGTTTTTCTTATTCTTCTGAGTTCTTATAGAAATTTGTGTTCATTTTATTAGCAGTTTTTTACTCATATTGAATAATTCAAATATTTTATCATCACATTTTACTTATTAATATCTTATGTCTCCATGTTGGTGGTAAACACAATTCTTTGCATTTCACCTAACAGTTTATTTCACATAATAGGTGCTCAGCCTTACCTAAATCTTGAGAAAATTCTTGAAGTTTCTAAATCTCAGTTTACTCCTTTGAATAATAGAGAATATTGGACCAGGTGAATGTTCAAGGCCTGTCTCAATACTAACTCTCCAATGCCGATTTAATTCTTGAACACTATTCACATTTCCCACTAGATGGTACTAACACCAAACAAAGACTATTAGAGAAAATTGATAATATTTTTCCCCAGAAGGTCACTGTACTATTTTATTTGTCCTGGACTAATTATTTATCATGTACATAAGACAAAATACACATATTATTTTCTGATACTATACAACAGTCTACTGTTGGTATAGCTGAACATAAACTAATAGCTACAGCATGAGATGCATTATTATGTTTCAAGAAAATTGATAATATTTTTAAGTGAGTGGCAGAGATGAATAATCAGGACAGGTAGCCTGTTATGTACAACAGTTATAATTGGAAAAATACATTAGAGACATATACATTCAACCGTGATACCATCAAACCAATCAAGGAAGTAAACATATCTTATTACCTCGAAAAATGTACTTGTATTCTTTTGAGTGTATGCTTTTTTTGTAAGACCACTTAACATGAGATCTGTCCTTTTAACATATTTTAAAGTGCACAATATTGTATTGTTTACAGCAGATCTCTATGTCATATTCATCTTGCGTAACTGAAACTTTATGCCCATGTGTTACGGTTCTCCAAAGAGACAGAACCAATAGGATATGTGTGAGGATAGATAGATAGATAGGTGATAGATAGATAGATAGATGATATAGATAGATAGATGATAGATAGATAGATAGATAGATGATAGATAGATAGATAGATAGATAATTTGAGAGGGGATTTGTTAGGAGAATTGGCTCACACAATTGTGGAGGCTGAGGAGTATGGTAACAAGCCATCAAGCTGGAGACTTGCTGGGATGCCAGCACTGTGGCTCAGTCTAAGTCCAAAAACCTCAGAACCAGGGAAGCAGAAGGTTTAATCTTTAGTTCAAGTCTGAAGGCCTGAGAATCTGGGGGTCCAGGGGGCGCTGGTGTAAGTGCTGCAGTCTCAGGGTCCCAGGCCAGAGTGCATGGAGTTTTGATGTTGAAGGGCAGGGTGCGGAGAGTGTCCCAGCTCTAGGAAAGAGAGAGAGAGGACGATCCTTTTCTCCCTCTTTATTCTATCAAATTGGCCCTTAGCAGATTGCATGGTGCCTACTCACATTAAAGGCAGATCTTCCCCACTCAGTCCACTGACTCGCACGCTAGTGTCCTCTGGAAACATCCTTAGAGACACAGCCAGAAACAGTGCTTTACCATTTCTCTAGGTATTCCATAATCCTGCCTGGTCGATACCTAAGATTAACCATTTAAGCAACAACTCCCTATTTCCCTCTTCACCCCACCCCTAAAAACCACCACTCTCTTCACTGTTTCTATGACTTTTACTACTTTAGATACCTCGTAAAGGATGGTATAATTGGTGTATGCATATGTCAAAGCTCAACGAAATGTGTACATTAAATTGCACATTTTATCTTTAGTTGTACATTGTGTACATTTTCTAAATTGTACATTGCAGAAAAACTCCGATTATCTAACATTTTTAGCTTTATTGAGATATAATATGTAAATTTCACATATCAATTATATCACAATAAAGCTAAATAATTATAGAGAACCACAGAGTTTTTCAATTGGACAGTTATTTGACTATAAATAATTTAATGTGTATCCTCAAAAAATATTATTTGGAGTAATGTTTATGAAATTAGCCCCAAATGCCTTATTTAACAAATATTTACAGATGGCTTACTCTGTATACACAAAAAATAGGATAGTTGTTTGAGGATACACTATGATAAATCATGTATGGATGTTGTTAAAGAAAAAGGAAACAAAAGGGCTTAAAACTGTAATAAAACTTAAAAGTGAGAACATTCGGAGGATGCAGATACGACCTTCAGTTGCAGAGATCATCACTGATATTCATGGAAATTGGGGTATTTTATATGAGTTTTGGGTTATGGGCTCAATTTGCTTAGTCGCATAAAAAAGCCAGAGCGAGACTCCGTCTCAAAAAAAAAAAAAAAAAAAAAAAAAAGCAAATAGTGGAGGATAGTAGAGGACATTGAATGTCAAACTCAAGTCTTTAGATGTCATTCAGTAGATAATGGGGAAAACACTGAAGACTTATTTACACATAGACTCATTATCAGACCTGTGTTCTAGAAAGATATGTCTGCTGGTGGTGAGGCTATTTGATGAGAATGATAGGAAAGAAACAGGACTGCAGGTTGAAGGGATGTGACAGCACGTTCACGTGAGATGATGGTGGCCTAAAGGTGGATGATGGACACGGTGATGGAGGACACACAGCATCAAAAAGTGTAGGGAAGATAAATTGAAGTGGAGGGCAAGGAAAATGGGAACGAGCAATAAACTGGATACCTTGGAGAAAACTGGAGTCTATTTTGTTTTTGTGAGTGATGAAGGAATCAAAAAATGATGAGTTTTTAACATCTTGAGTTTGAGAAGCTGACACTCTGGCTTCTCTCCCTCAATAAACTCACCTGCTGCTTTCATGGCATGCTACATGTTTGCTGATGCCTTAAAAAGCCTCTAGATGTGTTGAGCCCATGTTATGATTGCAGTCTGTCTAAAGCAAAAAACTCATAGCTGAGTCTTTGTGGAGTCAGTTAGAAACAGCTTGTGTGACCTTCTGGATGCTTCTCTTAAGGAAATTTTCAAGACATTTAGAATCGTATAAGAAAAATACCTGTACATGGCCCCAGAAAAATGTTTTATCTTTTTCTCTCTTGTAGGAAGCACAAAACCCCCTTGATTCAGTTCAGCTTAGCTTAACAATGTTACTTGAGCATCAACTATATCCCAGGTGCTATGCTAGATTCTAGGGACACGATGATGAATGACACATGATTCCTGCTTCTTTGAGTTCAGAGAATAGATGATAGGACAGCTGTGTGGCTCGGGTGGGAAGAGGGGTTGCTAGTGAGTAAGGTTCTTGGAGGAGGTGATGCCTAAGTAAACTAGAAGAATAAAAAATACGAATAGCTGAAGAGGAAATGATATTTTAGACCTAGTGAACAGCCTGAACAAAGACAAGGAGGCCTGAAACAGCAAGTTGTGTTTTGGAAACTACAGGAAGATCGAGAACAGCAAGTGCCAGTCGGGAGTATCAGGTGACGGTGCTGAGAGGTACAGGCGATGCTGAGAGGTACAGGCGATGCTGAGAGGTTCAGGTGATGCTGAGAGGTACAGGTGATGCTGAGAGGTACAGGCGATGCTGAGAGGTTCAGGTGATGCTGAGAGGTACAGGTGATGCTGCGAAGCACAGGACCCCGCCTCTGACTGCAGGTGGTGGAGAGAAACACTGAGGTGTTCTGAAGAGGAGGCCAACGGCATCAGATTAGCATTTTAATTTGCAGGGTAGAGGGGACAGGGAATTATTTTATCTTAAAAACAAGTGATACAGCATTTTTAAACAGGAAAAAAAAGTAGAAAATACAACGTAGTGAAGAAGAAGGAAGGTCAGGGTGAGGAGGAAGAGATACAAAAACCTGGCAAGCCATCCACTCCTAGACAAACACTTTTAAATTTTAGTATATCTAGATTTTAGGATCAAGATCGTTATTGACCACATTGTCTCAGCACACCATGCGGATCTTTAAATGTCTCAGTCAAAGCATGAGTCAAAAGGGGAAACTTCTCAAATGTTAAATATGATTTACACTGAACTATAAGGGCTGCTTTAGCCTGAGCCCTATTGTTACCATGACAACATAACAAAAGGAAAGATTGATGAAGCTGCTCTGACTCAGAAGATCTTTGATAATTTTTAATATCAAGTAAATCACGGTCAGCCTCCTGCAAAAGCCAGGTTTTACACCAGACATCTTTTTGTTTGTTTTCCTTTGGAGACAAGGTCTCACTTTGTCACCCAGGCTGGAGTGCAGTGCAATTAAATTATATTTAATTTATATTATTAAATATAAATCATTTAATTCATAATTTTAAATCTAAATATGTAATTTATATTATTGCTGAGCTAAGAAAAATATATCATCACTATAAGCCACTTTCCATGTCATTAGCTACATTTTCCAATATAAGAATATGCTACATTTTACTCCATTGAACTATATTTTTTGAAATGCTGTCCTATGCCCTGATTTTTCTGTTATAAACAACATAGCAATGAGCATCCCATTTTTACTTTTACATAACTTCATTTTCTTAGTATAAGTTTCTAATTGGAATTTCTATACTGCAAGTTTTACTTTAATCACATCATTATCAGCCTTTTTCACGGGACATGCTACTCTAGTTCTCACTACAAACTTTTCCACTCAGTATTTGCTCTGCTCATAAACATTTGCCCAAATACAAATAAAATAATATTTTATTGAGCACTGACTATATGCCAAGCATGGGTCTAAGTACTTTATCTGTATTTAATGGAGTTTTCAAAACAATGCAATGGAATCGGTGCGATTATTAGCCTTGTTTCAATTATGAGGAAACTGAGGCACAGAGAGGGTTAAGTCATCCAAGTTTACACACCAGGAACTAGCTTCAAATCAGAAGTCTAGCCCAGAGACAGGTTTTTGCAGCCACTGCCCTATACTTCGCACAGCTGGCTCCTGCTCATCGTTTGGGCTTTGTGCACAATGCCACCTCCTCCTGTCCTTCCCTTGACCATTGTTTCTAAAGCAGTCTATGCTTACCCTGACCTGCCCTGCCCCACTACCCAACATCTGCTCTCTGACTTTTTCTTTCCCCAAGAGACTGGGTCCTGTCATTTACATCTCCCAACTTTTTTTGCTGCCTGGTTTCTGCATAGATTAAGCCAACAGAATAAGCATGGGGAGAATTGGAAGGAAATCCTGCCATCTCAGTCTCCCTTTGGAGATAAAAGAACAGAAGGAGACTTGAGATAGCAGGATTTCCTTCCAATTCTCCCCATGCTTTATACTATGTCTCTAGCATAACTGAATCCCTCCAAAAGGTAGCAGGTACCTTCTCTGCCTGTCCTGCCAGCTCTAACAGATGTTAATGGCTTCCTAATGTTGCTGGTCTCTGGGTGCCTCAGCATCTCTTGTTTGTTCCTGTATCCCAGTTCACATCTCTGTAAGTGGTGCCTTCAATAAAATCTCTTCATTGGAATCATCTGAGATAAACTATGTTTCCTGGCAAGAACCTAATAGAATCAACATATTCTCTTTATTTTCTTCATGCTACTTCTTTACAATCTGAAGTCAACATGTTATTGTGTTTCTCCAGCTTCAAGTTTAAAATTCATAAATGGAATTTATGAATTCCATTACTCAACTCTGTTTCCTCAGCATGCGATAAATATTTGTCATACTTACTTATCTATGTGTTTATTTATTAAAGGGTCTACATATTAAATTGTCCTCCAGAAAAAAAATATATATATATCTGTGTTTCTGTCAAAGAGCGGCCTTAAGTCAAAATATTTTTGTTAGATGCATCCTGAAACAAATAGGACAGCCTATAAAATAGACTTTGAGTTCCAGGGAGACCAATTCAAAGGTGCCTCTCAAAACAATTACTAACAGCTGCTGATTAAAGGCCATGGCTGGAGTCCAACAATCAGGGTCCTGTATTTTCTTTAATTAAAGTCAACATTTTTCTTTGAAAATTGTTGTTATTTAACAGGCAATCTAGAAATGGAACAAGCAGGCTGGAGGTTAGCACTGATAGAAAAACTGAATTTTAATTAGAGGACCCATGTTCGTCCTCAAGGATTGAATGGTAGTGGATACTAAGGCTTGTCTGGCTGAAGCTTTGGGCAAGAAAAGATCTGAGGAGCAGCGAGACCTCCCGGTAGAAGGGGCTGCATTTTCACCAAGAGGAATTGGAAGATGGGGTGGACGGGGGCACCGGGGTTTAGCAGAGAGTTTTGAAAAGGAGGATGGCTTTGGGAAGAGAAATAAAGAAAGAGGGAGAAGACTCAGCACAAGAGTGAGGAAAAGCCGTGGAGTCCCCTCCATGCGAGGGGCCAAGCCCTTGAGGGACTTCCCTCATATGATACACAGCACTGAAAGCCAGCTGGAATGTAACCGCTCACCTTGTGCGCTGAGGATCAGGGACTTAGCCGCTTCACCTGTGGCATCGGAACTGTTTAGTTATGTGAACCAATGCAGTCTATTATTTTTGCCACTTTGAGCTGAATTTTCTATTACTTATATCGGAAAGGATCCTTAACTGATAATTAATCTGGTACCAGAGATGTGTGAGGCAAGGAGGCCCTAAGAGGTGAGATCGGCTACAATGAGATAGGATGGAGGGTAGTGGGCACGTCTCTTTCCCATGCTGGGACGTTAGTGATCTTCATTACTTGTTTGCAAAACAGCTGGTTAAAATGCCACCTGTGCTGTCTTGTGAGTCAGACTATGAAACTAGCTTGATAGGCAAGATAGATAGGAAAATAGACTTGATAGGATAGGAAAATTTTAGACTATCAGAGTACATTCAGTACTTCTTGTGGTTCAGATAGAAAGAAATGACCTTCGACTGTCAGTGTCTGAGGCAGAGGGGGATGGCACATAGGTCTCCCTTGACCAAAAGAAGCTTTTTTTTTTTGCCTTTAACCAGCAATCCAAACTGTCAAAGACCCCGGTAGTCTTGAGCTGGCATGAAGAAAAATGCTCAACTCTCTACTTGTAGCCCAGAGTAACTCCATTCAGGGAACTTCTGAAATACATGTTATTCCTGACACAAAGTTGTTATTCCTGTTATAAAAGGCCATTTATTCACAGACATACAGCCCCGGGGCCAACTGCAGCTTATTAGTGAGTCCTCATGGCACCATTATTTCTTCTTATTCAGGGGTGGAAGACAAAGTGTATGTCATTAAAGAGAAACAGGGGAATGAACATTGAAGGCCCATTTCTAGGTCATGCAGAAGTTCCCAAACCTAATTTTAGAATCAAGTATTTCACTTTGGTCACTAGCCCAAATTGATGGGACCAAAGAAAATAAAACCCCACTATATATTTGTGGGAGTTTTGACAGAGAAATGTGTGGTAGTATTGACAGAGAAATTCCATGCCAGATTGCTGATAGCCTCTGCTTAACTCAACTTCTAAAGTGTCTACTGATTGCTAAAAGTGAACCAAGAAGTGGGTTTCTAAAACACCATGGTCCCTTGTAGATCAGTGAGGAAGCACCTTCATTTAAGTGCTCTGGACTGTTTAGTTATGTGATTTTGACTCTGTTAACCTGGAAACTAGCTAAGATGGAATGTGTCAACTGTATGGTTGGTTCACAATGATTTTGAAAAAACAAAACAAAACAAAAAAGGACTCTTGATTGTTAAGTTACATCTGGACTTGGAGTAACAAGAAAATAATTATAAATAGTTATTCTGATAGGCATGGCAATTTTTTGGTGTGTGTGGTGATTCTCATAAGGGGCATGTCCCTGTTATGAGAATCCTGCAATCTATGTCCCTGCAGTTCTTATAGGACATACTGGTTCCTATGGATCATGAGGCTTTTAAGTTAGGAAAATCCCTGCACCCCGCAGTGTGAATCTCAACCTTTGATCTAAACTGTCACCTATGAAGAGGACAGCCTGTGGGCAGCTATGTGGACCAGGACACAGATTGCTGATGCAAAAGCTTCTGCTGAGAGAAATGCCTGACATTGTCCTACTAAATAGCAGCTGTTCTTATCTGATATCCTCTGAGTCATTGGTGGCTAACGTGGCCTTCGGGAGTCTTTGGAGTTTGAATACTTAAATACATCAATGAAGACGCCCTTGGTGAGCAGAGCATGCTTAGAAAAACAAATTTCCCTGTTGTGTAACTCACATGTAACCATGGAAGACAATGAACAGGAGATCCTCCCGGAAACAAAAATAGGCAATCAAAGATTAGTTTGTCTGTTTCCAAGTTTAAGACATTTTAAAAGGAAAAAAAAAAAAACAACAACAATTTTATCTGCACAGATGAACAGGACTGCTTGATATTTTATTTTAGACCTGGAGATTGATGTTGTGATCAATGGGACTCTGTGTTATCTCCATTCAGCAGTAGTGTGAGAAGTTGGGAGTGTGTGTGTGTGTGTGTGTGTTTGGTTTTACTCTGTTTTGTTTTCGTTTTTTTAGCATGAGCATTTTAGAAATTCCCTATTCATCTTGGGAAGTAAAATAAATGAGGGTTTTACACAACCAAAATTAAGTAGTATAGTGGGTATGTACTGTTTTGAGCCATTCAGCATCAACTGCTCCCTCCTTGATATGGTTTAGCTCTGTGTCCCCACCCAAATCTCATCTTGTAGCTCCCATAATTCCCACGTGTTGTCGGAGGGACCCCGTGGGAGATGATTGAATCATGGGGTTGGGTCTTTCTCATGTTGTTCTCATGATAGTGAGTGGGTTTCATGAGATCTGATGGTTTTGAAAACGAGAGTTTTTCTGCACAAGCTCTCTCTTTGCCTGCTGCCATCCACATAAGATGTGACTTGCTCCTCCTTGCCTTCCGCCACGATTGTGAGGCCTCCCCAGCCATGTGGAACTGTGAGTCCAATAAGGCTCTTTCTTTTGTAAATTTCCCATCAGCAGCGTGAAAACGGACTAACACACTCCTGTTGGTAACAGAATCACAATTTTAATTCAGGTATGTACTCTCCTTTGTGTAGCCCATGAGCTTTGGAGGTCAATTCCGTTTCTGGTCCCAGGCGTAATCCCTGACTGGCTTAAGCCCATTAGCATGTTTCAGTCTCTTGGGCATAGAGATGGTTTCAGGGAGAGGCATGGACATATGACTAAATTCTAACCCATAACACCTGAGGAGAAATTTTATAAGGGTTTCTAGGAAAGAAATGTCTGTTTGTTTGAAATAAGTGCCAAGAGAGGCATTCTCTTCCTACTAGAAGAAGTCTGGAGTCCCATAATATGCTGACAGACATATTATGACCACAAAGAAAGTCAGTTCCAAGTGGAAGCAAACTATGTGGAAGGCAGAAAGACAGATAAAAGGAAACGGGATGTTGGAGATACAACCGACCTGAGGATCAAGCCTCGCCTAAAATGTGTCCATCCTTTGTTAGGTTACTCAAGACAATACATTCTCATTACTGTTTAATCCAGCTTGGGTCAAACCTCCACTGCTTGCATCTAAAACATTTTTTAATAATCTGTTTCCTGTTTATACACTGAACTCTTCATCTCATTTTTTCCCTGACTATGTACTTTAATGATAAAAGCCATAAATCCTTGGACTCTTAGGAGAATGCAAAACAGTTTCCTTGAATTTCCTGTAGATTCTGCCATATGCCATTTTCAGAAATACACTCTTTCCCTGGGTCTTTACACGCTGTGGCTTCCTTGTGTCCATAGGTATGTGCTGTTGTCATTGTTCTAGCTCATTTTTAACTAAGGTGAAATTTGCCAAGATTCAATACAGAGGTTCAAAGCATCTTCCTATCTTTTTCCAGATCTTTTCTTTCATGAAATCAAATCAAAATAGGTTTTAACAAGACCAATTTCCTTCCTTACAATTGTTTTCATTCAGCCCAGACTATGGCATTAGGCAGTGCCAGTCTTGGGCTTCAGTCTGGTGATCATTCCCAAATTAGAGGGATATGGTTAGAGAAACCCACTATATACAAGGTGGTAGATTGTTAACATAGGGATTTATTTAAGAAAAAAAAAAAACCAGTTAATTAAGTTATAGTGGACAAAACAGGAAAGCAGTCCCCAATTTCCCAATCTTGGTTCCTAGGAAGGATGCAGTCTGCTCATACTCTCAGGGTACAGGTGATTAGAGAGAATAAATAGCAGCTCTCTTGGTTATTTTTTTTTTTTAATTGAGATGGAGTATCACTCTGTCGCCCAGGCTGGAGTGCAATGGCGTGATCTCGGCTCACTGCAACCTCTGCCACCTGGATTCAAGTGATTCTCCTGCCTCAGCCTCCTGAGTAGCTGGGACTATAGGCACCCGCCACCATACCTGGCTAAATTTTTTGTATTTTTAGTAGCTACGGGGTTTCACCATGTTGGTCAGGCCGGTCCCAAACTCCTGACATCAGGTGATCCACCTGCCTTGGCCTCCCAAAGTGCTGGGATTACAGGCGTGAGCCACCGCACCCGGCCTCTTGGCTGTGTTTTAACCATTCTTGGCCCTGACTTTAGATGTCTATTCAAGTGTTGGATCTCAAAACATTATCTGGGGAAGAAGGATAGTTCCCACAGCTTCCCTTCCTGTGACCAGGGCTCAGCTTACTTATAATATACCTATAATAACCCCATGTGCCATGCTGTCACCATCACCAGAGGTAGGAAGTTACTTTTCATTGGCCCAACTGCTTCTAATTTTCTTAGAGTGTAAAACATTATTGGAAATGCACATATCTCTATGTATTTGTGGCAGCGAGGACACATGGAAAGTTCTGTCTTTTCTTAGAGCAGCATCACAGCCATTGACAGTGTTGCTCATCCTATGTTCGTTGTACTGACTGTGCTGAGGATTCTCATCAGCTCTCTTTTCCCAGTTTGCAAGACAACCACAAACCAAATGTTAAGAGCTCCTTTATATAGCTAATTATCAATATACCTGTGAACTTTTGTCTTTCTATGTGTGAGAGGCTTTTTCAGGAGTGTTAATCAGGTATTATTTGCAATCTAAATTTCCAGAGTTGTAATTTTAGATAGATTAGACTAGATATACTGGGTTTGAATATTCACAATCCTTGGATGTTACAACTTCTTCCAAGTGGTTTCCAAACTCAAGCATAAAGGTATTTATTTATATCCCCCAATTTTTCTTCCTAATGGGTACAAAGGTAACTATCCTATAACTTCCTAAATAAACATAAAAATAAGATTATAATAATAACAACTCTTAGTCCCAGTTGTTTGTAATCATGTGTAAATATAAAATATCTACATAATTACTTTTAAAATATTTTATTATATTTTAATATGATATGAATTTCTCATTATGAAAGTAAACTTTTCTTTCTTTTTTTTAAATTATACTTTAAGTTTTGGGATACATGTGTAGAACGTACAGGTTTGTTACATAGGTATACATGTGCCATGGTGGATTGCTGCACCTATCAACCCGTCATCTAGGTTTTAGGCCCTGCATGGATTAGGTATTTGTCCTAATGCTCTCCCTCCCCTTGCACTCCCACCCTCTGACAGGCACAAGTATGTGATGTTCCCCTCCCTGTGTCCATGTGTTCTCATTGTTCAACTTCCACTTATAAGTGAGAGCATGTGGTGTTTGGTTGTCTGTTCCTGTGTTAGTTTGCTGAGAGTGATGGTTTCCAGCTTCATCCACGTCCCTGCAAAGGAGAAGAACTCACTCTTTTTGAAGGCTGCATAGTATTCCATGGTATATATGTGCCACATTTTCTTTATCAAGCCTATCATTGATGGACATTTGGGTTGGTTCCAATTCTTTGCTATTGTAAATAGTGCTGCAATAAACAT
Organism: Symphalangus syndactylus; assembly: GCF_028878055.3. NCBI lineage: Eukaryota > Metazoa > Chordata > Mammalia > Primates > Hylobatidae > Symphalangus > Symphalangus syndactylus. The sequence continues at coordinate 133,920,698 of NC_072428.2, read as the reverse complement.
ATGTGTGCATGTGTCTTTATAGTAGAATGATTTATAATTCTTTTGATATATACCCAGTAATGGGATTGCTGGGTCAAATGGTATTTCTAGTTCTAGATCCTTGAGGAACCACCACACTGTCTTCCACAAGGGTTGAACTAATTTACACTCCCACCAACAGTGTAAAAGTGTTCCTATTTCTCCACATCCTCGGCAGCATTTGTTGTTTCCTGACTTTAGTGATCACCATTCTAACTGGCGTGAGATGGTATCTCATTGTGGTTTTGATTTGCATTTCTCTAATGACCAGTGTTGATAAGCTTTTTTTCATATGTCTGTTGGCTCCATAAATGTCTTCTTTTGAGAAGTGTCTGTTCATATCCTTTGCCCACTTTTTGATGGGGTTGGGTTTTTTTTCTTGTAAATTTGTTTGAGTTCATTGTAGATTCTGGATATTAGCCTTTTGTCAGATGGATAGATTGCAAAAGTTTTCTCCCATTCTGTAGGTTGCCTGTTCACTCTGATGCTAGTTTCTTTTGCTGTGCAGAAGCTCTTTAGTTTAATTGGATTCCATTTGTCTACTTTGGGTTTTGTTGCAATTGCTTTTGGTGTTTTAGTCATGAAGTCTTTGCCCATGCCTATGTCCTGAATGGTATTGCCTAGGTTTTATTCTCGGGTTTTTATGGTTTTAGGTCTTACATGTAAGCCTTTAATCCATCTTGAGATAATTTTGGTATAAGGTGTAAGAAAGCCATCCAGTTTCACTTTTCTGCATATGGATAGCCAGTTTTCCCAACACCATTTATGAAATAGAGAGTCCTTTCCCCATTGCTTGCTTTTGTCAGGTTTGTCGAAGATCAGATGGTTGTAGATGTGTAGGTGTTATTTATGAGGGCTCTGTTCTGTTCCATTGGTCTGTATATCTGTTTTGGTACCACTACCATGCTGTTTTGGTTACTGTAGACTTGCGGTATAGTTTTAAGTCAGGTAATGTGATGCTTCCAGCTTTGTTTTTTTTTGTTTTTTTTTTTTGCTTAGGATTGTCTTGGCTATACGGGCTCTTTTTTGGTTCCGTATGAAATATAAAGCAGTTTTTTCTAATTCTGTGAAAAAAGTCAATGGTAGCTTGATGAGAACAGCTTTGAATCTATTACTTTGGGCAGTATGGCCATTTTCACAATATTGATTCTTCCTATCCATGAGCATGGAATTTTTTTCCATTTGGAAAAAAACTTTTCATTTGATTTTTCTAACTTTTATTTTAAGTTCAGGAATACAAATGCAGGTTTGTTACATAGGTAAACTTGTGTTATGGAGGTTTGTTGTGGAGATTATTTCATCACCCATGTATTAAGCCTAGTACCCATTAGTTGTTTTTCCTGATCCTCTTCCTCATCCCACCCTCCACCCTCTGATAGGCCCCAGTGTGTGTTATTCCCCTCTATGTGTTCATGTGTTCTCATCATTTAACTCCCACTTATAAATGAGAACACGTAGTAGCTGGTTTTCTGTTCTTGTGTTACCTTGCTAAGGATAATGGCCTCCAGCTCCATCTATGTTCCCACAAAGGACATGATCTCATTCTTTCTATGGCTAAATAGTATTCCATGGTGTATATGTACAACATTTTCTTTATCCAGCCTATCATTGATGGGCATTTAGATTGATTACCTGTGTTTGCTACTGCAAATAGTGCTGCAGTGAACATATGCATGCATGTCTTTTTATAATAGAATGTTTCCACTTAATTTAGAAGTTTTAACCATTTAAAACTACCTTCTCAACTGCTCATACAGTGCTGATGGGAGTGTAAATTGGTACAGCCACTTTGAAAAACTATTTCACAGTATGTTATCAGGCTGGGCATATTCATATCCTGTGATTTAGCAATTCCAGTCTTAGTTATATGCCCAACAGAAATACATCTATACGTTCAGCAAAGATATGTACTAGAATATCCATACAATGCTATTCATGATGGTCCCAAACTGGACACTATACAGAAGGAATGAGAAGGATAAATAAATTATAGTATTTTCTCTTTTTTAAAATTTTATTTTATTTTAAGTTTCGGGATACATGTGCAGAACATGCAGGTTTGTTACATAGGTAGATGTGTTACATGGAGGTTTGCTGCACCTATCAACCCATCACCTAGGTATTAAGCCCCACATGCCTTAGCTTTTTATCCTGATGCTCTCCCTTCCCCTCCCCATCCCCAATAGGCCCTGGTGTGTGATGTTCCCCTCCCTGTGCCCATGTATTCTCCTTGTTCAACTCCCACTTATGAGTGAGAACATGCAGTGTTTGGTTTTCTGTTGCTGTGTTAGTTTGCTAAGGATGATGGCTTCCAGCTTCATCCATGTCCCTGCAAAGGATGTGATCTCACTTATTTTTATGGCTGCATAGTATTCCATAATGCATACTTACCACATTTTCTTTATCCAGTCTATCATTGATGGACATTTGGGTTGATTCCATGTCTTTGCTATTGCAAATAGTGCTGCAACGAACATAAGCGTGCATGCATGTATCTTTATAAAGAAATGATTTATATTCCTTTAGGTATATACCCAGTAATAGGATTGCTGGGTCAAATAGTGTTTCTGGTTCTAGATCCTTGAGGAATCACCACACTATCTTCCACAATGGCAGCACTAATTTACATTCCCACCAATAATGTAAAAGCATTCCTATTTCTCCACAGCCTCACGAGCATCTGCTGTTTCTTGACTTTTCAATAATCACCATTCTGACTAATTATAGTATTTTCACACAGTGAAATACTATACTATGATAAGAATGTGTTATCTACAACTACATGTAACAACAGGAAAGATCTCAGAAACATAAAATTGAGTGAAAGAAGCTATAAACAGAGGATTGCCTATTGTCTAATTCATTTTTTTAACTAAAATTTCTGGCAAAATCCACCTCTGCTGTTTGAAGTAGGACAAAAGTTACTCTTAGAATTATGACTGGAAATGCACATGGGGGTGTAGTTTCTGGTGTTCTTTTTCTCCTGATGCAAGTGCTGGTTTCATGGGCTGTGTTCAATTTGTGAAAATGCTTTGAGCTGTAGACTTAGGATATTAGTACTTTTTCTTAAATGAAAACTTCTAAAAAAATTTAAACGATCCTATCTTCTGTGCTTCCTCAGGTTTACTGTCTCTTTCCGTTAGTGTTATAGAGGTACTGTTTTTCATATTTGTAGTTGCCTCCTATAAAAATTCATAGTGGCATGTATAAAATGAGTTGCATCTGTTAACAGCTATAAAAAGGCAGTGGAAAAATAATTTGGAAAATGTTGTTTTTAAAATTTATTTTTGTTTCAGGGAAAAAGCTGTGAGACTACAAAAGAGGCCACAATTCTTTTCAGGTCTTTTCATCAAAAAGTGGAGTCTATTGCTCTGCCTCTTGAATATGGGCTTGCTTTGGCCAATAGAATGTGAATGCTGAGTATAGATCTTAAAAGGTTTGTCAAGCTTCTCCTCTCTTAGAGCACTTTGATCTCCATGTGACAAGGTCAAGACAGCCTGCCGGAGGGTAAGAGAACAGGTGGAGGGAAGACCTCACAGCGTGTTCCCAGTGACCTGCTAGTTGACTGCAGGCAGATGAGCAAGCCCAGACATAATCAGTAAACCTGCCCAGCAAATCTACAGACTTCAAACTACAGACTTAATAATTTTAAGATGCTAAGTTTTGGGGTGGTTTGTTTGCAGGAAAATCTAACTAATGAGAGCTTTTTGCAAAGTGTGCTCTGAATATTTTATCAAGTTGGTCCACATGGACATGAATGTACACGCTGTATTGTCTCCATCTTCAAAATACATCTAAAATCAGACCATTTCACCCCATTTCCACAACTACTGTTCATCATATCCACCATTGTGTGTCACCATGTTACCATAATGGACTCATAAATATTCTTTCTTCTCCTGCCCTTGCCTTATGAAGTCTGTTCTTCACCAAAAGCTAGAGTGATCCTTTTAAAGCAAAAAGATCATATCACCCCACTGCTCTAAACCTACCAATGGTTTCCCATCTCATTCAGAGTAAAACCCAATATTTTCTCACAGTGGCTACAGGTTCAACAGTGTCTGGCCTATTCTTACCTCTCTTATCTTATCTCCTACCCTGCTGTATTAGTCTGTTTTTACACTGCTATAAAGAACTACCTGGGACTGGGTAATTCATTTTAAAAAGGCTTAATTGACTCAGTTCCACATGCCTGGGGAGGCCTCAGGAAACTTACAGTCGTGGCAAAAAGGCAAAGAAGAAGCAAGGCACGTCTTACATGGCAGCAGGAGAAAGAGAAAGTGAGGAAGGAATTGCCAAACACTTTTAAAACCATCAGATCTTGTGAAAACTCACTCAGTATTATAAGAACAGCATGGAGGAAGCTGCTTCCATGATCCAATCACCTCCCACCAGGCCTCTCCCTCGACAAAATGGGGATTACAATCAAGATGAGATTTTGGTGCAGACACAGAGTCAAACCATATTATTACACCCCTGGAGTCTCCCAAATTTCATGTCCTTTTTACATTTCAAAACACAAGTATGCCTTCCCAACAGTACCCCAAAGTCTTAACTCACTCCAGCATTAACTCAAAAGTCCAAGTCCAAAGTCTCACCTGAGACAAGGCAAGTCCCTTCTGCCTATGAGTCTGTAAAATCAACAACAAGTTAGTTATGTCCAAGATACAATGGGAGTACAGGCATTTGGTAAATGCCCCCATTCCAAATGGGAAAAATTGGCCAAAGCAAAGGGCTATAGGCCCCATGCACGTCTGAAACCTGGCAGGCCACCCATTAAATCTTAAGGCTCCAAAATGATCTCCTTTGACTCCATGTCTCATGTCCAGGGCATGCTGATGCAACAGGTGGTCTCCCAAGGCCTTGGGCAGCTCTACCCCAGTGGCTCTGCAGGGTACAGCCCTTGTGGCTGCTTTCATGTGTTGCGGGAAGTCAGGGATCCTGAATGGAGGGACCGGCTGGAGCTGTGGCAGAGGAACATAAATTGTGAAGATTTCATGGACATTTATCAGTTCCCAAACAACGCTCTTATAATTTCTTATGCCTGTCTTACTTTAATCTTTTAACCCTATTATCTTTGTAGCTGAGGATGTACATCACCTCAGAACCACTATTGTACAAATTGATTGTAAAACATGTGTTTGAACAACATGAAATCAGTGCACCTTGGAAAATAAGAGGATAACAGCAGTTTTCAGGGAGCAAGGGAAGACAACCATAAGGTCTGTCTGCCTGCGGGGTTGGGCAAAATAGGGCCATATTTTTCTTCTTGCAGAGAGCCAATAAACAGACGTGCATTAGGGAAGATATTGCTAAATTCTTTTCCTAGCAAGGAATATTAATAACTCATACCCTGGGGAAGGAATGCATTCCTGGGGGGAGGTCTATAAATGGCCCCTCTGGGGGTGTCTGTCTTATGTGGTTGAGATAAGGACTGAAATACGCCCTGATGTCCTGCAGTACCCTCAGGCTTATTAGGGTGGGGAAAAAACTCTGCCCTGGTAAATTTTTGGTCAGACCAAACTACTCTTGAACCCTGCTTTCTGTTGTTTAAGATGTTTATCAAGACAACATGTACACTGCTAAACATAGACCCTTATCAGGAGTTCTGCTTTTGCCCTTGTCCTGTTTCCTCAGAAGTGTGTGATCTTTGTTCTCCTTTTTGCCCTTTGAAGCATGTGATCTTTGTGACCTACTCCCTGTTCTTACACCACCTCCCCTTTTGAAATCCTTAATAAAACTTGCTGGTTTTGCAGCTCAGGCGGGCATCAGAGTCCTACCAATATATGATGTCACCCCTGGAGGCCCAGCTGTAAAATTCCTCTCTTTGTACTCTTTCTCTTTATTTCTCAGATGGCTGACACTTATGGAAAATAGAAAGAACCTACGTTGAAATATTGGGGGACAGTTCCCCCAATATTCATGGACTGGCATTGAGTGCTGTGGCTTTTCCAGGTGCACAGTGCAAGCTGTTGGTGGAGCTACTATTCTGGGGGCTGGAGGATGATGGCCCTTTTCTTACAGCTCCACTCCACATTTTCTCTCTGCATTTGCCCTGGTGGAGGTTCTCCATGAGGATTCACCCTTACAACAGACTTTTGCCTAGACATCCAGACACTCTCATACATCCTCTGAAATCTAGGCAGAGGCTCCCAAAGTTCAAATCTTGTCTTCTGCACACCTGCAGGCCCAACACCATATGGAAGGCTTAGGCTTACATCCTCTGAAGCAATAGCCTGAACTGTAGGTTGGCCCCATTTAGCCATGGCTGGAGTGACTGGGACACAGGGCTCCATGTCCTAAGGCTGCACAGAGTAGTGGGGCCCTGGACCTGGCCCAGGAAACCATTTATCCCTCCTAAGCCTCTGGGCCTGTGATGGGAGGGGCAACTGTGAAAATTTCTGAGATGCCCTGGAGACATTTTTCCCACTGTTTTTGTGATTACAATTCATCTCCCTGTTACTTATGCAAATTTATGCAGCATGCTTATATTTCTCCCCAGAAAATGCCTGTTTCTTTCCTACCATATAGTCAGGCTGCAAATTTTCCAAACTTTTATCCTCTGCTTCTCTTATATGTAAGTTCAAATTTCAGATCATCACTTTATGAAAGCATATGACTGTATGCTTTCAGAAAAAGCCAGGTCACATCTTGAATGCTTTGCTGCTTAGAAATTTCTTCTGCCAGGTACCACAAAAGAATCTCTCTCAAGTTCAAAGTTCCACAGGTCTCTAGAGCGGGGGCAAAATTCTGCCAATCTCTTTGCTAAAGCATAGGAAGAGTGACCTTTGCTCTAGTTCCCAAGAAATTCCTTATCTCCACCTGAGACCACCTCAGCCTGGACTTCATTGTCTGTATCACTATCAGCATTTTGGCCAAAACCATTCAACAAGTCTCTAGAAAGTTCCAAACTTTCCCACATCTTCCTGTCTTTTTCTGAGCCCTCTAAACTGTTCCAACCTCTGCCCATTACCCAGTTCCAAAGTTGCTTCCACATTTTTAGGTATCTTTATAGCAGTGCCCCACTCCTGGTATGGATTTTCTGTATTAGTTCATTTTCACACAGCTATAAAGAACTACCTAAGACTGGGTAATTTACTTTAAAAAGGTTTAATTGACTTACAGTTCCACACGGTTGGGGAAGCCTCAGGAAACTTACAATCATGGCAGAAGGCAAAGGGGAAGGAAGGCACATCTAACATGGTGGCAAGAGAGAGAGGGAAAGTGGGAGGGGAACTGCCAAACAATTTTAAAACCATCAAATCTTGTGAGAACTCACTCACTATCATGAGAACAGCATGGGGGAAACCACCCCCATGATGCAATCACTTCCCACCAGGTTCCCCTTTTGATATGTGGGGATTACAATCAAGATGAGATTTGGGTGGGGAAACAGAGCCAAACCATATCACCTGCTTACCCTTTTCTCACTGCTCTGGTTTCTCGGTCTCTTCAATGTCCCTCAAACATACTACTCAAGACTCCATATCTTCACTTGCTGTTTCTCTACCTGGAATGTTCTTTGCCCAAGTAGCCACATATCTTATTCTCTTAGCTTCTCCAGGTTTTTGCTCAAACATCTCTTCCTCACTTGATGATTCTGTGACCATCTTATTTAAAATTTCTCATCTCTAGCAGCACTTCCTATTACACTTTCATGCTTTCTTCCTCCCCATCCATAGCACTTATTGCCACCCAAATTGGGATGTGTATTTATTTCCCAGGGTTTTCATAACAAATTACCACAAACTTGGTAGCTTAAAGCAAAATAAATATATTGTCTTATAGTTCTGGAGGCCAGGAGTCCAAAATCAAAGTGTCATCAGGGCTGTCTTCCTTTGATAGCTCTAGGGGAGAATCATTACTTTTATCTTCCAGCCTCTGGTGGCCCAAGGTATTTCTTGGCTTGTGGATGCAGAACTCTAATCTCTACCTCTACCTTCACATCCCCTTCTCTGTTTTCTCTTCTCTCTCATATAAGGAACTTGTCCTCAGACATTGAGTCCACTTGGATAATCCAGGATGGTCTCAGTTTGAGGTCCTTAACTTTATTATATTTCAAAGACTCTTTTTTTTTCAAATAAGTTCACAATCACAAGTTCTAGGTTGAAAGTGTGAAAACAGGCTGGGTGCAGTGGCTCACGCTTGTAATCCCAGCACTTTGGGAGGCTGAGGCGGGCGGATCACGAGGTCAGGAGATCGAGACCACAGTGAAACCCCGTCTCTACTAAAAATACAAAAAATTAGCTGGGCGTGGTGGCGGGCGCCTGTAGTCCCAGCTACTTGGAGAGGCTGAGGCAGGAGAATGGCGTGAACCCAGTAGGCGGAGCTTGCAGTGAGCCAAGATTGCGCCACTGCACTCCAGCCTGGGCGACAGAGCGAGACTCCGTCTCAAAAAAAAAAAAAAAGAAAGTGTGAAAACATATTTTTGAGAGCCACCATTCAACCCATTACAATATGTGTGTATGTAATATATATACATATATATAATATATATACATATATAATATATACACATATATAATATATATACATATATAATATATACACATATAATATATATGCATATATAATATATACACATATAATATATATACATATATAATATATACACATGTAATATATATACATATATAATATATACACATATAATATATATACATATATAATATATACACATATAATATATATACATATATAATATATACACGTATAATATATATACATGTATAATATATACACGTATATTATATATACATATATAATATATACACGTATATTATATATACATATATATACACGTATATTATATATACATATATATACACGTATATTATATATACATATATACACATATATTATATATACATATATATACACATATATTATATATACATATATATACACATATATTATATATACATATATACACATATATTATATATACATATATAATATATACATATATTATATATACGTATATAATATATACATATATTATATATACGTATATAATATATACATATATTATATATACGTATATAATATATACATATATTATATATACGTATATAATATATACATATATTATATATACGTATATAATATATACATATATAATATATATACGTATATAATATATACATATATAATATATATACATATATAATATATACATATATAATATATATACGTATATAATATATACATATATAATATATATACGTATATAATATATACATATATAATATATATACGTATATAATATATACATATATAATATATACGTATATTATATATACATATATTATATATACGTATATTATATATACATATAATATATATACGTATATTATATATACATATATAATATATACGTATATTATATATACATATATAATATATACACATATATAATATATACACACATATATATACACATACACACACATATATATACACATATATATACACACACACAAAGGTATTATCTGCTATCTGTTTCTGCTCACAAAGGTAACAAGTTTTAATATTTTGCTATTGTATCCCTACAGGTACATAATAGATCCTTAATATATATTAGTTAAATGAATGAATAAATATAGTGATTTAAAATATATACTGCATGTGTAATATATATTTATATTTTATTTTGTGGGCCTCCTTATGAGTTTGGCTGGTGATAATCAAATCTTCAGGGCGTGTTCTCTGGATAAACTACTGAAACTGACTACCAGCCTTTTATGATGGTTACCCCAACAAGATCACCAAATGCCCTGAAACTTCTGGCTTGCTTTGTGTGTCACCTTAGAAATAGCTTGTTTCTATATGAATTTAACCAGTAATCCACTATACATTATTGTCTCTGTTGAGGCAGATTTCTACATTGGTCTGTGTCCTCTACTTTGCTAAGCCTGGGCACTTAGGTATTCCTTCTACAAAGGAGAAGGAGCTCAATGTTCCAACTGTTATTTGAAAAAAAAAATTAATAGAATTCACCAAGAAACCCTACTTCTACATTCTCCCTTTCCAAGATATTCATGAGAAATAATAAAGAAATAAACTGCCCCTGAAAGTTGCAGCCTCCCAGGTTAACTATAACTATAGTATGTGGAGTCGACTAGGTGTGGAATGGTTTTAGACAGGTCCAGAGAGCATAGCCTTCCCAAACAGTTTTCCCATGCAAACCCTAACCTAGCGGCAGCTTGCTTAGATCATACACTGCCCAAGATATTTAACAATCAATGTCTTTTCCATAATGGTAGTTGATCCTCATAACCATTGTGTAAGAAACACCAAGCAACTATTATTACTCTTATTTTACACATAAAGACTCAGTGTTTCCAAAAGTATAGATGGCTTGGCCAAGGTTGCATGGTGAATATATATCCAGGGCTAAAATTCAAGTTGTTGCCAGAGTTTTTTTTATCTTTCATTTCCTAATCCCTACTGAACATGTCTTTTCCTTTCTTAATGCACACATTTAATATCTTTATATGACTATGCGATTATATTTTGATTCATTTGAAGTTTTCAAAAAATAATCTCTTTTTTGTGTGTCTAGGTTTTAAATAGAAATATATTCATCACAACTTATTTATTGCATCAAAGGACCAAACTGCATTCCAGAAGCAAACATTAAATCCTTTCCATTTTAAGCATTGTTCTCTTTTGTACATTTATTCCCTAAAGCAAGGTGTGCTTGCATTTTATTTTTGTTTCTTTTTTCCTCTGGGACCTATAATTCACATTTTTTAATTTTTATTTTATTACTGTTCTGCAGGTATAGCAAGTCATAATTCCAACTATATTCCTTTACAACTAGCTTTCATACTTGGCTTCTAAAGAAGTATGTTTTCTCTCTAGGGAGAGCCCATTCACTAGAGAAAGACCCAGGGTTTGGATTCAGGGAACTGGGACTTTGACCTCTGCTCTCCCATTGTCTGTGGTTGTATGTTATTTACTTCCTTGAACATCTGTTCTGGAAGTTTATAAAATGGAACAAATAATTCTACCTAACGTTTCTTAATTAAGAAGAAAGAGAAAGCATTCTTGAAAGTGTGGTTTGTTCTTAGCTAAAAGATGTTATTAATGCAAGAAACTCTCCTGTTTAAAACTGTTACAATAAAAGAATTAAATTCCCACTGATGTTGGCCCGCTATTTTGAATACAGCTTAAAAATATATCTCCCTTTGCCATTGGCAAAACTATGAACCAAGAGCGAGCATATCTATGTACCTTCTATGGGTGTAAAGCACATTTGATCAATGAGGTTCTAGCGTGTGTGTAGAGGGTGTTAGATATGTAGGTAAGGAGAGTTGAGAATCACTATGGCATGGAACGAAAATCTCTGTCAATTCCTGAAACCTGTTACTTATCTCTGAGTTGAGTGTGGAGAAAGCGGAAAACCAAGAGAAGACAAAAAGGGAGGGGGGCTGGGGAGGAACAAGAGGATATCAAGATCAAAAGAAAAGAGAAGTGATGAGGGCAATTATTATTTGGCAATTCATATATTTGATGATATTTATTTATGATCTATTTTATGTTCATCCACTAAAGGATATGTTGTGGCACCTAGAAGGGAAATATAAAATTCAATAAAAGGCAACTGTGTGAGTTATATCAGAAGACAAAACACAATTGTGTAAGGTGCAATTCACTTACAGATAAAAGAAAGCACTCTAGTTTAAGCAGAAAGGGATTTAATACAGGTTAGTAAGTGCTTGCAAAAAGTGTTGCAAAAACTCAAGAAGCAGTCTCTGCCACCAAAATTTACTCCCAGCACATCAAGAATGAGATTGTTGAGGGAATTGCTACCTCTGTCTTAGAAAGATGGGAAATCAGGAAGCTACCACCTATTTTGTTGGCCCCAGAGCTATTAGTGTATGGCAGATCCAAAAAAGCTAACTCACCCATCACCATCTCTCTTCTACTTAACTCGGTTATAAATTTACTCACAGTCTTAGAAACCCCATTTGGGGTCACAACCATTGAGAATTGTTTTCTCTAGCTCTCCAAAATGCGTATGGCCTTAGAGCACTGACCATATGCACAGATGCAGACACCCAAGTGCCTGAGATTGATGTAGACATGGTGATGTCATATTAACACGGGCAGTGTCCTGAGTCATCAAAGGAGAAAGGATGGAGGAAGACATATAGGCACCCACTCAGATCTTTCTTTCTAATCAACTGTAATTGACTAGTCAGATCTGCTGGCCTGGCAATATGACAGTTTCTTCAGAGCTTCCTTGACCTCTCGGTTTCTTAGGCAATAAATGAAGGGGTTGAGAGAAGGAGTGACAATGGCATAGAAGATGGAAATAATTTTGTTCATGTTGAAGGCATGGATAACTCGAGGTCGAGCATACATGAAAATAATGGCTGAATAGAAAATGGTGACCACCGCAAGATGGGAGGCACAAGTGGAGAATGCTTTCTGCTTTCCTGTGGGCATGCATAAGATGGTGGCCAGAATGCATCCGTAGGACAGGACAGTAATAAAGAGTGGGAAAAGGAAGGTGACCAGTGCCAGGACAAAGTCCACCAACTCAGCTATGGACATGTCTGTGCAGGAGAGATTAAGTACCGGAGAGATGTCACAGAAGAAGTGGTTGATGACATTGGGACCACAGAAGCTGAGGCGGGAGATGAAGTAGATCTTTGCCAGGGAGATGCCAAAGCCAATGGCCCAGGAACCAAGAGCGAGGCGGAAGCAGAGCCCATGGCTCATTATGGTCGGGTAGTGGAGTGGGCGACAGATGGCCACATACCGGTCATAGGCCATGGCGGCCAGAAGCACACATTCTGTGCACATGAGAGCAATGAAGAAGTACAGTTGTATCATACAGAGTGTGAAAGAGATGCTTTTGTTCACAGACCAAAAACTAAACAGTAACTTGGGCACAGTCACAGAGATGTACCAGGTCTCCAAGAAGGACAGGTTGGCCAGGAAGAAGTACATAGGCTTGTGCAGTGGCCGATTTTGCAGCACCAATAGGATGATGATCACGTTTTCAGCCACTGTCAGAATATAGGCCACAAGGAATATCAGAAACATGGCTGCCCGCATACTCAAGCTCCCAGGGAATCCCACCAGAATGAACTTGGTGACTCGTGTCTGGTTCTCCACTTCCATATTGGAGACACAGGGCTTAGCTCTCCTGGGGAGGAAAAATCATTTGATCAGACTCCATGGCCCAGCTATATTTTTCCATCCTTGTCTTCTCTATCAGTAACAGTAACAGTTATCATTTATTAATACATATTACAGGTCAGAACATGAACTGGGTACGTGAGGCACACAACGTAATTTAATTTCCACATAGCCGTGTGTGTGTGTGTGTGTGTGTGTGATAATATCTGTTTTAAAGATGAAGAAATCGTGCCTTGGACAGAAATTAAGTAACTGACCACGTTGTCACTGGTAGCAGGGCAGGAATCACATTCAAGTCTCAGTCTAAAGCCCATGCTCCTTCTAATATCTTGCACTGTCTGACACCTTATAATTGCCAATTCCAAAAGATATACTTGACCTTCCTGTCTCTCCACCTACCCAGAGCTCTGGAAGTTCTTCCTTACAACTCCTTTATCCTTCACATGCTATTATTTTCATCTACCATCCCTGGAGATAGAGAGTAGCTGTCATCACCTATGAGGTACATGAGAAAGTTGAGTAGCGGAGATTTGGGCTTTTCAGTATTAAAGACCTCCTGGACCTCATTCAAGTCTAAGGTCTGCCACAGATTTGCTATGACCTTGAAATCTTACCCTCTCTGAGATTCAGTTTCCTCTTCTGTCAATGTGAATATTAATATTTATTCAGCTTATTTCGTTGAGGATCAAAATCCAAATGAGTTAATGTAAATAAAATTTTATATAAACTAATGGCAATAATCGTGAAAGGGGATTTTCCCCCATATTAGAGCAGTGATGAAGGTAGGAATACACTAACAGGAGGGAGGGGAGGAGCTGCTGTGATCCAAGGCAAAGCCGTGAGCGAAATAAACATGGGCTCATTCAGGGAATTTGACATTCTTGGGAGTGAAAATGGGGATCACTGAGTGGACATTTTTAAAGATAAGCAAACAAAGATAGAGATGCATTAGAAAATTTGAAATATTTTCTATGAAGGTTAACAGGCACAACATAATACTAAAGTAATCAGGAAAGGTCCCTTTGACCTTTGAGGAGGTGATATTAAGGCTGGGAAGGATTCTAGGACCCCAGCTCTTTGAAGGGCTGAGGTGGGAGGGAGCTGTGCTGAAGTAGGTATGATTGCCATGCTGTGATGGATGGGAAAGGAGCCAAGGAAGAAGGCAGGAAGGCAGGGCCAGAAGGTGCAGACCCCAGAGGTTATAATAATCAGGGATCTGAACAGTGGTCTAAAAGCAGTCGGAAACAAGCAAAAGATTAAAGGTGAATGGGACATCATACGATTTATGCAATGGAAAGATAACTCTGTCATTGCAAAATGGACTCCTTGGAGGCAAGAGTGTGAGCTGTGAGCTATGAAACTAGTTGGAGGCTACTCAGAATAGGCGACAGTGAACATAAATACTGTGGTTCCAGAGAAGCGGATTTAAGATACACGTTAGAAGCAGAATCTTTAACAGTAATTGGTGAGTTGGATATGGAAGGTGAGAGAAAGAAAGAAATCAAGGAGGAACCTCAAATATAGAGCTTATTACCCAGAGATGATGCTATTTACTAAGGTAGTTAGATGGCATCATTTTCTAACTATCTTACCATCTTTACTGTCTTACTAACTATCACAGTTCAGAAAATCTTCTAATAATAATTTATTGAGTATTTAATAGGTGCTGGGAAGTTCTTTTCATGCAATATCCCATTTAATCCACAAAATAATGTTAATTAGACATCGCTATTCTAATTTCAAAGAAGACACTGTCGTTTAGATAGATTAAATAATATTTCCAAGTTAGACAGTGATCAAATCAGAATCATAAAGCCCAGGTCCGACTACAAAGGCATATCCTTAACCACTATAGTGAAACACACTGATGAAGAATATCACATTTTGGACTTACCAGTGTATTTTACATTTAAAATTTCTGACTATTTTAGGAAATGTTCTTTAATCCTGCTGAAATTTTATTATAAGCTGAGACTATTAGAGATGAACCCAAATGTTAAAAAGAAAGCAATATGACACAAGTACATATTCAATCAGACACACATAACAGAAATGAATGTATAGAAATGCTTGGTAAATGTATCTGAGAACAGATAATGATTGGATATGTTTTGGAATATAAATTAGGGGGAGGAAAAGGCATTTTTGGCAGATGAATCAGAGTGAACAAAGGCACAGAGATCTGAAACAGCTTGAAATTTTCAGGAACTCAACTCATAATTGCTGCGTGAGTGGGCAAATTGTGAGTGAGTGAATGAGCAGGAAAGAGATGGATGGAGAGAGAAAGAGAGAGACTCCATTGTCACAGACCAGATCATGGAATAGTGAGGCACTTGAGAATTATCCTGAAGTGTAGACAGTAAGTAATCACTGTTTGTCAGCAGGATGACAACATCCTCTTATTATATCCTTGTTTTTGATGTGGGAGGATGGGTTAGGATGGGACAAGGTTGCCAAACCAGAGATTCATAGACCCGTTAGAAAGCACCCTCATAGCAGACACTTAAAGATACACACAAAGAAGAGAAAAATCATTCTAGCTTATAACATTTGTCAAAGAAACAAAGATGGACATATTTAGCTATACTTATTCACAAGTTACATAAGTTTTCACTTCTAGAGGAAGTTCTACAAGAAAAACAAAGAATTCCTTCTTTCTCATTAACTAAATGAAGGTGCACTGGCACTAATTATTGCATATTGGTATTTTTACGTATCATCTTACTGCAAAATATGTAGAGCCTTTTTACTTGTAATAGTTTTTACTCCATTAAGCATACTCAAACATGTTACCCCTCATAACAGATTTACCACTGGTCTAGAATCAAACAGCTTTGTTTCTTATGCCTGCTGCTATGCACTTTTCTCCAATTTTGTCAGGGTTCTATACATACGTAGGTTCCAAGTAATTTGAATTTGATAGACATTTAACCTCCGTCCCCGCCAAGATAGCAGCAGTTTTTGTAGCCGCCACCAGAAACAAGTTGCCAGGAAGATGCAGTGGTTGCAGCACAGGGATATCAGGTCACTGGGTCAATGGTAAGGATCTAAAGTTTGGGATCATAATCTGGGGCACTAATTTTTGATCCTACAGCAAGAGATGTCTCCAAAGTGGCAAGAGGAGCCTGCTCCCTCAGCTCACTGCATAACTGGCTGCACTTAGATTTCAGGAGACAAGAATATTATCCGGACTGACTGCTAGGAATTGGGAGTGGATAGAACAGAGAGGCATTAAACATTTCAGAGTTTAAATGTTGCTGCACTGTAGGAGCCTGAAACAGGGCTGCCTGCATAGTGAGAAAGTAATGCTCTGAGAGGGAGCACTTACCTTGGCACAGCAGCCTCTGATAGGATGAAATGTGAAAACAAAGCCTTCACCGATTCTAAAATAGGAAGAAGTAGAAGAAAAAGATTCAGGTATTGAATAGATGGGAGGAACCCACTTTCTAAACCTAGAAAGAGTGATTGGGTACAGATTGCCCCACTGCTTTCAAGCTGAAATCCAGGATAAGATGACAGAAGAGCCCTAGGCACCAGGACTACATCTGCATCTGATGTGGCACGAGGCTGGTTCGTCCAGCACCTTGGGACTAGGGTGCCCATCACCTTCCTGGTGAACACGGCAGTGATTTTAGGCACACTGAGCTGTGAAGACCTTTGGATTCTGAGGGCTTTATAGAGTACCAAGACTTTCCCTACATATCTGCCAAGACCCAAGAGAAAAGAACCTTGACAATGGCAGTTCAGTTCTCTTGTGGGATCCAAGAGAAATTTCCATTTGCCCATTGTGGTGATCTTAATTGTTTTATATGTTATTAGTTCCATAGGATAAAAAAGTCTACTTATAACCACACACTTTGGAAAGAACCATATTTTTTGACAGATGAAGAGAAAAATGTACTGCAGTTAAATCTCTATATGTAGACTTTCGAATACTCTTCCATCTTTGGCTTACTTGAAACAGGATGATCATGCAAGTGTTCCAAATGTGATATTGATGCCCAAAGGAGACTGATATTAGTACATTTTAGTAAAAGTTTAAATGACAGTTTTTGTTTTAGATACTTATGTCAACTTGTTCACTAAGTAAATTTATCATGATAGAATTATTGTCACTTTGTCAGCTGCCCGTGGGACCATCTGACCAATAGTTCACATTCTGGTACAAAGCTCTAGTGTACTAAAAATCACTTCTTCTGTAGCCAGCAGAACTCTTAAGTTGCCCTCTCACAAGGAAAAGCTATCAGATTCACTGTGATTTGATGCAATGGTAGATGAAGATATTAAAAGTTATAAACAATTCAGTCTGGAGAGCCACACGTGTTTATGGTAATCAAGCAAGCAGCCTTCAATACAATTTCTCTTATAGGACTGAAGTATGAAAACCAAATAGTAGCAAATAAAAGTAAAGCATCTCTTTCAAATCTCTGGCCTTGATTTATCTCCAAGTCTCAGAAAAACTCTGACTTCTCTAAAATGTATTATTTGATATTAACCACAATTTTTCAACATGGTTTTAAGCTGCTGTGATATGGTTGTCACTGAGAGGGACCACATTTCTCCTCCAAAGATAGAAAATGTCCATCTACTGTGAGAAGATTCTGTGAATTACTGTGACAATCATTTTTGACTCTTGAAGTCAACATTTTATACAAGCAATTCTAGAATGGAGATATTTAGCAGATAAAAATTGGCTGTATTCTAGGACATGTTGACACAATCTTATCCTAGAATTCAGCTATACAGGCTTTCCTTGGAGTTTTTTTTCCTATACCAATTGGTTTCAGTTTGAAATCTTCTGCAGATTCCTGTTCAGTGTATACGGGAGGCAATAAGGAAACTCCAAGAACTTGTGTGTTGTACCTGAGGTCCCCTGGCTATCTGCCTTCTTTTTTCGGAGTCCACGTATATTTGTTGTTATGTCCAGTTTTTTTTGTTGTTGTTTTTATTGTAAGAAGCATTTTATTCTTTATTATTGTACTCTGTTCACCACTGGTTGACACTAGTTCTGTTTGGGCATATCTCAACACTTTGGCCATTGCAACTCGGTTTTAGCTGTCAATTGTTATTGGTTAGAGCCTGAAGGTCATTCAGAGGTGAAATCTTAGGGCCTTCTCAGGCCTTTTCTGAGCATGCATTCTGCTCTGGATATACACCTGGCTTTCTTAGTTTTCTGGTATACACCTGAGTTATAAAAATCCCTTGTTTTTCAATGTACCTTCTTCCCCAACCTATTTTCTTCCCAATCTTTTCTGTCTGTTGCTTGTTACCACTTTTATCCCTAGACCAAGACTGCTGCAACCAATACTTTTGCTTTTAACTGCATTCAGCAAATGGCACCTAGGAAGCTACCCCAGCCCTGGGAAAACTCCCACTCAAGCAAAACAAAGGTAAGCCCTTCCACCAACCCTTTAGTTGGCTTCCAAATGGTTAGAAAATTGTAACACATTTTCTTTGAGAATAAGGTTCATATTGCTCTTTCTCACGCACATTGTTAAATCTGCGCCAGAAGTGTGGGTTGTTATCTTCACAGCTGACGCCAATCTGGGAAGTGAACGAGGACAGGTGGGTAGTTTAAATGCCCAAAACTCTGTTACTGCAATGCGGCAGCTTCTGTTTTCATTAATTTTTCCATTGTTTGTTTTAAACTTTTGGCTAGAATTCATAGTTAAACAAAAGCTAATTCTGACAGTTTTTGCCATCTTATTAGTTGTTTTTTGGTTTGTTTTATTGGAGACAGTCTTGCTCTGTCGCCCAGGCTGGAGTGCAGTGGTGCAATCTCCACTCACTGCAACCTCCGCCTCCCAGGTTCAAGTGATTCTCCTGCCTCAGCCTCCTGAGTAGCTGGGATTACAGGCACCGCACCACCATAGTGGCTAATTTGTGTATTTTTAGTAGAGACAGAGTTTCACCATGTTGGTCAGGCTGGTCTCTAACTCCTGACCTCGTGATCCACCTGCCTCGGCCTCGCAAAGTCCTGGGATTACAGGCATGAGCCACCACGCCTGGCCTTATTAGTTGTTTTTATGGAGCTACGAAGAAATGGAATTCCTTACTTCATTATTTTAATGGTGTGTTTTTTATATTTATATGTGTATGTGGGTGTATATATATATATATATATTTACTTTATATATTGTCTTTGCCACTTGCAACCTTGCCAAACTCCTTTATGTCTACGAGCTTTATTGTAGAGTCTTTATGTTTTATGTATATAATAACATTGCCTGAAATTTAAAATTGTTTTGTTTCTTTCTCATTTGTATCCCTATTATTTATTTTTTCCTGACCTTATGATTTTGGCTAGGACTTTCAGTTGAAGAGAAATGATGAGTATAAACATACAGGTCATTTTTTCAATGTTAGAGGAAAATTAGTCTTTCATCATGTTAGCTGTTGTTAGCTGCAAGTTATTCGTTAGACACCATCCTTGGTTAAGAAGTATCTTCTATAACAAGTCTTTTAGAGTCCTTGTCATTAATGAGTATTGAATTATATTTACTGTCTTTTCTGTGTCTGTTAAGATGATCAATTGGTTTTTCCTTTTAGTCTGTTGATAAACGAAATACATTGATTTGAATTAGTTTTGGATGTTGAATCAACATTGCATTTCCTGCATAAACTCCCTATGGTCATAATCTATTATATTTTTGTAACTTGATGGACTTGATTGGCTAATATTTTATTAAGAATGGTTGTGTGTCCATGAAGGTTATCGGACTCTTTTGTTTTTGTTTGTTTCTTTGTTTTGAGACAGGGTCTTGCTGTGTTGCCAGGCTGAGGTGCAGTGGCACAATCATGGCTCACTGCAGCCTCAAACTCCTAGGCTCAAGTGATCCTCCCTGTAGGGAAAAGAAAGAGAGATCAGACTGTTACTGTGTCTGTGTAGAAAGGGAAGACATAAGAAATTCCATTTTGCCCTGTACCCTGAACAATTGCTTTGCCCTGAGATGCTGTTAATCTGTAACTTTGCCCTAACCTCTTTACCCTAGCCTCTTTGCCCCAACCTTGAGCTCACAAAAACGTGTTGTACGGAATCAAGGTTCAAGGGATCTAGGGCTGTGCAGGATGTGCCTTGTTAACAAAATGTTTACAAGCAGTATGCTTGGTAAAAGTCATCGCCATTCTCTAGTCTCGATAAACCAGGGGCACTGCGGAAAGCCACAGGGACCTCTGCCCTGGAAAGCTGGGCATTGTCCAAAGTTTCTCCCCATGTGATAGTCTGAAATATGCCCTCGTGGGATGAGAAAGAGCTGACCGTCCCCCAGCCCGACACCCGTGAAGGGTCTGTGCTGAGGAGGATTAGTAAAAGAGGAAAGCCTCTTGCAGTTGAGATAGAGGAAGGCCACTGTCTCCTGCCTGCCCCTGGGAACTGAATGTCTCAGTATAAAACCCGATTGTACATTTGTTCAGTTCTGATATAGGAGAAAACCCGCCCTATGGCGGGAGGCGAGACATGTTGGCAGCAATGCTGCTTTGTTATTCTTTACTCCACTGAGATGTTTGGACGGAAAGAAACGTAAATCTGGCCTACGTGCACATCCAGGCATAGTACCTCCCCTTGAACTTAATTGTGACGCAGATTCCTTTGCTCACGTGTTTTCTTGCTGACCTTCTCCCTATTATCACCCTGCTCTCCTACTGCATTCCTCCTGCTGAGATAGTGAAAATAATAATCAATAAAAACTGAGGGAACTTAGAGACCGGTGCCGGTGCAGGTCCTTGGTATGCTGAGTACCTGTCTCCTGGGCCCACTGTTGTTTCTCTGTAGTTTGTCTCTGTGTCTTATTTCTCTTCTCAGTCTCTCATCCCACCTGACGAGATATACCCACAGGTGTGGAGGGGCAGGCCACCCCTTCACCTCCCATCTCAGCCTCCTGAGTAGCTGAAACTACAGGTGCACCCCACCACACTTGGCTAATTTTTTTGTATTTTTGTAGAGATGGGGTTTGCCATGTTGCCCAGGCTGGTCTTGAACTCCTGGGCTCAAGCAATCTGCCTACTTTGGTCTCACAAAATGTTGGGATTACAGGTGTGAGCCGCTGTGGCCAGCCTCTTTTCTTACATATTTGGTTTTGTTATCAGGTAAATCTGGGTTCATAAAATAATACAGTCAGTATTCTTTGCTATTTTCTGAAAGACTTGTGTAGAAGTAGCACTATATTATCCTTTCATATGTGGTAGAATTCATTAGTGGAGCCATCTGGACCTGGATTTTTCCACAAGGCAGATTTTTAACCATAAAATCAATTGCCTTCATGGATAGGGAGTCAGGCTACCTACTTTCTCTTATGTGGGCTATGGCAGCTTTTGATTTTTCAGGAATTTAACTATTTCACTCAAGTTCTTTGAATTTTGGGTATAAAGCTATTAAACTATTACCTTAGTATTGTTTCTAATGTCTGCAGGATCTGTAGAGATGTGTTCTCTTTAATTGTATGTGTCCTTATTTGTGTTTTCTCTCTTTGTTTTGATCAGTCTAACTAGGGATTTTTCAATGTTATTGATCTTTTCGAAGCTTGCTTTTGATTTCATTGAACTTCTCTACTATTTTTCTGTTTTTCCTCATCATTTTATATTTTATTTTGTTTCTTCTGCATCTTCTGTCTTTAGTTTTATCTTTTCAGTCTAGTTTCATAAGGCAAAACTCTGAGTCATCGATTTGAGACATTTCTAACAAAAGCATCTAGTGCTTCACATTTTTCTCTAAGCTCTGTTTTTTTTCAATTTGAAATACCTTTTTCTAATTTTCTTTGTGATTTCCTTGACTTATTGATTAGTTAGAAGTATAGAGTTTAATTTTTATACATTTGGGGATTTTTCCAGAGGTTTCAGTTTATTCCTTATTTCTTATTTAATATCACTGCTCCTTATTTCTAATTTAATATCATTATTTTAAAAGAAAATATTCTGTATAATTTCAATTTCAAATTTGTTGACATTTGTAGTCTTCTATTGCTGAGTAGAATTTTATAAAAATGTCAATTAGGTTAATCTGGTTGATGGTGTTGTTCAGGTCGTCCATATATTTGCTGACTTTCTTATCGTTTACTTGATCGATCAGATACTGAGAAAATTATGTTAACATCTTCACTAATAATGATGAGTTTGTCTATTTCTTTCTGTATTTTAGTGCTATTATTAGATTGTTAAAATTATTATATTGTCTTGAAAAATCAACTCCCTTATTATACAATATCCTACTTTAATTCTGGTAATATACCTTCTTATGGGAATTTATTAGAAATTATTATAGTCACTCCAGCTTTCTGACATAATGTTGCATGGTAGATCTTCACTATCTTTCTACATTTAATCAATTTATTCTTTTATATTAAACATGAGTTGATTGATTGTAGAGAGCACATAGTTGGGTCTTTCTATTCAATTCTACATGTTGTTCTCTGCTTTTTAATCATTGTGTTTTAGATTATTTACCTTTACTGCTATTAGAGGATGAAGTTGTATTTAAGTGTACCATTTTGCTATTTGTTTTTGTTGTTGTTGTTGCTGCTTTTGCTTTTGTTTTCTTTTTCTACACTTTTACCTTTTTATTAATTAATTAATTTTAATAATTTCATCTTATACCTAATATTGGCTTATTAGTTATACCTTTGTTTAAATGTGTTTAGTAGTTGCTCTAAATTTTAAAACATAATTTATTTTTATTTTTATTTTTATTTTTTGAGACGGAGTTTTGGTCTTGTCACCCAGGCTGGAGTGCAATGGTGCAATCTTGGCTCACTGCAACCTCTGCTTCCCAAGTTCAAGTGGTTCTTCTGCCTCAGCCTCCTGAGTGGTTGGGATTACAGGTGCCCATCACCATGCCCAGCTAATTTTTATATTTTTAGTAGAGACGGGGTTTCACCATGTTGGCTAGGCTGGTCTCGAACTCCTGACTGCAGGTGATCCACCCGCCTCAGACTCCCAAAGTTCTGGGATTACAGGCGTGGGCCACCGTGCCCAGCCTAAAACATAAATATTTAGTCTATCATAGTCCAATTTTAAATAATATTATAGTCCTTTACAAAATGTGTAAAAATATTACAACGGTTCACTTCCATTTTTTTCCCTCTCATCTTTGTGCTATTGATGTTGGCATTTATTTCTAAGTGTGTTATAAACTTCACATGTGCTATTGTTGTTGGCATTTATCTCTAAGTGTGTTATAAACTTCACAATACATTTGCTTTTACTCCACAATACAGTTACTACTTTTACTTTATTCAGTCAGTTCTTATTTACGATTAATAAAAATAAATATTTTTTGCCTTCATTATTTTTGCCATCTCTGGCACTCTTGATTTCTTTTGTAGGTTCAAATTTCCATTTGGTATCACATTTCTTCTTCCTGAAGAACTTTATTTAATATTTCTTGCGTTGCACTCACATGTGATAAAGTACATCAGTTTTGTTTATACGAAAAAGTATTCCATGCTCATATTTGAAAGAAATTCTCACTGTGTATAGATTTCTAGATGAGAGTTTTTGTTTTCAGCATTTTAAAGGTGTCCTCCTTTGCCTTACGCTGTGCCTCATTTCTGATGATAAATGGGTGGTAATTTTATCTTTGTATGTGTGTATAATATTTCTTTTTCTATGCACATCTTCAAGATTTTATTTTAGTATCTGAGTTTTGGCAATTTGAATATGATTTTTTTCTCTATCCTGCTTATGATTCTCTGAGCTTCTTGAATCTGGGATTTCTTTCATTGATTTTGCAAAACTTTTAGCCATGATACCTGAAAATATTTCATTTGCCTTGTTACTCTGTCTTCTTCTTAGACTCAAGTTAAACATCTGTTAGATTGTTTTATGTTGTTGTACAGCTTGTTCTATTTTCATCCACTCACTCTTCTCTTTCTATTCCAGTTGGGATAATTTCTGTTTCCATAACCTCATGTTCACTGACTCTTCCCTGTGTGACAGTCAGTCTTAACCCCATCAAAGAAATAATCTACTTTTATGTTGTGTTTTTTGTTTCTAGCATTTCTATTTTACTTTTTTAAGAAACAGTTTCATTGCTCTACTAAAATTTCTCATGTTCTCATGCACATTGCTCATGTTTTCCGCTATATTCTAATTATAGTTATGGTAAAATTCCTGTTTGATAGATAGATCCAGTCTAGATCATTCCTGGTTCTGATTCTTTTGAATGCTTTCACTTAACAATGAGTAAGTATTTTCTTGCTGCTTTTGAAACATAATTTTTATTAAATGCTGGAAATTGTTGGCAAAAGAACAGTAGAGACTAGGCTATAGAGTACTTAAAAATGGGGTGCTGGTCCTTCTGTCAGACTATGTGTGTAAGTGGTTGAGGTGTTTCGGGTATTGTTACTATAATTACTTTCAGTGCTCCACAGATTTCAAATTCTTCCGACCATGAACTATTGATGCTTTGTTGAACCTAAATAGGAGATTTTAATCAGTGTTCCTGCGCTACCCAAATTTTACCAAGCGTAGCATTGCCTTTGTAATACAAGGTATCTCCATACTTTGGCTTCTTTCCCAGAAATAGGTGCTGTTGATTTTTTCTTGGTGCAAGGCTTGTGATAGGGGCAAAGATATTCTTGTTTTCCCTGATCCAGCCTCCATCCTAGTCAGGCCCTATGAATCTGAGACTTGGGAACTGGTGTTCCTACCTCATCTCACCAGTCATGGCAGCCAGACTCTACTTTTTATTTGTGACTGGTCATGGGTGGGAGTTTCTGCCCTTATCCTAGTGGACTCCTAGCAACAGGGCAGGATCCTAGCTTGAATGGATTTCTACCTCTTCCCCAAGAGCAAACTGCTTTTACTTCTACTTTTCCCTCAGTAGGAACTCACTTTTGTCTGGACAAGTGGCATGAAGGCTTTCTGACCTCTCCCCAGAGGTAAACAATGTTGATTTTGTTTGCAAGTCTTATGGTAGGAGTTGAGAGATTTCCCATCCTCCTTCAGGGAAGAAAACATTTTGCTTCTATCTTGGTTCTTTAAAGATAATTTTATTTCTTTCTCTGAATACTTTAAAAAGAAAAATTGTGGTCAGGTGCGGCACCTCAACCCTGTAATCCCAGCACTTTGGGAGGCTGTGGCAGGTGGATTGCCTGAGGTCAGGAGTTCAAGACCAGTCTGGCCAACATAGTGAAATCCTGTTTCTACTAAAAATACAAAAAAGTTAGCTGGGTGTGGTGGCATGCGCCTGTAATCCCAGCTGCTTGGGAGGCTGAGGCAGGAGAATTACTTGAACCAGAGAGATGGAGGTTGCAGTTAGCTGAGACTGCGCCACTGTACTCTAGCCTGGGCGGCAGAGTGAGACTCCGTCCCACCAGCCCCGCAAAACAATTAAAAAATAAATTATAAATAAATAAAAGAAAAAGAAAAGTTGTGTTACCTTTGGTTTGCAGCAGTTTTACTCTGATATATCTAGGTATGTTTCTATTGTATTTTTCCCATTTGACATTTGTAACACTTTATGCATCTGTGTTTTGATGACGGTATTAAATTTTTGAAAATGTTTTGCCATTATGTCTTACAAATTTCTTTTTCCCGTTCTCTTTCTTCTTTCAGTTAGAGTCTGCAATTATAAGTAGGTTAGACCTTTTCATTATGATCCAAATGTTAAACCTTTTTAGCATATCCCATAAATCACTAATGCTGTCTTAAATTTTTCTTCTTTTTTTTATTTCTCCCCTGAATCAGGCTATTTTCTACTGACTTATCTTCTACTTCACAAATCCCCTGCAGTTCTATCTAGTCTGCTATTGAGACTGTTAATTTTATTTAAAAAATTAAATTTAAAAACACTATTTGATTCCTTTTAGTAGACTCCAGATTTTTGATAATATTCTCCAACATGGTTTCTCTTTTCTTAAACATGTTAATATGTTAATCAGTTATTTTATAGTTATGTCTGATAGTGTCAGTGTCTATACTTCTTTGGAATTGTTTTTACCATGAATCATAAAACTGAAAAATGCCTTAAAACCAATGTCACTGAGTAACAGTCATCAAGAGACTAAGAAAAGGGGCAGAACTTATGGTAGACTCAAAGAACTGAGAAAGAAACAGCTACCTTTCTGGGCTCATTAAGAAACAGATCCTGTCTAAACATCTATATGGTCAGCTGGGATTTCTAAAGTATTCTTCTCTAGGAGTAAGGAGAAATTACAAAAATAAAAATGCTTCATAAAGCAGCTCCTAGATAATTGCCTGATAGAAGTCAAATAAATCCTTTCTTGAGGAGGATAACATTATGTAGAGCCTCAAATTACCCCTTCAGTTTTCCAAACACAGTGTCCAACACTCAATCAAAAATTACCTGTCATGAAAGATGAGACTCAAACACTGAAAAAGAGATTTTATTTTATTTTATTTTATTTTGCTTAGGAAGCTCTTTAAATTTTTTTTTATTATTATACTTTAGGTTTTAGGGTACAGGTGCACAATGTGCAGGTTTGTTATATATGTATCCATGTGCCGTGTTGTTTTGCTGCACCCATTAACTCATCATTTAGCATTAGGTATATCTCCTAATGCTATCCCTCCCCCCTCCCCCAACCCACAACAGTCCCCAGAGTGTGATGTTCCCCTTCCCGTGTCCATGAGTTCTCATTGTTCAATTCCCACCTATGAGTGAGAACATGCGGTGTTTGGTTTTTTGTCCTTGCGATAGTTTACTGAGAATGTTTTCCAGTTTCATCCATGTCCCTACAAAGGACATGAACTCATCATTTTTTTATGGCTGCATAGTATTCCATGGTGTATATGTGCCACATTTTCTTAATCCAGTCTATGGTTTTTGGACATTTGGGTTGGTTCCAAGTCTTTGCTATTGTGAATAGTGCCGCAACAAACATACGTGTGCATGTGTCTTTATAGCAGCATGATTTATAGTCCTTTGGGTATATACCCAGTAATGGGATGGCTGGGTCAAATGGTATTTCTAGTTCTAGATCCCTGAGAAATCGCCACACTGACTTCCACAATGGTTGAACTAGTTTACAGTCCCACCAACAGTGTAAAAGTGTTCCTATTTCTCCACATCCTCTCCAGCACCTGTTGTTTCCTGACTTTTTAATGATGGCCATTCTAATTGGTGTGAGATGGTATCTCATTGTGGTTTTGATTTGCATTTCTCTGATGGCCAGTGATGATGAGCATTTTTTCATGTGTTTTTTGGCTGCATAAATGTCTTCTTTTGAGAAGTGTCTGTTCATGTCCCTATTTTTTTTGTATTTTTAGTAGAGATGGGGTTTCACCGTAGTCTCGATCTCCTGACCTCATGGTCCACCCGCCTCGGCCTCCCAAAGTGCTGGGATTACAAGCGTGAGCCACCGTGGCCAGCCGCTCTTTAATTTTTCATGGCAGGTAATCTTTGCATAATTCTACATGGCTTCTAAAATCAATATTTTGAATGTGGAGACAATAGGATTTGCTTATTATGGATTGAATATGTAATGAGGAAAATGGAGGAAACAAGGGTATAAAAATTATGATGCCATAGATTAAGATCAGAAAGAGGAATATTTTGGTGGGGGGAGTAAAAGTAGAGACTTGCTTGGATATGTGAAAATCTAAATACAGTTATCAAGTAGGCAGTTGGATACTGGAGCAGTGCTGGGTGTGTATAATTTGAGAGTCCTTAGTGTTTACTGATATTATAAAATTAGATGAGATCAACTTGGGTATTAGTGTACTTGGATTTGAGATTGTATTTGAATCCTGAATCATCTAATATATGGACATCTAGAAGAGAATGTGGCTTCTGCACAGGAGTCTGAGAACTTTCTCATGAGGTAACAGGAATGCAAGGAGAATGTGGGATCCACTGTATCATATGCTGCTACAGAGGCCAAGTGAGATGAGGCCTGAAATTGACCATTGGTTTTAGCAACATGAAAAATTCTAGTAATTTATACACTAGTGATTTTGGACGAATGGTGGGATCAAAATCTTAGCTTAGACTGAGTGTTGCAGGAATCAGGAGGACCAGAGAGACCACGGGGTGAATACCAGAAGATCTTTATTGAGTGCATGCAGACTCAGCAGATTTAACATCCAAAAACTGGGCCAAGAACAAAGACAGCACTTGACTTATATACACACCTTTGAAAGGGAGTGGGCTAGCTTGAAACAAGCTTACAGTGGCACGAAAGCAAGCATACAGAGGCAGAACAAAGGCAGTTAATCAAATTTTGACAGGTGCGTAACCCAGAATTACACATGACCCTTGTTACACAGCCCAGATGGCTGTTATCTAGGCTTTGCTCTAGCATCTTGCATGGGCTTATCTCATAACCTTCGCTATGACGCCCAGGTGGCTGTTGCTCAGGCCTGCTCAGACAGCTCATGACTTTCACTGTACCGCTTAGATAAAACAGAAAATTTGAAGTTACTAGTTACAGAGAACAGAAATCTATAAACTCATACTGTAAGAGAAAGGAAAATTTGTTTTTCTCCTCCCTGTGTTGAGGGAGTGCTGGGACAGTCTCCAGAGCACATTCCTTTGTGTCCTAGTTTCTCAGATAGTGTTTACTGAGGCTTTTCCTGGGTCTGGGCTGTGCCTGTTGCTGCCTCTGGGATAAGTCAGCCGAATACAGGAAAGCTTGTTTCTTTTTCTTTTTAATTTCATTTTTTCTTTCTTTAATTTCCACCTCATGGGGAGTGATTGAAGGGGAGGACATGGGAATGAAAGGCGCAGTTAGTTCCTTCAGGGAATCTCTATGTAAAGGAGCATAGTGAAATGGGACCGTGTCTGTAAGGTGATGCATAATGTGGTCTATTTTTCTAAATCTAAAAATGATTTATTCTTAAGTGGTAGGCATGATGTGGTCTTAAGGAGGTTCTTTTTTTCCTTCAGATTGCAAAGGCATATCAAATTTATGCTTATGGAAATGATCCAGGAGAAAATGCAAAATTTATGATTTAATTCAGGCAAAGATACATTCAGGTTTTGTGGGGTATGAAACAGATAATTTATGAGGTACCCTTTAGGAAAAAGAACATAAAATAACAAAGTTTGTATGAAAATAAACATTTATTTAGGGTGTAAAATGATGGATAACTAAGTTTTGCAAGGTTGAAAATACCTTAAACATCAAAAGTTTATAAAAATAAAAATATTTTTATCTATTAAATGTCTGACACAACTCTATAAATCTCTGCTCCCTACTGTTTTGGCTACATATTATTTGATCACATTTTCATGACAATAACTTTGTAATATCACTTTCGGGTTGATTTTGGAATCACAGGAGGTGAGTAATTTGCTCAGATGTGTAAGCCAAATGGAGATAAAAACCAAGACGAAGAAAGACCACCTGTAAAGTATGAACTTCCTGCTGAGTTCAAATAAACAGGGTTGTGATGCAGGAAGAAATTGTTTAGGATGGCCTCCTAGAGGGAAGTGCTTAATCAGACCTAATTAAAACTTACTTGTTGATGCTGGGCTCCATCCAAGTCCTCATCCCCTGTGGGTGGCAGCTTCATTTTTAAGTTATCACTTTGGCTTTTATTTCTTTCCTTTCAACAGAGAGAAATGTACAGCTTTTTTTTTCCATAAAAGAAGTTTATTTGGAAAAATCAGCCTCTTACACAAGGTTTTGTATCTAATATGTTCATTCTGTCAAATGCATTGAATATAAGAAATATTCAGTTTTTGTTTTGGTCCACCCCCTCTTTTATCCTGATGTAGAATCTACTTCTCTACTTTTCAGGTAAATGAAATGGGTCACACAATTTTTAGCTTTGTGTGAAGAGTAAGTATGTGTCCAATAATTCTAAGTATACCATAATTTTTTTAAGGCCTTCTCAGAAAAAAGAAAAAAAATACTCGTTAAAACTAGGCACACTTAGCAATTTCTCTCATAACCTTATCCTTATCTGCTTGCTTGGTGCCACATTTTTCTGGCCCTCTTTAATTTGCAAAGATTGAAACTAAAAATGAAA
Source organism: Symphalangus syndactylus (assembly GCF_028878055.3). Taxonomy (NCBI): domain Eukaryota; kingdom Metazoa; phylum Chordata; class Mammalia; order Primates; family Hylobatidae; genus Symphalangus; species Symphalangus syndactylus. Next base: position 133,890,596 of record NC_072428.2, on the reverse strand, counting down.
GTAAGCAAAATAAAACCAAAGAAACCCCACCAAACACACGGAGAGTATATCTCACACACAGCTCTAAGCCAGAATCAGATATAAATGAGACCTCTGTGAATCAAAGGAGAAAACTTTCAGAAAAAAAAATCCAATAGTCTCATGATTTAACCAAGGCTTTGGGAAAACCTAAGCTGAATTCAACTGATGTTTGAAATATGTTTACATTTAATTGGATGTGCTGTATTTACTAAGAAGGTACAAATACATTGTTTTGAAATTTTTAATACTAACCTTTACAGTGAGAAAAATAATACCAAGGGATTTGAGCAGGGGCAATAACTTATAACCATTCAAAACCTGTCTTTGAATAGGGGTGAAAAGTAGTACTTTAATGAAAACAACCGTCAAGTACTTACTTGGCTTCTACTAAGTGTCCCAAGAAATGGTACCCAAGAAGTGTCAACAAGTACAATCTGGCTAGAACAGCCAAGATGCTTCCAAAGTTTTATGCTTCAAATTTCCTAAATATATAGATAGCAGAACCATATGCCAGAAAAACTACTGATGTTGGAAAAATATATTCATCAGCATTTTATAAAATCTCCAGCTTTCAAGGCCAGGCGCGGTGGCTCACGCCTGTAATCCCAGCACTTTGGGAGGCCGAGGTGGGCGGATCAAGAGGTCAGGAGATCGAGACCACGGTGAAACCCCGTCTCTACTAAAAATACAAAAAATTAGCTGGGCACGGTGGTGGGTGCCTGTAGTCCCAGCTACTCAAGAGGCTGAGGCAGGAGAATGGCGTGAACCCGGGAGGCGGAGCTTGCAGTGAGCCGAGATCGCACCACTGCACTCCAGCCTGGGCGACAGAGTGAGACTCCATCTCAAAAAAAAAAAAAAAACTCCAGCTTTCAACCAACATTTCTATTCATAAATCTTCCAGTGACCATATCTGACAATACATTACAAATGCCAAAGAAGCAAGATTACTTTTAAATTTTAAATTCGTCTCAAGTTAGTTATGATTTTTCTTTTTAACACAACACTCAAAATACATGAATTCAGCAGAATTATTTTAAAAGTTAAGTTCTCTGAAGATTTCTAAAGACTAAAATGTAAGGCACATGTTAAAATCTTCATGACACTGTTAAAAGCTAAGATTAAAACAAAACCTACTTCCTTCCCTCATCCTTTACCATCAACCACCCCCTCCCCAAAGCATATGGCATTTTAAATTTAAGCTATTGGTAAGGAGTGAAACAAAAATTCCATCAATGAACACCTGGTATGGTTTCCACACAAACGTCTATTATCTGAATTGAGCACCACTGATATCTACCAGACCAGTAGAATATTTTCAGATATCTTGGGTCATGAACTGCTCCATTTACCCTTTAGCTGAATGGGTACAGGCTGGACTGTCCTCTTCTTTGGGGCCACCTTCTGTGCCTTTCTAGTTAGGGGATTCCTCTTCTTTAGTAACTTCTTTGGGCTTCTCAGTAACATCTATGCTGTTCTCTTTTTACTTTCCTTTTCCTGCTTCTCTTCTGCTTTCTGTTCTTTTACCAAAAGTTGATAATTGATACCTATCACCTAGCAATGAAAAGCTAGACACCTGCAATAATTAAGATTATGCCATACGCCCATATGTCTATTTGTAATTTCAATAAGTCATTGAGATTACCTAAAAATGGTGGCCCCAGGGGAACACAGCAGCATCCCACACAGCAGCATCCCACAATGGTAACCAAACCCACAGTGCTGGAGGACCTCTGGGTCCAATGAGGTCCGTCAGTATTTCAAACAATATGGAACTGAGCCACCAAGATAAATCCAAAGAATCCCACAGAGACACAGAACTCAATATAGCTGGTGGATAAAGGTGCCAGCAAATGGCATATTCCGTTCACAATAATGGAAGCAGCAAAGAAATACTGAACTTGAGAACTTGAGGCCTTATATGCTTTGTGTTGGCTGCAAGTCCCATAGAAGGCCTTGCTGTGTGTCAACAAAAGCCAGAAGGGAAAGAAGGCAGACTTCTCCCGGAGTGATACTGACTCTCGCCATAATTAGTGAGAAACGCCAAAGGTGTAAAGAGTCCAGAAAAATGTGAGCACATTTCCAGAGAGGTACAGCAAAAAAATCTCTCTAAGTAAACAGGGATAAGTACAAGAATGTATTGATTGTTTAGAAGATTAATCATTTCCCTTCTTTGGGGTGTCCTCCAATAAGATCTGTATTTGTATCACCTGCACCTTTTTTGCATCTGATTTTTCAGCTTCCTGAAGGAATTCTTTAGACGTCTTTCCCTGCCTTCGTTGGCTTGGACCTTATTGGTCACATAGGGTCTCCAGCTACACAGCAGTTTACTAGGAAGCCCCCAAGAATTAGGAAGCTTCCTCTCCATCCATAGATACCAAAGAAAGCCTTATTGAGGAGGCCAGCATAGAGAGGCTGCCTGCCATGGCCAGTCTGTTGGCCAATGGTCAGTTCCTATAGAAATGCTTCCCAATCATGGTCAGAGCTAGGTTCAAGTTAAAGGAAAAGCCCAAGACCTCCAGTGATTCCTATACACAAGTAAAGTTTCTGTATAATGTTACAGAAAGAAGCCACAATCAAACCACAGCCTGACAAGCAACACTAACAATCATGACTGAACAACTGCCAAATTATTCACCAGGATACTGCTGATGAGACCTCCACCATACATGACAGGCAGCATGATGGAGCACATCTGTGACACTTCGCTGGTGGTGGCATGGAATATACCTTCCATCTCTTTGAAGAAGACAGCAATATATTTGAGAAATGCTAAGCGAAGTTGATGGAAATGAAAGCTTCCACTATGACTGCCCACCCCCAGCCTCCGTCTGAAGGGGTGTATCCAACTGAACTTCCAACTGCTGGTGGCATTTTAAGTGTAGAAAAATTCCAGCTTGCAGCACCAAGCATAGGAGTGAGGCAGTGGCAGGGGCTGGAGTTCTGCAGAGCCCAGAGTGAGGCTCCCATCCTTCTCTTGCTGCCTCATTGGCTGGTTCAAGCACCCACATGGCCAGTTAGTCAAGTCGCAGCTTGCCACTTTTTCTGGTTGAGCTGGAGTGACTGCCTTATCAATTTGCAGCCTTTTTAAAAACTCAATTATCTACTCAAAAGGCTTTAGTTTGTTGCCTATCCTATCACAACTTAACTTTCATGCCTCCCAGCATTTTATTTTAAGCCATCCTAAGTTGTTTCTACAATTTTTTTTTTTTTTGAGACAGATTATTGCTCTATCTCCCAGGCTGGAGTGCAATGGCGTAATCTCGTCTCACTGAAATCTCTGCCTCCAGGGTTCAAGTGATTCTCCTGCCTCAGCCTCCCAAGTAGCTGGAATTACAGGCACCTGCCACTGTGCCCAGCTAATTTTTGTATTTTTTTAGTGGAGATGGGGTTTCACCATGTTTGCCAGGCTCATCTCAAACTCCTGATCTCAGTTGATCCACCTGCCTCGGCCACCCAAAGTGCTGGGATTATAGGTGTGAGCCACCGCACCTGGCCTACATTTTTGTTAGAGTTTTTACAGTCATCATGAAGGGTATATGGATAATGATTTTATTGCTTTTGCATATGGAATTGTATATATCTGTCGCCTTTAAAAATGAATGATGGCTTAACTAGGTATGCAATTTTTATTTAACAATATGTTCACTCAGGATTCTATGGAAAGATGTTATTGTCCCTGTCATCTAATATTTCAAAGACCAATTCTAGCTGTCATAGGCTGAATTCCAACCTGGCCCCCGAGAGTCTCACTTCTTGGTGTACATGTCCTGTACAATACTCTCCCCTTCAATATGAGCAGGACTTGTGACATATGATGGGATTTCACCCCTGTGATAATGTTACACTGTGTGGAAAAACAGAATTTGAAGATATAATTAATCAGCTGAATTGAATTTACACAAAAGGGAGATTATCCTGAGTGAGCCTGACCTAATCAGGTGAGAACTTCAAAAGTGTCCAGACTTTCTTAGCCATCAGAGAGATTTGACACAATAGAGATTCTCCTGTCATTCTTGACGAAGCAAGCTACCATGTAGTGAGAGCAGTGGGCCATGTGTTAAGGACTTGAGGGTGGCCTCCAGGAGCTTAGAGGAGTCACCAGCCAGCAGCAAACAAGATAATGGGTACCTCAGTCACACACATGCAAGAAAATGAATTCTTCCAATGACTGGTGAGTTTGAGAGAGGACTCTGAGTCCCAGATGAGATCACAACCCCAGCTGATACCTTGATTTGAGCCTTGTGAGACCCTGAGCACAGAACCCAGCTATGCTTCTCACCAGCAGGAATGTTAAGATAATAAATTTGTGTTCTTTTAAGTTTATAAATTTATTACAATTTGTTACACAGCACTAGAAAATTAATGCACTTGCTTAACATTTTTCTAAGTGACTTTTCTGTTTTGTTTGTTTTCTGAATCTTTATGATCCTTTCATTACACTTGAAATTCAGTCATTTTTACCAATATATCCATAAATATTTTTAATTTTCAGGTACATGACAAGGCTCTTTCATCTAAATAACAAATTCTTCCTTTATTTAAATGACATTTTTATTAATTATAGTTGAAAGTAAAAAATATTTTTATTCAGTCTTTTCATCAGAAATACCAATTATCCATATGTTGTTTCTTTTTTGTCTGTATCAGTTATCTTCTTTTGGACTCCAAACAACAGATTAACTTTTCTATATTATTAATTTTTGCTGTTTACTGCTTTAATGTCCTTTTAAAATCTGAAATAGTTTTTGTGTGTGTGTGTGTCCCTACTTTACCTGTAATCCTTAGCTCCTTTTGTATCTCATTCTGCTGTCCTATCACCTCGTCTTTCATTGAGCTGATGTGTTTAATTTTCTTGCAAGTACTATGGTCACAAATTATGAGATCCATCAATATTTATTCTCCCCTTCCTTCTTAATATCAGAAGCTCTGATTGTGTTTTAGGCACATGATTACTAACAATAACACTTATCACCTTTGAGTATGTATGTGGCCAAGTAACTAAGTTTAACTTAGCCAGCAGAATTTGTACAACATTTTTTTGTGTGTGTGAGTTTTTTAAAAGGTCTCTAAAGGAAGTGGGTATGCTCCTTCCTCTCTTCTTTCTTTTTATGTATTTATTTATTTTTTGAGACAGGGTCTCACTCTGTCACCCAGGCTGGAGTACAGTGGCATGATCTCAGCTGACTGCAACCTCTGCCTCCCGGTTCAAGCAATTCTCCCACCTCAACCTCCCAAGTAGCTGGGACTACAGGCATGCACCACCATGCCCGGCTAATTTTTGTATTTTTAGTAGACAGGATTTCACCATGTTGGCCAGGTTGGTCTCAAACTCCTGGCCTCAAGTGATTTCCCCCGCCTTGGCCTTCCAAAGTGCTGGGATTACAGGCATGAGCCACCCCACCTGGCCTCTTCTTTATTTTTGATGGACAGCATGTGAATGTGTTGGCTGAAATTCAAGCCATTTCTTGAACTATGAGGTAGAAGTTATATGCCTAGAATAGTGCATTAGAAACAGAAGAAGCCTCAATTCCTATAACTTTAAGTTAGGCAGGCTTACCTTGCCTAAATCTAAATTAATGTCTATTTTATTTAAACCATGATTTCTCAATATTTTCTGCCTCTCACAGTCTGACTCTACTGAAATAAATGCATTAATAAGTGTTTATTAATAAGTGTTGCATATCCTTATTGTTTGTTTCATGAGGAAATTATTCCCATTAAAAGTGGCTTCCATTCGGGAAGCTAGGTACAATTTTCTTATCTAACAAAAAAGAAAACTAAGGCATATATTATTTAAATAACTTGCCAGAGAGCACAGGTAGTGAGAGACAGAACAAGGATCAGGAGTCAGGTCTGCTTGATGAAGCCGGGGACCATTCCCTGATGCACTGACAAACTGATAAAACCAACAGTGGGCAGGTGAAGCCCCCAAGTCACTGGATATTTGAGAGAAGATGTCTATAAAGAAGTCATATTATTGATCCCTAACATGTATATTTTCAGATATTGGCCTATATAAAACAAATTAAGCATTTGGAGGAACACTTTGTACAAATGCAAGGATTTGACCATAATAATCTTCTTTTAGTGTAAGTGTGGGAGTCCTGTCTACAATTATCTTATCTCCTTTTTGGTTTTGATGATAGATAACAAGAGTTTCTTAGAGTCTTGACCCTTTATCTGCATCTTTCTGAAACTTTCCGGAGAGCAGCCATAACTTCCTTATTCCTCAAGCTGTAGATCAAGGGGTTCAACATGGGTGACACCACTCCATAGAAGACAGCAATCATCTTCTCTTCCTCTGCCAAGGTGGCCACCTGTGGCCCCAGGTAGGTGAAGATGGTAGCCCCAAAGCACATGCAAACCACAGTGAGGCGAGAGGCACGGGTCCCAAAGGCTTTGCGGTGTCCCTGGGTAGAATGGATGCACGAAATGGCAGCAACTATGCGAGCATAGGAGAATAGAACCAGGAAACAGGGAAGCAAGATCACCAGAAACCCTGAGATGGCCACCATGACCTTATTGAAGGAGATGTCCACACAGGCTAGCTGTAGCACTGCTGAGGTCTCACAGACAAAGTGATTGATAACATTGTGACACAGGGGAAGCTGGAAGGTGATAATTGTTTCCATCAGTGAATTTGAGAAGCCAGCCACCAGGCAGCCGGCCGCCAGCCCCAGGCACAGCCCTCCATGCATAATGACCGTGTAGTGCAGTGGGTGGCCCACAGCCACATAGCGGTCATAGGCCATGGCCCCCAGCAGGAAGAACTCAGACCCACACAATGCCAGAGAAACATAGAACTGGAGCACACAACTGTGGAATGGGATGGACTTTCGGGCTGAGAGCAAGTGGGACAGCATTTCTGGGACAATACTGTTTGTATAACAAAAGTCCACAAATGACAGAACACTAAGGAAGAAGTACATGGGGGTATGAAGCCTGCTGTCCAGTCTGATCACAAGAAGAATGAGGGTGTTTCCTACAACAGTCACCAAATACATGGCCAGGATCAGGGCAAAGAGGGAGACCTGAATGCCCTGATCACTGGAAATCCCCAGCAGAATGAACTCACTCACCCATGTCTGGTTTTTATTTTCCTGACCCATGAGCTTCCAAGGACCACACTAAAGATGTAGAAATAACCAGTCATGGAAATGAAGGATTAGAAGATGATTCGTAGGGCATATGGAGAGCCCACCCATCTGAACATAAAGTCCCCCTAGAATGTCTCAGCCAAATCACCATCCAACCTCTGCTTGAACAATACATCCAGACATGAGGACCACAGTGGGACCCAGCTGTGCACGGAAATCAAGGAAAAAAGAAGTTACATTCTTAAAATTCAGTTTATAGGAATATAATTTCTTCTCCAAAACATCTGCTCTTAAATAGGGGAAGGAAATTAATGCAGTATTTATACTTACAGTCTTATTCATGAAGGATTCAATTCATGAAGGATGCAGAACAATGAAATATTTACATACTTAACAGACATTCAAAAAATATGAAGCAAAAACTGACAAAAATGCAAGAAGACAGACAAATTTACAATTATAGTCAGAGATTTCAATACGTCTCTCAATAATTGGTACACCAGGTAGAAAGGGAAAAATCAGTAAGGACATACAAAACTTGAACAACACTATCAAGCTTGACCTAATTGACATTTATAGAATGCCATCATGCCTCACTTAACAATGTGGAGACATTCTGAAATATGTGTCCTTAGGTGATTTTACCATTGTGTGAAAATCGTAGAGTGTACTTACACAAACCTAGATGGTATAGGCTACTACACACCAAGGCTGTATGGTATAGCCTGTTGCTCTTAGGCTACAAACCTGTAGAGCATGCTACAATACCATATAATGTAAGTGATTATAACACAGTGGTGTTTGTGTATCTAAACATATGAAAATAGGAAGATGCAGTAAAAATACAGTATAAAAGATTTTTAAAACAGTACACCTATATAGGGCACTTATCATGAATGGAACTTACAGTATGGGAAGTGGCTCTGGGTCAGTCCATGAGTGAGTGGTGAGTGACTGTACTCACTACTGTACACTACTATAGACTTCATAAACACCATACATTAATCTTACGCTGAAGTTTTTACAAAATATTTCTTTCCTTGACAACAAACTAATCTTAGTTTACTGTAAAATTTTTACTTTATAAACTTTTTATTTTTTTAACTTTTTTATTCCCTGGTAATAACAGCTTGAAACACAAACATGTACAGCTGTACAAAAATATTTTTTCTGTTATTAAAATTTTTACTATTTTTTTGTACTTTTTAAAATTTTTAATTAAAAACTGACACAAGCACTTAAATTATCCCAGGCCTACACAGGGTCAGGTTCATCAAATACTGTCTTCCACGTGCACATCTTGCCCCACTAGAATGTCTTCAGAGGTAATAACATGCACGGAGCAGTCATTTTCTATGATAACAATGCCTATTTCTGGAATAGCTCCTGAAGAACCTGCCTGAGGATATTTTACGAGTAATTTTTTTATAAGTAAGAGTATACTCTAAAACAATGATAAGAAGTATAGTATAGCAAATACATAAATGAGTAACAGTTGTTTATTATCAAGTATTATGTACTGTACTGTCAGGTTCCAACCTGAGCTGGGGTCCAAAGGGAGCTGGTGGACAGGTGGCAGGTAGCTGAAAGAACACTTGATGGATCGTAGGGAGTTGGGACATGGCTTTATTCTCTCCCCCTCCTACAGAGTCAGCAGTGCAGTTATATTTCTCACAGACAACAGTGGCTCAAAGCCAGATATGAGCTCACACAAACAGGTTCCATTAAATAGCTACATAAATATGATTACATAGTGCACAGGATTGTGGACCTGCGCTCCAAACCTGCTGTGTCGTGCTATACTGGATGTCTGCCTCAGCCTACTCCTAACTGAAGCACAGCCATTGTCCTTACATGTACTGTACATAAGTGAATGATATATTTTTATACAACAGGCAACACAAATTTGTTTACACCAGCATCACCATAAACCTGTGAGTAATGTTTTGCCCTAGGATGTTACAACTACTTCAATGTCACCAGGCAATAGTAGTTTTTTGGCAATTTTATCATTTTAGGAGACCTCTGTTATTTATGTTGTCTGTCATTGACTGAAACATTGCCAATGCATTTTTTTCACATGTGAGTGAAACATTTACCAAAATAGAGCATATGATGAGCTATAAAATAAGTCTTCATATATTAAAATTATTCAAGTCAACAAAAAATATTAATGTCTAGTCAAAGTGCCTCAAACCTCTGATGGAGGGCTTAGTTGAGGGAGGGCCATATGACCCAGACCGAGCCAATTTGGAGCCATCCTGAGACTTTTCAGTTGGAACTAGCAGACAATTCAAGATTTTGTCTCTCTTGTCATGACATACATCTCTTATCATGACAACACCTCCAATGTTACTTTTCCCCTGTCATGGAGGAAATTTATGAACAATAGAGTAGAATAAGTCCCACAGAGAGAGAAAAGCAAAGAAAAATATATAGAAAGACAGACATACCTGATAAAATATTTTTGGCTCTCGATTCACTCACTTATGATACCACTTTATTGCTATATTCCACAGTGACATATTTAATGTATTTAGGTGTTAATTTTGCTTATGCCAGTTTGTTTTGAGTTTTATCACTTGCAACTGAAAATCTACTAAGTACAATGGTATTATTACAGCTCTGTGGGTTTTTCAAACTTCAGCTAAACATTGATTCACACACAAAAAACTTAAATAGTGTCAAAGCACACTTATGTATTTTGAAAGGGGCATCTCTGTTAAGGTTTATGATGCCTTTGGAATCAGACAGGCCGGGCTGAACTGAATCTGAGCTCTAAGTATAGAATACCAGCTGCCTGAGTTTAATAAGTTACATCTATTTTAAACTCTATTTATTTGCACAATATGTATCATCATATCTATATTTTGAGGAAAAGAATGGATACAAAGTTATAGGATTTAGGAGGCCCCTAAAGTTTGAAATGTGTAACTCCAAATACTAGCTAAACTCACTCTATTCTTTCAGATTTTTCTGAATCTTATGGAAATCCCCTAAAGCCCTTCTTAAAAGTTGCTAGACACATCTTGGCTCTTAAAAAGCGAATAAACATCTATTTTTCTAATAGAATCCTACAAAACATTGTCATCAAATAAGAAGCATATAGAATATGCTGCCATGTGCCTACAGTGCTGACAGGGGCTTGATAAAAAAAAGCCCCCCGGACTGCCACCAGCCACATGGCCAGAAACATAACAGAGGGAAGAATCTCTAGAGACTAAAGTTCCATAGCAGTATGAACTCCCTCAACAGCAACTGCATCCATACCCTTGCAGCTACAAAGGCCAAAAGTAGGCGTAAGGATCACAGTTTCCAGACAGTTGGGGTTAGAAGAGGGCTATCAGAACTTCTAGTTCAACCACCCATCTTAAAATTTTTAAATAATATCTCAGTAAGTCATCATCCAATTATACTTGATATAGAATACAATGCATCCCAATAGAGAAACAAAATCAAGGAGAAATGAAGCCATATTGCTAGAAATCATCTCTTCATACCTTCCCATAGCTTCTTTTAAATCAATGAGTAAATAGAAAAGGTTGAAACTTAGCAAATGTTTCAGTGAAATCTTTCAATTAGCTACAAAAGCTGGTTATCTCGGTTGATATCCTGATAGATCGGTTTCTGAAATCCTTATTGTAACTTTCTTGTTCATTAGGCAACATTATTAGTTTAGTGTATTTCATTAGATTTCAGTTCTCTCTCTCTTCCTTTTCTCTCCTCCCACTCTTTCTCTCTCTCTGAGATTTTCAAAACCTCTACTGAAGTGCAAACTTATAACTGTGAACACTTTACATATTACATCTTAAACTTTCTGTTTTCAATCTTTAAAGACTATGAAAGTTGTATTTTGCTTGTTTTTATTAAACTATAGCAAACACTTTTTTTTCAAGGCAAGGACGTAACATAGAAAGTTGTTGAAATCAGTAATCCTCTGAATGAACATAAATGTGTTTCACTTTCAACCTTGGAAACATGTTTTTCACAAACTTGCTGTTCCACAGGTGGTCAACTGAAATTCTTTCATCTCCTGCACAGCTGGATTTGTAGGAAGAATAAGCAGAGTGGATAAAATATCACACAGAGATTAATTTGCATTCTTCATTCTTTTAAACTAAAGAAAATTTAAAAAGTAGATAATAAAAATCCACAAATGAACTAAATTCATTAATTATGAGGCAGATTAACCAACCAATGCCTATTAATACCATCTGTTTTTTACCCAAAGCATCTCCTTCCTATCTTTGCTCTTTTCTCTGTCTCTGCCCTTGGGAATTTATGCTGGTCATTTAACTTGTCAGAGCCTTCTAGCCTTCCTCTTCCCCTCTAGGGAGTGGTGTGCTAGGCCCCCATAGCCTCTTTTCATACTTCTCCAATTCTGCTTACGTGCTAAATCTGCAGTTTATTCAAGAGCTCTGGAAGAGAAGTTGTTGTTGGAGCCTTTCGGAAATCCTACAATGGACTTGTATTCAGGGTAGAGGCAGATATTTCCAGCAGACCCACAGTTGACTGAGACTCCATTCGCCTTATCTACTTACCTGGGAGTATGCTGCAGAGGTGAAACACCAGCATCACTCTTATTTGGTCTCACTATGTGTGTACACTGGAGAGTTGGCCATGTTTTCAATTTTCACATGTCTAATGAAATACAGGAATTTGGTAGATTGGGTCTAGCACTGCATAGCCATTAATGTAAGTATAGGTGTGTCTGTCCCCTTTTCCTGATTTATTTTCCTCTTCTTCTACATTCTGAGGAACAGCCAGGATGACATTTTTAAAAGGTTTATAATATTACATTATTTATTTGTTTAAAATCTGTCTAAGTCTTCCCATTGCACCTAAAAGCTTCAAATCCTTCAACTGGCCAACAAAGCCTAACAAGAGCTGGCTCCACTTAGCTCCTTTGCCTCCAACTCACTGCACTTCCTTTAACTTTTCAACTTGCTGAATCCCATTTTAAATATTAACTTAAAATACTTTTCAGTTAATAGTGTTTTTAAACAGACTTTCTTCTTCCTTGCAAACTCTAACAGACTCAATCCTTAATGGCTAAACTCACATGTCACTTAATCAGAGAGGTCTTCCCTGACTACTTAATGATACTATATTCACAAAACTATCCCTGAAAAATGGGAATCTGAAAACAAATCTGGAAAGCATGAAGTACTTTACATATTTAAAAAAAAAAAAACATAGAATTTGACACTAGAAGACATCCCCTATAAATAATATTAAAACCAAAGTTTATTGTTGAAATAAAATGGCATGGCCAGGCATGGTGGCTCATGCCTGTAATCCCAGCACTTTGGGAAGCTGAGGTGGGTGGATCACTTGAGGTCAGGAGTTTGAGACCAGCCTGGCCAACATGGTGAAACCCCGTCTCTACTAAGAATATAAAAATTAGCCAGGCATGGTGGTGGGCACCTGTAATCTCAGCTACTTTGTAGGCTGAGGCAGGAGAATTGCTTGAACCCAGGAGGCAGAGGTTGCAGTGAGCCAAGATCACGCCATTGCATTCCAGCCTGGGCGACAGAGTGAGACCCCGTCTCAAACAAAAACAAAAACGAACAAACAAAAAATGACACTAGATAGCAACTTAAATCTATATGAAAGTGTAAAGATTACCAGTAAAGAGATACATAAGTAAATATAAAATACAGTATAATGTTATCTCTTCTATCCAATTTAAAAGACAGTTGCATAAAGAAATAATTATAGAACTGTGCTAATGTGATTATAATGCATAAAGATGTAATTTATATGACAATAATAGTACAAAGAAGGGATGAGGGAATAGAGAGATTTTGGGACAAAGTTTTTGTATACTATTAAAATGAAATTGGTTTTGATCCAAACAAGATTTTTTTTTTAAGTTTAATTTCCAGGGCAGCCAGTAAAAAACAAAAACAAACAAACAAACAAAAAAACGTAACAAATATATAGTAAAGAAAAAATCAAATAAATTAAAGGGAATGCTAGAATATATCTATTTAATGCAGAAGAAGGCAGTAGTAGAGGAATAGAAAAACAGAAAATATATAAGACACGTAGAAAACAAATAGAAAAATAGCAGACATAAATCTTTTCAGTAATTACATTAAAAGTAAATGAACTAAACACTCCAAACAAAAGACAGAATTATTTAAAAACATAATCAAAATAATGCTATCTACAAAAGATCCAAATCAACAACTTAACCTTCAATGTTAAGAAACTAGAAGAAAGAGCAAATTAAATTCAAATCAAACAGAAAAAAGGGAATGATGAAGATTACAGCAGAAATAACTGATATTGAAGAAAGAAAAACTAGAAAAATCAACAAAATTAAGAGTTGTTTTTTTGAAAACATCAAATTTTAAAAAAAATTTTAGCTGAACTAACAAGAAAAAAATAAATTCAAATTACTGAAAGCAGGATTGAGGTAATATCATGATTGACCTCAAGTAAATAAAAAGTATTATACGATAATAATGTAAACAATTATATTCAACAAATTTAATAACCTAAATAAAATTGAAAAACTCCTAGAAAGACACAAACTATTAAAACTGACTTATGAAGAAACAGAAAATATAAATAGATCTATAACAAGTAAAGAAATTGAATAATCAAATAACCTTGAACAAAGAAAAATGTAGAACTAGATGCCCTCATAAATAATTTCTACTAAATGTTTAAAGAAGAATTTTCACAAAATTATTCCAAACTCTTTCAAAAAATTGAAGAGGAGGAAAAACTATCCAATTTATCTTATGAAGTTAGTCTTGATCTGATACCAAAACCACACAAAGACATCACAAGAAAAAAACCCAAGATCAAGATTCTTTACAATTATAGACTCAAAAATCTTTAACAAAATATTAGCATATCCTTGTGAGGAAAGTCATTGGCTTTATCCTCTTTAGAGTTAAACTGTTGGGGTGGGTATAAAAGATGGGGTCTATAAAATCCTCCTTTCTTAGAAATTCATTTCCCAGTTCTGTAGAAATGGTTGTATTAAATATTCTCTATCATTTAATAATATACTTGTGAAATAAAATATATAAGTGCTGTATAAAATCAGCCAAATATGTTAAACTAACATATCTGCCTTTTTTGTATTTGTCATTAGCCTGAGTAGAAAAGCCTTTAAAATTGATCTTTTAGAAAGCATTTTTGTTTGATAGTGTATTTATTCAATAAAGTAATTAGTGCTACTGGACCCCGGTGCTAAGCCTCAGAAAGCAATCATCCTAGGTAGGGCTTAATCCCCAGTAACATTGTCATATTGTACATGTCTTTATTTACTTTTCTCTTTCCCCACTGCCACTACTTTAGTTCAGATTCATTTGTTATATAATTAGCATTACTGGAATGACTCCCTGGCTGACCTCCTTGCCTCTACTCTTTTCTTCTCTTATTAATCTGCTAGTGATCTTTCAAAAATAATATTATATCAAGCAATTTACCTGCTTAAAATCCCTTAATATATCCTTTTTGCTATCAGGAAAAAATTCGAACACAATTTCACCTTCAAAGCCCTACATGATTTAACCCTTGCCTACAATTTTTCTTAAAACTTTTTTTTTATTTCGGCCAGGCGCAGTGGCTCATGCCTGTAATCCCAGCACTTTGGGAGGCTGAGGCGGGGGGATCACAAGGTCAGGAGATCGAGACCATCCTGGTTAACACGGTAAAACCCCGTCTCTACTCAAAATACAAAAAGATTAGCTGGGCATGATGGCGGGCGCCTGTAGTCCCAGCTACTCCAGAGGCTGAGGCAGGAGAATGGCATGAACCTGGGAGGCGGAGCTTGCAGTGAGCCGAGATCGCACCACTGCACTCCAGCCTGGGCGACAGAGCGAAACTCCATCTCGAAAATAAATAAATAAATAAAGTCAATAGCTTTTGGGCTTTTGAGGTACAAGTGTTTTTTTGTTACATGGATGAATTATGTAATAGTGAATTCTGCACTGTACATTCTAGTAATGTACATTGTACCTAATGTGCAGCTTTTTATCCCTAGCCCACTTTCCACCCTCCCCTTTCTGAGTCTCTAAAGTTCATGATGTCATTCTGTTTGCCTGTGTGTACTCATAGCTTAGCTCCCACTTACAAGTGAGAACATGCAGTTTTTGATTTTCAACGCCTGTGTTACTTCACTTAGAAAAATGGCTTCCAGCTCTATCCAATTTGCTGCAAAAGACATTATTTCATTCCTTTGAATGGCTGAGTAATATTCCATAGTGTTTATATGCCACATTTTCTTCATCCACTCATTAGTCAATGGGTATTAAGTTGGTTCCACATCTTTGCAATTGTGAACTGTGCTGCTATAAACATCCGTGTGCAAGTGTCTTTTTCATATAATGACTTCTTTCCCTTTGGAAAAATCTTAGCAGTGGGATTGCTGGGTCAACCTCATGTCTGTGCCTCTCCTCTGCCCAAAATTGCAGCTTCCAGACATTCTTGTAGTTCCATGCTTTCTCCTAGCTTTTTGCATAGGTTATTATCTGGTCAGGTTGTTTATCATCTGGATAACATGTTCCCAGCTTTGAGATCTTAGTCCAAGGCTTCCGTCATGTACCAAGTCCTCTGAAATCATGCCAGTTGACTCCTACAAGCTCTTGGGCTTACTCCCACTGTAACGTCTAACTCACTGCATTATAATTGCTTCATTGTCTGTCTTTCCTACTATGTGGTCATATCCTTGATTGCAAGAACTGTATCTTACTGAGTGTAGTGTCACAATCATTCATCGTCACAAGTTAAAAGAAACTCCATTAATATTTATTGAATTAGTACCAACAAAAATTCTGTCCAGTATCATTGACTCCTTTTAGGATATCTGCCTATCTCACAAAATTTAGAAATAGTTCAATCTTGTGGTAAAATTGACATGTCAAATGGATTTTGGAACGTATGAGCCTTCAACTTTGTTTTGACTCTGAGATTGTGTGATAATGTGTTCATAAATGGAAAAACTGCAAATCAAATGAGCTAATGAAGACACAAAGGCAAGGAGCATCCCCCTTTTGAGACTCTTTAAGCAAGTAAAGAGACCCATTATCATTATATATTTTTCTCTTTCTTCTTCTTTCCTGTCCTCTGTTCAAGTATTTCTTCCCACTTTTTTTTTTTTTTTTTTTTTTTTGCCATATTTAGGTTTTTCACCAAAGGTGAGTTACACTCTCAGAAATCCCAGCTCACTAGATTTACAAAGGTTGAATAGGGCCTTATTGCATGTGTGTGAGTTGGGGTAGGAGAAGGCTCTTAAAATGGACATAAGGGTGACTTCCACACAGCAGACTGACTGATTCTGATTTTCAAAAATTCATATTAAAGCCATATTGTTATTCATTGGCTTGTCCAAGGAATCTGTTTTTCTGAAATTAACTACATCTTTGGTATTTTATACATTTGATTGTTTCTTTGTTTATATTCTTTCCAAAATTTCAGATAAAGAGTTTCTTGAATTTTCAGAGATTAGACTGCTTTAGGCTTTTAAATGAGATCATATGCATATGCAATAATTTTCTTGCAAAATTGTGTATTCACTATTCAGCAGTTAATGAGTCTCAGCTTTTCCTTGGCCAATACTGCCATTGTGTACAAACAACCCTTGGTTATATTGTGATCAGAGTGAAACAAGATCTTTAATTGATGTTTCTCCATGAATCACAAATGTAATGCATGTGGCTATTTACATCATGTGTTATTGTGAGCAAACTTGCAATTGTGAAAATGCATTTGACCCAAAATATGACCTTTCTGAAATATGGAAAAATAACCAGTTATTCAGTGTAAGATCTAGGAATAGATCCATGATTACAAACAGTGTAACAAACCCAGTAATACAATAATAACTGTACAATAATATGGTACAGTTTCTTCCAATTACTATCAAGACAAAGAAATGGAGACTAAATAAGTGTGGCAGGTCTAAGGGGACAGTGCCATACTCCACTAATCATGCTGCTATTACATAAAAATACCCCGCATCTCACTCCCGACTCAACCACTCACCCTCCTACATAACATCCACAGTACATGCTATGTCATCTCCTTCCTGGTTGCCAGGGCAACGTAGTTTATGCCTGTCAGATCTAAGCTGGGTGGAGAACACTGAAGCAAAGCTGTTTTCTCTAAGTCATCTTGACGAGTCAAGTTGCCAGCTTTGATGTTAACCCAGAGAATTTCCATAATAGTTTCTTCCAGGCCCCCTTCACCTCTTTATTTCTTAGACTGTAAATCATAGGGTTCAGCATTGGTGTCAAAATGGCATAAAAGAGAGAGATCAACTTCTCCTGAAGGACAGAGGGACTGGAATGGGGCTGGATGTAAGTGAAAATGGCCATGCCATAGCACAGGGCAACCACTGTGAGGTGAGAGGCACATGTTTGGAAGGCTTTCCTCCTTCCTTCTCTGGACTGGATCTTTAGGATGGTGGAGATGACCTGGATGTAGGATAAAAGAACCAGGCAGAAGGGTGTCATCAGAAGAACCATGCTAGACACCATGATGGTGACCTCGTTGGAGGAGGTGTTCACACAAGCCAGCCTGATCACAGCTAGAATTTCACAGGATATATGATCAACAAACTTGTTTGTGCACATGGGCAGCTGAAAGGTGATGGTGGTATGCACGAGAGAGTTAATGGATCCACTGACCCAGGATGTGACAGCCAACCTAGCACACAGTGCTGCATGCATGATGACCGAGTATCGCAGGGGGTCACACACAGCCACATAGCGGTCATAGGCCATCACTGCCAGGAGAACAAACTCAATTCCACCCAAGGCCAGGGAGAAAAATAACTGGGCTGCACAGCTCTGGAATGGGATGGCTTTATGTTCTGCAAGAAAATGTGCCAGCAGCTGAGGGACTATGCTTGTGGCATAGGAGACATCAACAAGGGAGAGGTTGGTGAGAAAGAAATACATGGGAGTGTGGAGTCGACTGTCCAGTCTGATCAGAAGGACAATGAGACAGTTCCCCAGCACGGTCACCACGTACATGACCAAGAACAGGACAAAGAGGGAGACCTCAGTGTCCCAGTCACTGGACAGGCCGAGGAGAATAAATTCACTCACCCAAGTCTGGTTATGTGTTCCCATTAAAATATTCAAGGATTATTAATCTGTGAAGGGAGTCAGAAAAAAACAGAAGCTGTTGAGTAACCATAATAATAACTTTTTTTTCTTTTTGTATTATACTTTAAGTTCTGGGGTACATGTGCAGAACGTGCAAGTTTGTTACATAGGTATACACATGCCATGGTGGTTTGCTGCACCCATCAACCCGTCATCTACATTAGCTATTTCTCCTAATGCTATCCCTCCCCTAGCCCCTCACCCCTCGATAGGTCCTGGTGTGTGATGTTCCCCTCCCTGTGTCCATGTGTTCCCATTGTTCAGTTCCCACTTATGAGTGAGAACACGTGGTGTTTGGTTTTATGTTCCTGTGTTAGTTTGCTGAGAATGATGGTTTCCAGCTTCATCCATGTCCCTGCAAAGAACATGAAGTCATTTATTTTATGGCTGAATAGTATTCCATGGTGTATATGTGCCACATTTTCTTTATCCAGTCAATCATTGATGGGCATTTGGGTTGGTTCCAAGTCTTTGCTATTGTGAATAGTGTGGCAATAAACATACGTGTGCATGTGTCTTTATAGTAGAATGATTTATAATCTTTTGGGTATATACTCAGTAATGGGATTGCTGGGTCAAATGGTATTTCTGGCTCTAGATCCTTGAGGAGTTAACTCAAGATGCATTAAAGACTTAAACGTAAGACCTAAAACCATAAACACCCTAGAAGAAAACCTAGGCAATAGCATTCAGGACATAGGCATGGGCAAAGACTTCATGACTAAAACATCGAAAGCAATGGCAACAAAAGCCAAAATTGAAAAATGGAATCTAATTAAACTAAAGAGCTTCTGCACAGCAAAAGAATCTGTCATCAGAGTAAACAGGCAATCTACAGAATGGGAGAAAACTTTTGCAATCTATCCATCTGACAAAGGGCTAATATCCAGAATCTACAATGAACTTAAACACATTTACAAGAAAAAAAAACCCCATCAAGAATAACTTTTTAAGAATACATATGTATATGACCCACCAGTGCTAGCCTCCATCTTTAGATTATTCATGAGGCTAAGCTAACAACCTGGATTCTAACTGCATTATATCTACTCTGCTTCAGAGAGTCAGGCCAGTCCCTAAATAAGGACATGATTTGTCTCAGGGAGGTCAGCTAAAGCCTGGAGATAATGGAGTGTAGTTTTAGGAATTCTACATTTTTACCACCTTACCTTGATTCCAGTGCAAGAAAAGCATGGTAATTGGCAATTGTCTCAAAAATGATAAACAGTGAAGACAGACAATTGGAAATATCTCAAATATGTGGACTAGACTCAACTTGATGAAATATATATATCATTTACAAAAGAAAACATTGGGAAGAGACAAGGGTCTTGTGGAAAGAGCCTGGAATCAGAGAACTTAGGTTTTATCTAGCAAGTAGGTGATTTTTGTTTAGTGATAAGTTTCATACCTAAGACAGATTACTATTAAATGACTCATAGTTATGTTTAAGGTCAAACTTAGATAGGTTATAGGGAAGTACTTGGTGTACACTAATTGGTAGTACTACTGTAGTACTATGGGTGTTAGCAATAAGATGACTTCTGCCTTGGGGTAGAGAAAGTAGCAAATGTGTTTGCTCTCACATCCCCTCCACAAAATAAAATATAAATTGGTAGCAACCTCTAATAGATCTAAGGGCTTGGATGCTTTGGGGATTCACTGGTCTTTTTGATAGGCTTTGGTTTCTTCAGTCAGTGGTGGGATAAGGGAGGACATGGTGATGGCATTTTGTTATTTGTATTTTTCTCTTTTCAACTTGCTACTGTTAAGAATCTATCCTTTAAATGTGGATTTAAAAGAAAGCAAACAAAAATATCAATGCTTAGACATTTTAGACACAAGGGATGAAGCCAAAGCAGGTGTTTAAAGACCCTTCTTCCCTGTCTTCAACAGGGAAGATGTGTTTTGGAATGGAGATTCCCTGATATTTTCTTTTTCAGATGCTTTTTCAGTAAAACTAATGTGCTATATCATCAATTGTGAACCTTAAACAGAAAGAGGTTACATTTGAAAAAGTTTTAGAATTGACTCCTTCTTATTTCATGTCCACCTATTCACTAACTTTTCTTTTATTGCAGTGCACACAGTAAGGGAAACTAGGAGAGAAAGGAGGCAGGGGGCATTGAGGGCAGAAGCAGGGCAAACTAGAGTGTCTTAGCTACAAGAGAAAGACTGTCAATGCTGCAAGTCTCTTACTCGATAAAGGATTAAACAAAACATGTAGTTCCAGAAATGCTCATCTCCTTCATGGTTCAGAGTCACATTTATTTTTTCTAAACTCTCCCCTAATGTTCTCTTCAAAACCTTCTTCCTCCCCCAACACTTCCTCCTTTTCTGCTCTGTCCTGATGCTTCCACCAGCACCCCTCAGGGTGCTTTTCTTCAATCCTGACCGGCCTGAGAATACATCTGATTGCCTCAAAGAAGACATTCTAATTTAAATTCTACAATCTCAAGTATATATTTTACTTAAAAAAAACCTGCCAACTCTTGTTGAATAGATAGAAGATATGCACAAGAAGTAGACATTTTTTCCACTAATTAGGCAAATATCTATGCAGTGCCATCTTTGCTAGATGCTGATTTCAGGGTGAATATCACCCTTCCCTGTTCTCCAAGGGTTTGCTCATCAGTGGGGAAAAAGACACAGACACAGTGATCGTCACCAGATCATTTGCTCCTCTGCCGAACGGGAGACCCTGTAAGCCCGTGACTCACTGTGCTTCCCTCAGCCTCCCCACACATCTCTCCACTACAGTCCTTGTCACATTACAAATGAGTGACAGTGTCTCATCTCAGAGAAAATGTGAACTTCAGAGTCTAACAGCTCCTGTTGTGGACCCACATCTGTTTGTTGTGCTTCCTGAGACTTGGAGCAAGATACTTAGCCTCTCTGAGCCTCCTATTCTTCATGTGTCAAATGTGCCTAATATTGGCCAGCTGAAGGGTCTTGGGTGAAATTAAAGGAGCTGAAGGACTAAAGTTCCTACAGGAGTGCCAGAACAGGCAGGTGTCCATTATTTACTGATGATCCTTAGTCTTGATTTCACGCTCTTTTCAGAATCGTCTTTATCCATTTACTTCCCTTCTCTACCATCCTCAGGTTTCTCTTGCTCCTGAGCATCTCCTTCTCCCTCATTATAAAAGAAAATATACAGGCATCTCAATTTAGGAAGCTTTAGTGTATAGATAGCGTTCTAAATCCCCCTTCATTTCATGCCCTAATGACTGGAATCCATTTTCTGGATTTATTTCCTGATATTCATCCCTTAGCCAGTGGAAATTTCTACCCTCACTAATCTATAGAATTTGATTCTTTTTTTTTTTTTTTTTTTTTTTTTTGAGACGGAGCTTCACTCTTGTTGCCCAGGCTGGACTGCAACACTGCAATCTCAGCTCACCACAACCTCTGCCTCCAGGGTTCAAGCAACTCTCCTGTCTCAGCCTCCTGAGTAGCTGGGATTACAGGTGCCCACCACTACGCCCAGCTAATTTTTGGTATTTTTAGTAGAGACAGGGTTTCATCATATTGGCCAGGCTGGTCTCAAACCCCTGACCTCAGGTGATCCGCCTGCCTCGGCCTCCCAAAGTGCTGGGATTACAGGCGTGAGCCACTGTGCCCGGCTGAATTTGAAAACTTAAAGGTTACTGATAACCTGTCATCAGCAATTCCAGAGAATTTCATTCTATTTGCATTCTTTACTTAGCTTTTAACAATGTTACCTATTTGTTCCTTCAAAGTCACAACTCTGACATGCACTCCTGTCCTGATCTTCCTCCAATCAATTTGCCTTGTGAGCATTCTTAACCTTCTTAGTTCTCCTGCTCTGTGCTATGAGCATTTGCTAAGGTTCTCTGATCAGAAGTTGCACTCTACTTCTCAAGTTTTTCTTGGAAGGCTTGTTATTTCTTGTAGGGAGACCCCCTGAAATTATTGCTATGGAATAAAAGATGAAATGCTCCTGATTATTGTAAATACAAAGTTGCATGCAGGATTGTGTAAAGACAATGCCAGGTTGGACTGCCAAAATGAGCCAACAGCGCGTGATGTGCTTCCCCCTGCAGAGAGCCTATGAATGGACGTGCAGTCAGGGAGGTTTCACATCACCAAGATTCCTATCCAAGAAAAGCAGATGTTCATAGCTCTGGGAATGGAATGCGACCCTTGTAGAGAGCCTATAAATGGACATATGAGGGGCACCTGTTCATATGGATAAGATAGGCCTATAAACGCCCTCATCTTGCCACGGCTCTTCCAGGCCTCTTTAGGGTTAAGGCATACTCCCTTCTGAGAATTTCTGGTCTAACCGGTTGTCTAGCTTCACGTCCTGTTTCTATGGATTGTTTGTAACCAGCTTTTGCTGCAACTGTTACTGCTGATTAATATCTTGCTAATCATAGGTTATGGAAAGACTATGTTTCTGTTTTAAGGCTCTGTTAGAAATTACTGATGCACCTACTATATTGTAAATTCTTATCTCTGTATACTGTACTTCTGCATAAAGATGTTATGTTAAAGAATTACTTCATCCCCATGTGACCATCTCACCTCATAATCAAATGACCCTAAATCCCTCACTAACCTACCCCTGCCCTCACTAAACTTAATAATAAATGCTGGTATATCCAGTGCATCGTTGGCACCATGGGACCAGAAGGCGGTGACCCCCCTGGACCCAGCTTTCACTGTCTTGTGTGTGTCTATTATTTCTCCACCTGCCGATCCTCCTGGGAACAAAGATAGAGCCCCGTTGCATTGCGGGCTGCTGGCCAGATCCCGCAATAATTTCTAGCTATAATAATATTATCAACTCTATATGGCTCACTCTCAATTTCACATTTACTTTCTAGATTTCCTTCCAAAACTCCAAATGCATTCTGTAAAAGCTGAACAAATGTTTCCTAAATGTCTCACGAATGCCTCCTCTATCCACAAATGAAATTCCACCCTGTCCTCTTTATTCCTATTAACAGAATTAGATTTGTCCCACTCTTCCAATGAACCATCTTTTATTTTTCACTCCTCTTCACCATGAATAAATCCTCTTCCTTTATATCTTATATTGCTTATTTTTCATCTTCTTAATCTTCATCTACATTTACCTTTGCCCTAATGATTCCCATCTTATAGAGTATAAGACCTTTCTTGCAAATTTCTGTGATGTAATCTCCACTCACGCCAAGCATTCTACCTTCTACTCCCAAATTAATCATGCAAAGCATAAATTTATTACTTCATTTTCATGTACAAACATTTCTATGATGTCTGTGTTTAAAAAATTAATTTGGCTGTGTAAAAAAAAAAGTTAATTCCTTGGCTGAAATGTTTGCATCCCATCCATAATCCAGTGCTGTCCTACATCTAGCTTTCATTTTATTAATTGTGGCATCTAGTGAGGTGTTGTATTAAAATAGGCTGCTAATACTTGAATAATTTTTATTGATGTATTAACTGAATACTCTTAACATATTAAGGTAACTATTTCTTTCCAAGGCTATTGCCTTGGTTTTAAAAAAGTAATATTTAAGTATATCTTTTGTCTATACTTATGGAGTTCCTCTAGGTATTCATGATAGATAAAGAAAAAAGAAATATCATGTGCATTTGAAACCAAATTAAGGAGGAAAATGTGTTGTTCAGATCATTTTACCAGATTTGTAGTTAACACCATTTTCATATTGCTTTGATCTCAGCCTCCAGCTAAATGGAACTGGATCTATATGCTCCCTTCAAGGTGAAGGGTACACTAGGTGCCAGATAAGTGCTCTGTGTCTAACCACACATGTCACAAAGCAGATATTGGCCTTTTCAGCCCTAAATAATTTGTAGTTCTATAACTCTCCCTAATCCTGTGTTTTTCATTGAAGTCAAATAACCTAGGGACAATTTTGAGAATATTTGCTCCATTTGTCTATACAAATAAGACAACAAAAGCCTCTTTCTACAGGTTTAGGCATGCAGCTACTGTTCAAAAGCAGTGTTAAAACAATGAGCACAGCTAGCAGTCCCATTTAGCTTTTCCTCATGTACAAGGGTGACCTGTGCTGTCTTCTCAGTATTTGTCCAACTCCAATTACTTTACCTATTTGCCAGTACCTAACGCTCCTTTAATAAACAATGAAATCCTATTTTATCTTCTTTGGGTTATGCCATCCTCATATTCAACAAACCTAAAGCTACACCTCTCTATATATATGTTTTGAGCTTTCTTTGTCTATTGAGAAATAAACAATCCATGCTGCCTGCTCAGAACATGATATTGAAGAGTAACATACCCTGTGATTCATCTTCTTAGACATGAGCACCATGAAGGAAGGACTTCCTCTTGCCTGTGTTTTAGGAATGGTGGGGAAGTAAGAGTAATTACTGTGCCCATAATAATTAGAACACAATATATGATATAATATCATATGTGTAATTGAAATATTCCACTAAAATTATGTCCTTAAAGCAATGTCTGTCACTAACGTCTGAAAGTTATTACACTTATGTAAAGCACTGCCCGTTTTGTGACATGTTTAGGGATGAAATCATACTAAATTAAAGGTTTATAATATGAAGTACCTGAACTTAGTGTGAACTAATATCTCGAGCTGCACTGATCCTTTACGATATATCATATATGAGTAGAAACTAGAGCCGAAGCTATGAATGATACTGAAATTGCAAGCAAAGTCAAGGTTCAGGCAAATTAGTTCAGTCACTGTGGAAAGTAGGTCAGAGATTTCTGAAAGGAAACAGAACCACCATTGGAGCCAGCCATCCTATTACTGGATATATACGCAAAGGAATTTGAATTGTTCCTTTCAGATCAAAGTCACAAGCACATGTATGTTCATCACTATTCACAACAACAAAGATGTGAAGTCAACCTACATGCCCATCAATGTTGAACCGGAAAAAGAAAATGTGGTATATATACACCATGGAAAACTATGCAGCCATAAAATAAAGAATGAAATAATGTTCTCTGTAACAACATAGATGCAGCTGGAGACTATTAACCTCAGCAAATTAATACAGGAACAGAAAACCAAATACCACATGTTCTTCACTTATAAGTGGGAGGGCCTACTTGAGGGTGGAAAGTGGGAGGAGGATGCGGGTGGAGAGTGGGAGGGCAGCGAGGGTCAAAAAACTACCTGGCGGGTACTATGCTCACTATATGGGTGATGACATCAGTTGTACACCAAACCTTAGTGACACAAAATTTACACATGTAACAAATCTGCACATGTACCCTCAGACCTAAAATAAAAGATGAAAAAGAAAAGAGTAGCATACTTTAACTGACAGCAAAGATCAAATTACTTACTTAAAATATTACCTTTGTGGGGCCCCAGTTTAAAGTACCCCCATGAGCCCTTTCCCTTTATCCAGCAATTATTAGCTACAGCAAGTATCAGAACTGGAATGTTTTTATGTCTATGAAAAAGAAATGAAGACAAAAAGTAGGTGTTCCAATTCCTTACATAACTGTTTACATGACATGCTATGTCTAATTTTTAAAATTTTTAATAAATCTCTTTTAAAAAAATAAAGCAAACCTATTTATTGACTTCATGAAACTGCTATATTTTCATTATTATAAAAGTTGAGTCTAAATTATAACAAAGGTTATTTTTCAACCTATTCTATCTTAATAAATTCACCCACTACTCTTTTTCATATTATTTTAATCGACTACTAACTTATAGCATCTTTACTTGAAAATATGCGTCATTCAAACAAGATTGTGAGTGAGAAATTCACAGAACCATGCTAGCAGATGTTCAAACCTGGACTAGCCTTTATCTGGATGGGGTAGATAAAGCTGGGCTTTAGACGTTCCTGCCTTCCTTTCTCTGAATTTATATTCTAACCCGTCATCTATGAGCCAAAAAGCTCCACGCCGGTCTCTGTAGCTCTCTATATGCAGGACTGCCTTCCAGCAGATGTGGCCCCTGTTCTAAAATTGCCTTTTCCTCTCCACTTAAAAGGAACACAGGGCAAGGCAAGTTCTTAAGTGAAGTTAAACATGTTACTCATAGTAAATTCTTAGGCAGTGATGTATGTTAATATTTGTTGTAAACATCTGGTATTTTGAAATTATGCAATCATTCCACCAACTAGTCTGTTAGAGTTTTCTTTAACCCTGAAGAGTTGATCTCCAAGATGGGGGTGCCATCCATGCCCAGCTCCCTACAGCTCTACAGCATGCTGAGAAGAAAGGGTACAGCCCCAAGCAACAATGACTTCTCACCTAAAGTTCCCTTTCAGCCTTTTGCCACATCATCCCCCTATTGCTGCTCTAATGAAATGAGAAGTCATTGGAGGAACCATGAGCCACTGTTCATCAAGTAAAAGATGAGAAGCCAGACCCATAGTTAAAGATCAATCAGGCATTGACAGAACTTACCACTGTGTTGGTGCCACGCAGACAGGATCATAATTTGTGGGGCTCTGGAAATGTCTTCACGTGCTGCTGTTCACATTTTTGTTTTATTATTTTCAATTGTGTTTAAATTCCACTGCTACTCTGTGGACCAAGACTGAAATATATTCAATTTATTCTTGCAAGGAATCAAATGTCCAGGGCTTGACACCTAGGTATATTTTCCATTAGCAACACTGAGTTTCATGTTTTGCTATCCTACCCCAGTCAGTGTATTATACATTTTAAAGTATCTAACACAGTTTTCTACCTCTATTGACTGGCTGCCTTAAAACATTAACTTCTCCCTTTTCCTCCATGTTAGGAAGAGGGAAGCGTTGACTTGGAAAGACTCAGGAGGTATGCACACTAGAAAAGCATTCCTCAATGTCTTACATTCCAAAAATATATTTCTGAATATAATCCTTTCCACTATTTACATAAATTCAAAGAGTGCATGGTTAAATAAAACCTTGTAAGAGCCTTGTAAATTTATTCTGAGACATACTGAGGCTTAGGGGAATATTACCAATATCATCTCTTATTCATTATAGTGAAAATTCCCTAATGCTAAGGACTAAAAAGTCAAAAACTTTCTCTCCAGAAAATGTGTGCACCATGATTCTAATACTCCACCAAGTTTGAATCCTATTTGCCTTTCTTATTGGAGTCCTCTACAATCCTAGCTGAGGCAAATAGAACTCTGAATACCCTGTAGAGTATTCAATAGTGCACATGAAGATTAAGTCCCACAATCTACAAATGTTTTGCTTTCATGCTGCTCTAAATAAACCAGACACCTTCCTTTACAGACTTGGTCTGTCATTAGAAATGTTCATTTCATTTAGAGGAAGGTGCATCTGACCTGTGGTTGAACACTTGGTTGAATACACTGAATGCATCCATCATGGGCAGAAGTATTTCCATCATCCTAACATTTGGACACCCAGAACTCAAGTGCCGCTGGGGGGGTGAGATCTCAAAGATGGTTTTAGATATGCTGAGAAGACAATTAGTTTTTCTTCTTTGAGACCTTGTTATCTATTTCCTGTCTTGATTTTGTTTTTTCCCATAATCTGAGTCCAATTATTGAGACCCAGTGTCTCAAACATGGTGCAATCCTAAAATTCGCCTTTGCCAATAAGTTTTATCATGGTTTCATTCTGTAAATGCTCATCTTCTTTATGTCTCCTCTCTGCTATATCTAAGTCTAGGGTATTCTTTTGCAGCATAATTCCCTTAGTCTGGGTAGTCGCAACAGTGCAATCCCTACAACACACTCTAGATTAATGAAACCTGAGTCAGGATACCTCAACTTAGTCCCAGTTCATATTCTGAGAGCTGTAGAGTTCAATCAATTTATTTCATCATCTTACATTTAAAATTTCCATCATAGAAAGGAAAATTAAAATCAAAATACTCTTAGGGAAATAACAGAGAGAAAAGACATTAAAACAATTGACAATTTATCTGGAAATGTAATATACATATTTGGAAAGGTAATATATTCTTGCCACATGTTCATGAATATCAATCAACATCTAAGTAAAAGTTTTACAGCTATGAGTTTCTCCTCTAAATGTCTTTCCCAAAAATAATGTAGAATTTATCCATGGTATCTCTATTTAAAAATTAATAATTATCTTCTTCCCCAACCTCTGTTTTCACTCTCTCTCTTCTCTACTAGTAATAAAGATTGAAATTGAGAAACCCATAAAATGAAAATGTAGTTAGTTCTCCAGCTTCTGGAAAACAAAATTATTTTATTACATTTGTTTCAATACTTAGGGTGAGACGATTTCATTATTCATGGTTCATATTTCTGATCCAAACTTCCTAAAAGTGCATGTAAGAACGACTTTTACCTCACTATAAACTTCCGTTGACACTCACCCTCTGTTGAAATTTCTATTAAGAGCTCTCAAATATTCATCAGAGCCTGAGAAAGTGGACTTACCTATTTCAGTAAATGTTTAAGTTGTTTTGTAAAGAACGCTCTTCTCCAACAAAATGATGGATGATGGAGTTTAAGGACCCCAGACTCCTCAGACTCAGGGGCTCAGAAATCACCTGAGACTAGTTTAGAGTGTGAGAAAAACTACTGGGAGGAAGTTCATAGATGCCTTCAAATTGGCTGATCTGCAGACCTACTGAAGTGTGTTAGTGGCTGACTTTGCACAGAAGGGCGGAGAGAGTCCCCTCAAGTGCTTCATGCATTAGAGTGCTAATTGTCACCACTCCCAATTCTCCAGAGCAGAGCCTCCATGCGGCCCTTCCTGTCCCTATGGAAAGCTGTGCTCCTCCATCCCTCTCCCCTCAAAAACTCTACTGAAGCCTTATGTCACTCTAAAAAGTCACAGAAGCCAGCTTTGTAAGGTTTAAGATGTTCTCCTGTAGCTGGAACCTGAGTTTTAGCCCTCAAAGCCCCTATTCCAGTTAGCAGTTGTGGGTCTCCATCCATACTTGGTGAACCAAGCCAATTTTTGTATTTGGCACTAGGATGCCCTTACCTCTGTCTATAGACAAGAGAATTGTGCTTCAACCCCCAGAGTTTTGTGCAGAGAGTTTCTCTGACCATTGCAGGTGTGGATAGAAAACTAAGTATATTTTCATGGTGTTAAGTTCCAATACTAATAGCATCGCATTATTTTAAGATTTTAATTAAGAGCTAAGACTATGAATAAGACCTACATAAAGAAAGTCTTATGATCTACAGGGAGAAAAAAAAGAAAGCAAAAAGTTTATCCCAAATCCTTGATATAGTTTGAATGTATGCCCTCGCCAATTCTCATGTTGAATTGTCATCCCTAGTTTTGGAGGTGAGGCCTTGTGGGAGGTGTTTGGATCATGCAGGTGGATCCCTCATCAAGGGCTTGAGCCATCCCCCTTAGTGTTAAGTGAGGTCTCTCTCTGAGTTCACACAAGATCCGGTCATTTAAAAGTGTGGGGGTGGGATGGGCATGGTGGCTCATGCCTGTAATCCCAGCACTTTGGGAGGCCGAGGAGGGTGGATCACGAGGTCAGGAGATGGAGACCATCCTGGCTAACAGGTGAAACCTCGTCTCTACTAAAAATATGAAAAATTAGCCAGGCTTGGTGGCACGCACCTGTAGTCCCAGCTACTTGGGAGGCTGAGGCAGGAGAATGGCGTGAACCCAGGAGGTGGAGGTTGCAGTGAGCTGAGATCACACCACTGTGCTCCAGCCTGGGCAACAGAGCGAGACTCCGTCTCAAAAAATAAATAAATAAATAAATATAAATAAAATAAAATAAAAGTGTGGGGGCCGGGCACGGTGGCTCACACCTGTAATCCTAGCACTTTGGGAGGCCAGGCCAGGGCAGGCAGATTGCCTGAGCTCAGGAGTTCGAGACCAGACTGGGCAACATGGTGAAACCCTGTCTCTGCTAAAATACAAAAAGAATTAGCGGGGCGTGGCGGCATGCACCTGTAATCCCAGCTACTCGGGAGGCTGAGGCAGGAGAATTGCTTGAACCTGGGAGGAGGAGGTTGCAGTGAGCTGAGATCACACCACTGCACTCCAGCCTGGGCCACAGAGCGAGACTCCGTCTCTCCAAAAAAAAACAAAAAGTGTGGGGCACCTCCCCACCCGCAATCTCTCTCTCTTGCTCCTCCTTTTGCCATGTGATGTGCCTTCTCCTACTTTGCCTTCTGCCATGAGTAAAGGCTCCCTGAGGCTTCCCCGGAAGCTGAACAGATGCTGGTGCCATGCTTGTACAGCCTGCAGAACCATGAGCCAATTAAACCTATTTTCTCTATAAATTACCCTGTCTCAGGTGTTTCTTTGTAGCAATGCAAGAACAGCCTAATACAATCCTTAACATGGAATGGTTAACTTTCTATACCTCTTTAAATTTTTAATACCTAGGAAGAGGTTTGATGCAATTTTGAAAGAACAGAGTCATGTTACCATTCTGACATATTATTTATGCCTCAAGCACCCACCCCCTTTTTTTTTTACCGGGTTTGTTTAAATGAGTTTTTTTTTTTTTGACCGAGTCTCACTCTGTCGCCCAGGCTGGAGTACAGTGGTGTGATCACAGCTCACTATAGCCTCAATCTCCCAGGCTCAGGTGATTCTTCCACCTCAGCCTCCCAAGTAGCTGGAACTACAGGCGTGCACCACCAAATCCAGCCAATTTTTGTATTTTTCATACAGACGGTGTTTTGCCATGTTTCCCAGGCTTGTTTTGAACTCCTAATCTCAGCAGTCCACCTGCCTAGGTCTCCCAAAGTGTTGGGATTACAGGCGTGAGCCACTGTGCCTGGCCTTCAAGCACCTTTTAAGTGAATCATTAATCCATTAATCATTCAGCTATCCAGTCAAATGCCTGGGAATTCCTCAGCACCACCATCTACCTGTCCACTCATTGTACAACTATCATCATCTCAAAACTCACTCATGCATTTGCTTAACTACTCCCCCACGTGTTGACGAATTATATCATCCACGTGCCAACTCATCTATTTCCCTGATATCCTTTACTTAGTCACTAAATTTTCCATACTTACCCACTGTAACATCACTACTTCATTCCATCAGGTTATCATAGCTTCTGATATTATAGCACTGGATGACTTTGACAAAGGTTCTGTGATATTCCAGGCAATAAAGAGAAAAAGTAGATACTCTTCTCATCTTTCTCCCCAGTTTCTAAATACCCACATAGAATTGAAATGGTTGATTGTACATTTTCTTTGAGTCATATTGGAAATATTCTATGGCTGTAAGAATTTAGCTGAAAATTAGCACACATTTACCCACTTATACTTTATCTGTTAGAACAGACCTTAAAAATAACTGAGTTTCTTCTAGTCTAGAGTCTATATAGATTATAGAAAGCTAGAAAGAACATTGCTTCCATTCTAAATAGGAAGAAGCCAGATAATCTACAAAATCATAACTATTTCTGAACTCATTAGAGAGCGAAAGTTGCAGGGAAACCTACAAGCATGAAAATTCAGGAAAGATAGATACCTCCAAACAGACACAGGAAATGAGCTCTGCCTTATCTAGGCCAAAGCATGGGAGAACAGTGAGGCCAACATACAAACAAGGAAGAACTGCTTTGCTAAAATGCTAAAGGCTAAGTGAGGAGTACTATGAGTATAGAGAGGGAGGAACCACAAATGGAAAAGGAGTTCATACTTATACTCAAGATTTTCTCCTCAGACTTTAAACAGTCTTTACAAGAATGTTTGGAGGAGGGTGGAAAACTAGAAAAAGCTTCCTTCATCGTGCAGGTCTAGGGAAAGACAGCAACATCTACTATAGGAGGCAGAAAACACCCTCCCTCCTACCAAGTCTGCCTCCCTTGGTGAACAAAACACTGAGCCACTGGAGCAAGAGCATCAAACTCTGTTCTTTCCTAGAGAAAGATGAAGACTCATTGCTGAGGGAAGAAAACTGAAAAAAATTGCTAGCCCTGGAGTTTCTGTGGGGCAGAAAACCCCCAGGTTCAGAGCATGAGCTGTCTCCTAAGGCTGAAGGTGAGACAAGATCACTGTGAAAGCCTTAACTCTATCGCACAAGGACAAAAGTTGTTTCTAAGATTCAGATAGAATGAGAAAAATGGAGAATAAACCCTCCCCTTCTATCACCAGGCTAGTAAAAATCAAAGAACAAATAACAGAAATGTATTAAGGGGAGAGAGGCAGCGCGTGGAAGGACATACTCTCCGATATGTAGTCTCATAGGCAGAGCTTAAAACTGAGGGTGGAACAGCAATGTTGGAAAACCTCTCGATAATTGAATATCCCAGCCTAGGTAAAATTTGTTACAAAAATTTAGATTTGTTGGTGCAGTCACTGAGGATAACCATGCAACAAAACTCAAACCCTGCTTAACTCATGACTGCATTGATGCCCACACCCCACACACACAGCACTACAGAATAAACAGAAAAGACATGCCCATTGCAAAACATTATACTATTTATCTCAGAGTCTACTATCCTACACACACAATGTTGCAGTTTCAACCAAAATAAAGATCTGAGAAATGGAAAAACAAAACAAAACACTGTTACTGGAAAAAGCAATGGACAGAAACAGAATCAGAGATAGACTTTTATAAAGGAACTATACATAGAGGTTTAAAATAACTCTCATTGATAAATTGAAGGATCTAGTGGAAAAGACAAACACTCTGCATAAAGGCAGGGAGAATTTCAGCAAATAATTAAACACTATTCAAAGAAATCAAATGAAAATGTTATACACGAAGAACACAGTGACAAAAATGAAGAACGCTTATAAGAGACTCAACAGAGCTGAGAAACAACAAATGAGTCTAAAGATGCATTAATAAAAATTGGCAAAACAGAAGCACAAAGAGAAAAAAACAACAAAAATAGAGAAGAGAGCAAGTGAGGACTTTGTGACAACATCAAACAATCTAACATGCAAGCAACTGAAAAGTACTAGAAAATTTTTTTAAGATTTAAAGAGACAATGGCTAAGAAAAATGAGTAAAGAAATTGAAGCACAACTTCAAGAAGCTCAAAAATTAAACTAAAAACAAATAAACCAACACCTAGATACATAACAGTCAAGCTGCCAAAAAGCAAAAAATAAAGTGGATACTCTGAATGCAGACTGAGAAAAAAAGACACATCATATCTAGAAGAACAAAGATTCAAATCAAAGCTTACTTCTTGTTAGAAACTATGCTGGCCAGAGGACAATAGAGTTACAGTTTTCAAACCCTGAGGCAGGAAGAAGAAATCTACCACCTAATAGTTCTGTATGTAGAAAAAGAAACATTTTTGAAAACAAAGGAGAAATAAATTCATCAACAGACAAACAAAAACTGAATAAATACATTTCCGGCAGACCTAAATGAGAAGAAGTTTTAATGGCAGGTCTCTATGCAAAAGAAATATTACAGCAGACAGAAAATTGGATATGTAAACACACACACACACACACAGACAGAACCCTGGAAATGATAAAATTGAAGGTTAGCATAAAATTTATTTTGAAAATGTTTAGCACACCACAAGATAATTGTCTGATGCAAAAATAATAGCAATGTACTTTGTCTTCATTGCTTAATGTAAATGTAAAATACATGACAATAATAGCATACAAGTGTAAGGGAGCAAGTAGTAGTATACTATTTCAAGGTTATATGCTACCCGTGAAAGGATATCATATCATTTAAGTTATGTTCAAATTAATTAAAGTGTATATTGTAAGCTATAGAGTAACCATGAAAAAACGTAAGTGGTATAAAGATAAGCTGATAGCAATGATAAAATAGAATAATAAACAATGTGCACTTGATAATGAAAATCTAGTGAGACAGGAAGAAAAAGTGAAATGGGGAAAATGAAACATGATCCTAAATCACATATGGATCGAAGAAGAAATTTTGAAAGAAATTAAAAATACATTTAACTAAATGAAAATGAAAACACAACTTGTTAAAATTTGTGAAACGCGGTGAAAGTAGTGCTCAAGAGGAATTTACAGCACGGAATGCACACATTAGAAAAGAAGAAAGGTTCAAAATCAATGATCTAGGCTTCCACCCTGGAAAATTAGAAAAAGAGCAAATTAAATTCAAACTCAGCAGAGGAAAACAAATAATTAGAATTTGAGCAGAAATCAATGAAATTGAAAATAACAAATCAAAATAAAACTGGAATAAAATCAAAAGCCAGTCTTTGAAAATATCAATAATTTTGCTAAGTGTTTAGCCAGGCTAATTAAGGAAAAAAAAGAGAGGACAAAAACTGCTAATATCAGAGATGAAAAAGAAGACAGGGACATTAAAAGGATAGTCAAGGAATACTATCATAAGGAACTCTATGCCCACGTATTTGATAACCTAGATCAATGAATTTCTTATAAGACAGAATCTGCTAAAACTCACAGAAGAAGAAATAAAATATGAATAGGCCTATATCTATTAATAAATTGAATCAATAACTCAGTGATCTTTTAAAACAGAAAGCACCATGCCTAGTTGGGTTTGCTGGTGAATACTACCAAACATTTAAGGAAGAAAATATACCAATTCTCTACAATTTGCTTTCAGAAGATACAAGCACAGGGACTTCTCTTAACTCATTCTATAAGGCTAGCATTACCCAAATACAAAGGCAAAAAGAGACAAAGGCATTATAAGAAAACTAGAGACCAATATCTCTTATGAACATAGATGCAAAAATCCTCAACAAAATATTAACGCATTGAATCCAGCTATGCATAAAAAGAATTATACAATATGATGAAGTAGGATTTGTCCCAGTATGCAAGGCTGGCTTAACATTCAAAAATCAGCTAATCCAATCTATCACATCTGTAGGCTTAAAACAAAATTACATGATCATATAAATAGATGCAGAATAAAAACTGGCAAAATTCAACACCTATTCATGCTTTTAAAAAACTCTCAGTAAACTAGGAATAGAAGGGAACCATACCTTTTATGCAGAGGTAAAAGATCCACAGGAGCCAACACAATATTGAAGAAGAATAAAGTTGGAAGACTGACATTGCCTGATATGGATTTACTACTGAAATTTCCTAGATTTGAAAAGAATATCTACCAAAACCTACAAGTAACATCATATTCAATGGTGAGAAACTTGAAGCTTTCTCATGAAGATTAGGTACGAGACAAGGAAGTCCTCTCTCACCACTGCTTTTTAACATCATACCAAAAATCCTGGCCAACACATTCAATAAGACAATAAAATGAAATAAAATGCATACAGATTGAGAATGAAGAAATAAAATTGTCTTCACTCACAAATGACATAATTACCTATGCAGAAAATCTGAAAGAATAAAAAACAACTCCTAGAACTAAGTGACTAAAAGCTAATACACAAAGTCAATTACTTTTCTATATATCGGCAATGTTCAAGTGGAATGGCAATTAAAAACACAATTTTATTTACATTCACATCTAAAAAAGAAATATGTACAAATCTAACAAATATGTACACGATATATTTGAAGAAAACAAAACTCTGATGAAAGAAACCAAAGAAGAATTAAATAAATGGAGAGAAATTCCATGCTTATGGATAAGAAGACTCAATATTGTCAAGATATTAGTTCTTCTCAACTTGATCCATAGATTTAATACAATTGCAAACAAATTCCCAGCAAGCTAATTTGTGAATATTGACAAACTAATTCCAAAGTTTTTTTTTTTTTTTTTTTTTTTTTTTTTTTTGAGACGGAGTCTCGCTCTGTAGCCCAGGCTGGAGTGCAGTGGCGCAATCTTGGCTCACTGCAAGCTCCACCTCCCGGGTTCATGCCATTCTCCTGCCTCAGCCTCTCTGAGTAGCTGGGACTACAGGCGCCCGCCACCACGCCCGGCCAATTTTTTGTATTTTTAGTAGAGACGGGGTTTCACCGTGGTCTCGATCTCCCGACCTTACATACACCTATGATTTCTCACTATTAAGATTTGACTGATACTCATTCTGCCACTTATAAAATTCTTCCCTCCTAAATCTCCTTCTATAAAATTATCTAACCAGTTCTTCTAGACACATCTATGCTTTCTTGATCACTAGAGCAGAAGGGATCCATTCCCTTCTTGAAAGTTTTTTGGCTGTATCTTTATTCATTTCATAACTCAGAAGAAAAGGACCCAGAGGCAGACACTATGGTGACCCACCCAGCCTGCCAGCCCAGTCATAGAGGACCCAGACCAGTCCATCTCTCAGGAAGGTCTGTGGAACCCAACCTACTTCCCTCCACAGGGAGGGATAAAGCCTGGGTAGTGTCTGTTCCATCTTGACACCATACACTTCACACTTCTTAACTCCCTGTCTACAGGAGTCATCTTGTGAGGACTCAGCAGGAGCACATGGTCTTAAGCCTCAACAGACCAGACCACGGAATCTGATCCAGATTGGAGATCCAGTTTCCTTCTAACTTGGTTTGCTCTTGATCCAAGAAACAAGTAGTGCAAAGAACAGGTTGAAATATAGGCAGGGGACATGTTGTATTTCATAAAAGCTCATCATAAGTCAATGATCCTTGAAGCCCACACAGAGTGAGTCATTCATGTCAGTATCTTCAACATTATACCGTATACAGCAGTAACTTTTCTAATTAGTGAACTAGGTCATCAAGGCCTAATGTCTGGGTAACCAGCCTTGAAATTTTTACTATAATGATAATGATGCAATTTCCTCTTTTATCTGCACCTGTGCTTCAAAACTCGGTGATCTCCATATCCATTTGAGATTTACCATGAGCTGATGTGTTTATGCTCACCCAGCCTGCTGAGCTTTGCCCTGCAGGCCTAAGACCACTATCACACCCTTAGTTCAGATTCCTCTAGTGTCTAAATGGTATTAATGGAGCAGCCCACCAGATTGACTCCTTGCTTCCAATTTTTTATTCCTCTATCTCATTTGCCAGTGATATTTCAGAAATGTAAAATGTATCAAGCCATTCTTCTGTTTAAAAATCATTACTCACTTCTGGCGGGGCGCGGTGGCTCACGCCTGTAATCCCAGCACTTTGGGAGGCCTAGGCGGGTGGATCACAAGGTCAGGAGATCGAGACCATCCTGGCTAACACGGTGAAACCCCGTTCTCTACTAAAAATACAAAAAATTAGCTGGGCGTGGTGGCAGGCAACTGTAGTCCCAGCTACTTGGGAGGCTGAGGCAGGAGAATGGTGTGAACCCGGGAGGTGGAGCTTGCAGTGAGCCGAGATTGCGCCACTGCACTCTAGCCTGGGGGACAGAGAAAGACTCCGTCTCAAAAAAAAAAAAAAAAAAAAAAAAAAAATCATTACTGACTTCCCATTGCTATTAGGATATAGTTGAAAGATAATGTGGCATTCAGTGCCCGCCATGAACCAATGCATACCTACCCACCCACTTCATCCTCACTACTTCCTCACTCTTCTCTGCCCTACAAGTGCAGCTTCCAGATATTTCTGGATACTCAAGTCTCGCCCTCTGCACTTTGGCTCAGGTTTCTCCTTTGCTCCAATTCCTTTTCATCTGGATAACTTGCTCTCACTTTCCTGGTCTCAATCTAGACATTTTATGTTGTTTTGTTTTAACAGGAAGACTTCTGTGACACCCCGATGGGCTTACTGTATCTGTAATATTTACAACATTACTTTATAATTGCTTCATTGTCCATCATCCCTGCTATGCAACCCAGAATTGTATCATATTCACTACAGAGTCTCCAGAACCATTCATTGTCACTGACACATACTAGACACTCCATTGACAATGCTTAAGTTAACACCAATAGAAATTTTAGTTTGCTGCCATTGACATCTTTGGGGATGCTTGCCTACCTTGCAAAATTTAAGACAGAATAGTAATTAAGGTAAAACTGGTATTTCAAAAGGGATTTGGATTATATGAACCTTCATAAATACCTGAGGATCTGTGACAACATTGTTACCATACTGAAAGAAGAGACAGGACTTAGGTTACTTCAAGGAAGTGAGATGATCAGCTACTATCATAATTTTTCTCCTCTTTCCCCTTCTTTACCTTATATGTTTCTTCTTCTTTTGTATTATTTAGAAATTTTAGCAGCAGTGAGGCCCACTCTCGAGCTCAGATGACTAGGTTTAGAAAGTTGACTAGTGCCCCATTGTATGTGTGAGAAGAAATAAGAAAAGTCGTTAATATGGAAACTTGAAGGTAACATTTGCATGGGTGAGGCATCTATCCTGACTCCTCAAAATTCATGTTAAAATTGTCTTCTCTTTCATTGGTATTGGCTGAAGAGTGTCATTTCTTAGATTAACTATGTCTTTGATGTTTTATAAATTATCCCGTAATTTATTGCTTATTTTGTTTCTAAACATTCAAAAATGGAGTTTGTGAATTTTCCTGAGATTGGACAATTTTAGTATGTTAAATGATACCTCTTATACAGTAAAATTTCTCTCAAACTGAGTACTGTGAAGTAGTACCTGAAACTTAAATTTCCCTTGCTAATAATAGTCTTCATTACAAACAACCATTTTTTAACCCTATCAGGGCAAAACAAGAGCTTTCGTTGATATTTCTTCACTGAATTACCTCCAGCACTCAGAGAAAGACATTTTGTTCACATTTAGAAGGTCCTGCACAAAATCATTTTACTAAGCCTTGACAAACAACATCCTTCTCGGAATGTTGACTCATAATTACTGTATGT
The DNA here is from genome assembly GCF_028878055.3 of Symphalangus syndactylus. NCBI lineage: Eukaryota > Metazoa > Chordata > Mammalia > Primates > Hylobatidae > Symphalangus > Symphalangus syndactylus. The sequence goes on along the minus strand of NC_072428.2, from coordinate 133,851,756 downwards.
GGCTACATAAACAACCAATTATTTTCAGTGAGTCTTCAAATGTGAAAATGCATTTTGTTTTCAATGCAAACACTACAACCTTTTACAAAATGTCAATAAATAAGAACCACTGGTCCAAGGTAAGATGTATGAATAGGTCTACGGTTATAAATAATGTGACAAACCAAAACAGTAAGTAGTACTTTTTTTCAGTTTTTATCAGAACATAAGAGTGGAGATTGAGAAGTTGTGGAAGGTTCTGTTACAGCAGTAGCTAACTCCACTAATCATACTGCTGGGATATATAAAATTATCCCTACATCCCACACCCCATCCAACTCAACCACTCAGCCTCCTACATAACATCCCCAGTACATGTTACATCATCTCCTTCCTGGTTGCCAGAGCAACATAGTTTATCCCTGCCATATCTGAGTTGGGTGGAGAAAAATGAGGCAAAGCTTTTTCTCAAAGTGATGTTCATGAGTCAAGTTGCCAGCTTTGATGTTAACCCAGAGAATTTCTCTAATAGTTTATACCAGGCCCCCTTCACCTCTTTATTCCTTAGGCTATAAATCATAGGGTTCAGCAGAGGCATAACAATGGCATAGAAGACAGAAATCAGCTTCTCTTGAAGGACTGAGGGACCAGAGTGGGGCTGGATGTAAGTGAAAATGGCCATGCCATAGCACAGGGCAACCACCGTGAGGTGAGAGGCACACGTATGGAAGGCTTTCTTTCTTCCTTCTCTGGACTGGATCTTTAGGATGGTGGAGATGATCCAGATGTAGGACAAAAGAACCAGGCAGAAAGGTGTCATCAGAAGAACAATGCTAGACACCATGATGGCAGCCTCATTGGAGAAAGTGTCCACACAAGCCAGCCTGACCACAGCTAGGAGTTCACAGGATATGTGATCAATAAACTTGTTAGTGCACATGGGCAGCTGAAAGGTGATAGCAGTCTGCACAAGAGAGTTGATGGGGCCACTGACCCAGGATGTGACAGCCAACCTAGCACACAGCCCTCCATGCATGATGGCCGAGTATCTCAGGGGGTCACACACAGCCACATAGCGGTCATAGGCCATCACTGCCAGGAGAACAAACTCAATCCCACCCAAGGCCAGGGAGAAAAATAACTGGGCTGCACAGCTCTGGAATAAGATGACTTTATGTTCTGCAAGAAAATGTGCCAGCAGCTGAGGGACTATGCTTGTGGCATAGGAGACATCAACAAGGGAGAGGTTGGTGAGAAAGAAATACATGGGAGTGTGGAGTCGGCTGTCCAATCTGATCAGAAGGACAATGAGACAGTTCCCCAGCACTGTCATGAGGTATGTGACCAAGAACAAGGAAAACAGGGATACCTGAGTGCACCAGTCACTGGATAAGCCAAGGAGAATAAATTCTCTCACCCACGTCTGGTTATCTATTTCCATTTAAAAATGTGAGGAATATTAATCTGCAGAAAGAGTCAGAAAAAAACAGAAGCTGTTGAATCAAAGAACCATAAGAATAACTTCTTAGGAATGCATACTGTATACGACATTCCAGCCTTGGCCAAATATTTTAGATAATTCACAAGGCCAAGATGACAGGCTTGTTTCCAATATACAATATACAATATACTTACTTTGCATTAGAGAGACAGTAGTGCTTTCATAAAGACATGATGTGGACTCAAATAAGCCAGTTAAAGCCTGTAGATGATGCAGTGCAATTTTTGGAAGCTTTTCCTCTTTACTAACTTACCTCAGTATCCAGGGCAGGGAGTTTGTTTTCTGATGATGTCAGCAAAAAGGAAGAATAGAAAGTCCCAGTCTCTACTCTTCTCCACAGAACGTTCAACTAGCAACTATCCCCAGAACAGAATATCTTTTTTAAAACTCCACTACTTGGATGCTAACGTGAGACAACCACAAGGTACATGGAATGAAAATTGAATTAGAAGGCTAAGAAGCATAGTTTCACTTCAACCCTACCACCTTGCCCCCTGCCAAAGTCCACACAACACCAGACAAAGAGGGTTTTCCTGGGCCCATGGTTTTTACAGGAGGAAAAGAAAACTAGAGGCAGTCATTCAGCATCTCTAGTTTTCCGAGATGCTTCTCAGAAATCCCACTCTGGGCTTACCTCATGGAGAACACTGGGGGTAACAGCATAGCTAGACTACCTAGTGTCAAGAAGAAACAAAGAAAGGAGGCAGAGGTCTTAGTGACAAGCACACAGATCATGGTGTTACCTCTGTGTTCTTGCTAGCTGTGGTGCCCAATCCGAGACACTAGTCAATTTACAAAGTTCATTTACAAAGCTAAGCTGGTCATCTTCAGAAGCATGGTGGAAAGTTCAACCTAGCTTGAGGCCTTAGATAGCTAGTCCCCATATCCAGTCTCAGAGCCCACACCAGTGACCTCTGCCAAGACAAGGAGATACACACCTCCACCCATTTCAGAAAGACACATGAGGTAGACCTGCTTAACCCAGGAAGTCAATCCATGGCTCTACTCAGCTAAAAGGCCCTGTCAAGGACATCTACATGCCTTTCAGAGAAGCATGAGGGCTAGACCTGTTTGACCTGGGAAGTCAAACTCAATTCAGCCAAAAGCCCATCTTAAAGGGAAGCAACCCTACAGGGAAGCTCTACCTTAACAGGGAAGCAACCATCAATTGTGTTTTTCTGAGTGTAGCCTCTGGCCCCAATCATTCTAAGCAGCAACTTCTCCTAACTTTGGAGTTCAGCCTACATCCCTGCCCAACTGCAAATCCCAGAAAGCACAATTTTCCAGCCGGGGAATAAATTCTGTGACTAGTCTGACCAGAAGCCATTGCAGTACCCAGTCAGTAGCTCTGTGTGATAACAGAGCCCAGCCAGTGGTCTTCCCAGACAGCAGGGCCCAGTCAATAGCCCCAGCCAATATCAGAGCAAAGACAGCATCCCAGGCAGGTAGAAAATCCACAGTTAACTTTGCTTGCCCAGGGCCATTACCAGCTGGCCCTTGAAGAATTACAGGCTACACTAAATAGTATAGGTCTAGCCCTGCCAAAGAACACCTGTAAAGGCCAGAAAGAGGGGGTATCTCTTCAAATGAAAAGATAACAATGCAAAGACACAAGGATTACAAAGCACTGGGGAGTTATGACACCTCCAAAAGAAACTAATAGAGTGCTAATAATGGACCCTAAAGAAATGGAGATCTATGGAGTGACAAAGAATTCAGAATAATCCTCTTAAGTTAAAAAAAAAGTACCAATAGAAATTAAATAAAATTTGGAAAAAAATACACAAACAAGACGAGAAGTTTTACAAATAAATAGAAACAATAAAAAAGAACCAAATAGAAATCCTAAAGATGAAGAATAAAAAGACTGGACTGAAAAGTTGAATTAAAAGTTTCAATGGCAGACTCAAGCAGAAGAAATATCAGTGAGCTGAAAGAATATTTGAAATTATCCAGTCAGAGGGGCAAACAGACAAAAGAATGAAAAAGAATGAAGAAAGCCTATAGGAATTATGGGAGACCAATCCTTTATATAATAGGAGTTGCAGAAGGAGAAGAAGGAGAAAAAGGGGCAAAAACCATATTTAAAGAAATAATGGCTGAAAAATTCCCTAATCTGGAGACAGAAACCAACATCCAGGCACAAGAAGTTCAGAGATCTCCAATCAAATTCAACCCAAAAAGGAGTTCAGCAAAACACATAATAATCAAACTATCAAAACTCAAAGACAAAAAAAAAAATTCTAAGAAGATCAAGAGATAAGAAATGCATCACATACAAAGGAGTTTCAATACAACTCTTAGCAATTTCTCAGCAGAAATCCTGCAGGCCAGGAAAGATTGGGATGATATAGTCAAAGTGCTGAAAGTAAAAAACTTGCCAATCAAAAATACTTTACCCAGAAATATCTGCATTTCAGAAATGAAAAAGAAATAAAAACTTTCCTAGACAAACAAAGGCTAAGGGAGCTCATCACCACTAGGCCTGCCTTACAGGAATTATTAAAGAAAGTTATTCAATCTGAAGCAAAATGTTACTAATTAATAACATATAACTTACAAAAATAGAAAATTCAGTAATATAAGTAAAACAAAGCCACACTCAGAATACTCTAGGACTGTAATGATGGTGTATAAAGCAATTATATCCCTAGTATAAGTATTAAAAGACAAAATTACTAATAACAACTACAGCTAAAATAAATTATCGAAAGATACACGTTAAAAGTAATGGTAAATTCTGGGCTGGGCACAGTGGCTGACACCTGTAATCCCAACACTTTGGGAGGCCGAGGCAGGCAGATCGTTTGAGGGTCAGGAGTTTGAGACCAGCCTGGCCAACATGGGGAAACCCCGTCTCTACTAAAAATACAAAAATTAGCTGGGCATGGTGGCAGGCACCTGTAAACCCAGCTACTTGGAAGGCTGGCACAGGAGGAGAATTGCTTGAACCCAAGAGGCAGAGGTTGCAGTGAGCTGAGATCATACCATTGTACTCCAGCCTGGATGACAAGAGCGAAACATGGTATCCAAAAAAAAAAAAGTAATGGTAAATTTCAATATCAAAAACATAAAATGTGGCTGGGGGACCAAAAGTGTAAAGTTATTGGATGCAATCAAAGTTAAGTAGTTATCATCTTGAAATAGGCTGTTTTAACTGTAAGATATTTTATGTAAGCCTCTTGGTAACCACAAAGCAAAAACATTTAGTCAAAGCACAAAACTAAAATAGAATTGATTCAAAACATACCACTACAGAAAATCAACCACAAAGGAAGACAGCAAGAGATAGAGGAAGGAAAAAAAAAAGTAGAACCAGAAAAAAACAAAGACCAGAAAACAATTAACAAATGGTAGTAGTAAGTCATACCTATCAATAATTACTTCAAATGAAAATGGACTAAATTCTGCAATAAAAAAGACATAGAGTAGCTCAATGGATTTAAAAAAAAAAAAAAAAGAAGAAGACTCAACTATACACTGCCTACAAGAAGAGACTCTGCTCACTTTTAAGGATACACATGGACTGAAAGGGAAGAGATGAGAAAAGATAATCCAGACAAATAGAAAACAAAATACAGCAAGGGTAGCTATACATATATCAGATAAATAGATTTTAAGTCAAAACTATAAAAAAAAGAAGGCCAGATACGGTGGCTCATGCCTGTAATCCCAGCACTTTGGGAGGCCGAGGCAAGTGGATCACCTGAGATCAGGAGTTCAAGACGAGCCTGGGCAACATAGTGAAACCCCATCTTTACAAAAAATACAAACATTAGCTGGGCACAGTGGCATGTGCCTGTAATCCCAGCTACTCAGGAGGCTGAGGCAGGAAAATCACCTGAGACTGGGAGGCGGAGATTGCAGTGAGCTCCGATTGCACCATTGCACTCCAGCCTTGGTGACAGAGCGAGACTCCAACTCAAAAAAAAAAAAAAAAAAAAAAAGACAAAGAAAAACATTATATAATGATAAAAGGATCAATTCATCAAGAGGATATAAATATTATAAATATATATGCACCCAACATTGGAGCACCTAAATAAATAAAACAAATATTAAAGGATCTGAAGTGACAGATAGATGGCAACACAATAACAGTAGGGGACTTCAATACACTATGTTCAACAATGGATGAATCATTTAGACAGAAAATTAATGAGGAAACATTAGACACGAAAAACACTTCAGACCAAATAGACCTAACAAACATATATAGAGCATTCCATTCAACAGCAGTAGAATACAGCTTCTTTTCAAATGCACACTGAACATCCTTCCGTATAGTATCCAGGTGAGGAAGGATGGTAGGTAAAATGATAAACAATGAATATAAACATGGTTCAAATCTCAAGGACTACCCTGCATATATCTACTACATCAAACATGATGAAATGTATAAATAAATTACCAAAAAAGATACAGAAGAGACAGATGTATAGTAACAATGGAAAGATAGAGTATTAGAGAATCTGGATGTGAATCTTGTTTCTTATGACTTACCAGGTGTGTGATTTGGGTTATAAACTCAATTTTTTGTATTCAAAATGGGATAATATTACATAACTCACTAGGATATATAAGCTCAAATATAGATAACTCATGGAGAAACCTCTTCATAAACTGAGCCTCAGAGCCAAACAAAAATCCACAACCCTTTCTGCTTCTTGAGACCTGGAACAAGCTACTTACCCTTTATGTACTTCATATTTCTTTATCTGTAAAATATGGATAAATATTGGTTAATTGAAAGGTATGTTGGTGAAAGGTATGTTAGGTAGCAGTACTCTAGCAGTACAGATATTAGTGGTAATATGACCTCTACCCTGGGGGAGACAAAGTAACAAATGAGTTTTCCCCTTACATCCCCTCAAGTTCAGACTTTTTGAAAAAGGAAGCAAAACTGTTAATATATTTAAAGTCTTGGAGGTAACTTATACAACTTGAAGTTCCTGGGAACTTTGGGTCTTCCTGAGGATTTAGGCTCTTTCAATCTTTGGCAAAAGAGGAAGGGGAGTGGTAAACATATCTTGTTATTTTTATTTTTCTATTGTTCTGTTTATTCCTACTCATTCTTTTTATTTTTCTAAGAAAGCCTTTGCATATGGTCTCAGAAAAAAGATGGTAGGAAAATGGCTGCTTAAGCTTTCTAGCATAAAAGAAAAAACACATCTGGTAACCTTTGTTGACTATATAGCAGATCTGCCTCCAAAGCAGATATTTCATTTTCAATTAATTTGGAAAACAACTATGAAGTGACATTTTTACTAGATGCTGAGATTTCAAGGTGAATATCACATTTCCCTGTCCTCAAAGAGCTGACCTGGCAAGTGGAGTAAAAGACACAGAACAAATTGTTATCACAAAATTTGTTCCTCTGCTGCACTATGACAGCTGCCTGGAGAACATGCAAGCCCATGACTCATATGCTCTTCTCACCCACTCTGTACATCTCTGTACTACAGCCTTTGTCTCACTATGACTGAGTGACAGCATCACATCCTAGGAAAAGCATGAGCCTCAGAGCCAAGCAATCCACATCCCTTTCTGCTTCTTGAGACCTGGAACAAGCTACTTAGCCTTTACGCACTTCATATGTCTTTATCTGTAAAATATGGATAAATATTGGTTAATTGAAAGATATGTTGGTGAAATCTAATGCACTGAAGATCTAAAGTTGCTACACTAATGACTGAATCACTTTTGTGTTCATCATTTAGTGATGATAATTGGTTGACCTTTCATCTCATGCCCTTGATAACTTTCATAGCATATTCTTTCATTTATTCCCTCTCTAGCATCCTCTGCTTTATCTTGCTCTTGATCAGCTCCCACTTGCTCATTATAAAAACTATACAGACTCTTTTGGGGAGAAGACCTTTTGCTACATAATTATCATTTTAATTCTCTCTTTTCTTTCACATCCAGCATTCCCAAAGGATTGGTATCCACTTGTTGGGTTTATTTCCTCATAACATTCATTCTTTAGGCCCTGAAAATCTAATTTCCACCTTCACTAATCTATAGAAATTGCACTCTTAAAGGTCACTTGTAGCTTTCTAAAAATCATATCCAGAGACTTTTATTCTACCTTCATTGTTTGTCTTTTAACCCATTTAACTATTTGTTTCTTAAAACTCTCAACTCTGTGAAACTCTTCTGTCCCGATTTTATTCCAAACATTTTTTTTCTGTATTCCTGGATAATTATTTCAAATTTTTCTTATTCTATCACTGTAAGTATTTTCTAAGTTTCTGTGCTCAGAACTTGCTCTCTCCTTTCTATAGCTTTCCTTGAAGGATTTATCTTAACTGTAATAATTCTTATCAACTCTATATGGCCCAATCTCAATTCTATATTTATCTCCTATACTTCTCTCCAAAGGTTCAGTTGCCTCCTTCAACAGCTTAATGAATGTATTCTAAATATTTCACCGTACACTCAACTCACGTCCCTACAACCACCTGACTCCCTTATTTCTATCAATGGAACTAAAATTCTTCCACTCTCCCAATGTATCATGTTTAATTTTTCTCTTTCTTGCTCCTCCATGGAATATATCAGCTTCTTGTATTCTTGTGTTACATACCTCCCATCTCTCCTTAGTTTTCATTCACACTGCTAATGCCTTAACACATGCCCACATACCTCATCACTTCCCATCTGATGAAATACAACAACCTCTTTATGAATCTCACTGATTTGGCCTGGGCCCACTCCAAACCACCTTACACTGTAAACCAAACTGATTATCCTAAAATACATTCATACCTAAATTATAATCATGTACAAACATATCTTATGACGTCTGACTACAGGGCTAAGTATATTCTGGACATAGGAGTGTCCAAATTCTTGATAATAGGTCCTACCCTATCTTTTATTTTATTAGTTGTAGCATTTATTATCATGTATGTGTTTAGAGCAAAGTTTTTACTAAAATATCCCTCTCATGCTAAATACCATTCACAAGTATGTCGGCTAATTATTTTTAATCCATCAGACTATATTACCATTGCCTTGATTTTAAAATAATTTAAACTTAAAATAACTGATATCCAAATATTCCTGGTTTTTAGCCACAGAGCCCTTCTTAGATTCATGGTAGATAAAGAAAAATAGAAATAGTGTCTGCATTTATAAAGATAAATGGAGGAGGAAATGTGTTAGATGATTTTGACACACCTGCAGTTAACACCATCTCCTCATTATCTTGGACTCAGCTTTCAGCTAAATAGAGCTGGATTCCTAATCTGTCTTCAGAATGAAGAAAGAAATAATTGCTAGATAGTGTTCCGCATATCCGAACACTTGGTGTCAGAAGTCTAAAGCTTGGTCTACTCCAGTGTTTCAGGGGATCTGAAACTATCCCAAAACCTGTTGCTCATTGATAATCAACATCAGTGAAAGACAACATCAAAAAAGATAGATTTTTGAGAACATTTGATCCATTTTTCTCTGTACAAAGAATTCTGGTTTGGTTACCTGACTTTTCACGCATCTGAGTCCAATGATCCAGACCCAGTTTCTCAAATATGTGCATCTCTGACATTCACCTTTGGTAACATAGTTTATTATGGTCTTATTGTGTAAATTTTCACCTTTATATTTCTCATCCCCCTAGCCTTAAGGGGGATAAGAAACAGAGCCTTGAATCATATTTTCTATTCCTCCTTTTTTTTTTTTTTTTGGAGACAGAGTCTTGCTCTGTTGCCCGGGCTGGGGTGCAGTGGCACGATCTCAGCTCACTGCTACCTCCACCTCCCAGGTTCAAGTGATTCTCCTGCCTCGGCCTCCAGAGTAGTTGGAACTATAGTATAGGGCAAAGGACGCAGCTTTTGTTCAAAAGCGAGTTTTGAATGTGAGCACAGGTAAAAGTCAGCTCTGTTGAGATCTTCCTCCTCTACAAACCTGTTTTTGTGCTCTTTTCTCAGTACTCATCCCAACTCCCGCTGTTTTATCTTTTTGAAGGCACCCCATTTTCCTTTAATAATCAATAAAATCCAATTTTACATCCGCTGGGTCATATTATCCTCATACTGGACACCCAAACCATACCTCTCTATATATGTTTTGAGATTTAGTTGTCTATTCAAAAATAAAGAATGTGTGCTGTCTGTTCAGAACACAGTATTGAAAAATGACACACCTCTGAGGTTCATCTTCTTAGACACGAGCACCAAGAAAAAAAGACTTCCTCATGCCTGTTTTATGAATTGTGGTGGATATAGAGTAATCTCTTTGGTCATAGCAAATAGAACACAATAAGGGATATAATAAGATATAATAAGAAAGTTGCCATTAAAATATTCTGCTACAAATTATCTCCTTGTTGCCATCACTAATGCTTGAAATTCCAATATTAGTAATTTATTATTTTGTATTGAAATTGTCTTCCTTGTGAATTTTTAGATGTAATTATTCTAACTGGAATTTTTAAAATATGAATTACCTGGCCTTATTGTGACCCTTTAAAATAAGTCATGCAAGAGCAGAAAACTGAGACCCTTACAAATGGGTAGAGAGGAGGAATGACATTTACATTGTAGGGAAAATTAGGCATGAGGTATAGATAGCAAAGACCAACTACTCATTGTTAAAATATTACTTTTGTTTGCCCTAGTTAAAAGTACCATCATCTACTGTCTGTTATTAACCTTTATTAATAGTTACAGTAAACAGAGACATGATGTCTTCTTTCTATGACAGAGGATAAAGGCAAAAAACAAATTTTTAGATTCCTAATATATAAACATTTTATACAAAAATATAGATAATTAAATTAAAAGGTTTAATTTTAATTAGTTATGGTTTTTTGTGTAAATCAAGACAATCTAATTATTTAGCATTGAACATATTTGACCTTCCATATTCGGGTTCTAAATAATCTTGGTTGGGACAAGTGAAAGCCTAAATACAGAAACAGAGCAAAAAAGGGCAAATGTTTCTTTCTATTAGTAAAAACAACTCAAAGTCATACCTTTACGAAGTTGAGCTGTCAATAGAAATGGCACCTTCATGTAGAGAAAGATTTCTCTGACTCGTGTTCGAAGGGTCGACAGATGTAAACACAGTGTGCATCCACCATGAGCAGGAATATTTGCATTAACCTAATGTTTGGAGAACCCCAGGACCCTTTGGATGATGAATATCTCAAAGATAAGTTTGACATCCTGAAAGAACATTTTTTTTTCCTCTTTGGGATCTTGTTATCTTCTTCCAGTCTGGTTTGGTTATCTGACTTTTCACATATCGGAGTCCAATTATTTAGATCCAGCTTCTGAAATACATGCAACCCTGATGTTCACTTTTGATAGCATGTTTTACTATGGTCTTATTGTGTAAATGTTCACCTTCTTTATATCTCTTGCCACCTGTAACTAAGAATAGGGCATTCTTTTGCAGTATAAAGTATAACTCTTTCCGTTAGCAAGTCTTCATAGTGCAATCCATACAGCCAATTCTAGGGAAATCAACCCTAGAATAAGATTTAGGAGACCTAAATTCTAGCTCTAGTTCACTCTCTGAATGCCAAAGTTCTTTGAATAAACTATTAATCAATTTACATTTCCATTTTTCTGTTATTAAAAGGAAAATCATAATTTTGTGTAGATAAAACCCTTAGGGAAATAAATTGAAATAGGAAGCTTTAAAGCAATTGGCAATTTATCTTACTTAGAAATGTACTATACTAATATTGCTACCACCTACTAATCAATACCAATACCTAAATTTTATACTTCTGGGATTCTCTAAGCATTATTCTCTCTCTAAGTCAGTACTAAATATTGAAATTGATGAGAAGTCTGTTGAAAATAAAATGTACCCAAGTCTCAAGCTTCTGCAAAGCAGTTATTTTACATTTGCTATAATACTTAGGATGAGAGGATTTTTACCAGCCGTGTCCCATACTCCTAATCCAAAGTCCCTAAGAAGTCAAATTATTTCTGTTTCATTCCCTTCTAAACCTACAATCCCACATTCTGTGGAAGCCTCTCTAACGTTAATCATTGCCTGACAAAATAGACATGTCTACTTCAGTCTAGGTTTAAGTTTGCTTCTAAAGATTGCCTTCCTCCAACAAAGTGATAGACCATGTAGATTAGATATCCCAAATTCCCTGGGCTCCTGAACTCATAAATCACTGAGGATTAATTGTGATTATGAGAAACACTGCTGGGAGGAAGTTGACAAGAGCTCCAAAAACAGCTAGAACACAGGCCTAACGAAGCTTGGCAACAGCTACATTGACAATGTAGAGTGGATGGATTCCCCTTAGGAGTCTTAGAATGTTAATTGTTGTCACCACTCCCATTTCTCAAGGGCAGGGCCTCTCTTCTGCCCTTCTTCTCCCTATGGAAAGCTGTTTTCCTCCATTCCTCTCTCCTCTAACACCTTCACTGAAGTCTTAGGTCATTCCAAAAAGTCAGAGAAGCTAGTACATTTCTTATGGTACAATTTAAAGTCCAATTATAGTAGCATCACATAGACATATTGAAAACTGCAAATCTGCATAATGTTGGTAAAAGGAGTATTACTGGCTATTGCAAAAATAAAATAAAAAAGAATCAAGATCATCCAAACTCCTTAATTTTGTGAAAGTGTGAGATTTCTCCACCTCTTCAAATTTTATTGTCAATTAAACTTTGTATTTTCAGATCATTGTGGATTCATGCATTATTTTACGAAATAATACAGAAGTATCCCTTGTGCCCTTTATCCAATTTTCATCAATGGTAACATCTTGCAAAGCTATACTACAATATCATAACCAAGATATTAGCATTGATATATTAAAGATATGGAACATTTCCATCACCACAAGAAAACCTAATGCTGATATTCTTTCATAGCCACACCCAAACCAATTCTGCCCGCCCCATCCTCTCCATAACCTCTGGTAATCACTATCTGTTCTCCATATCTATAATTTTGGCATTTTAAGAATGATCTATAAATGAAATCATTCAGTATATCCCTTTTGGGGTTGGCTTTTTTCACTCAGCATAATTTCATGAAGATTCATTTAGGTTTTCATGTATGTCAATACTACATTTCTTTTTATTGCTAAGAAATATTCTGTTGTCTGTACCTTTTGTTTAACCATACTTATGTTGAAGGACATCTGGGTTATTTCTGGTTTCAGGCTATAATTAATAAAGTTGCCACAAATGTTCATGTACAGCTTTTTGTGTGAACATTGTGCTCATTTCATTGGGATAAATGCTCAGGGATACAACTGCTGGTAGTTGCTTGATTAGGCCTTGGGGTTTTTTGTTTGCTTCAGGAAACTGCCAAGTCATTTTCCAGAGTGGCTGCATTGTTTTATATTTCTGCCAGAAATGGATGAATGATCCAGTTTTTCTTCATCTTCATCAACATTTGGTATTGTCAGCCACTTTTACACTAGTCATTCTGACGGTTTTTCTTTTCATTTTCCTAACAGTTAATAATGTTGAAAATCATATGTGATTATTTGCCTTCTGTATATCTTACTCAGTAAAATATCTCTTTGTGTCTTTGGTCCAAGTTCTATCTGGATTGTTTGCTTTCCTACTGTTGAATATTGGGAGTTTTTATGTACTCTAGAAAGTAGTACTTTGTTGGACATGGAGTTTGCAAATATATTCTCCCAGCTTATAATTTAATTTTTTGTCTTCTTAATAGAGTCTTTCTCATAGAAGAAGTTTTTAATCTTGGTGAAGTCCAATTTATCATTTTTCATTTTATGGATCTTGCATTTTGTCTCAAGTCCAAGAATTCTGCCTATTCTACATCTCAAAGTGTTTCTCCTATTTTTTTTTTGAAAAAAATGTATAGTTTTGCATTTTACATTTAAGTATATGACCCATTTGGGTTAACTTTTTTATAAGTTGTAAGGTCAATGGAGTTGCTTTTATTTATTTATCTAGTTATTTTCGGCCTATGGATGGCCAATTTCTCCAGCATCATTTGTCAAAAAGGCTATCTTTCCTCCACTGAATTGCTTTTGCACCTTTGTCAAAAGTCAGTAGATTGTTTTTGTGTGGGTTTATTCCTGCTTTTCTATGGTGTTCCAGTTATCTGTGTGTCTATTCCTTTGCCATTCCAATGTTGACTTGATCACTGTAAATCTATAATAAATATTAAAATTGCACAGACTAATTCCTCCCACTTTATTTTTCTTTTGCACAGTTGTTATTAGCTCTTCTACATTCTTTGCTATTTTATATAAGGTGTAAAATACTCTTGTCTATATTTACAAAAAGAAATCTTGCTGAAACTTTGTTTTTTCTTTTTTTATTTTGTTTTGTTATTTTTTTGTTCTTACTGAAACTTTGATATGTTAAACATATATATTGATTTGTGGAGAACTGAAAGTTTTACTATTTTGAGTTTTCTAATTTGTGAACATAGTTTGTCTTTCTAGTTACTTAAATCCTTACTAAAACTTTATTTCATTGAGAATATGTAGTTTTCTACATATTTCTGTAATTCCTGTACTTAATTTGTTAGATTTCTACCTAATTATTTTGTTTTTGAGCTCTTATAAAGGGTACTATACTTTGAATTCGAGTGTCGAATTATTCACTACTAGCATGTAGAAATACAAGACTGTTGTATATTTATCTCATCTGTATACATATCTTATCTATATATATATCTGTATATATGTATCCTCTAACTTTGCTTAACTCACTTATTAATTCTAGAAACTTTTTAGAGATTTCTTAGGATTTTCTGTGTACACAATTATGTTTCTATCTGCAAATACAGACAGTTTTATTTCATATTTTCAAATCTATGTTTTTATTTTCTTTCTTAGATTATTACAGGGATAGAATGTTTAGCACTATGTTGAATTGAGAGAAGATATCATCATCTTGTTCCTGATCTTAGGAAAGGGCACTCATTTACCACTGAGTAGAGTGTTAGCTGTAGACTTTTTGTTGACACTTTCATCAAGCTAAGAAGTTCCCTCCTATTCCCATTATTCTGAGGGATTTTTTAATCAGAAATATGTATTGAACTTTGTCAAATGCTTTTTCTGCAAGAATTGATATAATCATGTAATTTTTCTTTTCTAGATTGTTAATATGGTGAATTACATTGATTTATTTTCAAACATTGAATAAGTCTTACATTCCTGAAATAAATCTTGCCTTGATCATGCTGTATAACTTTTTATGCATTTATTAATTCTATTTGCAAGTATTTTGTTCAGAATTTTTGCATCTATATTCTAGAAAGATATTGGTTTGTAGAGTAACACTAGCTTCATAAATAAAATTGGAAGTGTTCCTCTACCATTTCTGGTAAACATTGGGTAGAATTAATGTTACTTCTTCTTTAAACGTTGGTAGAAATTTCCACTAAGACCATATGAGCCTGTGGAGTTCTTCGGGAAAATTGTTATTGTTTTTTAATTACCACATCATCTGAAATCAGATGAGATCAGGCATATTTGGGGAAGTAAAGATACTATAAAGCAACTACATAATCAAGTCTACAAAACAACTAGCTAACAATATGATGACAGGATCAAAATCTCATATAGCAATGTTAACTTTGAAAGTAAGCCATCTAAACATTCTACTTAAAGGCATAGAGTAGTAAACTGGATAAAAAGACAAGACCCAACTATCTGTTGTCTTTAAGAGACCCATCTCACGTGTAACAACACAGACAAGCTCAAAGTAAAAGGATGAGAAAAGAACTATCATGCAATCAGAAAACAGAAAAGAACAAGGATCATTAGTCTTATATAAGATAAAACAGATTTTAAATAAACTATAGTCAAAATGGACAAAGAATGACATTATATAATGATAATGGATTCAATACAACAAGAAGACAACGATTATATAGAAATATATACATATATATTCTAAATCTATCTATACATATGCATATGTATATGCACCCAACATTGGAAGCACCCACCTTCATAAATGATTTTCTCTAGACCGATGAAAAGAGTTATGAACACAAAGAAGGAAACAACAGACACTGGGGTCTACTTGAGGGTAGGAGGAGGGAGAGGAACAGAAAAGATAACTACTGGGTACTAGGCTTACTAGCTGAGTGATGAAATAATATTTACAACAAACCCTTGTGACATGTTTACCTGTCTAACAAACCTTCACATGTACCCTCAAACCTAAACTAAAAGTTACAAAAAGAAGACTTAGACAGCCACACAATAATAGACTTCAACATCCGATTGACAGCATTAGACAGATCATCAAGGCAGAAAACTAACAAAGAAATTCTGGACTTAAACTCAACACTTGACCAAATGGACCTAACAGACATCTACCAAATATTCCACCCAACAACCACATTCTTCTCATCTGCACATCGAATACACTCTAATATCAACAACATGCTTGGCTGTAAAGCAAGTATCTATAAATTAAACAAAAATGGAAATCATACTAAGCACACTCTCAGACCACAGGGCAATAAAAACAGAAATTACCACCTAGAAGATATCTCAAAACCACACATTCCTTGGAAATTAAACAACTTGCTTCTGAGTGACTTTTGGATAAACAACAAAATTGAAGATAAAACAAAAAAATTCTTTGAAATAAATGAAAATAGAGACACAAGATAGTAAAATCAGAGCAGAACTAAATGAAATCGAGACACCAAAATCCGTACAAAGATTGATAAAACCAAAAGTCTGTCCTTTGAGAGAATGATATTGATAAACCGCTAGCTAAATTAACAAAGGAAAAAAACAGAGAAGATCCAAATAAACACAACCTGAAATAACAAAGATGACATTATAACTAATCCCACAGAAATACAAAAGATTATCAGAGACTGTAATGAACACCTCTAAGCACACAAATTAGAAAATCTAGAGAAAATAGATGCATCCCTGGAAACACACAATCTCTCAGGATTGAACCAGAAAGAAATTGAAAACCTGAACAGACCAATAATGAGTTCGGAAATCAGTAATAAAAAATCTACCAACAGCAACAAAAGAAGGCCTGGACCAGATGGATTCACCACCATAATCTACCACATGTACAAAGAAGAACTGATACCAATCTTATTGAAACTATCTCAAACAATTCAGGAAGAACAACTTCTCCGTAACTCATTCTATGAAGCCAGCATTATGCCAATACCAAACTCTGGTGAGACACAATGAAAAGAAAAAACTGCAGGCCAATATCCCTGATGAACATGGATATAAACATCCTCAACAAAATACTAGCAAACTGAATCCAGCAGCCTATCGAAAAGTTAATTCACCATGATCAAGTAGGTTTTATTCCTGGTATGGAAGATTGGTTCAACATATTCAAATCAATAAATGTAATTCACCATATAAACAGAATAAAAACAAAAATCGTATGATCATTTCAATAGATGCAGAAAAAGCCTTCAATAAAATTAAACATCCTTTCATGATAAAAACTTGCAACAAACATGATTTTAAAAATGCATCAAAAGAACATACCTGAAAATAATAAGAGCCATCTATGGCAAACCAGCACCCAACATTATACTAAATGGGCAAAAGTTGGAAGCATTGTCCTTGATAACTGGAACAAGAAAGGATACCCACTGTCACCACTCCTATTGAATATACTATTGGAATTCCTAGCCAGAGCAATTAGGCAAGAGAAACAAATAGAAAGCATCCAAATAGGAAAAAAGAAGTCAAACTATCTTTCTTCACTGACGATATGATTCTATACCTAGGACACTCTAAAGACTCCACCAAAAGGCTCTTGGAACTGAAAAACGACTTCAGCAGAGTTTCAGGATACATAATAAATGTAAAAAAATCAATTGCATTTCTATACACCAATAATGTTCTAGCTGAAAGCCAAATCAAGAATGCAATCCAATTTACAACAGCCACAAAAAGAATAAAATACCTAGGAATAGAACTAATTTAGGAGGTGAAAGACCTCTACAAGGAGAACTACAAAACATTGTTGAAAAAAATCAAATACAACACAAATAAATAGAGAAACATCCCATGCTCATGGATTGGAAGAAAAAGTGTCATTAATATGACCATACTGCCCAAAACAATTTACAGATTCAGTGCTATTACTATCAAATTGCCAACATCATTTTCACAGAAGTAAAAAAAAAAAAAAAACTATTCTAAATTTATATGGAACCAAAAAAGGGCCCAAGGAGCCAAAATAATCCTAAGCAAAAAGAACAAACCAGAGGTATCACATAACCTGACTCCAAACTATACTACAAGGCTATAGTAACCAAAAAAGAATGGTACTGGTACAAAAACAAACACGTAGACCAATGGAACAGAATAGAGAACCCAGAAATATAGCCATATACATATCTGATCTTCAACAGAGTCAACAAAAATAAGCAATTTGGAAAATACTCCTTTCTTCAATAAATGGTGCTAGGGTAACTGACTACCCATATGCGGAAGAATGAAACTGGACCCCTACCTATCCCCATAAGCAAAAATTAACTCAAAATGGATTAAAGACTTAATGTAAGACCTCAAACCATAAAAATCCTAGAAGAAAACTTAGGAAATGCCCTTCTCAATATTGACGTTGGCAAAGAATTTATGGTTAAGTCATCAAAAGCAATTGCATCAAAAACAAAAATTGACAAGTGGGACCTAAACTAAAGAGCTTCTGCACAGCAAAAGAAACTATTAACAGAGTAAACAGACCACACACAGAATGGGAGAAAATATTCGTAAACTATGCATCCAACAGAGGTCTAATATACTGAACAACCTATAAGGAACTTAAATAAATCAACAAGCAAAAAGTAAATAACCCCATTAAAAAGTGGACAAAGAACGTAACAGATACTTCTCAAAAGAAGACATATAAGCAACTCACAGACATATAAAAAATACTAATCATCACTAATCATCAGAGAAATGCAAATCAAAACCACCATGAGATATCATATCATACCAGTCTGAATGGCTTTTGTTAAAAAGTCCAAAGATCACAGATGTCATTGAGGCTGTTGAGAAAAGGGGTCACTTATACACTGTTGGAAAGCAAATGAGTCCCGCCATTGTGGAGGGCAGTTTGGAGATTTCTCAAACAACTAAGAGTTGCACTACCATTCTACCTAGCAATCCCATTACTGGGTATGTACTCAAAGGAAAATAAATTGTTCTACCAAAAACATACGTGCACTAATATGTTCATCACAGCACTATCCACAGTAGCAAAGACATGAAGTCTATCCAGGTGCCCATCAGCAGTGGACTGAACAAAGAAAATGTGGTGTATAGAGTACTATGCAGCCGTAAAAAAGAACAAAATCATGTACTCTGCAGCAATATGGATGTAGCTGGAGGCCACTATCCTAATTGACTTAATACAGAAATAGAAAATTAATGCCACATGTTCTCACGTATAGTGGGAGATAAACATTGGGTACACACAGACACAGACACAAAGATAGGAATAATAGACGCTGAAGGTTCCAAAACATGACAGGAAAGGGGGGGGGGGGTGGCAAGTTAAAAACTACCTACCAGGTATTATTTTTACTACTTAGTTGACAGAATCATTAGAAGCCCAAACCTTAGCATCAACATACCCGTGAAACAAACCTGCACATGTACCCCCAATTTCAACATTTTTTAAATCCAGTAACAAAATAATAATAAACAAATTTAAAAACCAATTTTCAAAATCTTGGCTCTATCCCCTACTAATAATTTCACATTAAGGAAGTTTCTTAACCTATTTGTGCCTCAGGAATAAAAGTGCCTTCCCCAAAGGGCAGCACTCAGTGCTAAATGAGTTAACACGTCGGAAGTGCTTCCAATCACTCCTAGTAAGAACTTAAAATTTTCTCTACATTGTTCAGAATTTCCAACCACTCCTAGTAAGAACTGAAAACTCAAAATTTTCCGTATATTGTTCAGAATTTTTTTAAAGTAATTTAGTCTAATGCTTAAGGGTTCACAAATTTCATAAGGTAATCCATTACCCAAGTATAATAACTTACTGAAGAATGAATATGACTCCAACTACAAAACAATATTTTGTGAGGTTGCTTTGTTGTATATGCTTTCACTGAGTGGTTCTCGATTGGGGCAAATGCCCACCTGTGGACATTTGGCAGTGTCTGGAGAAATTTTCGGTTGTCTAATGAATAGAGGCCAGGGATGCTGCTAAACGCTCTACATTGCACAGGACAGTCCCCCACAACAAAGTACTGTATGACTCAAAATGTCAATAGTGCCAGAGTTGAGAAACTGCTCTAATCTGTGACCAGCATATGGTTCTGTTGCTTCCAGAGCCAGAAGAGTAGTCAGATCCAGGTTCCAAAGGGTATACTTTTCACTGTTAACACCTGTCGTATCAAAAATTACTCAAATGCATCATTTTAAAATTAGGAATATACTAAAATCCTCTATTCGCCTTTATACAATGGAGAAAATAGAAAGACAAATCAAGATATTTTTGATTAACAAAAATATGACTATTTATACATGTTCTAAAATTACACATATTAAGTAATGTTATCCATAGCGACCAATTATCATAAAGGCCTGTGGAGATTTAAAGAGAAGTCAGTCTTTGAAAGCCAAATGTCCATTGCTTCTCAGCCTTTTGGCTAAGATCAAGTGAAAGAAAATGTCCCCAAAGGGCTTGTTTTACAGGTAACCTTCAAAGATGTCTTCATGCCTGTTGGAAAATCCGATTTTTATTCTCAAATATTTTCTGGTGCTCGACTTTAAAAAACAAATTTCTTCTTAATGGCTTTTTTGGTTAGAATTTCATCTTATTTTGTCCCTGTATCAATAGCTCCTTCCTTCCTCCTATATGTCCAAATGTCTTTCATAAGCAACTACTAAGTAGGAGCGCCTGTAGTCTCAAGGTGGCACACGGGAATTTAATTTATTAGCACTGGCTGGTAAAATGCCATCCTAAAAACTTAAGGCTAGGCCGGGCGCCCTGGCTCACGCCTGTAATCCCAGCACTTTGAAAGCCCAAGGCGGATGGATCACGAGGTCAAGAGTTCAAGACCAGCCTGGCCAAGATGGTGAAATCCCATCTCTACTAAAAATACCAAAAAAAATTAGCCAGGTGTGGTGGCAGGTGCCTGTAATCCCAGCTACTCGGGAGGCTAAGGCTGGAGAATCACTTGAACCTGGGAGGTGGAGGTTGCAGTGTGCCGAGATTGCGCCACTGCGCTCCAGCCTAGGGGACAGAGCAAGACTCTGTCTCAGAAATTAAAAAAAAAAAAAATAAAACTTAAGGCTATTAAATAAAAAAGAGAAAAATAGAAGTCTAATAGATTGACTGTGAGGTACATGATATTCAGTTTCCACATACTTAATGCCCACTCTAACATTCCTTCTTCAGAATGAAGATTCGGATAACCCCTTGGGTGAATAATCCAAACAAGCTAAGGAGCTGGGTGAGGGCAAAGGGATTATGGAATGGGTGGAGCAGAAAAGTCACAAACACTGTGACCACGTGGCCAGTCACAGAAATGAGGATATAGCATCTTCACAAATTTTTCTCCTCGATGTGTCACATGTATATTGGTATGTTTTATTAATTCTTCGTTCATCTCCTGTCCCTTACTATTTTATTTGGGTTTGTTCATAGCAGTATATTTTTCAGATTGGTCCACAGGTTATAGAATATCAAGGCAGGATTTTGACATTCCAGAGGAGGCCTGGTATTCATTGAAAACATCCAGTCTTGGAGATGGGTGAAACTGACATCATCTGAGAAGACAGCTAGTGTGTTCTAACTGTGCACAGTGTCAGATGAGTACGTTTTAAATGGGAGGCATTGTTAACATGAGAAGAAAGAAGTGTATGTATGTTGGAGGAGCCAAAGATGTGAAATGTAAACATCTGTCATGATGTTGTTTTTCTGTCCAGCATCTTCTTCCTTTGATGCTTGGGGTATCCTCTCTTAGGAGAGGCTAAAATATTCTCAGCATCTTCTGCAGTAGGGGCACAGGTTTGTGACCCGGTCTCTATTACTCAGGTGTTTTTGTGCCAGTCAAGGACTAGTGATACAAAAAGGGAGGAACTGCCCAGAATTAAATGTAGTGTGACTGACACTGGAGGCAGTAGCAAGTCCAGTTTCCGGAATAACTAGTGTTAACAATTCTAGGATTATCCGGTGTACCATGGGTATCAGCAGCACACACTACCCTGTCTGGGCGCCCCCCCGCCCCCGAAAAACTGCATCGATGCCTTCATAGAATCACTTCTGTAGAATGATTTTTTAAATGTTTTTCTTGACGGTAGTCAATTCCAAGCATTATTCTCAGAGATTACGTGAGCTATTAATACTCCTTAATAAATGTGTTTTCTGCTTAAACTAGCCAAAGTTTGCATCTGTCGCTTGCAATTATAAATACTGGAGGATGATGATAATGATGATGATGATATATGGAAACTTGGTAAAGGCCACCGCCACCACACCCGGCTAATTTTTGAATTTCTAGTGGAGACAGGGTTTTATCATGATCTTTTAAAAATACCACACTTTCTTTTTTTTTTTTTTTTTTTTTTGAGACGGAGTCTCCCTCTGTCACCCAGGCTGGAGTGCAGTGTTGCGATCTCCGCTCGCTGCAAGCTCCGCCTCCCGGGCTCACGCCATTCTCCTGCCTCAGCCTCTGCAGTAGCTGGGACTACAGGCGCCCGCCACCACGCCCGGAGAATTTTTTGTATTTTTAGTGGAGACAGGGTTTCACTGCGTTAGCCAGGATGGTCTCGATCTCCTGACCTCATGATCCGCCCGCCTCGGCCTCCCAAAGTGCTGGGATTACAGGCGTAAGCCACCATGCCCGGGCAAACCCTGATAATTTATAAGCCTTTGCATAGAGTACTTAAGAGCGTCTTCCCTCAGCAGTGGTGAATAATTAACCCTAGAGTAAATGCTGCTCTGGTCCTACCTAACAAATTCGAAAAGCAAGACCCAAAAGGATCAAACTAATTCCAGGTAATTTAACTGAATCCCAGAACAAAGTTCATGAATATTTAGAGGAATACAAAAATATCCAGCACTCAAAATGACAAAAACTCACGGTCTATCAACCATGTATACAAAGGAGCAGGAAAATATGACCAATTTTAAGAAGGAAACTTTATCAGTCAAGAAAGACCCACTTGGTAGGCTGAAGTGAGAGGGTTGCTTGAGCCCAGGAGTTTGAGGATGTAGTGTGGTATGATCTCACCTGTGAAGTAGCCACAGCACTCCAGCCTGAGCAACATAGTGAGATTCCACCTCTAAAAAAAAATTAAGATTAAAAGAAGACCCAAATCTAGCACAGGCATTTGAACTAGCAGTCAAAAACATCAAAGCAATTATTATAACTGCAATCATATGTTTAAAAGATTAAAGTCATGGAAAATATTTTTAAAGAACCAAAACTAACTTCTAGACATGAAAAATACAGTTCCTAAGAGAAAAACACAACTGGATGGAATTAATAGCAGGATTATGCATTGTAAAAAAAAAATTAGTGAAGTTGGTGACAGCATTAGGGACTATTCAAAATGAAATACAAAGAGAAAAAAGAGCAAAAATCTAACTGAGCATATATAAAATATGAGAAACTCAATCTACCTAATTTACATGTAATTGGAAAAATATTTGGAGGAAGAATTCCCCCTCAATTACCAAATTTGATGAAAACTATAAATCCAAAGGTCAAAGAACCTTGGTGATCCCCAAACACACACACACGCACACACACACACACACACACACACACATAAAACTATACTAAGACATATAATAATTAAATTGCTTAAAATCAGTAATAAAGAGAAAAGCTTAAAAGCCGTCAGAGGGAAAAAATATACATACAAAACTACAAAAATAATAATGAAAGCTGACTTCTTATCATAAACAATGCAAGCCAAAGATAGAGGAGCCACATCTTTTAAGTCAGAGATGGGTAGAAGAGCGGGATTGTAAATGAGCGTAGGGAAAGTCTTGGAGATCATTTCCAAATGTTCATTATCTTGATTGTAGTAATGTTTCCACTGGCATATACAGATATCAAAACTTATCAAGTTTTACACTGTTAATATGTGCTGTTTATTGTAGGTCAGTTATGCCTCAATAAAGCTATTAAAAAAATAAATGCATGAAAACAAGGTCAACTTCACTAATAATGAAATGAGTATGAATCAAATCAACAATGATATTTCTTTGTCTCTTTCATGTGCTTGAATATATTATTTCGATCTTAGTAATTAATGATCTTGATAGTCTAGTGAGAAATGACACTCAATGAATTTTTAATAGAAACAACACTTTGGAAAACAACTTGGAAGTAAACCTCAGAAACTTTGAGCCATTAGTTCCGATTCTAGTCATATAGCAAGAAAATCTCAAACATAAAAAATATTTAATCTGGAATGATTTTTCAATGCAATATTATATGTAAGAGTCCAAAAACTGAACTCAAGGCTACTACTGTGAAAATAAACACAATGGCTTTGCACACAGAGGTTTATTTCTTCCTGACACAAAAATGCAAGCCAAGGGGCATTCTTTCATCCACTGATCAGAGATCCATACTTGCTCCATCATGAAATTCTGCTATATCAATATATGGCTTTTACAGGCACTGTGGCAGAGGAAGAGAATATGACAAACTCATACCTTAATTGCTTCTGACCAGAAGCGAACCACGTAATTTTACTCTCAGCCCATTGGCCAGCACTAATTCCACGTGCCCTATCCTGAATAAATGAAAGGCTGGTAACTGTGGAACATACAAAACAGCACTACAGGCGCTACTATAATCCACAAGACAGGAACTGCTTTGTAAAACATTGCCTAGCATAGCTCATGTCTTGGATATCCACGAAAAAATATTACATAGAAATGTAAATAACGTTTTAAAAGAGCTGTTAATAACATGAAAGAAAGCTTATGCCAGGATGTTTTAAAAAACACATTATAAACTTGTGTATGTTACTTATTCATCTTGCAGCCTTGTGATTTCAGATTAAATCATTTAATCTTTATACACCTTATTTTGTTCATAAGCAAAATGCAGAAAATATACCTCCCTCATCAGATTTCTGTGAAGAAAAACAAAACAGCTATGCATTTTGAATTCTTAGCCTAGCGCCTAAATCTATAAGCTTGTCAAGAAATAATACCAATTTTAAAAATGTATTTTTATCTATAGAACTCATCATCTAATACATATTATATTATATATTCAGTTTTTGGAATTGCTAATTTTTTGTCTCTTCTCAATAGAGCAGAGACTTTTACTTGCTTAGTGATGCATTCCTAGTATCCAGAACAGTGCTTGGTACATAGAAAGTGTGCAAAAATTAGAAGTCGTTAGGGGTCTATGTGGCTATAGAGAGGTAGCATAAGGGAGCCTTGTGGTAATGGAATAGTTCTGTATCTAGATTGTGATGGGTATACAAATCTAAACACATGATAAAGTCACATATAACTATATATGCATATATACAAATGAATGCATCTACGAGTGGTAAAATCTGAATAAGCTCTGTAGATTATTCGGATAATCTATTTCTTGATTGTGATATTGTACTATAATTATGCAAGATGTCACCATGACAGAAAACAAAGTAAAGGGTGCACAGGAATTCCCTGTACATTTTTCTGCAACTTCCTACAAATCTATCATTATTTCAAAATGAAAACGTTTTTTAAGTTGTTGCACAAATAAATTAAACACAACTTGCAGCTATGGTTTAAAAATAGAAATTTGAAAAGCAAGAAGTAAATATTTAATACTGTTAAGAGTGTCTTTCTTTGGACCTTGTAATGATGGGATATTTATTTTTATCTTTCTATCTTTCTGTTAAAATTCTTAACGGAAAAATAATTAACATGAGGCCTTAATTTTTGGTTTGTTCCTTTATTTCTTCTTTAGCTATTCATTTAGTCTCCTGCCACAGGAAGAGGCCTTCAAATAATCTTTGGAATTTAAAGGCATCAACCCTACCTTAACCTCAGCCCCTAATCCAAGACCCTAATTTGCACTAAGGTGAGAGAAGGTCCATGGAGCACAGTGAATCACATGGATTGTCAGGGAAGCTATTTGGAGGTTTTCTGATACTCACAGTCTCTCTAAAAGTCTTTCTAATCCACTTGCCTGCCTTCTGTCACTGCAATAGTCTATTCTTCTTGCTTAGAATTTGAAAGCTCATTGAAAGAACAGATTTAGTTTGTTTTTTAGCTACTTTGCCTAAAGGAAATA
Source organism: Symphalangus syndactylus (assembly GCF_028878055.3). Lineage (NCBI taxonomy): Eukaryota > Metazoa > Chordata > Mammalia > Primates > Hylobatidae > Symphalangus > Symphalangus syndactylus. The sequence continues at coordinate 133,826,072 of NC_072428.2, read as the reverse complement.
TTTTCTCCTTGCCCCACCCACCTGAAACAGAGAGAGATGCTCTGTGGGCAAGTATTTGCAAAGCCCAAGCCCACGACTAATTCTTTCCATTCCTAGAAGGCAGTGCAGCTTTTACAGTCATACTTATTTAGTTAATTTAATACAAAAGAACCTCCTTTCTTCTCCTTTATGCCACTTTACCAGATAGCCATGTGGAGATAATTTTCAGAAATCTGTTGGAACTAGTAATCTACCAAGGTGCAGAATGTCTCTGATAATACTTCAATGAGAAGGTTGTATCACAACCAATACCTAAGAAAGAACTTCATTAATAATAATAATACAGCACATTTTAACAAGAGTACACTATTTCTAAATGGTTTTGTAATTTCTTTCCACATAGCTCTATAAGTTTCCTAAGCACAGAAGTCCCACAAGCTGTCTCTATAAATAAACCTCACTGAATCATGGGGAAGCTCCACAGCAAAGCTCCAGCCCCCTCCAACCTCCAGTCAAGCCCAGAAAGAAAGATGGAGACGTCTATGAACAATAATTCTCCTTTTCACATTCTTTTCCTACTTTTTTAATCTCCAGGCTGTTTGTCTGTCTCCTCACCATTTCTCTGAAGGTAAATCTCACATTAAGCACATCTGAACTATAACATTAGTAGCAAAGAGGGTGTCTTTACCCCTAAGAGTGTTTGAAATATAACACATTTAACTTAAAAGGCTGCAAGGACAAGGGGACAGATGGACAGTTCCTTGGAAAGCAGTCCTAAAGGATGTGTGCGGTGGGATCTTTGGAAGTGTGTGAAACACAGGAAGGTATGTCTATGGGTTAGAGGTTCTGTGAGCCCAAAGGGGACAAAAGTGTCCTTGATGTTTATGCTTCTGTTTTTCTCATCTCAGAATTTTACAGCCCTGACCTATCCTTTTCTTATTGTGCAGTGTTGAAAGGGATTCCTCTCTCCTCATTTCCATGGCATGAAAGTTAAGGTCCCAAGAAGAAAAAGGATTGCTCAGCATTACACAAGAGTTAATAACAGAGCACAGGTTGCTTTCCCAAAGTTCTCTCTCTTTCACCTTGCTCTTCTTACTGCATGACCCTTAGAGCTGAGCTTATTCACCCACTGGCTCCCTGCGTTGGGAGACAGGAGGCAGGGACACCCCACCCACCTCTCACTCTTGGCACACAGACCCAGGTGCAGGCATGATTCGTGATGGTGGAGGAGGACACAGCCCTCCCTCTTCAGTATAATTTTCCCACTTCACCCCCTCCCGACCTTTCCTTTAACTTCAACTTCTTCTCTTTTGAAAATCAAAATTGTACTTTAATTTTCCAACAACCTAATATTTAGACAAATAATTTGAGGTACATATATGTATAGATGTATGTACTTGATTTGTATATACTTGATTTTGTATATATATGTAAATACACATATTTATATACTTAAGTTTGTTTCTATACAGAATAAAAGGAATTCTTTGGTCAGTCTTCCACACAAGAGATTGCAATGACCTGAAAAAATAAAATCTGCACATTAATGTGTATATTAAAAGTAAGATGTTGGAAACCAGTGGTATGATGTTCCTATGTGTATATTAGGAACAAGTGATACTGCATATCAAAAAAAAAGAGAGATGTTCTAAATAATTAAATAAAAAAGGCTAATGTGATACAAAACTGTACAAATACAAATAATGCCAAATTAGTGGCCTTAATGACGCCATTGGCGCTGCAGTTGGAAAGAGCGACTAGGTGGGGCTGTAAGGTAGGGTACACTAAATTATTATACGACAGCTTGGAAGATACACCCTTAATCAGGTAATGATCATGAACATCATTAGTAATTGGATACATTGAGATCTTGTGACATCTAACAGAATAAAGAGCTCAGCTTCACAGAAGTGATGATCTTGTTAAAATGAATAACCTGAACCTAATCATAGGGAAACACCAGGAAAGTCCAAAACAAGGAAATATAAAATAATTGGCCTGTAGTCTTCAAAAGCATCAGTCATAAAAGTCAAAGAAAGACTGAGGAACTATTCCAAACTGAAGGTTAAAGAAACATAACAACCAACTGGAACACAACTCTAGAATAGATCCTATTGCTATTAGTGCCATTATTGAGATAACTGGAAAATTCAAATGGGGTCTGGAGATTAGAAAGTAGTGATGTATCAATGATAGCTTTTCTGATTGTGATGATTATATGATGCTTATAGAGGAGAATCTTCTGAATATTCAGGGGTGATTTGTGGCACTATTTTAGCAACTTGTTCTCACATGGTTCAGGTAATAAAATGTTCTCCGCACTTTAAACTCCTGTAGTTTGGACAATTTAAATGGTGTTGATTGCACCCTTATAATGCCCTTTTATATACACCTTTGTCCACTATTTTTTAATGTGTTTCTTTAAAAAAGTAGTTCATTTTCTCCACATTTTAAAGTATGCTAAACTAGGATGCTTTTTACAATCAATGTCAAAAGAACCCGCTGTTTTCCAAAGAGAGGAGTACCCCAGGCTTGAACAAGAGTTGTTAAGACACTTTTAATATCCTGCTTTAAAATAGATTGGTTTTTGTTTTTCCTTTAGGAGGATGTTAGGACATTTTTTCCTTTCTCCAAACCACACTATTTGAATTTCCTAAATGGGATTGAGGTGGGGTGGGAGAAAAGGGCTGCAGGTTTAGGGTACAGAGGCTATATATTTCAGTGACCAGAAAAAAAAAGCTTATAAATTTTTCCATTAGATAGTGTAAAAACTACGATGGCTTGGGAATTCTATCAAAGAAAATTGGTGAAATCTTTCCAGGAATGAGTTGGCTAGCATAAATGTTTACTTCTCTTAGAAGGAAATGGCAGAAATTGCCAAATAAAGATGCCAGAAAAGTAGATTTCCTATCAATATGTCATAAAATTAATTTAAAGAAACTTATAAAAACTAAAGAATTTTGTAGCATAAACCAAAGTAGGAATGGGACACAACCTCATTCCATAAACTTCGAACAGTGAATATAATTTAATAGAAAATACAGGCGGGGCACAGTGGTTAACACCTGTAATCCCAGCACTTTGAGAGGCCAAGGCAGGCAGATCACAAGGTCAGGAGATCGAGACCATCCTGGCCAACGTGGTGAAACCCGTCTCTACTAAAAATACAAAAAAAATAGCTGGGCATGGTGGCACGCATCTGTAGTGCCAGATACTCGGGAGGCTGAGGCAGGAGAATTGCTTGAACCCGGGAGGCGGAGGTTGCAGTAAGTCGAGATTACACCACTGCATTCCAGCCTGGCCACAGAGCAAGACTCCATCTCAAAAAAGAAAAAAAAAAAAAGAAAAGAAAAGAAAAAGAAAATACAATGGCATTTGCTGAGCATTTACTATGTGCTGAGCATTTACTATGTGCTAGGCTTTCTTCACACTACATCTTACACAAGAATGTATATTTGAAGCCAGACTATTTGGTTGCAAATTCTGCCTCCATAAAAATAAGAGTCTGGTTCATCTTGGAATGATGCATAAACACTACCCCTCACTCATTCTGCCAAAGGGCCCACTCTGAGAAATTGTACAAACGAAAGAAGTAAGTTTACAAAACACTAAGAATTCCAGCTGATATCATCCTATCTTCAAATAGTGGCCTGAGGTAATGAGTAGTCCCTGAAAAAGTCAGAATATTATCCTTCAAGTGTAGAAATGTCTTCCTACCTCCACCAGTGTCTTCTCAGAAACCAAAAAATAACCCAGCAACACTCATAGTTTCCACCATTCATGGGTACCGTTCTTTAATGGGATATCCCCCAATCACGTGGAGAAAACCCCCAAACAGAACACTTAACAATATTTCAAATGTTCATATTGTGGAGAACCACTTACCTGAGCAATTCCTTGGTTTCCTTATTGAATTCAAGTGAACCTTTTCTTCTGGAGCATTCCCAAAGGCCTGTCAGGTCACCTTGTGGGGCTGTATCCGCTTTCCCTACTCAGGTTGCAACACTGCAGGAATCCCTTTCACCCACCCCAGGCAGTACTACTACGCAGCGAAAGGGCATTGTTGGGAAATATTCAGGGCCTGATTACAAGTCCCACTGCCTACAAAGGTCAGGCAGTAATGTGAAGGGGAAAAGTGGGCCTGGTACAGGATGTTGGGAAGGTAAGCGCAGTCTAGCCAACAGAACAGTCTTCTAAAGGGGGACTTTAGATTGTCATGCCTTGAGAATGCAGGCCCTCTGATGCTCAGTTTCCAATTTATTCAAGAGAAGCTGGGAGTCTGCTCCTTATGTAAAAACTCCTGATTCCTTAAATGTTGGAAATTAGTGAAAAGATTTAGACAACTATCCAGTCCCCCTAAACACACCCTTGGGGACCAAGCCTAGCCTATGGGCTGCTGATCTGGGACCTCTATTATAGGTAAATTTGGAAAAAAATCTTTCTGCTTGCTCATGAGGCAAGTATCAGTCTCAGTTGAAAATTTCATATATGTAAACAAAACTGATTTTGTTTTTATTCAGTCAACTCAATGCTGACATTGAGTTCCTATCCCACTGATTTAACAGAAAATTCTGTCATAGTCATTGATCGGGTCCTGGGCATCCCCTCTGGGGTCTGGCCAGCTCCTTAGGGTACCACAGTAACACATGCATAGGTCGGTCAACCCACCACTGCTCTTCTACGGTCCACAGGCCCTACCCCAGGCCTCTACATTCTCTCCTCTTGGCTTTGGTGGTTTTCCAAGGCCCTCCCGCCCTCACCTCACTAAGCACCTTTGGTAATCTGTCCAGTGGCTCAGGCTTTCACTAAAGACTGAGTCCTTCAGGATGCTTTGCAGAAGCAGCTACATAATTTGGGGGCATGGTGCAAAATGAAAATGTGGGGCCTCTTGTTCAAAACGTATTAAGAATTCCAAGATGGAGACAACAGAGCATGAAACCAAAGGTGAGGCTCTCCTAAGTGTGGGGTTCCATGGGACCGCAGTGGCCACACATCCATGAAGTGGCCCTGACGCTTTGCTTTCTGCACTGGAAAAGTACCTAAGGCTAGGAATTACACATCCTAGCTACTGGACTGAGAGGCGGCAGGGAGGTTGGGAAATGGAGATTACATTGCCATGTTTTTGAGAACCGGTTCAGGTTTAGACTTCCTAAACTATAGACAAGACTACAAATTTCATAAAGCTGAGAGCAATTTGCTGGCCATGTTACCAAGGGCTGGTTTCAGAATTCAGCACCAACCCTCTCCATCCATCCTTTCCAGCTTCCAGTCAAGCCAGAAGGAAGGCAATCACATGGATTGTCTCTGTCTCTGTCTCTCTCTCTCTCTTGCCAATGACCTCACTCTAATAATAAATAAGACCTTCTCCCTGCACTGTGGGTTCCTTCACTCCCACTGCTGTGTCTCTCCTCCCTACAGCACCTTTCTCAAAAGCAAAACCCCTCCACTTCCCTTCTGAGCCTGTTTGACCTGTTTTCCCTTTCTGCCCCAATCTCACAGGTCTCCCTCAATTCCAAACCCTGCTTCCCTTTTAATGCTCATTTCCCTTGGGTCTTTCTGTCCATCTTCTCTCATATATTGTTCACCTTCGTCCCTGAGATAATTTAGTTCCTTACAGGTAGACAGCATCGTGGGCAGAAACTCTTACCAACAGACCACTTGCCTTGTTGTCTAGTACTGCACTTATTAGCCACCAAAAAGACTGCTGCTCTTCAGAGCTGTAGCACATGTGATGCTGTGTAAGAAAGGTCATCCTAAACTCTTATGGGCTGTCAGCACTCTGCTTGCAGTCTGGCAGGGCTCCCCTCTCTCCTCCTTTCCTCCCAGGATCACAGCCAGTCCACAAAGAGCAAGCCTGAGAAGGAGAGGAAGGGGTGGGGGAGTGGTGGGCGAGGGGTGGAGGAGCTGAGGGGTGGCCAGTAGCGGGAGGAGGCAAGTGAAATGGAAACTCCTGGCCCTGGCTGGCCCAGAACTCACACTGGCCCAGGTTCAGGAGTCTTGGTGTGCTTGCTGGTGAAGGGGTTTTCTCTGCTACACTGGCCCTGTGTCCTTCCAGCCCCTAAAATACACACACACACACACACACACACACACACACACACACACAGACACACAGAAACATGAGGCGCCGAGAGGACTAGCCAGTGATCTCAGCCTCAAGGACTTTGTACTGCCAGAGCACTGGCATCTGAATTCCAAGGTCATGCTCCATCTCTACCTGCTGCAAACCCCTTCTGCTGCTTGCATTTCAGTGTTCCTTTTTCTATTAATATAAAGGAGGAGAGTGGATGAGATGTTTTAGCTCTGAAATTCTATGACCAATTGCACAGCAAAAAACAACAGCAACTAAAAATTGTGGGTTTTGCTTGTGTGCCTGGAGAGAGAGTGGGGGTGGGCAAGCTTATGTCCTGTTGACTGTCAGCTTCTGAGGGGAGGAGGGATCTGGCAAGAGAGAAGTGCAGCTGTCTTGGTAAAGAGAATGAGAATTGAGAGAATGAGAAAGAGAGGTAACTGCAAGCAATCCTGGTCTTTCAGACACACTCAGTCTATAATCCTCAAACACCCACCTGCCCCTACAGTTTCCCCCCAAATACCCCATTTAACTGCACAAACACATCCAGACGCTGGTTTTTCTTTTCACCATAGTAGTCATAAACTATGCCTCTGTGCTAGTAGATGGGTGTATTCACTTCTAGAAATCTCTTAGAAGTAAACTCCCATCCATGTCTGCCCTCCAATCTCAGGCCAGGCCTGTGTAGTTTTGAGGGAGACTAGATTTGCAGGGAAATGAGGAGAGAATACACAGCTTGGAGATTTGAAAAGCAAAGGAGGCAAGGGCCAAGGAAATCATGGAAGAAGTCTGGAAGGATCTGTCCATTCTCTGGTAATGGTGAACATTCACATAGGGTTTTCCATGTGCCAGACACTGCTTTAAGAGCTTTATCTGTATTAAGTCATTTAATCTTCATAAAAATTCCACGAAGTAGAGACAATTATTATCCCCAATGTTACAGATGAAAACACTAAGATAGAAGTTAACAAGCACTCTGTGATAGGCAGAAAAATGGCTCCCTAAAGATGTTGATATGGTTTGTCTCTGTGCCCCCACCCAAATCTCATCTTGTAGCTCCCATAATTCCCACGTTATGGGAGGGATCTCGTGGGAGATGATTGAATCGTGGGGGTGGGTCTTTCCGGAACCATTCTCATGACAGTGGAGAGGTCGCAGGAGATCTGATGGTTTTAAAAATGGGAGTTTCCCCAAACAAGCTGTCTCTTTGCCTGCCGCCATCCACGTAAGATGTGACTTGCTCCTCCTTGCCTTCTGCCATGATTGTGAGGCCTCCCCAGCCACGTGAAACTGTGAGTCCAATTAAACCTCTTTCTTTTGTAAATTGCCCAGTCTCGGGAATGTCTTTATCTGCAGTGTGAAAATGGATTAATACAGATGTCCAGATCCTAATTCCCAGAATTTGTGATATGCAATGCTACATGGCAAGGGAGAATTAAGGTTGCAGACAGAATGAAGGCTGCTAATTAGCTGACCTTGAGATTGGAAATTATCTAGATTATTTGGATAGGCACAATGTAATCACAGCATCCTTCTAAGTGAAAGAAGGAAGCAGGAGACTCAAAGAAGGAGATGTGACACAGAAGCAGAGGCTGGAGCCATGAGATTGCTGACTTTGAAGATGAAGGAAAGGGCTGCAAGCCAGGGAATGTGGGAGCCTCTGGAAGCTGGAAAAAGCAAGGAAAATAGATTTGTCCCTAGATCCTGCAAAGAGAAACACATCCCTGCCTACACCTGGATGATAGCCCAGTGAGTCCTGTGCTGGACTTCCAGGACCTACAGTCCTGGAAGTAAATCTGTGTTGTTTTAAGCCACTAAATGTGTGAAAATTTATCACAGCAGCTTTAGCAACGAATACACTCCCCAACTTCTAAGCAGAGGATGTGGTAGCTTCAAAGTCCAGGCTTTTTCCCTGCTACTCCTTTCTTTCTTTCCTCCCTCATGCCCAGTATCTGTCATCTGTTGATTGGTTAGTAACATTCTCAACAGCTTACTGTTTTATTAAACTTACAAAAACAATGTATGTGATTTTTAAAAAAACAATTCAGTGGTTGTGAATGTAAGAATCATAGACAATTTCTCCACCGTTAGCCCCGCCTCTTATAGAAGCACATGCAGCATGTCTTCTTCATACAATAATGTAATGCTAAAGCTGGTGTGGTGGCTCAGGCCTGTGATCCCAGCACTTTGGGAGGCCCAGGCGGGAGGATCCCTTGAGCCCTGGCGTTCGAGACCAGCCTGGGCAACAAAGTAAAACCCCGTCTCTAACAAAAAATCAAAAAGTTAGCTGGGCGTGGTGGCAGCGCACTTGTGGTCCCAGCCACTGAGGTGGAAGGATCACTTGAGCCTGGAAGGTTGAAGCTGCAGTAAGCTGTGATTGCACCACTGCACTCCAGCCTGGGTGGCAGAACCAGACCCACCCCGAGGAGAGGGGAGGGGAGGGGAGGGGAGGGGAGGGGTGAGGAGGAAAGAAAGAGAAAGAAAGAGATCCTACTCTCCGTTTTAATACAACTTGCTTTTTTAATTAAAAAATATATCTAGAACCGATAGATTTCATTCGCCCTTTAAAAGTCGTGTATTATTTTATATAAACATCTCTAGCTATTTATCAAGGCCCTCACTTGTTCAGAAGTAGTCTCACTTTTGTTTTGTGTTGTTTTGTTTTGTTCTGTTTTGTTTTGTTCTTAAACTGCTCCCTGTATTCCTGGGCGGGCGCCTAGGCCTGCATCCGGGATTTGGAGCCATATCTGGGGGCAGGGCCTCTGAGGTCTAGGGGAGGGACGGCGCCGGCCAAGTCCCGCCCCCATCAGCGTCGACCAATCAGCTCCCTGGAAGGCCCGCAGTCTCCGCCTACGACTTTCCAAGTCCTGCAGTTTGGAGCCCGCCGCCCTGTGCCTCCTGGGCGGAGAAGCTGCTTCCTCCTGGGAACAACCGCCTCCCGCTCCTAGCAGGTTGCTACTGCCCCGAACCCGCGCTGCAGGGAACAGCGGGGCAAACAGTGAGTGGGGTTCAGCGTAGACTCTGGACCAGGAGAGGCCCGCGGTGACCGAGGCCTGGGTCCCGGGTTAGTGTCCGGGGCGGGGAGCGGTGCGCGGGGTGCGATGCTTAGCGTCTGGGGAGGGCCGGGCGTGGATTGCGGCCTCTGCGCGCGCCCCCAGGTGATAGAGCCGTTCCACCGAGGATCCCTTCCTTCGTCTCTACCCCGTTGATGATTTTTCTCTGCAGCTTGGTCCCTATTTCATTCTCGCCGCATTGTTATGCCCTCTGCTGGGCAGGAGGCGATGACCCCCCAATTGTCGTAGGATTTGCTTTTTGCTCCGCAAGGAGCCATTAAGATCTGAGCTAACAGGAACTCTCGAGGCGATTTGATCTCTCCTGTTGGGGGCTTGCATTCTTCTAGGCTAGCTTGTCTCCGTTAAGCCCAGGTGGAAGTTTTCATCCACCCCAGTGCTCTAGGTGCCCACGGGCGCGGCGTGGTTTTGTGGTGGGGGAAGGGACCTGGGGAGGGGTGTCGGTGAGAGCGGCGCGGGGATTCAGGCTGAATGTTAGTGTGGGATGCATTTGGCCTGAAGCAGCAAGTGCTGGAAGGTACAGTTCCCTGGTAAACAGCTGAGAGCTGGCCGCTAGTTTGGCCCAACCTGCAACGGAAGAAGGCCTTAAGTACAGGAGAAAAAGATGTTTGCCAATTGGATAATCATGGAAATTTAGAAGAAGTACAGCTCGAACTAGACGTAAAGGACAGAATGTGTCTGTCTAGCTCACCAGCCAACCATCGGTCCATCACTTTCATCCTCCAAACTAGTGATTTGTTGATGAATTGGTTTCAATACTTTGTTTTTAAAATGTTGAATAAAAAGTACATGAAACATCTCAGGATGGTCTAAAAAATAACGAAACGAATGCCTGACCATCTCCTTGGGTCAAGAAATAGGGCGTCACAGTACCTTAGAGGCCCGTGAGTCCAAACTGATGCCCATTCTCCTCCATTCTCTGAGATGTGACATCTTTCGTGATTTTTGTCTTAATTTAATGATTCCCTTGCTTTTCTTTTTAGTTTTACCATATTTGTGTGTGTATTCCTAAAACATGTGTTGGCTTTCTCAATTTTGTACTTTTCTATCAATGACATTATTCTGTACGTATTCTTAAGTTTTATAGATTCATCTTTCATGCTTCCTTCCATTTTCGTCATTTAAGGTGTAAAAATGTACATAATTTATCCATTCTACTGCTGTTGGACATTGGATTGTTTCTAGTTTTGGAGGTGTATGATTTATCTATAAGCTATGTAACAAATTACCCCAACACCTAGCAGCTTCAAACCAAAGCGAACAAACAAAACAAGTCCTGTTACCTACTATCTTACAGTTTCTGTGATAAGGAATCCAGGAGGGGCTTAGCTGGGAGTCTCTGACTCAGGGTCTCTCACAAGCTGTATCAACAATCAAGGTATTGACTGGGCCTCAGTCATCTCAAGGCTAGGCGTAGGGTCGAGGACCTCCCCCGGGCTTACTCACATGACTGCTGGCAGGCCGATTGGCCTCACTGACCCTGGCTGGACACATCAGTTCTTTGCCACATGGGCCTCTGTGTAAAGAATGGTTGCAACATGGCAGCTTACTCCCCAGAGAGTGAAGGCTCCCACAGAGAAAAAGAGAAAGACTTCAAGTCAGATTCTTTTTGTAACCTCAGAAGCGACATCCCCTTATTTTTGCCATTTTATATTTATTAGAAGTAAGTCCCTAGGCCCAACTCACACTGAAGGGAAGGGGGTGACACAAGGACATGAACACCTGGAGGCAGGGATTATCGGGGCCACTTTAAAGCCTGCCCATGTCCTCAGATTCAAGTACATTTGTGTGGGAGCTTCCCTAGAGTATATAGCTGGGAGTAGAATTGCTGAGTTATAAGATTTATGTATATTCAATTTTATTGGGTCATTTCTAAATTGTTTCCAAAGTGTTAAACCAGTTTGCACCTCCCTCCAGCAGTGGATGAGCATTCTTGTTGCTCTACATACTCGCCATAGCTTAATTTTGTAAAATTACATTTTTTGTCAGTCTGGCAGGTGTGAAATAGCATTTAAGCATTTTCCATAACTAATGAGATTGACTTTTTATATGTTGATCAGTGCTTTCTCTTTGTGAAATTCTGATTCCTGTCTCTTATTCATTTTTGTATTGGTTGTTTACCTTTTTATTGACTCATTTTGTTAAGCAATAATTGTTAGCTATATATGCCACAGACATCTTTCCAATTTGCTTTTGAGGTTTTTTTTCTTTTTTTGGCGGGGGACGGAGTCTCGCTCTGTCACCCAGGCTGGAGTGCAGTGGCGCAATCTCGGCTCACTGCAAGCTCCGCCTCCCGGGTTCACGCCATTCTCCTGCCTCAGCCTCTCCCAGTAGCTGAGACTACAGGCGCCCGCCATCACGCCCGGCTAATTTTTTTGTATTTTTAGTAGAGACAGGGTTTCACCGTGGTCTCGATCTCCTGACCTCGTGATCCGCCCGCCTTGGCCTTCCAAAGTGCTGGGATTACAAGCGTGAGCCACCGCGCCCGGCCAAGGTTTTTTTTCTCTGTATGTCTTTATGTCTGTTTCTTTCTGTGTCTCTGTCAATGAATCTAAGTTTTGAATTTAATTTCAAGTTAGTAGTACTTTCTTTTATAGCTTGTCTTGTTTGATAATTGTTTTCTCAAGATCATAGATTAATTTTAGTGTATTGTTTTCTAAAAGTGTTATGGTTTTGCCTTTGGCAATTAGTCTTAATCCACATGGAAACTGATTTTTATGTTGTTTATTCCATATGAATAATCAGTTGCCCCAGCACCAGTGATTTGCATGAATCAGGATTTCCATATAAGCATGAATTTGTTTTAAGCCCCCATTCTTATTTTCTATTTGTCTAACTCTGCCTCAATACTAAATAATTTTTAACCACTGTAGTTTTATTAAAAGCCTTGAAATTTTGTAGGAAAAGTCCTATCACCTGTTTCTTCTTCTTTAAGAGTGTTTTAGCTTTACTTGGACCTTTGACCTTCCATATAAATATTTAAATAAACTTATCAAGTTCTCCAAAACAAGAAACAAACAAGCAAATAAACCTGTTGGAATTCTGATTGATATTGGATCAACTCTGTGTGTTTGTCTTAGTCTGTTTTGCGCTACTGTAGCAGAATACCTGAGACTGAGTAATGTATAACGAACACAAATTTGTCAGCTCACAGTTCTGGAGGCTGGGAAGTCCAAGATTGAGTGGCTGGCATCTGGCAAGAGCCTTCTTACTGTGTCATTCCATGGCATAAAGGCAGAGAAAGGGTGAAAGAGAGAGAATAAAAGGAGGGTGAATGCCGCCTTTTATAATGAACTCACTCCCGCAGTGACGGCATTAATTCATTCACTCTGCCGTCATGGCCTGATGGCCTCTCTTTAAGCCCACCTATCAACATGATTGCATTGGGAATTAAGTTTCCAACACCTGCTGTTTTAGGGACACATTCAAACCATTGCACTCTATAAATCATTTTGGGCAGAAATTATTTCTAAGACATTGGCCCTTTTCCTCAATGAACATGGTATATGACACTATTTAGGTCATCTTCAATGTTTTGTACTATTTTTTATTGTTTTCTTTTGGCTCGGTTTTTGTGAAATTTCTAGGCGTGTTATATTTTTACTGCTATTGTATTTTCTTTTGTAAAAGTGAAATTTTGTAGCTTATTGTTGCTGGCATACAGAAATTCAGTTACCCTTTATATATTAATTATATATCAATCAAACTTGAGAAAATTAATAATTCTAAATTTACCTGTATCTTCTTTCAGATTTGGTACATAGGCAATCATATCATCCGAAAATAATGATAATTTTCTTTATTCCTTTCCAATCCTCATACCTTTAATTTCTTTTTTCTGTCCTATGACAATGACTAGGAGCTCCAGTACACTGTTGAATAAAAGTAATAAAGGGCATCTTGTTTTGTCCTTAAGATAATATGAGAAATATTTCATTATGTCAACTTAAAAATGACATTTGCTATATTGTAAACGTCTTCCCCATGATAAGAAAATTCCATTCTTCTGTTGGTAAGCCCTTTTATTATAAATGGATGTTTTTTCAAATGCTTTTCCAGTAGCTGTTGAGAATATATATACTTTTTTCCTTTAACTATATTAACAACATATTAAAGTATAGTATTTAATTTCTGATGTTAAACCAATTTTGTATTCGTAGAATAAACCTTTCCTGGTAAATATGTAGTAACTTCTGTATGTGGGTATAGATACAAAAGGTAAACATTGGATATTTTTATTTATATGTGTGATTTAAGATTAGCGTGTAATTATACTTTTCTGTACTATGCTTTTCTGATGTTGGTATTATTGTAAAATAATATGAATAGTATTCTCCCTTATGCTATTCTTTGGAAGAATTTGTGCAAGATTGGGATTATCTGGTCCTTGAATATTTCCTTGAATCACCTGTAAAATCATCTGTGTTTGTAGTGTATTTTGTCAGAAGATTTTAATGATTATAGAACCATTTACGTTTTCCTATGGAATCAGTTGTGGTAAATTGTATTTTCCAAGATATTTAACAATTTCACATATACATGAATGTATTAGTATACATACATGTGTATGTTTATTCAATATGTATAAATACATTTGACCATTGAACAATGCAGCAGTTGGAATACTGACCCCCCTCAGAATTGAAAATTTGTATATAACATTTGAGTCCTATGAAACTCAATACTAATAGCCTACTAATGAGTGGAAGTCTTATCAGTAACATAAGCAGTTGATTAACACATATTTTGTATGTTATATGTATTATATTCTTAACTAGAGAAAAGAGAATGTTATTAAGAAAATCATAAGAAAGGGAAAAAATATTTACCATTCATTAAGTAAAAGTCAATCATCATGAAGGTCTTCCTTGTCATCTTCACACTGAGTAGGCTGCAGATGAGAAGGAAGGAAGGGGTTCGTTTTGCTATCTTTGGGGTGGCAGAGACAGAAGAAAATCCAGACCAAAGCAGTTCAAACCTGCATTATTCAAGGATCAAGTGTATATATATGAATATATATATTATATATATATTCAAGATTAATAAAATAAAATTGTTTATAATATCCTCTCATTCTGTTTATAAATCTTTCCATTATCTATTGATATGGCCACTTTTTCATTATTAATATGTGTACATTTTCTTTTTGTTTTAATTTTTCCAGAACATGGTCTACTTTATTAGTTTTTCAAACACCAACATAAAAACTTTGTCTTTTTCTAATTTTTACTTATTTTATTACTTCCTTCGTTCTTTAAATTTTTCTGATTTATTTTCTAAGCTTTTAAATTATATGCTTAGCTCATTTTGAGCTTTTCTTCCTATGTAAGCTTTTAAAGCTATACATTTCTATTGCTACTTTTTAGCTACATTTTACAAGTTTTGATATGATTATTTTTGACCATGTAGCTTTAATTATTTATATTTTTCCTTATAGTCTGTTCTTTGAGACATGAATTTTTTTAGAAATGTACCTTTTAAATTCCATTTGGCCATATGAAGTTTCTTTTGTTATCTTGTAGTTGTAGTTGCCTAATTTATATTGTAGTCAGAGATTGCATGGTACCAATTCTTTTAATTCACTGAATCTAGCTTTAAAACCCAGTAAGTTTTCTTTGTGTGCATAAAAAGAATGTATAGTCTGTAATTGCATGATGTTCTGTGTATCAACTGTTTTAATTATACAACCCAATCTTACATATCTATAATTTTTTATTTGAGTTGTCAATTACAGAAATAGGTATGTTAAATATTCTCACTGTGATGGTGGATTTGATAATTTCTCATAAATCTATATATTTTTGATTCATATATTTTGAGGCTATGTTATCAGTGAATTGTTGTAAATTGAACATTTTATCATAATGTAGGGACCTTACATTATGATACCTATTAATGTTTTTTGTTTTTAAAAATTGTATTTTTTTTTCAAAGATCAAATCAAGGTTTCTTTGGTTTTTGCCTCATTTATCTCTCTTTTATCATTTGACTCTAAATCTTCTGAATCTATGTTTTAAGTACATATGTAGTAAACTTACTTGGTTTTTTTAAAGTCTGGATTTTTAAAATATTGTTTGACAATTTATAACTTGTCATTGAATAATCCATGTATATTTATTGTGATTAGTAATACAAAATTAGATTTATTTCTACCATCTTATTATTTGCTTTTTATTTTTCCTGCGTTTTATGTTTCTTTCCCCCACTGCCCACCCATTTTTTTCCTTCTTTGCCCATTTTTTCTTTCTTTTATTTGGAAGTTACATGTTTTAGTTCCGATGTTTTAATTTTATAATATGTTTAACCCATATAATTCCTATTTTTTAAGATGTTTAACTAGCTTTAGAACAGATTTAATTTAGCATACTTAAGTTAAATTGATCCTTAGTACCTTGTCTCTTACCCTGGAAGTATCAAATGTTTATTTTTATTTAATACCATCAGTGTATTCAATATGTGTTTACCAATATGTGTTTACAGATTTTTCTTTTTACAAAAAAGACCCTGAGGTATAATATACATAGAATAAGGTTCACAAATATTACGTGTACAGCTCAATAAATTTTATATATGTATATGGTCTGATCAGGATATAGAATATTTACAGCACCTCAGAAGACTTTGTTTTTCCCTATTCTAGGTAATTTTACCTATTCTAGGTAATTTTCACTCTCAAAAATAACCACTATTCTGCCCTCTGTCATGATATATTGGTCCAATCTTGATCTTCACATAAATTGAGTCATAAATAGGTATCCTTTTGTGTTTGTTTTATGCAGCGTTAGGTCGATGAGATTCTTCCATATAGTGGCATATAGCAGTACTTTTTTTTCTATAGTATTTTATAAGTACATCACAAATTATTTATCCATTCTACTATTGATGGACATTTATTTTTTCCAGTGTTTTTGACTATTACAAATAAATCTCATTTGAACATATCTTTGATAGACATAAAAACTTACTTTTGGTAGACATAAAACTTACTTTTCATGAACATACATCTGGTCAGCCTAAATAATGTCAAACAGTTTTATGCAGCATTAGGTCGATGAGATTCTTCCATATAGTGGCATATAGCAGTACTTTTTTTTCTATAATATTGTATAAGTACATCACAAATTATTTATCCATTCCACTATTGATGGACATTTATTTTTTCCATTGTTTTTGACTATTACAAATAAATCTCATTTGAACATATCTTTGGTAGACGTAAGAACTTACTTTTCAGGAACATACATGTGGTCAGCCTAAATAATGTCAAACAGTTTTGCCACATAGCTGTATCAGTTTATGTTCCCATCAGAAATACATATAAGTTCATCAGCTCCAGATCCTCATCACCATTTGATATTGTCACTATAATTTTAGCCACCTGGAAGGGATATAGGTATCTTATTATGGTTTTAATTTGCATTGCATTGATGACTAATTATATTAAGCATCTTTTTGTATGCTTATTGGCCATTTGAATACCATATTTTGTGATGCACCTGTACATGTATTTTGTCTATTTGGGGGTAAAGGGGTAGTTTCTTTTTTTAATTAATTTTGTGAGTGTGTTAAATTATATTCTGGATATGCATATACATTTTTCTTGTATCAGCGATTTGCAAATATCCTCTTCCAACCTTTGGCTTGCTTTTTCCCGTTGGTAATTATGTCTTTTAATAAAAATAACCTCTTTATTTAATTTTTATAATATCTAATTTTTATTGTCAATAAATCCAAACATTTATGCTTAGGACTTGAGTCGTACTGAAGAGAATTTTGCCTACCTCTAGGTCACAAAAAAGTTGTTCCCTATGCTTACTAGTTCTATCATTCACATTTAGTTTTATAATTTATCTCAGGTTATTTTTTGTATATGATATGAGGTATGGGTTAGGGTTCATTGTTTTATATACAGACGTCTAATCAATCAAGAAATACTTATTGAAAAGGCCTTTCACACCATTAGACTTTTTGAATCTATGTTCATTGAGTAATATTCGTCTCTAGGTTTTTGTTCTTGTACTCATGAGATTTTGCTATGAAAGTTATGCTGGGTGTAATAAAAATGAGTTGGGAAGAGTTTCTTTGTTTACTATTCTCTGGAAGAAGTTTTATGATATTAGTATTATATTTTTCTCAAGTGTTTAGAAAAATTCACCATAAAAATCCTTTTGGGACTAAACTTTTTTGCAGAATGTTTTTGATTTTGGACTACATTTTTTTGATATATAGGATTATTTATATTTTCTGCTGCTTCTTGCCATTTTGGATAAATTATGTTGTTTAAAGAATTTGCAAATTGATCTGAGTTTGTTAAATTTATTGGCATATGATTACTCATAATATCACTTTGTTATATTTTTAATGTCTTTTGGGACTGTATCAACGTCCCCTGATAATTATAATGGATTCTCTCTCTCTTTATTGATCATTCTTAGTTTGGTTCATTAAAACCAACTTTTGGTTTTACTGAATTTCTAAATTGTCTTTGAATTTGATTCTTGCCTTTATGTTTATTATATTCTCTGATTACTTTAAATTTGTTATGCTTTTTCTAATATTTTGAAATAGTTTACTTTCAGTCTTTCCCTTTTACTAATGTATGCATTTAGAGCTATATAGTTTTCCTTTATTAAGTAATTGCTTTTGCTGCCTCCTGCAAATTTGGATAAATTGTATTTTAATTATTATTTAGTTAAAATATTTTCTAATTTCCATTGTGATTTCTTCTCTGACCTAAGGGGTGTTCAGAAGTGTGCTCCTTAATTTCCAAACGTGGGAATTTTCTAATTAAATTAGGGTTATTTATTTCTGGTTTAATTCCATTAAGATCAGAGAATATAGTCTACATCTTTTTGAGTTTCTTGAGACTTGCTTCATGCCCAATATATGTTTTATTTAATAAAATGTTTGAAATGCACTAAAAATCACATATATTCTGTTGTTGGTAGGTGTATATATACCATATGTGTCAACAGGGTCAAATTTGTTAATTATATTATTCAAATCATGTATATCCTTACCGATTTTTTATGCACTTGTTTTATCAGATAACTGAGAAAGATGTACTTAAGTTTTCAACTATGCTTGTGGACTTGTCTATTACTTCTTTTATTATTGTCAACTTTGCTTTATACATTTTGAAGTTATTAAGGATACAACTTTAAAATTTTTGTATTGCTGTACTGAATTGATCCTTTTATCATTATGAAATGTGTTTTATATCTATAGTAACACTTGTTGACAGTAATGTTTACTTTGCCTATTGTACATACAGCCATATTAGCTTTCTTTTGGTTAATGTTTGTATGGTATACCTTTTTCCATCCTTTTACTTTCAATATTTCTCTTCTAAATGAACTCTTTTTCTAATTGGATTTGTAATCCATTTCTATTTAGTATAATTATTTACATAGTTGGTATCTTAGTCGTTTTGGGCTGCTATGACAGAAATATGATAGACTGATAGTTAAACAACAAACATTTAAAGGTAAACCAGCAGATTTAATGTCTGGTGAGGGCTGGCCTCCTAGCTTATAGACAGCTACCTTTCTCACTGTATTTTCACATGGCCAGGAGAGGGAGCTCTAGTCTCTTTCTCTTCTTAAAAAGATACTAATCCCATTATGAGTGTTTCACACTCACGACATCTACATCTAATTACCTCCCAAAGGCTCACTTCCTAATACCATTCCATTGGGGGTTAGAATTTCAACATACAAATTTTGGAGGGACACAAACATGCAATCTATAAAAATTGGGTTTAAGTAAGGTTGCAGTGAGCCGAGGTTGCAGTGAGCCGAGGTTGCAATGAGCCGAGATCACACCACTACACTCTAGCCTGGCAACAGAGTGACACTCCGTCTCAAAAAAAAAAAAAAAAAAAAAAAATGGGTTTAAGTCTGCCAATTTGCACAGTTTTCTCTTTGTTCCATCTCTTCTTTGTTATTTTCTCTTTTCTTGATTTCTTTTTAATTCAACACTTTGTATTATTTTCTTCTATATTTTGAATTATAAATTTTTTATTATTTTAATGCTTACTTTAGATATTACAGTTTACCTTATTGATTTATTATGACCTTCCTTAAATTATTACTTCTGTGTATTCTCAATGCAAAATTTTAAAAGTTTATCTCTATCTTGCAGCTGTACTATTGTCTTATTTTTATATGCTTCTGTATTCCATAAGGTATTATATTTGTTTATTTAAACAGTCAATATTTGTTTATATTTGCCTATGTATTTACTCTTTGCAGTGTTCTCTATTAATTCCTAGAGCACTGTGCTTCTATGAGAAATAATTGTCCTTAATCATGAAAAATTAGTTTTAGTTGTTATATTCTGCTGGGAACACATTCTTTCAGCTTTAGTATGTCTAAAATTATCTTTACATTGCCTTTATTTTTTAGGAATATTTTTCTTATGTATAGAATTTTAGGTTGGCAGATTTTTCTTTTTCTTCTTTTAGGAATTCTGTTGTGTTCTCATTTTCATCATTCCTTTGAAAAATTAGCTGCATTTTTTGTTCATTTAAATGAGAAGTATCCTTTATCTCTGGCTGCTTTTCAGATTTTCTCTATGAATTTGGTTTTCAGCAGTTTGAATGTGATGTGTCTGAATGTAGTTTTCTTTCTGTTTATTCTGCTTGGGGAACGTAAAGTTTCTTCAGCTTGTGGTTTGATGTTTTTTAAATCATTAATTAATAATATTTTGCTTGTTTTATTATCTCTTTCCTTTCCATCTGGGACTCTGATTACTCATATGTCACAACTTTTCACCCTGTCTGGTAATCCTGTTACACTCTTTCTGTATCTTTTGATCTCTTTGTGTATCATGTTTTCTTTCCTTTTATGTTATGTATGGATACTTTCTACTTACCTTTGCTATACTTCAGGAATTCTCTGGTCTTTTGTATCTAATATGCTATTAAAGCAATCTATTAAGTACCAATTTGAATTATTGTTTTTCTTTTTTAATTTTCCATTATACTTTTTTATGAGTTTTATTTCTATGCTGAAATTCACAGCCTTGTTTCTATATAATTTCTTAGCATATTAATCACAGTTGTTTTAAGTTCCCTGTCTAAGAACTCAAGTATCTGAACCACTTGTGCCTGTATCTTATTTTCTGTTATTTCTCTTGAGTTATTGGCAATTTATTCTGTTTTTTAACCTCTTTCTTAATTTTTGATTGAATGCAGAATATTGTGGATAAAAAAATATAAAGGTTTTGGTTGATGTTATTTTCTTTCAAGAGGATTTTTTGGGGAAGTGAGCAGGTAAAGTACCAGCAGATTACTTTGATGCTATCAAAGATTAGTTTTAGGCTTTGTTAGGACTAGCCCATTTAAGGTTTGATCTTTCTCCAAGAACATAGTCCTTAAACCATAAGATATGCTTCTTCTTCATACGTCAGGGATTTTCTTATGTGTCAACTGAAATCATGGAGTGTTTATAAGAATGTTTCTTTTTATTGGGGCATAAACTCCATTGCTTTTCTCAGAACAGTATAACCACTGAAATGACTGCTCAACTGTTTAGCCTTTTGGCCACTATTTCCTACAAGTTGCCTTGAGATCTCTCCTATTGCATGCATATCTTAGGAATCAGCCAGTGACATTAGGGGAATTCATATATAAAATTTTGGATTAACTTGTCTGGTTTCTTCATGTCTGAAACTTTGTCCTTTGAGCTCCACCTGGTTTGATAGTCTTGAACCAGTTAAGAGTGACACTCGCTATTCAGCCTCAGTAACCCTGCACTGTAAAATGGAAAATGCCCCAAAGTAAAAAGCCATGGCGAATGTACAACTCATGTCCTGTGTTTTCTGTTCATCAAGGATTATAGTCCTCTTGTCCTGTTTATGTTGTTTACTTTTCCGAGTCTTCAGTTGTTTCCTATATTTTGTTGAGCTTTCATTCTTGTTTCCAATGGGACGATTGTTCCAAAGATACAACGGAATTTCAAGAAGTTTGTGGGAAAAAAATGGAATTAAAAAATTAAAAAAAATAAATGTTGCCTCAACATAAGCCCTTTGAAGTTCAAAACACTTTTGTAAGCAGTGATAACAGCAATTTAGTCCATCATTAAGAAACTGAAGGTCCTGGGAATTTAGCCATGTAGATACAGTATTTTTACATTATTAACCAAAGAAAAATGGGTGCCCTTCTCCTAGCACTTTGGGAGGCCCAGGCAGGTGGATCACAAGGTCAGGAAATCAAGACCATCCTGGCTAACATGGTGAAACCCCATCTCTACTAAAAATACAAAAAAAAAAAAAAAAAAAATTAGCCGGGCGTGGTGGCAGGTGCCTGTAGTCCCAGCTACTCGGGAAGCTGAGGCAGGAGAATGGCGTGAACCTGGGAGGCGAAGCTTGCAGTGAGCCGAGATCCAGCCACTGCACTCCAGCCTGGGCAGCAGAGCGAGACTCCGTCTCAAAAAAAAAAAGAAAAATGAGTGCCCTTCACAGATTTTTTAAGATTGGGAAACAAAAAGAAGTCAGAAGGAGCCAAATCAGGACTCTAAGGTGGATGCCTAATGATTCCCCATTGAAACTCTTTCAAAATTGCCCTTAGTTGATGAGAGGAATGGGCAAAGTCATTGCCATTATGGAGGAGGACTGTCTGGTGAAGCTTTCCTGGGTGTTTTCCTGCTAAAGCTATGGCTGACTTTCTCAGAGCACTACAGTAATAAGCAGATGTTATCATTCTTTGGTCTTCCAGAAAGTCAACAAGCAAAACACCTTGAGCATCTCAAAAAACTGTCGCCACGGCCTTTGCTTTTGACTGGTCTGCTTTTGCTTTGACTGGACCACTTCTACCTCTTGGTAGCCATTGCTTTGATTCTGCTTTGTCTGCAGGATCATACTGGTAAAGCCATGTTACCTCTGCTGTTACAGTTCTTTGAGGATATCCTTCAGAGTTCTTTGAGGATATGCTTCAGAATCTTGATCTTACTTGTTTAAAATCTCCATTGAAAGTTCTTCTCTTCTCTGCAGCTGATCTTGATGCATCCCATCAAGTGGAGAGTTTGCTCAACTTTGATTTTTCAGTAAGAATTGTGTAAGCTGAACCAATTGAGATGTCTTTGGTGTCTTCTTCTCTTTAATTCACTACAGATATTTAGATGAGTATTTCTTTTTATCATTTTAGGATTTGTTAGACTCCCTGGATCTGAGGATTGGTGTCTTTCAAGATCTCTGGAAAATTCAATCATTTCTTTCAATAATAACTCTCCCACAATCTTTCTATTATATCTATTTGAACCTCAGATCAGATATGTCTTAGGTCTTCTCACCAGATGCTGTGTATCATCTATCCTTTTTCACATTTTACATCATTTTTTCGACTTTAGACTGAATTATGAATAATTTCCTCTACTCCAGATCCAGTTCAGTAATTCTTTCTTCAACTTTGTTTAATCTTCTATTTAGTCTCTTCAATAAATTTCTATTTTGAACTATTTTATTTCAATTATTTTTTAATTTCTAGTTTTATTTGATTCTTTTTATAAATACAATTATTTTCTGTTCAAGTTTCTAGTTTCTGTTTTATTTTTCAAATGTACAAAACATGGCTATTATATGTTCTGTGACTAGTAATTCTGATATCTGAATTTTGCCTGTTTCTGATTCTCTTGTTTGTAATGGCTGTCTTTCATTGTGCTTTATTTCCTGAGCGTTATGTGATTTTAAAAATTATTAATGTGAGCTTCTCCTTTCATGTGAATTTTTGTCCTAGAAATTATTTCTAGATACATTAAAGTTAAATTTCTCTAGAAAAGATATGCATGTGCATCTTCCAATTGAATACATTAGCAAATTGGGACCACCTCAAATTATTTGCTTAGGGTTTTTCAATCCACAGACGTAGCATGAATTAATATTACAAACCTATATGGAAAACTGGTTTGTGGTTATTTATTCTCATTGATCTTTTTCCCCTTCATCTTTCAGCAGGGTCAAGACAAGCAAATTGGATTGATTTCTTCTGTGATATGAATTTACTTCCTATTTACCTTTACCCTGTTGGAATACCCCTTTGGTGTGTGAGCTTTGTGCCAGGATGTCATTTTTAATTATATTCTTTATGTGAGCTTGGTCTTAATATCCTAGGCTGGAAATCCCATAGAGTCACTCCCCATACATTCTCCAGGGTTTTGTGGAAGCATTGTGGTGAGAACCAGCTTTCATGCTTGCTTCCTTTAATGTTTCCTGCTTTTAGTTCATTTCTGGCTTTGCGTACTCTTTACTTTCTTATCATCTCATTAATGAATTTATAATATTTTGTGTATATATGTTGTTTGCATCAGTAGTATGTTTTGGGACATTTATCTACATTTCTAGAACTAAAACATTATTTTTAACACCTTATTAAAGTTAGATATTTGCATGTGTGGTTATATATCAGTATATCATAAATGTACAGCTTGATACATTTTTACAAACTGAACATGACCTTGGGCCAGCACCTAAATTGATTAAGAGAACATTGCCAGTAACCCAGAAGTCTCCTTTGTGTTCCTCTCTAGTCACTACCTGGCCCAAGAGTAAATATTATTCTGAGTCTTAATATCAAATATTAGTTTCACCTGTTTTTATATTTATGTAAATATAACAATATAGTGTATATTCTCTTGTTTCTGGCTTAGTTCACTACAGTATGTTGGTGAGATTCAGCTATATTGTGAAAAATGCAAATCATTCATTCTCATTGCTGTACCATATTTCATTGTGAATATGCCACAATTTATTTAAACATTCTACTGTTGATGGTACCCAGCTGATAGAGAGCAGGGTGGATTAGAGCTGAGAAAGCAGGGAGGGTAGGATTTGAGTAGTTTCCAGTTTTAGACTATATTGGATGGTGACGCCTTGAGGATTCCAGTACGTGTCCTTCAGTGAAAATGTGTATATTGGGTAAACACCTAAAGGTGGTATTACTGAATAGTCTTATTTTGCGTTGCAAAATGATACTTGTAACATTTTCAAAATACAAAGTGTCTAAAGAAAAAAATTACTGCTCAACCCTCCCCCACTTCCTGAAGTAGCCAAATTTGTCCTTATGTTTTCTGTGTTTAAACATAAACACGCAATTATAGATTTTTTTCCCTGCAAAAAGTAGAATCACACTTTTATTGCTGAAAATATACCTTAAGACAATTTCTCAAGGTATGAATTGAGCTCATTTTAAAGAATTGCATACTATTTTTGATACGGATTTTTAATTGTTCATTTATTCACATGTTTCAGAATATTTACCAAACTTAGTATCTCAAAAGTTATTTGAATTCTTTCAGGATTTCATGGCAGTCTTCGTTACTCAGAGCTACTCCAGGCAGAACATTAGAAAGGAAAACAAACTCAAGGGGAAGTAGAAATAAGAAAGGATCCAGGATTTAAAATTGAGCTTGTAATGTAGTGTCTGAGACTGAGAAAGAGGAGATAGAACCAGCTCAAAATTTGAGGAAGCAGCCAGACAGGGTGTCTTATGCCTGTAATCCCAGTACTTTGGGAGCGGAAGCAGGAGGATCACTTGAGCCCAGGACTTCAAGACCAGTCTAGGCAACAAAGTGAGACCCCATCTCTACAAAAAAAAAAAAATACAAAAACTCCCTGGGCATGATGGCGCGCATATCTATAGTCCCAACTACTGGGGAGGCTGAGGTGGGCGGATCGATTGAGCCCGGGAGGTCGAGGTTGCGTGAGCCTGGCTCCACTGCACTCCAGCGTAAGACCCTGTCTCAAAAAAAAAGTAAAATTTGAGGAAGCATTAAAAGAGCATGAAGGAAGGAGAAAACTTACTTACAGCGCAGGAAGTTTGTAATTTGATCCATTTTCTGCGTTAGGCCGCTGTTTGTTTTGTTGAGGAATGACCCTAAGGATTTTCTTTCTTACCCCATTTCATCCATCCATCCAGTGGACATTACAGAGCACCTGTTTGTGACCTAGGTGAAGTGGGGAGTAGAAAGAATAAAATACAGTTCTTAACCTATGCTTCCTGTAGTTGGGGCAGTTGAAATGAAACCCTTAATTTATATGGGATGTCGTACCCTGTCCCTTTCACCACTGAAGCCACCTTGCCCTGGAAGTTCCACTCTGGACACTATACTTTTGTAGTAGGGGAGAAAGCTTTGTGATGGTCTCTTCCTGAGAACAGTTTGGTCCCAAGACAACCCTTCCTTCGGTACTCAGCAAACAGGGGCCAGGGCTGTGAGGGGTGAGGAATCTGGAGACAGGACAGGGGCATGTAAATCTCCCTGGGGCCCTGGGGACCAGCCATAAAAAGAGATGAGTGGTTCCTCCAGGTTTTACAGTTGAGTTCTCCAGGTTAGATGAGTAGATGTGAGTGCAGGACCTGGTCAGGCATAAAGCCAGTTCCTGGCTCCATGGTCAAGTCTCCTGTTCCACTCAAATGACATGGATCAGAACTAGGAATAAAGTTCAAGAAACCTTTCCACAGGGAGAAATCATATTTGTAGAGAAGCCGCTGCCAGCTGCTTGGGTGAGGATATTTTATGTAGTTTTTTAGTTGATTAAATTTATTTTTATTACAAAATAATACGTGTGACTATTGAAACGCTAATAAGGTGTATCAAGAAAAAACAAGTAATCCACTTTCCTGTCTGAAGTAACTGGTTCTAATAGTTTATCTTCCATACAATTTCTGTGTTTATACAAGTACATATGAACAGTTTTGAAGGTTTTTCTTAACAAAATGGAAGGTTTTTTACTATGTTAAATGTTTATTTTAAAAATAATATATAAATATATAGATAGAGGCAATATATAAGTAGATTTATATAAGTAGATTTAACTCATCCCTGGAAATAGTTTTATATTATTTTACACTGAGATCATCATTATTTATCCATCGCTCCCTTGTTAATAAATAGTCTCAACAATTTACTTTGAAACAAATCGTCCTGCTGCACTCTGAGGGCGGGCGCCTGGGTCTCCATCCCGGATCTGGGGCGGCATCTTGGGGTAGAAACTGACACAAAGCCGGGCCTCTGCGGTCCGGGGGCGGTGGCCAAGCTCCGCCTCCACCCGCGGCAGCCAATCAGCTCCCGGGGACGCCCCCACCCCCAACCGTCTGCACTGCAGCCCGCCTCCCCCCACACGCCTCCTCCCAGCCACTTCACTACCAATTTGCAAATCCCCAAGGCGTCTGCCCCAGCGCCTTCCCACATCTCTGTGGAAGACTCCCCACTCCGAAGTAGCCTGGTGTAGAAATTGCTGGACGAAAGGGTGAGTCTCGTCCAAAGCTGGTTTCGGGGACCAGAGCAGGCCCGGGCACACGGACCAATTCAGGGGCGGCTCCCGATGCAGTACGCTGAGGTGCGGGTGGGAGAAGGAGGCACTGGGTCGTGGTCCCTGGGGAGCGTGGCCGAGGGGGCGCACGCGGGGCTGCCAAAGTGGTCGCGTTTTTGGCCTGGGACCCCCCTGGGTTTTGGGTCCAGGGAGGTAGATGTCTTTCAAAGAGGGTTGCCTGCGCCTTCTCCATTGCTGCTTCTGTTTCAGCTTCTTTCTACCAGTCTCTTCTTTCTTTCATACTGCATTTCTTCTCCAGGAACCTAACCAGCAACATATTTTATTATGAAATATATTTCAAAGCTACGCGCAGAAGATAATATGACAGATTTATTATATGCTGACATTTTATCACCTTTGCTTCAGTGCTCCCTCTCTTCCTCCACCCCCCTTTCTAAGAAATAAAACAGTTAAAACCCCTTCCCCCCACCACATCTCACGCCCCCATCCTCAGAGGTAAGTTGGTTTGCATCCCTTACCTTGTATATTTTGTCCTTTATTATTAATGTCTATTTTTAGGTAACCAATATATGCGTTTTTGTTCTGAATTTAAAATTTTTGCACGAGATTCGGTATTACAGGGTTTTAACTTGCGGTGCTGTTAGTTCTGACATTGCAGACCCGGAAGGGACTTAGTGCCAGTCACTAGCCCGCCTCATTTAGCTGAAAAATCTGAACACTGGAGAAGATAAAAGATGTGCTCACTGTCTCTCAGGTGGGCCTTGACTTGGCAAGATCCTGAATTCAGGTTCTCTTGATTTTCTCTCCCTGCCATTTCCTTTACATAAAACCTGCCGCGGAGCTCACCAATCTACATGGCCTTATGACTTGCTCCTAATGATCCAATTTGGAGAAAGGGAGTTGAAGGGATATGTGGAAAGGGAGTATGGCTTGGGTTAGGACTCAAACCCTAGTCAGGATTAAAAGGTATGCATTTTACTGAAATATGGAATATTGAATCTTAGGATGATTTGAATATTTATTTATCAGGCACTCATCCAGTCTTACCGTATACCAGACATTGATTCAAGAACTTTACAAGCATAAACTCACCTAAGTTAAGCCTTATAATAAGGCTTAGTATAGGTATTACTTTTCTCATCCCCGTTGTATAGGTAATAACACTGAGGCACAGAGGAATTAGGTAACTTCCCCAAAGTCACACCGTTGGTAAAGTGTAGCTCTGGGATTTGAATCCAGTCCACCTAGTCTGGGTCCGTGTCACCACCCTGCATTTCCCATGCTGGAGCCAGCACCTGTGGGAAAGGCGAAGTGGACACATATACGAGAGAGAGGAGCAGCTCTCAGCTGATAGCAGAAAGGAAAGGAATGGGGAGCGGGCACGGTGGTGGCTCACGCCTATAATCCCAACACTTTAGGAGGCCGAGGCGGGCGGATCACTTGAGGTCAGTAATTTGAGACCAGCATGGCCAACATGGTGAAATCCCGTCTCTACAGAAATAAAAAAATTAGCCAGGCGTGATGGCGGGCGCCTGTAATACCAGCTATTTGGGAGGCTGAGGCAGGAGAATCTCTTGAAGTCGGGAGGCGGAGGTTGCAGTGAGCCGAGATCGCGCCATTGCACTGCAGCCTGGGTGACAGAGTGAGACTCCGTCTCAAAAAAAAAAAAAAAAAAGGAAAAGAAAAAGGAAAGAAATGCGATTTGAACTGTACGCCGAAGAATACATTTTAGTTAACTATTGTTTGAACTCTATATTATTTTTAAGTTACAAAAGTAACACACGTAACTGCAAACAGTGCAGAGTTGTATAAAAAGTTGCACCTCTCCTATTTCTCAAGCTAAACAATATTAATGGGTAGAAATGTAGCCTTCCCTTCTCCCCACCATAATACAAATATATACGGGGTTTGTTTTTCCTATAAAAACAAAAGCGTATTCAACAATTTCTACAATTTGTATTTTCCCCTTGGCAATATATCACGGTATGTTCACCGACTAAACGGAGATTCAAGCTCTTCCTAAGAACTGAATAATACTAAGCAGAATGTTTGTCCCACAATTTGCTCAGCCTTTCTCCTACTAATGCAGAGTCAGAGAAGTTTATATCTTTAATGAAACGGCCGTCCACACTGCCAGGATGGGGTCGCCAGGCGTCCCTAAGCCACAGCAATGCCAAGCCACCAAGGCCGGCGACACAAAGAAGCGCTGTCCCCTGCCAAGCGCCGCCCCCTGGAGCTCCCACTCCAGCCTGGGAGGAAGTGGGGAGGAGGGGACTCCCGTGGAAACCCCTCCTCTCCTCCTGCTCCAGCCTCCTCCCCGCTCCCAAATCCCGGCTCGGTCGCCCAGTCACTGTGTTACAGGGAAACCTCTTCCCTGTGCGTTCCTCTCTGCGCCAGGCTCTGCCTGCTCCCACCTGCCCCCGTGGAAATCGCAGGGTGACCTGGTGAGTGGCCCTCTCCAAAAGCCTGGCAGGCTGGAGAAGGGGCCAGCGACGGTGACTCGGCCTGGGTGCTGGGGGGGGAGGGCGGGACTGGAGGCCGGGGCGGGGATGCGGGGCGCGATGTGCGCGCACGGGTCTGGGTGTGCCGAAATCATTGGGGACAGAGAATTCCCTTTGTATCCGTGTTTCTGCTGGTGATTTTCCTCTGCGTTCGGGCCCTGCATCCCCCTGCCGCATTGCTCCTCCTCTCCAGGTTCTGACATCTGATGTTTGTGTGTGCTTGCTTTGTGTTGTTGAGTTACCTGAGGGCCTAACCTAGAGAACCGCGTCTAATCCGCTGCTTTGTTGGATGAGAAGGCCCGGGGCTTGAGCAGGGTCGTGGGTAGCTGGTGACAGAGCATCACTTGTGGCCTACTGTCCTACTGCCCTTTGATCTTTGTGAACACTGTCTTTGGGACTGAGATCTATCTCCCACTGGCACTGGCCCCTGGAGACTTGAGTTAGCGTTCGTGTGTGTGTGTGTGTGTGTGTGTGTGTGTGTGTGTGTTTACGCGCACGGAGGAGCTCCCCTCCTCCCTGCCGGCTGCCCCCCACTCCCCAGCCCCCTCCCTCCTCAGACGTCACCGTTGTGCTCTTTGCAGACTGGCTTTGGGCCTGGGAGGAAAGGAGAGAGTGGAGCCCCGTCAGACTCCAAGCTGAGTGCTGACAGCCTCTAGGAGTTTAGAACATCCCTTCTCACACACTGTGCATTTGACAGAACACTCCCTGAGGCACGCAGATCAACAGCTGGGGGGAGGCAGCACCCACATTTAAAAAGGTAATAATACCCAGGTCTTCTGACTCCTGGGCTTGTGCTCCTCAATTATGTCATCCTATTGAGTGACCTAGGAGAGAAGTGAGAGAATAGGAGTAAGAGAAAGACAGAGCCTCCGGGGAACTTGAGAATTAAGAAGGCAGTTCGGTAAGGTAGAAATAGAGGACTGGAAGAAGCAAAGACTCCAACCCTGCTTACTCCTGTGGGGATGGTGGAGGGGCTGAATGGGGAGGATAGCAGGAGGGGCTTCAAAAATGGTGATAAAGGTCTATTTTTTTAAGCTGAATGGTAGGTGTATGGGAGTTTGTTTAATTTTTCAGATTGTTTTATTATTACCATCTATATCCCTCCACGTGTATTACATATTCTTATTACATATTCTTACAGATATATGAATTAAACAATCTTAGGTGAAAAATAAATAAGACTGAGCTGGGAATGTCTAGGACAGAATTCAAAAAAGGGGTTGAACTAGCCTGATGTCTGGGAAAAGATACCGGATATAGAAAGAAAAAGAAACAGAAGGTTCACGAGAAAAAAAAAAAACAGCATGAAGGAGAGAAGACCTATAGAATTGAATGTGTGTAACATAAACCAGTTTTCGAGGTCAGGCTAGCTAGTTGCTGAGAAAATGATCTTGGGTTTTCCCTTATACCCTCATCTGTCATTTAATCATCCAGACATGGAATATCTATTCATCCAAAGAATAAAATGTATACTCTGGCCTCAGACACTTACTCTAGTTTCGGGATTTGAAAGCACACTAACATACGGGATATGGGTGGTGCAGCATCCAGCATGGCCCTCCATCCACCTGCCCTTCCACGCATCTCTCAAATGGAAAACCAGGTTTACGAGCCATGGTGCTGCTCTGTGTTAGGAGTGGAAGCTCTGCTCTCTCCCTGAGTTACAGGTTGTGCCTTCAATACTTCCTGCTTTGGAGGTGGCTTTGGTTCCAGCAAGCTAAAAGTGGCCAGAGGTGGGCCCAGGAGAAAGAAAGCAGGAAGCATGGGAGGGGTTAGGGAGAGAAATGAAAGGACATCTCCCCCAGGTTTTAATCATTTGAGCTCACCAAGCTTGGAGGACAAACATGGATTCGGGCATAAAGAGGGGGCATTTGGTTCAAAAGTCAAGTGATGGAGTCACTAATAGCTGGTGAAAGTGGGGACACAACCAGCTGCAGAGTTCAAGGAACACCCATAGAGGAGGAAATCAAATTTGTAGATGGGCAGATGAACAACCTGATCAGAGATGGAGGAAGACCTTTTAGGTCCAGTGAGCCAGGATCAGTTGATCAGTCTACCTCATCATGCAAAAAACTGTACCGCATCTTTTAATGTGTGTTTATATGCTTAACTGAATTTGTATTAACTCGGTGTTGTTTCTCATTGTAGTAGCAATACGTACAACAATTCAAAGGATGCAGATTTGTATAAAGACAGAGAAACGGTTCACCTCTTTCCTTCCTAACGTAATCAATGTGATTATGTTGAAATATGGCCTCCATAGATTTTCAATGCATATAAAAGCCTGGTATATAACAGGTACTTATGTATTCCTGGTGCTTAAGAGTGTGGACTCCAGCACTGGGTTTCCTGGATTTGAATCCTAGATCCACCACCACTTACCACCTGTGTGATTTTGAGCAAATAACTAATTCTCTGGGCATTATGATTTTGGAGTTTTTGTTTTGCCCATCCATAAAATGGGGATAGTGAGAGTAAATACCTCATAGGTTTATTGTCAGCATTAAATAAGTTACAGAAATCACGTGTAATCATGCCAGGAACCCAGTAAGCATTGTGCTGTTACTACTACTAATAATAATTACTACTACTACTAATTATTACTACTATTATTATCTTTGCCCATACAAAAATGACTTCATGTTCTGCATATCATAGTGACTTGAAATTTTCACTTAAAATGTATCTAGGACATTATTCTAGGTGGATGTAAAATATATTCAACTCATCTTTGAACTAGCTCAGAAAAAAACTAGTGAGACAGGTATGTGAGGTCCCTGTTCCGGTTGTACTTGTGCCAGCACTAGAGGCAGCAGACGCTGAGGGAGAAGAGTTCTAATGGGCAACTCCTTAGGGGGTGTGTATGGGTAGATGGCTGGGGGCAGTGCTACAAGGTCTTATGCTGGGTACAATGGGGTGTCTGGGAGCCCATGTGGAAGTTGGATAGGTGTGGGTTTGGGTTTGAGATCCTGCACCCACAAGAATCAAAAATGGTTCTAGGAAACATTCTTTGTCATTAATCTATCTATCTGTACTTCTAGGTTTTCATTTATCTCCATTTGTAATTTTGTATGACAGTAAGCATCCTTGTACATATATCTTTGATACTGCCCTTCTTATTTCTGTAAGAAGGGTTATTAGAAGAAGGGTTGTTGGGTCTAAAGATAGGCACACCTTTGAAGCCAAGTAGGCACCATAAAGTTGTTTTTGAAAAAGAGTGCAGACATTCTCCATCATTCCTGCAGATTGTGATGGTGTTCCCGTAGCCTTTCAAATATTAAACATTATTAGCCACCTTTGTCTTCTTCATCTTCATCTTCTTCCCCTTCTCCTCCTCCACTTTCTTCTAGAAAGGAGTATCATCTTTTTTGACAATATTATGAGCAACACAGGATATATTTTCCATTACTTGACTACTAGTGAGATTGAGCATTTTTTCACAGAAGTGGCCATTTATATTTTCTTTTCTGTGTCATATATTCTCTTAGAAGGATAGGATTTCCATAGATAGAAAGATTTGGGAGTGGGAATGGAATGGAAAGAGAGTGGGAAGATAATCTAAAATGAAAAAGCATGTCCAAGGGCACCTGGCAGACTGGCTGCTGCAGGGAGAGAGGCAGCAGGAGAAAAGGCAGGAAAAGCCAGGGAGCAGCCAGCTCTGCAGGCAATCCACACTGGGAGGCAGTAGATGGTCCCCAGAGACCAAGATGGAGCTTTGAGAGTAAATAACATGGTTAGAGTGGTTTTAGAAAAGTGAAGGTGGGAACAGGTCCTGGTAACTTAGAAATTGGGTCGGTTGAGTCCAGGCATGAATTACTAAGGACCTAAACTAAGTTAATGGCAGTGTGATTGGAAACTATGAACAAGGACATTAATAGGACTTGCGACCAGCTGGATATGGGAGCAGCAGGGAGAAGAGACATACTGTGACACTGTGCACTTTGCTATCCTGATTATTTGTGGGCATCAGGAGGAGCAGGGAAAAGACAAGCTTCTTACTTACCAAATGTTCATATCAGTATCTTCCCAACAGTCCCCTGAGGTGGGTAGGCCATTAATGCTTCTGTTTAACTACTAGAAACATCGAGCTTATGTAATTTGCCTTAAAAGAGCTCACTTAGAGGGAAATTAATAAATTTAAGACTTTTTTAGTTTAGAGACTGGCTATAAATGTCCAGTATGGTCTTGAACTTGTTACCTCAAGACTGGGGCTATTTTATCCTGGCTTGTGGAAGGCGCACAGCCTGTGTGAAGGACTTTCTCAAGGGTATGCAGAGATATATGAGAAACGAATGTAATAGTAATTAGCATTAGTGGTAGTGTTAGTATTAGTATGGTACCAAAATATGAAAACTATTAAATCAGAATCAATACATGCTCAATTCAGTGCTTGTAAAATCTATGTTAGGTTAAATTGTTTTTCCACTGCAAGAATTCTCTATTATTCACATGCTTAAATTAAATGGTTTATTCTTAACCAAATAATTATAAGCATATATGTGTATGCGTATAAATAATTGAATACTTAAGAAAAGGCATTTAACCTATGTTATTTCCTTTAATCCTCAGGACAAGCTTATATAGCAGATATTATTATTCCTATTTAATTAATAAGGAAATTAAATCTGAGACGTATTGTCCAAGTCTCACAGTTGTTAAGCAGCAGAGCTGAAATTCAAACTCAGACTGCCGTAACTCCAGAACTCAAGTTTATAATCATGTTGCATGCTATGTTGAGAGTGAGCATATTTTCTGACAAGGGAAATAGACAAGTGGTAAGGGCCAAAGATTAAAATGTAAGGACTATCTGCATATTCCAAGAGGAGGTCAGAAAAGGACAGAAAGTAAGTGGCTCTAGAGGTTGGATATAAAGAGGTTACCTCAGGCCCACTGACAGAGGTGGTTCAGCCTCATGGACTGGAAGAGCAGTGATGTCCTGCGCTGCTGAGTGGTCACTGAGGATGAGACACCCTGCGTAACCTGACCATGAAAACACATCTGTCCTTGGAGGAGGTGTTTCAGTACAGTGCCCATAGCAGAGGTCAGACTATAGAGCGTCGTTAATGGGGATCTCATTGTGAAGAAGCAGAGGATATTTGTGAGTTCACCTCCACACTTTTGTCAGCTGCATCCCAGGTGCAATTAGGATTCTGCAATAATTTCATATCTTGTTACCTTCTGCTCCTGGTTATATGAGACTTGCATTTAAACCACAGAGGACCTCCACTTTCCTCTTACCTAGCCTGTGACTTTGACCAAAGAACCTTCTCTGAAAGCCCAGGCATTTCAGATGGAAGTTCTGAGTTCTCCAAGCTGGGATTAATCTGATTAGTGTGGGAGCCAAGAGGGATGGAATGGGTTGGGAGCACAACATGCTGCACCACTGTATGAATGCCCAGCAGCTGCTGTAGCAAATGACCACAAATGGGGTGGCTTAAAATAACAGGAAGACATCATCTCACAGTTCTGAAGGCTTAGAAGTTTGAAGTCCAGGTGTCAGCAGTGTGGAGATTCTGAGGCAGAATCTGTTCCATGCCTCTCTCTTAGCTCCTGGTGTTTGCCAGCAATTCTTGGTCTTCCTTGGCTTGTAGACTCATCAGTCCAATCTCTGCCCCCATTTTCTGACCGCATTCTCCCCTGTGTTTCCAAACATCCTCTTACAAGGACATCAGTCATTGGACTCTGACCCATTTGAATCACATATGACCTCATCTTAGCTTGATTACATCTGTGAAGACCTCTTTCCAAATAAGTCCTATGGGTTAGGACTTCAAAATATCTCTTTGGGGGACACAATTCCTTGCTCATTCTTTCCTTCTGTTTGTTTCCTTCTGTGATGGAAAAGTATCAAGCTCTCTAAGTTTGACCACAGAGTTTAAGAGGAGAGGGCCCAGTGGGGTCTCCTGGACTTTAGACACTAACACCGAGTGCTTGAATCATTTCCCAGTGTCAGCCTCATCTGCATAGTGGGAAGAATAGCCCAGCTACTGGAAGAGTGAACTGTTCTATTTATTTCTTTGTTTATCCATTCTTCGCTAAGCTGAGCCTTTGCTTTCTTCTCTGCAGAAACCAACAGAGCCATGGCAACTCCCTCTGCTGCCTTCGAGGCCCTTATGAATGGCGTGACAAGCTGGGATGTACCCGAAGATGCCGTTCCATGTGAACTGCTTCTTATTGGAGAGGCTTCATTTCCTGTGATGGTGAATGACATGGGCCAGGTCCTCATTGCTGCCTCCACCTATGGCCGTGGCCGCCTGGTGGTCGTGTCCCATGAGGACTACTTGGTGGAAGCCCAGCTCACGCCCTTTCTCCTGAATGCAGTGGGGTGGCTTTGCTCTTCTCCTGGGGCTCCCATTGGTGTACACCCATCCCTGGCACCTTTGGCTAAAATCCTCGAGGGCTCTGGAGTGGATGCAAAGGTTGAGCCAGAAGTGAAAGACTCCCTGGGGGTTTACTGTATTGACGCCTACAATGAAACCATGACAGAAAAGCTGGTCAAGTTCATGAAACGTGGTGGCGGCTTGCTCATAGGAGGACAAGCCTGGGATTGGGCCAACCAGGGTGAGGATGAAAGGGTTCTGTTCACGTTCCCTGGGAACCTCGTGACCAGTGTGGCTGGAATTTACTTTACCGACAACAAAGGGGACACGAGTTTCTTTAAAGTCTCCAAGAAGATGCCCAAGATCCCAGTGTTGGTTAGGTGAGTACCTTACCCCACTGGGGAGTTGGCTCCAGGATTAAAAAGCAAACCCGGTTCTTATCTTCAGGTTGCTCCAAGGCTAACAGAAGAGTGCTCCCAGGCACTCAGATATGGAATCACTGCAGATCAACTAGATTTTTTAAATGTGCTGAAGCATAGGAGAGGCAAGGTCCTCACTGCCCCTGTCTTCCCAGACCAGACCACTTAGCTCTTTGATAATTGGAACTTAATGATGGCTATGGTCCCAGTGTCTTGCTTAATCAAAACTGTGCTGTTGGCCCCAACATAGTTGGGGCATAGTTGGCATAGTTAATCCAGATGGTTTATAGAAGAGGTTGCTTTCAACAGGAATGTGAAGAAAAGGAAACCAGGCATGAAGGACCCCATGAGCCAAAGCCTAGAGAGGTGTGAGAAAGGTTTTGAAATGTCCATCCAGATGAGGTTAGGATGCAATAGGAAGTAGAAGCCTTCAGACGTTAAGATATCAGAAAAGATGGTTCAAGTTGTATGTCCTAAATCTAGGATTTAGGAGGGGCAAAAGGTTGATGATCAGTAATGAAGGAGTCAGGTGATGGGTGCAGGACAGCCTGCACTGAAAGTTTTTGGAGTGTACTGCCCTGCCTGCTTTGCTCTCAACTGCACCCCGGCACCACATATAGTGCCTAACAGATAGCAGGTCAGTAGGTGCTCAGTAAACATCTCTTGCATGCATGACTGCATGAATGAATGAGAGGGATTAGAAGCTGGATTAGTTCCAGGAGCAGAAAAAGTACATTAGGCCACTCTCTATATTGTATATTAAAATTCTCAGCATCCTCAGAACAAACAACACTGATATTTCTGACTGATGGGAATGGAGCAAGGTAGGATTGGGTGAGGAAGACACACCAAGGGTACTACAAAGGTGTGGGAATGAGCTATGACTTCTCCTTGGCATGGCACTTTTAGGGAAGTTTTAGGAAGATCAACCAGAATAGTTAGTCTGCTCTGTTTTTGGACAAAAAGATGACTTGTATCATTTTAGCCCAAATATTGGGCTTCTGCAAAGGAGTTCAAACTCTGTGTTCCTTCATCCATTTATTTAGCCAGGGTTTATTAAATATATTATATATCTCAGGCATTATTTCTTATTTCAAGAACCTGATTTGCAAAGATCTGAGAATTAGGGGCACAGGAACATCTCCAATTACAAGACTTGGAAACAAAAGTTGAAAACCAAGTAACTGTTGTAGGAAGAGGGTTATGCTATCATTATTCATAAAACCTGAAAACCTGGGATCTACAACCAGTAATGGCACAGTGTGGCATTAGCATGTCCTTTCAATTCTCTTTTTCTCTCTAAAGGAAAGTGTTGGCATAGAAGCTCCTACTGTCCCTTGTAGCTGTTATTCCATTTTTCAGTCTACAGTGGTCTCTGTGTGTTCACAAAGTCATCAGAGATGCATAGAAAAGAACGCCGTGCAAATGGTCATACTCTAAATGCCCAAATGCTCCCATAAATTTGGTTTGAAAATACCCCCACGAAATCTGAATTGACCAACCTTATAAATTGATGCTATCCACGCCCCCTTCAGTTTGAAAAATGGTGAAGGGATATTAGACACAAAAGAGACTTGGTTGTAAGTTTATTTATAATAAGGATCTTGCACATCCTTGGAGGTCATTGCTGGTTATTGCTGGTTATATGTTAGGCATATATAGAATCCTAATTATAGGTTTTAGGTCAGAATCAATGCCCAGGCATGGCGGGGTGAATGTATTTACCTAACTCATGCTTTGTACTTCTTACTATATTCTTAGCCATATATACTAAAATTGTTTTAACTGATTTTCACAAAATAGAACTTTTTAGAGAGTGAGTACAAGTGGCAAAATATGCTATTTTATAAGAGAGATTGCCAAATCACAATTGCTTTCTTTTCCTTTTAATGAACATTTTTCCTTTTTAATTTTAAAATATGTGCTTGAGAAAAAAGTAAAATAATTCAAAAGCATACAAAGTAAAAAGTGAAAGATCTTTGTCCTCCACCTCATCCTCTGCCTCTCACTAATTCTTTTCTTCCCCCCTTCCGAAGAAATGATCACTGCTAATGGTTTGGATGGTATCTTTTCTGATGTTTTTCCTACATTTATGTATGGGGTTAGAGTTGGGAGAGCTGGACTGGTAGAAAGAGAGACAGAGAAAAAGAGAGAGATCTGCAACTTGCTCTTTCACTGACTATATCTTGAGCGTTTTTTTCATATCCCTGTAAAAAGATGGGCATCATCCTTTTGAAGAGCATCTTGCATTCAGTTGGATTGTCCCGAAATTCATTTAACCATTTGCCTATTAGCACATTAATGTTATTTCTATTTTTTTCTTATAAATAATACTACAATGACTATCTTTTCACTACCACCCCTAAGCTTGACATACACCTCTTCATTTTAAAGACTTGGTAATTTCCTTTTAGAAACATCTTATTTTGGAAATTTTCAAACACATAACAGAAATAGAAATAGAACAATGAGCACATGTACTCATCACCCAGGTAATGGTATCAAATCACACCCCACCCACTCCTTAACCTTTCCCATTTGTTTTGAAGCCAATCTCCAACAGTGTATCATTTCACCCATAAAACAGTATATCTCCAAAAGATAAAGACAAAATTTTAAATATAGTCACAATACTGTTATCCCATTTTTAAAATTATCACAATTTTTCTGTCCTAACAAAATAACCATATCATTTTTCAAGAAGATTGTGTCATCTGTTATGCACATATATCTGTACTTACCCTTTAGATCAACTGATTATATCATCAGTTATGTCATGGAAATATAAATAATATATTTATATTATATATTGATCTAAAGGATAAGTATAGAGATATGTATATCACAATTGTTTCATACTGTCAATGTGATTTTAGAATTGAATTTGGCTTTTGCTTTATATATTTCAAAGCTATATTTTAGGTTTATAAAAACTCATGACTTTTTTATGGCTCATACATTTTTGTCATCGAAAATATTATTTCTTGCATTTAGTATTTTTCACCTTAAACTCTATTTTGTCTAATATAATTATGACTCCTACTTTGTTTTATTTGTTGATCTTTTTATTCTTTCTTTTGTTTTTAAAGATACATCTCTTAGTACAAATCTGATTTTTTAACCCAATTAAGGGTGAAAAATTTATATAATTAAGGACATAGATGTTTTTATATAATTAAGGACATTGATGTTTTTCTTCTAGTTCCATCATCTTATTTGATGTTCTTTGTTAAACATTCTCGTTGCTTTTTAACTTTTCCTTTGCTGCCTTTAGCTTGATTGATGTGGTTTCTTTCCCCCTTCTCTCTGTTTAGAAATTATATACAATTTTTGTATCATTATTGTAGCTACCTTTAATTTTTCCCAGCTCTTTCTTTCAAATTTTTCACACTTAAGGAAAAGTTGTCAGAATAACATAATCATCACCGTACCCTTTACCTAGATTCACCAGTGATTATATTTTTTCACATACATATACTGCATAAGTACACATATGAAGAGATTATTTGGCCTAGCCATTTGAGAGTAACCTACAGATCTCAAGAATAAAGGAGGTAGGTGATAGGTATGACACTTCATACCTGAATACTTCAGCCTGTATCTCCTAACAAGGACATTCTCATATAATACAATACAGTTATCTCACTTAAAACATGTAACATTGATAGAATGCTGTTATCTAATGTCCATGTTCAAATGTCTCTAATTGTTCCAAAAATATCCCTTTTTTAGATTTTTAGAAATATAGGATCTAATCAAGTTTCTGTATCATGTTTCTTTAGTCTCCTTTAATCAAAATAGTTCCCTAGCTTTTTAAAAATCTTTCAGGACATTAGTATTTTTGAAGTATGCAGTCCAGTTGTTTTACGGAATGCCCTTCAGTTTGGCTTTGTCTAATTGTTTTTTTTTTTTTCATGATTACACTCGGCTCACACATTTTTGGCAAGAAAATAATTTATGTTGTTTTCATCACAGTGTCACAAATTAAAGGTGCATGAGGTCAGTTTATCCAATTATTGGTGATGTTAAAATTGGTCATTTAATTAAACTGGAGTTTGCCAGATTTTCCTATTTTACTGATTTTATTTATTATATTTTATTTCTACTTATTTTATTCCTTTCCCCCTTTTTTTAAACTAATTTAGTGTGTGACAATTTTAGATCTGTATGAATATCCTGTTTGCCAACAACCTTTCACCCAGTGGTTTTAGCTTTCATGGATGATCTGTGCCTGAGTAAATATTTATGAAAGTGGCTACTTCTACCACTTCAGCCACTTCTGAACCTTTCTTCAAAATTCATCTCATGTATCACATCTTCAGAAAGCTGTCCCTTACTCCTCTCCTCTAATTCTGATATAGATGAGTCTTTTGTGCTCCCATACTAACCTAACATCTTAGCACTTACCTCAGGCTAAGTGTTGGTTTACTTGTAGATTTCTACAAGAACTGATTGACATCCTTTGGTAAATAAGACCTTTGCTTCCGCACCTTCACACTTACTGTTAGGTTTGTTCTTCTTTTTAAATGTTTGTTTTAGTATCACTCTATACTCACGGATCCTTTTCTTTTAAGATCGAATACATTACAATCCATTTATAGTCAGTATTTTTCGAAGGTTTAAGTTGTCCCAAATTTGGCAAGTTAAAGCCTCGTTAAGCTGTCTCCTGAGCCCATCAGTTTTATTTTTTTAGTATTTACTTAATTTCTGACATAAAAAGATATTGCAAGTTTATCTTGTACTTTTCTAGTTCAAAAACTGGATTCAGCCATTTCCTCAAGGAATGCTAGTTCCTTTTAATGGTGAAGGGTATTTAGAAACCAAGATCTAAAGCATGCTCACTGCTATGGTGTCATCATTTCTGGGTTCCTCAGAAGAGAGAACCATGATATCTTTTAATCATACATTCATACTGATACCCCCAATTTTCATTCAAAATCACAGGATTCTTCTTCTCTTTCACTCATTCCATATTAGTATTTTTCTTCTGCCACAGTGAGAATCCTGGTTTCAACAGCTTCAACATTTACTTATTTGCTCAGTCCAGTAATACACACAAACGAGTTTCATGATTCCTATACCCATACTATTACCAATAACAAACTTGATGAGTTATTTTTGTCTTCCGAATATACCACACTGAGCATATAGAGTCCAGCAAGTACTATATTCAAAAGTATTCAAGTTGCTTTTTACATTTGGGCCTGTTTTTATTCCATGTGGGGTTTTCTCCATATTTGTTTATTTAATTTTATTTTATGAATGCTAACAGTTAGCATGGCTACAATAGCAGAATATGCATTCTTTTATGTGCACATGAAATATTCATGAAGATAGACCATTTGCTGTGCTATAAAATAAGCCTTAGCAAGAGTAAAAGAATTGAAATCATACCATATATGTCCTCATCACAGTGGAATTAAATTAGAATTCAATAACATAAAACATATCTGAAAAATTCCTAAATATTTGTAAATTTAAAAACATGTTTCTAAATACTCCTTAAGTCAAAGCAGAAATTACAAAGGAAATTAGAACATATTTAGAACTGAATAAAAATGAAAGCATAACATATCAAAAATTGTACAATTCTATTAAAACAGTGCTAAGAAAGATACGCCTTTAAATACTTTTATTGGGAAAGAAGAAAAGTTGAAACTCAATGAACTATGTTTCCATATTAAGAATCTAAAAAAGGAAATTGAATTAAACCCAAAATCTGTAGAAGAAATGAGGAAATAATAAAGAGAGCAGAAATCTGTGAAACAACTTTAAAAAAAAAGTAAATCAGTAAAACCTAAAGCTGATTAGTTGAAAAAAAAATCATTAAAAGTGATTAACCTCTAGATAGACTATGACAATAGGAGAGATAATACAAATTATAAATTTCAGGAATAGAAGAAGGAACATTAGTACAGATCCTACAGACATTAAAAGGATAATAAGGGAATATTACAACTTTATGCCAGTAAATTTGACAACTTAGATGAGATAGACAAATTTCCTGACAGACAAAAATTACCAAAATTGATACAAAAAGAAACATGAAATATATGCTAAATAAATTGAATTGTAATTTTAAACATTCCAACACTCAATGCAATGTGGTATCCTGGATTGGATCCTAAAAGGCATTGGTGTGAAGAGTGATGATATTTATATAAAATCTGGAGTTGAGTTAGTAGTATTTGATCACTGTTGACTTCTTAGTTTTGACAGATGTACAATTAATGTTTTACTATATTGCAAGTTTTCAATTTTCTTACATTTCAAAATAGAAATTGTATTTAAAATCAACAACACAAAGAAAATTCCAGGCCCAGACAGCTTCATTGTTGAATTTTATCAAACATTCAAGGAACAAATAATACAAATCCTACATAAACTCTTTTTCAAAATAGAAAAGGAAGATTTTCCAACTTGATTTATTAAAACAGCATTTCTCTAATACTGAAACCAGAAAAGGACATTGTAAGAAAACTACAAAACAATATCCTTCATGAATATAAATGAAAAATTCTTAATAAAATATTAATAGAATACAGAAATATATAAAAAGAATAATACATTATGACCAAGTAAGGCTATCCTAGGATGAATGACTGGTTTAAAATTCAGTAATCAGATTAACTCACCATATTAATAGAATGAATGAGAAAAACCATATAATTCAAAGCCGGGCGTGATGGCT
The DNA here is from genome assembly GCF_028878055.3 of Symphalangus syndactylus. Lineage (NCBI taxonomy): Eukaryota > Metazoa > Chordata > Mammalia > Primates > Hylobatidae > Symphalangus > Symphalangus syndactylus. The sequence goes on along the minus strand of NC_072428.2, from coordinate 133,783,753 downwards.
CACGCCTGTGATCCCAGCATTTTGGGAGGCCAAGGTGAGTGGATCATTTGAGATCAGGAGTTTGGTTTGAGACCGGCCTGACCACCATGGTGAAATGCTATCTCTATTAAAATACAAAAGTTAGCTGGGCATGGTGGCGTGCGCCTGTAGTCTCAGCTACTGGGGAGGCTGAGGCATGAGAATCGTTTGAACCTGGGAGGTAGAGGTTGCAGTGAGCTGAGATCGTGCCTCTGTACTCAGCCTGGGCAACAGAGTGAGACTATCTCAAAAAAAAAAAAAAAAAGAAAAGAAAAACCATATAATTCAATAATACACATACAAAATATTGACTGAATTCAATACCAAATCATACCAAATTATGATAAAATTTCAGCAAATGAGAAATAAAAAGGAACTGCTTCAACCTGATAAAAATGTCTATGAAAAATATATAGTTAAAAATATTCTTAATGGTGAATACTGAACATTTCCCTCTAAGACTAAGAACAAGACAAGGAATAATACCTGCTCTCACCTCTTCTATTCAACATTGTGCTACAGGTCCTACCCAGTGTAATAAGGCAAGGAAAATAAGGCATAGAGATTGGAAATTTTAAAAAAAAATTTATATATGTGTTTTGTTTTTCTAGAACACTGAGCCAAAAGACAGGAAATGTTTGAATCTTGGTGTCAGAAAACAAATTTAAATGAAAAAAGTATTTTACACATGTAGAAGATTTTTAAATGACAAGATCCATTTAAACATAAAGTTAGCAGAGCATTTCCTAGAATGGAATTATTTTATTTTTAGAAGTATTTGCAAAAAGCATGATCATCTATGTGAAAAAAATCCTAAAATATCTACAGAAAAGCTATAATAATTAATTTTAACAAGGTTGTAAGATACAAAAATCAATTCACAAAACCAATTATTTTTAATATATTAGCAACCAACAATTGGTAATTAAAATTTAAAAATACAACATTTAAAATAGAACCCAAATTATGAAGTAGTAAGTGTTAAATTTAACAAAATATGTCATGAGACCTGTATGGTGAAAACTACAAAACATCTCTGAGAGAAATTAAATAAAACCTAAAGAAATGGAGAAATATACCATGTTGATGGATCAGAACACTTGATATTTTAAGATGTCAGTTTCTCTCCATTAACCTACAGATTTAATGCAGTCCATAGTTCAAATTGATTCTAAAAATATACAAATGAAATGGAACTAACATAGGCTAGTTTTAAGACTTTTTACAGAAATGAAGTAGTCAAAACAATCTCAGCTCACTGCCAGCTCTGCCTCCCGGGTTCATGCCATTCTGCTGCCTTAGCCTCCCGAGTAGCTGGGACTACAGGCGTCCACCAACACGCCCGGCTAATTTTTTGTATTTTTAGTAGACAGGGTTTCACCGTGTTAGCCAGGATGGTCTCGATCTCCTGACCTCATGATCCACCCATCTCAGCCTCCCAAAGTGCTGGGATTACAGGCGTGAGCCACCATGCCTGGCCTAATCAATAACTTTTTAGAGTATCCTGTCCCATTTTTTCAAGAGAGAGGTAATATATATTCTTAGAACTTTCTGATGATATGCAATACCTACTTAGAATGTTCTTCTCCATTTGTTGCTGTTGTTCCCTTGGGAGTTTAGTTGGGTGCTTCTCTTTCATGCTGTTAATTTTCATCAGATATTTGGTGGTTCTTGTCTATTTAAATTTTAAATTACGTTTAAATCCTAGGTTGATTATTATTACTGCAGAGCATTTTCTTGGGACAAATGATAATCCTTGGTCCTTTGTTCTCCTGATCTTCTCTTTCACATGTATGCAGTTAGTCTTCTGTTCTCATGGCTTTCTGATCAATCAGATACCATTTGATTTATATTTTTTATAGATGTCCCCACTATCTCAGTTTGCTGATGGCACCCTTCTCAAAATCCAATGCTATTATGGATTTACTTATCTTTTATATTGAGACAGAGTTTCACTCTGTCACCCAGGTTGGAGTGCATTGGCACGATCTCAGCTCACTGCAACCTCCGCCTCCCAGGTTCAAGCAATTCTCCTGCCTCAGCCTCCTGAATACCTGGGATTATAGGCACCCACCATCATGCCCCGCTAATTTTTGCATTTTTGTAGAGACAGAGTTTCACGAGGATTTATTTTTTTAAGTAACTTTTGTTTCACTTCAGAAGAAGGTAAGGAAGAGAAGTAAAATCCAACTCATTTTTTCAACATATGAAAGAATTACTTAGCCACCACTGTATATAAATCATGGCTGTTGGAACCAATAGACAGATGCCTCTGAGGGTGCCCCCTGGCTAAGCACTGAGCAAGACCTCATGTGGTCTCAATGTTCAGATGAAGTTCTAATAACTCAGTGTCTGAATCTCAGCTTTGCAGGTTTAATTTCTCTCATCTTGTCAGTAGGCTCATGTAGAAATCCTGAAGCTGATGTATTCACTTAGAGCACAGTAGCCCACCTCTTCACTGATTTTACTCTTAAAAAAAAAATAATTGCATGAAATTTGTAAACCAGGCCAGGTGCCATGGCCTATAATCCCAGCACTTTGGGAGGCCGAGGCAGGAGAAATGCTTGAGCCCAGGAGTTCAAGACCAACCTGAGCAACATAGTGAGACCCCCCTCTCCATTAAATTAAAAAATCAAAAATAAAAGAGAAAAAAATTTATAAACAGAACTCCAATTTATAAGAACTAAGACACATTTTTCATTAAATTTTGCATACATGTTTAAAGTACTACAATTAAAAATGAATTTAAAAAAATTTTTAGAGTCACCAAATTAAATACAGACTATCCAAAATGTTGCTTGAATAAAATAAATAAATGTTACAAATCTAGAATATTCTGGTTGGCCTAGCCAGTGACTTCTTTCTCTCATTAGGCAGGTGATCATGGAAAGCAGCATTATAATCACAGAGTTGTTTGGTAAGCCTTGAATCAGAGCAAGAAGAGATAGTTGAATGATGTTAATGGTAGTTCTTTACCGAGTTAGAGAGTCATCTGCCAATTAGTATGGTGGTAGCTTTATCTTAATAAAGGTTTGTACTTGCTAAGAGGACCCTAGCTTTCTCATCAGTAGAGCTCTGCCAGCCATAGAGAGTATAGCACGAATACTGCAAATTTGTTGTCTACCTGACCCCTATTTTTTGGTGTTATCTTACAGCTGCATCCTACTATACAATTGCCATAGCTTTACCTAACAAAAGTGACAGAACCAACTCTGGAATCTCAAGCTCAGAGAGGCCACTCTACTCCTTAACCCCACCTTTTCCAGTGTTCCATCTCATTTGGGATTTATGGGCGTCTTGAGGGCTTCTAGGGCTGGATTACCCACAGAAAGTAAACAGATGGTGCTGGGCAAAACCTTACAGCATGGATGTGCATCACTCCTGTTGGGCAGGCAGTGAAAAAGTGGAGTTCTAGATGCAGACAGTAAAGTCCTCTTGGGCTCAGGTAACCAGAGGGTCTCACTAGAGTTGAGGCCAGTCAGTTCCCCTACCCCATCTTTTGAGATAATAATGATTCTTCACTAGCACTATTGATTTGGCCTTCCATGGACTTTATTTGTAGGAAATTAGCTGCAATTTCCTGCAATTTATAAATAAGACTCCTTATAAGGAAAAAAAAAAAAACCATGATTTCCCATTCTTTTTTTTTTGTATGTATTGTTTAGAGGGTTGAAATAACCATGAACTTAAATCTGGAATATTTAAGACATGGTATTGGGTAAACACAGTGGGGCTCCCTTTGCAATTTCCATTGGAGAATTTGTGCTCTAAGAATGAGCAGAGCAGAATTAATGCTGAGTCCCTCTGCCACCCCTCCAACAAGTCTCCATACCCAGTGAGGTCAGATCTGTCCATTTTGTTCTCCCAACTTTCCCCTAAGAACTAAAAATAACAATATTAGCAAAGCTAACACATCTATAGCCCTTACTGTATGCCATCCACTGTTCTAACAGCTTTATACAGAACTGTACCTCTAATAAAGAATGCATATGTCTTTTGCAGTTGTGAAGATGACCTCTCCGAGGACAGAGAGGAGCTTCTGCATGGGATTTCAGAGCTGGACATCAGCAACTCGGATTGTTTCCCATCCCAGCTGCTAGTGCATGGGGCTTTAGCCTTTCCTCTAGGGTTAGATTCCTACCATGGCTGTGTTATAGCGGCTGCCCGCTATGGCCGGGGCCGGGTGGTTGTGACTGGCCATAAGGTATTATTCACTGTTGGTAAACTGGGCCCGTTTCTGCTCAATGCTGTCCGCTGGCTGGATGGGGGCCGCAGAGGCAAGATCGTGGTGCAGACAGAGCTGAGAACCCTGAGTGGCCTCCTCGCAGTGGGGGGCATAGATACCAGCATCGAGCCCAATCTGACCAGTGATGCAAGTGTGTATTGCTTTGAACCCGTGAGTGAAGTGGGGGTCAAGGAACTGCAGGAGTTTGTAGCAGAGGGTGGTGGGCTATTTGTTGGAGCCCAAGCCTGGTGGTGGGCCTTCAAGAACCCCGGAGTGTCCCCTTTGGCTCGATTCCCAGGAAACCTCCTCCTCAACCCCTTTGGCATCAGCATTACAAGCCAAAGCCTCAATCCAGGGCCCTTTCGTACTCCTAAAGCAGGGATAAGGACCTATCACTTCCGCTCCACCTTGGCCGAGTTCCAGGTTATAATGGGCAGGAAGAGAGGAAATGTGGAAAAGGGCTGGTTGGCAAAGCTGGGACCAGATGGTGCAGCTTTCCTGCAGATTCCCGCAGAAGAGATCCCTGCCTACATGTCTGTGCATCGACTCCTGAGGAAGCTGCTAAGTCGATACCGGCTCCCAGTAGCAACTCGAGAGAACCCTGTTATCAATGACTGCTGCAGAGGTGCTATGCTTTCCCTGGCCACAGGGCTGGCCCACTCTGGAAGTGACCTCTCTCTGTTAGTCCCAGAGATTGAAGATATGTACAGCAGCCCCTATCTGCGCCCCTCAGAATCTCCTATCACCGTCGAGGTCAACTGCACCAATCCAGGTAAGGAACAAGGGTTGGGAGCTCAATATTATGGGAACGGGGGAATGGGGACAGGCTGACATCAGCAGTCCATTTCAGGGACCCGATCATGTCCAGAGAGTGGTCTCCATTTTTTACCATGAACTTTGAAGAAGATAAGGGTTGGGATTTTGAGTACTGTTTGGAAGAGTTGAGTCAGGGCAGCATGTGGGGAAGATACGTGCTTACGAAGGGTCTCTGGTGATGCTGGGTGGAGATGGGCATCATGGAGGAGGGATAAAATCTGCCTACCCCTCCTGCTTTTGGCAGGCACCAGATATTGCTGGATGAGTACTGGGCTCTATATACCTGGAAGGCAAATTATAGAAGTCTCACTGCCTGAAGCTACTGCCTCTGCCGACCTGAAGGTAAGGCCATGCCCCACCTCACCATGTAACATGGAACCCAAAGGCTCTTCCTAGCACAGTCGGTATCTTATTTGATTCTCACAAAGCCCTGTTGGTAATATGGAGCAGGTGATTTTACCTTTGTTTTAAGGATGAAGTAACTAAGGTGCAGAAAAGCTGATTGATTGATTGATTGATTGATTGAAATGTATAGAGCTAATACAAATAAGTGCCCAGGACTCAAACCTAACTTATTTCTGGCTCTTAAGTTTTGTGCTTTTGACTTACGTCCTAGAGTAGGGAATAAGAGGTATCAAATGGAAGGTAACCTAGCACAGAGTAGGCATTCAGTAAATCTGAGTTCACTGTTCATCTCCGTATCCATGCCCATGGTAGCACAAGGTCTTTCTGACTTCAACTTCTTCCCCATGACATCCAGGACCATTCCTCGATTGCCCAGTTCACCTTCCCCCTGTCACTTTCACATAGAACCCATTTGCAAAGTTAGTTTGCTGCCCTTCCCTATCCCCCTTGGGGGTCACTGTGATGGTTAGCATCTATTCTGTGCCTGTACCTATCCTGGAACTTGATTAGCATAAACCCAGGGAAAAGAATCCTAGGACTCTACCAAGTACCTGCCCAGGAAGAGGGCTTGGAGAAAGGGGAGAAACTGAATCAACCCTCCACTATCTTAGCCAGATCACACCGCCTCCCCCTGGGCCCTCTCTCTGACCAGCAAAAGGCAGGGTTCCGTCTGCCCCATTCCAAATGCCAGAATCACCACCATAAGATAGGCGATCAAGTGTTCTATTTGTTAGCAACAGCAGGGGACTGGGCGTGGGAGTCAGCCCTCCTCAGAACTGGCCTTATAGGTTACACCTGGCACTCCTCACATTAATGTCTATCTAACATGACCCATTATGGAGCTGTCTGAATGCCTTGGGAAAGTATTTATATATACTTCAGTCCATATGCCCCAAGGAATGCTACAGTTTCTTGGGGTATCACACATGGTTCATCTGTGGTGGAAAGGCTGGGCTCGCTTGGGTTCATGGCTAAATGACCCAACCTGAGTCCCTTGCTGGGCTCTCTCCTTCCACCCACTCGTGCCCCATGGTGACTCCGTGGGGGGGATCTCTCTGCTCCAGATACAGATTGGCTGCCACACAGATGACCTGACCAGGGCCAGCAAGCTTTTCCGAGGCCCACTCGTAATTAACCGGTGCTGCTTGGACAAACCCACAAAATCGATCACGTGCCTCTGGGGTGGACTCCTCTATATAATTGTGCCTCAGAACAGCAAACTGGGTTCTGTGCCCATCACCGTGAAGGGGGCTGTGCATGCTCCATACTACAAGCTGGGTGAGTGGAAGCCCTGGGTGCCCCTGAGGGAAGGGGAAGAACTGAGATGAGGATTCCAGAGAGCATGGGATTCCAGGAGGTGACTAGAGCCTGTTTGGTGCAGAAGGAGAGAGACACGGGCTAACAGAGGAAGGAGGGTCAGCTTCCTTAGATTCAGCTTTGGGGTTGTACAGATAAAGACCAAACCACATCCTTGGAGACTTCATAGAAGGATAGAGAAAAGGGATATGGCCTCAGCAAACTAACGCAGGAACAGAAAACCAAACACCACGTGTTCTCACTTATAAGTGGAAGCTGAACAATGAGAACACATGGACACAGGGAGGGGAACATCACACACTGGGGCCTGTCAGTGGGGTGGGTAGCAGGGGTGGATGGAGGGAGACCATCAGGATAAATAGCTAATGCATGCTGGGCTTAATACCTGGGTGATGGGTTGATGGGTGCAGCAAACCACCATCACACATGTTTACCTATGGAACAAACCTGCACGTCCTGCACATGTATCCCGCAACTTTAAATTTTTTAAAAAAGAGGAGGGACATGGCAGTTCATGATTTTGGTGTTCTCTTCCTGGAGTCCAAGCTATATGTTGTAATTTAAGGGATTTAGGAAAGGATTTCAAGCTCCATGGTCTCTCTTCCTAGGGGAGACCACCCTGGAGGAGTGGAAGAGGCGTATCCAGGAGAATCCAGGGCCCTGGGGAGAGCTGGCCACGGACAACATCATTCTGACCGTGCCAACCGCAAATCTTCGTACTCTGGAGAACCCTGAGCCGCTGCTCCACCTCTGGGACGAGGTGATGCAGGCTGTGGCACGACTGGGAGCTGAGCCCTTCCCTTTGCGCCTGCCTCAGAGGATTGTTGCCGACGTGCAGATCTCAGTGGGTGGGTGCTCCAAGCAAACCCTCTGTGCATGCTGCCTCTGAGCGCCTTCCTGTCCTTCATCAGCCATGCAGTGGGCAGCCAGTAGAGGAAACATATTTTGCTAGCAAGACATATAGATGTATCCTTGCTATTTAAATGGGAAGCAAATATATATATATATATATATATTTGTAACAGTTTAGGTCAGCATGTCAAGGACATCAAGAAATGCCACCTGAGCTTTCACAGGCATTCATCAGGGACTCCAAGTCAGTAAAAATGGCAGAGGGCCTTGACCTAGGTCAGAATTGTTGGGTTGGAACAGGGAATTTTACAACTTTATGAACACACTGAATAAAGTGATCTTTGCCTGTGGTCAAGGAAGATGAAAAATGAGGGAAATATACAGACATTAAAGAACCATGGGAATTTCTCTGGACCCTCATTTTCTTCTCTTATACAGATGTTCACTGTAAACTTGTGTTGATATGGCAACTCCATATCTGAACAATGAGAGAGGAGCTACCCTCAAAGAGCTCTGAATTTTGAGAAAAGGTTATAGTTACACAGATTCACATGGATAAGGCATCCTCATCAAAATAGAAAAATTGAATGGTAACATGAACGGCTCCTTATATATAAGCTGCATCTCCTTCCATAGCCACACTATTCTGGGTCAGAGTAAAGATGAAGGAATTCTTACAGAATGAGAAGAGGAGAAGGAACACCTAGCAGGGTCTTGGTTTGGGTTGCTTTTCTGAGTATTATGGTGTGCTGGAATTTGGCTGGGGTTACTGAGTGTTTTGGAACAGACACAAAACATAGAAGAATATTACTAGTTAAATGGGGAGGACCCTAACTCTCTCTTCCCTCCTTCCGCATTTTCCAGGCTGGATGCATGCAGGGTACCCCATCATGTGCCATCTGGAGTCAGTGCAGGAGCTCATCAACGAGAAGCTCATCAGAACCAAGGGGCTGTGGGGCCCCGTCCACGAGCTGGGCCGCAACCAGCAGCGGCAGGAGTGGGAGTTCCCACCACACACCACCGAGGCCACCTGCAACCTGTGGTGTGTGTATGTGCATGAGACAGTCTTGGGCATTCCTCGAAGCCGTGCCAATATTGCTCTGTGGCCCCCAGTTCGGGAAAAAAGAGTCAGAATCTACCTGAGCAAGGGTCCCAATGTGAAAAACTGGAATGCATGGACCGCACTGGAAACGTATTTACAGGTACTGGGCAAGAATGGCGGGTGATGGGGGACCCCTATTGTGGGGACCATCAGGGCAACTATTGGATAATGTTCTAGTGGCCCAGAAGACCACCCATTGCCCCTGTCTCCCACACCGGGATATGGGAGGCCCTGACAAATCCAACTGTCACAGTCGTATTGATGTCTCTCAGTGCATCACCTTGCATGACCCTTAAGTGGATTTCATTGCCTGAGCCTCACCTTCCACCCCATAGAGATACATGATAGTAAATAGAAAGCATTGAGAAAGGTTAAAAATGGTAGAGGCAAATAAAGTACTATACATATACTCACTCTCTCTGGCTTTAAAGCCAGACATACCTGAGACTGAAGCCAAACTCTCCTACTTAATAGCTATCTAAAACCAGTCCCCCCCAACCATACACATAATCCATAGGATATGACTTATTTTTTTTTCCTTAGATGAATGTACTATCTTCTCATTATGCCTTGGCCGAGCCTCAGAGTCCCCATTATGTAGGCAATCCAAGAGTCCTCACTGACCTGGACAAGGAGGTGGCCTTGCCTTTGACCAGTTGTTTAATGCCCAGTTCTCTCCCTGCAATGCCTGGATCAGTTCCTGGCATGAAACTGGAGAGTTTCATCACCTTGAATTTCAGAACTCAGTCTCAGGCCAAGCAGGCTCTATTCTGGTTCTTCCACCTGCTGGAGGCTCTCTTATTCATTCCCACTGCCATGAGAATTATGGGAAACAGCCAAGGAGGCTCCATTTTAACCTTATTATGGCTGCTTTGCCCCAGGAACACCAAGTTTCTCATTGGTGAAATAAATGTGAAGTTGGTCTGGGGAACAGTTCAAGTGCTTCATAATTCAAGCACTGTAACTCAACAGCCTCAGGAAGGCTGCCTTTTTCAAAAATTACAACTTATTCTTAATTCTAGTTACCCAGACAATCTGCAGTCTTCTACTTCTATCCAACTCACTTTTTTCCCCAAAGGCCATTTTAATAGCCTTGCACATTGACAAAGATCTATGATTAATGAGGATTTCTTTGTGTCAGGATGAGGTGGAAGTTTCCCTATTGTTGAGGTTTCACTTTTCAACTCTTGAGAGAGAAGAGGATTCTTCCAATTCTGCCAATTTTAAATCCTTGTGTAATATCCTATCTCTATTTGCATGATCTAGTGGGATATATGGATAATGATACCGGTAGAAAATATTGATATTAAGCATTGCAGTTATTACCATGGCCCTCACTGATTGAGTGTCCACTTGGTGTTGAGCACCGTGCTGGTCCCAAGGCCCTTCCTAAGATTAGAATGTGGGAGAGCAGGGCATGAGGCCAGGAGGCAAAATGGAGGAGAGCAAGTCAGTGATAGATGTGAAGCTAATGGGTAAGGGGTTACATACACTAAGTTCACTTACTATAGTGGTTGTTGTTGGACCCTCTTTTATTTCCAAATGTCATCTGCATTTTTCTTTCTCTTTCCAGCTCCAGGAAGCCTTTGGTTGGGAGCCATTCATCCGTCTCTTCACTGAGTACAGGAACCAGACCAACTTGCCCACAGACAATGTTGACAAAATGAATCTGTGGGTCAAGATGTTCTCCCACCAAGTGCAGAAGAACCTGGCTCCGTTCTTTGAGGCCTGGGCCTGGCCCATCCAGAAGGAAGTGGCTACCAGCCTGGCCTATCTGCCTGAATGGAAGGAAAATATTATGAAATTGTACCTCCTCACACAGATGTAAGGAGTGCCCATCGAGGTGGCAGGTAGAGAGGTTTGGGGAGGTAGGCAGAGGTGGGGATTCACTCCTCTACCTCTGCCTCCCAGGGTCTGGCCTTGTCCTCTTAGTTCATTGCCCTATACCTTACTACTGACTTCTGTCTCTAGGAAGTGGGTTCAGAACACAGCCAAAAGTAGAATCAGAATTTCTCAGGTGCAAGGGCTTCTGTTTCTGCATCTTGTTCCTCTGCTCTCTCAGCTGTCACATTCCCTCCTGACCCTGCACTGGCCCAGTTCCGAGAGCTTTGGCATCTGCTTCTATATCAGCCCTGGATTCACCATCATAGGCCATAGCCCAGAGGGGATAGTTCTCATGTTGGCATCCTGAGGACTCCCTTTGGGCTTTTGTTTTTGATCAGTTGTTCCAAAAACTTGACCATAAAAGTCAACTGGAACACAAATTTACCATGAGACCCAGACAGCTCTTGGATGGACTCATGTATTTTGTGACTTAAGCAGTTTTCAAAGTGCTAGACAAGCATTCTGGTATAGTGGGAAGAGCCCAGAACTAGGTAGGGTTAGCTCTCGGGAAAGTCATTTCAACTTGGTACTCTCATTTCCTGTGTGTAAAATGGGGATAAAAATTCCCAGTTCACAGGGTTGTCGTGGAGGTTCAGACTGATAAATTCTGAAGAGGCTTGTGAGGTCTGCAGAGCATGTCATCTAAGGGGTTTTTCTATTTTATGCTGGTCCACAGGATAATGAGCTTACTACTTTCCATCCTGTCTCCAGAATTTAGAGGTTAGAATAACTCTTTCTACAAGTAGCTTCCCTGTGTTCAAATCCTGGTTCTTTCACTTACGAGTTGTATAACCCTGGCAATTTCCTTAACTTCTCAGTGATTTAGTTTTCTCATCTATAAAATAGGATCTATCTCATAGGATTATTGTGAGGATTACCTTTTATAATACCTTTAAAAAGCAGTGACAACAGTCCCTGGCAGATAGTAGGTGTTGAGAAAATGTCTGCTGCCATTATTATTATCGAATTGACTCAATACTCTTTATGAGCTAGACTTTACTTTTAGATGATATTTACAGAGGCAGTTGTAGTTAATCCTAGCCCATCTTGCACTTTATACAGCAACCTCTGAAAGGATTCTGCTATGTTGCATTATGAATCTAAAGGAAGAGCTCTAAATTCATAATCAGTTTTTTAAAAATAGCTAAACAATTTAGTTTTTTTTAACTTAGATTTGTAAAGCTATTTATAAGAACCCCATTGTGAATCTGGAGCTCTTCCTTGATCTCCTTACACAATTCTGTCTTACAGAGCCAATTCCTTCTTTGATTAAATCAAGAGTAGATGTCTTGAAGAAACCAGATCAATTCCATAATGACATTTGTCCTTAGCAAACAGACTGTATCTGGTTTCATGACAATGTTTATATTTCTGTAACACAGATTCAAGACACAGTCCCTGTCAAGAGTTACTCACCAGTTTGGCAGAAAAAGTCCACACACATAGAGGACTTTACTCTGAAACAAGATAATTGGATAGAGTTGACTCAAACTTACTTCCTTTTAATTTTATTCAGAATCCCCTATTTCTTTATAGTTTTAACTAAAGTTGGGTCCTTTTGGTTGATGTCATATACATCCAGCCAGTTTTTCTTCAGCTCACTTTTTATTTTAGTTATTTTAATATATCGTTTTATTTGCTTAATTGGTAATTGGGTAGATATGTAGACTGTAACATTTGACCTATAGAGTTTTTTCTTTGGATTTTTTTTTTTTTTTGAGATAGAGTATCATCACTCTTGTCACCCAGGCTGGAGTGCAATGGCACCGTCTCAGCTCATTGCAACCTCTACCTCCCAGGTTCAAGCAATACTCCTGCCTCAGCATCCCAAGTAGCTGGGCTTACAGGTGCCCACCACCACACCCAGCTAATTTTTTGTATTTTTAGTAGATACAGGGTTTCGCCATGTTGGCCAGGCTGGTCTCGAACTCCTGACCTAGGTGATCCCCCCACCTCGGCCTCCCAGTAGATTTCTTTATCATGTTATTTGTCGGTCCTAGGATTATTTCTCCTGATTGCACGAATATCCATTGCCTAGGCACTTTAAACATGAGACATTGGATATTTGTTCAACATTTAAAATAATTGTTATCAATTATTGGGTGTGTACCAGTTATTGTAGTGATTCCTTTCTATAGATTGTTTCATTTAATCTTCACAATAATCTCATGACATGGCAACTATTATCACTCCCATTTCATTTTATGAAAGAGAGAACTGAATTTAATGAAGATAAGGTAAATTATCTAACGCTATATTGCTAATAAGTGGTTGATCTTGGATTTGAATTTCAGGCATTCTGATTACAGAATGGGCATTCATAACTACAGTGCTCTGAATGACCCCATCAATGGGTAAATAAAGAAGCCAACCAGCAAACAAAGGATCATTATATCCTTACTTGCCAGAGCTTTGGCTGCATATACTTACCCATCATCTACTTTTATCAGAACAAAAAGTCATTTTGTTTATCCCAAATGACAATTCAAAGAATTTAAGGTAGGCTCCTGAAGTGCTTCCCAATAGACAGTGCTGGAGTGAGCCCTTTAGCATCAGCCAGATCTTTTAGGTTCTGGGTTATTCAAATTTCAGTTATTCTTTCTAGGGTACCATGAAAGTGTTCTCTAGTTTGTTGGATTTTGAATGATGGACTATTTCAGTGAAGTGCCTGACTCCCAGAGATCCCAAACACTGCATGTTCTCAGAAAGGAAATTAGATCCTCCATCTTTGAGAATATGTGTATTCATTCTTGCCCTCTTTAATATATTTTTAGCAGTACATCCCGGGGATATATTTAAAATATAAAGTTATCCATGTTACTTCCGTGTCTAAAAGCCTCCAGTGGAATTTCTAATTTGAGATAATGGACTAAACATAAGTTTACCTTCCCTCCCTCCCCAGGCCCCACTGAAATGGAAGTCAAGAAATGCAAAAAGGAATTGACACATCTCAGCAAAGAAAACTGAAGGGATTTGGTTATAAGTGGAGAAGATCTCAGCATATTTCTGGAAGAGAGAAAGTGGATGAAGCATGATAATGAAAGAGTGAAGAACCTTTCAGATAAAATATAAGCTGATCTGAACAACATAACCCCAAAGAGACTTGCGCACCTGAAAAGCTTGTCTACTGAAGAATTACTCCAGTTGTAAGATTGAGCCCTCTCCTACTCTCCCCCAACTCTTATGCACAGAACACATGCAGTCTCCACTATTGATACCAGTTAAAAATTTCTTGTTATTGTTGCTGTTGTTTATATAAAGGAATTGAACAGGCTGCCTGCAGAGAGATAAGAGTTGGTGCTCCAGAAAAAAATTTCTCTTCTAGTGGAAATAAGTGCCCCTACCCCCAGCCAGTCAGCTAATCCTCTACTGACAGCTGAGACCTCCTACTCAAGTGCCTGTTGCCTTCAGGTATAGAAGAGGTTTGCTGAAGAAACAGACCTAACTGTACAACAGCAGAGGAAACCCGTGCCAACTGTTATACAAGTTAACAGTTATGTTGATTCTTAAATGGGAATGGTGAGTTAGAAATTCCCAGACATGGGTGATGGGGAGGGAAGAGGAATAAGAAAAGTCACCAGGTAGAATCAGGGGCCTTGAAAATATGACAAACTCTGAGGGAAACAAAGACAATGTGGAAAGAATAACTTAATTTTAATTCCATCTCCAGAGAGATTTGAGGTGTATTTAAGATGAAAAACAGGATACTACAAAGAAACGGAAAACTCAGAAGTTCGAGACCAGCCTAGGCAAGATGGCAACACCCCGTCTCTACAAAATAATTTTTAAAAATTAGCCAAGCATGGTGGCATGTGCCTGTGGTCCTAGCTACTTGGGAGGCTGAGGTGGGAAAATCACTTGAGCCCAGGAGTTCAAGGCTTCAGTGAGCCATGATGGTGCCACTGCACTCCAGCCTGGGGGACAGAGTGGGACCCTGTCTCTTAAAAAGCAAGAAAAGAAAGAGAAGACTGAGAATAAGAAGATCTCTTTGAAAATAAAATAAGACTGCTAAAAGTATTTGGTATACAGTCTGGAAAATAAAGTTGAGGGAATCTCTCCAGATAAAGAGCAAAAAGAAATAGAAAAATATAAAGAAAGAAAAAAGACATAGACAATCAATATGTAATGCTGAGTTCCTGGAAGAGAGAACAGAGACAGTGTAGGTGAAGAAATAAAAAGAAAAAGAACTGAAGAACAGAGCAAGCTAAGTCTCCAGATTGAGAGGGCCCAATACAATCTACATCTAGACACGATATTGTAAAATTTTGGAATATTAAGGATAGAAGGAAGATATTAAAGTGGCCAGGGAGAAAACAAATGAGGTCATCACGATTAGCTCAACACAAAAATGGATGAGAAATAGACTGCTAACAGATTTGTCATCAGCAACACTGAATGCCAGAAGTCAATGGATCAACATCTTCACAGAGCTTATGGAAAATTTTTGTACCTAGAATTTCATAGTAAGGCAAACTGTCAAGAAGAATATCAAAGTGAAGACATTTTCTGACAGGCAAATTTTCAGAAAGTCTCCCTCCTTTGCACCCTTACTGAGGAAGTATCCTGAGGAAGTTCTCCAGCAAAATGAGGATGAAAACCAGGAAAGAAGAAGAATGGGATCCATAAAACAGTGGACCTTACCTAGGATGTCTCATTCTAGAGTGACAGTTATCCAAAAGGATGTCTCACCCTAGAGTGACAGCTATCCAGCAGACTAATTTCAGATGAGAGCACACTGTCTTGGGTTTTCCAGGAAGAATGTGCATTCAGTGCCATAGATAGTATCACTGAAGAGCTGGGATGCTTGAGAAGATTATTTAGTCAAGAAAAAAGAAAGACAAATCAACAATATATCAAAAAATTCAGGTCCAATTATAGAGCAAAATAAAATGAGGCATGATTTTGAGTTATTCATGAACAATAAGAGGCTTGATAGGTACATTTCCTTTTCTGTGGCACAGGCATGATAATATTGGGTGTGTAGGGAAGAAAATATCCTAGCTTACACTAGGCTCCCAGTAAGAAGTATTTAAATAGCCAAAATAATGTGGATATCATTTATTAGTATTCAGTGTTCAGATCAGCCTATTAACAAAGTGTGAAAGGCTTCATTTTTTATTCAGAACTGAAGTTGAAAGTAATGCTGACAAAGGGAAAGAAAGCAGAAAGAGATTGAGAATTAGAGGAAGAGAGGTGGAATCAAAGGTAGAGATACTTATATATTCAAAGTGGGGAGGAAAAGATCTTCAGTTAATGGAACAAGAACTAGAGGATTAGTATATTGTTCAAAGCTATAAAATCAAACCAATAGATGTATTAAAAAGTGATGTAACTATCAGACATTTGGAGACAGATGGACAAAGGAAAGTGGTGATAGCGTAAGTTAAATCCTTATCTTTTGTAATGGGGAATTATTAAAGATGTTGTAAAGTCAATAAGTCAAGAAATTATTGCTCAAACATATTATTTAAAGTTAGAAAGTTAGTTACCAGACGATCTAAAATATTGTTAAAAGCGTTACCTCTAGGGAATGGGACTAGATTTTAAAAGGGTGGGATGGGAAACTGTGTTTTTCATTTTAAGTCCTTCTGTACTATTTAATTTTTTACCTTGTGCATGTATTACTTTGAAAAAATTTTTAATAAACCCAAATAAAAATCTTCCAGTGACTTCACATTGATTAAGATGCAACCCAGCTAAAGCCTTTAAAATGGTTTTCAAGGTCCTCAGGTATCTAGGTCCACTTGATGTGTCCAGGCTCATGGTATCTCCCCACAAGTCTCTATTTCCAACCAGATTAAGTATCTTCCAGTTATTAAAACACACTTCACATTCTTTTGTTTGTACAGGTGTTCCACTAAAAACAAAGCCTACTGCTGATCTCACCATGTCTGCTGGGTAAGCTTACCATCTAGTGGGTTTTAATATTTGTTGAATGAAGGAATGTCCAATACAGCATTGAATGAAGTTTGCCAACTTCATTCTTTTCCAAGGCCTTTGATGTTTGCCCCTGTTCTGGGAAACATTTCAAGAAGGACCATCAAGGGCCCTAAGCTTTCTTGCACTCCCTTTCATTTGACAGCTTTAATAAGTTTTAGTCTTACATGAGGCCAGCTGGTGTCAGAGGATTTCTGTCCACCTGTCAGTCTCTCTGGTGTACTCTTTGCTACTTTCCCTGAACATCGTAACTTCTTTTCAGCTATTTTTAACCCTGTACTTGGGAGAAACAGCCAACTATCTAATGGAAATCTTTAGGCCACCAATTTTCTTTTTTTTTTTAAGTTTTATTTTACTTTTAATTGACTCATAATAATTGTACATATTTATAAGGTATAGTGTGATGTTTTGATATATGTATATATTTTGTGATGATCAAATCAGGGTATTTAGCATATTTTTCACCTCAAACATTTATCATCCCTTTGTGGTAAGAACATTCAAAATCCTCTCTTCTAGCTATTTTGAAATATACAAATAATATTGTTAACTGTAGTCACCCTACTGTGCCATAGAACACCAGAACTTATTCCTATCTAACTGAACCTTTGTACCTGCTGACCAGTCTATCCCCATCTTCCCTGCCCCACTACCCTCCCAAGCCTCTGGTAACCACTATTCTAAGCTCTACTGCTGTTAAATCAACTTCTTAAATTACAGAATCCACTTTTGTGTGAGATTATACAGTATTCGTCTTTACATGCCTGGCTTATTTTACTTAACATAATGTCCTCTGGGCCCAATTATGTTGCCACAAATGACAAAATTTCTTTTTATGGTTGAGTAGTATTTCATTGTGTATATACACCACATTTTCTTTATCCATTCGTCCATTGATG
Organism: Symphalangus syndactylus; assembly: GCF_028878055.3. Lineage (NCBI taxonomy): Eukaryota > Metazoa > Chordata > Mammalia > Primates > Hylobatidae > Symphalangus > Symphalangus syndactylus. The sequence continues at coordinate 133,766,298 of NC_072428.2, read as the reverse complement.
GACACTTAGATTGATTCCATGCAGCTATTGTGAATAATGCTGCAATAAACATGGGAATGCAGATATCTCTTCCACATAACTGATTTTATTTCCTTTGGATATATACTCAGTAGTGGGATTCTGGATCCTATGGTACTTCTATTTTTTAACTTTTTTAGGAACCTTCATTCTGTTTTCCATCATTGCTGGACTAATTTACAACAGCATATAAGACTTCCTCTTTCTTCACATCTACCCCAACATTTGTTATTTTTTGTCTTTTTGATAATAGCCATTCTAACTGGACTGAGGTGATATGTCATTATGGTTTTAATTTGCATTTCCCTGATTAGTGATGCTAAGCATTAGTATGTCTTATTTAGAGAAATGTCTATTTAGGCATTTTGCCCATTTTTAAATGGAATTGTTTATTTTTCTGCTATTGAGTTATTTGAGTTTTCTATATATTCTAGGCATTAACCCCTTGTCAGATGCATAGTTTGCATGTTTTCTCCCATTCCTCAAGTTAACTTCAATCTGTTTCCTTTGCTGTACAGAAGCATTTTAGTTTAATATAGTACCATTTATCTATATTTGCTTTTGTTGTATGCTTTTGAGGTCTTACTCAAAAAATTCTTGCTGAGACCAATGTCATGAATTGTTTCTCCCATGTTTTCTTCTAGTATGCTTACAGTTTCAGGTATTACATTAAAGTTTTTAAACAATTTTAAACTGATTTTTACATATGGTAAGAGACAGGGGTCTAATTTTATTCTTCTACATGTGGATATTCAGTTCTCCCAGTGCCATCTATTGAAAAGCCTCTCCTTTCCTAATGCATGTTGATGACACTTTTGTTGAAAATCAGTTGGCTGTAAGTGCATGGATTTATTTCTGTTCTGTATTCTGTTTCAGTTATCTATGTGTCTATTTTTATACCAATACCATGTTGATTTAGTTACTATAGCTTTGTAGTATATTTTAAAGTCAGGTAGTGTGATGCATCGAGCTTTATTTTTGCTAAGGATTACTTTGGCTATTTGGGGTCTTTTGTGGTTCCACAGAAGTTTTAGGATTTTTTTTTCTATTTCTGTGAAGAATAGGGATTGCATTGAATTAGTAAATTGCTTTGGATAATATGGACATTTTGACAATATTAATTTTTGCAATTAATTCTTATCTTTCTATTTATTTATGTCCTCTTCAATTTCTTTTATCCGTATTTTATAGTTTCCACTTGAGATCTTTCACCTCCTTGGTTAACTATATTCCTGGGTATTTATTGTATAGCTATTGTCAATGGATTGCTTTCTTGATATCTTTTTTTAGGTAGCTTGCTATTGGCATATAGATACACCACTGATTTTTGCATGTTGAGTTTGTATCCTGCAACTTTATTGAATTTATTTATTCTAACAATTTTTTGTGGAATCTTTAGGATTTTCTATATATAAGATCATGTCATCTGCAAACAAGGACAATTTGACTTCCCCCTTTCCTATTTGGATGCCTTTCATTTCTCTTGCCTAATTGCTCTGGCTAGGACTTCCAGTAGTATATTCAACAAAAGTGATAAATGTGGCATCCTTGTCTTGTTGCAGATCATAGAGAAATAGCTTTCAACTTTTTCAATATGATGTTATTTATGAGCTTGTCATTTATGGCCTTTATGGTGTTGAGGTATATTACTTCTATATCTCATTTGCTGAGAATTTTTATCATGAAGGGATGTTAAATTTTATCAAATTTTTTTTGTCTATTGAAATGATTATGTCATTTTTGTCCTTCATTCTGCTAATGTGATGTATCACATTTATTGATTTACATATGTTGAACCATCCTTGCATCCCTGGGATGAATCTCACTTGATTGTGGTGAATTATCTATTCAATATGCTGTTGAATTTGTTTCACTTATATTTTGTTAAAGATTTTTGCATCTATGTTGATAAAGGAGATTGGCCTGTAGTTTTCTTTTTATCAAGTCATCCTTGTCTGGTTTTGATAATGTTGGCCTCATAGAATGAGTTTGGAAGAATTTCCACCTCTTCAACTTTTTAGAATAGTTTGAAAAGAAGTGATATTATTATTTACATGTTTGGTAGAACTTAGCAGTAAAGTCATCAGGTCCTGGGCTTTTCTTTGATGGGAGACTTATTATTATTGATTCATTCTTGTTACACATTATTGGCCTGTGTAGGTATTTTATTTCTTCATAGTAGTTCAATTTTGGTAGGTTGCATGTGTCCAGGAATTTATTTCTTTCTTTCAGGTTTTCCAATTTATTGGCATATAATTACTCATAAAAGTCTCTTATGATCCTTTTTATTTCTGTGGTATCTCCTTTTTTAGCTCTGATTATATTTATTTGAGTCTTTTTTGTTAGTCTAGCTAAAACATTTGTTTATCTTTCAAAGAACCAACTTTTTGTGCTACTGATTTTTATATTATTTTCAGGCTCTATTTCACTTATTTCTGCTTGATCTGATAAAGATCTCTTCTAGTAGTTTGGGGTTCAGCTGGCCCTCGTTTTTCTCATTCCTTGAGGTGCCACATAAAGTTTTTATATAAGATTCTTATACTTTTTTGATGTAGGCATCTATTGCTATAAACTCCCTCTTAGAATAGCTTTTGCTGTATCCCATAGGTTTTGGTATGTCATGTTTCCATTTTTATTTGTCTCAAGGAATTTTTAATTTTTCTTTTTAATTTCTTTATTGATGCCCTGGTTGTGCAAAAACTTGTTTTCAGTTTTCACATATTTGTATATGTTTCACAGTTCCCCTTGGTATTCATTTCTAGTTTTTATTGCATTGTGGTAAGAGAAGATACTTGATAAGATTTTGATTTTTTTAATTGCTTGAGATATGTTTTCTGGACTAACATATGTTCTATCCTGGAGAAAAGTTCTATGTGCTGTGGAGCAAAATGTACGTTCTGTAGTTATTGAGGGGAATGTTTTGTAAATATCTGCTGGGGCTATTTGGTGTAGAATGCAATTTAAATCTGATAATTCTTTGTTGATTTTCTATCTGAATGATCCATCCATTGCTGAAAGAGGGTGCTAAAGTCCTTTTTTATTTTTTTTTATTTTTCTTTCCCTTTAGATCTCATATTTGCTTTATATATTTACTTTATATATTGGGTGCTCTGGTGTTGTGTGCTCATATACTGACAACTGTCCTAACCTTTTGCTGAATTGATTTCCTTAACATCATATAATGACCTTTTCTCTTTTTACAGTTTTTTACTTAAAGTCTATTTTGTCTGATGTAAGTATTACTACCCCTGCTTTCTTTTGGTTTCCATTTTCATAGAATTTCATTTTCTATTCTTTCACTTCAGTCTATGTGTGACTTATAGGTGAAGTGAGTATCTGGTAGGCAGCATGTTGCTGAATCTTGTTTTTTTTTTTTTATTTAATCCATTCAGCCACTATGTATATTTTAATTGGGAATTTATTTCATTTACATTCAAAGTTATTATTGATAGGTAAGGACTTCTGCCATTTTGTTCATTATTTTCTGGTTGTTTTGTTTATCCTTTGTTCCTTTCCTCCTCTCTCATGTTTATCTTTGTGGCTTGATTAGGGTATTTGTTGTGTTAAGCTTTGATTTCTTTCTCTTTCTCATTTGTATATCTGTTGTAATTTTTTCTTTGTGGTTAGTATGGGGATTACATTAAAAATCTCTCATAATAGACTACTTTAAGCTGATAAGTTAACTTTCATTGCATACCAATACTCTAGACTTTCATTCTGCACCTAAATTTATGATTTTGTTGCTTTAATATACATCTTTATATATTGTTTATTCCTTAACAACTTATCATAGCTATAATCATTATTACAATTTTCATTTTTTGGCATCCCACAGAGCTGCATTTTTTTAAATTATTATTATTTTTTAAATGGGGTCTCACTACATTGCCCAGGTTGGACTCAAACTCCTGGGCTGAAATGAGCCTTCCATTTCAGTCTCCTAAATAACTGGGACTACAAGCACATGCCACAGCACCCAGCTGTTTTGGCTTTTAACCTTCATACTAGAGATTAGAAACATTACATATCACCATTGCAGTAATGAAGTATTATGAATTTGATAATGCATTTACCTCCAGCAGTGAGATTTATACTTCATGTTTTTTTCTGGTAGCAATTATCATGAAAACTTTTTTTTCCAATAGAAATACTCAAGCATTTCTTGTAAGTCTGGTCCAGTGGTAATGAGTTCCCTCAGCTTTTGCTGATCTGGGAAAGACTATTTCTCCTTCATTTCTGAAGCAAAGATTTGCTGGGTGTAGTATTCTAGGCTAGCAGCTTTTTTTTCTTCTAGTATTTTAAATATATCATCCCTTTCTGTCCTGGTCTGCAAGGTTGCTGCTGGGAAATCTGCTAATAGTCCAAAGGCAATTCCCTTATATGTGACTTGATGCTTTTCTCATGGTGCTTTTAGTATTTTTTTCTTTGTCTTTGACTTTTGACAGTTTGGTTATATGCTCAGAGGGGACCTCTTTGGGTTGAATCTTTGTGGGATCCTTTGAACTTCATGGATCTGGATGTCCATATCTCTCCAAGACTTGGGAAGTTTTCAACTATTACTTTGTTAAATAAGCTTTCTTTGCCTTTCTTCATCTCTTCTTCTTAAGTTACCAAAATGCAAACATTTGTTCACTTATGGTGTCCCAAAAGTGCCATAGGCTTCTTCATTCCTTTTTTTTTTTCTTTACCTCTGACTGGACTATTTCAAAAGGCCTGTTTTCAAGTTCAAAAATTCTTCTGTTTGATCTATTTTGCTATTGAAGCTCTCAATTGCATTTTTTATTTCATTCATTGAATTTCTTGGCGCCAAGATTTCTGTTTGGTTCTTTTTTCTGATATCTCTCTCTTTGTTGAATTTCTCATTCAGATCATGAATTGTTTTTCAGGATTGTTGAATGATCTGTTTGTGTTCTTTCATGTCTCACAAGTTTCCTTAAGCTCACTTTCTTGAATTCCTTTTCAGGCAATTCATAAATTTTTACTTTTTTATTGAGGTCAGTTACTAGAGAATTATTGTGTTTCTTTGGTGGTGTCATGTTTCCTTGCTTTTTTATGTTTCTTGTATCCCTGCACTGGCATCTGTGCATCTGATGGAATAATCACCTTTTCTAACTTTTAGGGTAGCTTTCATTGGAAAAGACTTACACCTGCAGATGTGTCCTAGCATGTTAATTGGGTAAGGTACATTTGTTTTTGTTCTGGGTGGATGCAGTAATGTAGTCTCCATGCAGCTTCTTTAGCTGTAGTTAATGTCAGTGGTGCCTGCAAGTACCTCAGTGGCCTTGGCTGCAGAAGTTTATGTGGCTGGTATGCCTACTCAGCTGCTTGTACCCTGAAGGTTGGGCCACTGAGCTGGTCTGTTTTCTGAGGATCCATGGCTGGTAGGTTCTCCTTGGGTGCTTATCTCTTGGCGGCTGCATAGTGAGCTGGTCTGTGCTCTAGGGAAGTGCAAGGCTGGTTGTCCAGTAGCTCTGCTACGTTGCTGCTCCTCTGGAGGCAAGGCACCAGACTGGTTCATACTCACTACCAGGTTTTTTGTGTCCTACTATCCCTAATTTCTTGGTAGCTGTTCCTTCTCCATCTTCATTAACGTTTCGGTCTGAAGGTAAATATTTGTATAAAGACCTTTTCTTACCTGAATTAGCATCTGTCCTATTTTCCATGTATCATAATAGAGATTTACCCTCACAAATGGGAGTAGTTTCCAGATTGCTCATGTTATCACAGAAATAACCCAAACTATTTTATCTTCTACCACACCACTGAGTCTGAATTCCTGTAAAGAGAAATTCAAATATGTCATGAGTTTACTTTCCTCTGTTGTCTAACTCCCATAGTCAACTGGAGCTCTCTGATGAGTATTGGCCTTGCAGCCAATTTTCAAAGCAGTATTTATCAGAAACACCTCCTATCTCCTCTTCACGGGATTAATCTGATCTATTTAGTGGTTAATGCAATGTCCTCACCCAACGTCAAAACCTCACCTAATATATGTACCTAACAGGCCAACGGGTAACTAGGGATGGCCTTAGATGTTGACTCTTTTTTGCCAACAAAAGTAGCATACTCTATCCCTTCTTTCAAGACTATTTTCCTCCTCTGTTCTCTACTCCTTACAAAGCCTTTGTACTCCTGCTTGGCTTCTACTCTTAAAATGATTTCTTTCTTTGACCCACATCATTGCAGTCAATCTTCAATAGGGAGGGGGCAGAAGGTGATCTTCAACTTCTCAGAGATCTTTCTTCTAACTACACAGAAAAATAACTCACCTCACAATCAAGACAACTAAGAAATGCTTCCTATGCATTTGGATTCTTGTGCATTTGAGTGCTATAAAGAAGCATTTCTTTGATAGGAAAGCTTGAGTAGCTTAAGTTATTGATGTTCTAGTCTGAGATAGGGTGTGTTTCATAGGTGCTCATTATATTAGAAATAAATAGAATAAAGGGATGAGTAAATAAATGAAAGATAAATAGAGGTTGGGAAGCAACTGCAACTTTAAAAAAAAATGTAGTGACCAATGATGACAGTCAGGAACCAAGGTTTATTTTAATACAAATATGTGTACCTGAGGGTCATTAAAAAGTTACTTCTATTCTTAAGAACTCAAATATACATAATTGGTTAAGAAATCTGTACATGTAGGTACTAAAAAAATATTTCCATGAATCGCTTAGTGACATAAAATTCATTTTTCACATACTGCCAAAGTTATTTAGTATATTTAAAGTCTGAGATAGTGCCCAAAGGGGGTGGGGGGTTAGGGGAGGACAAAATGATCAAACATACAATATAAAAACAATCTATAAAAGAGTCTAGAAGACATCTCACAGGTTTAGAGAGAAGATCCTTCTTCTTCCTGAACAGACCCTATAGGCCAGGGCCCAGCAGGCTTACCTATTGTCTGTGAGGTTTCTATGCTGCAAACAGGAGCCAAAAACCTGCAAATAGGTTATAAACCTTTTCTTGACCCTCCACCAAGATAGATAGGCAAGTGGAGCTTTAATAAAACAGAGTTTTTCCTTTTCTTCTTGCTGCTTGTGTAGCCTTGGAGCCGACCTATTACAAAGGAGAAAATAATGAGCCTTAATTAAGGCTTTTGACATTTAATCACAAGACAACTGGCACTATGAGCTTGTTGCTCTCAACACCTAGAGCAGAGTTAAATCTCAGATCCTCATAGAAAACTCTGAGATAAACTATTTCAGCTGGCAAAAGCATTAAAAGACAAACAACTGACTAGTGTCAGTAATGTTAGAGTGACCTTTAGCAGAAAGCCTGGTGGATCTCTAGCACTGGAAAAAGTACTTTTGGCTGTAGGGCATTATTAATATTATTAATGCACTAATAGCACATAATATTATTAATGCCCTACAGCCAAAGACCAATGGAAACACACCTATAATTAAGTTGAATCTATTGTTCATTGCAGCTAGGGAAAATGCACACCATAGGGAACTCTGGGTATATCAGTAAAAAGGTGTCAGAAAGAACCTATTACAGGCTGTGGGCTTTGGTTGGATAATTTTGGGAAGTGTCTGAAGAAGGAAGACTTTGTTTTGGATGACATAATGTCAAGAACCAGAAGCAATTCTACAACTAAGATCTCAAAAAATTTCATATATAAGGAGAGCTGACTAAAATAAGCATAAAGGCTGGGTGCGGTGGCTCACGCCTGTAATCCCAGCACTTTGCGAGGCCAAGGTGGGCAGATAACCTGAGGTCAGGAGTTTGAGACCAGCCTGAGCAACATGGAGAAACCCCGTCTCTACTAAAAATACAAAATTAGCCGGGCGTGGTGGCGCATGCCTGTAGTCCCAGCCACTCGGAAGGCTGAGGGAGGAGAATCGCTTGAACCCAGGAGGCTGAGGTTGTGGTGAGCTGAGATCGTGCCATTGCACTCCAGCCTGGGCAACAAGAGTGAAACTCTGTCTCAAAAACAAAAATAATAAGTAAATAAAATGAGAATAAAGCTGCGATTGGTTTCTAAAAAGTGCAATTACTCATTTTAGATAAGAGGATGATCAGTATTTTGTGGGTTGCATGGTGATCTTGTATGTGCCTCACTTTATGATGGTCTCAGAGTGACCTTGTCTGATGTTGATGTTTTCTGAAATTGTTTTTGTACAATGGGAGAACAATATGGCCTCGCTCTTAGTGCCAGACAAGTTTCTGGATGGCAGGGGCTGCTGCTCTTTTTTTTTTTTCTCAGTTCAAAGTTTAAAAAAGGGAGAACCTTTGCTCTTCTTATAGAGATTCAAATCTGTATTTCTCTTGATTGACCACAAGGGACAGACTGAAAAAAGAATTAATAGCAGAAAGTATGCATGATGTATCTTGGGAAAGGATGGTTCCCTACAGATCCCCTAGACTTGGTGGAAGTCTTGGGGCAAACCAAAATGAAATTAAGACTGTAAGTCTCAATATATAATGAAAAGCCTTGAGAAGGAATGATCTTGATGTCACAGGAACTTTGTAATAAGTCCATTGGGAAATAATTGTTTACATTTTCGAATAAGTAAAGAAACAGACAATAATAGTCACTAGCCCCATAGGAGTAGGGGTTTTGACTCACTCTCTGTAGGAATTTTCTTATATAGTATTGACCTACTATGACCCTCAATTCCCATACACTATCCCCCCTGGCATATTGATATCTACGACCCTTGTGGGATTGTGAATTAAGACATTTATATTACACTGATGTAGGTGCAATTAAAGAAAATTGGATCTATTGAGCACCTGTCCAATGAATCTGATATTTCAAAGACAGAAAGAAAAAGGACATCCACTCTCATTCTTGGACTAATTCAGTTCCACTGGCTCCAAGACAGCTGAAATCTTCAGGACAAAACCAAACTTAACGTCTGGTCTGGTCGTGGGAGAAACAGTTTATAAATGTAAGAATATCTCTTCTCACCCCCACCCCAGCCATGTTCCTTACTAGAGGAAGAAAGTTTCAGTACCTCTGGAGTGGCAGTGATGCGTTCCAAGACATCCTCTGTGATTGGAATGTAACTGGCTCTTACCACGTATGTTTCACACACTTATGATCCAAACAGAAAAAGAAAATGTATGCCCAAGTATATTTTACAAATATACCAAAGCAGAATATGAAAGCTTTTATAACTGAATTAGGGCTGGCCACTTGTCAAGAGAAGCAACAAACTCCCTCATTGCTTCAAAGTTCCACTGTTTTCAATGAAGACACAGGCAAGAACTTGCCCTTGGAGATAGACCATGCTATAATTGGAATAAAAGTTATTATAAATGTACTAAAGAATGAAACTTAATGGGTGAGTGTTTCATAGATACTCTCAAGTTAGTAACTTTGCTTTTTACTTCCACTACAACACAGATTTAGTAATTACACTTGAGAGATTTAAAGTGAGGAGATATAATTATGACAGTACTTGTGTTATTCTGGGTCCTCCAAGAAGCAAAAGCCGAGACAGGATCAGATATGCAAGAGATTTATTAAAGGAAATGCCTGTGAGAGAAACTGTAGAGGGAGCCAGAGGAGGCCGGGAGAGCCACCATTAGACTGCAATGTAGGTTTAACCCTTGGGAAGGAGACAGCAAAGGAAAGAAAGGCTTCCACTGAAGTACAGGTCTCAGAGAGTTTCTTTCAGGACCATGAGGAGTCCTTGAGCCAAACTCACCCACCGGGAGAGTCTCATGTCTTCCAGGAATGGGCCTGCCTTAGGATCCTCACTACATTTAATCACCAGCCTGGAGAAGCCCTTGGCAGCATGGCCTTGGCGCCGAGGATTCCAGAGCACACCAGCTGGGGCCATCTGGCAATTTCATACCCACTCCCTGCAGTTGGACATCTGAGAGGAACATTTTCATCGCCACCACAGTACTCATTCTTAAGGCAGCTGTAGACACCTGTTCTGGATCATCTTAAATAGTGACTTAGTAAACTTCCCCAGTGACTCATACCAGGAAATGTCCATAGGTGGATTCATCCATCTCTGTTCCTAAATTAGAGTGTGGCTAATTCTTTCCAGATTCTTAAGGTCCTTAAAAGAAAGAATATATGGTACCACATTAAGTTAAGCTCATGACTGAAAATAATTTAAGAAGGAGGCCAGTGACTATTAATACTAACCCACAATTAGAAGGCATATGTATGAGTAAACCCTGCATCTGGCTTAGTGATAAACTGCAATTACTGCAGCAATTTCTCTCTATTTGACAAAAAATGGACTGATGTACGACGGTAAAAATAATATTTCTGATTTGTGTTTGCCTCTTGTATATGCTGGACAATGAAGTATAATATTGTTTATGTATATTTATTATGTATAACCCAGAAAGAGTCTGTCATAGAAGCACAAAAAGTATGAGTTAGCCTGCCTGACTTAAGCTAATATAGATCTATCCTCGGAACTGGAGATGAATTCATTGTCCCCTGAATCTCATAAAGGAGAGGTGGATTATCTGATTTTTAAAAAAAAAACGGATTTGGTTAGAAAGGACAATAGGGGTAGTGTAGGGAATAGATGTTGAGGCGGCAACCACAGTGTTTACTAAATGGTGCTTTTAAAAAATCTTCCTCCACACTGTAGAATGGAATCCAAACTCCCTAGTGTGGCAGCCAAAGTCCCTCTAAACCGAGCCCAAACTTCTCTAAACCAAGCCCAAACTTCTCATTAGAGCTAGCACTATGCAAGTTCTGCTAACAAGTTTCAGTCACTATGAATATTTTGTCTTTCTCACATTAAGCCTTTCACATTCATATCTCCATGCTTTGGAATATTATACAGCCTCACATTGTAATACCTTCCCCTCTTATCTCCCCGCAAATATACATTTTTCTAAGCTGAGTTTCTGTGTCACCTTCTCTGCACATTCTTCTCTAATCCTTTGATCAGAAATAATTGCTGCTTCTTTTATGTGCCCTTGCACCTGATTTGTAGCCAATTTTGGTATCGTTGTTTTCATGTCTTTTTTCCTCTCTAGATTTACTGACCGTAATAGCATTTCTATCTCCCAGAGTGCCTCACAGAGTAAGTGTCCAGTAAGGATATGTTGACTTTCACTGAATGGCTTCTGTTTTCTCCCAAGTAAAAGGAAAGATCTGGGGCCTGCACCGTTGCATAAGCAATAACCATTTCGAAGCTTATCCAACCCACCTTATTTTTGTTGTTATTGTTGTTGTTCTGTTTTGTTTTATTTTAGGCTTCTAGCAGCCTGAACTCATGGTTTTTAGTTTCTGTCTCTAGTGAAAGGGGAAAAGAGGGATGAGGAAGGGGTTTTACTCGCCCAACTAGAAAGAGAAACTAAGAACCCATGACTGTATTCTCTCTCAGACACCCTTTAGTCAGAACGTAAATGCTGGTTACCATCTTTAATCTTTTTCTTCCTTTTTTTTTTTTTTTTTTTAATGAACCGTTATGCCGTTCCTATGTTGTTAGGTTCCATTCCTCAGGCAGCTCCTGCTCCCAAATGGCAGGTACTCTGCTCTCTGACCCTGGAAAAATCACCTTTGTTTAAAGCCCTTTCTTCTATTACAGTAACACCAAAATACTCTCAGGAGTTAATTTAGAACAATAGTAGTACTTTACCATGAGGAGTGAGGTGATGTAGGTGGAGACTGGTTAAAACCTAAGAGTACAAACACATAAAAGATACCGAGCCAGCTTTTTTTGTTGTTATTGAGACGGAGTCTCGCTCTGTTGCCCAGGCTGGAGCACAGTGGCATGATCTCCGCTCACTGCAACCTCCGCCTCCCGGGTTCAAGCAATTCTCCTGCCTCAGCCTCCCGAGTAGCTGGGATTACAGGTCTGTGCCACCATGCCCGGCTAATTTTTGTATTTTTAGTAGAGACAGGGTTTCCCCATGTTGGCCAGGCTGGTCTTGAACTCCTGACCTCAGGTGATCCACCCACCTCAGCCTCCCAAAGTGCTGGGATTATAGGCATGAGCCCCCGTACCCGGCCCTGAGTCAGCTTTTAACGTGGAACTTTACTGACCCACTTTCTTTGATGTCCATCTCCCACTTCAGCTCCCAAAGGTCAGTTGTTCCCTGATATGAAGCCTAAGAACTCAACGTATGTCACCGCACGTTGGATTTCTAACCTAAATTATTCCAAATTCTGGCAAGTCTTATCCACACTTTCTTTTCTGTGTAAGTTTCTCCTTGCTCTTTATTTCTAAAACCTGAATGTATTTGGTCCTCTGCCAATCAGATTTCCACTAGCCCTCCAAAGAGTCAGTTATTAACTCACTCATTCGACAGATATTTTTAGACGTTCACTGTATCCTTATTTATTTAGCATATATTTAGTTATTTATTAAGAAACTAAAGCCTATTCTATGTCAGAAATGAAAATAGGCAATGAGGACTCAATGGTGGGCAAAATGCAGACAGACTACTTTTTTTCCCCTCATTCTAGCACAGTCATCACTTTCCTAGGTAAGACGTTCCTAAACTCCACTACACCAAATCCTCCTCCTGACCACACCCTTCCACCTTGATTTTCGCCTTCTGACCTCTCTTGCGTAGAAATTCGAGCACCAGCCACTCTATAGCTTTAGCTTAATTTCTTCAGCCATGCAAGGACGAATCTGTGTTAGTGATGCCACAGGCATGTTTCCTTTCCAGCAAGAATATCACTTACTGGGCAGCATTTCTGTGGATACTTTCAGAGAAAAATGCCCCAGTTGAGCACCCGCCCCATGGCCATAAGCATCCACCGGGCTCGAAGTGCATGGCCCGCCGCTGACCACTAGGGGGCAGCTCTTCACGCAGAGGCTCGAGCGACGGAGGCGACGCGGCGGCTACCGGCTCTGCTGAGCCCACCCCAGGATCGGAGGGAAGGGAGCCTGATTCCACGCGGGGCCTCCCCCGTGGCATACGTTGTTATTAGGGAACTATTCGCCTCAAATATGGTTTATTGGAGACTTAGGGTTTGCTTTTCTTATCAAGTGCGACAGCAAACTGGCTGGGTCCCCTCTCGCATCTAAGAACCCGCAGAGACTCTGAGGGAGCCGGTTTGGGGCCCCATGCACGCCAAAGCATCCCTCCGGGAAGGCGGGGTCGCTCACCTGGTAGGTGCCCCGAGAGCCCGCAGCACGGCCCGTGGTGGAGTCCACCGATGGAACGGGAGACCACGGGCGTGGCTCAGGGAGCGGTAGCCGCGCCCCTGGCCCGCCTCAGGGACGGCCTCCGTCTCACCCCAGCCTGTGCCCCGCCTCCGGGACAGCCCCGTTTCCGAGACCACCTAGCCTCCGAGACAGCCCCGCCCCCAGAACAGCTCTCCTCCCGGACGGGCCAGCCTAGGAGAGAGCCCCGCCTACGGTACAACCCGCCTCCGGGACCGCAGGGCTCCACCTCCGAGACAGCTCCGTCCCCAGGACAGCCCCGCCTCCAGGACGGCCCCCACCCCCGAGACCGCCCCGCCTCCGAGACCGCCCCGCCTCCGGGACCGCCCCGCCCCGCCTCCGACACGTCCCCTGCGCGCCACTGCAGAGTCAGTCCGTCAGTCCCCAGGGATCCGCACTGCTGAGGGGTGAGTTTTCCAATCCCAGCGGGTCCTGGGGTGCGGGCGGTAGCTGAGCACCTAGAGCACTGGGGGTCGCCGCAAAGTGCTAGAGGCCCCAAGCCATTCCCGGCGTCAGGGGGTGTCCCTCCCTTCTTAGGTCTAGGTCTTTGGTTTCATTTCGTTTTGTTAGTCTGGTGCTATTTGCAGTTTGTTTTAAAACACGTTTCTCCCTCCTATTTGAACTTGTAAATTACGAATTTGACAAAGATGTGCATGGTGTGTGCGTGCACGAGGGCACATTTCGTTGCGGAATGCTGGGTCAGCTTTCCGGGACATATTACTCATCTGAGGTGTTCTGTCTGTTTTTGTTTATCCTGTCAAACTGGTACTGCCCCGGAAGTGAAAGACGTCGCATGTCTTCTGGAAGGTAGCTAGCACGATCTTGAGCTCAGGCTTCCGGATCTCTCTCGGCTGCTTTTTTCCACTGGTAACTTCTAAGGCTGACATCAGGTACCCGCATTCTCAATGCTCTGCCGAGTATTGGCTCTCTTTTGTGAATTTCTTTCCCGCGAGCAGTATTAAGAAAAAGGTGGTGGATAGGAAGGGAAGAGGGGAAGAGATGGAATTCTACAGGAAATGCAGGGCATGCTCAGAATGCCAACCTTTCCGAGCTTGGAGAGATTTCGTGGAAGAAAGCAGGAAAAACGTCCAGTAATCACTGGCATGCCAGACCCTGGAGAAGCCAGGCTGAGGCGCTCTGCAAGTTTCACCTTAGAGAGAGTGGACGAAATGTAACGGTTCTTGCTAGAGTTCTTGCAGAGGACGATTGTGGATGAGAATACATCCTGGGGAGTAAAACCAGATTGGTTTAGTCTAGAATGATTGCCAACTAAAGGGACTGATGTTTGAGAGAGATGGTGAGAGATTAACAAAATGAGGTGGTTGACTGCATATGGAAGCAGGAAGGAGAAAGGAAGGCACGTGTGGCTCAAGGGCTTGGTGTGTGTTTTAGTTTAGATTCTCCCCTAAAGCAAAGCCTTATGCAAGGGCTTACCTGCAGGTAATTTTTTGGGGGTAAGTAAGACCAAAAAGCCCAAATGAGGAAGTGGAGAGAATGAGACAAGGAAAAAGGGAAAGCCAGGAGAAGCATGTGGCTGAGGGTCTTCCACATGGCGCTCCTTTCCTCCGGGTGCCTTCCGAGGACCTCTGATGGGCACCTCGGGAAAGCCACGGGGCACTTTTCTATGAATCCCCGCTCTACGGGGCGAAGCTCATCCTAGTGTCAACTCACTGCTACTTCAGAGCTGCCTTGTGCACCTGCAGAGGTGAGAAGCCATCAGAGCACACAGGAAAGTCCCTTACAGTGGGCTCGTCAGAGATGCGCAAAGGGAGGCGGCACAGGCAGCCAGGGGACTACTGCAGGACTGCAGTCTACAACGCTGCCCTCGTCAATCCCGGAAACTAGAAAGGACAGCAAAGGGACGGACACTCTCTTTTATTCCGTGCTCACTGTATGTGTACCAACCCCAGACAAGGCATTTTTAGACATACTCTTTGCTTTATTTTATTTTACTTTATTTTATTTTATTTTTTGAGGCAGAGTCTTGTTCTTTCGCACAGGCTAGAGTCCACTGGTGCGATATCGGCTCACTGCTACCTCCGCCCCCAACCATCAGGGTTCAAGAAATTCTCATGACTCAGCCTCCCCAAGTGGCTGGGATTACAGGTGCACACCACCATGCCCAGCTATTTTTTGTAGATTTAGTAGAGACGAGGTTTCGCCATGTTGGCCAGGCTGGTCTCAAACTCCTGAGCTCAGGTGATCCACCGGCCTCAGCCTCCTAAAGTGCTGGGATTACAGACATAAGCCACTGCGCCTGGCCTATCCATATTCCTTTAATCTTCAAAAACAATCTTCCCAGGGCTGTATTATTCTCTTTTTGTAGATGGGGAAACCGAGACTGAAGTCATTTATCCAAGAGGGGCTGCTTAAAGGGACAAATAGGCTCAGTGCTAGGCACAGCCAATTTTAAAAGACCTCCGGAAACTGCATAATACTACCAAATAGAGGAGAGTCCTCTCCATTAGGGCAGATTTGATAAATTAGGGGGCACTTTCCAACCTAGCAAAGCTGTCAGAAGAAAGGCATGTTTTGACAGGTCTATGACCTTTCTGTTCAAAAAAATCAAGCACTGTGTCAACTCAGGCACACGAACTTAACTATCACCTTCATTTACCGGCCCCACAGGATCTAGCCTGTCCCTCCCTCCTCCTGGGGTCCTGCTCCTCCTTGCTCCTGGCTCTCAGCCACCCCAAAGCGGTCTTGTTGCTGGAATGCCCTTTGCTCACTGCATTTCAGGTTTCAGCTTCAATGCCACTTTCTCAGAGTCCTTTCCTATCACCCAATCTAAGGTAGTCTTCCAGTTCCTCCATGTCACATCATCGTGTTTTATTTTCATCATAGTGATTGTTGCATTTTATTTATCTGTTTATCTACCTATTTATTCATTATCTTTCTCCTTCTAAAGTATTCAGATCACAAAAAGGGAAACCTTATCTGTTTTGTTTCTTGCTGTACTCCCAGTGCTAGAACAGTGCTTGGCCCACAATGGGGAATCCAGTAAAATTTGGAGGTGTTTGCTTTTTTCACCTGTTCCTTCATCTGTTCTGACCAGCAGTGCATATCAGTATCTCTTAAATACATGAAAGTCTTTGCTTCCCCCTGCAGCAGCTGATAGCACCATGGCGACCACTGCTGCTGCTGCGTTTGAGGCCCTCATGGATGGAGTGACACGCTGGGATGTCCCCAGAGGCCCCGTCCCCAGTGAACTCCTTCTTATTGGAGAGGCCGCCTTCCCCGTGATGGTGAATGACAAGGGCCAGGTGCTCATTGCTGCCTCCTCCTACGGCCGAGGCCACCTCGTGGTTGTGTCCCATGAGGGCTACCTGTTGCATGCTGGCTTGGCTCCATTTCTCCTCAATGCAGTGAGCTGGCTCTGTCCCTGCCCTGGGGCTCCCGTGGGAGTGCATCCATCCCTGGCACCTCTAGTAAACATCCTGCAGGATGCTGGGCTTGAGGCACAGGTCAAGCCAGAACCAGGAGAGCCCCTAGGGGTTTACTGCATCAATGCCTACAATGACACCATGACTGCAATGCTGATCCAGTTTGTGAAACATGGAGGGGGCTTGTTAATCGGGGGCCAGGCCTGGTACTGGGCCAGCCAGCACGGACCTGACAAGGTGCTCTCCAGGTTCCCTGGGAACAAGGTGACAAGTGTGGCTGGAGTGTACTTCACTGACATCTATGGGGACAGAGACCGGTTCAAGGTCTCTAAGAAGGTGCCCAAGATCCCACTCCATGTCAGGTGAGTGTCTGTTCCCCTCTTAGGGAGTCTGACTCAGGATAAACAATAGAGTTGGTCCCCCTCTTCAACGAGCTTCCATTTCAATACAGGTGATTTTCCACTCAGTTTGGAACCACCACAAATCAAAAGTAGGATGATTAAAATGCACCAAGACACAAGAGAGGCTGGGCCCTCACTGCCATTCCCTCATGTGGCCAAAGCTGAATAGAAAAGCTTGTCTTACTCACCACTTCATCTCCATGTCTACTACATAGAACATAGAGAGTACTCATCAGAATATTTGTTTGTTTGCGTGAGCACCTACTGTTGGTCACGCCTCATTCTGGACAATAGGGGTCTAGCAGAGATCGAGGCAGGCAAATCATGCCATCATGAGGTTTGTATTCCAGGGAAGAGATAGGCAATTAAGGAAACGAATATATATGTACTCTATCAGGTATTGCTAAGATCCATGAAAGATAATAATAGAAGTGGATAGCATGACAATAGGAAGGCTGATGGAGGCTATTTTATTTAAGGTGTTCAGGGAAGTCCTATCAGGCCAAGTTGGATTGGTCAGGATTTGTTGGCGTTGCTAGCAGAAGGGATTTAGTATGGGGAATTGACTATACCCATGATAGAGGGGCTGAAAATACACACAGGGGACAGCAAGTAACCCAGAGATCAGCAACAGCAGAACCAGCAGAGGGAGCTGGTGGTATGACTGGAGTCCAGGTGCTGCAGCCACCTGGTAGAAGCTGGAGCCATGCTAAGCTTTCCCAGCAGGAGCTGGAACCACAGATGAAAAGTCTGTCTGCTAGAAGCTGGAGTCTCAGAGAAGACACTGTGGACCAGAAATACAGCCTGAAGAGAGAAGCAAACACTTAGCCTCCTTCCCTCTTCCTTCCTGGTTTCAGTCTTCTACCTCTGCCTCCCATGGGCTGAACCCACCAGGATCCAGGGAACAGGGGAGCCACAGAAATGCAGTTTTCTGCAACACAGAGGATGACCAAGATGAAAGGGGAATGGAGATGAATGCAAACAAGCCCATGGCCAGCTTGGAAGGCTTGTCTGGTAGGTGGCACTTGAAATGAGACCTCAAGGAAGTGAGGGAATGAGCCATGTGGGCATCTGTGAGAGGAAGATTCCAGGCAGAGTGAGGAGAGAGGGTGAAAAAACCTGGAAGGGAAGCCTGCTTGGTACATTCCAAGGGAAAGAGAGTGGCCCTTCTGTAAGGTCAGAAGGCTCTGCAAAGCTCCAGGGGAGAATAGCTGAAGGCAGCTGTTCTGTGACCCTGAGGCAGAGGGCAAGGATTAGGTACAAGGGAGTGTAGGGGAATTTGTCTTGATCAAGCTTGTTTGTTTGAAGTTGTCCAGGAGCTGACATTTGAACATCTGCGCACATGATGTTCTCTGAATGAGGAACAATAAATGTTAGTCACTTACAGATTGTGTAGGCTCCAGGCTTTCGGCATTATGCCTGCAGTAAATAAAAGCAAGCAGCTTCAGCTTCTCAGGGCTGCTCTGTGGCCACTAGCGCCAGGCAGTCACCTAGCTGTTCTTACACTGCTTACCTATGTCTGAGTACTCAATTCATCCATCGGCCAGGGACACACCTGGCAATCAAGGAAGCCAGAATGATGGGAGCTCAGTGAATGACAGCTCAGGTCATGTAAGAACTGATGGGCCAGGAGTAGAACTTTAGATCTTATTTGCAGTGAGGTGGGAAGGCATTTTGTATTCTCTACAGAAGATTGCTATGATGTGACTTAAATTTCAAAAGGAACCCTCTGATAGATGGTGGAGAACAGACGTTGGGAGGCAAAGATTGAAGCAGCAGACCAATCAGGAGGCCACTGAAGTAGACCACAGGAAAGATGGTGGTGGCCCAGACAAGGCTGGTAGAAGCTATGGAGCTACTGAGAACAGGTTCCATTCTGAACACACCTCAAAGGAAGAACCCAACAGGCTTGGCTGATGGATTGAGTAAGGAGAAAGAGGAGTTGAAATTTTTGGTCTGAAAAAGACAAAAAATTAAACACAGGTGCTGCTGTTTAGTGATCTGTGAAAGGACAATGAGAAGATGGATTAGAGGAGATCAGGAGTTTCATTTTGGATGTTTTGGGTTTCAGATATTAGTGACTAGTTACTTATGTTTGGCCACATGTAGCAGAAGCCTTAGTATAGCAGTTTAACCATGTAGTGGTTTATTTTTTCTATGAAACACAAAGTACAGGTAGGTAGTCCAGCTCTGGGGCAGTGACTCTATGATGTCCCATGGTTGGTCTCTGTCTCCCTATCACTGCCTGCCCCTGTCATGGTGTGTTATTTTATCCTTATGGCTACAAGATTGCCACTACTACTCCAGGCACCATAATTACACCCATGCAATAATAAATTGGAATGGATAAACCTACTTTTAGTTTATAAAACCATATATTTTCTGGAAGCCCTAGACTTCTATTTATATTTTAGCGGCCAGCCTAGTTAAATCAGTAGTCTCTAACCTTTTGGTACCAGGACCTGTTTTGTAGAAGACAATTTTTCCATGGACCTGGCAGGGGTTTCAAGATAATTCAAGGGCATTACATTTATTATGCACTTTATTTCTATTATTAGTACATTTAAATATATAATGAAATAATTATACAACCCACCGTAATGTAGAATCAGTGGGAGCCCTGACTTCCAGACCTAACTACCGGGAGGTCTGAAGGGCTGGCTATTTTTAAATGGGCACTGGCGTCTCTGAAGAAATCAAGATTCTGTACAAAGAAGAAGGGGCATCAGATACTAGTGAGCAGCTGGCAGTGCCCTGAACCCTCAGCCCCAAGCTCTGGACCTCTTCGAATTCCTTCCCTTCTGAAAGATTTGGGGAGGGGATGGGTTTACTCAGAGACATTAGAGTGGATCTGATTCGCTTCAACTTTTTTATTCTAACACTAAGGGAAAAGCAGGTGAAATCTCATCACCATAATGCCTCTTAATTGCCCCAAGAGACTCTCCTCTTTAGCTAACTCAACCTGTTTTTCTTCATCTATACCTACATTTTTAATCCCTGCCACCGATTCTAAGGTATATTTTTTGTGTTTGTTATTTTAATTCTTAATTACTGAAAATGTTAAACATATGCAAAAGTAGACAGAATAGTACAATGAACCCCCATGTAGCCATTCCCCAATCCCCAAAATAGTCAACTCCAGGTCTATCTTATTTCACCTGTAGCCCCACTCTTCCCCACCCAAGGTTATTTTGAAGCAAACAGCAGACATCATGTCTTTTCATCTGTAAGTATTTAAATATATATCTCTAAAGAGATGAAGTCTTTTAAAAACATAACTGCAAGTCACCATTATCACACCTAAAAGAATAATTCCTTAGTGTCATCATTTATTTCCATGATTGTCTTATTTTTCAAAATGTGTTAACATTGGGCCAGGCATGGCGGTTCACACCTGTAATCCCAGTACTTTGGGAGGCCAAGGCAGGTGGATCACTTGAGGTCAGGAGTTTGAGACCAGACTGACCAACATGGCAATACTCTACTAAAAATACAAAAATTGGCTGGGAGTGATGGTGCATGCCTGCAGTCCTAGCTATTCGGGAGGCTGAGGTAGGAGAATCACATGAACCCGCGAGGTGGAGGTTGCAGTGAGCTGAGCCCATGCCATTGCATGCCAACCTGGGCAACAGAGTGAGACTCTGTCTCAAAAAAAAAAAAAAAAAAAGCATTAACATTGAAACTTAAATAAAGCCCAAATATTTTGATTTCTTGATACAAATTTTATATTTCTTTTAAGATACGCGTTTCCTTTCCAACTTTCTATTTCTTGCAGTTTTGTTGCTGTTGTTGAAGACACCAGCTACTCTTTATCGAACAGTTTCGTTCAGTCTGGACTTTGAAAGTAGACCTCAAGGAAGTCAGGGAATGAGCCATGTGTGCATCTGTGAGAGGAGGATTCCAGGCAGAGTGAGGGGCAGTGGTGAAAACCTGGAAAGGCAAATTGATTGCCTTCCTGTGGTATCATTTAATACGGGAGTACCAGTCCATGGCCTGTTAGGAACCAGACCACACAGCAGGATGTGAGCAGCGGGTGAGCAAACAAAGCTTCATCTGTATTTACAGCTGCTCCCCATCGCTTGCGTTACCACCTAAGCTCTGCCTCCTGTTAGATCAGTGGCAGCATTAGAGTCTAATAGGGGCATGAACCCTATTGCAAACTGCTCATGCAAAGGGTCTAGGTAGTGTGCTCCTTATGAGAATCTAATGCCTGATAATCTGTCACTGTTTCCCATCACCCTCAGGTGGGGCCATCTACTTGCAGGAAAGCAAGCTCAGGGCTCCCACTGATTCTACACTATGGTGGGTTGTATAATTAGTTCATTATATTTTACAATGTGCTAATAATAGAAATAAAGTGCATCATAAATGTAATGCACTTGAATTATCCTGAAACCCCTGCCAGGTCCATGGAAAAATTGTCTTCTATAAACAGGTCCCTGGTACCAAAAGGTTAGGGACCACTGACTTAACATATTCATCTTTTCCTTGTATTTTCTGTATAATACAAATTAAAAGTTAGATCTCGATTTTAGGTCAGGATTGACAAACTGAGGCCAGCCCCTGCTTTTGTGAATGAAGTTTTGTTGGAGCACAGCCATGCCCATTCATTCAAAAACTGTGCTGCCATTGTTGAGTAGTTTCAGCAGAGACCATATGGCCCATATTTGTCTAAAATATTTGTCAGACCTTTTAAGGAAAACTTTCTCAACTCCTGATCTAGAGGTTTGGTCAGATTCATGTTTGAATTTTTGACCTGTTTTATAGGTGGTAGTATGCACTTCTATTGGGTAGAACACAATGGTCTGATTTTCTCTCTTACTGTGAGGTTGGCAGTCCTTAATAAGCATTGTTTAGCCCTAGACCCATTAATTTGTGTTTATAAAATGATGACTTTAAAATTTTAATATTCCTTTTGTTATTTGGAATAGTTTTATAAAACACACTTTCCTTCATCAATTACATACTCTATGGTATAATTTATATAGGAAAGGCAAAATAAATATTTAATTCTCTCTTTCTCATTTTAAAACCAGTTTACAATATTGAGTTGGTTCCCTAGCATCTTCCAGAGGTCACCAATGTGTTTACATTTTTCTTAGAATTATTATGAAATCATGATTGGAAACACAATGTGTTTCATTTATTCACCTTATTGATGTTGAAATTGTCCTGTTTGGCCATTGGGAGCCAATTCAAGATGATTCCTGAATCTTTTCCACCCAACCTTAATGGGATTCCTGGTTTTTTAATATAACAGGAGGTTTCAATTTCATCTCATATATTTCCTGCTCAGGACCAGAACTGCCATTTCTCCAAAAAGCCCGATTTTTTTCTTTCTTCTTCTTTTTTTTTTTTAACGTACAACCCATATTTCTGGGAGTCCTAATTTGCATTTAGAAACCCCAATCTGGGTGTTAGAGGTGTGCATTGTTTGATCATTGTTTCTAGGCCTTCTAAATAGGCACAGCTAAGAAATGGATTGTTTTGGTTTATACTGATTACTGATACTTCAGATCAGATTTGGGGCTACAGGGTTTTAATTTGATTTCAACAATCTTATTTCTATGATGAAATCTTAGCTATCTCTCATGATGAAAAATTCCGGTTCTATAAGACACCAGTGTAATTACCCATTTGCTCTATCCCATGATGTACAAACAACAATTGCAAAATATGAATAATAGCACCACTACCAGCAATATGATGATTATTGTAACAGATTATTTGCAATTCTTTTTGTCCCAATGTATATTTTATATATATATAACATATATATAATATATATAATATATATATTTTATATTATATATAACATATATAATATATATAATATATATTTTATATTATATATAGTATATATATTTTATATTATATATAATATATATATTATATATAATATATAATTTATATATAATATATATTATATATATAATTTATATAATATATATTATATATAATTTATATATAATATATATTATATATATAATTTATATATTATATATATATAAAGTCAAAATACTATCTTTTTTTTATTATTATACTTTAGGTTTTAGGGTACATGTGCACAATGTGCAGGTTTGTTACATATGTATCCATGTGCCATGTTGGTGTGCTGCACCCATTAACTCATCATTTCGCATTAGGTATATCTCCTAATGCTGTCCCTCCCCCCTCCCCCCAACCCACAACAGTCCCCGGAGTGTGATGTTCCCCTTCCTGTGTCCATGAGTTCTCATTGTTCAATTCCCACCTATGAGTGAGGACATGTGGTGTTTGGTTTTTTGTCCTTGTGATAGTTTACTGAGAATGATGTTTTCCAGTTTCATCCATGTCCCTACAAAGGACATGAACTCATCATTTTTATGGCTGCATAGTATTCCATGGTGTATATGTGCCACATTTTCTTAATCCAGTCTATCGTTGTTGGACATTTGGGTTGGTTCCAAGTCTTTGCTACTGTGAATAGTGCCGCAATAAACATACGTGTGCATGTGTCTTTATAGCAGCATGATTTATAGTCCCTTGGGTATATACCCAGTAATGGGATGGCTGGGTCAAATGGTATTTCTAGTTCTAGATCCCCGAGGAATCGCCACACTGACTTCCACAATGGTTGAACTAGTTTACAGTCCCACCAACAGTGTAAAAGTGTTCCTATTTCTCCACATCCGGTCCAGCACCTGTTGTTTCCTGACTTTTGAATGATGGCCATTCTAACTGGTGTGAGATGGTATCTCACTGTGGTTTTGATTTGCATTTCTCTGATGGCCAGTGATGATGAGCATTTTTTCATGTGTTTTTTGGCTGCATAAATGTCTTCTTTTGAGAAGTGTCTGTTCATGTCCTTTGCCCACTTTTTGATGGGGTTGTTTGTTTTTTTCTTGTAAATTTGTTTGAGTTCATTGTAGATTCTGGGTATTAGCCCTTTGTCAGATGATTAGGTTGCAAAAATTTTCTCCCATTCTGTAAGTTGCCTGTTCACTCTGATGGTAGTTTCTTTCACTGTGCAGAAGCTCTTTAGTTTAATTAGATCCCATTTGTCAATTTTGGCTTTTGTTGCCATTGCTTTTGGTGTTTTAGACATGAAGGCCTTGCCCACGCCTATGTCCTGAATGGTATTGCCTAGGCTTTCTTCTGGGCTTTTTATGGTTTTAGGTCTAACATGTAAGTCTTTAATCCATCTTGAATTAATTTTTGTATAAGGTGTAAGGAAGGGATCCAGTTTCAGCTTTCTACATATGGCTAGCCAGTTTTCCCAGCACCATTTATTAAATAGGGAATCCTTTCCCCATTTCTTGTTTTTGTCAGGTTTGTCAAAGATCAGATAGTTGTAGATATGCGGCGTTATTTCTGAGGGCCCTGTTCTGTTCCATTGATCTATGTCTCTGTTGTGGTACCAGTACCATGCTGTTTTGGTTACTATAGCCTTGTAGTATAGTTTAAAGTCAGGTAGCGTGATGCCTCCAGCTTTGTTCTTTTGGCTTAGGATTAACTTGGCGATGCGGGCTCTCTTTTGGTTCCATATGAACTTTAAAGTAGTTTTTTCCAATTCTGTGAAGAAAGTCATTGGTAGCTTGATGGGGATGGCATTGAATCTATAAATTACCTTGGGCAGTATGGCCATTTTCACGATATTGATTCTTCCAACCCATGAGCATGGAATGTTCTTCCATTTGTTTGTATCCTCTTTTATTTCATTGAGCAGTGGTTTGTAGTTCTCCTTGAAGAGGTCCTTCACATCCCTTGTAAGTTGGATTCCTAGGTATTTTATTCTCTTTGAAGCAATTGTGAATGGGAGTTCACTCATGATTTGGCTCTCTGTTTGTCTGTGATTGGTGTACAAGAATGCTTGTGATTTTTGTACATTGATTTTGTATCCTGAGACTTTGCTGAAGTTGCTAATCAGCTTAAGGAGATTTTGGGCTGAGACAATGGGGTTTTCTAGATATACAATCATGTCATCTGCAAACAGGGACAATTTGACTTCCTCTTTTCCTAATTGAATACCCTTTATTTCCTTCTCCTGCCTGATTGCCCTGGCCAGAACTTCCAGCACTATGTTGAATAGGAGTGTTGAGAGAGGGCATCCCTGTCTTGTGCCAGTTTTCAAAGGGAATGCTTCCAGTTTTTGCCCATTCAGTATGATATCGGCTGTGGGTTTGTCATAGATAGCTCTTATTATTTTGAGATACGTCCCATCAATACCTAATTTATTGAGAGTTTTTAGCATGAAGGGTTGTTGAATTTTGTCAAAGGCCTTTTCTGCATCTATTGAGATAATCATGTGGTTTTTGTCTTTGGTTCTGTTTATATGCTGGATTACATTTATTGATTTGCATATGTTGAACCAGCCTTGCATCCCAGGAATGAAGCCCACTTGATCATGGTGTATAAGCTTTTTGATGTGCTGCTGGATTCGGTTTGCCAGTATTTTATTGAGCATTTTTGCATCAATGTTCATCAAGGATATTGGTCTGAAATTCTCTTTTTTGGTTATGTCTCTGCCAGGCTTTGGTATCAGGATGATGCTGGCCTCATAAAATGTGTTAGGGAGGATTCCCTCTTTTTCTATTGATTGGAATAGTTTCAGAGGGAATGGTACCAGTTCCTCCTTGTACCTCTGGTAGAATTCGGCTGTGAATCCATCAGGTCCTGGACTCTTTTTGGTTGGTAAGCTATTGATTATTGCCACAATTTCAGAGCCTGTTATTGGTCTATTCAGAGATTCAACTTCTTCCTGGTTTAGTCTTGGGAGGGTGTATTTGTCGAGGAATTTATCCATTTCTTCTAGATTTTCTAGTTTATTTGCATAGAGGTGTTTATAGTATTCTCTGATGGTAGATTGTATTTCTGTGGGATCGGTGGTGATAACCCCTTTTTCATTTTTTATTGCATCTATCTGATTCTTCTCTCTTTTCTTCTTTATTAGTCTTGCTAGCAGTCTATCAATTTTGTTGATCTTTTCAAAAAACCAGCTCCTGGATTCATTAATTTTTTGAAGGGTTTTTTGTGTCTCTATTTCCTTCAGTTCTGCTCTGATTTTAGTTATTTCTAGCCTTCTGCTAGCTTTTGAATGTGTTTGCTCTTGCTTTTCTAGTTCTTTTAATTGTGATGTTAGGGTGTCAATTTTGGATCTTTCCTGCTTTCTCTTGTGGGCATTTAGTGCTATAAATTTCCCTCTACACACTGCTTTGAATGTGTCCCAGAGATTCTGGTATATTGTGTCTTTGTTCTCGTTGGTTTCAAAGAACATCTTTATTTCTGCCTTCATTTCATTATGTACCCAGTAGTCATTCAGGAGCAGGTTGTTCAGTTTCCATGTAGTTGAGCGGTTTTGAGTGAGTTTCTTAATCCTGAGTTCTAGTTTGATTGCACTGTGGTCTGAGAGACAGTTTGTTATAATTTCTGTTCTTTTACATTTGCTGAGGAGAGCTTTACTTCCAACTATGTGGTCAATTTTGGAATAGGTGTGGTGTGGTGCTGAAAAAAATGTATATTCTGTTGATTTGGGGTGGAGAGTTCTGTAGATGTCTATTAGGTCCACTTTGTGCAGAGCTGAGTTCAATTCCTGGATATCCTTGTTAACTTTCTGTCTCGTTGATCTGTCTAATGTTGACAGTGGGGTGTTAAAATCTCCCATTATTATTCTGTGGGAGTTTAAGTCCCTTTGTAGGTCACTCAGGACTTGCTTTATGAATCTGGGTGCTCCTGTGTTGGGTGCATATATATTTAGGATAGTTAGCTCTTCTTGTTGAATTGATCCCTTTACCATTATGTAATGGCCTTCTTTGTCTTTTTTGATCTTTGTTGGTTTAAAGTCTATTTTATCAGAGACTAGGATTGCAACCCCTGCCTTTTTTTGTTTTCCATTTGCTTGATAGATCTTCCTCCATCCCTTTATTTTGAGTCTATGTGTGTCTCTGCACATGAGATGGGTTTCCTGAATACAGCACACTGATGGGTCTTGACTCCTTATCCAGTTTGCCAGTCTGTGTCTTTTAATTGGAGCATTTAGCCCATTTACATTTAAAGTTAATATTGTTATGTGTGAATTTGATCCTGTCATTATGATGTTAGCTGGTTATTTTGCTTGTTAGTTGATGCAGTTTCTTCCTAGCCTCGATGGTCTTTACAATTTGGCATGTTTTTGCAGTGGCTGGTACCCCTTGTTCCTTTCCATGTTTAGTGCTTCCTTCAGGAGCTCTTTTAGGGCAGGCCTGGTGGTGACAAAATCACTCAGCATTTGCTTGTCTGTAAAGGATTTTATTTCTCCTTCACTTATGAAGCTTAGTTTGGCTGGATATGAAATTCTGGGTTGAAAATTCTTTTCTTTAAGAATGTTGAATATCAGCCCCCACTCTCTTCTGGCTTGTAGAGTTTCTGCTGAGAGATCAGCTGTTAGTCTGATGGGCTTCCCTTTGTGGGTAACCCGACCTTTCTCTCTGGCCGCGCTTAACATTTTTTCCTTCATTTCAACTTTGGTGAATCTGACAATTATGTGTCTTGGAGTTGCTCTTCTCGAGGAGTATCTTTGTGGCGTTCTCTTTATTTCCTGAATCTGAATGTTGGCCTGCCTTGCTAGATTGGGGAAGTTCTCCTGGATAATATCTTGCAGAGTGTTTTCCAACTTGGTTCCATTCTCCCTGTCATTTTCAGGTACACCAATCAGACGTAGGTTTGGTCTTTTCACATAGTCCCAAATTTCTTGGAGGCTTTGCTCGTTTCTTTTTATTCTTTTTTCTCTAAACTTCCCTTCTCGCTTCATTTCATTCATTTCATCTTCCATCACTGATACCCTTTCTTCCAGTTGATCGCGTCGGCTCCCGTGGCTTCTGCAATCTTTGCATAGTTCTCGAAACTTGGCTTTCAGCTCCATCAGCTCCTTTAAGCCCTTCTCTCCATTGGTTATTCTAGTTATCCATTCATCTAATTTTTTTTCAAAGTTTTTAACTTCTTTGCTATTGTTTTGAATTTCCTCCCATAGCTCGGAGTAGTTTGATCGTCTGAAGCCTTCTTCTCTCAACTCGTCAAAGTCATTCTCCATCCAGCTTTGTTCCATTGCTGGTGAGGAACTGCATTCCTTTGGAGGAGGAGAGGTGCTCTGCTTTTTAGAGTTTCCAGTTTTTCTGCTCTGTTTTTTCCCCATCTTTGTGGTTTTATCTACTTTTGGTCTTTGATGATGGGATGTACAGATGGGTTTTTGGTGTGGATGTCCTTTCTGTTTGTTAGTTTTCCTTCTACCAGACAGGACCCTCAGCTGCAGGCCTGTTGGAGTTTGCTAGAGGTCCACTCCAGACCCTGTTTGGCTGAGTGTCAGCAGTGGTGGCTGCAGAACAGTGGATTTTCGTGAGACCACAAATTCAGCTGTCTGATAGTTCCTCTGGAAGTTTTGTCTCAGAGGAGTACCTGGCCAAGTGGGGTGTCAGTCTGTCCCTACTGGGGGGTGCCTCCCAGTTAGGCTGCTTGGGGGTCAGGGACCCACTTTAGGAGGCAATCTGTCCGTTCTCAGATATCCAGCTGCGTGCTGGGAGAACCACTACTCTCTTCAAAGCTGTCAGACAGGGACATTTAAGTCTGCAGAGGTTCCTGCTGAATTTTTGTTTGTCTGTGCCCTGCCCCCAGAGGTGGAGCCTACAGAGGCAGGCAGGCCTCCTTGAGCTGTGGTGGGCTCTACCCTGTTCGAGCTTCCTGGCTGCTTTGTTTACCTAAGCAAGCCTGGGCAATGGCGGGTGCCCCTCCCCCAGCCTCGCTGCCACCTTGCAGTTTGATCTTAGACTGCTGTGCTAGCAATCAGGGAGATTCCATGGGCATAGGACCCTCCGAGCCAGGTGCAGGACACAATCTCCTGGTGTGCCATTTACCAGGCCCGTTGGAAAAGCGCAGTATTAGGGTGGGACTGACCTGATTTTCCAGATGCCGTCTGTTACCCCTTTCTTTGACTAGGAAAGGGAACTCCCTGACCCCTTGCACTTCCCGAGTGAGGCAATGCCTCGCCCTGCTTCGGCTCACGCACAGTGCGCTGCACCGACTGTCCAGCACCCACTGTTTGTCACTCCCTAGTGAGATGAACCCGGTACCTCAAATGGAAATGCAGAAATCACCCGTCTTCTGTGCCGCTCACGCTGGGAGCTGTAGACCGGAGCTGTTCCTATTCGGCCATCTTGGCTCCACCCCATCTAAATATATAAAATATATATATAAAGTCACAATATTATCTTTAAAGTCACTTCCAATACTTCCTCTCTTTGTGGTTATACCACTAAATGGATGTACATGTCAATTCATTGGTTATTTTATTTTTTAGTTTTGGAATTGCTTGTGTAATTTAATTTTGTTTAAAGTTATGTAAAATAGTAATCTGGGTCCAAAGTAAAATCTTAAGAAACCTATATTCTGTCCCTGTTTCCTTCAAACAATTCACTTCTTCCTTCCCTGCTTTTTTTTAATGGTTAATGCTCCATGATTTGTTTATATATCCACAAACACACACATATTAGTAGTCTTCTCTTCACTGGATAAGGCAATAACATACTCTATACATTTTTTCCTCCTTACTTTTTTTCACTTAACATTATTTCCTGGATATGGCCCCATAATAGTATATAGAGATACACTGTATACTCTATTATACCATGGTGTATGGATATGATATTGTTTATTCAGTAAGTCCCTTATTGACAGGCACTTGAGTTTCCAGTATGCGTTATTTTTCTGGTACTTCTACTGTTACACATGTGCTGCAATGAATACCTTTGTGCATGTATCCTTATATTTTGTGCTATCACTGGAAATGGGATTTCTGAGTCATGGGGGATATTCATATGTAATTTCGCTAAGCACTGCTAAGTCCCCCTTGTTGCAGCTTGGGTTACTGGGAATCTGACTCAGAGACAGAGATAAATGTGTGGGAGTTTTGTCAGGGCATGCTCTCAGGATCAGCAGCTGTGGAAAGGTGAAGGAAGAAGCACTGGAGACAGGGAGAAGTCGGGCTATGAGGCAAATATTTTTTAACAGTATTTTCACTGTTAAGTGAAACACTGGAAGAAACATGTGTCTGTAATAGAAGATTGCTTAAATAAAGTATAGCATATCCTATAGTTATTGAATGAATAATTTTGCAATTGTTAAAAATTCTATGTTGAAAGACTTCTTAAAGGAAATGAAAAATATTCATGATAAAATAGACAAAATTAAAATATACAGCTCTGCATTAAAATGATGCTAAATTCATTAAAACAATACATGTATAGCCAGGAAAATAAAACATTAGAAAAAAATATAATAAAATATTAGTAATGTGTCTCTGGGGCTAAGTTGGTAATTGGTTTCATCTTCAAATACTTTTGTCCTTTCCAAATACTCTATAATTATAAATTGACGAAAAAGACATTTTTAATATTACCTCTTTGCCTTTTCAGAACCCTTAAACAATAGAAAACTTCTGCCCAGATCACATTAAGATATCTTTCTTTGACCTGATATCATTTATATTGTTTTCATTGATTCACCAACAAAAAGGAGAAAGGAACAAATTTTCTTAACGTATCAGTTTTTTTCCTCTTTCTAGTATCTTGTATCCATGTTTTAATTTATCTAAAATATGTGAGTGCCTGTTAAATTCTAGACACTATTCTAGGCACTGGAATTCCCACAGCATTTAAGTCCATATTTTAGGACTAAGAGAGGTGTAGCGAAAGTACAGGTAATACTATATAAAAATAAATTCCCACATTGTTAGTTTTGATTAATTGTAAAACCTTTATTGAAAAAACAATATGACACTAAAGTATTTGAATATTTGTAATTTCTGTAATGTCCTCAGCCAAAATGTTTATGCTTACATATCTTCTATCTTTGCATATCTTTACAAATCAATACATCATTTTTGCTAGCTGTGATTACATGCTGCTACTTTGTATTCTCCTTAAAAACATTTTCCTATTTTTACATGTGATATTTTTAATGAGAAGTTTTAAGCATAAGTTCTGTAATTTGTTTAACTATTTCCTCTTTCTTGCATATTCAGATATTTTCTAGTTGAGTATTGGGGGGTTGGTGATAACATATATTATCCATACACATCTTTAAAGTATTTTAGAACTGTCCCTCAATGTAAAGACCACAACATGTAACATTAGATTTCTTGTTTTATAAAAAATCAAAACATTTGTTCCTATTCTGGACTTTCTCTCAGCTCTTGAAAATCCAATTTATTCTTCTTAATTAGTTTCAACTCAAACACCCTCCTCAGAGCAGTCTTTCCCAGTGGCCATACTGAAATTAGGACTGTCCATCCAGTTTCACTTCATCACATTTCTCCATTTATTCCTTAAACATTATCACTCTCTATAACTATCTCCACTGTTTCTTGCTAGGGCCCGTCTAATCAACCAGAATATAGAGCTCTGTGATCTTGCCTGTTGCGTTTACTGCTTTATTCTCAGTGCCTGGAGTACTTAACATTAGAGATCAACAAATATTTGTAAACTATGTAAATTAATGAAAAAATACGAATGAATACACATCCAAAACCATAACAAGAGAAAAGGCAGCCTCATATACTAGTGTTAATCCTGCAGACAGCTTCCTACTGTGGAATATGGGGCTGAGGGCTGTGCCAGAGCCTTCCAGCCTCAGCCAACAACAGAGCCAGAGCTAACCAACTCCTCGAGAGTCTCAGAAGGTCAGAGTCTGAGTCTCTGGCTCAGATTTCTCCTGCCTTCAGAGCGAGTCCCATTAGAGGTTTTCAGTGAACATTCCTGCCAACAAATCTTGGTCAAAGGTGCTTGGACTGACCCAGCAGGTTTGTTAACTTCAAATCTCGACTGGAAGGCCCTGGAGCTTCTTAAGAAAGTTTATTGCTGGCCTCCCCCAACTCTGCCAGCCAAGGAGTGGGGCAGTCTCTAAAAACCAACAAAAGCTCCTCTCACATCCTGTCCCCAAGGGCACACCTATGTTTATATAACAGGAGGATACTGCAGTTGCTTTAATATTTAAAAGCAAATCCAAAGGCACTTGCCACTGTTATACCATGACAGAAGAGTCTGGAGGAAAAGTTAACCTCAGATATCAACTAGCCACCCATTACACTTACACACAGTATAATCTACTCTGAAACATATTAGCAGCTGCCCATAGAAAAGTAAATATGTAACTGGGCATGCTGATGAACACGTACTCACATACTCGAGAGGCTGAGGTAGAAGGCTCTCTTGAGGCTGGGAGTCCAAGGCTGCAGTGTGCTATAATTGCACCTGCAAATACCCACTGCACTCCAGCCTGACCAACATAGTGAGAACCTGTCACTATTTTTTAAGTAAAAATTGTAAATGTATACTAGTGGCTTAGGTTTATGACTCTCTTGAGAATTATTTATTTTCTCTGTCCTCAACACAGTCCTGTAGAGTAGGAAAGTCTTTGTCCAAGGAGTTCCAGGTTACAAGCACCACATACCTTTGTGTACGTGTCCTTATGTTTTGCCATATCACTGGAAATGGGATTCCTGAGTCACGGAGGAAATTCATACGTAATTTCGCTAGGCGCTGCTAAATGCCACTTGTTTCAGCTTGGGTTCCTGGGAATCTGACTCAGAGACAGAGATAATTGTGTGGAAGGTTTATGAGGTTTATATTCAAGATCCATGAATGTAGTTTCCAGGTAAAAACTGAAATGAGGCTAGATCCCAGAATTGCTCTCTCCACCAAATCTGACAAAATGAATGAAAAATAATTAATAAATGGCTGGATGTGGAAGGTTTTTATGATGATGACATACATTGCTATGCACTGGCCAAGGAAAACAGGTGATTGATGGGTGGCCCAGGATGGAGTAGCTCCTAACACCAGTCAACCTCCCATGTACAATGGAAAGAAAATAGTCAAAATCACAAATTCAATAGTTACCAATTAATGCTTTCTAATTCATAGAAAAGTGAACAAATTGGATGGATAGACAAGAAAAAAAACTTTCAAGTGTAAACTCCCCATGTGAGTTCCATCTGTGGTTTGGTGGAGTGGACCTAGCTTACTAGGTCCCCTAAGAGTGGGGAAACCAGGCCTAATCAAAAATCCAAAATCTGAAATGCTCCAAAATTCAAAACTTTTTGAGCCCCACCAACATAATGGCAGAAGTGGAAAATCCCACTTTTGGGACACCTTTGCTTTCTGATGGTTCAATGTACACAAACTTTGTTTCATGCATAAACTTATTTAAAATATTGTATAAATTACCTTTAGATTCTGTGTAAAGGTGTATAGGAAACATAAATGAATTTTGTGTTTAGAGTTGGGTCCCATCACCAAGGTATCTCCTTATGTGTATGCAAATATTCCATAACCTGAAAAATATCAAAATCTGAAACACTATTGGTTGGTCCCAAGCATTTTCCAAAAGGGCTGCTCAACCTGTACTATCTCCTTCAATTCTAACAATAATCTTCCAATAATATTGGAAATATAGTTTATTAAACCAGGAAAAGAGTAAACATTATGACATTGTTAGGAATGTTTGTATGTTTAAGCAGGATTTTGGTCTGACGTAGAAATATGAATATATCTGTGCTCACAGGTGAGTAGCATCTGTATTCTGACTATTCCAAATGAGTAATTTATGTACCTGCAATTTGTTACAAAAGTGAGTTTCCCAAATTATTTTCTTAAATCTAACAGGTTAAATAGGTTAAATAAAATTGTGTGTCTAATATGCATGATTGAGACCTGAAGAGATTTTACCCTGTATTTACCAGCTTAAAATAAAAGAAAAAAAATACATTTACAATTTCAAGTCACCTCTCTGATCATCTATGCCCATATGGTTCAGTGATGATGAAGACAGTTTTTAAAGTTTTGTTATTTACTATGATTTATCTGTATTTAAGGAATTAAAAATACAAAAAAAAAAGATACTCAAGTGTTGGGGGCTGCAGGTCTTCAAAATGTTTTTTACAGCATCTGATCAACATAGTTCTCTCTAGACCTTTTTTTGACATTATAGATCCTAAGAAAACATCGTTTCTGGATTCTGGTATTTCTGTCCTGTTTATATTTATCATAGAGTGAAATAAATCCAGAAAAGTATTTTTACATCATATACAATCTGAACAGAAAAACAAAACAAGCTAAGTGAAGATATATTTGATTACTACCAGTAGACTTCATTACTTTTATGTTCAAGAAAAAATATATAAATTGTTAGATGTTTTACCTTCAATATGTGAAAATGACAGCAGCGCACTTCACACTTACCTTTTTTATTCAGTGCTGTACCTTCCTAATTTGGCAGTTTTTTAATCGGCATTCAGAAACCTATCACCCATGTTACCTGTCTGCTCAGGTGTGGTTTGCAAACATTTCCTAACCATACCATCCCATCCCTTTCCTTTAGTCCTCAGTGGCTTCCCCTGCACTTCAAGCTCTGACGTAACACATGCTTTTCCTTTCTTAACCACAGTATTGTTCGCACCTTCACATACTGTAAAGCTTCCTTTGCACAAGATATACCTGTTGATAACCATGTACCCAGATGTAGGTGCCATCAAAGACTCAGTAATTGAGTGATAGAGTTCTGGCGTGTAGATAACAGTGGCTTTGGAAACAAGCCAGCCTGGATTTGGTAAAAATTAAAGAAATAGGAAAGAAACACAAAAGATGGCTTGACAGTCACAGACAGGTTTAATTTAGAGAAAATAAACCTGAGAGGGGCTTCTGGCCGAGTTAGGTCAGAGACACACTCCCTTACAGACAAAGAGTTTTTAAGGATTCAGGGTGGGAGAGTTTATCAGAGGCCTCGACTGCTTCTGTGTCTCTTTGTTGTGCTTATCTGGCAGGGAGAGTTGTGTCTCTGTTCCCATACATCTTTCTGCAGCTGCAGGCATACCCCACTTTTAGCTTCCTATCTTTTAGCTTCCCTAACTTAGTGCACCCAAAGGGAAAGGAATGTGCTTATTAAGGCCCACTGTTTAACTGGGGCCCATTGTATGAAGATGAAGTTTGGCAGTTAACCAAGAGACTTTGCTCCCACCTCCCTCTGTGCCTGAGCTGTCTTATCTGTGTTTTACTGTCTGCTCTTTCTGGCTGCTTGTAGTGAGAAGAGAAGTGATTTCCTTGAAATGCATGGGGCTAGAAAGGGAGCTGATGTTTATCCGAGATGTTATCCATCTCGGTGTTTATCCGAGATGACAATGCTCCTGCTCTATCAGGTTTGCTTCCTGTCCCTGCTAGTTATTAGCTAGGAAACATGGGGAAAATTGCCTAGCCAAACTCCATCTTTAAAGTGAGAATAGTAACTTTCAGGTTTACTATAATTATTGAAAGAGATAATACATATGTTAAATGCCTAACATATATTAAACCTTATTAAATAGCAGCTACTTTCATTGTTTTCCACACTTAAACATTGTAAACAGATATTATACAAGATTTAAATATTGGTAACTAGCTGTCTGAGATCATTAGTATTGCCCTTAGGATATTGTCAAATCATCTGCTGAAATTTACCTGATATCCTAACTGCTATGCTTACTCACTTTTCCCTCCCTCCCTCCCCACTTCCCACCTCCCTTCCCTCTCCCTCCTTCTGTCATCCCCTTCCTTTCTTCTTTCCTCCTTTCCTTTCTTTCTTTATTTTTCTTTTAAGAAATGCCTTTTTATGAAAATATTTCAAAAGGAATTCAAGTTTATTGTGAAAAAATGCAGACCAGTACAGAAATATAGAGAGGAAAATGGCAACTCATCCTCCTCCCCACACCACCAGCTCCAGTCTCATGCCTCTGGACCAAGGTAGCCAATCCTAAACGTTTGATATGGATCATCTCAGATGCTTATCTATGTGTGTGTGTGCTCTGCACATTGATTTTTTAGTTAATGTATCATGTTGGAGAATGTCCACCTTTTTACTTTATATTTTTGCAACAAGTTAGCAGAGCACAACCTTCTAGGGTCTCAATGTCTTGCCTTCAGGATGCAGGACAATTGTCTTCTGGCTGTAAGTAAGCTTGTAAGTTATTCTGATCAAATCATCTCCACCTTTTTTTTTTCCAATAGATGCTGAGAATACATTACCATCTCCAAATGTAATGTCAATTCATATTTTTATTTTCTTTGTAGCAGTTCTTCCTTTCAGTATTGTGTTTTTGCAGGACATAAAAATAAATAAAAATTTTATTTTTTTTAGAGTGTAACTTTAATCCATAGAAAATGTTCATTTTTAGTTTGTTCCTCTTTGAAATCACTTGCATCCCTTATTAATGCTGATATGTCTGCTTTTTTGTTTTTGTATTTTTTAAAATAAAACTTTGTTGATTTTGTCATTTTCAATGCTTTTATGTGACTTAGTTTCAGGTGTGTCTTTTATGAGCAGCTTATATCCAGATGTTTTTAACCTAATCTAACAGCTTGTATTAGATAGAAATTCAATACGTTCATATATAGTGTGATGATTCAAATGTATTTCTTGCTCTTACCCCCTTTTAATTTTATTTTCTATTTTTAAGCTTTATTTCTTTTTACATTTTTCCTTGGTTGCTACTAAGTTTTATCCATTTCTTAAATTTCCTCAACACATTTGTAGATTATACATTTTACTTCTATTTTTGGAGCAGTTATCTTAAATTTTAAATTTAATGTTTAATTACCTGAGAAATATAATTGTACATTCTCCTTTTTTGAAGAAACAAATTATTGAGGCAAATCTCTTTTGATCATCTCCTTCAATGTTAGTCCTTTCTCTCTATCTCACAATCCAAAAGAAAACACTCTTATCAGTTTATTGTGGTTGTTTCCTGACATTTTGGACATATATTGACGTACGTTTACTTTGCTTTACATTGTGTCTTCCATAAGTTGCATCACCAAGTTCTGCTATTTTTGAAATTGTTTTACTCAACAAATGTTTTGAACATCTTTCCTTGTTAATTAACATAGGCAGACCTATTCTTATTGACTGATAAATAGTAATCCATCGTATGATTAAATGCCAATTTTTATTTGCATTCATATTAGTGAATATTTAACTTCTTCATACTTTTTCATTATTACCAACAATTTGCAGTGAACTTCCTAGTACTGCCTCCATGTATACTACTATAGGCTGTTTCTCTTTTTAATGTTATTGGATACTGCCAAATTGATCTCCAGTTTTTATGAAAGATTAGTTTTCTCCACACTCTTGACAGCACTTAATATTGTCAGCTTTTGAAACATTTACTAATTTTCTGGGTAAAAAATGTTATTATATATAATTTGCATTTGTGTGTTTATATCTTTTCAAATGTTGAATATCTCAGTTGGATTTCATCTTTCATGAACTGTTTGAGAATATACTTTAAAAATATTTTCTGTTTTTTGCTTTTCTGTTTATCCTTAGAATTATTCATATATTCTGAATTCTAATTTTGTATCTGTTCAATCTGTTGCAAATATTTTTCTCTCATATGATCTGACCTTCTTTAACTTTATTTATGCTGCCTTTATGCTAAGAAGTTGTTGGGTTTTTTCTTTAATTCTATGTGGTTCTTGCAGCTTTTGTCAAACATTCTAGTCACTTCCTAGATTCCCAATGCTACTGTGGTTTGTATGCGTGTGTGGGCACATGGAGGAATGTATGCAATCATTTTAAGTAGCTGTGGAGAGGATATCTGCAGGTAACTGCAGCTTTCCATATTGAAGTTTTACTACCATTAGCTGAGGCTTTTCCAGGTGCCTGTGAGAAAAGGCTAAGAACACTTAGAGTGGAATGTTTTATTATTAAGTCTTGTAGCTCAATGTCATTAACTCCCCAAAATATCTTGAGTTCCAACAGTTAACAAAAAGCCACAGGCAGAACTGATACCTGAACTCTATGACATTTGCCATGTGAGTCTGAAAATGGAATGACAAAACTAAGACATGCCATCTCCTCATTTTCATGCTGAAAAGATATTAAAGAGAATCTGCACAAGAGTTACATTTTTCAATAATGTTTTACTACTGGAATAAATAAACTATACTTTTTAAGAAATATAACATTTAATTTTTAATTATAAGAGAAATAGATGTTAATTTTAAAATTTGAGACAATAAAATTTTATAAAGATAATTAAAATGACCTAAATTCCCACCAGCCAAAAAAAAAAAAAAAAACCCCACCACCCAAGACGATCACTGAAGACATTTTTTTTTAACAAAGATATTTTGACAAATATGCTTTAGGTTCTGCTTCTATGTCTAGTTTCATGGTTTTTGATTTTTTTCTCCCAAAATTTGGCTTATTTAGAGCATGGTATCCTGGAATCTAATTTTTAAAGTTTTTCCATTAAGCATTTTTCAAATTATCTAATAATTATTTTAATCACTATGGTTTGCAATCTATTGTTAACCATAATTTATTTAACCAACCTCCTGTTGCTTGACATTTACAGTATATACAAATTGTTTTAAAAAAATTCCTGAAATACAAAGACTTCTCTTGATTCATTACATTTTGACCATTCCTTAATAAGAAGTGAATACTCTAACCAGATCTAAGTGAATTTTTTAAAACGGTGTGTGTTTGTATAAATCTTCAAGTGTAGTGTTAAACAATTTACTTGTGATGTGTTCCTAGATCAGACCTATCCTATGGAGAGTCCAAATTTGGTGTTTTTACAGCCTTCCTTTGCAGAAAGTTAGATCGAGAAATTCATAAGCAGTACTACTTTCTCTGGGCATAATTAACTAGTTTTTCTAACTTAATTTGTTTATATGTTTAATTATTTTAAAAGTCAAGAAACTGAAGCCAAAATATTCAACACTTGGTTGACTAAATGCGAGGAATTCCTGGAGGTGTTCATTTAGAAAATGTGGATTTTAAGATATGCAAGTAAGGGCACTACTTCTATAGCGTTTCCTCAAATCTATGACAACATTGATTGTGAGAAATGCCATTATTTTATGTATCATTAAGAAAGACCAGGCCGGGCGTGGTGTCTCACGCCTGTAATCCCAGCACTTTGGTAGGCTGAGGCAGGCGGATCACGAGGTCAAGAGGTTGAGACCATCCTGGCCAACATGGTGAAACTCCGTCTCTACTAAAAGTACAAAAATTAGCTGGGCGTGGTGGTGCGCACCTGTAATCCCAGCTTCTCAGGAGGCTGAGGCAAGAGAATCGCTTGAACCCGGGAGGCAGAGGTTGCAGTGAGCCGAGATTGTGCCACTGCACTGTAGCCTGGCAACAGAGCGAAACTCCGTCTCAAATAAAAAAAGAAAGAAAGAGAAAGAAAGAAACAAAGAAAGAAACGAAGAAAGAAAGAAAGACTAAACATTGCCAATTAAATGATACTATGCCATCCGTTGTAAAAAAGTGAAAAAATATGCCATAAACATGATAAAAATAAATGATATTAACATGCTAAAATCCTAATATTAGTAAGAATGTGAAGATTGGCATGAACCATGCAATCTTCCTACCTGCACATAGATTTCTCTATTCAATTAGTTCGATTCAGTGGCTCATTAACTGACTGTAGCCTCATTGTTTCTCCTGTCTCTTCCAGGTGTGGGGAGGATGTCAGGCAGGACCAGCAGCAGCTCCTGGAGGGAATCTCAGAGCTGGACATCAGGACAGGGGGAGTCCCCTCACAGCTGCTGGTGCATGGAGCCCTGGCCTTCCCTCTGGGGCTGGATGCCTCACTCAACTGCTTCCTGGCAGCTGCTCGCTATGGCCAGGGCCGAGTGGTCCTGGCTGCCCACGAGTGCCTGCTCTGTGCTCCCAAGATGGGGCCCTTCTTGCTCAATGCGGTGCACTGGCTGGCCAGAGGCCAGACAGGCAAAGTTGGGGTGAACACAAATCTAAAAGATTTGTGTCCTCTCCTATCAGAGCATGGCCTGCAATGCAGCCTGGAGCCCCATCTGAACAGCGACTTGTGTGTCTACTGCTGCAAGGCGTACAGTGACAAGGAGGCTAAGCAGCTGCAGGAGTTTGTGGCTGAGGGTGGCGGGCTGCTGATTGGGGGCCAGGCCTGGTGGTGGGCCTCCCAGAACCCTGGCCACTGCCCCTTGGCTGGCTTCCCTGGTAACGTCATCCTCAACTGCTTTGGCCTCAGCATCCTGCCTCAGACTCTCAAAGCAGGCTGCTTCCCCGTTCCCACCCCTGAGATGAGAAGCTACCACTTCCGAAAGGCGCTCTCTGAATTCCAGGCTATACTGAACCACGAGAATGGGAACTTGGAAAAGAGCTGTCTGGCAAAGTTGAGAGTTGATGGTGCAGCCTTCCTACAGATTCCTGCGGAGGGGGTCCCTGCTTACATATCCCTGCACAGGCTCCTGAGGAAGATGCTACGAGGGTCGGGCCTCCCAGCTGTGAGCCGGGAAAATCCAGTTGCCAGTGACTCCTATGAGGCTGCCATGCTCTCCCTGGTCACAGGGCTGGCTCACTCTGGAACCGACTGCTCCCAGCTGGCCCAGGGGCTTGGCACCTGGACCTGCTCCTCCAATTTGTACCCCTCAAAACACCCCATCACCGTGGAGATTGACGGAATCAACCCAGGTATGAAAACAGGAGAGTGCCCAGAACATTAAAGACGTAGGGGAAAGTGGGATTGGCTGACAGTACACAGGACATTGCAGGTACTTACCCTCAGGAAGATTGACCCCATTCTTTTTTTTTTTTTTTGAGACGGAGTCTCACTCTGTCACCCAGGCTGGAGCACAGTGGTGCAATCTCGGCTCATGCAGCCTCCGCCTCCTGGGTTTAAGCAATTCTCCTCTCTCAGCCTCCTGAGTCCCTGGGACTACAGGCACATGCCACCATGCCCGGCTAATTTTCGTATTTTTAGTAGAGATGGGGTTTCACCATAATGGTAAGGCTGGTCTGGAACTCCTGACCTCAGGTGATCCACCCGCCTTGGCCTCCCAAAGTGCTGGGATTACGGGTGTGAGCCACTGGGCCCGGCTGACTCCATTCTTTATCAGGTACTTTCAAGAAGATGGGGGTTGGGACTCTGCTTAAGGTTTAAGAGGGATGAGTCTAAGGAGAAGTATGGATGACTTGAGATACACAGGGGAGAAGCTGTACCACTGGGAGGGGCTGGGAGGCCCCAAGTGGAGATGTAGTCACATAGGAAGGAAAAACTGAGCCTTCTCTATGACTTTTGTCAGGCAACAGTGATTGCTGGGTGAGTACTGGGCTCTACCTCCTGGAAGGACAAAATGCAGAAGTCTCACTGTCTGAAGCTGCTGCCTGTGCTGGCCTGAGGGTAAGGTCTGAACACCCACATCTGCCACCTCTCAAAACCCTAGAGCTGTGTCATTCTCATCCACTGTCTAGTTCCAGCTCATGGCAATGCTGCCAGGAGTACAGAGATGGATTATTCTGCCCATTTTACAGATTTTACAGATGAAGCAGCTAAATTTCAGGGCATCTAAGTGAGTGACTGAAGTGCCTCGTGTTATCAAGCAAAAGAAGCTCAGTGCAGAATGGACTAGAAGCCAAAACTATGACACTTGAGTTTTTCACCAAAAAAAAACAAAAAAACATTTTATTGCAATTTGATTAACAAGGAGACAGGAGCCCAGCTCAAATCTGTCCCACTGTATTTACTTTAAAGAGTTACTTTATTAGAAAAGGTTTAGGGAGTGGATTCTGTGATTAGTAGGTGATTGATAGAAGGAAAAGGAAGGGCTGGAAAATCTTCGGGCATGGGCAGTTACCTCTTCATGCCTCCTCATGGGTCCCATGTGCAAACTCAGAGGGAGTTAGAATGAAACATGTGGTAGAAATTTGGGCTGTGTGTCAGCAAGCTCATTCTGCACAAACTCTGGTTTTATCTCTTTATCTTGACACCTGAAGGTTGTGCACAATCCCATCACTCTCCAAAATATGCCCTACATCAGAATTTAAATTCATCCTGCCTTCTTGACTCTGGAGGTCAATTCCTACCACAGCTAGGGTCTCTTTTCTGTCAGCATTCTTTCTGGAGCTTGCTTATATCAAACCTAAGAAAAGCAACTCCAGGACTCCAGACAAAACAGATCTCCACCTGTCTGGCGGCCAGAAAGGGAAGCTCTGGACAAAGAGGGAGAGAGAATCAACCTCACTCGCACTCGCTCTGGACAGGCCTCCTGTGTGTTCACAGAGGACAGAGCAGAGCCCCCCGGTTCAACCCCAACATCAGCGTCACCAGACTAGCTTAGGTCCTGCTAGAAGAGCCCAGGGTTTTGCCTGGCAGAAAG
Organism: Symphalangus syndactylus; assembly: GCF_028878055.3. Classification (NCBI taxonomy): domain Eukaryota; kingdom Metazoa; phylum Chordata; class Mammalia; order Primates; family Hylobatidae; genus Symphalangus; species Symphalangus syndactylus. Next base: position 133,724,197 of record NC_072428.2, on the reverse strand, counting down.
ACACAAGACCTTTGCCAGGATCAGCCTGGTCTCTCACCAGTTCATGTCAGGTGAAGATTTATGGTGGAGCTGTTTAAATCCTTGGAAAAATGATTTTACATGCTTTGAAGTCCAAATGATTTTGGAGTGCTAAAATTTGAGAAGTTTCCATGCCTAGCACATTAAAAAGGGAAGCTGAGGTTTCATGGGCATGTTTATCTAATATCTTCCATCTACACAACCTCACACACACATCACAAGGCATCACAAGAACTCTAATTCCTCCAACACTTGGTGGAATCACCTGTCCAGGTACAGATTGGCTGCCACACTGATGACCTAACCAAGGCCAGGAAGCTATCTCGAGCCCCCGTGGTGACTCACCAATGCTGTATGGACAGGACCGAACGGTCAGTCTCCTGCCTCTGGGGTGGCCTCCTCTACATCATCGTGCCCAAGGGCAGCCAACTAGGCCCTGTGTCTGTCACTATCAGGGGGGCTGTGCCTGCCCCATACTACAAGCTGGGTAAGTGGAGCGAACATTCAGGGAGGAGGAAGAGCGGCAGATGCTGTGGGAACTGTGGGGTGGTTGCTAAATGGGAGAGGGATGAGGTTTGGTGGAGAGAAAGAGGAAGAACTGTTGGTAGAGAACATGGAGGCAGGAGATATGGAAAACCCTGTGTCCATGGAGACTTCAGGGCAGACAAAGAGAAAAGTCAGGAAGCCTTTTCTTCACTTGACAGCCTATAGACCCCTGTGATAGTGGTTCATACTTGCAGTGTTCTTCCAGAGTTCAAATGGTATTTTTCAGCTCAAGGGAAGTTGGGGAAGTGGGTGTGGTAGGTTCCATGATATTTATTCCCAGGTAAGACATCGCTAGAGGAGTGGAAGAGGCAGATGCAGGAGAACCTGGCTCCCTGGGGAGAGCTGGCCACGGACAACATCATCCTGACAGTGCCAACCACAAATCTCCAGGCCCTGAAGGACCCCGAGCCTGTGCTCCGCCTCTGGGATGAGATGATGGAGGCTGTGGCCAGGCTGGCGGCTGAGCCCTTCCCTTTCTGGTGTCCGGAGAGGATTGTGGCTGATGTGCAGATCTCAGCTGGTGGGTGCTCCCAGGGAATCCTCCTAGTCAGTGGAAACCATGTATCTATTACTTTGCCTTTTATGAATGTCCAAAATGTGTAAGCATAATTTTATTAGTAAAGCAAGGGAAAAAGATATAAAAGACATTGACCACTATGAGGATGAAAGAATGTTTACATGTGAAAAACAAATTATTGACATCTACAAGGTGAGATTTCACTGGACGGTAGAACAATCTCAGAAAATGTTGTACTGGGAATTCATAGATGGCAACCAGATTCATTTCAAGGACAACATAGAAAATCAACTATTTTCTTCAAACATAAGCCAGAGTTGAAAATGAAGAGGAAATATGTAAGGAGGTTTATGGTAAGTACTGAGTGGTTAAAGAGAAAGAGGTACATAGGAAGAGAAATAAGGAACTCTGGATCCCACATGGGGAAAGTTCTTTGGACCTCAATTTTTATACCTTCAAATAAGGACAAAAATTATCTCTGTGATAGAGTGTAAATTTGGACAAAAGTAGTATACATGGGGAAGAAAGGATGACACTGTTCTAGCCCTCAAGGATCTCAGATCAAGTCATAGGACATCATATCTCAGACTGACATGTAAAGGACACTCACACACACAAAATAAAGGTGTCGAATTACAGCAAGAATGACTATGTAAAGTATAACCAAATTCTCCAGGGCCAGAGTGAGGAGGAGGCCACAACTCAGATGTGAGAGACTAAGAAGTGGATTGGGTACTATTCAGTTTCTGACCAAGTAGGGGAAAGCTATTTGCTTTCCAATCAGAACAGAGATTCTGCAATTATTGGGGATAACCAGGATGGTGAAGAAAAGTCCCATAATGGAGAAGAATGAAGGAGATAGTTTGGGGGGACCCTCCTCAATGCTCATCTCTTCCTTCTGTGTTCCCAGGCTGGATGCATTCAGGATATCCCATCATGTGCCACCTGGAGTCTGTGAAGGAGATCATCAATGAGACGAACATGAGGAGCAGGGGTGTGTGGGGCCCCATCCATGAGCTGGGCCACAACCAACAGCGGCATGGATGGGAGTTCCCCCCACACACTACTGAGGCCACCTGCAACCTCTGGTCAGTCTACGTGCATGAAACAGTCCTGGGGATCCCCAGGGCTCAGGCCCACGAGGCTCTGAGCCCTCCAGAGCGAGAGAGGAGAATCAAGGCCCACCTGGGAAAGGGAGCCCCCCTGTGTGACTGGAATGTGTGGACAGCCCTGGAAACATATCTACAGGTACTGAGCAGAAATTCTGGTAGAAGGGGATGACCAGACCCCTCATTCATGTAGCGACCTGGACCCCAGTAGCTCTCCAGCTCCTTCACCACTCCACCAGCCTGGACCACCACCTCCCCTGGAAATGAGAGGGACTGGGCCGCATGGTGGTGCTTCTTGGCTTATACCCCTCTAAGGCAGAGGGAATGGCACCTGTCTTACTCACCTTCTGATTTTGCAATGTAAGAGGAAATGAAAAATATTCTGAAAAAAATAGAAACGTAGCATATTATTCAAGGGCAGAAACTCTGTTAGACATTCCTGCAGCTGAATCACAGGTCTTGCCCTCACTGGTTTTGTTCTTGGTCTCCTAATAAGTGTTCCATAAGTGGTCATTGTTTTGTTTAGTTTTGTTTTGTTTCACCTGAGTTTTATAAATCAAATGAGTTATGCTTTTTTATAATAACAGAGGGTGTCTGCAATGCAGCTGCATTACAATAAGAAGGCATTGTTGGAGATAAATCTGCTAAGAAAGGTCTCAGCATCCATCACCCCACTTGAAGCCAAAATGATTTAAAATGAAGAACCAGTCAACCCAATAGCAGAACACTGAATTCATAAAGCAAATCTACTTCCTGTGAAATAAACACAAATCCCTGCCCCTTCCCCTAGCCCGGCATTGAATGTCAACGTTTTTGAGTTGTCAATGCTGTTCCCCTTTCAGATCTCCCGCAATGTCTCCCACAGCTCTAGAGATAGGAGCTGTCTGGCCCACATTTCACAGAGGCACACACTATTTTAAAGAATTTAAGCAACCTGTCCAGTAGCCCCCATTTAAATGAAGGACCTAGAACTTAAAATCAGGACGTAATGACAAGCCCCAGGCTTTTGCATTGCCGTACCCTCTCTTAGTTTTTTGTGCCTTTCACTAATTTTCTGAAGAGTTAATGTGAGACAGTCCCAGTCAATGAGTTCACTTTGTATCGCATTCATTTCCATATCCTTAGATAGCCAGTCTGGGGGTATACAGGACCACGGACCACAATGGTAGGTTGCCCCTAAACTGTAAGTTTAAGCCCTAATTCTGTCCTAGTCTGCTACCTACTCACTGTGGAGCCCCGAATATCAGTTCTCAATAGCTCTAGAGAGACCAAGTCTGAGACTTGGCCTCAGGACAAACAGTCACCTTCTGACTCCTCTTCCTGCTAGAGGCCTTCTCCCCAGCATCCGTGCCGCTGCTGCCTTAGCGCAGGTCTCGTTAGTCTCCCCTCAGTGTATTCCAGTAGCCTTCTAAGTTGTCCCAGCATCTTGCCTCAATCTTCTATGATCCATCTTCCTTACACTCCTTACAAAATAATGTTAATACTCTGTCTATAAAATGCTTACAGTGTTCTCTAGCACATATAGGGTAAAGTCAAAGCTCATTAGCAGGGCATAGGAGGCCCTTCATGACCATCCTTACCAGCACCTCTAGCTACATCTCCTACTGCTCTCACCTCCACATTTACCCTTCGGCATGCCCACCTGCTTATGGTTATGGACACAACTTGCTGTTTTGGCTTCTGTGCCTCCCCTTGTTTGCTTCCTGCTGCTGAATCATGCTGGAACATCTTGTCCATTAGCTGTCAAGTCACCTGTCCAAATTCAGCTCTGTTGTCCCCTTCTCTCCTGGACATTGCCTCCTTGATAAACCAACAGTTTTAGCAATGTGTTTATTTACGTGTGTTTCTCCCTTTGGCCAGTGTTCTCCAGAAGGACAAGAGCTCTTAATGATGTTTGCCTAGCACAGTAGCTGGCAGTGTGTGGATGTCTAATACATGTTAAATGTTTAATAAATGCTTAACTTATTGATGTATTGATTAATAAGTGTCAAAGAGCAAGCCAGTGAGAACAGATGAGCAATAATAAGGGTACAACAGTGAGACTCTGAGGGAGGCCTGGCTTCGGTGGTGTTATCTGTCCTTGGGCTTTTACGAGCTAGAGTCAGAGAATGCCCATCTATTAAAGGGAGAGTGGGGATGTGAAACCCCAGGTCCCGGCTAACTGGAAATTTGTATAATCTTAGTGAACAAGGGCCTTCTGCCAAGGGCTTTCCGGAGGGCTGCCCCTTGTGAAGTATGAGCCACTCTCATTTTTAGCCCCTCAAGACAGGCTGGATTTTTTTCTTTTTCTGCCCTAAATGCAGTGTTCTATGGAGCAACTTTGTATCATTGCAGATAGTCACAGGTCTGAGATGGCTATTAAAAAATAAGGATTATTATGATGTCTGGAAAGTATAGTATTGGAGGTTCGCAGCTTTTAGAATCTCAATAGGCCAAATATGTAGGAAGTGAGGGTTTCTCATCTCAGTCAGGCCCAAACCTGTCCTGATGCTGAGGAAAACACTTGAGATCCGGGAAGACAATTTTTTAAAGATACGAATAGTGGACATTTATTGAGTATTTACCTCTATTCAGACATTAGGTTTCCCCTGAGCACCCCCACTAGATTCAGGGGGTGTTGTTTTGTAGCCAAGAGGTGGAATGAGCCAACGAGATTGCATTATTGTGCAGGGGCAGAGTGGGGAGATAGGGGCACATACCCAGGATGAAGGTAACGATTGAGGGGAGGTGATCATGTGAATCAAATGTATTTAAGAATGCATATGTCACGTCACTTTTGCAAACTTGACACCTCATTCTGTTCCTTCTTTCCCTTTTCAGCTCCAAGAGGCCTTCGGGTGGGAGCCATTCACCCAGCTCTTTGCTGAGTACCAGACCCTCTCTCACCTCCCCAAAGACAACACCGGCAGGATGAATCTATGGGTGAAGAAGTTCTCTGAAAAAGTGAAGAAGAATCTGGTTCCCTTCTTTGAGGCCTGGGGCTGGCCTATCCAGAAGGAGGTGGCTGACAGCCTGGCCTCCCTACCAGAGTGGCAGGAAAACCCCATGCAAGTGTACCTCCATGCCAGGGAGTAAAGGATGCCCCGCAAGGCGGGAGAAAAAAGGCAGCGTCATGCCGGCAACTCCACCACGGGGCTTTGGCCATGTGTGCTCAGTATCTGGAGCCTGACTAGATGGTGGCCAAGGTCATAAGAAAAAATGGAACCCCTTTCTGAAAAAGGTGCCTTGTGCTTCTTTTTATTGTTTTTCTGCTTACACTATTGCTTTCCCCAAGAGACTTCACCTCTTAGTCTCCCAGAGAGGATCTTTCATCCCGCCATCCTGAGGCTTCTATTTTTGACCAATAGCTCTAAAGACCATGGGTTCCTATAACAACCTGTTATCCCTTTCTCATCCCTGCCATCCCTGAACAAGGCTTCTAATTTATTATGCTTTAAGAAGTTTTCAAATAGCAAGCGAGACACGCGGGAATAGTGGAGAGAGCCCCAGGCCAGCTTTGGTTCTATGGAAAATCACTTCACCTCTCTGTGTTTCTGTCTTCACATCCATGACATGAGGATACAAATCTTTTCCTCGCAAAGCTGTTGTTTGATTTCTCCTGGTCCCATAGTGGACTGTTACGGTGTCCAGTCTAGCATGCACATCCTGGGCGCTGAATCTCACTTCAGTGTTGACCCCCTTGGCGTTAGCATTCAGTCCTTGTATATTTAGAGAATGTCAATGTTTTCCCAGACATGGTATCAATAATGGTAGTTGTCAGCAGTATCCTAGCCCTTTCTACATTTTTTCTCCGACTTCTGGAAGGATTCTTGGGTATAACCTAACCCAAAGAAAAATGGCATGTGCTCAAACTGAGTGTCACAGAGCTGTGAGGTTGGGTCTTTGGGGTTAGCTCCATCTTCCAGGGTTTGCCCTTTGCCCTTCAACCAAAGGACAAAGTCACGTTAACAGCTGCTACTAAGTCTATATGCCCATTCGTTCATACCACAAAACAGGCATCTGACTCCTCTGGTCACCATGGAATCAAGGCACTGTCAGTGGTGGGGGGTCCACAGGCACAGTGGGCTTCACTCTGGATTCACAGGACTACTGGGTGCAGGAGACGCAATCCTCACTTAATCAACCCACACCCCAGCATCCCCTGAGCTTTCTCTTAATCTCATTCTAGCCCATCTTGACTCTTCGGTTAGGGGGAGTTCTCATTGGAGATTTGTCTCTGGGATTAACGAGTGTATGCCTAGCTACTTTCGCCATTTACTTTTAGACCATATTGTTATTTGTTTTGAATATCATTCCTTAGGCTTCGTTGAGAGTAGAGTGGCTTCGCATTAGGAGAACTAATTTAGGGCATGTCTTTTGCTAAATCCTGTCAGCATATCCTTCCCAATTCTAGATAATTTCCTTTTATTTCTCTAGTACCCTTTTCCAGGGGCTTTACACATGAAAGGTGTTCATGAAATATTTGTCAAAGGAAAGAACAGTAATGACACCTAACACATAATGAGTGATTAGTATGTTCCAGGCATTGTGTGAGCTATTTACTGTGAGTGATTTAATGTTATCTTCCCAGCAGACCTCTGAGGTAGGTACTAGTATCATCCCCATTTCATAGATGAGGAAACTGACACTAAGGGACATAAAATAAGTTTTTTGAAGTCACGAAGTGAGTAAGAGGAAGAGCCAGGGCTTAACTGAAGCCCACAGCAATGAAAACATTGTGGAACTTATTCTTCCTGAATGGTTTACAATTTAAACAAAATGTCACCTAGAAAATAGATGAAAATATGTTCAACAGAGTCTGGATTTTTCCAATGTTTACTACTGAATTTTCATTCAATAACAAATTTAACTTCCAAAAAGGTGTTGGTATCTGATTTTCTGCCTGCCTCAGAATGTGATTTGTCTGCCTTTGGGTAATCCAGCCTTGGGTAGAAAAGGAATTTGAACCCAGGAAATTTGACTCCAGAGCTGGTGTTCTTTTTTAACCCCCCCCTTTAAGTTCTGGGATATATGTGCAGAACGTACAGGTTTGTTACATAGGTATACATGTGCCATGGTGGTTTGCTGCACCGATCAATCCGTCATCTAGATTTTAAGCTCTGCATGCATTAGATATTTGTCCTAATGCTCTCCTTCCCATTGCCCCCAACCTGCAACAGGCCCCAGTGTGATGTTTCCCTCCCTGTGTCCATGTGTTCTCATTTTTCATCTCCCACTTATGAGTGAGAACATGTGGTGTTTGGTTTTTTGTTCCTGTGTTAGTTTGCTGAGAATTATGGCTTCCAGCTTCATTCATGTCCCTGCAAAGGACATGAACTCATTCTTTTTCGTGGCTGCATAGTATTCAATGGTATATATGTGCCATATTTTCTTTATCCAGTCTATCATTGGTGGGCATTTGGGTTGGTTCCAAGTCTTTGCTATTGTAAATAATGCTGCAGTAAATGTATGTGTGCATATGTCTTTATAGTAGAATGGTTTATAGTCCTTTGGGTATATACCCAGTAATGGGATTGCTGGGTCAAATGGTATTTCTGGTTCTAGATCCTTGAGGAATCACCACATTGTCTTCCGCAATGGTTGAACTAATTTACACTCCCAACAACAGTGTAAAAGCATTCCTGTTTCTCCACAGCCTCACCAACATCTGTTGTTTCCTAACTTTTTAATGATCGCCATTCTAACTGGCATGAGATGGTACCTCATTGTGGTTTTGAATTACATTTCCCTAATGACCAGTAATGATGAGCTTTTGTTCATGTTTGTTGGCCACATAAATGTCTTCTTTTGAGAAGTGTCTGTTCATATCCTTTGCCCACTTTTTGATTTTTTTTTTTTTGTTGTTGTAAATTTGTTTAAGTTCCATGCAGATTCTGGATATTAGACCTTATCAGATGGTAGCTTGCAAAAATTTTCTCCCATTGTGTAGGTTGCAGAACTGGTGTTCTTAACAGTGATGTTAGGGTAAAATGATGGATATCACTGGGTTTAATAGATTGCCCTAGAGACAGAGACAATGTCTGGCTTCTTACACATACACACACACATACACACACACACACACACACATCCTGGTAGCAGTTGGCTGGAGCCTGTAGCTCCTTGTCTCTCATACAGAGAGACTGTGACTTTGCCTCTTATTTTTAAGTTTATAGTTAATTGTAACTGCAATACTCTCAGATCATTTTGTCTATTCATAGAAACTAATTTGCTGCCAGTGATAGGGATAATCTATGATTTCTGAGACATTTACTTCCATAATTTCACAGTTCTAAGTCTAGAAAAATTATTAGAAGAAAATTATTGGATGGTCTTGGAACCAACCCAAAGAAAAAAACATGTCCTGTGAACAGTAGGATAGATACTGAATCTAGCTTGTCTCATTTTGGAACTAGTTCTTATAATTTCCCTTGGACTGTATATTTTTGTCCAATCACTACTGTACAGGACATGGGTTTGGTTTGCTTTTCCCTCCCATGAGCCACTCAACTGCTTTGCTAAAAGCCTCATCAGTTTTCCTTTGGTTTCCTTTGGTACACCAACCTCAACACAGAGTCCACTTGGTTTGGAAGGGGTTGGCCCACACTGGTGGCAGGAGTGGGCACAGAATCCATGCCTGGCTCATCTAATTGTCCATACCTTCCAACAAGGATTGGTTCAAGTGATGGGAAGGTGGCCCTTGCCAAGGTCATGAAGTGCATACCACAGACTTTTACTGGCTGTACTGGGAAGCATACATTTTCTTTGGTACTGGAGAATTGGTAATGACAGTGCCAAATGTTGTTTGTTATTGAAGCTAAGTGAAGGGGCTCTTGAAGGATCCTTATTCAACTTTTGCATATGTTTAGAAATTTTGTAGTAAAATTGTAATGGTGTAAGTCTACTATTTATACCTATAGAAGTAAAAGACTTCTGCCAGGTGCAGTAGTTCACGCCTGTAATCCCAGCACTTTGACAGGCTGAGGCGGGTGGATCATGAGGTCAGGAGTTTGAGACCAGCCTGGCCAATATGGTGAAACCACATCTCTACTAGAAAAATGCAAAATTAACTGGGTGCAGTGGCTCATGCCTGTAGTCCCATCTACTCGGGAGGCTGAGGCAGGAGAATCGCTGGAATCCTGCAGACAGAGGTTGCAGTGAGCTGAGATCACGCCACTACACTGTAGCCTGGGCAATAGAGTGAGATTCCATCCAAAAAAAAAAAAAAGAAAAACAAAAGGAAAAAAAAAAGAAAGAAAAGTAAAAGATTTTTTTTTTTTTAAGTTTTGAAATAGTTTCTTAGGGAGAGTAGGATTGAAAGAGTAGAGAAACAGGGGAGATAAAGAGGGAGTAGGGTTTGGGCAGATTCCTGTTGTTTTTCTTATAAGCTCTTTGTTAGTAATTTAGTATTGTATTTCTACCACACATGTTTTCTACCCTATGCAAGCATGACACCTTTTAAACAAGATAGATATAAACTGTATTAAAATTTACAACACAGCTTGCATGCCAACATAGTCTTCCATGATTTGGTCTCTGCGAGTGTTTCCAGATTTGCCTCCCACCTCTATCCCTTGCTTTCTTTATTCCAGCTGTGATACACACATTTCAGCTGTGCGAACGCGGCCCTCCTTCTCGTCTCTACAGATTGTTCTGTGCTCCTGGGTCATTCCTTGCTTCCACCTGTCCTTCCCTCCACAACAGAGTAGAGAAGTTTCTGATGTTTGGGCTTCCTTTTGGGTAGAACAACAACAAAAGTCACTAGAAAAATGTCCTTTTTAGAGTCGTATTTTCAGAGTGAGGAATCATATATCATTTATATTTATCATAAGAAATTGAAACATTTTCACTTTTTCTTTTTTCCTGTTAAGTCTTTAATTATCTTTAACCAGGACTTAATTAAACTTGAATGGTCTGCAATCTTTTTGAAATGTGAATAATTTCAACCTATGTTTTCTCCATTAGCTAAATTCGGTAAAATAGTGCTTAGTGTTGTATTTTTAATAAAACAAAACCTGCCCTGTGGAGAAGTGACACACTTTGTGGACGTGCCATTTGGGTCACACACAAAGGTGGGCCACTGGGGTGCGTCACTGAGCCAGCCAGGATAGCAAGAGCGACATTCTCTAATTCACACAGCGGCATTTTATGAGCTAGTGGTGGCCTCGGAGAAGAGATGGCACTTCTCTATATTACTTCGGATTGGGGTATCAGCATTTTTTAAGGTTTTCTTTTTTTCTTCAGCTCTTAACTCAGAGGTCATTTCCTCGAGCCATGTCTCTAAGCCTCATGCTCCCATAAAACCTGTAACTTCCTTTATATATCAGTCATCACATTTGTAATTATTTGTTTAAAATCTCTCTTTCCCACTACATGGAAACCTCACAGGGGCAGGGACTAGACCTGCCCTATTCACAGCTGTATCGACAGCCCCAAGGGCAGGGCCTGTCACATATCAGTTTTGGTGTAGGGGTCTATTGTATTAATACATTACTAACAAGAATGTATGATAATGGGAGAAGAATAGATGAGGATTTCCAACTATTGTATATGTTTGCTATCTTTAGGCAGATCACCTGAGGTCTGGTGTTCGACACTAGCCTGGCCAACATGGCAAAACCCCATCTCTACTGAAAATACAAAAATTAGCCGGGTGTGATGGCACATGCCTGTAATCCCAGCTACTTGGGAATCTGAGGCAGAAGAATCACTTGAACCCAGGAGGCAGAGTTTGCCCTGAGCTGAGATCGTGCCACTGCACTCCATCCTGGGCAAAAGAGTGAGACTCCGTCTCAAAAAAAAAAAGAAGGAAAAAAAAAAGACCTCTTCTATTTATCCCTATTCAAGAAAATGGTTTCACTACTCCAGAAAGAAGCTTTAGTGTGATTAGAACCATTCTCCTATTTTTAGCTTCTGAATACAGGCTGTATTGTGAGAGTGAATTTTCCATTAATTCTTATTTCTCCTTTTCCTAGGGACTTACGTCAGAGAACAGTATAAGCTCTTTTCAGGAGTTTCTGTATTTTGGGGAAACAATTATTTATCTGACATTTCTTGGGCCCTATTTCTACTATATTTCTAAGTCAATTCCTCTCCTCTGCTAAGTAACTTTCTAGCCAAAGTTAACTACAGTGTAGACACTTTCATTTTGAATTAACATTTTTCCTATTCTGCCGTGTTATTAGGTTCTGGAACAGGGATATATCCCACAATAACAATAATGAAAAATTAAGAACCCCCCAAAAAAATTCAAATTATTTTATATGGCCTCCCAACTCCAAAACAAGACAGCTGAGATGCCTATACATGGCACCTTCATACAGGTACATCTCATCTGTTAGTGTCCATTTCTATAGAAGAAAACAAAAACATGCTATTAGCTTACTTCAAATCGTTGTCCCACTTATTGAATCTAAGCTAGTTTCCTATGATCAGTTATTTCTTCAGCCCCTAGGCTGTCTTCACCAGGAACTTTGAAATAGAAACTGGACCTTTCTGCGTATTCCTCAGATACATCTCTGATACACTGATTCATCTAAGGTCAAAAGCGCCCCCCACTAATAGTTCCTCAGCAGCACGTAGCTAGCACATGAACAGCAGGTCAGCCAAGACGTTAGACGTGGTCAAGGTTTCCAAAGAAGGAGAGCTACTTTTCAGTTGATGCTATCTCCTTATAGGCATGGCATGATTGCGCTTCTCAGGGTATTATTTTCATGAACTTGTTCCTGCTACAAGGTCTTTAGTACCATGCCTGGCTTCCATTTTGAAAAGTCTTCTTGTGCAAGATTGGTGCACTTCCCAGTTCTGATGGGAGGATAGTTTGGTCCCGTACTCAGCTTGCAGAAGTTCCTACATTTTCTACACACAACTCTTTGTACTGATTCACTTTTCATTTGGGAAAGCCATGAGAAACTTTTTTCATAAAAAAAAATAACCATCATCTCTATAAACTCTTCAAGCTGATAAAGGGAGAGAGCATCATTCTGAAATGTTAAGCATAGGTTGGGAAAAATAGTGTTGAGAAAAAATTAAGATAGAAATTGTAAACTATCTCTCAAGCTGGAGATCTAGAGAACAAAGAAGTTGAGTAACAGATGGAGAGAAAAAGTCCTCACCCGGAGGAGTAACCAAGAGCCTACCTGAGGAACAGCTTCCCAGACACCACTTCAAATATCATATTACCTCATATCAAGGGGATAAACCCAAAGGCAGCCCAATGGAGCAGTTTGATGAACCATTTCTGTTTTAAAATTCAATAAGAACGATCCCTTTGTTTCTTTTTCCTAGGCTACCAACAAATTTATAAAATGTTCTTGAATGTATTGTCCCTTTCATCAAGAATAATCTGAAAAAAAGCCAATCATCTTTATTGTGCAGTACAGATGGAAAGGGAGAATTAACAACAGCAAAGCTACTGCTTTTTATTCCTAGGCCTTTAATAGCCCTAAAACAACTAACTCTCTGTATTATTTCATTTTCACATTGCTATGAAGAAATACCCAAGACTGAGTAATTTATAAAGGAAAGACAGTTAATTGACTCACAATTTTGCAAGCCTAGGGCAGTCTCAGGAAACTTACAATCATCGCGAAAGGGAAAGTAAGCATGTCTTACATGGTGGCAGGCGAGAGATGAGAGAGGAAGAGAGAAACTACCAAACACTTAATAAAACATCAGATCTCTTCAGAACTCACTATCACAAGAACAGCATGGGGGGAACTACCCCCATGATCCAATCACCTCCAACCAGCTCTCTCCATCAACACCTAGGTATTATGATTCAAGATGAGATTTGGGTGGGGACACAAAGCCTGGCCATATCACTTTCTGTTGCTAAAAAAGCAAAACTTAAGTGGAGATTTGGAAATTAAAGTCCAGTGTAATTGGCCTCACTACAGAGAACCAAGCCATGCAAGGACACTTACAATGATGAAAAACAAATTCTCAGCACTTAGGTAAGGCACTCAGTTGAAACAATGCTTTCCTGGGTCTGCAGACTGGAACCTAAGCAGCTGTGTGCTTCACTTAGATAAATACATATTCAATGCATGAGACTGATTCACCCTCACAAATGATACTTCTTTTAATAGGATCATGCAGTCTACTCCCAGCCACATAGTTTTTGTCTTAAATAACCAATCATTAGAACAGGTAGTTAGAATGTGTGGCCTTTGAGGACGACTTAGGTTTGAATTAGTAAAGTTACATATGGGAAGATTCAGTGAAATATTGTAGCAGACAGGGGAGTTATAACAAATAATATATTGTGCATTTATATAATTATATAATCCCATTCAAGCAATGATCCTAAAAATCTATTTTCCAGACCACATTTACTCCCAAGGATATTAACATAAGTTAGGTGAATCATCAATAAACCACTGCTTTTCAGAAACTGTTTTAAGTGCTTTTATATTTATTTATGCTCACAACATTCCTACAAAGTAAGCACAATTACTCTCTTCATTTTGCCAAGAACTAGTAAGCAGCGAAGCCACATTTCCAACCCTAGAAGTTGGAGCCCACACTCTCAGCCAACATACTGTCCTATACAGTTACTGGATCTGCCATCGCCTGTAACTCTGCCTGCATTAGACTATGTGTCTGAATACTGGATCACAGAGCAAGCAGAGTCCAACTGCCAAAACCAATCAGGTTATTCCTAGTTAAACAAAAGTCAGTTACTTTACAGTAAAGGTCATTCATCCAAGGAACATTTCACTCAGGATATATAATTGATTTTTTTCCAATACCAAGACCGTGTCCAACCTAGACTGGAGGGTTTTAAAGATTCTGTGCTTCACAGACAAACAGAGAGCCAAATCATGAGTGAACTCCCATTCACAATTGCTTCAAAGAGAATAAAATACCTAGGAATCCAACTTACAAGGGATGTGAAGGACCTCTTCAAGGAGAACTACAAACCACTGCTCAGTGAAATAAAAGAGGATACAAACAAATGGAAGAACATTCCATGCTCATGGGTTGGAAGAATCAATATCATGAAAATGGCCATACTGCCCAAGGTAATTTATAGATTCAATGCCATCCCCATCAAGCTACCAATGACTTTCTTCACAGAATTGGAAAAAACTACTTTAAAGTTCATATGGAACCAAAAAAGAGCCCGCATCGCCAAGTCAATCCTAAGCCAAAAGAACAAAGCTGGAGGCTTCACGCTACCTGACTTCAAACTATACTACAAGGCTACAGTAACCAAAACAGCATGGTACTGGTACCACAACAGAGACATAGATCAATGGAACAGAACAGAGCCCTCAGAAATGATGCCGCATAGCTACAACTATCTGATCTTTGACAAACCTGACAAAAACAAGAAATGGGGAAAGGATTCCCTATTTAATAAATGGTGCTGGGAAAACTGGCTAGCCATATGTAGAAAGCTGAAACTGGATCCCTTCCTTACACCTTATACAAAAATTAATTCAAGATGGATTAAAGACTTAAATGTTAGACCTAAAACCATTAAAATCCTACAAGAAAACCTAGGCAATACCATTCAGGACGTAGGCATGGGCAAGGACTTCATGTCTAAAACACCAAAAGCAATGGCAACAAAAGCCAAAATTGACAAATGGGATCTAATTAAACTAAAGAGCTTCTGCACAGCAAAAGAAACTACCATCAGAGTGAACAGGCAACCTACAGAATAGGAGAAAATTTTTGCAACCTACTCATCTGACAAAGGGCTAATATCCAGAATCTACAATGAACTCAAACAAATTTACAAGAAAAAAACAAACAACCCCATCAAAAAGTGGGCAAAGGACATGAACAGACACTTCTCAAAAGAAGACATTTATGCAGCCAAAAAACACATGAAGAAATGCTCATCATCACTGGCCATCAGAGAAATGCAAATCAAAACCACAATGAGATACCATCTCACACCAGTTAGAATGGCCATCATTAAAAAAAGCAGGAAACAACAGGTGCTGGAGAGGATGTGGAGAAATAGGAACACTTTTACACTGTTGGTGGGACTGTAAACTAGTTCAACCATTGTGGAAGTCAGTGTGGCGATTCCTCAGGGATCTAGAACTAGAAATACCATTTGACCCAGCCATCCCATTACTGGGTATATGCCCAAAGGACTATAAATCATGCTGCTATAAAGACACATGCACACGTATGTTTATTGCGGCACTATTCACAATAGCAAAGAGTTGGAACCAACCCAAATGTCCAACAATGATAGACTGGATTAAGAAAATGTGGCACATATACACCATGGAATACTATGCAGCCATAAAAAATGATGAGTTCATGTCCTTTGTAGGGACATGGATGAAACTGGAAAACATCATTCTCAGTAAACTATCACAAGGACAAAAAACCAAACACCACATGTTCTCACTCATAGGTGGGAATTGAACAGTGAGAACTCATGGACACAGGACGGGGAACATCACACTCCGGGGACTGTTGTGGGGTGGGGGCAGGGGGGAGGGACAGCATTAGGAGACATACCTAATGCTAAATGATGAGTTAGTGGGTGCAGGAAATCAACATGGCACATGGATACGTATGTAACAAACCTGCACATTGTGCACATGTACCCTAAAACCTAAAGTATAATTAAAAAAAAAAAAAAAGATTCTGTGCTTCAAAATAAGAGCTTGATGGAGTCTTAGAGGAAGCAGGTCTCACACTCAAGGTTTTTATCATTTTTAAGGATGCCCCAACTCCCCTCATTATGTCTAAAAGCATTGGATAAGGGACCACATACGTTCCTATAGGTTATTAGCTCCAATAGCTGTAAAATCTAAATTCCCAACAAACTGGAGACATTTCAAGAGACAGAAATCACCCTAGAACACTTTAGGGAAGTAATAATGGTCACTGTTAAGTTTTAAAGAAGTGGGTTTTTATTGGTGGTGGTGGTGGTTTTGTTTGTTTTGAGATGGAGTCTCACTCTGTTGCCCAGATGCAATCTCAACACACTGCAATCTCTGCCTTCTGCGTTCAAGTGATTCTCCTGCCTGAGCCTCCCAAATAGGTGGGTCTACAAGCGTTTGCCACCATGCCCAGCTAATTTTTGTATTTTTAGTAGAGACAGGGTTTGGCCATGATGGTCTGGAACTCCTGGCCTCACATGATCCACCTGCCTCGACCTCCCAAAGTGCTGGGATTACAGGCATTAGCCACAGCGACCAGCCTTAAAGATTACCCTATCTTAAGCCAGGTGCGGTGGCTCATGCCTGTAATCCCAGCACTTTGGGAGGCCGAGGCGGGTGTATCACGAGGTCAGGAGATTGAGACCATCCTGGCTAACACAGTGAAACCCCGTCTCTACTAAAAAAAATACAAAAAATTAGCTGGGCGCAGTGGCGGGCGCCTGTAGCCCCAGCTACTCGGGAGGCTGAGGCAGCAGAATGGCGTGAACCCGGGAGGCGGAGCTTGCAGTGAGCCGAGATCACGCCACTGCATTCCAGCCTGGGCGACAGAGCGAGACTCCGTCTCAAAAAAAAAAAAAAAAAAAAAGATGACCCTATCTTTATTTAAAATGACCCTGCCTATATTTCCTCCCCTGAGTGCCTTAAAGTCCCTGACTTATTTCAAAAATTAGTATTTTGAAACAGTTTCAGAAAAAATTAAAGCCTTAGTTGGTCACACTAAATGGGACCGTCAAAGCTCCTACTGCTCACAAATACTGTTAAAATGGAATAACAGCCACTGCTAAAGGGAATTAAAGTCACTCGTATCTTGAATGAACCCTAGACATTTTAAGTTCTGTGTCCTCTGCATAGAATCTTTGTTCTTTGTCTCTCCATTGTGGCCATTTAGAAAACATTTCAGCTCCTGATCACCAACTGAAACAGTGAAATTTTTCTCATTGTGGCAAACACAGTCTCTTGCCCTAGTTTTAATTTAAAAGAGATATTTATGTTACCCTTCCCATGAAGCAATTGACTGGTCAATATGCTCTCTACTTGTATTATCCATAAAAATTTCCCAAACCAATTTACTTTTAGTGTCAGAAGGTGCAACCCAACAATATTCTTTTTTTAATGAAATACATTGTGCTCACAAAAAATGTATCTAAAACATATGTACAATTTAAATAATAATTATAAAGGGAACAATCAGATCAGCAACAGATTAAGAAATAGAATGTTGCCAATAATTGAAGTCCTCCTTATGCTCCTCCAAGTTCATTGTCTCTCTCCTACCACCAGGTGGAAGACTAATCTGACTTCTGTGATCATTCCTTTTGCTCCTTTAGTTTTACTACCTATGTGCACAAACTTAAACTACATAGTTCAGTTTTAACTTGTTTTAAACTGTGTAAGAATACAAGAAAGTTATATTTTTTGTGATCTTTTATGACTTGCTTCTTTAGTGCAATACTGTGACATCATCTGTGTTGATTTGTGTAGCTCTACTTCATTTTTCTTTCTGCCTAATACTCAATTATATAAATATAATACAATCAGTTAATCTATTTTGCTGCTGATTGATTTTTGATTGTTTTTATTTGGGGCCTATCTGATACTACAGACATCCTTTACATGTATATCTGTGCAAGAGTTTCTCTGGCATACCCTAGGAAAGGAATTGCTGTATCATAGAATGTGCATAGCTTCAACTTTGTTAGATAAAACCAAGCTGTAGATAAAGACAAGTCAAAGATATATCATATCACTTTGAGTACATGAGTTTCCATTGCTCTAGACCCTTAGGAACACTTGATATTATGAGATAACTTTTTTTTCCAAAGTGATGAGTACATAGTAATATATTATTGTGGTTTTAACTTGCGTTTTCCTCATTACTAATGATGTTAAGCAGCTTTGCATGTATTAATTAAATATTTGATTTTTGCTTTTATTTTGAAGAGCTCATTACATTTTCTTGTGCATTTTTCTATCGGATTTTCTGTATGTCCCAATGTTTTAGATCTATAAACTTGGTCAGTTACATGTGTGGCCAACAGCTTTTCCCACTCTGTGAGCCACATTTTCACCCTTCTTATGGCGTATTTTAATAAACACAACTTCTTAATTTTAAAGTAGTCAAAGTTATTAATCTTTTTTATGATTAATAGTATTTGTACCATGAGTAAAAAAAAAAATATTTACCCAAATTCCACAAAGAGATTTTTCTATATTATCTTCAAAGAATTGTATACATTTTTAAGTTTAAATGAGTTTTGGGCATAGTGAACTAGGAATACAACTTTAGTTTTTTAAAATATGGATTCCTAATTATAGCACTGTTCATTGAAAAGTTCACTCTTTCTACCTCATCTACAGGGCCAAAAGTGTGGTTCTGTGTGGATCTCTTTGCAGGCTCTCTATTCTTTTCTATTTTTTTTTTCTCCATCTCTATGCCAATGCTATACTATTATAATAGCTTCATAATAAATCTTGCTAATTATTCTACCTTAGTTCTCTTCAAGAATACACAATTATTCTTTGTTGTTTGTGCTTCCATTTAAATTTTTAAACCAGCTTGTTGTGTTCCACTAAAACAAGTGAGTAAACAACTACAATAATGACAAACCCTGTTGAGATTTTGATTCTAAGTAATTTTTAAAGAATATACATCAATTAGTGGAGACTTGAATTTTTTTTTTTTTTTTTGAGGCGGAGTCTCACTCTGTAGCCCAGGCAGGAGTGCAGTGGCACGATCTTGGCTCACTGCAACCTCCACCTCCTGGGTTCAAGTGATTCACCTGCCTCAGCCTCCCGAGTAGCTGGGACTACAGCTACCCACCACCACACCCGGCTAATTTTTGTATTTTTAGTATAGACAAGGTTTCACCATATTGGCCAGGCTGGTCTTCAACTCCTGACCTTGTGATCCACCCATCTCGGCCTCCCAAAGTGTTGGGATTACAGACATGAGCCACTGCGCCCGGCCGAGAATTTATTTTTTAAAAATTAGTTTTCCAGAGGGGAGGAGGCAAAGCAAGAGAGCGGAACAGAAGGCTCCACTGATAGTCTGCCCAGCCACCACAAGGACACCAGGTTAACAACTATCTACACAGAAAAAATACCTTCATACGAACCAAAAATCCGGTGAGCCCTCATAGTACCTGGTTTTAACTTCACATGGCTGAAACAAGCACTGAAGAGATAGAAAAAAAACAGTCCTAAATCAAGTATGCCACCCCTCCTGCACCGTTCAGCAATCGTGGCATGGTGCAGAGAGCGTCTCTAGGTGCTGGGGAAGGAAGAACACAGCAATTGTGAGGCATTGAACTCAGTGCTATCTTGTTAGAGCAGAAAGGAAAACCGGACCAAACTCAGCTGACACCCACCCACAGAGGGAGCATATAAACCAGCCCTAGCCAGAGGAGAATCACTGATCCCAACAGTTGGAACTTGAGTGCCTGCAAACTTCACCACCAAGGGCTGTAAACACTCTGTATCTCCAAGTAAACTTGAAAGGCAGTCTGGGCCATAAAGACTGAAACTCTTAGGAGAGTCCTGGTGCTGAACTAGGCCCAAAGACAGTGAACTGGGACTGCATGTGGCATACAGAAACACTAGCTGGGGCAGCTAAGGGAGTGCTGGCTTCAACCCTCCCATAAACCCAGGCTGCACAACTTATGGCTCAAAAAGACCCCTCTTTCTTCCATTTGAGGAGAGGAAAAGGGAGAGTGGGAAAGACTTTGTGATGCATCTAGGATACCAGCTCAGCTACAACAAAACAGGGCAACAGTCAGAGTCATGAGGTCCCCATTGCAGGCCCTAGCTACCAGATGACATTTCTACACACACCCTGGGCCAGAAGGGAACCTGCTGCCTTGAAAGAAAGGACCCAGTCCTGGCAGCATTTATTGTCTGCTAACTGAAGAGCCCTTGGGCCCTGAATAACCAGCAGCAATACCCAAGTACTACATTGAGGGCCTTGGGTGAGCCTTTGAGGCTTGCTGGCTTCAGGTGAGACTCAGGATATTACCAGCTGTGGTGGCTCTGGGGCAAAACTCCTGCTTGAGAAAAGCAGAGGAAAAAGTAAAGGGAACTTTGTTTTGCACCTTAGGTACCAGCATGGCCACAGTAGGGTAAAGAACCAATCAGGCTCTTGGGGTCCCCAATTCTAGGACTTGACTCTTGGACAGCATTTCTGGACCTGTCCTGGGCCAGAGGGTGCCCACTGCCCTGACATGGGAGTTCCAGGACAGGTAGCATTTATGACAAGCTGACTTAAGAGATCTTGGGCTTCAAGGGAACTTCGGTGGTAGTCTGGCAGTACTCCTTGTGGCCTGGGTGGTGGTGGCTATGGGGTGAGGCTCCTCTGCCTTTGGAAAGGGAAGAGTGGGAAGGACTGCATCTAGTAGTTAGAGTGCCAGTTCAGCTGCAATACAATAGAGCACCAGGTAGACATCTAAGCGTTTTTACTCTAGTCCCTGACTACCAGACGGCACTTCTGGACCCACTTCTGGGGCTTAGGGGAGCTTGCTGCCCTGAAGGGAAGGGCATAGGCCTGGTTGGCTTTGCCACTTACTGATTGTAGAGTCCCAAGGCCTTGAGGTAATGTAGGCAGTAGCCAGGGAGTGTTTACAGCAGGCCTTGGGTGAGACCCAGTAAGCACTGTGCTGGCTTCAGGTCTAACCCAGCACAGTCATAGTGGTAGTGGCCAAAAGGGTGCTGGTGTCATTCCACTCTCAGCTTTAGGTGGCACAGAACAGAGAGAGAGAAATTCTGTACGTTTGGGAGAAAGTAAGAAAAGAGAATAAGAATTTCTGCCTGGTAATCCAGAGAATTCTCCAGGGTCTTTGATGTTGGGACCTTCGGAAGAGGTCTCTGAGTGGACATCCTTTTGTTGATGTTGATTCTATTTTTTTCGGTCTGTTAGTTTTCCTTCTAACAATCAGGCCTCTCTGCTGCAGGTCTGCTGGAGTTTGCTGGAGGACCCTGTTTGCCTGGGTATCACCAGTGGAGGCTGCAGAACAGCAAAGATTGCTGCCTGTTCCTTCCTCTGGAAGCTTTGTCACAGAAAGGCACCTGCCAGATGCCAGCCAGAGCTCTCTTGTATGAGGTATTTGTTGGCCCTTACTGTAAGGTGTCTCCCAATCAGGAGACATAGAGGTCAGGGACCCACTTGAGAAGGCAGTTTCATCCTTAGCAGAGCGTGAACGCTGTGCTGGGAGGTCTGTTGCTCTCTTCAGAGCCATCAAGCAGGGATGTTTAAGTCTGCTGATGCTGCGCCCACAGCCGCCCCTCCTTCCAGGTGCTCTATCCCAGGGAGATGGGGGTTTTATCTATAAGCCCCTGGCTGGGACTGCTGCCTTTTTTTTTTTTTTTTTTTCCAGAGATGCCCTGCCCAGAAAGGAGGAAGTCTGGCCACAGTCGCGTTGTTGAGCTGTGGCAGTCTGGCCACAGTGGCGTTACTGAGCTGTGATGGGCTCCACCCGGTTCAATCTTCAGAGTGGCTCTGTTTACACTGTGATGGTAAAACCACCTACTCAAGCCTCAGCAATGGCGGATGACCCTCCTGTGACTAAGCTTGAGCGTCCCAGGTAGAGCTGAGGCTGCTGTGCTGGCAGCGAGAATTTCAAGCCAGTGGATCTTAGCTTGCTGGGCTCTGTGGGGGTGAGACCCACTGAGCCAGACCACTTGACTCCCTGGCTTCAGCTCCCTTTCCAGGGGAGTGAACGGTTCTGTCTCACTGGTGTTCTAGGTTCCACTGAGTTATGGGAAAAAAAAAAATTCATGCAGCGAGTTTGGTGTCTGCCCAAATGGCTGCCCAGTTTTGTGCTTGAAACCCAGGGCCTTGGTGGCATAGGCACTGGAGGGAATCTCCCAATCTGTGGGTTGTGAAGACCATGGGGAAAGTGCAGTATCTGGGCCAGAGTGCACCATTTGTCACAGTGCAGTCCCTAATGGCTTCCTTTGGCTAGGAGAGGGAGTTCCCCAACTGCTTGCACTTCCCGGGTGAGGCGACTCCCCACCCTGCTTTGGCTCACCATCTGTGGGCTGCACCCACTGTCCAGCCAGTCCCTATGAGATGAACCGGGTACCTCTGTTTGAAATGCAGAAATTGCTCACCTTCTGCGTCGATCTCACTGGGAGCTGCAGACGGGAGCTCTTCCTATTCGGCCATCTTGCCAGCCGAAGCTCGGATTTTTTATTTTCCTTCCTTTCCCTATATATTTTTTTTCTGTTTCTTTCCCTTTCCCTTTCCTCCTCTCCCTAGAGGGTGTGACTGAGGATAATGCTGGGTAGGGTCTTTTGGCTTTGCTTCCATAACCCTATGCACTTCTGTCTGCATGTTTTATATTGGGCTGGGTACTTTGACCTACAAGCCAATAGATGGGACATATGGGTAATACCAGGTTGCAGCCAATGGGGCTGGGTATATACTTGATCCTTGTTTACTGGAAAAACACTGAGTAGGGCTGGACCTGGCAAGTCCACGTACAGGTCCCCCAACAATAAGCACTAGCACCAGCTCTGAGGGAGAGTCCAGTGGGCAGCCACCAAGTGTCCAGAGGCGTGCCTCGGCATGGAGGTAGGAAACCTCCCTGGCCCCAAGTTCTCTGCATAGGAGTGTCAGAGGCAGCCTAATCTCTTAATCCAGGAGAGTGGCTGCTCCAAATGCCCGGAGATCTGCCTGGTTGTGGAGTGGAGAGGGTCTCCTTGCACCACTATCACTGCACAGGAAGGATGGGGTGTCTCAGGCTACTTACTGCTCCAGGCAAGCAGGTGCTCCAAATACCTGGAAATCTGTGCAGCAGAGAGGGTCCCACTGCACCGCAATCTCTGCACCAGAAGAATGGAGCAGCTCAGACTGCTGATTTGCACTAATGGGCACTCTGAATCCCTGGATATCTGCATGGGCAAGAAGTGGAGATGGCCCCCTCGCACAAGGATCTCTGCACAGGAAGGAAGGGGCAACCCAGGCTGCTAGCCCATGAGAGCGAGTGCTTTAAATGCTTGGAGATCTGCTTATGTGTAGAATGGAGAAGGCCCTGCTACATCACAGTCTCAGGAAAGTAGTCTGAGACACCTAGTAATAACACACACAGACCAGTTCTAGTTCATCAAGCTGGCCCTGGCTGAAAGTCTCATTGCCCAGGAGAAACCACAGCTATAGCAGCTCTCCTCTTGCCCAAGGCCTGTGACTGGGGAAAACACCAATTCCAGTGCCTACTGTTGAGATATTTTCCATGGTTCTGGCTGTGGAGGACCCTACCCTGATCCAGAGCAGGTGCTCCAATCTCTGTCCCAATACTAAAATGCCTGCATGGCCACGCTGCTGGGTTGCCAAAGAATGGCTGACTTTAGATGCACCCAAATTAAAAATGGTATCCTGTTCTTTGTCCTGGGACTGGGAAAATGCCTGTAGCTTTTTCCAGTGTCTGTCCCCATCAGCATCTCCAAGCCTCTCCTGAAGTTAGCTCCAGGATTTGGGAGAAACAAAGTGCTATCTCTCAGCCTGGATTGCTCTGATCCTCAGTGGAAACGTGAGTCACAGAGGGAAGCTTCTACCTCTCATGTACTGGGACTTCATTCACTTTTCTCAGCTGGACAGCATTATGGTGGCTGTTTGCCAGCATTCTCTTTCTCAGGATCCTGGAGTGTTCTTCACAATTCCAGTGGATCTCCATTTTCCTTCTCGAATTAAAGCTCACAGTATTTATCTTTATGCACTGCCTTGCTATCTCCAAGTGGCTGTGGCATGGTAAAAGCCTCTAATTGCCATCTTGAAAAAAAAAAATCTATCAACAATGTTTGATATGAGTTGGCCAATACTCAACTGAAAATAGGAAAAAAATTTATGTGCAAGGGTAGTCTCTGAGGTTGAGCATTTTTGTTCAGTGATGAGGCATTTGAATTATCAACATAGTTAATGCTATGGAAATCTATGGAACCAATTTCTTTAAGAAATGGATTCATATCTTAATAAAGAACATCTTTTTTATTGTTTAATTGCTGAAACAAGATGTCAGCCTATTACCCTAAGTAACCAGTTCAATCACAGCCATTCACATCATCTAGTACCAAGTGATATTTTTCAGAGAAATGAACATGAGGAGGAAAACTCCTTGACTGGAAAAAAAATTGATACATGTAATCATTACAGAGCTGTATATTTATATAAGACTAACTGTGAGATGAATGGAGAAAGCTCTGAGATTCACTGTTGAGTAGCTTATAATTTCCAAGTCCTCTGCTAGACATGAAAACTATTTAGTGTTGAACAAAAACAAGATACTATATCTCACAACTCCTATATAAATGCTTCCATTCCTACTTTATTTCTGCTTTCATTTTCACGGCGCATCTACAGTCTCTCTTCCAGCCTCCCATTTGTATTTCACAACATGCATAATTACAGATTTATTCTTTAATTATCTCATTTTCATACGATTTTTATATCTCTTGAAAGATTTCTTGGAAACTTCTGTCTTTTTTACTTTCCAGAGAAGCAGAGTATTTTTAGGCAGTAATATTTTACCTTATGATGCCTTTCAACTATTAAAAGAAAAAGGGAAAGTAGTAAAATAAATAAACAAATACAGACAGTCACCAACATACAATGGTTTCACTTAAGATTTTCAGCTGTACAATGGTGGGAAAGTGACATGCATTCAGTAGAAACCATATTTCAAGTACCCATGCTACCATTATGTTTTTCCTTTTCAGTACAGTATTCAATAAATTACATGAAATATTCAGCAGCTTACTATAACATAGGTTTTGTGTAAGATGATTTTGCCCAACTGTAGGCTAATGTTAGTGTTCTAAGCATGGTTAAGGTGGGCTAGGCTAAGCTATGAAGTTTGGTAGGTTAGGTTTATTAAACATATCTTCAAGCCAGGTATAGTGGTGTGTGCCTATAGTCCCAGCTGCTCAGGAAGCTGAGGCAGGAGGATTGTTTGAGCTCAAGGAATTTGAGACTATAGTGCACTATGAGCACACCTGAGAATAGCCACTGCACTCCAGCCTGGGCAACATGGCAAGAGTCTACATTTTGTTTAAAAAAACAGCATCTTCAACATAGAAAGAACCCTAGAAATGGGTGTGTAAATGCCACTTTGGTCCTTCTGTGACTCTTTAGCTATGTGACAGTTGGCTAAGAAGAGGGGAGACCTAGTAGAAAGTAACTACTGGGAAAGCAGAAGAGATCATCAGGGACTGAAAATTTCCTGGAAAGCTACTGGGGTTCAGATCCAGCCAGATGGGGAAATGTTGGTAAACAACTGAGAAACCCAGCTGGGACCCTAAAGATTCTAAGGAGAGGCACAGTATCCTAGGAGTAAGGCATATGTCCTCAGAGGAAAATAAAATATCATTACCATAGCACAGCTTAAAACTAGGTCTTGAGAGCAGCAAGGTGATCTACAAGTAACATAACATCTGTCCAGAAAAAAATTCAAAATTTTTGGGTATTTCTGTATCATATTATCCAGAAACTCAGCATACTTTAAAAAAATTACCACATATACAAAAAAGCAAGAAATGCAGACTGATAAAAAATAAATCAATTATTAAAAACAAATGCACAGATAATTCCAGATATTGGAGTTAATAGATAGGGCATCATAATATCTATGATCAATATAAAGGAAAGAAAGAAAAAATGAAAGACAAAACAGGTTGTGTCCGATTTCCTTCTGGCAGCTCTAAAATGCTCACTTATTTGCATAGATTTTGATTTCCTAAATTATGTTTGATGTTTCAAGCAAAAATCATAGCATTGTCTAGTGTTATTCTAAATGGATGTAAGACAATTATACTATAAATTTGGGAGGGTAAAGAGACATAAAATGACATAAGGTTGCTATACTTCACTCAAACTGGAATACAGATGACACCAATTGACTGTGATAACGTATGTATAAAGGAATATCTAGAACAATCACTAAGCTATAAAAAGCAACCAGAAAACTATAAAAAAGAAGATACACCATAAACACTATGAATAACAAAATGGAATTCTAAAATAAATGTTCAAATAACCCACAGGAAGTCATGAAAAACAAGCAGAGAAACAAGAGTTAATAGAGAAAACAAAAAATGTCAGGCTTATGCACTAAAGTATCAACAATTAGTTTAATTATGAATGGTCTACCAAGAGACAGATAATAGAAGAGTGTATTTAAAAGTATGACCCTTTCTTATATGTTTTTTGTATGCTGTGTACAAGAAACTCACTTGAAATTTACCAATACAGGACCGGCCAAATTAAAAGGATGAAAAAAGATATATTACACAAACATTAATGAAAGGAAAGCAAGAGTGCCTGTATGTATATCAGATAAAGCAAAGAAGATTACCAGAAACAGAGAGACTATATAACGATCAAAGGTGTAATCTATGAAGAAGACAGCAATTTTAAAAGTGTATTAACGAAACAACAGAGCTTCAAAATATGTGATGTGAAAACTGCCAGAACTAAGGCGGGTCGGGCTCAGACCAGCGCTGCCTCATAACGTAAAGTGTAACAAGGAGGCCGGGGGTGGGTGGGGGGGGACAGCATGGGCCTGTGAGGCCTGTGGGTGCCCGCGATCCCCAGCTCCCCCCGC
The DNA here is from genome assembly GCF_028878055.3 of Symphalangus syndactylus. Taxonomy (NCBI): domain Eukaryota; kingdom Metazoa; phylum Chordata; class Mammalia; order Primates; family Hylobatidae; genus Symphalangus; species Symphalangus syndactylus. The sequence goes on along the minus strand of NC_072428.2, from coordinate 133,697,523 downwards.
AGCCGGCTCCGCAGTGGTCCGCTCGGGTTGTTTGCCGCGTGCGGATTCGGTTTCCAGACCCAAGGCTGCGTGTTCTCCACCGCTTGTTGTGGCCAGTGTTACCGCGGTGACCGCCAGAGCAGCATTGCCGCTATGGAGGAGCCCGGTGCTACCCTTCAGCCCTACTTGGGGCTGGTCCTGGAGGAGCTACGCAGAGTTGTGGCAGCACTGCCTGAGAGTATGAGACCAGATTCGAATCCTTACGGTTTTCCATCGGAAATGGTGGTATGCGCAGCTGTTGTTGGATTTTTTGTTGTTCTCCTTTTTCTGTGGAGAAGTTTTAGATCGGTTAGGAGTCGGCTTTACATGGGAAGAGAGCAAAAACTTGGTGCAACGCTTTCTGGACTAATTGAAGAAAAATGTAAACTACTTGAAAAATTTAGCCTTATTCAAAAAGAGTTTGAAGGCTATGAAATAGAGTCATCTTTAGAGAATGCCAGCTTTGAGAAGGCGGCAGCAGAAGCACGAAGTTTGGAGGCAACCTGTGAAAAGCTGAACAGGTCCAACTCTGAACTTGAGGATGAAATCCTCTGTCTAGCAAAAGAGTTAAAAGAAGAGAAATCTAAACATTCTCAACAAGATGAATCGATGGCGGATATTTCAAAAAGGATACAGTCTCTAGAAGATGAGTCAAAATCCCTCAAATCACAAATAGCTGAAGCCAAAATCATCTGCAAGATATTTAAAATAACTGAAGAACGATGGGCGATAGCAATAAAAGATGCTTTGAATGAAAATTCTCAACTTCAGAAAAGCCAGGAACAGCTTTTGCAAGAAGCTGAAGTATGGAAAGAACAAGTGAGTGAACTTAATAAACAGAAAATAACATTTGAAGACTCCAAAGTACACGCAGAACAAGTTCTGAATGATAAAGAAAATCTCATCAAGACTCTGACTGGACACTTGCTAAAGATGAAAGATCAGCTTGCTGTGCTTGAAGAAGACACAACGGATGATGATAACTTGGAATTAGAAGTGAACAGTCAATCGGAAAATGGTGCTTACTTAGATGATCCTCCAAAAGGAGCTTTGAAGAAACTGATTCATGCTGCTAAGTTAAATGTTTCTTTCAAAACCTTAGAAGGAGAAAGAAACCACATTATTATTCAGTTATCTGAAGTGGACAAAACAAAGGAAGAGCTTACAGAGTATATGAAAAATATTCAGACTCAACAAGCATCTTTGCAGTCAGAAAACCTACATTTTGAAAGTGAGAATCAGAAGCTTCAACAGAAACTTAAAATAATGACTGAATTATATCAAGAAAATGAAATGAAACTCCACAGGAAATTGACAATAGAGGAAAATTAACGGATAGAGGAAGAAGAGAAACTTTCTAAAGTGGAAAAAAAGATTAGCCGTGCCACTGAAGAGCTGGAGACCTATAGAAAGCTCGCCAAAGTTCTTGAAGAAGAATTGGAGAGAACTGTTCATTTTTATCAAAAGCAGGTTATTTCCTACGAGAAAAAAGGACATGATAATTGGTTGTCAGCTCGGACTGCTGAAAGAAACCTCAATGATTTAAGGAAAGAAAATGCTCACAACAGACAAAAATTAACTGAAACAGAGTTGAAATTTGAACTTTTAGAAAAAGATCCTAATGCACTCGATGTTTCAAATACAGCATTTGGCAGAGAGCATTCCCCATATGGTCCCGCACCATTGGGTCAGCCTTCATCTGAAACGAGAGCTTTTCCCTCTCCTCAAACTTTGTTGGAGGATCCACTCAGACTCTCACCTGTGCATCCAAGGGGAGGAGGAAGAGGCCCAAGAGGCCCAGGGAATCCCCTGGACCATCAGATTACCAATGGAAGAGGAGAACCAAGCTGTGATAGGTTAACTGATCCTCACAGGGCTCCTTCTGACACTGGGTCCCTGTCATCTCCGCAGGAACAGGACCATAAGATGATGTTTCCTCCACCAGGGCAATCATATCCTGATTCAGCTCTTCCTCCACAAAGGGAAGACAGATTTTATTCTAATTCTGATAGACTGTCTGGACCAGCAGAACCCAGAAGTTTTAATATGCCTTCTTTGGATAAAATGGATGGGTCAATGCCTTCAGAAATGGAATCCAGTAGAAATGATGCCAAAGATGATCCTGGTAATTCAAATGTGCCTAATTCATCTCTCCCTGCTGAAAATGAAGCATCTGGCCCCAGCTTTATTCCTCCACCTCTTGCTCCAATCAGCGGTCCATTGTTTCCAGTGGATACAAGGGGCCCGTTCATGAGAAGAGGACCTCCTTTCCCCCCACCTCCTCCAGGAACCATGTTTGGAGCTTCTCGAGGTTATTTTCCACCAAGGGATTTCCCAGGTCCACCACATGCTCCATTTGCAATGAGAAACATCTATCCACCGAGGGGTTTACCTCCTTACCTTCATCTGAGACCTGGATTTTACCCCACCCCCGCATTCTGAAGGTAGAAGCGAGTTCCCTTCAGGATTGATTCCGCCTTCAATGCTACTGAACATCCAGAACCACAGCAAGAAACCTGACAATATTTTTGCTTTCTTCAAAAGTAATTTTGACTGATCTCATTTTCAGTTTAAGTAACTGCTGTTACTTAAGTGATTGCACTTTTGCCCAAATTGAAGTTTAATGGAATTATAATTCTCAGGATAGTATTTTGTAAATAAAGATCGTTTAAATATGAATCTTATGAGTAAATCGTTCCATTTTACTATATTCTAGATAGTATAACTATTTTAATTTGGTGAACTAATCCACTCTTAGAGAAACAATAGTGGGGGTTTTATATATGTAATCTTGCAGGTGGGGAGGCTTTAAATTCTAAAGGTGGTGGTGTCTTCATGCCAAGAACTGTATTCACTGTGGTTGTAGATAAATATGAAAGTAACTTTATGCTTAATTAAATAAACTTTAGTTGATTTTTTTTAAAAAAAGAAAACTGCCAGAACTGAAAGGAGATATAGATGAATCCACAATTATAGTTGGAAATTTTCTCATGCCTTTTTCAATAATTGATAGAACTAGACAGAAAGTCAGCAAGGAGTGTTGGCTTTGGCAGCACTTTCTAAAATCAGAATGATGCAGATAAGATTAACACGGCTCCTGCATATAGATTACACAAAATTTTATCAAGCATTTCATATTTTTAAAAAGAGGAAAAAAAAGAAAATCAATAGGAATATAAGACAACTCAAAATGCCATTAACCAAAAGAATCTGTTTGGCATTTACAGAATATTCCACACAATAACAGCAGAATACACATATTTTTTTGAGTGCTGATGAAACACATGGCAAAATAGAGCTGTCCTAGGCCCTAAAACTCACCACAACAAATTTAAAAGCGATGGTAATCATCCAGAGCAGGTGAAAACCAGAAATCATTGTAGGGAATCCAATTGGAAATCAGCATAAGAAAGATATGAAAATCGCTAAACGTTTGGAAATTTAAAAACACACTTCAAAATTATCTATCAGTCAAAGAAGAAGTCTCAAGGAAAAATTAAAAAATACATTGAACTGGATAAACATGAAACTGTGACATATCAAAGTACTGAGAAGGAAACTTATAGCAATAAATGCAAGCATTAGTAAAGAGGGAAAGTCTCGAGTGAGCAACAGATTCCCACCTCAGGAACCTAGAAAAAGAAGAGCAGAATAAACTCAAAGCAAGTAGAGGGTGGGGATTACTGAAGATAAGAACAGAAAATGCTTACATTTAAAAGAGGAAAACAATAGTTAAATCAATGAAACAAAGAGATAGTTCTGTTAAAAGATTAATAAAATTTAGCAAACTCAAGCAGAAATTAAAAGGAAAAGACATAAATTTTAAATATCATAATGAAACAGGTGATATCACTACAGACACCACATATAACAAAGGACAATCAAGGAATATTACAAACCACTCCACACACATAAATTAGACAACTTAGACAAAATGGACAAAATGCAGTGTTCCTCCTGCAACACAAACTAACTCAACTCACCACACATGAATAGATCATTTGAATAACTCTAAAACCATTAAGAAAATTGAATTCATAATTTTAAAACTACCAAAAAAGAAATCTCTAGGTTTAGATGGTTTCACTGGAGAATTCTACCATGTTCAAGAAAAAAAAAAAAACACCAATTCTACACAATCTTTTCCAGAAAACAGAAAAGGAGAGAACACTCTCCAATTTATTTTTTGAAGCTATTATTACACTGATACCAAAACCAGGAGAGAGAGTGGGTGTGTGTGTGTATATATGTAAAGATATGTATAACTTCATATTAACAAATAGAGTTCTACAGCATATTAAAAAAAATGTACCCCATGTCCAAGGGGGGTTGTTTCCAGAAATACAAGCCTGATTAAATCTCAAAAAGTCAATCAAAATAATCCACCATGTTAACAAACAAAAGAAGAAAAGTTACGTTATATCAGTTGATGCATAATAAACATTTAACAAATTTAACACATTTCAATATTCATTCATAATAAAAGCTCTCTATAAAGCAGGAATGGAGGAAACTTTATCCACTTGATAAAAAGCATCTACAAAAAGCTAACATGACACAGTCATGTGTCGTTTAACAATGCAGATACGTTCTGAGAAATGTGCTTTCAAGTGAATTTGTCATTATGTAAATGTCGTAGAGTGTACTTACAGAAACCTAGATGGTATATATAGTAGCTACTACACACCTAGGCTATATGGAATAGCTCATCACTCCTAGGTGACAAACCTGTGCAGCATATTAGTGTACTGAATACTATAGGCAATTGTAACACAGTAAGTGTTACATTTATGGTAACAATTTGGTAATAGTCACCAACTACGGTTTTTATGTACCTAAGTATATATAAATACATAAAATATACAGTAAAAAATATAAAAGATTTTTAAGATGGTACACCTGTATAGGGCACTTACAATAAATGGAGCTTGCAGGACTGGAAGTTGCCTGGGCGAGTTAGTGAGTGAGTGGTGAGTGAGTATGAAGGCCTAGGACATTACTGGCTGTGGGTTTGTCATAAATAGCTCTTATTATTTTAAGATATGTTCCATCAATACCTAGTTTATTGAGAGTTTTTAGCATGAAAGGCTGTTGAATTTTGTCAAAGGCCTTTTCTGCATCTATTGAGATAACTGTGTGGGTTTTGTCATTGGTTGTGCTTATGTGATGGATTATGTTTATTGATTTGTGTATGTTGAACCTGCCTTGCATCCCAGGGATAAAGCCAACTTGATCGTGGTGGATAAGCTTTTTGGTGTGCTGCTGGATTCTGTTTGCCAGTATTATATTGAGGATTTTTGCATCGATGTTCATCAGGGATATTGGCCTGAAATTTTATTGTTTTTTGTTGTGTCTCCGCCAGGTTTTGGTATCAAGATGATGCTGGCCTCGTAAAATGAGTTGGGGAGGAGTCCTCTTTTTCTATTGATTAGAATAGTTTCTGAAGGAATGGTATCAGCTCCTCTTTGTACCTCTGGTAGAATTCAGCTGTGAATCCATCTGGTCCTGGGTTTTTTTTTTTTTTTTTTGGTCGGTTGGCTTTTAATTACTGCCTCAATTTCAGAACTTGTTATTGGTCTATTCAGGGATTTGAATTCTTCCTGGTTTAGTCTTGGGTGGGTGTATGTGTCTGATAATGTATCCATTTCTTCTAGATTTTCTAGTTTATTTGTGTAGAGGTGTTTATACTATTCTCTGATGGTAGTTTGCATTTCTGTGGCATCAGTAGTGATATCCCCTTTATCATTTTTATTGTGTCTATTTGATTCTACTCTCTTTTCTTCTTTATTAGTCCACCTAGCAGTCTGTCTATTTTATTAATCTTTTCAAAAAACAAACAATAAAACAGCTCCTGGATTCATTTATTTTTCTAAAGGGTTTTTTGTGTCTCTATCTCCTTCAGTTCTGCTCTGATCTTAGTTATTTCTTGTCTTCTGCTAGCTTTTGAATTTGTTTTCTCCTGCTTCTCTAGTTCTTTGAATTGTGATGTTAGGGTGTCGGTTTTAGCTCTTTCCCACTTTCTCCTGTGGGCATTTAGTGCTATAAATTTCCCTCGAAACACTGAGTTAGCTGTGTCCCAGAGATTCTGGTACATTGTGTCTTTGTTCTCATTGGTTTCAAAGAACTTATTTATCTCTGCTTTAATTTTGTTATTTACTTAGTAGTCATTCAGGAGGAGGTTGTTCCGTTTCCATACAGTTGTGCAGTTTTGAGTGAGTTTCTTAATCTTGAGTTCTAACTTGATTGCACTGTGGTCTGAGAGACTCTTTGTCATGATTTCCATTGTTTTGCATTTGCTGAGGAGTGTTTTACTTCCAATTATGTGGTCAATTTTAGAATAAGTGTGATGTGGTGCTGAGAAGAATGTATATTCTATTGATTTGGGGTGGAGAGTTCTGTAGATGTCTATTAGGTCCCCTTGGTCCAGAGGTCAGTTCAAGTCTTGAATATCCCTGTTAATTTTCTGTCTTGTTGATCAGTTTAACATCAACAGTAGGGTGTTAAAGTCTCCCACTATTATTGTGTGGGAGTCTAAGTCTCTTTGTAGGTCTCTAAGAACTTGCTTTATGAATCTGGGTGCTCCTGTATTGGGTGCATGTATATTTAGGATAGGTAGCTCTTCTTGTTGCATTGATCCCTCTACCATTTGTAATGTCCTTCTTTGTCTTTTTTGATCTTTGTTGGCTTAAAGTCTGTTTTATCAGAGACTAGCATTGCAACACCCACTTTTTTTTTTGCTTTCCATTTTCTTGGTAAATCTTCCTCTATCCCTTTATTTTGAGCCTGTGTGTGTCTTTGCATGTGAGGTGGGTCTCCTGAATACAGCACACCGATGTGTCTGGACTCTTTATCCAGTTTGCCAGTCTGTCTTTTAATTGGGACATTTAGCTCATTTACATTTAAGGTTAATATTGTTATGTGTGAATTTGATTGGGTCATTATGAGGTTAGCTGGTTATTTTGCCTATTAGTTGATGCAGTTTCTTCACAGTGTTGATGGTCTTTACAATTTGATACATTTTTGCAGTGGCTGGTACCAGTTGTTCCTTTCCACATTTAGTGCTTCCTTCAGAAGCTTTTGTAAGGCATGCCTGGTGGTGACAAAATCATTCAGCATTTGCTGGTCTATAAAGGATTTTACTTCTTCTTCACTTATGAAGTTTACTTAGGCTAGATATGAAATTTCGGGTTGAAAATTCTTTTCTTTAAGAGTGTTGAATATTGGCCCCCACTCTCTTCTTGCTTGTGGGGTTCCTGCCAAGATCTGCTGTTAGTCTGATGGGCTTCCCTTTCTGAGTAACCTATCCTTTCTCTCTGGCTGCCCTGAACAGTTTTTCCTTCATTTCAACCTTGGTGAATCTGATGATTATGTGTCTTGGGGTTTTTCTTCTTGAGGAGTCTCTTTGTGGTGTTCTCTGTATTTCCTGAACTTGAATGTTAGCCTGTCTTGCTAGGTTGGGGAAGTTCTCCTGGATATATCCCGAAGAGTGTTTTCCAACTTGGTTTCATTCTCCCCATCACTTTCAGGTACACCAATCAAATGTAGGTTTGGTCTTTTCACGTAGTCCCATATTTCTTGGAGGCTTTGTTCATTCCTTTTCATTCTTTTTTCTCTAATCTTGTCTTCACACTTTATTTCATTCAGTTGATCTTCAATCTGTGATATCCTTTCTTCTATTTGATTGATTCAGCTATTGATACTTGTGTATGCTTCACAAAGTTATCGTGTTGTGTTTTTCAGCTCCATCAGGTCATTTATGTTCTCCTCTAAACTGGTTATTCTAGTTGGCAATTCCTGTAATGTGTTTTCAAGATTCTTAGCTTCCTTGCATTGGGTTACAACATGCACCTTTAGCTCGGAGGAGTTTGTTTTTACCCACTTTCTGAAGCCTACTTCTGTCAATTTGTCACTCATTCTCCACGCAGTTTTGTTCCCTTGCTGGCGAGGAGTTGTGATCCTTTGGAGGAGAAGAGGCATTCTGGGTTTTGGCATTTTCAGCGTTTTTGCACTGGTTTTTCCTTATCTTTGTGGATTTATTTAACTTTGGTCTTTGATGATGGTGACCTACAGATGGGGTTTCAGTGTGGATGTCCTTTTTGTTGATGTTGATGCTATTCCTTTCTGTTTGTTAGTTTTTCTTCTAACAGTCAGGCCCCTCTGCTGCAGGTCTGCTGGAGTTTGCTGGAGGTCCACTCCAGACCTTGTTTGTCTGGGTATCACCAGCGAGGGCTGAAGAACAACAAAGATTGCTGCCTGTTCCTTCCTCTAGAAGCTTCGTCCCAGAGGGCCACCCATCAGATGTTAGCCAGAGCTCTCCTGTAGGAGGTGTCTGTCAACCCCTAATGGGAGGTGTCTCCTAGTCAGGATGCTCTGGGGTCAGGGACCCACTTGAGGAAGCAGTCTCTCCCTTAGCAGAGCTTGAGTGCTGTGCTGGGAGATTCACTGCTCTATTCAGAGCCAGCAGGCAGGGACGTTTAAGTTTGCTGAAGCTGTGCCCACAGCCGCCCCTTTCCCCAGCTGCTCTGTCCCAGGGAGATGGGAGTTTTATCTCTAAGCCACTGACTGGGGCTGCTGCCTTTATTTCAGAGGTGCCCTGCCCAGAGAGGAGGAATCTAGAGGGGCAGACTGGCTACAGTGGCTTTGGCAAGCTGCTAGCCATGGTGGGCTCTACCCTGTTTGAACTTCCCAAGAGCTTTGTTTACATTGTGAGGGGAAAACCACCTATTCAAGACTCAGTAATGGCAGACGCCCCTCCTCCCACCAAGATCCAGCGTCCCAGGTCAACTTCAGACTGCTGTGCTGGCAGAAAGAATTTCAAGCCAGTGGATCTTAGCTTGCTGGGCTCTGTGGGGGTGGGATCCACTGAGCTAGACCACTTGGCTTCCTGGCTTCAGCCCCCTTTCCAGGGGAGTGAACGGTTCTGTCTCGCTGGCATTACAGGCACCACTGGGGCATGAAAAAAACTCCTGCAGCTAGCTTTGTGTCTGCCCAAACAGCCGCCCAGTTTTGTGCTCGAAACCCAGGGCCCTGGTGGCATAGGCACCCAGGGAATCTCATGGTCTGCGGATTGTGAAGAACGTGGGAAAAGCGCAGTATCTGGGCCGGAGTGCATCATTCCTCATGGCACAGTCCTTGGAGGCTTCTCTTGGCTAGGGGAGGGAGATCATTGACCCCTTGTGCTTCCTGGGTGAGGCGATGCCACACCCTGCTTCAGCTCACCCTTTATGGGCTGCACCCACTGTCTAACCTGTCCCAATGAGATGAGCCAGGTACCTCAGTTGGAAATGCAGAAATTACCCACCTTCTGCATTGATCTCTGGGAGCTGCAGACCAGAGCTGTTCCTATTCAGCCATCTTGCCAGCCACACCTTTATTTCTCATTTCTAAAAGATTGTATTGAATAAACTCTGAGTATAATAAGTATTTTTTCAAATACTGAAATAATCCTTTTTTTCCCTTTTTCATCTGCTAACATGAGTGGATTCGTTAATTAATTTTCTAATGTTAAACCAATATTGAGTTCTAGTATTATGTGCATTATGATATGTGTAAGTTATTGTTTATAGTTTAATATTGACCCAAACACCTACCATCACGCCCTACTTCCAACATTGGGGATTATAATTTAACATTAGATTTGGTGGGAACGTATCTAAACTATATCACTCTGCTTCAAGTCGGAGAGTCTTCCTGAAAATTAAAGCTTTAATGTAGGCCGGGCATGGTGGCTCACACCTGTAATCCCAGCACTTTGGGAGGGCGAGGCGGGCAGATCACCTGAGGTCGGGAGTTCAAGACCAGCCTGACCAACTTGGAGAAACCCCATCTCTACTAAAAACTCAAAATTAGCCAGGTGTGGTGGCAAGTACCTGTAATCCCAGCTACTCGGGAGGCTGAGACAGGAGGATCACTTGAACCCAGGAGGCAGAGGCTGCAGTGAGCCAGGATCGCATCATTGCACTCCAGCCTGGGCAACAAGAGCGAAACTCTGTCAAAGAAAAAAAAGCTTTAATGTAATAGGCAGAGTTCGTGAAGATACATTTCATGAAGGTATTGAGTTGGGGGAGTGTACTGATTTATATATTTACCTTCAAAGCATTCTTTTGAATTATTCTCTCAGCATAGAAGACTACATACATCCACCTCACCTCTACAGATGGGAGCAGCCACACAGCCAACTGGACACCCCATGTTTTCTCTTTGAGAAACAAACTACTTCCTGAGAGTAAGAAGTCTTCTATCCTAGAAAATTTGGTGTTAATATCAGAAAGATAGACCAAGGCAAGAAAATGCAATAAATATTGGCCTGTGCCCCACAAATGGCTGCTTTTTGGTCAGGAACATGTGCTAGGATATTCTGCGCTGAAGGATCAATGCCACTGCAAATCCATGATGAATGCACATTACTAAGCCACATACTCATAATTAATCTTCAGCGACACGTGAAGAAAACTAAATTTCAAAATGAAAAACGAATAAGTGGTAGAGCAAGAATGTGAAACAGATCATTGAATTCCAGAACCAGTGTCCTTAACTGAGAGAACATAGCATCATAGCTATTCTTTTCCTAATTGCAAGAGCCCAAGATATGCTTAAAGTGAAAACATATATATAAAAATTCACTTTTCTTTAGTGGCCTTTTTTTGCTTTTTCATCTGTTCTATGAATCTTTATTCTGAGAGCTGCCTTTACTTTCTCTCTGATTGAAATGGGGCTGACAACCAAGGGACCCCAGCATTCTCATCATCAGAGTAGGTGTGACTACAGATGGGCATTCCATGCCCTGGACCTCGTGACTTGACTATGAATGTTCAAACGACCTAAGTATAGCCAGTCAGTGTCCAGATGAGTGATAAAGGCATTAATGGATAAATAATTTCTTTCTTTCTGAGATAATGATTTCTACAAACCATTTAAGCCTGGAATTGCCTTGTAATATTATCTTCACACAAAGAGAGCTCGATGGACAATGAGCACCATCACCACCCACCCCCACCCCCACCATACACACGCACATAAATGACAAATCAAAGGCAAAGAGCGATACCCCTAGGGATATTGTTAAAGAATCTAGACATAGTACTGATTAAAGCTCCAGGTCAACACCTAGACATTTTTGTTCCCTTAATCAATAAACCACTTTTTTTTGTGTGCTTCTACTTGTTTCAGTTTAGTTTCTATTACCTGTCATCAGGAAATTCCAACTAAAACATTTTCCCTTCCTCAAGTCCTTTCCAGCTTGCTGTTAGAGCAGTGTGACACCTGTCTTTTCTCACAGAGGATTTGCCCTGGAACAGACCCTCCTGGTTTTATATCTCTTTCATCTACTCATGATGGGTGCCCACAGCTCAACAGGAGTCAGGACAGTGATGATGCAACCCAGTTACCAGTTTACTGCTGATGGTAAAGATGGCCAATGGTTACAAAGGCCCGGGGCCTTAGAATTCAATGATTCAGAAACCACGCACTCTCTTAATTTTAAAGGTGTCTTTGGAAACGTAAGTTAGACCAAAAAAATCCAGGTTTTATTTCCAGCTTTCAGAAGACAGGAGCTTGGTTGGAAAGACTGACTAATGGTTCTTTGCCTCCTCAATTTAAAGATAGTTTCTTTAAGAAAACTCTATACCCCGCTGTCTCATGACTATGCACACTGTTTACCTGCAGTCAGACCACCCATGCTTCGTTTAATACTTCTCATCACATTTACGGTTAATGTTTATTTGGTATTCTCTTACCCCACCAGGCAATATGTTTCATGTTGGCTGATGTCTATATTTCTCAGAGATGTATCCCCAATACCTGTCACAGAACCCGACACATCAAAAGCTTTCCACAGGTATTCATGGACTGAATAAAATTTTACAAGACTGAGCAAGGATTTCTAGCTCCTGTCCCTGTTTAATATCTTACAGAGGCCTATGATATTTACTGAAATCAAAGAAATCCTTTTATTATTCTATAAAGAGGTTGCAATATGGCTTTAATATCTCCCCAATTTTTTTCTGTCTTGTAACTGGCTATAAAACTTTGCGTAATACTAGGCATCAGATTGAATAAGAGGAAACTTTGCAATGGTCTCCTTTTCCCCTTTTATAGATGCAAGAATCAGAACTTATGGGAATATCTTTAGCAATATTTTTGTGGGGGATGATGATGAAAACTCTCGAAGGAAATAATTAGCTTTTAATTAAATTTCTTGGCCCTTGACATTGTACGGTCCTTGTCTTCACCTCTTACCATGCCTGTTTCTTCTCTCTCCTCACTTGAACATCAGCCAATATTAATTTTGGAGGCACTCTTCTCTGAATTATCATCTCACCTTGTCCTGCTTTGTGTCACTTCATTCTGGATCAAGGGCATTCCTCTAAATTGGAAGATCCCCAACTGTCTTTATATAACTCAAGTCTTTTCCTGACTCTCCTCAAGATGGCACCCTAAGTACAGGCTCCAGCCTCTTCAACTTCGCCATCCGTTACTAGAAAGACAGATCTTTTCTAAAACTCTAACACAGCATTAAAAAAACAGAAGGCAGGCTCCCCCTAAAAGATCCAGAGAGATGGTATCACATGGTAAAAGAAAACCAAGAACTCGCCCAGAACAAAGTGCTGCAAAGAACAAGAATGGCCACAAGAGGTCTTGCAAGTCCAGAAGGATCAGATGGGGGAAACAGATAAGTCTCAGGAATGCAAGGATAATGTATTCCTAATACATCTATTCGTTCTCTGAATTCACAGATTACAAGAAAAAAAAAACTTATGCTCATGCCAAAAAATAAATTGAAAAAATCCAAGTCCCGATGATCGTTAAACATTAGCAGCACAGTAAAGTAGAAAGAAACTTCCTATAAGAAGTAGTATATCTACCAGAAACCTTCAGCAAGCATTATACTCAGTTGTAAAAAGTCAGATGCATTCACATTAAACAAAAAAAGAATGTTCACTCTCAGTGTTACCTTCAACATACTCATAGAGGTCCTTATCAGTGCATTAAGACAAGAAAAATAAACTGGATAGAAATAAATAAAAGTCATAATATTTGGAAAATATGATCCTTTATAATTTGAGGGTGGATCTAATAGACTTAGTTGATGAATTGGATGTGATAGGGACAGGTAAAGAAAGATCAAGGATGATACCTAGGCTTTTGGCTTGAACCGTCAGTGTTTTTCAGAACTTTAACTGAAATACTGGAAAATGAGGGTATGGGATGAAGAGAAAATATCAGCTAGACAGTTTGAGATGTGAGTCTAGACTTTACAGGTTTGGGGTATAGAATGAAGAGAAGATATTAGATAGGCAGTTTAATAGATGAGTCTAGACTTCAGAGCAGAGGTCAGGTCTGCACATATAAATTTAGAAGTCATCAAAAAATAGATGGTATTCAAAGCTTTAGGCCAAATTGAATTCTTAGGAGAAGAACATTGAGAATGCTGCAAACCAACATTTTGAGGCAAAAAAAAAAGAGAGAGAGAGAGATTTGGAAAGAATAGCCCCATGAGATAAGAGGAGAGCCCAAGTTTATTATAGGATCACAGAGCTGTGGGAGAGAAGGCTTTTTTGTTTGTTTTTTTAAGGGGAAGAGGAGCGAAATGTCAACAGTCATATGTTGTTGAATGCTGATAGGAAAGTCATATAAATAAAGATGGAAAAGTAACCTTGAGATCTATCCATATGGGAAACTTGACAAAGTACGTGGCAGATGAGTTAGAAAGCCAGCTAGGGTGGGTTGAGGAAATAAGGGAAATGAGGAACTTGAGAAATCTCATATTCAAAATGCCTTTGATACATTGTTCTTGATAAGGAAGCAGAGAAATCAAGGGATAATTGGAGGGATAAAGGACCCAGAGAAGAGCTTATTTTTTAAGGTGATGAGATACTAAAGAGTATTTTTACATCGATGTAAATAATCCAGTATGGGGAGAGAGATTATGACTTATGTGTTGGAAAGGGGGGAAGTAAACTAAATTTAATATTATATAAAATTATAAAGTAGTTTACAAGGGAAACCAGTTGGATAGAACATGATCCATAAGTCAGCCTGGCAAACTAATTTTCTATCAACTCATTTGGATTTGAAGTTTATTCTATGCTTGACTTTTAAGAAACTTATGTGTAAAAAAAATACATATTTTTCTTTTAAAGAAATTTGATTAGCTCAGAGTATTTTGGTGTTTTTGTTTTGTTTTGAGACAGAGTCTTACTCTGTCACCAAGGCTGGAGTGCAGTGGTGTAACCACAGATCACTGCAGCCTTGGCTTCCCAGGCTTCAGTGACCCTCCTACCTCAGCCTCCTGAGCAGCTGGGACCACAGGCACGTGCCACCATGACTGGCTAATTTTCCTGTTTTTGGTAGAGACAGGGTTTCACCATGTTGCCCAGGCTGGTCTCAAACTCCTGAACTCAAGCAAGGAACCTGCTTGGCCTCCCAAAGTGCTGGGATTACAGGCATGAATCGCCACACCCAGCCCGAGGTTGTTTTTAAATAGCAAAATATCTGGGATTTTCCCCCAGTAATGGCACCTTACTTCCGAATATATCTTTGGTATCTGGGATGCACCTATATTAACAAAAGGCTTATTATTAATAATTCATACTTCAAAACTTTCTACGGACGAAAAAGTGCAGATTTGACTGGAATAATAGAGACTGCCTATCTGCTCTCAACTCACTTGATTCAGTTTAATTTTAACCAGAAAAGGGGGCATTTTTAGTTTTCTTTTTCTTTTTTGGCTGCTCAGCATTTGGATCCTAATTCTGTTTGGGGGCCTCCTAAAACAGTCAGATTCTTAACGGAGGATAGGCCCTTCCTATTTTTAGCCAGTGCATTAGCTAAAAATGCCAAATACATATATTCTTTCCCTCAATCCGTGTAGCTAGACTGTAGTCAGTTCAAGTCCATGAGGCCATTGAATCTTCCGCAGATGACACTAGGAAGATGTGAGTGTATGGAATTAACTCTCTTAGTGGCATTCAGTGGCCAGTGGCCACAGCGATAGCATTATAACCAATTCTGGTGGCATAATTTTGACTATTTCTGAACATCCGCGTCCTAGTTCCTGGTGGAGTCAGGCTTGGTTCTCCACATACCCTACCAATTATGAGAGCAATCCAAATCACGTCTAATAAATTCCTACCTCGCAGAGTTAACCGAGGCTTTCTTTTTTGTTGATTGCCAACAAGATCCCTGAGTGATACACCAGATAAAACACACCTGCAGTATCCTCAGGACCACCTGAGAGCATTTTTCTCCAAGAATGCCACCCAATTCTTGAAATTTCTGGAAGCCCAAATAGTACCTACATTTTCCCCTTTGTATTGGGTCCTACTTGGCTCACAATGGTCTAAATTATTTTTCAAAGTTCAGTATCCGTTTATTGTGAAGATAAAGGTGCCTGTGTTGTGATCCCTGCATGCTATGAAAAAGTGCCATGTAGAACTAATGTTAGCATGAAAAAATTCACCAAGAGGAGGCAGAAACTCATGAAATATTAATTGTTGAAATCAAGAGTAAGAATCAGTTTTAGATTCTCATGTTTTTGGAACATTTCAAAAGACTTAATATTCTGGTAAAAAAAGAAATTTATATATTCTGGGATAATGATAAATATATCACTTTGCTACAATTCATCTCGGATTTTTCTCTCCTTTCTTACTGTTTTAGCTTTCCGATTTTGCTTTTGTCTTCATGCTGCACCTCATCTTCCTTCTAAGCTTTCAGACTATCCATTCCATTCCTTTACCTATAGAAAAAAAAATGTGGTTGTGGATGTGTTCCTTTTATAGTAAGTGCTGAAAAACTATAAACTTTAAGCCAAAAGGACAATACTTATTTCAAAACCGTTCCTTTAACAAATCATTTTGCAGAGTGTTAAAAAGACCATAAAGAGACAGTATGTTTTCCCCAGCCATTGAAGGTATGATGAATGGCATATCCTGAGAGTAAATGGAAGAGCCACTTTATAAAATTTAAAGAACAAATACTTGGGCTTAGTTATGGACTTCATACTAACCAGAGATACAAGGCATTTTAGCTGAATGACAGTAGACAGAACTAATCCTATAAAGTGACAAGGGGAAACACTGGGACCTTCCACTGTGAAATATCTTGGAGTGAAGACTTGGCAGGAAGTCAGTCTTGCATAAACATAAAAGCCAAACTCTTTAAGAAAATATATTATCACAGATGATTTATTTTTATGTGAGAATAGTTCTTTTAAAAAATATTTTACATCTTTTTCTTGAATATAAATATTGATTTACTAATATGACCTGTCTTTTTTCATTCTCTAGACAACAATGATTTCTTAAGAAGAGACAAATGGAACTCAGAATAAGCAATCATAGACTACAAGCATAGAATAATTTCAATAATTTTTGCATTTGAACACAAAAAATGAGTTACTAAAAGCATAGCCCCCTTCAAGTTGTAATTCAAACACGTAAAATAATTTGACTTCGATAGGCAAAGCAAATGACACTTACTTGGAAATTTCTAAGGTACTTACAGAAAGTCAAGGAGAGGACTTAAAGTGAAGAAAAAATATGTCTGACTAATAGTGAATAAAATTATTATTGATGCAAAAAGCATTGTTGAATGAAACCTTTTCAACATCTTAAATATATAATGGTCTAAACCTTGACCACCTCAAGTTCTTTTTAGAAACAGGCAGAGGAAAAGAGAGAAAGAAAGAATATAAGAACATTTATATCCAGAGTATACAACTCCAGAAGATAGAATTTATTCCTGTTTCATCTTTATGTGCACTTTTCCCCATGGTTAACCAGTGCATTGCACTAGAAGGCTCAGTGTTTGTTGAATAAATAATCCCAGAAATAACTAGAAAATAGTGCAGAATAGTGAGGAGAGAGCTTAAATAGAGATCAGGAAAGATAAAGCATCTTCTTCCTTTCTTTACTATGTTGAGATACTCTCTGAGCATTATTTTCCTTATTTGAAAAATGAAGAGTCAAAATGCCTTAAGTACCTTTCAGTTTAGAAATTCTTTGCTTTGAGAGTAAATATACTTAAGATTGAGTACTAGAATTCAGAATTTTGCTGTGCAAGTTAAAAAATAATTCTCTCTTTGGGAAGAAAAAATGGGGTTATATTTAATTTATTTTTTATACTGTCAGTAGAATAAAGGGGGTCTTTAATTAGTAAAATTGTACATTTCAATATGTTCATGTTTGCACACAGAAAGGTGCTGAGTACCTGCCATGGCTGTACTGCAATGTCTATTATAAATGTCAGCTCTTCAGGGGGCAAGCATACTCACATTCATATGGCATTTCCTAAGCCTGTTTTCCTTCTCAGGGTTAAACTCACTGATGCAAATTGCCCAGCTGGGTTTTAATTAAACTTCTTGTCCCACTTTCCTTTGGGCTTTTCATCATATACACTTCTCTTTCCCCTCTTTTCCCCATAGTCTTCTCCCTCTTTTCCCTAAACTCCCGCCACATAGGCCTGTGGTGAGGAGAGCTGACAATAATGAGGCCCCAGGAACTGGTTCAAAGCCTGCTATAAAACTTTTTTAATTAAACCCTTGAGATTTTAAGAGTTTGTAATTAGAATGCATGGTTTGAAATGAACTAACATAACCTGCCATCTAGCTGGCATAACCCAGTGCCCATGGGTCTGCTGATCTCTGGGTGCTTAAGCCCTGGCAGAGCAGACTGTTTCTAACCATTGACCATCCTGTCCCAAAAGTGGGCAATGTCTTCTTTGAACCTTTTGGGAAGTGTCCCAAATTCTCCTCCTATTGAACTGTTAGAATGTGTTTAATTTTCCACTACAAGAATAGGTTGCTTTGATGAATATCTATTGGGATAAGTTTTTGCCTTTGTGAAATTTCTTCAAAATAGATTACCAGAAGTAGGATTAGAGTGGGAAAGGTAGAAATATATTAAGGGCTCATCATAGATGCCAAATCCCTTTCTTTTCACTCATCCATACAAACAAATATTTATTGAGCACCTGCTGTGTACCAACTACTCTTCTAGGTGCTGAAATTTGGTTGTGAACGAGATAGGTGAGGTTTCTGATATCGTGGAATACCTACTCTACTGGTTAAGGAAGACAATCAATAAGTGGGCAAAAAATACATAATATAAGTATAAATGGTAACGAAAACTATAAAAACATATAAAATGGAATGATAGAGAATAGGGGTTGGCTTCTGTCCTTCTTTTGTAGCCCATACAATTTATCAGGAAAATTGGTCAGCTTTACCTTCTAAGTACGTAGAGAACTTGGTATCTTCTCTACATCTGTATTGTTATCTCCCTAATCCAGGTCACCATCATCCTTTGCCTGGACTTTTGCAAGAGTTTCCTAATTGATCTTCCTGCTACCTTATTAGTCTGTTCTCCCCACAGCAGTCACAATGATTCTTTTAAAGTGTAAGCCAAGTCATATAACTCAGCTGCAGAACACTTCCAACAGCTTCCTTCTCTCTCAGTGTAAAATCTGTCATTTCCATGGCTTGTAGAAGAATCTGTGGCCTGGACACTGCTACTTCTCTAAACCCATCTCTACCACTCCCCTCCCCGGCTGCAATCCTTTCAAATTTCAAGCATGACCCTTCCTCAGTGACTTTGCACTTGCTGTATCCTCTGTTGGGAATATAGTTTCCCCATATATATCTCACTCTTTCAGTTCTTTGCTCAAATATTACCTTTTCATAGAAATAGTCACTAACCATCCCAAATAAAATAGTATGGCATTCCCATGTCTCTCTTTATCCTACTTTTTTTCTCTTCATGGCACTTACTGTCACTTGACATATTTATTTGTGTATTTTGTTTATTGACTTTTTACCCACTAAAATAGAAATTTCATAGATCAAAAACTTTATCTGTGCTGTTCACTGCTTATCCCCAGTGTCTAAATTGATACCTGGCACATAGGTAATGGCTCAATATTTGCTGAACTAATGAAGAAATTAATGACTTTGTTTGAACCTGGTGAGAGATTTCTTGGAATATGCTGTGAGTCTAGACCATGTGTCCTATCCAACTTGTTTCTAATTTTTATCAATGTCATGGATCAAGAAATAGTAGAGGCCCAACAAACTGTATGCTGTCTTGGAGTCCAGAAGTGCTGGAGCTGGGGCTCAAGAGAAGTGCAGGCTGCGTCTCCAAGATCTAGGCATGAGTGACCCTGGGCTATCACTCCTGGGGCTAAGGTGCAGTGCTGCTGGGACTGAGGTGCAAGTGGTGCACACATTCCCCATCCATTGGCCTATGCTGTTGCCAATGAAGGCAGCACTACCCTCCCCAGTGGCAGGATAACAGCACAGTTGTTGCTTCCCCCATGCAAGCATTCCACCAGTGGCCTGCGGATCACCCAAACCCTTTGTACCATGGGTGGCTCCTCCACACGCCATTGGAGGCCTGAGGACAAGCCCACCCGACCCAGATTTACCCCCACTCCATACAAGAGCACATAGTCTAGGGGTCAGGGGATTTCCCAACTCAGTTCACCACCATCGGAACCTAAACACTCCTCCCAGGGGCCTACTCACCAAAATGAGAATACCACAACTGGCACTTATCTGCATGTGCCGCCTGCAAGCCTAAAGACTGGCCCACACAGCCCATTGCAGCCACCACCAACACCAGCACAAACTTCTCAAGACCCAGAGGATTGTTCTGCCACTGACTCTACCATTGCCCATGCCATGCTGGTTGCCCAGAGGTCCAAGAACCTGCCACCCACCTTGCCCAAAGTTGCCACTACCAGCATGTAAGTAAGCTACCAGAAGGCCCAAGGGTTAGCCTGCCTGGACTCGCTAATACTAGTGCCAGTTTACACGGCCCCCCTGGTGCCCAAGAACAGGCATGTTCAGCCCAACACTGGTACCAATGGTGCTGGAAAACTGGCCTACTTGGCTTCCCAGTCCCCAGCAGAAATTCACTACAGTTTCCAGCTGTACCCTAAGCCACCAAGGAAATCACAGATACCACTGATGCTGTTTAAAGCTACATTACTGCATGCACCCAGAATCAAAGCCAGAACGTTCTACCCAACAAAAACCATAGATACATCTTTAAGAAAGTCTTCCTCTATAAAAGCAAATTCAACAAATTGGAAGAAACTAATATTATTTCAGATATGTCAATATCAATGTAAGAACACAAGAAACATGAAAAAGCAAGGAAATACACACCTCCAAAGGAACACAATAACTCTTGAGCAACAGATTCCAATAAAAAAACGAATGAAATCATGGGAAAAGAATTCAAAATTTGAATATTAAAGAAGCTCAGTGAAATATAAGAAATTTCTGAAAAATTACAAAGAAATCAGGGAAACAATTCAGGATATGAATGAGTAATTTGCCAAAGATAGAGACAATAAAAAAATAGCCAAGCAAAATTCTGAAACTGAAGAATTCATTTAATGAAATACAAAATATATTCAAAAGCTTCAACAAAAATAGACTAGATCAAGCAGAAGAAAGAATCTCAGAACTTGAAAACAAGTCTATTGAAATAACACAGCCCAACAAAAATAAAGAAAAAAGAATAAGCAAATTCTTCATAGTATATGAAACACCATAAAGTGGCCAAATATTTGAATTACTGAGGTCTCAGAAGGCAGAGAGAGAACAAAAGGATTAGAAAATGTATTCAACATAATAATACATAACAACTTCCCAAGTCTAGCAAGAGATTCAGGCATCTAGATAAAACAGGCTCTGAGATCCCCAAACAGATACAATGCAAAAAAGTTTTCATGAAACATTATGGTCAAAATGTCTACAGTAAAATACACAGAAAGAATTCTAAAAACAGCAAGAGAAAACATATAGTCAACTTTAAAGGAATCCCCATCAGACTAACAGTGAATTTCTCAGTAGAAGCCTTTCTGCCAGGAAAGAAAGAGATGATATATTCAAAGGGCTAAGAAAAAAATAATATTGCCAGCAAAGGATCTATTTCCAGCAAATTATTCTTCATAAATGAAGGAGAAATAAAAAAGTCTTTCCCAAAGAAGCAAAAGCTGAGAAAATTCATCACCACTCAACTGGTCCTCCAAGAAATGCTCAAGGCAGTCCTAAACCTGGAAGAAAAAGACAGCATTTACCATCACAACAACACAACAAAGTATAAAACTCACTGGTAAAACAAACACACAAATGAGGAAGAGAAAGGACTCACACGGTACCACCATAGAAAACTACCAACCCACAATGACAAACAATAAAAGAAAAAGAAAGGAATGAAGAATATACAAAACAACCAGAAAACAATGAACAATATGACAGAAACAAAACTTCACATATGGCCAGGCATGGTGGCTCACGCGTGTAATCCCAGCACTTTGGGAGGCCGAGGCAGGCAGATCACCTGAGGTCAGGAGTTTGAGACCAGTCTGGCCAACATGGTGAAACCCTATCTCTAGTAAAAAAAAAATACAAAAATTAGCCAGGCGTGGTGGCACATGCCTGTAATCCCAGCTACTTGGGTGGCTGAGGCAGGAAAATCACTTGAACCTGGGAGGAGAAGGTTGCAGTGAGCCGATATCATGCTACTTACTCCAGGCTGGGCAACAGAGTGAGACTCTTGTCAAAAAAAAAAAAAAATTCACATATCAATAATAACCTTAAATGTAAATTGATTAAATTCTCCACTTAAAAGATATAGACTGGCTTAATTGATTAAAAGAAGTATATATGATCCAACTATGTGCTGCCTACAAGAAACACATCTTACTTGTAAAGACACACATAGACTGAAAGAAAAAGGATTAAAAAAGATATACCATGCAAACATAAACCAAATGTGAGCAGAAGTTGATTTACTTGTATCAGATAAAAGAGACTTTAAGTCAAAAATAGTAAGAAAAGGCAAAGAAGGTCATTATATAATGATAAACAGATCAATTCAGCAAGAAGATATAATAATTGTAAACATACATGCACCTAGTACTGCAGTACCCAGATTCATAAAGCAAATATTACTAGATCTAAAGTGTTGTGGGAAGTCAGGGACCCGAATGGAGGGACTGACTGAAGCCATGGCAGAAGAACATAAATTGTGAAGATTTCATGGACAATTATTAGTTCCCCAAATTAATACTTTTATAATTTTTTATGCCTGTCTTTACTGCAGTCTCTGAACATAAATTGTGAAGATTTCAAGGACATTTATCACTTCCCCAGTCAATACTCTTGTGATTTCCTATGCCTGTCTTTACTTTAATCTCTTAATCCCATCATCTTAGTAAGCTGAGAATGTATGTCGACTCAGGACCCTGTGATGATTGCATTAACTGCACAAATTGTTTGTAGAGCACATGTGTTTGAACAATATGCAATCTGGGCACCTTAAGAACAGGATAACAGCAATTTTCAGCGAACAAGGGAGATAACCGTAAAGTCTGGCTGCCTGTGGGCCAGACAGGACAGAGCCATACTTCTCTTATTACCAAAAACGGGTAAGAGAAATATCGCTGAATTCTTTCCCTAATAAGGAATATAAATAATTAACAGCCCTGGGAAAAGAATGCATTTCCAGGGGGGCCTCTAAAATGGCCGTTCTGGGGGTGTCTGCCTTATGCAGCTGTAGATAGGGATGAAACATGCCTTAGTCTCCTGCAACGCCCCCAGGCTTCTTAGGATTAGGAAATTCCAGTCTGGCGAATTCTAGTCAGACCAGTTCTCTGCTCTTGAACCCTGTTAAGATGTTTATCAATGACAATGCGTGCACAGCGGGACATGGAAGTTCATTAGTGATTCTAGTTTTGCCCTGAACTTGTGATCTTGCCCTGCTGATCTGCCTTGTAATCTTTTGTTGCCCTTAAAGCATGTGATCTCTGTGACCCACACCCTATGCATACACTCCCACCCCTTTGAAAATTGCTAATAAAAACTTGCTGGTTTTACCGCTCAGGGGGCATCATGGAACCTGCCAACATGTGATGTCTCCCCTGGACACCCAGCTTTAAAATTTCTCTCTTTTGTACTCTTTCCCTTAATTTCTCAGACCGGCTGACACTTAGGGAAAATAGAAAAGAACCTACGATGAATTATCAGGGGTTGGTTTCCCCAATACTAAAGAGAGAGATAAATTCCAGTACAACAACAGTGAGGGACTTCAACACCCCACTCTAAGCATTAGACAAATCATCTAGATGTAAAATCAACTAAAAAATATTGAATTTAACTGGACTATAGACCAAAATGGACCTAACAGACACACCTACAGAACACATTATTCAACAACTGCAGAATACGCATTTTTTTCTACTCAGCATGTGGAACATTTTTCAGGATAGATCATATTTTCAGCCACAAAAGAAGAAGTCTCAACAAATTCTTAAAACTTGACATTATATTAAGTATTTTCCCACACAACAGTGGAATAAAACCAAAAATTAATACAAAGAACAACTTTGGAAGCTATACAAATACATAAGAATAAAACAACATGCTCCTGATTGAAGAAATAACAATGGAAATAAAAACATTTATTGAAACAAATAAAAATGGAAACACATGATGCCAAAATCTGTGGAATACAACTAAAGCAGTACTAAGAGGGAAATTTACACCAAAAAACATCTGCATCAGAAGAAGTAGAAAGTTTTTAAATAAACAATGTAATGATGTACCTCAAAGAATTATTATAGAAAATTTCATGCGCATCTGTGTGAATAGACCACCAAACAGGCTTTGTGTGAGCAACATGGCTGTTTATTTCACCTGGGTGCAGGTGGGCTGAGTCCAAAAAGAGAGTCAGCAAAGGGTGGTGGATTATCATTAGTTCTTATAGGTTTTGGGATAGGTGGTGAAGTTAAGAGCAATGCTTTGCGGGCAGGGGTGGATCTCACAAACTACATTCTCAAGAGTGAGGAGAATCACAAAGAAACTTCCTAAGGGTGGGGGAGATTACAAAGTACATTGATCAGTTAGGGTGGGGCAGAAACAAATCACAATGGTGGAATGTCATCAGTTAAGGCTATTTTTACTTCTTTTGTGTATCTTCAGTTACTTCAGGCCATCTGGATGTATACGTGCAAGTCACAGGGGATGCAATAGCTTGGCTTGGGCTCAGAGGCCTGACATTCCTGCCTTCTTATATTAATAAGAAAAATAAAACAAAATAGTGTTGAAGTGTTGGGGCAGTGAAAATTTTTGGGGGGTGGTATGGAGAGAGAATGGGTGATGTTTCTCAGGGCTGCTTAAGCGGTATTAGGGGTGGCATGGGAACCTACAGTGGGAGAGATTAAGCTGAAGGGAGGTCTTGTGGTAAGGGGCGATATTGTGGGGATGTTAAAAGAAACATTTGTCATTTAGAATTATTGGTCATGGCCTGGATATGGTTTTGGATGAATTGAGAAACTAAATGGAATAAGAGAAGGAGAAAAACAGGTATAAAAGGTCTAAGAATTGGGAGGACCTAGGACATCTGATTAGAGAGTGCCTAAGGAGATTCAGCATAGTCCTGCCAGCAAAGATTATTTATTTACTTCAAGAGTTTAGAGTGGCAGTTTGGGGATAGCACCAGGAGATATCAGCTGTGATGGCTTGGATAAACAGTGTAAACCGGCAGTGTAAACAAGAGCAGGGCATGTATGAGTAGTTGAGAACGGAGAATAGGAGTATGACTAGACAGAAAATAGTAGGGGTGACAAGTTTTTTTGGGGGGCACAGTCTAAGTTGGTCCGGTGTCTGGAAAGAGACTGGGGCCTAATAAAAAGGAGCTCAAATGGGCTGTACCTTGTAGCATTCCAAGGACAGGCCTGAATTCTGAGAAGCAAAAGTGGTAAAATTATTGTCCAGTCCTTTTTAAGTTGGTGGCTGAGCTTGGTGAGGTGTTTTTAAAAGACCTTTAGTCGGTTCTACTTTTCCTGAAGATGGGGGACTGTAAGGGATATAAAGGTTTCACTGAAAACAGAGAGCCTGAAAAACTGCTTGGCTGATTTGACTAATAAAGGCTGGTCTGTTATCAGACTGTATAGAGGTGGGAAGGCTAAACTGAGGAATTATGTCTGACAGAAGGGAAGAAATGACTGCGGTGGCTTTCTCAGACCCTGAAGGAAAGGCCTCTACCTATCCAGTGAAAGTGTCTACCTAGACTAAGAGGTATTTTAGTTATCTGACTTGGGGCATGTTGAGTAAAGCTAATTTGCCAGTCCTGGGTGGGGGCAAATCTTCAAGCTTGATGTGTAGGGAAGGGAGGGGGCCTGAATAATCCCTGAGGAGTAGTAGAATAGCAGATGGAACACTGAGAAGTTACTTCCTTGAGGATAGATTTCCACCATGGAAAGGAAATGAGAGGTTCTAAGAGGCGGGCTAGTGGCTTGTACTATAGCATAGCCTGCCTTTGCTGGTGTGTGGCGATCAGGTCTGGTGGAACTGCCATCAACAAATCAAGCGTGATCAGGGTGAGGAAAACGAAAGAAGGAAATATGGGGAAATGGGGTGAATGTCAGGTGGATCCGAGAGATACCGTCATGGGGGTCAGGTGTGGTATCAGGAATAATGTGGGAGGCCAGATTGAAGTCTGGGCCAGAAACAATGGTAATTGTGGGACTTAACAAAGAGTGAGTACAGCTGAAGGAGCCAAGGAGCAGAAAGTATATGTGTCAGGTATGAGGAAAAAAAAAATAGACTTTGGAAGTTATGAGAAATGTAGAGAGTGAGTTGAGCATAGTTTGTGATTTTTGGGGCCTCTAAAAGTATTAAAGCAGCAGCAGCTGCTGCACGCAGACATGAGGGCTAGGCTAAAACAGTAAGGTCAAGTTGTTTGGACAGAAAGGCTACAGGGTGCCGTCCTGGCTCTTGTGTAAGAATTCTGACCGCACTAACTATGCCTAGGAAGGAAAGGAGTTGTTTTGTAAGGGATTGAGGTTTGGGAGATTAATCGGATATGATCAGCAGGGAGAGCATGTGTGTTTTTAAGAGAATTATGCCGAGATAGGTAACAGATGAGGATGAAATTTGGGCTTGACTGAAGTAATGGGGGCTGTCTGTGAAGCCTTGCGGCAGTACAGCCGAGGTAATTTGCTGAGCATAATGGGTGTCAGGGTCAGTCTAAGTGAAAGCAGAGAGGCTGGGATGAAGGGTGCAAAGGAACAGTAAAGAAAGCATGTTTGAGATCTAGAACAGAATAATGGATTGTGGAGGGAGGTATTGAGGATAGGAGAGTATATGGGTTTGGCACCATGGGGTGGATAGGCAAAACAATTTGGTTGATAAGGCATAGATCCTGAACTAACTTGTAAGGCTTGTCTGGTTTTAGGACAGGTAAAATAGGGGAATTGTAAGGAGAGTTTATAGGCTTTAAAAGGCCATGCTTTAGCAGGCAAGTGATAACAGGCTTTAATCCTTTCAAAGCATGCTGTGGGATGGGATATTGGCATTGAGTGGGGTAAGGGTGATTAGGTTCTAATGAGATGGCAAGGGGTGCACGATTGGTCACCAAGGAGGGAGTAGAGGTATTTTATACTTGTGGGTGAAGGTGGGGGAATATGAGAGGAAGACACGAAGGAGGCTTTGGGGTGGGGAGAGGGGCGGCAATGAGATGTGGCTGTAGTCCAGGAATAGTCAGGGAAGCAGATAATTTAGTTAAAATGTCTCGGCCTAATAAGGGAACTGGGCAGGTGGGGATAACTAAAATGGAGTGCTTAAAAGAGTATTGTCTAAGTTAACACCAGAGTTGGGGAGTTTTAAGAGGTTTAGAAGCCTGGCCGTCAATACCCACAACAGTTATAGAGGCAAGGGAAACAGGCCCTTGAAAAGAAGGTAATGTGGAGTGGGTACCCTCTGTATTGATTAAGAAGAGGACGGACTTACCCTCCACTGTGAGATTTACCTAAAGCTCGGCGTCCGTGATGGTCTACGGGGCTTCTGAGGCGATCAGGCAGCGTCAGTCTTCAGCCGCTAAGCTGAGAAGATTGGGGAAGGAGTCAGTCAGAGAGTCTTGGGTCAGAGTTCCAGGAGCTCTGGGAGTGGCTGCCAGGGGAGTTGAACAGTCCGATTTCCAGTGGGGTCCTACACAGATGGGATGCAGCTTAGGAGGAATCCTTGGCTGCAGGCATTCCTTGGCCCAGTGGCCAGATTTCCAGCACGTGTAGCAAGCTCCTGGGGCAAGAGGTTCTGGAGGAACACCTGGCCACTGCGGTTCAGGTGTTTGGAAGTTCTTGTGTGCTGGAGATGTGGCTGGGGTTTGTCTCACAGTGGAGGCAAGGAATTGAAAGTTTTTTCCATTATTGTACACCTTGAAGGTGAGGTTAATTAAGTCCTGTTGTGGGGTTTGAGGGCCAGATTCTAATTTTTGGAGTTTTATTTAATGTCAGGAGCAGATTGGGTAATAAAGTGTATATTGAGAATAAGATGGCCTTTTGACCTTTTAGGGCCTACGGCTGTAAAGTATCTCAGGGTTGCTGCCAAACAAGCCATGAACTGGGCTGGATTTTTACATTTGATGAAAAAGAGCCTAAACGCTATCTGATTTGGGATAAAGAAAAAGGAGCATTAACCTTGACTATGCCTTTAGCTCCAGCCACCTTTTTAAGAGTAAATTGCTGGGCAGGTGGGGGAGGGCTAGACGCGGAACGAAACTGTAAGCTGGACCAGGTGTGAGGAGGGGAGGTGATAAAAGGATTATAGGGTGGAGGAGTGGAGGCTGAGGAAGAATTGGGACCTAGCTCGGCCTGGAGAGGAGGGGAGAGGTCAGATGGGTCTGTAGAAAAGGAAGATTAGAAAGACTCAGCAACGCTTGGGGTTGGGATTGAGGGGACAGGTGGGAGGGAAAGAAGGAAGATTTGGGATGAGTTGCATTGGGCACAGAGACTAGAAAGGGACTGATGTGTAAAAGAATGCCTGGATGTCAGGCACCTCAGACCATTTGCCCATTTTACACAAGAATTATTTAGATCTTGCAGGATAGAAAAATTGAAAGTGCCGTTTTCTGGCTATTTGGAACTACTGTTGAGTTTGTATTGGGGTCAAGCAGCATTGCAGAAGAAAATAAGACACTTAGATTTTAGGTCAGGTGAGAGCTGAAGAGGTTTTAAGTTCTTAAGAACACAGGCTAAGGGAGAAGAAGGAGGAATGGAGGGTGGAAGGTTGGCTATAGTGAAGGAGGCAAACCTAGAGAGAAGAGAGCGTAGAGACACGGAGGGAAGGGGTTTGGGGGTTCTTACCCTCTAGAAAAGCGGGAAAGGAGTCAGGGTGCAGAAATAAGGGATTGGGGCACAGAGATAAGAAGTCAGGGTGTGGAAATAAGTGATTGGGGGTTTCTTGCCCCTTAGAAAAGCGGGACTTGCCACTAAGGGTGAAGGAGAAGGGGTTGACGGGTACTTGCCCCTCCCCTAGAAAAGTGGGACTTGGCACTAAGGGTAAAGGAGAAGGAGTTGAGGAGTACTTGCCCCTGCCCCAGGAAAGTGGGACTTGCTGCTAAGGGTGAAGGAGAAGGGGTTGGGGGTACTTGCCCCTGCCCCAGAAAAGCGGGACTTGCCACTAAGCATGAAGGAGAAGGGGTTGAGGGGTACTTGCCCTGCCCCAGGAAAGCGGGAATTGCCACTAAGGGTGAAGTACCAAGGCAGGTGTCCCTGCATGGTCTGACACCTCTGAAACGTGGGTGAATAATCAGAGAGGCATCCCTGCAATGATTAAACACCAAGGGAAGGCTGCCTTCCCAGTCCGTGACCGGCGCCGGAGTTTTGGGTCCACGGATAAAACATGTCTCCTTTGTCTCTACCAGAAAATGAAAGAAACTGAAATTAAGAGAAGGGAGAGATTGAAGTGTGGCACCAAGATTGAAAGGAGAAAGAGGTTGAGGGATAGTGAGGGAAGTTGGAGAAGAGAGTAAAAAGAGGCCGCTTACCAGATTTGAAATTGGTGAGATGTTTCTTGGGCTGGTCAGTCTGAGGACCTGAGGTCGTAGGTGGATCTTTTTCATGGAGCAAAGAGCAGGAGGACAGGGGATTGATCTCCCAAGGGAGGTCCCCCGATCCGAGTCATGGCACCAAATTTATGAGTGTCTGTGTGAAGAGACCACCAAACAGGCTTTGTGTGAGCAACATGGCTGTTTATTTCACCTGGGTGCAGGTGGGCTGAGTCCAAAAAGAGAGTCAGCAAAGGGTGGTGGATTATCATTAGTTCTTATAGGTTTTGGGATAGGTGGTGAAGTTAAGAGCAATGTTTTGCAGGCAGGGGTGGATCTCACAAAGTACATTCTCAAGGGTGAGGAGAATCAGGAAGAAATTTCTTAAGGGTGGGGGAGATTACAAAGTACATTGATCAGTTAGGGTGGGGCAGAAACAAATCACAATGGTGGAATGTCATCAGTTAAGGCTATTTTTACTTCTTTTGTGTATCTTCAGTTACTTCAGGCCATCTGGATGTATACGTGCAAGTCAAAGGGGATGCAATGGCTTGGCTTGTCTCAGAGGCCTGACAGAAAAGGAAGAACAAACCAAACCCAAAATTAGCAGAAGAAAAGAAGCAATAAAGATAAGATGAGAACTAAATAAAATAGAGACTAAAAGACAGGATCATTAAAACAAAAAGTTAGTTCTTCAGAAAGATAAACACAACTGACAAACCTGTAGCTAGACTAACCAAGAAAATAAGAGAGAAGGACTAAATAACAAAATTAGAAATAAAAAAGGAGACATTACAGCTGATACCAAAGAAACATAAAAGATCATCAGAGATTATTATGAATAACTATACACTAATAAACTGGAAAGCCTAGATAAAATAGATACATTCCTGGAAACATACAAACCACCAAGATTGAATCAGGAAAAGATAGAAAACTTGAACAAACCAATAATGAGTAGTGACATTAAATCAGCAATAAAAAGACTCCCAACAAAGAAAAGCGCAGGACCAGATGGACTCACTTTCAAATTCTATAAAGAACTAATATCAATCCTCCTCAAACTATTCCAAAAAATCAAACAACAGGGAATTCTCCCTAACTTACTCTAGGTGGTCAGCATTGCCCTGATACCAAAACCAGACAAGTACACACACACAAAAAGAAAACTACAGACCAATACCCCGATGAACATAAACACATAAATTCTCCACAAAATACTAGCAAAATGAATTTAACAGCACGTCAAAAAGATAGTACCCCATGAGCAAGTGGGTTTCATCCCAGGGATACAAGGATGGTTTAACATATGCAAATGACTAAATGTGACACATCACATGAACAGAATGAAGGGCAAAAACTATATGATCATTTCAATAGATGCAGAAAAGGCATTTGATAAAATTCAACATCACTTCATTATAAAAACTCTCAACAAACTAGGCATAGAGGGAACCTACCTCAAAATAATAAAGGCCGTATATATGACAAACCCACAGCCAACATCATACTGAATGGGGAAAAGTTGAAAACCTTTTCTCTAAGAACTAGAACAAGACAAGGATGCTCACTTTCACTACTCCTATTCAACATAATGCTAAAAATACTATTTCCCCTAGACAGAGCAATCAGACAAGAGTAAAAAATAAAAGGCATTCAAATTGGAAAAGAGGGAGTCAAACTGTCTCTCTTTGCACATGAAATAATCTTATATTTAGAAAAAAAGATTCCACCTAAAAATGATAAGCAAATTCAATAAAGTTGAAAATATAAAATTAACATATAAAAATCAGTAGCATTTATATAACCAATAATAAAACAGCCAAAAGAGAAATCAAGAAGACAATCCCATTTACAATTGCTACCAAAAAAAAATACCTAGGAATAAATTTAACCAAGGAGGTAAAAGGTCTGTACAAAAAAACTATAAACTACTGATAAAATGAATTAAAGAAGACATAAACAAATAGAGGGCCGGGCGCGGTGGCTCACGCCTGTAATCCCAGCACTTTGGGGGGCTGAGGCGGGCAGATCACAAGGTCAGGAGATCAAGACCATGGTGAAACCCTGTCTCTACTAAAAATACAAAAAATTAGCTAGGTGCAGTGGCAGGCACCTGTAGTCCCAGCTACTCAGGAGGCTGAGGCGGGAGAATGGCATGAACCCAGGAGGCGGAGCTTGCAGTGAGCCGAGATTGAGCCACTGCACTCCAGCCTGGGCAATAGAGCGAGACTCCGTCTCAAAAAAAAAAAAAAAAAAAAAAAAAAACAAATAGATAGACAGCCCATGCTCATGGATCAGAAGAATCAATATTGTCAAAATGACCAAAGAAATATCTAGATTCAATAAAATCCTTATCAAAATACCAATGTCATTTTTTACAGAAATAGAAAACAAAATTCTAAAATTCATATGGAATAAAAAAAGAGCCAGTATAACCAAAACAATCCTGAGCAAAAAGTACAAAGCAGAAGGCATCACACTACTTGACTTCAAAATATAGTACAAGGTTATAGTAACCGAAAAGCATGGTACTGATATAGAAATAGACACAGAAACTGGTGGAAGAGAATAGAAAACCCAAAAATAAATCTACATATTTACAGCCAACAGACTTTCAACAAAAGTGCCCAGAACATACACTGAGGAAAGGATACCTTCTTTAATAAATAGTGCTGAAAAAATTGGGATATTCACATGCAGAAGAATGAAACTGGACCCCTATCTTCCACCTTATATAAAAATCAATTCAAAATGGATCAAAAACTTAAAAGTAAGACCTGAAACTATAAAACCACTAGAAGAAAACAAAGGGAAAACACTCCAGGATATTTGTTCAGGCAAAGATTTTATGGCTGAGACCTCAAAAGCAGAGAAAACTAAAACAAAAATAGACAAATGGGACTATAGTAAACTAAAAAAGTTTTTGCACAGTGAAAGAAACAATTAACAAAGTGAAGAGACAAACTGTTGAATGGGAGGAAGTAGTTGCAAACTATTCATCCAGCCAGAGACTAATATCCAGAATATGCAAGGAATACAAACAACTCAACAATAAAAAAACAAATAATTCAATTAAAAAGTGGGCAAATGACACGAATAGACAATTTTCAAAGAAGACACACAAAAGCCAACAAGCATATTAAAAAATGCTCAACATCTCTAATCATCAGAGAAATGCAAATCAAAACCGTGATGAGATATTATCTCATCCTAATTAGAATGGTTATTCCTAAAAAGACAAAAATAAATAAATAAAAACAGATGCTGGCAAGAATGTATAGAAAAGGGAATACTTAACAATAGCAAAGGTATGGATTCAATCTAAGTGTTCATCAGTGGGTGAATGGATAAAGAAAATGTGCTATATATACACAATGAAATACTATTTATTCATAAGGAAGAATGAAATCATGTCATCTGCAGCAACATGGATGGAAATAAAGGTCATTATGTTAGGTGAAATAATCCAGGCACAGAAAGACAAATACCACATGTTTTCACTCATATTTAGGACCTAAAAACCTTGATCTCCTGGAGATAGACAATAGAAGGGTAGATATGATACCAGAGTTTGGGAGGGTGTGAGAGTGGGTGGAGGGAGAAATGAAAAGAGGTTCATGAAGAAGCACAAACTTACAGTTAGATAGAGGAAATAAGTTCTAATTTTCAATAGCAGACTAGGGTGACTATAGTTAAAAACAATATATTGTATATTTCAAAGTAGCTAGAAGAAAGAACTTGAAATGTTACCAACACGTAGAAATGACAAATACTCCATATGATGGATACCCCAAATACCCTGACTTGATCTTACACGTTTGATGCACATTAAAAATGCTCACATGTACCCCCATAAATGTGCAAAACACTATGTATCAATAAAAGGAAAAAAGAAATAGTAGAGGGTCTCACAAGCATTGTATACATGATTTGTTATCAGAATCATATTCAGCAATGCTTTTCAAACCGCAGGTCACTAACAATTAGTAGTCTGTGAAGGTAGTTTAGCAGGTTGTAAACAGCTTCTTGTTAACAAAAGAGAATTCATCCAGGCTGGAACAGAATAGAATTGAATTAAAAAAAAAAAAATACTTTATCACATGTAATATGGCTGAGTGTTGTTTTGTGAAAGTTCTTTTTAATTATATGTAAATGGGCTTTTTGAGCACATAATGAAATATGATATAAAAAGTATTTGTTATTGTAGGTCACAGTGTTTTTTAAAAAAACAATGGCCTACAATATTGATTCTCGGGAATCCACCCAAAATTTTCAGGAAATAAAAATACCAGAAGAAAACAATGAACTAGAAAAACAATGAAAAAGAAGCAAAGAGAGAACCAATGACCAAAGAGTTGTTCCTTTGAAAAAGGTCCATAAATTAATAGTGACTAGCTATATCAGCCAAGATAAAAAGAGAGAAGACACAAATTATCAATTTTCGGAATGAAGGTTAGAAAATTATTTCAGATCCTTCTTAGTCATTTATAAAGATAAAAATAAATCATACATGTGTCATACATGACACAGCAGCAAAACTCACTGAAGAAGAAATAGGTATCTTGAATAAGCTAGTATATATTAAAGAAACTGAATTTGTGGTTTAAAATTGTCAAAGAAAAATCTTCAAGTCCAGATGGCTGTACTAACACATTTTTCCTAACATTGCAGAAAAAGGTAATATAATTATA
The DNA here is from genome assembly GCF_028878055.3 of Symphalangus syndactylus. Taxonomy (NCBI): domain Eukaryota; kingdom Metazoa; phylum Chordata; class Mammalia; order Primates; family Hylobatidae; genus Symphalangus; species Symphalangus syndactylus. The sequence continues at coordinate 133,663,973 of NC_072428.2, read as the reverse complement.
CACAATTTTTTCCATAAGATAAAAGGGGAGGGAATGACACCCAGCTCATTTTATAAACTCAGCATTACCTGATATTAAAAACAAAGACATTATAAGAAAACTACAGACGAAATATCCCTCACAGCATAGATATGAAAATATTCAATCAAATGCTAGCACTTACAATCCAACAATATGTAAAAAAAGATAATATATCATTACCAAGTGAGGTTTATTTCATCGTGAAAAGATAGTTAAGCATTCAAAAGTTAATTAAATTATTTCACCACATCAGTAGACAAAAGAAGAAAAACATTGCTCATCTCAAGAGATGCAGAAAATCATTGGACAAAATTTGAAATCCAATCATAACAAAAATTCTCAGCAATTAATAATAGAAAGGAACTTCCTCAAACTGAGGGAGAGTATCTACAAAATGGGCTACTAACATCAGAGTTAATGCTAAAAGACCAAATGCTTTGCCCCCAAAATCAGGAATAAGGCTGAGAAGTCCATTCTTACTACTCTTTTTAGACACACTGAAAATTCTAAGTGCAATAAGGGAAGAAATTAAAAAAAAAAAAAAAAAAGACCTACAGATTAGAATAGAAGAAGTAAAAATGTTTCTCTTTGCAGATGATATGATTGTATATTTAGAAAATTGTAAGAATCTACAAGAAAAGTATTAGAACTAATTAGTAAATTTAGCAAGGTCAATAGTTAGAAAGCCAATGTAAATTTAATACACAAAATCACATTTCTGTCTACATTCTATATAGTACCAAGAGAAACTGAAAATTTTCCAGCAGTGCTATTATAATAATAACAAAAATAAGAAACAATTTGGTATAAATTTAACAAAATATGTTTATACAGGTGTACAATCTGCATATTGAAAACTCCAAAACGCCAGTGAAAAAAATCAAAGACCTAAACAAATATGAGACGTTCCTTATTCAAGATTTGCAAGTCTCAACATTGTTATATTAATTTATTAATGTTAATCATAAATTAACCTTCCATAGATTCCATGCAATCTTACAAAAAATCCCAGAAATATTCTTTTTGGAGAAATCGACAAGCTAATTCTAAAATTTATATGGAAAAAAATCAAAGGAAGTACAAGAGCTGATATAATTTTGAAAAGAACAAAGCCCAAGGACTTAATTATTTCATTTCAAGACACATTAATCAAGATGTATAGATCAAGATTAAAGTATAAAGCTACATTAATCAAAACAATGTAGTATTGGTGAAAGGACAGACACATAAATCACTGTAACAAAACAAAGTCCAGATAGAGACTCACATATAAATTACCAATTAATATATGATAAAGGTACAAAGAAAACTCAGTGCAGAAAAGAGAATTTTTTCAACAAATGGTCTGAAAAACTTGAACATCCATTTGCAAAATTTTTTAAATCTTGACCCATACCTCACACCATATGTAAAAATAAAAATGAATTATAAACTGAAGTGTAAGAAAAGATAAAAATTCAGAAGAAATCGTAAGACCACAAATTGATACCTTGGATTAAACAAAGACTTAATAGACATGAAGTCTAATCTCAATCATGAAGATAAAATTGATAGTGATTCATCAAAGAACTTCTGCTCTTTGTAAGACACTGTTCAGAACCTTAGAAGACAAGCTATACACCAGGAGAAAATATCTGCAAAAGGCATTTCTGATGAAGAACCTGTATCCGAGATTTCTGCCTCTCTTCCCAGTGGGGTCACAACCTTCAGCCCACTCAGGATATTGGCAACAGCTGAGGTACTAAGTATTGGTAAAAAACTGAATGAGGGTAAAACAAAATCCATAAATTATTAGATAGTCCAGAAAAAATCCTCCTGCAGTTCAAGGATCAGATAACAGCAGGAAATGCAGTTAGAAAGAATCACCCGGGCCAGGCGCGGTGGCAACACTTTGGGAGGCCGAGGGGGGAGGATTATGAGGTCAGGAGAGACCATCCCGGCTAACACGGTGAAACCCTGTCTCTACTAAAAATACAAAAAATTAGCTGGGCATGGTGGCGGCCGCCTGTAGTCTCAGCTACTCGGGAGGCTGAGCCAGGAGAATGGCGTTAACCCGGGAGGCGGGGCTTGCAGTCAGCCTAGCTCGTGCTGCTGCACTCGTGCCACTATGCTCGTGCCACTGCACTCCAGCCTGGGCGACAGAGCGAGACTCTGTCTCAAAAAAAAAAAAAAAAAAGGAGAGAGAGAGAGAGAGAGAAAGAATCACCCAGAAGTAAAAGGTAAAAGCTGCAATCTCAAATAAAATTACCAGTTGTATTTTACAGTTGTTACAGGAAGCAACTGTCAAAACTGCTTTCACCAGAAAATGTGGGGAAACAGACAGCTTTTGCTGCTCCCGAGTGTGAAATGATTCCAACTGAATGGGTTTGCAGAAGAAAAGTAACTGATTCTTTTCTCAAAAGAAATCGTGATGACAAGGAAGGATATAAGTTTTACCCACCTAAAGTGGAGATGTTTTTCAAGGATGATGCCGGTAATGACCCACAGTCATCTCAGGGACAGCTAATTGCTACAAAATTTTGCTTTGGTGAACTTCTCATAGGCCAAACTGAAGTGGATATCATGTCATACTACATAGGCTTTTTTCTGAAATACTGGAGAAATCTTGGTTGCCCCAGAACTGTACACTGGTTGATATGAAGATCAAATTTGGTGTTGATGTAACCCCCAAAGAAATTGTTCTTGCTGATGTTATTGATAATGATTCCTGGAGACTCTGGCCTTCAGTAGATGGAAGCCAACAGAAAGACAAACAGCCTCATCAGGACCTCAAAGAAGTAACTCCTGAAGGGCTCAAGATGGTAAAGAAAAAGTTAGAGTGGGTTGCAGAGAGAGAAGCATTGCTTTTGAAATTAGAAAGTCCGTGCAGGATGGCAGTATTGGTATGCTCTACTTCTGATCTTGGCCGCTGTGGAAAAATCAAGAAGGCCTGTGGAAATCTTGGCATTCCATGAGAACTTCAAGTAACATCTGTGCATAAAGGACCAGATAAAACTGAGGATTAAAGTTGAGTGTGAAGGGGATGGCATTCCCACTGTGTTTGTGGCAGTGGCAGGCAGAAGAAATGGTTTGGGACCAGTGACATCCGGGAATACTGCATATCCAGTTATCAGCTGTCCTCCGCTCAAGCAGACTGGGGAGCTCAGGATGTGTGGTCTTCTCCTCGACTACCCAGCGGTCTCGGCTGCTCAACCACCCTTTCTCCAGAAGGATCAGCTCAGTTTGCTGCTCAGATATTTGGGTTAAACAACCATTTGCTGTGGGGCAGACCGCAAGCAAGTGTTCTGAACACATGGATTTTCTTGAAGCAGGTTGACAAGGAAATCAGAGAATGTAATTTATAAGAAAGATTGTCATTGCTTTTTGTAGGGGGGAAACTACAAATGTTTAGCTGCAGGAAAATCAAGCAAGATGAAAAGATGATGCTAAATTAGAGAACACAAATACAATGTATTAGTGAATAAATGCTTTTCCAGATCCATAGGTAGGTAGAATATCCGTTCATATTTATTAATATCTCCTTATAGGCAGAGAAGTTTCTATAAGGACATTTTCAAATTACTCTCTTATCCACTGTATGGTCATTGTTAGGTGATAATATAATTAAATAGATATATTTTATAAATGCCAATAATGTTCTATTATAAAGCTCTAGAGTTATTACCTGACCTATATGTCAATCCATAAGTTTTAGAAAGTAAAACTGGCTATATTTTGGGTGATAAGAGCAATATAGTTCTCATTCATTCTATGGTCTTCACAAAATTCTACAGGTATAGTTCTAAATTTTCAATTAGTATTTCAGAAAGTGATCTCTACTTACATGTACATCTATAGATAAGTTTTGATTTTCTTTTAAAGAAAAGTTGAGATTGGGCAGAAAACAAGGTAGAGGAACACTGTTAGACCCACAGAAAGGGGACTTTTCTGAGACCTTCTCTGTTGGTTTTTAGAGCAATTTTCCATGGAAACAGTAGAGTTACCTTTGCCATGCCAAATGAAGATTTAGTGAATCTTACTTGGCTGTGTAACAACAACAACAACAGCACTCAATCATAAAATGAACAATTTGATTTTTAAGATATTCAAAATATTTTATTAGACATTGCACCAAAGAAGATATGCAGATGGCAAATAAACACAGGCAGAAATACTCAATATCATTTGTGGTAAAAGCTGTCTTCTTTAAACTTTCCCGTATTTATTTTTTTTCTACTATTAGTAATATTGTATATTCTATCAGAAAAAAATAATTTTAGAATTAGTATGTTCGATTTTATAATCATGCTTGTATTTTTTAAATCATGGAGAGCAAACATTGCTGAGAAAATACACCTATTTTTATGGATGATGGGGTTTTTTTTCATTTTTTCACATTTTCAATTTTCATTTAGTGAACATATGTTACTTTTTATCCTAAAAAATGTTAAAAAATCAATTTTACAAGCATGGGATAGGAAAACTCTGTCTTGTTAATAAATGAAGTGAAAAATCTCTGTACCTTTAGTTGTTCATAAGTTGAAAATGAGTAACGTGATATATCTTTAAACACAAACTTCCATGTTAGCTACATTAATAATGCTTCTTTCCCAGGAACTAATAATCCCCAAGCATATTCCCTTTTCATATCATCTCTGAAATAATCCATGCTATTCTGGGCACCATTTCAACAAACATGTTGACCAGTTCAAGCTCACCCAGAGGAAAAGACCCAAGGTGAATACTCAGGAAAGAATGTGATATCAGAAACTCTAAGGCATCAAAGTCTAAGGAAAAATATGAAGATATTCTCTAAATACTTTTGAGGCTGGCATTTAAAAGAAAGAGAACGTCTTCTCTGAATTATCAGAAAACGGACTTCTATCAATTGTTAAGAATATCGTTGCCAAATATACATTCAAGAACCAGGAGAATGACAACCATATGGGTTCAGGAATATGTTTGACCTATTTTGAGGCAAACTGGACAGGACCCAATTTGTTTCTTGAGTCTCAGGAGCCCTTTCTCTGATAGGGAGAAGCAGTGGTAATTAGTATTCCTCGGGAAATAGTATTTTCTCAGAGCCAGCATCCAGTAGTTCCTGAAGGTCTGGGGCATTTTTTCACAGCTGTTTAAACCAAGTAAGTAGTAGTAGAACCCTTAGGCGAAGGCTTGGAAGAAGGTTCACATACCTCATTTGTGGTTATTATAGCAGCATTTATCCTTGAAGTAACCTAGTCTTCATTGGAGGGATCTGGGTCTGATGGAACCATTTCTGGGAATTAGGTAAAGGGCCATAATTCTCTGTCTTTGTGGCTCAACAGACTTGTGTTCATTGGGACTCATGCGTGTTCTAAAAATATAGCAAGGCTGTAATGGTATGCCTATTTTTTTTTTTTTTTTTTGAGATGGAGTCTCACTCTATCACCCAGGCTGGAGTGTAGTGGCACAATCTCAGCTCACTGCAACCTCTGCTTCCCAGGTTCAAGCGATTCTCCTGCCTCAGCCTACCAAGTAGTTGGGACTACAGGCATGTGCCACCATGCCCAGCTAATTTTTGTATTTTTAGTAGAGACGGGGTTTCACCGTGTTGGCCTGGCTGGTCTTGAACTCCTGATCTCAGGTGATTTGCCCACCTTGGCCTCCCAAAGTGCTGGTATTACAGGCATGAGCCATGGCACCCAGCCTATTTCATTTCTTGAAGACCCAGAATTGTGGTGTGTTTTTGGCGCATGGAGTTAAATGGAATCAAATACATAGAAAACACATAATGTTTCTGAGAGAATTATATTGGCAAAAGTGTCAGCAGCCTGGGCTTTAAAAAGCTGAGGCTGCACATGTATACATATGTAACAAACCTGCACATTGTGCACATGTACCCTAAAACTTAAAGTATAATAATAATAAAAAAAAAATACCTCTGAGTCTTCAGTCTTCCAGAATTAAGAAGCTGGGTAAGGATGGAAAAGTAAAGGACTTCCAGTATGCAGAACCAAGAGCTTTTAGAATAATAGATTAAGATGCCACTCCTAAAGAAAATAACTAAAACTTAATCATGAAACATTCCTTGCCCCAGGATAGAAGGACCCAGAAATATTTGTACAGCAGGCTTTGGAACAAATATTGAGCAGTAACCGCTATATGCCTACCACTCTTTCTCTTTCTAATGGAAGTGTTTATTTCTGTTATTGTGCTCTCACGCCACAATTGTATGTTAGGTGTAAACAGTAAAATTGTCTTTATTATTTGTAGGTCTCTGACTCAAAGAAAAGCACATCTAGATTTGCCTTATATCACAAGATCCTGGACTTTCTGGCCTGATATCAGGATTAGATGAAGTTGGAGGGAATATAAGCGTGTGGATAATCATGATTAATAGGGAAGACTGGTAGATTGAAGTATTTGTCAAAATTCTTCACTTCCCTGAAATGGTATCTCACATCACACATCAAATGGCCTCATGGTAGGTGGAGTTCCCTGTCTTCTCAATGTGAGTTTGGCTAGGTGACTTGCTTTGGCCAATGCGATATTTGATGAGACATGAGCAAAGGCTTGAAATTAACATATGCAGTTGGGCTTTCCGTACATCATTTTTTTGCCATTATTTTAATAAGAATATAACCTGAATAGCTTCTGCCCTTTTGGCTTGGCCCCAGAATTAAATGCATTGAATAGAACAGCTCCAGCCAAACTGCAAATCTGCATCTTGAAGAAGAGCCACTTCAGTCATCCACAGATACATTAGCAAGAAATAAATGCTTATCACTTGCCACTGATATATTGTGACTTTTTGTCACGACAGCTTTTTGCAGCAATAGTTTACTAATATTGGGGTCCTAGTCTTCTAATTCTTTCACAAAAGTTATTTCATGAAAATATGAATTCATATCATGAAGTAATCCATTACTTTGGCAGAAAAAGAAAACACCTAAATTTGTTTTTTTCTGTTGTTGTTGTTTCTCAGCCTTGAAACTACAAAACATAAGAAATTGTTTCAAAATCAAATAAACTACTGAGTTTCTGCATCAATTGTGGTTCTTTGGTTGTACACAATTAAAGCTAACTTAAACAAAAGAGACATTCATTGAAACATTATCAGAAGTTAATGGAATTGACTGGAAGCCTGAAGAACCACACTAGAAATCGATAGGAACCAAGACAGTTTCTGGAGCCTAGAAGGCAGGAAAACCAGGAATGGTCCTAATAGAAGAAGGAACCTGGTTAGGATGCCGTGGACGGGAGGTGGATAAATTCCAAATACTTTCACACTTGTTTTTACTTCTTCTGAAGATTCAAATCTCAAGAAGAAAGAATCAAACTGATTCTTTAGCATAAGAGAGAAAAGGACCTGAATAGGAGAGAGCAGGACTCCTGGTTAGTTTCATCCAGCTAAAAATAAAAAAACTAAAAAAAATAAAGAGTTAAATCCCGGAAAAAAAAAGTCTGGCTGCTGTCAGGAAGGAAAATGTATGTAAAGAAGAAAAGAACTGTCTTCTGTGCTTGGTAAACCTACACATGCCCCTCAGAGAAGGGTGACAAAGTACCTCCCAAAGAATTTCCATTTACCCGTGAGCTTTATCATATGAGTTTACACCTGCTTCTTCCCAAGCCTCACTAAAATGATAATTAAGAAATTGCAAAAGACATAACCTTCAGTAATGAAAAAGAGACTGGAGATTACAGCAACAAAATGCTGTTTTGCAAAACAGATGGATGGGTAACCAACTTAGCAGACCAAGGAAAACAGAAACCTAAACTGGAAGTGCAGTAGCCCCAATGCCCAAATTTATAGTACGGATTATTAGGAAGCCTCAGGAACTCAAAAAGTGTCGAAATTAGAAGGCTAAATAAAGGCTGGTTAAAATGTCTGCACAGAAGCCGTTAGATCCCTGAAGTCAATAAGCTGTCGTTACTCTATCTTCAACGGGAACCAGGAAAAGTTGAACCTAGAGCACTCTATACTCAGGGATGACACATGTATCCAAGACCAAAAGTCCCATGAAAACAGGGGCATTGACTAAGACTCCTTCCACATCCCCCCTCCAGGCCCCATCCTCTCCGAGTTTCCCAGGATGTTGGCAGCCAGCTTACACCTGACAGGCTAGGGACTAGGAGGTCTCTTTCTGAGTATACTGACACAACAGTAGAAGAGACTTACGGGTCCTGATATTCAGAGATGGCACAGTGAAGTAGCTGAGGCCTCACCCAAATGTTGAAGTCCACCAATCAAAGCTTCGTCTGGGAATGTTGTGCTTCTAAATAATTTTTCTTGATTCATTTATGAATGTGAACAAAGAGCTAAGAAGCACCAGTCATTTTAAAAACCTCTAATATTAGAAAAATAAACACACAAAAAGACATCTCAGGGGAAAGAAAGATATTGCAAAATACACATAATGCATTACCTCAGAGAAATTAGAAAAGATATTGCACCTATAAAATAAGAACAAATAGAACATCACATCATACAAGAAAAAGGAACATCAGAGAATAAAATGTTCTTTAAAATAAGACATTTGAGAGTAGAAATGAAAATTTTAATGAAAATATTGAGAGATAGAGTATATCTCCCATGAGTAACACAAAAAGAGAAGAAAAACTACAGAAACTACACACTTAAAAAAACATAGAGGAGTGGCTGGGCGCTGTGGCTCACACCCGTAATCCTAGCATTTTTGGAGTCCAAGGCAGGCGGATCAGGAGGTCAGGAGTTCAACACCAGCCTGACCAACATGGTGAAACCTTGTCTCTACTAAAAGTACAAAAATCAGCTGGGCATGGTGGCACGCACCTGTAATTCCAGCTACTCGGGAGGCTGAGGCAGGAGAATCATTTGAACCCAGTGAGCCAAGATCACACCACTGCACTCCAGCCTGGGCAACAGAGCAAGAGTCCGTCTCCAGAAAAAAAAAAAAAGAATGGAAACATAATAATTGGAGATAACAGAATAATCTATGACTCAGCCATGATTAATGTTAACATAGTTATAATCATGTACGTAGTGAATATTGCTCTACGCCAAAATTATGATGTAATTATTATATGGAGAAAGGAAATACATATGTGTTTGTCTTGTATGTATTTGTATTGAAGATAAGAGGTCTAAAAAAGCCAAATTCTCCTCTTCCACAGTAAAACGTCAATAAATAATACATGTATAAAACTGAAAAAAATAAGCTAGTAATAGATTGACTGGTTTTTAAATAAAATGCAGAGATACAGCTCAAACAGTTAAATTGAGAAGTCAGAAGTGGGGAATGGCAGGATAGGCCTGATGACTTTTTTCAATCTTTCCGAATTATTTTTTAATTTTGATAAAAATGTAACAGTCAACTAAAAAAGAAGTGTATTTTCTTGCCCAGAGCTTGAGGATGAAGTAGGGTATATAGTAATATTCAGGAGAGGGGATTACAAAGAATCACCCAGCTAGCAGCAAGGAGAGGTGTCCAACAGAACTGTGCCTCCTCAAGCTCTTCCTGCGGAATGAGGCCAGCTGTGGAAATCCTCATGGAGTGCAAAGGGCAGAGAAATTCCTCAGATGAGAAAACAGAAACGAATGAGCAGATGCTGCCCTGCAGCCAATAACTCTATTAGGAAACTTTCTCTAAGTATCTTGGAATCAGTAACAAGATTGAATTTTAGATTCAAGCATACATAGCAGTCTTTTAATTTAAGAGACATAACCCTGAGGATTGATCCTGAGGATGGATGCAGAGGATCGGCTGTCAGGGTGAAGAAGGCAGACCGCAGACTGCTGTCGCTCTGTGCGTCAAGATAAATAAGAAGATAATAGGCCGGGCACGGTGGCTCACGCCTGTAGTCTCAACACTCTGGGAGGTCAAGGCAGGAGGATCACTTGAGCCCAGGAGTTCAAGACCAGCCTGGGCAACATAGGGAGACCCTTGTCTCTACATAAAAATAAAAAATGAAGAATAAAAAAATAGCTCTTCCCTTTTGTGTCCGTCACCAAAGCGGCAGTGGCCAAAGTGAAGTTCAATCCCTTTGTGACTTGTGATCAAAGCAAATACCGCAAAAGGCATTTCAATGCCCTTTCTCACATTCTCAGGAATATTAGGTCTTCCTCTCTTTGCAAAGAGCTGAGACAGAAGTACAATGTTTAATCCATGACCATCCGAAAGGATGATGAAGTTCAGGTTGTACACAGGCACTAAAAAGGTCAGCAAACTGGCAAAGTAGTCCTAGTTTACAAGAAGAAATAGGTCACCTACATTGAACAGGTGCAGCAGGAAAAGGCTAATGGCACAACTGTCCACATAGGCATTCACCCCAGCAAGGTGGTTAGCGCTAGGCTAAAACTGGACAAGGACTGCAAAGAGATTCTTGAACGGAAAGCCGAATCTTACCAAGTAGGAAGAGAAAGGGGCAAATACAAGGAAGAAACAATTGGATAAAGAATAAAGGAATCTTGTATACAAGCTTTCATTGAAACTTGAAATGAAAAAAAAATAGCCAGGCATGGTGACATGCCTGTAGGGCCAGCTACTGGGGAGACTGAGGCAGGAGGACTGCTTGAGGCTGGGACATTGAAGCTACAGTGAGCTGTGATCATGCCACTGCACTGCACAGCCTGGGTGACAGAGTGAGACCATGTCTCAAAAAAAAAAAAAAAAACCAAACAAACAAAAAAGAAAAACAAGAAGAAGATAATAATAACACATGGTGTTTAGTGTAGACCTGTTCTGTGCCTTGCATTGTACTCACCACTACACAGAATTATTACTTTGCATCCTCACTATAGCCCTGTAAAAACTGTGTTATAAGTTCATAACCCTATAAAAATAAATTGTAGAGAAGATTGGTTGAGCACTCACCATGTCTCAGGCATTGTGCCAATATTCCATTAAATCTTCACAACAACTGTCTGGTGGAGGTATGATTGCTATTATCCTATTTTATAGATGGGGATACTGAAAAACAGAAAAGTTCAAATTTGCCCAAACTCCTATAGCTAATAAATGGCCAAGCCAGGACTCAAAGTGTCTAGTTCCAAAGCCTGTGCATAGACTCCTCATGTACAACACTAGCTTATAGCAACAGATGACAGAACTTGGGCTTAGAGTATTGAAGTAACAAAGCCAAGGGTACACAGCCACCAGGAAGTAGAATCAGTACTCAAATCCAACCTTCCCTGAACCCGAAGTACACCCTACATTTGTCTATCATAGTGCCTCCATAATAGAGGAAAAGTCTAATTCCAATAGAATAAGAAAAGTAAGCCATCCTTTGTGTTAGGAGTAATACTCAGTGATAACGAATACACTGATCAATGGCATAAAAGGGTATCAGGAGTAGAGAGATACAGAAAACAGAGATTAACAAATAACCACCCCCAAACCATGGGAGTGTGGATGATGGAATGGGTGACCTGCATTTTCTAGCCCCTTCTCAACGCTGGCAACTGCAGCATAGCAGTACGGGGGCTGGACTCTGAGGCCAATGACACTGCCTGCAAATCCTGGCTCTGCTGCTTACTAGTTATGTAAGCTTGGGCAAATTACTTTGCTTTTCTGGGTTTCAGTTTCTTCATCTGAAAAATGCTAATGATAATGGGGTTATTAGAGGATTAAGTGATTTAGTCATTGTAAGTTGCTGTAAGAAGAGCTTGTATTAAATAATTCCTGACACACACACTAAGTGCTAGCACTGATTATAAAATAATTGTGTTTTATATTAATTAAGGACTTCCTGAAGTATGCTCTGTTCCCAATTCTGTGGCTAATTCTTGCTATGTGTTCACCTGCTTGGCCTTGACAGGAGGCTTGCTTTTGTTTCTGTTCTGCTCTTGGCATTCTAAGCCTCAGGAATTTATGTCTTTATCTTCTGCCCCAGACCTGCTGATTTGGATTTCTTACCCCATTTTGAGCAACCTGTGGCCCATGGCCTCATGCCTTAGATTCCTGATGAGTAGATCCCTAATAATTGCTCTCAGAAGTCCTTGTTACAAACCACTTACCACTTTGACCGTTCCTTCCCTCCTCCATAGTAGTTCAGCTCCATGGATTCTGGCATGTCTGTTGGCATGAACTAGAGTGATTTTTTACTCACTGCCTACTTACTCTGGGACTAAACTCTGGATCTGACATTTATGTTTTAGGTTTGCACCTCTATTGACCTATCCCTCATAGTAGAACTAAAACTGGTACAGCCCTTTACAATTTACAAAGCAACTCCACAGACATTACAAAATTCAACCTTGACAACAATCCTTTGAGGCAGGCATTTTTATTGTTCCCAAATATATAAGGAGGTTCAGGCAAGATAAATAATTTGACCACAACTGCAAAGAATTACTGACAGAGATAAAACTAGAAATCAAATCTTCTGACTACACACACTGTATTCTTTTGAAACTCCAATCTGCCTATAAGGTTTGCGCACTCTTCATACCAGCCCTCCACCACCCAAAGCCCAGCTATAAAAATTCCCAAGCCGATATGCCCAGCCTTGACTCTCACCTCAACTTTCGTACCTACATCAGCAGCTGTTGTACATAATCACCTGCACAGCCACGTGAAGCTCAGCATCCTTTATAGCTCACTAGCACTGCCTATGCGTATGGGTCCATTTCCATCAATGGTCTCAAGTGTTTCCTTGACTCAACACCTCAGAGTAACATTTGACTCCTGCCTCACCCTCACCCATCACATTCAGTTATCTATTGAAGCCGAAGATTATTCCTTTGTGTTGCCTCCCATATGTTTCCTCTTTCCAGTCACACACCCACTGCTCCAATTCAGGTCCTCATCACTTCACCCTTGAACTATTACCATAGTCTTCTCCTTGTATTATTTTCTCCCTTTTCATTTCATCTGAAAGCTACACCAAATTAATCTTGGTAACATGCCACTTCATCTCTCACTGAAAAGCTTTCTGTGGTTCTGCACATCCTTTAGGATAAGCTCTCAATTTCTTAACATGCTGTTTCCTAAACCATGTGCTGAGAAACACTAGACTCCCTGAATATTAATAGATGCTTCATTTAAAAAAAAAAGGAAATAAAGAAATGCTACCTGCTATCACCACTTCTCCATGTACATGCACATTCACTAAGAAACTGAATATATTATCAAGACATCGGAAGTTTTCTTAAGCCAACATTTTCAAAATGTGTTGGACCACAGAACACTTTCTTCAGTGAAAACTTAGGAATGTTCGCTTGGCATTAACATTCCACAAAACGGTTTAAGATATTCACCTCTTCACCTCCTCATCCCTTTCGAAACTTAGCTTCTGCTACTACCTTACACAAATCCTTCCTGTCTTTAAATTGGTTGCTGAGCAAATTGAACTAAGTCCTACCTTTAAGTTTGACACCACCCTTCTCTGACCACCTGAGGGATAAAGTGTCCCAAATTCAACTCACTGCGGGGTGGACCACTTGTCCCAGGTTTTCTACATGGTCCTCGTTTTATGTAATTTGCCCTTCTTAATAAAAATGATTAAAATATAGCATGAAATGAACTTTTTATCTTGAGAGATTTATTTTTATTTAAAAATTTTTTATTGAGTTACAATTGACAAAAAAATTGTATACGTTTAAGGTGTACAATGTGACAATTTTATATACATATAAAGTGAAGTAATTACCACAATTAAGCTAATTAGCGCATCCATCACTGATTGTGATAAGTTGCACATTAGAAAAGGAATCTTTTCCTGAATTACATATCCCACTTTCCAGTTTATTTTGTTGGCTTGTTGTCATTGAGCACACCTATTTTTTGTATTGCTGATTTGAGGCACTCTATGTAGTACTACATTGTTAATTCTGTTTTATGTCTTTTCATATCTCTCCTAGTAGGTTAGTCTATTTTTCTCTAGTACTTATTTATCTCTCAGAGTTAGAATTTACATTGATTGTAATAATGGTTCTGTGGCTACCTATCACAGACATTCAAATGGCAAAGTCCTTTTTACCCAAAATAAAAATTTCAGTTTTAAAGAGCAAGCTGACTGCCTAAGAAATGAAAACCCTGCTGTAATTTAAGGAATAAGGTCTAGTCCTTGGGCATCTCAAAGCCTCAAAACTTAAAGGAAACCAAAAGCACTAGGATCAAAGTCCCTATTCTATCTACTTCCAGAGCCCTCTGGGCTTTCAGCTACTGCTTCTTTTAAAAACATACAGGTGCTTCAATATAAAACAAGTGTGGGTAACAAATTATTTGTGGGTGAAATAATAGGATACTTTGGATTTGCCTTAAAACATTGCAGCAAAAATAAAAACACCAAAGGGCGGTGGAGCAAACACAGATTAAACGTAATTGAAAAAATGTTGATAGGTATTGAATTGGATAATAAATACATGAGGGCTCAGCTCAGTATACTATGTTTGTGTATGTTTGAAAATTTCTATAATAAAAAGCTCTAAAAATGTATAGGTGACTGATGCTTATTGAACAGGGAGGATGATGATGGCCCAAGTGCTTTTCCCATCAGATCTGTACCCCTATGAGGTTCTACTCATTTCACTGCCAATGGCCAGCTCAACCCAGCTCCTCACTTAGTCCCACAGTCACCCAGCCTGCTGTCACTACCCCCAGGCCTCTGAGTAAAAACAACCAAGGAGTAACTTCCATCAAGAGAAGGTAAGTAAATGGAGCTAGGTCTCTTTTGCTTTATCTTTTTTCCTGTTTTTGTTTGTTTGTTTTTTATTTTTGTTTTGAGACAGAGTCTTGCTCTGTCATCCTGGCTGGTGTGCAGTGGTACAATCTTGGCTCACTGCAATGTCTGCCTTCCAGATTCAAGCGATTCTCATGCCTCAGCCTCCTGAGTAGCTGAGACTACAGGCACATGCCACCATGCCCAGCTAATCTTTGTATCTTTAGTAGAAATGGGGTTTAACCATGTTGGCGAAGCTGGTCTCAAACTCCTGACTTCATGTGATCCACCCACCACAGCATCCCAAAATGCTGGGATTACAGGCATGAGCCACCATGCCTGGCCTTTTTTTCCTGTTTTCTATCTGTTCTTCTGTCCACCAACCTATCTCCCTCCCTGTCAGCCCACCCAACTGCCCACCTGCACATCTGCTGCCCTTCCTTGCTCCAGCTCCATCAGTTTTTGAACTAGGCAAAACTCTTTGGCCAACTCTGCCCAGACCTTCATAATATTTTACCTAAAACTACTGCAGGTATCTCAGGTGTCCATCAGTTTTTGTCAGCTCTTTGACTAATATTAATAATATTTCTCCTGAAACCTTTGTTATTAATTGATGCCAGGAAAACAAATCTGCTTTTCTCTGCCTTCTTGTGTCCTTTTGACTCTTTCTGACAATGTAAATCCTGACTCCACTGCTGCCCCATTCCCAACCTTCTGTGCATGGTCTACTTCCAAGATCCTTCAGAGGGTGCCTCATGATACACACCATCTGTCCTTAAAGAGGCAGGGGAGCATGTAATAGAAATGAACTTGTACTATCATAAAAGCCAAAGAAGAAAGATTCAAGGATAGATGATCAAAGGGGCAAAATGCATTAGAAAAACCTATAGCGATTAAGTAGTTAGAAGAAGACTTTGGTAACTAGGATATCATTACCAATGATTAGTTCAGAAAGAATAGAAATGGATTCCAAGTGCACATAATTCACTCAAGAAGAAGGCATAGTAAAGACTGATAACATGCCTAACGAGATACACAATGATAGGCAGGAGAAAAATATGAAAGAATCTTTTACAGAAAAACATTCAGACCTGGAGTTTTCAAGACAAGTTAGACCTAGGCATATTGAAAGGCCAAAAAAGGAGGCACTGGAAGAGACTGAAGAATCTAGAAGTCAGAAGGCAACAAAGCAGGGTCTTGGAAGTGGTAGAAAAGACAGAGGGTGAAAATACATATCAAGGTGTTGGTCTTGGACAGGGTGAGCAGCCCTCTTTTGTGAGATTAAAAGGTATTACTTTATAAGGAAATCAATTTTGAAGAAAGCTAAAGATTACTTTTTGAATGGTTTCAATGTTCTCAGTAAAAATGTATTAAATTATATGAGCTGATACATGTAAAATACTTGGCACAAGGCTTGACATATAATAAATGTTCACCACGTAGTGGTCCTAGGAGACTTAACAGTAGTGTAGTGGCATTGGTAAGAACAGCAGTGAACAATTATTGAGTGTTTATTATGTTCCAGGAGCTTTCCTAAGCTATTGCAGTGGTAGCGGTAGAGGGAGAAGGAGCAGGAGTAGCAATAATAAATAAAAAAAGTCTGAGAATAAAGTGAGCAGGAGTAGGCTTGAGAAAAGCAGAAGGTTGATTGGCAGAGATACGGAGATTTCATCAGCAACTGAGCAGACAATTATTAAGCATGTATAGGAACCCACGTGAACTTTGGCCAGGCACTGGTAATCAAAAAAGTTGCTAAGTGTCTGATCAGAAGCGAAGCTAATGGAGTGGCTGAAATTACAATAAATGGGCAATCTTACTATATAAACAAGTGTTTGTGGTTAAAAGGTTCAGGAGATATCTCAGAGGAACGTTAGTGACAATCAGTCATGGGGCTTAAGGATCTCCTTGCTACTAGCTAAGCAGAGGAATAGAAATAGTAAAGAATGGGAAGCATGGTTAGCATATTATAACATAAATGCTGAAGTCACTGAAAATTTACCAGAAGACGGATGGACAGGAAAATTGAGAACAAGTTTCAATAATGAAGTATTACTTCATTTAAGAAACTGATTATGGGATTGCAAGTAGATCAAAAATATTGTCCGCATCCCTATATTGCCCAGCCTTTATTACCAGAAATCATCAGAGACGGTAAAAGTAATCTTAGAAATTTATAGACAATGGTAACAAGACTTTCTGATATCGACTCGTGATACCATAGACCTCAAATGAGAAAAGTGGATAATAAGAGAAGGAACAATCATTAGAATGGTATTAGTTATCAATAAGCAATTATATTCTTCTCCATTCCCACTGATTTCAGGGAAGAAAGGGAAAAGCTAACCTTGGGGGGAATGAAGTTAACAGGTGACCACAAACTAATTGATATAATGAATTGATATAATAAATGAATTGATATAATGAATTGATATAATAAATGAATTGATAGAATGAATTCATAGAATTAATGAATTGATAGAATGAATTCATAGAATGAATGAATTGATATAAGAAAACGTGCAGTACACTAAATGTGAATGGAACTTATATACATGAGACTCGCACTAACCCAAATGGTTTCTAGCTTCTAACAGTTCTATTTTTAAATTTTATTTACTAATTTTGAAGGTTACTGCAAATTTTATTTTTATTTTAGAGGCAAAAAAACTAACTTCACAACAATCAGCTTATAGTACAATATTATCAGTCACTCAGGATTGCTCTTTTTATATCCTTATATTTGGTAATATTATAATAACATTACATGCGGGTACTCACTCTGGTGTTTTTAACATACTTGGCATTTTGCTACATTTCTTCTTCTAACTTGTTTTACTTGTCATCATATTTTTGAGATTTATTAATGTAGATATACTTAAATCTAGTGTATTACTTCCAACTACTGCATGGTACTCCACTACTTGCATACTTCACGTTTTGCTTATCCATTTCTCATTAATGGGCATTCGAGTTATTTCCAACTCTTTGCTGGTTCAAACTGTGCTGCAGTAAGTAAACTTCTGAGAACTTATCTTTAATATATCTCCAGAAGAATAACTGAGGGGTGTATACTCAGTAATGAGACTGCAAAGACATAGAATATGAATATATGTAATTTCACTAGTATTATTAAATTATTCTCCATAATAACAACATTAATTTGTCCCTCCACTCTCAGTAGAGAAGAGTTCTTATTTCTCTACAACCTCACCAACACTTATGCTTTCCAGCATTTTAATTTTTGCCAGTGCAATGATTATAAATGGGTTTCTTATTTGTTCCTGCTGTATTCATTTAATAGTTTGCTTAGCACCTTTTAAGCATCAAGTGTGATGCTCAAATGTGTTAAACCACCTGGCTGAAGTTGGTAATGTAGCCTCAAAGTCACGTTTGGTAAATAGTTCAAAGTGTCACATATATTTATTATTGAATTTAAGACAACAAGGGAAAAAACTTTAATGGGTTGCAATTTCCAGCAAATTGTAACTAATAACTGTGAAAAGTATTTCTGCTCAGAGGATCATGAGAAGGAACATGGAACCAATGCGAGATAGATATGTGAGCCAACACACGTGGTTAGCTTCATTAAGCCCAGCATAGCTACTCTCCAAAGTGTCTTCTTAGGGTCACACCTGAACTGACTTCTGATTTTTACTTAAATCTGTTGAGAAAAAGGCAATTTTGCTTTTGTTTCTTAGCAACAGATAGCTTGATCCTGAAAGTCTAATGGTAAGACGTGGTTAAAATGAAGAAAGAGATTGCATGGTCATTTAAATGTTACTCTCTACCTAAAAGCAATGCTGAGAAGACTCTCTTCAAAGACTCGTCCATTCAAATTCCTCTTGTTAAACAGTTTAATTGCATCCTGTGTCTAATTTTTAAATTAATTAGTGATGTTTCCTTATATAACTCTAGAATTTTTGTCATTAATGAGTAAATATCACTTCCTGGACTATCATTTTGACTTATGCTGTCCTGTGTTAGCCAAACAATTTATTTTTATAGTCAAATCCATCAATTTTTCTTTTTTTTAATTTTATTATTATTATACTTTAGTTTTAGGGTACATGTGCACAATGTGCAGGTTTGTTACATATGTATACGTGTGCCATGTTAATTTTTCTTGAAAAGTACGATGTGTTTTATATCTTCTTGGTATATCTGGAGCATTTAACTGATTATTTCTCATATAATTAGCCTACTTTCCGTAAAACATTTATTCTAAACTTAAAGCATTTTCCGCTGATTTATGATGCCATCACCATCATTTACCAAGTTTATGTAGAGATATCAGTCTGTTTCTGGACTGTCAATCTTGTACTGTATATCTACTTATTCTTATACAAAAAATGAATGTATTTTACTAATTGTTGCTTTGCAGTATTTGTTAATATCTAGAAGGATTAGTCATCCTTTCTTCTCTCCACCTTAATTCAAAAGTTAAAATCTGTGTTAACTATTTTAGGACCTTTATTTCTCTCTATATATTTTAAATCAATATGGAATTTTCCCCGTGATTCTTGTTGTAATTATTATTGGAAATGCATTAAATATATTCCAACCTTAGAAAAACCGATGTATTTACAAGATAAAGGCTCCCCATTCGTGAACATAGTATATTTCTCCATTTATTTGAACTTTATTTCTTGTGCTTTACTAGGGCTTTATAATTTTCTAAAAAATCCTGTACATTAAAAAAATTAATTTCTATATATTTTATGAGTGTGTTGCTTCTTTTTATTATGGTTTCTAATATGATAGTCTTGATATAGAGAAACCTTATTTACTTTTATATGTCGATCTTATGTTAGAAAATTTTGCTGAACTTTCTTATTGGTATAGTTTGCCATTAATTCTCTTGCATTTTAAATGTAAATGATCATGTTATCAGCAAATAATTACAATGTATTATTTATAACAATTATTTTCTTTTTCGCTGTATTGACTAAAATTGTTAGTACTGTGCTGATAGGTATCACTTATATAAAGCATATATATCTAGTTCCTGATTTGAAAATAAGTGCCTCAGATTTATCCATCAAACATGAAGTTTATTGTGGAATATTTGTATATAGGGTTTATTAGAATATAAAATTTCTGTCTATTTCTAGCTTTCTAATAATTTTCATCTTTTTTTCATGTATATTGAGATGACTCTGTTTTAGATTTTCTGGAATCGAACTATCTTTCTATTCCTGGGAAAATTATAAAAATGTGTTGCTTTTTAAAATGTGGAACTTGGTTGGATATTTTTAAGTGTTTTTATCTATAAAATTAGTGTATGCATTTTCTAAATTATGCAAATTTTATAAAATGAGTTGTCAATGTTTTCTTTTTTTTTTCATTTTCTGAAAAAACTTACATAATATTTGGGAATCATGTGTCTCTTGAAACTTTGGTAAAATCTACCCGTAAAATTATTTTACATGGGAGTAGTGAAGAGAGCAGAGATGTTATTTTTTCATAGCCATTGAAAGCCATTAATGATTATTATTCTAAGTTTTCTGCTTTTTAGGGGGCCAATTCGGCTTTTACCTTCAGATATGTGCCTATTTTATCCACCAATACGTTTTAATAATATTATTTATTATTTTTAATCTCTACTAGACCTATTTTAATTTCTACCTTTTCATTTTTTATTCATTTGTATCTTTTCACTTTTTTGCTCATTGAAAATTCCAGAAATTTATCCACCTTCTTAGAATTAAAAAAAAAAAAAAAAACTTAACGGTTTTTGGTAACAATCTCTTTTTTGTTTCTTTTCTATGATGTTTACTTCCTATGTATTATTTATTTTTAATAATTTAGGTTTACCCTATTACTTTTTCCTGTCATCTATATTTCTATAAATTTGTTTTAAAACATTATGCAAACCCTCAAAAGAAATTAACTTTTCCTCCTTAGGTTCATAGATAGTCATCAAATTCGTAATTTAACCAACTTCTTCTCAGCTGGAGTCAGAGAAAAGCAGTATCTTTTCTCTCTAGAAGCAGGCATCCCACCAGTCAATCTGCAGTCTGGTGACAAATGGCTAAGAAATGTGGAGATGAGGTAAGCATTTCCAGTCTCTGTTCAAACACAGATCCCACAGGACTCTAAGTTTGAGGAAGCTCACAGCAAGAGGAGACAGAAGTACCACCAATCTGAAGAATCCCAGTCCCAAATAGAGAATTCCATTTGTTGACAGAACTCTTCAACTAAAGCCAGCCTCCAGCCAAAGAAAACATGAAGAAGAAAACGTCAAATTCTTGGCACTGGTAAACTTTGCTTTAGTTCAGGGCTTATACATCCTGAAAATTATGTCCAAGATCCTTCTGGCACTGTTTCCAAAATTCTGAACCATGACTACACTGCTGTTTGCGAATGATATCATCACATTTGTGACTCTTAATCACCAAGGAGGCCTGTCCAGACCGAATCTTTTCTCAGCTGGTTTTCACTTTACAGGGAGACTATGTGCAGAAAAAAAATGAGAAGGAGAAGGAACTCTAAGTCCTGAAAGCTCAGTCCCAGGAAAAGTTGAGAGGGACTTCTAAATTGGAAATTGTATTGATCATGGCTCTACAACATAATAGGTGATATTGGTGTGGCGCTTTAGGATTGCTTTAGGATTAACAAAATGTTTTCATAAATAGATCTCATTTAAAATCTCAAAACAATCTGCCAATTAGACACAGCAGATATTATTATTCTTATATTTTAGTCATGTGATCTAAGGCTTAGGCGAGGTAAATTCTTTCTGAAAGTATACATAGCCAAAAAAAAAAAAAAGGCAAATTTAAGATAAGACCACATAAAACCCTAGAATTTCAGAACCCAGAATTTTGTTCGAACTCTTACCTTCTTCGAGGGATTTGGGGAGTTGGAAAAAAGTAGGATCCTCAGCTGCCCAAATGAGTACCATTCAACCCTCCCCATTACCTTTAGCATAAGTGTTGTGTAGGGACTGACATAATTGTTTATTATCAATAGGGGAAGTCACTCTACTATATCATAGAATCCTTTTCCTTGTAAATATTCTACAATGCTGTACATGTGCAAAGCGGGAGACAGGCAGAACACAAGCCTGTGGTTTGCTCAGTGGAAAAATGGAGACCACAGACTCTCCCAGGGTCTCTGTTTCTGGTTTTGTCTCATCTTTCCAAACTCAAGCACCTTGGAGCACAGCAAGGATAACCTTCTAGACCCCTTCTTTTCTCTAGCTATCCTCATTTTCATAGTGATCTCCTCCAGTTTTATCACTTCATTTATTTTTATTTTATTTTATTTTTTGAGATGGAGTCTCACTCTGTCACCCAGACGGGAGTGCAGTGGCACGATCTTGGCTCACTGCAACCTCTGCCTCCTGGATTCAAGCAATTGTCCTGCCTCAGCCTCCTGAGAGGCTGAGATTACAGGCATGCACCACCATGCCTGGCTAATTTTTTGTATTTTTAGTAGAGATAGGGTTTCACCATGTTGGCCAGGCTGGTCTCAAACTCCTGACCTCAAGTTATCCACCCACCTCAGCCTCCCAAAGTGCAGGGGTTACAGGCATAAGCCACTGTGCTCAGTCCAGTTTTATCACTTTAAATGCCACCTACATTTGATGACTTCAAATTTGTACTCTAAACTGGACTTATCCTGTGAACTACATGTAGATCACATGTCCATCGAGACAGATGTCCAAGTGGATCTGCCTAAATACCCATTAGATAGACCCACTTGGGTATCTAATAGACATCTCAAAATTAGCATGTCTTGCACTAAACTTCTGATCTTACCTCCTCTAAAACTTTCTCCACCTGAGGCTTTCCTTCTTTCAGATAATGATACCTCTCTACTTCCTGTTGCTCAGGGAAAAACTGACTCCTCTCTTTCTTTACACTCCTTAGCTAATCCATCAGAAAATCCTTCTGGCTCTATATTTTCATCATATTCAGAATCCACTTATATCTCACCATTTCTACAGCGAATCTGATTCAAGTCACATTTTCCCTCACCTGAATTATTGTGAGGCTGACTGCTTTGCTTTTACCTGGTCCCATACAGTCTGTTCCCAACACAGCAGCCAGCATGATCCTTTTTTTACCATCCTGTCCTGAAAGCCCCAAGTGGCTCCCCATCGCACTCAGAATAAAGCCCAGTTCCCACAATCACCTGGAAGGCACCCCCAACTAGCTGTCCATTGTCACTCTTCTGGACTCACCTGCTGCAATTCCATCCTGACTCACTCCATCAGAGCCACACTGGCCTCCTTGCTGGGATGGGAACATGCCAGACCTGCTCCCTGCTCGGAGCCCCGACTAGCTAATTCTCCTGCCTGTAATGTCCATCCCCGACATAGCCACATAGTCCACCTCTTTACCGCCTTCACGTTTTGCACCAAATATCACTTTCCCATGAAAGCCTTCCTCAAACATTCTATTTAAAATTGCATGCCACCCCTCACATTCCCCATCATCCTCCTTTATTTTTCCCCACTGGACTTATCACTTTCTAATATGCTACATAATTGACTTAATTTGATGATAGTATATCTCTTCTCTCTAGAATATAAGCTTCATAAAGACAGAGCTTTTGGTCTGTTTTGCTCACTAATCTGTGCCTCAGCATCCAGATCATAGCCTGACACATAGTAGGTACTCAATAAGCATTTGTTAATGAATCAATGGATGAATGTTTATTAAATTAAATGTTAATTAAAACATGACCTCTATACTTCTATGACTCTGACATACATATACACAGGCAGGATCATAATCACATACTCAAAAGCGAGCCTTAAGCTCTCAAAGTTGAGGGGATCTGCCCAAATGGCAATCCACTGGTGCAGGCTTCCTACAGCAGTTTCCTGCAGACATGTGAGAGTTAGGGAATTCATTCATGCATCTGGACAGCCAGCTCCCTGCTCTAGCCATTGAACAAATGAAGACATCTTAGACCTGTCAGCACCTGATGCTTCACCATGGGATCTAGAGGGGGCCGCCTGGTCCACCATGCAGAGATGGGAATTGCTGTGAGAGAAGCAAGAAGCACTCTAGGGAAAGTGTCTGACCAGTGGGACAGACAGCACACTGGGCAGGTGGGCAGCTTGAGATGGGAAGAGCTGTTTTTCTTTGGACAGCTGCAGAGGAGTTGTCTGTGTGCCAAGCGCCTCCTAGGTCTCCAACCTTGAGGAGGGATTTTGTGGTGAGTAATTAATCACGGGATGCTTTTGCTCTGGCCCTCCCTTTGGAAGAGACTAGTATACTCCTCTCCTTCCTATCTCCCCACCCCTCCAGGGAAATAAAGCAAGCTAAGGTTATAGTTCTGACCAGACATAGCTCATCAGAAGCTACTGTGGAAATCCCCACTCTGGCTGCTTACCCTTCTCCCAGACTCTCCATCTCTTGTTTTTCACCGTTCAAGCTCTCCCTCTCCTCCACACCTGCCCACGGCATCTCCACAGTCTCCTCTCTGTTTTGCCTGGGAGCTCTCCCACCTGCAAGCACCATGAACTGAGTCCGTCTCCACCCACCTCCAAGTTGTTCCTCTCTCTGCACCCAGGTAAGGAGAAGCCTGGCACTGGGGGGATTGGTGGGCAGAGGAGAAGGAAGCACAAAGAGTAGAGCATGAAAATAAAGAAATCAAAACACTTTCCAGCTTGCTTTGCCCACAAGAGACAACTCCCTGTGACACGAGCATCTGTTCCCACGCAGCCACCCTCCTTCCACCGGATCTGGCACCCCACATCAGAAATCACGAAGCACACAGTGTTTTGTGTGCTCCAGCCTGTGGCACCCTCCAGTCGCGGGTACACTGAGGTGGAGTGAGGCGGGAGGAACATGAGGCAGCTACTGATGCCAGGACTTGGAGGTTCTGCTTCCATTTTTATCAAATGATTTTGCCCAAGTGCATCCGTTTTGCCTCAGCTTTCCCATCTAAAAATAGGAGAGTCTTGTCTTCTTCTCAAGTGCACAGAGGATTGCATGGTGAGAGGCATCCAGTGATGTGTTGTTTCTGTAGAATAATCTGTAAAAATAGAATTGAGGAAAATATTATTTCCTCAACTCTTAGAAGCAGAACAGAGAATATTCAAGAAGATGATATCCTTGATTATTTTTCAGCTCCATGGGAGAACAAATATTTGACCTTGGACAAAGCCTAGGAAGGAAAGGCTCCATGTATTACTCCTTTGTCTTGGTCAAAGAACAAAATCCCCAGGCCCCAGACCACATCAATAACAGGGTCCGCCACTGAAGAGACTCCCCACTGAAGAGACTGGGCCCTGCTCAGAGCCCAGCCTCGGGCCTCCTGAATCATTTAGGCATTTATTGCTCTTTCTCAGCACCCACAGGGATCTATTCTGGAAACCCTAAGGTAGGCAATTGGATGGCAGGGAAATGATCGCATTGGCAAGAGCCCCGGAAGCCAGAATCACTCACATCACTCTCAGGGGTGACAGATTTTCCAAGGGGCCTGCAACTTTCTGATGCAGCATTTGAAAATAGTCAGCCACACTCCTGGAAAGTGGCTTGCCTGGGAGAGCAACATTGTTTTTCTCACCAGTGTTTTCTTTTGCATTTTGATGAATGATGAAAACACCTTGGCAGTACTGAGATAGCCTTGGTTTCCTCATCCAGGCAGCTCCCTTGCCCTGGTACTTCATTCCAGCTCTCAGTCTATGGCCAGCAAGAAACGGAAAAACATCTTTTAGAAGGAGGGTCTTGCTGGGTTTTCGAGGGAGATCTCTTGCTGTTTTGTAGCACAAAATGATGTTTAGAAGTTTAAAGTATGTTCAAGCCTACTAAAACCAACTTCATGGAAAATGATAGTTATTTTTAGAAACAAAGTTTGAAAACAAACTAGCTTCCCTATTAAATGCTAATATTTTTCAAGTAGATAAAGTAACTAATCCTCGGGCCTAGGGTGGTTTTCAAAATGTGAAAGCACAATATCATGCATCTGTGTGTGATGAAGTTGACCTTCACAGCACCAGAACTGGGACAGTCTCTCCACCAGACAATTTTGATATGGAACATTCAAGTGCTCATTTTTGAAGCTTATCCCTTGTCCTCTGGCAGAAGCCTGAGTTACAGACATTAGTTAAAACGGGTGCTGCCTCGTCGAAGTAGAGAATTTTTTTCTTTTAAGCATCAAAGTCAGCTCTAATATCAGCAGGACTGCTAGATTTTCCTGGTTCAAAGCTCCTCTCCAGATGAAAATAAAAGAGAGCAGGGAGCCTGAAATGATGCTTTCTTCAAAGCCCTGATCCCACCATTGACTTCTGCAGAAAAGAGAACTGACAGTGGCAACTATTCAGGAGGTCTAAACACAGGTGCACATGTTGCTGGGACTGGTAATTACGACTTGTCAGGAAGCTTGAGGGGAACATGTTGGTCAAAAGGCAAAAACAAAGGTCGCATATTGACCCAGAACTAGCAGACTAAAAGACTGCCCATATAACCATCATGTTAAAGAAGGGCTCCAGGGCCGATGCCACAACTACCCAGGATATCTCATTTGTATAACATGCAAGATCACTAAACACTTCAGAAAACACCATAAAGGGGGAAAAACAAGAATGTTTGTGTAAGGAAAACATTCCTTATTGAATCTGTTAATAGTTAAATGCTTTTGAGAGAGAAGGAAGCCAACAAGAAACTAACAGGGGGTTTCTTTTATTTAGACTTTCAAAAGACCTTGACAAGATCTCCTACCAAATTTAGTCATCGCAGATTCAGTAGGCGGCTTTATCATGTAAAAGGAACTGGCTCAGCAACACCATGCAGGCAAATAACACGTATCCCAGGGATGGAGGCTGAGATCATAAGAGGGTGGGGAGGGACAACACAGTGAAGTTGATAAATCCAGAGATGACATTTAGCTCTTTTCAGTAAAGGAATTACCAAATTGATGAGGCAAAAAAACACTAAAAAATGTGGAAGTTTGCATGACAGCAAAAAAAAAAAAAAAAAAAAAAAAAAAAGGAAGAATAGTAAATGAGTTTTCTTTTATAAAATAAATTTAAATTTAACATATAGAATGCAAATATTGTAAATTAATTATTTTCAGGTTATCTGTCATAAACCAAGAAAAAGGCCTGTATGATGTAGGGAAAGGAGGCATTACAGTAATTGCAGTTGTCGGCTGCTATGCAGAGGGAGCACAAAGACTGACATGACACTGTAGAAGTGAGAGTTGTCAAATGAAATGATTAGAAACCACCTTTTGTTAGCTTCTTTGTGCCTGGTACTATGTAACGGGCTTTCTTTATAATATGCCTGATTCTCACCACAACCCTATGAATTAGGCATCATTACCTCCCTTTAGATGTAGAGACTGAGGATCACGGAAATTGAGTACATCAACCAAAGTCAATGTGGCACATAAGTGATTAAGCCAGGATTTTAATCTAGCGATGTCTTCTTCCATAGCCTGTACAGTCTCAGAAAGACAGTAGGAAGTGCAGGAAGGAAAAAAAGCGGAAAGATAGGTAGAAATAGGGGGATAGATAGAAGATAGACAGATAGACAGACAGACTTCCCTACATCTATGTCTACTCATCTCCTCATAAGGTTCCCATGCCCAGAATACACTCACTTTGCTTCTTGCACCTCAGAAAGAGAAAAGGCACTAGGTAATCCCCTGAAACAGCACGCTTACGGAGAGTTCCATGGTGGGAGGGAGAATACTCGGAGAAAATATGACCTAAGCCTGTCAAGTAATAAAGGATAAAAGTACAAATGCTTTCACTGTTTTTGTGCACCTGCTATGTATCAGGTCTGTACCAGAAACTTGTACATGTTATTTCCATGGAATCATCATCAAGCGTCTCTTTTGTTACCCCCTGTTGAATCAGTGAGGAGTCTGAGGCTTTGGAAGAGTTTATTACCTTGCCCCTTCCCCAAATAAAGCATTCAGAAAACAACAAAGCAGAAATATAAACTATAAACAACAAAGCAGAAATATAAACTATGGAGACTCCTTTTACTTCACTAAGGACTAAGGTTAAAAAAAAATGAATGTATAGTGTGTTATTCCTAAAAGGAATCACTGGATAAAAATGGATTCCAGAATAATTTATATAAATTCATAGACCAGAAGCCCATGAAGAGCTATTAAATGAGGTTAAGAAATCCAGGCATATTCATAATCTTCTAAGTTTAACTTCTTACAAGATCAGGGAAATGATAAAATTTTATCCTAAACTATTATAGGACAACGATAAAATTCTGCTATGACCTCTCGTTTGGTGCTTTTGTGAACTATAATACTAGTTCAGTAAGCTCAGGTCTACTCTAGAAGACAATTCTTACAGAAATAGAAGCATTCAGCCAGAGGTGTGAGAACCAGGCTCTAGTCCAGCTCTCCTGCTAAAAGACCATGGTGAGATCCAAGGCTGATTAGTGACATCTCTGGACCTCAAATGAAGGCCTAGAATATTGACCTTTAAGCTCCATTCCAGTTCAGCATTCTATGGAATCCTCAAAACCTGAAAGGGGCTGACTGGTCTAGCTCTCACATCTCCCATCCCACATCCACCCTTTAGGGGTGCTTCCACTGACTGTTGAAACGGCCGATTAAAAACATCATGATTGCAGATAATTTTAATTATTCTATACAGCAAAAAATCAAATCCCAGATCTGCATCTCCAGCCCAGCAAGGCTCTCAGCCACATCCAGATGTCCTGGGCCACCAGCCAGCCATGACTCTGTGGGTGCTCCATGGAGTCTTACCCAATTAAAAAAGTGAATCTGCCGGAACAATAACAATAGCAGCAATGAATGTCAAAGCTAAGGAGAAATTATTTTTAGATTTGCTATCTTAGATTATCTGCATTGCTGCTCACATCCACATGTCCTCAAGAAAAATGTCAACAAAGGGAAATCTGAGGACAGAAATGCCTAGAGACTGCGGGTAATTTCTTTTCTGCAGAAGATGGGAGATATGAAAAGAAGGGTAAGATGTGTCTCATGAGGGAAGGATGTTTTGGAAAAGGTACAAAAAAGGATGACTATATAGTGGATAAGTCTATGGGCTATTGGGGGCTAGATTGCTTGGGTACAAATCTGGCTATACCGTTAATTAGCTACACGATGTTTCATTTCCTTAGGCCTCAATTTCCTCATCTACAACATGGGTATAGAGAGAGTCCACTTGCCTTATTGCACTTTCACTAAGAATAAGTAAATTAAACTTGCAAAGTCCTTGTGATCATTGCCTGGCACTCTCTTAAATGTTAGCTGTTGTAGCTGATGTTATTCGTCACTTGGAAGAGTGAGAACATCTGCCCTCTCCCTGGGGGAGGAAGGTGGCTTAGGCAGGCCTTGTGGTGTTTTCTTCTCTCTCTGTAACTTCTCCTGCAAGGTTAGAGTTGGATTTGAAACACTGAAGCTTTGAAAGTATCTGTTCTCCCTCCCTCTCCCAGAGAAAAGACTCTTGAACATACATTCCTAGAATTTGTGACAATTCCTCCTAAAAACTCTAAGAGCAGAAACACCCCTTACTCTCTTTTCCATTTAGTTAGCCCTTTTGACTTGCTTTAGAGCACCTTGATTTTTTAATTTTATTGTGTAATTGACAAATAATAATTACACATTTTTCCGGACAACTTAGTGATGTTATAGTGATACTGTATATCCATCATCTCAAGCATGTAACATTGCTTTCTGTTGCGAACATTCAATATCCTCCTTCTAACTATTTGAAACTATATAAAATTGTTAATCACAGTCATCCTCCAATGCTATAGAACATAAGAAATTCCATTTGGCTGTAATTTTGTATCCTTTAACAAAGGTTCTGTCCCTAGCCCCCTTCCCCCTACCATTCCCGGCCTCTACTATCCTCTGTTCTGCTTTTTACTTCTTCTGAGATCAACTCATTTTAACTTCCACATGAGTGTTTTTAAAACATGATGTACCTTGGGCTGCTAGGTATTGGTGCCATCAACGGAACTTGCTTGTCACCTACATTTCTGTGTGGTATGAACCTGGAGGAAGAACTGGAATGTTTCTGTTTTTTTTTCTTCTGCATTCCCCTGTGCTCATCACGCTTCTCTAAGGAGATGAAGAGGAAGAAGTAGAGGACAGAGCAGAGGCGGAGAGAAGAGAGCTGTCCTGGCACTTCAGGAATCCTCCAAGAAAGCCAGGCCTCTCTCTCATGTTCACAGCAAGCAACAATTGGCGAAGAGGAGGCACTCGACACAGGTTTGTTACATTTGCTCAACAGCATGAAGAGTGGCCAAAAACTGAAAAGTGAATGATCTAAAACAGATGGGAAATGAATCCACCTCCCTCAGACCTACCCAAAACCCAACCCTACTCTTCCATTAGAAGACTGAAAACATCCATTTGAAAGTGCTGCCCTCAGACAGGATGAGGAAGAGCACAGAGTGACACAGAGAAATAAAAACCCTTAGAATTCTCCTCTCAAAAAGAGGTATTTTGCAGGGCATGGTGGCTCACACCTGTAATCCCAGCACTTTAGGAGGTCAAGGCAGATGGATTTCTTGAGCTCAGTAGTTTGAGACCAGCCTGGGCAACAGGGTGAAACCCCATCATGTTAGCTGGGCATAGTGGTGTGTGCCTGTAGTCCCAGCTGCTCAGGAGACTGGAGTGGGAAGATTTCTTTAGCCGGGGGGTTGGAGGCTGCAGTGAGCCATCATGGTGCCATTGCACTCCAGCCTGGGCAGCAGTTTGAGACCTTGCCTCAAAAAAAAAAAAAAAAAAAAAAAAAATTAGCAAAAGCCCAACTCTTTGCATTTCTTCCAGTTCTTTCATCTGATTTTCCTATTGCCCTTTGACCCAGCTTTATTGCTCTTTTACTCTAGGATATAACAACTATGAAGAAATTCCACTTCCAACACTGATTAACAGTGATTTTTAAGAGCAAATAGTTGAGCTTACATTTAAAATTAAAAATTAATAAAAGAGAGATCTCATTAATATCGATTGGAAAAATTAAACCTCCTCTTCCTCCAGCTTGCATGGCCTCAAATCTCTTTCCACCTCCTGGTTCTTCCATCCCAAAGGATTATGAGAAATGCAGCTGACCTGCACACTGTCACTGTTTTCCAAATGTTACTTGCAAATGAGTCACCGTATAATGCTCAGAATGAAACTGTGTTCCGATGGCAAATTTGGAATGTACTGCTAACTAAAAGTCAAGTTAGAACAAATACAAGTCACCTTTTCTCATGTTGACAAAGCATTAATAAAAATGTTAGGGACACGCTGTTCCTGATGCACCCAGGGAAGCCCTCCCACAAAGCATGTTCTGCTGCCTTAGTGCCTGCCCCAGAGCCTGGCACAGATCTGGGTCTCTACTTAAAACTAAATAAATGTGGATTGTCTTGACCTCAGTGACCTTTTTTCAGGACCTGGGTCATAGAAAGTTCTGGATTCAGCCTCAGAATGCAGATTCTGATCCTAACTTCCTGTGAGCAATATGTCCTTCAACAATCCCCTTTCCCCCCAACCTGAACTTTATTTTCCTCCTTAAAATTGTGAAGTTACATGAGATGATCCCTAAGGCCCTCACCTGTATTATGTTTTTGTGATTCTGTGATACACCACAGAAGGCAACTTAGAAATGACAGAACAGGGCAGGTGGGAGAAGACAGAAGCGGGAACTAAAGACATTTCCTGCCATGGGGGTCTCAAGACTACAGCAGACACAATAATCACAGCCCTATAGGACCCACAAAATAATAACTGGACTACAGAGGCACACGAGCTAAAATCCAGGCTTCTTTTGAAAGAGCATGTTGAGAAGGCAGCTATAGGAATTCTTGTCCAGGAGGCAGCAAAAACTGCACTCTTTTTCTGAACAAGTCAGTAAGACTTCCTTGTGAGGAGGACT
The DNA here is from genome assembly GCF_028878055.3 of Symphalangus syndactylus. Taxonomy (NCBI): domain Eukaryota; kingdom Metazoa; phylum Chordata; class Mammalia; order Primates; family Hylobatidae; genus Symphalangus; species Symphalangus syndactylus. The sequence continues at coordinate 133,632,526 of NC_072428.2, read as the reverse complement.
GGGGGTGGTGGGCTGGGAATGGACCCAAGAACTCTTGAGACCTCTCTGCGGCCACCATTCCTGGTCCAGCCTCTACCTTCCACCCGCCTCCTCCCCCACGCGCAGGGCCAGAGCATGCGTACCCGACAAGCTCTCCCCTCCTGTGCCTCTCTCCTACAGGTGCCTGTGGGCGGGCTCGTGCATGGACAGCCCCAGCAATGCCACCGTGCCCTGCGGCTTTCTCCTTCAAGGCTTCTCCGAGTTCCCACACCTGAGACCCGTGCTCTTCCTTTTGCTGCTGGGGGTGCACCTGGCCACCCTGGGCGGGAACCTGCTCATCCTGGTGGCCGTGGCCTCGATGCCCAGCCGGCAGCCCATGCTGCTCTTCCTGTGCCAGCTGTCAGCCATCGAGCTGTGCTACACGCTGGTGGTGGTTCCCCGCTCCCTGGTCGACCTGAGCACGCCGGGCCACCGCAGGGGCAGCCCTATCTCCTTCCTGAGCTGCGCCTTTCAGATGCAGATGTTTGTGGCTCTGGGCGGGGCCGAGTGCTTCCTGCTGGCCGCCATGGCCTATGACCGCTACGTGGCCATCTGCCACCCGCTGCGCTACGCGGCCGTGGTGACCCCCGGGCTGTGCGCGCGACTGGCTCTGGCCTGCCGCCTCGGGGGACTGGCGGTGTCCGTGGGGCTCACGGTGGCCATCTTCTACCTGCCTTTCTGCGGCTCCTGCCTGCTGCTGCACTTCTTCTGCGACATCACGGCGCTGCTGCGCCTGGCCTGCACGCGGAGCTACGCCGACGAGTTGCCTCCGCTGGGCGCCTGCCTGGTGCTGCTGCTGCTGCCCTCGGTGCTCATCCTGGCCTCCTACGGCGCCATCGCCCTCGCCCTGCGCCGCCTGCGCTGCCCCAAAGGCCGGGGCAAGGCCGCCTCCACCTGCGCCTTGCACCTGGCAGTCACCTTCCTGCACTACGGCTGCGCCACCTTCATGTACGTGCGGCCCAGGGCCAGCTACTCCCCACGCCTGGACCGCACCCTGGCGCTGGTCTACACCAACGTCACGCCGCTGCTGTACCCGCTCATCTACAGCCTGCGCAACAGCGAGATCACTGCCGCCCTGAGCAGGATGCTGAGGCGCCGGCGGCCAGGCCAAGCTCCAGGCGGGGATATGCGCGAGCTCTGATGGCAGGCCCGGACCAGGCAGAGGGGGCGGCTCGGCTCCGTAGAGTTTTCCCCATCATGAGGGGTCTGCATGGGGAAAGCCAACCAGGGGACTCAAGGACTGCATCTAGGAAAGAGAAAGCCTCCCAGCGGTTGCCCCATCCTCCACTCTTCCCTTGAATTGCCAAGACGCTGTGGAATAGAGCCCTAGACCTGCGTTTAGTGGCTCCGTAAATACTTGTTGCGTTTCTTCCCGGGTGTGTTGGAGCCCGTGCAAGGTGCAGGGCTAGGGTTGATAAAGAAGGCACAGCTCATGGCCTCATGAGGCTCCTAGACCCATAGGTGAGAAAGCCAGATGTGAGGAGTAAACCACAGATGGTGGAGTGGCTCATAAGACTCGTTACCCATGCTAGACTTTTTGAGGGCTGAGGGGAGTCAGGGAAAGTATTTTGGGGAGAAAGACAGCTACACGGAGAACTGTAAGATAAGTAGGGGTTAACCAGGTGAAGAGAAGGACGCAGAATGCTCCAAGCAAAAGTGTTTTACAGGGGCTGGGGCACTTTGGCAAGGACCTCGGAAACAGCTGAGGAATCTGAGTTCAGGGAGGGCTGTGATGGCCTGCCTCCACTGCATGGTCACTGAGGCTGCAGGGTGGCACATGGACCGGAGAAGTGGAGACCTGTTTAGGAAACTGTTGGCATAGTCCGAGAGAGGTGGTGGAACCCGGACCAGGGTGTCAGCACAGGGAATCAAGCCACATGGAAAGAGTCCAGAGACGTGCTGGAAGTGGACGCTACAGGCCCTTGATTGGAATGGGGGTGGGGAAGAAAGAGGAGTTAAGGATCCCTTCTAATATAGGTTATTTGGTGGATGATGGTGCCATTGCTGAGAATACAGGAGCAGGAGCAAGTGAGGAGAAAGGGGGTGGTGGTGGGGTTCTGTTTTGAACATGTCCAGTTGAAATGCTGCTAAGACAAAGCAGTAAAGATGCTGCCTGAGGAGGCAGATACACCCATCCAGAGCTCAGGAGAGAGACTAAAGAGGGGGGATAGATTTGGAATTATAGTTGGCTGCTGAGACCATAAAGGTGGGCAATATCACCTGGGAAATTGTATACAGGGACAAGAAAAGAGGTCCCAGCCAGAGCCCAGAGGAAGGCTAGCAGGAAAGGGAGTAGAGGAAAGAAGACTCCATGAGGCTTGAGAGCTGCTGAGGTCCATGGCCTTTGGCCATTCCTTCCTTCGCCTTTCCAGCCTCAGTGACCTCAATTGTAAAATGAGGGCAAGACTCCATGTTCTGTAAGTTTCCTTCCTGCTCTCTGATCTCTTAAGATGGAGCATGCAAGGATACATAGGATCACCGAAAAGGGTACAAGAGGAAATAAGTGTGAATAATCTAATGCCAACTGAATGCATGAGGAATGACAAATGGGGAATTGACACAGGTGGCATTAATCGGGAAGGTTTGCTGGAGGGGGCTAGGTTATCTGAAATGACTTGGAGACAGTGGTTGATTTGCCTTGACTTAAATCATCTGGAAGTCAACTGAAAGGCCTATTCACTAACTTGACTCTGGGTAATTAATGTCTGTGAATGCAGAAAGTCAGATGATAGAGGGTCTGGGCCACAGGCTTTTCTAGACCCTCTCTCCCATAAGGAGCCACTTTTCTCGGACGTGATGTGAAAGATGCTTTGTAGAGGTAATAAGCATATAAACTTGCTATTAGAATGACTGATGCTTTTTCTCAGGTAACTGCGATGGCAACACTAATGGACAGTGACTTTGGGAAAATAAGCAGGGGACCTTGAATTGCATTTTGGCTTTCTTTCTCTTGGTTTGGGGGAAAGAAGCATAATACTAACAGAGTGATACACTAGGAAAGTGAACTGACAATAACACTGGAAGACAGAGTAAAGATAATGGGGCTGGTAAGGGATTGTGGCAAAAGTCCACAGATGAGAATGCAAGGTTCTCAGCCACAGGTGTGTCTGGGATGCAGAAGGGAAAGGTAGAATGAGGCAGGATGTGATGAAGACATTAGCACAAACCAAGTGGGAAGGAAAAAAATCGTGACTTAGAATAAACTTGAGCATTCACCTCAAGATATGCACCAAAGTAAATGTCATATACATCAAACATTTAAATGTAAAATATAAAACCATTTTTAAAATCTTGAAAAATATATATTAAAAATAAAAATATAACTTGTCTCCGAATGAGAAGAGATGATCTAAGCACAAAGGCAAAAGGAGTTACAGAAAAAAAATAGTCTCATGGGTTTTATGGCAGAAAAATTTAATTCTTGTGTTTATTAAAAAGTGTACGTTGGCCAGACACGTTGGCTCATGCCTGTAATCCCAACACTTTGGGAGTCCAAGGCAGGCAGATCACGAGATCAGGAGTTCAAGACCAGCCTAGCCAACATTATGAAACCAGTCTCTACTAAAAATACAAAAATTAGCTGGGCGTGGTGTGGGCACCTGTAATCCCAGCTACTTGGGAGGCTGAGGCAGGACAGTTGCTTGAACCCAGGAGACGGAGGTTGCAGTGAGCCAAGATCATGCCACTGCACTCCAGCCTAGGTGATAGAGCAAGACTCCATCTCAGAAAAAAAAAAAAACGATATGTTTCCAGGCATGATGGCACATGCCTATAGTTCCAGCTACTCAGGAGGCTGTGTAAGATAATTGCACGAGGCCAGGAGTAACACCCTGTCTCAAAAAAAAAAGGATATATGATGTGTGTGTGTGTGTATGTGTGTGTGTGTATGTGTATATATAAATTTATTTATATATATGTATATATATTATATATGTATATATATTATATATGTATATATATTATTATAGTATGTGTATATATAAATTTATTTATACATATATATGTGTACATATATGTGTGTGTGTGTATGTGTATATATAAATTTATTTATATATATAAATATATATATATATATACACATACACACACACACATTATATATACATACACACACACATATATATATATATAATCAAGGTCCTGTAGTGTCTATATATATATATAGTAAAGGCAAGTGACAAGCTAGAGATATGTAATTCCAACAAATATAACAACAAAATGGCTAATGTAATTATTCGTACCAAACAAAAGAAAAGAAAAACACGAACATCACAATTTTAAAAACCAGTAAGAGAGATGAACAAACAATTTACAGGATGACTTTATAAAATATTTTTTATTTCAACTTCATTAGTAACAAAAAATTCAGACAATAAAATATAATTTGGTTCCTATCCTATCAAACTTACAAAGAATTCCTCAAACAATTTCCAGTGTCAGCAAAGTTAGGATGTGAAGAGCACTCTTAGATGGCCAGTATAAGACAGTCTTTGAGGAGCTCCATTGCTTCTTTTAAATCATGGTCCTTACTAAGTATTGTCCTCTCAGACCCACTAATTCCATTTCTTGAAGCTTATACTGAGAAAATAATCAGAGATTTGGATAAATATTTTTGTAAGGGACATGTATTAGTCTGTTCTCATGCTGCTAATAAAGTCATACCCAAGACTGGGTAATTTATAAAGGAAAGAGGTTTAATTAACTCACAGTTCCACATGGCTGGGGAGGCCTCACAGTCATGGCGGAAGGCAAATGAGGAGCAAAGTCACGTCTTACATAGCGACAGGCAAGGAGAATGAGAGCCAAGTGAAAGGGAAAACCCCTTATAAAACCATCGGAACTCATGAGACTTATTCACTACTATGAGAACAGTATGGGGGAAACTGCCCCCCTGATTCAATTATCTCCCACTTGGTCCCTCTCACAACACATGGGAATTATGGGAGCTACAATGCAAGATCAGATCTGGGTGGGGACACAGCCTAACCATATCAGGACATTAATTACAGTATCCTAATATTAGTTGAAAATGCAAAGCAATGTACAGGTTCAATATTGGGGTAATAATTAAATAAATATAATGGAACACTTAAAATCTATGCAGAAAAGGTTTCTCATGATGTATTTTTCACCTGATAAAATATCCACAATGTAGTGCTGAATAAAATTTTCAAGAGGTAGAACTAATGACCCCCAAAAAACAAGTACATGTATGTACACATATACACAAATATATAAAAGACTGGATTTTTAAAAACACCAAAATGTTAATAATTTCCTTCTCTCTGTGATAGGATTATGGGCAATTTTTATTTTCTTTAGTGCAAATTTTCCAAATTTCATGTAATTATTTTCAAAGTATATTACTTTTATATATTTTTAAAAATTATTATTTTTCATTGGAGCCCTGTCAATGAATCAGAGACTTCTTATCACCAGGATACAGGTCTGAATCCCACTTTCCTGAAAACTGTCTTCTCACCAAAAGCTCTGGACTTATGTGAAGGGGAACTAGAGTGAGCTTTAGAGGAGTAGCTCAAGGGCTATATGTGGTATAAGAATAGCATTACACTGGCCAGGATCGGTGGCTCACGCCTGTAATCCCAGCACTTTGGGAGGCCAAGGTGGGTGGATTGCCTGAGGTCAGGAGTTCGAGACCAGCCTGACCAACATAATGAAACCCCATCTCTACTAAAAATACAAAAATTAGCTGGGCGTGGTGGCAGGTGCCTGTAATCCCAGCTACTCGGGAGACTGAGGCACAGGAATCGCTTGAATCCAGGAGACGGAGGTTGCAGTGAGCTGAGATTGCGCCACTGCACACTTCAGCCTGGGCAACAAGAGAGAAACTCCCTCTCAAAAAAAGAAAACAAAGAATAGCATTACACAAAGTATTTTAATCCCCCACTAGCTTGAAGGAAACCTTACTGTCATTGATAAAGTAAATAGACACTAAGAGGAAGAATAACAATCCACAGTCTTGTAAAAAATTAATGAGCAAATAAATTCACTTGACATAACTGTTTCTAAACAATGTTACACTAACATATGCTAGTATGTCAAAGAGCACAGATTGGCACAAAACTGAAGTACAAATGTAAGTTACACTAGGAAAATTCCAGAATTTATTTATTCATCCATATTTGCAATAAATACATGCTGATTGAATTCCATGCCAAGAGCTAGACAGTTAAGAATTCAACAGTGATCAAGATGCCACTGTGTTCCTAGCACCTGTGCAAATTATCGAAGAAATGAAAGTGAGGTTTGTATGGAGTTTGAAAATCTAGGAGATTCAGGCAAATAAATAGGCAATTGCATTGCTGTGAAATCAGTACTATGAAGGCAGGAAATATAAGATTATGCAGGAAAAACTAGGCAAAACTTGGGTAGTGGAAGCATCAGGAAAAGCTTATGGAATAAGTAAGGTGTAAGATCTAAAGTCAAGTGGGAATAACTAGAGCCAAAGAAAGCTGAAAGAGGAGCGTCCAGGCAGGGGAACAGCATGTGCAAATGCCCCAAGGCAAAAAAGAACATGGAAACTTGTCAATATGATTGGTTCTCATTGTTAGTGATGAGGTGGTTGGGAGAGATGCTGTGTGTGTTGCAAATATGAAGAGGTTGTGCTAGAGGAACAAATGGAAACCAGATCTTGCAAGCCTTGTAAGGGATGACAGACAGGTTTCTGTCCTGGAAAAGATGACAGATTGGGCTCACTGAGATGGAGAGCACAAGGAAAGCAACCAGTGTGAGGGAAGGACAAGGTGGAGGTGATGAGTTCACTGTTGATCATGATGACAAGGGGTAGCACAGTCAGCAGTCTATGTGATGTGCGTCAGGAGAATCTGGGTAGAGAAATGCCCATGTTAGATACAGCATGGCTGACAGAATTCACCAGCATGTTAGAGATTGGCATGGCTGGTAGAAGTCACCAGCATGTTAAAAACTGGCATAGCTGGTAGAAGTCACCAGCATATCTGAGATTTGCATGGCTGAGATCTCCCAGAATGAGTAAGTGCAGTTAGAAGAGCAGTTTCAAGATAAGACCCTGAGGAGCATTAACGCTAAAAAAATGAACTGGCTTTCCAAGCATAACACAAAACATGAAATTTATTATGTAAAAAATAACCCAAAGCTTTCTCCATGGGACGCCGCTTTAAGCAAACCAAAAAGAGAAAAGAGAAACTTGGAAATTCACATGTAATGAATGAAAGAGGCTCATTTCATTAATACATAAAGAGCTCTTATAAATTAATGAGAAAAAGATAACTCCAAAAAATGGGCAAAGTTATGAATAGACCGTTTATAGAAAAGGAAATGTAAATAGCCCTTACACAGCAGAAAGGTTTCAATCTCATTCATAACAGAAACGCAAAATAAAATTATGAAGTTGTCAAATTAACAACACTGAAAGATGACTAACACAGAGCAGGAAGGTGAAACAGACTCTCTTGCATGTCATTAATGAGAGTATAAATTTATACAATTTCTATACAGGGAAAGTGGACGATATTAATTAAAATACATGGCATGTATTATTTGTTTCAATTTATTTCCAGGGTTTGACTCTACAAATTTATTTGTTTTGTGGGAAAATATGAATGTTCAAAAATATTCATGTCAGCATTACTTGGATTATCAAAAATCTAGTAATTTCTTAAATATCAATCAATATGTGACCAATTAAATGCATTTTGGTTTATCCCTGTGATGAAATTCTATGCACCTGCTGAGAAGAATGAAACAGTTTTATCTATGGCGGGTGTGGAACCAGGTCTCATATAAGTTGTTAGATGAAAAAAGCAAAGCATGTGATTACATGTATTAAGGAGTCATCCCTCATTCTACTCTTTTCTTCTGGCACATCTCACCTTTTCCCTTGTTATTTCCACTCCTGGAATGCTCTTCCCCTAGATCTTCCCAATCTGGCTTTTTGTCATTCAGATGCTGTCTCAACTCAAATATTGACTCCTCAAAGAGGCCTTCCTTGAACACCCCATGTAATGTTGCCTCTCCACCCTCTCTCACATTATCGTGCTTTAATGTCTAATCATCTGTCATTATTGGAAATTATCTTACTTGCATTTATACTGCTTAATTGCCCATTCCTTCCAAAATAAACTCTGTGAAAGGCCATCTGCTTCACTCACCACGGCATTCTCAGTTCCTGTCAGTGTCTGGCATGGAATAGTCTTAAAAAATTGTTGAATGAATGAGTAAATAAATCAAGATTTATGGTATGCTAGCATTTATGAGCAAAAATATTTAATTGTAGCTGGGCGCAGTGGCTCATGCCTGCAATCCCAGCACTTTGGGAGGCCATGGCAGGCCAATCACCTGAGGTCGGGAGTTCAAGACAAGCCTCACCAACATGGAGAAACCCCGTCTCTACTAAAAATACAAAATTAGCCGGGTGTGGTGGCACATGCCTGTAATCCCAGCTACTTGGGAGGCTGAGGCATGATAATCGCTTGAACCCGGGAGGTGGAGGTTGCAGTGAGCAGAGATTGCATCATTGCACTCCAGCCTGGGCAACAAGAGCAAAACTCCATCTCAAACAAATATATATATATATATACATATATATACACATGTATATATATAATTGTGCATGTATGTGTCTGTATATTTCCTGTGTTTTCTACGTGTGCATATACACACACAGATAAAGACACACATATTTCTGCCAAAGTAAAGTCTGGAGACTAGGGAATAGAGGTGGGATAAACCTGTGTTTTTCATTGAATACCTTCCTTACATACATGTATGTGTCAGTTATTCAATAAATGCTTTTCAAATAAAAATACAGGATAGGCAGAGAAGAGGAATGCCCAACTGAGTTTTTTTAAAAGAGCAATCAGAGAAGTAGAAGAAAATCAAACATATTGTGGTGTCATGGAAACCAAGAAAGGGAATTTCAAGGATGGAGTAGTCAACAGTGCCAAAATGATACTATGATTTCTAGAATACCATGACTGGAGCCAAAGATGGCTTTTAAGATGCCTACTCCAACCCAGAAAGTACTGAATTCACCTGTACAAACCTCAGCGGTACATGTGCAAAGGTCTACTGACCAAACAACAAAACACACATACAGAAAAGCTGTCTAGCCAGAGATCATATAATGACTGCCACGCTCCATCCAGTGTTAAAAGAACACAGAGAACCCATTCTAATCTGTGTAATCAACTGCTGGAATGGCAAATAACATTGTCTTTCATTCTATTTTTTTTTTTTTTTTGAGACGGAGTCTCGCTCTGTCACCCAGGCTGGAGTGCAGTGGCAAAGTCTTGGCTCACTGCAAGCTCCGCCTCCCGGGTTCATGCCATTCTTCTGCCTCAGCCTCTCGGAGTAGCTGGGACTACAGGCACCTGCCACCACACCCGGCCAATTTTTTTGTATTTGTAGTAGAGACGGGGTTTCACCGTGGTCTCGATCTCCTGACCTTGTGATCCACCTGCCTCGGCCTCCCAAAGTGCTGGGATTACAAGCGTGAGCCACCGCGCCTGGCCTGTCTTTCATTTTAAATGCTGAAATATTTAACACTGTTTCAAGATTTGTAACCAGATTTGTTTTAATTGGGTAAGGTAAAGTGACAGACACCGAAACAGCTGCCTTTGAAAGAAGAGTTTATTACTCACAGCTCCTTAGAGGGGGAGGCAAGCTGTGTCATGCAGGGTCATGTGGAGAGGCACACTGTCTCTTTCTGTCAGGAGACAGAAAGACAAAGGGGAGACCTTGCCCGAGAGACTTGATTGTGGTTTCTATGGGAAGAAATGAGTAAGCAGAGTAGAAAGCTTAAGGAAGTCTAAGATAGGATAGTTTGAATAATTTCAGCAGGCTCTGGATGACATGGGTGGTATCTAGTAGTCCAAGACCTTACTCTGGGGTGATTAGGGTGTGGAAAATGTTGACTTGGCGTGTGAGAGTTAGATAAAGGAGGTGACTGAGGATATGAGCTCTGGATTGGTTGGTTTGCATCTTAATGACATTCTCACAGGGGACACATTTGTCCCTTCTTCTAAATTTCCACTTGTCCAGTTACCCCAAAGCCTGGGAAAGTATTCATTTACCAGGAACTGCAAACTCTTGGTGATCTAGCCACCTCCCTTCAGGTGAAAGTTGCCACTTCATAGGGACAGAATCTATGCAATTAAAACAATGAGAACTTTCCCATCTTAAAGATGTTTGCATACCTAGGAACTAGTTAGCACTGAGAGGAGCAGTCTCTCCCAGGCCAACAAGGCCTCCAAGATGTTGAAGCATCATAAAACATAGAAAATAAAAAACATAATTAATATGAATACTCCCAAAATGATACCTAAGACAGTGTGCATGGAATAAAATTTTTCTGTAACCCTTCAACTGGACCATCATTGATTCCAGCTGTCTTTCTATAACAAATCCCATCATGGGTCTGAAACCAATGCCTCACCAAATCCTCTCTCCACCACAGCATCTTACTTCCCAGCTCTCATTTATTTGCTCTGAGAACATCTCTTGCCACCATCATCAACAGCTTCAATCCTTTGGCCCAGATGTTCTCTCCATCAGTCTGCCACCAAAAGGAAGCTCCTTCACTTTCCTTCAAAATCAAGATCTCTTGGAATAATGTTTAATTATTTGAGTCAACACTCTCCATTGTCTGTGTTCTACACACCCCATTTACAAACCTCAATCCTATTTTCTGACATCTCTAATACAAATCTGTGAGTGCTTAATACTATTGAAGATAAATCTCATTACCCTTTATAACAGGGCCACTATAATTCTGTAGGATTCAAACTCAGATGGGCCTTATCTTCTGCTGTCCTGCTATACTGCTATATCAGTGGGCTCCTTCCTTGGCTGCACACTGGAATCACCCAAAGACCTTTAAAAATACTAATGTCTGGGCCTGATACCAGAGATTCTGATTTGCTTGGTGTATTATTCCATTTTCATACTGCTATAAAGAGCTGCCCAAGACTGGGTAATTTGCAAAAAAAAAAAAAAAAGAGGTTTAATCGACTCATAGTTCAGCATGGGTAAAGGGGCCTCAGGAAACTTGCAATCATGGTGGAAGGTGAAGGGGAAGCAGGCACCTTCTTCATAAGGTGCCAAGAGAAGAGGAAAGAGCCCCTTATAAAACCATCAGATCTTGTGAGAACACACTCCCTGTCACGAGAACAGCATGGGGGAAACCGCCCCCATGGTTCAATTATCTCCATATGGTCTCTCCCTTGGAGAGATTATGAGGATTTGGGGGATTACAATTCAAGATGAGATTTGGGTGGGGACAGAAAGCCTAATTATATCACTTGGTCTCAGTGTAAGTCAGGCATTGGGGTTTTCAACAACTCCCTTTAGGTGATTCTAAGGTGTAGTCAAGGTTGAGAGCCACTGCCCTCTAATCATTACTCCAGTCCTTCACAGTGGAAGAGGTTACCCTCCTTCTGCTTAAATTTAATCCTCCTTGAGTTCCAGATCTCATCTTCACCTACCTCCTCAGAGAGCTCATACATTACTTACTGCTACTATCTCCCATGCTTAGAACCCAGGTATATGAACATCTTTAAGGTAGGAAAGTTCCAATTATTCTAATTGCACAGGTTCTTTTTCTTGACATAGCAACTTTCAACTGAGGGGAAGTGGCTAGATCACCGAGTTTGCAGTTCCCAGTCAATGAATACTTCCTACAGAAGGTGGGTAAATGGACAAGTGGACAGTTAAAAGGGGGCTGTAGGGAGGGAACTAGAACACCACTATCCAGGAGGAAAAAAGAAAAGGTGAAGTAAATGTGGAAAAATACTTATTAAAACTTTAATGAAATTTCTCTGCATATAAGACCATTTTCCACATCTAAGCTAAGGCTCACTTAGAGAAGTCATATTTGTGTAGCCCTTTGGGGGGCAACATTTCTCCAAGATATTTGAGTTGTAGGTAATAGCTAAGCCTTTATATTAAGCCTATTAATGACTTAAGTCTTTGCCTAGAGCTTCTGAAGTACCAGTCCCACATAGTGGAGATTAAGATTTTCTATGATCCTCCTGACAATGGACAAATGTACCTCCTTCATCTTACAATGGGAGGGGAGGCCTCCTAACCACACAATCTCCCTTAATCCAGCAGTTGGCTCCCTCAGCTGCTCCTGGTTGCCATCTTCCCTGCAGTGTCTGCCTCCTCCCCTGGCTGTGCCTGATTGATGGGTCTTACTGACTCACCATGGAGGTCCACGTTATCTCCAGCCTTCAACTGCTCCCTAAAGCAGTTGCTGCCTTCTGGGAAACAATCATGAAAGTGATTTTAATCCATCTTGTCTCATTATCATTAAAGCACACATCACAAAGGGAAAAGTAAAGTGCTTCACCTGAATGTTTCTGGAGCACAGCACCTGTAGAGGCAGGGCTGGGCCTCGGAGAGAAAAATGGCAGTGCCATAGCACAGGGGCATTGAGCCAGGCTACCTGGATCTGGATTCTGACCCCTCAAGTTCCTGACTGTGACCTTGGACAAGTTCCTCTAACCTCTCTGGGCCTCTGAGTCTTCAGTGGATAAGCTGGAGTTGACATTAGCACCTGCCTCACAGGGTTGTGATAATCACAGCTAATATAGGAAATATGCTTAGAACATTGCCTGGCACTGTTAGCTATTATTAGTAGGGCATTATTAATGGCAGATGTTTTCTGGTAGGCAGGATCAGTGCAGAAGTCCCGGAGCTGTTCTAAGCAAAGAAAATCACTAGCTTTATACTGCAGGCCCCATACCTTGAAAGGACACCCCTTGGAAGAATAATGGGTATATATTTGGTAGGGCCTGGGCAAGGGGCTTGCTGGTTGGAACAGCAGGAAAAGAAGAAACCACGTTTCCAGTCTACCTTTTCCACCTCTGCTTGTGTGGGTGCTGGGCAGGTTTCTCTCCAAGATCTCGTATCTTTGCTACTGTTGTTGTCCCTGGACAAATTGGGGATCCTGAGGTAGCTGTGATTTTGTTTTGCTGAACTGCCCTCTGGCTCTCTTTCCTGTACATAGGGAAATTCTGAGATGGGAAGACTAGTAAAGTACTTGGAAAGGCTAAGAACTGGCTTTGAAGTAAAGTTGAAGTTAACAGGGTAGACCAGTGTGAATTTTGGTGGCATTTTTAACACTTACATCCCCTCAGAGTTCTTTAAACAGAAAAAATCATTTATTAGGGAATGACCCTCAGAATCTGTAGGAGGGCAATAGAGTTGGGCAAGGAAGAAGCCGGGAACCAACGCACAGCCCATAGCGGGACTGCTCTAGTGAAGACGCCACAGTTCCGCTGCTAGTGACCAACCATCTATCATGTGGGGGAGTCGGATACCAGACCCTCAGCCCTGAGAAGCTGAGTGCTCCATCACATCCTTCTCTCCATAAGATGCCTGCCTCAACACATGACCCTGTCCAGGAGCAGAATCATGCATGGGCATCTAAATGAGGAAGCCTGAGTTACTGGGAAGGAGTCAGCTGTAATGGGGAAAGGGATTTCAGGACATCAAAGACTTTTGGGTGATTTTTAGGAAGGCTTGCAATGTGGTGTGGGAAGAGCCCTCCCTCTCTCACCCCTCAACCTCCACATCAAAATCAATTACCTGTCATTGCACTGGGACTTACAGCCCATGAAGGATGCAATTATATCTGGCCACAAGGCTAGAAAAGGAAGTCTAAGGGGGTTCAGTCATAATGTGATTACGTTTGCAAAATATAGGCCTATTTTCGGCTTTACCTAATGTCACTATTAAACTTGAAAGTCATTTGTCTTTGGCAAAATATTTTGCTGCATGAGTAGTTGAAATTGAAAGCTTCAGCAAAAGAAATTTACTCCCAAATTATTTAAACCATTTTACCCAGAATATTCCTAGAAAACTATGTTATCAAAGAGTACAACAAGACATAGTTCATTGTATTTTCCTATAAGGACAATATGATAGAGGGTTAGTTTTCTGACTAAAACTTACCATTAAATTAATCCTCTATATGGCCAAAAATACACCAAAATAAAAGTATTATCAATCTTTGAAATAAAGAAGTGAAATAAGTCTAATTCTTTAATAAAATCTGTATAAGCAGTACTATTCTTAATGCAAGTGTCCCAATCATAAAAAGCACATATAGATCCTAAAAAATTTAACTTGATATTATAAACTTAACTATTTTTATAACAGGTTAGATTTAGTAATCTTTTATAAAGTCTAGATTGTTTTTCGTAGAGAGAACTTTAGAATAAATGTTTAGACAGCCTAGATATCTTAAAATTGTTTGTTAAAGATGTTTGAAATAGGTATCTTCTTTTTCTTTTTTTTTTTTTTTTTTTGAGATGGAGTCTCACTCTGTCAACCAGGCTGGGGTACAGTGGTGTGATCTCAGCTCACTGCAACCTCTGCCTCTTGCGTTCAAGTGATCCTCCCGCCTCAGGCTCCCAATCAGCTAGGACCACAGGTGTGTGCCACCACGCCTGGCTAATTTTTGTATTTTTAGTAGAGAGGGGATTTCACCACTTTGGCCAGGCTGGTCTCAAACGCCTGACCTCAGGTGATCCACCCGCCTCAGCCTCCCAAAGTGCTGGGATTACAGGTGTGAGCCACCACACCTAGCCTTCTTCTTCTTTAAACATTTATTTGATAAGCAGAAACCTTCAAAATCATTCTACTGATCTTAATGCTACCTCAAACTAGCAAAGCGGAATTTTAAATCTATGTTTCATGGTGGCTATATTAATAATGATTATAGTGCTTCTCCCACCACAACTCAAAAAACTAGAAAACTCTAAAATCTAACCAGTATCATATACAAAGCTTAGAGTCAGACCTCTGGCTCCATTTAGGAAATAAGTGACATTGGGCCAGGCTTGTGTGGCCTAACCCAGCTCCAATTTTCTCCTTCCTCAAATGAAATAATATCTATGAAATTTCTTGAAATTAAGCACTGTACAAACATAAATTTTTCTTTTCATGGAAAAAGAAGTGGAACACTCTCCCAGCAAGATGAGAGCTGGAGAGTCATCTTTATTAAGGGAGCTGGGAGAATTTCACTGGATTCCTTTTCATTTGACTTAGAGGTAGATGGAGAGAGGAAGGAGGTCTGTAAGGCAGTTTCTCAGTCAGCACCCCTCACTTTCCTGCTCCATCTTCAAGACAGTTGCTGTATATTCACTATCAACAGGAACAAAGGCAAGACGAAAAAGGGCTCCTGTGCCTCTGAATAGCTTCTGGACCTCAATTTACTCTTGGATAATCATTTCCAGCCCCTATACTCACTACCCTCTTTTGGCCTCCCTCTGGCTCCAGTGTGCCCATGTCCACCCTACCTGGCCAGAAGACAGCTTCCTGAAATGGACTCTATCGTCACCTTTGTAGAGGGCTTAAGCCAGTAGCCCTCTACAGGCTACCATCAGCTTCCAGGATGCAAGGGAGCACTGGAACTTTCTGCATGTATTGCAAAGCTTGAGGAATAGTTTCAACTAACACAGCTTCTAAAAAGGTGCTTCCAAAATATCTCTCACAACCTACCAAGGATGGCATGAAACACTTCAGGTTTGAGGCAGAGAATTGTTGGAACAGTTTATATTTTGCAAAGGAGAAAAATATGAAAATGTTCAGTTTACAAGGCACAGCAGGATAGAAGTAAATGTGTGAGGAAATAAAAATTAATCTCTGTTTCTAGCATTGGCTTGACTAGCACCTTTCTTCTAAACTCTTCAAAGCATTTCAACATAAAAATATCTACTATTCACTGAGGGCTTATCATGGACTGGACACTGTGCTAAGTGCTCTGCATGGATCGTCTCATTTAATCTTCACAAAAGCCCATGAGTCAGGTATTACCATCCTCCCCATTTTACATCAGAAGAAACTGAGGCAGTAGAGACTTTAACTTGCCCATTGCTGCAAATGCACAAGGTAGAAACCAAGATTCAGACTTGCACATTCAGGGTCTAGAACCTACACCTTTAGCCACCAGGCTATGCAGCCTCCAGAGGGGTCTTGGTGGGCTAAGTAGATGAAACAACCTCCACTACACAGAGTGCATCTGATACTGAAAAAGATTTGAAAATCTTGCAAAAATGTCACAGCCAGGATGGAATTCCCAGGTCCCAGACCACAAGATCTCAAATCTATTGTACAAACTAAGGGGAACTGGTTTATTGAACAAGCTGAATTCACAAACTGTAATCAGAAAAGAACTGTGTTCTTTCTCATCTCCATACACTTAAACCTGCACTATGGGCTAGTCCTTCTCCATGCCTTGGACTAAATCCATAACAAGTAGCATAAATGTTCTGGTTCCTCCCAAAATATCAAAACGTTTTCATTCACTTTAAGTCCCCAAAACATTCTCACTGCAGCCTTAAAAATATCCAGCCCAAGGTAAAATCAAAACTCTAAACCTTGTTTTAAGATAAAGCTTCTTCTGACTCCCAACCCCAAAAGCTTAAAGTGGGGAATGTTGCCTTCTTCTCTCTTCTCTAACCTTCCTAGCTTCCTCACCTCCCTCCCCTGCCTGGCCCCCACTAGACTGCTTGACTCCTCATGGGTTAGAGCAGGGGACAGAGATAGGTAAGAAGCAGAAATGTTCTTGTTGATGTGCAGTAGGGGAAGCACTTGGAGAGCAAGAAGGAGATCAGACTCAAGAAGACAAGACAAAGTATAGAGAACAAAGCTGGAGGATCTTTAATCATGAATTAACCCCAGGGCAACCTGGGATGGGAGTAAGAAAAGAGATTAGAATCTGTGTTAGTTTCCCATTGCTGCTATAACAAATTGCCATATATTTGTGGCTTAAAACAACGTAAATTTATTCTCTCACAGTTCTGGGAGTCAGAAGTTCAAAATCAATTTTACTGGGCTAGGGTCAAGGCATTGGCTGGGCTTGTTCCTTCTGGCAGCTTCAGAGGAAAACTCGTTTCCTTGCCTTTTTTCGGCTTTTAGTGGCTGCTGGCATTCCTGGGCTTGTGACCTCTTCCTCAGGTCATTCTAACTTCTTGCTTCTATCTTCACATCTCTTGGCCTTTGGCGTGGGCTGCCAGTCATCCTGTTCCATTCAGCTCTTTCATGGATACAGCTGACTGGGGCTGTGGATGTATGTGGGCAGGGGAGGGAATGAAGAAATGCAGCAGGATAGGGCACACTGCAGCACCAAGCAGCTACAGCATAATTAGATTGTGAGCATTAAACAGAAGGCATGTGGAGTAGTTTTCTAAAGCAGCCTGTTTGATTCTTTGTAAAACGCCCTTCACAGTTTCCCCAGCTTGATATGGGCTTGGCCCTAAAGAGGAGACCGATGCAGAAGGATCTGATGCTGATGTTTCTGCCTCTCTCTAAAGACCCTTGTGATTATATTGGGCAAACCTGGCTAACCCAGGATAATCTCCCCATCTCAAAATACTTAATCACCCCTGCAAAAATCCCTTTTGCCATAGAAGATAACAGTCATAGACTTGGGAGATTAGGACAGAAGGTGGACACATGTGCAGGGCCATTATTCAGCCTATCACCAGGTCCAAAATGTTGGGGAAAAACTGAGGCAGATGCTTAGGCCTGGAGGGGAGCCAGAAGGCTCTAGAAATAAAAACGAGTCAGCTTCCTTAACTCAAGGCCAGGAAGCAAACTCTATCTAAAGAGCAGGAAACACCCAGCCAGAACTCTTTTCTCTGTTCCTTTTGAGTATTAAGATATGTCATTTTGCTTAATTCAGTCATGGAAAAGATCTTGACAGCAGAAAGACACTGCTTCTGCTTTTGCAAACCTCTATGTGGAATTCCACAATGCCAGAGCATGAAGAGACCTTTGCCTTCTTCCATTGCAACCACTTTTTTTTTTTTTTTTTTTTTTTTTTTTGAGATGCAGTCTCACTCTGTCTCCCAGGCTGGAGTGCAGTGGCATGATCTCAGGTCACTGCAACCTCCACCTCCCAGGTTCAAGTGATTCTCCTGCCTCAGCCTCCCAAGTAGCTGAGACTACAGCAGGTTCGTGCCTCCACACCTAGCTAAATTTTTGTATTTTTAGTAGAGACGGGGTTTCACCATGATAGCCAGGATGGTCTCCATCTCCTGACCTCGTGATCTGCCCACCTTGGCCTCCCAAAGTGCTGGGATTACGGGCATGAGCCACTGCACCTGGCCATTTGCAACCACTTTCTTTTAGAAAGCACTGTGAGAGGCAGTGTGGTCTAGTGAAAAATGCCCAATATTTGAAATTTGACATCGGGCATATTCCAATTTTCATCTTGGCTGGCTCTTTATCAGTTGTCTACCTCTGGCCCAGTCTGTGTCCACCTTGTAGAACTGTTCTGAATGTGACAGAATAACATTTTCTTTTCCTCACTCCTGCGACATGACACAGATTCTGTCCCATCTTTACAGCCGAGCCCATATCAGGCTGGGGAAACTGAGAAGGGCCTTTCAAAAAGAATCAAATAGGCTGCTTTAGAAAAAGATTCCA
The DNA here is from genome assembly GCF_028878055.3 of Symphalangus syndactylus. Lineage (NCBI taxonomy): Eukaryota > Metazoa > Chordata > Mammalia > Primates > Hylobatidae > Symphalangus > Symphalangus syndactylus. The sequence continues at coordinate 133,614,070 of NC_072428.2, read as the reverse complement.
TGTCAGCCAGGCGCTGTGGCTCAAACCTGTAATCCTAGCACTTTGGGAGGCCAAGGGGGGCCCATCACCTGAGGTCAGGAGTTCAAGACCAGCATGGCCAACATGATGAAACCCCATCTCTACCAAATGTACAAAAATTATCCAGGCATGGTGGCGGGTGCCTGTAGTCCCAACTACTTGGGAGGCTGAGGCAGGAAAATCACTTGAACCCAGGAGGTGGAGGCTGCAGTGAGCCAAGATTGCATCACTGCATTCCAGCCTGGTTGACAGAGTGAGACTCTGTCTCAAAAAAAAAAAAAAAAAAGAAAAGAAAAGGAAAATATTCCATGTGCCTTGTGTTTAGTGCTCAGAATCTGATTACCTTGTAGCTGCTTGGTGCTGCGGTGTGCCCTGTCCTGGCTGCGTTTCAGCAGGACGAGCTGAATAACGAAGAGAAGAGATGCCCAATTCTCTGTCTAAGATGGACACCATATGGAGAATTGCAGGCACAAGGATAACACTTAGAGAAAAACAGATCAATCTATATTTTCTTTATTAATTCCAAATTTCTGAAGCCCTGAGGCAACTACATCAAAACCCACAACATTTGGATTTGAACACCGAGATTTTGATAAACTAGGGAACTCAGGATATGACATAAGGGAAATCTTCCATTTCATTAGGGGGCAAAACCTTCTCTTTCTGACACAGACTTGGGAATAAATAAAGGAAGAGAAAAGTAGAAGAAGCAGACAATCAAATATATGTGTTCTAACCAGCCCTCCAAGGGACTGAGGCCCTGAGGATGAAGAGATAGGATAAGAAGAGGCCAAAGGTGGAAATACTTTCCTGATCCCCATTCAGAGCCCTACCAAGAGACTGTTGTTCAGGGTGACCCAGAAACTCCAAAGATGTTGAGGGACGACAGAAAAGCAGCAGTGAAGGAGGGTGGCAGGAAGCCAATCTGAGCATGCTCCTGGCTCCGTAATATGGAATTCATGCCTCAAGTTCCTGTTTGTCTCGAATGTGAGGTGCAGATACAGGAAACAGCTGGGAGCACAACCAAAGAACATGCCAGAGGGGATCAGCTTGGTGCAGAAAATGCGGCCATATCACTGAGGGCTACAGAATGGACTTCCCAACTCAGGGCTCCAGAAGAAATCAGTCATGGCTGGGAGGTGATGTGTGTGTGTTTGGGGGAATCACAGCAACGGAAAACCAGAAGTGGGACCATTTCAACAAGAAGATGGCCACCAAGCCTTGACAAAGCCAAGACAACAAACAGCCCATCAGTTCCTTGGCCACAGCCTCCAACAGTGGATGACACAGGTTGGATCCACATAAACTATGTCTCAACAGAAACCTGCCACGTGAATATGCAAAGATAAGAGTGGTTGTCCAGCTGCAGAAGCCAGCACCAGGACCAGCACAAAACAAGAGTGATTCTACACATCCATTCAAAGCCCCATGAGTCAGTACTGTCAGGTTTTGTCTTATACCCAGAAGCCCTGTTGCTAAAGAAGAAAAAGAAATATACCACTCTGATATAAGGTAGAACTTCAAATTAATTAAATATTTACCTGGAAAGATCATTTTAAGTTAACAGAGACCATTTATACTGTAAAAAAAAAACTAAGATACGTTTAATTGGTATATTATATTGTTTGCATTTTGTCTCTCTACAGTACCCAACAGAATGGAGACTCAAGAAGATAAGATCACTATAGAAAACAAAATAGCTACGTCTTCAGGGAACATCAGTAAAGAGTATTCAAATTCGTTATCCTAGCATATAGACAAGTTGATCTTGAAGTAAAAATTGTCCTGGACTTCATGTTTGCACTTGTTATTTATTAAGGAAAGACTTCTTTTCTAGAAATGGAATGTATAGTGCCCATTCAATGTTAATACATAATAAGGAAATTATGTAAAGTTTCAATGAGATGATTCTTATAAAGCTTTTAGTATTCATTGAATTTTAGTTACTCATCCCCATTAAGTGTTTTCCCTAAGTCATTTATGAGAAAAGACCAAAGCATAGAAATGCCACTTTAAATTTTTCCTACATGTAGAGATAGGAAACAGAACAGTATTCTAACCCAGTCATGGCACAGCTAATTCATGATGAGTTGTATCCGAGGCTGTTGGAGCTGCTGTCAAGCATAGCAGTCATCAGTTCCGGTAAAATGCTTCCCAGAAGGTACCTTTTACATTCACTGGGAAAGATGAAGAAACATTAATTCTGGTAAAAATGGAATGGAAAGAACTGAATGGAAAGGTTAGTAACTGAGAACCAGATACAGTAGTTCCCTGGGAGTGAACTAAACTATTGCTAGTAACAGGAAAGTCTTGTGGCAAGGAGATACTGGGGTGGGGAAGTAGAGAGTAGGAAAGTGGGTAGTGGTGGGGCAGTTCCAAAGGAGTGAAAGAGGGGAAAGACCCAGGTGAGCAGCAGGCCTGGGCCCATACAGATATCACAGGAAATCAATTGTGTCCAAGGCTGTGGGTCTTTCATTGCCTTCTTCAATGAAACTCCTGGTATTGGTCAATCTCAAAAGAAATGATTCTTCCCGTCTCCTTAAGTCCAGTTTGGAACTCATGACGGAACGACTTTAGTCTCAGACCTCAGAATCTAGTACGTAGAATGAAAGGAAAATGTTGTAATGCACACACTGAAAAACACAGACTTCCAAAACTGCAGGACCTTTAGGTCCAATCCAGCCATTTTGTTTTACAAACAAAGAAACTAAGACCCAGGGAGATTAGGGGACTTGTCAAAAGTCATAGAGCAATTTGTACCAAAGCCAGAGTAAAACCCATTGTCCTGCCTCTAGTCCAGGGTGTTTGCCACCATAGAATATTTCCAGATTTATCTTTTATGGTATAAATGGTCCAAAACCTATAGTTATATCTACTTTGCTGAGATACAATTTTAATTGGATCTTTCCTTGAACGCTCACTTATATTGCCCAAAGGCTATTCAGTACTGCCAGGCATTAAGACAGCAAGTTGATTTCCTAATATCACTATCTCAATGCAATGTGTCTATATCAGATATGTGAATTTTTAAAATTTCATTTGGATTCGTATGAGAGAAAAAATATGTGTTTATTATAAACATTTAAAAATATTTGTAATAGTTTGTTCTCTCATTGTTATAAAGAACTACCTGAGACTGAGTAATTTATTAAGGAAAGAGGTTTAATTGACTCACAGTTCCACAGACTGTTCAGGAAGCATGGAGAGGCGGCCTCAGGAAACTTACAATCATGGTGGAAGGCGAAGTGGAAGCAGGCACATCTTACACGGCCGGCGCAGGAGGAAAAGAGAGAGCGGGGAGGTGCCACACACTTTCAAATAACCAGACCTCGTGAGAACTTAACTCACTATTGGAAAACAACAAGAGGGAAATCTGCCCCCATGATCCAATCGCCTCCCACCAGGCCCCTCCTCCAACACTGGGGATTACAGATTGACATGAGATTTGGGCGGGGACACAAATTCAAGCCATATCAACATTGATAAGCTAAAAATAAGAAAACAAAAATATCTATAATCCTATCACCCAGAGATTAACCCACTGACATTTTATGGTCATCCTGCCTGTTCTTTTTCTACTTTTCAATCTTTATATACATCCAACTGTATATATATTATTTTTCCTACTATTTTCTAACCTACTTTGGAAAAAAAAAATCTAGTTACATATTTTCTGTAACCTTAGTGCTTGGAAAAGTAAGAAGGATGCATTTTTCTTTTTTACCAGCAGGGAAACATTTTTATTAGATGAGAGTAGGAGGTAGTGTGGAGGATGGTTCCCAACAGTTCTTTTCCTTTACACTGGAGTAACCTGTGTCAGCTCATACTGAGTCTGCCTTTGAAGTGCATCAGGGGTCCCATCTTTCAGGTGTCATTCTCTTCTTCTTCTCCCTCATGGTGCCCTTGGTTTTCTTTTTACTGCTGCTCTCCTTCTTAACCTTTGGCTACAACTCTCAGTCAGAAGTTCTAGCAGTTTTCTCCATCCACAGACCTTGAGGTGGGGAAAGCTTCAGGCCCTGTGAGGTCCTGAGCTTACCTGGGCAGTGGAAGCAGCAGAGATAAACCTAAGATTCTTCAGGTCTTGCCCAAAAGGGAAGAGCATGAAGTTAAACAACAGTTCCCTAGTCCATTGTCATTACAATGACAAATCTTCCAGGTAAGTAAACCTTTATCTTGCAATATTGGCCAATTGTTATTTAAAAAATTTAGTGGGTTACACACTGATGTCCCTCTTTTTTCTCCCCATTTTACCAAAGACCCATGTTCTATTACTATAGAAATAAATAGTTAAATATTGGGAATAAAACATCATCCTGACCCATTGTTTCCTCTGCTCCTTCTAGTAATTCCAGTGAAGAAATTAAAACTTTGTGGAAGATGGCCAAGAACCGGGAGATCAGTATTAGGAAAGCTGATAAAGAAAAAACTAGTAATATGAAAATATGCAAGGGAAACACAACAGGAATGTGATGTGGGAGACCACCAAGGAACCTGCAGAACTATTTTAGTGACTGTGAACTTGAGACTTCTCAATGGCTCCCAGGCCATAGATGTGATGATTCTAACGTGTGATGTGTCCTCACCACTCTAAAACTAGATGTCACTGTCACTAAAACTAGGTGTGTGGGAGGAGGGGTGAAGGTGCTTTCATTTTCTTCCTTTGGGAAGGAGACCAGGTTCTAAAATTTTAGTTTCTCTCTCCTACCTCAATTACTTTCAGTCCCTTCCCAACAGGTCAGAAAAGTAAATGTTTCTGACTCCCGACTTCTACCAAAAGTCCTCAGTGATGCCACAGCATTGAAGGGCAGTAAAAGATATAAAAGAGTCACAGAAGGGCTCGTTATGCTAGGAACTAGAAGGACAATTAAACGTTGAAATAAAATGTTTTTAGAATATGTATTCCACAGGGAACTTAGCAGAGAAGGGAGCTGTGGTTGCAGAGAACTAGCTATGGGGAAGAATGAGTAAGAAACACACCAAGAGCAAGTAATTGCCCTCTGGGGATGCCTAAATTCTCAAAAGTTATCAGCTAATACTGACAAAGTAAAACCTGCATCCCCAAGAAGAGGATGAACAACTGTATCAAGGACTTTCTAAGAGACGTACATCTCCACACTGAATATGTCCTGTGCATGAAGTGAGCACTCAGCCTTGGTGAGTCACCCACAAGGAAGGCTAAGAGGAGGCGGTAGGAGGATCAAGCCCAAATTCCTGGGAGCACCCGGGACTGTTTTGTGATACTCCACTGTGTTTTTCTCACTGGTTGTAGTTGGAGGCTCTTTGAATTCCTCCCATGACCTAGATGATGCAAATCAGTGTTTTCAAGCCACTTGATAGAATCCTAGTTCTTGTCAGTCACCAAATCAACAGCATAAACTGAAGTGCTCAGTATATGTAGATATACATTTTAAAAACTAAAGAATGGAAGTCAAAAGGGAGATGACTCTTTTCTTGGCCTTGAGGCATTTCTATTCTGTTGGAGATAAGAAGGAATGGAGAAGGGCTGGGATTGCTATAAGAACCAAAGATAGACATAGACCTTCATCTTTTCTTGATAAAGAAGATGGTAAGAAGTGTCTGTTCATATCCTTCGCCCACTTTTTGATGGGGTTGTTTGTTTTTTTCTTGTAAATTTGTTTGAGTTCATTATAGATTCTGGATATTAGCCCTTTGTCAGATGAGTAGATTGCAAAAACTTTCTCCCATTCTGTAGGTTGCCTGTTCACCCTGATGGTAGTTTCTTTTGCTGTGCTTTGGAAGGAGGATTACGTATCAGAAGGCTACTAGCCTTTCAGCCTTGGCCCAAGTAGTTTTGCCATTTCTACTGGTGTAGTCCTCTTTCCCATTTCCTTAGTCTCTGGTTTTGAGTAAATTAGTCCCATTCATTGGCACCTCCCCAATCAGCTATGTGTGCAATCTGAATTCTTTGAACCCAAAACCCACTAACTCACATCTCATTGCCTACAGTCCCACTAGCTATGCATGCTTAGAGCAATCAAAGACCAAAGGATCTATTTTTCCCTTCTATACTACTTTAAACCACAGATTATGTGTATTCACTTATCACAAATATTTAGAGCTGGAAGAAATCTTTTTTTTTTTTTTTTTTTTTTTTGAGACGGAGTCTCGCTCTGTCACCCAGGCTAGAGTGCAGTGGCGCAATCTCGGCTCACTGCAAGCTCCGCCTCCCGGGGTTCACCCCATTCTCCTGCCTCAGCCTCTCTGAGTAGCTGGGACTACAGGTGCCCGCCACCACGCCCGGCTAATTTTTTTTGTATTTTTAGTAGAGATGGGGTTTCACCGTGGTCTCGATCTCCTGACCTCATGATCTGCCCGCCTCGGCCTCCCAAAGTGCTGGGATTACAAGCGTGAGCCACCGTGCACAGCCAGGAAGAAATCTTAATGTACCTAATCTAACTTACTCATTCTGTAGATGAAGAAACTGTGGCTTTAAAATGTAGCAATGTACCCAAAGGATACGTAGATGGTTTACTGATACAGCTTGAAGCCCAGGCCTCCTTATGTGAATCTTGGCATACCTTAAACCTCATCTACTTTTTCAAGAGGCAAGAGCACTATTTCTTGTTTTTGTTTTTGTTTTGTTTTGTTTTTTGTTTCTACTTTATTATTTCTACAGATCTGCTGAGCTGACTGCATAGCCAGACTCTATGTCTCCTCTTACCAGATGTCTTCATCAAGCTTCCTCTGAAAACTCCTCTGATAAGGTCATGATGACTCACTCTTTCTATTCTCCCTACAGGCTGAGTTCCTAAGCAGGAGACCAGACCAATTGATTTGTTATCCCAATACCTTCCACTTGACCAGGCGCTGATCAGTGCTCAGTACATGTTTACCAAGGTGAGAAAAGTGGAATAAAATTCTCTGTCCCAAAAAGCTAAGAACAAGACCATCTATCAATAAAAATAGTTTTTCATCATCTAAAAGCATCACCAAAATGTATTGGAATAAAATAGTACTAAGCTCACACTGTGTGCAGAACATGTACTACCTACTCACCAAGTACAGGTGAACCCTCTACTTTGATTCTTCACTATATTAACAGGGTCTCTGTAATTAGGTGGTTTAAGCAATATAATTTATTTCAAGGGGCCTTATGACCCACATTCTGTTAACTTTCTGATGTTTATAGCACATATTCTATTGTTTCTTGTCCCCATGGCACTGGGTAGACTTTACCTCCGTAATTTGGACTTGTTGAGCATAGTAACAGCCACTTATGTTTACTTATACTTTACAAAGCACATTCATATTCATTTGTTCATCTGATCTTACTTAAAATGTTGTGAGATAAGCATTATTACTATTCATGCATTTCAAGTGAAGAAACTGAGGCTCAGAGAGGTCTAATAAGTTGCACATAGCAGACTAATGAAGAGGCAAACTCAAACTCAGACCCCTTGACTTCTCATTTAAAGCTCTACCCCCACACCACGTCTTTCTCTTCAAGGATAGATGGCTGTCCTGAGCTTCCTGTCTGAGGTTCCTCAGGTGCCTCCCTTCCTATACTACAGCTTTTCAGAACTCCTTCCCACCCTTCACTCATGGGCTTGGGGAGAGCTAGATGTGCAGGGCAGCCCTGACCCTTGTTCCAACTTAGTCTCCAGGTAGATCTGAGACCTGGGCAAATCACCTTAGCCCTATTCCTTGGTTTCCTTGTTTATAAAATGAAAGGAATGAAACACTTAGCCTCCACATTTCTTTCCATTTTAAACAGTTGTGGTTACCTTCTGGAGGGTATCTCAATCCTTGAGGCCAACTCTGAAGGTGAAGATTCTGTCTATAGAAACAAGTAGCATACCGATCACAGTAGATCAGCATTGAGTTACTTCTGCTGATACAAGGGAACCATCTCCCTAGGGCAGTAGTCAAAATTCCAGCCCCTGGCTCTGACCCTAGAACCTGATCTCCAACCTTGAGAACCCAAGGCCAGTTTCTATTCTTAGCAGTTTCTACCGCGACACCTTCTGGCCACTGCAGGGCCAGGGCTGAATGGAGACAAGATGCCAGCTCCATCCAGGTCCCCTCTGCTCTCTCCCTCCACCAATGTTTCCAGCCAGAAGAAACATAAATTGAATTACACATTTCAGCTTTCTTGCACTTTATTCTGTGTTTCTGCTCTCGTTTTCTTAATGCAGATGTATGGCATTTGTCCTCTGGCTGTAGTGGCTTGCACAAACATGCTCTCATTAGATTCTCAGATTTGACCAAAATCCATTTTTTTAATTTATTATTTGATCCTCTGGCACTGCTGATTTTCTAAACACAAATCCCTAACATTGAAAGGTGGAATTTCCTAGAGGTTGGTTGAAAGCATAGTGCCTGATATACTCAATAATGTTTTAATAAATGAATCAGTTTGTTAATTAAATTTTTAAGAGCAGGAAATACATCTGGAGATTATATTTCTATTAAGAAAAAGTGATGGCACTTAATTTTATTTTTCAAGAGGACCAGTCAGAATGGTAGAAGGGAGATGACCTGGTACAACCTTGGCTGACAAGGGAGAATTCACTCTGTTTGAAAAGATTCAGTGGGTTTCCATCACCTCATACTCAGTAGTAATACATGAGTATCATTGGTTTTCAAACGCTTGCATCACAACATTACTTTGTTAATCATTTGTTTAAACATCTAAATAAATGCCTGAAACTCACTGTATAAATTGCATGTAATTAAGGAGTAAGGCATAACTACCGTCATAATTTAATTACAAAGCTCCAAATTTAATTAGCCAAATACTAACCTTGTTCTTCTCCTTCATAGCACTTAGCACAATTATACTTAATTAATTATTTGTAATTATTGATGTAATCTCTGTGTCCCTAGATAAATTATAAGAACCAAGAAAGCAAGGGCCCACGTTTCTATCTTTCTTACTTACAGGCAGGTAACCAATGCCTGGCACAGACCCTGGCACACCAGCAGGGGATTAGTAGATATTGGTTTCAAGGACTTCAGCTTTATCTGGACTCATGGGAGAAATGAAAAGGATGTGAGAGGATCCCTGTCTGGACTTGGTGGACCCTAGAAGAAGCATGAAGAGCAGTTCAATCTAGAGTTAAGAAATGAGCTGAGAAACCCCAAGACATCCCTATGGTTCTCAAGTGTCTGATTACAATACTTTACCCCCTGCTACCCCACAGTGAAGATTCCTTCCTTTCTTTCCTATCTTCCACATTCCTTCCCTCTTTTTCCATTTTTCTATTGTCTTTCCTTAGTTTTTCTTTTCTTCTCTCATCCTTTCTTCTCTATCATTCCTTCTACATTGATAGATTACCTCCTACATAACTGTAACTGTGCTCGGTCCTAGACTTGAAAGGATGGACAAAACAGGGACTTTGTCCTTCAGAACATCTCAGAATTTGGTTTAGTGTCAGAAACCAGATGTCCTTTTCTCCAAGACCTTTGCATTCCCTCCTAACCACCTAGATTGAAGAAGTGAGGTTCAATGTCCCAGTTGGGAAGGGACAACGTAACTTGGGTGAGTGAGTTCATCCTAATGGGTCTCTCCAGTGACAGGCAGACCCAGGCTGGACTCTTTATCTTATTTGGGGCTGCCTACCTGCTGATCCTGCTGGTCAATGGGCTCATCCTGCTCCTGATCTGGCTGGACGTGAGACTCCACCTGCCCATGTATTTCTTCCTCCTCTGCAACCTCTCACTCGTGCACATCTGCTATACCTCCAGCGGGGTCCCTCAGATGCTGGTGCACTTCCTCATGGAGAAGAAGACCATCTCCTTTGCCCAATGTGGGACCCAGCTTTTTTTCTCCCTGGCCCTTGGAGGGACCGAGTTTTTGCTCTGGCCACAATGGCCTATGACCGCTACGTGGCTGTTTGCGACCCCCTGTGTTACATAGCAGTGATGAGCCCAAGGCTCTGCATGGCACTGGCAGCTGTCTCTTGGCTAGTGGGCCTGGCTAATTCTGCTATGGAGACGGCACTGACCATGTACCTGCCCACCTGTGGGCACAACGTGCTGAACCACGTGGCCTGTGAGACACTGGCACTCGTCAGGTTGGCCTGTGTGGACATCACCTTCAATCAGGTGGTCATAGTGGCCTCCAGTGTGGTGGTGCTGCTGGTGCCCTGCTGCCTGGTCTCACTGTCCTACACCCACATTGTAGTTGCCATCCTGCGGATCCGCTCCACCCAGGGGCGCCTCAAGGCCTTCGGGACCTGTGCCTCTCACCTCACTGTGGTCTCCATATCCTATGGGATGGCCCTCTTTACCTACATGCAGCCTCGCTCCATGGCCTCAGCTGAGCAGGAAAAGATGGTGGTACTCTTTTATGCTGTGGTGACCCCCATGTTGAATCCTCTCATCTACAGTCTGTGGAACAAGGATGTGAAGGCAGCTCTGAGTCGAGTTCTGATGAGGAGCTCTGAATTAAAACATTAGAGAGTGGTTTGAGTAATGAAAACGCCTCACTCTGAAAACAGTGGGCATTGGACTGTGCTCTCCAGTATAACGTGTATAAGTATGTGTGTGTATGTGTGTGCATCTGTGTGTGTGTGCATGTGTATCTGTGTGTGTAAGGGAACAGGTGGGAGGACCACAATCTGTACTACTCTCTTTTGAAGTAATAGAAAAATGGATTTTATCCAGACTTTATCTTTGGCCCATGCCTTATTCCCAATGTGAATTACAACAACTTAAAAATTCACGCACCCTACAGAAGGTTAAATGAAATATATTCATTTTCTTAAATGAAAGAAAGGGAGAGGGAGGAGAAAAGATATACCAGTGTATACGAATTAGGAAGAAAGATTAAATTAGAAGTCAGGGCAGTGTACAAAATGTATTCCAAGAAAGTCTATTTCTTGGTAAAAATATTTAAATATATGTTTCTGTAGTAAGTGAGAAAAGGAGGGAAAAAAGCTTTAAGTTACAAAATTCGCTGTGCCCTTGGGATCAAACAGGCCTTAGGTCAGAGGTGCAAAGGTCACCCTAGTAACTCACACATGGTCCAGCCCGCTCACTAGGGTGGGGGATTCACCCATGGGTTTGGAGCCAAAGTCACAGTAATGATCTCTCAGCTCTGATGAGCGTGACTGGGCTGTGTGCCAGTCACATGAGCGTCCCTCTGCTTGTTTCCCTTTCAAATTTGCAGTGGTGGCAAATTGCTGGCCAGAAAGTCAGATATGTGGGACCTCAAACAAACATCTTATACACAATCAGGTCTAAGAATATCCTCTTGTGAACACTGAGGGCCGTGCTCAGAGCTCATCCTGACTGGGAGGCCATGCTATGCACAATTAGAGCGGGCCATGGGATTCAGCAAAGAAAGAATCCTGCTTCCTCATTGGGAGTAGTTTTGTTCCACTCTTTTAATACACAAATATTTTTGAGCTCTAAAATCCTAGATCATAAAGCAAAGCAGTGATGATTTTATTCTGAAAAATGTTTAAAATAATCTTTTAAAAATCAGACTAAAACATCTCCTTAACTAAATATTATGAATCTCTGGTTTGTCTTGACCACAAAAGAAAACAAACAAACCAAAACAAGCAAAGAAACAACAACAACAAAAAAACATAAATTCAAAACAGTTCAAACTTTTACTCAATCTGTTGCAACAAAGCTAAAGGGTTGAAAAACAAGAAATGAAGAGCACCTTTTAAAACTGCTATTAAAACTTTTTAATTGAGGTAAAGCTCACATATCACAATTCACAGTTTTTGCCATTTTAAAGCAGATAATTCATTGACATCTAGTCAATGACAACTAGAGATTCATCTAGTCAATGAATCCACAGTGTTGTGCAACCTCATCTCTATCTGCCCCAAAACACATTCAATACCCCAAAAGGATACCCCACACTCAGTAAGCAGTCCTGACCACCACTAACCTGGTTTCTGTCTCTATGGATTTGCCAGTTTTGGACATTTCATGTAAAGGGAATCATGCAATATGTGGCCTTTTGTGTCTAACTTCTCACTTAGCATAATGTTTTTGAGGTCTTTCCATATTGTAGTATGTAGTAGTGCTTCGCTTCTTTTTATGGTTGAATAATATTCCATTGTATGGATATAACACATTTGTTTATTCAATCATCAGATAGCGGACATTTGAATTGTTTCTACCTTTTTGCTATTGTGAATAGTGCTACTATGAACATTCGTGTACAAATTTTTGTTTGAATACCTGTTTTCAATTCTTTTGAGTATCTACCGTGGAGTGGAAGCACTGGGTCATATAATAATTGTATGTTCAGCTTTTTTAAGAAACTGCCAAACTGTTCTCCACCACAGCTGAACCATTTTACATTCCCACCAGCAAAGAACCAGCAATGAACAAGCATTCCAATTTCTTCACAGCCTCACCAATGCTTACTATTTCAGTTCTGTTGATTGTAGCTGGTCTTTCTCATGCTATTCTCATGGTAGTTAATAAGTCTCACAAGATCTGATGGGTTTATCAGGGGTTTCTGCTTTTACTTCTTCCTCATTTTTTGCTACTGCAATGTAAGAAGTGCCTTTCGCCTCTTGCCGTGATTCTGAGGCTTCCCCAGCCATGTGGAACTGTAGGTCCAATTAAACCTCTTTTTCTTCCCAGTCTCAGGTATGTCTTTATCAGCAGCGTGAAAATGAACTAATACACCCCAAAAAGTCAATTTCACTATATGTTAATTTAAAGGGCACTTACCAATCAATAGGAAAATGGTGAACATGCAAACAGAAAAATGGAGAAATAAAATAAATACAAAGGTAGAACTTGTTCTATAACATTTAGCATATGAAAAAATATTTAGTCTCAACAACACAGAAATACAAACTAAAATAATAAACTATATTAAGCTATTTAATTCACGAAGAAAATATTGACAGTGGATACTTTAATTATACTTATCAAAAGCCTTAGACTAGCTTGGACACTGTAGCACCATAGCAAGACCCTGTCTCTAAAAATAAAAATTTTAAAAATTAGCCAGTTGGGAGGCTGAGGTGGATGGATTATGAGGTCAAGAGATCGAGACCATCCTGGCCAACATGGTGAAGCCCTGTCTTTACTAAAAATACAAAAATTAGCTGGGCATGGTGGCACGTGCCTGTGGTCCCAGCTCCTCAAAAGGCTGAAGCAGGAGAATGACTTGAACCCAGGAGGCAGAGATTGCAGTGACCTGAGATTGCTCATTGCACTCCAGCCTGGCGACAGAACGAGACCTGGTCAAAAAATAAAAAATTAGCCAGGTGTGGTAGTGCACTTGCAGTCTCAGCTACTCAGGAGACTGAGAAGGACTGCCTGACTCGGGAGTTCAAACTACAGTCAGCTGCGGTCATGCCACTGAGCTCGAGCCAGGGCTGCATAGCTAGACCCTGACTCAAAAATATCTTAAAAAAAATTCATGCTCTGACTTTTAGTTAAAATGGCATCTGATCCCCCAGAAAGATCTTAACTCTAATACAAGCTATGTGATAATGCCAAGAAAGATAAACACTTGTAAAAATGTTTAAAATATAATCATCCAGTGAATTACTATATCCTGAGAAGACCTTTTCCTAATATCCAAAAAATTCACGAGGGGTGATACTATAACATGGTGCATTTAATTATTCTGAGAAAGACCATACTACCAGAAGGTAGAAGAGGCAAGAGTTGGTCTTGGCTATTTCTTTTTTTTCTTTTTTTTTTTTTTGAGATACAGTCTCGCTCCATTACCCAGGCTGGAGTGCAGTGGCGCCATCTCGGCTCGCTGGAAGCTCCACCTCCCGGGTTCACGCCATTCTCCTGCCTCTCCCGAGTAGCTGGGACTACAGGCGCCTGCCACCATGCCCTGCTAATTTTTTGTATTTTTAGTAGAGACGGGGTTTCACCGTGTTGGCCAGGATGGTCTCAATCTCCTGACCTCGTGATCCACCCGCCTCAGCCTCCCAAAGTGCTGGGATTACAGGCGTGAGCCACCACGCCCAGTTAAACAGGACATTCTCATTGTTGAAATCTTTTTTAAAAAATCAGTAAGATGGTTGAAAGATAAAGTGAAAAAACTCTCTAAGAATACAGAATAATCGATTTTGAAAAATAATACAGGCCTTCTAAGACTCCCAGACATGAAGAAGTAACAGGACAGAATTACCCAGCTATCACAAGCAACCAGAAAACTGGAAAACAGTTTAAAAACATTGTTTTCAGATATTAAAAAAAACAGAACAAAACTGATTCCTGTGAGAAGGAAAAATAATGAGGTGATTCTTACAATCACCCAGACTTTCTGCCAAGAGGTAATATCCAGATTGTAGCACAAAGAGAGGGAATTTAAACGGACCTGGAAATCTTGCTCAGTGAAGGATGCGAAGATTAGAGGGGAAAATAAGCTACACAGGAAAATGGTTCCAGAAATCAGTCTTTGAGTCCTTGGCTAAACACCAATCCGTATGTCAGTAGTGTGAAACCCTGTAAGACTGAGAAAAAAACAACCTCCAAAGAAAGAAAAATTGCTGGAGTGCTATAAAACAAACAATTCCCAGAACTCCTACAGGGCCAGGTTTCATTTTAGCACTCTTTGGCCAGAGTGAAGAAATGTTACTGAATATACAAAGCACTCCATATGAGTTGCAAAGATGCTATGTCTTAGAAGTTGAGCAAAATTAGCCCTAGAAGAGACTACCATAGACCTACCCTAAGTTCGCTTTTAAAAAAATCAAAAGCATCAAACTAATTTACAAGTAACTGTCAGAAAAAGTCTAAAATGCTTCAATAGAATACAACAAAACCAAGTATTAAACAACTTGACTTCTAATTTACAACATTCAATAAAAAAATTACTAGACCTTAAAAAACAGGAAAATAAGATTCATAACCTGGAACAGATTGGTCAACAAACACAGGCCTAGAAACAGAAGAAACTAAATAAGACTTGTAAAGATGAAAAATAAAATATGTAAAATTTAAATTTCACTAGATGGAATTAACAATAGTTTAGGCACTGTAAAATAAAATAGTAGTAAGCTTGACCTCCTGAATGTATAAGCATCCAACAGCAGAGCTTCAAAATATATGCAGCAAAAAAAGGACAAAAATTTAAAAAGGTATCAGGCCAGGCCCAATGGCTCACACCTGTGATCCCAGCACTTTGGGAGGCCAAAGCAGGTGGACCTCTTGAGCTTAGGAGTTCGAAACCAGCCTGGGCAACATAGTGAGACACTGCCTCTACAAAACATTTAAAAATTAGCCCGGCATGGTGGTGCGTGCCTGTGGTCCCAGCTACTCCAAAGGCTGAGGTGGGAGGATTGCTTGAGCCTGGGAGGCAGAGGTTGCAGTGAGCTGTGATTGCACCACTGCACTGTAGCCTGCATGTCAGAGCCAGAATCTGTCTAAAATTAAAAATAAAAAAATACACAATTCGAGTAGAATAATTCAACACTTGCCTCTCAGTAAATGAACAAGTAGACAGAAAATCCGTAAGGATACAGAGGATATAGAAGACTTGAACAATGCTATCAACCAACTGGACCTAGCTGACATTTATAAAACTCTCCATCCAACGTCAGCAGAATACACATCCATTTCAAGTGCACATGGAGCATTCATCAGGACTGATAATCCACTGGGCCATGAAGCAAATCTCAAGAAATTTTAAAAGACTGAAATCATGCAGACTATGCTCTCTAATCACAATAGAATTAAATTTGAAATTAATGCCAGAAAGATAACTGGAAGATCTCACAAATATTTAGATATTAAACACTACTTGTTTGGTTAACCCATTGGCCAAAGCAAAAATGAAAAGGGAAATTGGAAAATCGTTTGAACTAAATAAAAATGAAAACACAATACTGTCTATCAAAATTTGTCGTATGTCTTTTCAACAAACAGTGCTAAAACATTTGTAAATACATAAAGGGGGAAAATGAACCTCAACCCTTACCTCACTTCATATACAAAATTAACATGAAATGGATAAGAAACCTAAATGTAAGAGGTAAAACCATAAAGCTTCTAGAAAAACAACAAGAAAATCTTTGTGATCTTAGGATGGCAAAGATTTCTTGAGGTAGACATAAAATCATGAACCATAAAAGAAAAAAATTGTATACAATCCCATACAGTATATTTCAATGTATGGATGATTGTACTATATATTACCAACCTAATATTAACATTGATTACTTCTGGTAAAATATATGATGGAGAGAAGAATGAAGAAGGATGGAGGCATTTTATTTTTGTTAAATTTTTGTGTACTGTTTATAATTTTTTTAAATAAGATTCTACTACTTTCATAAAAATAAGAATAAACTTTTAAAATATATGTTCTGTAGAATGTGCTAGCTGACACTTCTTTCAGAATGAGATCTCAGCACAAAGGAATACAAACCCTGGGAACAGATAAGGTGGAGGCCAATAAGGGAAAGGATTTTCTGAGGATTCCCACCCCTGTTTCCCTCACAAATTATAGTTCTTTGGCTTCCTCCACCACCTAGATGAGAGGATGAATTTTAAGAAGCCACTACTCAGTGTGATGTTCAGTCAGTTAGTCCCCCAACTCTAGATATCAGGCTCACTTTAGAAACTAGAAATGCATACAATAAAAAGAGAAAACGCCCTCTCTACCTTTCAGTTAGTTTGTTAGAAGTGAGAAAAGAGAAGCAAAGGAGTCTGGCTTGGTAGAGATTTTTTCCAGCTCTATCTCCTGGCTGCAGAAAAAGTGGAAAGTCCAGGTGTGTGAGATTCATACCCTTACTAAAACTATGGGGTGGGTGTTTCCCTTTTGCAGATAAAACTAAAAGAGGAAAGCTGATTTGGTGAACTGGACCTCCAGGCCACTGGCCATTGCCAAGCACTCTTCAACCTGGTTTCCCACAAAGTCTGGTGTCAGTCCAAGGCCTCCCACTGGACCTCCTGGAATGACATCCCTAACACTAAGCCTTTGTTGACATCCTCCTCCCCACCCATAAGTTAAACCTGTCCTGTGCTGCCCTCACTAGCCACTGTGACACATTCCCCATGCCCAAGAGTGATCACCCAGTGGGATGTCGCAGGAAGAAAATGGGTCTTGTGATCCTCAGATTCCAGATCAGTTCCAGTCCTGCTCCTAACTAGCCAATAACCCTGAGTCAATCACCCTTGCTCTCTGAGTCTCAGTTTCCTCATTTCTTGAGGAAGATGACAAGGTTGAAATGATAATCCTAAAAGTTCCATCCAGGTTTTATTCTTTCCTATGATTCTCTTTTGCATTTTACTCCTTTCAGTTGTGAAAATATCAGGAGCACTCAGGAGTCACCAAAGCTTGGTTCTTGACAGTGCTGACAAAAGAAACAGGCTCTGTGGAAAGCCATGGGCTCCCAGGTGCAGAGCTCAGGAACTCAGCAGCTAGGTAGGTACCAGAGCCAGCTTCTGTTCTCGGCGATTTCTACAGTGACTTCTTCTGGCCACAGAAGAAATGAAAGAAAGAGTAGAGTAGGGTTCCAACCAGAGAGCCAGAGGATGGCATCCAACTGCTCTGCCCTGCGGTCACAATCTCCCAAACCTACTAGAAAGACTTGGGTTAAATTGTTGTCATGTGTGTTTCGTTAGATTCTGTGTTCCATCTCTCGTATCCTTCATACAAAGCTTTTTCATTTAGATAATGTGTTTACGAAGGGTTTTTTTACACATTACCTCATTTGATACTCACTAATGTTTACAATGTTCTTACCTTTGGTCTAAGATATATTAAAACATCATTTTTGGACCAGACTGAAAATAACTGCCCACCAGCCAAGGGAATCAGTGAGTGATTGTGTGATTCCAGGAAACCACACTTCTCCCATGGATCTTTGCAACACATGGATCAGGAGGCCCCCTCATGGGCCCATGCCATCTGGGCCTTGGGTCCAAACACAGAGCTGTGTGAAGTCTCTGCAGAGCAGCTGCTCAGACACACACAGAGACCCAAGAGCTTTACATACTCTGGCCCTGGGATCCCAGACAAGGGTGTCTACAGCTCAGGCAAGGCCAGAGGCTGGTGCATACCCCTAGGAAGGGGGCTGAATCCAGGGAGATGAGCAGCATCAGTCTGTAGCCCTCACTTCCACAGCACCTCATAAGATAAGACCCATTGGCTTGGAATTCCAGCCAACCACCAGCAACAGGGTAGTGCCTTCCTGAGATGGGATGGAGGATCCAGGAGAGGGGTAAGCCATCATCTCTGCTGTTTGATCAACTCAGCCATTCCAGCCTGTGGGCTTTGGAGAGCCAAAATGATCTGGGAGGAAGGGTCCCCCCAGCACACACAGCTGCTTTGCCAGAAGGTGGCCAGGCTGCTTCTTTAGATGGGACCCTGATCCATTCCTCCATGCTGGGGAGGACTTCCCTGCTGGGGCCTCCAGCCACTCCCACCTAGGACTCCAGCCAACCCTCCTACCCATATTCTATGGACAGAGCTCTGCTGTCTCCCTAAGACAGAGCCCCTGGGGGAAGGGAGAGCCACCATCTTTGCTGTTTGGAAGGCTCAGACTCCAGCCTGCAGGCTTTAGAGAGTCCAAGCTGTCAGGGGTAGAGGTGGTTCTTCACACCACACACTGTTTTGTTGAGGTGTGGCCAGATTGTTTCTTTATGCAGAACCCCGATCCATTTCTCTCCACGGGGGGAGACCTTCTAGCTGAAGCCTCTAGCCACCCTCACCCATATTCTATAGCTGACAGAGTTCTAATTTCTCCCTGGGATGGAGTGCCCAGGAGTTGGGGCAGGCCTCCACCTTGGCTTTTGGGTGTCTCAACGAGTCCAGCCTGTGGGCCTTGGAGAGCCCAAACCAACTGGGGGTTGAAGGGATCCCCAACACAACACAGCTCCTGTACCAAAAAGCAGCCAGACTGCTTCTTTAAGTGGGTCCTTGGTCCTGTTCATCGTGACTGAGTGACACCTCCCAACTGCAATTTCCAGCCACCTTCTACAGGTGCGTTCAGGGCCTGCAACAGGTCAGTACTCCACTGGGATGGAGCTTCCGGAGAGGAGAGGGCAGGATACCATATTTGATGTTTCACAGCTTTCACTGGTGATACCTCCAGGTACGGGAAAAGCTGAGGTGACTAGCAGCTGGAACAGACCCCCAGCAAACCACAGCACCCTTGCAGAAGAGTGGCCAAATTGTTAAAACAAGCAAACAGAAAGCAATAACAACAAAGAAAACCCACAAAAACCCATCCAAATGTCAGCAACCTCAAAGATTGAATGTAGATATGCCCAGCAAGATGAGAAATAATCAACACAAAAATGCTGAAAACTCAAAAAGCCAGAGCAGCCCTTTTCCTCCAAATGACTGCAACACCTCTCCAGCAAGGGTTCAGAACTAGGCTGAGGCTGAGATGGCTGAAATGACAGAAGTAGGTTTCAGGATGTGGATAAAAATGAACTTCGCTGAGCTAAAGGAGCATGTTGCAACCCAATGCAAAGAAGCTGAGAACCATGATAAAACAATGCAGGAGCTGACAGTCAAAATAGCCAGTTTAGAGAGAATATAACTCACCTGTTAGAGCTGAAAAACACCCTACAATAACTTCACAATTCAATCACAAGTATTAATAGCAGAATAGACCAAGCAGAGGAAAGAATCTCAGAACTTGAAGACTGGCTTTCTGAATTAAGACAGGCAAACAAGAATAGAGAAAAAAGAATGAAAAGAAATGAATAAAACCTCCAAAAATATGAGATTATGTAAAGATACTGAATCTGTGACAGATTAGAGTACTTGAAAGAGATGGGAAGAACAGAAACATACTTCAGGATATCATCCAGGAGAACTTTTTCAACCTAGCAAGACAGGCCAACATTCAAATTCAGGAAATTCTGAGAACCCCAGTGAGACACTCCACAAAAAGATCATCCCCAAGACACATAATCATCATCAGATTCTCCAAGATCAAAATGAAAGAAAAAAATATATATTAAGAGCAGACAGAGAGAAAAGCCAGGTCACCTACAAAGGGAAACCCATCAGACTAACCATGGACCTCTCAGTGGAAGCCCTACTAGCAAGAAAATATTGGGGGCCAATATTCAATGTTATTAAAGAAAAGAATTTCCAATGCAGAATTTCGTATCTAATCAAACTAAGCCTCATAAGTGAAAGAGAAATAAGATCCTTTACAGACAAGCAAATGCTGAGGGAATTCATGACCACCAGACCTGCCTTACAAGAGCTCCTGAAAGAACCACTAAATATGGAGAGGAAACGCCATTACTAGCCGCTACAAAAACACACTGAAGTATACAAACAAGTGGCACTATAAAGCAACCACATAAACAAGTCTACAAAACAACCATCTAGGATCATGATGACAGGATCAAATCCACACATAACAATACTAACTTTAAATGTAAATGGACCAAATGCCCCAAGTAAAAGACACAGAATAGCAAGCTGGATAAAGAATCAAGACCCATCAGTATGCTGTCCTCAAGAGATCCATTTCATATGCAAAGACACACATATGCTCAAAATAATGGGATGGAGGAAAATTTAACAAGCAAATGGGAAACAGAAAAAAGCAGGGGTTGCAATCCTAGTTTCTGATAAAACAGACTTTAAGTCAACAAAGATCAAAAAAGACAAAGAAGGGCATTACATAATGGTAGAGAGTTCGATTCAACAAGAAGAGCTAACTATCCTAAATATATATGCCCCCAAAACGTAAAGATTCATAAAGCAAGTTCCTAGAGACCTAAAAAGAGACTTATAAACTCCCACACAGTAATAGTAGGAGACCTTAACACCCCACAGACAATATTAGATAGATCATCAAGACAGAAAATTAGCAAAGATACTCAAGATCTGAACTCAGCTCTGGATCAAGTGGACCTGACAGATATCTACAAAGCTCTCTGCCCAAAAACTACAGAATATACATTCTCCTCATTGCCACATGGCACTTACTCTAAAATTGATCACATAGTTGGAAGTAAAACACTCCTCCAGCAAATGCAAAAGAACTGAGGTCATAACAAATATTCTCTCACACCACAATGCAATCAAATTAGAACTCAAGATTAAGAAATTCACTCAAAACCATACAACTACATGGAAATTGAACAACCTGCTCCTGAATGACTTCTGGGTAAATTATAAAATTAGGACAGAAATCAAGAAGTTTTTTGAAACAAATGGAAACAAAGATATAACATATCAGAATCACTTGGATGCAGCTAAAGCAGTGTTAAGAGGTGAATTTTAGCACTAAATGCCCACATCACAAAGCTAGAAAGATCTAAAGTTAACAACCTAACATCACAACTGAAATAACTAGAAAACCAAGAGCAAACAAACCCTAAAACTAACAGAAAAGAAGAAATAACCAAGATCAGAGATAAACTGAACGAGAGATACAAAATGCCCTTCAAAAAAATCAACTAATTCAGGAGTGGGTTTTCTTAAAAAAATAATAAAATAGACCACCAGGTAAACTAATAAAGAAGAAAAGAGAGAAGAATAAAATAGACCCAATCAGAAATGATAAGGAGGATATCACCTCTGACCCCACAGAAATACAAACAACCATCAGAGAATACTATAAACACCTCTATGCACATAAACTAGATAATCCAGAAGAAACTGATAAATTCCTGGACACATACACCCTCTGAAGACTGAACCAGGAAGAAATTGAATTCCTAAATAGATCAATGAGTTCTGAAATTGAGGTTGTAATAAATAGCCTACCAACCAAAAAAAAGCCCAGAACCAGACAGAGTCACAGCTGAATTCTACCAGAGATACCAAGAAGAGGTGGTGCCATTCCTACTGAAAATATCCCAAAAAATTGAAAAGGAGGGACTCCTCCCTAACTCATCCTATGAGGCCAATATCATCCTCATACCAAAACCTGGCAGAGATTCAACAAAAAAAAGAAAACTTTAGGCCAATATACTTAATGAACATTGATGCAAAAATTCTCAACAAAATATTGGAAAACCAAATCCAGCAGCACATCAAAAAGCTTATCCACCATGATCAAGTAGGCTTCATCACCAGGATGCAAAGCTGGTTCAACATACCCAAATCAAGGAATGTGATTTATCACATAAACAGAACTAAAGACAAAAACCACATGATTATCTCAATAAATGCAAAAAAAAAAAAGGCTTTGGTAAAATTCAGCATCCCTTCATATTAAAAACTCTCAATAAACTAGGTATTGAAGGAATATACCTCAAAATAATAAGAGCCATAGATGACAGACTCACAACCAATATCATACTGAATGAACAAAAACTGGAAGCATTCCCCTTGAAAACCAGTACAGGACGAGGCTGTCCTCTCTCACCATTCCTGTTCCATGTAGTATTGGAAGTTCTTGCCAGAGCAGTCAGGCAAGAGAAAGAAATAAAAGATATTTGTATTGGCCCCTCTTTATGCTGCTAATAAAGACATACCCAAGACTGGGTAATGTATACAGGAAAGAGGTTTAATGGACTCACAGTTCCACATGACTGCGGAGGCCTCACAATCATGGTGGAAGGCAAGGAGAAGCAAGTCATGTCTTACATGGATGGTAGCAGGCAAAAGAGAGCTTGTGCAGGGAAACTTCTGCTTGTAAAACCATCAGATCTTGTAAGACTCATTCCCTATCATAAGAGCAGCATGGGAAAGACCCACTCCCATGACTCAATTACCTCCCACCGGGTCCCTCCCACAACACATGAGAATTGTGGGAGCTATAATTCAAGATGAGATTTGGGTGGAGACACAGCCAAACCATATCAGTATTCAAATAGGAAGAGACAAAGTCAAACTATCCTTTTTTGCAGATGACATGGTCCTATATCTAGAAAATCCCCTTGTCTCAGCCCAAAAGCTTCTGAAAGGTAAATAACTTCAGCAAAGTCTCAAGATACAAAATCAACATGAAAAAATCACTAGCATTCCTACACACCAACAACAGGCAAGCTGAGAGCCAAATCATGAATGAACTCCCATTCACAATTGCCACAAAAAGAATAAAATACCTAGGAATGCAGCTAATAAGAGAAGCAAAGGACCTCTTAAAGAAGAACTACAAACCACTGCTCAAATAAATCATGAATGACCCAAACAAATAGAAAAACATTCCATTCTCATGGATAGGAAGAAGCAATATGGTGAAAATGGCCATACTTCCCAAAGCAATTTATAGATTCAATGCTATTCCCATTAAACGACCATTGACACTCTTCACAGAATTATAAAAAAAATTTTAAATTCATATGGAACTAAAAAAATAGCCTGAATAGCCAAGGCAACTCTAAGCAAAAAGAACAAAGGTGAAGGCATCACGCTACCTGACCTCAAACTATACTACAGGGCTACAGTAACCAAAACAGCATGGTACTAGTACAAGAACAGACACATAGACCAATTAAGCAGAATAGAGAAACCAGAAATAAGGCCACATACCTACAACCATCTGATTTTTGACAAACCTGACAAAAATAAGCAATGGGGAAAGAATTCCCTATTTAATAAATGGCATGGGGAGAACTGGCTAGCCATATGTAGAAAATTGAAACTGGACTCCTTCCTTACACCATATACAAAAATCAACTCAAGATAGATTTAATACTTAAATGTAAAACCCAAAACTATACAAACCCTAGAAGAAAACCTAGGCAATGTCATTCAGGACATAGGCATGGGCAAAGATTTCATGACAAAGACACCAAAAGCAATCACAACAAAAGCAAAAATTGACAAATGGGATCTAACAAAACTAAAAAGCTTCTATACAGCAAAAGAAGCTATCAACAGAGTAAACAGACAACCTACAGAATGGGAGAAAATTTTTGCAATCTATCCATCTGACAAAGGTCTAATATCCAGCATCTATAAGGAACTTAAATTTACAAGAAAAAAAAACCAATTTCACTAAAAAGTAGGCAAAGGACACAAACAGACACTTCTCAAAAGAAGACATACATCCAGCTAAAAAAAATATATATATATATACATATATATATATATATACATATATATATATATAAATAAAAGCTCAACATCACTGATGATTAGAGAAATGCAAATCAAAACCACAATGAGATATCTCATACCATTAAGAATGGCTATTACTAAAAAGCCAAAAAACAACAGATGCTGGTGAGGTTGTAGAGAAAAATGTATGATTTTACAATATTGATGGGAGTGTAAATTAGTTCAACCCTTGTGGAAGATAGTGTGGCAATTCCTCAAAGACCTAGAGGCAGAAATACCATTTGACCCAGCAATCTCATTACTGGGTATATACCCAATGTATATAAATCATTTTATTATAAATATACATGCATGCACATGTTCATTGCAGCACTATTCACAATAGCGAAAACATGGAACCAATCTAAATGCCCATCAATGATAAACTGGATAAAGAAAATGTGGTACATATACACCATGGAATACCATGCAGCCATAAAAAGGAAAGCGATCATATCCTTTGCAGGGCACTATTCACAATAACGAAGACATGGAATCAATCTAAATGTCCATAAATGATAAACTGAATAAAGAAAATGTGGTATATATACACCATGGAATACTATACAGCCATAAAAAGGAACGCGATCATGTCCTTTGCAGGGACATGGATGGAGCTGGAGGCCATTATCCTTGGCAAACTAATGCAGGAGCAGAAAACCAAATACCACATGTTCTCACTTATAATTGGGAGTTGACTGATGAAAACACATGGACACACGGTAGGGAACACCACACGCTGGGGCCTGCTGGAGGGTGGAAGGTAGGAGGAGGGACAGCATTAGGAAGAACACCTAATGGATGCTGGGCTTAATACCTGGGTGATGGTATGATCTGTGTGGCAAGCCACCATGGCACACGTTTACCTGTGTAAGAAACCTGCACGTCCTGCACATGTCCCAATGAACTTAAAATAAAAGTTGAAAAAAAACACTTTTTTAAGTAACTAAGGCTAAGAGGTTCCCAGCACACGAAGGCAAGATAACCAGAATAATTTTTTCACCGATTCACAGCATAATTTGAGGCAGATTATTTAAATTCTCTTGCCCTCAACTTTTTCAAATGAAGAATAAGGAGTTCAGTCAAAAAGATCATTCCTTCTCAAAGACTCTTCTAGCTTTATCTCAACACATATTCCTCTCTCAAAAAACCATGTCTTAAGTCTTCAAAAATAAGTTTAAGTCTTCCCTCAAAAGCAGTGATTCTCTCCACACCAGAAAGTGTGAGGCTGCTTAAAAAAATTGAAAGATTAAAATAAAGCAGTGATCCTCTAACTTGGCTTCACATCGTAATTGCCTGAGAAACATTAAAAGTTACGAATATACTAATATCTGGGTTTTACCCACCTGAGATGGTGGCTTAATGTCTCTGCACTGTAATCTGGGCATCTAAAATTTTCAAAGCTTCCCAGGTGATTTTAACATGCAGCCAATGTTGAAAGCTCTGATCTGGTATCCACATTGGGTCCTGTGGGATTTTCAGAGGCAACCCTAATTCCTGGAGTTTGTTTTTTTTTTTTCCTTCTCTCTCAATCCTCCCGTAATGGGCATCCAAATGGGCTGTTCCACCTGTCAGACTCTTCTCTGCATCACTGTGGTCTCTCTTTATTCTCATAATAATCATCAGCACTACCTTCTCACACCATGTTGCAAAGAAACAAGGTGAATACCGAAATGGGGCTAGAGGAATTTGCTATTCATAAAGAAATAAAAACTATAAAATTTCTTAGCACATGAAAAAAAATGACATCTGTATCTTTTGAGAGGAGCTACAGACAAGCAAAGTAAACAGGGAGGTGCTCCTAAGGCAAACATGTCTTTGCTGTGACAGAAGGGTTTACCCAGAACAAAGCTCAAAGGATTGTGCAGGCACTTTCTTACTGACTTCATCTGTGGGCACCATCAGTTTCCAAGTGTTGTCACTGCAAATAAGTGATGTGTGCATTCATCTTTTATTAATTACTTTAACATTCAAACAAATGCCAACATTTCCAACATTTCACCAAGGAAACAGCATTATCTTAAGAAGTCGGGACATAATTACAGAAAATATAATGTTTTACAACGAGGTCCTGATCTTATCAACCTAAAACTAAACCTGATTAATCAGTATACTGAGAACCAAGTGAGCAGTTCTCTCTATCATTGGCCCAACCTGGATTATGCGAGAAGAAGGAAGAGCCACTGACCCCAGCCTGAGTAATAAGAACGAGAGTGAATCCCCGGACACACATTTATATATTGGGATCAGAGAATAATCCTCAAAAACACTTTAAACGTTTATATTTATGGACCCAACAAACATTATTTGTGAAACACTTGTTAGGCATCTTCATATTTTAAAAATCAGAAAAGATCTCTGACTTCAAGAAGCTCACAATCTAATGGAGAGAGTATACAAGTACTTGCAGTCCTCTTTACAGTCCTTTGTTCAGTGCCAGACTGTGAATTCTGATTCTGATTAGGCCTCTCTAACCCACCTTTTTCCCTAGCAGCCTGATCCACCTGCTCCATGGGAAGAAATAAGGTGACGTGGGTAAATGAGTTCACACTAATGGGTCTCTCTAATGACAGGCAGACCCAAGCTGGAATCTTTCTTATCTGGAGCCACCTACCTGCTGACCCTACTGGGAAATGGGCTAATCTTGCTGCTGATCTGGCTGGATGTGCATCTCCACCTACACATGTACGTCTTCCCCTGCAACCTCTCACTCATGGACATCTGCTACACCTCCAGCAGGGTCCCTCAGAGTTGGTGTACTTCCTCCTAAAGAAGAAGACCATCTTTGCCCAATATGGGACCCAGCTCTTCTTCTCCCTGGCCTTTGGGGGCGCCGAGTTCCTGCTGCTTACCTCAGTGGCCTATGACCACTACATGGCCGTCTGTGACCCCCAGCGTTACTTGGCAGTGATGAGCCCAAGGTTACGCATGGCTCTGGTAGCTGTCTCTTGGCTAGTGAGCCTGGCTAATTCTGCTATAGAGACAGCAGTCACCATGCACCTGCCCACCTGCAGCCACAACCTGCAGAACTATATAGCCTGTGAGCATGTCATGCTCACAGGTTGTCATGGTGGGTTCCAGTGTAGTAGTGGCTGCTTGTGCCCTGAGCTGGATGCTGGGTAATAATTCAGTTTTAGAAGGAGAAAAATACATAAGAACTCAGAAGTGAAAAGAAAAGGTTTTCCTCTTATAGTACACAGCAGTACATTGAAAAATGTACTAAGGGATAAAGTGTTTGTGCAAGCGTATGTCTGTGTGTGTGTGTGTCTGTTTCTGTGTGCATGTTGGAAAGATGTACTCTTTGCTTTCGAAGGCATTAATAAATAATGTCTTAGACTTTGTTTTATGATTCTGGAATCTTCTTGGTAGCACCAGCCTTGTTCCAACAAGATTCAATAGCAATCTACACCTATCAGAAATTTTAAGTATTTGTTGACTGAGTGAACATAAGCATGTTTATCATAATCATTGTTATCATTGTCCTAAGTATTGATTTCATCATCTGAAATCAATCAAATACCACATTTAATGAACATTCTTTTCTATACTCAACCCTGTTTCCCATTATCTCCAGTGTCAACTTCCTTCTTCCTGAGTATTGAAAGCATCATAGAGGCTGGGACATCATGCGGATCTTGGAAAGAAGTAACAATCAGGAAACAAATTGTGTCGAGTCCCCTGAAGCAACACACTGTGACAGGTGCTGCAAGAGACACAAGACATCTAATAGGAGATCCTTCCCCACAACCAAGAGATTATTTGGAAAGATAAGAGATAAATATCAAAAACTGAAAAAAAATAAATTATGACATACTCCAACAATGCACAACAGTAAAGTGTTTGCAAAATTTGATTAATCTCCAAATATGAAACAGATTAGAAGCCCTATTGAATTCATAGAATTACCCTACCGAGGGGAGAAATCAATATGGTTTGCAAAGGAATTAAAGGGGAAGAAAAAAGTTAAATCAGGCCTTTTAAAATGGTAAAATTTGGATAGGTGAGAGAGTAGAGAGAAATAATTCATTCTTGGTAAATGGGGGAATGACATAATCCAGGAGGAGGTAGAAAAAAAAGGAAAGTATGTTTGGGGAAGAGTAAGCAAACCAGTTTTGGTTAGAGCAAAGATTTTATTTTGAGGCATTATGAAAATGAGCTGTCTGGAAAGAGGGCTTTGAAAACAAAGCCAAGGAAGCTGCAATGGCAAGAGAGCAGGGTTTTTTATATGGGGAATAGCACACTGAATACAGTGTTCTAGAAGCTATCCTCTTTCTCTCTACCAGGCCTATTAGACTAATTGAGACGAAAATTAACTATTTCATGCTTAAGTGGAAGGAGTAAAGGAATCAACTATTTATAATGCAGCTTTCTGTAATTAAGGCAGACTTTGTAGACCTGGCAGAGTTTAAGGCAGGGTTCAAAGCCTAAAGATCTGGAAGCCAGAGTATCTACAAGGGAAGTTATTTAGAACACGGAGAAATGTTAGAAGTAAAAATGAATGAACAAATATTGAGGTTGAGAATTGGACAAAGGGTGTAACTGTAGACAAAGTGCCTTTTACTTTCCCGTTTCATTTTTTGTTGCTGTTATTTTAAGGCAAGAGGATGCCGTGCCATCTCTTGAAACTCCTCTGAAAACTCCTCAAAAATAAACTGAGTTTACTTGGTGTGTTCTCTAAGTGTCATCTATGATATCAACCCATGTCTGATCTCTTGCCACGTCTCAAAAGGCAAACCCCTGGTTAGACAGGTCCCATCCTGGTTAGGGAGGGACTCTGAGTTGGCTTTTCTGATATTGAATCATAAAATAAAGTCTAAACCTCACCAAAGGCACTAGCCTGGGAAAGACTTCAAACCTTTTTTATTTTTAAATGAAGACTAAATCATTGCATGATACCCCTGAAAGCAAAACTCAGGGTCCAAGTTCACACAGTGAGAAATAATGGCTCTGTCCTCTGAAGAATAAAGGAAGGGAAGGGAGAGAGTAGGAAGTAGAATTAGGAGAGTGGCTCTAGAATCTTAGAGATGAGGCAGAAAGCAAATGGGTATGACAAAACCGTGTCCCATGGCCATTCTGAACATGCCTGGGAACTCACATGTAGGGGCTCCCCGACAGCAGGACCCCGCTGCTCCTCCAGAAGAGCAGGACAGCATCAATCCAACCTCTTCTATCCAAAGCAAAATCTCCCCACACAGCACACTTTGTTCCACATAAATCACAGGACCAAAAAATGCCACTACAGAGAGCAGGGATTCTTGGCCTAGAGCTATTCATAGGTTTCAGCATATGGATTATGGGAATTATGTTTTAAAATATTACCTCATCTATAGTTTCACCACTTCCTAAGGGAATATAACTCTGATGTTGTCCTCACTCCAAGTTTCTGCCAAATAACGCCATTGCTCCCCGTTACATACACTGATAGACCCCGGTGTTTACCCTTCATAGACTTTTCCCAGTTTGCAACAATAGGCTTACTGGTATGACTAGATGCATTATCCCTGACTCCCCCACAACACTGCAAACTCCAGGAGGGTCGAGGCTGTGCCTGTGATGCTCACCACTTTATTTCCAGTATAGAGAATTTCCCTCGCATAATCACTCAAAAACCCATCAGCAACCTGGATGGAGCTGGAGAGCATTATTCTAAATGAAGTAACTCAGGAATGGAAACTCAAATATTGTATGTTCTCACTTACAAGTGGGAGATGAACTATAAGGATGCAAAGACATAAGAATGAGACAATGGACTTTGGGGACTTAAGGGGAAGGGTAGGAGGGAAGGGAGGGATAGAAGACTACACATTAGGTACAGTGTACACTGCTTTGCTGATGGGTGCACCAAAATCTCAGAAATCACCACTGAAGAACTTATCCATGTAACCAAACACTGCCTGTTCCCCAAAACCCTATTGAAATTCTTTTTTAAATGTATTATTAACTTAATCAATTTTCAATCTGTGGTGAACACCTTCTGATTTACAATTTGGTCTGTATGAATATGTTTTTTACATTGTATAACATGTCTTTTTGAAAATCTTTAGTAGTCAACTGTGATCTTTGGTGCTGATTGATTAGACAGGTGTTTTAGGTAAGCTTTCCAGACACCCAGGAACTGGGCTTGCCATTAGGCAACTCTACCAGAAGAGGGCAGTGGAGCTTCTAGCCCATGATCAGGGGTCCATCAGTAAACCTGATTTACCATTGATCTAATATGATTTCCAATGCATTCTTAGTCTTTTCATTTCTTTCCTAAATATAACCATTCAATATAGCAACCTCACACAACATGATAGAGAATAAAGTTTAAAGATAATAGGTGAAATTTAATAACTCTCATAATATTCTTATAATTTCCTCCTTTACCCTTCCTTCAAAGAAAAAAAACCAAAAAAACAAAAAACACCACCTTGGCTCTTTTCTCTCACAACCATCAGCCAATATAAAAATGTGACTTAAGTGAATTACTCTCTTAGAACCACACCCTTGAGTAAACCTCTAGTGAGCTTCAGGTTGATTTCAGTGTCAGAATTCCTGCCCAATGATTACTCATCCATCATGAGTGGTTTTTGTTTATTTATCTCAGTCACATATAGGATATTTGCCCTGTTTGACAACTGAAAAAAACTGGAAAATGCTGAAAAAGTTGGGGAAAAAACATATCAGAGAAAGAAAAAGTAAAAGAATAACTAGTCTTTGCTAGCCTAGTCTAGAATAACTAGAAAAGTTATTGCCTAACTGTGGTTTCTTTGCTCCCTTCATACTGATGCAGATATGGAAAATAATAATAATAATTTTGAGTTATAATTACTATTAAAAGCTATAACGAATACTGCTTATGTGTCATGTACATATATTATTTATTTCATCTTCACAGCTGCTACTCCACTTAACATATCAGGAAACTAAGGCGTGATGTATACGTATAAGGATACATATTACATGATCTACATTTTTGAAGAATTAAAACCTACTGAAAGTAATAAAAAAAGAAATCTGAAAAAATGGAAAGGCAGACCAATTCTTACATAGGAACAGTCAACATAATGGAGCTATACATCTCCTTATGTTAAATTGCACATTTAACAGGATCCCAATTAATTTTTTAAAAGAAATTTATGTTTGAGACCACACAAAATTATTCTAAAAACAATAACAAAGAAATTTCTGAAAAACATTAATGAAGAAGGACTAGTTTACCAGCTATTTCAAACATATTTTAGACCTGAAACAATTAAAATGCTGTAGTCAAAGCACATGCTTACACCAAGGCAGTGAAACAGAATAGACAGTCTAGAAATAAGCCAAAATACACAATAATTTAATAAATCATAAAAAGTAGCACTTTAAATCAGTGGAGAAAAAAATATTCAATAAATAGCATTAAGACAACAAGCTAATAATCTGAAAAAAATAAAATTTATAAAAAATATATACCTTATATCAGGATTTAAAATATTTAAGTGTAAGAATGAAAATGTAAAAGTACAAGAAGAAAATAAAAGAGAATATTTATGATAACAACATGAGGACTGCCTGCTAATTATGAGGCAAAATCCCAGAAGTCATTAAACTTTTTTGGATGAAATCAGCAAAAATTTCTGTATATCACAAGCCATTATTGTAAAAGTAAAAACCAACAAAAATATAGATGGTGTATTAGTCTGTTTTCACACTACTATAAAGAACTACGTGACACTGGGTAATTTATAAAGGAAAGGGGTTTAATTGACTCACAGTTCCACATGGCTGGGAGGCCTCAGGAAACTTATACAATCATGGCAGAAGGTGAAGGGAAAGCAAGTACCTTCTTCACATGGTGGCAGGAAAGAGAGAGTGAGTGAAGAAGGAAGTGCAACACTTTTAAACCATCAGATCTTATGAGAACTCACTCACTATTATGAGAACAGCATGGGGAAACCACCCCCATGATTCAATCACCTCCCACCAGGTCCCTTCCTTTGACATATGGGGATTACAATTTGAGATGAGATTTGGGTGGGAACACAGAGCCAAACCATATCATTCCACTTCTGGCCCTTCCCAAATCTCATGTCCCCTTCACATTTCAAAACCAATCATGCCTTTGCAACAGTCCCCCAAAGTCTTAACTCATTACGGCATTAACTCAAAAGTCCAAGTCCAAAGTCTCATCTAAGATAAGGCAAGTCCCTTCTGCCTATGAGCCTGTAAATTCAAAAACAAGTGAGTTACTTCCAAGATACAGAGTGGGTACAGGCATTGGGTAAATGTTCCCATTCCAGGTGAAATTTTCCAAAACAAAGGAGCCACAGGCCCCATGCAAGTCCAAAGCACAGCAGGCAGTCACTAAATCTTAAAACTCCAAAATGATTTCCTTTGACTCCATGTCTCACATCCAGGCATGATGATGCAAGGGGTGGGCTCCCATAGCCTTGGGCGGATCCATCCCTGTGGGCTCTGCAGGGTACAGGCCCTGTGGCTGATTTCACTGGCTGGCATCAAGTGCCTATAGCTTTTCCAGGCCCATAGCACAAGCTGTTGGTGGATCTACCATTCTGGAGTCTGGAGGACAGTGGCCCTCTTGTCACAGCTCCACTAGGCAGTGGCCCAGTGGGGACTCTGTGGGGGCTCCAACCCCACATTTCCCCTTTGCACTGCCCTAGTAGAGGTTCTCCATGAGGGCTCCATCCATGCAGCAGACCTATGACTGGACATCCAGTTGTTTTCATACATCTTCTGAAATCTAGGCAAAGGTTCTCAATCCTCAATTCTTGCTTTCTGTGCACCTACAGACCCAACACCATGTGGAAGCTGCCAAGGTTTGGGGCTTGCACCCTGTGAAGTAACAGCCCAAGCTGTCTCTTGGCTCCTTTTAGCCATGGCTGGAACTGGGGCAGCTGGGATGCAGGGCACCAAGTGCTGAGGCTACACAGAACAGCAGCAGGGCCCTAGGGCTGGCCCAACAAACCATATCATCCTCCTAGGCCTCCAGGCCTATGACGGGAAGGGCTGCCACAAAGATCTCTGACATGTCCTGGAGACATTTTCCCTATTGTTTTGGCTATTAACGTTCAGTTCCTCATTACTTATGCAAATTTCTGCAGCCAGCTTGAATTTCTCCAGAAAATGGATTTTTCTTTTCTACCTCATGATCAGGCTGCAAATTTTCCAAACTTTTATGCTCTGTTTCCCTTTTAAATAAAAGTTTCAGTTTAAGATAATCTCCATGAATGCATATGACTAAACACTTTCAGAATCAGCCAGGTCACCTCTTGAATGCTTTGATGCTTAGAAATTTCTTCCAGCATATGCCCTAAATTATCTCCCTCAAGTTCAAAGTTCCACAGATCTCTAGGGCAGGGCCAAAATACAATCAGACTCTTTGCTAAAGCATAGCATAAGTGACCTTTACTCTACTTCCCAATAATTTCTTCATCTCCATCTGAGACCATCTCAGCCTGGACTTCATTGTCCATATCACTATTAGCATTTTAGTTAAGACCATTCAACAAGTCTCTAGGAAGTTCCAAACTCTCCCACATCTTCCTGTCTTCTTCCAAGCCCTCCAAACTGTTCCAGCCTCTGCCTGTTACCCAGCTCCAAAGTCATTTCCAAATTTTCAGGTTATCTTTAGAGCAATACCCCACTCCTGGTACCAATTATCTATATTAGTCCATCTTCACACTGCTATAAAGAACTACCTGAAACTGGGTAATTTATAAAGGAAAGAGGTTTAATTGATTCACAGTTCCATATGGCTGGGAAGCCTCAGAAAACTTACAGTCATGGCAGAAGGTGAAGGGGAGGAAAGTACCTTCTTCACATGGCAGCAGGAAGGGGTGAACAAAGAAAGAAGTACCACAGTTTTAAACCATCAGATCTTGTGAGAATTCACTCAGTATCATGAGAACAGCATGGGGGAAACAACCCTCATGATTCAATCACCTTCCATCAGGTCCCTCTCTCAATGCATGGAGATTACAATTTGAGATGAAATTTGGGTGAGGACACAGAGCCAAACCATATCATATGGTAAAGGTGGTAGGTACAAATGCAAAGAGGTAGCATGAAAGAGTTCTTTTATGTTGATGGAAAAGTTCTGTATCTCAATTATAATTACACAAATCTCTAACTAGGATAAAATTGAATAGAACTACACACACAAACACACAAATGTAAGTTTTTAAAATAGTAAAAATTGAATAAGTTCTGTAGCCTAACAGTAATGTAGCAATGTCAATTTTCTAGTTATGTTATCATACTACAGCTATATAAAATGTCACCACTGGGGAAAGCCGGATGAAGATTTATGCTATTTTTGCAACTTCATGTGAGTCTATCATTATTTCAAAATAAAAGAGCTTTTAAAACTAACATTAGAATTAAGAAAAAATAAAATTAAAAACACTGGGAGTAGGGAATTGCTTTGCTGCTCATATCACAAATAAAGAGCTAATTCCTCTAAGATATAAAGGGTTCCTCAAAACCAATAAGAAAAAGGCCAAAAGCCAAATCAAAAAAAGATATAGACTGTCCACAGTAAATAAACATAAATGGCTCTAAACATATAAAATAATTATAAACACTCACTCATAGTAAGAGTCATGCAAATGACAACTAATTTTTTTTAACCTAACAGGTTGGCAAAAACAGAAAGTGTGAAAAAAGTTCTCTAATAAATTGCTGGTGGGAAAGTAAACTGATGCAAACCAATAAAGGGTGATATCTGTCAAAATTAGAAATGCACATTCCATTCAACTCAGTAATTCCATTTCTTGAGACTTATCCTATCACTAGTTTGCACATGTGGAAAATTACATATGCAGAAGATTATTCATTATAGCATTACTATAACAGCAAAAAACAGGAAGTAAACTAAATGACCACAAACACATGGCTAGTTAAAGAAACTGTGGTACATCAGTGCAAAAAATTTTACAAGTGAGGAAATACTATGCATATCCACATACATAGCTCACCAAGATATATTATAAGGTGAAAAGAGCAAGGGGCAGGACAATGTGTGTATTCTGCAACCATTGTATGGAAAGATGGAGACATTATAAGTCATTTGATTGGTAGCTAGTTAGGTACTAGTATAGAATATACCAGTGCATAAGTTAGTTGACTGGTTCATTAGGTATTAGTGGCTTTCTGGTAGAATAAAATATCTCTACAAGGATAGACATAAAACTGGTAAGACTGTATCAGGACGGAACAGATAAGAGGGAGATTTTCTATACATACTCTTCAATAGGTTTTGAATTTTCATCCATGAAAATATATTAGGTATTTTTAAAAATAAATGCTTAAATTAAAAATGTAGAGCCATGTGCCCAAAGATTATTGTTCATGAGTGTTCATCCACTCATTGGTACATCCCCTAATCAAAGTCTTCACTCTTAGAGGAAATTACAATTTCTCCCTATCAGGGATTCAGCTGCAAGCTAGTCTCTGAAATTTGCACATTGATGCCCTTCAGCAAAAAAGTTTAAGCTATCTTAGAGGCACTCATATCTAAATAAAATTTTTTCCAAAAGTATTTCTAAAATCATTTGCATAGTAATTGGAGCAAGTTATTTTAAAACAGTATTTAAATGTAAAATTTTGAACAGGATGGTTCTTTTTAAAACAATATTTAAGTAGTTTTTAGATACAAATTAATGAATTTTTTTTAAGACAGGGTCTCACTCTGTTGCCCAGCCTGGAGTACAGTGGTACGATCATAGCTCACTGCAGCCTCTATCTCCCGAGCTCAAGTGATCCTCCCACCTCAGACTCACAAGTAGCTGGGACCACAGGTGCACACCACCACACCTGGCTGATTTTTTTGAATTTTTAGTAGAGAGGAGGTCTCACTCTCTTGCCCAGGCTGCTCTTGAACTCCTGAGTTCGAGCAGTCTGCCTGCCTCAGCTTCCCAAAGTGTTGGGCTTACAGACGTCACCACTCCCAGTCTAATGAAATTCCTGAGTCTGTTTTTCGGATTGGAAAGTACATGTTTATTCAGTGCAGATGTGACTCTGTGACATATGCTTGAGGAAGAAAAGAAAGTCACAATGTGTCTTTTTCTAAACAAATGATAAACAAGAAAAAAGTCTGGCTACTACTCAGACTTCAGAGAAGAGAAAATTGAAGTCAGAAATGTTAATGAGAAAAGAGACTGGGTGGTGTAAAGAAACCTTCCAGTAAACTTAATAAAATTAAAACCAGATTATCCAAGTTTGTGTGGAGACAAAGTATCTTCATGCAGTAAACGGCAATCAGAACTCACAGCCCAGGCCACTGCCTGCCACAACTGCCTGTCCCTTGGGGCTCTCGTAGTAACCATGACATTTGTCCTCAAGAAGGCTGTCGCTTCACTATCTACATCTCAGTTCAGCCATAGAGACAAGTATTTGCTCTTAACTTTCTGAAAGGCAGTGGAGATGCAATGGCACAGTTAATCAACACTTTTAACC
Organism: Symphalangus syndactylus; assembly: GCF_028878055.3. Classification (NCBI taxonomy): domain Eukaryota; kingdom Metazoa; phylum Chordata; class Mammalia; order Primates; family Hylobatidae; genus Symphalangus; species Symphalangus syndactylus. Next base: position 133,577,670 of record NC_072428.2, on the reverse strand, counting down.
AAAGCCTTCCAGATAACAAAGGGGTACAAACGTAAAGAGTAGCACGACATCGTATTAACATATTCTGAACTTCTGGGCCATACTGGCTCTCTGGGGTCCATGGGACTGCATCTCAATAATATTCCAAAGAAGGGAAGCATGCTCAGAGAGTTCCCAGATTTCCTTGTCTCCTCCACTTCCCAGACAAGGAACCCCATAGCAGGACCCAGTATTCATTTACCTATGAAAACACCTCCTCCATGTCGGTGGGCCACAGCACTGCCATCCTCACCTTTCTTTTCCGGGGGTCTACATAAGGAGACCATGCCATCTAGGCCACCCAGAAGCCCCTTGCCAACAGCAGGAGCTGCCAGAACACGCTTCGAAGCTTGAAGTTGCTGAAGATGAGGATGAAGGGATGGACAGATATGCACAGGTAGACTGCAGTTTGCCATGGCCAGTAAAAGTCGTTCTGCATGGAGATAAATTTTGCGGCATCAATGATCAGGGACAGAAAGGACAGAGCATAAAGAACAAGGAAGGAGATGAGGGACTTCAGAGCTCTGGTATGAGCCTGGGTGCTGGGGTCCTGCAGGCTGTGGCCGTTGTGCTGCATTCTCCGAGTATGCCTCCTCAGAGAATTAATTAACAGCATAATTGAGACCAGAAAAACAGAACAAGGAATTGACCAGATGGCCAGTTTCAGGGACGGGAAATAGTACATTTCTCTCCTTGTATTCCACTCGTAGGTCATGTTCCCAGAAAATTTTCTAATGAAAATTTCTTGATATACAGGGTAGTTCACCCAAAAAAACAGCAGGGTTATGATGAAGGAGATCAGGATAGAGCCCAACAGGAGCCAGGGCACCCACCCTGGGAACCTCCACTTCAGCCACAGGAAGGTAGGGTGTGTGATGTTAGCAATCTTCACACAGAACAGGACACTGAGCCAGCTGCAAAACCAGAAGGTGGCTGAGTTCAGGAAGTGCCACTGTAGATGGAAGAACTGGCGGCTGAGACCCCCAGAGTACTCGACCATGTGGGCAGAGTAGTAGAAGTTGTGCACCGTCCCAACCAACTGCAGGCAGAAGCGGGAGGCACCCAAGCTAATGAGGATCATGTCCAAGGGCAGCAACCTGCCATATCGCAGCCACTCCCTGCCCAGCACCAGCACAATGAAGCCATTCGCTGCAATCCCCAGAAGACTCAACAGGCTAAAGAGTAACATGAAGAAGGCCTTCAGTGCTGCTTGCATTCTGACTCCTCCTGCAGTCCCCACTTGAGTGCCTTGGCCCCTGGCGTCCTCCCTGCCCCTAGCCACAGTCCTGCTTTTAATCTTTCCTAGGAGTGCTGAAGAGTGGTCAGGCTCTGCATCTGAACCAGAGCTCACTTAGAGAGGAGGATGCTCAGGCTAAAGAGGAGAGGTGTGCTCTTGGCTCCGACAGGATGCAAATTTATCCTAGTGTCAGTTACCACCAGGCCTGCAAACTACTCTAATTTGCCTTGTCCGGTTTTGCCTGCATGCTGCCATGGCTAGTATCAATGTCTATGATTTTTCCGGGTCTCTGTGACTGAGTTCCATCCTCAGGCCATATGAACACTCCTCTTCCCATCAGAACATTCTTAAGACTTTAAATATAGAGACAAGTATAGGAGATACGTAGGAAAAATAGTGACATCAAAGATTCTGTCTCAGTACTTCCCTGTTACACATCCACGCTTACCTTGCTGCCTGTGCACACAAATCCCTTCAAAATCAAATACCTCGTCTACCTCTCCATCCAAATCTCTACTTAGATCCTCCATGAATCCTGAGATGTAAATGGTAATGGTTTAAACGGGTTTTGTATTTCCAGTGAGAGAATTCATTATCATGTGGTTGAAGGGTCTTCCGAAGCAGGACTGAGAGCCCCTGTTTCTTGCTGGGTGTTGGTGGGAGGCTGCTCTCTGGTCCTAGAGGCCTCTCACAGTCTCTGCCAGGTAGGCTGTTTCAGCACGGCCACTCACTTCAAGTCAGCAGTCTCTAAAGGGAGTCTGCTAACAAGATGGGGTCTTAAATAACGTAACACAATCATTGGAGTGACAGCCTATCACCTTTGCCATATTCTATTGGCTAGAAGCAAGTCACAGTCACCAACAACACTCAAAAGAAGGAGGTTACACAAAGGCCCAATACCAGGGTTGAGGGACAGGCAGGGCCACTTTATAGTCTGTCTGCCACCCTGAGATACCCAAGGCATGTGTGAGTCCTGTCTAACACCAACATCAAAAAGAGGTCCCTATGAGACCATGTTGAAAGTAAAAATATTTTCTTTTAAAATATATCTATCACCTCACATAATTCCTGTTTTCAATTTCTTCATGTGTAGTGAGAACACTTAAGATCTACCCTCTGATGAAAGTTCAAGTATACAGTGCAGTATTGTTTACTATACTCATACCACCATACCTTAGGTTTCCAAAGCATGTTCACTTAGCGTAACTGAAACTTCATACCCCTTGACCAATATCTCCCCATTTCCCCTTCCTGAACCCTGGCAACCACCAATCTACGCTCTACTTCTGTGGGTTTGTTTTTTCAGATTCCACATGTAAGTGAGATCATACAATACATGTATTTCTGTGTCTGGAGCATTTCACATAATGTCCTCCAGTTCCGTCTGTGTTGTTGCAAATGGCAGAATCGCCTTTTCTAAGACTGAATCGTATTCCATTGTGTATGCACACCACATTTTCTTTGCTCATTCATCTGTTAATGGGCTTTTAGATTGTTTCCATATCTTGGCTATTGTGAATAATTTTCAATAAACGTGGGAGTGCAGATATCTCTTCAAGATACTAATTTCCTTTCCTTTGAATATACACCTAAAAGTGGAATTACTGGATCATACGGTAGGTCTGTTTTTAATTTTCTGAGAAATCTTCATAGTGTTTTCCATAATTTATATTCCTGTCAACAGAGTAAAAGAGTTGCTTTTCTCTGTGTTTTTGCCAACACCTGTTATCCTTCATCTTTTTGGTAACAGCCATTCTAACACATGTAAAGTGATACCTCATTGTGGTGTTGATTTGCATTTCTCAGGTGATTTGTGATATTAAACATATTTTCATACGATTTTTGTCTTCTTTTGAGAGATGTTATTCAGGTCCTTTGCCCATTTAAAAATCAGGTTATTTAGGTTTTTTGTTAATTTTTGCACTGCAGTTGAATAAGTTCCTTGTATTTTTATTATTTGTATGTATTTATGTATGTATTTATTTATTTATTTATTTATTTATTTCAGACAGGGTCTCACTCTGTCACCCAGGCTGGAGTGCAGTGGCACCATTACAGCTCACTGGAGCCTCAAGATAGGAAGGATGATCCAATCTTCCCCACCTCAGCCTTCCAGGTAGCTGGGACTAAAGGCATGCACTGCCACACCCAGTTAATTTTTTTTGTTTTTTGTACAGACAGAGTCTCACTATGTTGCCCAGGCTAGTCTCAAACTACTGGGCTCATGCAATCTTTCTGCCTTGGCGTCCCAAGATGTCTAGATTATAGGCGTGAGCCAGGGCACCCAGCCAAAGTTCCTTATATATTTTGGAAATTAACACTTATTAGATATGTTGTTTACAAATATTTTCTCCCAATTTCCATTCTGCTGGTTATTTTCTTTGCTTTGCAGCTTTTTATTTTGATACAATCCCATTTGTCTATTTTTATTTAGCTGAATTTTTGCCTGTGCTTTAGGTGTAATTTTCTATAAGTCATTACCCAAACCAGTGTCAAGAAGCTCTTTTCCTATGTGTCCTTCTAAGAGTTTTATGATTTCAGGTCTTGCATTTAAATATTTAATCTATTTTGATTTAACTTTGCATGTGGTGTAAGAAGAGGATCAAATTTCATTCTTCTGCATGTGGATACCCAGTTTTCCCAACCTTATTTATTGAGGAGACTATTTTTTCCCCATTGTGTATTCTTGGCACTTTGTCAAAAATCAGTTGACCACAGATGTATAGTTTTATATACGGGCTTTCAATCCTACTGCATTGGTCAATGTGCCTGTTTTTTTGCAAGAACCATGCTGTTTTCATTGCTATCATTTTGTAATATATTTTGAAATACAGTAGTGTGATACATACAGCTGAGTTCTTTTTGGTCAAGATGGCTTTAGTTATTCAGGTTCCTTTGTGATTCCACATGAATTTTAGGACTTTCTTTCTATTTCTGTGAAGAGCGACATTGGAATTTTTATAGGAGTTACATGAAATCTGTAGATTACTTTGGATAGTTTGGATAATTTGACAATATTTATTTTTCTATTCCATGAACATAAGATATCTTTCCATTTATTTGTGTCCTCTTCAATTTCTTTCATCAGTGTTTTATGTTTCAGTACACAGATCTCTCACTTCCCTGGTTAACTTTACTCCTAAGTATTTTATTTTTTATGCTATTATAGATAGGATTTTTTCTTAATTTCTTTTTCAAACAGTTTATTGCTGGTGCATAGAAATGTTTCTGATTTTTGTAAGCTAATTTCATATCCTGCAACTTTACTAAATTCATTCCATTTTAATAGTTTTTGGTGGTGTCTACAGGATTTTTAATATGTAAGACTATATCATCAGCAAACAGAGAAAATTTCACTTCATCCATTCCTATTTCAATGCCTTTTATTTTTCCCTAGTCTAATTGATGGGGTTAGGGTATCCAGTATCATGTGGAACAAAAATGGTGAGAGAAGACATTCATGTCTTGTTCCTGATATAAGAAGAAAAGTCTTCAACTTTTCACAGTTGAGTATGATGTCAGTAGTGGGCTTGTCATATATGGCCCTTATTGTGTTGAGGAGCATTCCTTCTTTTTTGTTGTTGTTGTTTTCTTTTTTTTTTGAGATGGAGTCTCGCTCTGTTGCCCAGGCTGGAGGGCAGTGGTGCGATCTCCACTCACTGCAAGCTCCATCCCCCGGGTTCATGCCATTCTCCTGCCTCAGCCTCCCGAGTAGCTGGGACTACTGGTGCCTACCATCACGCCCGGCTAACTAGCCGGGCACGGGAGCATTCCTTCTAAACCTAATTTGTTGACAGTTTTTACCATGAAAGGATGTTAAATTTTATCAAATGCTTCATCTGACTCACTATTGAAATAATCATCAGGTTTTTATCCTTCATTGTATTAATATGGTGAATTACATGTATTGATTTCTGTATGTTGAACCAACCATACATCCCAAGGATAAATCCCACTTCATCATGGTGAATAATCCTTGGAATATGCTGTTGAATATGATTGGCTAGTATTTTTTGAGAATTTTTGCATCTATGTTCATTAGTGATATTGGACTGTAGTTTTTTTGTATCATCTAGTTTTGGTACTAGGGTAATGCTGGCCTTGCAAAGGGAATTTGGAAGTATTTCCTCCACTTCAATTGTTTAAATAAGCTTGAGAAGGATTGTTATTAGCTCTCCTTAAATGTCTGGTAGAATTCTGCTGTGAAGCCATATGGTCCTGGGCTTTTCTTTGACAGGACACTTTTAATAATGACTCAATCTTCTTACTCGTTATTGGCCTGTTCTAATTTCCAATTTATTTATGACTCAGTCTTGTTATGTTGTATGTTTCTAGGAATTTATCCATTTCTTCTAGGTTGTTCAATTCATTGGCATACATTGTTCATAGTAGTCTTTTATGATCATTTGTATTTCTATGTTATTAATGTGATGACTCTTATTCCTGCTTTTATTTATTTGACTCTTTTCTCCTTTTTTCTCAGTCTAGAGAAGGGTTTGTAATTTTTTTTTTTTTTTTTTTTTTGAGATGAAGTCTCACTCTGTCGCCCAGGCTGCAGTGCCATGGTACAGTCTCGGTTCACTGCAACCTCTGTCTCCTGGGTTCAAGTGACTCTCCTGCCTCAGCCTCCCAAGTAGCTGAGACTACAGGCACATGCTGCCATGCCTAGCTAATTCTTGTATTTTTAGTAGAGACAGGGTTTCACCATGTTGGCCAGGCTGGTCTCAAACTCCTGACCTCAAGTAATCCGCCCACCTTGGCCTCCCAAAGTTCTGGGATTACAGGCATGAGCCACCACACCCAGCTGTTTACCTTTTTAAAAAAAAACAATTCTTAGTTCCATTGATCTTTCTATTCTCTATTTATTTCTGCTCTGGTCTTTGTTATTTTCTTTCCTTCATTCTGCTAACTTTAGGCTTTGTTTGTTATTCTTTTTTTAGTTCCTTGAGGTGTAACATTACATTGTGGATATGCTATGGCTCTGTGCCCCCACCCAAATCTCATCTCAAATTGTAATCCCCACATGTCAGGGGAGGGGCCTGATGGGAGGCGATTGAATCATCAACCCTGGACTCCCCACCTTGCTGTTCTCATGATAGTGAGTGAGTTCTTTTGATACCTAGTTGTTTGAAAGTGTGTGGCACTTCCTTCGCTCTCTCTCTCCTACTCTATCATGGTAAGATGTGCTTGCTTCCCCTTCACCTTCTGCCATGATTGTAAGTTCCCTGAGGCTTCTCAGTCACATTTCCTGTTAAGCCTGTGGAAGTGTGAGTCAATTAAACCTCTTTTCTCTATAAATTACCCAGTCTCAGACAGTTCTTTATAGCAGTGTGAAAATGACTTAAAGTTGTTTATTTGACATCTTCTTTTTTTTTTTTTTTTTCTTGAGATGGAGTCTGGCTATGTTGTTTATGCTAGTCTCGAACTCCTGGACTCAAGCAATGCTCCCATCCATGCCTCTACAGTGACTAGGATGATAAGCACACGTCATCACCACCTGGCTCTTTTTTATTTTTTGATGTAGGCATTTATTGCTATAAACTTCCCTCTTAGAATTGCTTTTTCTGCATTCCATAAATTTTGGTATGTTGTGTTTCCATTTTTATTTCTCTCAAGTTATTTTTTAATTTCCCCTTTAATTTATTCTTTGACCCAATAATTATTCAGGAGCACAAAGTTTTATTTCCACATATTTGTTAATTTTCCATGATTTTTCCTGTTATTGATTTCTAGCTTCATACCATTGTGGTAAGAAAAGATACCTGATATTTCAATCTTCTTAAGCGCTATTCTGCTGTTGAACTCCTCTACGGGAAATTTTCACTTTAGTTACACTGTTCTTTGGCTCTATGATTTCTGTTTGATTCTTTTTAATAATTTTTATCTCTTTGTTAAAATTCTCAGTTTGTTCTTATATTGCTTTCTTGATCTTGGTAAGTATTTTTGTGACAATTATTTTGAACTTCGTGTTGAGTAAATCACTTATTTCCCTTCACTCATTGTCAGTTTCTGGAGATTTATTTTGTTCTTTTATTTGGAATATATTTCCTTGTTTCTTCATTTTCTGCATTTTGATGCAATCCCATTTGTCTATTTTTATTTAGCTGAATTTTCAATGACTCTCTCTGTTGGTTTCTATGCATTAGATAAGACAACTACCTCTCCAAGTCTTGTCAGAAGTATCTTGTGTAGAAGTATCACAAAGGCCTTGTGTGGAAGTACCACACCAATCCAACTGGAGAAATATTTTAAGCTATTTCTTAAATCTTAGTGTTTGGTAGGCTCCTGGGGCTTAGAGTGAACCACATCCTGTTATACCCCGAGACCAGTAGAGTAGAAGCCAAACTCTCTAGATGTAGCTGGAAAAGTTGGGCTATTGGGTGTGTGTTTCAGTTCTTTCTATCTTCATGGTGAAGCTAAGCACAGGCATTTATCTCCCACTCTTTCTGCAGTAAGTCAAGGATAGAATCTGTGGCAAATGCCGGTACTCACATTCAAGCTGCACCCTCTGATCCTGGGAAGATAGCTGCTGAAAACAGGTCCATCATATGTATGTCCACTTCCTTGTTTTCTGTGGTCTGATGTCACTCAGAAATGCAAAGCTCCATCAAATTCCAAAGTGAGGTTGTTAAAAAGATAGTCCCTTAGGTGAGAACTATATAAGTTGTGGCACTCAGTGCAAGACCAAACTTCTTCCACGAAGAATGTGTAAGCCTGGATTTATTACTGGGGTGGGTGAGCCAGAGAGAAGCCTGTGAAGCTCTGGCTCCAGCTGCAGGAGGGCTATTTTTAGTGTTGCTTGTTACTTCCTCAATACAAATTTTTTAGAAGCTAGGCTATCATATAGCCACTGGAAATGTGTTTCATAAGCCCCTTCCAGGGAGAAAATGAAAGCTGTAAATTCCTGTTCCTTTTCTGCATTGTTCCAAGGGGGCATGCTTCTGGAAGTATTTGTATGTCTGTGTAAAGCCACCTCTGTTTTGTAATCTAGGGATACTCATATATGCCTCATCCCTTCTTCTCCCAGAGCTAAGAGGTTTAGGATGCAATCCATTGGTTAGAAGCTGTAAAAGTTGGGGTGTTCAATGTATGGACAAACTCCTTCCAGAAGACATCAATAGACCTGGAGTTATCACTCAGATGACCTGTGGGAAGTACCAACCTGATTCTCAGACTGCCAGAGGAATAACATTTGGCTTCTCTTTTAACTCCCCAGTGCAGGTTAGTTAGAAGTCAGGCCAGCAAGTAGCCACTGTAAGACTGTCATAAGCCCCTTCCAGGGAGAAATGGGGCTGCATTTTTCAAGCCTCCTCTCTGCACTACTCCTGAGGAAAGAAGCGCCTGTAAGTGCTTGTGCACCCACATAAAATTGCCACTTTTTTCCTGTGGTCTAGACAAACATGCATATGACCATCTCCTCTGCTCCCAGAGCTAGGAATGTAGTCCCTTGGATGGAATCTGTAAAACCTGGAACACTCAATGTGTGGACAGACTCCTTCCAGGAGGGACTAATAGACCTGGAGTTATCACTGATGTGAGCCAGGAGAGAAGACTCTGGAAGGAAGTACATATCTACCTCTCAGGTTGGCAGCAGTGGGTTAATATTTGTCTCCCTTTTTAACTCCCCAGGGCAAGTTAGTTAAGAGCCAGGCCAATAAGTAGCCACTGGAAGAATGTGTTGTAAACCACTTCCAACAAGAAACGGAGAACTGCATTTTTTAAAGCCCAGTCTGTGCACTGTTCCCAAGAAGTAAAGCCCCCGGAAAAGCTTGAGTACCCATATCAAATCAATGCGTGGTTAGAGAGACTCACATGTGTCTAATCCCCTCTGCTCACAGAGTTGGTTAATTAAGAGTCAAACCACGGAGAACTTTAGAGTTAAGGTGTCATATATGAAGTCTAAACCCTTCTCTGCACAGAGAGTAGCTGGGTGTTGGGGATTCCTTTCTTGATTGTATGGCACAATGCCTGGTTGGGGTCCATGTTCAAATGTACCACAGCTTTTCTACCTGTTCAATATGAATGTTTTCTCAGTTGTCCAGTGGATAGAAGTCACTCAACTGGTGTCTGACTTTCTCTCAGAGGAAACTGATCTATGGATAGAGTGTATTTGGTGCATCCAGGGTGGAGGGAGAGTCAGGAGCTTTCTGTCCCACCACGATGGTAATGCAACTCCACCATCCTCTTCAATTCTGATGAATTGTAATGTCTCCTCCTTCATTTCTGATTTTATCCATTTGAATCCTCTCTCTTTTTTGAGGTAGTCCAGGTAAGGGCTTATCAATTGTGTTTTTCTTTTTAAAACACCTGACACTCAGTTTTATTTAGTTTTTCTATTGTTTTTTATTGCTACATCATTTATTTATATTATAGTCTTTATTATCTCCTTCCTTCTGCTAAATTTGGGCTTAGTTTGTTCTTTTCCTAGTTCCTTGAGGGGTAAAATTAGGTTGTTTATTTGAGTTCTTTCTTCTTTTAATGTATTTATCACTATAAATTTCCCTCTAGTACTGCATTCCTATAAGGGTTGGTGTGTTGTGTTTTTGCTTTCATTTGTCTTGAAATACTTCTCAAATTACCTTTTGATTCTCTCTTTGACTCAATGATTATTCAAAATGTGTTTAGTTTTCATGTATTTCTGAATTTTTTTGTTGTCTTACTGTTAATGACTTCTAGTTTAATTTTTGTGGTCAGAACAGATAGTTGGAATAATTTCAATCTTCTTAAATGTGTTCAGGCTTATTTTGTGACCTAGGACAGGATCTATCCTGGAGAATGTTGCATGTGCCCTTGAGAAGAATGTGTGTTCTGCTGTTATTGGGTGAAACGGTCCACTTAGTCTGTAGTGTTGTTCAAGTAAACTGCTTATTCATTTTTGTCTGAATGTTCTATTCATTATGTTAAGTCACTTATTGAAGTCTCCTACTATTATTGTATTGCTGTTAACATTGTCTGAACTGTCAATATTTGCTTTATATATTTATATATTCTGAAGTTGGGCACATATATTTTTATCATTGTCTTATCTTCCTGTTGAGTTGGCCCTTTTATTATTATATAATGACTTGGCCGGGCGCGGTGGCTCACGCTTGTAATCCCAGCACTTTGGGAGGCCGAGGCGGGCGGATCACGAGGTCAGGAGATCGAGACCACAGTGAAACCTCCTCTCTACTAAAAATACAAAAAATTAGCCGGGCGTGGTGGCTGGCGCCTGTAGTCCCAGCTACTCGGAGAGGCTGAGGCAGGAGAATGGCGTGAACCCGGGAGGCGGAGCTTGCAGTGAGCCGAGATTGCGCCACTGCACTCCAGCCTGGGCGACAGAGCGAGACTCCGTCTCAAAAAAAAAAAAAAAAAAAAAAAAAAAAAAATAATGACTTATTTGTCTCTAGAGACAGTTTTTTAGTTAAATTCTATTTTGTTGGATATAAGTATAACCACTCCTGATTTCTTTTGTACTATTTGCATGAAATATCTTTTATATCCCTTCAGTTTCATCTTATGTGTGTCTTAAAGTGATCTCTTATAGACAGCATATCTCTGGATCTTGTTGTTTTTAATTCATTTGCCACTCTTTGCCTTTTGATTGGGTAGTTTAATCCATTTTTATTTAAAGTAATTATTGACAGCTGAAGACCCTTTTGCAATAATATCAAATATAGCAATAATTGTTATTTGTTTTGCAGTTGTTTTGTTCCTCTCTTCCTCTTTTGCTGTCTTGCTTTGTCATTTGATGATTTTTGTAGTGATTTGCTTTAACTCTTCATTTTTTATGTTCCCTTTATATTTGTGTATCTTTTATAGGATTTTTTTCTTTGTGGGTAACTCGAGGTTTACATAAAATACCTTGTAGTTATAATTATCGATTTTATGTTAACTTAACTTCAATTGCATATTAAAATTCTACATTTTTACTTTCCCCCACCCACACTTTGTGCTTTTGTAGTCAGTTTGCTTCTTTTTATATTGTGTATCCATTAACAAATTTTTATCTTTTAACTATTATATTAGAATTAAAAGTAATTTCTATACCATTATTACAGTGTTACATTATTCTGTATTTGTCTACATATTTGCCCTTATTGGTGCTATCTATGCTTTCATATATTTTTTCATTGCTGTTTAGCACATTTTTATTTCAATTTGAAGAACTCCTTTAAGCATTTATTGAAAGGCAGACTGGTGGTGATGAACCTTCGCAGTTTGTATTTGTCTGAGAAAGACTTTACCTCTTCTTCATTTAAAAAAAAAACAAGATAGTCTTGTGGGATGTAGTACTCTTAATTGGAATTTTTCTCCAATATATGGAACATATCATCCAACTCTCTTCTGGCTTGCAAGACCTTTGCTAAGAAAATTGTTGATAGCCTTATGGGTGTACTGTTAAGTATGATAGCTTTTCTCTTGCTACTTTCAAAATTCTCTTTGTCCTTGACTTTTAACAATTTGATCATAATTTGTCTTCATGTAGTCTTCTTTGGGTGGAAATTTTTTGGTATTCTTTGAGTTTTGTGAATCCAGATGTCTAGTTCCCTCCCAAGATTTGGGGTGTTTTCAGCCATTATTTACTTAAATATGCTTTCTGTCACCTCGCTCTTTCTCTCTATTTTCCTACCGAGACTACCATTGTGTATATATTTGTTTACCTGATGGTGTTCCATAAATCTCATAGGTTTTCTTTACTCTTTTTCATTCCTTTTTTCTATTTTCTTCTATGATTGGATAATTTCAAATGATCTGTCTTCCAGTTTGCAGATTTCTGCTTGATTAAATGTTGGGGAAACCAGCCCCACACTACCCGGCGGGTACCCCGAGTCCAGCAGAGACAAAGGAGTTAGAAAGAGACAGAATAAGCATTTAAAAGGCGGGTCCAGGGGACTGGAGCATTGGAGGCTTGCTCTTGGCCCAGAGCTCTTGGGCTCCACCCAATTTATTGGTTTACAAGCTCTTTGTTCTTAGGGCAGATGGGAGGGGGAGGAAGGGATGAGGAAAAGGATTAATCAGTGAAGGAGAACTTGTGAGTCATTCCATAACATGTATAGCAGTGGAGGTTTCTGTGAATTTCCTTGAGCAAAGGCATGTGTCTAAACTACTTAAGATCTTTAACTTATCAGGACTGAAACAGGTGGGAGCAGGTTTCAGGAGGAGCCAAGATGTTTGATTATACTCTACTGCTTCAAGGGAGTGTTATCTCCCTGAGCAACCTGTGGAATGCCGCTGAGCGGTTATGCTCTTGGGGCATAAAGACATGAAGGCAATAAGGAGACTTTTCTTGGGCAGCCCATGGGTGTCTCACACAGGGGAGACCAATTCAACTGGCACCCCAGAAACTCTCTTTCCCACAATTAAGTCTGTTGTTGAGGCTGTCCATTGCATTTTTCATCTCATTAATTATATTCTTCAGCTCTAGAATTCCTGTATGGTTCTTTTTTATGATTCCTGGATCTTTTTTGAACTTGTTTATGTGTCATTTTCCTGATATTGTTGCATTGTCTGTGTTATCTTGTGGCTCACTGAGCTTCTTTCAAATAATTATTTTGAATTCTCTGTCAGGTAAGTTGTATATATTCAATTATTTGAGGTTGGTTACTGGAAATTTATTGTGTTTCTTTTGTGATGTCATGTTTCCTTGGTTTTTTATGTTCCTTTTAGCCTCATGTTGATGACTGCACACTTGAAGGAGCAATAACCTTTTCTAAACTCTAAAAACTGGCTTTGGAGGAGAAAGAACTTTATACATGGGTGGGTTTGAGGGTGCTGGCAGGGTGGCATGCAGTGGCTCCCACATTGGTGTAGGAGAAATGGTAGCTCCAACTTCAAGGTAGTATGGTAAATTTGGGCCCAGTGTGAGAGAGGAGTATCACATGGTATGGACTCCGGATGGCTCCATCAGCTGGAGTCATCATTGGCAAAAACTGCAAGGGTCCTTAGTGGGAAAAGCTGCAGGTGTCTGTGGTTACAACAAAGGCTACTGGAGTCCTCAGTGTTGAAGGTGCTGAGATCCTCCTTCCCTCCTTTACCCCAATGGGGAACGATTGCAGCTAAACGTATCCCTTTTGGCACTGAGCCGTGCCAAGCAGTGGGAAGGATTGACAAGGTAAAATGATTCCTATGCTTTTCTATGTAGCCATCCTAGTCGATTATGCTCCATTGGGTTGCTGCATTTTCTTCATAGTATTCCAGAGCTCTCCTGTTTTCATCAGTGGATAGTTGTTAAATTGTTGTTTCGTGGGGAGACAAAAGTTGGGACTCCCGGTTGACCATCTTGCTCTAAAAATATTTTCTTGAATAAAAATACATTAAAGTTGAGCCATATTTAAATGTTTTCTATTTAATACTTCAAATATATTCTTTCTCCATATTTGTTTAAAAGTATTTTAAGGTTAGTGTATCCTTTTGAACTGTGCCTTTGTTATAAAAGAGTCAACTGAGAAAACTAGTCATAAAAATGTGAAAGTTGTTACCACCACAGCAGAAATGTATAGTCATATTAAAATTAATAATACATAGTAAAAATAAAAAAGAGAGATCTCATTGATGTTGAGTGTATATGCATTTTTCTCACTTCAGGTGTATGTTTCTTTTACTATTTTCATTCATTCACTCATTCATTCATTCATCAAATATTTATTGAGCATTTATATTTGCTGGACACTATTCTAGTTACTAGGCAGACAGGATCCCAGCTTTTATGGAACTTGCAGTCCAATAGAAGGTAAGTGACAATAAGCAACAACAAAAGCAAGATACTTTCAGATAATAATCAATTCTATGAAGACAGTAGAAGGGTTAGATTTCTGGAGACTGGCTGGAGAAGAAAATGTTGCCCCCATACACCTGAGGGCTGAAAGCAGCTTTCTCAGGAGGTGACGTGTGGGTTGAGGAGCCCAAGCAGTTAGAGCCTTTGCCTTGTATGTATTTCCCTGATAATATTATCAAATCATAATTTTATTCATTCTCTTCCACCATTCCTTCGAACTTTATTCACAGGGGAAACTGCTCAGGCTAAAGAATAAGAATTCCAGCAGGATGGGTGACCTTTTTTCACTCTTATCAAATAGATTGTTACAAGATTACTTCAAGCCACAAGATCACTTCAAGTAACAACAGCCTCAAATCAGAAATTAGAGATTCCAGTCCAGTTTATGAATACAAAATAACAAGATAACAGTAGCTTCAACCACTCTGAGATTGGCTGATGCATAAGGAGATTGGGAAAGGGGCAGGAAAGGTCTCACTTGGACTAGTACAAAAAGAATCTGGCTTTGTGATTTCTGGGCCTGGTAATTATTTAGTGCTGACTTTCTCCCTCATGTGAAATTTTCAGAGCTCTGGATGTTTCCTACTGGGCACTCTCTCCTGCAGTTCTATTCATTAGAGAGAAAGCATCTCTATTTGGGATGATCCTTTGTGACTCCTTTCTCAGCCCCTAGGCATATGCCATGAAATTTTGGCTGCTGGAGCTTTCACAGTCCACTGGGCACTTCTATCAGTCAAGTCTCAAGACAGCCTCACACACATGCTCTCTCCTTGCCTTTGTCTATTTGTGCTTCTATGACAAAATATCTGAGACTGGGTAATTTATAAGGAACAGAAGTGTATTTTTCTCACAGTTCTGGAGGTTGGGGAATCCAAGATTATGGTGCCAACAGATTTGGCTTCTGTCGAGGGCTACTCTCTGCTTCAAAGATGATGCTCTTTGCTGCAGACTTACATTGTAGAAGGCAGAAGGGCAAAAAGGGTTCTATCTGGTTTTCTCCAGCCCTTTTATACATGATTAATGTCACCTAACAAGGTGGAGCCCTTGTGACCTAATCAACTCCTAAATGCCCCATCTCTTAGTACTATCACATTGATGATTAAGTTTCAATACATGAATTTGGGTGGATATTCAGATCATAGCACCCTCTGATGGCCCACAGCTGGTCTCCTAGCCTTGCTCCAACAGTCCTAATGTAGCCACATTCTTTTGCCTCTTCCCAAAAGTTAGCTAGTCAGTCTTCCTTTCATCCTCTACATCTGCCAGGAAGAAGCAAGACCCCAGTTTACTATGCCTCTCAACTAAAGAAATAGCATGGTGAGCTTTGTGAGTGGCCTCATGGAAGCTCCTGAGGTGAGGGTAAAGCAATTTCTCATCTTTCTCAGTGGAATATCAGATGGGACTCACAGCATGAATTTTTCTAAATATTTACTCTCATAAAATTCTCATTCCTCAACTGTCTAAACTCTTTCATTTTATCAAAGAGTTTCAAAAGTTATATAACAGGTTTATGTCCATTTCCTTTGAAAATCTGAATATAGTGAACTGGCAGCTCACTTGGAAATCTCGTATCATTAAATAGCTGTACCTAGTTAAAATAAATCTCAACTTTTACTTCCTGTTACTTAAAGGGAATGATCAACAAAGTCATATTGGTCATAGTAAGAAATTTGGATATTCTGGGCTGGGCGTGGTGGCTCACGCCTGTAATCCCAGCACTTTGGGAGGCCGAGGCAGGTGGATGATGAGGTCAGGAGTTCAAAACTAGCCTGGCCAAGATGGTGAAACCCCATCTCTACTAAAAATACAAAAAAAAAAAAAAAAATTAGCCAGGCATGGTGGTGGGTCCAGCTACTCGGGAGGCTAAAGCAGAGAATTAATTGCTTGAACCTGGGAGGTGGAGTTTTCAGTGAGCCGAGATCGCACTGCTGCACTCTGGCATGGGCGACAGAGTAAGACTCCGTCTCAAAAAAAAAAAAAAAAAAAGATATTATTCCAGTGTAATGGAAAGTATTGGAGGGTTTTTTGTTGTTTTGGGGGTGTATTGTTTAGTTTTATTTTGTTTGAAACAGAGTTTCACACTGTCACCTGGGCTGGAGTGCAATGGCGTGATCTTGGCTCACTGCAACCTCCACCTCCCAGGTTCATGCAATTCTCCTGCCTCAGCCTCCCGAGTAGCTGGGATTACAGGCACACACCACCACACCCAGCTAATTTTTTGTATTTTTAGTAGAGACAGGGTTTCACTATGTTAACCAGACTGGTCTCAAACTCCTGACCTCATGATCTGCTCACCTCAGCCTCCCAAAGTGCTGGGATTACAGGCATGAGCCACTGTAAGGGAGTAACATGATCTCATTTATGGTTTTAAACAGATCTTCTATTGTCTGTATAGAGAATAGAACCTGGGAGAGATAAAGGTGGAAGAGAACAGTAGAGTCTCCTGCATTAGACCATGTACAAGTAGATGGTAGCTTGTCCTCAGGTGGAAGCACTAGAGGTCATGAAAAGTGTAAGATGCTGACATATTTTGAAGGTGAATTCAATAGAATTTGCACGATAAAGAGAGGTGAGAGAAAGAGGAATCAAGGACAGATTCTACCTTTTTAATATCAGTAAACTGAAGAATTTTATGGAGCCATTTACTGAGATGAGGAAGACTGAGAGAGGAATATATTGATAGGTGAAAATCTGTTTTGGTCATATTAAGTTTGAGATATCTATCAGATTTCTAAGTTGAGACATGAGGTAGACAACTGAAATGTAAATCTGGATTCCAGTGAAGAGTTAAAGCTGGAGGAACAGGTTTGGGAGTCATCTACACTTACATGGTATTTAAAGCCATTAAACTAGATGAGATCATCTAGGGAAAGAATATAGATGGAGACTGCAAAAAGGCTGAGAACAAGTCTTGCACCTTCAACTTTTGGGGGGTTGAAAGCCAAGAGACCCACCCTGCAAAGGAGATTTGGCTGAGACTGATATTAGAGAGTAATTCCATTCCCTGAGCTCATACTCAAGGACAAGGGGAAGAGGAAATAAAAAGGTCAGCATGGAAACACTGGAATGAAAAACACACTGAAAAAATTCTAGATCTCCAGGATGATCTGCACCCAGTAGTTGTGTGCTATGCTCACTGGGGAAATTAGACACTATTAACATGTTCTAATGTTTGAGAGATCCTTGGGTTGCAACCCAAATTTAGCACAGTAGTATATCAGCATTAAGATTGGCATCTGCCCTGTGCTTACCACTGCTTGCCTCAGCAAAGAAGGCTTATTTATCACCCAATCATTCAACAAAACCTACTTACCATATATAATACTATCTGACAGACATTAGACCAAGCACATAGGTACGAAGATTAAAATAGTGTCTTGAGGAAGAAAGACAAGTAGACATATAATGACAACTTAGTGTAATAAATGATAAAATAATAACTAATATATACTCAGTGTTGCTATGCATCCTCATGTGTTATTCTAAGTGCTTTAAATGTGTTAGTATTGTTATTCTCACAAAAAAAAATGAATTTCAAAGGTGATTCTGGGACAATTAGATATCCACATACAAAATAATGAAGTTGTTTCCTCACAACATACATAAAAATTAAAGTGGATCAAAAATCTAAATGTAAGAGCTAAAACTCTAAAACCCTTAGAATAAATCATAATAATAAATCTTCATAATCTTGGATTAGACAAAGCCTTCCTAGACATGATACCAAAAGTACAAGTTACTAAAGGAAAAAATAGACAAATTGGACTTCATAAAAATTAAAAATGTGCATCAAAGGACACTATTAATAAAGTGAAAAACAAACACATAGTGGGAGAAAATATTTACAAATTATCTATCTGATAAGGAATTTGCATCCAAAAATATAAAGAACACTTAACAATTCAAAACAGAAAGGAAAGTAACACAATTAAGAAATAGGCAAAGGATTTCAATAGACATTTCTCCAAAAACGCTACAAAAAACACCCAATAAGCACCTGAAAAAATGTTCCAGATTATTTGTCATTAGGAAAATGCAAATAAAAACCACAAGATACCATTTCATACCCACTATGGTAGTTAAAACCAAAAAGACAGATACTTACAAGAGTTGGCAAGGATGGGAGAAATCAGATCCCTAACAGACTGTTGGTGGGATTATGGAATGGTGCTGCTGCTCTGGAAAGCTGTTTGGGTGCAGCTCCTTCAAATGTCAAACAGAGTTACTACATGATTCAAAAATTCCATTTGTAGGTATACACATAAGAAAAATGAAAACATATGTCCACATAGAAACTTGTACATTGGGCCTGGTGCGGTGGCTCACACCTGTAATCCCAGCACTTTGGGAGGCCGAGGCAGGTGAATCATGAGGTCAAGAGATGGAGACCATCCTGGCTAACACGGTGAAACCCCATCTCTACTAAAACATACAAAAAAAAAATTAGCCGGGCATGGTGGCAGGTGCCTGCAGTCCCAGATACTCAGGAGGCTGAGGCAGGAGAATGGCGTGAACCTGGGTGGTGGAGCTTGCAGTGAGCCGAGATTGTGCCACTGCACTCCAGCCTGGGAGATAGAGTGAGACTCCGTCTCAAAAAAAAAAAAGAAAAAAAGAAACTTGTACATTGATGTTCACAGAAGCATTATTCACAATATCCCCAAAGTGGAAACAATGCACACGTTCATCAACTGATGAACAGACAAATAAAAGGTGATATATTCATGTAATAGAATATTATTTGGCAATAAAAAGAAATGAAATGCTGATGGATACATTGCATTACATGTAAGTTATATCTCAATAAAACTGTTTTGAAAAGCTGATGGGCATATTTCAAAGACACAGGGAGCCTGCCTACTGATCAAATTTGGGGAAAATTAGCATTGAAATTTAAAATAATGCATATAAAAGAAATCAAGTGGGGTAGGTACCGTTCCTGTCCTCATTTTACAAATAAGGAAACACAGGTGAGAAGTAACTTTTCATAGTCATACCTATAATAAATGGCAGAACTAGGATTTCAATTCAGGCAGTCTAGCTACAAAGCCTGTATGTTTCCACCATTGCAATATCCTGTCTTAGCTCTGAAAGCATTTAAAAAATGCACAAAATCTGGTAGGATGTGGAGGGGAAAGGGTAAGAGAAGGTGGATGTTGATGAGATCTTGCAGGAAAGTATAATGCTTGACGTGAATCTTGAATTTCACATATTCAGCAAGGCAACTGAGGATGGAAAAGAAAGGAGGTAAGCTAAGGGAAAAGGATCATGATAGGAAAAAGCACAGAGAGGGAGAGATATCAAGGTAGTTCAGAATGACAGGAGGTGAATTATATGAAAAAGAAGAAGGGAGCAGATGTCAAGAGGTGATGCCAGAGAGGTAGGCGGGGGCCAGATGGCAAAGCTCCTGGCATGCTGTTATCACATGTTTGAAGTTTACAGAAAATCATTTTTGGAAACATGATCAATCAAAGGAAGAAAATTTTGATTTGAAGCCAGCTCTTTGCATTTGTAACTCTCTCAGCACAGTCAAGAGAAGGGTGGTTTGGGGTCCAGTTGAACGGGGTCATTTTGCTACAGCTGCACAGAACCAGCATTGCTCTAGCATCCTGGGAACTGGTGATACAGGTACATTGCGACACAGCCCCTGTGATATGGATGCTGGTGGTCTCACAAGTGGATGTCCCATAGGGACAGCTTCCCTTTAGGGAGCTCATGGACATGGATATCAACCAGAGAGACAGACTTGGAGAGGAAGAATATGCCATATGGTACCCGTTGCATGAAAACATGAAATATAGATGATTGGAACCACTTCTACCCACCACCATTACAAAAGTAACTGGGGAAATAGTTTACAGAGGAGAGAGGGCAGGAGCACTGAGGACCAGAAATTAAGGATGGCTGCATTAGCCATTATAATTTGGGCATTAATAGTTAATGACAGTTTATTTTATAGTCATACATTTGCCAACTCTAGACCTACCAGTTATGTTTATAATTTCCAAGACTATTCCAACCACGATGGATCCATCATTTGTAGGAATGGAAATAATTTCTACTTCAGAAAGGCCACTATCATATTGATGGTTCTCACCCTGATAACCTCCTCACAACAACTACCCAATTTGAGTTCCAAGATTACAGCATTCTGCTTTGCCTTTGGGAAACTCACCTCCCCCCATCTGGTTTTGAGAATTCTACCACTATGCCCCACTCTCCAATCATAACTCTGGCTATGCAATGACCCAGGCTGGCCAATCAGAGTGTTTTAGCCCCAGGGCAGAGATACTGGATCAGGAATGGGCATTTATTCCATACTGGGCCAATCTAGAGCTTCTGTATAATTTGCTATATTAGTCCTGCTGAGAGAGAAGGTTTCTCTCCCTTTGGGAATGTGAATTCTAGCTGCCAGCTACCATCTTCCCTAGCCCCATGGAAGAATGCATCTGTAAGATGCGTTTGACAAAAGCCAAACGCAAAGAAAAGGCAAGGGCAAAGCCCTGAAGACACTGTGTGAACCACTGGATACTGTCATGTTCATAACAGAATGACATGTCCAGATTTCCAATCTATGAATGTCCAAAAATTCCCTTACTTTCTTGAGGTAAAATTCTTTTGCCACTTGTATCTAAAAGAGCCCTGGCTAATATCCAAGGAAAAAAAATTTTTCTCTAAATTTACCCAGAGATAAACAGTAGAACACATAAAAAAAAAAAAAAAAAGACTAAGATTATGCTTCTACAGTAAACAGAATTCTAAGATGACCCCAAGATTTCTGGCTCCTGGTTTGCACACACCTTCTCTGTTATTCAATCAAGCACAAATCTAGGTACTGCTGTGAAGGAATTTTGCAGATGTAATCAAATGTCCAAATCAATTGACCTTAAAATAGGATTATCAAAGTGGCATGGCTTAATCACACTTGCCTTTTAAAAGCAGAGAATCTTCTCCAACTGGTGGCAGAAGAGGAAGTAAGAAAGACACACTCAATCTGGCCTGGAATAAAGCAAGCATTTATGTTGTAACTTGCCCATGAGAGCCAAGTTACAGGGAATTGAGGGTAGCTTCTAAAAGCTTAGAGCAATTTCTGGCCAACAGCTATCCAAAAATGGGGACCTTGGTCTTACAACTGAGGAAATAAATTCTTCCAATAATCAGTAAGATTGGAAGAGGAACACAAGTCCCAAATAAGAATCAAATTCCCAGCCAATATTACTAATAAGTAAAAAAAAAAAAAATAGCAGATGTTGGCAAGGCTGTAAAGCAAAGGGAACACTCATGCATTGCTGGTGGGAATGTAAATTAGTTCAGCTGCCATGGGAGCAGTTTAGAGATTTCTCAAAGAACTTACGACAGACTACCATTCAACCTAGAAATCCCGTTGCTGGGTATATAACCAAAGGAATAAAAATTGTTCTACCATAAAGACACACGCATACATATGTTCATCACAGCACTTTTCACAATAGCAAATATATGAGATCAACCTGGATGCCCATCAATGGTGGATTGGATAAAGAAAATGTGGTACATATACACCATGGGATACTATGCAGCCATAAAACAGAATGCGATTATGTTCTTTGCAGCAACATGGATGCAGCTGGAGGCCATTATCCTAAGCAAATTAACACAGGAACAGAAAACCAAATACCACATGTTATCACTTATAAGTGGGAGGTAAATATTGAGTAGACACAAAGAGGGAAGCAATAGATCCTGGGGCTTACTTGAGGGTGGAGAGTGGGAGGAGGGTAAGGATTGAAAAAACTACCTATCGGGTACTATGCTCATTACCTGAGCAACAAAATCAATTGTACACCAAACCTCAGCAACACACAATTTATCCATGTAACAAACTTACACATGTGCCCCCGGAAACTAAAATAAAAGATGAAAAATAAAATAAAATTCCTTGGAAAA
Organism: Symphalangus syndactylus; assembly: GCF_028878055.3. Lineage (NCBI taxonomy): Eukaryota > Metazoa > Chordata > Mammalia > Primates > Hylobatidae > Symphalangus > Symphalangus syndactylus. The sequence goes on along the minus strand of NC_072428.2, from coordinate 133,555,735 downwards.
AGAACAAAAACATAATTCCAGCCAACACTTTAATTTCAACCCAGAGAGACCCTACAGCAGGGCTTCTAGTCAAGCAGTATCTGAACTTCTGACCGACAGAAATACGAGCTAATAATATGAGTGCTATTTAAGCCATTAAATTGTAGAAATTTGTTATACAGCAATAGAAGACTAATACAGTCTCCTTACCAGGTTCTCTGAAGCCAGTTGAAACCACTCTTGCAAAGATTATGACAGAGAGAGAAGTCTAGCATGGCTGACTCCATCTTGCTTCTAGCCTCACAAGCTGGCTGTCCTGGCTCATTCCTGAGTGTGGGGCCAAGCTAACTATGGCAGGAATTTTGTTTATTGTTTAACTTTGAAGTAAGGATGATAATTGTCCCTCCCTAAAAAGTGGTGCCCTCCTTGCTCAGGGACCAAAACAACCTTTGTAAAACTAATTAAAGGCCATGAGATTAGAACTATGGGAGGGGACCTGAGTTCTGCTAAGATATAGGCATAGTTTTTATAATCCCTCACAGCTCGGGAGTCACGTGTCCAGAGGTTACAAGATTTGTGACTTGCCCAATTGCTGCTCTAGATAACATTGCTACTGTAGAGCCTAAGATTGGCCTTTTGAGATTGTTTTATTTTTTCAGACTTTTGCATTCTGGCAACTGACTGACACCTCTAGGAATGACTCATGACTCAGCTGGTCCTGTGGCCCCTATCCAGAAGTGGGCTCAAGACATGAGGACTGTTTTCCACACCTCTATGATTTCATCTCTAACCAATCAGCAGCACCCATTCCCTAGCCCCCTGCCCACCAGATTATTCATAAATCCCCAGCCTCTGAGTTGTCAGTGAGGCTGATTTGAGTAACAAACTCCTGTCCTTTCATTTGGCTAGCTCTATGTTAATTAAACTTCCTCTACTGAAAAAAAGCAGCTGTTCTCAATGCACTGGCTTTTCTGGGAAGTGGGCAAGATTAACCCATTGCAGAATTACATTACAGTCCTTAATTTTATCCCTGATTGGTTCTAAGAATGTACAAAAAAAACAGAGTATATTGGTTGCCTGTATGTTGCCCCCAATATTTAGATTAAAATTTAGTAAATTTTATACAAATATTTTTATTTAGATGCTTTGGTAGGATATTGACACAGGTATACCTTAGTTTGGAAATCTCATCCTCTAGATTCTAATAATTCATAAAGTGCTTATCATATCAATCAAGCACTGTGCTAAGCATCTCATCTCCATCATCATATTTTATTCTCACAACCAAGAGCAAAATAAGAATTATCATAATTATGTAATAGAAAATGTATGCTCAGAGTTCAAGTAACTTATTCAAGATTGCTTGAGGAAGATTTTCTGAATAAGATGTTATTCTGAGTCCTGTGCTTTGTCCTCTACACATCAATATTGATAGAGGAGGTAGAAAGAAATTATCTAAGCAGATAGTGAGGGTAAAAGAGTCCTCAGCAGAGCTTCCCCTTTAACAAAAAGCAGCCCAAGAAATTATTTTTTTCCAACAAAGGGCAACCTGAAAAATTGAACTACAAATATAGATAAGCAAGCTGGAAGCTTGCATGGAGGAATGCCAGCAGCTATGCCCAGAGAAAAGGGCTACCTGGGGGCCAGGCCTGTCCAACATGGAGGCTCTATCTTCCCTTTTCTTTGTTACCACGTGTACAATAAAGAAACAGGCAACATGATGCCAGCCAGGCAGCCTTAACCCGTTTTTTGTGCCCTGTGAAAATGACACATCAGGTCTGACCAATCTTTTGTGCCCTATGTAAATCAGACACCACCTCCTCAAGCTCATCTATAAAACCCCCTACATTTCACTGCGGAACTGACAACCCATTTTTTGGGACCCATCTCTGCAGCAGAGGGCACTTCTCTTTCTTTGGCCTATTAAATTTCCACTCTGAACCTCACTCTTTGTGTGTCCACGTCCTAGTTTTCCGTGGCTGTGAAACAAACCTCAGGTATTACCCCAGATGAATGATGCCATTTCAATCTCATGTAATCTGCCACCACAGTGTGTGTGTGTGTGTGTGTGTGTGTGTGTGAGAGAGAGAGAGAGAGAAACCACTGAAACTATGCAAAACCATGCAAAATAAAATGGTTATAATAAATTTCCCCAAAGTGACTAGGAATCAACGAATATTGTGCCTGAGACAGTCTTACATAATATAAAATTTGTCCACAGTAGTTAAAAATAGTAAATGTAAAAAGTCAATACATTGAAAGCATGCTCCTTGGAAGATAATGTTATAATGCAGAATAGTATTGACTGAGAACCTTGGGTAGGACTGGCCTGTGATTTCTGCCTTGAACAGAAAAAAATGGAATGTTTACAACAACAGTTGTCACGACATAGATAGGAAAATAATGAGCAAAGACATAAAGATTTTGCCAGAAATAAAATGTTCAGATTATATCCCTGTCCAGACTATCTTGCTGGACCTAGGAGAGGGGAACATCACCATGGTAGAATAATTCTGAAACAACATTACCAAATCTATTTTATCCTGGTCCATTTAAAATTGCTGTGAAGGACCTAGAATAAAATTCTGCTTAGTAACTAATTTAATCAAATATTTTACTCCTAAGGTTTATGGTTTTTTGTTCTATTTCATACTTTTCTATATTTGGGTATTCTAGAAGTTTGCAATCTGTGAAAACTAACGATGATTCCTCATGTGAAATGGTAAGAATTCCTTTGCTTCTTCATCATTTTATATTGTTCATGCTTTTTCACCTATTTTTATATTTCAAAGTCTCTTTTTATACTTTGGAAAGGCCTTGGGTCTGTCATTATAGATAAAGGAAATAGTCACAATATATGAAAAAAGCAATATAAATTTAGTATTCTAATTTTGTAAAAGTATGTTTTTATGGTTGATATATTGGCATTGTATGTTTTTGTACAATGAACATAATTCAGGCTGAGAAACTACATCTGGAAGGAGTCATGAGTGCCAACTATGATTATCTCTGTATAGTGAACGTGAGGGATTTTTAACTTTTTAATAATAGTCTGTTTTCCATATTTTCTGCAATAATCATGTATTATCAAAAATAATATTTAAGTTTTAAAACTAATGAATGCTTTGTGATATTGCTGTGGTTTATATGTGTCCCTCAAAATTCACATGTGGAAACCTAATTGCCAATGCAATCACATTAAGAGACTGGGCCTTTGGGGAAGTGATTAAGTCGATTTTATAAGAGCACTAATCCATTCTTGAGGGTGGAGCCTCATGAACAGATCAGTGCACTTACAAAAGAAATTGAAGTGAGTGCCCACATGCCTTTTGCCCTTTTGCCTTTTTGCTCTTCCATCGCTTCTGCCAGGTGAGAATGGCACCAAGAGAGGATGCCATTGATAGAGCAGTTCCTCACCAGACACTGAATCTGCCAGTGCCTTGATCCTAGACTTCTCAGCCTCAGAACTATGAAAAAATAAATTATTATTGTTTATAAGTAACTCAGTCTCAGGTATTTTGTCGTAACAGCAAGAACAGACTAAGACAGATGTTTTTAAGGAACTCTAAATAACTCTATCTCCACATTAGCCTTAACCTACAAGACTAGATTTGAGGCTATTAAGAACTGATTTATCTGGCTTGGAGGATATCTGGATGGAGGAAGGGCAGAGCAAGACAGAACTGGTCACAGTATTTACAGTATTTAAAGTCTCACCATTACACAGAGTTGTATATTAATCTTCTAAAGACATAATTACTGCTGTCTTCTGGAGAATCGTCTATATAAATATTGAGTGTTTGACTAATTGATCCAATTAAACCTTTCAGCACGCCTGCCCTGCCTTTTCCTGCAAACACATGTTGCCACTACTAGTACCAGCAGGACCATCTTGCCACCACCATCATAACCTGAGGAATTCAGCCCCCATTCCCATCCTACAGACGTAAAAAATGAGGCCCTGTAAGGGTAATGACTTCCCAAAGCCACAAAATAAGAGGCAGAAGAGAATGAACACTTAAACTTAGGTCTTGACTCCAAGACACTAACACATTCTTTAAGAGTTGTTGTGTCATCTGGTTTAGCTCTTTTCATCACCAATTTCATGCCTTGGAAGCCTTTTAATTTTGGAGATAAAGGCCAAAATTAGAACCCTGATAGCCTCCCCTTCCCAAATCTCTGCTAGCATAGGACAAGGAGGAGGGTGCCTACAGTTGAATGCCAGGGGTGGTGCAAGAAAGTGTTTGACCCTCATTTGGTCTTGGGAATAAGTGATTAGAAGGGCATCTGGCTGTGATTAGGGCACTTGACTAACTTATTCCAAATTTCTAGGTTCTGACTCAGGATTCTCTAAGTTGAGGAAAGCCATTTACAAATTTCAAGTCAAGGCAAAAGAAAGGAAGTTTCTTTGAGGCTTTTGCAATTTTACTTCTCAGAGCTGGGTTACTACCAGTTGCTGCAGGACTGGGCTGGTCCGGAGAAACTGGAATCGAAACCGTGCTAGTTCATAAAGTATGATGATGTCAAAAACAAGCACAGACCAATGAAGATCAATACCGCAAGTCAAGGAGGGAGTCAAAGACAACAATCATAGGGCTAGACCAAGCTGGAGCAAACAGGCCAGGAGCAGAGTCCTCCCTGGGAAACCACTTCACTTTTCTGATTACCTATAAGACAGTAGAACTTGAGCAGAATTTAGAATCCAAAGTTTAAACTCAGCAAAGAAATGTGAATGGAGAGCATAAGAAAGCAGAGGAAAATATCTCAAGGTTTAATTATTTTTTACTCGAATGAGAATGCTGTTGATTTTAGGACAGGGACGGCACTCTGTCACCCAGACTGGAGTGCAGTGGTGTGATCAAAGCTCACTGCAGCCTTGACCTCCCCGGGCTCAAGCAATTCTCCCATCTCAGCCTCCTGAGTAGCTGGGACCACAGGAACATGCGACCACACTTGGCTAATTGTACTTTTGGTAGAGACGGGGTTTTGCTATGTTGCCCAGACTAGCCTGGAACTCCTGGACTCAAGCGATCTGCCTGCATCAGCCTCTCAAAGTGCTGGGATTACAGGCATGAGCCATTGCTCCACAATTTAAGGTCCTTCTTGATGTGAGAGAGCCAGAGCTTCTGCCACGTGGACCCTCCGGAAGACAGCAGGGTTCACAGACATGCTGTTGAGTGCATGTACCTGTAACTGCAGCAAGGCACGTGGCTCTGCCTCTGGGTCATTCTGTAGTTCTAAAATGTTCCACAAACAACTGAGCTGCTCCTTGTATCTGAAGGACTATACATTCTTTATAGCCAAGACTATGCAATATTTCTCTCTTTCACTGCTCTAGTAAAAATGTTTAAGAATTTCTAAAGTTTATGATTCTTTCACTCATCAGCACCTGTGCCTCATTGATTCTTCCTCACAAAGTGTTCAAGATCATTCATCTTCTGATTCTCAAAAGGATTTGCTCAAAGAATGTTTGCTGAACACAGTATAAGGTGTTAATCATTTAAATACATGCTTTAATTTCAGACACTTCTCTTTGTTTTATAGGGAGACACATGTTGTTCTCTCAATGGACAAGGATCTTCTTCAAGCCCTGCATCCCCCACATAGTGGCACAAAGGAAATACTTGTTGAATGAATGAGGTTAGTTGCTTTTCCTTTTTAAAATAATCTTGATGTGTCACTACATATTTTGGTACAGATGCTTTCAATATTTGGTTATTCAAGGAGGCTGAGTTGGCAAAACTTTAAATAGATGCTATGACAGAAGCAGTAAAGCTTGCATTTAGCTTGGAAATGTTGAGAAGAAACACGTATACATTTTCATCTTCATGATCCTCCTCACCTAAAGCCATGGGCTATTGGAACGTCTGCAGAGTACATTGTGCATACAAAGACATTTTCGCTCTTACTTGTTGGAACCCTTGAATATATCTGGTCCCATCACCACAGGTTGGTGGTGACGTTTTTCAAAACTAAAATTAAAAAATAATGGATCAGTAAAAATTCACCGTAAGAATACCTGTAATAAAAATTCCCAAACACAGATAATGGAAAATGTAATGTTATTGACTCGGATAAATATAAGCCATTGGCTTTAACTTGAGAAATGCAGCTTTTCCCCCAATTTTCTTACAGATTCCTCAATTATGGTACAGAGTAGTTTAAATTTAAAAGCTTCCCAATTCTAAAGTAGCTGGTCCAATTTGGGCCAATTTGGATCAGCTACTTTTCTTCTCCATTTGAAACTTTCCAACAATAAAGACAATAGTCTTCTTGTACTTGATCCCTACAGAATTAAACAGATGCTGCTTTTGGTGTGGACCCCAATCATAGCCCCTCAAGGAGATTGTCAGCAGAGTTGGAAGTCACCAACTTTTAAAAGTAAAGTCCTAATCCCTTATTTTATGAAAATTATAGTGCCACTGGAGGCAGAAATCTATCTTGTCCTCAAAAACTGTTGCACTTGGTTGTGCATGGTGGTTCATGCCTATTATCTCAGTACTTTGAGACACTGAGGCAGGTGGATCACTTCAGACCAGGAGTTTGAGACAGCCTGTGCAACAGGGCAAAACTACATCTCTACAAAAAATAAAAAATAATTAGTAGGGCATGGTGGTACGCGCCTATAGTTTCAGCTACTCAAGGAGACTGAGGTGGGAGGATCCTTTGAGCCCAGGAGTTTGAAGCTGCAGTAAGCCACGATTGCACCACTATGCTCAGCCTGGGGAACAGAGACCTTGTCTCAAAACCAAACAAACAAACAAACTATTGCAATTTAGTTTTCATGTAAAAGGTATAACAATCTGAGGACATAGGAGCAGTTTCATATTAAAAGAAAATCACCTTGAGCAAAATAGATAATGAAAGTATTATGTAAATAGTGTATTTTAAATAGTTTATTCAACCACTTTTTAAAAATTGTTTGACTTACTGAAAGAAAAATAAAAGTTTTCAAAAAGAACTGTCCCCACACACAGTCCCCTACCCCCAACTAGCCTTCGATTTCCATCACTATAGTCCAGAACAAGCATTATTTATAGTTAAAAGATGCATCAGTCAGCTCAGCTAACTAAAGTTCCAAATGCATTCAGCCACCTACTGCTAAAGCCCGATTTCGAAAGCTTTTATCTGTCACCAAGGCCAGCCATCCAAACCACTGAAACTCAGATTCATTACAAGCCTGTGACAGAGGCCAACCCCATGAGCAGAAGCTTCCTCTCTGCCTCACAATTCTGATTTCACTTCAAAGATCCAGTTTCCCTCACAACCCTCCTCCTACCTGAGGTCCTGTTCTTGTGACTTTTTTAATCTCAAGATTATCCCCATTCACCTGAGCGAATCACAATAGAGTGGCCAGTGATACGGGCCTAAGTACACAAGAGTTCAGAAAAGGAGGCCATGTGTGACTTTAAGAAATGTCAAACCTAATAGATTACTATCAAAGATAAACAGAAACCCCAATATTAAGTATTTGAAAAGTACAAAATTTGCAGCAAAATATTACAAATAAGTAATACTAAATAATGGACTGGATCCGATTAGTTTCCATTTTATAATTCTCTCGGTACTAGGGTCAAATATGAACTATTATATTTCATTAGTGGTCACTTTAGCTCTTCACTGCTTCGTACTCCTTTAACTGGTATATATATGTTGCATGGTAAATTTCTTGAATGTTAAGATCCTACTTTTATAACCCCATTGCACTTAGCAGGGATGTACACCTAGACCTCCATATCAAGGTGATCAATAAATGCTTGTTAAGATGTATATGAACATGGAAGCAATTACTCCTCTCCAACAACAACTGTAAAAAATGTGGAGGCTCAGTGTTGTATCAGTGAACTGGCAAAATCACCAAAGTTTCTGAATGTATAAGAGAATATCAATTGATGATCCAGCTTCTAGCAGCCACACCCATTTCTACAAGCATAGAAATGATGACCTGTTGCATAAAAATAGTAGTCTAATTATAATAAAATAATGTATGCATGTGTTCAGCAGATATTTATTGAGTGCCTACAATTTGCCAGTAAAAACAAAACAGACACAAATCCCTGTCTTCGAGAAGCTTAGAGTGGGGGAAATAAACCATAAAAAATATAAATAAGTAAAAGAGATAGTGGTAATACTAAGGAGAAAAAAACAGGACAGGGAATAGTAGCGCGGGGTATTGCAATTTAGATACAGTAGCAATGACAATTCCTGAAATAAATGAGGGAGTGAGCCATGCTAATATCTGGGAATAGCATTCCAAGCACAGAGAATGCAAAGACTTTGGACAAATTCAAGGAACATCAAGAAAGCCAAAGGGATGAGCTCAGTGTGAGAGGAGGGTAGAACAGCAACAGATGACTTCAGAAACGTGAGATGGGAGACATAGATTATAGAGGGCATTTTAGTTCATTATGAAGACTTAAGCTTTTACTCTAGGATGAAAAGCAAATCCAGAATTATGGAAGAGATGTGACATGATATGATTTATATTTTTCAGGGATCCTGCTGGCTGTTGTATTGGAAATAGACCAAAGGCAAACAAGAGCAGAAGCTGCAAAACCAGTTAGGAAGCCATTGCAATAATCCAAGCTGGAGTTATAGTGGCTTGCACCAGAGCAGTAGCAATGGAGGTGGTGATAAGCAGTAGAGTTACAGATTCATTTTGAAGGTTGAGTTAACAACCTCAACTCCAACCCTGACTTTTTCAAACCCTTGTGTCAAGGTCTGGCTTTCAAAAGATTGGAGTGAAAGAACAGCTTTCTCCATATGAAACCACAACCCAGAAGCAGGTCATCTACCAGTGCTTTAGCTCTAGGTTAAATGGTCTAGCATCAGGGTTGCTGAATGATTGTACATGGAATGCAAAAGGTTTTGTCCAGAGAAACTAAAGGAATGGAGCAGAAACAGAAAAAATAGTGAGAGAAGCATGTTGGAGTGGGAGGTCAGAGAATATCAGGAGTTCAGTTTTAGATATAAGTTTTAAATCAGACATGTATGTACACATGTAAAAAGGGATATACAAGTGTGAATCACAGAGATATAGCCTGAAAATCAGACCACTTAGATCACACTTTTTATATATTTTTTAATTTAATTTTTAATTTTAACTTGTGTGTGTGTGAGTGCTCTTTTGCTTTCCATGCCTTTTAGCCTCCAGCAGGGGTTCAAGTGAGACTCTGTAAAGCTCTGTATGTGTCTCTTATTTTAATTTCCATTTTTATTTTAGATTCAGGGAGTAAATGTGCAGGTTTGTTATGAGGGTATAATGTATGACGCTGAGGTTTGGGCTCCTGTTGATTCTGTCACCCAGATAGTGAATATAGTACCCAACAGGAAGTTTTTCAGCCCTTGCCCCCACTCCTTCCCTCCTTTTGAAGTCCCTAGTGTCTACTGTTCCCATCTTTATGTCTGAGATCACACTTTTCAGAAGCGGAGTCTGAGATGGAGATTCTTGTGCAAGTTATATTTTGAGTTGTTGCTTTCAGGAAAAAAAAAACTATAGGAAAATAAGATACACAGGATAGGAGAAGAGAAGAAACTAAATTTTTAAAGTAGATTCTAGATCAATACACAGTCACTTTGATCCCATGGGGAGATTTGGAGTGTAGTTTGACCCCAAAGTTTGCCCCATTTGAAGGCAAGGAAGTGGAGCTGTTATAAGCCTGCATTAGACAGTCATTAGCCAAGAACTGCAGAAAGAGGGGAATGGAACAATCAGACTTCTTTGGGTGGAGTGGCTTCCATCAATCAAAGGCAATCCTTGGGAACCATTAGCAGTCATTAGCAGCCAACATCTGGCAGGTGACAATGGGTATATCAACCCTGTAAATTTGGTGGATTCAGTTAGAGGGAGGGTGCACCAACAGCATCTGTCGTAATCTACCCCTTGTACCACTCAGTTTTAGCATACACCAGTTAACGTAATGTTAACTAACCTAACCTACTCTCACATTAGGTTCACTCCACCTGGTCAAAGCTTCTCCAGGATTCTGGCCAATTGAAATTTCTGGAGAAACTGACAGAGAGAGATTTAGTGATGCAAACTATATACAGCCCCAACTGCTGCAGCTGATCATGAGGCCCTGACTAATACACATCACTGTCTTCATCTACTACCCACTCCAAATATCTTTTACTCTTGGCTAGCACGTAATGCAGTGTAGGTGGCTGTCCTGACGAGAAGTCCCAAACCCTCATCCCTGAGAGATCTAAGTCCTGACTGCCATGTCCTTATCAGCAGTGCTTGCTGTACCTGCCTATTTGTAGTAGAATTGGCCATGGAGGCCGAGCACGGTGGCTCACGCCTGTAATCCCAGCACTTTGGGAGGCCGAGGTGGGCGGATCACGAGGTCAGGAGATCGAGACCATACTGGCTAACGCGGTGAAACCCCGTCTCTACTAAAAATACAAAACAAATTAGCCAGGCGAGGTGGCGGGCGCCTGTAGTCCCAGCTACTTGGGAGGCTGAGGCAGGAGAATGGCGTGAACCCAGGAGGACGAGCTTGCAGTGAGCCAAGATCGCGCCACTGCACTCCAGCCTGGGTTACAGAGCAAGACTCCGTCTCAAAAAAAAAAAAGAATTGGCCATGGAAGTGCTAAGAGATGACCTAATGGTCACATGAGTGCTTCACATACTCTTCCCAGCCCCTATTTCCACATTATGATTATAGTCAATTATTCCTGTGAGTTGGTAACTCTTTTCCTAGCCTCCTGGTCTTCTGGGATCAGGAGCTCAAAATGACCAGGTGGCAGCTATAATTTTATTAGGACTTTTCTTGTGTCCCCTTTTGGAAATGCTCCCCACCCTGGGAATCAACCTCTATACATACAAAGCACAAAGCTAAAAGCATGGGAAGCACAAATCCTCCAAGAGGGTCTCCAGGAGATATGTGAGCAGGGCCTTCCACTCCTTAAGTCCTAGACCCATGTGGTCTCTGTGTTGGAGACACAGCACACAATAATGGCCATTCATTTACAGTATATTCCACATTTTAAGGGCAACAACTCACCTCCACAAAAAATGTCATCTCGAAGTTGGTGCCTCAGCTACACATTCCAAAGGTCATTCCAGCTCTTTCAGAACAGGCAGTTTCCAGCTGGTATGGCTGGTGCCTGCAAGTATGCTAGAGAATGTGGCAGAGAGAAAATGGTGGTGCAGGGCTTGGAATTCCCAGCTGAAGATCCAGCAAAGAACCAGAAAATTTCTATGACTGTGACAAAAAAATCCCTTTGCACTTCTGATTGTGGAGCTGAGATTTCTAAAAAACAAACCTAAAATCTGTTCTGTGGGTGGATGAATTACAATGTCACATGAGCTTCCAACCTTGCAGGGTCTCTTGAAAAAGTTAGGATATTCATCAGCTAGGGGTCTGGACCAGAAAACTGGGGTGGAGAGAAATGGGCAGATTCCAGTAAAACTAGAAACATGAACTCCTAAATTCTGCCAAATCTTCTTTACCAATAGAAGCAGCCCTCCTACTTTATCTGAGGAGATAGATCATTCTTTCCTCCAGAAGGCCTGTAAGGGACTTACTTCAAGTAGTTTCTTTGCAAGGCACTGAGGATCCTGAAATGATCACACTCCCACCCCACCTTGTTTCTAGACCTATGACCAGTCTCATGTCCCAGCTGGTCCAAGAGAGTGAGGCCAAATTGTGACCCACATGAAGGGTGTTCTATGCACCAAAATCCCACGGAGGGTGGCTGGATCCAAAGGTGAATGCATTAGTAAATTTGATGTATATTGCTAAATTTCCCTCCAAAGAGAGTATACTAATTTATGCTTCCATCAGCATGTGGAAAAGAGCATGTTTCTCCAATAACTTGGCAAAAGAGCAGGTTTTCAAAGTTTTGCCAAGTGGATAGTTTAAACATTGTAGCCCAATATAGTTTTAATTTGTATATCTCTTATTATAAATCAAGTTGAGTATCTTTTCTGTGTTTAAGGAGCCGTTTGTATTTCCTTTTCTGTGAAGTTCATATTCATATTTATTGCCTTTTCTCTTTTTCTTTTGAATTGTTGATCCTTTACCTATCATTTCTAAGAGCTCTTAATATATTGGAAATTAAATTTTTATTATAATATGGGTTGCAAGTATTTTCCCAGCTTTTTTTTGTAATTTTCTTATAAATTCTTGCCATGCAGAATTCTTAAAATTAAAATTAATATTTTTCTTTATGAGTTTAAAAGACTTTCCACATCCCAAGATATTAAAAGAATCCCTCTCCTCCCATTTATTCCTAGCAATTGTATTGTTTCATTTTAACGTTTAATGTTGATATATTTGGACTTTATCCTGGCATAGGATTTGAGTTATGGCAACATTTTTTAGATGACTATTGTTATCTCAACATCAGTTATTGAATTTTTCTCTGATATGAAATATTTTATCTATAGTGAATTTATATTAAATTACCACATGTATATGAATTCCTTTTCTGGACTATCCATTCTACGGTGTATATTCACACACATATTTAAATTTTGAGGCTCATGCTATATTTTAAGACATAATAGAGCCTGCCTACCTTTTTTGACTTCTTTCAATTTCTATAAGCTTAAAATATGTTAGTCTTATTTTTATAGGTTTAAAAAGAGGAAAAGAGTACTTTGTAGGTCTTAACTAAATTAACAAATTAACTTAAGAATAATTAACATCTTTCCGGGCACCATGGCTCACATCTGTAATCTCAGCACTTTGGGAGGCCAAGGCAGAGGGATCACTTGAGGCCAGGAGTTCAAGACCAGCCTGGCCAACATGGTGAAACCTTGTCTCTACTAAAAATACAAAAATTAGCCAGGCATGGTGGTCCATGCCTGTAGTCCCAGCTACTTGGGACACTGAGACATGAGAATCACTTGAACCTGGGAGGCAGAGGTTGCAGTGAGCCAAGATCATGCCACTGCACTCCAGCCTAGGCAACAGAGAGAGAAAGGAAAGAAAGAAAGAAAGAAAGAAAGAAAGAAAGAAAGAAAGAAAGAAAGAAAGAAAGAAAGAAGAAAGAAAGAAAGAAAGAAAGAAAGAAAGAAAGAAAGAAAGAAAGAAGAGAAAGAAAGAGAGAGAGAAGGAAGGAAGGAAGGAAGGAAGGAAGGAAGGAAGGAAGGAAGGAAGGAAAGAAAGAGAAGGAAGGAAGGAAGGAAGGAAGGAAGGAAGGAAGAAAGAAAGAAAGAAAGAAAGAAAGAAAGAAAGAAAGAAAGAAGGAAAGGAGAAAAGAAAAGGAAAGAAGGAAGGAGAAAAGAAAAGAAAAGGAAGGGAAGGGAAGGGAAGGCAAAGGAAAGGAAAGGAAAGGAAACGAAAGGAAAGGAAAGGAAAGGAAAGGAAAGGAAAGGAAAGGAAAGGAAGAGAGAAAGGAAGGAAGGAAGGGAAGGAAGGAAGGAAGGAAGGAAGGAAGGAAGGAAGGAAGGAAGGAAGGAAGGGAAGGAAGGAAAGAAAGAGAAAGAAAGAAAGGAAGAAAGGAAGAGAGGAAAGAATACTTAACATCTTTATGGTACTAAATCTTCTTATCTAAGAAGACAATGTAGGATTCCATTAGTTCATGTCGACTTTCATGTCTTTCTGGGTATTTTTAAGTTTCCTTCAGGTCAGTCTTTTACACTTTTTGTAAAATTTAATTCTAGTATTTTATCTTTTTGTTCTTATTGCAATAAAATCTTTTCTTTCATTCTATTCTAACTGGTGGTTTCTTTTGTATATTAGAAAATATTCATTTCTGTATCTTTGTTTTGCATCCCACCACCTTGCTAAGTTCATATCGGTCTGTAGTAGTTTTTATGTTGATATTAATTGTTTGGATTTTCCAACTATAAAGAATATATATAGCTCCCCTTTCCAATGTCTATAACTGTAATTTATTTCTCTTAATTAGATCAAATGTTTTCACCATCAGATACAAATTGTGGTGATAATGCTCATTCCTTTCATATTCTTGAGTTGTATAAGAATGTCTCTGTATACATTATATAGGCTGCAAGTTTTTGGGTAAGGTGGATATATTTTTTCGTGTTATTAAATATTTATATTATTGAGCATTTTATCAAAACTTAGTATTAAATTTTTTAATTGCCTTTTAGCATATTTGGAGGTGATTATGTTACATTTCTTTTACAAGTATCAATATGTTATGTTAATGACTTTTCTAATATTGAATCATCATTAAATTCCTAGATTAAATTCTACTTGGAAATGATATAATGCGTAATGCACTATTGGATTGTGTTTCTAATATTTTATTTAGGATTTTCTGTGCATAAGTGAGATTTAGTTGTAGTTTTCCCTTTTATGCAATTTTCATTTTCTCAGTTTTCATGACCATTTCATTGATACTTGCAAAGAAGTTGTATTTTCTGGACATGTGCAGAGTTTAATAACTATCAATAAGAGCTAACTTATTTGTCTATACAGTAGGTCCTTGAATAATGTCGTTTTGTTATAACATTGATGAGAAAAAAAATTATTGATCCCCGGCAGGGCCACCAGTCGTAGGGTTTGCAAGTTCTCCTAATGTCTGCGTGGGTGTTCTCTGGGTGCTCGGGTGGAAGTGATTCTCCTGCCTCAGCCTCTGGAGTAGCTGGGACTACAGGTGGGTGCCACCACGCCTGGCTAATTTTTGTGTTTTCTGTGGAGACGGGGTTTCACCGTGTTACCCAAGTGACGGGGTTTCAGGATGTTGCTCAAACTCCTGGGCTCAAGAGATCCACCCACGTTGGCCTCCCAAACTGCGGGGATTACAGGCGTGAGCTGCTCCCGCCTTTTTTTTTTTCTTTTTTTTTTTTTTTTTATTGCTGGGTGTAGGAAGGCGTACATGTTAACTTTTGGTGGGTACTACCAAATTGTCCTCTGAAAAGATGTTGGTCCAGTTTATTCTGAAGTCAGCAATATATGAGAATGAACGCTTATATTCTCACCTCCTCCAGCTGGGAGACAGAGCAAGACCCTGTCTCAAAAAAATTTAAAAATAAGTCAATAAAATTTTTAAAAAAGATTATCTATCTGGAATTTATGATTAAATGTTAGCTCTAACTTTATGGTTTTCCAATTGGAGTACCAGTATACCACAACACTAAATGGCCATCTTTTCCTCACTGATTTAAAATGCTTTAGTTTATCATATATATAATTTTTCATGTAACTATTGTCTGGGCTGTCTGTTGATGTGTTTGTCTATTCACTTCTTTTATTATATTCTATTACCTTATTGTCTACATCAGTACCACACCGTTTTAAATACTACAGCACTGAAGTATCCCAAATTCTACCACTCACTGACCATGAGACCTCAGTAAACCTCTCTAAGTCTCATTTTTTTACTTATTGTTTTAAGAAACAATACATAAAAGACTAAGTAAATTAGTGTTGTAGTCCTGTTCCTCACACAAAATAGACATTCAATAAATAATTGTTATTATAATTCATAATTATATAACGAAGGTAGTAATGAATTATGTAATTCATAATTATATAATGAAGGTAATAATGAGTTATATTATAATTCATAATTTTTATTACAACTCATAATTCATTATGAGATTAGACTATGGACAAAAATTTATGATAATAAGTTACCAAATATTTTAAAAATACAACTACCCTTGCTTCTCTTTTACTTCTCCCTGTGTGTTCAAGCTCCAAGGGAACTTGTCCCTGTGGGGAGATCATTCAGATTCTGGAATATGCTCTGTTCTCCTAGGCTAATGGTGTGAACAGCGGAAAGAACAAAGAGTAGCTTATGTAGGACGTTATGGAAAGGGAGATTGGGTCAGTAACAAAGAGGAGAGCTGGCACTCCACTAAGTTTCCCATAGGAAGGACTGAAAGCCTGCTGTTCACAGTTGCTTAGCAACAGGCCAATGTACAAGAAAGAAGTCAAAGACATCATAAAATCAGGCAAATTTTACTCTCTCACTCACCCATTTATTATTTCTACATTGTGCATAAGTCAAAGTGGGACTTCCAAAAAATAAGCTAGCCAGACAGTAAAGGGAATGCAGCTCAAACATAGGCATAAAAATGTAGTAGGTACCCCAGAGATAAATGTACAGATAAAAGTACATGTGCTTCTAGCTGGATTCCAGCTTATAGAACCATTCTGCTCAGCGCAAGTACTTGTAAGTGCTTCAGAGGATGCATGGAAGAGTATGAGGCAGCCCATGCCGTTAAGAAGTTTAAGATCTTCTAGGGTGGGAGAGACAACTATGCAAACAACAGCGTCACAGGCAGGACTAATGTCACAACTGAGGAAGAGATAAAGGCTTGGGGGGCATCCAGAAAAGCTTCACTGAAGAGACACCATTTGAATTAATAAAAGTTAAACAGAAAAAAAATGTTAAGTAGGATTTTTGACAGCTACATGGGGGAATAGGGAGTGCTTTTCAGGATATCAGGGAGGAAGTTTTAGGCATGCTCAGAGCAATAATCCAAATTTGCTGCAAAATAGGAATCTACTAGAATGGCAGTGAAAGATAAAGTTGTTGCCAGACTGTGGAGGTTCTTGAATGCCACATTTAGGGGGCCTGTGCTTCATTTAATAGGCACTGAGAGGCTGGGTGTGGTGGCTCATGCCTGTAATCCCAGCACTTTGAGAGGCTGAGGCAGGCAGGTCTCTTGAGGTCAGGAGTTCAAGACCAGGCTGATCAACATGGCAAAACCCTGTCTCTACTAAAAATACAAAAATTAGCTGGACATGGTGGTATGCACTATAATTCCAGCTACTCAGGAGGCTGAGGCAAGAGAATCACTTGAACCTAGGACGTAGAGGTTGCAGTGAACCAAAATCAGGTTGCAGTGAGCCAAGATCACATCACTGCACTCCAGCCTGGGTGACAGAGCAAGACTCTGTCTTAAAAAAAAAAAAAAAGGCACTGAGAGATGATTCGGGTGATACACCTTCAGGAGATTAATCTGGAAATGATAGTTCTGACTGGGGTAGTAGCGAACCATGAAATGAAGCAAGTAGTGAAGAAGAAATCTCAGCAGTGCAGGTGGGAGAGGAAGATAGTCTAATCTCAACAAGGATCAGGAATGGGAAGAAGGAGACAGATGATGGGGACATCACAGGGGTAAAATTTGAAAATGGTTACCTATTAGGTACAAGGGCTCAGTAGAGAGAAGGGGGTGAAAATTAACTCAGAGGTTGATAGCCTGATTTATTGAATAGCTGTAATAGATGAATGGATTCATCTGAGTAGGGGACAAGCTGGTGGGAAGAGGAGGGAGGGAAAAGAAGAGGAGGAGAAGGAGGAAATAAAGAAGGAAATACTTTGAACTTGCTAAATTTGCTCATGGTACTATCAGGTGGTAACGTCCAATAAGTGGAAGAAAATATAGGATTGGAGTTTAGAGAAAGGTCAAGGTTTTGGTAATTATCGACATGAAGGGCATAACTGAAGCTATGTGAGTAGATTTAAACACAAAGGAAAGAGATTAGATATCATCTCAAAGGAAGAAGAGGGCTGGCTAAGGACAGAACCAAGGGGCAGGAGGATGAGTGGCTAGTGAAGGGGACACAAAAAGAAGCGATGGGAACTGGAAGGAGATCCTAGCATCCGTCGCCAAGAGAACAACTTTTAGAAAGATGTGCAGATGGGCAATTATGGGTGAGATTTAGTTTCCCTTTTAAAAAAAAATTTTTCACCAAGATCAGTAGTACTTTTGTAAAAATATTTTTCATCAGTTTATTTTAAGGAAATCATTTGTTATCAACAGAGGCAAATACCACAGAGACATGGGAGGATAAGGGCTGGGGACAATATCACATTTAGTGACAAAGAGATCGTGTGTGTCCCTGTAGAAACAAACACGTTTCAGCAGAACAGGGAAGCAGGAGAGGATTGGAAGGCACACGGGAGGACCCTGCAAGTGACTCATTGGCAGCACAGGGGTACAGGGAAGGGGAGGAGTGAGACAGATAAGGGGATTGTTTTCAGGAAAAACGTTTAGAGGCACATTTGTTGAAGAAGGGAAGGACAATAAAGAGGGAAAGTTGGAAGATTTGTGTAGAAGTAGAAATCCTTGGCCTAGCAGCAGAGAGAAAACGGGCAGGAGCAGGTGGGCTAGAAGCATAGATGTCAGCCTTGAAAAGCCAAAAACAGAGACCCGTCCTCTAATGTAGAGGAGTGTGGTGGAGGTAAAAACTAGGAAAGGAGGCAGAGAGATTTTAAAGTGAATGGAGGAAAGTTGAGGGTTGTCCCCTTTGAATGATTCAAGGAGTAACTGAACTTAAAGAACGTTTGAGAGGAGCTGGGAAAAGCAGAAAGGCAGTCTGAACATGGTTCACCAAACACAGTCTTTTTCTTCTTAAATCTTAGGTCTTAGACAGATATAGATAAACTTCCCCATGTCAGTAGGGGAATTACAATAGGTCCCAATATCAATCAAAAGAAGTTACATCTGAACCCACAGACCTTAACAAATACAGAGGAGACTAACAGGCTGGGCTACTATAGAGAACATGAACCACATACAAATCATAGACCCCTAGCACTCAGAGGGATCTCCAAAGGTCATCGGAGAATACACACATCCCTGACAACACACACTGCCACACACATGCACCAATTATACTATGCTCTGTGTAGAGAGTTTAGACACCAGAAACTCTGCCATGGAAAGAAGGAGAGAGGCACCACATTAGATGGACAGAAAACTTTGAATTGATGAGAAGGGAAAGGCGGTTCACAGGACAAAGCCTGAGAAAACTGCAGTTCCAAAAACATGCCCCCGTTTGATTCAACAGATAAAATATTGCATGAAGTTTGAGGATCTTTGCATCCAGTTCCCAGAACGATTATTTTAAACACCAAGAGATCGATCACAGGAAAAATAAAGGCTTCTGGATTCTTTGACCACATCAAGTCCCACAGGAACCATGGCGACATGAACTATGCACTTGCTGAGTACATAACGTGACACTAGCCCATATTTCAGGACCTTTACTCTCACCTTGTATCCTATTTCATTGAAGTTATTTTTCTAATCATTAACTGTAGCAACAGGGAGAAAACATTCAATATGGCAGAGAGAGAAGCTATGTCCCTTTGAGTCCGTGCCTTCTCCACAAGAATCTCCTTGAAGTTTTTCATCAGCTGTGGCTCAAGGTGTCCCACACCTTGAGGAACAGCGCCTCTTCAGCACAGCTCTCAGCCTGCGGTTGCTGAAGAGCAGAATGATGGGGTGAACTGCTGCACACAGATAAATCACTGACTCCCACACCCAGAATTTAAAGTCCAGAGGTGGAAAAATACCTGCAGCACTGAACACCAGTGACAGGAAATACGAGATGAAGAGCATGGCAAAAGAGAGGAGAGCCAGCAGAGCCTTTATGTGTGCCTGCACACTGGACTCTCCGAATCCTGAGGTTGTAAGGAGAGCCTTCTTCATGTGTCTTCCCAGAGATGTGATGAGCAAAATCATGCAAATGAAAAAGACAGCAGTGGGCATTGTCCAAGTAATCATTTTTAAAGGGAAGAGATAGAATTTCTCACAGTAACTCCGTATGCTATTGCCAGTGACATTCCAAGGTTGTAGATGGTTCCTTAAATAGTTCTGATATATTCTGTGGTTGCCTATGAAAAATAGAATGGTGGTGAAGCTGGAGAGCCCTACAGAGCTGAAGAGCATCCATGGTACCCACCCAGACAACTTGTGCTTTAGCCAGAGGAAGACAGGGTGGGTGAAGGTAGCAATTTTCACACAATAGAAGACACTAAGCCAGGTAGAGAACCATAAGGTGGCAGCATTCAGGAAGTCCCACTGGAAAGCTAGAAACTGCAGTACAGGGTTGTATGGGAAGGCCGTCGGATATAGGAAAACATAAATGGTCTTACCCATTACCACCCACTGCACACAAAAGCGAGAGGCCCCTAGGCTAACCAATAACTTATCACAAGGCAACAACATTCTCCGTAGCACCCACTCCATGCCCAGAGCCGCAGTGATGAAGCCATTGCCTGCTATTGCTACCAGGCATAAAAGGAGTAAAATGATAACCAAGATGATGGGCTTCTCGTCAGTCACCGAGGATCCTAGAACCATGTGGTCTCCATTCATCTCTCTGGTGGACAAGATGGGTCCCAAAGCTTCAAGGGTTATTTCTGTTGGGTTGCTCTGGAAGGTCCTGGAGGATATGTTTGTCCCTCCAGCTGCCTGAAGTGCAGAGACTAGGCCAGAGTAGAGGACGCAGGCTATCAGAGGAGGGTGAGAGGTTTTTTCTTCTTAGAGTAGATGCACATATTGTCAAGGCTCAATTTTCAAAGTCCCCATACCTGCCCCAAAATTTGCCTGCTCTTCTGCCTATTCTCTGCCCATGTCAACATCAAAGTGGATAATATATCAGGCCCTGGCATTTAGTGTCCTTACACAGGAGGTTATACTTCTCTAAGCGGACACCTACGACAGGACCATGCACCTGCTGGCTCAGTAGTATCGTCCGCGGGTCACACCCGCTACTGAGACAGCGCTCACATCCACAGAGGGGGGGTGATCATTATGTTGCAGGCATTGTTCTGAGTGCTCTCCTTAGGTCTCACAACAATTCTATGAGGGGAGTGGTATGGCAATACCCCTTTAAAAGAGACAGAGAAAACTGGGCAAACCTTTACAGAGAAAGATTAATTCAAGTCTTATTACTCGCAGTGACCATCATCATAAAAAAAGAACACAGGAGACAATTATACATAATGAGGCAGTCAACTTTTTTCATAACTTAAAAATATATATTTTATAACTGGTGGCCTCTAAAATAGCACTTCACAGAGGAACCTCCTGTAGCGATAAGCCAACGGGATATGGCAGAATGAGCCCTGTGCTAGGAGTCGAGACAGCCTTTAGTCCAAGCTTCACCCCTTATTGTGAGTTATTGGATATGTCAGCCCCTCTGTGCCTCATTTTGTCCATCTGTAAAAAATGAAAAGTATCCTATGTTCTAATTCACAAAGATGTCTTAGAATCTAGGCTTAGAATGAAAGAAGACATGAAAGATAATCTTACAGATAAAAGAAATAAGGCCTCAAATTATATATTAAGACTCCCACCTAAAGTCACAGTTATGCAGAGGAAAGACCAAGATCCAAACTGATTGCAGGGCCAGGAATCTCTGCCATGGTTAGCAATACATGTTACACCCTCCATCTTCTTCATCACTAGCTGAACTCAGAAGCCCAAGTTTTGAGTCTTGTTGCAATCACTATGGATCCTCAAGCAATTAACCTCTCTGAACGCCCCCTTTCTTCACCTATAAAAAATATGGATCAAAAATAAATATGACCATAAATATGGTAAATATATTGGAAATTATAAACCTCTGCATATGGACAAGCAGCAATGATGATGATGACAATGACTTTATTAGAATGGCTATCTTCTATTCCATCCATCCTGTGGCATAATAAGTAGCATAAGGAGAATTCAGGACAGCATCAGGGATGCAACAGAAGTTCAGGGCACCAAATGTCAGACCATTGACATCAACCAGAGAAGGACGGAGCAAAAAAAAGACCACATTCTTTATAGAAATGAGCTTCAAAGAGTCAAAAAAAATCAGCAATCAACACTCAGGTGAGTGTAAGTAGGTTAACGTGTCACAGGGAGATAGGAAAGCAGAAATTGTTCTGGGTCAAATACAGCAATATTGAAGGCTCAGGATCAAGTAACATGACAGTAAGGGGATTTGTAATAGAATACACATCTTCTGACACCACAACCTACCAGTTCCATGTATAGGACCCCCACAAAAAGGGAATAGAACGCATGTCAGCATCTCCTCCCAGTTCCCAGTCTACTTCCCAGTCCCCAGTCCACGTCCAGGTGGAATTGTTTCTTTAACACATAGGCCAACCATAGTGGACACAGTTCTTCTGAGTAAAGGAAAGAAGATGAACTACGGTAATTCACTCTGCCTTTCTGCGAAGATGCAAATTTCCAGGAGAGAGAGTTCCCAACTGCTCTCTTCCTTGCCCTTGTTCTTCTGGCTGACATTTGGCTGTTTTCTACTGGAACTTGGAGAAATGGGGCAAACTTCGGGCTTATAGCTCTGGAGTATGGCCACCTACAAACCGCCCAATATGGAAAACTTGAATCTTTTTCATCCACCTCCCACACCTTCAATGATAAAGATGTGCATTTAACCTTCAATTCATTTAATAATAATTTATTAAGCATATCCTATATGCCATGATAACCCTTTGAAAGACATTGGCTACAACAATGAATTAGATATCTGCCCTCAAAGCACTTTTATGGGTTAAACATAAACCCAAACATTTACTGGATGTAATGTGCAGAGTAAGTTAATCCAAAAGAGGGAATAATCATTTGAATTTAAATATGCAATGTGTTTGGTGGTGATTCTTTTGTTGTTTGTTGTTTGTTTGTTGCATTTGGCTTTCTCATGTCTAGATTTATCTTCTTAGGTAAAAGCCAAGTCTGAGAGTTTTTAACTTTTCATAACCAGTCTTTATAAATGTAATCATGAGGGTAGTAGGATAGGGATCCTGAGTTAGCTCTCTATATGGAAAACCTTCAACTCAGTACTCTCAACAAGTGACTCCCAGTCTGTGGCTCTATGTGTTAGGGATCTTGCTATTCCCATCCCAAGATTTCTCAGAAGAGTTGAGCAGTAACAGCCCCATAATTGTGAGACAACAAAGATGCTATCTTGCATGTTGGAAGGAAAAAGGTAAGGCATCAGTAAAGGAGGGGGATACATGATTATATCCAGAAAAATTAGATACATTTAGCTACAACAGAGGACTTACATAGAGAAGATGGCATATCAACCCAAAAAGGTAGGCTGGAGAGATCACAGAGAATTTAGGAAGCCTCGATGAGATATTAGATTGTATCTTTAGTCAAGACAGAGCCACCAAGTGTTTGGGGGCTTTTATGAGCTAGAGTTTTAAAACGGAGATTGAGAACATCAATCAGTTAGGAACTCCTGAGACAAGTCCACTTAACCTGGTATCACTCGAAGGGCTGTGAAGATGGAGCAGAACATGAGAGTTGAATCACCACCCACTCCCCACCCAAACACCTTCAGTAAACTTCTGGAGCTCTGCCCAAGGGAAGAGCAGTCTTCCAGGTGCTCACAGCTGAGTAGAAGGGATAGAGGAGAAAGATCTCCCCACTTCCGCCATGCTCCTGTCTTCCCTGCCTCCAACCAACTTGTGGCTTGAGCCCCAAGGCTCAGTCTCATAATTTATTATTAATCTACCTGTAGGAAGTCATTAACTTGCTCATCTTGCTACAAAGAAAAAGAAAAATTCTTCGTGATTGATGATGAGGATAATACATGTTCTCTAGGTGGGATAATTCACAGACTTTAGGTGTCTATTTAATTTAAAGCCCGGCCACAGTGCCAGCTTCCCACAGGTTCCTCCATCCTGCCTCACCCTCGCTCTACCCTCTGGGGAAATCCCCCTGGGTTCCTCACCAGCAACTTGAGAATCTCCTCTTTTAAACTTTTAATCATTCTCTTGCAAGAGAAAATTCCTGATCTTGTTATCTTGCCTCTGGTCATCCCTCTCTCTTCTCTTGCCATATCCTGGCCTCCAGCTAGCATTGCAGCATAATGTTTTGGGGCCTCAGCTTCCCAGTATTATTGGACATTTGACCTTACATGCATTTATCTATTTGAAAATTCTTTGTAACCTCTGTTCTGTCCTGTTATTTACTGCTTCTATTTTGACTGGTTCGAACATACTAATCTCTCTTAACCGTGTGCAGTGTTTTTCCCAATCTCTTTTAGTCTATCGGTCTCCATACTTTTTTTATCATGAATTCCATCAGTAAAATATATATATATATGAACATGCAACCCACCAGCTGTGAATTGAATGTTTGTGTCCTCCCAAAATTCATACACTGAAACCTTAACCCTCAATGTGATAACATTTAGAGATAATGCTTTCAGGAGGTAATTAGTTCATAAGGGTGAAGCCCTCATGAATGGGATTAGTGTCCTTATAAGAAGAAACACAAGAAAGATAAATCTCTCTGCCACGTGAGAACAGAGCAAGAAGGTATCTGTCTGCAACCCAGAAGAAGGCCCTCACCAGAACCCAACCATGCTGGCACCCTCAGTTTCAGGCTCCAGAACTGTGAGAAATAAATATCTGCTGCATAAACACCCAGTTTATGGTATTCTGTCACAGCAGCCTAGGCTGACTAAGATACTACCATATGCATATTTATTTTTAATTATATGCATGTACATTTTACTAATACGTTATATGCATCATAAAATACCCTCCAAAAAAGGGATTAAAAGGAGAAGATAAAAATAAATGGAAACTGAAATTGCTACAGGCCTAGTGGATCATCTTGCACAAGCTCTGGGATGCAGACATCCCAATCTGGAGATTCCCATCCTCAGCAGCAGCATCTGGGATCCACCTCCTGGGTGAGCAGACAGGAAGGGTAGTATCATCAAAATTAAGAAGTGTAGGACATTTCCTTTGTTTTCCATCTATCTTCTGTTGGCCAAAACCTAAAAGCATTTTTACATCAGACAATTCCTATTCATTCGACATGAGCACATGAAGTTATGGATGTGACATACAGTGGCACCAAACTCCTATGTGTCCTTAGCCTTCTGTGAGATCAGGCTGGAAAAGCTCCCTGGGTGGAATCAGTCTTAAGCAGAGCACAAAGGAAGGAAATGACGGAGATTGGCAGAGAAAGGAAAGAAGGAAGTATTGGGTGGACCCAAGAAGCACATGAAGAAGAAAAAGACTTGGGGGGAGAGGGGAAGAAGATTTACTGAGCTGAAGTGGAGAGACGAGGCCGAGAGCACAGGTGTGGAGCAGAAGGGCAGACGATGTCAAGTGGATGGTGCTGGACAATCTATGTCACTATAAAAAAGTAAGCTTCAAGGTGGGGTGCGGTGGCTCACGCCTGTAATCCCACAGGTGGGTGGATCACTTGAGGTGAGGAGATTGAGACCAGCCTGCCAACATGGTGAAACCTTGTCTCTACTAAAAATACAAAAATTAGCCAGGCACGGTGGCACACGCCTGTAGTCCCAGCTACTCGGGAGGCTGAGGCAGGAGAATTGCTTAAACATGGAAGGTGGAGGCTGCAGTGAACTGAGATCACGCCACTGCACTCCAGCCTGGGCAACAGAGCAAGACTCCATCTTAAAAGTAAAATAAAATATATAAAAAATAAGTTTCAGTTTGCCCACAGAGACAACTGACGACAGTTACAGTTCTCTATAAAGGGCATACAGACCAAAATGATGCTTGGCAAATATTAGGGTTGCTTACCTATAGATTCTTGGGGCCCCATGAGGAAATGAGGCTACCAGCAAAGGTCAAGGTGATTGACAGCTAGCGCTAGAGACTCACAGCAGTGGAGGGGATGGTAAGAACACAGACAGCAAGATGGTAAAGGGATTCTGAGGCATGGACAGAGGAGGAGAGAAAGAAGAAACTGGAAAGAGAAAGACGGTACTGAAACCTTATACATTCCTGCCAGGATCATTCATCCCAGGACTGGTTATTGACATGGATAACTCAGGAGCAGAACCACCCTATGGCCAGCACCTTCCAAAGCCCTGTGAGCCAGCAGCACATGGGCACTGGAGCTGAAGCCATGTCTTCAGGCCCTTTTTCAGTCTGGGGCTCCTCAGCACCAGGACGGTAGAGTGCAGACAGATGTTGGCATAGATTAGCACTTCCCAGGCCCAGTGCCAGTGATTCTGAAGGTTTATAATTTTAAAAGCAGAAACAAACAAGGACAGGAAGTACAATGTACAAAAGATGAGGGAAAAGGTGAGTGACTTTAAAGCCATGGTGTAAGCCTGGGTGCTGGGATCACAGGGGCCGGGCCTGAGGTCCCTCAACTGCCCCAACTGCCAGCACAGTGAGATTATGAGCAAGACGGTGGACACTAGGAACAGGAGGAACGGAATCGACAACACAAACCCTTCATGAAAGAAAACGTAGAGCTGAAATGAAGCCTGCACTCTATAAACTAGAGTTTCATTTCCGTAGGAACTCAGGGAGATCTTCCTCTGACCCAACAGTATGTTCCCAGTGGCTGATGAGATGACTTCCAGGCCACAGATGATCAGGGAGCCCTTGATCAGCTTGGGCACTAACCGAGAGATCCTCCACTTCAGCCAGGAGAAGGTGGGGTGGGAGAAAGATGAGATCTTCACACAGTAGAAAGCAGCAAGCAAGGCAGTAAACCACGAAGTGAGGGCATTGAAAAGGCCCCAGAAGATGTTCACATAGGGAACTGCGTGCCAAAAATCTAGGGAGGCCAGAAGGTTGTTCGCCATGGCCACCCCATGCAGGCAGAACCGGGAGGCAGCAAGACAGGCCACAATCATGTCACTTGTGGACAGCGTCCGGCACCTTACCCACTCCCTGCCCAGCATTGTGACCAAGAAGCCATTCTGCAGCATTGCAGCCAATGACTCCAGGCAAAAGATGGCTATGAAGATCAACGTGGGCAAGGAGGGCATCTTCTCCAGGGAGGTTCTGCTAAGTCTCGGCTCCTACTGCAGAGGGCTGGGACACATCTGCAGGGAAAAACAGCCTCTCTGGCTGAGTCAAGCCACCCTGTTGACGCCAGAGACTCAGAAGCCCTTGCCCCTGGATTCATAGAAAATCCCAGCCACCAGCAAACACCCCCAGTCCCCAGAATTTGAAAAGATAATTTCTGCAATCTCCTTTGGCAGGCAAATCACTCCCAGCTCAATGACACCGTCTCTATTTGCATAACCTGTATTTTCCTATCCTTTCTCAGAGCCAGATGCAGGGAAATGTTAACAGAATAGAGGCTGCTGGGGTGACTGAAAATATCCACATTTTGTACATGATGCCTTAACTGTACTATTTCTTTCCTAACTCTTCTTTAAAAGACATTGTTACTCTTATTGGCCTCCCCAAACCACAAACCTTCCCTTCACGTCCTGCCTTAATATTTTATTCAGTAACCTCTATACACTGCCTTAGCTCACCTCCTGAATGGGTGGAACAGAAAAATCATTCGCATGCACAAGGCTTCACATTACCAAGAAAAGGCTCCCTAACCACTGACCTCTCACGCTGCCTAAAATTTCACTGTCAAGCTCCATATTGGAGTTCATGGAATCTCCAGTTAAAATGTGGATTTCTCTGATGTGTTACCATCAAATCTGTTAACCGTTATCCCCTTGGCTCCAGAGTGCTTGATCAACCAAAAGTAATCAGTTCCTAAGAAGCCTCTGAGGAAATGAGAGAGAGTAGATAAGTCATAATGAGAAGACGAGAAAGACAGAGAAGGGAAACTGACCCAGAGAGGACATCACCATAGGAGGTGGGGGAAGCAAGAGTTGGTGGAATGACAAGAAGAGCTCAGGGTAAAGCTGGGCCACAGGGAAGTTCTGCTTTATGTGGAGTGAGGCCTGTCCTATAACAATACTGAAGATATAACAGTAAAAACCACCCTGCTGGAACACCGTGTCTTTTTTTTTTTTTTTTTTTTTTTGACAGAGTCTCGCTCTGTCGCCAGGCTGGAGTGCGGTGATGTGATTTCGGCTCACTGAAACCTCCGCCTCCTGGGTTCAAGCAACTCTCCTGCCTCAGCCTCCCGAGTAACTGGGACTACAGGCATGCACCACCACTCCCGGCTAATTTTTGTATTTTTAGTAGAGACAGGGTTTCATCATGTTGGCCAGGATGGTCTCGATCTCTTGACCTTGTGATCTGCCCACCTTGGCCTCCCAAAGTGCTGGGATTACAGGTGTGAGCCACTGCACAGGGCCCCACCTTGTCATTTTTAAAGTGATTTCACACATGTTACATTTCACCTATGTTACATTTCACCTTTACCGCCAACCACACAAAATGACACTGGTTCAGATCAGCCGCCCCAGGCTCAAGGAGCCATGAGGACAAGTTCAACTGAGGAAAGAATGCCTATGAATGTGGAAAAAGTGAAAACAAAAGGGTTAAGAGGGAAGAGAGAGAAGGAGGGTAGCAGAAAGCAGAGGTGTGGATAGAAAAACAGGGAAGGGAATCCCCCAGCAAATGTCTCAGATCTTGGAGTCAGGGCTCTCCACCAAGATGAGTCATAGAAAAAATAGCCTTGCCTACTTCCCATGGTCTCACTCAAGATTCTACAGGTGAAAGAGGCCTGTGTGTGAAAGATTAAAGAGAAATAAAAACAATGACAAACATTTATGGTGGCGACTTCAAGAAAAAGAGGTTCAGCTCTCGAATACAGCAATTGCTTGAAGAGCTGCTTGTTTGTTTGTTTGTTTGTTTGTTTGTTTTGAGACGGAGTCTCGCTCTGTCACCCAGGCTGGAGTGCAGTGGTTCGATCTTGGCTCACTGCAAGTTCCACCTCCCAGGTTCATGCCATTCTCCTGCCTCAGCCTCCTGAGTAGCTGGGACTACAGGCGCCTGCCACCACGCCCGGCTAATTGAAGAGCTGCTAGTTTTTACTGAACTCTCAAAATATTGTTAGAGAGCGGATAATTCAACCTGATCAACTGTTTTGTAACACAGCTTCAGTGTCTTTATTTAATTCTTTGCATGTCTTCCTCTGGCTTCTCGAAGACAACAGCAATGAGTGGCTTCTGCATGCTCCACAGCATTTTGGCTCGTCTCAAAATCCTTTGGCCAGAGCCCAGATTCATGATGTCATCAAGAAGCGAGCTGAGGCCATGGTACACACGCCCTGTTGCGGTCACGTGTAACCAAGTAGACATTCAATGTTTGCGGGCAACCTTCATGTTCTCTGCAGAGGTGCCAAAGCGTGCACTTTGCCAGAACAAGTCTTCCCCAGGACTTTTCTTTTTCTACAGTTGATAGCTCTAGAAAGTAAACATTTTCTCCTGTTTCAATACTCTTCTATAAGAAGGCTGAAAGAGTACCTTTCCCGCAGGCACCTGTTTATCCATCTCTCAATGCTTCACTAGATATATCTTACAGGGGTCCCGTGTCCCATTCATAGTCTGCCACCAAAAGAGACCATAAGCAAGACGATGTTTTAGGTTTTTTCAATTTTTCAAGAGTCCTTTGAATATGAAATAGCAATCAAAATACAAGGTGTTTCTTACAAAAGTTTGGGTCATATTTCTCTTTTTTAAACGTGTCTCATTCCTGCAACTGAAGCTAATGAATTCTTTTCTGCAGCATGATTGGAGACTTTTTTTTTAGGATGAAGTCTGACTCTTCTGTGAAATGGTAGTAATGGTAAATAAGTAACAGCAGAAGACTGGATTAAAATGGAAGATTCTGCAAAGAGCTTCTCGCACTTCCCTCATGTTAGTCCTCTACACTAGTAAAGTGTTTTTTGGTTTCTGTTGATTCTTTTGTTTGTTTGTTTGTTTGTTTGTTTTTATTTCCCTTATCACATTCACGATTACATTGGTTCATCTTAGAGACATACAAAAATACATTTCATTTGACAAGGTTTCTCAATCTTGGTGCCCATTCTCAACTGGACCTTTGAGTGACGTGCATTGCATAAATACTTCCACATATTTCCATGGCTTTATCAGGTAACTGACGGCCCACTCCAGGGAAAGGTGGAGGAAGAAGGAAATAACAATGTTTTTAATGGCTATACTGTGCATAAATGTTAAGCTAAACTATGCACAAATTTAATAATGATTTCCCTGCAGGATAAGCCCTAAATGTTTTTTCTCACCCTGAAGTCTTCCTCTGACTCTTATATTTAAGTAAGTAATTTAAAATAAACATTGGCTCTACTAGCAATCCAGCATAATAGAGAATTTTAGTTTTCTGAAAGTAAATTTGGGAATTTCTAACATCTTCCATTATCAAAATGTGAATGTACAGTTGAATATCGTTTAATATTCAGGTAAATCTACAGACTTTCCTCTCAAATAAAAAATAGCATTTGATAGTTATTTTTGTAATTATAAAGTTAGCCTGCAAGGAAGTTGAGTCCAATTCCATTTCAACTAAAAGATCTTTAGAATGAATCTTTCTCTTTGCCTTGCTCCATTCGAGCATTTAGAAGCAATAAAATTAATCTCTAAAGGAATAAATCAAATGTTCTTCCCATAATGCCATGAACTTCACTCAATGTCTAACATCTACTAGAGGGATAAGTTATGTTCAGTAATTTCTAAATCAGTGGTTTACAAATTATGCTTTCCAGGGAGTTCTCATGGTAGGGAAAGGGTAAGAGGCGAACTGAGAAAGTAGAACCATAAACCCTCATTTCCTTTTGAAACAGAGCAGTCCTGCTTATATGTATTTTATATACTGAGCTTCTACATACTATTTCAAAGAAAGAACTCCATTGCAAGAAACAAATTTAAACCGCTGCCACAGATAGATCCAAAGTCAACAAGTGGGGTAAGGACAGATTGCATCAACCCACCTTCTTTCCTTTGCTCCCCAAAACTCTTCTAAATTAACTGTGAAAGATTTTTGAGGCCAAGTGCAGTGGATCACCCCTGTAATCCCAACACTTTGGGAGGCCAAGGCAGGTGGATCACACGGTCAGGCGTTCAAGACCAGCCTGGCCAACATGGTGAAATCCTGTCTCTACTAAAAATACAAAAAAAAATCAGCTGGGCATGATGCCATGTGCCTGTAATCCCAGCTACTCAGGAGGCTGAGGCAGGAGAATTGCTTGAACCAGAACCCAGGAGGCAGAGGTTGCAGTGAGCCGAGATTACACCACTGCATTCCAGCCTGGCCTACAGAGACAGACTCCGTCTCAAAAAAAAAAAAAAAAAAAAAAAAAGGAAATTAAGGCATAAATCCAAATAAAATAGATGGAAGAGTGATCAAAGATACAACAGCCCTAAGAAAACAGAATCCTATCCAAGCAGAAGGAAAAGTCAAGAATGAACCTGACTTTTACCCAAGATTTGCCATACCAGGTTCCTCTAGAGAAAAATTAGTTAAAAGTCAGTTTAAGATTCAGATTCCCAAATCACTGTTCCCATTTTTTATACCTGGGCAACCACCACTCTCTCACCCTAGTGTTGTCTGGAAAGGATCAAACAGGATCACTGAGCTGGATATATCTATAGCACAGTTGAGACAAGGGTACTATACCGAAACAGGGACATTAGGTGAGCAAATGCTCTCCTCTCACATGGTTTTTAGAACTCCGGAACCCAGGCTTTTACCCTACAGGCAGATGAGTATCGTCTTTTCCAAGAGCTCAAACATTCTAAAAGGAAGACATAAAGACAATATCAGATATTCCTCAAATAATTAGTCCAACCAATCACTTTACAGTGAAGCCCATAATTAACAAGTCCCATTCATGAATTCAGAGTTTCCCATCAGCCTTTCCATCTCTTTTGCAACAGGAGCAGACAACGAGGAGCTTGGGACATCTGAGAATGGCACCTAGCATGGAAAATAAGACCAAAACAAAACAGGTATTTGGAGGAAGAAAACAATGCAAGGAGAAGAAAGCTTTCCCAAAATGATATCAGTATTCTCACAGTTATGAGAATATAATAATAACATACAAAACAACAGGTTACTGTTTAAAAGAAATACTCAAAATTTTTTAAAAGAAAGTTCTTGGAATTAAAATGACAATATCTGAGATTAAATATCAATAGAAGAGCTGAAAGCTAAAATTTATTAAATATCTCAGAAAAGAGACTAAATAAACCCATAGGTTAAAAACAAAAGAGAATGCCAATCCGGGATGTCTAATAACCAAGAAATAGGAGTTCTAAACAGAGAGATGTCATAAATGGCGGGAAAAACATCAACAAAATAGAAGAAAAGTTCCCAAAGCTAAAGGACATGACTCTTCATATTAGAAAGACTCACCAAGTATCTGTCTCCATTTCATACACTTTTAGAAAACTCAGCACAAAGAGAAGTTCCTACAAGTTTTTAGAGAGGTAAAAGAGGAGAGGAAAAATACTAAATTCAAAATATAATATTAGGAATTTTATTTTAGACTTTTCCATAGTAATTTTGGAAGCTAGAAGGCAACAGAGCAATGTCTTCAATATACAGAAGGAAAATTATCTCTACCTTGGAATTCTGTATCTGGATACTCAAGTACAAGGACAAAATAAAGCCTTTCCAGACAAGCAAAGTCTCCAAATAAAGTTAATTTTGTATGTTCTCTTTTTGTGAAGGATACTGGAGAATATGTCCCTCCAAAGCGGGAGAGTAGGCATGATAAAGGAAGACATGAGTCCAGGCAACGTGAGGTTAAGGTGAGAGACAGGCGGAGGAGGCCACCAGGAGGACTGTAAAGGCAGACCCAGGATGGAGGGAGGTGCATCAGGCCTGAGCATAAGTCCAGACTGGAGCAGGATATGAAGCCCCAGGAGAAATTTTCTCAGGCAAATAAAATTTGAGGATACTTGATGATGGAATTGAGAACAAAAAGCAAACAAAACAAGGTAATTGTTAAATCAATGGAAACAAAAATGTGTACAGGAACGAAAAACTAATTGCAGTTTAATACATGGTTTCACGATGAAGAGCATTTGTATTGGCATAATATTTTAAACACTAAATATTGATTTTACCATTACAATAAAACTATATTGAAAAGTGGGAGACAGAAGGGGTTTGCCAGGGGAATGAGGGTGAGGAAGAACTAAAGGTTCATATTCCATAGTGGAAAGCACACAGACGCACACATGCACACACACACCAGGTAAAACAGTTGAAAGTAGTTGCCTTGGGAAACAGGAATTGGAAGAGGATGGAAACGAAAGCCTCTATTTTTAAAAAAACAAACAGAGAAATGTCTGGTCCTTTAAGTAGAAATACCTGGCTCTTTAGTCTAGATGCATATATAACTTTGATAGAATCTTAAGAAAAAATGAGAAAAGTCAAGAAGGAGAGGGGTATGAGTAAAAACAGTCAAATTGGCCCTCTTTGGTTTTCATAACTGATGGTGCCTCCTAGAAGCAAAGATTCATTTTCCTCCCACAGTTCGGTACTGGACTGCTGTCCTCCGTAAACAGGAATTAAAGTGATCTAATACTACTCATAATTTTATTAAAATCTTCCAAGTATGTGTTCTTCATAATTACTTAGAGGAAGAAAGGGCAGAAGACAATATGACTCATGTTTCTAAAATGGCTTAATCATCTTGCAAAAAAAAAATCCTAATCCAAGATTTCCATTTCTCAAATAATAATTTTTCTCCTGATTTTTTTTCTCTCCATCCTGTTCCATCTTATTTCCCCCTCCCATCCTCAGACAGCCCCCACCCACCGCTCAGCAGCCCAGCCCTTCCTTAAGGCACCAGGGGTGAGGGGAGTATTGGTGGTGTTAGATTATGAAACACTTCTTAGGACAACGCCAGAATGCAGCAACCTACATACTCACTCTTAGTGGTAGGACAGTACTGGGCATGGGAGGGTAAAATAAAGAGGTAAATGAGGAGGCATCTGCTATCCTCCCAAAATAATGGGAAAACTCACCCATTTCCTCTTAAACTCAATGGAGAAGGAGTTTCCAAAAGCATTCCCAATCTTTCAGCTCCTGACAACGCCCACAGAAATCCCTTTCATTTTACTTGCCTGCACGTGCAGAAATGAAGAACGTAGAGGAACTTCAGTGTGGCTAAGGTAAAACTAGGAAGGGATTTCAGAGTGGTTACAGGAGCACTCAGGAGTGAATGTGGAACCAATAGGAAATGAGCACCAGGCTCCCAGGTAAGTCAGTTGATAGACGAGTTCATTTTTTTCCTCCATCAGATAATGGGAACAAAAGTAAGAAAAAAATGTTTTTTAAAAAAATCACAAGGCCAAGCACAGTGACTCAAGCCTGTAATCCCAGTAGCTTGGGAGGTGAGGCAGGTGGATCACCTGAGGTCAGGAGTTCAAGACCACCCTGGCCAACATGGTGAAACCCCATCTCTACTAGAAATACAAAAAAATTAGCCGGGTGTGGTGGCGGGCCCCTGTAATCCCAGCTACTCAGGAGGCCGAGGCAGAGAATTAATTGCTTGAACCTGGGAGGCAGAGGTTGCAGTGAGCAGAGATTGCACCATTGCACTCCAGCCTGGACAACAGAGCAAGGCTCTGTCTCAAAAAAAAAGAAAAAAAAAGAAAGAAAGAAAAGAAATCAAAAACCACAAGATATTAAATAGTTCCAGAAAAGAGATACAACCTCAAAGTAAACCAACATTAATTAAAAATCTAATATGAAGCTGACGTTGTGCTAAACACATTCACATCCATCATTTTTTCCTGTAATCTTGTTTAAGGATGTCGTACGCACTCCAGGTTTTGCTCTTTTTTATGAGGTACGCTGTCTATGCCTCTGTTTTTCTCAGAAAAGTGTAGTGAAGCTGCTGCCATTCTACATTTGCCCCGGATGGAACTCCATGATACCACCTCACTTCACGATATTTCACATTGCCTGATGGAACCCAAAGAAACCAGCTTTATTTCTGTGCCATTTCTCAGTGATTAAACCTCAAACTTCGGAATCAAGATTGCTGTTTGGAATAACTAACAAGTGTTTTCTCACCTTCTCTGTTTCTCCTTTTTCCCATAATATTTCATATTTACATCACCAGGTGGCAATGAGTAAATACGCCCATGCAGGCAAATATTAAAAAGAATCAGAAAATAGGGTGACATTCCAAGGAAAGTTACAAAAATAAAATGTTCATCATGACATTCTACTATTTTAAATTAATTTAGCATTGGTCTGCTACAAAGTGCATATAATTTAGATTCAGAAGAATTGGGCTTCAGTTATACTTTTGTCACTTTCTCAATATGTAACCTAAGATAAATCGCTCCCTCTTTTTCAAATTTGATGTGTACAAATGTAATAAGAAGTACTTGGCAACATCAGGAACATTTGATAAGGCAAGATATATAAAGACATCTGTGTATCCAGGCATGGTGGCTCTTGTCTGTAATCCTAGCACTTTGGGAGGCCAAGGCGGGTGGATCACCTGAGCTCAGGAGTTCAAGACCAACCCGGCCAACATGGTGAAACCTTATCTCTACTAAAAATACAAAAAGTAGCCAGGAACTGGGTGCGGTGGCTCACGCCTGTAATCCCAGCACTTTGGGAGGCCGAGGCAGGTGGATCACGAGGTCAGGAGATCAAGACCACGGTGAAATCCCGTCTCTACTAAAAATACAAAAATTTAGCCCGGCGTGGTGGCGGGCACCTGTAGTCCCAGCTACTCAGGAGGCAGAGGCAGGAGAATGGCGTGAACCCGGGAGGCGGAGCTTGCAGTGAGCCAAGGTCGCGCCACTGCACTCCAGCCTAGGCCACAGAGCGAGACTCCATCTCAAAAAAAAAGAAGAAGGTAGCCAGGCGTGGTGGCACGTGCTTGTAATCCCAGCTACTCGGGAGGCTGAGGCAGGAGAATCACTTGAATCTAGGAGGTGAAGTTTCCAGCGAGCCGAGATTGTGCCACTGCACTCCAGCCCGGGCGACAGAGTGAGAATCTGCCTCAAAAAATAAATAAATAAATAAAAAATAAAAATAATTTTAAAAAGGGAGCCCGGGCGCGGTGGCTCACACCTGTAATCCCAGCACTTTGGGAGGCCAAGGCTGTGGGATAACTTGAAGTCAAAAGGAGTTCAAAGCCAGCCTGGCCAACGTGGCAAAACCCTGACCTTACTAAAAATAAAAAAAAATAAAAATAAAAAATTAGCCAGTCGTGGTGATGTATGCCTAGAGTCCCAACTACTCGGGAGACTGAGAAGAATCGCTTGAACCCTGGAAGAAGAGGTTGCATGAGCTGAGATCGCACCACTGCACTCCAGCCTGGGTTACAGAGCAAGACTCCATCTCAAATAAAAATAAAAGTAATAAATAAAGAAGGAGGTATTTTTATTTCTTACTAACAAACATATCTCAAATCTCGTAACAGCATCGTCTTAATATTTTAAATCCTGCAATGGGCATCAAAGACGTTGAACTAGATATCTTCAAAGTTCCCTGCCAGCCTAAGATTCCAGGATTCTGACTTTCTCTCTCTTTCCTTTTCATCAGTCTCTCTGGGACGAAGTCCAACTTTACCATCTCTTCAAGAAATGCCTTCAAGCTACTGACAATTTTAAATTAAGATACCTTGCTAATCAATGAATCTAATAATAATAGCTTCTGCTTATTTTGTTCCTATTCTGAATCTGATATTTGTCTAAGTAGTGGCATCCCCACCAAAGGGCTGTCTTACCAGAGATTAAATCTCACAATGTGTTTAGTTTACAAACAAGTCGGACTAGCTGAGGAGGGCCTTCTTGGAAGAGTAGCGCGAGCTCTTTGAAATCATGAGTGAAACACTCTTCTGAGAAGGTCCAGTAAGCGTTACCTCCCCTAAGGAAGGCTGGATTCCCAGGGATAAAAGAAAGCATAGCTCTGGGTTTTCTGAGTGAACTGGAATTTGCTCCAACCCAGGTCTGGAGGTCGCATAGAGAAGAGAAACAGAAAATGAAACAGCCATCCTCTGGAGAAGTTGCGCTTCACGCCCCCACCTAGTGAGAGCACCTAAGTTGAAACAATATTCTTCCCTGAGGAATTGTTCCGACATGCACACAAAAAGGCTTAGAGAAAAGTGCTCCTTGTGAAAACATCTAGAGGGGGAAAAAGCGTAAGCATTATCATTAAATCATTGGTTCTTAATGTGAATAGTGCCCCCCTCTAAAAGGTACTTAGGAAATTTATGTGAGTGTTTTTGGTGGTCACCAACTTCGGGACTACTATTGACATTTATTGGTTTCAGCCAGGATGCACCCCAAAAAATGAAGAATTTTCCCCCATCCAGCAAGGACTTTGGGTGTCCTGCCAGGCATTCATGTGGGTGAAAAACATCTGAGCCAAGAATTTAACTACACTATATATAAAGTAATTTTTGCACACTTTTAATATACAGTGACTTTTCTAAAAATGAAACCATCAAATAAATTGAAAGACTCTGGAGCTTTGTTTAATTTGAATCTTTACCATGAGTTATTTATCATCTCAGAAAAATCATGAAGTTGATGGCAACATCACACACATTATTTAAATCAGTAACAAAACACACCTAAATCTGTCTGGATTTGGATCTGTCACACTCCCTTGTGTCTCCATATAGGGGCAAGCACCTGTCTATGTCATTATGTTATCTACTACAGTGTACCACTTACCTATCAAATGTGAACTATTTATATATCAAAATGCAAATTATTTTTATTATAAATTGCTTTCCTTTATATTCTTATATTCAATTAGGACATCATATTGATTTTTAGTCATTTTAGGTAAATTAATATAGTTTATGAATTTCAGTTCACCGTATCATGGGGGTCATTCCCCCAATATTTTTGTAAAAGGAGGCATTGGTCCAGACACAGTATCTTTTTTTTTTTTTTTTTTGAGATGGAGTCTTGCTTTGTCACCCAGGCTGGAGTACAGTGGCACCATCTCGGCTCACTGCAACCTCTGCCTCCCGGGTTCAAGCAATTCTCAAGCCTCCGCCTCCTGAGTAGCTGGGACTAGAGGTGCCCACCACCATGCCCAGCTAATTTTTGTATTTTTAGTAGAGATGGGGTTTCGCTGTGTTGGCCAGGCTGGTCTCGAACTCCTGACCTCAAGCCATCCACCCACCTCCGCCTCCCAAAGTGTAGGATTACAGGTGTGAGCCAGCACACCCGGCCCAGACACATTACGTTTAATTACATAAAATATGATACATTATACTGTGGAATACCCTGCCACAGTTAGAAGGATTAGCTAAATCTATATATACTGATACGGAGAAAGCTCCAAGACAGCTGAGTGAAGAAAGTTGTTTCAGAAAAATGTATATGGCGTGGACGGCTGATATCAATTATATAAAAATCTATACGTATAAAAACACGCTATGTCGCTATGTGTAATTATAGAGAGAGAGAGAGAGAGAAAGAAAAAGCATAGGGGGAGGTCTGAAAGTTTAAAAATAAACTGATACCCAGGGGACTGAATCAGGAATGGTAGTCAAGATGAATTTCTGCTTTATATGTAATGCTGGAATGTGTACAAAGAGAACATATGCAGGTATTCATTACATAATTGAAAAAAAATACTGGTAAAACAGAAATGTTGAAAAGAATTGCCAGGAAAAAAAAGCTGTGCCCAAGCTTTCGTGGTTGTCACCCAGTATTCCTGGGTGACGGGAACAGTTCCACTGCAGAGTCAGCTTTCTATAGGAACAGCCTCTTGGCACAGTGTCCACCAGGAGATGCTGGGCTCAGCATCTCCTGGTTACTGGAGGGAGCTCACCGAGCCTGGCATTCTTGAGCCTCTCTGAGCCCAGCCCACAGCACCCTGATGCCCCACAGCACTGGGCAGCCATATCAGACCCCTGCATCCTTCTGCACACTGCACTTTGACTTAAAACCTAGCCTAGTCCAGGTGGCGCCCTCCACTGAGTACAACCTTGGGGAAAGGGGGCAGTCCAGTGCTAAGGTTAGCCAGGCCAGTGAGCAGCACGCATTATCATCATTAGCCACAAAGGAGGCATGAAGCTTCACCTGGCTTTTGAGTTTTAAGGCAATTACTTTGCAGCCGTCGAACTGGGCTCCCACCCACTTCCAGACCAAGACTCTAATAAGCATTAGGAGACCCAGAGACATAACAGGACCGGGGAGGGAGTACCAGAGGAGGGTTAGAGTGAACTCCTGGGTCTCCTGTCATCGCTGTAAGGTGGAGGGCTTGACGCACTCTGAGGAAGGAGGCACCTCATCTTACGTGACTACATCATAGCCATCTCAGGGGTTATGGTCAACAAAAAGCACCCCCGTACAGAAGCTCATGGGGCTCATTGTCAATATCAAGTATAACAGAAAAACTAGAACTCACCTTTTGGTAAGGCAGCTACAGCAACAGACCAGCACATTTCTCAAGTCCAGTTTGGAGGAAGAGGTTTTATACATAAAAGATCAATTTGTACAGTCATTTCCCCAGGTCCCCCCAGCCTGGGGGACAAATGACACATCGCAATGGCACTAGGCCCCGTGCGCCCGGCCAGCTTGGTCTGTGAGTCTCCAGACCCAGCCTTCTCATGGGCATCCAGCCCCTGCACAGCTGTCCTGGACTCTGTTCCCACAGCGGCTCTGCTGCCTGCTGTTGCTGTCCGTCTCCACCGCTGCTCGGCCTGCCCATGACCTGCCACCAGCCTCCTGCAGCTCCCAGCCTTAGGGGAGAGGTCTTACCTCTGAGAACTGTGCTCTTTCCATCAGCTTTAGATAGTCGAGTCTTTAAGGGATCACACAGACCTTTTTTCCCCATAGAAGACACACTTTCATTGGGTATCTCAGAAAGCAGACACCCTGAGAAAACTTCCTGGATGGCAAGGCCAGTGTCCCATTTTTAGCTCAAACATCTGCATTCTCTCCAACTCTGGATGCAAGTTCCCTGCCTTCCAGGTATCCAATGAGGCAACATTCTTTAATGCTCCTTTACTTTGTATACCATCTAAATCCCAGAGTCTTCAGAACCTAGCCATCGCTACCAAGGCCTTTGCATAAATAAGATTCCTCGTGTCTACACAGAGTGATAAGAGTTAAATGCAGCAATTGAGTGTGAGTTCTGGTGTCAGACCTTCTGGGTTTGAAGGTCACCTTGACTATTCTTAGCTGAATAACCTTGATTTCAGTTTATTTATCAGTAAAATGAGCAAACCACATAATTTCTTATAAGATTGAATGGCAATGTATATGAAGGGCATGACACAATGCTGGTTCATGTAAGAACTGCAAAACAGCTATCAATGTTCTGTCCCAGAGCCACCTAGAGATGTGTGCAGATAAAAGCCCTGTTCTAACTTTTCCACACAGCAATGTTAATCTTAAAGGTTGTATTATGCCTTATATACTGCTTCATTTTAGTATTGCCTTCTTATCTCTGAACTCTTCTTCAGAGTAAGAATTCTAAAATTATATTGGATCTGGCCAGGCTTGGTGGCTCATGCCTGTAATCCCAGCAGTTTAGGAGGCTGAGGCAGGTGGATCACCTGAGGTCAGGAGTTCAAGACCAGGCTGACCAACATGGAGAAACCCCATCTCTGCTAAAAATACAAAATTAGCTGGGTGTGGTGGTGCACGCCTGTAATCCCAACTACTCAGGAGGCTGAGGCAGGCAGGATAATCACTTGAACCCAGGAGGCAGAGGTTGCAGTGAACCAAGATTGCACCATTGCGCTCCAGCCTGGGCAACAAGAGTGAAACTCCACCTCAAAAAAAAGAAAATTATATTGGATCAGTTGTAACTTTGTTTCTGAGAACTTCAAGTAAATAGCTGATATGGTTTGGCTGTGTCCCCACCCAAATCTCATCTTGAATTTCCATGTGTTGTGGGAGAGACCCAGTGGGAGGTAATTGAATCACGGGGGCAGGTCTGTCTTTCCCACGCTGTTCTCATGATAGCAAATAAGTCTCACAAGATCTGACGGTATTATAAGGGGGAGTTTCCCTGCAAAAGCTCTCTGTGCCTGCTGCCATCCATGTAAGATGTGACTTGCTCCTCCTTGCCTTTCACCTCTCACCGTGACTATGAGGCCTCCCCAGCCATGAGGAACTGTAAGTCCAATAAACCTCTTTCTTTTGTAAATTGCCCAGTCTCGGGTACATCTTTATCAGCAGCATGAAAACAGACTAATACAATAGCATTCACAAAATTTTAGATCTTAATTCTAAATGGCCCTTGGGAGATTATGTAGTCCTGCCCCTGACTTTAGATAAGATCTTATTATCCCCATTCAAAGCCAAATGAAATCAACAGAATTGCCTAAGATTGCATGGCTAGTAAAAGATGAGGGATCAAAGCCAAAAGGCTTTGATTTACCTAAGAATATTGGGACATTTGGTCATTTCCATTGCATGTGAGTGTCCATGGTTCTTGGTGACGGACTCTTAAATCCTTAAGTGCCATGAGGGTTTCTTAAAGTAGTTATGTTTGTCCATTGCTGTCCTCACCAGCCACTTACAATTGGGTGCTTCATAAAGACTTGGTGATAAAGGTAACACTAATTATGATAATAACAAGGGGCCATCTTTCTATTATCCTCTTTTTTGTTTTATTTATGTATTTTAGTTCTGAAAGTTGCAAAAAGGCAGTGAGGGATGCATTTCAAGCTGGAAGAACAGCGATGAAGAAAAACAGAACAAATCCTCACGAGGAAATAAAAGACCAGTAAAGAACTGAGTAAAGAACCGAGTGAACTTCAAAGCCCCTTCTGAACAAATACAACCTTTTGGCAGAAGGCCAGACCTTCAGGGAGGACGGTGGGAGGTGTCGGTGCTGCTGCAGAGAACTGGAGAGCAAAGGCACCATCAGAAAGTGACTTTTATTTTTAATCCCGCTAGACTATTGGGAGATACAAAGTGAAATTCATGTCACAGAGCAGAAGCATAGAGCAAAATAGGAGGATTAGAAGAGCAGATAGCAGGAAGAGAACATACCAAACAGAGGAAAGGAAAGAAAAATAGCAGTACTTAACTAAAATTTTCATTCATTTTGTTCTCCTACCAGGTGACAAGCAGCAGAGGAAAACAAAAAGACTGCCTTAGTCATGGGTAACTGTCCTTAGTCTTTGGTATCCCACCCTTCCAAGAAAATCGAGACTCTAAATCCAAAAGCACCACATGATGATATAGTTTTTACAGAAGGCATTGCTGGGGGACAGAGATGGAGGATGCATTCCATCCCACAGCCCACTGCAAATCTTCATAAATGCCCCTTCCATATCTTGGCTGTTTTTAACCAA
Organism: Symphalangus syndactylus; assembly: GCF_028878055.3. Classification (NCBI taxonomy): domain Eukaryota; kingdom Metazoa; phylum Chordata; class Mammalia; order Primates; family Hylobatidae; genus Symphalangus; species Symphalangus syndactylus. Next base: position 133,514,094 of record NC_072428.2, on the reverse strand, counting down.
TGCTCTCCTCCTGAGCATCTGAACGTCTCTGCCTGCGTCCTGACCTTTTCTCAACAATCCTCATCCAGGCTTTTCTGGTTCCCTGCCTCTCAGTGTCCATCGCCAACCCCATCACTCAAAGTCTCCCATCGGCCAAACAAAATCCTAATTCGTCACCATTGTCTCTAAAGCATTTTCCCAGGGGTCAGAAATTTATTTTCAGCACCCCTACCTACTTTCACACTGAGATAAGGTTTTTTTGAACCAAAAATATAACTACCAATCTGAATATGGATATTGGTTAATTTCCCTCACCTCCATGTCTAAGCAGCCAACATACCCTGTCATACTACAAGTGAAATGTCACTCATCCCCTCCCTCTATCCACTCATTGCCTAAGTTTGAGCCCTTCCTGTTTCTTCCCTGGATCATTGTCTCTCTGATTCCAGTCGCTGCCTCTTCCAGCTCTTCCCCCGTTCAGCCACCAGAGCCCAAAATGCTCCTCTGAGCACATGTCTCCCATATTCAAAACTTTTACTGGTTCCAGGTTAGATAGGTAAGAAAGTTCAGAGTCTAGTCTGGTCACTGAGGCTGACTCCAGCCTTAGCCCATCTCCCAGTTCCCCCTCTTTAGCCCAGTTCAGCCAGTCACACCACCCTGCACGCCATTCCTTGGACAAAAACCATTTTCCCATTTCGTACAGGTATCAAGCTGATGTTTGTGTGGGCCTGAAACATTTGCCACACAGCTGACTCTCCCCAGCCCCTGCACAGTCCTGGACACCCCACTTCAAGCCCTCTCATCTCTTATTTAGACCAAGACAACAGCCTCCTAACCTACCCATGCTTCTGCCCTCAGCCCTCCCCTGTCTTGCCCCATCTGTGTTCTGCACGCTGGGCAGGTTGATCTCTTCAAAGGTAAGTCAGAGAATATGCATCTCCTTTTACTGGGCTCCCTCTAATGGTTTCCATCTCACTCAAAGTCAAAGCAAAAATCTGTGAAATAGCCTGGGAGGCCTTAGGTGTGCTGCTCCCATCCAACACCTATCACCATCTCCCTCCTACAGCTCTGGCCTCTCTCTCCTTCCATTAACCCCATGCATGCCTGCCCTGGGCTTTAGGGCTGTTTCCTTGGCCTGGATTGCTCTTCCCTCCGATGACTTTGTAGCTCATTCTTTCCTTCCTTCAATTCTTTGTTCAAAAGTTACCATATCTGTATAATACAGCCCTCCTCATGTGATTCCTATTCCCCTAACCCTGTTTTAATTTTTCTCCCAGTATGTCTCACTATCTGAAGAATGCATTTTGTTATTTTTTTAATGTACTGTCTGGCTCCTCCCCCTAGAATGTACACTCAGGGAGGGTGGGGTTTGGGTTTTTTTTTTTTTTCTATTTTGTTGTTTGCTGGTATATCCCCAGCACTTAAAACAGTGCCTGACTCATAATAGGATCTCAATAAATTTTTGTTGAATGAATGAATAAAAACTGCCTATTGAAGTCATTCTACTAGGCTCAACACAAAGGCCACCTTTTCCCATACTGTTCCTGTCAAAATTAGCCTCCTGTATTCCCTTGGCCACTTGCTTCTGCCTCCACCTTAGGGCTTACCCCTTTCACATGGTGCATCCTCCTCCCACAGAGGTGCTCCTGGAAGGTAAATGAGTCCATTTGCATGTGAAGAAGCTCAGTCTCAGACAGGTTAAGAGAAATGTCCAAGGCCTTACACATAGGAGGCAGAAAGCTAGGAGTCCGCAGAATCCAAAAGCTACTAAATATCCATTCCATTAACTCCTAGTGCTTCTCAAAAACCAACAAGAACTTTCTAAGCAAACACTCAGTACAGTGGGTATCAGGTTTTAATTTTGGTCTAATATTTAGTACTTCCCCAGAACTGTTGAAACAAAGAAGAAAGGAAGGAAGAAAGGAAGGGAGGGAGGGAAGGGAAAAGCTTCAGTCACTTCTTAATTGAGGCTCTGTTCAGACAACACAGCAGCTTCAGTGTAAGAAGACTTAATCAGAGCCAGGTGCGGTGGATCACACCTGTAATCCCAGCACTTTGGGAGGCCGAGGCAGGCGGATCACCTGAGGTCGGGAGTTCATAGACCAGCCTGACCAGACCAGCCTGACCAACATGGAGAAACCCTGTCTCTACTAAAAATACAAAAAGGTAGCCAGGCATGGTGGCACATGCCTGTAATCCCAGCTACTTGGGAGGCTGAGGCAGGAGAATCGCTTGAACCTGGGAGGTGGAGGTTTCGGTGAGCCGAGATGGTGCCATTGCACTCCAGCCTGGGCAACAAGAGTGAAACTCCGTCTCAAAAAAACAAAAACAAAAACAAAAAAAAGGATTGCTTAAAGCCAGGAGTTCAAGACCAGTCTGCCAACATAGTGAGAGCTCATCTCTTAAGAAAAAAAAAAAAAAGTTAATCAGAGTGTAAGCATCTCTCTCTAGCTTACAACCTAACAGACACACTACAAACAGTAGGCACCATTTTTTTCCCAGCCAACGCCTCCTAGGTGACTTGGTTTCTGGGTTTTTTGTACGTATCCAAAGCAGAAAGCCCAAAAGTGAGACAACATGGTGGCACACCCCTCCCTCCCTTCCTCACCTGGTCAAAAGTCTATCATTACTGTGATGACTAGGTCAAGTTAAGAAAGCTACTTCCTAGCCTAAGAGCCTACCATCTTTATAATAGTAGAAATATATAAAAATCACTGTCACTTTCATATCATGTTGATAAATATTCCCATGGTATTCTAAGATTTTATGAACAGAAATTATCTGTGTCTCTCAAACCAGGAATTTGAAGATATAGGTGCAATTATCAAATTTTCCCACTAGGTGGCTCTCATATTTTATGACCCATGGCCTGGGTCTCCTAAACTCAGGGATAGATTTGGAAATGTGTACCTTACTTTCTTAACAGAGGTGGTTGTTATCTATATGTTCAAATGTGTCTGTGTCTGGGTAAGTAGATTTATAATACATTCTAACTAGAACTTGTTAGAAAAAGATATAAATTACCCTATTACGATCCCTTTATAAATAACTTCTTCAAAGCAAAATGTAAAAGAAATCCAATCTGTGCCCAATTTAGAGGTCCCATACTTATCAAATACTTCTTTTATAAGACAACAATATAATATTACCTCCTGACAACAGAACCTGTAACTTCAAATAGTAAGCATCGGTTATGCCGATCTTCTTCCCAACCCTCTGTAGAAGTTACAAGAACTCGGCTGGGCACGGTGGCTCACGCTTGTAATCCCAGCACTTTGGGAGGCCGAGGCGGGCGGATCACGAGGTCAGGAGATCGAGACCACGGTGAAACCCCATCTCTACTAAAAATACAAAAAATTAGCCAGGCGTGGTGGCGGGCGCCTGTAGTCCCAGCTACTCGGAGAGGCTGAGGCAGGAGAATGGCGTGAACCCGGAAGGCGGAGCTTGCAGTGAGCCGAGATTGCGCCACTGCACTCCAGCCTGGGCGACAGAGCGAGACTCCGTCTCAAAAAAAAAAAAAAAAAAAGAAGTTACAAGAACTCCTAGCCTAGCTAGAAATAAAACTGAATGTTTTTCAAATAAATTATGCTTGCTTAATGCAGAAGACAAAGCTGATAGTTTATTTCAGCCCTCTCTTCTTGCAGGCTAACTAAACTAAAATGGACTTCAAGACATGGCTGATTTATCACTTTCTCTTTCCCTCCTGAGCTCCAACCAGTACACTTTTTGACAAGGACCAAGCTATCGCTGTGCTCCCGGGGGATTCCGGTATTTAACACTTGTCTCAACCTGTTCTTATTAAATTTCTGACATGCCCCAGTTCACTGAGACACATTTGTTCTCTTCCTTTCCCTCCCTCACTTCTACCTGCCCAAGCACTAAGGCAGCGTATTAACTTCTCAGGTTAGCAACACTATCTTCTCAGGCAGTCAAGCAAACAAGTTCAGGTGGAAACACAATGATTTCTCATGAGACACGCACAAATATCATCGTAAGATATTTGAGTCACAGCCACTTCACATGACTAACCCCTCCACATTTTCATTTCATGACTCAAGAAATCAAATGAAATATTAGGACAATTGGGAATGGTTTTATTTGTACTTCGGTATGAGATATGTGCAGAATGAGGGTAAGGAAGGTATTGAGATAAAGGCTTGTATCTGAATACACACTTGGATATAATGCACAACCCTGTGTGAATTCCCATTTGACTCCCTTTTTCTCTCCTATCAGCTCCAGAAACAAGCCCATCTCACTCCCTGTGGCTGCTATCATCCACCCTTCAACTTCAGCTTCCCCTTCTGTGTGTCCCACTGCTAGAATGCAATGCAGGTTCACAGCTTCTCAACTACCTTCTTGTCTCTAAAACAAAGAGAATGATTTAGAGGATGTTAATATTGCAGAGATAGATTTTTTTTTTTTAAATCAGCACAGGGAGAATTGCCATCTGTCCTGAAAGTGTTAGAGTGGTATTTATTTTCATATTGCATCATAATGTAAATGGGTCAAAAGTGATCTCTCTCAGCATTTTTTTTTTTCTTTTTCTTTTTCCTTTTTTTTTGAGACGGAGTTTTGCTCTTATTGCCCAGGCTGGAGTTCAGTGGCACGATCTCGGCTCACTGTAACCTCCGCCTCCCGGGTTCAAGCAATTCTCCTGCCTCAGCCTCCTGAGTAGCTGGGATTGTAGGCACCCGCCACCACACCCGGCTCTCTTACCTTTTTCTTTAGTTTTCTCTTGCCTCTTCTTCAGATTGAGGCTTCATCCAAACATCCCTTTTAATCCAGGGGCTGGTGCTACTTTCAGCAGACTTTATCCTTAATTCCCTCAAAGCCATCTTGCAAATAAACCTGTACAGGAGGACACAAAAATAAAAAACATGCATCCTTAAATTGCATGGTGCCACCAGAAGCTTTTGCTTGTACACTTTCTCATATTTGTACTTTCCTTATATACTATGACCAATAACATTATCATCATTTCCCCCATTTTGCAGATGAGGAAGCAGAGGCTCAAAACAGCTAGGTGATTTGCCGAAGATCACTTGGCTATGAAGTGACAATATTAAAATCTTCTAAAATATAACTTTGCTTTTGCCACTTCAGAGAAAACTTCCAACTGCCTCTATCTCAAAACAGTTCTATTTCTAGCAAGAAGACAGCTTCCTAAACAATATTGGGAATGTCTTCCTCTTAGCAAACTGACTGGAAGAAGGGAGGACATGCAGGGTTTAAGGGTGAGGGTGTATAATTGGGACCTATGGCACTGCTCACAGACCGCCTCTGCATACTTTTAATCAATTAAAGAGTTGTTAGGAGGCTGTGTGTCATGGCTCACTCCTGTAATTTCAGCACTTTGGGAGGCTAAGGTGGGCAGATTACTTGAGATCAGGAGTTTGAGACCAGCCTGGCCAACATGGTGAAACCCCGTCTCTACTAAAAATACAAAAATTAGCCGGGCGTGGTGGCAGGTACCTGTAATCCCAGCTACTCAGGAGGCTGAAGCAGGAGAATCGCTTGAACCTGGGAGGCAGAGGTTACACTGAGCCGAGATCATGCCACTGCACTTCAGCCTGGGCAGCAGAGTGAGACTCCATCTCAAAAAAGAAAAAAAAAAAAAAGAGAGTCATTTAGGTTAGCAAAAGTCTACTTTAAAAAAGGAAGTACGGCCGGGCGCGGTGGCTCACGCCTGTAATCCCAGCACTTTGGGAGGCCGAGGTGGGTGGATCACGAGGTCAGGAAATCGAGACCATCCTGGCTAACACAGTGAAACCCCGTCTCCACTAAAAATACAAAAAATTAGCCGGGCATGGTGGTAGGCGCCTGTAGTACCAGCTACTCAGGAGGCTGAGGCAGGAAAATGGCGTGAACCCGGAAGGCGGAGCTTGCAGTGAGCCGAGATCGCGCCACTGCACTCCAGCCTGGGCGACAGAGCAAGACTCCGCCCCCCCCCCCAAAAAAAAAAGGAAGTAAAGGAAGTACGGGTTTTGTTTGGAAAGATTAAACTTCTCAGAGACACACAGATAAGCCGGATAAACCATGGAAGTCGCCCAATGTAGCAATTCAAAGGTAGAACCTGAACCTGTTTAACCACACACAGGTCAAGAGGTTTTTAAAAATAAGGTGTTCTTTATAAAGTGGGATACCATACAGCAATGAGAATGAATCCACACACAACCAAGGAATACATCTTCCAAACGTTATGGTAAATGAAAGAACTGGGACACCAAAGAATGCATATCAGATGATTCCATTTTATAAAGTTTAAAAACAGGCAAATCCACTCCATGGTGTTTTAAGTCAGGATATTACTCTCAGGTGGGGGGCGGGGTAGTAAAACAAAAGTGAGGTGTTTGCTAACATCTCTGCTTCTTGAAACCCCAAATAGAGGTTAGGCCACAGGACTGGGAGTCAGACAGAACTAGGTTTAAATCCTGGTTCTGCAGTTGAGTGACTTTGAACTACTTTAATTCCTGGTGTCTCAGATTTTTCCACCTATAAAATGAGACTAATGATACCTTCCTCCGAGGGCTGGTGTGAGAAGTCAATGAAACGATGTATGTGAAGCGCGGCAGCCTGCGTAGGTGCTGTAATAAGTGGTAACTATTATTATCCCCGCCCCTGTTGCCTGGTGGTAAACGGGGATCAGAGAACAGATAGGTAAGAGCACAGACAAGAAGAAAAGGGAAGGACCTAACTAGGCTTATGATTAAAGATGTGCAGAATCCACCAGAAGGCTGTACTGGCAAGTGCCATTTCCTCCCTCCCACAGCCCACACAGTCTCCTGGATTTTGCTGCCTGCAAGTTTGGGCTGGTCTGACACAGCCAACCAAAGTCGTTTGGGTCCCATCCATGTGGGCCCTTGCTAGGGGACCTGATACTGTTACAGGAAAGGGGTCTGGATCCAGATCCCAAGAGAGGGTTCTTGGATCTCATGCAAGAAAGAATTCAGGGTGAGTCCATAGAGTAAAGTAAAAGCAAGTTTATTAGGAAAATAAAGGAATAAAGAATGGCTGCTCCATAAACAGAGCAGCCCTGAGGGCTGCTGGTTGCCCATTTTTATGGCTATTTATTGATTATATGCTAAACAAGGGGTGGATTATTCACGTCTCTCTTTTTTAGACCATATAGGGTAACTTCCTCACGCTGCCATGGCATTTGTAAAATTATCATCGGTGCTGGGGGGAGTGTAGCAGTGAAGACGACCCCAGGACCCTCTCGTGGCCATCTTGGTTTTGGTGGGTTTTGGCCGGCTTCTTTACCGCAATCTGTTTTATCAGCAAGGTTTTTATGACCTGTATCTTGTGCCGACCTCTTATCTCATCCTGTGACTTAGAATGCCTTAACTGTCTGGGAATGCAGCCCAGTAGATCTCAGCCTCATTTCACCCAGCCCCTACTCAAGATGGAGTTGCTCTGGTTCACATGCCTCTGACAATACCAGTGCAAAAAATTAATTTGTACTAATTTTCTCATAGTAGTTGCTAGCAACATACTGGGTTACCCGGCTGGTGATGTTGGTTGCATTTTGACCACAGCCTATGGGCATACAGACTATGACCTAGGCTGGGTGTCATTTCACCTTATCCTCAGTCAGAAAGGAGCTGGGTAGGGAGGAGAAGGGGAATAATATGAACAGGGTAGTGTTAAGGTCAAGTTTGCGAGAACAAGCCACAGCCTGGGCTGCAGGGACTCTGCAGGCTTTCCTTTCTGACTGCAGAATGAGAACAGGGCCAGACGTCAGAAGGGGAAAGAGGTGTCCCTCTGGGAGGCCCTGTCTGCTACGAGGCCTATGGTTCCTAGGGGACCAGAAAAAAGGAGGAGTTTTGGGGTTTGATTTTGTACTTTTAAATGATGTCTTAGGGCATCTCTATAGGGAATACTGCCTAGCACTGAAAAAGAGAAACTGCTGATGGAGGCAACAAGAAAGATGGATCTTAGAAGCGTGAGTCTTAGAAGGATGGATCTTGGGAGCATCATGCTAAAGAGAAAGACCCAGAGTCCAGAGACCGCATAAAATTCTGGAAAGGATAAAACTTACCCAAATGGACAGAAACCCTAAGGCTGGAGGTGGGATTAATTCACAGGAGCACCAGGGAATGTTTTGAGATGATGAAAGTGCTCTGCATCTTGACTGAGGTGGTGGTGCATATACATTTGTGAGAGCCCATTGAACCATACACTTGGAATGGCTGCAATTTATTTTATGCAAGTTATCCCTCAATAAAGTTGATTTTGGAATGGAAAACTAATGAGGTCTTAGTCATTGAGGTTGTTCTGCTCTGGGAGCAAGCTGGGAGGCCTGCAGGAGAACTCCAGCAATTCCTAGCTTCCACCATTCTCCTAGCCAATTAACGTTTGCTCAGTACCTTACAGTTCATAAAGCACTTTCTCCTCTTTTGATCCTTACACCGACTCTGTGGGGTGGACATGATTAATCTCATTTTATAGCTAAGGAAACTGAGGCACATTATGGCTAAGGGAACTGGCCAAAGTCTCCTGACGCAAAATCCTGCTAGCTTTTTATTTTCTGAGACCATCCCTGAATATAGCCTCAGAAATCATCCAGGTCTAGGGAAACTGAAACCATGGTCCAGAGAACATAAATAATTTGACAAAAGTTGTACTGCTAGTTAAGAACAGAGACTAAACTTGAAGATGTGCCTCCTCTCATGACAAACTAACCAGAAAATATCAAATCAAGATAATCCTGAAAGGAGACAGAAAGTGGACATTCATTCCCCATATGCAGAGACTTTCAGACCAGGATAAAGAGCCTATCCTAAAACAAAAAGCAAGACTTTTTTTTCCAGGGCTCTAGACTCCATGTCTCACTGCATGGAGCAGTCTCCCCCAGTCCACCCACCCACCCACCCCACACCCACCCCCAACCCCCCCCCACCCCCTGGAGCCAAGCGTCTTGTAACTTTAACAAACTGCAGCAGCAAACACATGCATTACCTCACCACAGTCTGGCTTATGTCCTAGCAGCAATTGTCCAAAGCTTGCTGCATTTCCCCCCTTCTGTTGGCTTTGAACCCTTCGCCCATTCCTCCCTGCTGAAATCACAAAGCTCTGACCCCCGCCAGCCAGAGTGAGCCTCCTCCTCCTTCCTGGAGTCCTTAACATTAGAAAAGAGGCCTCTGGTGCAGAGCAATGTGTATCAGATGGCCCCTCTGTATACACATTTTAAAAGCATGTAAGTGTGGGAGTAGAGGGAGAGAGGGAGGGAAAAATACACGATGGTGTGTACACAGTGAGGAGGCAATCCTGGGAGGACTTACAAGAAACAGTTGATGGTGGTTAACTTGGGGAACAGAAATTAGAGTGTTGGAGGGCAGAGGGTTCTACTTTCCATTTTGTTTCTGTATGTTCAACATGAATTTCCTAACCACTGTACATGAATTACATTTATTTATGCAAATAAGGATAGTCTGAGCCAAGAACTGATGGGCCGTGTTTGTCATATACGTATCTGCATAAGAAAGAAAAAAAAAAAAAAAAAAACCTGAGAAGCATTAAATTTTGAAACTGAGAAAAAGCACCTATAATCCACCACTTCCCTTCATTCACAGTACCAAAATGTGCAACAATGTAAATGATAGAAAAATTATGACCCATTTACCCAAATGGGATGGAGCCAAGGAGGGGTGAAAGAAGGAGGGGCCAGGAGTGGACCCCAGCCTCTTTAGTAAATGCATCACTTCCCTTTGAGCCACTGTGACCCCTGTGTGTACCTTGCCTGGGGTCCACTCCTGCCTGCCATTTCAATCATCTGTGCAATGATTTATGTCTCAACCCCCAGCATCCCCAAAGTAATAGCTTATATAGGGCAAGACATTGTCCTTTTGTTCTCAGGTGCTTCTAGAGCTTCCTGCATGCATAGTAGAAACTGAACAAACATTTACTAAATAGAATATAAGAAAGTCTCTGCAGAGCACAGTAACTCAGGCCTGTAATTCCAGGACTTTGGGAGGCAGAGGCAGGGAGATCACTTGAGATCAGGAGGGATCACTTGAGGTCAGGAGTTCGAGACCAGCCTGGCTAACGTGGTGAAACCCCGTCTCTACTAAAAATAGAAAAATTAGCTGGGTGTGGTGGTGCACGCTTGACGCTTGTAATCCCAGTTACTCGGGAGGCTGAGGCAGGAGGATCGTTTGAACCTGGGAGGCGGAGGTTGCAGTGAGCCAAGATTGCACCACTGCACTCCAGCCTGGGCCACAGAGTGAGACTCCGTCTCAAAAAAGAAAAAGAATATAAGGAAGTCTGCAAGAAAGTGAGAGGGCACGTGGCTTGACACCACTAAGATGGGTTAAAATATCCTTCCCTGCCACCTGTGGCTGGAACCTTAACCAGATATTCATGTCTGCTGTGTAAGTGCATGTCAAGGTTCAAACTCCTTTTCTTGTTTACCCAGCCCTGGCCCGCACCTGCCTTTCTGCCCTGATTCCCAAGACAAATTCTGCGCCCCAGCAGTCAAACTGGTCCATTCACCACTCCCTGGGCGCATCTTGAGGCTCCCTGCCTTCAGGCCCTTGCTGGTGCCTTTCCCAATCTCTGCCACTGAAAACCCAGGTCACACCAGCTCTCCCTGAAGACTCAACTAATGTGCCCCGATAACTGGGCTTGCTTCCTCTTCTAACCTCCAGATGCTTCACTGCGGGTTGTACCCCACCTTGCATTGTAGTCATCTAAGCCTCCCCTGCTAGAGGGTGAAGATATGACTCTTACCCCTGCCTTTCCTGGTCCTATTACCCAGCTCTGGGGCCTGCACAAACAGAGAAAGAGGAATACAGGAGTGTAATTCAAGTCAGAGGTAGAATTAGGTTAAAAGCTGAATCAAGATTGGGTTGAGTTTAGGATTAGAATTGGGAAAAGGTTCGTCAATTCTTAATCCCACCTACTAGGCGGCGCCCGCAGTCTCATTAGGGTCAAGACGTCTCCGGTTCTTGAATTTGATTACCAGTCTAGCAAGTTTCTTTCCTGCCCTACTGTCCCTTTAAGAAGGTGAACCAGGTGAGGCCGGGACTCCGCCCCCGGCGCTGGCCCCGCCCCCCGCCCCCGCCCGGCCCGCCCGGCTCGCCCAGTCCCTTGCAACCTGGCCCTGCCATCCGGGCCACTGTCCCAGCTCCCGGCCCGCAGCCATGGAGCGGCGCTGGCCCCTGGGGCTAGGGCTGGTGCTGCTGCTCTGCGCCCCGCTGCCCCCGGGGGCGCGCACCAAGGAAGGTACCGACCCCCGCCCCCGCGCCCCCAACCCCCGCGCCCGCGCCCCCGCCCCCGCCCCTTCCCGGGGCCGGGCCAGCACCCCCCTGCAGAAGCCGGCATTCCTCGGGAGGCCATGTTCCCCGCGACCCTCGCCAGCTCTCTCGCTGTGCCCGACCGCCAGGCTATCGACTGTCCAGGCCCATCTTTGGTCTTTAACCCCAAGCGGCTGCTCTCCCGGGTCAGTCACCCCCACTCCCGCAGGCCAGCAATCTGCGCCTGGGAGTGGGGAGGGAATTCCGGACCCTTGCCAGGAAGCAGCACCTGCACCCGCACCCCTGCCTGCATTCCCAGACAGTCCCAGCTTCAGGTGCCCGCCCCAGAGATCTGAGCCCTTGGAAGTTGAAGGTGGGAAGTCGCCTCCTGCCAACCTAGGCCAGGGACAGAGGGACCTGCCTCCGGGAGAAGGGTTAGGACTGACGCCACAGGGGTTCCCAGTTGTACGAGTCGAATATTCCATGTGAAAGTTGGAACACCCTCTCCGGCCCTACTCCCCACCACTTCCCAGGCAAGCAGCTGTGCCTCTTATCCCCACTTCACGGCTCTGATCACTGGCCAGGTCAGGCCAAAGCAGGCTTCGGACAGTGGAGGTGAGCCTCCCTACCACGAAACCCCTTCCGAGGTCCCCGGTCCACCCTGCCCACTCCTGGCTAGCAGAGGTGAGCTCCTCCTGCCCTCCACCCGTTCCAATCCTGCAGCTGATGGGTGTCCCAGGCCGCAGCAGCCTGGGTAACTGAGCGTCTTGTGGGGCTGCTCTTCTTGCATTGACTTTGGTCAAAGACCCAGCGCTCCAACCCTTGTCCCACTCTGCCTGCCTTCCTTCACACACAGAAAGAAGAGTTGAAATCCCCGGAGCTCTTCACCCCTCAGTCCTGAGCCATTTTTCTCCCCTAAGCCTCAGGAAGTTACAGCTTTTAGGAACAGGATGTTGCAGCCTGGGGCTAGGGCCCCAGAATGAGGAATGTGGGCTGCAGGGGCACCTCCTCCCCAGAGGTAACAGACTTCTTTTCTCCCCACTCTCAGTTACTCTGATGGACACAAGCAAGGCACAGGGAGAGCTGGGCTGGCTGCTGGATCCCCCAAAAGATGGGGTAAGTGTCAGAAGAGGGAAGGATCTTGGAAGACTCCTGAAGGCCAGTGGGAAATGGGGTGGAGAGGGTGGGTGGAGGAACAGAGAAAAGAGCAGGAAAAACTGGAAGTGTCTCCTCAGGGAGGGGGAGAGGAGGCTGAGTCAGAGCATCCTCAATGGGACAAGGGGTGGGGGGGTCAGACTTCACCCCAAGATGAACGCTTGAATGGCCTGGCTCCTCCAGTGAATACTTGGGAATATTGTGAATACAAGCTGATACTTATGAGGGGGAGAGGAGCTCACATGCCCGGGGAGAGAATGCGCCATGCTGGGGATGGTTGAAGGCTGAGACCAGTGCTTTGCTTGGGGAGAGATAGAAAAGGCAGAAAAGCATCCTCAATCTGAGATCTATTCATCCCAGTGAAGTTGCATTGATAGGTTTCAGGGGGTGGGGAAACCCCATGAATGTGTACTCTAAATTCTGTATATGTAAGCGGGCATTTTTTTTTCTAGAGAGACCAGCCAAAGCTTTCATCAAATTCTTCAAAGGGTCTTTGACTCCTCCAAAGTTAAAAGCTGCTCCCCTAAAGGTTTCTGAGCCCTTAGCTCATCCTCCAAACCTCCTCAGGCTGACTGCATGCACACCATGCATTCCAGCTGTTTGAAAGTGTCAGAGCTTGTTCCGATTCCCTTCCTTCCTTGGATGTTCCTAAGACTCAGTGAACAGGTTGTGAGTGAGTCTGAGAGAGCATATTCAGACTCAAATGCAAAGAGCACCTCTGATGATGTACAAAAAACCAAACTCAGTTTTTTCCTACTGCACTCTCAACACAAATCACTTCGGTGACCTGTGGTCACCAAAATGTGTGTAGGGATTCCTCTCATGTACAGTCAGTTCTCTGGCAGATTCTTCAGTGGACAGTAGCTGAGTGTCCTCTAATCTTACTCAGTTCTTACACTATCCACCTGGAGATAGCCTCAAGTTGAGGGCCCAGCCCCACAAGACTGCCCCCCTCTAGACACCGATCACAAGTAACAGGGTGTCTCCTATACTTCTGTTCCATCGGCTGTAATCAGGTTTACCTGACCCTCCTCCTCGGGTTCAATTAGTTTGCTAGGATGGCTCACAGAACTCAGGGAAACATTGACTTACATTTACTGGCTTATTATAACAGATATTACAAATGATACCATGAACACCAGATGCATGGGGCAAGGTATAGGTGAAGGAGGCAAGCCACCCTGCAGGGACCTAATCATGTTGGGCTGTCCAGAAGCCCTCCAAACCCCGTCCTTCTGGGCTGTTATGGAGGCTTCATTACATAGGCGTCATTGATTAGATCATTGTCCATTGGTTATCAGCTCAACCTTCAACCTCTACCTTCCCTGGAAGTTGGGGGTGGGGCCAAAAGTCCCAACTCCAATCACAAGGTTGCCTTCTGCCACCCAGGCCTCCCCCACCCCAGTCTAGTTCCCATCCCCGTCAGCCAGCTCATTAGCATATAAAAAGACATTTGTCACTTCGGGGATTTTGAGGGCTTCAGGGGTTGTTTGCCAGGAAATGAGGACAAAGACCAAATATATATTTTACAATTCACGGCACCCTTTCTGCCAGCAGCACAGCTGGCCACAGAACCACAGGAGGCTGCCTAAGTTACTGGTGCATCTACAACGCTGGCTCTGGAACCCCTTCTCTCAGGGTTTCCTTCCTTACCCCAGTACTTGAGACTTCAATCCAGGCTCTGTTTCTGGGGTCAGGGTTACTTGCTTTCTTTCCCTCTGGGTCCTACAGTCCTGGCTCCGTTCTCTGTTCTCCTACAGAGTAGCCTGTAATTAGAGCTAATAGACTAAACCATAGTGGATCCTCCAGGAGGGGCCGTTTGGAAGATCCAACCCTAATAGGTAACTTATCTCATAAACCAGCTAATCACCCACAGTGATAGCTGCAGGTCAGTCTTCTGGCTCCCATGGGCCTTCCTTGGGCCCTTGACACCTTCACCCAAATAACTCCTCCCTAATTTGACTGGAATGGCAGCAAGGCCTCTTTCTCAGCTCAGGCAAAACAGTCCTGCATGCTAGGAGGGCAAGGAGACAGCCAGCAGTCGTACACTCCCACTATCTACCTTGTCCCCCTCCTTCTCTCCATCTTTTCAAAACACACACACACACACACACACACACACACACACACACACGCACATGCAGGCATTCAGGTCCAGAATGCGCCCATGTGGCAGCCAGCAGCGCCTGAGTGATAAGCAAAAGGATCCTTACTGCTGATCCTGGACAGAAGGCATTCAGGTCCAGAATGCACCCATGTGGCAGCCAGCAGCGCCTGAGTGATAAGCAAAAAGATCCTTACTACTGATCCTGGACAGCTGGCTGTCTCCCATCTGTCACTGCTGGAACTGGGAGAGGCAAGTCACAGCTGGGAACATCTGCTTCTCCTGGCTCCAGCTGCAGCCATGGCAATCTGGCTAATGAGCTGCACGTTAACCACCCACCACCCTGCCCACCTGACCCCCGCCAGTGCCTTCCACTTGGGCTTCCCCAGCACAGCCTTCCTTAGGAGCAGACTCTTGGTGCCTTTTTCATTCCAGCTTCCTTGCCTTTTAGACATCCCTTACCCAATCTTTGAACTCCCTAACATAATGCAGAAATATGTGCCTCATAGCAGCTTCTATTTCTGCCCCACCTCACCCCAAATTTTTGATTAATGATTTTTTTTTGCCTTTTCCCAGAGCTGAGGGTAGGGATGAGGGCCCCTGCATTATAATGGAGTAAAAACCTCAGGAAAGTGAACTTTTTAAGGGCCTCAATATATTCTGCATTAAATTATGGGGTTGCAACAAAAATATCAATAGAATACTTTATAGAATTTGAAAGCTTTTGAAAATTCATCTGACAGAGGAAATAAGAATGGTTGAGAAGAGTTTTTGAAGAATGAAATGGGAGACTTGTCTGACAAGCAGATATCAGAACCACAGCTATAACTAAAACATATGTCTTGCACAAGATCACTCAGGTTAATGGGACAGGATAGAAAGTCCAAAAACGAGCCTACATATATGAGATTTTAGTATGTGATAGCATCGGAATTGCAAATCAATATGGAAAGTAACAACTAGTCAATAAACTGACGGTTAGATATTCATAATTTTTTAATAAAAATATAAAGATATATCTCTCCATAGCCAGGTGCGGTGGCTCACGCCTGTAATCCCAGTACTTTGGGAGGCCGAGGCCGGTGGATCATGAGATCAGGAGATAGAGACCATCCTGGCTAATACAGTGAAACCCCGTCTCTACTAAAAATACAAAAAAATTAGCCGGCCACGGTGGTGGGTGCCTGTAGTCCCAGCTACTTGGGAGGCTGAGGCAGGAGAATGGCGTGAACCCGGGGAGAGGTGGAGCTTGCAGTGAGCCAAGATCGTGCCACTGCACTCCAGCCTGGGCAACAGAGCAAGACTCCGTCTCAAAAAAAAAAAAAAAAAAAAAGAAAAAAGAAAAAAAATGATATATCTCTCCATTATACACAAAATTCATTCTAAGAAAACTAAAATCTAAACCTAAAAGCCAACCTACACAAATTTTAGGAGAAAATATAGATCATTATAATCTTGAGATAGGAAAACTTCCCAAGCCAAATATACAACCCAGAAATCATGAAGGGAAATACTGTAGATGTTATTATGTAAGAAATTTACAATGTATGTCCACATCAAAACATCATTAGCAAAGCTAAGTGGTATGGCAGACAGGGAGAAAATATTTGAAACATACATTTGAAGGAAATGATTTGTGTCTATAATATGTTTAAAAAAGAAACTCATCCAACTGAATAATCAAAAGATAATAGAATGTCATGCAAAGGTTATAGACAGATAATTGCATAAACATACAAATAGCCAATGAACAAAAGAGAAATATACAACTTCCTCCTCTAAGAAATGTAAATTAAAATGCTAAGAAGCTGTGTTTTGACCCTAGGATTGGCAAAAAAGCAAAAAGGTTATTAGTATTCTATGTTGATGATGTTTTGAGAAAATGAGCCATCTTGTGTTGCTGGTGGGAGTATAAATTGATAAACCTTTTTTGGAAGACAATTTGACAGTATCTTATAAAACTTGTAGTATGTCTACCCTTTGATATGGCAGTTCCATGGAAACCTTACATCAATCTGTACATTTCTTTAAAAAGAAAAAAAAGAACTAGAAGCTGTCTAAATGTCCAATAATAGGTGAATGACTAAATAAATTATGGCCTTCTTTACAATGGAGTATTACTTATGGATTGCTTAAAAAAAAAAGAAAAGTAAGAAAGCTCTATATACACTTTTGTGGCTATCTTTCAAAGACGTTTTTGAGAGGGAGTCTCGCTTTGTCGCCCATGCTGGAGTGCAGTGGCGAGATCTTGGCTCACTGCAACCTCCACCTCCTGGGTTCAAGCGATTCTCCTGCCTCAGCCTCCCAAGTAGCTGGGATTACAGGCATGTGCCACCACACCCAGCTAATTTTTTTGTATTTTTAGTAGAGACGGGAGGTTTTGCCTTGTTGGCCAGGCTGGTCTTGAACTCCTGACCTCAGGGAATCTGCCTGCCTTGGCCTCCGAAAGTGCTAGGATTACAGGCGTGGGCCACCACTCCCGGCCCTCAAATACTTATTATTTGTGAAAACAGAAAGTAGGTTACAAAATAACACTTGTATGATCCCGTGTTGAAAGCAAAACTCAGAAACGTTCAAGCAGTTCTCTGGAGGCGTTGAAAATGGTCTGGAAAGTTTTGCTAAAAATTGCTGAGAGTGGCTGCCTCTGAGAATGAGAGTGGAAGGATGAGGGTGAGGGAATTAAACTTTATTCTGTGTAAGTCTTTACTTTTTGACTTTTCACAGTAAGCACACAGAGGTATAATGATTAAGAGCATGAATTCTGGAGCCTGGAGTGTCTGGCTCATTTCCCAGCTCTGCCTCTCATAGCTGAGTACCTTGGCAAGTTACTCGACCTCCCCGTGCCTCAGTTTCCTCATGGAAAGTGCTTAAACCGGTGACTGGGCCACGGTAAGCACTATGTTAGTGCTAGCCATTAATATTACTAAGTTTAAAAGTTCTTTTCAGATAAAAGAAGCTAACATCCTGGCCAACGTGGCAAAACCTTGTATTTACTAAAAATACAAATAATTAGCCAGGCGTGGTGGTGCATGCCAGTAATCCCAACTACTCAGGAGGCTGAAGTGGAAGAATCGCTTGAACCTGGGTAGCGGAGGTTATAGTGAGCCAAGATTGTGCCACTGCACTCCAGCTCCAGCCTGGGCGACAGAGCGAGACCTTTGCCTCAGACAAACAAACAAAAAGTTAAGGGGAGTAGATAGTATCTAGATAGTATCAAGAAGTCCAGCCAAATCTGTCAATTGTTGATTTTGATGATGGCTATTATTGAAATATTGGAGAGGGTGGGAATCCCCTGTACAGTTCTGTGCTTGTTCTTACCCTCCAAATCTAAGGGGCTTTAATAATTAAAAATAAATCTTGCGCTGGGTGTTGTGGCTCACATGCTTTGGGAGGCCAAGCAGGAGGATCATCTGAGTCCAGGTGTTTGAGATCAGCCTGGACAGCGTAGCAAGACCTCATCTCTACCAAAAAAAAAAGAAAAAAGAAAAAATAGCTCAGTGTGTTGGCAGGCACCTGTAGTCCCAGCTACTTGGGAGACTGAGCCCAGGAGTTTGAGGCTATAGTGAGCTTTGATTATACCACTGTGCTGCAAACAGAACGAGACCCTGTCTCTGAAACACAAAACATTCATCAATATCCTCTTGAACAAACAGAAGGATTTTGTAAATGAGCTTTGCCTTGGGGGTACCTGACTGTTCTGCTGATGAAATAAATGGACTAGCCTAACTGAAGGAACCAGGATCAACTAGGGATGTTAAGAGACTGTTGTCTTGCCCATCTTATATCCAGGTAAATCCCCAACCCTAAACACTCAGTCTACTGTCCTGGAACTGAGGGGTGGGGCGAGGCAGGACAAGTAGCATAAACCTGAGGGGCTATGACACAGCTGCTTCTCCATCAGCTCTAAAAACCAAGGGTTTGGGGAGCAGGTGATGATCTGGTCCCTGACTCTGATTCCCTCCTTGCAGTGGAGTGAACGGCAACAGATACTGAATGGGACACCCCTGTACATGTACCAGGACTGCCCAATGCAAGGACGCAGAGACACTGACCACTGGCTTCGCTCCAATTGGATCTACCGTGGGGAGGAGGCTTCCCGTGTCCACGTGGAGCTGCAGTTCACCGTGCGAGACTGCAAGAGTTTTCCTGGGGGAGCCGGGCCTCTGGGCTGCAAGGAGACCTTCAACCTTCTGTACATGGAGAGTGATCAGGATGTGGGCATTCAGCTGCGACGACCCTTGTTCCAGAAGGTGCTGCTTCCCTCCATGCCATCTGGGTCCTGGTGCAGATCCCTGCCTGGCTCCTTATTGGGTGCCAGAGAAGGTTGCAGAGACAGGAACAGGGTGCAGAGGTAGAATCATGAAAAGAATTTGGCACTTGAAGGCTGGGCATGGTGGCTCGTGCCTGTAATTCCAGTGCTTTGGGAAACCGATGTGGGAAGATCACTTGAGGCCAGGAGCTTGAGACCAGCCTGGGCAACATAGCAAAACTTCATCTCTGCAAAAAATTGAACATCACCTGGGTATGGTGGCCCATACCTGTAGTCCCAGCTACTCAGGAGGCTGAGGCAGGAGGATCACTTGAGCCCAGGAGTTTGAGGCTGCAGTGATCTATGATTGTGCCACTGCACTCCAGCCTGGGCAACAGAGCAAGATCCTGTCTCTAAAGAAAAAAAGAACAATGTGGCTTTGGAAACCAGAAGGGCTGGATTTGAGTACCTTTTCTGCTGTGCCGTGACTTTGGGGGTGTCATTTAACCTCTCCAGCTTTTGTTGCCTAGTCATAAAATAGTGACAATAATAGGGCCAGCTATGTCTATTTTATAGGCTTTTATAAGCATCCACTGAGATCACAGGAAACCATGGTGGAGGAGGGAAGTGTAGCACAGAGTTATTTAGACTTTTCCTATTGATACCCACGATGTTCATAAGCAACCCACTCCCATAGTATCACTGGAGTCATATGGCAAGACAATTCCCTGCAGGCCAGTACTCTCCAACACATCCCTTTCTTTCCTTCTCAAAAAAACATCCTGGGATGCAGAAGAGTAAGGAGCATTTTATGATAGGATATGCTCTTGTTTCTTCCCAAAGAGAAAATGTTGTAAAATTTGTTACTAGTAATAAATTGATAATGATATGCTCTATAACTCATTATGCTATTGGCACTGGGTTTGGGAATGCCTCTGAATAGTAGAAATTTTATGGACTATAGAGTCCCAATGCCTGGATTCCAGTCCTAGCCCCGTGATGTGGTAGCTGTGTGATCTCATACAAGGTCTTTAACTTCTATTAGCCTTGGTTTCCTCATCTATTAAATAGAGACAATAAGCCATCCCACCTCATAAGAGGATTGCATGAGCTAAATAGCATAATGCACATAAAATGCTTAGCCTGGCACCTCACACATACAAGGCTCATTGTTCATGATTGTGGAAAGTATTAAGCAAACAATTGTTTCTGTTACGTGGGAAAGAGGCAGGACTTTGCCATTGCTCCCTTTTCTTCCCCATCCTCTACCCAGGTAACCACGGTGGCTGCAGACCAGAGCTTCACCATTCGAGACCTTGCATCTGGCTCCATGAAGCTGAATGTGGAGCGCTGCTCTCTGGGCCGCCTGACCCGCCGTGGCCTCTACCTCGCTTTCCACAACCCCGGTGCATGTGTGGCCCTGGTGTCTGTCCGGGTCTTCTACCAGCGCTGTCCTGAAACCTTGAATGGTTTGGCCCAATTCCCTGACACTCTGCCTGGCCCCGCTGGGTTGGTGGAAGTGGCAGGGACCTGCTTGCCCCACGCGCGGGCTAGCCCCAGGCCCTCAGGTGCACCCCGCATGCACTGCAGCCCTGATGGCGAGTGGCTGGTGCCTGTAGGACGGTGCCACTGTGAGCCTGGCTATGAGGAAGGTGGCAGTGGCGAGGAATGTATTGGTAAGAATGGAGGCGGTGAGAATCTGAGGAACCACTCGGGAGGATTGCAGGAGCACCCGGCAGAGAAAGAGGCCAGTGCTCCGCCTCAGTGGGTTTTTAACCTGAGTGTCCCAGAGCAGCGGACACACACATGCAGAGATGTTTCCAGTAGAAGGGATTGGGGCAGGAAGGGGTGGTGGTGGTTCTGCCTGTAAAAACATTTACAGAACCACTGCTCTGTTGCTTTCTCTCTCCAGCCTGCCCTAGCGGCTCCTACCGGACGGACATGGACACACCCCATTGTCTCACGTGCCCCCAGCACAGCACTGCTGAGTCTGAGGGGGCCACCATCTGTACCTGTGAGAGCGGCCATTACAGAGCTCCCGGGGAGGGCCCCCAGGTGGCATGCACAGGTGAGTCCAGGGGGTGGGGCATGGCCATCTGGAGGGAAGGGCTGGATCTTTGCTGAGACTTTGTCAGGGTTGGATTTTTCCAGAGCTTGTCAGATATTGGAGATGGTCCAGGGTGTCAGGCACTTTTAGCCCCTGCCCTGGCACCCTGCTCTCCCTAGAAGAATGCAGAGATGTAGTCAAACCCAGTAGAAATCAAATCTCCCCAAGAGGACTTCAGAGGACATTGAGAATTGGGTGGTGGTGGAGGCCGGGGATCAGCAGCTCAGGTGACAGCAAGGTCGGCTTCTACTGATGGCTCCTCTTCTCCCACAGGTCCCCCCTCGGCCCCCCGAAACCTGAGCTTCTCTGCCTCAGGGACTCAGCTCTCCCTGCATTGGGAACCCCCAGCAGATACGGGGGGACGCCAGGATGTCAGATACAATGTGAGGTGTTCCCAGTGTCAGGGCACAGCACAGGACGGAGGGCCCTGCCAGCCCTGTGGGGTGGGCGTGCACTTCTCGCCAGGGGTCCAGGGGCTCACCACACCTGCAGTGCATGTCAATGGCCTTGAACCTTATGCCAACTACACCTTTAACGTGGAAGCCCAAAATGGAGTGTCAGGGCTGGGCAGCTCTGGCCATGCGAGCACCTCAGTCAGCATCAGCATGGGGCATGCAGGTGAGAGGCTGAGAGGGGCTGGGACAGGGACCTGGTGGAGACAGAAGGGCTTAAGACCACAGGACAAATTGATGGGCAGGAAGCCACAGAAAAGTTACTAAGGTTGTTTCCTTTTTCCTTACCTACCCAACCTTATCCCTCTGGACCCCCAGAGTCACTGTCAGGCCTGTCTCTGAGACTGGTGAAGAAAGAACCGAGGCAACTAGAGCTGACCTGGGCGGGGTCCCGGCCCCGAAGCCCTGGAGCAAACCTGAGCTATGAGCTGCACGTGCTGAACCAGGTCAGGATGCTACTGAGAGATGGTCTTCAGTGTCCATGCCCGGGCACACCCCAGCATTCCTAGCTGGGGGTGTGGGGTGGGAGGAATCCACCCAAAGTCCACTGTGTGGCTTTCTCAGGACAAACGTCTATGAAGAACCCTGTCCTAACCATTCTGCTTTCCAGCCCCTCCCCATGTGCTCTGATGCTGTCCATCACATCCCCCCGGCTCTGGCTCAGCACTGCCCGCTTAATGCAACTCCAACCCACAGGGTGAAGAACGGTACCAGATGGTTCTAGAACCCAGGGTCTTACTGACAGAGCTGCAGCCTGACACCACATACATCGTCAGAGTCCGAATGCTGACCCCACTGGGTCCTGGCCCTTTCTCCCCTGATCATGAGTTTCGGACCAGCCCACCAGGTGGGGTATCTTGTGCTCTGCCCCAACACACATACACCTGTTGCCCCACTGAGGCAACTCAGCTCCTGTTCCACGTAGCGACCCTTCCTCTTCCTCTACACACATGCACACACGCTCCCTTCTTCCGGGGCTAGGGGACAGACGCCGACCTGATGCACACTGAAAGATCTGACCCTAGGTGTACCCAGGGCCCTGCCCTTTAACCCCCTCATTCCTACGGACTGTGAGTCCCAACACTTCCTCATCCCTTTGTGCCTACAGTGTCCAGGGGGCTGACTGGAGGAGAGATCGTGGCCATCATCTTTGGGCTGCTGCTTGGTGCAGCCTTGCTGCTTGGGATTCTCGTTTTCCGATCCAGGTGCCAGCTCCTGCCCCCTCCCCAACCACCAGCCCTGGGTCAGAAGCCCCTGACTGCAGCCCCAACGACCTTCCCATCCCCTAGTACCAAAGCTCAGCGAGTTCTCACACCCATCCTGCACTCCCATCCCGTTTCTGGGGAAGATTCAGCCAGAGCCCCTCGGCCCCCTGAGGTGGTCCTGGGGCCCTGAAGGAGCTGGTCCCCAACCCCCGCAGGAGAGCCCAGCGGCAGAGGCAGCAGAGGCAGCGTGACCGCACCACCGATGTGGATCGAGGTGAGTCGGGTGCACCTGCATGTGTCCCCACATGCGTGCGCACACCTGTGTGTGTGCGTGTGTGTGTGTGTGTTGGGAGGTGCCACTGGGAAGGGATCAAGGGACACATTTGCTAGGCTAACTCTGGGGGCACATGTGGGGTTTGTTGTCCCCAGAGCTCTTGTATTTTGCTACCTAATTAACTTTGGTTAATTAACTTTGTACTGATAGCCCTCCAGTGGCTCTGATGCAATTATCTGTTACTGTCCATCCGCTGCTGGTGCCGCTGTCTTGTCACCTTGGGCTCTGGACAGCCCTCCCCATCCTGGAGGCCAGGCCTGTGGGCCGAGGCCAGGTGGGAGGAGGATTGACATCCTCCGAGGCTTATGAGCTTCTTGCTTGTCACCTCATTAGGTGACCCACAAAGAGGAGTGAGTGGTCCATCCGGGCAACCGGGGTGGGAGCCATGCGCGGCTCTGTCTGGGAATGTGAATGAGGTGCTACTGACCAGAGCAGTGTGGGGACTGGCCGCTGAGAAGATTGGGCAACTCAGGCAGCAAATATGCTCTTCGGGTGTGGATCCTGGCCACCGCCCTGGACCTTGTGGAGTGAGGACAGCAGAGCTTGGAGCATAGACAGGGAGAAGAAAGGCTTAGTTGCTAAATGGAGACTTTCTCCCACCTCAGCCCAAACAGGAGTCACCTTGGGAAACAGGGAAGTGTGGAGAAGTGTGTGGTCCGCTGCTGGCCCTTCTCCTGACCCCCATACTCCTAAGCCCTGATGTTGCTGCTCCCCAACCCCATGTTCTGCCCATAGAGGACAAGCTGTGGCTGAAGCCCTATGTGGACCTCCAGGCATACGAGGACCCTGCACAGGGAGCCTTGGACTTTACCCGGGAGCTCGATCCAGCGTGGCTGATGGTAGACACTGTCATAGGAGAAGGTGGGTCCTGCTGTGCACCGCAGCAGACCCCCCCGTGTGGGGCAGCACAGAGCCACCAGCAGGCCCCTTCCTTCCAGCGCTTCCCTGGGGAGCCCAGCTGGCTTCTCTGGTCCAAGAGTTTCCAGATGTACTCACTCTCTGCTCTGCTCTGTATCCTCTCTTTGAACCATTGTGTTCTTGTTAAAAACCCCTCATCAGGTGCCCTGGAGCAACCCCTGTCTCCTACGCACTTGCTTCTGTGGTTTTGGAGTTTCTGATAAAGGGCATTAAACACGTTGTTTTCATCCACAGAGGTGTTGCTGTGCTGAGGGTCCGGATGTTCTCTGATGATGCCCAAATGTAGGAGTCATTCCCTCCCTAGCCTGGCATTCCACCCCATCAGAGGCCCAGTGTCCTTGGGCTGCCCTGTTCCCTTGGGTCACCAGAGGAAATGGATCTCAGTGGAGAACAAAGCTTGGTGGTGTCCTTGCCAATTGTGCAGTTGAGCCAGGCAAGCTGGGACCAGCGGAGCTCACAGAAGAGAGGCGGCCATAGCCAGCGTCCCTGCCACTTGGGTACTAGCCCCGCACTGGCTTGCTCTTCATGAGCACGGCCCAGTCCCGTTCCACAGGGTTCATTCACCCTGCAGTTGCCGAGCCCGCCTATTGTGAGCCAAGAACTGTGCAAACACTGGGAGACAGTGGTAAATAGGTCACGGCATTGCACTCCAGCTCCAGACTCTGACCTTCCCCAGGAAGGACAGCCCACGCCCTGTCCCAGGAAGGGACAGTCCACGCTTGTGATTCTCCAGAAAAGAAAAGGGCCGGAGGACTGGAGGGGTTGCTGCCTGTCCCCCGGAGGAGCCCTGCAGTGCATCGGGCCACAGCCTGTTTTCTTTCTACCCAGGAGAGTTTGGGGAAGTGTATCGA
This sequence comes from Symphalangus syndactylus, assembly GCF_028878055.3. Lineage (NCBI taxonomy): Eukaryota > Metazoa > Chordata > Mammalia > Primates > Hylobatidae > Symphalangus > Symphalangus syndactylus. The sequence goes on along the minus strand of NC_072428.2, from coordinate 133,489,503 downwards.
GGGACCCTGAGGCTCCCCAGCCAGGACTGCAAGACTGTGGCCATTAAGACTTTAAAAGACACATCCCCAGGTGGCCAGTGGTGGAACTTCCTTCGAGAGGCAACTATCATGGGCCAGTTTAGCCACCCGCACATTCTGCATCTGGAAGGCGTTGTCACAAAGAGTATGAGGAGTGGTCTCCCTCAGCTGGGGGCGGGAAATGCAGGAAGGAGGGGTGAAACCACTGGAAGTGGAGGGAGGATGTGTGGCCAAGGGCAGGAAGCCCGGTTCTGAGTGTGATATGTGTGTCTGGGTCTCAGGAAAGCCAATCATGATCATCACAGAATTTATGGAGAATGGAGCCCTGGATGCCTTCCTGAGGGTGAGGAGGGCAGAGGACTAGCTGGGGAGGGGCATGCACCATGGTGCCCTGGGCACTTGGAGGAGACCTGGCCCATCCCCTGACTCACCCACTCACCCTGCTGTAGGAGCGGGAGGACCAGCTGGTCCCTGGGCAGCTAGTGGCCATGCTGCAGGGCATAGCATCTGGCATGAACTACCTCAGTAATCACAATTATGTCCACCGGGACCTGGCTGCCAGAAACATCTTGGTGAATCAAAACCTGTGCTGCAAGGTGTCTGACTTTGGCCTGACTCGCCTCCTGGATGACTTTGATGGCACATACGAAACCCAGGTTAGAGCCCGGTACAAACCCAGTGCACATTCACATTGCCCCATAACATGCCATTCATACAGTCACGTGTATATAAGCACAAAGACTTGGCCAGGCACGGTGGCTCACACCTGTAATCCCAGTACTTTGGGAGGCCGAAGCGGGTGGATCAGGAGGTCAGGAGATCGAGACCAGCCTGGCCAACATGATGAAACCCTGTCTCTACTAAAAATACAAAAAAATTAGCTGGGCATGGTGGCGGGTACCTGTAGTCCCAGCTACTCAGGAGGCTGAGGCAGGAGAATCGCTTGAACCCGGGAGGTGGAGGTTGCAGTGAGCCGAGATCATGCCACTGCACTGCAGCCTAGCAACAGAGCGAGACTCCGTCTCAAAAAAAAATAAAATAAAAATACAGTAAAAGAAGCACAAAGACTCGTGCTCAGGTGGACACCATAATTTTCCGTCCCTGACCCACGTGCCTTCTTAGGGAGGAAAGATCCCTATCCGTTGGACAGCCCCTGAAGCCATTGCCCATCGGATCTTCACCACGGCCAGCGATGTGTGGAGCTTTGGGATTGTGATGTGGGAGGTGCTGAGCTTTGGGGACAAGCCTTATAGGGAGATGAGCAATCAGGAGGTGAGCCCAGAATATTCTTCCTCATCTCATCTCCAACTCACACCTCTTATTCCCTCCCAAGGTCCTCCCATGGCCTTTTCCTGCAAATATCTTTATTTATTCATGACCTTCAGTTTTTCTGTACTCCTGGCTCCTCTGGTCCTTCACCTCATGCCCTGCTCTCTTTACTCCTCCCACCCTGATCCTCCCACTGTGATCCTCCCACCCTGGTCCTCCCACCTCCTCCCATCCTGCCTAGGATCTCCACTGCAACTATCTTGTGTGACTGTCAGTTTCTCATGGGCCTCCAGGTTAGCTTGCTACTCTAGAGCATCCTCCTGTCCCGCCGTGCAGGTTATGAAGAGCATTGAGGATGGGTACCGGTTGCCCCCTCCTGTGGACTGCCCTGCCCCTCTGTATGAGCTCATGAAGAACTGCTGGGCATATGACCGTGCCAGCCGGCCACACTTCCAGAAGCTTCAGGCACATTTGGAGCAACTGCTTGCCAACCCCCACTCCCTGCGGACCATTGCCAACTTTGACCCCAGGTAACCATGCGGGGGAAGTCACTAGGGAACCCAGAGGCAGTGCTAGGAGAGTAGAAATGGGCATTCAGCCACATCCTCTGAGTGCTGGGCCTGGGGAGCTCTGGACCAAGTCCAGGGTATGAGGCAAGACGTGCCCTTGGGGAGAGCCCAAGAGGTCAGCTTTAGATAATGCATTATTTGCAGAAAATCAGTTATGGCTGGGCCCCAGTTCCCTCACTTCACCTGGGCTCGGGGGTGGGGGGGCCCATCTTTCCCTTCTCAGGCTGCCTCACCTAGGACACTCCCGGAGCCATCGTTGCCAATCCCACTGCGTTGTACTGTGGCCCATTCTTGGGATGCATCCCCTTCCCCATAGAAATATTTCTACATGTGAAGGAAAGGGTCATCCATTCATGAAGTTTTGGAGGACCTACTGGTGCAAGCTGTTTGCTGGACATTGGAGATACAGCTGCACTTATTACCTGGTACCTGCTCCAGGGAGCTTGGGCAGCCAGGCTGGGGTGGGGTAGGCAGGAGCAGCCTTGCAGGGTGTGGGAAGGCTCCTGGATCACATGGCTAGTCTGCGGGGAGCTGAGGGCTGGTAGGTTGCAGATAGTGCAGGATGACTGCGGCATCATGCTTAGGAATAGCAGCCATGAGGCTGGAGAGACAACCAGTCAACACAAAGAGAACCAGCCCTGTTGAGAAGTTTGGACTTTACCCTGAGTGCAGAGAACTTTTTTTTTTTCTCCACCCCAAGACGGAGTCTTGCTCTGTCGCCCAGGCTGGAGTAACGTGGCGCAATGTCAGCTCACTGCAACCTCCACCTCCAGGGTTCAAGTGATTCTCCTGTCTCGGCCTCCTGAGTAGCTGGGATTACACGCACATACCACCATGGCCGGCTAATTTTTGTATTTTTAGTAGAAATGGGGTTTCACCATGTTGGCCAGGCTGGTCTCGAACTCCTGACCTCATGATCTGCCCACCTTGGCCTCCCAAAGTGCTGGGATTACAGGCGTGGGCCACCTTGCCTGGCCTGGAGAACCAATTCTTAAAAACTGTCCACAGGAGCAGGGGACATGGTCAGAGCTGCATTTTACCAGAAGTATGGCCTGAGTGTAGAGAATGAACTGATGGGGGTGGGGGGGGGAGCGCTCACATTGGGGAAGCAGGCAAGGCTGTTCTTCAAGTGCTTTATTGGGTAGCCAGCCTGGCCAACTGGCCTCTGTATCCAACCACCATATATAACCTTGTTTCTGGGAGAAAACATGCTCTAAGTTCCAACTTTTGAAACTATCTTTTGGAGCGCAACTCCCTCATACACTGGAGACTGCATGTGCTAATCTTTCTGGAATGCTGGATATTTTTTCCCCCAGCAGATTTACTTTGCTGATGGTTTTTGGCTCTGGCGAGCTTTAGTACAGGAACACTCATTGTATTGTGGGTGTCAGAGTGCAAGAATAACAGCCAAAGTTGAAGGTGGTGAGGAAGGACTGCTCCCACAACTCAAGCAGCCACTATGGAAAAAGGCAGGACCACGCCCTGGTGCCAGGCCTCTGTTCTCCTACTTTCAGCTTCCTCTCAGACAGGAGACTTCCATGTCTTAACCAGCCCTCAGTCAGGTGCCCAGAACCGGCCACTCCAGCAGACCGGCTGGTGATCCCCTTCTGTTGGGGATTCCCAGGACAGTCCCTTTCTCTAGGCCTGTCGACACAGCAGGACTGTCAGCCAGTCCACTGTTGTGAGCACACCAGGAAACAGGCCAGGAAGTGGGCTCAGAAATAATGGTGGGTCAGTCCACAGTCTAGATGATCTCTGTGCCCAGACACCGAACTTCACTGCTGGCTGCTGATGCTCGGAGGCGAAGGCCAGCCACATCAGCCCGTGTACCCGCTGTGACTGACGTGCCCATATCCCACAGGGTGACTCTTCGCCTGCCTAGCCTGAGCGGCTCAGATGGGATTCCGTATCGAAGCGTCTCTGAGTGGCTCGAGTCCATACGCATGAAACGCTACATCCTGCACTTCCACTCGGCTGGGCTGGACACCATGGAGTGTGTGCTGGAGCTGACCGCTGAGTAAGGAGCTGGAGCTGTCTGGGCAGGGGAGGGCTGCGGGGGCGGGGCCTCCGGACTCATGCCCCCACCCTTCCTTGCCCACAGGGACCTGACGCAGATGGGAATCACACTGCCCGGGCACCAGAAGCGCATTCTTTGCAGTATTCAGGGATTCAAGGACTGAGCCCTCCTCTCACCCCATGCCCAATCAGGGAGCAAGGAGCAAGGACGGGGCCAAGGTCGCTCACGGTCACTCCCTGCGCCCCTTCCCACAACCTGCCAGACTAGGCTATCGGTGCTGCTCCTGCCCACTTTCAGGAGAACCCTGCTCTGCACCCCAGAAAACCTCTTTGTTTTAAAAGGGAGGTGGGGGTAGAAGTGAAAGGATGATCATGGGAGGGAGTTGAGGGGCTAATATATATACATACATACACATATATATTTTTGTAAATAAACGGGAACTGATTTTCTGCCTCCATCCCACCCATGAGGGCTGTAGGCACTACAAAAGAGCTGACTACCGAGAATTCTGGAAAACAAGGTTTTTTTTATTTGTAGCTATAGCTACAACCTGGCAGCATGGGGGAGGGTGGGAATGTCCTAGAGGGTCAGGGCGTCTCCCAGCCCTCCACAAGCAGAGTACAAAGGCTGCTCAGGGGGCCGGCCGAGGGCGCGGGTGCAGCAGTGAAAGCAGCAGCACTAAACCTGGTGCCCCCCTCAGGTGGGGTGTCTGGAGACGGTGGGCAATCCCTGCAGGATGGGTGAGGACTAGACCCCAGGGCGGGGACCCTGCATCCCTAGACCATGTTGGGTCCTGGGTCAGGGCACCTGGGATGCTAGGGAGGGGTTGGGAATGGGAGGGGCTAGACATCAAAACAATAACTGAGGTGGGGCAGGTGGTCTCAGTGTGGGTGGTCCACAATGGGGCACGGACTGCGGTCTGAAGAGGGCCTGTCCTCACTCAGGTCTGGGCTCTAGCAGTGTGGCACTTCCGACACAGCACATGACCATCCAGGGGGAAGCAGCCATTGTCATCTGCCTCAATCGACAGGGGCTTCCCGCAGTCCTGGGAAGAAGGAAGGGTGAGGGGCACTGGACCGGAAGGCCCCCGCTCTGCTCCACCCTACCCCACCCCATGCAGCTCCATCTTGGAATTAGAAAGATGCTTCATGGCTCAGAGCTGGTGTCATCGCATTTTCCAGCCACACCCAACTTCCCATCCCTATCCTACTTCCAGTCACCCACTAGGACCTTCCTGCAAGAGGGCAAGCAGTGGTAGAGCTGCTTCCAAGGTGCTTGCTCCCCTGCCCACCACCACCCTAATAAAATAGAGGTTGGCTCACCTCCATTCGAAGACCTCTTCTCTCAGCTCCTGTATCCCCATCCCCTACCACAGTAAAACACCATGCCCTTCCCTCCTATTGGCTTGTCCCCTTTCTTGGCTTATCCATGACTCAAAGTGACCTCAGAAGCCCCACAGCCCCATTTCCTGCAGTGGCAGGAAGCATTCAGGCAGGGCAGATGGGGTGCCACCATGAGCCACCCTCAAAATCACAGCCCTGTTTCCTGAATGCTGGTGCTTTCCACCACCCAATTAGTAAGCAGCATCTCCCACAACCTCCTGGTCGGAACCTGCCCAAGGAGTCCAGAGGGATGGCTGACCTCACACTTGTAACACTTCATGTGGAAGTTCTTGTCCAGGGCGACCACTCGCACGGTCTCATCTCGGCCAGGCTCAGGCATGATGGGCTCAGAGCAGACGGAGCACCTCGGGGCGTACTGCCTGGAAGGGGCAGAAAGGGCCAGCAGAGTTAGCCAGGGCTTTCATCCCCGGTGTGTGCACGCATAAACCAGGTTGTGCAGCAAGGGAGCAGACTTCTCTGCCCTGCATCTCTAGGTGGAGGAAGCTCACCAGAAGGACCTAAGACTGAGCCACCATGACTGGCCCTCATCAAAGGGAATTTCCTGCCTCACCAGTCACTCTCCCAAAGCAAGGGAGCCTCCCACACACCTGCCACGGTGTTCTCTCCCACTTGACCCTTACCGTCCCATTCACACTGTAGCTCCTGCAGAAAGCCAGCCCTGACGTACCCCTCCCATCCCATCCTGGGTCCCTGACCCTCACCTTCCCCCAATCCTCCCACCCCCGCGCACGTTGCCACTGCCCTGACTGCCTGTCACTGTGGAGGGATGTGAAGTTGTGGCCACCCCAGATGGAATCCTTAAAGTGTTTACCCAAACACTCTGTCAGAGGTGGGGGTCAGATTCTGCACTGTTCCCACAGTTGCACTGTTCCCACAGTTGCACTGAGGTTCTGCGGGTCAGCCTGAGAAAGTAGCCACCTTCTAAACACTATTTCTGGGGAGAAACCAGAAATCCGAACAGCTGATCTCCAAAAGAACTTTTAGAACCCAGCCTGTGTGTGAGATGAAGTCACCCCAGCACACTTCACGAAATGCTGACATACACCCACAATAAGTTTCAGTGATCAAGGGCGAGGGAGGGACCAGCCAGCAGCGGGACTCGATGCCCGGGCCTACAGCCCCTGGACAGCTACATCCAGATGACTTGGTCCCTGCTGTCTACAGACAGGACATGGGACCAGAAAACAACACCAGGGGTTTGGGGCTGTCCTGAGGCTAGGGTAGCAAGCAGCTGGGCTACCAGACCAAGCACGGCAGGAACCCAGAAGGCAGGTGGCAGGTCCTCACTTGTGGTAGTCGGGGACACAGTGGGGCCGGTTGGCCTGGTCCACAATGAAGGAGGTGCCCTCCAGGGGGCGGGCGCAGACCACGCAGGTGAAGCAGTGCGGGTGATAGGCCTTGCCCGTGGCCCTCAGCATGCGGTCGGTGATGGGCTCCCCGCAGGTGTTGCACTTCTCCAGGGTGTCCTGAGGAGGCAGCAGGAGGAGGTTGGCAGGGAACCAGCACCCCACAGCAAGCTTCCAGGGCCCGACTGCCCAGCACAGCCCGACTCACAGTGTAGCAGCCCTCGCAGTACGGCGCCCCCTCCAGGCTGTAGAACTGCTGGCCCTGGAGCTGCTGCGCACACTGGTGGCAGGTGAAGCAGGCGATGTGGAACAGCTGCCCCAGAGCACGGACGGCTGGCTGCGCCCGGGCCAGGGGTTGATGGCATCGGCCGCAGAGTTCTGGGAAGGCCGGAGAAGACAGCAGTAAATAGAAGGAAGTATGTAGGGCTGCGAGGGATCAGCCGGCTCGGATAAGGAATTAGGGAGTGGAGCCACAGCCCTGGCCCCCACCGTGATGTCGGGGCGGGGTGGTGGTGTCCCGGTGGGGTGGGCTCACCGTTGATGGCCACGTTCTGCCTCTGAGGATGCTCCATGTCCTGCATTAGCTGCTGGGTCAGCTGCTCCAGCTCTTCCACCTCCTTCAGAGTCAGGGGCCCTGGGGCCCCAGAGGAGCGCACCTGCAATGCCAACACTTTCCTCACACTCTAGAGGGCTGCTGCCTCCAAGAACCCTCCCAGGCCAGCCTACCCGGCTTCTTCCAATGAGGACTTAGCTCCCAGCTCGTGTCCCAGACGCTCAGGGTTGACCCTTAAAGCTTCTCCCTCGTCCCCCTACCCCCACCATCCCCAGCACCACACAAATAACATGGGAAGGGGACCTGAGCCTGGATCTCATACAGCAAGACATTTCCACCCGCTTTGCCCGAACCCCCTGAGCAGTCACAGACAGGCCAGAATGACTGGGAGGACGGAGGCCACGCACACAGCAGCTCGGGTCACTGAAGCACCGGACACTCCAGGGCCACGCATCAACTCCACAGAGCATGCTCGGACATCGCCCCCATGGGACAGGGGCACGCAACGGCGTGCACACACGCGCACACACACCTACCCGGCCTGCCTGCTGCAGAGCAGCCCCTGTCAGCGTGAGGATACAACACAGGCAGGAAGTGCAGGTTAAACCCACTGAGCTGTCTGCAAGAACCCAGCCCCACCCCCACACAGAGACCCTGTCCCTCAAGTGAGGGGCTTCTGAACTACCTCACTCAGGTCCCTCCCCAGCAGCCTCAGAGAAGGTCCAAAGGCCACCCCCTAGGCCAGCCCAACCTTCCCACTTAGGGGATCCTGGGTACTGGGGTGGGGGGTGGATGTTAAGGACAGCGCTGCTAGTAACCCTGAGAGGTAACCCTGAGAACTCGGGGAAGGGCTGTCTGACCTGCATCAGCACTGCCAGGAGACATGCCCACAGGAGCAAGTGCACTGGGTGGGTCTTTTCTACGGCTGGAAAGGCCTACCCAGGACCGTGGCCCCATCACTGAGTGTGCTACCTGCAGACGCCTTCATTCCCATAACACCTGGAACCTCCAAAGCCCCCCTGCTACCTCCTCCCATAGCCCCTCTCCCCTCAGCCCTGGCTTCACTGCTCCTCACCCCGACCCCCATCTGTACCCAGAGTTGCGTCCTTTCTGCCTAGTGAAGCATGCGTCCATATAAGTCCAACTCTCCAGATCTTACCCATCTTCCCTTAAGATCCTACCATCTCTTAACTGACTCGTTCCCTGGAACACTCACTTCAACTTTGTCTCCTCCAATCTTCCCTTCCTGGCATCTTGGGGACAGAGTGAAGGCGCTCAGTCAGTCCTTGCTCTCCAGTGCCATTCGAAATGCCTGCCTCCTCCTTCAGAAGCCCAGAATCCTCATCTCCATCACCTCCCATGGGTATCCCCGTTCATCAGGACACTCTATCCAGAACTGTCCCCTCTGCCAGCCTGCACCAATGCCACCGTTTCAAACCAAACTTCCGTCCATCTCAGTCATCGTCCATCATGGGACATCCTTGACCTCAGATTTACCTCCAAGTCTCTTGCCAGCCATTAATCTGCCTCTTCTCTTCCCTATCCACACCTACTATGTGAACCCAGAAAAGCCTTAGTTCCCCCGCCCGCAACCCACCCCTGGACTTTGCCCACCATGCCCCAGCCTGGTCCCATGACCATCTAACTCCTACAAGGTTCACTGTCCCTCCGGGCGCCTGCAGCCACCCGCAGCTATCCGGCCCAGTCTCCAACCCCAAGTCACACCACCACCCGCTTCCTGTTTCTGCTTCCAAGCTGCAGAAAGCAGTGGAGAGATCGCTGAACACTGCAGAGTGAGCTCACAACACTGCAGCACCCGTGCAACCTCCAGCCCGGCCTTCCCCACAGCAGCTGTTCCAGACCTCTCCATCTCCTGAGCCCCCACCTGCTTCGTCCCCTTGCTCGCACCGTGACCTCACCTCCCACATGGCTGAGGACATGGAAGCCAGCCAGCTTAAGCTCCCTCATCGTCCTTCCTATCCACGCTGCAACCACTCTGTCCTTGCTGTCTGGGATGCCTCTAGGGGAGGAAACATCACCAAGATCTCCTCCAGGGACCCAAGCAGCCTGCTCCTGCTCTCCCACGACACTCACCCTCCATCACCTGCTTCCCCGGGTTACACACGTACCTGAGCCCTTCTCCCCTAACTTGCAAAAACCACATACGCTACACCACAGACTCAAACACACACACGCTCAAACATACCCACATACCACTCACATGCACACACACATACCAGACCACACACATACACCACTCACACTCACACATATACCACACCACACACACACACTCACACAGATACCATACCACACACACACACCACTCACATTCAGATAATACCACACCAGGCCAGGCACAGTGGCTCACGCCTGTAATCCCAACACTTTGGGAGGCTGAGGCAGGCAGATCACTTGAGATCAGGAGTTCGAGACCAGCCTAGCCAACATGGTGAAACCCCATCTCTACTAAAAAATACAAAACTTAGCCAGGTGTGGTGGCACGTGCCTGTAATCCCAGCTACTTGGGAGGCTGAGACAGGAGAATCGCTTAAGCCAGGGAGGCCGAGGTTGTAGTGAGCATGGGCGACAGCCTGCACTCCGTCTCCAAAAAAAAAAGATATACCACACCACACGCTCACACACACCACTCACATATATACACATATGCCACTTGTGTGTATATGTGTGAAAGTATGTATGTGCACATTCGCTTGTGCATACTTTCACTCATATACCACAATCACACACCATACACATCAGACACGCCACTCACACATGCACACACCTTCACACTCACACATGCACACATGTACTCATATACACATACTTTCACACAATCACACTACACACATCACACACCACTCATACATTCATGCTCGCACATGCACATACACTCACATACACATACACCATACCCACACCCACACATTAACACACACACACACACGCCCCTCATATATCCACCTATGTATACACACACACACACACCACACTCACACCACTGACACACAATCCTTCCCTTAGTCCTTTAAGACCAGGCTACACCAGCAGCCCCACTTCTCACCACCCACTCTCCTCAACTCCTCACATTGTGTTCCCACCACAGGGCACAAAGAGGCCATCCCAAGACCGTTGACGACTTCCCAACAGTCTAATCTCCAGCCTTGAGCCCTCACTCCCTCCAACACCCCGCTGAGCAGCTCAGCTCTCTTCTCTAAGTGCGCCCTGACTCTCCTCCTGACTCTTCTTCCTGCACCTCCTGGTCCCCGCTGTCTGCACTCCCTGGGAAGCTCCTCAGCTCCGACACTGACCCTCTGGTGTCACAGTGTCACTGTGCCCCACTACCATGCTAGACCTCTCTGGCCCTCTCCTGAAACCTGGCCCTGAATTTCTAGCTGAATGACGGCCCCAGCTGAAAGTCCTCCTGGGACCTGTTGCTCAAAACATTGACAGCTGGACCCCTCCTCTTCCGGTCCAAACCATTTCCCCTTGTGGACTTCCCTATTTTGTCAGCAATCCTGTCGTCCGCCCACACCCCATCTCCAAATCGCCCTGGAGACTTTTTCCTCTTCCCCTCACCCTTGTCTTCCAATTGCTCATCCTTGCTAAGTCCTGAGGCTGTGCCTTTCCAACAGCTCTAGCACACAGCTCTAGCACACAGCTCTCACATGCGGGGCTTAATTTTTCATTGCAGCTAATATTACTATTGCCCAAGAGTGAACTCACACCCATCACTGATCTCCCTCGAATACACATCTCTGCTGGTGAAACTTTCCAGAAAGCTTCCAAAAACACTGCTTTCACCAGCCCTCCTGACCCACCCCACACCTACTCAAAAATCATGAATGCCTCTCCAGCGCTCAAGAGCTCCTTGGGTGAGCCACTCCACCTCCTACGCCCTCCAGCCCCGCTTGCCTCTCCAAGTATAGCTCTGTCATTTTCCTTTCTGTTCTCCAAACATCCCTCTCCTCTCTGGATTCTTACGTCCTGCCCATACTTCGAAGCCTTTCCTAATTTGCCAGGCCCCGCGTTGACTCCCAGGTCTGAGTGCCTGTGACTCACAGGATTCTGCAAAGCTCATTGGCCCTTGGCATTTCTTCCTATGCTGTGTCTGAGTGTAGGTAGACATCAACACTATAAGGGACTCCATGGATGCTTGGACTAGATGACCATCAGGGTCATCTTCGTCACCAGAAATTGGACCATCTTATTTCCTGAACTAGAAGGCAAGAACCATTTTGTAATTATAGCTTTTCCATTTTGAGCGTTCCTGTGCTAGATACAGAACCCAACACTCTCTAGGTATTAGCTCACCTAATCTTCACAACCACTGTATGGAGGAGAGAATGTTAAAGATTGAGAAACTGAGGCTCAGGGTTCACCTAACTTGCCCAGTCTGAGGACTTGGGAGAAGCTGAGCCAAGAATTCCATTCCAGGTCCATCTGACACCTGAAGGCTGAGCTTCTTGCAGAGATCTCTTCCCTCCCATGTCCTACCCTCCTGGGCACAGAGCACAGTGCCTGGCACGTGGTGGCTGCTGGCTCAACCAGTGTTTACTGGGGCTGTCTCTTATCTCCAAGCCCTCAGGCAGAAAGAGTGCTCAGAGGAACAGGGAAATTAACTCAAGACCCAAGAATGGGAAAAACCAAGGTGGAACTGGTGATCTCATCCCTCCCTTTAACTTTCTGGGGTAAAAGCACAAGGAAAGGTCCACCAGATCCTCCTAATCCAGAGCCCCGTGCCCTCCGCGCCATCCCAGCCAGGCCCCAGCCAGCCCCACACCCAGCCCCACACCCAGCCAGGCCTCTCCTCCAGAGGAGCATTTTCGTACCATTGTTCCACCAGGCTAACCCCAGAGGATGAAAATTCCTATCCCGCCGCCGCCCGCCGCTGCCGCCGCCCCCGTGTTCACCCTGACTCTCCAATCACCTTATGCTTATGCTCTGGCTCCGGACTCAGCCCCGCCCCAGTGCCCTGGTCCCAAGCCTTGTCCTATCACCATCCCTCACCTGGTTTTGGTTCTGAGCCGGTGGGGGCACGGGGTGCTGCTTCTCCTGCACTCGGGGCTTCTCCCTCTGCTGAGCATAGGTGAAGCTGGGAGGCTGAGGAGAGCCTGTGCCAGCGGAAAGAGCTTCGGAGTCCCCCAATTTTTGATTTGGCTGTGACCCGGATCCACCTGGGGCTCCAGGACTGAACTTGGAAGCCACAGGAGTAAACTTAGGAGTCACTGGAGAAAACTTAGGGGCTGGAGCCGGAGATGAGGCTGGGGGCCCTCGGGGCTGGGTGTTAGCCAAAGACACAGGCTGGGGCTGGGACTGGACATGGAGTTGGACCTGAGGCTTGGGCTGGGGCTGGGGCTGAACATGGAACTGTGTCTGGCTCTGAGCCTGAGCCTGAGCCTGAGCCGGAGCCGGAGCCGGAGCCGGAACCTGGGGTAGAGGCTGGGAGCTGGAAGGGGACTTCCAAGGAGGCAGGGGTGCTGTGCCCCCGGCTGCAGGCTTAGTACTGGACTTGGAACTGAATGGAGTGGCCACTGGTGGGGGCACATATCCAGATGACACCTGCAAGGGGTGGGAGAGGAAAGAGAGAGGCAGTCAGGAGGACACCATCCTCCTTAGCTCTATCCCCAGTCTCTGGCCCTGGGCCCTGCTTTTCCTACTCTCCGGTCCCTTACCCGGGCTTTGAAAGGATCATTCTTGGTCATGTCATCCAGCAGTGAGGACAGAGAGTCGATCTCCAAATCAATACTGCTCACCTTCTCCCTGGGCTAGAGGATCAGAGGTCAGAGCACCTATTCCATGCCTCTATCCCCCCACCCCCAAGGCAGAGGTGCAGGGAAGGTAAGAAGAAAGGGCCCTCTTCTCCTCTCCTTGGGGGTGTCCAGTGCAGCCGCCCCTCCCAGGCCTCCATACCTGTGGTGGGGGCGGTACGGGGGCCTCAGGCCCTCCCTCCTCCTCCAGAGGAGGCGGTGGGGAAGGGAAGATCTCCTCCTCCAGAGGCGCGGGGGGAAATGATTCCTCGATCGGGGGAGGGGGCGGCGGGAAGGCACCTCCCAGAGCGCCCTCCGCATCGTCACCATCTCCAGCAAGGGGAGGTGGAGGCAGGGGAAAGTCTGGGGTAGGAGGGAGAAAGACGTCGGCCGGGGTCCCTCTACCCCTCACCCTGGGTTTACCGCTCTAACCCCTAACCCAAGAACTCTCTCAGGGGTCCCAGAGCGTGTGGGAAAGCAAAGGAGGGGCGCAGGGCGCCCTGGGAGTACCAGGTCAGGAAAGGTCGGGGGCACTGCCGAGGAGTGGTGCAGCTCCCGTTACACTTCGGAAAACGGACCCGGAGGGGAAGATTCGTGCCCCACATTCCCGCCTCCCACCCCCAGGCGGGGGACTTGGAACGGTCCCAGGAGCCCTGGCTCCCAGCCACGAGCTCCACGATGAGGTAAGAACATCTGCTCGGGACAGGGTGGCTGCGCCCAGCCCTCTCGGCAACAACCTTTCCAGACATCCCCAAATTCCCGAAACCACTGCCCCCCACCCCGGCGCCTGCCGGGGTCCATTCCCCAAGCCCCGCCGCATACCTTCCGGGGGCGGCGGGGGAATCTCGCCCACCCGGCCCATCTGTGCGCGCTGGGCCCCGGGTGCCGGGAGAGGCTCGCTGTCCCCGGGCCGGAAGGGATTCACTTTGGGCTTTGGGGCCACCACAGGGCCGAACTTCTTCTGCGGGGCGTAAAAAGCCGGAGCCGAGACCGAAACGGAGATCGCGGGAGACGGGCGGGGGGCCGCCATGGCCGGGCCGGGCTGCTGGGGTGGGTCGCCGGGTTACGCAGCGCGGAGCCGGGCTCAGGAGCCCCGGGCGGTCCCAGCTCCCCTTGGCGACCCCCACTCGCCCCCTCCCGGCGCCCCGCGCCCCCTCCCCGTGGGGCCGCCCTGCAGCTCCCCGCGTCTCACCGCGGGCCGGAGCGTGCGCGCCGCGTCTCGGGTGGCCGCCTCGGCGCCGGGTCCGCGGACTCTGCGTCCCGGTCCGGAGCAGCCTCCAGCCGGACGGGGAGGGACACACGGAAGGAGGAGGGAGGGAGAAGAGAGGGGGCGGGGAGAGAGCGGCGCCCAGACCATACAAGGAGCGGCCCGGAGAGGGGGCGGGGAGAGCGGGGAAGGGCGGACCAGGCAGGAAACTCCCCCAGGAAGGGGCCCTGATCCTGCCTCAGGCCGGAGGCTCCGCCGAGGTCCGCCCGCCCCCACCCCACTCACTGCCGCCCCCGCCGCCCCAGCCCGGCTCAGACCCCTGCTCCCTGAGCACAGGCCTCTGATGTCATTTCCTGACCTGCCTCCCCCTCCCCGCCCGACCAGCGGGTGCCCGAGATCTGACTCACCGTCCCCCTCCGGGCTTAGCCGGCGGAGGTGGGGCGGGTGCCGCCGAGGTAGCCACGCAGCCACTGTGCGCCTCCGGCCCGGCCCAGCGACCTCCTCTAGGGCCTGCCGTTACCCGGTCCCCTCCCGCCAACACCTGCTACCCGGTCACCTCCGAGTCCGCCTGGGGTGGCCGAACGTATGGAGCTGGGCTCCAGGGTGCACGGCGATGGGGGATGAGGAGCGGGGCGTTCTCCCTCCCAGCACCCCCCAGCTGACTGTGCCCGGAGGGAGTGTGTGAGCCGGAACCTCCAGCATTCTCGGGGATACGAACTTCCAACGCTGGGCAGCCTCTTAAGGCTTCTAGGAATTCGCATCCCCTGCGCCCCAGCCAGCAGATCGGTTGCGAGAGGGACTGTTCGGGCCCGCGGGGCCGGGAATGGAGGTGGGAGGGCGGGGCCGAGGCGGCGGCCGCCTGCGGACTGGAGACCCGGGAGGACGGACGCGGACGCGGGCTGCTCGTCTTTTACGGCTCTTCAGCGCCCACCATGACCCACTCCTCTAGGAGACCCCGGGCGACAGTGGGGCTCTTGGGCATTCTGAGACTGCGCTTAGTGGAGCCCCCTACTGGCCCGACCGGATTTCTCAGCCTGCGACTCAGCCCCAGGCTACACGAAAGAAGCCGGACCTGGGTAATTCTTCTAGTTCTTTTTTTTTTTTTTTCAATTGCACTGGGAAACTTACCCAATCTCGGCCCCAGTTCTTTCCCACTCACTATCTTCAAACTAAGGAGTCATGGCCTTTCGCCCGCTAGTCCAATATGCACCCCTAGGCGCTTCATTTTCTCTCTTGTCAGCTTTTACTGCCTCCTGAGGCCTTCCTCTTGTTCACACTGAGTGTCCAGTCCCTCCAAATCCTGCTACACTCCACTGGCAAGGAGCACCTGGGCCATGTTTTAGAGATCATCCGAGGACTAACCCCAAAAGTTTATGAAGTGAAAGCAGAGGCCGAGCTGAAGAGATGGACCCGGGTCACACCCAGGTAAAGGCAGGATCTAAACTGAAACCGGTGTCAGATCTGGTTGCCTTGCACCCCTGATATCAGGTGAAGCAACACTGGGCAGGATAGAGCAGAGTGAGGTCAGAGTGTGAAGATCCAGCCTGATGCCCAAACTTAAACGCCTCTTCATTCTCCCCTGCTCCATCTGTAAAAGTCACGGTTAATCCATCTACTTTATTGCATTATATGGAGAAATAAATGAGATGTCATAGCTGTATGCTCTATGTGACTCAGTATTATTATTCAAATTCCAGTTCTGCCCAGAATGAAAATTCTGACCCGTTACACTAAGGCGTTTTCCCCCATATGTCCCTTTCTGGGTTGCCAGGCAGATCTCTCAGGGGCCTCGGTATGTGCAATGTCCTCTCTTTCCTTCAACCTTATTAAGTCCTTAATTATGCCTAGGATGACACCTTAATCACTTGCAAACCCCACTGATCTTTTTCTCTGGCATCTCATTGTCTTTGCCACCACCAGTATTTCTCACAGCCACAGGCATGTGTGGCCATGTATGATGGGAAGTACGCAGTGCACACCTCTCTGACACGCTCAAGCCAACCCTGGGCCTGTCTCTGAAGACCTGTTAGAAATTTGATACTGGATTTTTTGTGCATGTTGGAGATTGTGTCTTAGGCTTCACAGACCAAAAGTCTCATCACAAATCCTTCAAAATATGGCTCCTTTGGGGAAAAAAAGATAGTTAAGATGATTTCCAGATAACTTCATAGGAATAAAAGCCATCTACCCTCTAAATGTCTCCTTAAGTGCGTGTGCAAAATAGAATATGTGTAATTGTTAGGCAGCTGAACCTATTTATAAATCAGAAATAGAAGAGTGCGTAGGCAGGCATAGTTTTACTGACAACTAAGAGCATTCGGGATGCAGAATATTCAAACGAAGACTTTTAAGCCAGCCATTCTAAATACAAGTAGAAACACCCAGAGTATCCCAGAAGAACAGAATCACTGCCCAAGGTGTCTTAAGAGGAGCAGCAGAGTCAATGCTCTTAAAATGAAGACAATGGGCTGGGCACAGTGGCTCACGCCTGTAATCCCAGCACTTTGGGAGGCCAAGGCAGGCAGATCACTTGAGGTCGGAAGTTTGAGACCAGACTGACGAACATGGTGAAACCCAGTCTCTACTAAAAATACAAAAATTAGCCTGGTGAGGTGGCGAGAGCCTGTAGTCCCAGCTACTGGGGAGGCTGAGGCAGGAGAATCGCTTGAACCCAGGAGGCGGAGGTTGCAGTGAGCCAAGATCGCGCCACTGCACTCCAGCCTGGGCGACAGAGTGAGACTCTGTCTCAAAAAAAAAAAAAAAAAGCCGGGCGCGGTGGCTCACGCTTGTAATCCCAGCACTTTGGGAGGCCGAGGCGGGCGGATCACGAGGTCAGGAGATCGAGACCACTGTGAAACCCCGTCTCTACTAAAAATACAAAAAAATTAGCCGGGCGTGGTGGCGGGCGCCTGTAGTCCCAGCTACTCGGAGAGGCTGAGGCAAGAGAATGGCGTGAACCCAGGAGGCGGAGCTTGCAGTGAGCCGAGATTGCGCCACTGCACTCCAGCCTGGGCGACAGAGCGAGACTCCGACTCAAAACAAAACAAACAAACAAAAAAACAAAATGCAGGAAATGAACAAGAGTGGTCTTAATGATTGTTGGGCATTTTTCTTAAGTAAGCAATTCTAACTGATATCCTTAGACAGCATGTGCAAAGTACAGCAAATAAGTAGATGTTCCTGACTGAAGAATGCCCAACAGCTTAAGACCAGGCCAGGGAGACAAAGTGAGAAAATGACCACTGCCCTTTACTACCTAAAACATCTCCACGCGCCTCCAAGGATTTATAACCATCAGGTACCAGAAAGTTTTCTTCAAGAGTGCGCAGCATAAAGTAGGAAGTTAAGAGCAGTCAGGGAAGGAAAAGGAAAAGACAATGTCACAACAAAAGAATGATTTCTAAAATGGAAAGAGAAATGTGACCAGGAGTTTCTTTCCATATGCCAACTGCAGATAGATAGAGGTTCACTCACGGGCCAGGCACCATGCGAAGCATTCTGAAAACAGCAACAATAGTATCACCCTAATAACATCAACAACTATAATAGCAGCACACGCTGAGAGAATGCTTAGAATATTGTTTGAGGTGCAATGCTAAGCACTTTAAATATATTAGCCCTGGCCAGGCACAGTGGCTCACGCCTGTAATCCCAGCACTTTAGGAGGCCGAGGTGGGTGGATCACCTGAGGTCAGGAGTTCGAGACCAGCCCGGTCGACATACAGTGAAACCCCATCTCTACTAAAAATACAAAAATTAGCTGGGCCTGGTGGCACGTGCCTGTAGTCTCAGCTACTCAGGAGGCTAAGATGGGAGAATCACTTGAACCTGGGTGGCGGAGGTTGCAGTGAGCCAAAATCGCACCACTGCACACCAGCCTGGGTGACAAATCGAGACTCTGTCCAAAAAACATATGTATGTTTTTTATATATATATTAGCCCCTTCTAATCATCACTATAAACCTGTGAGGAATATACATCATTATCCCAGTTTTTAGTTAAGGAAACTGAGGCTAACTGGATGTTGAATTTTTCACCTCCTAAACCGCAAATTTTTTTTGCAACACAAATATTAAGACTCTCCTGTCCCATCCTTGCTTCCGTCCTTGTATTCCATCACTTCTCAGGCCCTCCTACCTGGTCCATCAACAGCCCATTTCAAGTCTGCCTTCACCCCAACACCCCTACTTTATACCTGTGGGTCACCATTTTCTCTTTCTGTCTCATGACACCATCAAATTCTGTCTGTTTACGTATCTGTCTATCTGCATGTGAACACATACACACATTTTGTATATGCAAGCTATATGTATACGTGCTTTTGTGAAATAGCACATTTCCAGAAGACGTCAAGAATTGTTAACAGTACAGCCAGGCCCAGTGGCTCATGCCTGTAATCTCATCACCTTGGGAGGCTGAGATAGGCGGATCACTTGAGGCCGGGAGTTCAAGACCAGGCCTGGCCAACATGGAGAAACCCCGTCTCTAGAAAAAATACGAACATAAGCTGGGTTGGTGGTGTGCGCCTGTAATCCCAGCTACGAGAATTGCTTGAACCAGGAGGCAGAGGTTGCAGTGAGCCAAGATCGTGCCACTGCACTCCATCCTGGGCGAAGGAATGAGACTGTGTGTCAAATAAATAAATAAAAAAGAATTGTTAACAGTAGTTAATGTTAGGGAGTAGATTGAAGAGGACAGAAGGCCTTTATACTGTTGTAGTTTGTCCCTGTGGACATGTATTACTTTATAATCTGAAAAAAGAAAGGAGAGAAATGAAAGAGCTGTTGTGTCTTTTTCCTGATATCGGAGCACCTCCCTTGCCCTGCGTACTGTGTGAACTTGGCCTGCAGCTGCCCACTTGCTCCCAGATTTACTGCCCCCCTCATCCCCCTGGCCTGCGTGCCAGTACAAAAGAA
Organism: Symphalangus syndactylus; assembly: GCF_028878055.3. NCBI lineage: Eukaryota > Metazoa > Chordata > Mammalia > Primates > Hylobatidae > Symphalangus > Symphalangus syndactylus. The sequence continues at coordinate 133,470,452 of NC_072428.2, read as the reverse complement.
TCTGTCCCTGGGGGGACTGCAGACACGGTGGATGATGAACCACGGATGGGTTGGGCGGGCATCAGGATGAGGTCAGGGTGAAGCACACAGCAAGACCCAGAGACCTTTGCAGTCAAGGCCAAGGTCGAGCAGCCTCCTGCCCTGTCCAAGGGCCACTCCCCCAAGAGAGGGGTGGGACTGACAACCACAAATGCCCATGTTTCCTTCTTTCTTCAGGGTCAGCCCAGGAGGCTGACATCAGAGCATCATCCCCTATACACTTTCCCTCCCTTTCCCAACCTCAGTTCAGCCAACATTTACCAATTAATTTCTATATTCTAGGCACTCTTGATATACAGAAAAATAAGTTCAGTTCTTGCCCTCAAGGAACTCTCCATCTAGGGGGAAAAATACTTAAGTGGATAGTTTTAGTATAATAAGTGTTAAGATTAGAAAAAAAAGTTTTCTAATCACCCACCCAATAGAGCTTGCTTGGTGTGGCTACTAATTACAATACCTAGGTGGCCTTCTTACCATGTAACCTCATTATTATCCTACCAGATCAGAAGCAGCAGTGAGGATTCCAGGACCAGGGAACCAGGATCTACATAAGGCATCCAGGGAGCAGAGGTCAGAGAAGCAGGAGAAGGCAGGAGTCTCCTCATCCCAAGGGCTGGGCCAGATGGGCACCCAAAGGCACTGCAAGTGTCAGCAGCCAGAAATGTGTGGTGGGTGGAAGGGGCAGAGTGAGGCAGATGGTCAGATGGCGAGGAGTCAGCAACCGAGGGAGCTGAGAAGGGCAAACAGGAAAAGAGACCCAAGGCACCAACAGCAGCACAGCCAGGTTGCTGGCACCGAGGCAGCCACTAGTGGAGCATCAGCTGCCTTCATTCTCTGTGCACCCAGTGGAAGCCAAAATCAGAGAGCCTGGCCTAGAAGCTGGAGTGTTTGTCACTGAAAATAGCCGACTAAGTCACTGGCAGGAGTAACCATTGCAGACAGTGGAGGCTGAATGTAGGTAGATAACCCATCTTGCTTGAGGTGACAAGTACTAGTTGTCTCTAGTTGCTCCCCCACCTCCACTTCCTTTAATAAGATGGGCTTCATATGAAGAAACCCACTAGGCTGAACTGACACAGGAAGTGGGTGCTTCTGAGCCAGCCTCAGAGCTTGCTCAAACTTCTTTAGGCTGCCCTTCCTGCCACCCGGTCTGTAGTTATTTATGCCTCCCCCAGAGATGTGACCCATGTAGCCAAGGACACTGTCTCAGAAAAAGGGAACAGGTGGACCCATTCAGGTCGACCAACAGCAGACTCAGACTCTCAACATGCCTGAGCAAGCCAGTAGACAGGCCTTTGTACCCAAGCATGAGATGCTACCAGAAGACACTTGTGCCATTCAACTAGCTCCCTGGTTCCAGCAAAGTCATTCCAGTGTGCCTAAGAATAGTGGAGTAGGGCAGGCCCAGCACAGTGCATTTGCTCTATACATTTGCTGACTGAAACTGAGTTCCAGAACCATTGAAAGCTCACTCTAGATCAAGGCAGGCCCTGTATTTGGTAAAGCTTAAGGACTTTTATTGCGTCACTAATTATTCATTCATTTATTCAGCAAACATTTACTGGGCACCTACTACATGCAGGACACTTTGTTAGGTGCTGGGGACAAAATAATGAGCAAAGACAGGCATGATCTCAGGCCTTGGTGAGTTCAGGCCTTTGGAGGGTTTCCTAGGGGAGATAAACACTAATTAAATAATGACAGACAAATGCAAAACTGCAACTGTTACACGAACCTCAAGAGAAAGGAATAGCATGCATCCGGTAGAGCCTGTATGTGGGAGATGTGACCTGGTTGGGGAGCTCAGAGAGGGAAGTCCAAGCAGAGATCTGAACGGTAAGCAGAAGTTAAGTACGCAAAGTGGAAGGAGAGAAATATTCCATGCGAAAGGAGAAGTGTTTGCAAAGCCCTGTGACAGCTGTGGGCGCACTAGAGACCCCAAGGCAGGTAGGTGTGGCTGGAGTGTCGAGAGGGAGATTCCTCACCGGAGGCACAAGGTGAGGAAAGGCTGGACCGGTGGGTGCAGAGAGGTTGCAGAGCATGTGAAAGGGTTTCAACTTGATCCTGAGAGCAATGGGGAGCTGCTGCAGGGTTTTCGATTGAAAAGAGGGGCATGAAGAGACTTGGGAATTTTGAAAGTGTCACCCTAGGGGCAGTGTGGAGAGTCACAGGAGGGGCCAGTGCAGATGTGTGAAGGACAGTTAAGAGGTTCTGGTAGAGCTCGAGGTGAAAGGGAGGAGATTTGTGGAAAAGGACAAAAGTGGATAGATTAGAGAGCTTTTTAGGACATGAACTCATCCACAGAAACAATGGGACAGAGGGAGAAAGAGACATCACAGGCCCATCCCAGCTTCTGGTTGGTACCTATGTGGAGCGTGGAACTCTCCACTGAAAAGTACAGGTCTGGGAGTGAAATTGTGTGTTTCATTCTGGACGTCCTGAGAACAAGTAGGCGCACAGTGGGCAGTAGGATATCCAGGTCCAAGGCAGAGAAAAGAAAATTATACTGAAAATCCACATTTATAAGTCATCTGCCTCCAAATAGCAATTTGAAGCTGTTATTGGCTGAAAAAAAAATCACCTATCAAATATTGTATGAACAGTCGAGAGGGCTAGGATATGGGCTTTGCTGGGTTCTAGCATTTTATGGATAGGTGGAACATGGAGGTATGCACTTTCTGAGTAAAAGTCACCCTTACTCAGATGCAAGGCACATCTGCTCTTCCCCAGGCCTCCGTGTCTCTGCCAGCGGTGAAGAAAGGATGCTTACTCCTCCCACTTCTACACTGTGAGCACTGGAGTGCCTTGCCCACAATTGCTCACCTGGAGACCACCAGAGCTAATTTTATTAAGTCCCGTATTAAGTCCCTTTTATTAACCCCAGAATGTCACTTATGGAAAGAAGCCCTAAATTCCTAGCTCCCGCTACACCTTGGTCCCTGGCTCGACTCCTGAAACCTGTCCAGGGTGCCTTCAGAGCATGTAGGCGCTTTTCAGCAAGGATTCCTCTTTTTTGAGCGTCCTCTTTCCTTACTCTAACCTGGATCATCCCTGAGGACACACCTCCTTGGCACCCTCCACCAAGTGGCAGACAATGTTTTCCCCATAGTCCTGAATGTGTAACAGATATCTCTTTGAATTCTCATTGCTATATCCAGACAATTCTCCCTCCCTCCTTCCTAAAATCCCCCAGTTTTGAATGTCACGTGATTAAACTACACAACTACTGCCCATCCTATATAGTCATCTGTTGCCCTGGGTCACACACCCTCATTTCTTTCTCTTGCTCTGTCACCTAGGCTGGAGTGCAGTGGTGTGATCTCGGCTCACTACAACCTCTGCCTCCCAGTTCAAGCTATTCTCCTGCCTCAGCCTCCTGAGTAGCTGGGATTACAGGTGTGCACCACCACACCTGACTAATTTTTGTATTTTTAGTAGAGACAGGGTTTCACCATGTTGGTCAGAGTAGTCTCAAACTCCTGACCTCAAGTGATCCTCCTGCCTCAGCTTCCCAAAGTGCTGACATTACAGGCGTGAGCCACGGTGCCTGGCCAAGAGTAAAAATAAATGAATAAAAAGAAAAAAAAATAAATGAGTAAGCCTATATACCCAAACATGTAACCACTAGTGGTGTAACCACTATTTTTTAAATTATTTATTTATTTATTTATTATTATTTTTTAATGTTTTTGAGATGGAGTTTTACTCTTATTGCCCAGGCTGGAGTGCAGTGGCACGATCTCAGCTCAACTGCAAACTCCGCCTCCCGGGTTCAAGCAATTCTCCTGCCTCAGCCTCCTGAGTAGCTGGGATTACAGGTGCCCACCACGACGCCTGGTTAATTTTTGTATTGTTAGTAGAGACGAGGTTTCACCATGTCGGTGAGGCTGGTCTTGAACTACTGATCTCAGATGATCCACCTGTCTCAGCCTCCCAAAGTGCTGGGATTACAGGCATGAGCCACTGTGCCCGGCCTTAAAAATTATTAATGAGGTGTTTTACTTTTTTGGCACTAAGTCATGGGAATTTGGTGTATATTTTACACTTACAGCATGTCTCAATTCACACTAGTCCCATTGCAGGTGCTCAAAGGTTACACATTGCTGGTGGCTCCCACATTGCATAGCAAGTTCTAAATAGACCCTGAGCCATCTCTGTACAATCCTAATTTTAAGCCACACTTTCTCCAACCAGCTCTTTCTATTTTTCTAGTCATTCTGTTTTTGTGCTTCGACAATCCCTTGGCCCACTGGGACCTGCCATTCATATCCATACCAGCTCACATTTCCTGGACAATCATTAGCGTCACTCCCTTACATCCGTCTCAACTTCCTGTGCCTCTTTCTCACCCTGTGGTGCTCACTTGGCAAAACCCTAGCCTGGGCTGAGTCCAATTCTACCAACTCCATGCCTGCACCCACGCAGCTGGGTGGCGCTACAGAAAAACACACAGCCCTTCTGACAGATCTCATTGTAAACTCCATGGCTGTGAGCTGCAGATGCCATCTGATCATTCTACGTCCTGATAAACATACCAGTCTCGTTTTTCCATCCACTCTCCCACTCACACTCTCTCAGAAGGCTTCTAGACCTTCTCCTCTCTCTCCACGTCTCCTTCCACATCCTCATGCATAGCTGATGCCTTGCTTCCTGTTGCAAGGAGAAAATTAAACAAATTGAAAAAGAACCTTTCCTAGGCTCTACCTACATCGAATCAAACTAATCCCACATGCTCTCTGGCCTCATCTCCCAGCAATCATTTTGCCTTAGCCACAATGGCCTTGTTACTGTTCCTCCAATGTGTAAGGCACATTCCCATCTCAGGGCCTTGCATTTGCTAGTTTCTCTGCTGGGAAGGTTCTTCCACAGACATCTGTATGGATCACCCTGTTATCTCCATCACAGCCTTCCTCACATGCTGACCTCTCAGTGAGGCCTCCCATAACCATCCAGTTTAGAATGACATATACCAGCCCTTTCATTATTATCCACCTCTCCTTTTTTTTCTTTCTTTCTTTTTTTTTTTTTTGAGACAGGGTCTTGCTGTGTTGCCCAGGCTGGAGTGCAACGGTGTAATCATGGCCCACTGCAGCCTCTACCTCCCAGGCCCAAGCGATCTTCCCATCTCAGCTTCTCAAGTAGCTGGGACCACAGGCATGTGCCACCACACCTGGCTAATTTTCTTTTTCTTTTTGTAAAGACAAGGTCTCCGTATGTTGCCCAGGCTGGTCTTGAACACCTGAGCTCAAGCAATCCTCTCACGTCAGCCTACCAAAGTGCTGGGATTACAGACATGAGCCACTGCGCCTGGCCCTTCCTTAATTTTTCTTCATAGCAATTATCACCTTAAATATATCATTCCATCCTGGGTTTTGGCATCCCCTCCAAAAAAATTCAGTCTCTTAATTGTTGAATTGCTGTTTCTTCCCCACCACTTCTCACTAGACTATAAGCCCCATGACAGCAGGAGTTTTGGATCATAGCACCTAGAGAAGTACTGACATAGAGTAGGTGCTCCTAAAATACTTGTAATATGGAAAGAATGAATGGATAATGGAAAAAACTAGCAAAAAAAGACAAAGAGCGGCCAGAAAGTCAAGAGGAGAACCAGGAAAGAGTGTTTGGGAATGAGGGAGTAACCATGAGTCCCTCACGAGGATATGAAGTGCCCCTGATGTGCCACTTAAGGTTAGAAATGAACAAAATCTGTTAACCTGGAGGCTAAGAGTGTCACAGGAAAGAGGTCCCAATCCAGATCCCAAGAGAGGGTTCTTGGATCTCGCACAAGAAAGAACTCAGGGCGAGTCCATAGAGGAAAGTAAAAGCAAGTTTATTAGGAAAATAAAGGAATAAAGAATGGCTACTACACACAGAGCAGCCCTGAGGGCTGCTGGTTGCCCATTTTCATGTGTGTGTGTTTTTTTTTAATTATATGCTACACAAAGGGTAGGTTATTCATACTTTCCCGTTTTAGACCGTAAGGTAACTTCCAGATGTTGCCATGGCATTTGTAAGTTATCATGGCACTGGTGGGAGGGTAGCGGTGAAGACCAGAGGTTACTCTAGTGGCCATTTCAGTTTTGGCAGGTTTTAGTCAGCTTCTACTGCAACCTGTTTTATCAGCAAGATCTTTATGACCTATGTCTTGTGCTAACTTTTTATCTCATCCTGTGACTTAGAATGCCATAACCATCTGGGAACACAGCCCAGCAGGTCGTAGCCTTATTTTACCCAGCTCCTATTCAAGATGGAGTTGCTTGGGATCAATTGCCTCTGACAGGGGAGTCCCCCATGTGAGCTGCTTCAGTAGAGTGAAGATGCCAGACTGGGTGGGTTGAGGAGTGCAGAGAAGTAAGGAAATGGAGAAGATGAGTGCCGGCAGCTCTTTCAAAAATGCTGGCTGTGAGAGAAACTAGAGATCCAGGAAGAGAAAGATCAAGGGGCAAATTCCAGCTCCCACCTTAGAAGGAAGACATTGCTTGCATTCCTTGGCCCTGCCCCCAACCCAGTTTTCCACCATCAGTAATAAAATTCAGCCTTGACTACCACTAGCCACCTCATGCATATACATGAGCAAAGAGGTTGGAAAGGAAATTCTTCTTTAAGTTAAAGAAACACACCCACCACCTGGCGTTCAAAATTTCCAGTGTCCTTTGGACCTTCCTGCCCATGTGGGTGCCCTGGCAGGATAATTGTGATTGATTGACTTAGTGAGTGAACAGCTTTCAAGTGGACCCCCACCCAGGAGAGTAATGCCTTGTCCCTATTAGCTTATCACCATCACAAAACCTTAACCAAACAGTGGTCTGAACCTATACACTAGGATTAAGTACCTATTCTTAAATGATCTCTGAACTCCTAAGTTAGAAAGAACAATGGTCTTTTTTTTTCTTTTAATTTTATTGTGGTTGGTAAGAATGCTTATGAGGAGATCTACTCTCTTAAAACTTTCTTTCTTTTTTTTTTTTTTTTTTTTTTGAGACAGAGTCTCGCTCTGTCGCCCAGGCTGGAGTGCAGTGGTGCGATCTCAGCTCACTGCAACCTCTGCCTCCTGGGTTCAAGCAATTCTCCTGCCTCAGCCTCCCGAGTAGCTAGGACTACAGGTGCCCACCACCATGTCTGGCTAATTTTTGTATTTTTAGTAGAGATGGGGTCTCACCATGTTGGCCAGGCGGGTCTCGAACTCCTGACCTCAGGTGATTCACCATCCTGGGCCTCCCAAAGTGCTAGGATTACAGGCGTGAGCCACCGCGCCTGGCCAAAACATTTTTTTAACGTGTTTTATTTACAAGGAGTTGAACAGTCTCCATGAGCAAAAAGATTATGAGGCCTGAGCTTATTTCAACAGGGCTTAATGTTATAATAAAAGTCATAGAAAAATAATATAACATAGCTTTAGGGGTGCATCTTAGGATAGGGAAAAGAATGTTAGACTAAGAATTAGAGGGCCTGCCGGGCGCGGTGGCTCACGCCTGTAATCCCAGCACTTTGGGAGGCCGAGGCAGGCAGATCATGAGGTCAGGAGATGGAGACCATCCTGGCTAACACGGTGAAACCCTGTCTCTACTAACAATACAAAAAATTAGCCGGGCATGGTGGCACATGCCTGTAGTCCCAGCTACTCGGGAGGCTGAGGCAGGAGAATGGCGTGAACCCAGGAGGTGGAGGTTGCAGTGAGCTGAGACTATGCCACTGCACACCAGCCTGGGTGACAGAGCGAGACTCTGTCTCAAAAAAAAAAAAACAAAAAGAATTAGAGGACCTGAATTTTGGTTGCAGTTCAGGCACTTACTGTGTGACTGTAAAAATCTAAGAGGTGGATTTTCCTTGTCTGTGGAAGTACAGCAAGGAACTTGATTTCTAAGTACTCACCCAGTTTTAACACTCAGTCGTCTGTAACTAACGCCCTATATATCCACTACTCTTTCATTGTCGGGAAAATGCCTTCACTGCTTTTTTCTCTGGACTTGATTGGCTCACTTAAATAAAGACATAGCCAACTGGAGCTACATCTACCCATTATGTATTAAACACATTATTTAGGAACAGGATCAGTTGCAGGAAAGGATAAAAGGTTTCAGGTAGTTAGACTTTGTAGCTGAAACAGATCTCCGCCCAAACAAGTATTTGTAAGAGGAATCCAAGCTGAAGTTGCAGGATATCCCAAAAGCTAGCGAAGGAAAAGAATTGGGGAACTCAGAAGGAAAATATATCGAGGAATCTGAGAGGTAGGCTGTCAGCTGTGCCTGGTGATAGACAAGTCTGACAGGTAGTAATAGAGCCTCAACCATCAGGCTGTGGTTCAGAGGCAGAAGCTGGGGAGGATGGCTTGTAAGCACCAGGCAGGAGCTCTCTCCTAGAGGAGTGTGCAGACAGGTTAGGGCTAAGGGGTCCCAGCAGGAGAGACAGGGAGGCTCCAGAGGTGTGATATGACATCTGCTGCCCCTCTCCCCTGAGTTCATAAATACTAGACAGGCAGCCATCAGAGACAATCAGGACAAGCCTTCCAGTTCCCGGTTCTCATTGGTTCTCCATGGAGGACAGAATATAAAACTAGCAGATAGGCCTACTGAGGCTGGAACAAACAACTGCCTTGTATTCTTTATTTGATCTTTCCCTCTCTTTGTCAGTGCTCTGGGATTTGCTTGACCTTTAAAAATCCCATCTGGTTCCTCTCTCTGGGACTTATGAACTCCATTTTTTACTGCCCACCTGGCCTCTGACTCATGGTTGCCCAGACTCCATGCCCTGCCTCCTTAGTCCTGGCATCCTGCCTGGTCACTGCTGCTTGTGGCCTGGTCATGGTGAGGACACCCTGAGGTGCTGTGTGTGCTTGGGGCCTGACCAGGAAGCAGCAGGAAAGCGCTGACATTCTTCCAGGCTCTCTGGCAGATATGCAGGATCCCTGGCTTGGCCTTTCTCATCAGAATGTTTGGATGGAACCCCTAAATCTGCAGTAGGGGTTGCAGGCTTTCCCACAAATGTGCTTCCCAAAGAAAACACAGGGCAAATGCATCCCCTTGGTCATCTGAAGCATAGGCTCTATGACAGTCACCAAAGAAGCAGTTGTCTGGGAACTCTCTTCTGCTGAATCCTATGGAACGTGATTTGGGGACGTTGACCTGCCCATGCAGGAGGGCTTTGGCTCATGGAGGTGTGCACCTGGGGACTACGCTAAGGAGAATGTGCCTGCCATGTTTGCCCATGCTGATAAGCTTTCTTTCTTTCTTTTTTTTTTGAGATGGAGTCTTGCTCTGTTACCCAGGCTAGAGTGTAGTGGCGTGATATTGGCTCACTGCACCCTCCGCCTCCCGGGTTCAAGCGATTCTGCTGCCTCAGCCTCCTGAGTAGCTGGGATTACAGGTGTGCACCACCACGCTCGGATAATTTTTGTATTTTTAGTAGAGACAGGGTTTCACCATATTGGTCAGGCTGGTCTCAAACTCCTGACCTCATGATCCGCCCACCTTGGCCTCCCAAAGTACTGGAATTACAGGTGTGAGCCACCACGCCCAGAGATAAGCTTTCTTATCTAACTAAAAGTGGGAGTGAGCTCACCTTAGATCCCAAATATTTTACAAGATTTCAAACCTTGTCTAAAAGTCAAATGAGCATGTCCTGTGCTGGTCTATCTTTCACAGTGTCCAACAGATCAGAGATTGGTAATGTGAGGCCTTTTTGCCCCCCCCACCAACACTGAAACCACAGAACTGTCATGGACCCTCTCATCCTCTATAACTAACTGGCTGAGCCATCCTTCCTCAGCAAACTTGCTGTGCCCCAGCACAATGGCCAGGACCCTCATCTGTTGATTACTCTGGGAAACCAGCTGGGGATGGCAGGTAGGGGTCGGGGAGAGAACTATATCAACCACTAGGACAGATTCTATGGCCACTTACTACTCTGTGGGAATACAACTTACACACTACAAACACCTGCACTCATCCATGACTTGCCTCTGAGTCTGCCCCTGTGTATGAATGAGGTCCCTTGTCAGCAACTCAATGCCCCTAAACCCCACTCTTGGTCCTCCTGTTGACTGAGTATTTAGGCAATCACTCTCATTTTAAAGAAAATAGACCGCAGGCTGGGTGCAGTGGCTCATGCCTGTAATCCCAGTACTTTGGGAGGCCAAGGCGGGCGGATCACCTGAGGTCAGGAGTTCGACACCAGCCTGTTCAACATGGTGAAACCCCATCTGTACTAAAAATGCAAAAATTAGCCAGTCATGGTGGCAGGTGCCTGTAGTCCCAGCTACTCTAGAGACTAAGGCAGTAGAATTGCTTGAACTTGGGAGGCGGAGGTTGCAGTGAGCCGAGATCTCACCACTGCACTCCAGCCTGGGCGATAGAGCGAGACTCCGTCTCAAAAAAAAAAAAAAAAAGAATATAGACCTCTGTTACCGACCCTCATGATTTCCACCTACTCCTCAAGACTATTCTTACCAATGTTTTCCAGCATCAGCACTCTCACTTCTGGCCTTTAGCAAATAGGGTATTTGAGAACCACTAAGAGTGCCCCAAAGCTGACTGATCTTCAGGGCTGCCTGAAGATAGAGACTCTGACACCATACAAGGACATTGATAAGTAGGGACTAAGACACTTATCATCAGTATTTTATGAAAGCACCAAAGACTTATTGCTACAAATCACTCGGAAGAAAGATCATCGCTTTTCCATTTCAAAAGTTAGAAATGTAGATAGATGTATTCCTCTCTTCAGCTTATGGTCCCACCTTAATTAAAGAAAGACAAGCGTGAAAGAATGTGTATCCATTCAAATGTCCTGAGCTGAGTAACTTTAATTTTTTTAAGTGAACAAATAAAGCACTTTCTACAACATCCGGAATAGATTTTCCATCTGAGGAGCTGAGTTTAAATGCTGGCTTTTTTGGCCAGGTGCAGTGGCTCACGCCTGTAATTCAAGGACTTTGGGATCCTGCGGCAGGAAGATTGCTTGAGGCCAGGAATTCAAGATCAGCCTGGGAAATATAGTGAGACCCCCATCTACAAAAATAAAAATTAAAAAATTAGTAAGCCAGGCGTGATGGCTCACGCCTGTAATCCCAACCTTTTGGGAGACCAAGGCAGGTGGATCGCTTGTGGCCAGGAGTTCTAGACCAGCCTGGGCAACATGGTGAAATCCCACCACTACTAAAATAGGCACATACAAAAAGTTAGCCGAGTGTTGGGGCACATGCCTGTAGTCCCATCTGTTTGGAAGGCAGAGGCAGGAGGATCACTTGAGCCCAAGAGCTCGAGGCTGCAGTGAGCTTTGATGATACCATTGCTCTCCGGCCTGGTGAGCATGAGACCCTGTCTCAAAAACAAAACAAAACAAAATGCCAAACAAAAAAGTGCTAGCTCTTTCTCTTTCCAACTGGGAAATCTTAGGGAAAAGGAAGTTAATTGAATTCTCAGCCCCAGTTCTCTCAACTGCAATGCAAAAAGAATATCTTTCTTGGAGGTTTGTAAGAATAGACTGAAAACTCTATTCTTTAAATTGATTTTATATTGATATTTGCACTTTAAAGTGAGTTTTATTTTTTTCTCTATCTCTCTCATTCTGACTCTCAATAAATGATCTCGCCTCCTACTTGTCAGAGAAAGTAGATGCCGTCAGACGGGAATCCCTCATTCTCCCGACACCAAACATGCAGCCCACTGGCATCTGCCCCGTCTTTCCTGCTGCTGGAAGAAGAGCTGGGCTCCTCCTGTACAGTCTCATCCCCCTCCCTGAGCTCTGCTCCAATCCCTCCAGGTGGTTTTAGGAATTTACATTCAGTATTAGTTAATCTTCCCCTCTCTTGCACTTTGACTTTCCCTCCTCAATGGAATCTTTTCATAGACCTTTAACTTTGATCTAACATATCCCAATAAAATAAAAGGAACACTTGATTAAGTTGTGTTTTGGAGCCATCTCTCCATTTGTTGGGATGGGTGTGAAGCTTTGGTACCTTCTTTCAATCCTGCAGGTACCACCGAAGTACCTACAGTTATTCCTGGGGAACCCCAGCTTCAAAATGGGATAAGTGTCTTGCCTGATCATTTTATTTGGGGGTTAAGCTCCTGCAGAATTAGAGAACCCCCCGCCCCCCGAGTATGTATTTAAAGTCCAGAGGTTCTTAAACTTTTTTTGTGCCCTGGACCTCTTTGGCAAGGAGACTGGGACAATGGCCCTAACTAGTGAGAAGTAGCAGAATCCTTGTATAAGAAGACCTGTAGGGAGCAGGAAGGAAGCTGGCCAGGAATATGCCTAGAATATTTTACTTTTTGTGTGTGGGTAGTGGGGAGGGACTGGAAATACCTTCAAGACAGAATGCGAGATGGAACTGAGTCTCCAAGACCTGGAATCCCTCACGTTAAATCGTTTGGATAAATGCAGCCTTATATAGTTGTGTTAAGGAGACCAAGGGGAGGGGTTTGCATCCAAGTTGGAACCACAGTAAGAGATATGTAGTCATATATAAATACATGTATTACTCAGGGAGAGCCATAAGGAGACAGAAGTTTCAGGTGAGAAGGCAAGAACATGACGGCCACGTGGTCCGTTCCTCCTTACCTGGCCAGTCCCGTCAAGATTTTCTCTGCTCAAATGATAGGGGTGTGTGGGCATTGCTAGAATAATGGAGGCTCTTTGTTCTTTTTTTTTTTTAATCATCTCTCCATCTTCTTTCCTTTGCAACTGGACAGTAGATTCCATGAAAGCAGAAACCATTTGATACTTCTTTTATATAATCAATAATAGTAGATATGAAAAAAGAAAATGCTTTCTAATTATCTCCACTATTGAAATAAGGTATCAGATCCTGCCATGAACTACACTAAACGATTAAAATCTAAGCAGACCTGCAAATGATTATCTCTTTCCTTCCTGCGGTTTTATAGATGTAGATTTGGCTTATTTCTTCATGCACATACACCGAAGATGGATTCTCTCACCATAATCCCATCTCCCCAGTCTGCAATTCAATTGTTAGTGTCTTCTTCTCGCACATCTTCATCTGCCACCCCATGGGATGTAGCTCTCCATTCATAATCTAAAGGTTAGAAAGTTGCATCCGAAAGACTTAGTTTCCCTGTTAGGAGCCCACACTAGGGACCCCTGGCCCATTGCCTTCTCTCTCTGCAACCTCGGAGGGCGAGGTGCAGTCAGAGCCTGGATGGGCATTTGCTTCTGTGAATGCCCGCCTGCCCACTCTCTCACACTCTGGGCTTTCTGGGTACAGCTTAGACAAAAGGATCTCCCTGCCCTTTCTCATGCATCTTTTCTGGACTCCACTTCTTACCTGCTGTAACCACAGTGCTCATTTAACCCTTGCAACTTAGACCTTTATCTCCTCCCCACGGGGCTTGAGGTATCTACCTGGCCCAGTCCCATTAGCCAGAGGCCAATCTTTCTCTCTCTTTGCTGCTTCGGGACCGCCTTGCTTTCATTTGTCCGAGAAGACCACGTCTCAGAAAAGTTAAATCGGATTCAAGACGATGTCTTCTAGCCAGCCTCGGGTCCTGACATTGTTGTTAGTCTACTGCGAATGAACTGTCCTCCTCATACTCTCCCATCCCCAACCAGGCCTGGAGGTCGACTATCTGCACATCCCCACACCCACCCCTGAGTGTCCAGCGAGCACAGAGAAGTGGACTACACGATTCACTTGCAAAGACTTCACATTCTGTTTGGATGGACAAAATAGCGCACTCGAAACGCAGAGCCCAAAGCTGTGTCCAATCACGTTGCTGTGTGTGTCCCAGATGCGGCCCCAGGAAGAAAACAAGTGTTTGCGGAATTTGGTGGCCAAAGGCCCTTTGGCCCGGCTTTATTCTCACCACTACCCCACTTTCTCTCAGGGCATCCCATGACCCCCGGCCCGCAAAATCCATCAACCAGAACCTCGGGGTAGGCCCTGGGTTTGTGCCTCGGCTCCTGAAACCCAAGCCAGGGTTCTCTAGGCGAGAGCCTCTGGAGCGGGGCTGGGCACGGGGCGGGCGGGCGGGGGGGCGCGGCTACGGGGGCCCCAGATCCCCGAGGGAGCGCCGCGGCACGGCCGGGGCAGGGGCGGGGAGGCGCGGGGCGCAGCCAATCCCCGGGCCGCCCCCTCCCCGGCCGCGGCGAGCTGAGCCGGGGCGGGGGAGCCAGGCGGTGGCGGCGGCGGCGGCGGCGGCGACGGAGCTGCCGTGGGGAGGGATGGAGAGGGGAGGGGGGAGCGGAGCCGAGCGGAGACAGCCGCGGCGCTGCAGAGCGGCTGGGGCGGCGGCGCGGCTCCCGGTGCTCCCCCCGGCGCGCGCCCCGAGTCGGTGAGGGCCCGGCCCGGCGGCCCCCGGAGCCATGGGCTGCATCGGCTCCCGGACTGTGGGTGGGTACCGCGGCCGGGCGGGGGCAGGGCTGGGCCCCCCGGGCCGCCCTCCGACCCCCTCCCCCATCCCTCTCCTCGCGCCTCCGGGCGCCCCGCTCCGCACCCGCCTTGCCCTGCTAGCTCCTTCACTTTCCCTCCGTCCGCCCGCGGTCCCTCTGTCCCTCCTTCCTGCCCGCTCTCCTCTCGCGCCTCCGGGGCTGCCATCCCGCTCGGCTCGGTTCCTTCTCCCTGTCGCCCTCCCGCAGGCGCTGTCCTCTCCATCCTCTCCATCGCCCTCCTCTCCTCTCCTCTGCCGCTCGGCCCGACGCTCGGTCCCCTCATCCCTGCCCTTCCAGGCCATCCGCCTCTGCTCTGCCGTCCCCAGCGCCTCCTCGCATCCCCCACTCCGGAGCAGCCCCCCGCGAAGGACCCTCGGCCTCCGCGCCAGCCCTGAGTCTCTTTCGCACGCCCCCCACGCCACCCCCCGCCGCCGCCTCCATCTGGCTCGGGTGCTTTGCCCCATCTCTCTCTCCCTCTCCGTTGCCTTTTACTGTCGTTCCTGCCTCCTGCGATTCGCTTTGTTCACGTGCGTTTTCCCTCTGGGGCGGGGGCGGGATGAGCCCGGGTTCCACGCCCGGAGGGACAGGGCCAGGGCCGGGTGGAAGGAAGGGGCTAGGGGACGCAGGGAGGAGATGGAGGCTTCGAGGCGCTGAGAGGGGTCGGGAGCCCGCGGCCCGGGAGGGTGGGGCCGGCCCTGCCTAGGCGGCCGGGGACCCGCCTGCACCTGTCAGCGGGGGCCGGCGGGGCGGGGCCGGCTCTTTATTTACCTTTGACGCGGGGAGGGAAGAGAGGCGCCTCCTAATCCATCTTCTCCCTCCAGCTTCTGCCTAGCTACCGCCCCCGACCCCCACCCAGGCACCTACTCCACTCTCGCGGCTCAGCGAATTCATCCGGCCCTGTCCCACCCCCTCCCCCATTCTTCCCCTTTCCAACTCCCAATTTCTCCCGCCTACACCTCCCGGTGACCTCAGGCTGAGAGAATAATTCGTATTATTATTACAAACAAACTCACTCTCCAGAAGCCTGATTTCCCTGAGACCCGGTTTATTTCCATAGATACCCCCTCCTCCTCTGCTTTCACCCCTTCTCCGCGGCTCTCTCCCTCCCCGCTGCCCCCCACAGCTCTGACTCAGCTCTCCGTCTCCCACAAAGGCCACCTCCCGCTCCCCTCTCCCCCCGCGCCGCCCTCCCCTGTCTCCCTTCTCCTCAGGCTCTTCTCCGCCTGCCCCATTCCTGCTGTGTCCCGAGGGCCATCTTTCCTCTTTTCCCCCAGTCACCACCCCGCGGAGCCCCAGGGGACAGCAGGCCAAGTTTGGAGGGTCCTCCCTCCTCAGTCCTGTTCACCACAAGCCCCTTCCTTTCCCCCAGCCCTGCTGATGTGCTGACCGCCTCCTCGTGCCCAGCCCCATTCAATGCTCCCCTTCCCAAAAATGGAGCCGACCCCTAAACTCACAACTGTAAAACCTCATGAGTATAAAGGGTCTGTATGGTCAGATGGTTCAGGCAGCCATCTGCTGCTTGAATAGTCTCTTTATGAAGACCCAAGCAGTTCTTCCCCAAGACTTCCCGGAGCACCATCCTGCCCTCAGTCCAGGAGTCTCCCTCCACCAGGAGCTCTGGCCCAGCTCTAACAAGGACCCTCCTTCCCCTGAGTCCTGCAGTTTCCTACTCAGCCCTCAGACCCTGTCTACCGCTCCCACCATCTTCTGTCTTCTCTCTGACTTGAATTCCTATTTCCTTAATTCCTATTTTAAAAAGTTCTCTTTTCTCCTTCTGCTCCCCACCTTCCCTCCACTTTAATCCACCACTTGTCTCCCCACAGTCAGGTGAAATGCCTCCAGCTCACCCTTGGTTTCTCTGCTCACTGTTTTCGGGAGGACACACCCAACTCCTTGCTATCCAACTCCTGCCTCAATTCCCAGGAAGTCCTCTTCCAGTCAGTCAGACTCACAGACTCTTAGGAAGGGCCCACGGGGGGAGAAACATCCCTTCCACCCTAAGCATAGAGAAAAGTTCCTCACTAGAGCAGTTCTGCCCTTATCTGTAGACTTGTAATAGAGAAAAAGCCCAGCTCCCACACAGAAACCCTCCAAGAGTCCTCAGGACAGAATAATTGGCTTTCTGATAAAACCCAACCTCTGACCCCTCCACATAAACAACAACAAATAAGGCCATATATCACTTTTTCTGGGTGTACTATTCTTGGTTGAGCCATGAATATTTGGGCTCAGCATTACTACTTGTCTCCCCTAGAATTTGGAGAGTGCAGGGATATAAGAGGAAATGGGCAGCTGGGGTAAGGGAGGGGTGTGAAGGGCTGGCCCCAGGGTGTCGCCTTGGCTGCACAGGGAGGTGAGGGCGGGAAGCTAACCTTCTGGCTCCCTCAGGGAACGAGGTGATTGCAGTGGATTGGAAGGGCCTGAAGGATGTCGATCAAATCAACATGGACAGCACCAGCTCACTGCACGGGAGCAGCCTCCATCGGCCATCGACTGAGGTGAGACCTCACTCAGCCACCCCAAGTCTCTGGCTGCCTGCACTTCCTCAATTCCAAGGCAACAACCCAAACACTCCTTCAGACTGACACTTCTACAGAACACTTCTCACAACACATGCCAAGCAGTCCACACGGAGAACCCAGTCAGCGGCGTCAACCTCAGGAAAGCCCTCCCCACATCCCGCACTCCTGGAAGGCCCTCTGAGGAAGGGGGCTTCCTTGCATTCTTGCGAGTGACTGGGATGCCCATTCCCTTTCCTCTCTCCTCACAGCAAACTCGAACTGATTTCTCCTGGGACGGCATCAACGTGAGTGCAGCTGCCCTCAGACCTCCCCATCCTCCCGAACTCCTCCTCCTCATCTTCTCCCTTGCACCTTCCAACCAGCACAGTATTCCCTGGCTCCAACAGGCACTGTGAGCCCTCACGTTCTCAACCTGTGCCCCTGCTTTCCAGGGCACTGAGGGTATATCCCTCCTTGGGACTGTTGGGTACAGTAGCTTTCCTTATCATCTGCCCTAGCTCGAATGCTTTTTCCTGGAAACCATGAACCTCCTCTATGTATAAAGCACGCCCGTACCTTCTTATTCCTCTGCCCTTCCTCCCACATTCCCATCCCAGCTCTCCATGGAGGACACCACTTCTATTCTTCCGAAGCTTAAGCGAAACTCTAACGCCTATGGCATTGGGGCCCTGGCCAAGTCATCATTCTCAGGTGAGACTCCTGATGTAGGAATACTTTCAGACAAAATAATGCTGACAGACTCCTTGGCTCAGTCTCCCCGCTCCTTCGAGGCTGACGAAGACACTCATCCCCACACACTGACCTATTCACCCTTCTGTCAAGCCTCCCATCCTCCAGGCCATTCCCCCCACCACTCCATCTATGGAGTCCTTAGGGGAGCCTGGCCCAGTGGGATGGAGTCTCATGGGTCTGGGGTGGGAGGAACGGGGAGGGTCTGGTTATGGGTATTGTGTGATATTCTGGAGGATGTGGGAAATGTCTGGCCCCATAGGGATCTCACGGAGCATGAAGGACCATGTGACAAAGCCCACAGCCATAGGGCAAGGCCGGGTGGCCCACATGATTGAATGGCAGGGCTGGGGGAAGACACCAGCTGTTCAGCCACAACACAGCCATGAGGCCGTGCGCAGGGATACAGATGCCTACTCCGACCTCAGCGATGGCGAGAAGGAGGCACGTTTTCTAGCAGGTACGTGTACCCTAAAGCCTCAAGAGACACACTTGCAGGACGGCCAGGGACCGACCCTCCAATGTGATCCCCTATGGCAGGATTAGCTCCATCCATATTTTGACCATAGATTCACATTTCCCAAACAGCTCTAATTCTAAGTATTTTGATGTGCTAATTCAAATAAGTGCCCTCAAACATATTTTTATAATCATCTCAGAAAATGAGTGGAATTAGATGGGATTTGTGGGTCCACCCATCCCAGATGCCTTCTCTCCTCATCATGGGACTATCCAAACCTGAACTCCCTCAAGTGCAGGAAAAAAAATGGGCAGGCCTTGGTCTTTGAAAGAAAGAAAGGCCTTGGGGATCTCTTTTAGCCTTTGCCCTTTAGCATTTCGAGTCATGAATTCGCCTACTAGACTCATTACTTGTGACAACCACTAGAAGATTAAGGGAACTGTGTGAGGAGACGGGAGGCCTACAGAAGAGGTTTAGTTCCAGGAAAGTAGTGTAGGTCTGATAGCAGGCATGCAGTGTGCCTACAACAGTGGCCAAGCTGTAGTGCGGGTCTAAATAAGATGCCTAGAAAGGGATAGGTCTGGAAGAGAAAGGAAGTATCGTGTTGGTGGTATGGGTGGGAGGAGAAATATCAGTGAAGAGGGTGACAAACATGTAGGGCGGGGGGCAGGAGCAGTACCAGCTTCAACATGCTCATGGATTTGACTAGAATAGGGATCCCCAAGTCTACCCATCCCCTTTTCCTTCCAATCCCTTGAACTTTCAGTTTCATATCATGGTGGACCCACAAGCCCACGATGCTCTGTTGGAGGTTCTCTGTTGATCTTGAAATCTACTCTCTAGACTGCAATTCCTAAAAACCACCAAAGATAAATATCTGGAAATCTCGAATTTGAATCTCTTAGGATATCTCACCAGAAGACCCCTAACTCTTTCCCCTAGGAATCCCAAATCTGACTTTTTAGGAAATCCCCCACAATTCTCCCTTCTCTGGGGACATACACAAAGGCTGTGCTGTCCAATACATTAGCCACTGGCCTCATGTGGTTATAGAGAACTTGAAATGTGGCTCTTCTGAATAGAGATGTGCTTGTAAGTGTAAAATACCAGCTGGATCTCAAAGGCTTCATATAAATAAAAGAATGTAAAATATCTCATTAATAACTTTTATTTTGATTATATGTTGAGATGAAAATCTTTTTTTTTTTTTTTTTTTTTTTTTTTTGAGACGGAGTCTCGCTCTGTCGCCCAGGCTGGAGTGCGGTGGCGCAATCTCGGCTCACTGCAAGCTCCGCCTCCCGGGTTCACGCCACTCTCCTGCCTCAGCCTCTCCTAGTAGCTGGGACTACAGGCGCCCGCCACCACGCCCGGCTAATTTTTTGTATTTTTAGTAGAGACGGGGTTTCACCGTGGTCTCGATGTCCTGACCTCGTGATCCGCCCGCCTCGGCCTCCCAAAGTGCTGGGATTACAAGCGTGAGCCACCGCGCCCGGCCCGAAAATCTTTTTATATATCGAATTAAATAAGATCTATTATTTCAATTGATTTAACCTGTTTCTTTTTAATTTTAAATGTGGCTACTAGAAAATTTAAAATGATATAAGTGGCTTGCATTATATTTCTACTGAACAGTGATGCACTAAGATGTCTTCCTACCCCACGCACATGTCTAAGGATTCCCTGAGGTATTTTGTGGTCGTTGCATTTCTTCCCGCAGGCGTCATGGAGCAGTTTGCTATCTCTGAGGCCACACTCATGGCCTGGTCTTCCATGGATGGTGAGGACATGAGTGTGAACTCCACCCAGGAGCCATTGGGCTGCAACTACAGTGACAACTACCAGGAATTGATGGAGAGTCAGGGTGAGAGATGTTCCAGAATCCAAACTCTGGAGCCTGTGAGGCCTCCCCAACTATCTCAGCTGCCTCCAGTCAGCTCCATTCTTTTAAGACCTCCTTGTCCATCTCAGCTTTCCCATTGTCCTCCCTACTCCCTGTGCGCTCTGTGTCTTACTCCCGGTTCTCTATGCTGTCTCTTAGCTGTCTCTTAGCTGTCTGTGCTGTCGTTCCTGCCCTTGACGTTCTGTGGCCCCACTGACCTCCACGATTCTTTTTCCAGATGCCCTGGCTCAAGCACCCATGGATGGATGGCCTCACTCTTACGTGTCCCAGGGTATGTACTGTCTGGGGTCGTCAGATGCCTGGGAAGCCAGCGACCAGTCCCTCATTGCCTCTCCGGCCACAGGATCCTATCTTGGGCCAGCATTTGATGACTCACAACCCAGCTTGCATGAAATGGGACCTTCCCAACCGGCTTCAGGATACTCTGCTCCGGAGCCTCCACCTTTGCTGGGGGGAGACACTGACTGGGCTCCGGGGGTAGGCGCAGTGGACCCGGCAAGGGGCCCTGCTGAGGAGGAGAAGAGGCCATTGGCCCCTGAGGAGGAAGAGGATGCGGGATGCCGGGACCTGGAGTCACTTTCCCCACGAGAAGACCCTGAGATGTCTACCGCTCTCAGCCGGAAGGTGTCTGACGTCACATCCTCAGGTGTGCAGTCCTTTGACGAGGAGGAAGGCGAGGCCAACAACTAGTTTCCTCCCCCGATGCCCTGCCTTCCACTCCCACCTGAGGGCCATGGCTGTGACCCATACACTCCCTCCCCCCAGCAGTACAGCTGAAACTGGGCAGACAACACTGGGGAACCCAGGAGCTTCCAGTCCTCTCCCAGAAATGGAGGACCAGGATGGGATTTTATCCAGGCTTACACTCTAGAAACCCACAGGCCTGGGAACTGAGACCCGGGCAACTAGATGGCCGTGAGCTTGGTGTGGCTGTGGAGAAGGACCTGGGCTGTGGGCTTCTGGGTCTGTGCCGACAAAGCCTCCAGTGTGTGCACCCTGAGGACGGGGGCAGCGCAGCTGTGCTCAAGACTAGATCTCAGTTCTTCACGCCCCGATTTCGTCTTCCAGGAGCCGTAACTGTGCTGTCTGAATGCCTCCTTTCTCCATTTCACTCTTGCTTTTCCCAACTCTGTTTTCTCTGGCTGTGGCCCCAGCTCATCCCTACTGAGAGAACAGACCTCAGGGGCTGTTGGACATGGCTGGACAGGCGCAGGGGAGGCTGCCTGAAGGGCACGTCCATGTGAAGGGTGGAGAGGCTGCCTCAGCAGGTCATTTGGCTTCTGAGATCAGGAGTCGAGGAGGAGGTGGATGTGGCAGCTGAGATCTACAGGGGGCACGGACATGGTTCTTTCTATCAAGGCCTGCCCGGAGACAAGAGAGTCACTGAGGAGACCAAGAACAAACACAGCCCCTTGCTCTGGGATCTTGAATATCCCATGGCTGAAAGGAAGATCCTAAGGATCTGGGAAAAGACCCAGCCAGGGCTGGCTGCTCCAGCTCTTGCTTCCCTCTCAGCTTTCTTCCATCCCTGCTCCGGGAGCCTGGCCTGAGGAGGGTGTGGGGACACCCGTCTTGGATACACCGACGCAGGATGCAGGTGTCGCCAACAGCAGGGGGAGCATGAGGGCTGTCTCCCCATCCACCCCTGTCCACTGAAGCTGTTTACACTTTTCTCTTTGCCTTTTCTACATTTTTATAACTTCTTGGGCACTCAGGGTTGAGTGGGGTGGAGGGAGGAGTCCGGTGCTGTCACTCCCTCAGCCAGGCAGGGTTGCAGCTGAGGGCCAGGGTGGGCACTCGGCACCTTCTGCCCCTTCTTCAGCTCCTCCCAGGACTCCTAAACAGCCTCACAGCCAGCCTCCCTGCCTCCCCAGGCCTTCTACCGGAGGAAGAGAGGAAAATCAGCAGATTCTTCCTTCCAGGATAGTGTATGGTGAGGCACAAACTTGCCCTCCCACACTTGGCATCCATGCTGGTGGGGATTGAGCAGCATATGCGCCCCAGCGCTACCGTAAGAGCACAGGCAGAGGATGCGCGGAGCGAAGCAGCGGCGCTGTGGGGTTGGAGAGCATTTGGCTCTGCCACTGCCCAGGTAGCTCCTCCCCAGCCCTTGGCACAAGCAGAGTTTGGGTAGGAGAGAGAGGCCTAAGAGGCTCACTGCCCTATCTCCTTCTTTCCTCACACCCTTCCAAGGCTCCAGCTCCCAGGCCTGTGTCCTACCCACACTCTGTTGGGAGTCCTACCACTTGCATCCTCTGCTGGAAGGGAGCACTGTCGTCCTCTCCTGGCCCTGGGCACAAACTTTGCCCTCACCCCCAGGCCCCAGAACTTATTATTTTGGAATGAGAAGGTTGAGAGTTGGGGTGTTTCTGTCCATCTATGATCCTGTCCCGCCATCAAGTTCATACTCTCTTACTCACACTTCTGGGATGCAAGCAGGGCAGGGGGTTCCGTGTCTTCCATGGAAGGGGGACAATGGTTATCCTGAGGTTGGCTTTTGGAGGAAACACGGGCGTAGGCAAGGTGAGCCAAGGCAGGTGCAGTCACCTAACCGAATGCTGCCTGTACAGGGCAAGAGTCCTCTTGTGCTTGCTAACGTGTGCTGACTCCGTGTCCCAGGACCTCATTTCCAGGAGCTCTGAGAGGTGGTCTAGCATGCCCGCCCTGGCAGCTGTTCCCCACCCATCTCCTGCTGCAGGCTCCGGGGTTTTGCATGTTCATGTGACTTTCCTTCCATGGGGTCCCTGGTCCTCACCTTCTCCGATCTGCGCTATTCCCACATCACCTCTTCCTGTCGTCTCATCCTCTCAGTGCCCACATTATCCCCCCAGACCACGGTGGACATCTCACCCAGTGAGTGCGTTCATTCATGACAGTTCCTTTTTGCTCAGGCCCGGGGGAGTTAGGAAAGGTAGACGACAGCAGCTTTCGTTCCTCCTTCCCTTTCCCAAGGAAGCCAAATGGTCCCTGACAAAAGATGACTGAAGGTCTGAAGGACTCTAGCAGGGTTCATCCACGAACCTGGTTTCCCCAGGGTGCTGGCATATTGCTGCAGACGGAAGTCAGGTGGGGGTCTGTCTTCTGCAAGGAGCTCCCACCCGCTCTGAAGAGGGAGACTGAGGAGCTGGCCTGGGACCATCTTAGGACTCTTCTGGTGCTGGGGGCAGGGTGCATGGGGGTTGCTTATCGTCTATTTCGGGGGGTGGGGAGGGGCATGTGCAGGAAGAGGCTGTTTCGGGGTGGGAAAGGGTTGCTTTTCCTTTGGGGTTAAGGCTGTGCAGCACGTTTTACAGCAGTCCTGGAACAGGGCTGTTTTTATATTCTTGTGAATGAAACTGCTCTTGCTAAATGATTTTCTTTTTTTGGAGGGGGGGTGCACTTTCATTTTCAATTGACTTTATTAAATGAAAATCCAAATCTTCCATTCCTCCCCCTCCATTGCCCCCTCCCCCACCACACACCTTCCTTCTTGTCCTTGTGTTGAAGAGGGGATCTTGGGGAATGAGTTTATTATCTTCTCCTCAACCTCACCTACACATCCCACACATCATCCTCCAGGTCTGGGAAATATCCATTTTTATGGCCAGTCTTAGCATGTTTTCTTAATGTGACATTCCCACCCCAGGCCCAAGAGAGATTCTATGACATATATTACAGAGAGAATTCTATATCAATATATATAAATATTATAGATTATGTACACAAGGGCATGGGCTCAAATGCCCACTGCCAGTCCCCCACCCAGGCTTCAGCATCTCTCTTGGCCTGGGGAAGTGGGAGGGATGTGATGCTGGAGAAGGCTACAGGCTGTGTTCAATGACACTAAACAGAATGTGGTGGCATCCTCTGACTGTGAGTGTCTTATTTGGGGGATGGAGGAGACTGGGAACCGGGGAGGCAAAGGAGGAGAATGTTGGAGCGGGGGCGCAATGGCAGCATTAAGCGAGGCATACGGGCTGGCAGGGTTGGGGAGAAAAACCTTGGGTACGGATCAAGGGTTTGGGGATGCTCACAGCACGCACCTGGCCTCTCTTTGTAGAGAAAGCATGCTAATGGAGTGCATAGCCAGGCTTTCTGCTGCTGATCTGGGGAGGGTGAAGATGTGACTCTCCCAAGTGAGGGCAGCACTCAACAGCCCTGCCTTCTTGACGCTCAGCTCCCAACTCTCCACCCCTAGGAGAGGCATCTGAAGAACCAGTCTAAGAGGGGGCTGGTGTCTGAGTGACCCAGTGACCTAGCTGCTCTGAGCCCTGATTCTTGGCAGGAGAGGCCCTGGCTAGAGCAGCTCCAGGGTAGAGCTGACCTTTGGCAGGACAAGTCAATAGCTGTAGTGGGGAGAGGGAGGATGTGTTTCCTAGGGAGTAACCTGGACACTGGAGGGCG
Organism: Symphalangus syndactylus; assembly: GCF_028878055.3. NCBI lineage: Eukaryota > Metazoa > Chordata > Mammalia > Primates > Hylobatidae > Symphalangus > Symphalangus syndactylus. The sequence goes on along the minus strand of NC_072428.2, from coordinate 133,446,028 downwards.
AGGAAGCTGTGCTGTGGAATAGAAGGTTTTCTGCCAGAGGGAGTTGGCGGACACCATGGGGGCATGATTGTTGAGCAACAGGGCACCTGCGTCTTTTGCACAGAGCCTTTGGCGACCTTTTCTTCCAGGCCGCTGCCCCTGACAGTTTTTTTTTTTTTTCATCTCACTGCTTGAAGCAGGGGACAACGGAGGGGGACTGTGGGAGGCCTCTCACTGCGCTAGTCACGGCCTGGCCTGGAGACGGGCAATGGGGTCAGAGGCAGATTGCAGGGGCAGACATGGGCCAGTGCAGGGCTCCAAGAGAAGCGGCTGTGGCTGGCCTCGAGACAGGCAGTGGGGTCACAGGCAGATTGCAGGAGTGGACGTGGGCCAGCGCAGGGCTCCAAGAGAAGAGGCTGTGGCTGGCCTGGAGGCACATTCTGGGGTAGTCAGTGCCCGAGGTCATAGGATGGTCCCATCCCCTCCTCCAACATGGCACTTGCAGGGCCACAGTCATTCTGGGCCTCCCCTCACCCCACCTCTTGTGGACACTGACGCACAGATAGCACAGTGCTGGGATAAGAGCACTGGAGAATTGTTGGGTGGGGAGGGGGAGGCAGAGAGAGGCAGGGATTCCCTTCCTGCACACCAGGAACACTCAAGAAGCCCCATGGAATATCAGGGGCCATTCACTAGGGTTAGGGCCACCTGCCTGGCTGGGAATGGGGAGAGCAGTCAAAATAATTGACCAAGGCTCCTCCCTGCCTAAATGCTGATTCCTCCTTTAAGACTATCACTATCACATTAAAAAATTCCTGGAAGAGGCCACGACATTGGCATGACCTTGCCACATTCAGGACGCACCCTGCCCCACACAAGTTCACCCTCAGGCTGGGCCTCTCGACAGTCTTTATGAGGAGGTCGTGGGAGGGGGTCAAAGGATCAGTTCATCCTCATCCTCCTCGTCTGTGGATCGCAGGCTGGGGCCCTGCAGGATGTCGGCCAGCTCCTCCTCCAGCCCTGGACTCTCCACGAGCTCCAGCTCCTCCAGCTCGCCCTCTACCTTGCCTGGGGCCAGGGAGAGAGGGGGCTCTGGGGAAGGGGATGGCACAGGCGTCTCTGGGGAGGCAGCAATCACATCCCCTGCTCCACTGGCCCCAGGCCTGTCCTCAGGCAGGTTCCAGTTCTCTGCAGAAGATGAGGGTGCCCCGGTACTCTTTCGAGTTGTGGTGTTCCGGAAGCTGGCAAGGGGAGGGCGGAGCTGCACTCCGGACTTGGTGTGCCCCTCAATGGCCTTCTGTAGCTGAAGAGCAGTGGGAAAGGAAAAGAGGGTAAAAAGTTGGAAAAAGAAAAAAGACGGGGGCAGTGAGAGACAAACAGAAAAGAACAGGTACAATGAAAGGAAAAAAGAACAGGAAAGATATAGAGTGGCAAAGGGGGGAGAAAGAGAAACAGACAACAAGGAACAATCAGAGAAAGAAAACAGAAAAAGGACAAGAAAAGGGGCATGACAAAAGACCCACCTGCCCAGACTCAGACCCTTGGGTGACCTCTTCCTTCCCAGTGACCAGCAGCAGCCACATCCCCCCACTGCCCTGTTTCCACAGCGTTCCTCAAAGCGCATCCCCGAGCAACTGTGACTCATGCCTGGAACCCCCATCTCAAACCCACACTATCTATGGAAGATCACATGGGCCCCATCTGGGGTGGAGAATTCCATTCCCTTCAGGACTGTGGCCATAACAGGCTTTGTAGTCTCCTCTACCTCAGCTGGCTGCCTGCTCTACCCCCTCCAATCTCTGCATAAGAAATAGAGAGGGGAGCCGGGCATGGTGGCTCATGCCTAGAATCGCAGCATTTTGGGAAGCCGAGGCGGGCGGATCACCTGAGGTCAGGAGTTTGAGACCAGCCTGCCCAACATGACAAAACCCGGTCTCTACTAAAAATACAAAAAAATAGCGGGTGTGGTTGCGGGCGCCTGTAATCCCAGCTAGTTGGGAGGCTGAGACAGGAGAATCACTTGAACCCAGGAGGTGGAGGTTGCAGTGAGCTGAGATCACGCCACTGCACTCCAGCCTGGGTGACAAGAGTGAAACTCTGTCTCAAAAAAAAAAAAAAAGAAAAGAAAAAAGAAAGAAATAGAGAAGGGAATCTGAGGGGACTTCTGAGATGCTAATATTCCCTCTGTCCCTGCTGCATCCCCTTATCCTATGCCCAGCCTCCCTCCTGCTGCTCAAATGGGACACATCGTGATTACCTCCTCCAGGGCCAGGACGCCCCTGAGCTTCCCCATGCTGGTCACATAAGCGAGGTGGAGGCCGAGGAGTGAGAACAGGGTGTGAGTCTGAGGACAAAGGGCACAGGTCAGTGCATGTTCCTTGCCCCACAGCTCTCCTGCCTTCCCCGCAGCCCTGAGCAGTCAGCAAAGGACTCACCTTGTGCAGGGTTGTCTGCTCCACCAGCTGGAAGGGAGACTGGTCAATACAGCAGGAATCAAAACAGACAGGCTGGCTTAGCTGCTCCTGCTCCCAGGCCTCAATCTGTCAGCCAGAGGAGTAAAGTCACGAAAATCACGGAGCCTCCTTTCACCCCAGATACCTGATTTTGACCCCAAACGGCCCTCCTAGCCTCTGTCCAGAATCTGGAAACATGCAAGAACTGATCATAGAACCCCCAGGTCAGAGGCCCTCCTCCTTCTTCCCAGGGGACAGAGCCTCTCTGTCCTTCCTCATCAGGCCCCCAACCTACCCTGCAACCCCCAGGTACCCAGAACATCCCTCCCTCTTCTAGGCCCCAACTCTCCTATCCCCTGGCATCCCAAACATTTGTTATTCCCAACCTATCTTTCCCACCTATCTTCCACTACTACTATAAGACGTGGGGCCCCAATCAAACCAGACTGCTTTCTGCTCTTCAGACATGCCTTCCCCTTTGTCTTTGCTGTTCTGACCATCTGGAGTTCCTTTACCTGCCCTACCCTGTCCCTGCAGTGTACGTATTTCCTGACTCTCCCAATCAGGCGTGCTTCTCCCTTTTTTTAATTCCCATAGTATTAGCTGGTCTCACCTTTTCAGAAATGACATTGGCCATACTTCCTGCTGTATTGGCATTTGTCTTACCTTTGCATTTGTCTTGAGTGTTACATGGTATCGGCTGCTATATATTGTGAAGAAACTAGCACATCACCTCTCATGCAAGGAACCATGGTGAGTACTTGTTGAAATTGAAGAGCTATACTGGACCTCATGGCACTTAGTTGACTTGAGCAAAGCCAGTTTTTGTTTGTTTGTTTTTGTCTATGACGGAAGCATTAAGGCACAAAGGCCAACCATCCTCTTGACTTTAGATACGTACACCAAAATTCCCAAGAGTCCAAATAATCCATTACATCTCTGGCTCTCATACATTTTTCTAAAATTTCTAAAATCTCTTTTCAGTCAGTATCCTCTGAATGATCTAGAACTCTATTTTCCTACTTGTCCAAATCTACACCTCTCAAACTTCAGAGAATATCACCAAAGGGCATTATATAGATTTAGGATCTAGTGTGTAGCCCATACTGATGCTCACTCCACCTGTCCTGTCCTGATATTTCTGGATTGCAATCATGACTCCTCTATACTCTCATCTTCCAGACTAATGGATTACACAGGTTACATAGCATAGGATGGATGACCACTTAGTAGGTGTGTTGTAGAGAAGATTTAGGTACAGGATGGGGGCTAGACCTTGCCAACCATGGTTTGGTCCATCCCGTCCTCTTGGTCTTTTCTATGACAATCTGTGGCCTTATGTTCCATTTCTGCCTTTCCTTAACAATAACGCAGCAACATTTTCAGTGAGTGATTATCAAGTACATCCTCTTTGCCAAGCATTATTCTAATTGCCTTACCCGTCTTAGCTCATTTAATCTTCTCCAATAACTCTATCATTATCTTCACTTTATAGATGAGGAAACAGAGGCACAGCATGTTGAAGTCATTTGCCCAGGATTACACAGTCAGTAATTGGTGGAGCTGGGCTTCTAACCTTGACTGCTGTTTGTATTCCAGGTACATCTCCAGCTTTTGCGCAAGGGTTGCAGGACGTTGCTGTTGAGGCTGATGTATTCCACTACTTGAATAAGCTCGGTACCAGTTAGAAACAGAGCTCTGTGTGTACTCCAGAGTATGCAGAATTAAACAAATCCTAGTAGGGACTTCTGGCAACATATAATTGAAACTTTCAATATTCTCATACTGCCCCCATACTGTTTTTTTGGTCAATATCAACATCTTGATATTGTCAAGGGTATCATCTGGTCTGAAAATTATGTTCAAAACATCCTGAATTTCAACTCCTTTTGGATCTTATCCCTGTAAAATGTCTCAATGGGTCACACGGGAGTTGGTAGCTCCTTAAAGTCTTTCCTGGGAAAAACATAAGCTAGAAATGATAGTCTATCTTATTTTTAATCCCTGGCTTCACTTTATTTCCAGTGGTCATTCAATAGCCACACTGATCAACTAGCTGGTTTTCTCTCTTTGGTGCACTAAATTTAAAAAAAGAAAAAAAGAAAAACTTCTTATTATTGTTTTAGCAACCTAACATTGCTAACATTTGCAACCTTAATTGCAATTAAGGAGTACTTAAAAGTTTTTCTCTTCTTAATTGCAATTAATTGCCTTTCTGATTCCTGCTTGTGGGCAGAAGGAATAGTTTTTCCTTTCCCTCTGTGATCATCGATTTGACTTTTCCACAAGTCATTTATCAGAAGTGTGTGTGTTTTGAGGGGGTGGGGAAGGTTTCTCTTCTCTCTTGTCACTCACAACATCCTCAACATCCTCCTCCAACCCTGTAATGCTTTTCACTGTCAGCACATATTTATTCTGTATATCCAATAAGATGTTCATTTAAAAATAATATCTGCTGTGTTTTTTTGTCAGCTTCATACTTTACAAGCTTTACGTTTTCAGCGTTTGCAGCAAACTGTGCATTCTTTTACCATATGGAATAGTTGCCAATGGATTTTTTGTTGATGTTCCTCCACAACCCCTTGGTATGTTCTGATACAGCCTGCTTCCAATCACTATTCCACATTCTGTTCCCTCTTGACAACCAAGCACATTCAAAATGCTTGATTTTTCTCTCTTGAAGATTTGTAACCACCTCGTTTAGGAAAATAGGCATTTGTTTGTCCCCAGGAGGCACCATGGTCATTATTTTCTTCCTTTTTCAGTTCTTCCCAGTAGCAATGCCTAGCATTTTCCAGTCGTTCACTGTCTTAGGGCCCTGATCAATCCAGCACAGTAATCTCCACCAGGAGCAGATTTCTCCATTTTAGTTTTTTTTTTTTTTTTTTTCTTTGAGGCAGAGTCTGGATCTGTCACCCAGACTGGAGTGCAGTGGTGCGATCTCCGCTCACTGCAACCCCCGCCTCCCAGGTTCAAGTGATTTTCATGCCTCAGCCTCCCAAGTATCTGGGATTACAGGTGCGTGCCACCATGCCTGGCTTTTTGTATTTTTAGTAGAAATGGGGTTTCACCACGTTGGCCAGGCTGGTCTCAAACTCCTGACCTCAGGTGATCTGCCTGCCTTGGCCTCCCAAAGTGCTGGGATTACAGGCATGAGCCACCATGCCCGGCTTCCCACTTTAGTTTTGATGTTCTTCTTCCATGTTGCTGTTTTAGTGCCAGCCTCCTGGTGCCATTTTACCTCCATTAAAGCTTTGCCTGATCCAGAAAGCCCATAATCTCTAAAAGATCTGGGGCTCATCTTAGCACCATGGCCCCATTTACTCATGGAGGCTCAAAGTTTTTCTCTTCTGAAATGACGTGTCCTTCTGAGAACACCTCCATGTCCCATCACACACTCATTCCTCTCTCCATAATCATCCTTATTTCCATCCTCTCAAAACACTTCCCATCCAGGCCACATTCTATTTCATGACAACACAATAAAGAAGGTAGAAACAAATTAGCAATATCTTCATTTGACAGAACAATCCACCCCATGTTTCAGTTTCCCTTACTCACCTCTTCAGGTGACATGTTATCCACTAAATCTGTGGAATCCTAGAGAAGAAGGACATAGGTCCAAGTTCTTTCCCTTTTCTTCCCATGGTAGCTATGGTTCCCAATGAAACAACAGCCATCCCTCCCTGGCCAGGACCACCTATGCCTCCTTTTCATTCATCATCCCTTCCATATGATTAAACTCCTCCTCCTTGGTGGGGTCTCTGCCTTCCTGATTTAAGAACCATGGGTTTCTCACTCTTCAAGGGCAGGCTCCCTTTCCCCTGTATCCCCAAACACATCTCCTCTTACCTGGGTTGTTTTCTTCTTTGTGGGGCGAGCTCTGCCCAGAAAGCAGTGAAGCAGGGACTGGAAGATGGAGGGTCTTTGACCTGAGAGGAGAGGTGAGTGGATGGAAATGGACACAAAGCAACAGGAAACGGCCAGGGGCCCCATGCAGTGCCTAACATTTGCTTCCAAAGAGCTGCACTTCCCAGGCACCTCACCCTCTCTTCTACCCTCCTAAATCACCCTCTGCTCCCACTCCCTGGGACAGTAACAAGGAGAATTGATGAATAAGAACCCTGTCCTCCCTCAATCCCCCAGCCTCACCCCCCACCCCACACCGCATAGGAGTTGCATGCAGGTCAAGGTCAGGTCCAAGTGACCAGAGAGAACCCACAAGGTGTGAATTGGGGTGCATGAGGGAAGAGCGTCACCTGCAGGCTCTGGTGCTTCCGGCTGCTGTTTGTGGCCAGGCAGAGGCCCATTGGGCTCTTCTGGGGACAGAGGGGCAGTAGTAGAGGGGTGGAGAGGAAGGGAAGGAGGAAGCTGTAAGGAAGAGTAAGAAGTCTCAGCCTGGGAGCAGAGACTGCCTGAGCCTTCACTGCCTTTACCAGTAGGTGGATGTTCTGGGAAAGCGAACTCTATTCTTCCTCTCAGTTCAGAAATTCCTATATCCCTTTGAATTGTCGAGGATACCATCATCTGCAACCTTATCTTCTTTAGTCCCTGGACCCAGAGGCACTGGTCTCTTTGGTACCTGATCCAGAATTTCTGGCTTTCTCAGTTACCAGACTCTCCCCTCCCTCTTCCCACTATTTTCAGGGAAACTACGCCTGTCCCAGCCCAGCCCAGCCCAGCCCAGACGTCGCTTTTCCCTTTGCTCCTGATCTATCCCACTCCCTAGCCCTTCCCGGCGCGGTCACCTCGCTCTTCCCAGAGAGGTCTTCGTCTTCATCCTCATCCACAAAGGCGAAGGACTCGGGCCGGCCTGGAGGCGCGCCGGGGATCCTCTCCCCAGCGAGCCGCGCCTTCCCGTCGTAAGGCAGCTCCGACAACTTCCGCGCCATCTCCTGGGCGGCGCGCAGCCTGCGCTCAGGACACAGGTGGCGCTGTAGGAGCGCCTGCAGTTCCGACCGCTCCACCGAGCCCAGCAGAATCATTGAATCTGAGGGAAATCCACGCCCTGCCTGAGCGCCCCCTCCAAGCCTTCCCGCACCCCTGAGAAGGAACAGGAGAGGCGCCACCCCGCCCTCCGTCCCCACATCTTTCTCAGCTTCCTACAAACTCATTTTAAGAATCCTCCAAGATTAACCTCACTCAATCCCTTTTATTTCATCCATTTAGCAAGTACGGGGCCAATTGGTAGAGCACTAATTGGGCTAATTTGTACTTATTTTGATGAGGCCTTATATAGACTTCAGATAGGTGAGCTGATAAGTAGGCTAATCAATGCTGTCCAAATAAAAAGTAACATGAGAAGCCATTCAAATAAGCTGAGACGTGAACACGCTTTGAAAGAGGTCTATAAGCAATACAAACATTATATCTCTCCCTGGAAGAAGGCAAACAAGGGAACTCTTTCTTTTGTATCTGACATTTCATCATTTAAAAAACCTGGGCCAGGCGCGGTGGTTCACGCCTGTAATCCCAGCACTTTGGAAGGCCGAGGCAGGCGGATAGCCTGAAGTCAGGAGTTCGAGACCAGCCTTGGCCAACATGGTGAAACCCCGTCTCTACTAAAAATACAAAAATTAGCCGGGCGTGGTGGCAGGGGCCTGTAATCCCAGCTACTGGGGAGGCTGAGGCAGAAGAATCGCTTGAACCCGGGAGGCAGAGGTTGCAGTGAGCCAAGATCATGCCACTGCATTCCAGCCTGGGCGACAAGAGTGAGATTTCATCTAAAAAAAAAAAAACAAAACCCTGCTAGGATAAATCAAAATGCCTACTTTTCCTGAGAAGGTCTTTTATATGATTATAGAAATTCTGCTACTATAGTTAATATTTTTATTAAGTTTTAAGGCCATGACATTGCAGCAGTGTTATGGAGATGAATTTTACTGTTAGGTCTCAGTCATTATTATGAAAATCTTGCCCCTCATTTGTTGGCTGTACCCCTCCTCTAATAAAGAGCCTCTGCTGTAGAACGTGGAGTGTATCTGAGATTTGGGAAAATATTTGAATTAATCTAATTTGAGCAATTTGGATATTCTGATTATTGGAAATCAGAACTAACAGTCTTAATGGCTCCAAATGGCCCTACATAATTTTTCTTTATTACACTAATTCAAACACTAGGAAAGTATTCATTTAATATCTAGTAGATACCTATAACAAGGCACTCTGGGTATATAGAATTCATAGCCTCTATTCTCAAGGAATGTCCACCTAGTGAGGAAGACAAGATATAGATATATAAACCACAATAAGAAATCATACAAAGCAGGATGAAGTGTCAAAGGATGGTGAAGGCAGAGAAATGTGAAATTATCGCTTACTAAAAACCATTCACTCCTCCATATGAAACAGTTCCAGCCGGGCGCAGTGGCTCATGCCTGTAATCCCAGCACTTTGGGAGGCGGAGGTTGGTGGATTGGCTGAGGTCAGGAGTTCGAGACCAGCCTGGCCAACATGGTGAAACCCTGTCTCTACTAAAAATATAAAATTAGCCGGGCATGGTGGTGCATTCCTATAATCCCAGCTACTCAGGAGGCCGAGGCAGGAGAATCACTTAGAACCCAGGAGACAGAGGTTGCAATGAGCCGAGATGGTGCCATTGCACTCCTGCCTGGGCAACAGAGTGAGGCTCTGTCAAAAAAAAGAAGGAAAGAAAGAGAGAGAGAGAGAGAGAAAGAAAGAAAGAAAGAAAGGGAGGGAGGGAGGAAGGAAGGAAGGAAGGAAAGAAAGAAGAGAGAGAGAAAGAGAGAGAGGGAGGGAGGGAGGGAGAGAGGGAGGGAAAGAAAGAAAGGAAGAAAACAGTTCCAACTCTTCCATAAGTTGGGCATTAAAGAACAAGCATGAGTTATGTAAGCATCAAATGGAACCATGTAAGAAGCTATGGGATTTACATTAATTGTCATTATTCATGGATTCCCTATTTGTGAATTCAGCTACTCACTAAAATATATTTGTAACACAAAACCAATACTAGAGGTGCTTTCACTGTAATTCGCAGACATGCATAGAGCAAAGAAGATTTTTAGTTGCCTGATGCCCTGGTTCCCAGCTGAAGCTGAACAAAGCAGTGCTGTACCTTCCTGTTTCAGCTTTCACATTGTAAACAGGTGTTCATTTTGTAGTCTATTTAGTGCCATCCTTTTTGCATTTTTGTGCTTTGTGTTGGTGATTTTGCTGCTAAAAATGACCACCAAATATAATGCCAAAGTGCTGTTTACTGTTCCTAGTGCAAGAAGGCTGTGATGAGCTTTATTGAGAAAATATGTGTGTTAAGTAAGCTTAATTCAGGCAAGGGTTATAGTGCTGTTGGCACAAGTTCAATATTAATTAATCAACAATATCTATAAAATAAGGTGTCTTTACCAGAAACACACATACAACAAGGTTATATATTGATTGGTTGATGGAAATGTGACCAGAGACTCACAGGAACACAGTCCTGTATTTTTCCTAGGAGCAATTGTTCAAGATAGTATTGGAACTTAATTGAACATAACTACCATGAATTATGAGAATTGAGTGTATTTAGTGGGATTTTTTTTTTTTTAGAGTTTTGTTCTTGTTGCCCAGGCTGCAGTGCAATGACGCGATCTCGGCTCATCGCAGCCTTGTCTCCCAGGTTCTAATTACAGGCATGCGCCATCACGCTGAGCTAATTTTGTATTTTTAGTAGAGACAGAGTTTCTCCATGTTGGTCAGGCTGGTCTTGAACTCCTGACCTTGGTTGATCTGCCCACCTCGGCCTCCCAAAGTGTTGGGATTACAGGCATGAGCCACCACGCCAGGACCTTTTAATTGGATTTTTAACTGTCTTTTTGTGCTTGTGTTATGGCTTAATTTTTCTTTCCTTGTACACAGCACATTGGATGGCTCCTAAAGACAAAGCCCCCACCGCGGCGCCTCCTCTACCTCTATGTGACCCTTATTCAGGTCACTAGCTCTGGAGTCTGCTTCCTTCCTTCCCACTGACCTTTTGAGTCAACCAGTGGTAAAGTCTTGACTGTGGTGGTCTGGAGCAGGGTTTGCAACTCCCCATACGTGTAGGAAGCTGAAACAAACTTCACATCACGTACCATGATGTCCTCAACAAAGATGGTATATTTGCTATGGAGGGAGAAAGCATGGTGGGTTAGCCCCACCGTATACCTATCCCTTCCATTCCTCCCATAAGATTTGCCATACTTTCAGTCACTTACAACATCTACTAGGTGCATGAGAATATAATAATAATTTAAAACAGTGTTTCCAAACATTAACCCTAAGCTCAGTCTCAACCTCAGAACCTCCCACTCTCCCCATCAGATCTGAACTAATTCCATCTAGTGCCCCTGACCTGAGCTGGTTCCAGCCAAGGTCAGGCAAGTAGGGTAGCTTCTTGACCTGGATGATGCTGTCATAGAGAGAGGGCTGCAGGCTCTGGGCCACCATGTTGGCCAAGATAACAGCCACCATCATGGGCAGGATGTGAGCAATCTGACCCGTTAATTCGAAGCAAATCACAGCTGTGGAGACTGTGTGGGACACGGCACCAGTCAGCGCTGCTGCTCCTAGAATGACACAGGAATACACCTGTAGGTTAGGACTACCGTCCTTAGCATGAAGAACATATGGGGATGGGATGGGAATAACATGGAATGAGAGACATGACCCTGGTCAGCACCAACACTCATAATGATTTGTCAAGAGTAGAGAATAGAATACTGAACTCTTAGAAAATCATCATTTTGATCTCATTCTATAACTTTCACCAAGTTACAAAATCTTTGTGTGTGCCAAAATTTTCATTTATAACATGAAGATAGGGATGTCCTATCCATTCCTTGCTTTTAAGTTTGGATGATTATTCACTGAGCATTTTATTATTTTTTAAATTATTATTATTATTATTATTAGAGACAGAGTCTCACTCTGTCACCCAGGCTGGAGTGCAGTGGCGTGATCTCGGCTCATGGGAACCTCCACCTCCCAGGTTCAAGTGATTCTCCTGCCTTGGTCTTCTGACTAGCCAGGACTACAGGCACACACCACCACACATGTCTAATTTTTGTATTTTTAGTAGAAACAGGGTTTTGCCCTGTTGGCCAGGCTGGTCTCGAATTCCTGGCCTCAAGTGATCCGCCCACCTCGGCCTCCCAAACTGCTGAGATTACAGGTGTGAGACACTGTATCAGGCCTCTTCACTGAGCATTTTACAACTCAGTTATGACATTTTTTTTTTACCTTGGGCTTTAGGTATTAATGCCAACAATTAGTGAGTAAATAGAGTGAAAACCCAAGAATTGTACTGTGGACTTGGAGCAATGAGACCTTTGTCAGATCCTGCTCTTACTATTTCTCAGTGGAATGAGTAGAGCTTAATTCCTCTGGAATCCCATGCTCTCAATTATAAAGTGAAAGGGGTCATTTAGATGATTTCTAAGGCCCTTGTAGATCTGAAACTTTATAATTCTATAAGCTCCCTGAAGATAGAATCTATCTTGTTAATTTTTGGTTGTTTCTCCACTAACCAAAATAGTCCTTTGTGCTTTAACTATATTTCTTATTTAAATATGGAAGAGATATCCTATGGGGAAAATGTAGAGGAAGGCACATATGAAAATGTAACAAGAAAAAGTTAGCTGGGTGTGGTGGCTTATGCCTGTAATCCTAGCACTCTGGGAGGCCGAGATGGGTGGATGACTTGAGGCTAGAAGTTTGAGACCAGCCTGGCCAATATGGTGAAATCCCATCTCTACTAAAATTACAAAAATTAGCCAGGCGTGGTGGCACGTGCCTGTAATCCCAGCTGCTTGGGAGGCTGAGGCAGGAGAATCACTTGAGCCCAGGAGGCAGAGGTTGCAGTGAACCCAGATTGCACCACTGCACTCCTGGGCAACAGAGCAAGACTCTGGAAATAAAAGAAGAGAAGAGAAGGAGAAGGAGAAGAGAGAAAAGAAGGAAGGAAGGAAGGGAGAAAGAAAGGGAGAGAGCAACCAAGAAAGCATCACAAAAGGGAAATATAGGGAGGAATGACACTATTGGATATTGCATACAACATGCTTCAGAACACAATCACAGGACGTGCATACAAGGAAATGTTCACAAGGGAGGCATGTGTACCAGGGAGTCATGAAGATGGAGAACAAGAGTCGATGACCTCATTGATGAAAGAGGCTTTTATAAAGAAACTATGTCAGGGGAGCAGGGTACCAAGTGAGCTAGAAAGCTGGTCAGCACTTCTCTATGTAGGGAAGGCATGGCCTTAGATGCTATGGGATTTTGGTGAGGAAGGGAGGAAGCATAATAATGCCAGGATTCTATTGGTGTTAGGCATAGGTCTATCTCAGAAGTCATTTTAGAATAAAGAAACTAGGGCTCAGAAGCAGCTATCTTGCTTCGTGGTCACTGGTAACAAGTGGCAGGAGAAGTCTAGAGCCATGTTTCTTAGCTCTTAGTCCTGTGCCCTTAACTCCCCATCAATATCAACATGTCTCAGGTTGAGTCAATCACCTGCAACTTGAGCCAATCACCTGAATTGTTGGTTCCATGATTCTTAGGAAGGAAAGACAGAACCCTTATCAAACATCCAGACACAATCTAGAATCTTACGATCTTATTTGATACCTATGATCCTTCTCTACATGAGGAAACTAAGGCTCACAGAAGTTCAATAAGAAATAACGAGAGTCAGAGCCATGGATATGTTATCTGAGTAAAAGTTGAGTTAAGTAGCACTAAATTAAAATCGTATTGTGTAGCCTAGAATGAAGATCCAATGGGAGAGTTTAAGTGTGGGGAGCTGGAGTATTCAATGTTTGATTACAGGGAAGTGGGAATGTTTCTCACCAATTACTGCATAGCCCCCAGGTAGGATCTTGTAGATGATGTCATCAAATAAAATACCATCAGGAAACAGCATGGCCATGATCTCTCCTACCAGCCTTCCAAATGCAGCTCCTAGAGGGAAGATAAAAGGAAGGAAGGTGTACGAGATCCAAGTTCCTTGCTCTCTGTTTTCAGAACCAATCTCTCCTTGGGAGTTAAGACCAAATACAAACTCCCAGCATCCCAGGCCTTTCCTTTTGTTTCCTGTATCCTGGATTGCAACTCTCAGTCAGACCCCAGGCTTCCCATCAGAACTTACCTAGCACAAACACAGGCATGAAGCCTCCGCAGGGTATGGGCATAGTGGTGGCCACGATGGACATCCAGAACTGGAGTAAAAAGAAGTGTTGGAATACTGTTTCAACTCTGCCCAATAGACATGCAAACACACAAGTCCCTTCCCACTGTCCTCCTTTCTGCAGAAATCCTGGGATAGCTGATCCTACTGAGAGCCACTTTGTCTGTCACCCTTCTTCCAGAAACAAAAACCATAGAGCTCTCAGGCTAAGAGATCACCAAAGGACAATACTATCAGAAGGTTCCGCTAGATGGCTAGACCAAATCCCTCCTACTTTGAGTGCCTGTATTTGCCTTTCAGCAATCTAGAACAAGGAATGGAGCCCCAGAGTACTTATTTTTCTCTGCCCCAAAAGAGCCCCAGCCCATTGTCCCCATTTAGTCCAGAAAGTTTGCCTCAGCAAAGTAGCCTGAAACTCTTGAAGACTTTTCCTACTCAGGTCATATTTCTGAAAAGGCGCTCCAATTTTTTTTTTTTTTTGAGACAGAGTCTCTCTCTGCTACCCCGCACCCAAGCTGGAGTGCAGTACCATGATCTCGGCTCACTGCAACCTCCGCCTCCGAGGTCCAAGCTATTTTCCTGCCTCAGCCTCCTGAGTAGCTGGGACTATAGGCGCACGCCACCACGCCCAGCTAATTTTTTGTATTTTTAGTAGAGACGGGGTTTTGCCATGTTGTCCAGGCTGGTCTTGAACTCCTGACCTCAGGCAATCTGCCCGCCTCTGCCTCCCAAAGTGCTGGGATTACAAGGTGTGAGCCGATGCGCCCGGCCAAGGAGCTCCAGTTCTAAGTGTCAGACATTTAAAGTCTGAGTGACTTATTGTGTGATTAACTGAGCTTCAATGTGGTCACAGAACCATCTATATGGTGAAACTCACAGTAGAACCTGGAGAGAAGACTTACCTGCCTGAGCCACTTGCTTTAATCATCAGATCACCTTAAACAAGGATCAAAATTTAGATTTGTCCTGGCTATCTACTGGAAGGGTAAATTGAGAAAGCCTGATAAGTCAGCCAATGTAATAGAAAAAAAATCTCTAAGGCCAATTTTGTAAGCTACAACTCCAATAGAAATTGAGACAATTTTATGAAAAGCAATATGTACATTTTGAGGCAAAGAGTACAAAAGAATTGTCTGGGCGCAGTGGCTCACGCCTGTAATCCCAGCACTTTGGAAGACCGAGGTGGGCGCATCATGAGGTCAGGAGATCGAGACCATTCTGGCTAACACGGTGAAACCCCGTCTCTACTAAAAAATAAAAAAACAAAAAATAAAAAAAATTAGCCAGGCACGGTGGCAGGCACCTGTAGTCCCAGCTACTTGGGAGGCTGAGGCAGGAGAATGGCGTGAACCCGGGAGTTGGAGCTTGCAGTGAGCTGAGATCGTGCCACTGCACTCCAGCCTGGGCGACAGAGCGAGACTCTGTCGCAAAAAAAAGAAAAAAAAAGAATTGAGAAATAGAATGGAAAAAGGGCTAGTTGTTGAACTTTTTAAATATCTGTAAAAAAAATAAAAGTATGAGATGTAATATGTAAGCAAAGCAACAGGTTTATATATCCCTTCCAAAATAAGTAAACCAATTTCAGAAAAGGATCTCAAACTTATTAGGTATAAGAGGGTAGCAGCTAAAGCTCAGGACAAACTGCCAAGATGAAAGTATTCACAATTTTAGAGCTGTGTGCAATTGCACCATAAGCTAAAGAGAAATATATTTCTTAATTTTCAGAACCGTAGAAAGAAAGAACTTCCCTCATCCAGGGCTGACCTCAGGAGACAGTGACAAAGACTCTGAGAAAGTCTCATCCCAGAAGATCTGAGATGAGGCAAAACACACACTCCTTCCTGTCAGAATATGACTATTCAAAAACAGTTGAGAATTCTAAAAATAAATGGGCAAAATGAAGAGAATAGAGACTGAGAATCCCCTGAGGACAGAGAGTGCATCTTGCCCTTTCTGCCTTCTCTCTGCACTGGCACAGTGCTCAGTAAATGTAGGAAGGATGTAGCTAGGTGAGTAGGTAGAAAGAAAGGAAGGAAAGAACGAAGATGGGCTGAACAAATAGTATACATGCAAAGGAGGAAAGGCTTCTCAGAGCTAATATTTGCTAAAACACTAAAGAGTAATGCTCATCCAGGGGAACTTGTTTTAAAATGCAGATGACCAGACCCCACTGGAAGCTACCACATCAGATTGTCTGCAGATAGGGCTATAGGCACTTGTAATTTAAGCTTCTTAAGTGATTCTGACATTTAACAGTTGGATACCCCTTGAACTATCCTGTACCATCTCTTTGAAATAAGTACATAAGAGCCATAAGAGATTTTGTAGGCTCAGGTTAATCTGAAAGCTCTAGCAATTCATATAACAGGTGACCAATAGGTCTGATTTCAGAAGATGTACTTTAGATTATCCTCCAAGATATGTGTAAGAACAGTATTACGATCAGAGGACATTGAAGTTATCAACTCCTATAGCACAAAGGATGACACATGAGATTAACAAACTTCTTTAGCTATTGGCACATGAAAGAAAAGATTCAGAAGTAATGTGAAACACAAATAACTCCCAAGACTTTCTTCTTTCTTTCTTTCCCTTCCTTCCTTCCTTTTTTCTTCTTCTTTTTTTTTTTTTTTTTTTTTGACAGAGTCTCATTCTGTCACCCAGGCTGGAGTGCAATGGTGTGTCAACTCACTGCCACCTCTGGCTCCTGTGTTCAAGCAATTCTCCTACCTCAGCCTCCCAAGGAGCCGGGATTACAGGCACCTGCCACCATGCTCAGGTAATTTTTGTATTTTTAGTAGAGATGGGGTTTTGCCATGTTGGCCAGGCTGGTCTCAAACTCCTGACCTCAGGTGATCCGCCTGCCTCGGCCTCCCAAAGTGCTGGGATTACGTCCAGCTTTTTTTTTTTTTTTCTTTCAGATCTAGACCTACAGAACTCCCAAGATTTTAAACACTCAATTCCAGGGAACTGGAAAACTGGAAACCCATTATGCATTTCCACCATATTTAGATCCTACATTAGAAGGTGTAAAATGAAGAATTCACTTCGGGAGAATGAAGTGAAAGGAGTGGAAAAAAAAATTCGACAGAGCCTCAGGCTATGCAGAGAACTTAGTGATACTAGGTAACAATGTTAGACTTATTAAAAGCAAACTGAGAATTTGGAATGGTATTCATACTCATTGTAAAAGCTCTTCTTTTGATGTATAATGTAATGACACTTTCCATGTCATGAGATTGAGGAAGATGGAAGTTCCCTTCATTAATATTATAAAACAGCTGAATTGGCCGGGTGCGGTGGCTCACGCCTGTAATCCCAGCACTTTGTGAGCCGAGGCGGGCAGATCACGAGGCCAGGATATCAAGACCGTCCTGGCTAACAAGGTGAAACACCGTCTCTATGAAAAATACAAAAAATTACCCAGGCATAGTGGCAGGCACCTGTAGTCCCAGCTACTCGGGAGGCTGAGGCAGGAGAATGGCGTGAACCCGGGAGCCGGAGCTTGCAGTGAGCCAAGATCGCGCCACTGCACTCCAGCCTGGGCTACAGAGTGAGACTCCAAATCAAAAAAAAAAAAAAAAAAAAAAAAACAAAAAACCAGCTGAATTGAGAATCTTACCTGCCTGTACAGATGCTGCTAGAAGCATAGCATAACATAGACTACATTTCAAATTAGACACTGGAAAAATTGTTTCAGTCATGTTTATATTTTAATTTAGCTATGTATCCTACCTAGCTAAAAAATAAGAGTATGGTTATTGTATCCAACGATTAGACAGTGAAAATGCTGGGAAGTGGTGATAACCAGGGAATATCATAGATTTGTAGCAGTGAATGGTTTTATGTTTATAAATATTATAGGATATTATAGGCCTGCTACAAACTGTTGGGCTTGAAATATATAGCCCAGGAAGTATATGCTTCTTTTCCTGATACATGTATGATGTAACATTATCAAGGATATAATCTAGTGAGAAATTAATAATTGTGGCATACAGGTGAGTCCTCTATATCATCTAAGTAGGTTTCTCAAAATAAGCTTGAATTTGTGAAGTGGAATCCAGACATGTACTTGGGAATCTGGAGAGCTGGGATGAGGTTTGGTGGAAATGTTGAAAAATACACAGTATTTTGTTTCTACAGAACTTTTCAAAATCTTGATATTTTAAAGGTACATATGATGCCAATGTTGCCATATAGCTCAGTCTAGAGGAATCTCAGAAAAATACAGTTATCATCATTGGACTACCGTCCAATTCTGAGATCCACCAAAATTTGTACTTGGTTACTGTAGATGGGTTTGTGTACTCAACAACTAATTATAGGAGGTTGGGATTTATAAATTAGAGAAGATGAACTCTATAATGAAAATCTAAAAATCAAATCCCTAACAAGACACTGAGAACTTCTTTTATGATAAAAATGTAAAATCTTTTGAAGAAAGACATTTTAAAGGGATTAAATTAATAAAGTGGATGTGCAAAATATGAATGCTATAGATCCAACTAAACCACCTAAAGTGGAATGGGGAAGATCATTTGCAAATACAGTTTCTAGAAACCCTGGGAATATGTTACAGAGTTGAAATCTGGTGTTTCAAGTATCTGCTGTCTCTAATCTTAACATCACTAAAAAATTAAATTAACAGCAAAAAATAGAACATTTTAAAATATTTTAAAATATTTTTTTTCTGTTGCAAGCATAAGATATAGCTAAAGGTTAATGATGAAATATTATGTACTTGGCACATAATAAATGCTTAATAACATTTATTGAACAAATGAATACATGAACCCACTGTAGCTATTGCAATATAAATATAACTTAGTGACTCATATCCTGGGAAAACATAGATTTATAAAAGGTATCATAAGTTAATAGCAAGGTATTCAAAAGCTTGAAAGTTCAGTATGGAGAGACTTATAAATGAGAACTCTAATATACAGAGGAAAGTATTGTGTTATTTAGGCAAGACATACTATTAGTAAAAAAGATAATCATCACAAAAGAAAAAAAGGGCAATCGATAATTTTTTTTTTTTTTCTTGAGGAGTGTCGCCCTTGTTGCCCAGGCTGGAGTGCAATGGCACAATCTTGGCTCACTGCAACCTCCGCCTCCTGGGTTCAAGCAATTCTCCTGCCTCAGCCTCCCAGGTAACTGGGATTACAGGCATGTGCCGCCACACCTGGTTAATTTTGTGTTTTTAGTAGAGACAGGGTTTCACCATGTTGTTCAGGCTAGTCTCAAACTCCTGACCTCAGATGATCCACCTCTCTCGGCTTCCCAAAGTGCTGGGAATATAGGCATCAGCCACTGCGCCTGGCCAGCAATCAGCAATTGTAATAGATGTCACAACCAGGGGTAGAAATAAAAATATCTTATTACAAGGCAGTAATGGAGAAATCTATAAATACATAATCCTTGATGGGCAGATATGAAAAAGAAGTGATGTAAAAGAGATCATCTTTTGTGCCCAGTTGAAGCTAGAAGAATATGGTTTGGGAATGGCAAAATCCTCACAGCTTCGTCACCTAAATAGAGAATAATAACGTTTGTAAAAATTATGTGTAGTCATAATACAATTAATTTAAATATTTTATCCCTTTTGAAGCTCTACAAAAGAGATTATCTACAAGACTGGGGAAAAAAAGATGCTCAAATCACCTAAAAAATGGATCATCAGATACATGGAGAATGAAATACTTAATTATCTAATAAGTGGGGCGATTTGGTTAATTAATCCAAGGCTTTTACAGTTATTTATAATGCTTAACTCTATCTTGTACTTTTTTACTTGGCTATTGTGACGGCTTAGTAATTTAACAAGAATAACAATTAGAAGGGTTAGATAACTATGCCAGACAACACTAAGTTGATGTGAATAGAGCAATTAACTCAGATACTAGTTTACTTCTACAGCAACTGACTACTCCATAATTTTTTTTTTTTTTTTTTTGAGACAGAATCACACTCTGTCACCCAGGCTGGAGTGCAATGGCACGATCTTGGCTCACTACAACTTCCACTTCCCAGGTTCAAGTGATTCTCCTGCATCAGCCTCCCCAGTAGCTGGGATTATAGGCATGCACCACCACGACTGGCTGATTTTTTTGAATTTTTGGTAGAGACGGGGTTTCGCTATGTTGGCTATGTTGGTCTCCAACTCCTGGCATCAAGTGATCCCCCTGCCTCAGCCTGCCAAAGTGGTGGGATAACAGGCGTGAGCCACCATGCCTGACCAACTCTATGGTTTTCAAATGACTTATTTTTAGGTTGGATGAAGACCAAATGAAGTTCTGCCCCTTCCTACCCTATGCAAACCCTGGGTTCATAGATTGAAAACAGATGGAGGTTTAGGGTGTTGCTAGTGTCAGGAGCAGTACCTTCATGATGAAGAAGAGAAAGATAATGATGACAACGTTGACCCGGGGGTGAATCCACACAGCTGACTGGCCCAGGCTCTCAGGATCACCCGCATGTTTCACCCATGTATTGTTGTCAAACAAAGTACTGATGGCTTCGCGGGGCATCAACTGGGAGAGGAAGAAGCAGAAAGTGTGGGTTCTCCAGGGATCTCCTGTGGTTCCTTTTTTGGAGAACTTATTCCCCAGCCTCATTATTCAAGGGTCTCTTTTGCCCTTTTCTCAGGGAGAATCTAGAAAGTCTATCCTTGGACAAAACTACTTATGCTCTGAAGCCTGAGGTATATCTGTGCTGTTTCCTCTTTACCATGTGGCCCCACCAAGAGCTGACCTCTCCAGCCATGAATTGACCCATTCCTGGTGGGAAGGTGAATGAGGCAATGACAAAGGTAACGATTCCAGGATACAGCAGGCGGCTGAAAAAGAAACAGAGTTAACCCCCACAATTCAGCCAACTCACAGTAAATACCATACTGAACGTTGGCAAGCTGAAGTTTCCTTTAGTCCACCGTAGTCTCATTTCTTTAAATGAAAAAGATTCTCTTCACACAAAAAAATAATATTTGAGGCCGAGTGCGGTGGCTCATGCTTCTAATACCAGCACTTTGGGAGGCCAAGGTGGGCAGATCACCTTAGGTCACAAGTTCAAGACCAGCCTGGCCAACATGGTGAACCCCCGTCTCTACTAAAAATACAAAAATTAGCCAGGCACGGTGGTGCATGCCTGTAATCCCAGCACTTTGGGAGGCCAGGGAGGGTAGATTCCCTGAGGTCACAAGTTTGAGACCAGCCTGGGCAACATGGTGAAACTCCATCTCTATTAAAAATACAAAAATTAGCTGGGCGTGTTGGTGCATGTCTGTAATCCCAACTACTCAGGAAGCTGAGGCATGAGAATCGCTTGAACCCAGGAGGCACAGGTTACAGTGAGCCGAGATCGCACCACTGCACTCCAGCCTGGGTGACGGAGTGAGACTCTGTCTCGAAAAACAAAAACAAAAATAATCTTTAAATGGGAGACCACACAATTCACCCCCTAACCACAATATCAGGGCTTCCTTATATTTTAATGCAAGCCACCCAGAGGCATTTAATGCCTTCCCCAAAGATAAAAAGGGAGGAGCTCTTGGAGAAACCAGAAAGTAAATGGGTAGGGCAAGAGAAGGGCAGTGACTCACTGCTTAGCAAGAAACTGGCTGAGGGCCCTGTGCTTTCGGACACCGAGCATGACTTGGCGATGCAGATACACAAATACAGCTCCCAGGAGCCCACAGCAAATCCTGAGGGTGTAATTTATAGAGTTGGAATCTTACAGACATGAAATCCTCATCTCTTGGACATAACTACTGCAGGGAAACAAATACTAGGCTTCCACCTTTCCTATCTGCCCACATCCCCCCAGCAATGTACTCTATCTGTGCCAACCCCACCTTCTTTCTAGCTTGGGTCCCTTCCAATCTACAGCCTCACCCCACACCCTGCTCACCACACACAGAGCAGGTAACCCCACTGACCCGATGGCAGCAAAAGCTGGTAGTTCCTTCAGGTCAAAGGGGAAATCCATTCGGAAATTGGTTCTGAACAGAGCAGTGATGGTGACTGTAGGATGGAAAGGCCAGGATTATGGTGGGAGCTTCGTAGAAACCCAACAGGGAAACAGAGGTGGGCAGTTTTCAGGATTAATTCCTTCCTTCCTCCGATCCCAGTTTCTCCTCTTGAATGTTATTTTCCTTTTTTCTATGCACACTCCTCCACGGATATACTCTCCCACTCCATGACCTATATCTTTGTCATACACCCTTGGGCCTTGGTCCCACCCCACAAATGATGCCGCCCATTATTCCTTTTCTGAACTGCCCCACAGAGTTCTCCTCTGCACCCCATTCCCAGCTTTTCTATTCCACACGGCCTCCACCCCAGGCCTCCTTGGTTACCAGCATCCTTGTTCCACACTGCCAGGACTCGAAACACGAAGGCGCTGAATGTGGCTGCAAAGAATCCTCGCCAGTAGTTCCGAACAGCAAAGTAGGTGGAGGTGACCTCGATGCTAAATAGCACTCCTGCAGGGGCGCAGAAGTGTGGTTGGGGGCAGACAGCAGTGAAAGGGCTCCCCCACACTCCCCACTGCTTGGACCTAAGGAGCTTTTGCGGAAACATGAATCTGGGTGGAAGCAGTAGTGGAAAGTAATGATCTCTCGGATTCCCATGCTCAAAACCACACAACTCTCAGGCTAGGAGTTTTTTATTTTTATTTTTATTTCAGACAAGGGATGGGTCCAACAAGACACAGAGAAGATTGAAAACGAATGGGCCTTCAACCTCCAAAACATGAGGACCAAGTGTCCGTGCCCTCTGCATCCCTTAGAATGTAGGGTTGAATGGGGTTCACAACTGTCAGATACCCACAGGGACTAAAAGGTAGTTGAAAAAAATCTGCAGAGAAGTTAAGAGAGAGAAAGTTCCAGAGCAGTTCCTCAGTAGAGTTGCCAAGCAGAGCTCAGGATTTACAGGGACTCTCCTTAAGACCCTCCTCTGGACTTTCCTACCGTTCTATATATACCACGTACCCTGGGGCAACCTTATAAGGAAGACAGAACAAAAATAGGAGGGGGCTTTGCAGGAGCTGACAATCCTCGATAGTTCAAGAAAAGAAGGTATAGGAGTCATACAAATAATAATAATAATAAACTAATACTAAAAACCTGACTTAAAAGGACCAACGCAAGGGGAAAAGCCAAGAGGCTAGAAGAAGATAAAAACAATCATGCTTAAGAAAGGTGGGTGAGGCAAAAGGAAAGCTAAGTAGTAGTTCTAAGTAGTACTGTTTCTGAGCGTAGGTGCTGGAGCAGAAATTGAGGGGGTAGATCTACAGAAAAAGAACAAGGGTTGGTAGGGACAAAGTAAGGAATGCGAGTGAGGGCATAAAAAGCAACACTCAAGAGAGGCAAAGAAAAAAATATTTCAACATATTAAGAATAAGGGGGGTGGACTTTAATTTGATGCAAAGTAAAAATTGATGACAAAATTACCTAAAACCTGGCTAAGCCTCATCTTTATCAAAAATGAGGAAAAAGAACCAGGGAAATGCAACCACGCACATAATTGGATGAATGGAGATGAGGCCTGGCCTCAGGAAACCTTGAACTAGGCAGGTTTGTCCCCTTTCTCTCCATGTGAACAGTGTGAACGCCCTCTTCAGGTAGCATCTCACATCCTAGTAATTTTCTTCTCCCTGTGCTATATTCAAAAGTCACATCTCTTGAATCCCCCAGGACCACCACCTTCTCTTCTATAGGTGACAGTCGACTAGTTACATCAGGTCATTTGCACCAAGGGCAGGGTGACCTAATGGTTACATCAAGTCATTTGCACCAAGGGCAGGGTGGCCTAATGGTTACTCCCAAACGCAGCAGCTGCTGCAGTTTGGCAGAGGATTTCCAGTGATCAGTCCCAAGTCCCCTTCCCTGGGAAGCCATCCCCAATCCTCCTCTTCAAGTCGAAACCATCCGTCCTTCAGCCTGAGCTCTCAGAATTTTGGGTTATTATAGCACTACCACTTTCAGATCCAGATATTTCTTTACATTTCTGAGATCCCCTAGGATTGAAAATTCCTGGGAGGCCAGGCATGGTGGCTCACGCCTGTAATCCCAGCACTTTGGGAGGCCGAGGTAGATGGATCAACGAAGTCAGGAGTTCGAGGCCAGCCTGGCCAACATGGCGAAACCCTAACTCTACTAAAAATACAAAAATTAGTCAGGCATGGTGGCAGGCGCCTGTAATCCCAGCTACTTGGGAGGCTAAGGCAGGAGAATTGCTTGAACCCAGGAGATGCAGGTTGCAGTGAGCCGAGATCACACCTCTATACTCCAGCCTGGGTGACAGAGCAAGACTCCATCTTGAAAAAAAAAAAGAAAATTCCTTGGAAACCAGTACCTAGTACGGTGCCTGGTGAATAATCAGGGCTGAATGTCTATTCTCGGGATGAGCAGGGGAGGAGAGGAAAGGACATGATGAGGAAAGAAGAGAACAGAAGAGAACAGAATTTCAGGAAACAGAGAAAGGCAATGGGCAATGTGGGGCAGACAGAGCTTTGCCAATCACCCCTTCTGCCCTGCTCTTCACATCACATCAGGTGAGCAGCTGCCTCTGGGGCCTAAAAGGAGGATTTGACACAGCAGGAACCAGGTAGAGTGAGTCTCTCTCCTTTTCTATACCAGTAACAAAAGCAGTCAGCTTTGATTTGCCTGGGTGTAAACTATCCAACTGATGAATATTTTACAACAATTTTTTGAAATCCTGGGCTAGGTTTTCTTTCCCACGACACGGTTCTGGGACACTTTCCCTAGCAGTCTGTCACTGTATGCTCCGGAATGAGAGCTAATTTTAATATTAGCCTGAGCCAAACATAAAATGTGCAGTTAAAAGGAAACAAAGCATTAAAAACAAAAACAGCTTTTGGAAGCTCTCTGCTCAGGTTCTGGAACATTGCTCTCTTCTCCCACCCTGGATTCCCTCTCTACCTCCTCTGCTGCTCCTGTGCCCCTGCCCAACCCCAGCCTTTGTCCTTGGTCTCCTGCTCCTCCTACTCATAGACACACTTTCTCTCTCAATTTCGTGTATGCTCATGCCATCAACTACACCTATACGCTGCTGATTAGCAAAGCCATGTTCCTGAGCTTCAGACTCGTCAACCCCGCTGCAAAAATGGTATCACCTAGATATGTCACAGGAACATCAAATTCAATACACTCAAAGTGAAATGTATCAGCTAGCTCCCCCCACCAGATCTGTTTTACTTCCCATATACCCAATCTTGGTTACTAACACCACTATCCACCCACTTGCCCTTGTAGGAAATCTGGGTGTTAGCCTATATCCCTCCTCTCAAATACCCCACACAAAATTAATCACCGGGATGTCAGGCAGGTGGCCCATGTCTGTAACCCCAGCACTTTGGGAGGCCGAGGTGGGTGGATCACTTGAGGCCGGGAGTTTGAGACCAGCCTGGCCAACATGGAAAAACCTCGCTTCTACTAAAAAATACAAAAATTAGCCAGGCATAGTGGCATGCGCATGTAGTCCCAGCTACTGGGAGGCTGAGGTGGGAGAATCGCTTGAACCCAGGAGACAGAGGTTGCAGTGAGCCAAGATTGCACCACTGCGCTCCAGCCTGGGCCAAAGAGCAAGACCCTCTCTCAAAAAGAAAAAATAAAATTAATCACCAAGTTGTATCAATTTTACTTTCTATCATTCTTCTCTTTCTCTTCTGCCTCTGTCCAGTGCCGTCTCTTACTACCTAGCATCAGGACTACGACAATTGTCTTCTTGTTAATCTTGGATTAATCCTGTTAATCCCCAGGCCAATTTTGTCCTGAACACATCTGACAAAGGGATTGGGTGGACACTCAAAGCTGGCCATATCACTTCCTTGTGCACATGTATTTCATGGCTTTAATTCACCCCGACAGTATTTCCCAAAGTCAGGTCTGTGAGATACTACAAATCCCATGCCCACGAGACAGGGTTCTGTGCAAAATGCTGCATTAGAGCCACATTTTGGATATTCCCAATGCATGTCAGCATATCAAATGTTCTGGTAACTTTTCTTTTTCTTTTTTTTTTTTTTTTGAGATGGAGTCTCACTCTATTGCCCGGGCTGGAGTGCAGTGGTACGCGATCTCGGCTCACTACAACCTCCGCCTCCCAGGTTCAAGTGCTTCTTCTGCCTTAGCCTCCCAAGTAGCTAGGACTACAGGTGCCTGCCACCACACCCAGCTAATTATTGTATTCTTAATAGAGATGGGGTTTCACCATATTGGCCAGGCTGTTCTTGAACTCCTGACTTCGTGATCCGCCCGCCTCGGCCTCCCAAAGTGCTGGGATTACGGGCATGAGCCATCGTGCCTGGCCACTGATAACTTTTCTAGTTTCAAAAAAAACTCTCTCTTTAACCAAGCTATTTCCAGCTGATTTATAGAAGCACTTTTACACATTAGATCTACTAAACCATGAAACACATTTGTGCAAATCCTAGTCTAGAGAATAAATTCCATATTCTTCTACATAGCAACGAGGGTCTTCATAATTCAGCCCCCCTTTACTTGTCCAGCCTCATTTGCTATTATTCCTTCCTCTGTATCCCCTGGTAATACTCAGCTACTGCCCCCATGTTAACTTTGCAATGCTGTTTCCTCTGTCCAGAATACCCTGCCCCCACCATCCTCCTTGCCAGTCCTACTTATTATTCAAGCCTCATATCAAACACCACCTCTTTTGTGACACTTCCTGGGCTCTCGTAGGCAGGTTAGTAGAAGGTCCCCACTGCACTTTACCCTAGCTGCCACTGGGCCACTTTTTCAAGTGGGCTATGATGATAGGTTTGCCTGCCTGTCCAGCCTCTCAACTAGGAGCACCTGAGTGTGCAAGATCCCGCACAGGGCCTGGTACAGAATGGGAGCAAGCTGCTTGTCGTTTTAGTAGAATGCTGAATTCTATTTATTTCATTAGTGTAAGAAATTAGGAGCTGACTCCATAATGAATACATCATTTTGATACTAATTTTCCTTTCAGAATTATTCAGTATTCTTTTTTTAAAAATCAAGTAATAGGCCAGGCATGGTGGCTCACACCTGTAATCCCAGCAGCTTGGGGGGCCAAGGTGGGTGGATCACTTGAGGTCAAGAGTTTGAGAGCAGCCTGGCCAACATGGTGAAACCCCATCTCTACTAAAAATACAAAAAATTAGCCAGGCATGATAGCGCAGGCCTGTAATCTCAGCTACTTGGGAGACTGAGGCATGAGAATTGCTTGAACCCAGGAGACAGAGGTTGCAGTGAGCCAAGATGGTGCCACTGCACTCCAGCCTGGGTGACAGAGCAAGACTCCATCTAAACAAACAAACAATGCCACCTGCAAATACCTTTGTCATTTACCACATAATACAGCCTAAACATGGCACCTTAATTTTTAAGTACTTAACAATTTCTTGTGTCAATAGCAATGCTTTATCTGTGAATTTTTTCTTCCTTTTTCTACCACAGTGGTTTCAGAACTGTTGCCTGTAACTTCTTTGTGATCTTTACCTCTCCCATACTTGACACAGGACCAAGAAGAACCTTTCTGATTCTTCTCAGAAATTCCAATTTTACGAGGAAAATGCAAATTCTCTTCACGTTAAGAGAATCTGGCTGATTAAAACAAAACAACAGAAGTCTCTCAGTCTAAAAATATTATTTAAACCTCCTGGATTTGAAAGGCTAAAGAGTAAATAAAGGCAAAAGTGGGTATAAATGTAAGTGTGAACGTTTAACATGTGCAAAATTGCAAATACACTATCCTCCGCTGACAAGGATTAGTGATTTTCATGAGTAGAGCTGAGGACAGAAATGTAAACAGGATGCTAGCTGATGTGCTTGCTAACTTGGGTTCCTTAGTCTGTGTGCTTTGCCACAGTGTTTGCATAAGTTAGATCATGCATTTGCATTAACTTTAAACTCTTCTCCACTTATCATTCCTGTGCCAAGTCATTTTAGTTCCCTGGAAGATTCTATGAAAAGATTGCTTAACATTTCCATAACTGAAAAGAAACCTCTAACAGTGTGTCATTTAAGAAGCATATGCCCTTCCTGCAATTTTGTTTCTTCACATATCAACTTGGTGTCCTTTTTATCAGCAATGAATCCAGTGAATGCTCTATAGAATCCTGCCCTGCTAATCTAGCTATAATTGATTTTGATGAGTCAATAAACAGATACGACTGCTTTCTCCGACTACATCCATTTGTTAATCATCCATGATAAGGAAAATAATCTGAGAGATCACTATTTGCCTTATACTTGGAGAAAGAGCTAAACTTAACTTTAAATTGCTATCAAGGGACATTTATCCTTTGAAACTCTCCTAACTATTCCACACTAAAAGCTTACCATTAATCTAAATAAGGTCTACCTGAATTCCCATGCAATTAATAAAGCACAACAAAATGTGGATTTTTCCCTTGAAGGAGGAAGTTCATAGAGTCCCCTGTTAGAGACGTCATCAGTGTAGGGCAAAAACATCCAACAATACAAACAGGTTTTAAAATAAGTAGGGGCGCCACGGAGACTGCCTTGGTTTTAATTCCTGGCTTGTACCTTACTAACAGAATGAACTTGCTCAAGTCACTCTCCCTCTCTGTAATTCAGTTCTCTCCTCTTCCTCCTCTGTAATATCTGTCTGATATGGCTTTGGCCAGGAATAAAAGTAAGTGCTTAGAACATTGCCTGGCACACAGCAAACGCTTACTAAAAGTCAGCTATTCTTGTAAGTAACCTGGTAATACCAGCACTTGTGGATACTGATTAAAACTGTTTTGGGAGCCAGGCCAGGCAAGCCCATTGATGGGGGAGGGGGTCAATCACTTGCCTCCAAGTGGTGTCCCAAAACAACAGCCGACTCCCACAGCACAGCCCACCGTCAGGATATCAGAGTAGTAGTATGGCTGCTACTAGGGGAGAGACAGACAGAGAGACAGGTGGAAGAGAGGGAGGTGGGCAGGCAGAGGACAGAACAAGCAGGGATGGGGAATAAGGCAGAATGAGAGGCCTAAGTCACAAGGAGTCCTTGTGGTCCCATGTCCTCTGTGATTCCCAGGCCAAGAGAAACTCAGTGAGTTTGGCAAAAAGGAATTAACCTCATAGTACAGTGCCAAAATGAAATAGAAAGTAGAAAATGAAATAAAAGTTAGGCAAATGTATGCCAGGCATGTAAATCAACAAATGATAAGCAGAAAAGAGACAGCAAGAACTCCAGAAAGCAGTACTAATAAATCCTGCACCAAACAGCAAGCAGTCTCAAAAGAATACACAGCCGTTTGCTGAAAAAATATAGGTATCTGGACCGCAGGGGCTGTGATCCACAGTCATTCCCTGGATGCCCACTCCAAAGCTTGTGGCAGCCACCCAAAACCCCCTTCTAAGTCTTGCTTAGGCAACCGGGATAGGGAGGAAGTGCAACTTGCCTCCAACAGGGGCTGCAAAGCAGCATCCCACGCCCACTGCACAGGCCGACACCAGGAGGTCAAGCTGCCCAGGCACGGTCTGCAACAGAGAAGCACGCGGGACAAGGGGGTGGAGGGGTGGGGCAGGCAGGACGTATGTAAGAGGTAGGGTGAGGGATTGGGAGCTACAAAGGGATGGGGGAGCACAGGAGGGAAACGTGGAGGGAAACTGACACAGAGGGGGTGGTATGGACTAGCAGGACGAGCATGGGAGCAGACCACAGGCCAGACCTCCATGTGGGGGCACAGGTCAAAGAGGCGAGGACATTCGGAGGACAGGCACAGGCTAAACAGAGGCATTATGTGGCCAGGGTAGGCAGACAGGGGGACGAGGAAGGGAGCGTGGATTAGTGCGATGCTCCTTCAGCACCACAGCCAGCCCAGAGCAGAGGCAGCCCTCCCAACACCCTGGACACACAGCCGGACTCTTTCTACCACCTGGCCCCAGCTCATTTCACTGTCTCAACCTTACCTCATATACCCCGCAGAACACAGACATGAACTTGCTGAGGACAGCAGCACAGATGCTGGCAATGTGGACGAAGGGGCCCTGGGAGAGGGGGAGCGAGGGGGCGGGGGTCAGAGGCCAGATGGAGGCTCTGAGGCACTCACTGGACTAATATTCCTTACTCCAGGCACGGTGCCAGGGGCTGGAAATACAGGAGTTACACACAGGTCCTGCCCTCACGAGGCCTCATCCCAGAGAGGAAAAAGAGGAGAAACCAGTGTGTTTCTCCTCTCCAGAGAGCCAGGGTGGAGGAGGGTGGGAGGGCACGTGTTTAGAGGAAAGGGCCTGAGGAGCCTCCCTCAAGTAGAGCTTTGAATGATGGGAGGGAGGGAGCCGCGCAGATGTCAGGAGGAAGAATGTTCCAGGCTGAGAAAACGGCACGCAGGGGCCCTGAGGGGCCCAGGGCAGAGTGACTGAGGGACAGAAAGGAAACCTGTGAGCCAAACACAGGGAAGCGGTGGCAGAGGCCTGCAGAGAGGAGGAGCCGGAGTCCACGGTCTCGAAGGCCACGGCTGGCGGGCGCCTGTAGTCTCAGCTACTCGGAGAGGCTGAGGCAGGAGAATGGCGTGAACCCGGGAGGCGGAGCTTGCAGTGAGCCGAGATGGCGCCACTGCACTCCAGCCTGGGCGACAGAGCCAGACTCCGTCTCAAAAAAAAAAAAAAAAAAGAAGTTCCAATTGGGCCGGGCGCGGTGGCGCAGGCCTGTAATCCCATCCCAGCACTTTGCAAGGCCAAGGCAGGTGATCACCTGAGGTAAGGAGTTCGAGACCAGCCTGACCAATATGGTGAAACCCTATCTCTACTAAAAATACAAAAATTAGCCGGACGTGGTGGCGTGTGCCTGTAGTCCCAGCTACTCGGGAAGCTGAGGTGGGAGAATTGCTTGAACCTGGGAGGTGGAGGTTGCAGTGAGCCGAGATTGCACCACTGCACTCCAGCTTGGGCAAGCGAGCTAGACACTGTCTCAACAACAACAACAACAAAACTTTCAATTTTATTTTAAGAGGCATGCAAAGCCTTAAGAAGTTTTTGACCAGGGGTCAGATGAGACTGATTCCATTTTTAAAAGATGCCTCTGGCTACTGGGTGGAATATGGCAGTAGGGGGCAAAGATGCACACCAGCAGAGAACGGAAGGAGGCTGCACCCCACCGAGCAACCTTGAAAACAGCACAGCCTCTTTCTCAGTCCTAGTTTTCTCAGATTCAAGCAAGGGAATTGGTCTGGATGATCTCTAAGACAGTGTTCTCAACCAGGGGAGATTTTGTCCCCCAGAGGGTCCATATGGCAATGTCTGAGGACATGCTGGTGTCACAACTGGGCGATGCTGCTGGGCATCTAGGAAGGGTCAGAGGCCAGCGATGCTGCTAAGTCCCCACCACTGCACAGAACAGCCTCCCCACAGCACAGAGTTTTCTAGCCCCAAATGTCAGGGGTGTCCAGGCTAAGAGCCTGCTCCAAGCTCCGCAAGCTGTGCGGTTTTTGTCATTGGATCCCAGGTGGAGGAACTTCCAAAGCTTTTCCCCTTCCTAGTGTCCCCTGGCCCTGACCTTGGTCCTGTCTCCTGATCCACTTCCACTCCCAGAGCTCCCTCTAGAGTTGGTGCCACCCTGGCTCCTGAGGGCCCTTCCCAGCTCTTGCTTCAGTCATTCCAGGCCTACCTCTTTTCCCACGGGGATGCCACTGCCCAGACCCGCAGTCAGGGCGACAACCTTGGCCACAAAGGCTTTCATCGTGAGGTATTCCTTCAGGACAACCCCACGAAGTATTGTCTTCATTTCGGGGATTCCAGAGCCTAAAAGCATGGAAAGATTATGTGCAGGGTCAAGGTGGAGGTTAAAAGGGAGATGAATGTCCGGAATGTGGGAATGGGAATTAAAGAGGGCTGAAGAGGCAGTGGTGGGGAGGATGGGGCAAGGCAGCACAGGGCTGTGGGTGGGGCTGGATGATGGGGGAGACAGACAGGGCCCCTCTCAGGCCACCCAGCTCAGGCTGAGTCTGGTGGCAAGTTCTCACCAACAGCCTGGGGAGAGATGAGGTGGCAGAAGAGGGCGCTGAAGAGGATGAGGACTAGTGGGAAGGTGACCCAGACCAGGAACTGCAGAGGAAGGCTGGGCCGCATCTGCGCATAGGACCACTTGTAGGCTGCGGAGACACATGCCTGGGGTTAGGCAGAACGTGGCTGAGCAGCCGTGTCCACAGCACCAGGAAGTGTACCTGGCGTGTTTTCAGGCCGTGCTCCTTCTATGTGCCCCTCCTGAGATGGTGCTGCTCTCATTTGACACATGGAAGCCTGAGTTATGGGAGGTGATGTGGCCTGTTCCAGTTGGTAGTTGGTGGCTGTGTCACGAATCCCACTGGAGTACCGGGGCTGGAGGCCTGGGTGTGACCAACCACCCGGTGTGCCCAGAACCAAGGGATTTCCTGGGATTCGGGATGTTCAGTGCTGAAACTGGGAAAGTCCCTGGGAAACTGGGGCAAGTTGGCCACCTTATTAGAAGGGCATCCACTGCTTGGGCGGCAGTGAGTGGAGGGGCGTGAGAAGTGGAGCAGGCCTGGGTCTGGTCTTTTCTGGGCCTGGAGTCCCACCTGATCCCTCTCTGCGCAACATTCGCTTCCCATAACACACCCTGCTTACCCTAGGTAGAAACTCCAGGAACAGCTGTGGGCAAAGGTCCAGGTTAAACCTACCCTGAAGGCTTTTGGCACTGACGTAGTCCATGCTCCAGCTGACCAGAGCCATCAGCAGTCCCAGAAGCACCAGAAAGATCCAGTCTTCCCCTAATTTTCTTCTCACCACCTGTCCCAGGCGGCGGACACAATCTAGGAAGAGATGAAGTGAAAAAAAAAAAAATATATATATATATATATAGAGAGAGAGAGGGAGAGAGAGAGAGAGAGAAAAGCAGCTAACGAGTCACTACTTTACTTTGGGTGCTATACCCAAGATGGGAGGGGAAGCCTTGGGCCCCCAGGGTCCGTACGTCTTATGCACTGAGTTTCTCATTAACCCTCTGCTGATTGCTGCTCCGGCCCCTGCAAAAGGCACCAAAGCCCAGTTCCCCATGAATACTTGAATTCCTTTGTAAAACTCATTTCTTGGAGTTGTGGGAGGCAAAGTGCGAAGGAGGTGAAGAGAGGTGCCTTTTCCTTAATACTTAAGAGGCCAAGCATGGTGGCTCATGCCTCTAATCCCAGGAATTTTGGAGGCTAAGGTGGGAGGATTGCTTGATGCCAGGAGTTCAAGACCAGCCTCAGCATCCTTACAAAAAAAGTTTTAAAATTAGCTGGGCATGGTTGCATGTGCCTATAGTCTTAGCTACTGGAGAGGCTGAGGCAGGAGGATCACTTGAGCCCAGGAGTTCTAGGCTGCAGTGAGCTGTGATCACTCCACTGCACTTCAGTCTGAATGACAGAGTGAGACCCTGTCTCTTAAAAGCAATTAGAGGAGAGTTTTTGTAGCAGGGCAGGGAGTACGTACGTGCAATGGGATGTCCAAGTTATTCTCCTAATCCCTGTACCTCTTTCTACTCCAGATTTCTTTATTCCTCAGTCCCCATCACCTTGACATTTAGAATAGTGATCCTCATCCTTGCTGTCCACGGTAGAACTGGAGCCTGTCTTCTTGGGCATCCCTATGTCCCGCTCCCTGTCTGAGAATTGTTCTTTGTGATGGCCATAAATCTGGACAGAGAGAGAATGATCAGTGTCTGCCTTGTGGAAGAGTAAAAAAATAATAGACAGAGGGCAGCAGACAGAATCACAGAAGAAAAGAGCAACAGCTTTTTGAATTCTGGGTGTTGACTGCATGCAGGGTGACTTTGTGGTCATCCCTGCCCTCTACTCTTCACCCTCCATTCCCACACTTCCCACCCTTTCCCTTGTCCATTCATCCTACCTTCTCTCCACCCATTCTCCAACCTGTACTCACCTTGATCCAGGGCAGCCTTTATCAAGGAGGCCAGTTTTTGCTTTGAAGCAGAGGTACAGAACTATGCTGAACCCAGGCGGCCATATCAATCAGGTGTTTTGTGTCACTGTGCTTTCTATATGTGCCACCATTTCCCCAGACCACCTGCATTGACTTTCCTCCTAACATGAACAGGGTGAGGACAGACTGGGCTAACTAGCAGGGCAGTCTTCGTTGCACTTTGCCTTGGTGTGTCTAGCCTTACCTGAGGCACTTCAGGTCCTCTATCAAGCTTCAAGACCATCCACCTCATCTCCCAGTGCTTGTATGCACACACAAGAACTAGCCCGAAAAGGCAGGTCAATCTACTTTTTCCCACAGCCAGATAATTAGACCCCTACCTGCCCCACATGTGAAGAGGGCAGAGCAGCTCCCCCAGGTCTGGTGGTCTTCCACTTCCATCCCGAGGCAGAGCACGTGTGTCTGTGTGGGATATACGAGAGCTCCAACCACTTTTAGCCTGCCCCACTCCCACTACACTAACTGTCCTCTGGGGCCAGGGTCAGGCCAGGCCATGTTGCTGGATTCTGGGACAGCCTGAGTAGAAGAGATCTGATTTCACAATATGAGCAGCATTTTATGCCACAGTCCTGAACAAGCACACACATGAATTGCCCTGCTCATGGCTGTTTGTCTTCTGGGTCAGTGACCGAGGGAGGCAGTGTTTCCTTCCAAACCCTACCTGGGACCCAGAGAGAGAACATACTTCCCAGTGGAAGTCAGACAGCTGAGGCTGTCTCAGCTCCTCGAGGCCCCAGGCTGGTGGAGACGAGGAAGGGGGTTGCTTCATATCATCATACCTGGGCTGGGAAAACACTTAAAGGGCCAGATCTGTTCTGACTGGTCCCATGCTAACCACCACACCAGGGCAGGGTGAGGGGAGGGCAAGGGAGAAGTCAAAACTCAAGTCTACAAGTGATACAATGTCTGGGATTTGTTAAAAAGTATTCCACGGTGTAAACCAGGCTCAGTGGCTCACCTCTGTAATCCCAGCACTTTAGGAGCCTGAGGTGGGCAGGTCACCTGAGGTCAGGAGTTCGAGATCTGCCTGACCAACATGGAGAAACCCCATCTCTACTAAAAATACAAAAATTAGCCAGGCGTGGTGGCGCATGCCTGTAATCTCAGCTATTCGGGAGGAGGAGGCAGGAGAATCACTTGAACCCGGGAGGTGGAGATTGCGGTGAGCTGAGATCGTGCCATTGCATTCCAGCCTGGGCAACAAGAGTGAAACTCCGTCTCAAAAACAAAAAAAAAAGTATTCCATGGTGTGTAGAAGGGTGAGGGTGGGGAAGGGAAGAATAGATGGAACAATAGTGACAAAATATTGATAACTGGTGGGTACTTGGGGGCTTCACTATACCATTCCATTTTTGTGTAAGTCTTCCATAACAAAAATTAAACAAAGAAAAACTAATCCAAACTCTTGTTTGCTTTTAAGACCTGTAGAAAACAGGCCAATTCTACTCCCCAAACCATAGCTTCCCAACATGAGGCTTCATGCTCACCTGGCCAGTCTCCTCATTGTCGTCAGGAAGTGCCATAATGGCACTGTTACTCAAGTTGTCATCCCACCCAGATACGACCACGTACATGAGTGAGAGCACGGGGCCAGGGGGAGGGGTCTTCCCTCCTGCTGATCCCAAATGGTGTTCAAAGGCCTAGTCAGACCCCGCTGTCTCCAGGAAACCTTCCCAATGCTCGATTCCAGCCTACATTGACCTGTATGTCTCTGTTCCCTACTGGGTCCCTGGCGCTGCCTTTGCAAATACTCCTGGGGGTTGGTCAGGGACTGAGAGCAGATCTTTTTGACCCCCAATGCTGAGATCCCCTGCACAGCTCATGCCTCAGCTTCCCAGCCCTAAACCTAAAGGAACTGTAGGCTCCCTGTTAAAAAAAGAAAAAGAAAGAAAGAAAAAAGCCTTTTAAGTTCTGACCAGACCGGGTGCAGTGGTTCAAACCTGTAATTCCAGCACTTTGGGAGGCCAAGGCGGGTGAATTACCTGAGGTCAGGAGTTCGAGACCAGCCTGGCCAACATGGCAAAACCCTGTCTCTACTAAAAGTACAAAAATTTGCCAAGCATGGTGGCAGGTGCCTGTAATCTCAGCTACTCAGGAGGCCAAGGAAAGAGAATTGCTTCAACCCAGGAGGCGGAGGTTGCAGTGAGCCAAGATAGCACCACTGTACCCCAGCCTGGGAGACAGAGCGAGACTCCATCTCAAAAAAAAAAAAAAAAAGTTCTGGCCAACTGTCCTCCAGACAAATTCTATCCTCTGCTGTTCTCTGCATTCTTTGGAGGGACACTTACTTATTAACCATGACCTATCTTTTTCCATGACAATTTCACAGCCTTTCCTTTCGTTGTGCCCATCCCCATTCCCCCTTTCCTAGGTGTTCATATCCCACCAATCCCACCGCAGGAGGCTGCTCATCCCTAGACACTCCTAATTAGTCTGCATGCTTCTGTTGCTGGGATCACATCTCTGCCCTTTTCCAGGTGCCTAACACTTAGTAGTTCTTACTTGATCATCTTGCCACCTAAAAGCTCGTACATCTCTGCTCATTTTGACACTGGTAGATCTTTGATCACTGATAAGCAATTCAGTCTGTTTTCTACACTTGCCCAATTCCTTTCTTCTGCTTTCTGCAGGAAGATTCATGTGTGTGTGTATGCTGCCGAGGGTCACAGAGGCAGAAATCTGG
Source organism: Symphalangus syndactylus (assembly GCF_028878055.3). Lineage (NCBI taxonomy): Eukaryota > Metazoa > Chordata > Mammalia > Primates > Hylobatidae > Symphalangus > Symphalangus syndactylus. The sequence continues at coordinate 133,409,792 of NC_072428.2, read as the reverse complement.
CAGTGTCTACCTGTGGGTGAGGGTGTGGGAGACAGCTCCCAGCACACTGCAGTGTGGGCTCCTACGCAATCCACTCCACGTAGGTTATGTAAGCACGAGCTATTCATGCACGTGAGGCTCTGCTGTTTCCCCATATGATTCGGGAACTCTGTTGGTAAAGGTTGTATGAAAGTGCCTGCATATCTCTCTAAGTGCATACTTAAGGGAGCCCAGACTTTCAAAGATTTTCATATTTTGAACACATTACCACGTACTTGTTTTTTAAGTTAAAAAAATGCTGCTCCCTCTTTTCACCCAATTCCTAATTTTCACCAGTCTCTGGCACCACTGTCTCCCCTCATCCATGGCTCCCCTCTCCCCTTATAGCACTTTACCTGTGTGGGGTGGACGTTGTGGCGGGGGCCTGCATCCTTCCGGAGCCTGTGCTGGAGGCCCCCGTTCTCAGAGGGCAGTCCGTAGCTGGTGCAGTGTTCAAAGGGCATGTACTGGTACTGGGGGTCACTACCCCACCAGCTTTGTTCACCCCCACGCTGCTGTGACCGGGATTGCTCCATGTTCCCTCCCCCCTCCCCCCGGCCAGGCCTTGGCCTGCTTGCCCCGTCCTTCCCCCAGTGTAGCTCCTTAAGCCTCTGCTCTTGCTGTCCCTAAGGCGTCTGGGGCAGCATGCCCACCTCCAGCTATTTATAGCCCCCTCTCAGTCACATGACCCCCCACTGCCACATCTGATCTGCTTGGGGTCGAAGCAGGTGTGAGTGCAGTGTGGGGGTGGGGGTTGGGATGAAAACCTGAGGGACAGCCCCACAGGGAATTCCCTCTGCTGAGCCAGTGGCATTGTCCCCCTCCTTAGTCAGCTCCATGTCACTGGTCCCTCTATAAATATCGCCTGGACCAGGATGAGAAACTGCTGAGTATGCTCTCAAACCTATGTGTAGAGCTGGCTCTGCATGGAAGCCCTCCAGTTGCCCATTTCTCTTCTTCAGGATGTGGAAGGTGAGGGGTGGGTGCTGGATAAAGATGAAGCGACTTGAAGTTCTGGAAACACTGGCGCATTAACTCACCTGGGAGAGTAACTGGTGCCTCTCTGCCACATCTCTTGGCCGGCTTGTTCCCACCTCTGTGTCTGCCCAGGGTTCTGTCTGGCCAGCTCTGCCAGCCCATCCCATGTCCAGCGTTCTTCTCCAGCTCTTTGTCCTCCTGTCTGCCAGAGGCTGCTAATAACAGCTTGGGGGGCATCCCCTGATCCCATCCTTATCACCCGCTGGGTGTGGAACACTTACGGGAAGTGGGAAGTTGGGGGTCGGTAATAGTCTTGGGTTCTAGAATTTCTCCCACTTCCCAGACGGTTAGGTGTCAGCCACACTGCCAACTCAGAGGGACTGAGCTTCCATTTGGACTGTGGAGTGCCCACACTGGCTCCATCAGATAGATAACAGGGGAGATAACAGGGGAGAATCGAAAGTAGAAAGAGGCACAGGGAAGGGAGAGGTGGGAAAGGAGTGAGGGCTTCTCATGACAAGCCCGACAAACATGAAAGATGATGGGGAAGTGCTCTCTGCTATTCTTCCCTTTTCAGGTCAATAAATACTTTTTGGCCAAGGACAAACTTTTCTTCCTGGCATCACATTATAAAACCAATTTTCCTATGACATTTCTTCCCTATGAACTCCTCACTATAGGAGAAAAGATATGAACTGAGCTAAAGTAAAGTTTAGGATCCATTACCAAATGGGGTCTGTCCCAGGACAGTCCAAGTTCAGGGACTGCAGGGTAGGGACACCAAACATATGGTCTACAATGTGATTTTGACCTAGGCTAAATGGAACCACCCAAAGCAAGAGGGAAGCCAATATCATTAAAAGTACTTTTTCTTGGGCTTCAACATCATTAATCATCAGGAAACCAAAATCATAATGCAATATCACCTCATACCTGTTAGGATGGCTATTATCAAAAAAGCAAGAGATAGCCATTATTATGGCTATGGATATTATGGTTCATGCTTATAATCCCAGCAATGTGGGTGACCAAGGTGGGTGGAATGCTTGAGCCCAGCAGTTCGAGACCAGCCTGGTAACATGGGGAGACCCCGTCTCTATAAAAAATATAAAAATTAGCCATGTGTGGTGGTGCACGCCTATAGTCCCAGCTACTTGGGAGGCTGAGACAGGAGGATCACTCAAGCCCAGGAGGTGGAGGCTGCAGTGAGCTGGGAAGGCACCACTGCAATCCATCTTGGTCTACAGAGTGAGATTATGTCTCAAAAAAAATTAAATAAAAAGATGAGATAAATGTTAGAATGCAGAGAAAAGGGAACCCTTGTGCACCATTGGTGGGAAGGTAAAACGGTATAGTCATTATGAAAAACAGTACAAAAGTTCCTCAAAAGGTAAAAACAGAACTGGCATATGACTCAGCAACTCCCATACATCCAAGGGAAAGGAAATCAGTATCTCAAAGAGGTATGTGCACTCCCAAGTTCATTACAGCATTATTTACAATGGCCTAGAAATGGAAACAACCTAAGTGTCCACTAACAGATGAATAAAGAAAATGTCATGTGTATATAAATATATATAATGGAATACTATTCAGCCCTGACAAAGAAGAAAATCCTGCCATTTGTGACAACATGGATGAACTTGGAGGACATCATGCTAAGTCAAACATTGCAGACACAGAAAGAAAAATACTGCACGATTGCACTTGTATGTGGAATCTAAAATAGTCAAACTCATAGAAGCAGAAAGTAGAGGGTAGTCGCCAGGGGCTGGGCTGGAGTAAGGAGTGGGAGAATGGGGAAATTTGGTCAAAGGATACAAAGGTTCACTTATACAAGATGAGAAAGTCCTGGAGATCTAATGTACATGGTAACTATAGGTAGTAATACCACATACTTGAAATTTGCTAAGAGGGTAGATCTTGAATGCTCTCACCTCCCTGCACCCCCAAAGCAACTATGTGAGGTGATGGACATGTTAACCGGCTTGATTGTGATGATCATTTCACAATGTACACATATATCAACACATCAAGTTGTACATTGTTGGAGGCCGCACAAATGTTTCTTATGATTAGGCACAATTGAAGCCTGTCAGTAACAATATGAACCTGTGATCAATTCAGCAGCAGACCAATTGTTATCTCCTTCTCCTTGTTCTTGTTACCCAGTAAATATGAAGGGCTGAGAAGCTCGGCGGGGGTGTGGGGGGCGGGGCTGCCTTTGCTCACTAGAAGCAGGGAGCTCTCTTCTTCATGTTGCCTTTCCTTAAAACAGTTTCTTTTGTCTTAAGTTTTCATTTCTACATTTGTCCCTTTGTTCAGTCATAATGATGGTCTCAAGTGGTAACAGTAGTAACTGCTGTAATGACGGTCTCAAGTAGTAGTGTAATTAAATATGTCAATTATACACCAATGTAGCTAAAAAATAAAAACACCTGCTCTAACAACAATCCTACAAACCTCAGGGCCTATAATCTCTCCAAAAAATTACAAATGTGTGATGAATTTCTGCAGGCAGAAAATAAGGATAGACATCTACGGCATAGGTATGAGCAGAAAGGATTACTTTCTTAATAAAGAAAATAGAACCCGTGGGTTCCTCCCTCCTTCCGAGCCTCTATCCTGGCTGCTGCATGGGAGAGAGGACGAGATGGCAGGTGAGATCGCCAAGGCTCAGGTTGCTCGGCCTGGTGGCAACACGATCTTCGGGAAGATCGTCTGCAAGGAAATCCCAGCCAAAATCATTTTTGAGGATGACCACACCTCCCCTCAAGCACCAACACATTTTCTGTTGATATCGAAAAAACATATATCCCAGATTTCTGCAGCAGAAGATGATGACGAAAGTCTTCTTGGACACTTAATGATTGTTGGCAAGAAATGTGCTGCTGATTTGGGCCTGAATAAGGGTTATCAAATGGTGGTGAACAAAGGTGCAGATGGTGGACAGTCTGCCTATTAAGTTCATCTCCATGTTCTTGGAGGTTGGCAGATGCATTGGCCTCCTGGTTAAGCACGTTTTGGTGATAATTTTCCCTTCTCTGGGCAGTGATTAAGTTAGGCAATTTCCAGTATGTTAAGTAGCACACTTATTTTTGCCTGTGTATGGAGAGATTCAAGAAATAATTTTAAAACTGCATACATAATAAAAGACATTGTTGCATGAAAAAAAAAAATAGAGTGCCAAGGTAACACTGCATTCCTTGGAGGGCTTCAGAAACAAGATTCTCCCATTTGAGGAGTATAGCTCTCCTAAAGGTGATCAGTTGCTATAGGAACTTGATAAATATAAGCAGCAAATATGAGATGCAATTATGACTTTCTTACTATTTCTGAGAAAGACAGGTCCCTAAAACACAGCAGCCTAGTCATGGACTGAGATTTGAAGGCAGAGACCAGTGGAGTGAGGGAAGTGCTCACATCCAGCCAAGCTGAGTGGAAGCGTGCGGTCTAGAAGGAAAGCACCAACAGTGATTCTTAAAACCAGATTCTGAAATTAGGAGGGTCAAAGACATGTACAGGCTGCCAGTGCTGGAGGGCAAGGGTTTGAGAGTAAATATCCTGTGTTTGAAATTAGGAATAGTTTAAATCCCACGGGTTTAAATCCCCGCAAGAGAACAAGAAAAGAAAATGTAAACCATGCCCACTCCTCACTCCATCATCCCGCTGGGCTTAGTAGCTTAGGTCCTTATTTGGAGGCACAAAGATGGGCTTCTGGGGATTCCTGTGAAGCTCCTGAATGTGAAAGCAAATTCATAAGCATGCATAAATGATATATATTCTTTCGAGGTTTATTTTTTGAGATAACATCTCACTCTGTCACCCAGGCTGGAGTGCAATGGCGCGATCTCTGCTCACTGCAACCTCCATCTCCCGGGTTCAAGCGATTCTGTCACCTCAGCCTCCTGAGTAGTTGGGATTACAGGCACTCACGGTCATGCCCAGCTAATTTTTGTATTTTTGTAGAGATGGGTTTCTCACCATGTTGGCCAGGCTGGTCTTGAACTCCTGACCTCAGGTGATCTGCCCGCCTTGGCCTCCCAAAGTGTTGGGATTACAGGTGTGAGCCACCGTACCCAGCCTCTTTTGGGGTTTTAAATAGATCATCCTAGGGTCCATTATACAAAAAGTTTAAAAGCCCATAGGCTTATGGAATTGCGATTTGAAGGAAAACTGTAAAAAGTTGCCATGCAGGATACATGGAGGAGAAGTTTTGTGTTGGGTATAGGTGAAAGAATTTTCTTTCTGGGGTTACACCCTTGTTTTCAGACTCTCACGTCTTCCAGTCTGGCCTTCCCAACATACTGGGCAGTAAAACCCTTATGTTCTTTAAAGGATTTTCAGTCATCACTTTCCCTCTGCATATCTAGGCAGCCATGGAACCCATGGCCACCTACTTTCTGAAATTTCAGCTAAGCTACAACTTCCTCTGAAGACACTTTGTAGTGCACACCACTGGCGGTCATGTCTCCTCTCCTCTATTGTGCCTTGCCTCATGCTTTTTTTTTTTTTTTTTTTTTTGAGACGGAGTCTCGCTCTGTCGCCCAGGCTGGAGTGCAGTGGCGCGATCTCAGCTCACTGCAAGCTCCGCCTCCCGGGTTCACGCCATTCTCCTGCCTCAGCCTCTCTGAGTAGAGTAGCTGGGACTACAGGCACCTGCCACCACGCCCAGCTAATTTTTTGTATGTTTTAGTAGAGACGGGGTTTCACTGTGTTAGCCAGGATGGTCTCGATCTCCTGACCTCATGATCCGCCCACCTCAGCCTCCCAAAGTGCTGGAATTACAGGCGTGAGCCACCGCGCCCGGTCAGCTTCCTTATTCTTTAAGCATCCTTAGTCCTTTCCCATCCCCTGCACGTCAGGTTTTCCCTGTAGTATCCGACGGGTCTCTTTCTCCCCCTTCTGGCTTTTCAAACATGATACATTTTTCCCCAAACTCCTACCTAATTAGGACTTAAGATGGAATAAGGTTTGGGTCACAGTTTCATTCCCCCAGCCTAATGGAGGGAATCTTACAGCCCAAAAGAAGTCAGGAGGAAAAAAATCCTTCATGCCAGAGTAAGTCACAGAAGAAAGGCTGTTAGCATACGCTCAAACTGACAGCTTTGGTTTCACATCTTGACCTCAGTTTCCTCAGAAAGGCAGTAACCAGAGGGTTAAGAAGATAAAATAACACATGCAAAGAAACGTGCTATAGGCCAGGCGCGGTGGCTCACACCTGTAATCCCAGCACTTTGGGAGGCCAAGGTGGGCGGATAACGAGGTCAAGAGATCGAGACCATCCTGGCCAACATGGTGAAACCCCATCTCTGCTAAAAATACAAAAATTAGCTGGGCATGGTGGTGTGCGCCTGTAATCCTAGCTACTCGGGAGGCTGAGGTAGGAGAATCACTTGAACCTGGGAGGCAGAGATTGCAGTGAGCCAAGATCACACCACTGCACTCCAGCCTCACGACAGAGTGACACTCCGTCTCAAAAAAAACAAAACAAAAATGTGCTATAATGTTTGATTCATAGTAAGAACGGTTCACTCATATTAAACTGAAGCTCATTCTGTGAGTTAACATTTATCAAGCATTTTTTATGCATTAACACCATGTGATTTACATGCATCATCACATTTAATCCTCATAGGGACATTGGAAGGTAGACACAATTTTCCTCATTTTTAAATAAGGGAAATTGGGGCTGTATTAGCTACCTTGATCAAGGTCTCCAATATCTTCAAAGGCAGAGCCAGCATTCAAAATCAGATCTACTGAATTCTAGAGTCCATATCATTAAAGCTACATTTGTGGCCAGGCATGGTGGCTCACTCATGCCTATAATCCCAGCATTTTGGGAGGCTGAGGTGGGTGAATCACCTGAGCTCAGGAGTTCAAGACCAGCCTGGGCAACATGGTGAAACCCCATCTCTACTAAAAATACAAAAATTAGCTGAGTGTGGTGGCGTGTGCCTGTAATCACAGCTACTCGGGAGGCTGAGACAGGAGAATCGCTTGAACCTGGGAGGCAGAGGTTGCAGTGAGCTGAGATCACGCCATTGTACTCCAGCCTGGGCAACAGCAGCAAAATTGTTTCAAAAACAAAAGGGAAAATGACTCCTTCACAGAAGCATGGGGAAGATGAAATGGAAAGCTCCTCTCAATGCCTGCAACATACCAAGGACTCAAACAGTTGTAGCTACTATTAATGTCTTCCTCCTTCTCAGATTAGACCTTTCCTCCTGTCTGTTTTTATTTTTTTTAAAGATGGGGGTCTCACTATGTTGCCCAGGCTGGTTTTCAACTCCTGGGCTCAAGCAATCCTCTCTCCTTAGCCTCTTGAGTAGCTGGGACTATAGGTGTGTGTTACTGTACCTGGCCCCATTCTTTATTTTTCAGAGACGGGGTTTTGCCATGTTGCCCAGGCTGGTCTCGAACTCTTGAGCCCAGGTGATCCACTTGCCTCAGCTTCCCAAAGTGCTGGGGTTACAGGCATGAGCCACTGCGCCCAGCCAGCCTGGCACCATTCTTAATATCACAGCTTTGGTTGGGTGTGGTGGCTCATGTCTGCGATCCCAGTACTCCGGGAGGCCGAAGCAGGAGGATGACTTGAACCCAGATGTTTGAGACCAGCGTGGACAACATAGTGAGACCTCATCTCTATTTTTTTTTTTTTTTTTTTTGAGACGGAGTCTTGCTCTGTCGCCCAGGCTGGAGTGCAGTGGTGCAATCTTGGCTCACTGCAAGCTCCACCTCCCGGGTTCACGCCATTCTCCTGCCTCAGCCTCTCTGAGTAGAGTAGCTGGGACTACAGGCGCCTGCCACCACGCCCGGCTCATTTTTTTGTATTTTTAGTAGAGACGGGGTTTCACCGTGGTCTCGATCTCCTGACCTCGTGATCCGCCCGCCTCGGCCTCCCAAAGTGCTGGGATTACAAGCGTGAGCCACCGTGCCCGGCCCTCATCTCTATTTTATATAATAAAATTACAATTATTTTTTTAAAAAATCAGCTTTGGTCTGATATTAGTTTTTCCTTCTTCCTGTTTTCCTTTTCCCCATTAGAGGAAACAGGATGGATGAGGGCAGCAGAGGGCAGCCCCCAGCTCTGGGAGGGGGATAATTTTAGAAGAGAATCCTCTGGCAGAGGTAAGCAGAAGGGAACAGAGCTGTGAAATTCAACCTCATACCCTTATTCAAGGGCAAGGGGGTTGGGGGGCAGGGAGGACATGGAATCCAGTTCAGAGATACTGCTCTGTAATTCTCAAACATATCACACCTCTGAAAAGCCTTCCTATCCTGAAAATGGGTATTTATCTTACTCCCACTATTTCCATAATTTCTTCGCCTGTCCTAGATTTTGTATCCCTCCCTTGAGGTTATCCCATGGTTGTTCTTCGTGCAGTACAACCAACCAGTTTCAGTCCATTTTTCATGCCCTTTTGTCTCCAGTGTTCTGTACCAAATTCTGCTCTATCTGCCGAGGTGCTTCAGCTCACCTCAATCCCCTTCTGCTCTTCCTAGACAGCCATTCCCTTCTCTGTATGACTCAACAATGTTTCCAGCTCCCACAGCTGTTTCCTACCAAACAAAAAAGTTTTGTTTCTGGCTGGGCGTGGTAGCTCATACCTATAATCCTAGCACTTTGGGAGGCCAAAGCAGGCTGATCACTTGAGGCCAGGAGTTAGAGACCAGCCTGGCCAACATGGTGAAACCCCGTATTTAAAAAAAAAGTTTTGTTTCCTACCAAAACTTCTGTAGAAAGTTCCTACAGAACGTTCCATCTCTTGCCAAATTCCATGGCCCATCTGCACCTGCACTTACCTCTCAGGCATATCCTTTAGATACAATGCACCCCCAAAATATCCCAACTTACACAAATCCATTGCTTTGATCTCTTCTATGCTGCACTAGAATTCTCTTACAATCTATGCCCACTCTAGAAGACCTTAAATGCAACCAGGTAAGAAATGGAATTTTACTATCTTCACTCTCCCATCCTTCTATTCCAGCCCAATCTGTTATGGCAGCCTACATCTCACAGTCTAAATAACCAAGAACCAGCACTGTTTGCTAATGACTTCCATTTCATCTGTGAGAAATCCCAGGACTATGCAAACCGAGATGGGCCCACACCTGCATATATTCACAGGATCATGGCAGCAAAATAAGGGGTTTTCAGGTCTGGGTATGCCTTGTGAGGTGGTGAGGAATGCTGCAGTGTAAGGGGCTAAGGAAACGAAATCTATGGGCTTCAGAGGACTGAGTATCTACAGAAACAGATATTGAGCACATATCAGTAATAAATATGAGCATTTATTTGGCACCCAATGGCAATACAAAATCCTGGCAGTGGGAGTGGAAAGGTTCTCTCTCTCAAATACTTCCATACTATGTCGACCCAAAGGCAGGACTTGGCAGCAAGGCTTCAAACCACCCAGCTCACAGAACAAATATTTATTGAGCACCTTGACTACTACAGGCCTAGCATTTTGCTAGGGACCATGGGAGATGTGAAGGAAGTTATCTCACACATGATATGTCTTCAAGGAGCTAAAAATGCCAGCAGATAAAAGCAAAACACATGGAAAAACAAAGTACAAATAATAATCTGTGTATATTGTCAAAAGGAACATTTTATCAAAAGGTAGGATTGTAGCTAAGGTTGGCTTGCCTTCTTCCCTCTTTTATTCAACAAACATTTACTGAAGACCCACTATCTGTCAAGCACTTGGTACATGATGGTGAATAAAACAAACAAGGTTTCTGCCCTCATTTACAGCCTGGTAGGGGAGACAGAAATGAACAAGTAGAAGTAGCATACATATAAACTGCAATAAATGCAATGAGGGGAAAAGACAAGATGTGGTGATAGACACAGAAGTAGACTGCTCAGGGACTGAAGGGCCCAGGAATGGTCAAGACTTGAGGAATAAGGACACCACCTGAGTCAAGAGTGGTGGGGGTGGAGAGCTGAGAAGGCCCAGGAAGAGGGCAGGAAAGAGCACAAAATTAGAAGCTGAGAGGAGACCACTCAGGCTGGAGCATAGCAAGAAATTACCATTTAATGAGGTTCAAGGAGAAGGCAAGAACCAGTTCTCATAAACCAAGGTGAGGAGTTTAAATTTTAAATGAGGTATAATAGAAAGCAGAAGGGTTCTAAGCAGGGGGGTGATCAGATTTATATTTAAACAACCAAAACCTGGCCAGGCGTGGTGGCTCATGCCTGTAGTCCCAGCTATTTGAGAGGCTAAGGCGGGAGGATGGCTTGAGGCCAGGAGTTCGAGACCAGTCTGAGAAACATAGTGAGAACTCGCCTTAAAAAACAAAAAACACCAAACAACCAAAAAAAAAATTAAAAACCAAAACTACTCTGTTATGTGGAGAACGGACTGGAGGAAGAAAGAATGGAAGTTTTTTTTTTTTTTTTAAAAAAGGTCTTGGCTGGGCACAGTGGCTCACGCCTATAATCCCAACACTTTGGGAGGCTGAGGTGGGTGGATCATGAGGTCAGGAGATCAAGGCTATCCTGGCTAACATGGTGAAACCCTGTCTCTACTAAAAATACAAAAAAATTAGCCGGGCGTGGTGGCGGGCGCCTGTAGCCTCAGCTACTCGGGAGGCTAAGGCAGGAGAATGGTGTGAACCTGGGAGGTGGAGGTTGCAGTGAGCCACGATAGCGCCACTGCACTCCAGCCTGGGCAACAGAGCGAGACTCTGTCTCAAAAAACAGACAGAAAAAGTCTTTAAGACAGAAAAAGTCTTAAAGAACAGGGAAGTTTCAGGTAAGTAGGGATAAAGGTTTCTAGGTTGAAAAAAATAACATGTATGGCACTGAAATAAAGGCCACATAATATCAAAGGAGAGTTTAATACTGAAGCAGAAAGCAGGAACAAAGAACTACATTACATCTTTGAGTGTTTATATGATCCAATAAAGCAGGATTCTAGACAGATTTGGTGGCAGCAGCCAACAGGATGAAATGAAGGTAAAGAGGGGAGAGATATGAAGCAGGGAGATAGCTAGGAAGCTTTTCTAGAAATCTAGATATGAAGTGCAGGTTGACTGAATGAAAGTGGGAATAGTAAGGGAGATGGACATTTCTCAGGAAGAAAAAAGATACAGAGGTGGCTACAGAGTCTAGGGAAAGACACCATTCTTCCTGGCCTTCTCTGATGCTCCCCACGAGGCTCATTTCAGTAACAAAGCTCAGAGAAACAACCAACAAAGATCTTTGAGACTTCCATGGGCAAAGATCAATAAGGTACAAATGGAAGGCAATGTTGGCTGACAGGCTGCAGTGCCTTGAGCCCAAACGAGCCAAGGGTGTCCTTCCACTGGGTGGCCCTGCAGTACTGAAGGGAACGCACAGGCCGCTTCCTGACACTGCAGCAAGGTGTGTCTCTAGTCATGTTTGCCTCTTCAGAGCCAAAAGATAATGTCTACATTAAATTTGGACACCTTCCAAACTCTCACTCTAGGACAAAAAGGGCAGGGGATATGAATGAAATAAAAGATAGGAGATGATCTCTCAGACATCTTAACTAATGTAATAAAAGCAATTACTAAAGTGCCATCTACAAAAGCTGGAACTGAACACAAATATGGGGAACTCATGTGTCCTCTCCCTATAACCACACTGTGTTTACAACTTCACTTGTCAGGCTCTTCAACTGCAGCTGAAACATTCCTGGCAATAGGTCCGACCAAGGCTGGCTCTACGGGCAGAGGGCTTCACAGAAGAGGAGCTGGCCTGGAGTCCCACACTCAAAGACAGAGATGATGGGTACAGGAAACAAGTCTGGGAGATTCCCACATCCCTGAGGGGGCAGAACAGAAACCGTGCATCCTGAAGATCAAAGGCTTTATCACACCTCCTGTGGTCCAGTGGCTTCCACTTGGCGTGGATGATGGCGAGGTGACATCATGTGGGAGGGTGTCCTGGGAACAGGTAGAGGTGGCGGCACAGAGTGCTGCAGTATTCAGACATCTCCTTGCACCGGTGGAACTCTGTGCCAGGAGCATAACCTTCCCGATCCTTGATAAGTGCGTTCACCTGGAGGGGCAGAACCAATAGGCCCAAGTCTGAGAATCTCGGGCTTCAGGAGAGCAGCACAACGGGAAGGAGAGACGGACTATGAAAGAGCATTCAAGGGAGGAGGAAAGTAGAGCACCGTGGAGATGCACAGGGGTCACAGAGCCCACCGGCTCACCTTAACCAGCATGTCGGCCACATGCATATCACAAGCCCGCTCAGAGAACACTTGAGCAAGAGCCTCGATGTACCAGGAACCTCGTTTGGTGTTCCGCATGGCGGCAGTCCCTGCAACCAAAAGGGCATTCATCACAGTGTGAATGCCATCACACAGCTGGACTTCCCAAACTAGACCCGGCCATGGCACCTGCACCCTCCCCAGAGAACCCAGCATGAAGAATCTAAGTCTAGGAGGGTACACTCTTGGATTATTGGCATACTTTGGAGATACCGCAGGTCTGTTTCCAGACCAGCTTAAGAAAGTGAATATGGCAATAAAGCAAGTCATACAAATTTTCAGGTCTCTCAGTGTGTATGGAAGTTATGGTTACTATCCTACAGTCTATTAAGTGTGCAACAACATTATGTCTAAAAAATGCATATGCTGTAATTAAAACATACTTTATTGCTGAAAAATGCTAACAGAGGCATGCCAATGGAAAAATGGTGCTGATAGATGCTCAGAGGATTGCCACAAACCTTCAGTTTGTAAAAAGCAGCTGAGCATCCCAAATCCAAAAATCTGAAATGCTTCAAAATCTGAAACTTTCCAAGTGCCAACATGATGCTCAAAGAAGGTGCTCACTGGAGCGTTTTAAATTTAGAATATTTGGATATGGGACACTCAACTAGTAAGTATAACGCAAATATTCCAAAATCCAAAAAAAACAAAAAAATCCAGAATCTGAAACACTTCTGGTCTCAACACTTCAGATAAGGGATACTCAACCTGTACCTGCAAAGCACAATAAAGCAAAGTGCAATAAAATGAGGCATGACTCAACTCTTTTGGAACTCAAAAGTACCTCTGAGGCAGGCATAGCCGCATATCATGTCTGAGCGTGTGGGCAGTCTCATCTTCGGCAACTTTTCTTTACCGGCATCACTCTCCTCGCACCCAGGGGATCCTGCGTGGTTCTTTCCATCTTGTTGGTCAACCCCACGATCAGTCTCATCTGTAACAAAGGCAGACAGAATGGACAATGATGTTACTTCTTCCTGTCTCTCTTGGGCCTGTCACAGACAAGCCCACATTCCCTAAAACCTTGAAGGGGAAGAGCCATTTCCAGCTGTTGCCTCCAACCTATGGCTGATAAACTTAAAAAAAAAAAAAAAAAAATTATTACTCTCCCAGCATGCATCTGTTACTCAGGGGATGCCTCATACACACCAGGCACCACGCTCAAGCACATGCACATCTATGTGGTTGGAGCAGTTCCCATTCTGTATAAGACAGGGAAAATGCCAAATCAAATACTCCTTGTAAATGGAACTGAAAATCATCTAAGTCCACAACTCACTTGTTCAATTAACAGTATGCCTGGGAGTCACAGTGCTTTTTATTGCAATACATAATAAAATGTTGATATATTTAATTACATAAACAAGAAAAAACAAGGTAATAAATAACAAATACGGTTACCATATCTATGCTACATAAAAATCACAACCTCAAACTATGTATCAAAAAAATAATAAAACTAAGTATGATCAGTTGTTTCCAAGGTGGTTTTGCTATCTTTGAAGCACTATTTTTCATAAGATAAATTAGAGCAAGCATCCAAGATTTCAGAAAAAAATTTTTTAATTTATTTTTTAAGATAACTTTTTAAATCTTTTTTTTTTTTTAATAGAGATGGGCTCTGGCTACGTTGACCAGGCTTGTCTTGAACTCCCGGCCTCAAGTGATCCTTCTGCCTCGGCCTCCCAAAGTGTTGGGATTATAGGCATGAGTCACCGCACCTGGCCTTATGAAAATTTTAAGAGGAAAAACTTAAAATGGGGAGAATTTGACTATTTTCTCCAAGAAAATTTAAAAAGATCATCCTTATTCAGTTTTAGCAGTAATTTCTCAACATACCCTGAGCAGATCCTTGCTCTTGATACAAGCCTTATGTATCCCAAGACAGACTCTTATTTTTGATGATGGTGTTTTATTTCGGGTGTGGGCAGGGGTGCTGTCAGTAGGAAAGACAGATAGGGAGGACTCTCAGGTCAACACATCAAAAGTAACAGTATGCTCTTTTATAGTACTTCCCGATCCATGCAACATCAAGGGAGCCTAGGAAAGAAGGGAAGCTTCAAGAATTGTGGGGGAAAGGACCAAAGCACAGATTTAATAAAAATGTGTCAAGCAACTGCCATGTGTTGGGCACTGTCTTACTTTAAGGCCTAGGGATAGAGTGAAGAGAAAATTCCTGCCATCATGGAGCTTACACTCCAGTTTAGACGCTGACTGGGGCAGGGGGGTGGAGCTTTTTCTAGACATTAATTATATTAACCAAATACAGCAGGAAGACAGGTGAACTCAAATTTTCAATGAACAATTGGCTACTGGTCATTCCTTGAAGGATTTAATTTCAGAAAAGTTAGAGAGACAGAGCAAAAGATCCAGATTACTCCGGAAAAGAGCAATTACTCCTTATCCAGATCCAATAGTGTATGAAATCCCTAGATATAGGAGGAGAAAATCACAATTTAACTGTCATTTTGTTAGTAAAGACGCCTAAAGGAAACAGGCCAAGCTAAAGAGAAAGGAGAATTCCTCTCTCACCTTTACATCACAAATCCATCAATCGATAAATGCCACTGGTTCTTTTGTCACAATATCCTCATATTTGTTTTTTACATAATACCTACAGTTTTTCAGGCAGATTAATTTTCATCCATTCATTCAACATTTATAAGTGCTACCATGTGTCAGGCAGTGCCCTGAGCCTGGGGATAGCAGGGAATGAAAAGTAAAGTTCCTGACCCATAACCTCTTTCTTTAGTGCAGCCCCCTCCATGGCAACCTTGCTGGAAAAACAATTCATCACATTATTTTTTACTTAAGCTCCCAACTGTTCCTTACTTTTACCTGCTGACGTCCAAAATCTCAGTTATGACTAAAGGTTTGTAATGAGGTGAACCCACTTCATTGTGACCAGCCACATCTCACATACTCATACAGATGCTGTTTTAAAATCAGATCCGAGTATTTGTTTGGGAGGAGGGGAGACACAACATGCCCTCTGAATCTCAGTGTGCTTATCATATTGTATTGTTTCTTTCCTATGACAGACTCTAGATAGTACTCTATAACTATGTAAATCAAATTACTCCGGGTACAAATTAAGCCTTATCTCATCCACAAAATCTCTTTAAACTACCCTCACTTAAAATGATCTACTCTTACTGCATACTCCTTCCTAAGTACAGTTTGTACCTTGCTAATTTCACCTTTGCTTACATGAGGCCTGTGAACTAGTCTTAAGCTACTTCATTTATATTTACTTTATTTTCCTGAGTAACTGGTCTGCTCCTTAGAGAGGCCACATTTCCTTCTGCTTTTGTGGTAGTAACTGCCGTAGTCTGAGTCATGTTGCAGGACCTCAGCAGACTATATTCTGCGGTAATATTAGATCAGGATGACAATAATATTAGCTATTTTACATTTGGCTACATGAGAGATTAAAAAAGTAATTATTTGAATGTTTAGACAGTGACCTTTAAAGCAAACTATAAGCCCTTTACGGCACTGATCGTGTTTTAAGAGTTACAGCTGGCATATTTTGTGGATGTGCTGTGAGCCAGGTACTGAGCTATGTAAGCCGTTAAATGCATGATCTCATTTAACCATCACAAGCACCTTATGAAGTAGGTACAAGGACTATTTTCATTTTATGTTGAGGAAACTGAGATGGACGGATGCCGTTTAACTTCTTTAACTTCACGTTACTAGTAAATGGTGAAGTCAGAATTTGACTCCAAAGTTAGGGCTCTTAATTACTATTATTTTCCTCCAGGATGAGAAGCATGCCTATGTGTCTTTTAATCCTTGTCCTGCAGTCCTGGCTCTTAAAGGAGTACAACAGAGTGCATGAGGGAAAGAGGGGCAGCAGCAGCTCAATGAAAAGGAAGAGTCAAAGGCCGTCACAGATTCAGTTCTGCTATCCTGCATGACCCACGAATGTGAAGAAGAAAGGAGGCAAGCGTGGAAGTGTCTGTAAACGGGGAAGTATATGGAACAAGTGAAAAGGAGAAAGAGTGAAAGAAAGGAGATAAAATAAGAAGGACAGGAAAAAGACAGATCAAAAATCCATAACTGGAATGAGTAACCAAAAAAAGGGCACCAGAGTTAATGAAGTACAGAAAAGAGTAAGAGTTCTCAGAAAGGAAGGCAAAGACACTGATAAAAGAGACCTGAGAACAGGAGATGGTGGTGCACAGAGAGCTGACCAGCCTGAGAGCCATGGGCTGCCCAAGTCCCAGCACACCCCATGCATTGGGAGACACTTACAGAGCAAGAGAGGCGGTGGCAGCAGTGAACAGAAGGAGGTGCCCAAGGGATCCAATAGCACCTGAGAGGAGCAAACAGGAAAGTGAGAGCTGGTGGGAGGCCGCCCAGGAGCCACCACCCAGGTGCTGGTCTGCCAGGGCACTCACCTCCACGGCAGGCCTGGATGAAGAACATTTTCGGTTTGTTCTGTAGGCTTGGGCAGTTGGCATTGTCAAAGAGCTGAAAAACCTCTTGTAGCTGCCAGAAAGAAAGAAGGAAGAAGGGAGGTTAAGCACTCGGCGGGGCGTCCTAAGTCCTACACATGCAACAGTAGCCATCACTCGACAGACAGCAGGCAGGAGGTAAAGCAGCCTGCTTTCAACAGTTGGCTTCCACCAGCGTATCCGCACCTGGAGCAGTTTCCCATCCACACCATAGATGGCGCCCTCCACACCATGCGAGAGGAGTGCCACGATGCAGGAGTCCGTGACTCGGTGTGCAGGTAACTGTGCAAAATTCTGGAGTTTCTCTTGCATTTCCTAAAAGAAAGGAATGTTTAGTGTTGTGCACTAAAGTCAGCACCAATATAAGCATCAAAGTTTGGCTTCTTTTTGAA
This sequence comes from Symphalangus syndactylus, assembly GCF_028878055.3. NCBI lineage: Eukaryota > Metazoa > Chordata > Mammalia > Primates > Hylobatidae > Symphalangus > Symphalangus syndactylus. Next base: position 133,392,680 of record NC_072428.2, on the reverse strand, counting down.
ACCCTAAGCTTTTAGAAGATAAAATGCTTTCTGTATATTCCTGTGGTCAATGATAAAAGAAGAGACCTTTTGAGAGACTAAAGCAAGCTATGGACTCACCAGAAAAATGCATATGAGTTCAGACACAATATTCTGAATACAGATTCAGACTCACTGAGATAGGCAAAGAGCTAGGCAAAGAGCTCCTGGATTAAAGCAAGTTACTAAAGAAGCTAATCATGAGCTGGTCAACTCTAATTCCCTGTTCATAACCAGATCCTTCATTAGAGCAAGTGCCCTTGTATATAAATGGCACAAGGGTGACTCAAAGTGTAGCTATGAATAAGTAACATGCACATTCAGCTACAAGAAAATAAACTGTTCTGTGACAGCATCATGATAGTAGAGAACAGCAATACTTGTATGTTGTCTTCTAAGATTCTAAGTATCCAAGAGATAGTGACGATGTCTGTATAAAATGCTTTGTTTCAGAAAGAGCGCACTATGAAGGAGGATTCTGTACAGGGCAGTAATTACATACACAGGCCCTGGGTTCAGATCAATCTAGGTTTGAACCTTGGCTTCATGAGCTGGAACAATTTACTCAGACCCTTGAGACCCCAATTTTCACTTTATAAAAAAAAAATTATGAGGGTATTTTCTCTAAGTTTGTGAAGATAAAAATGAGATATTATGACAAAGGACTTGGCCTGGGCAACCCAGCAAGACTCCATCTTTAAAAAAAAAAAAATTAGCCAGGCATGGTGGCACATGCTTATAGTCCCAGCTACTCTAAAGGCTACGGTGGAGGGATCGCTTGAGCCTAGGAAGTTGAGGCTGCAGTGAGCTGTGACTGCACCACTGCACTGTAGCCTGGGTGACAGAGAAAGACCCTGTCTCAAAAAAAACAAAACAAAAAAAAAACCGATCACTGTGTCTGGGACACATTGCAAAAAATGTGCCGTTATTACAATGTGCATGTCTAATAAAGAGTATTTTTCTCAAAGAAATCTATTACTGGTCAATGTTGTAGTGCGACTTAAGAACTCTGTTCCTGTTCATCTTTTTTTTTTGAAGACAGGATCTCGCTATGTTGCCCAGGCTTGAGTGCAGTGGCTATTCACAGGTGCAAGATCATTACTGATCAGCACAGGAGTTTTCACCTGCTCCATTTCTGACCTGGGCTGGTACACACCTCCTTAGGCAACCTGGTGGTCCCCCACTCCCAGGAGGTTACCATATTGATGATGAACTTAGTTTGGACACCTGATCAGCATAGCACACTACAGCCTGGAACTCCTGGGCTCAAGGAATCTTCTTGCCTCAGCCTCTAGAGTAGCTGGGACCATAGGCATGTGCCACCATGCCTGGAGAATCTTGTTTATCTTGCACTAAGTTGCGATACATGAAGAGCACTACCTTAAGCATTTGGTCCATCCATCAGAAAGTTATACTGTGTACCTAAAGAGCACAATAATCGGGCACATGTTTAAACCTATGCCTCCCTCTATAATTCATGATGTCTGGGTCTTCTGAGCTGGGCAGAGAGAAAAGTTCATTTTATTATAAACTTGAATAAAATGTAATGAAAATAAGTAAGTTATCTGGGTGGAAGAGTTAAAACACACATATATTCAATCACACACACTGCCAAAACAAAAAGCACACTTCTATAATATAACATATTGCAGTAGTTCTCAAAGTGTGGCCCCTAAAGCAGCAACAGCAGCATCACCCAGGAACTTGGAAGAAACGTGAAATCTTGGGCTCCAGCAAAATATGTTTTAACAAGCCCTCCAGGAGACTCTGATATGTTAAAGTTTGAGAGCTACTAATTTATCTGTTCGGAATACTTCTGTTTGTAGATAATTGAGATGCAACTACATAAAATATTTGAAAGTCTGCAATATAACTAGAAATAAAGAGATTGGTGTTGTTGAAAAGTATGTGTATTTTCTAAGTAGAAGCCAACCATAATAATAGAAATCTTAAGGTAATGACAGATAATCAAAAAATTCTTTCAAGAATATATAATTTCAAGAGAATACGTAACTGTGAATGTTCCTCTGGAGCTGACGCTAATAGAATTTAACATTTAATAGTTAAAGAAGTTAATTTTGCTCAAAGAAGAAAACAAAGGCCGGGCGCGGTGGCTCACCTGAGGTCAGGAGTTCGAGACCAAACTGACCAATGTGATGAAACCCTGTCTCTACTAAAAATACAACAATTAGCCGGGCGTGGTGGCATGCGCCTGTAATCCCAGCTACTCAGGAGGCTGAGACAGGAGAATTATCTGAACCCGGGAGGCAGAGGTTGCAATGAGCCCAGATCGCACCACTGAACTCTAGCCTGGGCAACAAAAGTGAAACTCCATCTCAAAATAAAAAAAAAGAAAACAAAAATTATATACCTGGGCACCGAATCACGAGCATTTTGAATTTAGTGAGATTAGGTCAGTAAATAGAAAACAATGTCCAAAAAAAGAATACAAGCACTTTGTAACCAAACTTAGTAAGACTAAACCATTCAATAAATGGGGATTAGACATTTGGAGGAATTTTTCCACAAGTAGCATAGCTTAAAATAGGATCTGCAGATTTATTTTCGATAAAATTACAGTACTTCTATAAATAGCAGGGTTCTTAACTCCTAAGTGTATTTTTGGCTAGGGGTTGGGGGACATGTGAAGGGAGTAACTTGTGAAACCTCTGAAATTACATGCTAAATTATATGGGCAGCTGCATTTTCCAGGGATAACCCATAGCTTGTCCCTACATTTTCAAAGCAGTTTGTGACCCAAATGCAAGCTAAAAAAACAATACCACATGGTAAAAGGAAATTTCCACTTTGAAGAGTACGTTTCCTAACATAGGGTAAATCAAAATTCTAGAACTAGTAACCTCATGAAGTAGCTGCAATAAAAACTTAAAGAGAAAAGTGAAAACATCTGGGCAGTGAGAATACCCATGTTCACTGCAGCACTATCAGGGTAAGAGGAGTCTCTAAGACTAATTATACTATTTCCTGTTTTTAAATGGAATTCCTCTCTTAAGTAAGAAAGATTTGATAGGAAAAGAGGATCTTTTTTTTTTTGTTCTGTTTCTTTGCTTGCCAAATAGCTATATGATAAACGAGTTGAGTCTCTAGGGAGATCCCACCAGGAAGAGTATTCTGTGCAGATGCCCAGTGCACCAAATTATGACACCCATTGCAACTACCTGGTTTATAACACACACATTTCTTGTCCACATACTGTTCTCCCTGCCTAGGGTGGCTTCACCACTCCTCTCTGCTTCAGTAACTTCTATCCTTCAAGGCCAGCTTAAGTTCTGCCTCCTCCATTTATCCTTCTGATCATATCTACCTAGGCACTTGCTCTTCTTAGCTCTGACAGAAGATTTTTTCTCTAATCTTGTTTAGTCCTTAGGAATATAAGAGGACACACTGCCTTTTATGCTCATGTCAAAACTCTCTCATCTGATCTTTAAAAAAATCTGTGGCAGCTCACACAGTCCCCCATCATACAGTGCTCGAAGTTCAACTCTACTGAAATTCCAGTTACAGAGCAATTCAACCAAAGAATTAGAATCCAATAGGTCACTGAATATGCATCAGGCTTAGCATAAATGGAAATGTTATTTATGAAGTGAGCTCATAAACTCACCATATCTGACGGTCTCTGAGAAAACAGCAGTATATAGCTAACTTAGTGACTCAGTATTGTATCTTTAACTATTAGACATGTAAGATCCTTTATCAGCTGCAAACAACTTGAAAAACCATGACATAATAGATTTCTAGTAAAAGAAATGGCTGGACCAAAACCTCTAAGAAAACACACACAGTGCACATTTTGTTAAGTGACCTTCTGTAGGAATTATGGCTGGTATCCTACCCTTTGTCCCTTTATGCCCAGCAGACTTCTCAGGAAAGCATATAAACTACCTGAATACTTGATGACTGAAGCAGCTGTTCCTGCCGTGGCTTTGAAGCAAGGGTGGATTTCACTACATTGCATATGCTACAATGGGGAAGCTGGCAAAAATAGCATGTAAAGGACAACACCCAGGTACCTGTGGAGGAAACTGGCCTTGCCAAAAATATAGTAAATACATAATTACTCTCACACAAGGAGGGCAGCTGAGAAAGAGAAATGAAGACTACAGACAATGCTGAATGGAAAACAAAGACCCTCTATCCCCACAGATCAAAGTGAATCTCCTAGAAATTTTAATTTCACCACTGACAACCTCAAAGCAAGTTTAAGAAAGTTCTATTATTCTGGAATCAAAATAGTGAATATGAATCTACAAATAGGCCATTATTGATTGCAAAATAGAAACCCTAAAGGTCACAAAGTCAGTTGTGCAGTACAGTAACTGAGGTTAATGACGAACAGCCCATAATGAAAATGTTTACAATTTCTAGCAATCTGGTCCACAAACAATCTACCCTATGATATGACTTGTGATTACATAACTGTTAGGAATATTTTCCCAGCCAGGTGCCATAGCTCATGCCTATAATCCCAGCACTTTGGGAGGCCGAGGGGGACGGATCACCTGAGGTGAGGAGTTTGAGACCAGTCTGGCCAACATGGCAAAACCCCGTCTCTACTAAAAATACGACAATCAGCCAGGTATGGTGGTGCGCGCCTGCAGTTCCAGCTACTCAGGAAGCCGAGGCAGGAGAATCACTTGAACCTGGGAGGCAGAGGTTGCAGTGAGCCAAGATCGCGCTATTGCACTCCAGCCTGGGTGACAGAGCTAAATTCTGTCTTAAAAAAAAAAAAAAAGTGAGAACCCAACCGCGGACTATTATTACTTTATGAAACCACACCTGAGATGTCAACACTAAAATGGCTGGCTGGCCCTAATTCTTTCTTACTAGATTGCAAGGTGAGAGGCAGAACAGAGTGAGTAAAAATGTAAGTAGAGTAAACCAACTTTTAAGACATATGCCAGCAGGCACAGGAGCAAAAGATGTCTCTGGTCCCAAAGTGTTGTTCAGTCCTCTAATTTACATGTCAATTTTTCCCGCCTCAGGTACCTGTGCAGTCTGGTCACATAGAACATGGACGTCATAGCCCAAAAGCTTGAAGAGGGTGACTAGAGTATTGTGGTCCACATCCCCTCCAGAGCGAAATTCCAGTTCTTTCTCTCCAGTGAAGTGCACATTGCTCAACACCAGTGCTAGGCCACGAGGCCGAGACTGCAACCTATACGCCTGTGGAGGAGAGGCCAGTTAGACCATGAGCGTCTTCATAACAGATGATTCCTCGGCTAGATTAGACATTTCAAGAAAACAAAGACATCGTATTTTTCTTCTTAACCCCCAGCAGGTAAAAATAGACAAATGCTCACAGAAGGCATTTAGCCAGTAATAACTTTCTGACTAATAAGGCAGAAAGGAAATGTACATGCAAACTAAGTTCTGGTTCCCAGGAAGGGTGTCTAATTTCCCATCTCTCTTCCTCTTGTCATTATGCAAAAACTCACCAGCTGGAAGTGTGTTTGATAAAATTCAGGAGTGCAAGGCTTCACCTGAAGGCAGACAGGACCATCTTTATTGTCTAGGGAGTGTTCCACAGTATCTATGGTATAGACAGAAAACCAAAAAACTAGTATATAACTTAACCATCAATCTTAATATGTCCTTGTAACTTCAGACATCTCTTGCAACTGGGTTGTGATAAATATTGGTCTCACTCACTCCCCAAACCTGTAAGCTTCATGAGGGCAGAGACTCTTAGTTTTAGCTCACTAAAGGATTCTCTGCACATAGCCTACATGTAGCAGATGCTCAACTGGCTGAATGACTGAATGGGCTAGCTGAAGCCTTGTTCCAATCACTAGGCTGCTCCATCAGCAGGCTGGTGGCCCCAAATGTAGTCTTTTCTCATTCAGCTTTTTAGAGGCCAATTGAGCACGAACTTCCTGCCCATACATGCTACTCAAAGGGCCAATTATCATAAAAACTGTTATCTGGGGTGGAAGGGAAATGGATCAACTATTAATAACACCCTGCCTGGGCTGGGCGCCGTGAGTCACGCCTGTAATTCCAACACTTTGGGAGGCCGAGGCAGGCAGATCACGAGGTCAGGAGATGGTGAAACCCCATCTCTCACTAAAAATACAAAAAATTAGCTGGGCATGGTGGCACGCACCTGTAATCCCAGCTACTCAGGAGGCTGAGGCAGGAGAATCACTTGAACCCAGGAGGCAGAGTTTGCAGTGAGCCGAGATCGCACCATTGCACTCCAGCCTGGGCGACAGAGCAAGACTCCGTCACAAGAAGAAAAAAAAACAAACCACAAATTCCTGCCTAAACTGTCTTACTAGTCCTTAACAAATGCACTGACAACTGTTCCCAATATAAACTATGTCTCAGCTGGGCATGGTGGCTGACGCCTATAATCCCAGCACTTTGGGAGGCCAAGACGGGAGGATCACTTGAGGCCAGAAGTTTGACACCAGCCTGGGTAACAAAGTGAGACTCCTTCTCTACAAAAAATTTAAAAATGAGCTAGGTGTGGTGGCATGCACCTGTAATCCCAGGTACTTGGGAGGCGGAGGCAGGAGGAGCCCTTCAACCCAGGAGTTCGAGGCTGCAGTGAGCTATGATGGTGTCACTGCATTCCAGCCTGGGTGACAAAACAAGACCCTATTTCTAAAAGAAAAAAAAAAAAAAAAAGGCTCATGTTAGGGCAAAGCCACATACCAGACAAGAAAGGAGAAGTCAATCTGGGACACCCCCCTCCTTGTTTTTTTTGTTTGTTTGTTTGTTTTTGAGACTGAGTCTCACTCTGTCGCCAAGGCTGGAGTGCTGTGGCACCGCGTTGGCTCACTGCAACCTCCGTCTCCTGGGTTCAAGCAATTCTCCTGCCTCAGCCTCCCAAGTAGCTGGGATTACAGGCACCCACCACCACGCCCAGCTAGTTTTTATATTTTTAGTAGAGACAGGGTTTCACCATGTTGGCCAGGCTGGTGTCAAACTCCTGACCTCAGGTGATCCACCCGCCTCGGCCCCACAAAGTGCTGGGATTATAGGCGTAAGCCACGGCGCCCGGCCTGGGACCCCTTTTAGTCCATCAATTCTCACCTGTCGACAGGCGGAGCTTCTTGTGAAGGGGACAGGACTCACACACCGGAAAAGGGAGACTCAAGTCGTAGTCACAGCTCAACTGTAAGAAATCAAAACTCATGATGACAGACCTTAGGGAAGTGGTCTGGTCCAAATACAGCAAAATCTAGTCTCCCTCCCTCTGATTTACAAATTCTTTTCCAGTCAAACTAACCCTTCCCAACACTCCATATTACTAAAGCTTCATACCGGTGGGAGTACATGCTGAAGCCCAGAAAGGGTGGTGAGCAACACATCCTCCAGGTGGCCTTGCTTGGTCTCCCTCAGTGCTTCACAGAAGGCATCAAAAGCTTGGGGACCCCTCTTAGGCAGCAGGTTGAGGAGTTCCACATTCTGGCTGAAACTGCCCACTTTGGCCTAAAACACAAGAATAAAACATGAAATCATATTTACTTCTCTAGCTATAATTCTGTTTCTCCACATGAGCTTCCTAGTAGTGTCCTCATCCATCTCAAGAATTCTTTTTACAGGAAAAGTATATGTTTGGGTGAAGTCCTTCCTGTTATTCTTGAGTTATATATCATTTCTCTCAAATGCTCTAAGGTAGAAGGGCATTTCCATTTCTTTAGAAAGGTACGACATCCAGCTGAGTACGGTGGCTCACACCTGTAATCCCAGCACTTTGGGAGGCTGAGGCAGGTGGATCATGAGGTCAGGAGATCGACACCATCCTGGCTAACACAGTGAAACCCCGTCTCTACTAAAAATACAAAAAATTAGCCAGGTGGTGGCACCTGCCTGTAGTCCCAGCTACTTGGGAGGCTGAGGTAGGAGAATTGCTTGAACCTGGGAGGCAGAGGCTGCAGTGAACCAAGATTGCACCATTGCACTCCAGCCTGGGAGAGACTGACTCTGTCTCAAAAAAAAAAAAAAAAGGAAGAAAGATACGACATCCTTTCCATATTTTGTCATGCTCTGTTCCCACCCCTATGATCAATTTATCTTCTCTCTTTTGCCTCCAGATACCTGGATGAGCTCCCTCATTTCCAAGGTGATGATGTCCTTTTCCAGAAGATGTTCTAACAATTCACTCAACAACAGCTGTTTGGCTAGCACCACTCGGTTCTTTTTTAGAGTTTCCTGATGGTGAGGATGCATGCCACACACTCCCAACATCCTACGGATAAAAGGTAGAGGGAAAGGCTGTCAAGTCACAATTTGGCACAGAAGTGTGGAGTGGAAGAGGCATGAATAGGAAGAACAAAAAGAATAACACTTATAATAACTAAGATTATGCATATTTCTTGAATCTGGTTAAATCAAAGATATACTAAGCAGGAACACATTGATCATAAGAAAATAATGTCTAATTCCTTATGGTTTATGTTCAGTTGAGATCATCTGAGATGAATGGTCTGACTAGGGGAGGGAAATATCTATCTTAAGCAAAATAGTACCCCCAAGCACACATATTTATGAGACGGAATACTTCTCTGATAGACCAATTTTAATGAAGAGAATTATTTCAGAAAACATCTCACATTATCTAAGCTGGTGAAAGTGATGTAAGTTGGATGAGGGCTAAAATAACACTATGGCAAAAACTCAAGCCAATGGTTTTAACAGAAAATAAATGAGGCAGACACTAACTCTCTTTCTCTAGTGATATAAACATATAATTACATGTTTTTTTAAACTTTAAGTTCCAGTGACAAAATGGCTCTAGAAATTATCAGAATCCTGTTAAGATGTGGATAAGCAGAAAGTATGACAGAAAGTCACAGTGGATAGGTATTATCTATTTACTTTAAAAGAGTCTCACTATGCCACCCAGGCTGGAGTGCAGTGGCTATTCACAGGTATGATCCCATTACAGAGCAGCACAGGAGTTTTGACTTGCTTCATTTTTGACCCGGGCTGGTTCACCCTTCCTTAGGCAACCTGGTGGACCCTGGCTCCCAGGACGTCACCACACTAATGCTGAACTTAGTGTGGACACGTGACTGGCATAGCACACTATAGCCCAGAACTCCTGGACTCAAGCGATCCACCTGCCTCAGCCTCCCAAATAGTTGGGACTATAGGTATGTGATGTCACCTCCAGCTAATTTTGCTACAGGCTTGCAAAGAGATCAGCTTCTGCTTATAAACTAAAATAATCCTATTGCCAATATATGTCATCTGCATGCCTAGTTTACATAAATCCAGAGTTCTCTAGCCTGCCCAGTCACATTTTCCAAATATGTTAACAACAGGAAGGGTGGCACCTGATAGCAGTAAAGATATAATAACTTCCGTTTATAACTTAAAAACCTACTCTAAAATGCATCCTGATTTCTAAGGTGTTAAAACATGAGGGGAGGCCGGGCACGGTGGCTCATGCCTGTAATCCCTGCACTTTGGGAGGCTAAGGTGGGCAGATCACCTGAGGTCAGGAGTTCGAGCCCAGCCTGGCCAACATGGTGAAACCCTGTCTCTACTAAAAATACAAAAAATTAGCCGAGTGTGGTGCTGCATGCCTGCAGTCCTAGCTACTTTGGAGGCTGAGGCAGGAGAATTGCTTGAACCTGGGAGATGGAGGTTGCAGTGAGCTGAGATCATTCCACTGCACTCCAGCCTGGGTGACAGAGCAGACTCCGTCTAAAAAAAAAAAAAAAAAAAAAAAAAAAGTAGGGAAAAAATGTGTATCTTAGAATCAGTGAAATACCACACATCTATGGAATGGATGCACTTGGCTTGGAGATGTTATTGGGTGAGAGATTTATAGTTACAAGAGGGAAGAGCAGGGTCCTGGAGGAACTGGGAGACCTAAGATAGCAGGTGGGATCCTAAAACAGACGAAGTGGGTTGGAAGCAGCCAACGAATCTGAGGCTTGGAAAAGTGAGTCTGCAACTCCATTTTTCCTTCTTTTTACTGTAATATTTCCATTACCCCAGACTTTCAGTAAAAACCGGCTACAAGAGCTATACAAATAAAAAAACCTATTTAAGAATGAATCACTTTCGAATACATCAAAGCAGTAATAACGATCACATATATAACACTACAGCTGGGATACCAACCAGTGGTGCAGCAGATTTCTTCCATTAGTTTACCAGCAGTATTCGCTCCTTAAATCGTTCTTTTCCTCTGGTTTCCTTGACAGCATTCTTTAGGAGTCTTCTCTCTGCCTATCCAGTTCCTGTTTTCTTTAGAGGGCCTCTGGCCTGCCCTTAATACTGATATTCCATTAGGGACGCCCCTTCGAAGAGCCTTTCCCTAGGCAATCTCACCCATACCTGCAACTTACTGACTTCTAGTTCTTAACTCACTCGAGTTCCAGACTTGAATTTTCAATCAACTCTTTAGTTTTAATCTGAAGCATCACCCACTCTGCACACCCGCTCCTTCCTCTACTCCGTAGTATGAGAGTCTTAAACGTAAACATTATAAAAGCTTCCAATCATTTAGAATTTCAGGACACAACTGGAAGGGGAGGAGGGGCGAAGGGCACCACGGAGTTCCTACGTCTTAATTCTGTGTCCTTCTGCAGGTTCCCTTTGCGAAGACCTTAATCTTCAGTCTCGAGCAGGAGGCATTACAATGTTCTCCTGGGTGATGCCTGCCATGAAATGGAATGACCGGGGCAGAGGCATGGACACTTGGAGCCACAGGAACCCACTTGTTCTGCCAAAAGTACTCAATTTCCAAACCATGTATTGACTTCTTTGAAAATCTGGTCATTCTATACAAAGCCATGCAAATCATGATACAGTCGATACAAATCAAATGCACATCAGGCAGAGCACCGAGGTCTGCAGAAGGTCTCGTCGATTTTTAAGGGGACAGAGTATGGTCTTTTTATAGTCTCCCTCATAAGGGAGCCAGAGGAAAGGATGAAGAATCTTCAAGAGAAGCCAAGAGCAGGCAGGACTGCAAAGAGCTCCCCTTTAGAACCCTCGTGGGTTGAACAAAGGGAGGCTGGGGCAGTCTTTTCCCACGAGAGACAAGGCCAAGAGGTCCGCCCGCGGGCCCCTGCGCGGAGTCAGGCTCGGAGCGGCTCGGGGCGGGCCTCCCACCCTCGGATGCAAGCGCGGACACGGCTGCTTTCCGGGGCTCCGAGGCGAGGGGGATGCAGGGCGGCAAGCCTGGGGGCCACGCTCCCCTTCCCTGGGCTCCCCTAACGAGCCCTAAGACCGTTCCCTACTTACCTGCGTCCCCTGTCAGCGGCCATCAGCTCCTTGTGCTGGAAGGTGGACCAAGACCCCGCGCTCGGCGCCGCCATTTCCCGCTTTTCCCGGGCTCTGCGCTGCGAACCGCCCACAGCCCAAACAAACCGGGGGCCGTCGCTTCCCCCACATCCCTCCCCCCAGACGGGGACGCACACTGCGCCTGCGCCAGCGCCCTGCCGCGCCCACACACCAGGCCACCCCGTCCCCGGCCCGGTGCGTGCGCAGGCGCAGAGCTCTAGCGGCGGCCGCGCGGTCCAATGGGCTGAAGTCGGGTGCTCGGCGGATAGACAAAAGGAGGGGAAGGAGCGGGGCGGGGCAAAGGGCGGGGAAAGAGCGAGGGCGGGCGGGTGTGCTCCTTTCGGCCTGGGAATCCGATTGGTTATCGATTCCCGCGGAATCACCCCGGTGCCTCTCGCGCCCCCTGGCCGGCCTATGGCGATAACTTCACGGAGACGGGCGTGGCTGGAGTTTTGCTTTATTGAAGTTGAACGGTCGGGGCCAGGCTGCGAAGGAGACTGAGAGCGCGACAAGGCCCTGGACAGATGCCCGCGCGGGGAAGGAAGGCTGGCTTAGGAGGGGGCGTCAGCTATGGTTTAGCAGCTTCCAGCGGCCGAAACCTACATCACAGCCGCAGCACACAATTCCAGGAAACCTGGTGCTCAATATTGGGATCTCAGGAATCAGGACCGGCGGCTGGGGTGAAAGCCTAGCGGTCAGAGCGCAGGAGTGAGGCAGAAGCTGTTAGAGACTCTTCGCAAGTGGCCCCGGGGCTACATATGGATGATTCAAGAGGGAGTCTCCTCGCCAGAAAGCTCACGGTTCACTCCTTCTGGCCTTCATACCAACCCACTGTTAAAACTGGAAGTCCCTCCACCTGGGGCCACTGACTCCACTGTTTTCAGATAGGATGGGGACCCTGCACTGGAGACTGCTCTCTAGCCCCTGGGCAGGAGAGGCACAGACGCTGCTACGCACGCGGAGCAGGGATCGCCAGAGCTTTGACTGACTTTGCTCGTCCAGGAGGCTGGGGACATGGTGCCCATGCTTAGCCCACCCCCTCTGTAGACACAATTGGTCGCCCATTCTGTTTATAGGAAGTCTTCCATCCTGCACCAGCAGCTGTCCCTAGACAGGGATTGGGAGACATGCAAGTGGCTTGGCTTCCTATTACCTTGTGTTGAAAACACAATAGGCTTTGGAATCAGGAGTTCATTCCAGTTATTTTAATGTTATTTACTAGCAGTGTGCCCTCGTGCACGTTATCAAACTCCTCTGACTCTTGAAATCCTCATTTTTCAATAATAACTCACAAAGCTGGCAAGCCTAAGGGATCTAACAGCTTGAACAGCACCTGGAACAGAAGCAATAGCTGCCACTCAGAGGTTACTTCTTCCTTCTCCACCTTCTCTGGATCACCTCCCTACCTCATCCTCAATCTAACGCTGGGAATATTGCATATGGGGTAGGTCACCAAATGTTGCCAGAAGACTCAAATTATGCCACCCATATCTCAGCTGGGAAGGGCTTACCGTGGCCTGACTCTCCTCAGGGTCCAAGTCCCCATTTATGATGTCCAGGCAGAAACACTGTTTGTGACACATAGTAGGCACTGGAAAATGTTAGTCAAATGAACGAGGTCTGGTGTGGAGAGAAGAGAAATCTTGGGAGAGTCATTTAAGGGGGTGCCCAGTTGTCTTCATAAAAAACACTATCATCATCAGGGTGACCAAAGCAGACATCATAGGCAGGGGGTGGAGTCAGAGGCTCTAATCTGGGGAGTGCCCCCAAGCTCTGCAGATCAGGAGCAGTGGACACAGCCCGTGGTCCCCGAAGCCGAAGGTTGATTGGAGCTCTTCCAGGGCTTCCTTCCTGGGCCATAGACCCCTCTGAGGCCATTCGCCTCTGTTCCAGTTCGGCTCTCCTGGACCCCTCTGGATGGCTAGGTTGTTCCTCCTCAGGTGCTGGGGGTATCACAACAGTGCTGTATGGGGGTGGTTGGTCCAACTCTTGGGGGCAGCACTGGGATTGTAGTCCCACCACGGCCTCTTCATAGACTGGCACTTCAAAGGCTTCATTGTCCCTGAGGGAAGAGAAATAAGGCCATTGGTGGCTTCCATGAAAGAAGCCCTTTTTCCCTTTTTTTGTCTGCTATGGGCAAAAGATCCTCTGTTGGCCTCTGACCCCTCCTCCCGCTGATGCCAATGACAGGAAACCAGAGACTCTATGCCTCAGAGACTACAGGGAGAGAGGGAGGATGGGCCCAAGGTGTATTCCTCTTATGATGCCCACCCTTAACTCACCGTGCATTGCCTGAGGGCCCTGGGCTCTCAGTCTGCATTGATTGGAGCTGGGACCGAAGCCCCCATTCCAGAAACCGGACCAGGAGATAGGTAAACAAGAAGAAGCCACCCAATGTGAGAAAGAAATAAGCAACAGGGGTGATGTCCGTCTTTATGCCCAGCAAAGCCAGCCCCAGTAGGAAGGAGGCGCAGCACAGGAGGAGAAGCGGCTTCTCCAGTCTCCCCAGTAAGTGCATTGGCACCATGGCCCCTCCCCAGGCTCCTGCAAAAAGACACACAGCTATTGTGTCTACACTAGCAATTGGTGTCATGGCTGTGTCAGATACCAAAGTAACCATATGATATTTCTTTGTTTGGTTTCTAGGTTCTTCAATCTCAAATCAAATAATCTGTAGAGTCCCCTCCAGCTCCGAAATTCTCTCTATGTCTTGGAGTGTGTGGAATAGCCAGGAAACCAGCCCAGGAGCTTTGACTCCCAGCCATTCTGTAAGTTGACTGTGTCATGGCTCTGCCTTCTTTCCTTTCTCCTTCCCTGTAGTCTCCCTTCCAGCTCTGTCCCTTACCACCATCCAGGATCCGGTCCTGGGCACACCCTGCCTGGGGCTTCAGTGCACACTGGCATCTCTGGAATTCAGGTGATGGGGCAGGCCCTGCCCTTCCTCTGTTATTGCTCCTACTGGATCTCCAACCCCCACCTCCCCAGCCAGAGGCCCTCAATCCAGCCCTGTTAGAGAAGAGAGGAGGGAGCCCCACTTACCCTGTCTGACTCTGTCTTTTCCTTTCTTCCGGTGTCAGCCCATGCTCCAGGTGGAGGGAGAAAGTGCACACAGGCCCACCAAAGCCACAGGGACACAACTGCTTGAGAAACAATTGTACAGGCAAAGGCCCAGCACAATGGCCGGAGGCCCTGATAACTCCTGTCCTCTTCTAGACCCCACATCTGCCAGGGCCCTCCTCTACACTCTGCTGATCCTAACTCGTTAAACTCGGTTTGCAAGTTTCCTGCCAGGAGTTAGCCCAGTGGCTGGGAGGTGGTGAGCAGGGGAATCCTTTTCTTTCCTTGTAACAGCAACAATCCGAGGCAGCCCATACCCCAAAAACAGCCTGTCAGAAGTTGCCAGCGCTCTGTGTAGCAAGGAATTGCAGATTCCCTCCTCACACCTCCGTCCCAATCCCATGACCCTCCCGATCCTCGCACCCACACCTGTCTCAGGAGTTCGTTGCTCACCTGTCTCCACAGACTGCAGAAAGTAGACGGGGTGGGGGGTGGGGGGAAGGGCCTGAGCGGGTAGGTGGAGCCCACTGGCCCCACCCTCTTTTTCTGTCCCAATCCCTCTGTTCTGGCCCAGTCAGTCTCCGCCCCTTTTCTCCCTAAGGCTGACTTCCAACTGCTGAACCTTGATTTGTTCTGGTTTTTACTCTCTCCACCCACCCAATACTGTACCCTAATGAGAGTGCACCCCTGACTGCCAATGATCTTTGTACTTAGGACCAGAGTTAGCATTAACCTTTCCCTCTCGGCGCATATTGTATGTTAATTACAGCCCTGGGCAGTTTGCCTTCTATTTGGGTAATTTACCTTGTGCGTCTCTCCCAAGTGACTGGAAGCAGAGACCTCGGCTTATTAATCTCTGCAGATCATCACACAGTGCACTGCACACAGAAAGTAATGCTGTGGGCCTGGAATGGTGTGTCTTGCTTCCATTGCCCAAGTGCTATTTTTATGGACTCCCTGTTTTCTGCAGACCTGTCAGAAGTGTTTGTGTGTATACTTCTTGACCCTGTTAACTCTTGAGTCTTCAAGATCCTCTTCCCAGGTGATGCTGCTTTGGAGCCTGCTCCAGTGTATCCACACCATTCCTTCCTAAATCTGTCCCAGCATTTACCTGGTTATGTAGCATTTTTCTGCTTACTGATTTTCCTTCCACTGTGAGTTTCTCAAGGTGCGTGATTAGTTTTAATCATCTCTGAATCCTGGAAACTAACATGGTTCCTGACACGTGGTAGGTCACTAACTAGAAGGCTCCCCTCTCACCAGGCCTCACCACACCTGTGAAGATCCAAGAGCCGTTCTTTTTAGTTGTGGGTCAGGCAGTTAAGTCGGAGTAGGGTAGGTGCTTGGAGGTAGAGAGTGAGTAGAAGCATACTTTGTCCTTGAGCCAGAGGGTGAACAACACTGGGCCCCGTTCCTTCAGAGGGTGACCAGCAGACAGACCGAGGGAAGCTGCAGACCATGGGCACAAATCCAATCCAGGCTCCCCAGGGACAGCTGGGATGGGGAAGCATAGCAGAGGGTGTGTGTGTGTGTGTGTGTGAGAGAGAGAGAGAGAGAATGAGAATGAGAATAACTGTGTCTGTAGTGGTATATAAGTGTGGGCACTGGTGGGATATTGAAGATTCTCTGTCCCAGAGCCCCAGATCGATAGCGGAGACAGGGAGACATTAACAGGAAGGCTGTGGGAGTCTAAATGAGGTGTGTCTCTATGCAAAGTAGGCACAGGAGTGAGAGGTGGCTGATTGTTGTTCTGTTGCAGCCAGTCATAAGGGGAAAGTACAGCTGGAATCAGGACTGCAGTCTACAGTTAACATATGAATAGAAGGAAACTGGCCAAGGGTCATTGGTGGGTGTGATAGGAAAGGGGGTTTGTTAAGGAGTGAGTTGTCGGGATGGGAAGGTGTAGGCTAAGAGGCACGGGGCCAAAAGGTATGGGCCTGAGGTGTAAGGGGAGAGTCTGGGAGAGGTGGACCTTTGTATCTTAAGTCTCTTGGTTGCCTGAAAGAGAGTGCAGTAGACAAGAACTGGATCCCAACTGGAGAGGCTAGACTGCTGGCTGGCTGTGCCCGTTCATACATTCTCAATTCCAGTAATGTAAAATCAATTTTTTAAAATTGCATTTGTTAAAAAAAAAACATGACAATATTTAAAGGCTAAAGAAAAAAAATTGTCTACCATCTCATTATCCTAACACAGCCATTTAAAACGTTTATATATTTCTTCCAGACTGTCCACATGCAAACCAGAATATACTAACCACTTTGTATCTTTAAAAAGTTTTATACTTTATATTGTATATATTTCACCTTGATAAAGACCTTATTGTAGTAATTTCAAATAGCCATGTAATATTTTATTGAATCGATATGCCATAACTTGATTAATATACCCTCATGATAATAATGCAGGCTGTGCGCAGTGGCTCATGCCTGTAATCCCAACACTTTGGGAGGCCGAGATGGGCGGATTGCTTGAGCACGGGAGTTTGAGACTGGCCTGGGCAACATGACAAAACCATGTCTCTCAAAAAAAAAATACAAAAATTAGCTGGGTGTGGTGGCACGCGCCTATAGTTCCAGCTACTTTAGGAGGCTGAAGTGGGAGGACTGCTTGAGCCCTGGAGGTTGAGGCTGCAGTGAGCTGTGATCATGCCAAAAAAATACAAAAATTAGCTGGAGGTGGTGGCACACGCCTATAGTTCCAGCTACACAGGAGGCTGAGGTGGGTGGATTGCTTGAGTCATGGAGGTCGAGGCTTCAGTGAGCCGTGATCATGCCACTGCATTTCCAGCCTATCTGCATTCTAGACCCTGTCTCAAAAATTAACATAATAATAATAATAATAATAATAATAATACAAGAGACAGAAAGTAGATGAGAATTTGCTAGGGGTGGGGAGGCAGAGGGAGAAACGGAGAGTAACTGCAAATGAGTTTCATATTGGGGTAGTGAAAATTTCTAAAATTCTATAATGGTGATGCTTACACAACTCTGAATAATTCTTAAAAAAACCCCATTGCATTGTACACTTTAAAAGGATGAATTATACCTTTGTCAATCAAGGAAAATGACTGAGGCAAGTCTCAATCATTTTAGGAAGTTTATTTGCCAAAGTTAAGGAAGTGCACCAGGGAGACAAGTGTATGCCTTTTTTTAAAGATGATTTTGGTGGCTTCAATATTTAATGCCTTTGTCTGGCTCAGTGAATCTGCATTTTTACATAAGATAATGTAGATAATAGGGCAGAGGAAACAATCAGATATGCATTTGTCTCAGTAGGCAGAGGGATGACTTTCATTTCTGTCCTGTGTTCCCCCACCTGTGAAGATAAGCTATCAATTTACATTGCCATGGTGAACTTTAGCTGAAATGCTTTAGGGTAAAGATCTTAGGTACCATAAAGAATTTCCTTGTGGGCAAAACGTGAGGGAGGTGTGTAGCTTTTCATCTTTGTAGCCATCTTATTTGGAAACCAAAATGGGGCTGAGTGCAGTGCCTCATGCCTGTAATCCCAGCACTTTGGGAGGCCAAGGTGGGCAGATCAGGATCATGAGGTCAGGAGTTTGAGACTGGCCTGGCTAACATGATGAAACCCCATCTCTACTAAAAATATAAAAATTAGCCAGCCTGGTGGCGTGTGCCTGTAATCCCAGCTACTCGGGAGGCTGAGGCAGGAGAATTGCTTGAACCCGGGAGACAGAGGTTGCAGTGAGCCGAGATCGCGCCACTGTACTCCAGCCTGGGTGACAGAGTGAGACTTGGTCTCAAAAAACAAAAACAAAAACAAAACAAAACAAAAAACCAAAGAAACCAAAATGGGAGGCAGGTTCGCATGACCCAGTTCCCAGCTTGACTTTTCCCTCTGGCTTAGTAAGTTTGGGATCCCAAGATTTATTTTCCTTTCACATCTTAAGAAAACTGTTTAAAAACTAATGCAATGAACATCTTATGTATAGTTTTCCTTTTGTTTTGGATTATTTCCTCAGGATGAATTTTAAGAAATGTCATTATCGAGAGACAAGCAGTAGGAAAGTTTTTATTGTCCCGAATGCATATGGCCAAATTGTTTCCCAAAAGTTTTGCTTTCCTTTATTTCTTCGTCAACTTAATATCCTTAGCAAAACAGGAATGCATCACCTAATTCAATTGTCATCCACTTTCTACTCGCCTGCCTTTGACAAACCCTACTGGAGATGGAATTACTTCTCCTTGCCCACTGTTCCCAGCTCATTTCGGTGGATGATGGTGAAGGGAAGTGGAAGGGCAAGGAGAACAAGGGAGAAGTCAAGCTTATTGCCTCCCACTGTGTGCTTGTCTCTGTGGCTTTGTATTTCTGTGATTTTGTGTTTCAGAATCTGGGAGTGCTTTATAGTATCAACATGTGTAGAATGTTTTGTGCATACTCCTCACTCTGTTAAATACTTTACACAAATTAAGTGATTTAAAATACGTATGCTATACTAAGAAGTAGTTACTGTGATTATGTCCGTTTTATAGATGAGGTCAGAAACTTGAGGTATGTGGGTAGCTAATTAAGGGTGGGGTCAGGATTTGAACCCATGGTCTGAACCCAGAATCCTGGCTCTTAAGCACTACGCCATCCCACTCTAAATGCTCTCTTGGGCTGCTCTCAAATGATAATTTAACAAAACACTAGAGGCATTCTGAATCATTATTCTGCTGTTCTCTGGAGGAGTGGTTAGATGCTACTTTTCCCCACTATTTGCCATTTTAAGAAAAGGCTGATTTTCAGACAGCAAGGGCAGCCAAGGAGATGATCAGAAGGTAAATCAAGGTTATTGACATATAAGGCAGATAAGGAAATGAAGATTGCAAGCTCTGTATTGGAAGGCTTACCTTTTATCATTTGATTAAGATAACCAAAAAATAGATCAGTTTAAACTGAATAAGCATACAACCCACTGCTGGTGACTTCTAAAAAGATATCAGTGACAATAGATACATACCTTTGTGTAGAATCAATTGATTGGACCCACATACACGATCTCATTTGATCCTTATTAACAATCATTTGGGCTGCCTGATTATCACTTTCATTTTACAGAGGAGGAAACAAGCTCAGAGAAAGTACACGATTTCTTTAGTTAGAAGGAAACTCAGAACCTTGACCTTTTAATTCAGCTGGTTGTGTTTTCCCCTTCAGAAATTGCCTTAGTCACAGCTTCTCCAAAATGTGTAAGGAAGGTGGATAAATGGTTTATCATGACATAGGTGAGCAACATTGATATTTTCTGGATGGAAATGCTTTCAACAAATAATAAATCCTACCATATGTAAGGATAAATACATGTGGTCATCCCATCAAGTAGTTTTAATATTGTACAAAGCTCACTAAGCAAGAACTGAGTGAACAATGGGGTTGAGGCAGTCAGTCTAGCTTAGATATTTGGCATTAAGCCTCAAAAAGCTTCTGGAATTTGAGAAATTGAGTGTGGTTGTTGCTAAGTAACAACAACAAAAAGAGCATTGTGTTTGTTAGAAATGTCTACAGATAGTGACAGCAGAGTCCCACATGGATATGCCTGTAAATACTAGCAAACAGGAGGCTGTGCAGTTAAGCACATGTGTTTTGGCCAACCCTGGTTTTCGAATCTCATTTCCACCACTTACTAGCAGTGTGACCTTGGGCAAGTTACTTAACCTTTCTGCGCTTCGGTTACTAATATGTAAATTGGTGAAAATAAACCCAAGTATATCACCCCTTTCCCACCCTGCTCCTCCAGCTTGGGGAACTACAGCCAAAGTGAGTCTGGGTCTAACTGTAATGCACACAACTGTGTGTGGGACCAGCAAGGGGCACCATCCTGTCACTGGGACCTGATTTCACCACAGAGCATTTGTTTGTAACTACATTGTACCTAGCCCTGTGCTAACTTCTAAGGGCATCTACCCAGGAGAGGTAACATATTTGATTGTGGTCTCCAGGATTTTCTGATATAGATAGAGAGATAAGACATGCATATGAAATAATTAAATAACGATTAAAGACAGTATCTGACAGCCTGGGCAACATAGTGAGACCCTGTCTCTACACACAAAAAACATTAAAAACTAGGCAGGTGCAGTGTTACCTGCCTGTAATCCTAGCTCTTTGGGAGGCTGATGGGGGAGGATTGTCTAAGCCCAAGAGTTCGAGGTTGCAGAAAACTATGACTACACTCCACCCACTACACTCCAGCCTGGGTGACAAGGCAAGATCCTGTCTTTAAAAAAAAAAAAAAAAAAAAAAGAAGACAGTATCTGAAAAAGTACTAATGTATGTGCTGGGCACAGTGGCTCATGCCCAACACTTTGGGAGCCCAAGGCAGGTGGATCACGAGGTCAGGAGTTTCGAGACCAGCCTGGCCAACATAGTGAAACCCTGTCTCTACTAAAAATACAAAAATTAGCTAGGCATGGTGGCACGTGCCTGTAGTCCCAGCTACTTGGGAGGCTGAGGCAGGAGAATCACTTGAACCCAGGAGGCGGAGGTCGCAGTGAGCTGAGATCGTGCCATTGTACTCCAGCCTGGGTAACAGAGTGAGACTTTGTCAAAAAACAAACAAACAAACAAAAAAACATAAAAATTAAATATATGGATTACTAAAATATGGTTATTTTAGTTAATTAAAAAATGATCTATACTTTTGGTATAAAATTCAACAGGGAAAAAAATTATAATAAAGAGTAAGTCTTTTTTATATCCCCAAACCTCAGTATCTCAGTCCCCTTCCCACAAGGCAATCTCTTTCCCAACTATTTCTGTGTACCCCCTCCCCAGAGAGAGACCATAAATATGCAAACATAATAAATACAGGTTGTCTTTCTTTATACGTGTGGGAGCATGCCATAGATAATGCTTTATATTTTGCTTTTTCCACCTAACAATATATGTTGGAGATTGTGCCTTATCAACTTACGTAGATCAATATGTATAGACCATTTTATTATGAATTACTAAAAGCATGCAGAAAAGGGGCCAGGCATGGTGGTTCATGCCTGTAATCCCAGCATTTTGGGAGACTGAGGTGGGCAGATCACTTTGAGCTCAGGAGTTCGAGATCAGCCTGGGCAACATGGTGAAATCCCGTCTCTACAAAAAATACAAAAATTAGCCAGGTGTTGGTGGCTCATGCCTTTAGTCCCAGCTACATGGGAGGCTGAGGCTGGAGAATCACTTGAGCTCAGATAGCAGAGGTTGCAGTGAGCCAAGACTGGGCCACTGTACACCAGCCTGTGTGACAGAGTGAGACCCTGTCTCTCTCTCTCTACATATATATATATATATATATATATATATATAATATGTGTATAGGTATATGTGTATGTATATACATATAACTATACATATATATGAGAATTTTACAGTGAACACGCATATACTCACCACTTAGATTTTACAATTAACATTATACTATATTTGTTTTCTATCTACTCACCCCTTTATCCATCCATCAATGCATCTTATTTTTTGATTCATTTTAAAGTAAGTTGCAGACATCAGTACTCTTCTGATGTCTGCAATTATTTTAGAAGTAATGAGTTCAATATTTGTTTATAGCTATTTTTTTTCCCTTGAAGTAAAATTTGCCTACAGTGAAAAACACAGATTTTTAGGTAGGTCATTCCATGAGTTTTGGTATATACATACATTTGTGTAACTCAAACTCCAATCAGGATACAAAACATTATTATCACCCAGAAAGTTCCCTCATACATCTTCCTAGTCAATCCCATAGGCAAGAATTTTTTTTTCCGTCTATTATATATATTTTTTGAGATGGAGTCTCACTCTGTCTCCTAGGTTGGAGTGCAGTGGTGCGACCTTGGCCCACTGCAACCTCCACCTCCTGGGTTCAAGCGATTCTCATGCCTCGGCCTCCCAAGTAGCTGGGATTACAGGTGCTTGCCACCACGCCCCGTTAGTTTTCTAATTTTTGTATTTTTAGTAGAGGCGAGCTTTTGCCATGTTGGCCTGGCTGGTCTCAAACTCCTGACTTCATCTAATCTGCCTGCCTTAACCTCCCAAAGTGCTAGGATTACAGATGTGAGCCACTGCAACTGGCTCGGCTCACTGCAACCTCTGCCTCCTGGGTTCAAGTGATTCTTCTGCCTCAGCTTCCTAAGTAGCTGGGATTACAGGCACGCGCCACGACACCCGGTTAATTTTTGTAGTTTTAGTAGAGATGGGGTTTCATCATGATGGCCAGGCTGGTCTCAACCTCCTGACCTCAAGTGATCTACCTGCCTCAACCTCCCAAACTGCTGGGATTACATGCATGAGCCATTGCACCCGGCCTAAAGTATATTGTAAAGCTATAGCTGCCATAGATGGTGATTCCTCTGATGGATCTGGGCACAGTAAATTGAAAACCTTCCAAAAAGGATTCACTTTTCTAGATGCCATTAAGACATTTGTGCCAGGCATGGTGACTCACACCTGTAATCCCAGACTTTGGGAGGCCAAGGTGGGAGGATCACTTGAGCCCAAGAGTTGGAGACCAGCATGGGCAACATCGTAAAGCTCTGTCTCTACAAAAAATACAAAAATCAGCTGGGCATGGTGGTAAGCACCTGTAGTCCCAGCTACTTGGGAGGCTGAGGTGGGAGGATTGCTTGAGCCCAAGAGGTTGAGGCCGCAGTGAGCTGTGATTGGGCCACTGAACTCCCACCTGGGTGACAGAGTGAGACCCTGTGAACAAACTGCCACAGCTATTTCATCCTTCAGCACCCACCACACTGATCAGTCAGCAGCCGTCCACACTGATCAGTCAGCACCCACCACACTGATCAGTCAGCACCCATCCACACTGATCAGTCAGCACCCACCACACTGATCAGTCAGCACCCACCACACTGATCAGTCAGCACCCATCCACACTGATCAGTCAGCACCCACCACACTGATCAGTCAGCACCCACCACACTGATCAGTCAGCAGCCATCCACACTGATCAGTCAGCACCCACCACACTCATCAGTCAGCACCCATCCACACTGATCAGTCAGCACCCACCACACTGATCAGTCAGCACCCACCACACTGATCAGTCAGCAGCCATCCACACTGAGGCAAGACCCTCCACTAGCAAAGAGATTACGATTCACTGAAGGCGCAGATGATAATCAGCATTTTCTAGCAACTAAATATTTTTAAACTAAGAAATGTACATTTTTTAGACATACTGTTTTACACTTAATAAACATTAGTATTGTATAAATATAACTTTTATATGCACCAAAACATTGTGTGACTCACTTTATTGCGATCGATATTCACTTTATTGTAGTAGTCTGGAACCAAACCCACAATATCTCTGAGTTGCTTTTTTTTTTTTTTTTTTTGAGACGGAGTCTCGCCCTGTCCCCCAGGCTGGAATGCAGTGGTGCAATCTCGGCTCACTGCAATCTCCGCTTCCCGGGTTCAAGCGATTCTCCTGTCCCAGCCTCCCAAGTAGCTGGGATTACAGGCGCACGCCACTATGCCCAGCTAATTTTTGTATTTTTAGTAGAGACAGGGTTTCACTATGTTGGTCAGGCTTGTCTCAAACTCTTGACCTCGTGATCTGCCCGCCTCGGCCTCCCAAAGTGCTGGGATTAGAGGCGTGAACCACTGCGCCCAGCCTCTGAGTTGCTCTTTTATTTTAGAGGCATTTAATCAGCATATATTATATGCTTACAGGATAAGCTATAGCCACATAATTTATGAAAAGCCAATATGCAGGGCTGTGTATTCAGAAATTATTAAGAATTTCAAGACAATGACAGCAGAACAGTAAACCATTTTGAGGCCCTGTGTGAATGCACAGGTTTCAAGCCCATGAAACCAGCCTTGTGTGCTTAGAACTGTGGGGATAGGATAAAACATGGAGTATCACAGAATTATTATCTCAATACACTCTCTCTCTCTCTTTTTTTACAGCATTTATGTAATACTTTTTTAAATTTTAAATTTTATTTTAAATTGACAATAATTGTATATGTATACGGGATATGGCGTGATGTTTTGATATCTATATATACATTGTGGAATATTACATCAAGCTAATTAACATATCTCCTCATTTACTGGTCATTTTTATATAGTGAGAACATTTAACATCTATTCTTGTAGCAATTTTGAAATATGCAATACATGATTATTAATCATGGTCACCATACTGTACAGTATATATTAAGAATTGATTCCTCCTAACTGAAACTTTGTACTCTTTGGTCAACATCTCCCCAGTGCCCACCGCGCACCCCCGGCCTCTGGTAATCACTGTTCTACTCTCTACTTCTGTTAAGTTCAACTTTTTTAGATTTCACATGTAAGTGAGATCATGCAGTATTTGTCTTTCCATGCCTGGCTTATTTTATTTCAGATTCCTCTATGTAGCAGCAAATGACAGAATTTCTTCCTTTTTTAAGACTAAATAATATTCCATTGTGTGTGTGTGTGTGTGTGTGTGTGTGTGTGTGTGTGTGTGTTTCTGTGCATAGTCATGCGCCACATAACGATGTTTCCACCAGACTACATATAGGACGGTGGTCCCATAAGATTATAATGGAGCTGAAAAATTCGTATTGCCTAGTGATTTGTGTTACAATTGCCTACAGTACTCAGTGCAGTAACAGGCTGTACAGGTTTATAGCCCAGGAGCAACAGGCAATACCACATAGCCTATTTGTGTAGTAGGCTATACCTTCTAGGTTTGTGTATGTTCTGTATATTCCATGATGTTCACACAATTACAAAATTACCTAATAATGCATTTCTCAGAACATATCCCCATCATTAAGCAATGCATGACTGTGTATTATACATATCACATTTTTTAACCATTCATTTGGGTTATTTATTTAAAATTTAATTAAAATAAAATAGAGATGAGGTTTTGACATGTTGCCCAGGCTGGTCTCAAACTCCTGGGCTCAAGCAATCCACCCACCTAGGCTTCCCAAAGTGTTGGGATTACAGGCCTGAGCCACCATGCCCAGCCTAACCATTCATTTGTTGATGGACACTTAGGTTGACTTCATATTTTCGCTATCGTGAATAAGAGCAAGATATCTCTTTGATATACTGATTTCATTTCTTTTGGATATATACTCAGAAGTGGGATTGCTGGATCATATGGTAGATCCCTTTTTAGCTTTTAGAGAAACCTCCATACCATTGTCCACAATGGCTGTACTAATTCCTATTCCTGCCAACCTTTTTCTCCACGTCGTCACTAACAGTTATCATTCAGCTTTTTAATAATAGTCATTATAACAAGATGTGAGGTGCTATCTCATTGTAATTTTGATTTGCATTTCCCTGATGATTAGTTGCTGA
Organism: Symphalangus syndactylus; assembly: GCF_028878055.3. NCBI lineage: Eukaryota > Metazoa > Chordata > Mammalia > Primates > Hylobatidae > Symphalangus > Symphalangus syndactylus. The sequence goes on along the minus strand of NC_072428.2, from coordinate 133,367,009 downwards.
ACATTTTTCATAAACCTGTTGGCCACTTGTATGTCTTCATTTGAGAAATGTCTGTTCACGTCCTGTAATCATTTTTCAGTTGGGTGATTTGTTTTCTTGCTATTGAGTTTCTTTTATATTTTGGATATTAACCTCTTATCAGATGTATGGTTTAAAAATATTTTCTCCCAATCTGTGGGTTTACATTCTTTTTTAAAAACATTTTTATTATGGAAATATCTCAGTACACATAATAGAGGATAGTATAAATAACTCCCCATGTATCCATCACTCAGCTTGAACGATAATTAACATCTTGTCACTCTTGTTTCATCTATTCCTTCTGACCTCCCACATTTTAAAAAGCATCATGTCATTTCTATCCTAAATTTTTTTTTTTTTTTTTTGAGACGGAGTCTTGCTCTGTTGCCAGGCTGCAGTGCAGTGCTGCGATCTCGGCTCACTGCAACCTCCACCTCCCGAGTTCAAGTGATTCTCCTGCCTCAGCCTCCCAAGTAGCTGGGACTACAGGTGCGTGCCACCATGCCCAGCTAACTTTTGTATTTTTAGTAGAAATGAGGTTTCACCATGTTGGCCAGGATGGTCTCAATCTCTTGACCTCGTGATCTGTCTACGTCAGCCTCCCAGAGTGCTGGGATTACAGGTATGAGCAGGCATGCCTGGCCTTATCTTAAATATTTCAAAATGAATTACGACCAATGGAAAGTTTTTTTTTTTTTTTTTTTTTTTTTTTTTTTTTTTTTTGAGACGGAGTCTCGCTCTGTCGCCCAGCCTGGAGTGCAGTGGCGCAATCTCGGCTCACTGCAAGCTCCGCCTCCCGGAAAGTTTTTTTTTGTGCACAGCCACTCAGCTATTATCACATAAAGAAATTAACATTAATTCTTTAATATCACCTAATATTCACTCCGTATCATTTTCCCCATTGTCTCAAAAATGTATTCTTAGTCTGTAAATTCTTTTAAAATCTATTGTTAAAAACAATATGAGAAATTTTCAAAGGAGTGTAGTTAGAAAATAGGCAAAAGTCATACACAGACATTTTACTGACGACCATGTACAGATGGCAAGTGGCACTTGAAAAGATGTTCTTTAGTCATTGGGGAGATGCAAATTAAAAATCACAGTGAGCTATCACTACCCACCTATCAGAATGATTAAAGTAAGAAACAGTAGTAATACTAAATGCTGGTGAGGCTGTGGACAAACTGGATCACTCATGCATTGCTGGTGGAAAAGTGAAACCAGCTACTCTGGAAAACAGTATGGCAGTTTCTTCTCTTTTTTTCTTTTCTTTTCCCTTCCTCCCTCCCTCCCTTCCTTCCTTCCCTCCCTCTTTCCTTTCTTTCCCTTCCTTCCTTCCTTCCTTCCTTCCTTCCTTCCTTCCTTCCTTCCTTCCTTCCTTCTTCCTTCCTTTCGTTTGTTTTTGTTTTTTTGAGACAGGGTCTGGCTCTGTCGCCCAAGCTGGAGTGCAGTGGTGTGATCATAGCTGACTTCAACCTCCGCCTCACAGGCTCAAGCGATCCTCCCACTGTAGCCTCCCAATTAGCTGGGACTGCAGGCACACATCACCATGTCTGGCTTTTTTTTTTTTTTTGGAGATGGGGTTTTGCCATGTTGCCGAGGCTGGTCTTGAACTCCCGGGCTCAAGTCATCCTTCTGCCTTGGCCTCCCAAAGTGCTGGGATTACAGATGGGAGCCATCATGCACCCAGCCTTGACAGTTTCTTCTAAAACTAAATATGGACTTACCATGGGACCCAGTGGTTGTGCTCCTAAGCATTTACCCAGAGAAATGAAAATAAAAACCTGTACATGAATGCACAGAGTAGCTTTATTTGTAAGAACCTGAAACTGGAAACAATCCAAGTGTCCTTCAACAGGTGAATGTTTAAACACACTATGTTACATCCATACTATAGAATATTAATACTATTCAGCAATAAAAAGGAATAAACTCTCGATACATGTCAAAACCTTGGATAGATCTCAAAGGGATTGTGCTGAATGAAAACAATCAAATCTGATTCTATTTATATAGCATTTTTGAAATGGCAAGATATAAAGATCAGATTAGTGATTGCCAAGGGTTAGGGAAGTACAGGGAGGGAGGGAGGTAGCTGTGGCTATAAAAGGGTAGTATGAGAAATCTTTATGCTGAAAATGTTTTGTATCTTGGCTGTGGTGGTGGTCATCAGCATACATGTGATAAAATTATACAGAACTAAGTACAGACACACAATAAGCATGTGTTAAACTGGTGAAATCTGAATAAGGTGGATGGATTGTATCAGTGTCAATTTCTTGATTTTTGTCCTATAGTGTGTTATTGTCCTATAGTTATGCAAGAGGTTACCACTGGGGAAAGTGTGTGAAGAGTATATGGAATCTCTGCATTATAGCTTACAAAATGGATATATAAAAATTAGAGAGTAGGAATGAGAATGAGAAAGGGAGGACTCTTCACTTTTTACTTGATACCTTGCTTTTACTGTTTTTACCACATGCATGCATTATTTTTTTAAATTACCATGTGTGTTTGGCTCTGTAAGAAAAAAATCATTTCTGGAAACTTCACCTAAGAAAATACATATACAATAAGATTGTTTTGGAAACATAAAGCTAGTTGTTAACCTTGGAATTTGAATTACAATGCAAGAAAGTAGTTCAGCATTGAATCTGAGTATTGGCACAATTGCAAATTTCCTATTACATTACAATTATTGATCAGAAGGGAAGACGGCAAGAAACTAAGAAAAAGTATGAAACCCTCCTTGGATTAGAAAAAAAGAGTGTTTCATTATTAACATACAGTTGCTTTGAGAGGCTTTCCCTTTTCTTGTTTTGATTCTATTTGGAAGAAGGAGTTCATAAATTACAATCTGGATCATGAGTGTAAGCATTAGTCTAGAAATTGTCTAGTTCCTCCAGAGAAGATTAAAGTCAGCCACTGGATTCAGAAAATAGGATGATAAAGTCTTCAAAGAAAGACTGGGTAGAGCCAGGAAATACGCATCTGCAATAAAACATTATCCCACTTAAGCCTGGGAAAAGATTCAAGATTAATTTAAGTAGTTAATACATTTAGAAATCAATGGGCAAGATCCACAGTTGTACTGCACTGTGAATCCACAGTTATTACTATTATTTTTTTTGGAGATGGAGTCTCACTCTGTCACCCAGGCTGGAGTGCAGTAACCCCGATCTCGGCTCACTGCAACCTCCGCCTCCCAGGTTGAAGCGATTCTCCTGCCTAAGCCTCCTGAGTACCTGGGATTGCAGGTGTGCACCACCACATGCAGCTTAATTTTTGTATTTTTAGTAGAGATGGGGTTTCACCATGTTGGTCAGGCTGACCTCAAGTGATCCGCCTGCCTCTGTCTCCCAAAGTGCTGGGATTAGAGGCATGAGCCACTGTGCACGGCCAAATTTTTTATTTTTCATTTTTATTATTTTGTATATCAGCATACATTTTAAAAAATGAAAAATTTTAAAAGTATACAAATAAAATGGAAAGATTTTGATATATTTTATCTCAGAATAATGTCTTCTGTATTATTATTATTTATTTATTTATTTATTTATTTATTTTTTGAGACAGAGTCGCACACTATTGCCCGGGCTGGAGTGCAATGGCATAATCTTAGCTCACTGCAACCTCTGCCTCCCGGGTTCAGGCAATTCTCCTGCCTCAGCCTCCCGAGTAGCTGGGATTACAGGTGCCCCGCCACCACGCCTGGCTTATTTTTTGTATTTTTTAGTAGAGACGGGGTTTCACTATGTTGGTCAGGCTGGTCTTGAACTCCTGACCCTGTGATCCGCCCACCTCAGCCTCCCAAAGTGCTGGGATTACAGGCGTGAGCCACCGCACCTGGCCTGTATTGTTTTTATTTATCAAGACATATTGAGATAATACTATATAGTTTCATCTTTTTCCAATCAGTATTATATCTCAAGAATTTCCAATGTTCTTAACAATTTTTCACAAATACAATTTTTTTTTTGAGACAGAGTTTCGCACTTGTTGCCCAAGCTGGAGTGCAATGGCGCGATCTCAGCTCACTATAACCTCTGCCTCCCAGGTTCAAGCGATTCTCCTGCCTCAGCCTCTCGAGTAGCTGGGATTACAGGCACGTGCCACCATGCCTGGTTAATTTTTTGTATTTTTAGTAGAAACAGGGTTTTACCACGTTAGCCAGGCTGGTCTCGAACTCCTGACCTCAGGTGATCCGCCTGCCTTGGCCTCCCAAAGTGCTGGGATTACAGGTGTGAGCCACCATGCTGGCCCTCATATACAATTTTTGATGACTGTAAAACATTATCTCCTGAATGTGCCATAATTGATTAAAGTATTCTCCTCCTGATAGGTGTTTAAGTTGTTCACAATTTTTAATATCCACAAATAGTGCTGAGACAAGCATCTTTATTCATAAAACTGGTTCCACTCACCCTGCTCTGGGCAGCTTAGTTTTGTCTTAATTTGCCCTTATGATTTTTAAGATTGGACATCTTCCCATATTTTTATTTTATACTAGCTGTACATCCCATGAAATTCCTTTGAATAAAAGGAGTACTTAATTTGGAGATGTTCTTTTGCCATTACTTCACAGATAAGCTGGGTAAAGATGATTTTAAATCCTGGAGGATGCTAGAGACATGGAAAAGGTGAGAGAGGAAGACAGAAATTAATGGGAGATAAAAGGGGAAAATGGACTATGGGAAGAGCCAGACACAGAGGGAGGGATGGAAGGGAAAGTGGCATTGCTCCTGAAACTCCTCTGGGCTATGTAAGGCTCTGTACTTGGTTCCCAACAATGGATCCAAGTGAGGTTTCAGCTTCCAAATACAGAGTATTCTTAAAGAAGTCAAAATACTATTGAAACAAAGGATTCTGATCATTGCACAATAGGCACAGCTAGAGGTAGGGACTTTGGGTCAATTACTGGGGGAATGGAAAAGTTTTATGTATGTAGTAGGGTACAGGGGTTATACTAGGTTAGGCAGAGAAGCCTTGGAGTTTTCTCAGAATCTGCACTGAGGGTTAAGGGAGGTATCTATGAAAGAGTGTGCAACTTCTCCAAACCACAGCAACTCCAGCCAGTTTCCCAGTACTGCCTTGCCCTGGTTCTGCAGGTGTGGCTGGACCCAGTTTAAGTATCTGGGCAAAAGCTCAGCCAGACTCTGGTTCCCTCTGCTGTTCACTCCCACTGGGCTTCTGGTCCCAGCCCCATCTCAGTCACTGTGGTTGGTCAGAAGACAGTAAATCCCGAACTGGTTAGTTGCAAAGTCCATCTGGCTTGGTTTTCTGTTGCTGATAGAGAGACCAGGGGAGTTTCTGTGTGACAGAACGGGGGGACTATTCTCACTTCTTCCACTGCACAAGCTGCTCAAGGTGGGCTGCATGGCTGGTCTGGCTTGAAGTACCGAAACAGCTCTCCTCCACCTACCCCTAGAGTAGGCAGGATGTAACCCCAGGAATGAGAATATATCAGGGCAGATACAGACACAGAAATGTTTTGCCTCATGGCATTAGGTTTATTTTGTGGGAAAGCAGAATTGGGGCTCTCTGAAAGGCACTTGTGAGGCACAGAAGTAAAGGTTGCCACATGGCTAATGGTGGATCTCTTCCTGGCATCCTTGGGGGTAGAGGAAAGAGAGACAGCTCCCAGGGCCACAGAAAATACCTCTATCAGATAGAGAAATCCAAGTCCCAGTGCCTTATGGTGGAGCCAGGGGTTAAGCAGATGGCCTGCTTTTTTTATACGAAGAGTTTGCTTCCTCCGGGCAATCTTAAAGTCTGGCATTCACGGCTGGAGGTACAGGGCCCATCCACTTCTCTCCTGGATGAAGAAAACAACAGACTCTGCACACTGTTCTCAGGTGTGTTGGCAGCAGGAGTTGGTCCCACAAGGTCCCAGGGGTTTTCTAGAAAGACCTTTGCTTGGCTTCAAGGTATAGAAGGCTTCCTTTTCTTTTATGGGGATGAAGACAGCCCCTGCCCACTCAACCTTGAACAGCACTGACTGCTGGGTGTGGAGCTGGGGTCAAAGGCAGCTCAGGGTTGAATCTTTTTATTTTTTGAGACGGAGTCTTGCTTTGTCACCCAGGCTGGAGTGCAGTGGCGCAATCTCGGCTCACTGCAACCTCCGCCTCCCAGGTTCAAGTGATTCTCCTGCCTCAGCCTCCCGAGTAGCTGGGACTACAGGTGTGCGCCACCACGTCCAGCTAATTTTTATATTTTTAGTAGAGACAGGGTTTCACCATGTTGGCCAGGATGGTCTTAATCTCCTGACCTCGTGCTCCACTTGTCTCAGCCTACCAAAGTGCTGGGATTACAGGTGTGAGCCACTGCACCTAGCTCAGTGTTGAATCTTTAACTTACTTACCCAGGAGGTGTGCCAGCAGCTCCATCCGGTCAGAGCCAAATAACATGTGGGTTTGGCCATCCACATGGGCCACAGTGATGGGCAGCCCAAAGGCCTGGAGAAAGCAGTAACAATGCAAGGAGGAAGGCAAAGGAGCAGGTATTAGGCAGGAGTTGAAACCTTTGAGTCAGTACTTTTCTGAGTTTACGGAAGCAAAGAGGTCTAAGAGGCTCTGTGGCCCCAGGTGCCTTCCTGTTTCTAAGATGCTGTCTTTTCTCTCACTATGCATCTCCTTTCCTTCCTTTCCCTGAGCCCAAGGAAAAGAAGGAAGAAGATGAGGGTTGTTTAAGAGCACTGAGAACAATTGGCAAGGGGCTTTTGCACAGGAGCATAAGGACTCACACTTAGAGATTCTCAAGTCTCCATCTTCAGGATGGGGGCTGGGAACACACATAAAGAGCTGCTCACCCCATATCTGCAGGCTGCCTCGGTGGTCTCCTTGAGCTGGTTCTTCACCTTTGGCGTTGAGATCTTTTCCAGAAGTCCCTGGGCTTGTTCTGCAGACATACCAGCCTTCTCTGCAGCCTAAGGGAATGTAGTAGGGAATACAACTGTGGCTACATGATATTGGATGGGGATCTCAGAGGAAAACTCTGGTCTTTTTATTTTCTGCCCCCAAGTTTTCCTGGCAATGCCCTTACCCACCCACAAGTGGAGATCTGTCCTTGCCAAGAGGAACTATTTCCTTTATCCCAAATCTTGAGATGGGTGGAAAAGGAGAAAAGGTAGATGGCACAGAGTCAGTCACAGAAATTAACACCAGGGGACATCTTAGAGACCAGCTAGATAGACCTCTTTATTTCACAAAGAAGAGCCTGAATCCAGAGGTGATACATTACTAGCTCAGTTACAGAGCATGTTGGTAGCAGAGCCAACACTAGAATCCAGGTCTCTAGAATTCAAGTCCAGGGCTCTTTCCTTCCTACCTCTCAGAGTTCATGAGTATCTCATGCTTTTTTTGAATCAAGAGCTAGGCTGTAATTCCATTGGAACTTCCTGAGAACTTTGTAACAAGGCACATGGCGGCAGCCACCTACCTGGCTTCAAGACAAAGATAAAGGCTTCAGTTTGTGGTTTGTTGGTATAGTTTGGGATAGGTGGTTCTTAACTTTGGCTGCCCATTTGAAACTCCTGAGGAGCTTTAAAAAATCTCCACGTGAGGTCATCCCTTAGAACTAGAGCCAAGCACTGTGGCTCATGCCTGTAATTCCAGCACTTTGGGAGACTGAGGCAGGAGACTGCTTCAGCCCAGGAGTTTCGAGACCAGCCTGGGCAACAAAGTGAAACCCCCATCTCTACAAAAAAACTTAAAAAAAAATTAGGCATGGTGGCACATGCTTGAAGTCCCAGCTACTCGTAAGGCTGAGATGCGAGATCACTTGAGCCCAACAGTTGAGTCTGTAGTGAGCCATGATCATGCCACTGCACCCCAGCCTGGGTGACAAAGCAAGACACTGTCTCAAAAAAAAAAAAAAAAAAAAAAAGAAAGAAAGAAAGAAAAAAAAAGAACAAGAACAATTACATCACAATTCCAGGGGAAAGGGTTAGCGCCAAGGTGCTCCAGGTGGTTTTAGTTCACAGCCAAGCTTGAGAACCACTGCAGCTTGACTTCCTAGATCAGAAGTGGGACCCAGGAATTCATGTAGCCTGTCCTAATGCGACACTATCTTTGACTTGGTTAAATTAGAGAATTATGCCCCACACAGAATGTTTAACCACAGAAAAATGGTTAAGCAAAACAAAAATAAGTCCACTCAATGGAACCTCTATAGAAACAAAGAACTATACTTTCAGAGTTAAGAATTCCATGGAGGCTGGGCACAGTGGCTCATTCCTGTAAACACAGCACTTTGGGAGGTGAAGGCAGATAGATCTCTTGAGTGCAGGAGTTCGAGACCAGGCTGGGCAACACAGTAAAACCCCTTCTCTACAAAAAATAAAAAAGTTAGCCGGACATGGTAGTGTGTGCCTGTAGTCCCAGCTACTTGGGAGGCTGAGGTGGGAAGCCAGGAGGCAAAGGTTGCAGTGAGTCGAGGTCGTGCCACTGCACTCCAGCCTGGACGACAGAGCCAGACCCTGTCTCAAAAAAAAAAAAAAAAAAAAGCATGGAAAATGATTAAATATGAAGTAAAAAAGCAAGCTAAAAATTACACACATACTTTGCAGGAGTATAGACTGTAGAAGATATATTTGCCATTCCTTATACATTTAACTTTTGTGTGATTTGCCACTTCATATATTAAATTTGAATAGGTCTCAACTATTTTTTTTGTAAACCAGAGGAATAATACTGTTTTGAATTTCCTAATTTAATCCTGAAGACAAACTTACTTTTATATCCCCATCTATGGCTCACTGGTCAATGTTTTGAGCTATTTCCGTTTGTTCTCACTCAGGCTCCTATATAACCCTGGCATTAGTCAGTTATCTCTTTTCGTCTTTTTAAAGCCTCTTGGAACAAGTCTCCTGCCTTCCACTTGGATGTGTTGGTGAGGTTTGTGTTGGAGTCTGTGGAGACTTGTGAATACTATATCCCTCCTCATCCAGGGGTTCCAACACTGAGCATCTTTCTCTCAGTGACATCTTTCAGCAAATAAATTCTACCCATATATTGTCCCTTTTGCACTTCCCCTTTCAACCTTGAGATATCCTTTTGAGGATCCTTAGTTCCAACTTTTCAGTAGTTTGTGCCCTGAATCACAGACATCCTTTCTTCCCCAGTAATTATAACCTTTTCCATGCAATAAGAGACCTTTTGTCTTCTTTACCCCCAAACGCCAACTGTTCTCAGATTCTCTATGAGTGCAGTTGGGGTGGAGCCAGGACACTCACCGCCAGGATGCTCTGGGGCTCGGTGATGTCTTCATTCTGGGAAGAAGAGAAGACTCAGCAGGAAGGTGGTGCGGGGAGAGGGGTGTGACTGGAGGACAGTAGATCCTCCGGGCGGGGGCAGGATCATGACCCTGAAAACGTGCCTGGGGAAGGTCAGAAAGTTATCCAAGGTCCTCCCAGAGGATCCCCAGAGCCCCACACTCACCCTTGACCAGAGGCGCATCCACAGCTCCCGGGACGCTTTCTCCAGCATCTCTGGATGCTCCAAGTTCACGGCAGTGAGGAAACGCATGGCAGACAAACTTCCTGTGGGGCAGAGGCACCCAGAGGCAGGGCTCCTCTTGCTGCTTTCCTGGTGGAGGACTAGCTCTTCCTTGCTTCTGACATCCCCCAGAGCTCCTCCGCCCTCAGCCTCTCACCCAAGGTTCCCATGACCTATTTGCCCGCTCTTCTTCCCTTTCATGCCCGGCAACCTTCAGCTCCCTCAATGCTGATCCTGAGGTTTCCCAAGGCAGGCTTCACTTGCTTTAGTCTCCTGCAGCCCCTCCATCCTATCAATCCCTCAATCTCCGACTTCTCTGTTCTTCACTGGATACCCTGTCTACATCCCACTCTCTTCACCTTTTTCAAGCATCACAGACAAGAAATCCTTGGGGAGCTGGATGGGAATCTGGAGATGGTGTCTCAGGAGCTTTAAGTCATTTGCCATGTATTGTCCTTTACGGGGAAGCAGACCTGGAGGCTTGTTTCCTGCCAGGAGAAGGTTGGGCACGCTAAGTGAGAAAAGACCTAAGGGTCCCAGGTTTGGGGACCTCGGCGTGGGTTTTGGGCAGAGGGCAGCTATTTTTTCTCTTGTTGTTTCGCTCTTGTTGCCCAGGCTGGAGTGCAATGGCGTGATCTCAGCTCACCGCAACCTCCGCCTCCTGGGTTCAAGCGATTCTCCCACCTCAGCCACCCGAGTAGCTGTGGTTTACAGGCATGCGCCACCACGCCCGGCTAATTTTGTGTTTTTAGTAGAGACGGGGCAGAGGGCAGCTTTCTAGCTGCCAGTGCCAATATAAGGACCCGCTGGGGTCGGCTCTCTTGGGCCACTGAAATCACCCCTGCCCCGACCCTCCCTTCCTACCACTGTCTTTCATGATCCCTGCTATGAGGCTGGGCCGCAACTGCAGGTTGATGTTCCAGATATTCTGATATCGGCACAGGATCTGCGGGCAGAGGTCAAGAACGATTGCCAGTGTGCAAGATGGAAAAGTGAAAAAGCCGAGGGAAAGGGAAGGGAGGCACTAAGTGCAGAGCAGGGGTTATGCGGACACCCTACATTGTTTGGTTTGAAATTGGCAAAACTGTCCTCACTACTAGAAATCTATTCCAGGATCTTCGCTCCTGTGGCCAGTTTTCCCCAAAACTGCCATGGTTGGGCTAAGAGGTGGCCGTGTTCTGCATTTCTCCCTGAATGATTCGAGCCGCCCCTCTTTCCACCACCGTGGGAAACTGCAGTCGGGATATAAAGGCTCGGGTTGGAGCCAGCGACCCTATTCCGTTTAAAACCACAGTGACCTTCGGCGCCGGAGCTCTCCCTGCTTGCCCTAGCCCTGTGGGCGGCGCCAGGAGTTTCACGAGACCTCTGTCCCGGAGCCCTGGCTTCCTCTTCCCTCCGCCCTCACGCCCCAGACCCCGCCGAGGCGGCCCCGCCCAGCGTCACCTCGAAGCCCAGCCAGGAGTAGGGGGACAGCACGTCATAGAAGAGCTCCAAGGTGCGCGGCAGGGGCCCCATGCTGCAGACTCCAGAAGAGCAGTGGCAGCAGGAGATCCTTTCCCCGGAACTCGGCAGAGGCTGCCCCGCATGTGGGCCTGCCCAGGACCGCCCACCGCCTTAGCGCGCAGCCTCAGAGAGAAACTGCCCTGGCAGAGGTCCCCCTCCGGCGCAGCGGGGCGGGGCCAGCCTATGGCCCCCAGCCAGGGGCGGGGTGGGTAGGGACCCCTTGGAGAGCGCGCAGGTGTGGACAAGGGGCGCTGCAGAGAAAATTACGAAGGTGAAACAGATCTGAACTCACCAACTCCATCGTGCCTTTAACCTCCAAACTGCCCTTGGTCATTCCTGAGCATGGGACGAGCTAATATAGGGAGATATTTAGTTTATAGTTTAAATGATAATAGCCCTTCCCCAAACTAAACCAGTTTTATAAAACTAATAAAAGTCCACAAGTTTAGGATTATGAGAGGGGCCTGAATTCTGCTAAGATGTAGGCATTAACAATTACCAGACATTGTTCCAGAGGTCACAAGCTCTGCAACTTCCCCAATTATTCCTGTAAATAACCACTTTTGTAGAACCTAAGACTGGCCTTTGAAGATACCTTCTCAGACTTTTCCATTTCTGATGACAGGATGACTCCACCTGGACCAGTGACTCCTCTGTGGCCCTCATCCAGATGCAACTCAGTGCACTGAGGACAGTTTTCCACACCCCTGTGATTGCATCCCCAGCCAATCAGCAGCACCCATTCTCTAGCCCCTTGCCCACCAAACTATCATTAAAAAAACTCTAGCTGGCGGGCATGGTGGCTCATTCCTGTAATCCCAGCACTTTGGAAGGCTGAGGCGGGTGGATCACTTGAGGTCAGGAGTTCAAGACCATTCTGGCCCACATGGTGAAACCCTGTCTCTACTAAAAATGCAAAAACTAGCCAGGCATGGTGGCATGTGCCTGTAATCCCATTTCCTCAGGGAGCTGAGTCAGGAGAATTGCTTGAATCCGGGAGGCAGAGGTTGCAGTGAGCCGAGATCATGCCACTGCACTCCAGCCTGGGTGACAGAGCAAGACTCCCTCTCAAAAGAAAAAAAAAACAAAAAAAACAAACAAACACAAAGCCCCCCTAGCCTCTGCCTCCGAATTTTGAGAGGCTAATTTGAGTAATAATAAAACTCTGGTCTCCTGTTTAGCTGGCTCTATGTGTATTAAACTCTTTCTCTTTGCAATTCTCTTGTCTTGATAAATCAGCCCCATCTGGGTAATGGGCAAGATGAACCCATTGGGCTGGTGTCAGGGTGACTGTCCTGCTCTGCAGTGGAGTCTTGTGGGAAGGGAGTAGTTTGAGATGCCTGTAGTGCCTTTCACTTAGCTGTGCCCCTTGGGTGAGCCACTTGACCCCTCTGAACCTATTTCCTCATCCTGCATACACATGGGGAATATCTAATAATAACAACTGCTTTATGATGAGTTACGAGGAATGAGGTACTCCAATAACTGCTAGCTCTTATTGTTGTTACTTGGCAGTTGCATGAATATCCTAAACTGGGGCAGAATAAGAAGTTCTCAGAGTACACATTTTCTTGTGTTACCTTTGTCAGAGATTTGCACAATGTCTGGGACACATTTGACCATCGATACATATATTTTGAGTGAGTGAAAAAAAGAGGGACTGTTAGAAGTTGGAGAGGCCTCACCATAGATAATTGCAGTGATAATGGGAACAATTGGCACTATTCGTTTTCACAAATTTGTGAGTCATGTTGTCTTATATTGGGATTACATTTACTGCAAAGAAACAGAATTTTAAAATAATTCCATTGAACTTTGTTAAAATTATTTTTAACATTACTAATTTAATAAATTGGAAAACATATAAAGATTCCACTTTTCATTTGTATCAATAAGGAAAACAACTGCAGGCTATCAGAATACAGAGATACAAGGTAAACCCCTACATGGAGAAGAGCATGCAAAATGGAATGAAAAATGATGTTATCGTTACCTACTTGCAGAGTAAACTAATTGTTTGACAACCACTGAAACGAAACTTTTTTTTTCTTTTTTTTTTTGAGATGGAGTCTTGCTCTGTTGCCTAGGCTGGAGTGCAGTAGCACAATTTCAGCTCACTGCAACCTCTGCCTCCTGGGTTCAAGCAATTCTCTCTGCCTCAGCCTCCCAAGTAGCTGGGATTACAGGTGCCCACCACCATGCCCAGCTAATTTTTTGTGTGTTTTTGGTAGAGATGGGCTTTCACTATGTTGGCCAGTCTGTTCTTGAATTCCTGGGCTCAAGTGATCCTCCCACCTCAGCCTCCCAAAGTGCTGGGATTACAGATGTGAGCCACCACAGCCCACCTTTTTTTTTTTTTTGAGACATGATCTCACTTTGTTGCTCAGACTGAAGTGCAATGGTGCAATTCTGGCTCACTGCAACCTCTGCCCCCCAAGCTCAAGCAATTCTCCCACCTCGGCCTCCTGAGTAGCAGGGACTACAGGTGTCTGTCACTACACCCAGCTAATTTTTGCGTTTTTTTGTAGAGATGGGGTTTCACCATGCTTCCCAGTCTGGTCTTGAATTCCTGGGCTCAAGTGATCCTCCCACCTTGGCCTCCCAAAGTGCTGGGATTACAGGCATGAGCCACCACACCCAGCTACATTTTTGTTTTTCTCCAGTAATCATAATTTTAAAGTGTCCAAGAGCTAATTCAGCATGGTAATTTAAGGTTTCATTTCAAAGGTAGATCAATCACTTATTTTAAAAAGCTTTTTATATTTGGAAATAGTTTAGATTTATAGAAGACTTGTAAAGATAGTACAAGGTTTCTGAATACCCCTTATCCAGCTTTACCTAATGTGAAAATCTTACATAAGTGTGGTAATGATAAAAACCAATACATTAACCAATTGGTACCTTACTTTTTTTTTTTTTCTTTTTTTGAGACGGAGTCTCACTCTGTTATCCAGGCTGGAGTGCAGTGGCGCAATCTTGGCTCACTGCAACCTCCGGCTCCCAGGTTCAAGCGATTCTCCTGCCTCAGTCTCCCGAGTAGCGGGACTACAGGCGCGTGCCACCACGCTCAGCTATTTTTTTGTATTTTTTAGTAGAGACGGGGTTTCACCATATTGGACAGGCTGGTTTCCAACTCCTGACCTCATGATCCCCCTGCCTCAGCCTCCCAAAGTGCTGGGATTATAGGCATGAGCCACTGCGCCCAGCCTGGTATGTTACTATTAACTGAAGTACAGATTTTACTCAGATTTCACCAGTTTTTTCACTAATGTTCTTTTTCTGTTCCAGGATCCAGTCCAGCATACACACAGAATTTTGTTGTCATGTCTCTTTATTCTTCTCATATCTATGAAAGTTTCTTGGCCTTTTCTAGTGTTTCATGACTTTGACACTTGTGAAGAGTATTGATCAGCTATTTTGTAGCATGTCCCTTCATTTGGGTTTGTCTGATATTTCCTCAGAATAAGACTAAGGTTGTGGACTTTTGGGAAGATTACCACAGAGGTAAGGTGCCCTTCTTGAATCATGTCATGAGGTACAGGGATATCAACATGACTCATCACTGGTGATGTTTACCTTGGTCACCTGGTTAAGGTGGAGCAACTGGCAAATTTCTGCACTGTAAAGTCACCATTTTTCCCTATCCAAACCCTAGTTTTTGGAAAGGAGTCAGTAAGTGCAGCCCACCCTGGGAGTGAGGGTTGAGTAGATTAAGTCCATCCACTGGAGGGAAGAATATTAAAGAAGTTGTGGATATACGTTAACACCACCATGGTAACTAATAAATATTTGGGGGAGATACTTTGAGGCTACGCAAATATCCAGTTGCTCCCTAAACTGTCACCCATCAGTTTTGTTATTCATCGGTGGATCTTGCCTGCAGCAATTGTTACTGTGGTGTTCTAATGGTGATTCTCTATTTCCTTAGTTTTTTTCATTTATTAATTGGAGTTCTTCTGACAGGAGAATTGTCCCTTCTTTCTATTTATTTATTTATTTATTTAGTCAGTTATTTATACCAGTATGGGCTCATATATATTTACTTTAAGAATCAGAATAGTAAAACATTGGTGTCTATCTCCACATACTATTACTGTTGTTATTATTATTATTTTTAGGTTGGGTCCTGTTGTGGATAATACAGAGTAGAGACAACAAAAAGAAAAATATATTCACTTCTATGGGCTATCATCTTCCTATTGCTGAGAGGGGTATTTAATGTTAAAAGAAAAACCTCAGACAATTTAAATTTAATGGAGTTTATTTGAGTAAAGAATGATTCATGAATCAGGCAGTACTCAGAACCAGAAGAGGTTCTGAGAGCTCTGCAACTATAAGCAATGAGTATTTATAAGCAGAACAGGAAAGTAAAATACAGAAATAGTTTGATTTGTTGCAGCTAAGTGTTTTGCTTGATTTAGACATGAGCCAGTCCGTTGGCTGCTTGCACTTAGCTGAAGCTTGGCTGCTTGTGATTGGCAAAGACCTGGTTATCTGTTATAAAAATGAAACTCCTAAGTTAAGTTTCAGTTTGTTTACATACTAAGTTAGGTTGCATTTTGTTTCATAGGAATTCAAAGCATGGAGACTGTCTCGGGTTAATAGCCTCCTGCTTACTTAATTTTCCTCTAGATACTGATTAGAGCTATTGAAACAAGAAATAGTGGTATAAGTAAATTATCTGAAGTGGGAAAAGCACTAAGCAGAGGAACAAAACATGATATAATTATCAAAATTGGAGGAGGCAGAGGAGAGGTGGTGTATGCGATCCAAATTCTCATCTTTCATAGATGAGCCAATGGTATTATCTACATTTGAAAGCTCAGTAAATAGTGCTTTAATCATGTCATTTGGAATTAAATAATTGATACTGGAAATACTTTAAATAAGTTGCCTTTTCAAATAAATAAAAAATTGACTATTCAATAAATGATATTGGGACAACTGAGAGGTTTTTTTTTGTTTTTGTTTGTTTGTTTTTGTTTTTTGTGAGGAGTCTCGCTCTGTCACCCAGTCTGGAGTTCAGTGGTGCATCTTGGCTCACTGCAACCTCTGCCTCCAGGGTTCAAGAGATTCTCCTGCCTTAGCCTCCTGAGTAGCTGGGATTACAGGTGTATGCCACCATGCCCAGCTAATTTTTGTGTTTTTTAGTAAAGACAGGGTTTCACCATGGTAGTCAGGTTGGTCTCGAACTCCTGACCTCATGCTCCGCCCGCCTTGGCCTCCCAAAATGCTGGGATTACAGGCATGAGCCACCGTGCCTGGCCCAAAAATGTATTTGCATCCACACCTCACACCTTACACATGGAACACCTCTAAATGGATCAAATATCTAAATGTTATAAAGAGGAAGCCAATAAAGTGCCTCAAGAACTTATGGAAAAACTTTAAAAAAAAATCTGAGAATAGAGATAGCCTTGCTAACTGTAATACCAATGCAGAAACCTTAAAAGATCGATACATTTAATTGCATCAAATTTTAAAAAATCTGCTTGGCAAAATCCAATGAGTCAAAAACATAACTGGGAAAAATACCTGTGCTTGTTTCGTAGTCAAAAAGCTAATTTTAATTATTCTACTGTAGAAAAAGCTAAAAATCAATACATTAAAAAAACAGAAGCCCAATGGAAAAAATGGGAAGATGAAGAGAACATACATGAAAATGGGCATATAGATGGCTTGCAAATACTAAAAATTTTAAGACACTTTATATACTTACGATAATTGTCAGTTAAAACTACCCTGTGATATGCTTTTGTCTATCAAGTTGACAAAACTCAAAAAGTTTGATGACTCAGTGTTGTCAGGGAGTCATGGAAAACCATTCTTTTATTTAACCGGTGGGAGTGTAAATTGGTACAGCATCTGCAGAGGGCAGTTTAATGATGTCTTCTGTTTTACAGATGTACCCTTTGATCCAGCAGTTTTAAGAATTTAGATGTAAACATGGTTGCCACCTGTGACATGATATACTATGAAGTCATTATTATTTTTAATTGACAAATTATAATTATATGTATTTATGGGGTACAAGATGATGTTTTAATGTAGGTATAAATGTATAAGTCAAGCTAATTAACATATCCACCACCTCACTTATTATTTTTTTGTGATGAGACATTTGAAATTTACTCTGAGCAATTTTGAAATATACATTATTATTAACTATAGTCACCATGCTGAGCAATAGATCTCAAAAACATATTCCTTTTTCTTCTAATAGAAACCTTGTACTCTTTCTACAGTATCTTCTTATTTCCCCTCCCGCAGTGAATTCTATTTTATGTCGCCTTGGCATCGACTTTGAATACAAGTTTAACTTTCTCTCACCAGAAGCAGAACTCAGTCACCCTTGACAGGGTTTCTAGTTCTACCTCATATCCAAATGGCTCAAGCCAGTGGCCAGAGATGAGAATTCAGAGACATCTCTCCGGCCCAGGAGACTGGGCTCTCTCCTTTCCCACTGCTTCCTTTAAATGGGCCATTCAGGCATTTTCCAGTGAATTTAAAGTACCCCCAATCCTAGTCCTCATATATACAGCTAGTTGCCATGGGCTTCTCTCTCTCTGCCTAACTCTTCCTTCCTGCCTCTCATGACCCAGGGATGGAGGATTGCCCTCTTCATTCATTACATCTCCTTGCCCAATATCTGTAAGCAAAAATTGCTGAACTTGTCTCCTATTTTGGTGGTGCATTGAATTTGTGCCTCCCCTCTAAAGGACTAGGAGATGCCCCAAGTTGGGTTTTCCCTGAGATGCTAAGGAGAACATAAGGTCAGGCGCCCAGCACCAGAGTGATTGCCAGGCAGTCATAAACTGGGCATGGGTCAGACAAGGGTCACAAGAGTGTCTGCCAGTATAAAAGAGTGTTCTGTGTGAGGGATCCCCTGAACCCAGGCTGAAAACTAGGCATTAGTCCACGCCCTGATTAAAAAAAAGTATCCTGTGAAAGGACATGGTAAACATCCCTATCCAGTTCCCCTTCATTTCCTGTTAGGGGCAGTGTTACTAGCCACTCTGGTACTGGAACCCCAATTTGGCTGGGGCTCTCAAAACACCTCCATGCTGTTTTCTATAATGGCTGTACTAATTGACATTCCCACCAATAGTGTACAAGGGTCCCCTCTTCTCCACATCCGCGCCAACACTTGTTTTTCATCTTTTTGATAATAGCTATTCTAGCAGTGTGAGGTACTGTCTCATTGTGGTTTTAATTTGCATTTCTCTAATAATCAATGATGTTGAGCATTTATTTATTTTTATTTTTATTTTTATTTTTTTGAGACAGAGTCTTGCTCTTTCACCAGGCTGGAGTGCAGTGGTGCGATGTCAGCTCACTGCAACCTCCGCCTCCTAGATTCAAGCAATTCTCCTGCCTCAGCCTCCCGAGTAGCTGGGACTACAGGCGCATGCCACCATGCCCAGCTAATTTTCATATTTTTAGTAGAGATGGGGTTTCACCATGTTGGCCAGGATGGCCTCTATCTCTTGACCGCGTGATCCGCCTGCCTCGGCCTCCCAAAGTGCTGGGATTACAGGTGTGAGCCACCACAGCCGACCACATTTATTTTATACATATTTGTATGTCTTCTTTTGAGAAATATCTATGCAGGTTCTTTGCCCAGCTTTAAATCATGTTATTTGTTTTCCTGCTTTTGAGTTGTGTGAGTTCCTTATATAGCCTGAATATTAACCCCTTATCAGATGTGTGGTTTGCAAGTATTTCCTCCCACGATGTGAGTTGTCTCTTCACTCTGTTGTTTTCTTTGCTGTTCGAAAGCTATTTAGTTTGATGCAATCCCATTTGTCTATTTTTGCTTGTGTTGCGTGTGCTTTTGGGGTCATATCTAAAAAATCGTTGCTCAGACTGATGTTGTGGAGGTTTTTTCTATATGTTTTCTTCTGGTAGTTTTATAGTTTCAGGCCCTATATTTAAGTCTTTAAAATATTTTCTATTGATTTTTGTATATGGTGTAAGATAATAATCCAATTTTATTTTTCTGCTTGTGAATATCCAGTGTTGCAACACCATCTTTTGAAGAGCTTATCTTTTCTCCCTTGTTTGTTCTAGGCACCTTAAGCAAAAAGGAAGTTAGCCACACATGGTGGCTCATGACTATAGTCTCGGCTACATGGGAGGCAAGGCGAGAGGATCTCTTGAGCCCAGGAGTTCGAGGCCAGCCTAGGCAATGTAGTAAGACCCTGTTCTTAAATTTTTTTAAAAAGCAGTTGTCTATAAATGTGTGTGTTTATTTCTGAGCTCTGAATCCTGCTGTGTTGGTCAATGTGTCTGTTTTTATATTATGCTCTTTTGATTACTATAGCTTTCTAGTATATATTTTGATGTCAAGAAGTGTGATACCTCCAGCTTTGTTCTTTTTGTTCAAGATTGTTTTGCTATCTGGGTGTGTTTTAATGGTTCCATACAAATTTAGGGATTTTTTTTTCTATTTCTGTGAAAAATGACACTGGAATTTTGATAGAGATTGCAT